>NC_135531.1:264315306-267276140 GCF_045843805.1 Urocitellus parryii | reverse complement strand
GCAGTTGGGCCCCGTCTTCTGAGAAATCTGAGTTCCATTATGAGTCTATGTCCTCAGGTTCTTCTAGACCTTAGATTCAATATGTGTAAAACAAATCAGGTTCCAGGTTCAAGTCCTTGAAACCTGGAAGTTCACATATGTAAACATAGATAAACCCCAACTTCCAAAATGCATTTGCTACTCTCTCTGGGTCACACTGTTTACCAAAGAGATATGTTTTCTCCTCTCCTACTTATTTTGAGAGTCAAGTTCTAGAAGAAGCCAAGGAAAAGAATCATTAACAAGCCTGTGTCTTTTTTCAAGGTCATTCGCCCTTTTAGGGAGTGGCAAAGTTGGTAGGCAAGTGAATAAATAGGTCAATGTAATTAATCATAAGCCATTGAAACCAACGCGCTGGTCATTTTAAGTGAAAAGCATTCTTTAGTTTTTGAAGCCCGCTGGAATCTCATAGAAATAATGGGAGTCTGAGCACTAGGCTCCCGCAGAGTTGGCAGGAAATAAGGTAGACCAAGCAGCATCACTTGGACACAGTTACCACCAGCACAATTGACCTTTTCAGCATCTTCATTAATGGCAATCTGACTTCCTGCTACCAGCTTGCCTCAAGGTGCACCCTTCATCTTCAGTAGCCCAGACGTAGGAGTTTGGTGAAGCTTAGATGGGCATGTGCATCCTACCTTCCGTGAGTGGGAAAAGAGAGATATGGCAACTAATGCTGGGAACAGCACTCGGAGGGAGATGCTAAGAATCCCTCTCCTTCCTGGAACAAGTGTCCAGTGGCAGAGGAGTTATTAGCCACAGGGAAAACGGGGTATGTTGAAAAGGGAACAGCTGTTGATCAATCTCTGGGTACTTAGGGACTCCACAATCTACCATCAAAGCTCCATGGGTCTCCCTTCTCTGTACTTCACTCCTGAGTTCATAAACTACTCCAGTGGTCAAAGTGGGACATGTGGGTGACCTAGGTAAGCTCATTTTTGTGCTCTTCTAATATCTAACTTTTAATTTTTAGGAAGAGAGCTGGATTTCCATTCCTAAAAATTACAGTCATCTTTATTTATGATCAAGTGAAAGGATTTTCTTGAGAATAACATAACATCTTAACTTTATTTGGGATCTGCATTTCATATTAGTTTTTCTTTTTTCCTCAGCTGGACAACATTGGTGACTCTATGACTTAGGATAGAGGTAAACTGATATGTGAGTACTTCCAAAGGCTTCTTTGAAATATACATAAAATTCCTTTTACTGGTCCTAACCTCGGCTCCCTAGGAAACAGACCTCAAGATTTACATGCAGAAAGTTTATCAGGAAACTGACTCAGAAATAATACTGGCAAGGGCTGAGGGAGAGAAGGCCAAGCAGAAGTCAACAATAATCTACTCTCCAGTTTCAAGGGGGACCTTAGCCAATGCTATGAAGAGTTCTGGAGCCAGAATGCCTTTCAGAATTACCCCAGCTAATTCAAGGTCCAGAACTTTGTACCTTCTCATTAAACAGTTGGTGGGTATGAAAAACCATCACAGGGGAGAATATGTCTGCTCCAAGATTTTGGTTGGCTTCTTTTCCTAGAGAAGCTTACAATAAGAAGGTTAATTGGACAAATTATAGCCTCCACTTTCTTTAGCTGGTTCTTAAACTGAAACTTGTACTCCTCTTCTTCCTCCTTCACTACCCACTCTAGGTTCCTCTCATCCTTGATTAGTTCCTCTTTTGTTCTTTATAACTTACTTACTGGAGAAACCAGGATTCTCATCCTTGAAAGGCCTGAGATCCTGGTTCACAAGCTCTTCTCCTACCAGGGCTTTATTCTAAGGACCATCAAAATGAGCCAGTTGTGCCCAGACTTGCCCTGGCGAATCATCTGGAACCAAGCAAATCCTTCTCTGCCCTCATTGTGTAACAGTAGCCCCTTCTGTGGATGGTTAGAGTTAATGATCTCTGCCAGAATGTTGACTGTTCCTTCCCTGCTGGTTTTTTTTCTGACACAAGGATCTAAAAGTGATTGGCTGGTAACTGAGGTATAAAATTTAATGATATATTCACCATGTCCCTTGGTCTTTATGACTCAGGAATTTTAACAACCTACACAGCCTAGATTTATGGAAGCAACAAATTCCTGAAGGGATCAGATCACTAAGTATGATGGTAGCAGGGTTGTCCTTATTCCTACTCATTGGCTACTAAACCAAGTATTCCTCACCTCTGGGGCCCAGCACCATAAAATATTAAAACCTTCCCTGTAGGATCTCATCTCTAATCTGGTACCTCACCTCTTCAAAAATCATCCTGTCATTCTACCAGGATATCACTTTTTATGGTTTGTAATAGGACCAGTAGATTCCACGACCATGTGGCTACTGCCGCATCTCCTTTATTATGAGTCCTTGAGTCTGATGCAATATTATGGATCCAACTGTCCAAGCCCTCAAAGGTGCTGACTGAAGTCCTATGGGTGAGAAAAGCAAACCCTTACCCAGAATATCAGTCTATTCCTATCAAAAAAAGTATATGCCACTAGCAAGAAGTTTCGTTCTAATCAAAACCTTTCAAGTGACCATTTTTGATTAACCATTTTTAGCCTTTTACTGTCCTTCAATGCATCAGTGGCCTCCAGCAACAGTCATACCATACCATAGTCCCTGTAACTACTATTTACTCTACACCTTGCAAACGCAATCACTCCTGCTTGTGGGTGACCAAGCTCCAAAAGCTCCCCTAGGTAAAGAAATAGTAAAAATGAAAAAGATTACAAAATCCTGAGATTTGCATTAAGGAGGTTTGTCAAAACATTCTCTTGGGAATAACATCTATGAAGAATGCAGAAAGACAACTGGGCAGAGGTAGAAGCTGATCTGTTATAGGCTGCAACAAAGGCTTCTGGAACTAAAGAGTTGTCCTACTTGAGAAAAAAGAGCCAGAACTTGGTATTCATGTTCCATCCAGACTTTGGATATAGGCTGCCCCAAAGAAAAGTTTAACCTTGGAAGAGGCAGCTTGTTTAGTCAAGGGCAATTCTAGAATGTCAATCAACTGTAATATCTATCAGCAGCTTTGGCCCTGGGAGTTGGGTGACAGCTCTAGTGGTGCTTTGGTGGCACATCATTGTATCTCTTGGTCTACATTATGGGCCAAACCAATTTTCTTATTTCACGTCCAACAAAAGAATTAATTCCAGGGTTAATCTACACTCCAGTTTCATTCTGTTTTCCCATAATAGAGCATTATGCTTCTTGGGAAGTAATTGATGGTCCCTGGCATTAGGCTCAAAAGTCCTATGCATTCTACTTAGAACAGAAAAGGAAATAATTTTTACTCCTACCAAAGGAGTCAAACTGCCAGACTTCAGCTTCCAAATATGGCCAGTGGAGTCTTGCTACTGAAGAAATCAATCAATAAATAAACTCAGTAGAAAGAAAGAAAAAGGAAGAAAGGGAAGCCGGGAGTAAAGGTAAACAGAGAGAAATTTTCAGTGTGTTAGACTATTGTCTCTGTTCAGATCATCTTGGGGAAATATGGAACCATATTTCTGATTTTTTCCCAATAACATAAATGATCCCTAATTTTTTGATGGCTTAATTTATGATTATTTTCCACATTATGATGGTGCAAAAGTAGAAACCATACTTCAAATTTAGACTTTTGATCTTTTCCCATGCTAGTGACATGCTGGTATAGATTCTCTCTCTGGATGAAAGACAACAACATAAACCACAGCACCCAGTCAGCCACACAGTTACCAGAAACAACAGATTCTCACAGGGACTGTGTTACCAGTGTTTACAGATGTGAGATATCAATACTTTATTATAAAATAGGCTCTGTGCTAGATAATTTTGCTCAGCTATATGTAATGTAAGTGTTCTGAGAACCTTTAAGTTACTCTAGGCTGGTCATTAACGTAGGTGTTTTAAATTCGTTTTGACTTACAATGGTTTATTGGAACTTAACCCCTTTGTAAGATGAGGAGCATCTGTACTTTAGTATGCTTTTATGGTTGAATGTCCCTTCCACAACTTGAATTGAAATTATTGAAATTTAAATGCTAATGTATCAGTAGTAAGAGGTAGGATATTTAAGGGGTGACTAAGCCATGAGGGCTACACCCTTGTGAGTGGATTAATACTGTCAAAGAGGGAATGGATTACTTATTATAGGAGTGGGATCCTGGTATAAGGATGGAGTTCAGACTCTTTCTTATGTTTTGCATTTTTACTTGCCCTTCTGCTTTCCACCATGGGATGATGCAGCATAAAAGCCCTCACTAGATATAAACTTGGACTTCCAGCCTCCCTCCAGAACTTTGAGAAATCAGTTTCTTTATAAATTACCCAATCTGAAGTATTGTGTTATAGAAGCAGAACATTGACTAAGACCTGTGTCTAGAAGATCAATGCATTGAGCAGCTGCCTGATTTACCATGTAACCCAGATTATTCAGATCCTCCTTATTCAGGTAGGTGGTTTCTCTATGATTTTGGCTTCTTGTATATGTTATTTCTCATACCTGGTATCGTTAACTCTTATCCTTTTCTTCAGACATCAAAAAAAAATGTCTAGAGTGCTCAGTATCATACTTTCTTCCCCCACTCTTTGGAACTTAGTGATATTATAGTTGCTTGAAGCACCCAAAATTTTTTCCTTTGTCCCTTTACTGTATCTTAGAATTAACATGATCCCCCTGAAACTTTTTCAAAAGTTGTTTCAAGGTAAAGTCATTCACTTATTCATGGTATTAAGAGTATCTGTTCTTTACATCCCTCTCTTTCATTGGACATAAGAGAATATATTAAAATTATCATCTAAGAATGGTTCTGGAATCCTAAAATATTTGATTCCTTATCCCAGTTCAATCATTTTGACTCATTAAATATCCCTGCAGTAAGCAGAATGTTAAATTTGCCTCAAGAAAAATCTCAGTTATTCTGAAGAATTAGAACCTTAGAATCTATTTTATTAAGAGGAAAAAAGTACCACAAATACTTGCAGTAGTTTGTTGGACTATAAAAGAAGGGTCAGTGTTTTATAATTTATGGAATAACAATAAGAAGACATGAATTTATCTTAATATGCTAAAGATGATCTGTTCTAATATTGCAAAAAATATATCATTATGTTTTTGTGCTTCTAATAGCACTACAGAATGGGAAAATGCTTTATTCCAGTCCTTTGGAGGCTGTGACAAGGTAAAAAATATTTCTTTATATATGAAATCACTTATAAATTGTCAGGCAAAATAACTTCTATTAGTGTTAGAAGCAATTTTTAAAAAATCTTATCAAAATTTGTTTCTTCTTAAGCAGCAATACCAATATGAGATAATTTATATTGAACGCAACAGAATACACTGAGTCATTTGTTCCTCAATTAAACACTTAATAAAAACAACACTTCTAGGCATTAGACAAAAATCATAAAATGATGACCATGATTCATTTGCTCACTTCCAGAAGCTCACCATCTGGTGAAGAAGAAAGACATATTTGGTTATATCACAAGGGGTTTCTGATACACATTAGTAACTGTTTAAGTTACAAACCAGAAAAGGTAAATAGTATTACTGCATATTAGAAATGTTCACATTTAATGTTTCTATCTGATTCCCACTACAACTACATAAAATAGTCATTATTCTTTTAAGTAGGTTTATCTGAGTTCTTGTAGCTTGTAAATGGTTTATACCCAGCTCTCTCCAAAATCTCTGACCTTTGTATACTACCAGGGGTTGGCAAACTACAACCCAAGAGCCAAATCTTGTCTGCTTCTTGTATTTGTGAATAGAGTTTCATTGAAACAAAGTCATCAGTCCAGATTCTGTCTATGGTTGCTCTCATGTTTCAGTAGCAGAGTTAGGCCATCACAACAGGGGCCATATCACCCAGAAAACTCAAAATATTTATGATATGGCCCTTTATGGAAAAGATTTTTCTGACTCTTGCTCTTTACCATACCACAGGGGACTCACCAGGAGCAGTTTTTCTCCCCAGAAGACATTTGGCAATGTCTAGAGACACTTTGTTTTTTGTTTCAATTTGGCAATACCACTAGCATACTAGCAGGAAGGGGCCAGACAATTGTTAAACATCTAAAGATGCACAGGGCATCCACTCAAAGCAAATTATCCAGTCTAAATTATTCAGCCTAAAGTGTCAATAATGCTAAGGCTGGGAGGCTTTGCCATCCCAAATCCCCAATATGATGAAGCTTGTATAGTTCCAATGTTCAATTTCATGAAATATACATCCTTAGCTGTGGTACTGGCTAAATATTTGGCACTTTTAGTATGTTATTACATCAGTAAGTATAATACCAACTAGAATTCTCAAAATATTTGCTTCTTCCAAAAAAGTAAATTTGCCAGCTTTGGTGTTAATGCATCATGAAACTCTGATCTATAAAATAGACCACCTGAAGATATCTATATAAAGATGACTGATCAAACATAATCCCCCATTTTTGCACACTTTCAAAAGCCAACTAAAATGACAGTGAAGAGATCTTTCTGAAGACCTACAAGAATGGCAATGATGGTTGAAGTTATTACAGCAACACTTTGGAAACTAAAAAGCAAATGAGCCATAGGTAAATCATACCAAACCTAAGGAACTGAATCCTAAGGCAACAGTGGGAAAAGCAGACAATTAACCAGATTTTCTATTGAAGAATTCTCTCAAATCGAAGAAATTGGTTTAAAAAAAAATTCTCCAGAAGGATGGTTAAAGCTAGTGAAAGTATAGAGGATGGTTTGAAAGTCTAGTAAAGAAGTGGTGAGAGAGTCCGATGCCCTCGGGTAGGACACACCAGGCCATGATCAGGGATACACTGTTGTGAGAACAGAAGAGAAAGGTTAAGGGGAAAAGTCTATTCTGGGAACCCACCTGCAACTCCATAACCTGGGTGTCACTTAACTCCTGCAATTCTGGCAAGAGAAGAAAGAACACAGCAAACAATAAACAAAAACAGGGACATGGTTTATTTCTTTTTCTTTTTTCTATTCAAGAAGAAAGATAAAAAGCATTCTGAGAAATTTAAAATTTGAGAGCAGAAATGAAAAATTCAATAAATGAATGATTAAAGTTGTAGAGATCTTCTAGCATATGTACAAAGAAAGAAGGCATGAAACAACAACAAGTAATTAGAGGGCAAGTTTAGAAGATATCTGAGTGACATAATTGAGAGAGAGAGAACCCAGAGAAAACAGCAAAGAAACATAAAAATAAAGACTAACCCAGGAAAATTAAATGTCTAGCACAATGATGATAAATCCACCAAAACTTAGAGTCATGCATTTCAGATGAAGAAAGAGGGATGATCCCAAAAGGCTTCAGAGAAGGTAAACATAAAAATCAAGATACAAAAGTGGATCTGAAATGGTTTTTAGATCTCCTGACAACTGGAAGCTAGAAAGGATTCTGAAGAAAAATTATTTCCAACTTTGAATCCCATTGAAAGCCAAATTCTCATCAATTATTAGACCAAAATAGTATTTTCAAACATCAAATTTGCAAAAATCTTAGCTCCTCATCTTGCACCCAAACTTAGGAAGCTCCTATTCTCTGATAAAAGAGGTAGAAAAACCAATGACCATGATGTCTAAAAAGCAGAGAATGAGACAGGTAGTGTGTTGCTGTGAAGTGTGGTGCAGGAAGCAAGATTGATAGGAGAGCAACTCATGGAAAAAGAAGGTATTTTTCAGAATATCCCTCCAGAGGAAGAAACAATCAAGCATTTATACTTAATGCCTGTCCAATGTTGGTCAAAGCCTTTTCCAAAGCCAATTCTCCTGCCCTACCAGGGATCACCAAGTGAAGTTCCAGTAGCATCAGCTACCAAGATATCAGATACAGGCAGACAAAAAAAATGAGAAGTATGCAGCATAGGCTCAAGTTAATATGCACCCAGGTTGCTCCCCAGTGAAGCTGCTCACAGAACTGATGGTCACATTGTGTCTGGATTAAGGAAGAGGAGGATTTGAAAAAATCTGAAGTGTTGCAAGAGGGTTGTGGTAACATTTAGCTGCTTGATTATTATTTTCTGCTGTCCTCCCTTTCCAAGCACACTTTTATCTGAACCCTTATGGATTGGTATAATCATGGGATTTTGTTTAGACAATGATTAGATGTAGCTACTTCTAAACTGAAACTTTA
This sequence comes from Urocitellus parryii, assembly GCF_045843805.1. NCBI lineage: Eukaryota > Metazoa > Chordata > Mammalia > Rodentia > Sciuridae > Urocitellus > Urocitellus parryii. The sequence continues at coordinate 267,267,994 of NC_135531.1, read as the reverse complement.
AAAGTGGTTATACAACTCTCATTGCTTCACCCCTTATCCCTGCAATTACAGAAATTCATATGTATGTGCTGGTACCACACTATGAAAATCACCTGGGATGCTGGTCCAATAAAGCTGGTGAAGAGTCATCCAGGGGAATCCAGACTTTTAGTGAACCTTTGTGCAAGTGATAAACAACTTTCATCAAGTGAAGCTACTCATATTTTGATGCTAGACTGACACAAGACAGAGGAAAGAAAACATTGGTCCTAGAAAAGAGTCGACTTAAATTACCAGGGTGATAGAGAATATCCCAAGATGATAGTTAGGAATCAGCACAGAGTACTCTGTTTACATGGGAGAAACTACAAGGACATACATCTTGAGGAAGGAAAAATTGAAATAACAGTTCATGAGTCTAAATTCCTGACAAGAGTTAAACAATTGGCAAAAAAAAAAAAATTAGATTAAATTCCTAACCAATACATAAAAAAATCAACATACATAAAGCAAGATGACTCTTAACTACTAGAAAGGGGTAAAACAAGAGCTATAATTTGCTATGGTGCTCTGATAAAAGAAGTATTTACTCACTCATAAATATATAAACCCTACATATTGAGCTAACACACACACACACACACACAGCTTGCATGCACCAAGAAGGCTCTTAACAGATGTTGGCACCATGCTCTTGGACTTCCTGACCTCCAGAACTGTGAGCTAAAGAAATATCTAGTCTTTATCTAAGAAGAAAGGAAGGAAGGAAAGGAAAAGCACAACTCTATTTGTGAAGTGGAAGAATAAGAAGTATGTGCCTGGGTAAGAAAGACAAGGAAGGCTTTTGTTTTTTAATTAATTTTTCCAAGTTGGAAGTAAGTATAAAATGAATAAAGTCTTTAAAAACTATCAGTTCAAGGCTGTTATTTGAGTCAGGAAAGGAAATAGAGTATCAGAATCATCATCTGGAGAAGTTGGAAGTGTTTTCCTCTGAGGTGGGAAAAATGTGAAGAAGTAGAGATACATGCTACTTTCCATAACAAATATTGAAGAACTATTTGACTATAAACTATTTGCACATACAATTTATAATATTAAAATGAATACAAATCAATTCTTTTGCTATGAATGTTATTTTAGAAACGCCTAGTTCATCTTTCCCCTCTCCATTTGTTGTTAAGTGCTCGGGGGAAAAGATAAACCCCTCCAGGGCACACCCCATCAATGTTTAATGTAATTATTACACATCTATGTTTGCATAACATAGTCTCAAACAACTCATCATGCTAAGTGATAGGTACCTATTGTTATTTAAAGTCTCAGAATTAACAGATTCAGGCCAAACTATAAACTCCACACACTTCCCTCTACAACACCTTGACACTAAAGTGTCATGGTTTTATGGAAAGTTGAAATGCACAAGAAGCCAGAAATGAAGATTTGAGACAAAATCTAATACCAGGCAAATCTAAATGGTTTTGACTCGACTTGAAATGATGCCCTCATAATTAATTAAAGATTCTTACAGAAAAATTACAGAATTATCAACTGACAATCAGGATAGTGAACAAGTATTCAAAGAACATGAGTGGGTAGATTCAGGGTAAAATAAATGGAATTTTGTGCTGAATCATAAGCTTCTTCTGATCACTCCCTAAGGCCAATAAGGACTTAGTCAGCACAGGCAGCATACAAGACACTGAGGGTCAAGATGAATATCCATAGTCTTTGGCCTGTTGCTGCCTCTCTTATGAAAATTGTGATTTTATACTCATTGATTTACTTACTATCAGGGATGTCATCTGTTTTTACTCATTGCTATATTTCTCGTATCCAGTAAGATGATAGTTTGTAAAGTAGTGGTCAATACATGTTTATAGAATAATGAATGAAGAAGTGAATGAATAAAGAGGAACAAGAGGACAAATGACCAGCCATGAACTCGGGTCAGATGAACAACTCGAAGGATTGGGAGAGTGCCAATCAGACTACTTCCCTACTTCCCACCTCCAGCTCATTCCTGTCATGGTTTTTCTGCCTGTTTCATAGGTTATTTGATTTTCCCTGTGGCCAAATGATTATTCCTAGGAGAAGTGACCATGAGCCAACCATCTGAATCATTTGTAAAACTGAGAGAAGGTATAAAACTTAACACACAGTCCATGGATAGGTACAATCAGCTCAGGGGCTCTTGCTGACAAACCCTCATTACAAGGCACATGTGTTAGGTGGTTGTTTTGTGGTGGTGGTGGTGGTGGTGGTTGTTTGTTTGTTTGTTTTTGCCACTGTGGCCAAAATTCCTGACAAGAATAACTTAAAGGAGGAAAAGTTTATTTTGGCTCCTGGTTTCAGAGGATTTAATCCATGGTTGGCCGGCTCCATTCCTTTGGGCCTGAGGTGAGGCAGAACATCATGGTGGAAGAGCATGGCAGAATTAAACTGCTCACCTCATGGCAACTGGGAAGCAGAGATTGAGGACAGGACCAGGGAAAAGATAGGCCATTCCATGTCACACCCCAGTGACATACTTCCTCCAACTAGGTCCCACTATCCGTTGTATTAATCCATGGATGAGCTGAGAGCTCTCATGATCCAATCATTACCTAAAAGCTCCACCTCTGAACCTTGCTTCATTGGGGACCATGCTTTCAGCACATAAACCTTTGGGGGGATGTTCCAGATCTAACCATGGCATGAAAGTTAGCCCACAATACTAGGCTGAATATGAAAGGCTATTCATCATTCCTTCTTACCTAACCTTATCCAACTTCACAAGAAACCTTAAAAGAATAGAGAAACTAAAAATGGTTTTGCCACACTCCTTTAGATAGAAAGTAGAGAGCAAAGAGCTCTCCTACACTCATTAATCCATTTAATTTGTATCTTTGTTCATCCAATAAGTTCCTATTGAGTCAATACATATCTGTAGGAATCAATCTGAGCCAATATCATTAAGTACTTATATGAATTTTTTTTATTCAACAAATGCCTATTAGACAGTAAATATCTATAAGATTGATGGACAAATATATATGAGATAGTCACAACTGACATGTATCTTTACAATATCACTCTAAAATGTGGATAATGTGCTTTGAAGAACATTGAACAATGAAAAGATTCATCAATAAGGAATTTTTCTCCTCTACTTACATTTCCAGAAGAAAATATATTTATTTATTTATGTATTGCATAGCAACATGTCACCAAGAAATGCAATGATCCCTAGAGAAAGGTCATCATTTGCATTTTCTTTTTTTGGCTTTAAATATTATCCAACATTAAACAACTGGTATGTTTTGCATGTAACTTGACATGTGCAAACTTGGCTCACATCTGTTAAACAACTGGCAGAGAGAGAAAAATAATCCATCCCCTTTTCTTCAATTACATAAAATCAGTAATCATTGGAAGAGATTTTGTTTCTGCTGTGAGTGGCATTCATGAAAGCCTCATGAACAGTAACATAACCAGATGCTTCCCCAGCAATAGGTAGGGATTGCCAGAGACAGCTCTACTCTGTGGAATACTGCAGTAAACATTCCTCGAGCAGCTTCTAGGAGTCAAACACCATATTAGATGCTAGTAGGGAAAAAGTGAAAAGAAAAAATAATAATGTTCCTCCCTTGGGGGAAGGTTTGACAGGTCAACAATTACCATAAAATGTACCGTAAAATGATCGAAGCTATAACGGTATAGAATTAAGTTCTGGGGGCAGGTGCCTGCTTGAGTCTGAAGTGCTCATTGGAGTGGACCTTGATGGACAAATGGAATTTTCAAGAAAGCAAAGGTGGGATGAAAAAGGAATTTCAGGCAGTGAAAACAGAGGTCCAAAGTTTAACTGAGAACTTTTGAGTACCACCAAAAAATATGTGAAGAGAGTAGAAATGAAGTCAATAGTGCTGGAAAGAAAAGTTATAATAAAATAGAAGAGCTTGTTTTGCCAAAAAAAATAAATAAATAAGTAAGTTGTACACAGGGTAAATATGGTGAACTTGAACAATTGAGAATCTCCTGTAGTTAAAAACAAACAATAACAACAGTAAACATATAAAGACTAACTCTCAAATAAAAAACTCCCAAATCCTAAGTTAACTTGTTTTTTTATAATTGTTCTATAAGAAAAGACTAAGTAGCAAACTACTTAGTTCCTCTCTAATAGCTACTTTAAAAGTCAAAGTGATTCAATTTTAGAGAACAAATATGAAATTATCTGTGGTTTTACTTCATATGATCATATTAAAGCTGAATTATTAAGAAAAAACTACTAGTGTGGACATAAAAATGAACTGCCACTTCTATATTTGCCATTTGGGGATTTGGTGTCATGCTGAGCTTCAAAACTATAAGCTTTGGTTAAACTTTCTGTTCTTCCATATACTTAAATATATCATAGAAGTTTCAGCAACTAAACAACAAAAACAAATGTAGGTAGCAACTCATAGCCACTCCTTTCTCAAAGTCTTCAAGACCAGGAGCTACTTCTAGTTAAAGATCATCTCAACCTATCATGACTCTGCAAAACAAATCATTTCTAATCAAAATGCAAAACTTCTGCTCTACAAAAGACACTGTTAAGATAATGAAAACAGACAAGTAGAACTATTCGCTAAAGATGTAACTGATAAAGAACTTCTACCTAAAATATACAAAGAACATTTAAAACTCAACAATAAGAAAATAAACAACACAATCTTAAAATGAGCAAGCAATCTGAACCAATAGCTTACCAAAGAATATATACAGATAGCAAGTAAGCATGTGAAAAGATGGCCATATCATTCGTCATCAGGGGAATGCAAATTTAAAATAATGAGATACCACTAAACATCTATTAGAACAACTAAACAAAACACCAACAACACAAAATCCTGCCCAGTACAGATGTGGAGCAACAGAAACTCACTCACTAGCTGTGGCAGCACAAAACAGTACAAGAACTTTGGACATACTCTTACTTTATGACCCAACAATCACGTTACTAGGTAATTACCCAAATACGTTGAGAACACGTGTCCTTACAAAAACCTGCACACAGATGATTACGGCATTTTTTATAATAACTGCCCAAATCTGGAGGGGTCCAACATAGGTAAATAAATTAACAAACTGTGGTATAACTTGACAATAAACTATTATTCAGCAATAAAAATAAATGAGCACTTAAGCCAGAAAAATAAAAAAACATGGAAGAATCTTTAAATGCATATTGCTGGATGTCATGCTGAAAAAGTTATGTATTGCATGATTTCCACTCTATGGCAATGCAGAAAAGGCAAAACTATGGAGAGTAAAAATCAGTGATTCCTATGGACTAGAAGGGAGGAAGAATAAACAGGCAGAGCACAGAGCACAGCACCATTTTTAAGGTAGTAAAAATTCTGTGGGAACCTGTCATGCTGGATACATAATATTATGTTTTAGTTAATAAATAGTAATGAATCAATATTGACTAATAAATCATATCAAATGTTTCACATTAATGTGGTACATTTATATTTTAGTAACAGGGGATAATGGGGATTATTGGAGTTGTCCATATTATCTGCTCATTTCTTCTGTAAATGTGAACTATTCCAAAAATAAAATACATTCATATTTTTTAAAGTCAAAGAAACTGAAAAGTGCGATCGGATTTAAAACAACAACTAGTTCTAGCACAACTCCAAACTGACTCCTTATTATGAAGTAGATTTGGGTTTAAAAATAGTTTGACCAGTTCATGCAAACCCCCCTCAAAAACCCCCAACTGCCACCAAATAGCCGAGAAGACACAGCGTAGGAGATCTTAGGCTTCTGGACCCATTGCCACATGTGAGCCTGATTTACATGCTGGAAACTGTACCGTAGTAGTTTTCTATGACTGTGACAAATTACCCACTGAGTGACTTAAAGCTGCACACATTTATTATGTCACATTTTTTGTGGGTCAGGAGTCTGGGCATGGCTTAGACAGCTCTCCTGCACAGAGTCCCACAAACTACAATCAAGATGTTGGCTGGGCTGCCTTTCATCTGGAGGCTTGACAGGGAAAGACCTTGTTTCCAAGCTCACTCAGGTTGTTGGCAGAATTTGTCTCCTTGTGGTGGTTGGCATTTTTCTGAGTGTTGGCTGGAGGCCACCCTCGGGTCTTCGAGGTTGGAGGCCCACAGTTCTGTGCCTTGTTGGCTTTTCAGTGTCGCTGCTCAGTTCCATAAGCCAGCTGGGAGCATCTGCCTACATCTGCTAAAAAGGAGCCATGTGGCATAATGAACTCACCACAGGTGTGGCATTCCATCTCCTGTGCCGCATTCTATGGGTTGAAAGCAACTCACAGGTGGTGCACAGGATACAGATGCCAGGAAGAGAGGACTCACTAGATGTCACCTCAGGGTCTGCCGACAACATCAGCCAAAGACAGGACTTCAAGAACAAGAACAGAGATCATCAGACAACCCCGGTAGATCTCACAGCCTCATGGAGAAGCTTCAGATCTATGAGGATCAGCACTCAGGCCATTAGCTGAATGTTTGACAATTAAATGGGGATTATCTGAGAGTGTATATCCTCAAAACCCAGTGAGCATGCAAAAGATGTAGGTTTTTTTTTTTTTTTTTTTTTTTTTTTTTTTTTTGCATTTCTGCGCTGAACTAGGAGCTTCTTATTTTTATTCTTTTCATTGAAGGATAATAATAGCATCAAGCATGTATGTTTCACCTATGTGTCAGACACCTTTCGATGTCTCGGTTAATCATTATTTTCTAAATATCTTTACATCTACAAAAAGGACTCAAAATACAGACAAGTTTCAGGGCTAGTAAGTGATAGAGGCTGGATTCAAGCCCAGGCTACCTGAATCTTTGTTTATGGATGATGTAAAAGAGTGAAGTGAGGCATGGAAGGCACTCCTGGAAAGGTCATAACATTTGAAAAGAAAATTATTACTCTATCACATCTAAGCTCAATCTCCCCAGCATGCTCTTTACCATCTGGTTCATTCACAGATTTTAATGAATGTTACTAGATCAAATTTTAGAGTGCTCTAGTCCATCTGTGATAACGAGGACTGTGGAAATACAACTTTAGCGTTCTGCTAGTCGGTGGCCAAGGCTTACTATTCAGTTTCTCTTTCTAATCTACACGTCATAGTCATTTTTGCCTCTGCGACAACAAGTTTAATTTCAAAAAGAGGGGAGTTGACAACCTGCAATATCGGTGTGTAGTAAATTGCTGACATGTGAATTTCCAAAACGTGTGGTATATGTAAGGGTTTGTACTAAATACAGACGCAAGTAGAGGGAATAAAAATGAATGTGGATTATTTTTCCTCCAAAGAGCTCATAGTCCAGTTGGAGAGGGAGGCGTATAGCAAATATAACAGAAGACCGAATGAAACAAGTCCTGCTAATAGAGGAATGGTCAATGGTATGGGCGCACAGAGGACCAGGGCTGGGTGTTTCTGGATGAATCAGTTGTCAAATTTGCTCCCAGCCATGAACTAGCTGCAGACTTCTCTATGATCCAAAAATGTGGACTTTAAAAAGTTCTCTTGTCCATTTAGAGAGTAAAGAAGAAGGAGTTTCACAGAGAGGCCATGACTCTAGAGGGACCATGAAAACCACTGTCAGACACAGCACCCTCCTTCCAATGCATTAGTTTCTGATTCACCTGTGACTAAGCGACTTTGAGAGACTAACACCACAAGACCTCCCTTTCATGTAGAAAACTGGACAGAAAGGAAAATTTTCAGAACTCTAAGAATATCAGTGAAGGTCACCAAGCACTCATTTTGTTATGGTGAACATAACAGGTCCAGACTTCTGAAGAGATTTTATGCAGTGTTACAAGAGTAAGATTTCAGTTTTTTGGTTTTTTGGGTTTTTTTTTTTTTTTTTTGAAATGCCTGGAAATGTTAAAAGCACAGATTCTGGTTCAAGTGATCTCAGACTAGAAAAATTCTGAATTTCTAACGAGACTCTGGGATATGCGGATGCAACTGATTGATGAACCCCACTTTGAGTAGCAAAGAGTTAATAAGAAAATTTAAGTATAAACTAGGTGTTTGACCTTTTCACCATAATGAAGCAATTGTGGTTCAGCTTAAAGATTGAATGACTATGGAGTGGATTAGGGAGAATTTCCTTTTTCTCTTTCCATATATTTTATTGGAGCATATTAATTATACATAATGGTGGGATTCCTGGGCATGGACATAATATAATTTGATCAATATCATTTCCCAATGTTTCCTCTTCCTCTCCCCTCATTCCTCTCCCAAGACCCTTTCCACTCTTCCATGCAAATCCCTTGGATTTTCATGATATACTCCCACCTTTCTTTTCTTTTTTTTCCTCTCTAGTTTCCACATATGACAGAAAACACAACTGTTGACTTTCAAAGTTGGACTTGTTTTACTTAAAATAATGGTCTCAAGTTTCATTCATTTTCCTGCAAATAACATAATTTAACTTTTCTTTGTGACTGAATAAAACTCCATTGTGTGTGTGTGTGTGTGTGTGTGTGTGTGTGTATACACACATACACACCACATTTTGTTTATCCATTCATCTCTTGATGGACACCTAGGCTGGTTCCATAGTTTAGCTATTGTGAGTTGTGCTGCTATAAACATGGGTACTATGTTATCAGTATAGTATGATGCCTTTGATTTATTAGGATAAATACTGAGGAGTGGTATAGCTGGGTCATATGGTGGTTTTATTCCTAGTCTTTTGAGGACCCTCCCTACTTATTTCCATTAGTGGTTGTATTAATTTACAATTCCACCAGCAATGTCAAAATATTCCTTTTTCTCTTCATCCTCTCCAGCATTTATTATTGTTTATATTCTTGATGGCTGCCTTTCTAACTGAAGTAAGATGAAATCTCAGTGTAGTTTTGATTTGCATTTGATTAGGGAGAATTTTGAAATTAGGCCTCAGTTGGTGAATTATCATAAAGAAGAATATATTCTGCTCCACTGTGTGCCATAAAATATTTTTACATGATAGAAACTTGCTTCAAGAAATATTTACATATTCGTGTTCCATGATGTCAGCACATTTCAAAGAATTATTTCGTTGTGATTCTGTTTGTTCATATGAACCGTCACCATCTGTCCTTTAATATAAAAATGTCTAGTTTGATATTATGTAACAGGTGGACTATTCTACATTCCAAATAGATGGCTTCCCAGAGAAGTTTTCCATGTGGGTAGATCCCCAGAGAGGATTTCGATGTGGCTGCATCTAGGTTTTGAGGAAGGTGAATCTTACATATTTGGAATATAACACTTTAAGGAAAAGAATATCAAGTTGAGAAAACAAAATTAGGTATGAAAGTGAATATTTATTTAGAAAATAAAATAGCATATTTTTAAAGGCACTACTTTGCCTATCCTAGGCAGGGGTGATTTAGAAATGACCCTCTCTGGAAAGGCAGCCATTTGGAACTCACAGCAGCCTTCCTGTTACAAAATCAGCATCTCAGGGAAGTCCTCAAAATTTGTTTATTCTATAGCACATATTTTATAATAATTAGAACATTAAACCTGTATTAACCCCTTTTAATATCACATCTTATGAGAATGACTGTGCTCTGAGATATCCAGAGTATTTCTAAAGATGCGGGACGCCCCAGTCTCCAATGACCTCCCAGACCCCAGTCACCATACAGGCAGGATTACAGCCTTCCAGCTGACAGTCAATGACAGCAGCAACCCCCCCCCACCCTCCCACCCCCCACCCCCGCCACAGGAAGAGAGAAGGGAAGGAAGAAAACCAGGCAGAGGGCATTCCTAATCCTCACTAGGAATGTTCCTGGTCTCAGCTCAAATCAGGTGCTTTTCTCTTCTTTAAGAAAGTCCCAGAATGTGGTCTCTCTTTCTGCTTCCATCATTTACTACTTTCAGTCTGGGCTCTACTCCCTCTCTGGCCAGTGGAGGACAAGACATATCACCACAGCCTTTCTTTTCCTCCTGTTCCCAGCATAATAGAACTTTGCTACTTTCAAATGTGGTAATGCTGGTACCTACCTCTACAAGTAAAAAAATGTTTGGGAAGTTGAGCACAGTGGCACATGCCTGTAACCCCAGTGGTTCAGGAGGCTGAGGCAGGAGGAACAAAAGGTCAAAGTCAGGCTTAGCAACCTAGCTAGAACCTGTCTCAAAGTAAAAAGGGCTGGGGATGTGGCTTAGTGGTTAAGCACCCCTGGATTCAATCTCTGTTACCAAAAACAAACAAACAATTAAATAAACAAAACAAAAAATAAAAGTATTGGAATAGAAAGGCTCTTTTCTATCTTTCCTATGCACAGAGGTCTTTGGGTAGGGTATGACAAAGAGAAGATTTTTCTTTGTTTATTCGTCATGCTGGGGATCAAACTCAGGGTCTCACACACATTGAGAAAGTGTTTTGCCACTAAGTGTTCCTCACCCCAGTTTACCTTGATTTATGAGAAAAATACAGTCTTAGACCAGGCTGTTCAAGGTATCTAGTTACAGAAGTCAAGGCCAGCTGCTGGCCTGGGTGTGGATGGGGTCCTGCAATACTAGCAGAAGGGTTGAGTTGGTGGATGGAGAATGGGGAAGCTGATTAGGATAGTGAGGCTACAATAGTGACACAAGGGGACAGTCCCCTCATCCCATACCTCGACCCAGTTCTGCCTCTCCAGACACTTCCCTAGATCTTTGTGGACCTGCAGGAAAAAAGTGGGGAAGGGAGGACACAAGGAAGTTTGTAGAAGCCCTGCAGGGTGCCAGCAATAGAGATTAGAAACAGAGAACAGCCAAAGCAGTAGCCAGAGAGAAGAAAGGGGATTTGTGTAGCTACCTAATTAAGGAGGCCTCCTGCAGAGACAAGTCCAACTCCAGGGATGCAGATGGTAACTGTGCAGAAAGCCACATCACACAGAATCAGAGTACAAAAGTTGGGAGGGTTGTCCCCTGCCCTTTCCTTGAAGGTCAGAGTGACCTTCAGAATACTCTTGACTCTGAAGCATGGCATTTTTGGAATCTTTATCATCTTGCTTGACTCTGTCCCTTTGTGCTTGAACAAAAACATTGCTCACTGCTGCCCTCCACAAGCACAGTTGCCACCAGAGAAAGTTCTCAACTCCCGATTAGACTCAAATCCGAGGAACACATTTGCAGAGAGAGGTGTCCAAACAGCTTTTGGCGACGCAGTAAGGTGGGTTTGGTTTTTAATAAACCGATTGGGCCCCAGGGAAAACTGTGATCCTGACAAACTCTAGTATTCACTCCCCCAACTCATGATCTATCACTTCTGTTTCATTTCCTATAGACCCTCCCCCTACTCACTTTAATTAAATGGAATGTTTTCAACTTTTATTAAAAGATACAGACATTTTAACCAAGTGACTTGATGTGTTTCCCAGAACTATAGTTGTGTCGATAAAATTCTCATTTCTTGCAAGCTAGTTATTTGCGTGGTCAAAGAGTCACATAATTTGGGCATCCCTTCCTCTGACAACACATTCCCAACAGAACGCAGGCAGATATCCAATGCAGACATGTGTTTTCAAGACCCACGTCTCTTGGGGCTTCAGGTGGAGTCCATTTTTTTTATTTAGTGGCTCAGCCACGACCCCCCAACACATACTTCCTACCCAAACCTCATAAATTGGTAGGTCCACGGGTCCCAAGGTCATTTGCCTATAAACCTGATTAAGTGAAATCTCTATATCCTCAGGCCATACCAGTTTGAGTGTAAAAATAAAATCAGTATTCACCTTACTCTGCCTTGACCTATTAAAACAGGTCTCCAAACTCTTCATCCTTCCACATTTTTCTAGTTCTTAGAAAATGCTCTAAATGTGATCCCAAATTCAGCCAATTCTACCAGAATATGGAATCTACTTTTTTTTTTTTTCCTCCACCGGTTCCACCCTGCTGTACTAATATCCAACAATAAAGTTCCCAGGCCTAGAGACCACAATGAAAGTGCCCCCTGGGAGGGGAAGGGCCACAGTGTGAAAGCCAGGCCATGCCACTTGCCACCGTTTGAACAGGAATGCTGGGACTCAATCTGATAGGCAGGGAACATCCCTCAAATGGGGACATCTTCTTGTTGCCCTTGCTGTGGGCATCAGCATTGGAATTCTGAGTCCCTCTGGTGCCAAAGTCATCAGTATCATGGGGCCCACAATCAAGAGGATGGATGCGCTCTCTGGACACTCTCCCCACCTTGGTATCAACAGGGCTTACTTACACTAAGGAGCTCCAGAGAGCATAGCCCTGCCTCCTTCTCCAGTTCCCTCACTTTGCCCACATCTTTCTCTTTGCAGGCCTCAATCAGAGACCCCTGTTGAGGAGCAATCTGAAAACAATTTGAATGAGACACGCCACACTTTCATCATCCGTTCATTTCTTCACTTGATAGATGTCAAATGTTTTCCTGGCCCAGTTCCAGGGGCTAGATTATATAGCAGCAAATGGGTAAAAATATGCCCCTTCCTCCACATTCCGCACTCTAGAAGGAGATTGGGTAAACAATGAATGGCATATGCAGGCTGTCCCACCAGGGAGAAGCAGAGACCTGCCAAAGCCCAACACACTAGTTAAAAGCAAGGTCCTTGGATCATAGTCTCTAAGGCTGAATTCTGACTCCGCTGCTCTCCAGCTGGGTGGCCCAGGTAACTTCCTGTCTTCCTGTGTCTCATTCTACTCATCTAAAAAAATTCTACTGATGGAGATGCCATTGGACATACTGGATAGAGTAAACATGCTCAGGAATTCCTATTGTCTCACTTAACTTTGTGAAGTGATTCTAGCTAACCGGTGCTACTTAGCCATGTGTACAGTTTGAGTTGCTATTATAAACATATTAAAAAGTAATTATTGTTAGTGTGTAATTTACAAAATTTGTATAATTATCTCTAGTCTCTAGAAATCATGGGAAACAAAGTGTTATAAAATAAGCAGACAAACTCATGACCCCATTTGAGAGGTGATTAGAAATTAGGAAAATTATGATCTAAAGAAAAAAAATAGATACATTCCTCCCAGGAAAACTTAATGCAAAGAGAATGTAGAAGCTCAACCTCTATAAAGTCTATATGGCAATAAGGGGACTTCATGGGTTTGGGAGGGTGGGTGGAGACTAATTTGATCCGATGTTTTGTTTTGTGTGTATCAGCACAGCTGTCTGGTTGTCTGCATTTTGGGGTCATCTAGACAGCTGTAGTGCTGTTGGGTAGACCTGAGAGCTCTATGATGACGAAGTAATTACAACTCCTTTGACTATAGCAATACATATTTTATGGCAACTCATTACTCCACACCAATGATTTATTGCATTTGTACATATGCACATATAAGTTGCCATGACAAGATGATGCTTAGTAATTAATTTGCCAACATAGTTTTATGTAATATAACCCAGCCCTACTAAACGCACTACATTTAATAAAAGAAAGTGCTTAAACAGAACTCTGTTCTGAAAAGCCATTCGGTGTGATGCTGAAACATCAGGAAACCAAAGCAGAAATGTGAGGCAGGAAGCCGAAATCTAAAACAGTGCTACAAATCCCACAGAGGCAGCCTGTGGGAGCTGTGAAGACTTCCCACCCCAAACTGCACCCCTCTTGCATTACATAAAACTAAATGGTCTTCCAAGAACCCAAAGAGAAAGAAATGAACAGTTTCTTCTCCTTTCAGATGGTCTGCAAATCCATCCATGAAATATTAGAGGAGACATGGGCTGGAGACATGTGAAGCTCCAGGAGTGTTGCTGTGTGAAGCCTCAGTTCTCAGAAGTGACATCATTGTGAGTGTGGTTTACCTCTATGCAGGGAGCATCTCAACTCATGGGTGAAATTGTTTTTGTTTAGTTTGTTTGGAAAGCAAAATTGATGCACATGTTTTTCTTTTGTTTGTAGTATAATATCAGTGATATGCTTTCTTGAGTGGAACATCTCAGAACAGACCATTTTTCTTCTCTCAATTAATTGCTGCCGAATTTCTTATCACTTAGATAAGCTCTCTTTATTTTTTTAATGACATTTGAGCTTGGAAATAATCACAGCACTGTCTGTACAAGTTATAAACAGTAACAGGACCGATTATTTTTAAAAAGGTCTGTCTGAATATCGTGTCATGGTTAAAAGACCTCAAGGTAAAATAACATCTGAATTCCCATGTCGTTTCCCTCACCACCCTACACAGCCCACTCTCTCTACAACTCAACTCATCCCCTCCTGGCAGTAGCAGTTGGTGTCAAAGATGATCTGCCATCCCTCTGCTATTTGGCTCCTATTTCATGATGGTTGTGCAGAGGATAATAACCTATGCAAATTAGACTGGGGAAAAAATCATGACCTCCACCTCCCTGTTAATGTCACTGTGTATCTCCTAGAGAAGTTTTTCATGATTTATGTCTCTCCTCTGCCCTTATTGACTTCTTTTGTCCTCTGCTGATTTGCATTCTTTCATATGTTGAGTTGAAAATAGTATTTTTCTGTAAGCATAGTCTCCCAATCATTCTGCATACTTCTTGAAGGCCTTATGTCCATTATTCCCTCTATAATGCCAGCTGGGACACAGGAGACCTTCTTTATATCATGTGCTGTCACAGGAATTTAAACTCTGGAAAGATAAGGGATTACTACACTGAATTCCTTGCAAAAAGTGGTCTTGCAATCAGAAAATAGCAAATGATAGGCAAACATGTTTACTTCAGGAAATTTGAAACTTAAAAGTCTTTAGAGAGTATGATTGTAAGATGTGGGTGTACTTGCTTCATGTCTATTCTAAGAAATATGCATAGACACATCACTTTGTAAGGTCATTATACCAATCAAAAATAACCCTAAGCAATTAATGGGGTTGGCAGCAATTTCACAATTATATTCATGGGCATTTTGCATAAATATTCAGTCTTTCTACCCAGAAATATACTCTATGCTTATTTGTCTGATTGGAATCCCTGGTAAAATTTCATAACTTACTAAATACTTTAGAAGTCTAAAGTCCATCTTTTAAAAATATTTGTAAACATGTAAGCATTTTTTTCCTCTTGTGAATGGCATCTGATCTTCCTATTTTCTAAATGAGTTATGGCTAGTGTATTGAAAAGTATATTTCAGATATTTATTTCTTACAAAACTCCAATTAATCCTGATAGTTCTTTAGGGGAACCCGCATTTTTTTTTTTTTTTTTTGCAAGAGAAAAACAAAGATCTCTTGTGGACACCAAAACAAAAAACAAAAACAAGAGAACACAGAAGCGAGGGGACGATCATGCTGGAGATGTCTGGAGTTTCCCTGGCTGAGTGTGTGTTTGTATAGATAAAAAAAAAAAAAGGAAAAGTTGAATAACATTTTTGACCATCTGTTTCTACATGTCTTTGGATGCCTATTTATATTGGGAGTATATGGCATATAATAAATTCTCGAATAATGTTTGCTAAAGAAATAAACATAGATCACAAAGCATAATTTGAATAAATGATAAATAATAGCCATATTGCATGCAGGAAAACATGAGTGTTGTATTTATAAAGGAGTAGTGAGGGTGAGTGTACCCCACAAAAGGCAAATAAAGGCTCAGTGGATCAAACTGGGACCTTAATCCATGAACTCCATCTGTTACAGTTGACAGACTTTGGATTTTAAATAGTGTTATATACATCAATTCAAGACTCAAAAGCAAGATGAATTCACATTTTTGAGTCAGGGAGTTGAACTTAAACAAAGCTGCCAAAAATGTATGTTCTGGGCCTGGTGGTTACTAGAAATAGGCCTCAGCAGCTGTGGAGCGAGTGGTGAGGGTCTTGAGATCCCAGCCCTCCTCTCCTGGGTAGGCTAGTCACAGTGGCCTCTTTTTTTTAATCCCTTTTTATTTGTTCTTTTTAGATCTGCCTGACAGTAGAGTGTATTCTGACATATCATACACACATGGAGTATATACAGTGGCCTTCTTAACACTACTAAAACTAATCATTCCAGACCAAAAAGTTATATTCCTCCATGTGAAGTTTACACTTTAACTGGTGATAGGATCATTTTCAGGTGTTTAAAAATAGTAAATGAAGGTAGGATGAGAAACATGATTATTCAAATCAATCAGGAATTCTTTAAGCCACTGGGTCCGGCTCCCTCTATTGTGACTGGCAGCTCATTGTAGTGAAGAGAGCTCCTAATAAACTCTAGGCTGTTAATCCTTCTAAATACTTGGGATGGAAAAGAACCATGAGAAAGAAAAAAGCTCTCAAAAAATCCAACCTCAGCGTTTTGCTTCCTTGAAAAAAATCACGAATTCCTAGGTTTACCAGCTGAGGGTATTGGGCATGTGTCTCCATGTATGTTTTATAAACTCAAGGAAAAATCCCCACCAACCTGGTTTTAAATTAATTTGTGCATAAATCTGTGTAGGAAACCTCTTTATTTGGCAAAGGAAGGGGAGAAAAGAGACATCACCTTGACTTAAAAGTTTTGACTGATTTTTAACTGTGCCTGAGGAGTTTCCACTAGATCTTCCAATCGGTGAAGGATTTGTGACTCTTTTCAGTGTGCCTGAGATTACATAGACAAATTACTTAAGAGCCCAAGGAGATTATCTCTAATTGGCATAAAAAGGATATGGCATTAAAAACAAAACTCTCTGAAATTCTGACAGTGTTTAATGCCCAAAGGGTAAGGCAGCTCCCTGAGTGAAAATACTAGAAACAGACAGAGCAGCATGTGATAGAAGGCCACCTTTTGAGGTCTTAGTTAGGTGTGGGGAGTTTTATTTTTCTTGCATCATGCTTCACAGAGCTGTTCTACTTGCTGAATGAGGGTAAATAACACTCGCCTTGGCAGGAATTCTGGGTGCTTGCCTGTTATATCCAGTGGAGTCTCCATGATAAACTACAAACACCAATGCTCAATAAAAGTCAACATGAAATGCACTTGCTGTCTGTATTACACAGAGATCAAAAGTGGAATAGGCAGAGAGATGAGGTGCACACTTAACAGGTGGTAAGAATAGGTAGCTCTGAGTTTTTTCAGGGAGGTTGACGGTGATTATAATCACAAGTCACTGGGATAGGTGTTGGACTGGTCCCTAAGTCCCTGCTGTCAATGGACTTAAAATCCCATGGGAAAAATCAGACAGATTTATTGTAAGAAAATGAATAATATCAACACACAAAAGCTAACAGATAAAAATCTTAAGACAAAGATCCAGAGTTGGGTGAGTCCCTAGTGCCCATCCTGTTGAAGCTCATCATTGTACAGTTGTGGAAACTGAAGCCCACAGGGATTAAGCAGCTAACCTATGGTCACTCAGATGTCAGTTAGCCTGGCTCAGAACTCAGATATTTATGTTCATCACCACCAATAAAGAGGGAAAATGATTCATAACAAAGTAGGCTCAAAAAGTTTTACTGAATCTGCATATTTCAAAAAAAGAAAGAACAGACCTTAACAAATGATGCTGTGAACTGAATGCTTATGTTCCCCTTCCAAAACTGTCATGTGGAAAACCTAATCACCAATGAGGTGGGGCCTTTGGGGGGAGATTAGAGCACCCTCCTGTTTGGGGTTAGGTGCATGACAGCATCCTTGTCCCTTTTCCATCATGTGAAGTTACAAGAGAAAATGGCCTGGACCAGACATTGAGTCTTCCAGGGCCTTGATACTAGGCTTTCCAGCCTCCAGAACCGAAAGAAAGAAATTCCTGTTGTTTATAAGCCACCCCATTTATAGTATTATTTTAATAACAGCCCAGGTGGATTATAACAAAGGGATGAAGTATCAGAGTGGAAAAGAATCAGGTGGGCTCAGGCTAGACCCCACACACAGGCATAAATGGTGAGACAGAGCCACGAGAGGCTGGCTGAGCTGAAGGGGCCTCAGTGGGAATAGAAGGATGAAGCGAATTTCTTCCCTCTCACATCCTCCAGAACTAACTTTGGTTTTGAGATGCTCTTCATGAGATAAGGGCAACATAGCCCAAGCAGTGCAGTTCACCCATGAGCCTCTAAATACCTTTGCTTATACTGATCTTTCCAGGACACATCTTGTTGGACTTGAATCGTCAGATGGGAAGCCTGCTTCCCTGATCCTTGGGCCCATGTAAAACCCTCTTTCCTGAACTCTGCTGCTCACTGGTTGAGTTACTTATCCAACTGTGTCCATTGTAAACTTCAAACAAATATGTGTTACAGTTTATACTTACTGTGAGTTGCACTGCAGGTACACAGCAATACAAGGTGTATCATAGGTCAAATTAAAGGCGATTCTTTTAATAGATCATGCTTCTGTCACGGAATCCTCCTCCACAGGTCTTAATGTGAGCTACAAAATAATGATGATGATGACGATGGTGATGATGACATCATTGATAACTGTTAGCATTTCCTGATATAGACACTCTTCGAAGTATAGACATGCATCACCCTGCTTATTCCTTGACACAAGTTTTTGAGATACACACTATTTTCAATGTTTCTTAGAAGAATATTAGGCACCAAATGCTGATCATAAGAGACCAAAGAATTTTCTGTGCAAAGAGTTTCCTTTCAGGGCTGTGGCCTGCAGACTGCTTTGTATTTTAAATAAATTCAGATTCTCATAAGGTAATTGGGGTTAAATATCTCTTTCTCTGCTGAAACACTTATCCCATATTTACATTGTTTCCTTACATAGAAAAATAGCCATGACAGGTAAAAATTTAACTACTTGTAAGGCAAAGACATTGGCCTTTAACTATAAATACTTGACTATCAGTTCCACATACACCGTGGCTCTGTCTCCTCCCTCTCACAGTAAAACATCTGACTGGAAGGCTCAGGAGAAGGATCTGAGCAGGTGTGACTTGATCCCTTATTTTAATTTTTATAGGCTGGTGTTTGCAAGCTGTGCACATTTTGCTGAGTTCCCTGAGCATCTATGTTTAGCAGAAGGACCCTGCTGACGAGCTAACAGAGAGTCCACAGCTGGACCACTGCTCAAGGCTGGGCATCCTAACATTCAGCACTAAGGAGCACCCTAGTGCCACTTAGCTATCTCAAGATCAAACAGCCCTACCAGAAATGAAACTGACGTTTTGGTGATGATGTGCCTGACTCTTTGTCTAGCACTCAAAGGTTCTGAAATTGGTCCTGGATGAATGGTGCTGTTTATGGGGCTCTCTAAACACTGCACCATGAACCAAAAGGGTTTTTTTTCCTCACAAAATAAGAATTTGCAATAAAAATACTTTATAGCAAAATATTGCTATTTATATATTAATATTCAGTATTTAATACGTAATTTTGTTAACCAATATTTTATTTAATCTTTGCAACTGAGAATGAGACTGTCGTCAAATCTATTAAATCAATTTCTTTAATAACAGTTAGTTATATCACTAAAGAAACAGTTTGGATTCTTTAGTAATGCCTTCTGTACCTGTTTTTACCACTCCTCACTGCCCCCTACAAAAATGAAGCACATACTGTTAACTAGGCTTTACAGAACACATACTTTATACAACATGAAATGACGATATCTACCACTAAAAAGGGGGTAAAAGAAGAAAAAAGGAAAGTGACTATATCGACTAATGAGGAAATAATACCATTCTTAAATGTTTCCATGTTAAAAAG
The DNA here is from genome assembly GCF_045843805.1 of Urocitellus parryii. NCBI lineage: Eukaryota > Metazoa > Chordata > Mammalia > Rodentia > Sciuridae > Urocitellus > Urocitellus parryii. The sequence goes on along the minus strand of NC_135531.1, from coordinate 267,248,446 downwards.
TAGCACTCGAATCTGTTTCAATATGTTTTACAATGATATGTCAACCATACCTAAATCTCTACATTTTGAGGGGAAACATCTTTTCAGACCTTTTTCCCTATAAAATTGATAATCCCTATTTCATTTGAGAGAGAGACATTGGCAAAATGTTACGATGTTATGTTTGGGGATTCTTTTACATTCTTAAGCCCCAGACTGGCAAGAACAAAGAATCACTTTGCTAACTAATGTATTAAATATGTTGTCTATTTATATAGTAATTGTTTGATGGAAAATTCATCTCTTTTGTTCCTTCTTATCTTTTCTCTCTTCTTGTCCATGCAGTGTATCTATGAATTATGCATGTGAACATAATTAAAAGTAACAATTGGTGAATTGTACTCCATGGACATTGTTCCATGTTTCAAGTCTTATTTAGACTAAACCAAATTTATGCAAAGAGAAGAGCTTGTAATTAAATTCATAACCATCCTTTCTAGGGAAGTTTCCTTTATGTAAAAATGCATTGCTTGCTAGAGGCTGTTTTTCTGACCAAAAGCTTTGCATAAAAAAAAAAATCAGTAGACAATTTAGCAGTAATCCACTCCTTCCTAAATGAAGCTTTCCTATAACTGATTATCCATCATCCTTTATCCTTTACAGCTCTGTTAGTCTGCAAGCCATGTAGAACTGTTCAATATTAGCTTCTACAATGGTTTTGTTATTTGCAAACTAGGAAAACAACAATACCGAAAATGATGGAATGAGATCAATTCTTAGAACTCTCTTTTTTGATTACTCTCAGGAGTTCCCATAGTAATTTTTCATCTTTTGTTTGCTTGTTTGCTTTTATGTTTTAAGTTCAAGATTCCTGGAAAATGAAAAAGACAGCCAAGACACTTAGGAAGATATTGTTCTATCCATAGGAATACTTACTCTGTAAGGGGGAAAAAAAATGTTACTGTGCTACTGTAAATGCTAGCCCAGCTCCAAGATTTTTTCTTCTGTGTTCAGATCTTTTTGAAGTTCTCTTTCTTTAGGAAAATATATTTAATAAATGGCCCTATTTTATTTTTCAAACTATGATCCAAACTGCCAGCTTACTGCTATCTGCACATTTTCTGAAAATCATCCGCACTGCATCATCTCTGAAAGCCTGAAATATTCTGTTCAGAATCCACCCCCATATTTTACTAGCACATACCTGGATAGTCTTTCTCTCTCTCGACCTGGGTCATCCTTAGCAATTTCTATCTCTGTGCTTATTATTTCCCTGAATCCAAAAGCTCCTCTGTAAAGATGGCACATGATGAATTTGTAGTAAGGAATTGACTATTTCCTGTCACTGTCAACAAACAATCATTTCTGACTCTGAGTCCATTTCTCTGCAGTGTGACAATATCGTAAGGATGGATAGACCTGAAGCAACTTCGGGTTGGCTCTTCGGCTCCGGGAAGAATGTGCTGTGTGATCGCTGCTATCTGGCCTGCTTTTCAAAAAATGCAGTTTTTTTAATTCTCTCCTCTTCCTCCCTCTGCTCTTCTCTTCACCCATGATTTGAAAAATGTCACGTTTAAAAGCTTTGGCTGGCCCACAGTGTCATCCACTTGATCCATCATCATCTTCTCAGCTCATCTTTCTCTCTATTAAAAATAAGATATTTATATTTCTAGATGAAATGGAGAAACCTGGGCCTGATAAATGACTTCCTGTTGTCATTATTGCCGGGTAGTGTATTATTGGAGGGAGTTCAGTCATGATCCAGTGTTACTGCCTTCCGCTATGCTGGCTGGAAACCATCACTCATATCCACATACCGTAATGTTTATTTTTAAGAATCAAACTGTTAATTAAAGAGAAGAATAATTAATACAGGAAGCATGGACAGAAAGGTGATGACAGGTGCCACAGGCCGCAGGTGTTACCACCCATTGCAGAAGTGCATGGGTTAAATTACCTTAAATTATAATAATCTTAAATTATCCCTGATCTCCAAATGGTTGAGTGAAACTAGTCATTGTAGATCTTGGGGGAGAGAAACAGTTGTTGGAAATAAGCAAAATCTTGTTTACTACAAAAAGCCCTTGGCAATGGGAAAGGCAGCCCTCACAGCCTGAAGACCCCCTCTTACCCAAAGCCTAGAATTTGATCATCTCGTAGACATTCGAAATCCCCCAGGGGGTTGGGGAGATAACCTTGGATAACACCACATATAGGATTAAATACCCTGAATCACATCTTTCTCTTTCCAGCCCCTGTCCTCATATCTCACAATGGTTCTGAGTATTTCTTTAACATCATTCATCATAGGCTAAACCTTCTGGCTTAACCCAAAGAGAGAAGACCAAACTTTCTGGCAATACCTGGATACAATTTAGAAATGTCAGCTTACATTTTATTTTCATTGCTATTACTTTCTATTTACTGTAAGCAAAACAGATATTCCCTCCATGGCAGTCACATGAAGTTTCTTTTAAAAATAAATTAGTTCAAATTAAAAAAAAATAAGTCAATTTAAATAAAATTTTATATTTGTAGTAGTCCATGTGATAGCATTATAACAGAATAATTGAAGAAAAGCCCTGGTATGAGTACATGGAAAAAAAATGTTAAGGTTTTACACAAGTGACTGAAGTTTGGAATAATCTGGTTTAGTATAAACCTAACTATTTGTGAGGATGTGTGTCAAAAATCACACAGAGGACAGAGGTAAGTCCTTCATGCAGTGATAAAGATATCAGGGGGAAAAAAGAAAAAAAAAACAGATACTAAACTAAAATCAGTATTAACCCCAGGAAAAAATTACCTGATGTTTCAAGAGCTATTCTTATGGTGTCTGTTAACACCCAATACTAATTAAGTCCATCAATTTCCTTTATCCTAAAAACAAACAAAGGTATTTAACAAAATCAAATGAAAAGGGAGTTAACAATATTTGATTCCTGGCATCTCATGAGATGTATTATAAAGTGGCTTATACTGAAACATATAAAAATAAGAGTATTTTGTCTGAGAATGGAAAAATCAAAAATGAGAGATTCAAGCTCAAAGAAGTGGCACACTCCTATAAGCCCAGCAGCCTGAAAGGCTGAGCCAGGAGGATCGCAGGTTCAAAGCCAGCCTCAACAACTTAGTGAGGCCCTACACAACTTATCAAGACCGTGTCTCTAAATGAACTATAAAAAAAAGAAGGGTTGGGGCCAGGCGAGGTGGCGCACACCTGTAATCCCAGCAACTCCAGGAGTCTGAGGCAGGAGGATTGAGAGTTTAAAGCCAGCCTCAGCAAAAAAAAAAAAAAAAAAAAAAAAAAAAAAAAAAGTGAGGCACTAATCAACTCTGTGAGACCCTGACTCTAAATAAAATACAAAATAGGGCTGGGGATGTGGCTCAGTGGTTGAGTGGCCCTGAGTTCAATCCCTGGTGTCCTCCTGCAAAAAAGTGAGAAATTTATTGTCAACTCATAGGACACTTGGGGGAGGGATAAGGAAGAATGTCTGATAGGGAAAACTGAAGTCTGAAAGATTTCTCTTATTTTGTCTGGAAAGCCCTGATTCTGATAGTAGGCTTTCCTCTTTCCTTATGGAATATCTTCTGTGCTGGGCTAAAGAAATGCCTCAGGGGTCATGTTCACTGTCTTTATCTCCAGAAACCATCTAGTGTCTTGACCACAGCCAGCCCTTGTAAATAATAAGGAAGGGATTAATGAATGAATGAATGAACTTGACTTTATACAAGACCCATGAAATATAATAAGTGGCAAGGAAAAAATACCTCCTCTCCCAGAAAACATTATCCAAACTCTTTAAGTCAACGATATTTCCCCCACAGTTAACCTTCACAGTGAAGGTCAAAATCAACACAGTTCAGTCATTCTCTGCTTTATACTCGGGGCACGAGTTTTGTTCATCTTTCTGTGAAGCTGAAAAGATTATAATGAAAATGCCTAACGAAAGAAAGGAGGGACAATTGTAAATAGTTTTCCCTGACAACTGGTATCAGCATTTTCTCATAGCCTTGCATTTATTCAGACTAAAATGACAAATGTATTACAAAGAAAAGATAAGATCTGTCTGGATATGGCTTGAAAATAAAACAATACTGTACTGATTTTTCTCTCTGAGTATTGTCCTCCTTGCACAATTGCTGAACATTGGCAGAGCTGTTAACACCATTGATAGAAAACAAAGCCAAACTTGGGAGAGATTCTGCAGCCGGGGGCTTACAAATGTCTAGGATTTACAGCGCAGCTTGGTGCCACTATTAGAGTCCTCTGACTTCGATATTCTGCCTGCTACTGGGGGGGGGGGAGGGATTTTTCTCTTCATGCAAGTGCACCTTTTCTCAAGATCACACATTTAGAGTTTCTTAAAGGGAGTCCTACTGGTCATGAGACTCCTTTCAGTTTGAGGAGCCTCTTGGGTGCTTTGAAGCCCAGTTTCTTGCAAGCTGCCCCGCAGTCCTCCTCGGATGGAGCTTGAATATGTAGAGAAGAGCCATTTAGAAATAAAGGACCTCCAGTATTTCACCACAAAGTCTCTGCTCCCTTCCTCTCCTCTCTCCCAAGTCGATACTTCCACAGAAAAATTTTGATCATTTTTCAGGAAAACAACAATCCTTATGAAAGTTTTATGCACATTCAAATATATCTTAAGCGGGCATGAGAGCAATTAAATTAAGTCCTTAATCTACAGCACTCTGGACAAAGAGCAAGCTCAAAATATTCCCTGGCCTGTGCCCTACATTTCAGTTTTTAATATAAGCACAGTAACTTCAATTCTGGAAGTGATCGATCGGCAGGGTTCCAAATCGTCCCCCACTGCTCAGCAAACTACTGGAGGGGGGGAGTTTCATTTCCTGATGAATCATCCAAACCCACCCTGGAGGGCCTTGCAGGCCAAGGGAGGCAAGACCAAGTTCTCCTGACTCTCAGCAGCTGCAATCAGTTCCACCATGGAAGAGGAAGAGATGCTTTGCTGATGACACCAAACTGTGTTTCAGTAGCCCTCCATCTCTTCTTTTATCTCTTTTGACCTGTAAAGCAAAGAGACTGCAGTCTTTAAGATCCTGACACCTTTTCAAAGGAGTCAGAGTACAAGGACTCTGACAGTGACGGCTTAAAGTAAACCGGCTAAAATGCCCTTGGAAAATGACACTTATTAAAGTGAGGGTCCCAGTTAGAGAAGAAGTATCGTGTCCTGAGAAGAACATAGACACTGATGTCTATTAGGCCTGGATTAGATTCCAAGCATCTCCATCTTAGAGGAACAGCATAATTTGACTAAAACTCTGCTTTCTCATTTGCAAGTGACAGGAAGGGATGTGTTTCAGGAGGAGGACATGATGTGCATAAAGTCCCCTGTATATAAAATGCTAAATGTATTGAGTCATTTTGTTAATCTTGTATCTATAAGAATGTTTTTTGAAGAAAGGGAGAATTTGAACTGTCATCTGTTATTTTAAAATTTTACTCTGCTCCATTTTGCCTTCAACATGTGTAATTTAATTGATCCCACTAGAATTAAAATTCACAAGAGCAGTATCTCTGTTTTCCTAACTGCTGTATTGCCAGCTATTAGAATATCTCCTAACGCAAATGCTATTCTTTCTTCTAGAATCAGCTCTTCAGACATACCTTCCCAGAATACCTCAAGTCCCGTTTTCAATTTCTCAGATGTTTAGGGTTGTGTCAAATATCTACAAATCAAGTGGAGTCTTCACAGCCAGGAGGTCTCAAGTGTCTTTGGACAACTTCTAGCCTTGCACTTGTCATGTGAATATTGATCAAGCGAGGACTCCATGTGAGAAACTGCTGCAACTCTGGTAGAAACCTCCTCCCAGTCTTATTTCTCCCAAAGCACTTGATTTTTCTTCCCTACCATTAATCATGATCTATTTTCATCTCAGTCTCTCCACTTATTGTAAACCATGCCAATTCAGTCATTCAACACCCCTTATGAAACCAATAGTGACTTTTTAATTGGGCTTCTTTTAAAAAGGCAAACAGTATGCTACCTTTTGTTCTCTACTTAGTCTTTTAGAGTAACTAGGAGAGTTTTTACTTCTTACAAAGTGTATCAATCACTCAACACTCCAAAGAAACAATAGTGCTTCTATCAACTCAACTCTCCGAGCCTTCTGACTTCATTAGGAGGCCTCCGACTAATCAGAAGGACTGTCCAAAGTGCACATTCTCCCACAATTCATCTTTCTCCGAATGCTACAGAGTAAAGCTGTGCTGATCAATCATTCAGAGATGAAGCCACTTCCTTCCTACTTGACTGAATATGACGAAACAGTAAATGAGTGTCCATCAAATATTGACTGTGGAGATAAGAATTGTGCTCCGTAGGAAAAAAAAACTACTTTTCAATATATGCTCATGGCATATTTATTTCATCTACTTTACCATGATTTGGCTATACAAATCCCTTTCTAAAACATGTTCAGAATATCAACAAATCATTTTATATATCTATCACATAAGTGTATGAGGATAATCGATTCAAGACCATTTTCTTGTAGCTTTTGATATAGCCTCTCGAGAGAAGGAACCATCATTTCTAACACTCCTGTTCTCATAGGGATGAAGTACAGCCAGAGGAATCATGATGGAATCCTGGACTATTCCTTCCTACCCCAATATCTTTCAGTTTTAATTCTATAATAAATTCTGGTATTCCTCAAGGTCATGTGGAGGATACACACCAGGCATTTCCTAGAATGAAAAACTCTTATGCAAAGCAAAGGGGTAATTGTTCTTATTTTCCTAAGAAACATTCTCTATTCTCTCTGATGGCTACAATAGAAAAAAAATACATTTTTTGCTTGATTTCACTTTAATTTAGATGTGTTAGATAGCTTTGGGTCACCGAGACAAAACACCTGACATAAGCAACTTTAAGGAGGAAATATTTATTTGGGCTCATGGTTTAAGAGGGTTCAATCTATAGTTGCTTGGTTCCATCACTATGGGTTTGCAGTGGGACAGAATGTCATGGTAGGGAGGGTGTGACAGAACAAAACTGCTCACCTCATGGTGGCCAAAAACAGAGCAAGAGCAGGGAGGGGTTGGAAATGACATATACCCTTGTAGGCATGTCCCAGTGACCCACCTCCTCCAACCAATCCTCACCTCTCACACTTTCCACCACCTCCCAATGGGCCATTCAGTTATGAACTTATTGATGAAGTCAGAGCCCTCCTGATCCTATTTCGTACAAAAGCCCCACCTGTAAACAGTATTGCACTGGGGACCAAGCCTTTAACACACACACCTTTGGGGACATGCCCAAACTGTAACAATAGTACATCTTCCACCACAAAAGTCAAGTGGGACCAGGACAGGATAACAAGAAAGAAGGACTGATCCAAGCAGATCTTTAAAGGCAGTGGCAGACAGCTGGAAAACTCTCTCAAGCATTAAAACATTAGGTGGACTCATGCTTGTGGTTAAATAAAAGTGTGTAGAGATCTTCTGCTTCTGGACAAAATGAAATAACAGATGACATTTATATTCCCACCTGAAACAACCAGAAAAAAAAATGAGGCAAGACATATGCAACAATGAGTTTGAAGGCATTGAATATTAGGCAAAATTAATAGCGATCCCAGAGAAATAGGGAACAACTAAGGTGATGGTCCCAGCTCAGGGTCTTGAGAGAGGTTTCAGGCTGAGATATAAAGAAGGGGAACCCAGGCAGAGTCCAATTTGCTCTTTTAGTTAAGGAAATGGCTGAAAATCTGGGGAGACCAAGGTGTCCAGAGCTCACATGCCAAGCACTGGAGAGGGAGGAGATGCATAGGGTAAGGGGGGGGGCAGTGAACAGAGTCTCTCTGAGTGTGCAGAATGGTTAATCAGTGCACACATGTGAGGTCACTGCCCACAGCTAGGAGAGGACCTCTCCATGCAGTGCCTAGTTCTCATAAAAGGCTGGGAACAGAGCCTGGTCCCACCAGACAGTCTGGAAATCTCATAATTCACAAAACACTGGGTAGACTACTCAGAACTGCCTTGCCACTATGGTGAGGAATAATTAGACCTAGACTAAATAATACACGGGTCCCACCTAACAGATCTAAATAGTGAGATTTGAAAGAATCAAGCTGTTTCCAAGTAACATAAATGTTTCCCATAACAAAACTCAAACATATTTATAGGAATACAGAAATAGCCCATTCCTAAATGAGGCAAAATTTACAATATCTGTCATCTAGTAAAATAAGATCAGACATTTTTTAAAAAAGCAGAAAAATAAGATACACAATGAGGAGAAAAATCAGTCAAACCCCAAACTGACCTGGATGTTAGAATTAACTGATAAAGATATTAAACCAGCTGTTTATAATGGTATGTCCATGTTCCAAAAAGTAAGTAGAAAAAAAGGAAAGTATTTTTTAAAGAACCCAAACTGAAATTTTAGTGGTTAAAAACTACAATATTCAAGATGATAAATACACTGGATGAGGCCACTGGCAGATAGACATCACAGCACAAGAAATCAGTGAATTTAAAGACAGTCACAGAAGGAAGAAATTCAAAACAAAACAGAAAAGGGCTGGGGTTGTGGCTCAGCGGTGGAGCATGTGCCTCACATGTGCAGGGCCCTGGATTCAATCCTCAGCACCACATAAAATAAATAAATAAATAAATAAATAAATAAATAAATAAATAAATAAAGGTATTGTGTCCAAATACAACTAAAAAACAAATATTTTATAAAAAAGAAGAAAAAGACAATTTAAAAATATGGAGAGAATCAATTTCACGCCATTTAACAGATATATAATTGTACTCATTGAGGAAATGGAGAAATATTGGGACAGAAAAAAAAAAAGATTGAATCAATAATTGTCACAAGCTGTCCACGGGACGCATGTGGGTCACCGCACATGGAAGCCTTGTGGATAGAGACATCTGCTGTCTGGGAATGGCCAGGGGACATTCCCTCTGGTTAACTGCCCAGGGACAATGTGAATCTCTTTTCTGCTCTGCCATGGCCCACACAGCACCTGAGATGGGTGTGACCTGCCAGTCAACCTGCTGACCATGAGACACCAGGAAGGAGGCTTTGCCCTTGAAACCTTATCCCCACCTTTGATGTCCCCAATATAAATAAAGCAAGCACGGGCTCCGTTTTGCCAGAATATAGAAACTCCATCTGATCTGCAAGATTGGCGACCCTGTCCTGCCCCTGCTTTCTGAAAACATTTTCTGTGTCCTGTGGTTTTTCCATCATTCCCTTTTTCCTAGGTTTTATTTCTCAGCCAGCCCAATCCAAGGAGGAGAACCCCATTTCTGTTGCTCATGGGGGACACCCATGAGAAGTAATGGCCAAAATGTTTCCAAATATGGTAAAGAACCCAAATTCAAGGATCCAAGAAACTCCATGAACTTGAAGTACTGAAGAAAGAGAAGAAGGAAGAGAAGAAAACTCTACCATAAAACTTAAATTACCCAACTGGTGATAAAAGCAACTGGAGAAAAAAGAAACATACAGAGGAACAGAGATAAGGCTGCCAGTAGATTTCTCATTAAGTCCACTGCAAGCAAGAACACAGTGGAGCAGCATCTTTAAAGAACAGAAAGAAAAAAAGACAATCAGGATTTCTGTATCTGGCAATAGCATCTTTCAAAAATAAAGGTTGTAGAGAAGCTAAGAGAGTTCACCTATGGCAGAACTTTAATACAGGAAATATTAAAGGTAAAGGAAAATTATTCCAGATAGAAATATGGATCTACACAAAGAAAGAACAATTAAAATGGTAACTACTTGGCTAAATAAATCTTGAAGTTGCTCAATCTTATAATATAAAACTCCTTAGAAGATATTTGATGATCCCACAAAAATTATAAATATATAGCCTATCATGAACATAAATATTTATGACAATTAAAGCATAAAGACTAAGAAGATGACAATAAAATTATAGTTTTCCAAGGTTCATATACTACCTCACAGTAGTATAAATATCACTTGAAGACAAAGCATGACTTGCTATACTCTGAAAACCTGATGGAACCAGCAAATTAATAAAGCAACAATTATACCAATCAGTAAACAAGAAAATAAACAGAATGTAAGTCTCAACAATGCAAAATAAGGTAGTAAAAGAGAAGAGAGGAACAAAGGAGAGGCTATATAAGTGGACAACCAAAAAAGAGATGATAGACTTAACCCTCATCATATCAATAATCACATTAAGTACCGATTGTCTAAATGCATAATTAAAAGAAGAGATGGACACATTGAATTAAAAAACAAGTCCAGACTAAAAACTGCTATCAGAAACACACATGAAATATAAACTTATAAATAGGTTAAAAGCAAAGGCGATGTCATGTTAACTTGCATCAAATAAAGCTGAGCATCTTTATTAATATTGGACAATGGAGGTTTCAGAACAAAATATATGATCAAGGATAAAGAAAGTCATTGATCATATATAAAGAAATCAATTCTCCAGGAGGACATAATTCCAAAAGTTTACACCACTCATAAGGAAACTTCAAAATAGATGAGGCAATAACTGAGAGATCTGAAATGAGAAAGTGTATCACAAGTGCATTGCAGTAGCAGTGTGCTCTCCACACCACGCTGTCGATGGCAAGCACACTGCTACTGCAATGACCCTGCAGACCTGGACAAGAGTACAGCTGCCGGGTTTCTGTTCTGGCGACTAAAAGGCTCAGGGGTCACTCTAGTTGAACTGGGCTGACTGGGCTGCACTAAATAACCACACAAGAGACACAAATACCTTTTTCTTTGGGGTTGCTGTGACGGCTCCTCTGACCTTATGGGTCCGCAGAAAGAGAGAGAGAGAGAGAGAGAGCACCCGCGCTGACCCCTTTTATTGAGGAGAAGCTATTCAAATGAGGCAAGGGGTCAGGTTTCAGGGGCTGAGTCTATCTTCATGATGTCCACTGTCAGCAGGTTGACTGACACCTGGGTAGGCCACACCCAAGGGCACACCACAAGGCACTTCCATGGAAGATTCTATCCTAAACAGGGCAAGGGGTTATATTACAAAGAAACAGGTGAGCATAGCTTCACCCATGGGGCTGTAGCAAGACACACCCATTTCTGTGACTGAGCGACTCAGCACCCAGCTGGAGAGTGTAACTCAGTCACCCATAAGGTTAGCCTCCCACACACAGCCAACTTGAACCAATGGACACACAGAGCTTCCTACCCAGCATCAGCAGAATCCAGAATCTTTTCAAGGGTGCATAAAATATTTACCAAGATGTGTTATATTCTAGGCCATAAGCAAGGCTCAGTAAACTTATAAGGATTCAAGCCATAAAAAAAATATATATGTCAATGAATGGTGATGAAATTAAGATAGAAATCAGTAATGTAAAGATTTCGGGAAAATCCCCAAATATTTATAAACAAAATAACACATTTCTAATAGCCTAGAGGGAAAATAAGACTCAAAGGAGAAGGATTTTTGAATTGAATGAAAAGAAAACACAACATATCAAACTTTGTGGGTTTGTACTGAAGTAGTGTATGAGGTGAAATCTATGGTGGTGGACGCCTAAGGTAGAAAAAAAGAAAAGTCTCAAATCAGCTAAAACCTTTCTGTTTTCACCATCAGAAATTGTATAGGGGGGTCAAATTAAAAGTTATAATGATCCAAAAGGCAATGAATAAAACAGAGAAGAGCAAACCAGCAGAGAAAATCAAGGAAACCTAAAGCTCGTTCTTTGAGAGTACCAGCTAATTTGATGAACATCTACCCAAACTCGTCACACAGGCACAAATATTAAATCAGAAATAAGGGATGTGACCATCAATAGAGATTCTATTGATATTAAAAGGATAATAGTGGACTATTGGGGAGAACTTGATGACAGTATTTGATGCTTAGAAACACTAAACTAATTCCTTGAAACTCACAAGTGACAGAAGCTCACATAAGCAATCATCAGTGTATTGACTCTAACAATTTTTTTTGAAATTGAACATAGAGTTTAAAACCTTTCCCTGTGTAAAACTGTAGGCCCAGAGGTACTCACTAGTGAATTCTACTAAACCTTTATGAGAAAATAGCAATTCTACACCAGCACTTCCATGCAATTGTAGAAAGGCTTTCAACTCTTTCCAAGGACATTACCTTGATACTAAAGTTAGACAAAGATTGTAAAGAAGAAGAAGAAAAAAAATGAGCTAATATTCTTAATCATCATGCAAAAACTCTGAGCAAAATTAAAGAAACTTATTTCAAAATGAATAATACATGATGACCAATTGGAATGTATCCCCAAAACAAAAGGTTTGTTTGACATTTTAAAATAGGTTAATTTGGTTCACCATATTGACAAGCTAAAAACAAACAAAATGTCTTGTTATTCCTATAGATGCACAGAGAACATTTAAAAATTCAATATTTATTCCCAATAAAAAATATGCAACATTTTTCTATTTATTTATATATTTACTTTTGGCAGTAATGGAGATTGAAATCAGAAGGGCTCTACCTCTGAGCTACACCTTCATCCCCTTTTATTTTACTCTGAGACAGGACCTCACTGAATTGCTCAGGCTGCCTTGAACTTGTGAAGCTCCTGCCTCAGCCTCCTGAGTCACTGGAATTACAGGTATTCACCATTGCTCCTGGCTCCAACATCTATAAGTAGAAGGGAACTTCTTCAACTTAGTAGAGCACATTACACACACACACACACACACACACACACAAAAAAAAAAAAAAAAAAAAAAAAAACTCCAACAAATATCATACTAATGGCAAAAGGCTGAATATTTTCTCCCAAGATCAGGAAACAGAATGTCTGCTTTTATTGTTTCTATTCAACATTGTACTGAAGCCTCTATTCTGGGCAATCAGGCAATTAAAAAGATCCCTCTTTTAAGAAACTTGGGGAAGGGGCTGGTTTTTTGTGGCATGAAACATTCAGGTATGAAATCCCTTAATTGTCCTTACTAGTCAAGAGAATAAGACAAGCTGAGAGAAAGTATTTGCAAAAGATATATCTGACATAACTCTTAAAACTCACCAATAAGAAGACAACCAATGCAATTAAAAATGACCAAACGATCTCAATAGACACCTCATCAAAGGAGATATAGTAATGGAAAGTAAGCATGGAAATAAGCCCATATCACATGTTATCAAAGAAATACAAATGAAAATAACAGTTAGATACCACCAAACACCTATGAAAATGGCCAAAATCTAAAACCTCACACTACCAAATGCTGGCTAGAAAAGATGTGGAGTGACAGGAGCTTTCCATTCATTGATGGCAGGAATGCAAATTGGTACTGCCAGTTTGAAAAACAGTTTCTTACAAAACCTACAGCATATGGATTTTTATAGCAGCATTATTCATAATTGCCAAAATTTGGAAACAACCAAGATGTCCTTCAGAAGGTGAATGGATAAACAAACTGTGGTACAGTCAGACAATGGAATGTTATTCCATGCTAGAAAGAAATGAGCTATCAAGTCATGAGAGACCATGGAGGGACCTTAAATGCATATTTCTAAGGAAAATCAGCCAATCTGAAAAGGCTACATTCTGTGGGATTCCAACTAGATGGCATTTTGAAAAAGGTGAAGCTATGAACACAATAAAAAATTCAGTGGTTGCCAGGGTTAAGGTAAAGAGAAGGGAACATGGAGAATTTTCAGGGCAGTGAGAATATTCTGTAAGATACCACAATGATAGATAACGTGTCACAATACATTTATCAAAACCCTCAGAATGTATACAACACAAAGAGCAAATCCCAATGCATGGGCAACAATGATGTGTCAATGGAGACTTGTCAATTATAACGAATGCACCTGTTGATAGCTGGGGAGGTTGTGCATACATTCCCTAGCTCATGGGAATTCCATGCACTTAGTACTCAGCTTTGCTGTGAATCTAAAAGTGTTCTAAAGAAGTAGTAATTTTTAAGTGATTTAAGAGGGGATCATTTGCATTGAGCAAATGGGAGACGGCAGGAAGCCAGAATGGGAAATCTTGTCCTTCACTAATCTCCTTTTCCCAGCTGAAAGTCCTAAAAGATTTTTTATGCATAGAGGACAAGATCAGAGAAATGTACAATCTTTATAACTGTAGAGTTTGACTTGAGCTCTGAGCCCAATACTGGGAACCCAGGCAGGAGAATCCTTCTGTCCAAGTGGGAGGCAGGCCCAGGACAAAGGAATAAAATGACCATCCACATGCTCCCCAGTTTCAGTACTGCCACCCTGAAATAACTCATATTCTTCCTCAGCTCATTAGCCCCCTCTCCATAGCAGCCCCTTCCTCTCTTTGAACTTCTTATATTTAGATGTATATAATACATAGAAATCATCAAAAATAATGTTCTATTAATGATCAATCAGTGGGAATTCATTGATATTAGATTGAGTCCATTACATACATGTAATTATACACTCTGGAAATTGAAGATGCAGAAGCAATCAGAAGTATGAGCAGAAGAGAACCTTACAAGTGTTATTCAGTTTGAACTAATTGCTAATGTTTTCTCCCTGAAAGTTGCTCTCTACCCAGTTTCTCTTCCCTTCAAAATTCTAGATCTGAAGGATTAAGGAAAATATACCAAGACTTTGTGACCACTGTCTCCCTAGTGATTGTCTTGGTTTTGTCTGCAAATTACCCACTTCACATTCTACACTGCAAAAACCACACAAAAAAGCTATCTTTGTGTTTAAAGATGATAAGTAAAGGCGATTATGGAGAGAGTGAAGTATAAGGAACATTCTCTAACAATTAGAACCACAGTGGTTTTATCTGCTCCTTGTTACAAATTATTTCTTAACCACATTTCTGATTCTCAGACCAAATGGTTTATGGCCAACCCTAGATTCTTACTGTGCAATCCTGAGCCTAAATCACCTGTCTCCCCTGCCTGGACTTGATTTTGACAGTCTTGTTAGCCAGTCTGGCCAATTCCCTTTCTCTAAGGAGTGCAGGGGCTTAGTAGTCAATGCTGACACAAAGCTCCAGATTCCTGGGTGCTCTCCTAGAACCCCTCAAATTCAGCTTCGTCCTCTGATCACCAATAGGAGGCTGTACCTCTTTTCTATCCAGAGCCTAGCAGACCCACTTGCTCCTGATTCTTTTTACTACTAAGCATGATTTTCTTACTTCTGTTGTCTTTAAATTAGTATGTACTAATAACCCTGGTTCACACCCACTGCTTCACCTAGTGAGAGACTTTCTAAAATGCTCAGAGACTTTCCAGGACTTCTTTTATATGTTCAAGTACAATATCTCCATACAACCACTTTGGAAATCTATTTGGCAATGTTGACAAAAGCTAAATATTAGCATGTGTTAGGACACAACAGTTAGGTGTGTAGCCATCAGAAATGCTCATGCACTGTTCAGCAAAACTGCAAAAAAGGATGTTCACAGTAGCATGCTTGGTGATGTCCAGAAAACTGGCAACAAACTAACAAGCCAAGAGGTTCCCTCCTATAGAAAAGATAAGTTGAGGCATGTTCATAGGATGGGATTATTATACAGCAAAGAGAATAAACAAACTACAATTACAGACAATGCAGATGATTCTCACAAATACTATTGAGTGAAAGAAATCTGACCCAAAAGAATACATGTAGTTTGCTCCCATCTATAGCAGGTATTAAGGCAGATATTTCCTCAACTGTGAAGATAGATGTCAAGCTAGTGGTTACCCTTGATGAGGGGTTTGGTTAGTGACTAGAAAGGGCATGGGAGCAGTCCCAGGATTCTGGCCAAGGACTGTTTCTTGATCTTAGAGCTGGTTGTATGGATGTGTTTACATGGTAAACATTCACTGAGCTATGTTCTTATGATTTTTGCACTTTCAACTAACACTATGACCTCATATTTCAATCAATTACTTGAAAGAACTTACAGAAAATAGTGAAATGTATTTATGAGATTTTTACCAATGGCTCTATACCAGATACATTGACATCAAAACACATATAATTTTCATGAAGGAAGATCCCAGAGAAAGAGGCATCTTTTCCAAAAATCATCTGTTAATTTGTTTTTTTTCAGATGAGGAACACTGAAATCAAGTTCCTGGGGAGATTTTTTTTAAAGCTTTTCTCAAGTTTAAAACACTTTGGTGGAAAAGTTAGACTAGAAATTCTAAACCCCATGGCTCATATTGACATTCCTGGACCACAGAGGAAACATCTTGAAGTTCTCTATTGAATAGTTGAGGCATCTTAACTCAACATATGATTCTTCTACCACATATGTAAAATTGTAGACATTTTTGCATAATGAAAGATTTCAGGCAATGGATGTTGTGGTCCCCTAGACAACCAGGCCACCTTTTCAATCCTGGTTAAAAAGTTCAAGGCCTGAAAAGACCCAGACCCTGCTTCATATACATACAGCATCTTCCTCACCTGTATAGACCACCTGAACATATTCACACATTCAATATTCAATCAGTCAATATAATTAACATGAGTCGCAGATACCAAGCAATGTTTCCATTATGTTCTGTTCCAGCAATAGCATTAGATTGGTCCCAAGCCTTCCAAACTCAGATTAAACT
Source organism: Urocitellus parryii (assembly GCF_045843805.1). Taxonomy (NCBI): domain Eukaryota; kingdom Metazoa; phylum Chordata; class Mammalia; order Rodentia; family Sciuridae; genus Urocitellus; species Urocitellus parryii. The sequence continues at coordinate 267,231,923 of NC_135531.1, read as the reverse complement.
TCATGATAACCACAAATTATTTATTTGCAAGACTGTTGACTACAATCTTTGGCTTTGCTTCATCTCCTGAGAGCAAGCAGATGAATCTACATCACTCCACGTGTAGGCTCAGAGCCAGGTACACCGGCTGGGGTGGAGCCTATAAAGTTGAGTAACCCTAAAACTCAACCATTTGTTGCTTAATATGTCTTATTGGTCCTAATGAACCCTCTCCAAAGCCCTATTTCTTACCTTTTAGCTATAAGATCTTGACCATTTTGCTTAATGTCCATAAGCCTCATTTTTTTTTTTCAGCTGTAAGATGGGAATGACGATGATAACATTTTTCCCATTGGACCCTTGAAATAATTCAATAAAAAACCCTATGGACGGAAATTGACAATATGTCTGAAAAATAGTAAGAATTCGTATGAGGTGGGTTATTATTACTCTGATCTTTCATGACCTTGTACTTTTGACTCTATTCCCTTGTCTACTGGTTACTGTCTTAGGGCAAGTTCTCCAAGAAGCACAATCTGAGTCAGGATACAAGTTCAAGTGTATCCTGCTTGAAACTGCTCCTAGGAGATGCTAGAAGAAGAGTCAGGGAAGAAGGATTAGACACGGGGAGAAGGCAAGGGAAGGTGGGATTTCATGTGAAGTCTGGCCTCAGCCTGGTCTCAGAGGGAACTGTGAGGTATAAAGTGCACCTGTCTCATCTGAAGGCAAAGGTGCTGAACATTTGAACCCCTCCATCTGTCATCACTAAGGAGTGGGAGGGTGCTGGGAACTGCCCGCAGAGGGTGCAACTTCAGAGGATTTTAGGCTCTCTGTTGTGGCGAGGCAGCTCTGGGAACCTAAGGATGATTCTGTGAAGATTAGAGCAGAAAAGCATGGGCCAACAAAGCTGGTAAAGAAGACCGAGTCTGGACAGGCTGTCACAGCGGCTGCTACCACTTCCTGTGAGTGGATTCATGAAGTCCGTTGCCAACTCTCTTGCTCAGTATCTATCTGTCTAGTGAAGCTCTCTGCCAACTCTTTTTCTAGCCCTCCTTGTCTTGAGACTCAGCTATGCCTTCCAAACCCAGACCTCCCCATGCCAGTCCCCATGAGAATGGCTCCCAATCTCCTTGCTAGGTGGGATCGCTGAATCAACCTAAACTTGATGGTCTTGACAACTTTACCAGCCAGATATTAGTCCGGCTTCTCCACCCAACTGCCAGCAGACAAACTGGCATCAAATCTCTCTCAATTATGAAGTAACTCCAGAACTCTGCTGGAATCAATTCATTAACTTTTATTGGCCATATATTTCATATATATGCATCTGTATGTACAAATGTTAACAAAACAATTTTTGTTAACTTATATTTGACTTGTTTTCAGAATATGAGCAGTCACAGGAATAACAAAATTGAACACCAAATACCAGTATCTGTTAAACCAGGGAAATAACTTGTAAACGAAATAAATACACGAGGAGAAAATGTATAATATCAAACTTGGCACATACAAACAATGAAAAATGAATCAAACCTATGTTAAAAAAAATCAATTCTTTTCCCCATAATTTATGGCAGTATTTTACATATAATAAAATCCTCCCTGAGCAAATAACTGATAAAGCAATAAAGCTGTCAGATGCAATAAACGGACCGCTTGCCTGGACTATCTGGAAACACTCCCATTCGGAGGCAGATACCCTGTTATATTAAGCTACATGAAGAAAACATTTATCTATTGTGTGATAAGCTTGACAAGTGCCTAAATCAGCTGCCTGAGAAGACTCTCTGGAAATGCATCTCTACATAGGCTGATATTTAATTATATCACCCTGAGTGTGAGACGTAATTGCACCTATTATGTGATAGGAGCGGAAAAGGGGGAGTAGAAATTAACTTCCATTGAACAACAAAGTAATTATCCATTATTGGAGGGAAGGCAGGACATCACCATTGTATTTTAAGACCGGATTCATTCATTCAAGTTTCTGTTGCTCCCTCTACATCTGCACTGCCTCAAAAGAAGGTCACCCCAGCTGCTAAAGTGTTGTCCACAGGTGAGGCTTCTTGTTATCCGGAAGCACTCACTGCTGTGAGTTTGAACATCCGGAACTCAAGATGTCATGAGTTCTTCCTGGCTATTCTTCCTGTGCCCACACCCCTCCACCCACACAGTGGCTCAAGGTGGAATATTTGGAATTAATCTTGGCTCCCTTCTCATCCCTTGCATCTTTCTGAACATCAGTTCACACAGTTCTGTGTTCTAAATTCCTATCTGTCAGAAGCCCTCATCCCCATTCTCGGGTCCCACTGTCTGTCTTCAGGTTCTGGCCATTTCTTTCAGGCCCATTTCCTTTGCCTCTTCCCAGGTCCTACCATCCCTGTGCACCACAGGCTCCTCCAGAGCACTGACTAAGGTCTGGGTAAACTTGTTGAAAGGTCGACCTGGTCATGTCACTTTTTTGCCTTAAAATAAATGGACTAAGTACAACAAAGAGTTCAGAAGAACAAGACAGACCAAAAAAAAAAAAAAATGGGAGGGGGGCATTCTCAAGGGTTCTACTTATAGAAAGTTAAAAAAAATAATTATAAGTATAGTTAAGAATGTACACTCAGGTGGTAGATCATTAACCAGCTGCTCTTGTACCAAAGTTCCATGAATTCAGTGACTTAAAAACAAACAGATTTATTATCATGGAGTTCTGGAGGTGAGAAGTCTGAAATGAGTCTTATGAGGCTAAAGTTAAGGGATCCACAGAACCGTGATGCTCTGGGGGAGAATCTTTTCTGTCTTTTCCAGTTTCTGGAAGCTTCTTGAATGTTTTTCATATAACCCCTTTCCAACAATCAGAACATTCCAACCTCTGCTTCCCATCCCTTCTCTGACCATCCTGCCTCTCTCTTACATTTGTGAGGACCTTGTGATTCCATTGGGCCTGGCCTAGATAGTCCAGGACAGTCTCTATACTGCAAGATCCCTGCCCTTTTTCACAACTGCAGTCCTTTTGGCCAATGCCTTATCTCATTTTCTAATGATATACCAGAATACCAGAGACTGAGCAATTTACAATGAAAAAAGCTCATGGTTTTTTTGGAGACAAGGAAGTTTAAGATCAGGCCACCATATTTGACAAGGGTCTCATGCTGCATCATAATATAGAAATGGGACCACACTGCAAGAATGTATGTGAGAGTGGCCAGCAGACCTATGGGGAAGACACACACACACACACACACACACACACAGAGTAACAGTGCTTTATAACAACCTACTCTTAATAACTAACTAATTCAGTCCCACAAGAGCTTCAGCCTCATGACACTTTTTAATAGGCCCTGCTCCAACACTGTCGCATTTCAGAATTAAGCCTCAGCATGAGTTTTGGTGGGAATAAACCATTTTCAAGCCATAGTAACCATGGAAGGTGACCTGTTCACAGATCCTGGGGACTAAGACATGGGCACATTTGGAAGAATTATTATTCTGCCTATCACAGGTGATAAAAACATAAAGAAGTGAAGAAATCATGATGTTAAGACTTGTATCTGAGTTTACCATCATGGGGGAAGAGTGGTTTTGGTGAGAAAGCAGCATGAAGAGGTGAGAATCTAGAAGACTGAGAATTATCTATTTCCTGCTGGTAGCTATGTAAGGATTCAGTTTAAACAAATGTTTGAATGCATACATTGACAACTTGTATATTTTAATATGTAGGTTGTGTATCCATTACCCAAAATCCTTGGGCTTGGGACTAGACATATTTTGGACATAAGAAGAATTTTTTGGATTTTGGAATATTTGTGCGTGTGCGCGTGTGCGCGCACACACAGACACACACACACACACACACACACATATATATATATATATATATAATGAGATATGTTGGGGATGGGACCCAAGTCTAAATGGAACTCATTTTCATTTACATTTCATATATACTTTATATACACAGAGTGAAGGTAATTTTATTCAATGTCTTAATAATTTTGTGCACTAAACAAAATTCATGATATAGAATTTCCACTGTGGCCTCATGTTGGCACTTAAAAAGTTTCAGATTTTAAAGCATTTCAGATTTTAGATAAGGAATGTTCAACCTAAATATGCTTATTTTGTGTTGATAAAAAAAGGCATTTAAACCTGCCTAAAAGTTTCTATTATTCTATTCTGAATACGTGATCCTTACAATATGGCCTCAGTTTCTCCTTCCAGCCTCATCTCAAGGCACCCTCTGTCCCTCTTCTTGGTCCTCCTCCCCTTCCACCACCTCTAGCTCCACCCTCCAGCTATTCTGACCACATGTTCTTTTACTCCTTTGTATCTTTGCACATGAAATTCTCTCTACTTGGTCTCTTCACTTGCTTTTACCTCTTTGCTTGATCCAACACTACCATGTCCATTAAAGCCCAAGTCAAATGCTATTATTATCTTGTATTAAGCCCTCCCCCCTGCCCACTCCTTCTAAGCCCCTTGGCTGATCCATTCCTTATTGCCACTGTATTTTGTCCATAATCCATTGTAGTGCTGGCCATGTTCAATTGTGAATTGATATTATGTCTCCATCTTCCTGAAAAAAATTCAAGAAGATTTTGAGCATCTATTCCTTAGTAAAATGCTTGGTGTACTTTCTATATTTAATAAATGCACTTTTAAAATTTTTATTAAAGTATGACCTTTTTTCTTTTTTTTCTGTGTTGAGAAAGATCTTGAGAAGAGCCAAGTTCCTACAGTTATATTCTAGGTGCTCCAAGTTGGATGTAAGGAGTTGCAGTTTTGAAAATAGGCTTAAATCCAAAGTGTACAGACACTTTATATACAGTTGATTCTCATCATTCACAGTTATGTTTTATAAAGTTGATGCAAATACCAAACAACTGTTCCTTGGAGAAATTCAGCGTTAGGTATCTGCAAGTCTCTGGTGACAACATTTTCATCAACAAATCGAGACATAACCTTGTTTTAGGTGTGTTTATGTATAATAGTACCTTATTTAATATATTATTGATTCATTAACCTTGAACTCACAGCCAGCAGTTCCATAACTCATAATTGGACAAAGCTCAGGCAACACACACATAAGCCTTCCAGTGCTCAGGGACATGTAGACAGCACTTCAGCACTTTACTCATGGGTTATTTTAAACAGAAAATCACCAACAAAAATCACAAAGATGAGAAAAACATGGCACAAACTACCTCAGAAAGGTCACGAGTTTACAGTTTAAGAGCTGAAAGAAAGAAGGCAGGACGTCATGCATGTTGTCATCACCTTGTTCAGTCTCAGCTGGGAACACGGCATCTGGTGACTGACATTTTGTGCAGCTTTGTGCAAATCACATGTCCATGAATGATCACCGGAACTCCACTGAGTATTAGTTTGTGAGTTGCGGTACTTTTTAATGAGTGTGCAAATTGGAAAATATGAAATACATGAATCATGAAGATCAACTCTACTTTATTTTGACCAGCCCCATTTTTCAAGAGCAGAAACAAAGACTCAGAGTATTGACTTGCCTAAGGTCACACAGCTAATATATGCGAGATACCATACTTAAACCGAGGATCTCCTCTGCCTGGAGATAAAGCTTGTGCTCTGACCCCCACAGGATAGCCATCAACCTGCAAAGTCACTTTTGGAGAATGGGTTATTGGGTCCACCTGTGGGTTTGGGGAACCATCCTTTTTATGGTTTCTTTTGTTCAGTTGCACTCTTATGGAGGAGCACAATTACGTTCCCTTTCTTCTTTGAATTAGACTAGAGGATTGTAGTTACTGTTACTTTTCTTCACTGGTTTTTAATTTGCTTTAAGGTCACTAACAGAATATTCAAAGGAATTATACTTTCCTACTTGTGCTCCCTCCAAAAATAAATTTAGTTGAAAAATATTCACAAGGCTGACACCTGAGAGTTTATTAATCATTCTTCATTATTAATTAATAGGAACTCAGTAAAGATTTGCTGTTCTCTCTCAGTATAATCTATTGACTTGATTGACCTTGGATCTTTAAAAATTACAAGTGTATATGCTTCCTTTGAGTTCATCTCACACTTCTGGGATATAGGAAAGGAAGAAAACTTGCACACAGAGTCTTCCCTGTGTGAATTGCCAGTCAGTGAATAGCATGAAGCTTCAGGATTCTTCCATGTGCATGTTTGCAGCCTGGCTCACTTTCTATTTAGCCACAGATTAATGAGAATTAGGTGATTTCATTATTGATTTATGCAAAAAAAAATCCGTGTTTTCCATAGTATATATTCCAATGGAAGTGCTATCATGAGCAAAATGTTCTTAGGTACTCATTTTATGAAACTAACAGTCCAAAGACAAGGCAGATTATGATTCCTGTCTAACTATTTTTCCAGAAGATGCCTTGTTTGGACCAAATTTCCAATAAATATTATGCCATCAACCTCCCTTTATTAATGTTCTCTTTAATATGATTATGATTATGACATTCATAGGATGAAATTCTAGAGTTACATCTAATGGAAACCAAGTAATTCTATTAGGACTACTAGGAATGAGTTTGTTCCAAGATGTTGAAGTACAATTGGATATTGATCAAGTCAACCCATGTTTCAACCTCTCCCACGTTAAAGTTTAGTCCCTTCTTTCCCTTTTTTCACAGAAATAAAAAAGGAAAATAAATATTTAGCAGTTATTTAGAGAAGTTTTGTGTTTACAACCTTTAGAGATTTTTAAACTAAATTTTTCCTCATATTCCCATTAAATTATATTGATCATTAGCTACTCTTTACTTTAGGGAGCTCTCCAAAGCCACCCAATAATACAACAGGTCAACAGTTTATTTCGTTTATGTTAGAATGAGGCCCAAATGGCTTCAATTTCTACACTTAACACTCACCAGGTGAAATTCTCACTGCCCTCTCCGATTGATTCAAGAATTCCACAGCAATCTTAAATTGTCCCGGTGAGTTAGTGTCTGAGTTTTTACAGTTGCAGTTTTATTATCCTAAAAATGACAAGCATCCCTTTCCTCTGGATGCTATCGGAGGTTAAAAAAATATTTATGTAATCAGCAATGAGCACACAGAATATAAGAAGTCACTAATGACAAGGTATTTTATGTGAGGGATTGTAGGAGGGTCAGATTCAGAGCTTAAGCTAAAGTATTTTCCTGTAACTTTTCTGTAAATGAGCACATTAAAGTCAGAGAGAGAACAATGCTTTCACCATAATTCATAGTTTTCTGAAAGCTAAATGACCTTTTAAAAAAAATTCTTGGCCTCAAGATGTGATAAAAATGGAAGGGATATGAATACTTACAATGCAGTAATGAATCGAAAATGGCTTGGTAATCCACATCCAGGGCTCACAGACCCTGTCCAAAAAGCATCCATTCATCCATCAGAACCATCCAACAATAGCTCCTTCTACTGGTATCTGAATTCTATATCAAGATGAAAAATTATCCTGGTTATTAAAAAAAATCTTTCCTAGAATGATCTTAGTACATTTCTTTTTGTTGTTTACTGTAACTAATTTAAAATTCATTCTAACATATCAACCAGTAAGTTATAGATCAAAATAAATACATTATATTAGTCAGCTTGCTCCATTAACTTTACAATTTAAGAAAAAAATATTGAAAGCTACAGTCTTTTTCCTCTTTCCCAGCAGGACTGTCTGATGAGTCGCAGATTTTGCCCTGAATGGAGAATCCAGATCTGTCCAGCTCATAAGGCATGCTGTCTGTCACTCACACTTTTGAGTCCCATTCCCCAGCAGACACATCCGGGTGCTCAAGTTCACACGGGATCTCAGCAGCATTCTAGTGCTTGACTTCAAGCCTTGTTGCAAAAAAGAGATTGAATAGTGAGACCCCACTGGGCCTATAGCAGGGGCCCTGGGTGTTTGTTCCCCATCATATTCCACTCTGGTTATTGTTATGATTAAATGAATTCACCTTGAGATATTTTCCAGTGTAGCCCAGTTAGACCCAGATCTCAGGGGCAGGGCCTGGGTAGCAGCATTAGGTGAAGCTCCCTAGACAATGCAGAGTAGAGTATCCCCAAGCTGAAGTATTTCTCTGGTGGTTGCTCTGTTTTGTAGAACTTTGATATACAAATACACAGCCACAAAACAGCATGTGGTTAGGCTGGAAGCTCTTTCTAACTCATGCTGACATAGTAAATCAGGAACAACTAAGCCTTGGAGGAATAACCTGTGGAACCCATGTAGCAGTGAATAACATGGGGAGAAGGCTTAGGTGCTCTGCAAATGTCTCTGTGGCCCAGACAAGGTTCAGGCCCAGTAGTGTCAACCTTACAATTATGGAACAGGTAGAGCAGATGGCTTGGACCCAGCTGGTTCAACAAGGACTACAGATAGCAACAAGTGAAGCTAGGAAGGGAGAGAGCAGGACACCCTTAGTGAACTCCTCTGGCTATTTCTCCACTTGGAATCAGGAGCAGGTCTGCCTCCACTTGAACTGAACTGAGTAAACCTCCATGGTGCTTGATCCACCAATCTGCAGGGACTGAGGATAAAGAGAAAAGTGAGGGACCTAAGCGGGATACTATGATGCTATTCAGCATTTTGTGATTTATTCCATATATTACTATGTATATCACTTATACTATATTATCAATATATTGCTGTTTTATATAATCTAAAAATTATTATGTATAGTTGTAGAATATATTCAATCTGAAAAAACAAGTTATTGAAAAACTTGGCCCTAGACGTTTCTACACCTAAAGGATTCAAATCACATCTTTGTGGCAACTCTTCTTCCATTTAGCAAAACAAATTTATTGACCTATTGTTTATAAAAATCAAGGCCACAGAGCATGAGAGGAATGATAAGTGAGTATGAATGAAAGAAAGGAGTCTCTCTGCACTGTGATTATATTATTATTGAATATATGAATCCTATATTATATTATAGGATTCATACTTTCTTTTATTTCTCTGCACTGTGTTCCAACTAGTGGCCGTATTATGATTGGTTTGGTTTTTCCCACCAATAGAAATTTTGGTCATTGCTAGTTTTTTGCTATTACAAGTGCATACACACACACACACACACACACACACACACACACACACACACGTCAGTATTTCTGTATGATATATCTCAGCAAGTGAGATTTCCATGTCAGAGGATAGCATTTCTTAACTTTAATAGGCGTATGGATCATTGGGGTTCTCATTAAAATGTGGACTCTGAGTCAGTAAGTCCAGGATGTGGTCTGAAATGCTCCAGTTATCCCAAGCTCCCACGGCGTCAATGCCGCTGGTTCATGGACCTTGCTTTGAGTAGTAGATTATAGGATTCATACTTTCTTTTATTTCCATGGTTCTTGAAATGAGAGAGAGTGAAGATTAAAAATGAAAAACAGAAAAGTGAGGACCGATGTCTTTTTCCAACTCCACACACTTATGTAGCCCTGGAATTTAGTGAACATACTATTGAGTCATTAAAAAAGTAGAAAACTTGACATAGGCACTAAGACCATTGTAATAGATAATAAGTGGATGGAACTATTTTTTTCACTTCCCAGTAATAACCAGGTGGCTTTCCCCTATTCCTCCCAGTGTAAATGATTTTTGCAGTAATCCTATCAAATTTCCTTTAAAATATTTTTATATGTATGTTTTCCTGCCTCTGCTTTAAACTCACTTCTTTCAGATTTTTTCCCCCAACCATATACAAGCTTTTAATTTTACCTAGCTCTCATTCACCCTCTTCACCTAATTGGCCAAACCTGCCCTATGGGCTGCCAGCGTATTATAAAAGCCCTTACAACTTTAATTTTTCATAAAATGCAAATATCCTCAGAGGGTCCTGGGCCCTCCCTGTTGGGGGCTGAATAAAGGAATTTCCAGCCTGAGACAATGCAACAACTTACAGGACACCTGAAAGTCAGGTATGTTACGGAACAACCCAAGGTGATGGCAGGCCAAGTCTATTGCTCTGCAAAATCTTTTATGACTAGTTTTGGAAAGTGAGTTCAAGCAAATCACAGATGTTAAATTAATGTTAGGCAACTGACAAGATTTCTTCCATCTTGTCCTTTCTGGTAAATCTTTTTGTCAATCTGTTTTCCAGAGTGTTTCACTATAGAAACCAGAGACGTTTCAGATAGCTGATGAGGTCTCACTCAATAGGTAGGTGAAAAATAGCATCTGAGTCTTAGAAACAGAAATCCACAAGAAACATAGGAACCTAAGAAGGGATTTGAAATCATTTTGATATTATAGCGTACCCAGGCTCACCTTAATGACCATCTCAACAGAAATAAACATTGAAGTCAGTAAGTAATTTGAAGATTTACTTAATGCACTGACGGATGTTAGACAATCTGGAGATTATCATTCTACCTAGTTTTTTTGATTTAGGTTTCTCAGATCATTTCTGCAAAATTAAAAACCTGCCACTCAAAAGGGTCCCTGGCCCTTATCCATTAGTGAGTTCAAGCAGATGATACAATTACTCCTTCAGTCTCTAGCAAGCAAAGAAGTGGTATTGCCAATGTCTGAATGCTAGGCAATGTGAAACTCAGGGATTCGATGTTTTGGGATTGGTTGGCACTTTATAGGTCGAAACTTGGAGGACTCCTGGGAAAGTTAACAATTTATAGTTTATAAACTATAAACTAGAACATAGGAGTTTATTGGAACCATGGATCCCATTTCTTGATATTTTACAAAGACAACACTCCAGCATTTCTTTGAGAATCTGGATCATCTCCCTGGTTACAAGGACCTACTTACATAGGCAAAGGCAGAGTAGATTTGTGATTACAGGCAGAGAAGATGGCAAAGATAAGCTCGTTGGGGGGTAGAGGGTAGTAAGCATCTGAAACATGCTTTGCAGGTGTCTTTAAACCTAAAGTAATCAGGGAAGAGTTTCTCCTCAGGCTTTCTAAATGGTGCAGTGTAACATAACAGCATCAGAATACAGAGGGAGTATCACAGCACCAGTCAGTGAGGGGCCATTACAATGCCTGTCACATGTAAATTGTGATGGACTTCTAATTTGGTGGCCTTGGTTAGACAGTCTCAAATATTCATATTCTATTTGCTTTTCTATTTTACTTTTGTTTCTACCCTCTCATTACAGGCTGTGCTCACTCTGGCAATATGATCACAGTTGAGCAATTATTCTATAAAAGAATTATACATGGCAACCTTTTCAGATTCACTAGGAGACACTGAAATTAGAAATTGGGTTTCAACCAAAGATGCTATATACTGAAGTAGCTGCAGTAAACTGAAACCATTAGGGTTATTTGCAAACTAAGTGGATGTGTCTTTGTTAAAATTTGATGTTTATTTTTAATATGGTTGCCTGCCCTTCTCTATTTGAACAGCTCATTACACCTTAAATATAAACCACATGCGCACTGGAGCATTTATGTAATTTTCTGGGGCAAAGAATTTGGGCTGTGATCCAACACGAAAATATATTACTTTAATATTTATTTGCATCTGTTTGGTATTGTCATGATCCATACAAGACTGAATCATTTTGCTTTCCTTTTAAAAAGTAAAAAGGGAAGAAAACTCTGTTCACAGACTACTTGTAGTCAAGTGGAGTTGAAAAGCTTCATTTGAGATTCCGTTCTCCTTGCAGTTATTAGAATCATAAGCATTGATGAAGAATGATGTAATGAATGACAAGTTCTGAACAATACTAAGGCTGATTTGGTAAAGCTATGTTTTGGCTTAAACAATAAGATGTTTGATCAAATCAACCACAGAGAAGGAAATGGTATTGCAAAAGATGAGTTTCTAATTGAGACAGACAATGAACTGTGCATCAGAAACAGCTGCAGGGAAGCAGATCCTGCTGCATTTTTACATGTCAATATGCTGAATTTCTATATTAGACGGTCACCATTTTGATTCCTGAGACATCCAGGTGCCTTTACATCTGTGCTGTATATTTAGAAAGAAAGAAAAATAAGAGTAGAAAGTATTTTATGTTTCCAATATGGCTTTTTAAAGGTTTTTTTCCTTATTAATTTCATTATCTTATTAAGCTATGCAATAAGAACAGCATGTACCACAATGATGTTACTTGTAAGGTAAGAGCTCCTAAAGGAAATGCACCTTGGTTCTATGTTAAACATCTACATTTAACTTTAAGTGGTAAATTAAGAGAATTCAGAAAACAAGCATTACTTTTCTGAAGAAGGTACTGGAATTAGGCAAAATTAATTCTGGCATAACAAAAAGACCCCAAATCTCAGCGACCCCACGCCATAAACATCAGTATGGTGCTCACATGTGTTCTCCAACATAGACCAGCAGGGGCTCTGCTGTATATTCACCTAGTGCCCCAGGCTGAGGACACTCCAATGTCTGATAATATCACTGTGTCTGTCCACTCTTGACATTCGAGATGTGGCATTAAGGGAAGAGAACCCCCCAAATCCACATACATCCTTCAATCTACAGTGACAAAGAATCACGTTTACTCCCAGGACATTGGCCAGAATTAGATGTATGACCTTACATCAACTACAAAAGAGACTAGGAATTGAAAGAAGAGCAATCTTACATTGGGTGAACATCAGAGTCCCTGTGGCAATGTTTCCTTTAATCTGTATGTTAGAGGGCTAAAAGTTGATTTCTTCCTTCAGTAGAATATGTCGGGTTGGGAGTCAATGCCATCTCTTTACACATTACCATATATTCTGTGTCTAATGAATCCAGCTTTAATATGCTATAAAATTGTTGTAATTTATAAGAAACTATAAAGTGAGGTTACATATCATTAACAAAAATTAATTATTTTATAATGGTTACATCTCTTGGATTTTGTGAGTTATTTTTATTTTCAAATTCCTTTTTAACATTTTTCCAGCAAGGCTCTTTGTTCAAGAGACAAACAAACCATAAAATTAGTGAAAGTATTGACAGTTCCTCTGAACGACTTCCACAGAGACAGGCTTATTATGAACCATCTTCATTGCATGAAATAATATAGGAATTTATATCCACTCTCATTTTGGAAACAACTAATTGAAATGCATTCTCCTTTCATACAACTGAAAGCAATTTTTAATTCAGCATTCCTTTATGGGCTGGGTAGCAATGGATCAACAAATCCCAAAGGCAAATGACATACTCATTGATCTCAGAAAAGGGCTGAGATCCAAGAGATTTTTGGAAAAATTCTAGGCTGAAATGGTATAAAGAGGAGAAGCCTGTGATGGTCTGAAGTGTGCATGTTGAGGGACATGGGAAATAGACCAGGATATATGAGGATATTAATCCAGCTAAAGAATACTCCTCAAACAGGAAGAAATAAAACCTGAGATTGATGAGGGAACTTACACTGACCAAAAGGATAAGGAGAGGAAAGAAAATATCAACCAGCAGGACAGAGATGTCCACATTCATAACCCACACAGGGAAAATGACTTTAGAATAAGGATCTTGTTTGCAGGGCACTTCTTTAGTCAAATATCTAGTTGTTTTAAGGGAAAGGATTTTCTTGCCTTCAATGTTTTAGTACCATGGAGAAAACGTTAACTAAATTTGAATTTTCATAACCTCTAAATTTTGATGGCAGGCACTATTAACAGTTTTCTGTTTCAACACCTGTTATCAAATCATAACATTTTAGTTAAACTGGCAAATGATTCTTTTTCAAAATGAAAGTGTAAATGAACTCTGATTTTAAATCATTTTGACAATTATTTTCTATAGTTTGACTATTAATAGTTGCCTAGTATTCTGACATGACCTAAACACCCTTATCATATCCTTATGCAGTATGCTGAAATAAGGTGTATATATTTCTATCTTTGCCACTGGAACATAAGCTTTACAAGGACAAGTTCAATGCCTTATTTTTCTCTGAATTAGCTCGGCATCACTTGAATAAATTTGGTTATCAGTAAATGCTTACCAGATACTTTATGCACATAGTCCAAAGGAGAATAGGATTTAATTTGATTGATGTACCAAGAATGAGTTTGGGCTCAGAATCTCTTGTTGACAGAGGGCTCTCAAAGTTAAAGATGGACTTTTAATCTTTGGAAAGAAACAGAATGTCTCAGGCCAAAGATTATCAAGCAACTTTCTAATTTGGAAAGGGCTCTCTAAAGATTTCTCAGCAAAACTGGGATAGAATGCCACTGACCTAGATTATCATATTAAGCATTATTTTTAAAATGTATGCTCGGTGTCTGGTTCTCTGTGAATAACTCATAAAGGAAGGTAGTTTCAACACAGGCATATGGTAACCTCACCAAAAGGCATAAAAGTCACAAAGCCTTAAGAAAATTTTTTGAAAATGGCCACAAAGGGGTCTTCTAAGAGAATACATCACACAAAATAATACTGTTAAAGTTCAGGAATCTCCATTTCAATAATGTTAAAGCAACCAAAATTAAGACAAAAGTCAACCACATTACATTACAGTGCATTTAAATGAAAGCAGAAAGACCAGTTCTGAGATTCTCCAATAAGCCAGATCAGAGATGATGGTAGTTTAGATAGACCACAGTGATCACAGTGCTAATATAAGAAGCGGATGGGCTTGAGAGGTATTTGAAGATTGCTATGGTTCAAAGTTTGTCCCCTTCAAAACTCATGCTGAAATTTAATTGCCTGTGTAATGATATTATTGGGAGGCTGGGCCTATTAGAGGTGATTACAGGGAGTGGGGGTTAATGCCTTTAAAATGGATTTAAGGAGTGGGTTCTCTCTCTTGGCCCTTCCGCCTTCCACCATGTTTTAATACAGGAGGAAGGCCGGAATACTGGCACCTTGGCATTGGACTTCTCACCTTCAGAATTACTAGCCAATACTTTGTTTATTAAAAATTGATCTCAGATACTCTGTTATAGCAGCACAAAATGGACTAACACAAAGGTTGTCCCAATATTGTTTGCTACAGTTGAATTGCAGGGTATGAGAGAAAGTAGGGAGATGAAGATTCTGACTCAAAGAAGTTCTGTTCACGCAGATGGGGAGACTACAAAGGAAGGGTATTTACTGAGTAAATCAGGAATTCAATTGGAATACATTGTTGAGATGCCTGTTAGACATCCAAGTACAGAGGTTTGCTAGGCAAGCCGAAGCAATTTACAAACTATCACTTTAATTGTTGTAGCCCTAAAAGAGAACCTAATTGCTTAGGAGAAAAAAGGCTCAGATGAATAAAATAACCTTTCTAAAGCCCACATAGTCATAAAATGGCAGACAGTATATATACATATATAATGTGATATATGATTATAGGTACATTTAATTTGAGATTTGTCATTCATTTATTGGCTTGTGGTACAATGGGTTTCGTGCATCATGTCCTACATATCTAAATGGGCAGCAAAGGACCTGCAGGACAGAAATAAAGGTATAATTCTATAGTCTCAAAGTTGGCTAACATAATATTTTAGCAATTATAGATTTGTGTTAAGTTTATCATTTTTGTTCCTACCAGTCAACTGAACACAGTATATTAATCGTTCAGTTATTAGCATAACAGAGTCCCTACGAATCATTCTCCACGGCTATTCCCCTCCCTCCTTCCTAAGGAGACACCACCATCTTGACTTGATGGTCATCATTTCCAGTCATGCTTTTAACTTTTAATGTACGTGTACCATAAACAAAGACAGAATTCTTCAAGGGAGCCTAAGACATAATGTGCCCCTTGGATGACTGTATTCTTAACTGGTAGAGAGTTTATATCCTTATAAAACATAGATGTTTCCTCAAACCAGATGATATCTGAGAACTGTTTCTAAGTAGCCTTCCAGGGATTGTAAAGTCTGTCTCAGGGGAAAACAGCAGACTTGTAATTATTTAAACTCACATGTGAAGATCATTCTGGGATACGGGAGAAGAGTGGAAGGGCGTGGTTTACAGTAAGGAACACCACAAGGTTTTCACAGGGAAACTAAGTCCACAGAACTGAGGAAATGATCCAAACCCAGAGAGAAGCTGTCCAGAGGCAAAGCTGCTAAGGGGCTCAATCTTTTCTTGGGACGACCAGACTGAGGACTCTCCCTTCTTGCACCTCCTCCCCTCATTGTCTCAATTTTAGCTACCTCCAGTGCTCGGGACCCTTCAGCTGTCTCCCTCATCTCTGGGACTTCTTAGGGAGGTACTCAGCTTTGTGCCATTGGAGGCACAGAAGAGAAGAAGAGAAGCACAGAAATGGTGAATGTGAACTGAGGTGGTCAGGACCAAGCTCTGGCAGTGTCCACTCTAGATAATGGGTCATTGTGTTTTGGTGATGATCAAATCACTGATCAAAATCAGCCTCTTGAGGGGCTGGGGATGTGGTTCAAGCGGTAAGGCACTCACCTGGTATAGTGCGGGGCGCTGGGTTCAGTCCTCAGCACCACATAAAAATAAAATACAGATGCTGTGTCCACCGAAAACTAAAAAATAAATATTAAAAAATTTTCTCTCTCTCTCTCTCTCTCTCTCTCTCTCTCTCTCTCTCTCTCTCTCTCTCTAAAAAAGAAAAGAAAAGAAAAGAAATCAGCCTCTTGAGTTGAAAGTTCTTTTAATATCTGGACTTTCCCAATGCCTCCCAAATCAGACTATGAAAATAGACTTTAGGCAGTCATTAAATAACTTCTGCCTTGACTCAAACACATAGTGAACTAGAGAGTCTAGGGAAAAAAAAAAGTGTTCAGCTCCTTTTTTTTACACATATCTGCTTGTGATCTCCCTTCATTTTATCAAGCCAGTATTTGTCCAGTTCCATCCTCAGGTTACCTTGCTGCCATACCTCACTGTGCAGTTGGGAGATATCTCCAAGTGACAGAAGACTAAACAAGGAGCTTTGTTCTCCTGCCTCCATGGACACTCATGTGACAAGAGCTCAGATCAAGCCGAGTTCACTTTGGTATTCTTTGCGTGTTTCCCATAAACACACTTTTCCCCTGACATCAGGGGCTCAATGACCCAGCAAAGTCCAAACTTGGTGTTTATGAAAAACAAATCCCCACATGAGATCAACCGTGCCAGCAAAGGGACCTCAGAATGAAAATGAATCTGTAGTATGTGGTCCTTACCTATTTATCCTCCGTGGGGATGTTTGGCTGGCTGCTTTGGGCAGTTGCAAAACAGGGTGAGGCCACACATGAGTTCCAGTCAAACTGTTCTGGGAACTGTCTATACAGATTTACAAGCTGAATGGCTACTGAATGGGTATTTTCAACATGCATAAGCAAATTGGCATGCTGTGACAGGGTGCCATCTTATGGAAATGGGAAAACATCTACCTCATAAGAGAGATTTTGTCATAGGCCCAGTAAAATACTTCATGTAACTAAGGAGAAAAGATGTCTCTAGGAAGTTGAAGCAGAAGTACTTGTTAGTCATGATTCCGTCTGTTGTCAGTCCCAAGCTCAGCATGGGTGAGCATGTCCTGAACTGAACTGGGGTGACACTGAGAGGTAGTGCATATACATAGTGCAGAGACACTGCAGCTGAGTGGAGGGTGGGGGAGAGAGGTGAGGAAGGCTGGAAATCAACTCCTCTTCAGCCCTTCTGCCCTATTCTCTATTCCACATTCACTGAGGGACTTTTAAATCTTCATTATTTTTAATTTTTAAGGATGAATCTTTGAAAAACATGTAAAGCATACAGAAAATTAAGTGATAACCTAGAAAATTAAGTTTGGCTATTATATAACCATGGGTTTAAATGTAATTTTTTTATGCTTTATCACTTTTGGATCTTCTTTCAAAAACTTCCCTATCATAATATTATCACAATCTTTCTTGTGTTTCCTTCTAAATATGTAACAGTTTTTCTTTTCACATTTTGATATTTAATCCATCTGGAATTTATGTCTATATGTTAAAGGGGACTTAACTTTGTTTTTTTCCGTATGGGTTGTATAATTTTTGGAGTGGTCTATCTTTCCCTCAATGATCTGTAATGCCACCTGTGTCACGTGCCTCGTCCCTCCCACCCGATTCTACCTGGGTTCTCTTTTTCTGCTCCTGGTTGAATTCCATATCATTTAATACTATCTATAGTCTAGGCTTAATGTAAATTCTGTGCTAGACGACTCAAATCTGTTCTTGCTCTTCTTAAGATTATTATGGGTAGTTGGCTCTTTGTTTAAAAAAATTATGAGGAGTTCATAAAGTTTACTGTGAGTTTGGTTGGGGTTTAATTGTAACTATAGCTAAAAGGGAAGGACTTATAATTTTACACGGTTGATTCTATCTCTAAAGAAACATGATGTGTTTTTTCCATTTACTCAGGTCTTGTTTTATGTTTTCACACGTGAAGCTTAAAGCTCATAATGTTCTTTATCTTTTTTCAAATGTACTCATAGGCACATTAATTTTACTGCTGTCCACGGGAACCTCTTTTAAATTTGCATTTCACTTATTGATTGTTCATACATAAAATGCCATTAATTTTTATATATTAACCTTATATCTAACAACCTTATTTTACACTTTCATTATTTGTAAAACCTCTGTGATTGCTTATACAAACATTAAGATTATCAGTTAAGAATAAAAGCTCTGTTTCTTAGTTTCCAATATTTATCTATTTTATCTTTTAACCTTACTACACTGCATTGTATCTATCAGTCAAAGTGAAAGTTAAGAAGTTTAACTCATACTTACTAAGAGTATTTTCTTATAATCAGGTTGAATTTTATCAAATCCATTTGTGTTAGTTTACTGGAATTATCATGACTCTTTTTCCTTCAAATGTGATTGTATTGTGTTGGAATGATAGATTTCTTTGAAGTTGAAACCTTTTTATATTTAATTGGATAAAATTGTCTTCATCTTGATAGTTCAGTTTTCATATACACTGCTGAATTCAATGTCAGATTTATTATTTTTGCATTTCTATTTGCAAGTAAATTTGGTCTATATTTCTTCTTTCTTGTGTTGTTCTGGATTAGTTAAGATATCTTCCTAAATTCATTTCGGAAGGATTTTTTTTCCTTCCTTTTCTAAAAAAGGGCCTGTTTATTATTTTTCATGACATTTTGAAAAAGATCACCTGAAAACCATCTGAGTCTAATGGGCTTGGGGTCTAGAAGCTTTATTCTATCCATTTAATATATTTAAGCTTTCTATTGCTTCTTTAATCAGGTATAATAAATCATATTCTTCTAAGAAATTGTTCATTTGGTCTACATTACCAAATTTATTATCACAAAGTCATTTTATAATATTATATCATAATTTAATCTGCAATTATCACAGAATTCATACTTTTATAATTATTTATTATTGCAATATCTGTCCTATGTTTCCATGTTATTGTTTTTATCTATTATTATTCTTTCATCAGAACCGTTTGAATTTTATTGATATTCCTTTTAATTCTTTTATTCCAATTTATTATTTTCTACACTTATAGTTCTTTACATCCTACTTTCTTTGAGTTTATTCTGCTTTTGCTTTCCCCCTAACTCCTTTATTTAGAATTGGATTATTAATTTTCAGTCTTTTTGTCTAATATGCTGTGTGATTTTACTTTCATTTCCAAATATATATGGAAAAGATAACTGCTTTTCTCTAGGTCTCTCTATTTCTACTTTTATTGAAGGTGATCTATGAAATGTTTCTTCTTATTTTTGTGGCCTAGTAAATGGCTAATTTTCATGAAAGTTCTGTGTGCTTCTGAAAAATGTACATTCTTGAATAAAAAATACTTAGATCCTCATAAATGATCCATGAACACAAGGCCCATCAAACCTGATAATTGCTTTGTTTGAAAATTCTATAATTGTCCTAAATGGTGCCACAGATATATCAAATAAAATTATTTTAATGTATTAAAATTGTCTGTATCGAGGTCTCTGTCACATTCTAGTTGCAACTCTGCTGACTTTTGGCCTACAAATACCAAACACAAGCATCCAAATTACTGCATATAATTATTAATACTGATAATTATATGAGCACCACAACTTCTTTCCTGTGAACTCGACTACTTATTTATGATATTTTAAAATATTTTATCTAACTTTTCTAAATAGTTGTGCCAAAAGTGTTTTCAATTTTTTCTTCAATTATCCATATTTCCAAAAGTAAATATGTAACAGGAAGGAAGGAGGGAGAGAGGGAGAGAAGGAAGGAAGGGAGGGAGGGAGGGAGGGATGAAGGAAGGAAGGAAAAGAAAACAGAGGGAAGGGGGAAAAACTGAAACAGAGTAGACATTTTGGTCTATTCTTCTGGGATTTCCGTGGCACCAGCCTAGAGTGAAAAGGAGTATCAGAATGGAGAAGTTCACCATTCCAGACATGTAACTTGTCGCCTTCTCCACTGGAGCAGAGAGCTGTCCCCACATAGACCTGTTGGGGCAGCGATTTCTATTACCCAGCAAGAGCAACTGGACTGCAGACAAAGTGTTTTGCTATAGCACATGTTGGGGGCCATCTCCTGTACCTTCTAACCTAATTAGCTCATATTTGAAGCTTTCAATAAAAGGACACTCTTCGGAGGCTTCTGCTGAGTTTTTCTTTTCATGTGTGCTAATTATCATACCTACAATCACATAATCAACCTCTCGGGTTGCGAGGAAAAACAAGGGTGTGAGTGGTTAATTATAAATGCAAGTGGCCCATTGCTTGTGCAATCAGTAGACCTCCAGCATATTAAATTTTGTGCCCAGTTGTAGCATAAATATTATAAGTAGCAGAGGCTTTCCTTTTAAAACTGACTTCACAAATCCACTTGTAATTTCCTCAAACTCTTCAACCTTTGCAACTCTATTTTATTTTATGTATTTATTCATTGTGCTGGTGCTCTAATATGTTAGGGAAGCTACTCTACCTCAGCCCTTTGCAACTCTTTTAAAAAGCACAAACAAAAAAAAATAATAATATAAAGAGATCTCTGTCCCTGGCACCCTTGATGAATTCATTTCTTCTACTTTCCAAGTTGTGTCTTTTGGGCCCTCCCATCCAGAATTTTTAAGATGAACTGAACTGTAATATTGTCATACTGGGGTGCAATCCAATTGCATCTTTCAAGCATAAGAACTGTTTCAGTGTTGTTTGCTAAATTTATCATACCAAATCTAAAATGGGAAACAGTAGTAAGCTATAAACACTAAGCTAACCAAGCTAAGCTAACTAAGCTAAGCTTTCCACTCTAGAACTAATAAAGCTCAAACCCTCACAATGGAAACAATTGAACAATATTTACTTCGATGATGAGCCTGGTGCTCTGACCCATATGGTGATGTACCGTGAAGTCATATAGTAGAAGTCTTCCAGATGGCACTCAACTTCCCACCCATTCATAACACTGGTGGAACAGACATACAGGGGAGGCAAATTTAGCTAATTTTTGAAATTTACCCGGGTAGAACTTGGATCCACTAAGTCAATTTTAACCTCTCCTAAAAGAGCTTCTATAGAATAGCTATATAAAATCACTTTCAAAAATGTGACCCATAACAATATTTATTTAGGTTCTAAAAATTAGTGTCGTTATCCAGGATTTATGATCAGACATTGGCAAATAAGCCTAACTCTCCTCTATGACCTTGAGAATGAGTGAGCCTCATGAAATCTCGGTTTTTCCATCTGCAAAACGGATGTTGTCATCCATAGCCTGGTTGCCCTGAAAAGTTGGGGGGTGGGCGGGGAAGTCCTCACGATAAAATACAAGAAAGAGTGAGATGTTATATTTGTTATTTATGGGTTAATTTAACACTGACACAAATCATGCGTTATTGTGCTGCCACACCTCATTAGATCTGCAATTCTGTGTTTGCAATGAACTTTTGGCCTGTGACTTTCCTTTAAGCTCTTTGGTTAACTATTCCAACAGCCAGATGTGAAGGGTCGGTCCTCTTTTGAGTGAGCATGTGGGTGTGTTTCCCTCACAGTTTCTGCAGATGCTTCAACTGAGTGTCAAAGGCTGGCCTCGTGGAGACAGCAGTATGAAACAAGCTGTCATTTTACCTGACCCCAAGTCACCGAACCCAACTCTTTCTTTTCCTACCCAACTTCAATTTCCAGGTAAACTTCAGACTTTCATTTAGAGTTAAGTATCATGCCCACGAGCACAAAGGCATTAAGGAGTCCAGGAAGGACCTTCTCATTGGTACCATCTTATTGTGGGATAAAGCTTTTCTTTTGATTCCATATTGTCTCTAGTAGTTTTCTGAGACTGAATTCATCAGACAAACTTCACACTAATGATCCAAATCTTACTTTTAAAAGTCAATGTTGAAAATAGCTTTCTATTTTAAAAACTGCAATTTACTTTTTCAATTTTCTGTCATTTTTAAGGGATTTCTGTCACCTCTACGACCATACATATCAAGCCTTAGATCCTAGTATTAGGAAAAAAATAAAGATCTCATAACAAATCAAAGAAGGGGTTAAGGAGTCGATGCCCTTTACAGGGTGTCTTTATATTAGCCACATAAGTGGCCAATGCTTGACTCCCGAAGGATTAGTACTTCAGGCATAGGTATCATAAGAGGAATCTTCCCATTTCCCTGGAATCATACCAGTTAGAACAGGGAACATCTATTCACCATGCTGCCAGGAACTGGCCCCAAGAAAAATCCACCATCATGCCAAATTTTTTTTTCCCTAGTGAACAGTGTTAGTGAAAATAAATCCCATGTGTCCAGACAGTCTTTGGGAAATCAGACATAACTGGTATGGAAAGGATATGATGAATTCATTTTCATATTCTCATCCCTAAACTCTACTTTTAGCCCATAAATAGCAGCTCATAAACATCTCAGAATGATACAAGTCTGTTTTGTACTTTTATTAAGTGATCTACTAAATCAGCAATCCCATCCACTCTGAAAAAAAAATCATGCTCTGATACACTCAAAAGAGCTTATAACTCAATACTATAACATTGCCTGTTCTTTTATATTTCTGTAGTGATTCTCCTACTACACAGAGGGAAATCACCCATTTTATTGTGTTTACTGCTGTATGATCAATTTACAAAATCAGTTTCTAACCAGATATATCATACTTTAGTTGTTTTCTCCAAAGCTCACTTATTTTCATCATAATGGGATAGTACATAAGAAGAGAATAACCTTTTCTCTCTCTCTTTATTTTTCATGTCATGAAGCAAAAACAGAGTAAAAGCAAAGAAGTGTTTCCATTATTGCCTTATGAGAGTGTTTGGTTAACATTTTCATGTTTTGAGGAAGATAGAGACCAAATCTCCAATTACCCAGCTTCCTCCATGAGCACCAAAGTGGGATAAGACCCATCACAGGGAGCACAGAAAATTCAGAGGTGGTTCCTCTTCTCAGGAAGGGACTAGGTTTGAGAGCAAATAGTTAAGATGAATTTCCACACAGACCTGGGTTATGTAGTAGGGGGTTCTCTCTGAGGATATGTGAGATTTGTTGTAAGAAGTTGTGGATGGAGGCATCTAGTGTGATCACAACCCGGTCATTAAGCAGGGAAGTCCAGGTAGAGACCAAATCCAAGAAGACAGGAAACAAATAAGAGAACACTGAGCTTTCTAACCTAATAAAAAAAGCAGAAAAAATCTAATCACCAGCAGCAAGTATCCATGCCATTAAGAGGAAATGGGGAGAATTGTCTGATCTGGGGAACCAATAAATTGGAATTTGGTTTAAGGATGACTTCTTACGTAGGTGGTGAAGAGAATTGCCTTGAAGTTTCTTAAAATTCTCTTTGAATCATCTCTTACTTTCTCCTAAGTCTCCTCTCTTTTCAACACCAGTCCTAATCACTCTTCCCAAACGAATCTAGCCTTATTATCTCCCTTTCTCTAACCACTTTCTCTGGTTTTCATCTTTTCCCCATGATCAAAGCTGCTTGGATTTTTCTAGTTTCTTTCTTCCATTTTTTGTCTAAAAATTGGACTTACTTCAATTAATACTCAACTCACCCCATTTACATCTTCACATTTCCCACTGCTCATAAAAGAAATGCTTCTAGAAACTTGAACTACTTCAGCAAATGAAATGCCAACTACTCAGTCCAAATTTACCGTCTCTCCATTATATTTCTAGGAACCTCGGTTTATCCTGCCACTACACACCTTTTTAGGAAACTTTCTTTCCTTTATTAACTCACTCATCTGCTCTCTCAAAATTCATTTGAAAAATATTAATTAAGTTTTTGTTGGCAGAAAAACTCTGTTAGACGCTGGAAACAATGACCAAGACATGGCTCCCATCTACAAAAGTTTACAATCCTCTGGGGAAGACACACATCTTAATACATTCAGTTAAGTATAATGTACGTATGTACAGAATGATCCAGAGGCATAAAGGAAAAGCAATGGTGTCCCTGAACAGACAAGGAAAGATTTAAGCAGAAAGTGTATATGAAATGGTTACTGTGGATTAGTAGAATTTTGTCAAACAGAGGAAGAAAAAAGTAATGCCAAGAACAATTATCCAGTTCATACGTGCCAGAGACCGAGCTAAGACCTTTTCATCGATTATCCTAGTTAATCCTCACAATGGCTTCTGTAAGAAATGGTTTTATTATCTTCATCTAAGAGATGTCAAGACAAGCTTTGAGAGGTGAGTAACATGCCCAAGAGGGAAGCCAGGTAACAGAAAACATGCATGCAAGGCACTACATATGACAACACAGGAAGAATTAGGAAAACTATGGTAGTCTGTTCAGGAAGCAATAGGGGGAAATATAATGAAATAAAGGAAAAGAAGCAAAATAGAAATCTGGAAAATCTATCTTGACAGCATGGATTAGTTGAAGAATTTTCTCTCCCTTTCTCTGTTTATGATATATAAAAAAAAAAAGAGACGCACCTCCACCTAGTCTTCTTCCTCCTCGTTAATGAACTGGTAGGACATGTGGGGGAAACCAGAGGCCCTCCCTCTCTGGGACAAATGTGTTTGACTTAAGCCAAAATAGCTATACTTTGGATAATTCAAAGTATACCAGGCTGTGATAACATAAAACTCTGATAAGGAAAAAAAATTGTAGTCACAGGATTTCTTCAGCAGTAGGAACAATTTTCATTCTTCACAATCTTTTCAGAAAGAAATTCTGTTGAGTAGGTATCTTTATCCATTTTTCTACTGCTATAACAAAATGCCTGAGACTGGAAATCTATAAAGAAAAGAAGTTGGCAGAACAGTGAGTAGTATACAGGAGGGGATCAGACATGTGGGGTGACCTTACTTTATAAGAACTTGATCTTAAGGTATTTAATTCAGTCCTGAGAAACCAAACCCATTCCCCTTAGAAGGGCATTAATCCATTCTCAGGATGATTTCATGACCTAATAACCCACTACCACCTCTCAAAGCTCTTACATTGGGGACCAAATCTTCAGCTCACGAACATTTGGAAGACAAACCATAACAATGGGGATTATAGATTGGTTCTTGTTTTAGGGAACCCACTTTCCTAAGGGAATTTTGGATATTTTCAAAGAAGACAAACTATCCAGTATCTACATCCTAGCTCAGTTCTTGCCTCTAGGCCTGGTAGATTCTCCAATGGGGTCAACTAAATGTTGAACAGAAGGGGTAGGTCACCTTCCCATTGTGCTTTGAATTTTAGTTGTGCCTTACCCAAATCAAATATTTAGATGCTCAAATTTTCAGCATAGAGAGAAATTTACGTCTGCCAAGCAAATATCATGAACTGCTAATGGCCTATACAAAGAACTAAAATAGAAACAGTTGAGTTAATAAATTCAGCCCTCTGAAGACTCCTCTTTGAATAGTAATGGAATTGATGTGAATGCCTCCTGGGATCTAGGTCCTATGGAAGACCGTAAGCCAAGAGAACAAAACACAACACCAACAGCTGTATTGCAGGTAGAAGCTGCCATGTGAAAAGGGATATGCATCATTCTCTAAGAAACCAGAGGCAAAATCAGCTCCCTTTACTGATCTTTTCTCTTTTTCAGAACTCGGTCATAAATAGAAAAACTGGATGCTATTAAGATATTGCTTTTGCTTTCTCTCCACGAATGAAAGTTATGAAAAGTGAAGCAAAGTAAATGAATGATCCACAAATTGAAAATGCAGCATTGACCACAGGCCTGCTTCCCAGGACATCTGGACAAATACATATATCACCACTCTCACTTCACAGTAGCTCTCTCTCTATGAACAATTTGCATTTTCTTGCTCCTGTCCCATCAGCTAAAGTAGAGACCAGCCCAGAGCAAAGAATTTCTGGGAATCTCCATGGATTGACAAAAAACAAACAAAAAAGAAGTTTGTAAAAGTATTTTTTTCTCTTTTATTCTGCTTTCTCCCCTTGAGTCCATGCTCAAAATCACACAATTACAGTAGCAGAGCCAAGTCCAGACTCAATTCAATTCTGTCTGACTCAAATCTAAAGCTCTTAACCAGGCTAGATTCTCATTATAATATTTCTAAGAAAGAATTTTAGGTCTTGGTTAAATTAGTGTGTTTCTAACAGTAATGATTCAGAATATATTGACCATGTCCCTGTGAGTTTTGAGAACTTAACTTAAATATTCTGTAATTCAGATAGGAAAAGGAAGTGAAAAAACCAGTATGTAACCAAAACCCCACTTCATTCACTCATGAGTTCACTTATTTATTTATTTATTTACTTACTTATTTAGTTACTTCCAATTTTTAATCTTTTCAACATGCATTTATTCTACATCTCTGAACCAGACACTGCTGAAGCTGAGTATATAGGGTGGTCAGGTCAGCCTAGCTTCTTGTATTATTGGAATCTAAAAGGGAACAAAAATCACTTTGAGATCACTTCTTCCCCTAATCCATCCTGTAGGTCACCAGGTCATACTACCAAATCATCTGTGATTCAACAGAGATAGTGCAATCCTTCTTATCTTCTAAGGGCCCAGGTGTGACCCTAATCTAACTAGTTATCTGTGGGTCTATTACTGAAATAGTCATTCTGCTTTACACATGATGGAGCAGAAGTCCCACTGGATAGGGAGAAAGGAAAGAACAAGATTTGTATCTCATGTCTGCCATCATTAACTCCAGCATCTGAAACCCATAAGTTAACTTCTTGAAAGCCCAGTTATCTCATATACAAAATTGGAAAAAGGAATATATTTAGATTCAACATGCTTAAGAATTATTCTCTGAACATCTTTGAATTTCACCAGGCCTTTTCACGTATTACAAAATATATTTTATTTAAGCTGCATTCTTATGATAAGCAAACTGATGGAAAATGATGTTAGCGTGAGTAAAATTACATAGCTACTAAATGAAATAGCTTTGGTTTGAAAACAGGTGTTCCAGTTCCACATTAAGACCAAAACAGATGAAAACAAAAGACTCTTTCAGGTCAAAAATCATCAATTCCTGTCACCTTTGCAGTTTAATCTTTACTTCTCATCTACTTAGAGCCAAATCCTTACCAAAGTTGACTTCTTCCTATTTCCCAAACATACTTCCCTTTGATACTTAGATCCCGTTTCCTCTCCTTCTTTTTAGATTGTGGGCCAATGAGCAAGATCACCTCATTTATCCTTTACTGCTAGTAGATAGTCACATGTATCTTTTTATTTGTGGGATCTAAGATATTTTATATTTAAGCACAACCTGAGATGCAGGTGTGGAAAACTAACCATTGCATACCCCAAACACCCTAGATGCTTTATAAAAAGCAATGTGTTCAAAGTCCCATTATTGGCACACCTAGCAAAAGTCCCAGGGACTCTTTTGGAATGGATACTAAGAGGGGAATTTCTCAGGTAAATTTAACAAAACAAAGACACTTCAGGGATAAAAACTTTGAAGAATTTACTCCTGTCCCCATCTCTTACACCTGATATCAGAACGTTAAATACATCAAATTTTCATGCCATGCCAGGTGATCGGGCCCTTGAAAAGGAGGTCCTTCTCTGTTGGCTCCAGACATATGCTGAAACCTGACTATGCTTTTAATGAATGATGCTGTGGGATAAGCCAAGAATCTCTAACTGGTCAAGAATAACTCAATTCCATCCAACCCCATCTCTGTTTTAGTGGAACTGATACCTGGAAGTTTCCAAAAGGGCTCAGAGGGAAGGTAAGGGAACAAGTAGAAGGGAAGAGTTGTACCCTGTTACCTTTTATTGGCTGCTGTTTACCCTTAATGGGACTGTTGATAAAAGCCCACCTGTCACAAACACACCATTTGTTTGGTTCGAAACAAGTTGAAAGGAACCAGAGATGGTGCAATTTGATCTCCAAATCTCTCCCTTGTATTCTAGACATAGCCAAGAGTCTCCTGGAATAGGAAGCCTGAAAATCTTTGTTACTGCATCAGATCTATCGCACATACTGACTGCTCTGTGAAGTAGGTCTTGATGACTCGACCTTACATAGCTCATATCATTCTTATCCTTTCCTTTAACCACAACCCACTTCCTGAACACATGTATAATTTTGGTCTTTAATTATAAAGTGTAGTATGTGTCAATTGTCCTTGGTCTACTGATCACTTCTTCAGGCCTAAGCCTCACCCCTCCCCACACCCTGCAAATGAAATCCAGAATCTAAGCACAAAAAGAATGCTTGTTGGGATTTTCAAAGATGTCCTACCAGTCACAGCATTTTTATGCCTTCTGGACTGTGAACTAAATGATAAGTATCAATCAAAGAATGTCGTAAAGAGGCCAAAATATCACCTGAAAATCTGAGAAAGGCTAAACCATAAGCTGTAGCTTTAGGTTAAAGCCATAAGGGTCTTCTAAGTGACCCACTGATGACCATAAAGTTGATTTAGAATAGGCCACCAGGTCGCTATTGAGTCAGAGTGGAGCAAGCTACCATCAAAGCAGAGCACTGGGAAGGTGGATCAAGATACTGGCTTCCTACAAGGGTTTCATTCCCAATAGGAACAAAGTGAGAGTAGAGCTCAGTGTGATGAACTTCCAATCAAATCATTTCTTCTAGATCCTGGAGACATGGATATGGGAAATTATATATCAGTAAATTTTTCTCCACTTGGAAAGAATTCATCAGGATTAGAGAAAGGACTGTTTTCCATTTATACTTCTCACTTTTTGTTTTCTTAAATCAATAGAATGTAACATTGAGGTAATAATCAACCAGAAGTGTGCATGTCCCCTTTAGAGAAGGACATCAGTGATCGACAACAATACCCCCATTGCTGCCTTCATGAAATCGTCTTTCCCATATCAATCACTGCCCCTTTGGTTGTATTCCTGAGACCACTGGTGAGCAGTTTAGATTTTTCTCCCAAATAGATTAAGGCTATATCAGGGCAGAATATTAATTAAATCGACTCCAAGACCATACTCTCTTCAAGGTACAAAATTCATTCTCTATTTTATTTCCTACCCAAATGACATCAAGCCATACCACTCAACATAGTACGCAATGACACTGCAAAGCAATTATATGACCACATTAGGATATGACAAGGATGAAATACATGGATGCACTCCTGATCTTGCATTCCCACTTTATTGTTAGCATTGACACTATTATTGAGATGCTCTAAATTTTAATAGAAACTTCTGTCCAAAGTGAAATTTCCAGGGAGAAACTCATATTAAAAAATCAAATTTCCAAGCAAGTTCAAGTGCGAAGGCATTGAAGTTCAAAGGAACTAATATCCAATTTTAATTCTTCTACCTAGTTGAGTTAAAGTCTAATCAAATTAAATCCTAAACTCCATCCTCCTGCACTTATTTTCTCTGTTTTCACCAGTGGAGTTTTCTTAGTTCCCTTTAACAGCTACATCCTACACTGTCTCCTTCAGCACTGAATGTAGCTCATTGAATGCCTTTGAGGTTACATTAATTCAAAGTCAAGTTCTGAAGAACTTCATCTTTTAAAGCAGCCAAGAAGTTAAAAGGCCTTGTAAGAAAATTCACCCTTCAAACGTGGAGAATGCCAATCCCTAACCTCTAAAGGAGCTTCCCCAGACCTGGAAACAGAGCATTCCCAAAACCATAACACTGACTTAGTGACACCTCTGTGAAGAAGAGCAAGATAGGAGGGTTTTCATTTCAGCCATTGTTTGCCAACTTCTGTTGTCTAAAATCCAGAACTTGTGAAGTTATATCAGTTAGCAGATACTTGATAATTAATAATTTGCACTGTGTTCCCTGCATCCCACATTTCTTGGTTTCCCCCTTCCACTCTAACATCTTGGTGTTAACCTGAACCTGGGTTCTTTGTAATTGCAGAGTCCACCCTCTGGTGACCAGCGATGTTCTCTCTGTGCTGTAAGGGGCACTTCTATGTCTGTTTTATAGTTTGCTTAGCCCTAGTAAAACTACCTGCTAGCAAAGATTTTGACCTCATATACACTTTTGTTTCAGCTGAAAAAAATATCCCCCAGTGGATTCCTGAACTGGAACTCTATTGCCATTTGCACGCCTGAGATCCCAGAGGCCCAGCAAAGTCCTGACCCTTGGGTCCTATGCTCCTTGAGACACTGGCTTCCTGTGATGTGAATTCTAGATTTTCTCTGACATGATTTTTCAGGATGCATGAACACCTACAAAAATCATCTCTTTGAAACTCATCCAGAAGTTCTTTGAAAATTTTCCACTCTCAAATCTGTGGGCTAGGCATGTGAATTTAGAATTAGCCTCCCACAGCTTCCTCTTTGCTCCTGGATGCAAAATGGTATTCAAAACAGCTGACTCAGGCCCAACATTAGCCATGTAAAGCTAGAACCTTCCCTGTCCTTCAAATATAGCTAATAGTGTTCTACCCACGAATGCCAGTGGCGAGGCTATTTCCTCTATAATCAGATATTTGTCTCAGCTTTTTGTCCACCCACTAGCCCTTTACAGGGGCCCCACATGTGAGCACTCTGAAAACCACCTGGGTCAGTTGCAGTTCCCCATATGTACAGTTCTCCCCATAAAAATAATCTCTTACTCATGGACAAAACCACCATGATCAAAGTATTGTGTGGTTGTCTTAAAGACTCTAGGTCTCAGTAGTAAAGTGACAATTACGTGACTATAAAAATCACCTGCAGTTTTGTTAAACTTGCACAAATGACCAACGTCAAAAGACCATACCCTCACACTAATCTGTAGCCCAAAGCCATACATCTTGGCCTGCCAAAAGCCCTGCCACAAGTATAAGTCGCTCCCCCAAATTTTACTCTTTTTTAAATTCTGACATCAGCCAATGCAACATATGAGAGGACTTTATAATATTACCTGAAAACTGCATCCCCCCTCCTGCTGGCTAAAACTTAGTAGCAGAAGGCTCTCACAATGCAGCATAGAGCAAATGCTCTCTGCAGGAAGGCAGGTTTCTAGGAAGAAGGCCAGAATCAAGTCAGCCATTCTTCCAAAAGTCCCCCAACTTCAGCAATGGGAGTGGAGTTATGCGTAGAAAGAAACCAGGTGATATACTCAGGGAAGAAAATGTCAGGGAGGGCAAAGATTTTTTTTCCTCTCACAATGTCCTATTTATCTCTAGCAGCACCTAGCAATGAACTTCTTGTTAAATGGACATTCAACATGTGTGTAGTTTTGGCCCAAAACTGAATTGGAAAGAAACCTGGATGTTTTGGCTTTTCTGTTTTACAGTCATTCTAACAAAAAAACCTTTACAAAATGTGCAAGAAGCAAACCCCACTGAAATGTGTATTAATTCCTAGATCCCTCCGGTACACACGTTTAGTCAAGGGATGCGTTTTTCTCTTTTTCAAATTCAATCTAAGAGGCTTAATTAAAGAGTCCTTTAGAATTAAGTTCATAATCGTCATTTCACACTCTGGCTCAAGACATGTTTCCAACCAGATGTTTTTAACCTATTTCCCCACGTGGGCCAATAAGAAAGACCAGAGAAGACTTTTGCTCTGGAAACTTCACTGTACTTACTGATTTTCCAGGTGACTGTCCCCAGGCTTGGCCAAGGTCAGCCTTGCTTCATATCTGCATAACTGCAGACCATGAACCCTGGAAGCGCTGGCACAAACCATCAAGGATAACTCTCTCAATACTCAGTTTAAAAGCTGAAGTCTAGAGCAAGGGATATCTCCAGCCTGCCTCAGTAGCTGCAGTGGCAATGCCCAGGGGGAAGCCCAGGCCGTGCAACCTTGTGAACGGAAATCTCACTGCCCATGGCTTTTTCATAATCTTAGGACCAGGACCACCATTGGGGTTATTCCATTCTGGTGACTGCAATGCCATCCACTAGGAAAAAATGGGCATATGAGCTAAAACAATTTTGATTCCACCAAAATCGCCTTGCAGACTCCTTTTGGTGCTGGGACTGGGAGGTGCAAACATTCTTCCACCTAAAGCTGCTTGACCTCCATTTGATTGAAAGCAGCATCTGGTCTCCAGGCTGCCAGTGGTGTTGCTCCTATGGAGAGGTAGCCAATTGCAGACAGATGTGACATTTCCTTAACACGTTGTGTTGACATCACTGACATATACCTTATTTGAACAATGGGCAACCAAGCTTCTCAACACTTTTAAATCTGAAGCAATTCTAACCCAATGTAGCCCAAAAGCCATTCTCTGCACAGGCTATTCCACAGAGAGATACAGAATGAGTCCAGGGCCCCTGCTGACCCTCCCCCATCTATGTTTCTGCTCTATATCCTGTCACTTAAGCCCCAACTATTCCCTTTCTTGCAATAAATGCGAATCACAGAACATAGAGTTAGAGTCATGAACAGGTATATGGCCTATGAAAACAATGAAAACATCTTAGATTTCAGCCACCCAAAAGCCCTCAGATGAAACACTCTTCCTTACAGCTGTCATGTAAGGACTTAATCCTCTCAGCAGGTCCCCAGCCTCTCCCTAATCCCTTCTCTCCTACTTATCTGGCTCTGTGTACCCTTACTGCCCTATACGCCATGAGGTAGACAGGCAGATACTATTACATCCAACTGCCCGAAAAGGGAATGTGGCTGACCAGAAGACACTTCAGTAGATTGTGGCAAAGCTAGAATTAGATCTGGGTCCTGATTCTAATTTTCAGTGGGTCAAAGAAGAGACAAGTCATGCAATCACCTAAGAGTTGTTAAGCTTCCATGATGGAAATGCTGCTAATATTATTTGTGTTATTAACATTATTACTAATGACAACAGCTAGAATTGCCCTTGCTCAAGACAGTGGCTAGAGTGGCTTCTTGCTTTATGAATCATGTGGCATCAAAGGCGTTGTTCAGATTTCTTTCTAGGCTTATTCTATACCAACTCTCCCACTCTACTTAGGCATGGTATTTACGAAGTGCTTATTATATGCCAGCCACTACTTAGAGTGCATTACATGAATTAACTCATTTGATCCTCATACATAGGAGAGGGAAATTAGTATGATCTGCATTTCCAGAGGAATAAAAGTCAACCATAGTTACTTAGAAATGGAGACAGGAGTTGCCCCCAGACAGCGCCAAAGCCCATGTTCTAAATCATGTGTGACATTCCTCCAAGATGCACACTGAAAGCCCTCTGATCCATAGTCAGGTTCAGTGGGGGAAAAGTTAACTAAAGCAGGAAGTCACTAAAAAATAAATGCACTTCTAAATTTTTTTCTGTACATTTATTTTAAATTAAAGGTTTTCAGCAATGTCTTATTTTCAAGTCTTTCAAAACCATTCAACCTAGTTTTTGTAAAAAAAAAAAAAAAAGTCATTCTTTGATGGAGTTCATATTTCAATGGTCCACATAATTATAATGGCAAGTTTTAATGAGACTTGGGATGAAATATAACTGGATCTTGAAAAATACAAAAATCAACTAAGAGCATTCAGCAAGCCACAGATGTGTTAAAAGCAGGAAAGGAAAATGTCAGTTAAACTGATAAGTTGAGTAAATAAGAGCCACTTAATGCAAATTCTGCTACATTGAATGCTGATGTGCTCTTATACTACCAAATATTATATGGCAAATCTAAATGGCACATGATATTGAAATTCTGCTGTCTCTAAATGAAAATTAGTAATGCAAGGACTCATATAAGTACCCTCATTGTTGGGTTAAATAGAAATTGTTCCATTAATTCAGCAAAGATGTAGATCAAAGGAATAATAAAATGTCTAGGCTTAGAAATGTCTAGTGCCAGAAAACAGAGGAGTCAAAGGCAATTCTGAAGGTTCATGCCAGAGTGTCCCAGGGAGTGAACTCCAGAAGGAAGTCGAGAACCTTGGATGGACATGGAAGGGCATTGTCAGACCTCACCACATCCCTGTCATCCATTTGAAGCCAGCAGAACATCTCTAAGTAAATACTCACTAATACTTTACAACTGAGGACTAATTCTGAGAACCAAGGGTCAAGGGCAAACCTGGGGGAGAAGTTTGAACAACGTCAGTCTACTGAGGCCATAAATTTGGGTACATTCTCCAAGGAAAAGAAAAGAGAGGGGAAAGAACAGATTTTTCTTTAAACAAGAGCAGAATCTCTTCAACACACCAACATGTAAAAGTTAGGGTCTGGAGGAACTTAGAGGAGTGGTCCAGAACTTCCCCGCCATGGCAGCCAGAACCCTTTTAGGACCTCAAGGCACAATACCAAGTCACCATCTTTTAGCAATTCTAATGCCTGGAAGTTCTAGAAACGCCTTGCTCCTTCCTTTCCAGAGTATTCCTTCCACAAAACTTCAAGACTTTGAGGAATGCTTATTCAATTTAAGGGATCAATAGGTATTAGTGCTTTGAGAAAAGAAAGTAAAAAAAGCAACCAAAGGAAAGCACTATTCAGCCATCCAGGATGTACAATTATGTTTGAACATCAAAGGGGCAAAATTAAAGAGTGTATGATGTGTAAAGATTAATCCAGTTTATCTGATAGTGAGGAAAGAAGGCAAGGCAAAGTGGTATAGACAGGATTAAAAAGAGACAGTTTCCAGACAGGAGAAACTGATGCCTTATAATGCTGCCATTGAACTTGGCTGAAAGTCTTTCACAAGCCATGAGTCATGGGTGGGATTATGACTCCTCAGGGAAACTTGCTCACCCAGCAAACTGATCTAATCCCTCTCTAAGAGAGAGGTGCTTATTGTTCAAGGGTCCCTTGCACAGCCCTGCGGTAGCTTTCTTCTCACCTGGGGGTAGAAAAGGCATCTCCTTTCCCTGCAGGGTTACACTCCACTGTCCCAACACAATTCTTCCCTTGGGGCCAAGGTTTCTGGTAGTACATTCAAACTTTCATATCCATGTGTTCCTCATCCATAGATTCAACCAACCTCAGATCAAAAATTTTGAAAAACAATTACATCTGTACTGAACATGTACTAACTTTTATAGTCATTATTCCCTAAGTGAACTAGTATAACTATTTGCATAGCGTTTGCACTGTATTCAGCATTATGAGTAATCTACAGATGATTTAAAGTCTATGGAGGATTACATAGGTTAAATGCACATGCTATATCATTTTATAAAAAAGGATTTAGTGTCCTGGGATTTTGGTGTCTGTGAGGAACGAACCCATTGAGTACAATTGAGGGACAACTGTACTATTTTAATCTTAAGCTCACACATATACACCTGCTGTCTTAGCTGAGTCTGTTTAGCTGTGTTATGAAAGTCATATGACTCTCTCAGCCTCCTCATCCCAGCAAAGCAGAGAGCAGAGCAAGTTCCCTGCATCTCTGGCCCCACATCAGTTTCCATTCCTGTCCCAAAGCAAGTAATTTCCTTTCAATCAAGATACCCACTCTCAGTATTGCTAGTTCCGGCTGTCTGTGCTTCTGGTTAGAGAAAAGTAAATCTAATACCTTACTGGGAATATGTCAAATGTGTTCCCCTCACATGAAAACATTCTTGTGGTTAGTTGCATGAATCAGTTTTGGATAGGTAAGAAAAGGCAACAAAACAAATTAATATTTAGTAGTAGATTGTACACTTTACATTTTTGTAGAGATTTTCCTAGCAAACCCTGGAGCCCTCTGCTTGGATGGCCATCTGCTGTTT
Source organism: Urocitellus parryii (assembly GCF_045843805.1). Classification (NCBI taxonomy): domain Eukaryota; kingdom Metazoa; phylum Chordata; class Mammalia; order Rodentia; family Sciuridae; genus Urocitellus; species Urocitellus parryii. Next base: position 267,196,128 of record NC_135531.1, on the reverse strand, counting down.
ACGCCAGTCTTTTTTATGTTTTGCATTTTTTGCTTTGTGCTTCTCAGATTTTTGCACATTTTCAAAGTGAGAAGTCTAACAGAAATTCAGCGCTGCAAGAAAGAAATGACCCATGATCCTCAGGGGTTGGAGTCTGGCCAGGATTCATGGGGCATCTATAAATTCACGGACAGACAGTATCCCTAAGCTAGCTGCTCAGAGTAACATGTATCAGTGCCACAATTGAGTCAGACACTATGTTTCCAGATTTTAAATTGTAGTGGCAATTTTCCTAAGTTGTGTTACTTTTTGTGCTTGAAAATAACAGGGGAAAAAAATCACAACTCTTATTTTAAAGTAACATTTTTTATTCTAATCATTTTTGGAAAATGAGTAGAAAATAAAATAATCCAGAATCGCCTTCTTTCTTGAAGCAATCGCTGTTAACATTTAGTTATGTTTGTTTACTGTTGCTGCCTTTCTATTTTACCTATTTAGCTATTTTTGCACAAGATTATGATATTATTTCTATAGCTAACTTTTTTTTTTTTTTAGAGAGAGAGAGAGAGAGAATATCTTTTTTGTAGATGGACACAACACAATGCCTTTATTTTTTATGTGGTGCTGAGAATCGAACCCAGGTCCTGTGCATGCTAGGTGAGTGCTCTACCACTGAGCCACAATCCCAGCCCAACAGCTAACTTCTTTTTGGTGTACATTTTATTTAGTTTCTCATGCCTTTTATCATAAGCATTTGGTGGCTGTATGATCCTTCCATGTGAAGATCTGTCACCATTTGTTTAACACGTCCTGTTATAAGACATCCAGGTGATTTCAGTATCTTGTTTTCATCTACATCACTGTGATTACCAACTTTGAGGATAAATGTTCCCTCAAATTCAATGGCTATTTTGAGATCAGACAAGCTGCTTCACCTCTACGTGAGGCATACATTTTTTCTTCAATAAAAATAAAAATAATAATGATTATCTAGTCTCCGAGCACCTTAACAGACTAAGAAGTTCCTATTTCCAGAGTTCTTAGAATAGTGTCTGGAATTTAGTAAACATCATAAAAGTTTTAATGACAAAATGAGTAAATCTTTAGTTCTTGTTATTTACACAGACTAAACACTAATTCAGTGAAATCTTCCGTCTCAGTCCTATGCTGTGGGTTAAGAGGAAGAAAGGACAAACTAAAACAAGCCAATGTCATCTTTCTTATCTTCGGTAAAAAGAAGCGTTCTTCCTACAAATCAATAGCTAAATAAGTGGATGATTACTGTGTATAATGAAAACATGAAATCCTTACCTTTTTGGTCTCTGTAGAAAATTCTCATCTGTCCCCAAAATATATCCTTCTTCATGAGGATTTTATAAGCTTTTATCATTTGGTTACATATGTATTTATATCATTTACCTTTGTGTCATATTTATGTCATATACCTTTGCTCGAAAATGTATATTTCAAAAAAGAAAAAAACTACCTAAAATATACTTATATAAGCACATATGCAAATGTCATTTTGTTGGCTGTCATCTCAGTGTGAATCCTTCTAGGCCACCTTCCCATTCATGCCTGACAAATATCGTTTCTATTCAATACTACATGTATTACTTTGTAAAAAGCCTTATTACTTAACACAATGTCAGTAAACTTCTATAGTGATAAATTGCAACTATATGATTTTATAGAAATCCATTTTTGAGTGTATGGTAACTGACTTAAATGAATCCCTCTGATTGTATAGCTGTGATCTTCTTGCTGTTATAAACAAGACAGCAATAAGAATCTTGAGATACATATATTTAGATATTTATCTAATCCTTCCCCTTAGGATAAATTCCTCAAAACAGATTTGCTGACCCAATCATAGGCATATTTCAGACTTTCCCAAATTACTGTCCAGAGTTTCAATGGCCATGTATATAGTATAAAAGTGTCCATTTTACTATAACTTTGTCAACACTGAGAAGTTTTATTGAAATTTTCTACCATGTGACCACAAAAATGTAATAGCTCACAAATATTTTTCCATTTCTTCCAGAGCTAATAAACTCAAAAGATACTCTACTTTTTAGAGGCATGTCAAATAGAGAATCTAGAAATGCAGAGTCTAGGAATAAAGAGCCTGGGAATATTCCTCATGTAGAATTTCTTAATGTTATTTGGGCTGGGGACCCCTAAGAACCTGAAAAATTGGCATACCATCTCCTAAGTCTCTACCTATGGGCATAATAATGCACAATGATGTCTGCCATAATTAAGTTTAAATAAGAAAGCACAATCCACCATATGTCCACTCTACTTCATTGGAATATATTCAATTAGTCTCTGTTTTCCAGTAGCACAGAGTTAGAACTAATCTCACCAGCCATGCTTTATTTAAACAAAGTTTCAACATGAGAAAGGTAAGCAAACTTGGTAATGGATGATTTAGGTAGATGAACCATTTTTCTTCGGGGCATTTGGGGTTGTGAGGTCTAAGAGGCGAGCCCAGGACACCAGCGAAGAAGCACAGAGGTTGAGTCATTAATCCTCAGATAAGTCACATACAGCTCCGAGAGCCATTAGCCCTTACAGATTCATAAAGCTTATTGGGGGTAAAATGAGTACAGGCAAACTCCTTTGAGAAAATCTGCTGTAAAATAGCCAATCTCAAAGAAATACATTAGGGGATAGTTATTAACTTTTCTTACAGATTTTTCACTTGACAATAGTTTTCATTATAGGTCTCCTCTAAACAGTACCTAAGAGCATTTTAAAAATAATTCAATTTTCAAAAATGTGATTTACCACCCACTTATTGTGTAAAATGTCTTGTTCTCCTGAGACGAAAGATGTTCTATGCCAATAAACTACTTTAATGTATCAGCTGTGGCTCCTCAGGAGACCACAATACTTGATAGATAGCAGGAGTAATCCACTGTGTTATCACAGAGGCTGTACTCAGAAGGATAATCAATAGATTGGTGTCAACCTGAGGCACATTGGGGGGATGTCACTAGTGGATTTCTTCTTGATTTAGACTTCAGAATATTGGTATTCTATGTCTCTGCCACTGATCTGCATGATAGAATAGTTAGCCCAACACTAAGCTTTGTAGGTGACATAAATCTAAAGTGGCTGGCATTTTGCATCAGAAGATTAAATGTCCCTGTGCATTTGAAGAGTGTCCAGAAAGACAGACAACTGAACATGAAAAGGATATGTGAAGGAGTTTCACAGGAGAGAGGCAACATGGGCACCAACTGAAGACAAAGACCAACCTGTCTGGACAAAGCCTAGTAATCAGAAGTATAAAGAATCAGAATTGAAGATATGAGGATAACAGTTTTGAAAGACACTGTTCATTTATGAAGTTAATAATATTTCTCAAGCACATAATCTGAGCCAGCCCAGATAGGTTTATCCACCTTTCCAACAGATCATTGGTAATAACGCAGTATGTTTTACTAGGGGCTAAAATCCAGGGAGTTTCTTCTCAGCTTGAGAAAAAGTCTTAAGACTTTAGGAACCCATAGGAAGAGAGGCACAGAACAAACGGGGTTAAAAGGTAAGCCTCGATTGAAAAGATTAAGCAACTGGTGTTTTCAGTCTCAAGAGTGATCCAAGAGTGTTTAATGGAGATAACCAGCCATTTTCCATTTACCTAGAGTGGAATTTCTTATAAATGGGCCTAAAGCACTGCACAAGGGTATAGAGAAAGAGGATCCTGGGAACAGTCAAAGTTAAAATAAGATTTAAGTAGATAATATGGGACCCTCCTTTGTAAAATCTGAAAATACAATAAACTCTTTTGGCTACGGGTTCAATGGCCTTTACATGGATGGAGGATACGATTCCTGACCTCCTGTGTCCCTTCTAATTGGTTCTGTCTAAAGAGCACAAATTCATGGATGTGTTTCAGATCTTCAAACTGGAAAATAGCCCATCACCCAGATAAGAATAAACTTTTCCCAGACTTGTTCTGATTTTAGGCATTTATCTCCTTATTGTAACTATTTCAGCCACTGTCTAAGTGGCTCTAAAATTCTAATAGGAATATGGGGTGTGGGTGCTAAATTGAAGAATTACAGCTATTATATTTTAGAGTCACAGATAGTTCTTATTACATGGGCAAACTCTATTTCATAGGCACTTTTCTTAACCTTGCCCATTCATTTATTTCTAGCAACTGTTTTGCTAATTTAAAAAATGGCATGTATTTACAAAGAGTTTGAAAAATGCATTTAGAAAAATGTAAACAAACAAAAAAAACCTCAGGTAAGCAAAAGAATAAAACAAAAGTTGTTCCAAATTCCATGGCTCAAAGATAACCACTATTCACATTGTTCTCTCTCCTAGCCTATGATTTCAGTATCTATACCTTCCCTCTGTGACACACTTTGACACATTTGGAACATTCCCAGGGGCTTATCCAGATGTGGATAGTTGAGGTGTAGGATACCAAAGCTAGCCTTTGGATCATTCACAAGTCCAACAATCACTGCATCCATGTCTCACACTTGAGGCAAAGGACAATGTAAAATAGTGAGAGGAAAGGAAAGCCTAGTGGTTAGGTCTTGCTGAGTTGAAATCTTTTTGCCTTCTTATCAGTGTGACCTCAAGCAACACAGATTAACTTCTAAGGCTGTTTCCTCATCATTAGAATGGTTAAAATTGCATATCTCGTGAGCTTATCACTTGAATTTAATGAGTATTCTCAAAACATGCCTAACACAATGCCTGCCACACAGAGGGGGCCCAGCAAGTATTGGTACTTATTTTTTTTTACCTTACAATTGCAATAAAAAAATATTCCAACAGAGAACTACTGCTCTGTGTATGTGTATGCAACCTCCTTGGCTGAAAGTTCAATTATAATGATCATTTGTTCATAGTGATGATTATCCCACATATAACTTTGATTTACCTTCTAATAGTCTACTAATAATTATTACATGTCATTCCATGTTCCCTGTATAGGCCAGGTAGATTGTTTAAACTTTTTAATTATTATAACTGGTTTGGGGAACTAGTAGATCATGGACCTTGCAAAAAAGTTCACAGCTCTTAACACAAGGTGCTGAACTGCCCTCCACAAAGGCTGGGCCATCTCACAGTCTCCTAGTCCTACACACAGTGTATAAAGGTCACTCCTGGGTTTTAGGCCACGTCTTCCTCTCCCCAAATCCCTCTCCACCTCCATTGAACCCTCAGGGTGATGATAAAAATGAAGTTCTTCTCCTTGCTGGTGTTCTGCTATGCCAGTCCAGCTTTACAAAACTGAGCTTAACTCCGGACTTAGCATGTCCACTGTCCCATCTACACTTGGAGTTCACCTTGATGTCTGCTCTTTCCCTTCTTCTATCTTCTGTTTCAAGCCAGCTGCAAACTCCTGTGACTTTTACATCCAGAATGACTTTTTGGTCTTGCCAATCACAACGACGACCCAGTGGATTTTTCTACATCTGAGCTCTTCCTTTTTCAGCAGCCACCCTATCAATCTGATCATGCTGGTTTTTGCTAAAATATGCTCCCGCGGGTCTATGCTCACTGTTGGAAAAAGTCCAGCCTATGACTCTGGTGTTCAGCATTCTTCAGAGTCCACTCAGGCTCTAGTCCTTCTGCTCCTTCAGAGACAAGAGAACCCCATGTTTGCTTCGATACCACTTTGGGAATCCTCTTTCCTCTAGCTTTTTTTCAAGATTCAGCTCGATGCCATCATCGCCTTAAACTCTTCCCCACCCTCTACCCAAAGGAATCTCTTCCGTCGATGTGTTAAGCAGGATAATGCAACCCCACCATGAGGTCAGTCAGTGGTGTTCTAATACCCAGAGTCTGGGAATGTTTTGTGTGGCTGAACATAAGGGGGAATTAAAGTTGCAATTGGTTAAAGTAGTTCATCAGCTGACCTGACCTAAAAATGTGAAGATCAACCTGGATTATCATTCGGGCAGACCTAAAGTAATCACAAGACTCCTTTAAATGCGGGAGAGGAAGGCAGAAGAGTGGGTGTCAGCATGACGCCAGGTGAGAAGGGCAGGATCAGCCATTGGTAGCTTTGAAGCTGGACTGGCCACAAGTCAAGGAATGCAGGCAGCCGCTCAAAGCGAGTAAAAGAAAGAAAACCGATTCTTCCCCAAGCTTCCAGAGCATGGTTCTGCTGACACCATGGCTTCAGTTCAGTGAGACTCATTTTTGGAATTCTGACCTCCAGAAATGTAAGATAATAAACTGGTGCTATTTTGAGCCACTAAGTAAGTGGTAATTTGTTATAGCAGCAATCAGAAACTATCACAGTACAGTGGAAAGAGTATAAATGTGAAGTAAGGTACATCTGATTGACATCCCAGCTCTGCTGCTGCCTAGCAACATAACACGGAACATTTTTTTTAACTTCTTTGTACCATAGTTTTCTGATCATAAAATGTAGGGTAAGATGCTTACATTATGGGGTGGTTGTAAAAACTAAATTATAATATATAAAATATATATGTGGGGCTGGGGATGTGGCTCAAGTGGTAATGTGCTCTCCTGGCATGTGCGGGGCGCTGGGTTTGATCCTCAACACCACATAAAAATAAAGATATTGTGTCCACCGAAAACTAAAAAATAAATATTAAAAAATTCTCTCTCTCTCTTTAAAAAAAAATATATATATATGTATATATATGTGTGTGTGTGTGTGTGTGTGTGTGTGTACATAGGTGTAAGTGTCTGGCACATAATAGACAATAAATTTTTAATTAGTCCTCTAATTCTTTACAATGATTCTTTTAATTTGTTCTTTCTAGATATACATGACAGTATATTTTGACTTATTGTACATACATAGAAAAGTATAACTTGTTCTAATTAGGATCCCTTTTGTGGTTGTACATGATGTGGAGTTACATTGCCTATGTATTCATATATAAGGAGAGGAAAGATATGTCCAATTTATTATACTATCTTTCCTATTCCCATCCTCTATCTTCACTTCATCTCCCTTTGTCTATTACAATGAACTTCTAATCTTCCCCTCTTTTTGTTTTAGGTTAGCAACCACATATCAGAAAGAACATTCTGCCTTTGGTTTTGGGACACTGTTATTTCATTTAGTATGATAGACTCCAGTTCCGTCTATTTAACAGCAATTACCATAGTTTCATTCTTCTTTATGGCTGAGTAATATTCCATTGTGTTTATATACCATATTATTTTTATCCATTCATCTGTGGTAGGACACCTAGGTTGATTCCATAGTTTGGCTATTGTGAATTGAGTTGCTATAAACATTGAAGCATTGAAGTGGCTGTGTCACTGTAGTATACTATGCTGATTTTAAGTCCTTTGGGTATAAACCAAAGAGGGATAACTAGGTACTGATGATATTCAGAAACTACTTTGAAGATCTATAATCCAGTAAAATAAAAAATCATAAAGACATCTACAAATTTCTAGAGACATATTACCTACCTAAGAGGAGGATATAGAAAATTTAAAGAGATCAAATTGAAACAATGAAATTAAAGATGCCATCAAGGCCTACAAACAAAGAAAAGCACAAGACCAGATGGTTTTTCAGCTGAGTTTACACCAATCCTCCTCACATTATTCCATGATGTAGAAAAGGAGGGAACCCTTCCAGATTCATTCTATGAAGCTAGTATCACCCTGATATCAAAACCAGACAAAAACACATCAAGGAGAGAAAATTTCAGAACAACATCCCTGATGAACATAGATGCAAAAATTCTTAATAAAAAAACTGGCAAATCACATACAAAAACGTATTAAAAAGATGGTGCACCATGATCAAGTAGGGTCCGTTCCAGGGATGCAAGGTTGGTTCAACATACAGAAATCAATAAACATAATTCATCTCATCAATAGACTTAAAGACAGAATCACATGATTATTGAGAGACACAAAAACCAGCATTTGCCAAAATTCAGAATTCAGCATCCATTCATGCTCAAAACACTAGAAAAACTAGGGATAGTAAGAACGCACTCAACATTGTAAAAGCTATTTATGCTAAACTCACAGCCAACATCATTCTAAATGGGGAAAAAATGGAAGAATTCCCTCTAAAAACTGTAACTACACAGGAACAACACAGGATGCCCTCTTTCATCGCTCCTATTCAACATAGTCCTTGAAACCCTAGCCAGAGCAATTATATGGAAGAAATTAAATGGATACAAATAGGGAAAGAAGAACTCAAACTATCCCTACTTGCCAACAACATGATTCTATATTTAGAAGACCCAAAAAACTCTACCAGAAAGCTTCTGAACTCACAATGGCTTTTATATTCATCTTTTATTGCCTTGTGGGAACTTGGTACATCTTGAACAATAAATTGAGAGTTGCCATGTAGGTATTTGATTATTAATCTGTTTTGTTTTACTTCTGCCTTTTACACCAGGTCCTTACCATACAATAAGCCAGAAGGAAAGAAGGAAATTTGTTAATTTGGGGTGGTACATTCTGTTGTATCATTTTAAAAGATTCTGCCAATCTGGATACAAAAGAAGAAAAATGATTTATAAAACTTCTTGGAGTAGAAAGAAAAGTTAATATATTTTGTCACAACATATAATTAAATTTCAGCTTTTCATGAATCTTCTCCATCAATCAATGGTACAATTTCAAATCGTAAATAGCTTATGATGATCCAAACAAACAGCAAAAATAGGCCACAAATTGATACAAATAATTTTCTCTCTAAGGTGTTGATTAAACAAAATGGAAGCTCATTGAGATCCAATTAAGAAGAACTCACCAGGACACCATAAATGACCCAATGCATCTTGTGGGTTTGCAAAAATAGCTCATAAAGTGGAAGACGCTGTCTGTGGCTGTTTTTACTTTTTTTGTGTCTATCCAAAGCATCGTTTTAAAACTCATCTCAGCAATCAGTTGCATATTGACATAAAGTTTTCATATCATAATTAGAGCCAAGAAGGGAAGAAAAGATGGAGGCTAATATCTCAGTAGATGCATGTTTTCCCATGCATCTCACTTAATTAAAGAAATCTGGAGTTTCAAATCCAACAGGTTGTAAGTAAAGGGTCAGGGAAGCATGCTGACAACAGAGCTCCTTTCCAAATGCTTCACTAAAATCTCAGCTCCAGCCCAGGGTTCAGGGAATTCAGCTCTTGCTGAATTGACCAAATATTTTCAGCCCAGCAGAACATTTTTTAAAATTCTGGAATAAATCAAAGCTAATTTCCTGAAGTATAACTTTCCAATGTAATTCTCCAGGAAATAAGGCAAAGGAAAAAAAAAACCAGGCATGGTGGTGCATGCCTATAATCCCAGCAGCTGGGGAGGCTGAGACAGGAGGATCTTGAATTCAAAGCCAGCCTCAGCAAAAACAAGGCACTCAGCAACTCAGTGAGACCCTGTCCCTAAATAAAAATACAAAGTAGGGCTGGGGGTGTGGCTCAGTGTCCGAGTGCCCCAGAGTTCAATCCCTGGTACTCCCTCCCCCTCAACAGTAGCTCCCTCTTATGAACAGTAAGCAGACCAGCCCTGACTAATGACAGCAGGTACTGTAGTTTGAAAGTGACAGGTGGGACTTCTTTCTTGCCACTTGATTTCTCTCATGTGAAGGGACAATTTGCTCACCACCATCACCGAACAGCCGTTAGGTAACTAATGGAAGGGGAAGCCATGCAAAGAGATTTTCACACAGCTCCCTGTCCTCCTCATCTTAAGTCATGCAAAATTAGCTCCCCCAACTACCAATTTTCAGAAGATCATTCTGATGCCTAGCACAAGTAGCATGTTATCTTGGGGAAAACATAGCTGCCGGGCTTCCCAACCTTGGAATTCTGGGCTTTATAGATTGTTCACATAGTTGTTGCTGTTATTGTTATCATTATAACTAACCAAGCATTGTACCCAAGAACTACTTTCTGAAATGTGAGTTTAAGACAACTAACTACCAAGATCACCTTTTACCTCTCATTTCATCTCATACATATCTCAGTACAGAAATAAGCAAATTTAGTGCAATGATTAGAAATGGCCACTTGACAGGTAAAGTGACCAGAAATCTCTCTAAAACTTACAAAAGTGCGAAACTACACAATACCATAGTATTTATTCAGTCTGAAGTGCTCAGTACTAACCATTGTGCCAACAACTCTTAAGTATCACAATAATCCCACTGAGTAATTACTATAATGGTTTTTATAGATGAAGATATTAAGGATTATGGGGGTTAAGAAGCATGAACAAAGTCACACACTTAGTGAGCTGTGAAGCCACAGTTTGAACCGAGTTCTTTTGATTTAAGCTCTTTGTTCTTCTGTCATTACTCCATGTCTCCTTAACAACCCCTACACACACATGCATGTGCGCACACACACATACACACATTCCTTTAATAAATTCAAAGCTACAACTATGCTTCTCAGCCCCAATTCAACTGTTCTCTGTGCTTTAAATATCAGTTTTATCTACAGATAAAATGTGCCAACGGGATGATTGACAGCTTGCCTACAGCTCATTTTAACAGAGTGAGGCCGAGCTTGCCTCCAGAACATTCACTGATGAGGTTGAAATAGTTTAAAGCATCTGTAATATAATAGTTAAGTTGTCACACCCCTACATGGAAACATGTTCTAGTGAATCCCCTTTCTTATTCAAGACATTTTTTTTAAGTGAGATAAGCCTCAAGTAGCATGAAGAAGAAACCAAATAATAGAAAGTTTTCTGTCTTCTGAGACCGGTGTTTATTAGCTACGAGACTTGAGCAAGTCATGCAGTCTTACGAGATCCCTTTCCTCCTCTCCAAAGTGTTAACAGAAATAGTATCAAACACAATGAAGAAGAAATGGTAAGTGCTAATCATTTGGAAATATTATTTGATGGCATTTTGTGTCCAAAATGTGAATAGTAGACATTAAACTTGGGCTCCTATCTACTGAATTCCTTCGTTAGTCCTAGCACCATCCTTTGATTTCTCCAAGTCCTTCTTTGAGTCTCCAACAAGTTATACACAGGCCAAGCAGCCCCAGAAAGGAAAACTATGATTAACATTCAACATCTGCTGCATTTCCAGAACAATGTTGGGGGTCAGGATATGAATGGACCCCAAACCTGGGTGCTTTCCCAGGGGCCAACCTCAATCCTTTCTGGGGAAGGTGGGAAGTGAAAAAGCTTCCTTTCTCCATGGAAAAAAAAAAAGGAGGGGAAACATTCCATAGAAATGATTCCTCTGGTATTTCTGTGATAATATGAGAAAATTACATCTGAGATTTTTACATTCCTAAATAGAAAATTTCTTGACAAATGGAAATTAAAAAGTGAGAACTTCTTGGTTCTTATTATTGAGTCCCAATTGCACAGTAGTGGCCACTGTGACAGATAGTATCTCATCTAGTTCCCAATTTGGTGTTCCCATTGTTTCAGCAGTACAAGAAATAAAAGAAAAATTCAAATAATGTCACATCCACCGTCACACGGGTACGCTAGGACCTGCAAGCAGGCATCTAGAAAAAATGAAGAATTCAGGCACTAGGTGAGAGGCTAAGGAAATCATGATTTTCAGGTTCTAACTCAATATTTTCACACCCTAAAAATAACATTCTTTTATTGTGATGGCATGAGAAAAGCCAGTTCAAACAGCTTTTTTTTAATATAAGCCGAGAATATGCAAACCATGTACACTGGACTCAGATGACTTCAACCCTAAAAAGGAAACATACCTACAATCAAGAGACCTCAGTCCAAGCATGCTTTCCCACATTTCCTATGGGAAGCCAAAGGAAGTTTCTTTATAAAACTCATATCATTTTCTCCAAGTCCAGGGAAATTAAATGGATCACATGATACTGATTGAAGGAAAGCTACTCAGAACCACATAGGTAAAATGTTTTAATTCCCTGACAGAATGAGTTTCATGTTAATGCCTCTGTAGAAGCCACTGTATGACATTTCCTTCCCTCTTCCAAGGTAGACAACCATCAGGCCAGCAGAGAGCACATGCCATGATCAACAAGCTGCCAGGCTCTGTGAGACCCTCTACTGGGAAGCACATTTTGGAGGAAGAAAACCTACCAACAGACTAAGAAGAAAGGAAACTTAACCTTCATTTATAATGCACGACATCAGCACATAAGGTATTTCATTAACCAAAATTCCCTGTGCTATTTATTCCTTTTAAGGTTCAAGTCAGACGGTTTGCTTTTTCATTCCTGGGCTTTGCTAAACCATTGTGTATCTAGATGGTAAAGAATACATTTTCATATGACCATTTTGGGAGTGAATAAAACTAGCTGAGTTTTTATTGAAGCAGATGAGATGAAACCTCTCATCTGGCCTAGAAAAAGTTGGCTTCAGGAAAATTAATGATAAACTGTAAAATTTAATCATAAAATTCCCACAATATTTTAATATTTTGATTGCCAAAAATATACCATTTTCATATTATAGGCCTAACAGGAAGAAAGACAGAGAGAACGGGATGAGGGGAAAAGAAAATGGGGGAGAAAGGAAGTTTAATGGTAGTCAAAAATGTATAGTCAAATCTCAGCTCATCCAGTATGTAGTGAGTAACTGAATGTATAAATTAATAAACATCTTCAGATTATTATCCGCAATATTAGTAGTACTTCAGCTACCAATAATAACTCACACCTTTCAGTATGCTCATTAGACAGGCACCTTTCCAAGCACCATACATTTATTCACTCATTTAATCTCTAACCCCAGAAGGTTAGGTACTATTTTCGACTCTATTTTACAAGTGGGAAAACGGAGACCCAGGAATTTTAGGTGACTTGCCAAAGACTACACGTCTAGTTAAGTGGCAGAGTAATAGTTGGACCTGGGAAGTCTGGTTGCAGAGTCCACGCTAGATCTAACCCCCATGATTTCTGAAAATCTTAGTCCAAGTGGCGTAAGCCATCAAGGGATGATGCATTGGAACTCCAGAGACAGAATAAGTTTCAAGGATCATATAAACTGTGACCAATATTTTTGCCTCTAAAGGAGCAAAGGTTTTTCATCGATCTGTTCTTTCAATGCACTATTAGTTTCCTCCTAAGCACTTTCCCCTGATGGACACAGACGGTCCTTGTTTGCATGTGGGAGAAGAGAAGAGAGAGAAAATTTGGCACTCGACCTTCATTGGAATAAAGTCTCTGTTCCAATCTAATTGAGGAAATTGGGGGCACATACTCCACCCTAGACCAAAAGAGCCATTGGGAAAATGACACAGAATCAGATGAATTCTGTGGGGTGGAATGGTTTTAGGACAGTCAACCAGATTTTCTACTAGCATATTTTAGAAATGCCTACAGAAAAACCAGTCTATTCAGTCTTCAAAATAATCATGTCTTAATGACTTTATCACAAATGTTGTGAATTAGAGTATCTCTACATTTCTCTCCAATTCTGGCATTCTATGATCTTATGAGTTTATTCAAATTTTATTAACATTTCTCAGGGAAAAATGTTCTAGAGAAATATTTTCATGTACCTCGATTTTTCTAATAAAGCACAATTATGCTCACATCTTGCCATACCAGTCATTTGGGGAAAATCTGATGAAATAAAGGAAATACATAAGCCATTGACTTTTCTGTCTTCCTAATCTTCAGATATTTTCCATCATAATTTACGATCTACCCATTTGCATACCTCATGAGTGGACCTTCAGTAGGCCTGATATGTGGGCAAGATGTAGCACAAGATCTGGGATTCAGTTTGTCTTGAGTGAACACTCAGAAGGTGCTCATCTCATTTATTCAAAGAGACCTGGAAGACAGGCAACCTGATTTACCACATTATAGGTTACGACATGAAAATAATGCACCCCAATAAGCAAAGAGGCACTTCTTACCCATGCAAGAATTCTCTAACTCCATGCATGTATCATTAACAGTTGCTGTGTGCTCCAGTAGAGACCTAGAGACCAGGAAGCCTCCATCTGGGAGCATGCCTGATGGTCTCCTACTTTCTGTAACAATCTTCACTTTCTATATCCTTTGCCATTAAAGAAGCATTGTGGAACTATAACTATGCCTACTGACCTCTTATTATCAATCACATCACTGTCCTATGGAGAAACACTTGCAGTTACACAGGAAATTGAACAAGAGTGGTTTGAGAGTCAATCATTTTCTGTAAAGTCCCTATGTATTGAACATTAAAGGTGGCTGAAAGGCAATTTTCCAAGGTGTTCTACATGGTCTGGTAGGTACCCAAGAACACCCTGAAATGACTGACAGGATCCTCCTAAATTCAGAGTTTAGAAAGTTGATAAAAAATGCACCTATCTTGGTTGTCAGAGTATTCTTTACTGAGTCCAGGTTCTGTAGAAACTTGTGACTCAAAAGAGTAATTCAGAGACCACCAAGAGCTGCTCAAATACAGCATCTTGAGATTTACCCAAACCTATTGATTCAGGATCTGATTTTCAACAAGATTCCCAAGAGTTTCCCATGCACACTAAAGTTTGGGTAGTTATTATTTCCTTAAGGAATGGACCTATTTGACTTATAACAAACTATTCCCTCTCATCCCTTCATTAAATAGAAAACTCAGGTTGAGTCAGTCATACACCCATTTGCAAATGCCAATCCTTGGAGCCATGTGCTTAGAATAATGTATTAAACAAGACAGATATACACAAATAGTGTTTCCTCATAAGTGCATGAGTACCCCTTAGATTCTAGATAGTCTCAGGTTAGAAACTACTGATGTTTTTATATATGAATTATCAATTAATAGGAATAAAATGAAAATGTTCTTTTAAAAACATGTGCAAAGTACTAAACAATCTGCTATGGTATGGATATGGTTTTTCCCCTATAAAAACTCATGTTGAAATTTAATCCTTACTTTGAAGTATTTAAAGGGTAGAAAGTAGTATTTAAAGGGTAGAAAGTTAATTCAACTATGGTTTTCAAAGGTATCATCTTTGGGAGGTGGTTAGGATTAGGTAAAGCCTTCAGGAGGGAACCCCAGGATTGACTCCCTGTGGTTCCATAAACAGAGAGACAAAGACCAGTCCCTACACACATTCTCCCTGTACCTCACCTTGTGGTGCCTGCCCTGTGCTTCCTTGGGTCTATGCCAGTGATAAGGCCATCACCAGATGTGGCCCCTTGACCTTGGACTACAACTGTGAGCCCAAATAAACTTCCTTTATTTCAGACCATGATATTATGTCATTAAAAACAGGAAACAGACTAATACATAATCCAATTTAGTTAAATGAGACTGTGTCACCTGAAGAGGCTTCAGAAGACATCCTGCCATGTTCAAGGGTGTGAAGGCTGGTCACGTGAGAAGGGACTAATTCTCTGTAAGAGGCAAAGGATAGGAACAGAGCAAAAGATATGCAATGGGGGACATATTTCAGCCTCATTTAAGGAAGAAGTCCTTAACAATTAGAACTATCCATGGTATTGAACATGTTGCTCTCAACATCATCCAAACTGCATTAAGAATGAATGTGGGGGCTGGGGATGTGGCTCAAGCAGTAGCGTGCTCTCCTGGCATGCGTGGGGCGCTGGGTTCGATCCTCAGCACCACATAAAAATAAAATAAAGATGTTGTGTCCACTGAAAAACTGAAAAATAAATATTAAAAATTTCTCTATCTTCTCTCTCTCTCTCTCTCTCTCTCTCTCTCTCTCTCTCTCTCTCTCTTTATAAAAAAAAAAAAAGAATGAATGTGGCCACGTGATACCAGGCCTCCGTGTCTCTGACCATGTCCCTCCTGGTTCACTGCATGCACCTTCCATCACATTAGCCTCCTGATCTTTCTCTGACTCATGCACCACGTGCATTCTGGCAAGGGGTTCTGCACCTACTGACACCCCAAGCTGAATGATCCTCTCCTGCCATTTCCCTGACTGATGTCTCCATAAAAACTCATGTTGAAACTAGGTCTCTGCCCAAATGTCCTATCATCCAGTTCATGAGGCTGCTACTGACCCTTCTGTCTAGAATAACTTCCCTTCCCATTTGCTCTGTATTAACAGTTGTGCTTAAGAAACACACAACCTCAAATCCTCAGTTCTTACAACTATCAGTTACTTCTTTCTGGAATGACACCTAGCCTCTTGGTTCATTGCAGATTGCTGTATCCCTGGTCCACATGCTCATTCACTTGAAGGGGGAAAGAGCAAGACTTCAAGCTAAACCAGATGATAAATATTTCTGTCCAAAATGAGGGAAATCAAATCAGAGTGTTGTATTGTATCAATGTCAATATCCTAATTGTGATATGATACCAGATCTTGCAAAATGTTGCCTCTGGGGAAAACTGAATAAAACTCCATGAGTTCTCTCTGTATTATTTCTTCGAGCTGTGTACGAACATACACCTATCTCAAAGTAAAAAATTAGTTTTTTAAAAAATTATCTCCCCTACTCAAATGTGGCATGTAGCACAGCTACTTAAATTTTATTGGGTACACAAGTCACGTGGAAAATATACCGGCCAAAGGAAAATATACCTGCTATGAAGAAGCGCAGCAAACAACACAGCTAGATATGAGGATGTACAGCTCTTATCACAGGGTGCTATCCAGAAAACAAAACCCACATGAGATGCTTCAGTCAGCTTTTTTACTGCTATAACTAAAAGACCTGACCAGAACAATGGTAGAGGACAAAAAGTTTATTTGGGGTCTCACAGTTTCAGAAGTCTCAGTCTATATACAGCGAGGTCCATACCAATGGGCTCAAGATGAGGCTGAACATCATGGTGAAGTGTGGCAAAGGAAAGTAACTGACATGATGATCAGGAGCAGAGAGAAATTCTATTCACCAGATACAAATATATACTCCAAAGGCACATCCCTAATTCCCACCTCTTCCAGCCAGACCCTACCTGCCTTCAGTTACCACTCGGTTAATCCCCATCAGGGGCTTAATTCACTGACTGGGTTAAGGCTCTCATAACTCAATCATATTACCTCTGAATGTTCCTGAATTGTCTCACACATGAGCTTTTGTGGGACACCTCATATCCAAACCATAGCATTAGGTTCATTCACAGAGATAATTTAATAGAATGAATTGTTATATTAAAATCTTTCTTGAAAACTAAAACGGCAGAAAGAGAACACCAAAGCAACCAAACATAGTTTCTGCAAATATAAAGCTGTATCCTCTAGATTAGGGAATCTAGATGAAGTTGGTTTTATCGGAAATTAGATGCATGGAGAAGGAGAGGCCCCAAAGAGATGAGACCCAGAGAAAATGAGGTTCTACGCAGCTGGTGATGTGCTTCAGGAAATAGGAAGCTTTGCTATCATCCTCATTTCTATCATTGTTTACAAGGCTGTAGTTGGCAGTTAATTTTTCTTTCTTTATCCACAACTTCATGTTCCTTTGCCTTTAGGTAACACACTTAAGCTGGTGATTTCTTTTCTTTCTTTCTTTCTTTCTTTCTTTCTTTCTTTCTTTCTTTCTTTCTTTGTTTCTTTCTTTCTTTCTTTTCTTTTTTTTTTTTAACTTCAGGAAGTGATCTAAACCATCATTCCAAAAAGTTTTGATTCTTGATAGTCTCATCTCTTTTTTGGTTGCTATAGTTTCTCTTTAACTTTTACCAGAAGACAAAGGAAGCCTCAGAGGTACCTCATGGCCACACAATTTCTCTTGGAAATCAGGATCAATTACCCTAGCCAGTCTGAATTCCTTTCTTTCCCTATTTGGCCAGGAGATAGTCTTCCCACTTCCAAATCCATGGAACCAATTCGGTATCCACACATGGAAGTATTTCTTCCTGGGGAAGAAAGGCAAGCAAAACCATTGATCTCACCATTCCAAAGATAGGAAATAATATAGGAAGTAAAAATTCTGAAAGTGGGTTATCAAAAGTAATAGTGAAGGAAACCATCCTTACTTCTAGCTTCCATCCTGGGACCGAGGTATTCCTGCTGTGGGAAAAACAACACCATATACTACTGATCACTGATCTGTCCTTAGGCTAGACCCCAGTATGTTGTCTCCTCCCTAGAAAATTAATTCAATCTTCAGTTGGTCGTTCTACCATTCTATGGCATAGGCTGCATCTGGGTGGTAACGTATGTGATCAGTCCTTCAAGGAGGAGTGAGTGTCTTCAATCTCCCTTCCTACTGTAATGGTCCACTCTGCACAGGTGACTGTTTCTATTTTGACTATATCTTTGGCAAAAGGGAAAATGACCATGTGAAGGTCTATTGATGCACTTGGCCAATCGTGAGACAAACTTGGACCCAATTTTAATGTATCACTTGTCCACCACCTGCCTCCCAGGAACTAGTGGACCTCAGAATTGCTTTAGGTCTCCAGGAATTAACATCATTTCAGAGTCAGTACCTTTATTCCACTGAGTATGTCCCTTTTTCCACTTCCCTTCTCCTTTGCCACAGTCACTCATGGAACACTTAAATGAACATTTAAAAATAATAATACAAACCTACTGAACTTTCCCATATCCTTTATTCTTCTTCATAACATCATTTTAAAATTTGGTTGTCTTCCTGATTAAAATATAAGCTTATGAGGACAGAATATCTTATTCATTACCATATTCTCAGTAGTGCTTAGAACATTCCCTGAACATACATAAGGATTTAATAAATGCTTCATGAACAAATGAGCATTGCAGGAAAGCAGTTTGGCAATGTATATAAAAAAAATTCAAGGTCTGTGTAAAGCCTGTGGCCTAAAAATTTAACTTCTAGAAATTCATCCTGAGAAAATCCTTACATTTCAAAATAATTCACCATTGAAAGAAATGTTCATCATGGCATTAAATTTGGATTTAAAAAGGAAATAAACATACAGAGATTGTGCATCCATTATTTTAGTAAATTTATACTGAGTGCTTACTAAATTCCAGGCATGGGGCTAGGTACCAAGGACACAATGGTTAACACAAAGAATACGATCTCTCAATGAAGCTGGAGAGACTGAGAGGTCATTTCACTTTTTATTTTTGTAATGCAGCAAATAAGTGAACATTAGCTTATAGACACTCCACTAATAATAGCAATAATAATGAGAATATTT
Source organism: Urocitellus parryii (assembly GCF_045843805.1). Lineage (NCBI taxonomy): Eukaryota > Metazoa > Chordata > Mammalia > Rodentia > Sciuridae > Urocitellus > Urocitellus parryii. The sequence goes on along the minus strand of NC_135531.1, from coordinate 267,177,150 downwards.
TACATTTGCATAGCACTTGTAACTTTTTAAAGTAATTCTCCAGCCATTATATTTCTTAAAATTAGGTCATATTAAACTGCACTTGAGCTTCATTATTAGATCTTTTCTGAGAAAAGACTTGAGAGACTGTTGGCCCTTTTACATTAATTATGGACATATAAGATGAATTAATCAAATTCTACTGTATTTGCTAGTAAGGTCAATTGAGTGGGGGGAAAAAAAGCCACTCTGCAGGGTTTTGAGTAGGATGCAACAGAGAAAAGTGTGCAAGAATTTTTAAAAAGTTCTTGAAATGATTTTATTTTTAAATAAACCCTAAACCCACTGTCTTAATGAAGCATCACTAATAGCCTACAAAAATACCACCATTTTGCAGACTCAGGTCAATTGGCAGAGTTAGATATGTGGAGAGGCTAATGAAACCCTGGCTGCAAGACCCCATTGCATTCTTGATCCCCCTCTGAAGCTCTGTGAGAGGACCCAACAATGTTTTTGTGAAATTTACTAAAAGAATTTTTTTTTACCCTCATAGTTTAGATTGTCATCTTTTTTCATCAAACTTCTTCTCTTACATATTATTTTTTCTGCAGGTGGTGTTACAGCAACCAGAGTCAGGGCTTCCCATAGGGTACGCAGGGACCCAGGCAAATATTTTTGTGAGACCTTGTATAAATAAGCATTTTCATTTTTTAAAAAAAATCACATGGGACTATATGAAGCACAGTGATTTATCAATGAATATATGGAATTATGGGAGATGAGAGGAATTTACATATGTTTATTGTCTAATCAAGGAATAGATAGATATCATTTGTGGTATCCAGGTACCAACTCTGCCAATTCAGGGAGAGGAACCATGACACCTATACTTCAGGATCAAATATGTGGTTCCCAGCTCATTTTAAGACACACACCGCAAAAGAAAATTTGCAACACTTGTCGGACAGTGTCATGGCTTCCTGAAGCCTGTTTGTACGGAAATAATTCTGATCCTCCTGCTTCTGCAATAGTCCCCAGGATGCTGTTTGTTCAATGTTTACTCATAACACTGCATCACCCATTGTGCTACCTGAGAATACTGACTTTCAGTGATTCCAAAGTGGTTCTGTGCTTCATTGCTGTAGATCACAAGTGTAAACCTTAACCCAAGTAGGCAGGACAATGTGAACAGTGATTATTTTTTTCTGATCATGTTGAATTTATCACTTATTAGGTTATAGCCTAAATGCAAAGCAACACATTGGTTGTCTATTTTTCTTTTTAAACTCTTCAGGCCATAATCATTGTTTCTAGAATGGGATCATTTGTCGTTTTGACGGAGCCTTTGCTTTCCACCCACTCGAGAGGAGAGGAAAGCAGAGGATGGGGGAAAAGAGAAGTGTGGTCCTGTTTGTAAAAGAAATGTCCCTTCTCATTCAGCATGGTCCAAATAAATATCTAGGAGAGTATGTCATCACCATCTCTCACCGAAAGACGGGCAAGAGACAACCTCAATCAAAGGGCCAATTGTCATTACCAAGCAGTGGTCTTAAAGACCTTTGGAAGAGGTATATAAAGCCACCCCTAGAAGCCTACCTGATAGATGGAGCCTACAGCAGGGTTAGGGTGACAGCCCTGGATGTTAATGGCAAAAGTCCTATGATGTAAAAGATACTGCTGTCTCCCTTCAGGAGCTGCAGACCAAAGGACTAGATTTGAGGAAGGACTGCTAAGAACCCTCAGTTCAAGGTCAAGGATTAATAGAGAGAATCCTTAGCTCAAAGCCCTTGTCCTGTGTCAGATGTGAGCATGAAAATCATCCTTGCAGCACTATTCTAGTGGCCCCGTATCACAGTTCATCAAGTAATGCCACACTGATTAGAGGGCAAATCCACTTATCAAGAACCTCAAACTCTGGGTTTGAGAAACGAGAATCAGGGCACATGTGCTCGCAGGGACAAACTTAAAAAAAGCTGCCTATCCAGACGACACTGCCGTTCCAGCCCGTCTCAGGAACCAGAGAGAAACAGATAACTTTGAGGAAAGCACCTCAGGGCGCTTGATTCCCCCAAGGCTCAGTGTTCAGGGTTGGCGCCCTGCTGGCCAGGGTCTACAAGCAACGCCAGCAGCAGGCATTTTTATATGTCAATTCAGAAGATACTTTTAGTTTGGGTTTAGTAAACTATGCTTATTTTGTTTTATACCATTTCCATGCATAATTAAGATATCCTAGCCATCCCATGGCAGAGATGACTCCCCAAAATTTCTAACATCCATTTTAGCAATTTACACAGCATCATAGTACAAAGTTATAGGGCCAGAGGCCATGTCACAGCAAGCTAGGATGCCCTAAAAATATGCCTAGTGGTCGTGGTGAGAAACATGGCTTATAAATAGAAAGCCAGAAGCTAGCCCATGGAAACCATCTTCAATCTTAATAGCTCACTTATGAAAGGAGTAAGATTGAAGCATCCCCACATTTAACAATAGTCCCAATAATTCCCATGAAATTAACATAGATAGAGAAACTTCAAACATGTTAAAGCAGAGACTGAATATCTTTTTCTCTTTTGTACAGAAGATTTATGAAATCATTGTCATGTAATAACATGGCCAGAGTATACAACAAAATCATAGGGAAAAGTATCATAGAAGGATGTAGTCCATCTATTAATAGGGGAATAATGTTTCTGAATTTGGTGATGTTTATGGAAATTCTCTTTTTAGCTTTGTGGCTTGCTGTGATTTCTTATTCTGAGTAAATATTTACTTTCACCCCTGATTTTTAATTCATTTTATTTAAAAACTGATCCTCAAAATTTTAGACATTTCCAGACTCACAAGGTGTAGATCCATCCCTGTTTACAGGGCCACACTTCAAAATAGCTGACTTATCAATTGAAATTTGTTATTAGCCATAAAAAATAAAAATGTAGATTTATGAGTTCCTCTGGGTAGCAGCTACAGTATTTACACCCCAAAAGGAGGTAGTAACACTTAAAATAAAAAAAAATACATATATTCTTATCAACTGAGACTTTCACCAGATGTAAACACGCACACAAATAATCCCTAATGGCTTCATCTTTGCTGTCAGAAGACTGATAAATATCCTACCTGGCAAAGATCCTGTTTCTGAGAATCCATTTAATTCCTAAGCAAGGTTTACATTAATTTTATCTTTGTTTTCCTACCAGCTCCTACTTTTATGGAATTCTCTTGGGAGAAGTTCCTGAAGTATCGAGGATGGTTATGGCCAGCTGTGCAGGGCTGGGCTGTGGGCCAATGTGTGTAACTGCCTGGAAGGCCAGCAGGTCGGCAGATTCCTGGCCAGGTTCTGCTCGGGCTGTGTCCTCTGAGGGCTGGTTCTACACTTCATCACTGGGGCAAGCTATTCCCACAGTCCCATGTGGTATATAGGGCCAAAAACACACCCCAGTGGAATTTGAGCATTTGAATTTAGGGTGGTCACTTTTAATGCCACAGATGGAAAAGAAGAACAGGATCCCAATGGGAGATGTTAGAAAGCAGAAACACTTTAGCGCTATATATAATCTTATATAATCTGATTTTAGAACAATTTCCCTGGGACAAGGCAGGAGTAAGACAAGGTGCATCCTGTTACAGTCAATAAGAAAACAGTGAGCTACTACCAGCCTCTTACTCTAGATTTAGCTTCCAGAATCAAACATACTTTTATTCTCTGAATTTGTTAAAGGAATTAACATGAACTGTGTTAAAAAACAATCAAAATCAAAATTCAAAAATAAAATCTCAATAGCTAATAAAATAAACATTTGCTTCTAACCTACATGAAATCCAGGACATATGCTTGTGGACTGTCCTCCAAATAGTGACTCAGGAACCCAGTTGCTCCAATCCTGTGGTTCTGCCATCTTGTTGCCTTGGAGGATGGGAGATGGGAGGGTCACGGCAAATGCCAATCAATCAGGCAGGACTTTGTATATGCCAGCACTGGAGCTGGTGTTCCTCACTCTGCATCGGGCAGAACTCAATCACGTGGCTTTGTCTAATTGGAGGACAGCCTGGGAAGTATCAACTAACAGGAAATAGATTTGGTGCCACTGGTATCATAATAAACCAGCTAAACCCTGAGCTTTAATATCAGTTCTCCACACACAGCATGTTTTCATGCTGAAGAGACTTTGAACATCTCCACTTGTTGCTGGCAATCATTTGTTTGACTCTAGGTTTTAAGTCAATAAAGCAAGGTTAGAACTGATTTCTATAATTCTTCTTGTGTTTAAGCAAATCAATTTGACATCTCTTTTCTCTTATTTGGGTCTAGCTGACATTGGCTACAGGGATTTGAAGCTGGTTGAGTAAATATTTAAAATACAGAAACGTCATCTCACCAATGCACTAACTCTTCCAGGTCTCTTCATTAACATCATTAATACTGTCAGGCCTCCATTGTTTTATTTTGTTTGTTTTGTATTTTTCCAGTTCGAGCTCCTTCTCATGGGAGTTTCATAAGGTATGTACAGTTAATTTGGTAAAATATTTTGAACTGAAGAGTTAGGGCGGTTAATAATGATTTCAAATATTTTTATTTCCCTGTTCTGATTTGCATTTTAACTGTTATACCAAAATGAATATTACACCGAGACCCTCGAATAACTCTCAGACCACACAGTTTTATGCCAATAAAAGCTTTCATTGATGGCCAGTGGTGAACACTCTACTTCCTAAAAGCCAAGATGCTCAGAGTAACATGCCTGCCTTCAGTTGGCCTCATATTTAAGCCAAAAAAAAAAAAAAAACACAAAAGGGATGTTTGGGGGTTTAGCCAATGTAAGCAAGCCAAGTTACAGAAGCTGCATTGGGCAGTTAACGAGACAATGCAATGGGTACATCGGTATTTCCCACAGGACTTTCCAGGTTGGCATAGCAGCAAGCAAGCAGAAAGGAAGTGGGTCAAAATGACCCTAGTTGAGTACAAGTTGGAGAATGGTTACTAATGTCTAGACAATCAGTCTCTGAGAAGGTATGTTGCCTAAGAAATATGGAAAGCTAAGAGAATAATTTTTCATTATTATAAGAATTGCTCGGTAACTATTCATGGAAACAGAGGTGGGGTGTTCCCACGGGAGAAGCACTTCTTACATGACATGGAGTCTCAGGGTAAATGGAGTCCGCCTGGTCATTGCCTAGCCTGGCCCGTAACATAACCAGCATCTTTTCAACACTCTTATGCAGCACTTCCTCTAGGAAGGTCCCCCTCTGTTGGTGGGGGGAAAGGAAAAATGCCCCCTTTCTGCTAGGTTTGGACCTCTTTACCTGGCTCCATCCTACAGCTCTTTCTCTTGGAGATTCAGGTGGACATGGAAATACTATATATCCTGGGAAATCCTGAGCTAACGGCTTCGGTTTTCTTCATTTTTTTTTTTCCAATTTTCTCAAATCTTTCAACCATGGAGCTTATTTTAAATTTGGCTTATCTTTTATAATTTCTTTTTGGCTTTGCATTGCTCTACACAGATCTTGAATACTTTCTAACAGGGGGAATATAACACCCAGGGGGGGAGTCCATAAGGGCTACAGTTGAGGCAGGGGGGTCTCCTGAGGCCTCAGGCACCAACCTCAAACTGTTGGGACCACCATTGGCTTCAGTTTTTCATCTTCCCCCATGACTCAATTTCCCCTGATTCTACGATCAATTCATTTGTAGTGATAAATAAATAAGGAAAAGAGATTGTAAACATGAGACCCCCCGGGGGGAGGAGATTCCGACCTCCCTCCTCCCATCTAAATTAAAGAAAGTATTCATTCAGGTTCACTGTTTTCTTCGTGTGTTCCACGTCAAAAAAAAAAAAAAAATTAAGTCAGATTTAAAATTTTCCCACTTTGGGCTTTGCACTTAAAAAGAAAAGAACTTTGTCCTCTCAGAGGGAAGGAGTTTTAGAAAAAAAATAAACCAAATAAATCCAATAAACCCCCTACCAGCCATCTCCCTTCTCCTCTGGCTTTTCCCTGCTGGGGAAAAAAAATAAACTTTCCATTTGATTCTCCCTTGCTGACAGTCTCTTCTAACTGCATCACAAATTGAACTTTAAAGTAAATAAATGAATAGCACCAGCTGCTACGGGATGGGAAATGCAGAGACACAGGAGAGGGACCTTATGAGAAAGAGAAGCTCAGCCTCACAGACCTGAAAACTACCAGTCAGGGCTTTTCAGCAATAGCGATGCCCACACCCACAGCAAAAGCTTGAAGCTATGTCTAGGTGATTCACCAAAACTAGACAGTGAAAAAAAATATATAGGTTAACGTGGACCATGCCTTTCTAATTTCCATCTTCTACTAAGAACACACATGCACATGGATGAAGACACGAATGGTGTGAATATACTATGTATACAACCAGAGATATGAAAAATTGTCCTCTATACATATAATGTGAATTGGAAGGCATTCTGCTGTCCTATAAAACAAATCAGGATAAAAAAATTTTTTAAAAAATTTCCTTTATGTGTGTGCCTATACACACACACAGCAACAACTGGGAGAACCACACTCAATTGGGGTTATTGAAAGCAGTAGAAGAGATCATCTGTGTTCTGATGAGAAGTAGTTCTTTACCTGCAGGTATTTCCCCTCACTCAAACATGATGCCTCCAGTCATATGAGGATTAAGCAGAATGCTGTGTGTCCCCCATGCCTCTCTGTTCTTTCAAAGTGTGAGTATGTATCTCACAACCCCAAGTGAACCATACTTTTCACATAACTGGAAGCATTTTGTTACATTACTTTATATCCTCACAGGGTTTGGAACAGTGCTTTAGACTTGCTGGACATTCAGTGAGGGTAAGGCAGAGATGACTTAAGACATGATCCCCCCGACATTTGTCCTACCATTATTGACCACGTAATCTTAGGCAAAGTCATAATTTCTCTGAGCCTCTTTCTGCATCTGTAGAGTTGACATCATGAACACCTTTAGGGTTCCTTCAAATAAATAAATAGCATTTAATGCAGTGGAGTAGAGTGGGTGAAGTGGGGTGCAGTGGGAAGGAGGGGATTGGACAGAGCAATGCGGGTATTATGGGGTTAAGGAACCCTTAGTTCAACTCTAGAAGCTCTGCTTTTCTCTATTTTAGATTTCAGAATTCCACAGTGAAATTTTGCTTAAAGATAGAACTGTGATGTTTAGAAAGATTTGGAAAACATTGTGTGAGAATGTGCTTGCTAAACTGAGCAACAGTGTAATGTGCTTTTATAGTATTGAGATACAATTCACATAAAGGACAACATACACATCTCAAGTGTGCACATAATGGCTTTTTAAACTCACTCCATGTCTAAGTACATACTCTCTGTGTACCACCTAGGTCATCATAGTGAACATTTTTTTTCACCCAGAAAATTCTTTTATTCTACTTCCAAGAGTCCACACACATCTGCCCCCAGGTACACATTAATCGGACTTCTAGCACCATATATTACTTTTGCCCATTCTTATATAAATGCACTCATATAGTATGTGCTCTTTGTATGGGGCTCCTGTTTCTTAGGGTAATAGCTTTGAGACTCTTCTATGTTGTTGCGTGTAACTGAAGTTTATATTTTTCTTTGCTACATAGTGTTTCATCCTATGAATATACCACCATATGTTTCTTTATTAATTGTTGACATCTATGGAGCTGTTTCCAGTTTGCAACTATTATAAATAAAGCTGATGCTGTGATCACACTCAGAGCCTCATGCACATTAGGCAATGCTCTAACACCAAGCTATATCCCTAGTCCTGTTTAAGCCTTTTTGTGGTCATCATTGTTATTTCTCTTGGACATCTAGAAGCAAAATGGTCAGTTTTTATAAGGTAAGTAAGTAACCAGATGTTTAAAGTAAACAGATGTTTAACATCATAAGAAAATGCCAATAAATCCCCCACAATGGTTAGACCATTTGATATTTCCACCAGCAACATAAGAATAAGACATCTTTAGTTGTTCACATGCTTGTCAGCATGCGGTGGTATCTGCATTTTGAATTTTAACAATTATAATAGGTTAAAATTATCTCCTGGTTTTAATGTGAGTTATCCTGATGTTGTAACTTTTTTATATGTATATTAGCCATTATAATACATATATTAGCCATTATAATACACATATAAAAAGGTTATAACATACCTTTTGGTAACGGTTCAAGATTTTTTCGCTTTTCTGTTTAAATTGGATGGTTCATCTTTTTACCATTGGTTTATAAAGAATCTTCATATATTACAACAGGATCTTTTATTAGGTGTATGTATTGTAAATGTTTTTCCCTGTTTTCTCCTTGTCTGTGGACTTTCACTTTCTTAACAGTGTCTTTCAAAAGCAAAATGTTTTTAATTTTTATTGCTTTACCTAAAAATGATTTTCCTACATCAAAGACAAACAAAAAGATACTCTCTTATATTTTCTTCTATGAGCTTTATAAATAGGTAGGACCAACATGAGAAGTGTACATTTCCATTTGTTAGTTTCTTATTGGATCTTAAATAAGACATCTGAGGTTAAGAAATGCTACCGAAGCAACTGGATTTAAGATTTAGAATCTTGTGATCTCTATTAAAGCTTCTAAGAACCAAAAAAGAATATTTAAGCATAATCTTATTTTGTTTGTGCACCTAGCTAGTTGTAAAAGAGTTTGGAATGGCATGCATTGACAGAGGACAGCCGCTCCTTCCCCAACAAGGCCAAGACAAGATTTGGCGTTCCAGTCTCCTGACTCCTGCTTAAGCATCGTCCTAGATATTTTCCATTAAAAGTGTCACAGTCAACAATGGTCCGCTTCTGCAGCCAAGGCCATGTTTATTGTGACGATTGAAGCAGCACTGAAATGGCAAAAACCGTTCAAGATTGCTCTCCATCTCCTTGGTTAGGTCTGGGTCAAAGGACACCAGCCAGGGTTTGCAAATCCAGACTGTGGCTTTTGCATCCTTGAAGACCGACCCTTGGGACTGAACAAAGAATTTTCAACCCTGGTGTTCTCCATCTCCCTTGGGAAGCTCTTCTAAAAAGATATATTGTTACTGCTCCAGTTTGCATCACCATTTGGTTTAATTATTATTCGTAATCGGGAAATAATTAGATAAAACGATGATGTAAACCCCAGTGGAAAATAGACATCTCTTAAGAACTCTAATGTTTTCCGTCACTTAAAAGAAAAGGGATATGACTTACTGGAGGAAAAAGCTAATTAGAAAAGCAGACACATCTTCTCCCTCTCCTCATATTTCAGGCATGCTGGCAAGTGCTCAAAAATGATCAGAGAGTGGCCTATTTCTCAAGGACCCCAGGAGAGTATGATAATTTAAATCATCATCTCGGGGAAGTGCCTTGAGCCCTTGTCTTATGATCTTCAGTGGGAAGAGAGGGTTTGGCTCTCCAAACTGGCATGGCCGTGCACGATATTGGCTCAAGAAATACCCAGGTCACACCCACACCAAATGAATCCCAGCAAGTTAGGATTCCCTACCAAGAGAAGCACATTTGAGCAAAGTGAGTAGACAGAATTGTCTAAGACAATGCACCCCAGCAAAATGGGAACAAGACTCTTCTTACCCAGGGTCACAGATCAGAAATGCTTGACAATGCAAAGAGAAGAGAGAGACGTGAATAGATGCTCAGATGGGCCTCTCACAACTTGATAACCCTCAACGTGTCTCACTAAATTAGTTTGTCCCAGAATAAGATCATTTTATTTAAAAAGTCAAATTAAGGACAAATATCGGGTAACCTCCTAAGAAAAAAAAATTAACAAAAAAGAAAATTTTATGAAAGTGATCCTTCAATGTAAGTTCTTTGCTTTGAAAATGCAAATGCATCCTTAGCAAATCATACTGTGGTCATTTGAAAATGAAAAATCAGAAATCTTGAAAAGAAAGAGCTAGGATTACAAAAATCCTTTTTCTCCCGACTGGTCCAGTTAGACTACTATTCCTCAAAAATTAGACCAGAGGGGCTGGGAAGGTGGCTCAAGCTGTAGCTCACTTGTCTGGCATGCACAGGGCGCTGGGTTCCATCCTCAGTACCACATAAGAAAAATTAAGATGTTGTGTCCATCAAAAACTAAAAAAGAAATATTAAAAAATTCTCTCTCTCTCTTAAAAAAAATTAGACCAGAGGCAAATCTGGCTTTCCAAGTCTTAATAATTGGCTATAAATCAGAGTTTGTTGATGGCCTTAGATCAGCCTTTCTAAGGATGTCAAACCCCACAATCATCCCTTCTTTACCACACCCACCATCATTTTTCAATTCGTGAAACCTACACTTCTTCCAAGGCGAAGGGGAATCCTTTGCTTATAGGGTGCAGGACATCCTGGAACTGCCATTTCAAACTGTTCAATATTATCTACTGAATTACCACCAAGTAAAGGGCTTTACGCTTGGCAATTTGACATAAAAAATCAATAAATACTGCAGAGAAGATGAGCTGCTGGGGGAAAGGTTTCTTGAGAAGATATAACTTTCTTTGAGTCTTGAAGGATCAGAAGGGTGGTAAAGAAAAGGCAAAGGCACTTAGGTACACAAGCACTGAACATGTCTCAGAGAGTGAAAAGGAAAAGAAAAAATCTGATCAGAGCGAGGCACAAAGTGACAAAGAGAAGCCTGAGGGTCCTGACTCTGAGATGTCCTGTAGTGAGCTTTCACTAAGGAACCATGAAATGCTGATGATGCCTTAGAAAGTAAAGGACGGTCACTTTGCCATGGACACAGGGCCTTCTGAAAGTGCCTTTGCAGATCATCTGTTTCTGTTGTATCTTTTGAAGAAAAGAATAGTGGGCATGTCGGTGGAGGGGAAATAAACCTGCATGATTATCAGGAGCTTTATGTGAATGGTAAGGAGTCAAAGCAAAAGTACTGAGACCAGTTTTCCCAAGTTATTCAGGTTTATAGATCAGACCAGGGGTCATTTTTTAACAAGACAAATAAATGAAAACCCTTGCTTCTCCTCCACATGATATAATTAATCTCTCACTATGTTGATTGATGTGACTCTCAAACTCATGATCCATTTGTCATTCTACCAGTAGTAGACTGGAAAACTAGCTCTCTGCAAAAAGAAAAAAAATATCCCTGATCAGTAGTGATTGTCAATTTCCATCATGTAAATCTCTGACTGTGACCACTTCCAAGCTTCCATGACCAGTTTCATTGACCATGAGCTTCCTCAACAACAGGGAGTTGGAAAGAGAAGCAAAAACCCAACTCCTGCAAGCTGGTCACAGGCAACTCTGCCACACCATTACACCAACTTCTAATTCTCCCATCTGTGACTCTTTCCCCCCTCGGACCTCTCTTAGGTTCAGTCTTCATGGTCATCCCAAGGTAAACATGGTGTTTTTAGGAGATGTACACAGTTTCTCTTTTTCCTCCCAGGAAACACTTATAAGTCTGGAAACAACCTGGACTCTTTTCACATCTGCACCGGTCACAAGGAGGTTGGGAAATGAAAGAGTGTAGAAATTTAAATTCATCTCCTCCTTCTAAAGTAAAAATCCAAAAACCCTTGCCTACCTACTGGTGGGTTCATATCAGTAGCTTGCAAACAAAAAAAAATAATGAGTTGCCTTTTCTATAGTATGCCAGATGTAAAAAAAAAAAAAATGACTCTAGATCCCTCTTTAGAAATCCCTTTATTCATAAAAAGTCTATTTTTATTTATAGTCTTATTTGTTTTCTCTATTCATATAAAATGTTTGGAAATAAATAATTAACCTTGTGGGTTTTTTCCCTCTTCAATCATTCTTCTATAATTAGTGTCATGTATTCTTTCAAAATCAGTAGGAAAAATATTTTCAGAGTGTTTTGCTCTTTCTTTGTGGAAACGTGGTTTAATGTTTATTATCATAATTTTGATTGCTGCTGCACCACCTTGAGTGATGTATTTTTTACTCCGTGAGCTATTATTTGGTTTACACTCATGATTTGTGCATTAATCCCATTCAAGGTTATACAATAACAATCAGAAATTATGATAATAAACATTGAAACCACATTTCAACAAAATATGATAAACTCATGTGAGTTTTTAATCTTTTCATTAACAAAGCATCTTATGCTTCAGTGACACTTTAATTACCAAGAAATTACCCAAGAAAATATGTAATTATTTCTAGTAATTGACAGTGACTCTATACATAACACCTCTTTATATTAAAATAATTGCTAAAATGTGACCTTTTTTTTCCCCAGGTATGTGGTCTAATGGATTGAATTCTGGTTTTCAAATAAAAAGGTAATTTAAAAATATGATCACTAAAGTACATAAGTAATTCCAGTTCAACGGAGAACTATTTAGTGACCTCAAAATAATCTTTGATAATGACTGGTATTAATAAAATTATCTTGATAAAATAAGGGTAATCCTTTAGATTTCTTATTCTATCCTGAGGTAGTAAAACATGCTATTTCCAAGAATGATTTTCTTAGTCATTCTAAAATGTCATGCAACAGAACATCCTTCAAGTAATGATGCAAAAAATCAGAATCCTTTGTTTATACATGCACATTCACCAAAAAAAGGACAAGCTACTTTCTCAAAATCCAAAGGTGTTTTTGGTTTTTTAAAAAAAGTCATTTTTATCCTTTCTACCCTTAAAATTTCAATAGTTTATGTTTCTATGAAATCTTTTAATAACTTAGACATTTCCTTTAAACAAAAAGCCAATGGTTCAAATGTGTTCATTTCCAAGTCTCCTATCTGTTCACCTCATAATCTCATTTAGCAAGAGCTCTCATTCAAGAGCCAGCCACACAACTCTTCCTTATACCTCTGCTTCTGTTATTTTCCACAGTTCTTCTTCTTTTCTGAATCAGAGCAGAGCATCTACTAGATAAGCCATCATCACACTCTGTCCCTTGAAAACTGACCAACATAGTAAATTTTTTTTCTACCAACAACAATATACAACCATGACCCACACAATAACATTTTATCAATATAGTTTAATTTGAAAAAAAAAATCAATACAGTTTTTCACACCACAGTGAGAGACTGAACTTTTTTGTAAAGGCGAGGCATTGCCCACCTCAGACATTCTCTTGTACATGTCTATCTTCTTTGTAAAATCACCTCCAAGGGTCATTCTCCTAGTGAAATTTTAGGAGAGAAAGCACGTAAACCTAAAATCACAGTAACAAAGCCGGTGTTCCTGCTTTGTGCTCTCTTGGAGGATTAGCACCGAAGGCTATCTTGGGAACTGTGAAACCTTAAAGATTCCATTAAGCCACTAGAAAGAAGGGGCAGTGGGAAGGAACAGAGGACCAGGCAAGTCCTGGGATTCTTTGTTATTATCCAACCAGAGCCTCCAAATTTATCTGTTATCTACATTGGGCTTTCTGGTTGGTTATAATTTGAGGAAAACCTTCATTTTGTCTCAGTTTATATAGATTAGAAAATGGAGCTTTTCAAGCACAACTGAGTTGCCTTGAGCCAAACACCTGCTCAGTGGTGGTGTGAGGTCCAGAATGTGGTGTACGTGTCTCCCAGGGTTCCAGTTTTCTAGATGTCTCTATCCCAACACAGGGTTAGGCTCCAACAGTTGGGCTAATGGATTTCTTTAGAAGTCTCGGCATGTTTCCTCAGGGAGATAAATTTAGCCGGGGAGAGATTTGAGGCAACAAGCATCATTAAACAAAATATTGGCCCTGAATTAGGACCCAGCAGAACGAAATATGTCAGAGCATTTACTATAACCCTCTCTCTTTCCATCCACACTCCAGATCATCAGTCAACCCTACCCCTGGGAGCCTGTGACTTGAGAGCTATGATGTTTAGACACTGAGTAGGACTTCCCATTGTTCTGCAGACACCCACTGCCCAGGTGAGGTCTCAAGCCCGACTCTTCACCACAGTGGCTGAAGAACAGCGTGCTCCATTTATGTTGCAGTCCAGTCTTCACCCAGCACCACGCGGGCATCCCCTTCTTCCCATCCCATTCAGTAAGGATTCATCTTCTCCTACACTTGCTAGTGGGGAAAAAAAATGCTTTGCTTTGGTTTGGTTTGGTTTGGTTTGGTTTGGTTTGGTTTGGTGGAATGGGAAGATTGAAAACATAATGCTTTCAGAATAATTTCCTCTGTCTTTGTTTTCTACTTGTCTCTATAAATTTCAAGTTTGACAGGGGGAAAAAAGGCTTTTTTAAAAATTTTTTTCTATGTGCTAGAGAAGGTCTCATCACTCACCAAATCCCATGAGCTTTTGTATTCACGGCACTGTGTCCTTCTTCTGACCTTCAGCTTTCTTACTGTCTGAAAATGAAGCTTTCCTTGGGCCCTTGCAGAGCCCCTCAGGGAAGTGTGACAGTGAAACAGGAGGTGCACAGGGCAAGTAATCATCAGAGAAAAGTGTGACTTCCTTATTGAAAATCAAGTTTTAACATAAATCCCGGGAGTCTCCTGGAGGTTAACGGACTTAAAATTTCTTAGGAACAGAGGACAACGGTGGCACTTAGAGAACGCGATGATTTTACTTCTATGGGCATTAGATACACATACCCCAGTTTCTGGCATGTAAGATTCCCAAGTTGTTTTCAGTCCACCTCGAGGAAGGTCCATGAGCTGGAGCAGACACCACCACTTCAGATACTTCTGTTTGGAATTCTACTGAAGAGACCCGAAGAGGAGTGTTTTAGTCCACTTTTTTCACAGCTATGACTAAAAAAACCCAACCAGAACAATTTTAGAAGAGGAAAAGTTTATTTGGGGGCTCACGGTTTCAGAGGTCTCAGCTCATGGACGGCTGGCTCCATTCAAGGTGAGGCAGGACATCATGGTGGAAGAGTGTGGCAGAGGGAAGCTTCTCACACACTGATCAGAAAGCAGAGAGAGATCTCTACTTGCCAGGTACAAAGATACACCCCAAAGCCACACCCCCAGTGCCCCACCTCCTTCTGCCACACTCTACCTGCCTTCAGTTGCCACTCAATTAATCCCATCAGGTGATTAATTCACTGCTTGGGTTAAGGCTTTCACAGCCCAATCATTTCCTCCTCTAAACTTCCTTGTATTGTCTCACACATGAGCCTTTGGGGGACATCTCACATCCAAACCATAACAAGGAGTAAAGAAGAAAAGGGCAGGAACCCAGACTACAGATTAGAAGATGAAACTGTCTCGATCACCCAGGTGGGTTCCACCAGAGAGGTACTTCATCTGCCATCTCCTCCTCGTCTGTAAAACAGGGCCAGTTACCATTGCTGCCTGCATGAACCTGTGACTTTTAGGCAAGATAAAAAAATGTGAAACAAAGAGCCCCCAGCTGGTCCAAGCTCCATGTTTCATAAATGACATCAATGAATAGGACTCAGTGTCCTTTCATCTTCTTAACAATGCTGGGAAGAAAGGGTTCCCATTTCACAGATGAGCAAAATCAGACATAGGATCTAGAAGGGACTTGTGTAAGATCACGTAAGCTCTGGGAAGGTGGAGTGCCAGGGTCCCACCCCAGGGCTCCCCAGCTCCCTTGTAGGTAGCAGCCTGGGCAGAGAACGTCAGATCCCCAAGAGGTTCTGATGTATGAGCAGAGAATCGATGTAAAACTTCGCCTGGGTTGCAGGCTCCTCATCTCTTGGCAGGAGGGAGCAGCCTAGTCCGAGGTCATAAAAAAGCTAGGCCACATTGCCCAGGGTAGCTCTGCTATCCTCAGGCTTTCTGAAGCATAGCCCCTCGCTCCTGGTGAGAGTCTGAAACCCATCATAAAGGGAGCCCCCAGACTGTAATTGCTTTTTGTTTAATTTTCCACCTACTGTGAACAGAGTCAAGGTCTGGGCCACTGTACTTCAAATCTCACCCACGTTATTGTTCCAGATTTTGCGGTTCCGTTATTTCAGTCGAGCAAGGACAGGCATCGATATGTAAGTCCCAGGTTCATTGTAAACAAAGAAAATCCATCAAAAGGGGGAATATCTCAAGAGAAATCCTTTCCAGGCTTTCATTACTGACTGCGAAGGATGAAATCTCTCAGCCGGCTCATGGTGTGGTGTCCCGTGCACGTTTACAGTGCGGGGATTATTTTGTCAAGGGAAGGCTTATACATCTTTTGCAGCAAGCCCATCGACAGGGTGCTTGTTAAATATATGTGTGGATCTCGGAAGCCCTCAGTGTCACCTGGCTTAGTGTCCAGACCCAGTGCAGTGCCAAAGAGAGGAAATGTTGTTAAACTGTCACTCCAAACACTACAGCTCTCTGGGCTACTGGAGGGACGTTTTAGCAAGCAGCTGCCTCCATTTAAAAGTTGGGAAATTAGTAAACCAGGAACTTCACTTTTCTCCTAGTCTCAGAAACTCACTGTGGAGCCTTGGGCCAATTGCAGAACCTCTCTGTGCCTCTTTAATCATCTGTGTTATAGGAATAGCAACTGACCTTCCTCACTCTCAGGGCTTGTGTTGGTCAGAGTAACCAATAGGGTATATATATAAAGAGAAAGATTTATTTTAAGAAACTACTTCACATAGATTGGCAAATTTGAAATCTGTACAGCAGTCCAGCAATCTGGAAATTCCACTAAGAATTGATGTTGCAGCATTAAGTCCGAATTCCACAGGGCAGCAGGGTGGCAAATTTCCATGTTGCACTCTTAAAGCAGAATTGCTTCTTCTTTTGGAAACCTAAGTCTTTTGCTCTTAAAATTTCATCTGATTAGAAGAGGCCCACCCACATTATTTACTGAAAATCAATTGATTGCAAGTTAATCCTCTCCAAAAATTCCTCATGGCAACATTTACACTAGTGTTTATCCACACAACTGAGCATCATGACCTAGCCAAATTGACACATAAAATAAACCATCATAGGACTATTTTAATCTCAGATTAGATTAAGTCATACATAGGAAAGGTATTTCAAAGATATGAAGAGCTGTACAAATATAAGTTATTTAGTAACCATTGAAATCCTGTGTCTCATGGGGCTTTGAAGAATGTAGAGATGAATGAGTCCATCAAAAGACCTGTCCTCAAAGAACTTATCATCTAATTGAGAGGGCAAGATGCAGGGAAGTAAAATGCTCCTTGGCTCCCAAGGAGGTGCTAGAACTAGTGTGAAGACTTCCTGTCCCAACAGTTACCCCTCCCTCATTCAATTGCTGTCCCCTCTATCGCACGCGCATGTGCAAGCGCATGTGTTCTCTCTCTCTCTCTCTCTCTCTCTCTCTCTCTCTCTCTCTCTCATGAAAATTTATTCTTGATTTGCTTTATAACAGATTGCAATACATGATTATTCATTTATCTTAATGTCTCATGGCTTAATGCTGCTCACAGACAAACTGAAATTCCATGAAAGCAGAAGGGTCCTGTCTGTGTTCTCATCACCTTCTCCCCAACATTTAGTCATTTAACACATGGCTGGGCATGTGACTTGCATGCTAACTATAGTTGGTGAAGGGTTTGAGTAAATGAATATACATGTATCTAAGTATTCACTACAGTAAAATTTTATCAGCTTTTTATTATTAAAAAAATTCAAATATACAGAAGAATTGAAATTTTGTTTTAAATGATCCGATATGCACTACCCAAATTTAACACTTTCAATACTTCTGCCATTTTTTGTATGATCTCTCTTCTCTCTGTGTATCCATTTGTTATTTCTTTATCTCTTTAACTTTAGTGTTAAATTGTTTGAAAGTAATTGGCTAATGTTGTGATATTTTACCCTATTTTAACACACATCTTCTAAAATTAAGGTAGATGTTTTCAATAACCCCACTACCATGCAGCCAGACTATGGAAATTAGTAGTAATTCCTTACTCTCCTCCACTATTTAAACCATATTCAAATTTAGCTGATATTTGAAGTTCTTTCACTTTCAAATAAGCCTATAATCAAGATTCTGGAACAACCTTACCAGTACACACACAAATTAATTATTATTATTTTGTATTAAAATCGTGAAGCAATTCAATTGTCCTATAGAATGTTCCATGCTCTGGATTCATCCATTGTCTCTTTATGGTCTTGTTTAACCTGACCTTCTAGCCCCTGCCGATCCTGGAAAAATCAAAGTTAGAGCCAAGAGCTTGAGGAGATTCGGGGTAAACATGTTGCGTCAGTCAACTTTTTATCATTGTGACCAAAATGCGTGGCAAGAACAACTTAGAGGAGGTAAAGTTTATGTCTGCTCACGATTCCAGAGGTTTAGGCTGTGGTCAGCTGACTCAGTTGCTCTGGGCCCAAGGTGAGGCCACACATCGTGGAGAAAAGGCATGGCAGAGGGAAGCTTCTCCAGTCACAGCAGCCACGAACAGAGAGAGAGGGGAGAGGGAATGGGACCCAGAGAAGATGCACCCTCCCAGCACAGGCCCCCAGTGACCCATCTCCTCCAGCCATGCCCCACCTGCCCATAGTTACCACCCAGTTAGTCCATTTAAACTAGGAGGGACTGCGTAGGTGACAGCTCTCACAATCCAGTCACAATGTCACCTCTGAACGTTCCTGCATTCACACAGGTGCTTTGAAGGGGACCGCCTCATATCCAAACCACAACACCATCTTGTGAGATTCCTGACTAGATCATGCCTCTAACTTCACATTGCATCCTATCAGGGTGTTGGCTGGGCCACCATTTAGGAGGCTGAGGTCAACCACATGACCGAGATGCTGACATCCCAATCTGTTACATGTTCCATTGGTGCATTTCCCCCTTGGCATCAGCAGGAACTCATTCAAGCAAACTTTTGGAAAATGTAGTTATAATTGAAATCCAAGTTAAATTCCTTTCCCTGGGACATAATACAATCCAAAAAGCTTGGTTTATTTGTATTACTTCCCTATCACTGTTCTATTTGGGGGGGGGGATGCTATGCAGGGTGCTCCGCAATTACCTTTGCAGAAAGTGTTCCTGAGCCAAAACTCAAGTCTTCATGAATTTTAAATAAAATCACCCTTCCATATACTTAAACAGATGGCATTTCATACAAATCTTTTGACTATGACATTTTCACTCAGCATTAATTACATATATCAACCTTTCATCCTTCCTGTAAACTAATATTATTTATTAAACTCACAAGAACTGGCACAATTAATCTTTACAATTCACCATTTCTCCTGCAAAGAACTAAAACATACAGAGTTGATTTTTATCTCTTGAATTTTTTTCCCAACCGGGGCTGTGTAATTGGGTTAAATTTGCGCTGTTCAGATCCCCACTACCACTGGGAGTAAGTGGCGGAGCGCTGGGGGTAGTCAATAAACGTGGAGCCTCTTTTGAAACATCATTTTTCCTTAATGGTAAGTAATTTTAAAACATCTTTAGGTAGCAAAATAAACTTGGATATAATATAGATTACATTGCAAACTTCACATGAAATTGACAATAAAACATAAGACCACTTAGGTTAAACCATCAGTCAATAGCCTCTCTCAAGTGCCTGCCCCTGCTCCACAGTTTCCCTACCACTGAAGTCCCTCTGTCACTCTCTCCTGCTCTTCGGAATTCCTGGTCACTGAAGCTCCAGGCTAAACTGTCAGCAAACACTGAAATTTACAGAAGCAAACATCTGTAAATGTTACCTAAGACTTTCAGTAGCCAATCTCTCCAACCCCGTCCTCTGTCCAATACATTTTAGTGTGGAAACTGGAACTGGGTTTACGGCAACTCACCATTTTTAGTCACACATCTCAGGAAATGGCATTCACCTTCCTTACACCCATACTCGGGCAAGTGCCCCACTGTGTTAGCGTCCTCCTTTCTCCTACACCACATCTGTGCCAGTCAATTTTCTATCAATATAACAAATCACTGAGATAAAACAGATTAGAAGGGGAAAAAGTTGATTGTGGCTCATGATCTTGGTCCATGATCAGTTGACACTGTTGCTTTGGGCCTGTGGTGGCCCAGGGAGGGAGTGCATGGTAGAGCAGATCTGCTCACCTGAAGGCCAGAATGTGAATAAAAGAGGGAGAAGAAGGACTAGGGTCTCACTATCACCTTCAAGGCACACCCATCAGTAACCAGAAGACCTCCCACTAGACCCACCTCCAGAAAGTTCCACTGCCTCCCAAAAATGCCACTCTAGGAACAAGCCTTTAATCCACAGGTCTCTGGGAGATAGTCAAGGTATCGCCTATAATAACATCTTTTCTTCAGCAAATATTTATAAAAGGTTGACTGTGAGCATCACCCCTTCCCAAGCACTGCATCAGCAATATCTCACTTCACACCAACCTTAGAATGCAAGTACTAATACTCTCCCCATTTTAAGGTGAGAAAAAATGAGGCACAGAGAGTTAAGAGACTTGCCCAGCCCAGCACTGAAGCCAAAACCTGCTGTCAGATGTCTGGCATTTTATGGACAGAACTTGTCCTAGGGTTTTATATTTAGGAATACCTTGAGTTATAATATGCTTGATCATTTTGTTGATTTCAAGAAAATTTGCAGTCATCTTTGATTTCCCCTCCAGCCTTACATTTAAGCAATCAGCAAGTCCACAATATGATGGATAATCCTTTGCCTTTCTTACCTTCCCTCTGCCCCAGCCCCTGGTCAGGTCCTCGTGCTTTCTCACCTGGACACTTCTTACCTGGCATTTCTGACCTTTATTTTTTCCTTCTCTGCAACTCTTGCCGCAGTTGTCTTCCAAAGCAAAACTCTGATTATGCTGATCTCTGACACATGTCTGCCATGGCTTCTACTGGCTCACATAATGGAATGAAAACCCAGACCCAAACTTGCCTTTCCAGGTCTAGTTCCCTGTGCACCACGTACATTGCCCTATGTTCAGCTAGAGCAGGACTTCTCAAAGAGGCCTCAGGACCCTTTTGTATATGTAAAAACATAGGTTCCCCAGTTCTCGCTTTCCTTTACAAAGCTCAGTGCTCTCAAGACTGCTGATTGTGCTATTTTGAGAACACAGTGAATAAGTAAATTATTTTATAAGCATTTGCCACATAAAAATTGAATGGAGAAACTTTCAAAATGCTAAATTTTCTTTAAAACAAAAAATTTAATATACATTGACAAATGTAACAATTATGAAAAGTATCTATATTTTTTGAAACAAAAACCAGTGGAGTGGTGGTTTACATCTTAGCAAATCTCTCTAATGTCTGACCACTAGATTCTTATATTTGCTTCTTCATTCAAACTCGTGCACTCATTGTATATCAAGTAGCCTCCAGAAAGATGCTATTATATGTTTATGAGAAAATGAAAGTGAAAAGGCAAATGGCATCTTAGTATTACAATGAGGAGTTTGGATCTCATAGATGTGGAGAATCCCTGAATTCCAGGGACCCCACTTTGAGAACCACACTTTATAAAAATTACTTTTTGCTTTTATACCAATTCATCCTAGGCTTGTGACATTTCTTCTTCTTAGAATGTTCTTCCCACTAAAACTCAATATATCCATCCATGCTCAAACTGTCACCTTTTAATGAAATCTTCCTCCATCTCTAATAGGAACTCCTTCTGTCTAGCGGTGTAGTCCAGTGGCACCCCAGGATTCAACCCCCAACACCCTTCCAACAAAGAGAATTCCTTCCTCTTTTGCAGTTCCATAGCACTTTTATTATACCACAATTCACATTTAATTCACACTTGATTACTTGATCAACAATTACCGAGTGCCTACTATGTCCTTAGTATCTCTATTATACATAAACCATACTAAAATAGACTTAATGCTCTCCAGTAAACACAATGTTAAAAGCAATGCATCTGACAAACATCTATAAGGCTAAGTATCTGAGTCACTGCAGTTGTTGATGAATTTCCAGATGAGTAGAAGGATCCTGTTGGCCCACTTTTTTTACATTAAAATTTAAGTAAACACCAGCTTTTTGAGGAAGGTAACCCAAATCTGATACCTATCTCTGTAGCAATGATGTGGCATGCATAACATTAGGTATGACATTTGACATTTCTAGAACTCACAGTCTTCCACTAGACTAGAATCCTCTTGACACTAGAAAATCTGTTTTTTTTTAGTCTCTACCTACTAGTGCCTATCAGTTTACAAACTGTTACAAAGTGTTTGTAAAATTTTGATGAACACATGGCCCCCTGCTGAAAAAAAATTATGTTAAATAAAGACCAAAGTCTTTCTCAGAAATCTCTTTGCACGGGACATGCTGTTACCACTTGTATATTTGATGTATACACAAAGAGTCAATATTTTATGATTCTACTATGACCAAGTCGCAGCCCTGGGCACCATGATGTCATAGTAACACCCAAGATGGGAATCCTACTGTCACAGAACTCAAAATTTCACCCAGTGTTACCTGTTAGGACAAACACCCATGGTGCAAGCAAAGTACCTAGATTCATGATTCTTTATCTGACTTATAACACCAGGCTATTTCAAATTCCACCTCTGAATGGAAAAATCCCTTTTTATTTCTGCTTCCAACAGACACATAACTAAAGGCAAGGGCTAATGGGATGTCAAAGCAGTGTCATCACAGCTCCTTAATTGATATGAAGGTGCTCACATAACTATTCAAGGCAAAATGATGGTCTCACTGATGGGAGATATAGAAGGTACAATTTGCATCACATCAGAAAAAAAAAATCCTTGGTTTCCTCCACAAAGCACTAATGTTGTCAATACTGCTGACTGTGCTATTTTGAGAAATAGCCATCATGCCCTCTGCACAGTTAGAGAGTAAGAGGAAATATTGCCTCCCCAGGTGTCAAATTTCCTTTCTGTAATGGAAGGATATGTGGGACAGCATTTCAAACACAGTCACAGAGGAAAAAGGAGGCTGACAAGTAAGATGGATGGATGAGAGGGAAAACATGTGTTGAGAAGGAAGCTGTCAGATGCAGATCCCATTTGTGCATCCGAAGTGTCCTAATTAAAAATGCCCATCACAGGAGCCTTTGGGGAGGAAAAAGAAAAGGAAGCCCACATCTTTGCCATAGGAGAGATCTTAGAATAAGAGCTGGATTCTGGGGGTGCACTGAACTGCAGTGCTCACACCAGGGAGAGAATCCTGGCATATAGGATATTAACTGCTTGTATATCTCAACCCAGGAAACCTTCATCTTCATCAAGCATGCTTTTATTTTTGAAGACTATAAACATCCAGTTGAAGAACTGGGGTTTAGCTCAGTGGTAGAGTGCTTCCAAAGTATGTATAAGATCCTGGGTTTGATCCCCAGCAACACACACATGCACACCCCAAAACAGAGTTTTTAAAACTTTTGTTGGGCTGGGGTTGTGGCTCAGTGGTAGAGCGCTCACCTAGCACATGAGAGGCCCTGGGTTCGATCTTCAGCACCACATAAATAAATAAAATAGAGATGTTGTGTTCAATTACAACTAAAAAAATAAACATTAAAAAAAAAAACTTTTGTTGAAGTTTTTTAAGTTGGAAACATTGGGGAGTTCCTGTGGAACTTGGGGCTTAGTTCTTCCAACTTCTCATCAATAATGACTTCTTTCTTTCCCATAATCGGAGCCCTGAGACTTCTTTGTTTATAGTAATATTAGTCAATTCCCTAGATGCTCTGGGCCAAATTAAATAAAGGACTGCAGGGAAATTTATCTATAAAACATGAATCTTTAATGAGCCGACATCCCCATAACTCTTGTCGAAGAGAGAGACCTGCAGAAGCACACAACCACTCACAGAGCGGAGTGGAGAGGGGGGATTTGAACAGATGAATGAGCATCCAGGATCACCTTTTGCTTCTCCTATAACATGAGGAAGATGGATGAGATAATCATGGAAGTCCTTTCCACTCTGACCTGCAAGCTCTATCATTCTTCTCAAATTTCTCTCCTTTCTAAAGGGTACTTACTGGCCATTTTTACCATGGAGTGAATTTGTGGTGGGAGGGAAATTGTGGTGGTTGGGAATATGGGCTCTCATATGAGATTGTCAGGTTCAATTTCACTTCTACCACTTATTTGCTGTGTGACTTTGGATAAACTACTGAAGCTTTCTGTCTTGTTTTCCTCATCTATAAAATGGGGCAATAATAGTACCTATATATCACACAGTTGCTAAGATTAAATAACATAATCTACAAAAAACACTTGATATAGTCCCTGTTACACAGTAAACATACAACAAATGTTTGCTGATTTGAGTGTACTAGTGATGTCCTAGTGATGGAAGAAGATATTTTCTCTGTAGAATCTACCACTCATATGATCAGAGACACATCTGCTAAAGTAGAAAAATATCCAGAACTATGAGGGAGATCCCTTGCTACAAAACAAATAAATGCTATTTAGTGATGTCCAGATTTCTTTTATAGTACAAAAGGAGAGAATAATACACTAGTTCAAATTTAAATTATGCTGCAAATAAATTCTGATCATTATCAACTTATTTTAAAAAGGCTTATTAAAAAGATTATGTGACCCAGCTCTCCCACTCCTCAGTTTACACCAAAGGACTTAAAATCAGCATACTTCAGTGACACAGCCACATCAATATTTATAGCAGCTCAACTCACAATAGCTTAGCTATGGAACCAGCTTAGGAGCCCTTCAACAGATGAATGGATAAAGAAAAATGTGATATAAATACACAATGAAATGTTACTTAACCACAAATAAAAATAAAATTATGGCACTTGCAGATAAACGGATGAAACTAGAGAATATCAAGCTAAGCAAAATAAGCCAATCCCCCAAAACCAAAGGCCAAGTGTTTTCTCTGATATGTGGATGCTAATTCACAATAAATATTGGGGGGGTGGTCTAGGGAAGAATAGAGGTACTTTAGACAGGTAGAGGGGAGTGGAGAAAGGGAGGGGTTAAGAGAATAGGAAGGATAGTAGAATAAATAAGACATTATTACCCTATGTGCATATATAATTACATGACCCATGTAATTCTATATCATATACAGCCAGAAGAATGAGAAGTTCTACTCCATTCATGTATGATGTGTTAAGATGCATTCTACTCCTGTGTATAACTAATTAGAACTTTAAAAAAAGACATACACACACAAAAAAAGAGTATGTGACAGAAAAAGAAGAATATCTTGGGAATAAATAATGATGCCAGAGAAAGATAGATGAATGAAAAACTAGCTTTTTTTCCCTCTAGTATTGCTTGGTTTCAGTCCCTCTCTTGTGTCTATTTATGGTTCAGATTTCATTTGTGCTTATATAATTAATAAATTCTTTTAAATGATTCAAAAGACTCAATTTGGGGAGACTATGTACAACCTGTAGCCATGATGTGGTCATATATCCAAATCTGGTTTAGATTCTGAATCCCAGGATGGGCATTTTCATTGGCAGCAAGCCATCTTAGAGGTTCTTTATAAATAGTCTTAAGACATTCAAGTGCCAAATACAACTGAGACATTCAAAATGTCCCCAGAACATTTGACTTCACCAGCAGCCTTGCTATCACCTTGGAAACATTAAGTCAAAGCCTATCTCAAGCAAGACCTTATAACTGACCAGAGTGTAGCATCAGTGACAGATATTTATGAAATTGGGTGGTATCAACACTCAACCACAGATTCAAATTAAGCTCATGTCAGAATGTGTTCAATGTCCTATGAGTGCTATGGCCACCCAATTTCTGGCTCCTCACACAAATAACTTGGTTAAATACACCTGACAGACATGAAGTTTAGCAAAGAAATGCTAGCTAAAGATTATAACCCACATTAACTGAAAAATAAAAACCCACCTACATTAGCAATTTCTGGCTAGCAGGATTTCCTCATCAGTCCTAGTGAACTATGGTTTTTATTTAGTATGTTACTGATGTGAAAACATCATGACACAATCCTGAAGGATACATCAATGTTGATGGAAGGGAAAGAGGGAGGGAGCTTAACAAAAGTCTAGCTCTAAAATTATGCCAAACCAAAAGCAATACATCCAGGAAACAGTGACTACTCTCTCCAGCCAGAAGGTTTGTGTGCACATGTCTGTCAAGTTCATTCAGATGTTGTTCTTTATTTTTTCTGTTGCCTCATTGACTAAATCAGGCCAACCACATAGCCAATTCAATCCACTACCGAAAAATAAGCAGATGACCTCTTTCAGTGATATAGATGACATGTTTTGAAAAACAGCGGTCTTAGTAAAACCACACTATGCAGTATCTTCTACAAAGTGATCATTTAAGAATAATTTATTGGTAGGTTTAGTTATCCTTTTAACAAAAAAAGGATGACAAGGAGTTCAATTAATACTTATTAAATCAAAATCCACATAGGAAATCTGCTACTTCAAGGAACTTAAACACCCTTTGAGGTTATTAAAATCTAAGAACCTTTAAAAAAATGAAACACCTAATCATTTACAAGAAAAATGTGCATATTTCCTTTCAATTGGTAGTTTATACAGGACAGCAAGCCTTGAGTATAAATGCCTTCAAAGGGATTATGTTCTACATGCCAGTTCTATCAAATGACTTTAAAACAGCAATGGCAAGAGAGGGACTTACCTCCCCTCATGTGCTCTATTGAAGAGTAAATAAGAACATGCATGGTTAAACTGGTCATTTTTAATCAATGTTTAATCATTTATGATATAGAGAATGCACTAATGGTCCTTTTATGGATATTAAATGGGCAGAGATTTTCTGTACCCTTGGGTACAGAGGAAGAAGTCAGTCAGTGGCACCATTTGGCCAGTTTGCATGAAATAGATAGTAAACACTTTGGCGGAAGTTTAGCACATAGAGTTTTACACTATGACTACACAGAAAGGAGAGGTAGGTATTTACCAAAGAAATTGAAAAATAAACACCTCTGAATGGAGGAAAAAGTAAAGTCAAACTTTTAGGTGTTTTCCCCTGCTTTCATAGATTTTCATGGTACTCAAAGACAGACACCAAAATGCAGTGACTACTAAAAAGGAAACAGTGCTTGAGGCAAATTTCTTCAAGCTTTCAAGGGACATTGATAAAATGAATAAAATAGAGGACACTTGATGAGCAGATTCAAATAAAATAAGATGGAAGAGAAATGGAGATTATTAATCCACTAGATATAAAATGTCAAACGGGAAGACAGGCAAAGATACAACATACACACAATTGGTGTTTGAAGAAACCAGAAAATTTAGAATGGAAGCTTTTATCCTCCCCGTATATCTAAGAGAAGAAAATATTCATGATGTAAATCAGGACCCAAATCCTATAAGCTAAAAGACCACATCATGTTCCAAGGGGGATGATACTGCATGATCTTGCAGGCTTCCCCTCATGGAACTTCCAGACAGTGTGGACATCATGTTGAGAACATCAGATCAACCAGGAGCATATACAGAATCATCAGGTTGGACTCAGGCTTCCCTGCAGCCATGCTCAATGCCAAAGTATTAACCTGGCTGCAAAGTTCTGGGGGAAAAGACATGCAGTCCAATAATTATGTGCTCAACTAAGGTATCATGGAGCTAGAAAGGCAAAGATATACATCCTCATGTACCCCAAAACTGAAGCAATATAGTGTGCATAGACACTGGGTGGGGGAAACAATGGCTTAAAGGTAAATTCTGGTCAATTGAGACATATGTACATAAGCCATAGTGAAAAGATGGGCGTGACCATTGAATAAGCTTAAATATAGAATTAGTGGCCAAATAATTAAGCAGAGAATATAAATTATATGGGCCAAAGCAATGAAAGAATATTATACCCAAAAAAGTTGAAAGGTAAAGGAGATAGTAAAATAAAGAAAAAAATGCTAATCTCTTCTTTTGGAGTTGGCATTAAAAGATGCAGATTAAAGCAGAGGAATCATAAGCATATGTATACATTTACATATATACATATATGTACATGAAAATACAATCTTCTTAGCAGAGCTTAAAATGTGTGTATGTAGGTGTGTGTATGCATATTTAAGGAAGTTTCACATGCTAAAGTAGTAAATAACAAATAAGTCATTTTGCACGGGAGGACTGGGGATTGAACCCAGGAGTGCTTAAACACTGAGCTACAATATCAGCCCTTTTTATTTTTTATTTTGAGACAAATTCTCATTAAGTTGCTGAGGCTGGCCTTGAACTTGCAACCCTCCTGCCTCAACCTACCAAATCATTGGGATACAGGTGTGCACCACCATACCCAACTAGACAATAAATTTTGTTAAGAAAACATGAAAAATAATAGGTTAGATTTTTGTACATCGTATCAAAATAAACTCCAGATAAATAAGAGAGATACATATAAAACTTAAAACTAGAAGAAATTACAAGGGAAAATTTAACTGATATTCCACTGGGGGAAAAGTTTTCTAAACATTATGAAAAGACAAAGGAAAAAAGACGTGAAAGTATCTGCAACAATAATGCAGCAAAAAGGTGAATATTCTTAATATTTAAACATCCCTTACAAACCTTTAGGGAAAATACAGCCCTATCTAAAAGAAAAATTGTCAAGAGTAAATATAGATAATTCTCAAAAAATAAATATAGATGTTTCCATCTATTTTTATGGGGTTTCTAACTTGGGGTCCTCCCACTCTATGCTTGGAGAGTTCAGAAGTGAGCTGAGAGCCCTCACAGAGTTTAGTCTATTGGAGGAAGAAGCTCTATTAGGTGGATTCTCATCTTACGATTGGTTTCTCAGAACTGATTGACTTCATAATTACAAAAGGGTCCACAGTAGTGCTTTTTTTGAATAATCATCTAAAGCATTTTCAAGCCAGCTGTTAACTCGAATCAATTAGGATGCATTTCCTAAGAAAGCAAAGCGACCCTTTTCTGCTGCCTGCTATGCCGCAGAAGTGCATTATCTCATTTAGTACTCATAACTACTGGAGATTGGCTACTATTATTTTCTCCATTTTGCATATGGGAAGATTAAGGAGCTTTGAGAGGTTTAGCAATTTATCCAAACTCACACATTTAATAAAAGGCTAAGGCAATAATTGAAGTCCTCTCAAAATCCACGCCACGAGGCAACAATATTAGCAAAGGGCAAAATGGGTCAGAAACATATCTGCTAGGTCAGATCATGTGCTCCGTAGACAGAAGCTAGCTCTCTGTAAAATGTGGCTGCTTTTGCAACATAGACAAGATTAATTTACATATTCTTTGACTTTCTATAATATATTTTCGCTTTAATACAGGGGCGTGCATGTGTGTGTAGGGTATCTTCATTTTTGTCGGTTTCATTCTGCCTCGGATAGTCACAACCAATGCATTCTGATTCGATGATGTAATTACCCTTGAACTCTCTCTGTATTCCCAGGCAGCAGAGCAGGAAGTAACATATGGCACCAGTGCCATGGCAGCACAATTTTAGGCCTCCTCAAGAATTATGTGGTCATGGTAGTGATTTGCTATCAACAATTCTGTGACTCCTAATTCAGAGCAATGGATTCGTGGCCTTCAAGTGTAAACCGGGAGGTCAGCCAGGCAGCCGCTCTCCTATTCAGAGCAGCCTGACTTTTCAGCACACAGCATCTGCCTTTCCCTTCACATGACCACCGCACTCAGGAGAATTTGGACCAACTCAGCATGCAAGGACAATAGGACAGGAGTTTGCTCTGTAAATAGCACACAGCACGGTTATTAAAACAACTGACTGCATGAAGAAAAAAGGCAGAAGAGGGTTGTGTGTGTGCATGCGTGTGTGTGTGTGTGTGTGTGTGTGCTTGTGCATGCACACAGATGCACGCACAAAACAGGAAGTTGTTCATTCTGTGACCATTAACAAAACCTTGTATCCAATGACTAAATTATGGCTTTTGCAATTGCCAATGTGCGGGTTTTAAAAACATAATCTCACGTGGGCATTATAGCATGGGCATTGGAATTTTCTCTTAGTTAAAAATCCACAGTGCCCACAGTTCTCATGACTGTAATATGGCATTTCTTTCTAGCTTGTGGAATTTATTTTTTTTCTGCAAAGCTATGCTGTAGCTATAGATTTTTATTGTCTGAGGCTCTACATTCTAGCAAATTTGCAGTTGATTATCCTAAGCTCGTTCATGAACAATTTCCAGACCCAGTCTGCATGACCTTGGGGAAGCAAGTGTAGGACAACGATTTTTCTTTTGAAACTCACTGGACCTTTTATTATACTTGTGGTGGAGAGAAAAGCACAGTTAGGGACTAAAATCTATGTTCTCTCATGAAAAAGATATGGAGCCCTGCTTTTCATAATGCTATTAAACATATCAGTGGTTTCCTTCTCTTTTGGACATGCTGTATACCAAATCCTTTGAATCATGATAGAAAGTGTTCCCACACTCATTTTCTATTCTAACATATCCATGTCACTTAAAATATATACGTGTCACTCTCTGCAGTGTATTTTGGTTTTAGAAATGGCTCCTTATTATTGCTTCTATTGTTAATCATTTGATGAATTTCATTGTGCCAACTGACAATGGACACCATACTGTCACTAAAAGTCAGATTTGCCCATTATGCTGGTGTGACCAAAACCAAGCTGCCCCTTCCTTCCTTGCCCTGCCTGGTAATGGTGCAACACTCTGTCCTAAACTAGGATGCAACTGCAGTGTACGGTAAGAGAGGAAGGAGGCCACACAACCCAGTTTTGGAGTAAGAGATGGAGTTAGTACCAGTGCTGCCATTAGACAAGTGTCACAGGACCTGAAGAAAGACGAAACGTTATGAACAGCACTCATGGAATTTCAGAGACTGTCCTTTGTCGGCTCAAACTTTGTGGCCTTTGACCTTCAGCACTGAGAGGTTAACTTTGCTATTTTACGGGTTTAAAATCCTTGCAACATCTTTCCCTTGAGCAGACTAAGCACCAAGGATTTAACCAGGAACACAGGGGAGTCTATATTTTTCGTCGCTCCTCAGGGACCTTTGAGCACTAATATAAAACTAAACTCTTCGGGAACCCCTCACCCAGCACGTTGTTTGCACTTGCTGACCTCTGCTTAGGTTCTCCATCTCCTTAATTCTCTTTGCTCCCATAATACCTAACAATGACGGGTCTCTCTTTCCAATGACGCTTTTTTTTTCTCATTGTTGCTTATTATTTCTATGTTTCCTTGAAGCACTGGTCATATTCCATATGACCATGATATAATCTAGTCAGGGACATATTCTAGACATATTCTAGACACATTCTTAGGACATACAGAATATATGATTCCATCTATATATCCTGAAGCCCTACAGAGCTTAATAAGAATGGGCTGACAGTGTAGCCATTATCATTCAAAAATTACAAATGCTGGTAAGGAGGTAGAAAAAGAGGAACTCTCTTCTACTGTTGGTAGGAATGTAAATTAGTTACAGCCAGTATGGAGGTCCCTCAAAACACTAGGAACGAAATTACTGTATGACCCAACAATCCCATTAATGGCTATATATCCAAAAGAGTTTAAATCAGTATGTAGAAGAGACTTCTATGCTCACGTGTTTTCTACAGCACTGCTCACAACAGCCATAATATGGAGTCAACCTAAGTTTTCATTGACAGATAACTGGATAAAAAAAAATGTACACACACATACACAGATGTACACACAATAAACTAATTTTCATCTATAAAAAGAAATGAATTACCATCATTTGCCACAACATGGATGAAACTGAAGGACATTACATTACATGAAATAAGTGTGGTGCAGAAAGACAAATGCCACATATTCTCACTTATATGTAGGAACTAAAAGGTGAATTTCACAGAAGTATAGAATACAATAGTGGTTACCAGACCCTGGAAAGGATGTGGGGAAGGGAAGTATAGAGAGGGGATGGTTAAAAGATACGAGCATAGAGTTGGATAGGAGGAATATTTTCTAATGCTCTGTAGGACAAATCAGATAGGTATGGTTGACAACAGTTAATTGAATAGTTCAAAATAGCTAGTTGAAGGAATTTAAAATTTTCCCAACACACAAAATATAATGATAAATGTCTCAG
This sequence comes from Urocitellus parryii, assembly GCF_045843805.1. Taxonomy (NCBI): domain Eukaryota; kingdom Metazoa; phylum Chordata; class Mammalia; order Rodentia; family Sciuridae; genus Urocitellus; species Urocitellus parryii. The sequence continues at coordinate 267,145,360 of NC_135531.1, read as the reverse complement.
GTAATAGACATGCCAGTTACCTTGATCTGATCATGATAAATTGTATTCGTGTTTCAAAATGTCACACTGTATCCCGTAAATATGTATAATTGCCATATGTCAATTAAAGATAAAGTGTAGGAAGGGAGGGAGGGAAGGAGGAAGGAAATGAAGTTGGTTGAATGTATGCATTATCTTAAAAGACTTCAATGTTGCATCTCTGAATATCAATTAAAGGGGAAAAGTGAAACATTACATTCAACTTACTATTTCTTTCTTCTGTTACCTTGAGCAAGTTACTCTTCCTTCAAATTTTTCTCATTCCCTCACTTGTAGAATGAGTATACTATCACCCACCCCACAGAGCTTTGACAAATAAAGAAGAAAATGCCTAGAAAGTTGTTTAGCCAAATTTGTAACCTATAATAAAAATCAAATGACTGTTAGATATTATTATCAACAAATTACTTAAAATGAAGATAAGTCTTGGACTTCTAATATTCATAGTTTCACATCAGTGCATTTTTCAGAATTATTTGCTGTTTGCTCTTGCTGTATTTGGGGCATTTTTGATTTTGTCTTTTATTGAGGATTTTGTTGTGTTACATTACTCTTTCATCTGATTTATCTTGAGACTTCCTTCAATTTTCCTCCTTTCTAGGTGAGGAGAAATAGCCAGTAATTCAGGTGCCCAGTAATTCAGGGCTGGGAAACTCTTACATGTGTAGTCAGCAAGGACTCCAGTTTAGAACCACATCAGCAGACATCATCCTCTGTAAATATTTCCAAAAAAAAAAAAATGATGGACATGACTGTCTCCACTATTCCAAATTACCATATGTGTCCATCATTCAAATTTGTCTCTATTCACAAATAAGCCTCATGATGTGATTCTTGAATAAAAAGAACCATGAATCCAAATTCCTATGTACATCAGTTTTAGTCATTCTCATTACCATCAAGGTTTGGCAAGGAAAGGGAAGCTTTATAAATCGATGATAGGAGCAAATTCTGCATAATTTCACTGGTCAGCAATGTCTTAAAGCCCTTTAAAAACTAAAGGTCAAACCCTCCAAGTCAAGAGTCACTTATCAAAGGCAGCAATCTTATTTTACTTCTTTTAAAACCACAAACATACTTATTTCCCGAAAGGTCTTGGAGATTTGCTTGTAATATAAGTAGAAGTGGAAAGAAAGTTAACTTTAGTACTCTACTGATTGCTGACCACCCTGGTGCTGGAGGCAGGGTGGCCTCCTCCTTGTGCCACAAATATACCATGCCCTTCCCATCTTTTTGCTTACATTCAAATTTTCCCCATCCTCTAACCTACTATGCCTTCAAATCAAATCCTGGGCTCCACCATGTGTTAGTTCTGAGAACTTTGAAAACGTATTTAACTCCTCTAAATCTCAATTTCCCCATCTATGAAATGAGGAATAAAAATATTATCTATCTCAAATGGTTAAATGATTAAATTGTACAGTGATTTAATTTTTAGTCTAATTCCAGGCATAGCATAGCATACACTTCCTGGCTAAAGAAAACAATATCACTATTGTTATTCTGCCTTTCCTATCCTACCCAACAACAAAGCACAGTTACCTTACACCTTTCTGAGACAATTTCTCCCTTTACTGTTCCAACTTCCTGGGTTTCACTCAGTGCTTGACTTATATGTTAATCAAATGTATATGTTTGCAAGAACAAGAACACTAAGATATCATGCTATGAAATCAATTAGTCAGAAGGACACCTGGCCAGGAAATGATGGTTTGATTGTTCTTCCAGTGATATTTCAGATGCCATTCAGTACACCTATAAAATAATTTTCTTTTGCACACAAACAAATAATTGTGAGTTTCCTGGAGAAAATTACATGGCAATACTAGACAAAGTAAACAAATTAAAATAGCCCAGTGTTATGGTGTCCCCAAAAAAACTCATGTGTAAGACAATACAAGAATGTTGAGAGGTGAAATTATTAGATAGTGAGAGCTGTGACCTAATTAACGGACTAAGCCACTTGAATGGATTAACAAGATAGCAACTACAGCAGGAAGGGGGTGATAAGAAGCAGTGGGTCACTGAGGATATATTTGGTGGTTATATTTTTGTACCTGGTAAGCACAGCTACCTCTCTCTGTTTCCTGGCTGTCATGAACTGAGTGAGCATCTTTCCCTGCCAGGCCCTTCTGCCATGATATTCTGACTTACTTTGGGCCCAGAGCTATGGAGTCAGCCGACCATGGAATGAACTTCTGAAATTGTGAGCCAAAAAAGCTTCTCCTCTTCAAAGTTGCTCTTGTTAGGTCTTTTGGTCACAGTGATACAAAGCTGACTAAAATACCCAGAGAAAAATTGACTTTGTTTTGCTAAATTCTGCCTAATGGTAGAACTAGCAATGTCCAGACTTATTATTAAATGCCAATCCTGAATGGAGATAAGTCATAAAGACTTGGGGCAGGATGTTCAGACATCTGCAAACAAGGTAAGAGAGGGCTCACAGCCAGATGGGAGCAAACCCTGGATCATCCAAGTTTATTTCAAATGAAAAAAAAAAAAAAGTAAAACAGAACACACACAAAAATAAATAAATAATATATAGATAAATAATACATAAATAAGGTACTCCTCCCAAAATTCCCATGTTTAGCTGATAATCTGAGTCAACAAGTACGTTTTTAAGAATACAGACAGGTAGCACCTCAGAATTACTCAGAACCTCCAGCGATAAAGGAGTGAGAATGTATATTATTAATAAAATTATCAGTTGAGTTGGATGATCAGTTGGGTCTGGAGACCTCAACTGTATTTTCCTAGAGAAGAATCAATCATTCCTTCTGCAGCTGGGGATGCTCTGAATCCCAGAGAGACTATCAAGGTGCTGCCTGTCCTATAGAGAAAGACACCTGGAACCCTGGGAGGATGGGTAGGAACTGTTCCAACTTTCCTCTTGCCGTTTGAGACCCAACAACTAAGAGGAAGTTAGGGGTTCCAAGGAAAACCGGGTGGTCCCCAGCATAGGTTTAATTGCATGATTCCATTGCCAGGTGTTTTCCCAAGGGACAAAGCCTCAGTTCAGTTACCAAAAAAAAAAAAAAAAAACATCTAAGAAGCATCCTCGGGAATCTTTCTGCCTCTGTGTTGTCATTTTACCTGCATCAAGAGAAAGTTCAAGACAATGTAAATAATGTATATCTTTTCCTTAAAAATCAGTGTAAATATTTCATAGACTGTACAGTAAATAATAAATACATTTGGAAAAAAACAATATAAATATTTGATAGTTTGTAGAGCAACTGTTAAGCCTGGGATTACATATGGATGTTAAAAAAAATCCAATAAATCCTAAATTACATACAAATGGTTCAAAAGTGACCCACACATAGTAGTGGGTAGAGTTTTTTTAAATCGCTGTATTTGTTTCTTATCCAGGGGAGTGCTAAATCAAGATGTCACCATCTGCAACAGCCCGCTTGTGAATCATCTGAAATTTTGGTAACTCCCAAGTGCCTCTGTCTTCTGATAATACTTGGCTTGCATCTTGAAATCATAAAAACGCCCTCTGCCTATGAGAGAAATGCAGGAATGCCACGCCATGCAGCTGATGCTTTTAAGGCCAAAAAATGTCCAATCCTACAAGGATTGCTCCCACAGAAAGACTGGGCAACAAGTATCAAAAGCCTCTTGCAAACCCAGAAGGTAAAATATTCTTATGCTCATCCGTGGGTCAAATCTTTGAATAAGAAGATTTACACACACACACACACACACACACACACACAAAATGCTTTTTTTTGGCTATCAGGGACTTGGATGATATTCAGGAATTCATTCACCCATCCTGCTGCCAACCCCTGCTCCTTAACCTGTTCCATTTTCACCTTTCTGTACATATATGGAACTCCAGTCCCCACAACCCACACAAGTTCATCTGTGTCCTCTTCCATATCTATTAGTTCCTGTCACATATGTCCTTTAAGACTCAGTCCCAGCACAGATGCCTTGGGAAATTGTCCTCAGTGAAGTGTGCACAGGCCTCTATTGTAGCATGTGCCCTACAGAATTCAAATAGATGTTTGTATTATTTATTCATTACCAGATTCCAAAACCTAAAAGAGTGCCTGGCACATTGTTGATCCCGTGAGTATTGGGTGGATGGATGAGTGCATGGGTATCTAAGTATGTCCATCTATTCTAATGGCCAGGGACACTGTTTTTATGCATCACGTCCTCAGACCCTGGTACAGTGAGTGCCTCACTGATATGTTGAGTGGACACGCAGATGGAATCAGGTAACGTGTCTGTGCATGGAGAGGGCTTATGCAATGTGTGAAAGAGAAAGGAGAGAAGAAATAGGGAAAGTGTCTAAGGATAGCTTCACACGTCTCATGGACACATATCCCTGGGGAAGGTTTAAAAGTACATGCCTTAACAAAGGTTTATAATGAAGAATATGTTTTTCAAACACAAATCCCCATAATATTTTTTAAAAGTTCCTGGTTACACCCATATAGTATTTATACAGTACATGCTTATAAGAAGCTGGAAGCATACCACATTTTGCACATTCAATTTTGCATCAAATCACCCCTGTGCAGTTGATGGAGGTAATTTATTCACCTCATTTTCTCCTTGGAGGAAGCAAAAGCAAATTAAAAAAAAAGAAAAGGAAAATATTTAATGGCTTGCTCAGAGGAACATGAGAAGCAACAACTGTTCTAATTTCTTCTCCACAGTTCTGTAGCTCACCTTGCTCTAAAAGGTTAGGTGATGAGTCTGGTATTAAGACAATCCAGCTCTGGGTGATCAGTCAAGAGTCAACATGGTGTTGAGCAGCACTCAGGTCTTTGACAGTGACCCCAAAGAAGAATAAGGTATGATCCCTGGCCTCAGAGAGCTGAGAATCTCAGGGAGTGGGATGATAATTGACTAACAGAAGAATCCAGCTGCTAAGACAAACACTTAAGGAACACTTAAATCTCCATGCCAGCACTAGATGGCAGGTAGCACCAAATGGAAGGAATAATGTATCATTTAGAGTTTGTTCATTGTACAAAACTGTAAAAGAAGGAGAAAACGAATTTACTGTTAGCAAATGAAGAGCCAGAAGATAGAATGGAAAGCCAAATCGGCAGGCAGCCCCCATGGTCCTTAGTCAAAGGAGCTTCTTGAAAGCCGGATCCAGCTGCCGTGGCTGGATAAAGGAGTGATGCTCTCTTCCGTGCGTTCAGTTCAAGAGTCAACGTCCTAGAATAGAGAGTCCAGTTAGCTGATCCCTGTGGCCATCCCAGGGCAATAACAGGAAGGATCCAAGAGGAGTAGACCCCAAGGACCTCTCAGCCTCTCACCAGAGAATCAGAGCCTCCTGATTCATCTTCCTCCTGTGACTCCACCCAAAGAATCATTCCCAGAAAGGGCACTGAAGGACTATCAAGAGGCAAGAAGGCACCACAAGAGAGCAAATTCTTACCGTCAGTTTCTGTGAAAGGAATTCCACAGGGAGAAAATCCCTGGTCATGGATCGGGAAAGAGTCATGGAGAGTTAGGACTTCAGGTGGGTCTAGACACCTTGGCAGCATTTAGCGAGATGGAGCGAGATGAAAACTCCCAACCCAAGCACCAAGAGGTGAGGTGAGGTGAGGTGAGGTGAGGGCATCTAATGACAGCGATGTTACTGTCAATAGTAAGATTTACATAATAATAAATTTAAATTTTTTAAAAACAATAGTTTATTTGGTTGCCAGGCAAAGAGAACACACACCAACGAAGATATGCACTGAATTCGTGGGAGAAATCCTAAGGGTTTCAAGGACTAGAAAATGGTTCCATAGGGCTGGGGATGTGGCTCAAGCGGTAGCGCGCTCGCCTGGCATGCGTGCGGCCCAGGTTCGATCCTCAGCACCACATACCAACAAAGATGTTGTGTCCGCCGAGAACTAAAAATAAATATCAAAAAAATTCTGTCTCTCTCTCTCTCCTCTCTCTCTCTATCTTTAAAAAAGAAAAAAGAAAAGAAAATGGTTCCATAGTGTTCTAGCTCTCTGAAGGATGCAGAATAAGCTAATAGGTGTGTCCTGTGCATGATTGTTCAAACATGTCCTGTTGTTTGTTGGTAGTGTTTCTAGTTAGATTCAGTGAGGACTTGAGTAAAGAAGTCACCGTGGTCCAATGTTCTTTGATTATTCTAAATAGTTACAACAAAACACAGCACTCAGTTTTGATATCTCTTGGACATGAGGAAGAATTCTCTCATGGAGCAGTTGACTACAATTCGGCTTTCAATCCTGGTGCCTTGTATGTGCCTAATACTTTAATGTATATGAATTCCTCCAGGAATATAAATTCAATTGAACCTCACAAAACTTCTCTGCTATGCCTATGACCCCTGATTCTATGTTCATTTTACAGAAAAGAACCAAGCTCAGAGAAGTAAATGACTTGCCCAAAGACAACAGTCGGGGTCAGCCGGCTGACTCTGTGTGTTTCTTTTTCCAAGTCATGTGTAACAAAGAGTCAACAAATATCACACCATGTGTAAATCTTAGTGATCCATGCTCTCCTAAGGTTCAAATTGAATTAAATAGCCTAAAAAATATGCTTTTTGAAGGATAGTGATGAAAATCCTCAGATTTTTAAAAAATAACAATAGCCCTTTCAATGGGACAAAGAAATGTGGAGAGCACTTGTCATCAGCTAACAAATATTGACTTGGTCTGCACTTCATGCAAACTCTCCTCCAAGACAAGCCAGGACCTGTGGCCATGAACCTGGAAAAAAAAAATCATCAGAGTTGCTCTGGAAGGAGAAATGAGGAAGAAGCAGGACTGGCCTGTAACCAGAGCTCTAAGGAGGAAGAATCCAATTTGTATTGAGGGCAAAGGTGAAAACTAGAAGCAGAAGAAAAGATGGGAAGAAACCCAAGAGTAACAAGACTGGGGCCAAGGGCCCAAGAACAATGGAGGAGAACTTTTGGAGTGGGGGAGTTTTCCCAAGGCTTGCTATAAATCACCCACAGCCCCACCCAGGGCAAGGAGAAGGATGTTAAGGAAGAGGGCTGAGCCAGCTCCCAGCTCTGGGTGAATAGGAGACCTCAGAAAACATAAGAAATAACCTGTCCCGATGAGCTCTGAATGAAGCTGGAAAGATGAAACACAAACATTTGAAGACACAGTTAACAGCACAGGACAGGAAACCAATCATAAGCCAGAGAAGCTGAGATGAGACGTAGGAGGTCAGGGAAGGGAGAGGCAGTCCACGCTAGCACATCCTCTGAAAATTCCACCCAGGAATGACCTAGACCTTGAGAAATGTGCTTATGGCCTATATGTCTCACCAATTTGCTTTGAAACGTTATCCTGGACTTAAAAGTCACTCCTCAATCTGTCACTCTTGGGAAGTGTAGCCCTTGCTGCCTGTGCTCATTTTTCCTCGTCCTAGGCTAGATGGTTTCTCTGAAAGCCAGTCAGGGTATCACCCTCACGTGTTTCATTTAATCTAATTTCAACAGATGTATGCGGATGCCCTGGCTCTGCACTTGGCACTGTATAATATATTGGACGTGTGAAAATTAATACGTCAAAGGCCTTAAGAAATTTAGTCATTCAGGAAATAGACATAAATGAAGGTTTGGAAAACATGGTAGAAAGATCTACAAAAGCAATCAGCATAAATGTTAAGAATAGTAAGTTCTGTCATTAGGAGGAAGGGTTTTTTTTTTTTTTCCTTCAGTTATTTAACAAATATCTGGGTGTTGACCAAGTGCCCAGCACTGGGATGAACACTCAGAATCAACCATTCCATAAGACAATGTGAGAAGTTTCAGAGGAGAAATGATTGGATGATGAAAGTCTTAACCCAATCAGAGAATTAATCCTCTGATTAACTGAGTGGTAATTGAAGGCAGGTGGGGTGTGGCTGGAGGAGGTGGGCTTTGGGGGCATGGATTGGGGCACACATTAAACATCTGGTGAGAAGAGTCTCTCTCTTTCTGCTTCCTAATCATCATGTGAGCTGCTTCTCTCTACCCCACTCTTCCACCACTGTGTCCGGCCTCACCTGGAGCCTGAGGAATGGAGCCGACCTTCCATGAACCCAGACCTCTGAAAGCTTGAGTCCCTAAATAAACTTTTCCTCCTCTGCAATTGTTCTGGTGGGGTCTTTTAGTCACAGCAGAAAAAAAAAAAAAACTGACTAAACCACCATCCATTGGAATAGTTTGTATTATTAGTTGAGGAAGAAGTCTGTCTGAGTCAGAATCAAGAAGAAACATCTGTTCATTGTGAGACTGTTCCACCAAAAGGATAAAGAATTGCTGGGGAATACATCCTATTAGGCATCTTCTTAGGAAGGACTACTCGGCACGTCACCTGTTCCCACTATGCCTGCCAAACCACACAGGGTCCTCTAGAGGATTTGCTATGAGCACTAGGGACAATCCCAAACCCTCATTGTTTAAATGAGAATTCTTCTGTTACTCACCACAAGGAGCACTTGTTACAGCAGGAGCAGTCTACGTGTGGACAGAGGTGGGGCCCAAGTCCTGCTGGCAGCCGCCTTTGTACTACCCGTTTGTATTCTGGTGCCAGCTAAAGGGGAACTAAGCTGGGGTCTGCAGCTCCCCATCCTGGAGACTGTACCAGACTCACAGAGTTCTTGAAAAACTGCAAGTCCACCACACAGAATCATCTCTGGCCGCTGATTAGTATCTGTCTCTTAGGGATGCTGAGAGGATCAAATAAGTTAATAAATTCCAAGGTTTACAACCGCCTGCCACACAGGAAGTATCTTGTAGGTAACAGTTATTGTTATTTTTACTACTAGTATTATTCAGTAGTCAGTCCAAATATGCCATGCAATTGCTTTTCAAATTACCAGCAAGCAAAGAGAAAATGGGGAAATCAGTCTATCAACTTTAGACACAGGGAAAGAAGGCAATTGGCTGCAAAATTCCATTACCTTTTTAAACTCAGAACCATGTTTATGTTCCCACTTATGAAAACAAGAGGCGCCATACCCTCCTAGTTATTAGGAATGGCAGGTGCCATGCATAAAAGCAGCCTTCAAGTATCTTCTTAAATATCATGGGCAGTGGTTTTTTTTTTCCCCAAAATATTTATCAAGTAATTCACCTCATCATTTTTTCTGTCCATCCTCATCTTCATCTAGGTCTGCTATGTTCCCGGCTCTTATTATAAAATCCTGAAATGGGAATGATATTTTGGCCATGTCGTCTAACATATTTTCCTTTTTCAATAATCTGATTCCTCCTTAAAACTTTCCTATTACTATTTCCTAAGGGAAGGGGGAGTCATAATTATCCAAGGCAAAGCCAAAGCTATGCATAAGGACGGTTCCTCTGGATGAAAAGGGAGAACCTGAAGCTCTTTCAACACCAGAGAGCAGGACAGAGAGCAGGAAAACACAGGGAGGTCCAACCCTGGGGCTTTCTCTCCCCTCCTCTATGGGGTTAAACCCTGAGCCGTGAAGGAAGTGGTGGGAGCTCCCAGATTGGCTTGGTGGTCCCCCAAAGGATAGGGGTTTGCTCCTCACTTTTCAAAGCACACACTGAAGAAAGCATTAGCTTACCTGAGAAGATAAAATGTGGGTACAGAGCCAAATGGGTGAGTGGATCTCTACACAGTACTCCCTGGCCAAGTGCAGCCTCTGGGACCCCAAAATGTACTGCAAGCCCTGTCTTCAGGAGAGCTATGGGGACTGGTGGGCCATCCTGGGATTGTTGATTGCTGTGGTCTTCAGCAACAGGTGCCAGCATGATGCCCAGAATAGCTATACTGAGCAGCCACCAGCTCAGGGGAGTGAAGGACCTACCAAAGGAGTCTAGCAACACCCATCCCCACCCTCCGTAGCCCACACAAACTTTTTCTTGCACTGTGGGCTATTGGGAAGAAAAGAGGGATGAAAAGATCTCTTTATTTTATTTTTATTGGTTGTTCAAAACATTACAAAGCTCTTGATATATCATATTTCATACATTAGATTCAAGTGGGTTATGAACTCCCATTTTTACCCCAAATACAGATTTCAGAAATCACATCGGTTACACATCCACATTTTTACATGATGCCCTATTAGTGACTGTTGTACTCTGCTACCTTTCCTATCCTCTACTATCCCCCCTCCCCTCCTCTCCCATCTTCTCTCTCTACCCCATCTGCTGTAATTTAATTCTCTCCTTGTTTTTTTTTTCATTCCCCTCACAACCTCTTATATGTAATTTTGTGTAACAATGAGGGTCTCCTTCCATTTCCATGCAATTTCCCTTTTCTCTCCCTTTCCCTCCCACCTCATGTCTCTGTTTAATGTTAATCTTTTCCTCCTGCTCTTCCTCCCTGCTCTGTTCTTAGTTGCTCTCATTATATCAAAGAAGACATTTGGCATTTGGTTTTTAGGGATTGGCTAGCTTCACTTAGCATAATCTGCTCTAATGCCATCCATTTCCCTGCAAATTCCATGATTTTGTCATTTTTTAGTGCTGCATAATACTCCATTGTGTATAAATGCCACATTTTTTTTTATCCATTCAGAAAAGATCTCTTAACAAAGAACAAATTGAGAGTTGGAATTCTCAAATGACTATTTTAAAGAAACAATGAGAAATGCCACAGATCAGGTCATCTTTACTCGATGAGATTAAGATATCCATTTTACTACCAAGAAAAAAAAATTGGGGGTGGGGGGTGGGAGGAAGTGGAGGTCAGAGGAGCCTCACTATAAAAAGAAAGTTACATGTTCTTACAGCTCTGATAAAAGACTACATGGGCTTTCCCACAAATAAAGGGACAGGGCACCCAGATATTCTGACAGCCTATATTCGTTATTAATAATCTGGCCTGTTGTCCCCATAATCTTGACTTTTCATTTGGAAAACAGAGTGTTGTCCAAAAAGTATTATCATCTCAGACATGCTTAAATCTTTTAAAGAAGCATCATGTTCTTCTCAACTAAAAGGAAATATTACTAAACTGTAGAAAATACATAACATAGGCTTCACACAGCAAATGATACTTCTCTTCAGAAGGTGACTCCCATGTCTTTGGAGAAAAAATTTTTTTTTCTTTTGTCTTGCTTTCAAATTAAAAAAAAGAATCTGCTATACTGTATATACATTCTTCCCAATTTATGGAGAGAAGGCAAGTTCACAGTAAAAATATTATAGCCAAAGAACACCAGAAAGAGAGAAAATTATTGTACTATTAGAAGAATTCCACAAAGGATAGAGAGCAGAATAGATCTTAAAATGGAATTTTGGGTACAAAGAAGCAGACTAGCCCCTAACCCTCAATTCCTTTACTGGATGAAAACTACACTATCCATACTTTATTTTTCCCAAATCCCAGAGAAGCCCTTTTTTCCAGACTGGGAATAAATCTACTTTGCAATGCTGTACAACAGTAGAAATGGAGAAAAAAAAAAGTAGTTTTCTACTTACCATAGATCAGCATGAAAACCTGAAATTATCACTGCCAAAAAAAGAAAAAAAAATAGCAAGCATGATAAAAGATAATTTCCCCCCTTTAATGGAAATAATATAAAACAAAGGCTGAGGTGTTTTTTACAGTTTCAAGATCAAGGAGAAAATATTGCTAATGATAATATGCAATCCTGATGAGGTTTCAGTAATAAAAGTGTGCTCACTGTTCCTGGCCTATGATCTTTTGGTAACAATGCAGTAAGATGTAATGAGAGCCACAGAAATAGCCCCAGTTTCTGAACACAACACTATTACCCAAACTCTGAGAAGTAACCAAAACATTTTTTCAGAAAAAGCAAATAGCTTTTTGCAGAAAGATATTTACTGCAATCTTTTCTAGACTGCCAAACCAAATACAAAAACTAGAATAAAAACTAGGTACTCAAAATATGCTTATGAGACATTAACACAATATTCTGTTTCCTTCAAGGTATTTATAATGCAAACCATATGAAAACATGGGACTACTTTTATTTTATATTACATGGAAAAATAATAAATCAATGTGTATCTGCCCTCTGCCAAAAGATATGAATTTGTTTACATTACTAGGAAAATAATAAATATAGTTTTATTTAGATGGTGTTCTTTCTAAAAACTTCATATTTTTTTTTTGCTTTAATAAACAAAACTCTTCTATCTCTTCAAATGTGCACTTTAAAAAAAAAAAAAAGTTCTTTCAAGAGGTAACATGACTCCGATATAAATCCAGATGGCAAAATCACAACATATTTAAAGAATTCTCTTTCACAATGTAGACAATTTGGGATTGAAACGGAGGGAAAAGGGCAGGGATAAAAAGTACTGCCTGGGACAAGCCTGTCTCAAAAAGCAGAAGCCAGGTGATGAAATTTTTGTATTTTGTTTCAGTTTTTCCTTTCTGAAGTTTTCTGCCTTTTAACTATGGAAGGTGAGAGATTTAAAAAAAAAAAAAAAACATAAAAATAAAAAGACTCTCATTGGCTAGCTGCTCTACAGAACTGCCAAATCTGAGCAGAAAAGAAAACAGCAGCTTTGACAAGAGTTAGCAACTAAATAAGATTCTCACACCTATGAAATGAATGCTCCCACCAAAAATACCCACAGGAGCTTTTAAAATCAAAGCTAAAAGTAACTTATGGCTAGTTTTGCATTGGACAAGCCCCAGGATTTGAAGGTTAAAGTGTTTTCTAAGGAGAGAATGGAAACCAAACTTAATTAAGTAGAGATGGATAGTAAATTGAATTTAGTGCTCAAAGGTGCATTATACTTGGGAGCTGGACTTCTTTCAATAGCATGGTGGAGCAGAAACAGCACTAAACCCAGGTGTCAGAATATTGGGTGCCAATCACAACTCTGCCCCTGACTACCCAATGGTCTCAAAGAAGGAAAATCACAACTTGCCTTGTTCTTCTCTGGGTTTCATCTAAAAACTGAAGGAATTAGGTTGGATTGCCCAGGTTTGCTCCTAGGGGTGATCTATTCCTGGTGGGGCTGCTTAGGAGGCTGGCACTGCAGGTTTAGGAGTTGTGGATCAGGTCAAGACGGATTCTTGTCATTGAGTGAATACTTCATAGGATCGGGTCTCTATTGATGGTGCTCTCCAGCCTGGATCACCAAAAGTACACCTATGTTCAACAGTCAACTCCCTGGCTCCTTGCAATGAGAGAGACACCACTTCATGAACTAGAGAAGGTTTCACAATGACCTTGTGTTAGGATGTGGACTTGTTAGGGAATTTAAAGGAAGAGTTATAGAAGCATGGTTTTGTTTTGAACAGGGCTGTATCAGCAAGTGGAGCAAATCTATCACTGGAAAGCTTAATGATTTTTTCCTAACCAAAAGAAGAAACAGCATCGAACTAAAGCTGTAATTTGTGAAGAAGTAGCAGACATTCATATTAGACCAGAAAGTGGAAGGAATGTTTAGCCATTTTGGTTTGGACAGTGTTCTTGGTTTTGATATGTTGAGGCTCTGTTTTTATTTTGCTCCATCCACGATCAGAGGGAATCGTCTGGGATTGATAATCTGTGAAATAGTTTATGTCCAACACAACCCCATAGTCTAGCTGTTACAGTCAGACAGTTCCAAGCTGACAGCAGTCAAGGGCTGCATTTTTCTTTCTCACCATGAAGGAAATAATTAACTCCAGGGGTAAGTAATTAGCTCAGAAGCCAGAAAAGAAGGCCCCAGGCTAGAAACTATTGAAAGGTAGTCAATCCATAAAGCTGAAGCTCTAGGAAAATGAGCCAGAAAACAAGTAAAAGGTATTGACTTGAGGGGGTGGGGAGGAAGACAGACACAGGAGCAGGTGACACAGGATAGCTGCAGAGCTGACCCCTAGAAGATAGGACTTCCACCAAGCTGCTCCAGATAGGCACAGAGCAGGGGCAGCTCATTGCTAGAGAGTCTTTACAGGGATTCAGCTTGGTCAGACATAGAAGAGCTCGAGTATTTCTTATTTGTATGATATTTGTGAAAATTGATTTGTGTTTGAAATAACAGCTGTCGGTCTAATTTAATAGTTTATTTTATTAAAAATGGAATTAAGCCATTAGATGTACACTGTATTTCTCAATTGTCTATGCATGAATCAGAAGGATGACCATTTACGTTTTGAAAGCTATCAAAAGTATAAAAAATAATATTTAAGAGAAAATAAGTTTACCCGGGTGGGGAAAATATTCATTTCAACTTACATGGAGCCTTTTCTGGTTTCAGAAAGTACACCCACTACCCAAATTGTATGTCTGCCCTATCAGAGCACATACTCTGATTTTTTTTTTCAAATATTAAAAAAAAAAAAAAACAGGTCTTGCCAATGCAGAACCATTTAGCAATGCTAAAATTCCCAGTTGTAATGGTCACGCAGTTACACATTCCAGTAGGCATCTGCAAGACAGGAATTTAGATAATATCAAAAAGTTTAAAAGTTAGGCTGTACATGCTGAGGCACAAATCCTCTTTCCCCACATCTCTGGATCTCCTGGGGTATATGCTAAGAATGCAATGATACTAGATGCCACACAGCTATCAGCACCCTAGGGACCCAAACAGTTTTTGGAATTCACTACAGTTCTCATGGCCTGCAGAATGATATAACAGAGATGTGTTCGTTCCGGTAATTAACTTTGAGGCATCAAGGACAAGAAGGTCTCTGCAGAGGGTGTCATAACTCCCTTCCTCAAGGGGAAGTCTTACTGGTGCCTGGGTGTACCCATGACCTTTGGCAGATGGAGTAGGATCGGAATATACAAAATCGGGTAAATAAAAACAATTATAAAAAAGGCAATTTGCTAAATGAAATCTGCATAAACTAACAGTTCATCAGAATATATGAGAGTCACCCTGAAGATTTTTTACCCCCTGAACAATTCCAACAGATCCTCAAATACCCTCTTCATTTTAAATTTCCTGCCGCAGTCTGGCTGGGCACAAAATCATGAGCCACTCAAGCAGGAACAAACTTTATTTCGGAAACAATGCCACGTATGCTCCCGGGAAATATGCCGAACCACACACACACACACACACACACACACTACTCCAACAGACAAATCCCTCCTCCAGAAATCCCTCCTACAGCACTTCCCCAACCAATGGGAACTCTCCGGAGTCCCGCTAGAGCTCCAAAGTAGCAGGCCCAGGCGGACAGTAGGGGTCTAATATGCATTTGAATGCAGATCTTAACATAATCATATCATCTCAATGGCTTGCTGGTGTCACCTTTCAACCAAAAATACCATGCATCATTCCTACTTGGCTCTCAGCTATTTCCCTCTTGAAAATCTGTCCTGTGGGAATCAGTAGAAATCAACTTGGCCTCCACATGTCTTAGACTTTGTTTCTTGGTTGGTATGTATATGTGTGCCTCATATTACACACACACGAACACACACTCGTATTTAATTTTTTTATAATTTTATACCCATTGTAATTTTTATCTGATAACAAAAAATCAAAACATATGTGTCCCTCTCGGAGAAAACTTTTAGAAGACTTTTCTGAACAAAGTTATAGTGGAAAGAAGAAAGCATTCCATTATGGCCACTGAGACTTCCTGGTGGTTCATACTGTGGTCTGTGTCACCTTAGTCCACTGTGACAGTCACACTGAACTTCAAAATAATGCCCAAGTTCACAGAAGCTCTCTGGAGGATGTTTCTTCCCACTGCCTGCTCACATGCAGCACCCTGTACCCACAGATGTATGTGTCCACTGAGAGGCCCAGACGGTTGAAGACAGTGGTTCTCACACTATGCTGCAGGTTAGGATCTCCAGAAGACCTTTGAAAAGTCCCCCTAGGAAGTCCACCCCAACCATTTATAGCAGAACCTCTGCCAGTAGACCCAACTAGTGAGGTTTGTTTCTGTTTGTTTGTTTGTACCAGGGACTAAGCCCATGGGCACTTAGGGTAAAGCCATTGGTTCTCAAAGCAACCTAAGTTCAGTAAGTATCTCAGTCCTGTGGCTTGTTTGAAGTGGAGCCAAGCTAACTTCCAATGACATCTGAGAGCCAGCCACCCATCAACCCCATCCAGAATTTTGGGAGCAGATAAAAGGACCCTCTTCTCTTTTCCCTTTTTGGGGACAGTAGCACTACACATCTCTCAGAGCACCATATGTTTCCACTAAATAAACTTTGATTGAACAGATGAATAATAACAATGGCTCTTATAAATATATTTACTATGGACCACTGTTCTAAACACTTCATAGATATTGATTCATTTAATGGGTTCGAGCCATTGTAAATTTCAGGCCACAAAGAGATATAATCACTCCGTCAAAGTCCCCAAGCTTGAAAGAAATCACAGAGCTAGAGGAGCTGAGGTTCCCAGCCTGGCCAGTTGGCTCAACACCTGTCCCTTTGTGAAGAATGAGTGAATGACTAAACCCCTTTTTGCTGCTGGGTGCCTCTGCCTTTAGAACATATGACCTCTTAATTGGTTGCTTACTTTTCCACCCAAAATTACTTTTAAGACTTCTGTCTTAATCTGCTTAGTGCTGTTATAACAGAATTCCACAGACTGGGTGAGTTGTAGGCAACAGAGACTTTTTTTTTTAACCATTCTGGAGGCTGGGATGTCCAAGGTCCAGAGGGCTGCAACTGGCAAGGGCTTCTAGCTCCATCAAAGCATAGCAGAAGACATCGAGTCTGCAAGAGTGAGGGTGACTGTGATTATGGTCTCTCTCCTGATAAAGCCACTAATCCCATCATTGGGGCCCCACCCCTATGACCTCATCTACCACTAATTACCTCTCAAAGACTCCACCTCCAATTACCATCCAATATGAATTTAAGGACTAAGTTTCTTACACATGAACTTTTGGGGGATGCGTTCAAATCACACCAACCTCACGATGCCAGAGGGAAGTAGAGTGCGTTGCTTCCAACCACTGTGTCCCATCATAAGCATTAAATGAAAATCATTTCTTCCATAATGGAAACCTAGGTTACTTCCCACTCTTGCCACCAAAAAACAGCAAGCAAGGGGCACTCTAATTTGTATATGTTTTGTGTGGACTTTACAAGAGTTTCTGGAGTATCTGCAGAGGAGTGAAACTTTGTGGGTGTAAAGCGATCATGCATTTAAGTGTACACAGGTTATGCACATTGTCCTCTTACTCTCCAGGAATAATAGAAACATTTTCTCTCCCATCTATGGTGCCCAAGAATAGTGTTGTATAGGTTCTGTGACCAAGCAAAACTGAATAACTAGAAACAATTTAGGGTCTTTTATTCTTTAATGGCCATGGTTGTACCTAAGCCCCTTTCAGCATAAGCCAATTTTCTTAAGAATTGTTGCAATTATATTTACTCTCACTAAAAATAGATTATGTATTACTTAGCCTAGTTAATGCCACATTCCAAATCCCAGTTATAATTTTTAATATGACTTCATTCTGTAAATAACTCAAAATGTATAAAAGCTACCATGTGTATTCTTGTTTTCCATATAACAATAATTCAAGATTAATAGGAAAGTTGCAATATACTTATCCCTACAAAATATGTACAAATATGTGCTTGGCAATAGCGTACAGCTCAGGCAACTACCTTAACCACCTTAATATCAGTCCCACTAAAAGTGTGTTAGAGTTTAAGAGGGTTCTGGGGGGCAGCAGGGGAGAAGAAGAAAGAGAAAAAAGAAACTATACCAAACATTCAAACCACCGAGAATGTGTTGGCCAGATTCAGATTGTTGGCAGGAAAAGATTTTTATAATTTCTTTTCCATAATTTAGCCTAGCTGGATAATTACATTTAGAAAAATAAAAAAGCAACCACAGATGTATATGTAATGGAAATTTTTTTTAATGTAGATATATCCCCTGGAACTAAAAGGGGGCAATAGAAGGCTATCATTATCAACTTTAGAACAAAAGTTGTATTCACTCCAACCAAAAGAATAATTAAAATCAGCCAGGAAGACACAGAATGCCGATCGTAAGCACTTGTCATTTCAGAAAGCCAGCTTGACAGTTGTACACCCACTCTCCCTGACAATCAAACACATTTCTAAGGAAGAGATAAGCTTTCACAGGTGTGGGTAGCAAAGGCTTTATTTCCAAACCAGTTTCACCCAAGGAGTTGAGAACTTTGTTTGAAGTTGCTACTTTGGCTAAAATCATTCTCTATAAAGAGTTGGAAGAACCTGGGAAGAAAGAGAGAGTACAAGCTCTGGGTCACTTTGGAGGTAATTGAACAATTTTAAAATCTGGGAAAGTTACTGAGCCTCTCCTTCTGAAGGTTCCAGAGGAGATTGTTTGGTGGCCATTTCCAGCTTTTAGCGGCCACCTGCACTCC
The DNA here is from genome assembly GCF_045843805.1 of Urocitellus parryii. Taxonomy (NCBI): domain Eukaryota; kingdom Metazoa; phylum Chordata; class Mammalia; order Rodentia; family Sciuridae; genus Urocitellus; species Urocitellus parryii. Next base: position 267,127,100 of record NC_135531.1, on the reverse strand, counting down.
TTGGCTCATGGCCCCCTTATGGTGATCACATCTCCCTCTACTCTGACCTTCCTGCTTCCCTCTGCTACTTTTAAGGACCCTTGTGATTATATCAGGCCCAACCAGACAATTCAGGGTAATTTCCTCTTCTCAAAGTCCTTATTTAATCTTATCTACCAAATCTCTTTTGTCACATATTCACAAGGTCCAGGGGTTAGGACATGGATATCACTGGAGGCCACTATTCTGCCAACTGCATTAGCTATGTGCCTTTTGCAAGGTGCAGTTTTGCTGGACCTGTTTCCTTATCTTTAAAATGAGATTTTTTTTTCCTTGTTGTTGTGAGGATTAAATCAAATTATGAGGGTCTAGTACTCAACACAGGGCCCAGCCCACAGAGCAAGAGCTCAGTAATCACATCCCACAACACAGGAAAGAAAATGTAACAAGAAGAAGAAAGATGCAGGTAGGCTGAGGGTTTTTTTTTTAATTAAACTCTTTTAAATTTTCTATTGCTCACTCTTGAGAACCATCTTTATGATGATATTGAAATAATAAGTTACTTGATTTCTTTTAGTGCAGATCAAAACTGGTGTTTATGTCATAAGATCAGAAGGACTGCTTAGACTTTAGTAATAGGTTCAAAAAGCACCTAACAGAAAAGACTGAACAAACCATACTCTAGTTCAAATGGAAGGGAGAAACTGAGGAATGGACACTGATATCAGCAGACTTTAAATGGCATATTTCTAATGATTCGACCAATAGATTTTCAGGAGTAAACAAAAGGATAAGGACAAAAATTTAGCTACGTGGGTGTGTGTAGCAACGTTGTTTATAAAAGGGAAAAGGTATGAACATTAAATTGTCTTATGGTCCAAAATTGCTTAAAATTAGGCCTACATTGGAAAGGAAGCAAAAACCAGGAGCAGTGGCACATGCCTATAATCCGAGCTGCTCAGGAGGCTGAGGCAGGAAGATCACAAGTTCAAGGCCAATTTCAGTTTCAGAAACTTAGCAAGACACTGCCTCAAAATAAAAAATTACAAAATTAAATAATAAAAAGAAGAGAGGAACAAATTATAAAAAGTATTGAATTATGATAACTTGTACATGATTTTCTCCCATAGGCTTAGCTTTATTTTCCAAGTTTTCTACTTTATAACAGGCCAAGTTCAATCCTGTTTGTCTGTTTAAATAGTCTATTCATTTTACATTACAATAAAGAATGAACCATCGGGTTAGGACCTGCCTGCCCTGGGCTCACCTACCAATGAGGTGGTTGACTCTCGTATCTCAGAGTCACGCAAGAGATGGAGCTTCCCAGTAGTCAGGAGTCCAGGAGATACATTCAAGCCAGACATGAAAGCAAGGGTGACCAGAAGAAGGCTGAAAATGCCCTGCATAATGAAAACGCCTACAAAAAATATGTTTAAGTCCTGGATTGGATGCCGATGGAATATGAGTGGTTGGCTAAAGACATCAGAAATAAAAAGGTCTCTGAATACAAATCTAAATTCTGTATTCTGTAGAATACCATGTTGATATTATCACTCATTCTTACTCCAGTATTTACATCTGTCAACTGTACCCAAAAGCATTGGCCTGAGGTTATGGCAGGACATGGTAACAGGGGCACAGGGATGGAGAGCTATGACGCTGTTACAGTCTAGTGCCAGAGCCACAGATGATATGACCTTCCTCAAGTAAGTACACCTGGGCCCTGGACCAGCTACTCTTCATTAACTATATGACCTTGAGCAGATCAATTACCCTCTCAGAATTTATTTCCAGAAGAACTCAAACTAAAATCTATTGGAAATAACAGGAGGAGAAATAAGGGGAGGGAGATGAATGAGGAAAAACCCTAGTCCTTCCGCTTTTAACACCAGAACAATCATAATCTTTATCCCTTTTATTCATTTGTATTTCCTTGTAAGATTCTGTTTAAAGGAAGAGATCCACTGCCTTTTAAAAACAGTTCAAAACCTGCTTGATCTAGATGAGGTCTAATGTATTTCCAAACTCTCAGCCATCTATTTATAAGGACCTTGAGGTGAGCCACAAATTCAGGATACAAAGGAGTCCAGGGTGAGGGCCATATAACAAAGGCTCAATGTAAGGGAACACCCTGGGCCAGCCAGGAAGCCAGTGTAGCTGGTTCTATGTCTTTCCACTTTTCCAGTAAATTCCGACCACCCACATTTCTTAAGTGCTGGATTTGCTTTTTTGTGGTTATGTGGGCCAGGTCAAATGGGGAAAATATTGGACTGTGGTACCTCAAAGCTTTAGATGGAAAGAAATGGATGGGAACAAACACCCATTTCTTTGCTGCTGTCCCTTGTAGCTCAGTTGGTTACCAAGATCACGGGAAAGAGAGGGCCAAAGAAGGACAGGAAAGTTCTATATTTGCTCAAGCATGGCAATAAGAATAAAAGCCAGCAATTGCTCATTGTTTCCCTTCTTTCCCACTCTGAAATCCTGTAATCCTAACTCCTGCTCAATCCTGTACATTAACAAGAATGGCTTCCTCTTAGTTAGCACCACCTACAGGTCAAGTGTAGAACTAATGCTCTTTGGTGAAAATCTCATTTCTCAGCTTACTCCTTGTAGCTACTAGTGACCCATTTTAAAGATAGTAAAGACGAGGTTCAAAAAGTATAAAAAAAAACTTGCTCAGAACAAATCAAAGAAGAGGGCTCAAACTTTGACTTGCCTGGCTGCAAAGTCTGTTTCTGGAGCGCAGGCAGAATCATCAAGTTTATCGCATGAGCCACAATGTATACAATGCAAAACTAGGAAATTCACGTTGTAGTCAAATACCTCGTAATTTTCTCCCACTCTCTAAGTATTCTTTGTAACAAACGCATTTTGAGTAATAACAGAGCACATAATTTCTTTCCTCAAAATGTCTTCTGAAGGTCGTGACTTTTAGCAGAGGTAACTATTTTCTATTTTGGTCTGGCTTTAATTTGAGTAATAGTCTGATTGAACACAGATATTTATGACATTTATTAAAGGCTTTTATTACTAATTTTGCCCAGAAAAAAATTCTAATGGAGATGTATTAGAGAATTTACATAAAATTAATGTCCAGACTTAATGGATGTCTAAGGTATCATTATTAACGGGAATGTTCCATATACTAGTTTCTTTGATTAGATATTAGATACAGTCAGAACTTATTTAAAACTGGACACATGCCAAAGTATCCAGAAATTCAATTTAAACACATTCTACAGGCTAATGCTTTTATTTAGGTTGTGTCTTTACCATGCCGAACAGAAGCTGCAGTTACAAAAATCAATTGATTCGGTCAGCTGCTGGATGATCTAAAGGCCATATCATGCTCAGTTTGATTCCTGCTGATGCCTACATGAAGCCAGTCAGTGGAATCAAGATGAATTTTCCATCTATAGAAATTGACAGCCACCCATCCAGAAGGGCACTCTCACTGGACCAATAGCCTGGGTCTCACACAATTCTTGCTTGGCCCAGGGTACACTGACAGACTCTGTGGGATTTCCTGTCTTTCCTAAGACCTCCAACTCCACAACTGTGACTCTGGACAATACGGGCAAATCCCATGTCTCCTGCTTGCATCCTGCAAAAGGCATATCAAAAACATCGAATGTGGAGTGTCCTCCCACTGCACCATCCTCCAACCTTGAAATGCTGAGAGGTCACCCCCTTTCCTAGATTGAGAATCCTCTCTTTAGAGCTGGCTTTGAAGTGTCCATAAAATGTGACACACAGGTGTGACAGCTTTAGTTCTCTCTAAGGAGTTCTAAAGCCATTCTCAACACCCTGAAGCAACTAAAAGCAGCCTGAAAGTGACTGAAAATATCAAAGAAGAGAAGGACCTGGGCATTTCCAATCAAATTAGGAATAGAATTGAGATTCACTCCTCTTAGCATCCACAGATAATTTTCTTGTTTGGTAGCCATGAGGTCACCCATCCCTAGATAGTAGAGGATAAGCCACTTGGTTCCAAAGTCAGTGAGTGCTATGGTTTGTGTGCATCTTCTGTTATTCATATGATGGAAAAAACCCTACAAATTCCATAAAACTAACAGTATTTGATGGGTGGGACTTTGGGGAGGTGATTGGTTCATGAGGGCTCTGCCATTATGAAAGGATAAGTCCATTCAAGGATTAAAGTGTTATCAATAGAGTGGCTTTGTTATAAAAATGAGCTCTCTCTGATACATGGTTGCTCTACCTCGAGTAAGATGCCCTCTGCCATGTTACAGTGCAGCAAGGAAATAACGACCAGATGTCAGCACCTCTGTCTTGGACTTTCCAGCCTCCAGAACTGTAACTAAGTAAAACTCTGTTCTTTATAAATTACCTGGTCTATTGTATCCAATTATAGTAGCAGAAAATGGACTGAGAGAATGAGTGATTCTGTTTTTGTTGAAACTTTCTCCAAAGAACTCTCATTTTTTAGATTTTTTTTTTATTTTGCTGGGCCAAACCAGAAGGAGAAAATCAGTGACCTAAGATATATTGTGTTTGGCTCCCAAAGCAGTGGCTCAAACCATACTTAAAACAAACTTTTAAAAAAAATGAATTAATAGCTAGTTTTTAGAAATTAAATATATATATAGAGAGAGAATATGTAGATTCCCAGCTTTTCTGAAGCATTCAGAATATATGGTACTACTGAGCACCCATTCCCAGCATCACTTCAGGACTAGTACTTGGTTTACTGAATCTCCACTACTCTCCATTGTCCCTGGTGATAAGTCACGTTTTTCTTACCCTTAGTTCATTTGACTTGTTAATATCATCTGCCTAGTCCCTGTAGACATTTGATTTTGCAATCCTACCTTAAACTGAAAAATCTAGATACAATCTTAGAGACCATCTTCTCCAATCATTTCTTTCTGTAAATGAGAAAATGAAGATTCAGAAAAAAAGAACTGACTTTCCTCAAATAGCTCAACATTCTGATAGAAGATGTGGGAGTAGATTCCAATTCTTCCTTTAACCCATTGATTTCAACTCAGAATAAAATCACCTTCGTTTTCACTCTCACCATTAATACCAAAAATAGCTAAATTGTATTGAACCCCTACTATAAGCCTGCACAGTGCTTAACTCCTTTTAGATGCAATTCCATTTCATTCTCAGAACAACACTAGCATTAGATATTCATGCTTATCCTGTTTTACAGATAAGAATGTTGAGTCTTGGAAAGATTTAAAACTCAGCCCAGTGATATATACAGCAAAGCACTGATCATAATTGAAATTCCAAAATTCTATCTGTTAACTACAACATAGACTACTGCTTCTGCTTCTAGATTTGAATTCATGCATTCATTCCACAAATCTGTGACCCTCCATTATGAGCCCTGCTTTCTTCTGGGTGCTGGGGATAGAGCAGTAAAAATCCAAAGTGGCTGCTTCATAGAGCCTGCAGTCCAGGGGTGCCCTGCTGTCCCTATCATAATAAATCATATAATTTTATCCTGCCTCATAGAAGTTTTATACATGTAATATTCTGCCTATCCTTTCCACTAAATTCATTAGTTTTTCTTCTCTCATTCAGCCCACCACAGCATTCATCCAGGGATTGTCCCCTTGTAGGTGTTATATAAATATTGTTGATTTAAATACCAATGAGGCTGCGTGTAATGGTGCACCCCTATAATCTCAGAAGCTCAGGAGGCTGAGGTAGGAGGTTAGCAAGTAAAAAGCCAGCCTCAGCAACTGAGTGAGGCCCTAAGCAACCCAGTAAGACCCTGCTTCTAAATAAAATATTTTAAAAGATGGTGGGGGGAATCCAAGATGGCGGAATAGAGGAGGTCTTATTCTTGGTTGCTCCATGGCATGAAACCAAAAAGCAGACAGGCAGCTTCTCTGCAAGGAACTCTGCCTATGGGGTTATATTACTTACTCCAGCAATCCAGAGAGTGGAGCATCACACTCCAGAAGACCCAATCTAAAACTGCAGAGAAGAGAAGCTGACAGCATTTTGAACTCCAACAGAAAGTATTCTTTAACTTTTTATCAAGATTATTTTTCCCTTTCTTTGCTTTTTTTAAAACTCTTTTTCACTGATTAATTATGATCTTAATGGTACGTGGACATTTATACAGTCTCCTATTTTTTTATTCTCATCTTTAGTATTTTTGAAGGCAGTTATTTTACATGGATTAGTTTTTTTGTTTGATTGTTTGTTTTATGTGAATTAGAATTTTGATTAGCATATTTTAGTTTTGTTTTATATTCTTTTATTTTTAATTTTAATTTTTTTGAAATTTTTGCTATATATATATATATATATATATATATATATATAAAACCTACCTGTTTCCCTTAATTATCTCTTTTTTTCTGCTAAAAGCCAACTCTATTTTTCTCTCTTGAAATAATCCTTTAATCTTTTACCTCTGTCTTCTCTCCTCCCTCATAATCATCATATCCTATATCACTCTGTTCTCTCCCTATCCACCATTTGAAAATGTAAACCCTTTTGCAAATTTGCTATTTTTATTTTTAGACAATAAGTGATCATATCATTTCTGCTTATTGTGATAATTAACATTGTTGACATCACAATGGGAATTATTTGGCTTAATGCTATAAATTGTATGCATTAGTTGTTGTTATTATTTGTCTCTGCCTAAACAATGTGGTATTAGAAACCTTCAGGACAGTATATGTCCACAGGGTATAAATTCTACTGTCTCAGATCCATACTGTTAGGATGGGTAGACATACAAACAACATGAAAAAGAAAGGGAACAAATCACCTCAAGCAAGCCAAGATATTCCAATAATATGATCCATCCAAACCACAGTCTAAGAAATATCAGAGAAAGAGTTTAGAATGTACATAGTTAAACTGATCTGCAAAGTAAAGGATAATGATAATTTTTTAAAAGTGTAAAAAAAAAGAAGTAAAGGGTGATGCAATAGAACAAATACAGGTAGAAAAAGATCACTTCAATAAAGAGAGGTTCTGAAAACAAACAAAAATCCTTCAAATGAAGGAAACAATAAGCAAAATTTAAAATTCAATAGAAAGCATCACCAACAGACTAGGCAACTTGGAAGACAGAACCTCAGGCAACGAAGACAAAATATATAATCTTGAAAATAGAGTTGACCACACGGAGAAGATGTTAAAAAAAAACCATAAACAGAACTCCCAAGATTTATGAGATAACATGAAAAGACCAAATTTAAGATGTATTAGGATAGATGAAGACATGAAGATACAAACCAAAGTAATGCACAATCTTTTCAATGAAATAATATGACAAAATTTCCCATACCTAAAGAATGAAATGGAAAGTCAAATACAAGATGCTTACAGGACCCCAAATGTGCAATATTAAAATACCCACATCAAGGCACATTATAATGAAAATACCTAGCATATAGAATAAGGATAGAATTATAAATGTTATGAGAGAAAAATATCAGATTACATATTGGGGGAAACCAACAAAGATATCAGCTGATTTCTTGGCCCAGACCCTCAAAGCTGGAATAACATATACCAACCTCTGAAATAAAATGGATGCCAACCAAGAATCCTATATCCAGCAAAATATTAAGCTTCAGATTTGAAGATGAAATAAATATCTCTCATGTAAACAAAAATTAAAAGGTTTTGCAACCAGAAAGCATGCATTTCAGAATATTATCAACAAAACATTCCATGAAGATGAAATTTTAAAAAAAGTGAAAATCAGCAAAGAGAAGAACTATACCAAAGCAATAATCAATCAAAGGAGAAACTAATTCAAATTAAAAAAAAACTGAAATAAGCCAAAATGACAGGAACACAAATCATATCTCACTAAGAACCTTGAATATTAATGGCCCAAGTTCATCAATCAAAATACATAGACTGGCAGATTGGATTAAAAACAAGAGCCAACAATATGCTGTCTCCAAGAGACTCATCTCATAGGCAAAGACATCCACAGACTGAAGGTGAAACAATTGAAACCAATGTATCATTCACATGAATGGCATGAAAAAGCAGGGGTTTCTATCCTCATATCAGATAAGTGAACTTCAAGTCAAAGTAAATCAGAAAGGACAAAGAAGGACATTTCATACAGCTTAAGGGAGTTATACATCAACAAGACATAACAATCATAAATATTTATGCCACAAACAATGAAGTATCTACATACATCAAACAAACCCTTCTCAATTTCAAGAATCAAATAGACTACAACACAGTAATACTGGGTGACTTTAATACACCCCTCTCACTAGGATAGATCTTCCAAACAAAAACTAAACAAGGAAAATATAGAACTAAAGTACTATCAATAATTTAGACTTAACAGATAAATGTAGACTATTTCATCCATCAATGACCAAATACACTTTCTGATCAGCAGCACATGGATCCTTCTCTAAAATAGACTATATCTTATGCCATAAAGTGACTCTCAGCAAATAAAAAAATAGATATCAGATACAGCATCCTACCAAATCATAATGGAATGAAATTAGAAATCAATAATAGAATAAAAAATAGAAGCTACTCTAACACCAGGAGACTAAATAATACACTACTAAATGATGAATAGATAACAGAAGAAATAAGGGATGTAATAAAAAATACTTAGAGTAAATGAAAATATTGATACAACATATCAAAATCTCTGGGACATCATGAAGGCGGTGCTCAGAGGAAAGTTCATTCACTGAGCTCATTCATTAAAAGAAGAGAAAGTCAATGAATAAAAGATGTAACATTACATATCTCAAAGCCCTAGGAAAAGAAGAACAAATCAATAACAAAAGCAGTAGAAAACAGGAAATTATTTTAAAAATTAGAGATAAAATTGAAATGAAAGAAACAATTCAAGAAATTGACAAAACTTTGGTTCTTAAAAAGTAAGTAACATTAATAAACCTTTAGACATGCTAAGGAAGAAAAAGAGAGAGGAAACTAAAATTACCTAAATTTGTGATGAAATAGGAAACATCACAACAGACACTACGAAATACAGAAGATAATTAAAAACTGTTTTGAAAATTTGTACTCCAATAAAAGAGAAAATTTTGAAGACATCAACAAATATCTAGACATATGACCTACCCAAACTGAATCAGGAGGACATACACAATTTGAACAGATCAATCTCAAGAAAATGAAATACAAGTCACCATCAAAAGCCTACCAACTATGAAAAGTCCAGGACCAGACGGATTCTCAGCCAACTTCTACAAGACCTTCAAAGAAGAATTAATACCAATACTTCTCAAATTATACCAAGAAATAGACAAGAAAAGAACACTTCCAAACTCATTCTATGAAGCTAGTATCACTCTGTTACCAAACCCAAACAAAGACACATCAAGGAAAGAAAATTTCAGACCAATATCCCTGATGAACATAGATGTGTGGGCTCCCTCTTGTCCAGCAAGGAGGTCCACGGAACAGGGTAGAGGAGAGTGTGGCTCTGGGGTCACTAGTCAAGACCTCCAGAGACCAAGCAGGAAGCAGATCTGATTTTATTGCTCAGTTACCATGGATATATACTCAGGCAGTAGCTAAGCAGATTACAGGCAGCCACCCATGCAATTTCTGCTAACTGTCCTTGTAGCAACCAATCAAGAAGTGGGCCATGGAGCAAACACAGGGACTGTAACACATGACCTCATGCCCAGGGGTAAGCGGCCTACCACTCTCACAGCTAGCACAAGGGGAGTGGCCTGCCACTCAGACGCCCTTAACATATGCCATGTATGCAGTTCTCCATGCACTTGTCCCCACACATAGATAAAAAAATTCTCAATAAAATATGGCAAATCACATACAAGAACATATTAAAATGATAGAGTACCATGATCAAGTGGGATTTATCCCAGGGATGCAAAGTTGGTTCAACATATGGAAATCAATAAAGGTAATTTATCATGTCAAGAATGAAAGTCAAGAATCAAATGATCATTTCAATAGATGCAGAGAAAGCATTTGACAAAATAAAACATCCCTTCATGATCAAAACACTAGAAAAACTAGGGATGGTAGAAACATATCTCAGCATTGTAAAAGCTATATATGCTAAACCCACGGCCAACATCATTCTAAGTAGAGAAAAACTAAAAGCATTCCCTCTACAAACTGGAAAAAGATAGGGTTTCCCTCATTTACCACTTCCATTCAACATAGTCCTGGAAACTTTGGCCAGAACATTTAGAAGAAAGAAATTAAAGAGATACAAATAGGAAAAGAGGAACTCAAAACTGTCACTATTTGCCAATGACATGATTCTATATTTAGAAGATCAAAAAAATTCCACCAGAAATGTTCTAGAACTAGTAAACAAATTCAAAAAAGTAGTAGGATATAAAACCAATACCCATAAATCAAATATGTTCCTATACATTAGTAATGAATCCAGTGGGAAAAAAATTAGGAAAACTATCCCATGCATAATAGTCTAAAAAAATAAAACAAAATATTTGGGCACTAATGTAATAGAAGAGATGAAAGACCTGTACAAAGAAAATTACAGAACACTAAAGAAATAATTGAAGAAGACCTTAGAAGATGGAAAGATCTCCCATGCTCTTGGATAGGAAGAGTTAACATTGTCAAAATGGCCACACTACTAAAAGCATTATACAGATTTAATGCAATTCCTATTAAAACCCCAATGACATTCTTCATAGAAATAGAAAAACCAATCATGAAATTCATTTGGAAAAATAAGAGACCCACAATGGCAAAAGCAATCCTTAGCAAGATAAATGATGTAGGAGGCATCACAATATCAGACCTTAAATTATATTACAGAGCCATAGTAATAAAAATGTCATGGTATTGGCCCCAAAACAGGTACACAGACGAATGGTACAGAACAGAAGACACAGAAACAAACTCACTTAGATACAGTTATCTCACACTAGACAAAGGTGCCAAAAACATACATTGGCAAAAAGATACTCTTTAACAAATGGTGCTGATAAAACTGGAAATCTATATGTAGCAAAATGAAATTGAACCCTTATCTCTCACACTGCACAAAAATCAACTCAAATTGGATCAAAGACTAGCCACTAGAACAAACCCTATGCCTAATAGAAGAAAAAGTAGTCCCAAATCTCACCATGTCAGCTTAGACACTGACTTCCTTAACAAGACTCCTAAAGTGCAAGAAATGAAATCAAGAATCAATAAATGGGATGGAATCAACTAAAAAGCTTCACAGTGAAGGTAACAATAACATGAAGAGACAGCCTACAGAATGGGAAAAAAATTTTACCACATGCAACTCAGATAGAGCATCGATCTCCAGAATATATAAAGAACTTGTAAAACTTAACACCAAAAAACCCCAAATAACTCAATCAATAAATGGGCAAAGGAACTGAACAGACACTTCACAGAAGAAATACAATTGATCAAAATAATATGAAAAAAAATGTTCAGCTCTAGCAATTAGAGAAATGCAAATCAAAACTACTCTAAAATTTCATCTCACTCCTGTCAGAATGGCAATAATCAAGAATACAAGCAACAATATGTTGGTGAGGATGTGGGGAAAAGGTACACTGATTTATTGCTGGTGGGACTGCAAATTGGTGCAACCACTCTGGAAAGCAGTATGGAGTTTCCTCAGAAAACTTGGAATGGAACCACCATTTGACCCAGTCATCCCACTCCTTGGTATATGGACTTAAAATCAGCATACTGCAGTATGGTGCTGGGAAAACTGGAAATTTATATGCAGCAAAATGAAATTGAACTCTTATCTCATCAATGTTTATAGCAGCTCAATTCACAATAACTAAACTATGGAATCAACCTAGGTGTCCTTAAACATGTGAATGGATAAAGAAAATATGGTGCATATACACAATGGAATATTACTCAGCCTTAAAGAAGAATGAAATATGGCATTTGCCAGCAAATGGATGGAACTAGAGAATATTATGATAAGGAAATGAGCCAATTCCAAAGAACCAAAAGCCAAATGTTTTCTATGATATGCAGAAGCTATTCACCACAAAGGGGCAGGGAGAATAGAGATATTTTGGATAAGATAGAGGAGAGTAAAGGCAAGGGAGGAAGCATGTTGGTAGTAATGATAGTAGAATGAATTGGACATTATTTCCCTATGTGCATATATGGTTACATGACCTACATGTAACTCTACATGATATACAACCAGAAAAAATGAGAAGTTATGCTCCATTTATCTATGATGTGTTAAAATGCATTCTACTGTCATGTATAACTAATTAGAACAATTTTTGAAAAAATGGTTGGGGATGTGGCTCTGTAGTTGAGTGCCCCTAAGTTCAATCCCTGGTACTGAAAATAAATAAATACAATAATTTATAAATACATACATACATACATACATACCAACAAAGACTGAACAGAAAGGCAATACAGGACGAAAGTTCTGCTTTTGTTCTCCCTGGAGTTTGGCTAGAAAGACAGGACACACACTTATTGTTCTGGTTTGTTTCTCTGTATACAGAATTTGCCTATCTGACTGATGATACCCGCTCTGATTCTAACACATGTACAGGTCTCCCTCCCAACTTCTCTAGCTTGCCCACCCCATTGTTGCAGAATCTTATAATCTGGTCTGTGAACTAAAAACAAGAACAGTTTGCATGCCTCATAGAAGATAATTCTACTCTCTTCAATGGGAAATGCAGGGCCTCTTCCCCTTGGGTTTCTACCCAATCAATTTGCTGATGGATGCAAATAGACACCAGTTCAAAGGGACTGGAAGGACCTGTGTGCAATTTGATTAGAAGAGGGTGCCTGATTACATCCTCGTCAGAAGAGAGCTCTTCTTGCCCAGGAAGTGGACAAAGTACCAACCTCCTCTTTGTGATGAGATCATCTGATCATTTAGTGAAGAGAAATCCCCGGGGCCCTCAGCTGCCAGCTGCTGTCAGCCTGAAAAGCAGTTGCTTGGCCCCCAGACTGCAGGTGCCCTGGTTGTTAGCTCTGCTGGTGTGGAGCCAGAACAAGACACATGGAAGGAGGGCACACAATGCTCCTTGAGTCCAGTCACAGTCACCTGCACAATCCATGAATATCCTCAGCCCATTGAAACATCCCTGCAGCACCCAGAACGTGAATATGCAAAGTGTATCAGAGAAAGAAGCCGACCTGGCACGTTTCCTGGCTTTAAAAGGACTCCAAGATAGAATTCATCTTCCAAATCATTGTTTATGAATCCATTCATCAATCATCCATTCAAAAGCAAACAAGGAGTGAGTACCTGACTTGCTCCTGGCACACTCCAAGTTCATTAATAAATCTTCATGAATCAGTTTTCCTGGAGGTTAATATTTTTAAACTTTCAGGAATACTTGCCTGAAACAGCTTAGGCTTTGGTATTATATAGACTTATATTTATGTAATTTTAATACTATTTTTCTACCATTCTCTAGGCTCATAACATTTATTTATTGGCAACTTCTGTAAAGCCCAGCATCTTTCAACAACCCCGTGAGGTGATGGAATTAGAATTTTACATCCTGATATAGTCTGAGACAAAGTTAGATCACATATACAGAAAAATGCTGCAAAGCGTTTCATATCCAGGAAAGCACCCAATCAACAGAGGCTTTGATTTTAATCTATTACATTGATAAACATTATTTTTTAAATTGGGTTTTCTCTTCCAAAAGAAAAAGTAGTCATATTTCCTTTAAAATGTGATATTACTAAAGAATTGTATTCACCTGTTTCATGGAAGGCAGAATATTAGTGAAGCCCCAATGAAAAGCTACATAAAACCAGAAATGTAAAGGAGAGAAGTTTTCTATTTCATGATTGTTAACATTTACATACTAGAGAAAACACTACATTATAACATAAAGAAGCACTTGAAACTGAAAAAAATTACCTAAAAACAAGAGTAATGAGGAAATCGTGTAAATATTTTAAGACTGATGTTATTGAAAATTGGAAATAGTGAAAAAAAGGTTATAAAAGATATAAGAATTAAAACTTATAATAAAGATTCATCAAGTCCAGGAAAAATAAAAAAATCAAGGAGAACAAGAGATAGACCATCAATAACCAGATTAATAAAGTAAAAAAAAAAACAGTTTTTAAAAGTTTTCTATTCCCATTATTGGCAAGAGTCAAAAATTTTAAGAATAAAATCTTGGGCTGAGGATATAGCTCAGTTGGTAGAGCACTTGCATCACATGCACAAGGCCCTGGGTTCAAATGCCAGCACCATACAAAAAAAAATCTAATATAAAAGTCATAACAGGTCCTATCAAAGATATCTTTAAAATTTAAATATATGTATAATATATATACTTTTTAAATATTTTTTAAAAGAAAACAAGAGATAATACTCTAATGTCAAATTTGATTTGATAGCACAAGAGGGTATGACATGAGATGAGATCCTTCTTCTAATCCTCTGTTTCTATCAGCTTTTAAATTTCTGCACAAAAATTAAACTCAAATATCAATTCTTCTACTTGTTCAGCATTTTGTGGGATAGCTGGTATATATGTGTAAAATGCAAATGAAAATAAGTGCAGTATCTAAATTATTCAGACACAGAGTTGTTTTCCATTATTCAAAGCAATTTCCTGTTGCTTTTTCTATAACACGTAGATTTAAATATGATATTCAGAATATCTCCAATTTGAATTAAAAGCCAGTATTTTCCTGTTTTCCATACAAAAAGCAGGTGCTGGTATGAAAATATATCTGATAAAGAGCATCATGGCATGAAGTCCCTGAGGTAGTCCTTTGGATTTTTAAACATATTGGACTTTCTTTAAAGCCTTTATCAGTAGATATTTTTGCTTTTCCTTTTAAGATATTTTGGTTGCAAGCAAGAGAAAATGAATGTTTGCAAAGATGCAGTAGTATCTCATAAAATTCAACCAACCTTTGAACACACAAGGCTAAGAGAAGTTGGGAAACAGGGATTCTCTATTTTCTCTCTTAAAAAAATAAGAGTTATATTATACTAAGGTAACAAAATTGACTTGAGGAGAGACAAAAATACTGTATATATAAAGCACAGACACACAGACTCATAAACTCAGAGAATATCAATGGTATTAAAATGTCATTGGGTGAGAGCCATTCGGGAAAATAAATGTCTAAAACGCCTCCCTAAAAAGACTGAGAAGCACGGCTACAGTTAACCTACCATAATTGAGACGCAAGGATTTCCCATTCTCCGTTAATGTGATTCTCAGTTTCCTATTCTACATTCTTAAAAACCAGAGAAGGCTAATGAGCCCCAGACAGAGGGTCAGGGCTGTGAAATAGACACCATGATTGGGGACCCACTAATCTGCTCCACAGGCAAGTCACAAAGAAGACAGAATTGGGGAACCAAAGCCACCCAAGAAGTGTCTAATACCCTATTTGTGTACTCCCTACCTCTCTTCCCTATGGTGCAGCAGACTTTTGATATATTAGCTTTCCTTCTTCGTAATCCTTCTCAATGCTTAGGAAATAGGACAAAGTATTTGCTTTGGTACCTTCTTGGAAACTTTTGATATTGAAGTTTAACAGACCTCAGTGCAGAAATATGGCACTTGCCGATAAATGGATGGAACTGTAAGAGATCATGCTAAATGAAATGTCAGTCCCCCCAAAACAAAGGCTAAATGTTCTAATATGTGGATGCTAACCCACAACAGGGAGTGTAGGGAAGGGAAGAATAGAAGTTCGTTGGATTAGACAAAGGGGAATGAAGGGAAGGTTGGGGGATGGGAACAGGAAAGAAAGTAGAATGAATCCAATATAACTTTCCTTTGCTTATATGTGAATACACCACCGGTGTAACTCCACGTTAGGTACAACCCCAAGAATGGGATTCTCATTGAAATGCGTTGTACTCCATGTATGTATAATATGTCAAAATACACTCTACTGTCATGCATATCTAAAAACAATTAAAATCAAAAAAAGAGGTAGGGCCCAGTGTCAGGAAGTTGGGTGACTGGAGGCATGCCCTTGAGTGGGCTATTGAAACCCCAGCTCCTTCCTATTTTTTTTTTTCTGTTGCTTTGCAACTGCCATGAAGCAAACAGCTTCCTCTGCCATGCCTTCCCACCATGGTATACTGCCCGACTACACCCCCACACCACTGCGGACTGAAACCTCTAGAACCAAGAGCCAAAATAAATCTTTCCCCTTACCAAAAAAAAAAACAAAAATCTTAGTTATGTAGATCAATGGATTTTTTTTTCAGAATAAACTCATAGAACTACCAATCAAGATGTATGGCATTGCAGAATCTAGACACCTCCCTTGTAGGTACCCTTTAAGTCACTTTTCTTCCCAAAGAAGACCACCTTTCAGATTTGGATCACTATAGACTGACTTTTTCTGATTTTGAACGTTACAAAAAGGCACATCCTACTGCCAATATTCCCTTTTGTGTCTGTAATCCATTAATCAATATTATATCTCTCATATATAGGTATAGTTTATTGTGCATTGCCACACAATGTTTCAGAGTGTGTGTGTGTGTGTGTCTGCATACACGCGCACACACGCGTGCACACATCATAATCGGTGTATCTGTCTAATGTTGATAGATGCTTTGAGTTGTTTCTGTCTTGGGACAATTATGAATAAATCTACTAGAGGCATTCTTTTGCATGTCTCGTGATGAAGATATTTACTTTCCAGTGGAGAGTGGATTGTTGGCCATGATTTGGTGGACACAATTTGATCTGTTACACTCTCTCTCTGGTAGTGTAAGACAATTCCCATTGATCCACAGCTTCACCAATGCTTGATACCGTCAGGTTTTTCTTTAGGTTTTAGCTATTTGGCAACAGTGCCATCGAATCTCGTTATGATTTTAACTTGAGTTTCCCCGTGTTAATCAACTTTCTTTCACAATAACAAATACCTGAGGACAAAAGATTTATTTGGGCTCACAGTTTTGGAGGTTTCAGTTCCTAATCATACATACGTACATGGAATGTACATACATCCAATCATATTGTCTATTCTATTCTGCTGCCCTTCCTATCCCCCCTACTCCTCCCCTCCTCTCCCATCCTTTCTCTCTATCCAATCTAATGTGACACACTTTTCTTTCTTTTTCTCATCACAACATCATATATGTATTCTGTATAACAATGAGGTTCTCCTTCCATCTTCCATGCAACTCCCCTTCTCCCTCTTTTTCCCTCCCACCTCTCTTCCCTATTTAGTGGTAGTCTTCCTCTCATGCTCTTCCTCCCTATCCCATTTTGAGTCACCCTCCTTATATCAGAGAAGATATTTGGCATTTGTTTTTTAGGGATTGGCTAACTTCACTTAGCATAATCTGCTCTAATGTCATTCATTTGCCTGCAAATGCTATGATCTTGTTATTTTTTAGTGCTGAGTAATATTCCATTGTGTATAAATGCCACATTTTTTTAACGATTCATCTATTGAAGGGCATCTAGGTTGGTTCCATTTTCTAGCTATTGTGAATTGTGCTGCTATAAACATTGATGTGGTGACACAGCCTATCAATTTCTATCAAAAGAAAAGCCTGCTGAGATTTTGCTGCCATTACGTTAAATCAATCCATAAATCAATCCGAATTGTTACAAATTTTAAGGCTTTCAATCCATGTACATGGTATAATCTTCATTTATTTAGGTTTTCTATAATTTTTTTTTTCAAAAATTATCTATGATTTCCTTCATTGAGGTCACATATATCTTGCATTAAGTTTACTTTTAGATATTTGGTTATTTATATGTTGTGATAGCATTATTTCAAAGTGATATCTTAACTTTTTTTAATCTTTATTTCTGGCTTATACAAATTATTTTTACACTGACCTAATATTCAATGACTTTGCAAAATTTACTTATTTATTTCAACAATTTATAAATTCTTTAAAATATTCTATAAACTGAATCATATTATCTTCAGTAATTTCACATCTTCTATTCTAATCTTTGTAACTTTTCATTCATGCTTGATCTTATTCCCCTGTCTAGGCTCTCCAGTATAATGTTACATAGGAGTAGTAATAGTAACTAAACTTATATTACTTTCTATTACAAGGAGAAAGTATTTAACACTTTATCATTAAATATAATGTTTGCTGTATATGTTTTCTATAGATACCCTTTAGACTGAGAAATTTCCCTTCAGTTCCTAGTTTGCTAAGAGTGTTTTGATTATGAATGAAGTCTGAATTTTTAAAATTTTCATAAATAAGCTTTTGTTTTTCTTAAAATGAAGAATCACTTTTGTTGGTTTTCTAATGTTAATCTAGCCTAATATTCATGGAATAAATTGAACTTTATAATGAATTCAATACACACACACACACACACATACACGCACATGCACACAATATTTCATTATTTAGTGTTTTATTTAGGATTATGTATTTAAGTTCATTAAAGGTTGATTTTTGTTTCTTATAATACATCTGTCA
Organism: Urocitellus parryii; assembly: GCF_045843805.1. Lineage (NCBI taxonomy): Eukaryota > Metazoa > Chordata > Mammalia > Rodentia > Sciuridae > Urocitellus > Urocitellus parryii. The sequence continues at coordinate 267,108,715 of NC_135531.1, read as the reverse complement.
AAGTTTGGTATAAAAATTAAGCCATCTTCATAAAATAAATTGGAAAGAGTTGCCTCCTTTCATGTTCTCTGGAAGAACATATAAGATACTTGGAAAAAATTACTCTGGAGGTATTTGAGTCTGAAGTTATCTTTATGTAAGAGGTTTCATAACATATTCAACTTTTAAAATGAAGATAGGAAATTCAGATTGTCTTTTTATCTTTGTTCAGTTTTATAAAGTTTTCTAGGAATTTTCCACTCTGTCTAAAGTTTTTATTTTGAACCAGGTTGCTCCTAATTCTCTAGGACCTCTTCAATATTGGTGTCTTTTTTCTTCACTCTTGATATTTTATTCTCTTTGTTGGTTTCCTAGGGGTCTTTTGATTTCACCCATGCCTTCAAAGAACCAACTTCTGGTTTGTTGATTGTCCCTAGTTACACTTCATTGACTTGGGTTTTTAATCTTTATTTCCTTCCTTCTATATCTTTTGCTTTCAATTTTCTATTTTGTTCTTATTTTTAGCTTCCTGAGATGTTAGATGAGACCTTTTATTTTCAGCTTTTCCTCTTCACAGGCACTTTGGTTTAAGGCCATGCATTTACCTCAAATCCTTTTTTAGTTTTATCCCAGAAGTTTTAGATTGTATTTTCATTATCATTCAGTTTTTTTAAAGGGGGAAAAAAAAGGTGTTTTTTTTAAATTTTTCCTTTAACCACTGGTTTTCTCAGAAATGTTTTTCAAATATTTCAGAATTTTCTAGTTACCTTTTTGCATTTCTTTATAGCTTAATTCCACTATGGTTGGAAAATATACTATACACAATTTTAATCTTTTAAAATTTGTTGAGACTTGCTTTATGACCCAGAATTTGGTCAATCTTGCAAACTAAATGTTCTAGGGAATTTGAATTCTATAGATATTGAGTGTAGAGGTTTTTTCATATTAATTAAACCAAGTTGGTAGATCTTGTTGATAAACTCTTCAGTACGCTTATAATATTTTATACCTGAAGACTCTAATGATTTTGTTAGAATAAGTTATGTTAAAATAATCGTTCACTCCAACAGCTTTGGCTATTTATTCTTACAAATCCAAATATGATTGTAGATTTTTCAGTACCTCCTTCTACTTCAGCTAGATTTTGCTTTATATATTTTGTACTTGTATTATTACTTTTATAAAATTTGGTATTATTATATTTCTTTTCCATAAGTTCCTGAAACATTATTATTTAATAATAATATGTTCTTATTTATCTCTGTAACACTTTTGACATTAACATCTACCTTGTCTGATATTGGTATAGATACACCTGGTTACTTATGGTTCTTGAGTGAATGGCATACCTTCTTACATTATGTTTCATTCAAACTTTCTGTATCCTAATAGTTAAAAGTATGGCTTTTGTGAGCAGGATGGGTGCCAGGAGTTAAAGTTAAATTGATTTAAAGAAAATAAAGCAAAGCAATGTTTCCTGCACACCTGAGCTTATTAAACAGGATCCATACTCACTGTACCTACATGTAGGCATGTGGGGGCAGGGTGAGTACCTGGCCTAAGAACAAGGAACCGGGGAATAATTAAAATAGCAATGTGGTTCAGAGCACAGACTCCCTCCTGGCTCTTCCAGGTCCTAGTAGTACCCAGGACAGATGGTTCACAACCTGATGACTAAAACTAGAGAAAGTTGGAGCCATGAATAGTATGGCAATGGAGACAGAAGGAATGGATTTTTCTGAAACTAGAGAAATTTGTTCACATAAAAGAATGTGCACACAATAGCAAGGAAATATATCTAGAAGGAATAAGTATCCTGATAACGTTTATTAATGGGAAAAACTGGTTATATTCCAGCCACATGAAATTTTTCATTTATAAATCTCCTGACTCCGTGTTGGAGCTAAACTCGTGGGAATTCCATTTATAGCTATTACACTGTCAATAGTGCAACCTGGAATAAAACTCTGAACTTGTCTTACATTCTCCACACCATCTCTAACATGACCAGAACTCTTAAAATAGATGGCATGATAAACTTAAGAAAATCCTTCTTCCTCAAGATATAATTTGGTATGGAAAATACTAAGAAGTGACAATTGTGCAGTCATGATCTACTTAGTTCAAATGATCTAGAGAGGGCCACAGAATTAAAGAGTGCCAGGCTACACTCTTATTTTTTTTTCTTCATGATAATAAAAAATACCAGGCTATTCATATAGATTTATTTTGCAAAATATTACACCAAGAAATATTTGAATGCACTAAGTATATAAATGCAGTGGTATGGTTAAATGTTATAACCTCTGAAGTCAAGAAATTCAAATTTATAGTCACCACATTAAGCATAGATGTGAAAGCATTAAAGTTAACACCATATAGAGTCATATAAAATATTGCATGTGCAAAGGGGCTGAGTTACGTTCATACTGGGAACCATAATTTAGAATTTCCTGACTTCTGAACATGTAACACATCATAGTAATTGATCTAGCTCCTTGGAGCTAATATAAAATATCTTGTTAACATGTTTTCTATCCAATTCTTTCATCATTTACCTTTTGGCTCTTGGAGAAACAATTCATCATGCTCAAATGTTTTCACACACCTGCACAAAGCTAATATAGCAATGGAAGAACCAAAGCGACCAGCATTGAGTGAAAAGATTTGTAAATCATGTAAGTGTATTGTAACTCTGGACACTGAATCTGGATTATGCAAGATGGCACTTTGTCTTGGGGGATAGTATTCTTTTTTCTTTGTCTTGTCACATTGATGGCCTCATAACTCTGCTGGCTACTATGGAGTGTGAGGTATCAAGGTAGCTTATGCCTACAGAATATCTATAGATTGGTAGTTCATAAAGCTAAAATAGAAATATAGAAGAGAGGATACCTATTCCATGATAGGCTAAGCCATGTTGATTTTATGGTTCTAAAAGTGCATCACACCCTTTAGGGCAATTTTCTACTAGGTCCCAAGACTATATATATATATCTTCTCCCAACTCTCTCCTGTTCTTTCCATTTGACTGAGTCTGTAATTCACTGCATTCTCCCTAGTGCACAAGGCTTGCGGTCTTGCTCCATGTCATACAAAGAAAACCAACAGCCAATGGTTCTAAAGAGATTCTTACATTCCAGGCACTGCTTACAGTACCTTATAAACATTGATTTATTTAAACTGGTAGAGCAGGCCTTGGCAAAATACAGCCTTCAGACCAAATCTGGCCTGCCAGCTCTTTTGGTAAATAAAATGTTTTAGGAACACAGTCCCACTCATTCATCTAAGGATTGTTGATGGTTGTTTCTACATGACATCAGAGTTGAGTAGTTACAATACTTATAGTTAGCAAAGCTGAAAATATTTACCGTCCGATGTTTATAGAAAAAGTCTGCCCACTCTGCAATGGAAGATCCCCCTCTGTGCTCACCAAGCCTCGCTCTCCAAGTCACATGTGATGAAGTTAGATTCATGTATAAGAACTCTTTGTTTTCAGAAGGGAGAGGAAACTTCAACAAGAGCAAAATAGTTCAAGCCTGATATTTAAGCCTTTCTCATTATAGAGCAGGTACTTGGGGCCCTGCTCATTACAAATCCTAGCCATCACTTTTCATCCTTGTTATTCTGTTCCTCACACACTGTCATTGCCCAAACTTTACTTTTTCAATTTTTAATCACAAATTCAAGAGTGGCTACCAGCATCTGAAAGAAGGAGTCCAATAGCAAATGGTTGGACCTCTTCAATAATATGTTTGTATCTAAAAAAAAAATTTTTAAAGTATTTTGTAAATTGTAGTTTGCATATAGAGTCCTATAACCCTGTTTCCAAAAAGAAATGTTTTTCTTTTTGGAGAGAAGGGAGCTTCCTTTGGCCCCCCTCAGCACGCCCCACTTTTCCCAGAAGCTACTTCCTTTGACAGTCATTGAGTACATTTTAGCTATATCTTCACTTGCCAAAACATCTGGGGTGAAAAATTAATGTAATCATTCAAACTATTATGCCCTAAAACAATGCTCAACATCTGTCTAACTAGAAACAGCTGTGTATTAGTTTTCTCTGGCTTCCATAACAAAATACTACAGACTGGATGGCTTAAACAACAGAACTTTACATTTTCACAGTTTTGGAGGCTGAAAGACTTAGATCAGGATGCCAGCATTGTCTGGTGCTGGTGAGGATTCTGTTCTTTGCTTGTAGACCCCTTCTCTGTGTCTTCATATGATGGGTGCCTTTTTTAAAGGGCACTTATATCAAAAGCCCTACTCTCATGGCCTCAGACAACCTAATCACTGTCTAAAGCTCCCATCTCCAAATACCACCACATCAAGGAGTAGGACTTCAATGTTGGAATTCAGCCCATAACAAGCTACATCTCTAACGTTAAGCAAGTCTCTTTGATGCCCAGAGACGATCCCCCTAAGCAGAGGTTCAGTGAACCAAAGCACCAGATGCTGCATGCCCTCTACCCGCCTTATACCACCCCTGTGCTGTGTACCTCATCCTCCTATGAACCTCTCTCTCTGAGAGATGCCATACCAGGGCAATAACCATAGGGGTGCCACAGGCTTTGAGCATTTGAAAGCCTCTACTGATATTAGTATAAATCCAGGTTGGTGGGGCCAGGAGAAATATGTGCCTGATACTTCCTGCTGTTCAGAGCACAGAAATTTGGGAAACAGGTAGCTTGAAATTCCAGAGCAAAGCCAGGATCACATAACCAGATACCATAGTATTGTATCTTTCATTGCTGTTGAGTGTCAAAAAATAACCCCAAATTTCATTGGCTAAAAACAGCAAGCACTTGTCATTGCCAAGCAGGACCATTTAGGTGACCCAGAGCAGATGTGCTTGACATCTTCTGAGCTTCTTTATGTGTTTGCAGTCAGGTGGCAGATGGGATGGGAGATGACTGGTCTGGGATTGTCTTAGTCAAAGGTCTGACACCTTGGGTGATGGAGGTGACAGGCCATGTGGTGACCCAGTTTTATCCTCAAGGTGGTGGCAAGTTCCAAGATGGAGCTGGAGCACACAATCCTGACCCAGGCTCAAGATTGGCATGCTGAGACTTCAGCCATCTACTAGTCAAAGACAGTCATGAGGCCAACCCATATTCAAAGCCTAAACATGCATGCAACCTTTTGATAGCAGAAGCCTCAATGACACTAGATAGGATGGACATAGGACTGGGTGAAGAACAGTGGCCAGCTTTGCAATCTACCCAATTAATGTAAGCTGAGAAACAGCAACTGTTCAATGAATGAATGAGCTCCAGACAGCCGTTCATGTCTTTCTCTCCATGTGCTGTTCTTTCCTCTCTATGGAATGACCATGGTGGTGGAAAAGAACACAGAAATCTAGTGATCAGATGAGCTATGTCAACTTGAACCATCACTTTCCTCCTTTGAGTCTGACTACTTAATTTTAAAGGCTTTTCTTCTTTGGAGGTCCTATGTTTAAGTCAGATTAAATCAGATTTTCCCCTCTCAGCCTTTCTTAGTCGACCTCCTTCAGCATTGTACTGGAGGTGCAGACATAGGTATTCTCTAGCTCTCAAAAGCAGTGCTTTGTTGATATAGGTGCTGAATAAACGTTGACTGACTGGTTGATTCTAGGTCTGCCTGACCCAATGAGATGGTGTGATTAGAGCTCAGAAAAAGATTTGGTGAGCACCTTTTTTTTCTGAGTCTTCTTGAGATCAGTCCACACCAGCAGGATAAAAGTTGACATTCTCAGCCTAGAGAGAAGATGAGCTCCTGAGATGAAGGTAGCACATTTTTGTCTTACCATCATCTCATGAACTGAGACTTACTTCCTCCCTGTCTCCATTATCAGAGGCCTCCAACATATGGAAACTATTTTGATAAATAACTCACACACTGTCCAGGACATAATAGTTATACCAAATTAGCAAATTTAAAAGGTATGTGAGAAACACAATATCCTTATTTGAAAAAAAAATGAGTTATTTGTTATGTTTGCTCCAAACAGGCACCATCACACTTTTTCATAAAAACAAACTTTTTCATCATCAGCTCAATAACTTACTAAAGATTTGCATTTTGTATTCCTCATTACTGTACCTGGCACATAGTATGTGTTCATTAAATATTTTATAAATTTAAGTAGATTGAGGCAAAAAAAAGAGATTTACTTACTATACTTAGATTGTGTTTGCATGTTGCAAAAACATCTAGCTGAAAAATGAAAACTCCAATCATTTCAGTGCCTAATTATGCCACACATTCAGACATCTGGGAAACATTTGGAGCATTTTGCTTTACCCCTGAATGTTTTGGTGTCCTACAGAGGAAAGCCTCAGGAAATGGCTGTGGGTGTTTGTGGTGAGGGGAGTGTGCAATGTGGGAGGTAATATTTTGAAAGTGGCTTCTGGGAGGGACTGTGCTGCAGAAGTTGAATTGAAAATGGGTTCACCCCTCTACGCTGACTGCCACGTAAATTTGGGGTAGTTTTTGATCATAATAAAGCAATTAACTTCAAGAATCCCTGCAACATCCATTACGCTTTGCTTTACAAGCTTATACTAATGATTCAACAGGACATACAGTTTGAGAAAATCATTCTATACCAATTTAATGAATAGCAGCTATTGATTAAAAATAGAAAACATAAGGGTTTTGAATCCAAATGGAAAAATATTTATAAGTGGCTAACTAGAAAAAAACCCAAAAGATAAAATATCCTACACATTAGCAATACATACAGCTCTATCTATTGAGTAAAGACTGGGAGACTCTAGGAAGATACCTTGTCTGGTCATGATTGTATCTTAAATGACAATGTACACTGACCTGTCTCCACCCAGCATGGAAACTTCATATGTGGATAGTTTTACTGGGATCACATATCACACCTTTGAAACCAAGTCTTTTCTTAATTCATTATTCTTTGCTTGTGAGCTTTTTCCATGCCAGGTTCTAGTTCACAATGTATACCTTTGAAAGACTCTCACAGCCTAATAGGGTAGGAAGACAGGTCACCAAATAATTACTAAATATAAATTTAATATTTTTGTTATACTAGTTTGGGACTTTGAAAGGTCTTTGAAGCAATCTTGTGTGGCTTACAACACATTAGTGCTCAGCTCTAATCTCCCTGTGGTAGGTAAAGTAAAATGGGATACCTGAAATGAGGAAGCAGAAAAAGACTATAAAGACAGGAGTCCTTGTTTCTTAAGGGGACAATAATTTTAGCTACACACTTCCTCAAAATGATTACTTGCCATTGGAAATAATCCAGGCAATAGAGACTCTTTAAATCATGCATCTTTTATATATAGTTATGAGTCCAAGAAGCTAATGCCACTCTCCCCCAAACCTCTACCTGAATCCTAGCAGTTCTTTCACCCTTGTGCTTTCAACCAAATGATGGTTTTTCACATTTTGTGATTTGTGTGATATAAGAAAATGAGATTGGCATGCTTATTTTTTTTCCATACTAGACACTTCGTATTTTCCAAATCAAATGTTATAATACAAAATTATTGGGATACACTGTTGCAACCTGGTGGTCCATCATTTCATTGCTCCCTGCCAAGTGAAAGTTAGGAAGGGTTCATGCCTTATATTTGGAGAGCCTACTGGCTGCCAGAGTTGAGGACTTGAGATAGCAGAGAATTAATGAGGATCAGTTCTAAAATGGCACTCTGAGGTATGTAAGCTACATGTGGGCATGAGATTCACAAATTTCCTCAGTTTCCCAGATGTCACTGATAACCAAGTTCATCAGTAGAAGTTAGAGTCAACAAAGGCAAGGTGTTCAGACTCAAGGGGAATCCATTTTTCCCCCCACATTTTACATTTAAAAATATTTTATTTTGACTAGGTCTAGTTAAATTTCTTACCAAAGGCCACCAAAAGGGTTTAGCTTGAAGAGTATGTGGAATGGTTCTGGAACTATTGCTAAAGATAGACTTTTTTTTATTTTATTTACACATAAGCCCAAACATTATTTATTACTGGTTTTTTTTCCTATGCTAACTACTCCCCTTCTTTACAGTTGCCTGGTTAAGACACCACACAGAAGACCCCAAAACCAGGACCTGAAAAAAACATATCAATTTGTTATATCCCAATTTGACTTGGATGGTAATTACATAATAATTTCTTTGATGAATATTTGTACTTCAATGTTTTTTTTTCCCATTTTAGGCTCGTGGTAGAAAAATTATGTGTCAACAACATAGCTAGTCAAGGAATTAAAAAAGTCATTTAAGAACAAAAAGAAGGTAAAAAGAACATGTGAATAATCAATATATCATAGGCAGCAAAGAAAAATAGCCCATTTCAAAGTGGAAAACAAAACGGTATTGAAGAAAAAATAGAATTTTCCATAACATCAATTGCACTTCATTCTCCAAATGTGTGCCATTTTAAATGATTAAGGTTTTTAACAATCCAGAATAAAAAGAGCAAAGAGTAAAGAAAATAAATCTTTCCCTCTTCAAAATTTGCCATATTCAAACTAGCCAACAAAAACATGGGATCACTTGGACACAGCTCTGGCCATAATTAAATTAGAATGTGTTTAAATGCTTAATGGCATGGTATTTTACACTGAGTTTGAAACATACACCTAAACACTCAGGCCATCATGAGTTATTAACATAAAGTGCCCCATAACTGGAGAAGTGTGGCAGCCTATTATCACTCCTCCCTGGCTAATGAAACCAATCATCCTCTCCAGGGTTTCAGCCACACAAACCAAAATCACTCTCCCTATAGCTTGAAAGGTTTCAGAAAGCATGCAAGCAGCTAAAAGACAGCCCTTTTACCTGATGAAATGACCCTGAAATAAAGGCTGGGATGTTTTTACTGAAGTGTAGATGAGTATTTTCTTCTAATGCTTTCTACCTGTCTACCTCTCTGTGTGAAATAAAAAATTCTATTCAGATCCCAAGAGACTCAAGCAGCATGACCACAGTTTACTAATTACTATTGAGAACCTTCGATGTCAGGAGAAGATCACAGTTCAGAAAGATAAGTCTGCCGTATTTGCTGAGCTTATTTTGATCAGGTTTTGCTGAAGTGCATACATTAAAAAAGCCTTTAGCATTAAGTTACAGAAGATGAGAGGATTCAGACTTGTAAGAAATAGTGTGGCTATCAAACAATGAACTGTATAATCAAAATTTTAATTGAAATTAGGGCTGGCTGAACCCCTTAGCTATCAGGATTCATGAGCCAGCATTGGGACTCAGGACTTTGGCAAGAACAGTGATCTCTCCTCTCTAGACATTTTGGCATAGACCTTAGGCACTTTTGCCAAATGTGTCTCACTGAGCTCTACCCATTGGGCTAATGATCCTCCTAATCATTAGGCCAGACCCAGTTAAACAGTTTTCATAACAATAGGTGCCAGAGAGTGACAGTCAGAATGGACAAGATTGCTAATACTATAAGCACAGGAGACAGCTAGCAGCCTTCTCACCACGGAGACAAGGAGAATTGATCTTAGAATCCTCTTACAAGCCAAACAAACTAGTAGAAATGAAAGAACATCTTGTAAAGAGGAGAATTTAATATTAGAGATAGAAGTTGAGGTCAAATGAACATTTTGAGATAATAATAAGAGAAACAATTTGATTGATGGAGGACTTCCTAATGGTCAAACCCAGACCATGGCTAGATTTTTTCCAAGCCCCTATTGGGAAGCCCAGCAGAGGCCAGGGGAGAGGCAGAAGTCTGTGGGAGTCACAGAAGAGGTGAGCCATGTACAGAGAGTCCCCAGGTTAGTACAGGAGGATCGGCTGGCCACCTGATCCATGGTCCTTAGGGAGCTGAGTGTAAAACCCAGCCTTATGTAAGACCAAATGAGAAACAGAAACTAGAAGGGGAGGAGCAAAGCAGATATGGAAGAGCAAAAGGGAAGGTGGAATGAGCCGGAGGGAGATAACCACTCACATCGGGGTTGCAGATTAAAGATTCCTTTATTGGATGTTGGCATCCTGAGACATGGTTAAGTTGGACTCCTTTAAAAACACAGTCTGAGAGGAAATTGTATGCACAGTCTTAAAGGGGTCTTGTCACAATGAGAATAATAAAAACAACACCTGCTGCTAGTACTTACTACTTCTTTGTGTTAGATATTATCTTAGGGGCTTTTAGTCACAATAAATTAGAACCAGTATTAAAACAAAAATAACTACCATTCATGGCCCAGAACTGTACTAAGTACTCTGATCACATTATTTTTATCTAAGCTTCCAAAATCTTCACAGCATTGTCATTTATTGATTATTTCCATTTTACAGGTGAGGAAATTGAAGCTCAGAGAAGTTAATAAATTGCCCACGTTTGCCCAGTGTATAGTATTGCAGCAGCCAAGCCAGCACTTGAATAAGTTTTTGTCTGAATACCAAGATCAAGACCAGGCATGATGGCCCCCACCTGTAATCCCAGTGACTTGGGAGACTCGAGCAGAAGGATCGCAAATTCAAGGCCAGCCTCAGTAATTTAGCAAGGCTGTAATCAGTTTAGTGAGCTTTTGTATCAAAATAAAAAATATTAAGAACTTGGGATGTGACTCAGTGGTTAAGCACCCCTGGGTTCAGTACCTGGTGCCAAAAACAAAGATACATTTCCAAAAGTTGAGTGAAAGTCTAGACACTGGGTCAAAGAGCTATTGGGGTGAAGTGGAAGCTCAACAGTTTTGAGGATATTACAGCAGTTGCCCTTATAACCAGTCACTTATTTCATATTTGGGGTGGCACCACCCATGTCTTGCCACCTATTTCTTACTTAATGATACTTTAAAATCCTTTAACAGAACACAGAACTTTTTCTTGATGGCTACAGACAAATTTTAAAGACTCTCGAATACAGCTAATAGTGTGCCAAATTTACTTGAAGATATTATATAACAACATGGGAGAAAAAAAATCTTCTAACAAAGGCTTTGGATAAAAACAGAGATAAAACATGAGAAGGAAGCAGGAAGAGGAGGGTAGGGATCAAAGGAAGAAAATAGTCATTCAGTCCTCAAGTCCTTACTGTGCTTTTCCTATGGCCTTTGTGGAAGCAAAGACTCAGAGAAATCACACAAATAGTGGCCCAGAAAACAGCTGAGTCCAAAGCCAGTTCTCTTTGTACATTGTCTAGTTTGGTAAAAGTCAAAGTCCCCAACAATGTCATTAAGTAATGGTGGAATAGTAAGACCTTATCCACCTATGGATGCCCCTTACCACCACAGATTATGGCCCAATGCCGATATCCAAAAAGAGTTCTCTGGCCAGGCCCAGTGATGCATGCCTGCAAAACCAGCCACTCAGGAGGCTGAAGCAGGAGGATTGCAAGTTCAAACCAGCTTCAGTAACTTAATGAGGCCCTTAGCAAATCAGTGAGACTCTGTCTCTAAATAAAATAACAAATGGGCTGGGGGTATGGCTCCGTGGTTAAGCGCCTCTGATTTCAATCCCTGACACAAAATAAAATTAAAAAAAAAAAAAAAGAGCTCTCTGCCTTCAGAATTCTGGAGGTGCCGGAGGTCATTTCTGGTTCTGATCATCATAATTCCTGTGGAGGACAGAGAGCTCTCGTATGAGACACTTTAATGTCAACTCTGAATTCCATGTTATAATAAACTTCTCTCACCAGCAAGAGAAAGAGAAACTCCTAGATGCTAATCTGCAAGTGACCTTGTAAGCCTGAGTACAAGCAGAGCTCACGGGGAGAACTCTGAGGTTTCCCTGATGGGGCGCCTCCTTTCTTTGATGGCTTCTTACCCACAGTGTTTTTCTTTATGTGTTCAAGTCCTGTTGGGAGAGAAGCACTAATTCCTCTTGATAAGCCTGTGGCTTGGTCCCTGGTGGCTTCTGTCAAGAAGATGGTGCCCCGACCATCAGAGATACACAACGGGCATGGAAAGTGATTCCTTTCATTAGATCGTTAGAAAAGAATGGAAAGCAGAAGACTGGAAATGGCTGAGTATCAGCCATAGCTCATGTTTATTTTAATTGCATTCCCCCTCCCCAAAATTCTCCTGGGTGAAGAGAAGTTAAAATACTACTCTTAAAGAGATCACAAATCACATGAATATTAGGAGGTGACCTGATGGTCTAGCAGTGGCCTAGGGAATGTGCTAAACAATCCTTTGTGGCAGTATTTAAGTCATTACAGTTGGCACTAATTATAAAAGGAAACCACATCTTTTTCTTGTAACTGTTTCACCATATGCCAGAAATAAGTTCCTGTATCTCCACTTGGATTACCGTACCTGAACTCTCAAAACAGACTTCCTCTAAGAGGAGGAAGTTGTGGGCTTAATTGTGTCTCCCATTCCCCACTTAAAAAAAAAAAGAAAAAACATATGTTGAATCCTAAATCCCAGTACCTCAGGATGTGACTATATTTGAGATAGAGTCTTTGAAGAAGTACAAAGGTAAAATGGGGTCACTAGGATAAGCCTTGATCCAAGATGACTGACATCCTTAGAAAAACATGATGTTTAGACACAGTTACATGAAAAGCAAAGCCCATGAGAATACAGGGAGAAAATATAGCTCCCAAACCTAGGAGAGTGGCCTCAGGAGAGACCTGACACCTTAATCTTAGATCTTCAGCCTCCGTAACTGTGAGAAAACAAATTTCTGTTGTTTAAAAAAAAAACAAAAAAACAAAAAAACAAGTCTTTGGTACTTTGTTATGACAGCCCTAGAAAACTATCGGTGTTTGACATGGACAAGTCCATGACAGCCAGAATAAATCTCCCAAGTGGATGCTTACTCCCGTGATTATTTTAACTCAACTCTCACAACTGCTGATGTAAAGAGTATTGCTAATCCTGAAGCTAGATGGAATAACATCTCTTCCTCCAAACCCCAGAGGCCCAGGGAGAAGATGGAGTTGGGTAGCTCAAGGGTTGATGTGTCTGCCCTTCTATCTAACAAACACCATTAATCATAATTAAATGAATATTCTTTCTTTCCGGACCAGTGCGGTGGCCTGTTAATGGTTTCTTCTATTCTTACTCCCTCCAATCAATTCTCAGAGCAATAAGGCCTCAAAGGCTTTGCATTGCACTTACAGTAAAATCCAAAATCCTTAGTGTGACCTATACAGCTGCCTAGAATCCAGCCCAGGCCACCTCTGTCATCAGCCCCCCACAGTCTCACCATCCTCAGTTTGGGGTGCTTTCTGCCTTCCCTGGGTCCCTGCTGAGAACTTTCTGCTGTTTGTTGCTGGGGGACCTCTTAGCTTGCTGGTTCTTCTCTACGGGGTACTCTTCCCCATTCTATACATGGCCAACTCCTGCTGGACTTCCAAGTCTCAGTTTGAAGTGACTGCCTCCAAGAGATTTCTCCACCATGCTCCTAAAATACACCCTCTGTGTTCACGTTATTGTCCACCCCACCCAATGAGTCATTACTTCACCACAAGTATTATAACTCCTAAATATTTCATTCGCTCTCCCGTGTACTTGTTTTTCTCTAACCAGAAGATCAAGGGCTCTGTCTGGTTGATGACCACTGCAGCTCCATGGTTGACTGAGTGAAGGGATGAATAATAGAGAAGGTGAGAGGACTTCGCAAACTCTATGCTGTTGCATAAATGCTAATTATAATTTTAAGATTTTTTAAGTCCTGTTGAAAGAACTTGTGTCTTCTTTTCTTTCCATGCCTCATTTCCTCAGTAAAAAGGTAACTGAATTGATTAATTCATTCATTATTTGAAAATGATGTTATGAATGAACTGTCATCACAAATAATTTATGATTTATAGCGATGTGTGGGTTTTAAAATGGTTTTCACATATCTTAGCTCACATTGATTTTCACAGCTACACCATGAGTTGGAATTCATATTCCCATTTTACAGATGAAGAAATTGAGGCTAAGTAAACTACTCAAGTCCATACAGATCATAAATGGTAGGTACAAGAGTTTTTCATGGCCTCACTGTCATTATCACAATCAAACTGCCTAATAATTATACTTCCTGCCAAACATGGTGGCACATGCCTGTTATCCCAGTACCTCGGTAAACAGGAGGATTGCAAGTTCAAAGCCAACCTCAGCAATGGCAAGGTGCTTAGCAACTCAGTGAGACCCTGTCTCTAAATAAAATACAAAATAGGTCTGGGGATGTGGCTCAGTGGTTGATTGCCCCTGAGTTCAATCCCAAAATAATAGAACCAAATAATAGTAGTAGTAGTAGTAGTAGTAGTAGTAGTAGTAATAACACTTCCTGAGCCAACATGATGAATAAGATACTAGCATTGGGAGGATCCAAGCATATGTAAATTAGGAGATTGCCCTGTAGTTTGATTTGGTTTCAGATAAGAGACTTTGTTGAGCCTCTATGAGGGAGGGATCCTACATACTTTATTTTTTCTCTTATAAACTAATTCTTGAACTTGAGCATATTCTGCCACTAAAATATTATTGTTATCATTCTAATTTCAGGCAAATTTCCCCCAAATTACTTTGTTCTTTATAGCCCAGCATCGTATTTTTTGCCTAATGAAAAATTATATTGCTTTTTTCTAGGAGTAGCATCTCATTTACCAAATTGGGTATTATTTTCCAGAAGATGGATGGTTCTGTGAATATTATCTCATTGATTAAACATATATCTATATTATAATGTTATTATTAGGTTAGTATTCACAACAGATTATATTCCCTCTTGAGAGGATAGTTACAAAATAATTTTGCTAGGAAAATAGATTTTGTGGTCAAAGTTGGAAGACAATAGAATATGCAAAAAACAATGTTAGTAACACTTAAAAAATAGTCAAGATTAATATAGGTACTATTTAAAATCCCCTGGATAAATGAGAAAAAGCAACAACTCACTATAAAAAAGAGCAAAAAATATGAAAAAGGGCTTACAGAATACATGCAATTACACAGCTAACAAACATAAAATACATAACATCACTAAAAAATTAATGCACATAAAGTAGCATTTGTATAAAACGTTAGTAAAAACTTTAGAAGTTGAAAACATTTATGTAAGCAAAAGCATTCTGAGGTGTATATTATTTTAATTATTAATAAAGATGATTTTATAATATCCACTTAATTTTAAAATGTGCATACATATGATTCCATCTCTAGGGCTCTATCTTCTTGAAGTACTAGATTCTCTATGTGATCATAACAAACTGTTGTTGCATTTGAAATTTTTACATTTGATTCAACAAGTATATACCAGTTGCATCATATATTTGCCATCAGGAAAATTTACTCAAAAGAAATTGAGGAGAGGCTAAATAATAAACTCTCCTTGAATGGGACTGAAAAGGTGATTGAACTGACAAAGTCACGAGGACATTCAAAGAAACCATTCCCATGTCCTACAGAAGAGCCGTCCTCACTGCCAACAAGGGGCAATGGAAAAGACCAGTCGGTTTGGACTCAGCTGTGTATAAGTTCCAGTCTTTGATCTGATGCTACTTATGTGACTTTTGGACAGCCTTTTCACCTGTCTACCCTCAGTTCCCTAACAATAAAATGCATGAAAATAAAAAGGCACATCTTAAGGAAAAAAAAAGAATAGGCTGATATCTTGGTTGGCTGTTAATTTTTATAAAAAAGAAGCAGCAGAAGTCATGACACGTATTATGCAATCAACAAATATCAGTCCCCGTGCTACAAGACCCAGGGTCTGTGCAGGGAGGAAGGTGAAGCTGGGGCAGATGACTGCTGCTCTAGCCATTATTCATCATTCATTTCTCTATATTTGTTTATTGCCTTGTCAGAGAAACATAGCACTTGATTCTAAAGGTACAATAGACAATAGACAAGTTTGCTGCCAAGGAGCTATCCCTGTATACCTTTTAACATGTCCCATCACTTAGATTGGGTCAAAGGAATTCCTCCTAAACACCAATGGAGAAAACAAGCATCTCTGTAGCAAGAATAACTGAAAACAGCACTACTGATAAGACCAATACAGAGAGTTTAATGGGTGCCAGGCACCATTCCCTTCAATATGTAAATTATCCCACCCAATCCTTTAAACCCTGTGGTGCAGGTTTTAACATTACTGAACAAGTCTTAGTGGGCAATGAGAAAGGGTCTTGCCACTTTGGGGCACTAAACTTACCCAAAGTTTTAGATGTGAGACAAGCTCATAGTTCAGAGCAAGCCGCTCTATCGTGGACTTACACCAGATTCTATAAAGACAGGCTTCAAGTCAGTGTAATTCAGGAAGAATACTGGATCAAGAAGAATAAAAACTATTTCTTTGGTTAAAGCCAACAATCTGAGCAGTTCACCATGTAATCAATGACAGACACCCTAAGGTGTCAAGCCTGTGCAACCAGGTAGCTGACTCCAGATTCCTACAGAAGAGACATGTGAGTCATGTAAACTAATAAATGCCTTGGTCCAGAATTTATCATCTGTTCATTCCACAAATTTTCATGAATAACTCCAATGTGCCAGATACTCTTTGACACACAGAACATAGCAGTGAACAAAACAAACAAAGGTATCTGTCCACCTGTAGTATATATTCTTGCATGGATGTAGACACTAAAATAAATGAGTAGAACACACATCTCCTTTATGAAAATTGCTACCAAGAAAAATAAAAATAGAGGTTGGTGCTTTAGCCCCTTGTGGTATTGCAACAGAGTATCACAGACAGGATAATCTCCAAACAACAGAAAATTATTTCTCACAGGCTTGGAGTCTGGGAAGTCCAAGATAAAGCACCACAGATCGAGTGTCTGATGAAACCCATGGCTCATAGGCAGAACCAACTGGGGTCCTCACATGGTAGAAGAGTGGAAGGGAGCAAATCCACTTCCACAAGCAATTTCAGAAGGACTCTAATGTCATCCATGAGGGCTTTGCCTTCATGGTTTAATCACCTCCTGAAGACCTCATTTCTCTCTTTCCATTGTCTCTTTTTTCCAGCACTAAGGATTGAACACAGCACTTCACACATGGTAGGCAAGTTCTTCTACCAGCAAGCTACATCCCTAGCCCTTTGTTTAATTTATTTTGAGACAGGATCTCATCAAGTTGCTCAGGCTGGTCTTGAACTTGTGACCCTCCTTCCTCAGCCTCCCAAGCAGCTGGGATTACAGGTGTACACCACCATACCTGGCTTTGTTTTTAATTGATACATAATAATTATATTTATTTGAGGGGCTAAGACCTCATCTTTTAAACTTATCAAATTGTCCATTCAATTAAAATGCATGAATATTGACAGACACATTCGGAGCATAGCAGAAGTTAAGAGCTCTGCTCAGGGGAGGGGAGGGGAGCCAAAGGTTTGTTAACCTTTATCCACAACCTCAACACGTTGGGGAAGATCATTTCACCTGAGTAAATGCAGCAAAACAGTCTTCCAGATAAAAATCAAAATAATACAAATGAATAATAAAGAAACAAATTGCTATATTGCCATTTTTATGCTAGATTTTGCTGTAAGAGTCCTGATTAGTACTGTAAACACATTAACTATGAATGCTGTCTGCTTACTAAAGAGTTTAAAATATTTACAAGAATATGGTGAGTCAGACTTATAATTTTAATTAAATATTTAGAAATTAGATTTAGCCAGTAATCACTGTGTACATGTTTAAGAAAATGTAATTTGTAAAATTCATACCTTTTTATTTATTTGTTATAAAAACAATATATAAAGAAATAGAGGAATGTTAAGCTTTTATACTATTGAAAATACTCATTGATTAATACATTCATAAGACTAATACATTGGGCACTGGAAAAGTACAAGAAAAACCAACTGCTTCTCTCCAAATAAAAAAACCTCAAACATATTACATATAATACCAAGGTCTGGCAAACTTAAGTAACTTATTCTCTTGAGTGACAAAGTCATCAAGGATTTGAAAGTGACCACTAAGCTAATAGCTTCCTAACAATCACAATATATAATTAAAGTGTGCAGAAGAAAACCTGATTCAAATCGGCTCTTAGTATTCCTCTCCCCTTGACCCCAGGCTAAACCAAACTGTAAGTGTTACCAGGGTAATTCAGGCTACCACTCAGGCACCCACCAGCACACATGCACATACACCCTCAAGGATTATTCAGACACTGTGAAGTCATCCTAAAAAAAAAAAAAAAAAAAAAAAAAAAGAGTTTTCCTCTGTTCCCTTCCCTCCTACCAACTCTAAATCTTTCATAATGAAAAACTCATAGAATTTCACCCATTCAAATGGTCTGGATAGATCTATGACACCAAAATGGTCCTCCAGTGAATCAAACATCCCTCTGTTCACTCCTGAGCTAAGACCTCTTGTTGAACCTGGACTGTCCCTATGACTTATCACAACCAACAGAAGGAGGCAGAAGTGACCCTTTAGGACTTTCAAATCCAGTCTAGAAGAAGTCTTGCAGGCCTAATTTGGTCTCTTGAGGCTCTCGCTCTGGGGGAAAACAAGTGGCCATAGGAATAGACTGATTCCTACTTTGGCTTCTTCCCAACCTGAGGCCACCATGATATGCACCAAGTTTCAGCCAGCCACCTGGTAAAAGAAATGACCATGCAGTCCTTGGGTGTGGCAGCCTGAGAGCTGGACCTATGAGCAGTGCAGCATTTAGATGTCTCCAATCTGAGCCACCATCTGACTACAGCTGCATGAGGTGCCCCAACAAGCAAGAACAGCCCAGTTGAGCACATCAACCCTCAGAACTGTGAGAGATCGGGATAAAACATTGCTTTAGACCACTGTGTTTTGGAGTGTTTTTTATATTGCAGTAGATACACAGTGATTACTCTGCAAATACTCCTTTTAGCATCTTCTCAGTACCTCTTTAGTTAATAAGCCCTAAATGATCCATCAGCCATGCTCCTTTTTACTCTATCCAGACTCCGACCAGCAAAAACAAACACTTTATCTAGTATTTCAAAATTATCACCTATTAGGATATCCAGACAAAGAATATTTTCTTTCTCCGTTTTCAGGAAATAGTTGAAAACTAACTTAATAATGAACATTTTCCAAGCAACATTCCACTCGAAAACTCATGGGAGTTATAAAATAACCCCAAACTAAGAGAGTGGAATGGCTCACCCTTTAAATTCTTTATATCTTGAAGTCTTTGATTTAAATCATTATATTTTTAAAAAAATCAAATCACACAGTGCTCTTAATAAAGCATTATTATTTCAAGGAAAAGGATAAAACTTTCCAAATGCAAATGTTTAGCTGGGGTAGAGTTGTAAAAGATTCCAAGACATTAGTCAGGAGATGGATTGCTTTGCTATTACAAGTCTGGGTTACAATATCACTGGAACCGAATTCCCGTCAGATTAGTCTTTACTCAAAATGAATGTTTGTAATTATGAAATGAAATAAGTTTTAATTTGAATTGCCTAAAAAGGGGAAACCAAATATTGTGTAATTACAGGAGAAGAAATTTGAGATGGAAAACAAGATAGTGTTATTTACAAGTAAAAAGGCTTTTATGGGATTATGGGGCATTAATGTGCATATTTGTAGGATTTGGGGTGGCAGAATTTGGAACTAAAATATTTTTCATCAACGTTTATTTACAGAGTGCATGCAAGAAATGGAATCCCAGACACATCTGATATTGGGCTTATTTAAACCTTTTATATCCCTACTAACTCTGAAAAGACTCAATGTTAGCCACACATAATGGAAGCAATCACGGAGTGTGATAAAATAAGTATTTGAAAACCACATGCAACTTTTAGGCTCAAATCCAGAACTATAAAATCCACCTAGAGACATAATGAGCCTGCCTCTCCTTGCTCTCCTTGGAAGAGTAAAAGCAGTAAGGAGGAAAGATGTCTTTATTCTCTGTACACACCTCAGGGCACCTGAGTGGAGCCCCCAAATGACTTGCTAGTGCTTTATTGCAAAGGCCGCCCACAAGTGCCATTTTGCTCCTCTGGAGGACAGACACTTTTTATGCTTGGCAAAAATGCATCTTAAGCAACTCTTAGTCTCTTCCATTTTCCCTGTCCTCTCTCCTACAAACCCATTTCTTACATCCAGGAACTCAAAACTGTAAAAAATAGGTTTGTCCCAATATTCTTTTCATAGTTTGCTCACTCAGCTTTTGTGGCTCTGAAACTGTTGCCCCAATCTTTTCTGGGATAAAACTTTCCAATTAAGGATCTCCTTCCTCTGACAAAAACAACCGACTTCACACTAAACCACCCTTTCCAGAGGCATTGTCTCCTTAAAAGGAATGACAAAGAGACAGGTCATGGTTCCCTACATATGCATGTACTTCTTCAGACATTGTAGTTACAGCAGAAAGTGGAAACCAGTCAGGCACTACATTTCCCAGAATCCCTTGCAGTCTGTTGCAGCTTTGGGACTCAGTTCTGACCAGTGAAATCTAGACAGAAGTGTCAGACAATACCCTTATGTCTGGCCATGAAAAATTTCCATACAGCTTATTTCTATGCTCCTTCCCCCATTCAGCTTACTAGAAGGGAGATAACCCCCATGATGACTTGGCAAACATCACTGAATCTGGGTCCCTGATTGACTTCATGGAAAAAGATCAACCATATTTATGTTTTCCCTCCCAATGTTGTTTAAGAGCAACAAGTGTGTGTGTGAGTGTGTGTTTAAATTGCAATTATAGTGCCCTAGAAACTAGTTAGGCCAAAGGAATCATTCTCTAGTGACAGCAAATCAGACAACTTGGAGACAGATTTGGGAAAGTTAAACCTTCCAATTCCTTGCAAATCACCTAGTTCAAAAGTCATCTACACATAGAACAATTTTAGGAAGGATTTGCCATTAGTCAGAGACAGAAACACATATGTGCCCAAATGTGTGAGTTAGAGAGTTAGAGTGTCTGTCCTCTTCCCTCTTCCTGCCCAAGGACTTAATTTAATCTGGCTTCTCACTGTCTATTCTCAGCAATCATTTCCAAGCCTCAGATAATTTCAATCAGTTTCCCCAGAATTTTAATTTAGAAGTTTAGTGATCAACAAAAATCTTCTGTGTCATGATCTACTTGTTCATTCATTCAAACACTTATTAAATATCCCAAATATCAAGCATTGTGTTAAGCACTGAGTACACATGGATTATTGTTCACTGAGGCCAGCAGATACAGTAATAGCCATGAGAACTAATAAGAATTGTAAAACAATAAAATAGGTAACCACATAGGTATCATTATTGCTTAATTTACTAATCACATCATGTGCTATAACATGTGCCAGACACAACACTCAGGATATTCCTTATTTTATTTATTCATCACAAAAATCCTATCATCATTTTATAAATACAGAAATCAAGCAACATGAAGCAACATGAGGAAGTTGTTCAACACTAACCACTATGTTCAACTCTTCTTCAATGTCATAATACCCAACAGACTAACTTCATTCAGAACATATTTATTTGGCCCTCAATTCTGATGATTCAAAAGCATCACACCAACATCAACTTGACCCTGATGAGGACTTTATGGGTAATGGTGTCACAACAGTAGGAACACAAAAAGAAGAGATCATATCACAAAACGGGAAGCCAGAAAATATTTCAGTGTTGTTGCTCTTATGACAACTCAGTCTCTCAAGAGTTCAGGGTCTCACAACAGCTACCTTAACCCCATCCAGGGGCAGTTACCTGGTGACCTATGGACCTCCCACTACCCCACCTCTAAAGCTCCCACCATCTCTCAGTACCACATCAGTTATTAAGAGAAAGTGAAAACCAGTCAAGCACTACATTTGTTGGGACCAAACTCCCAATACAGGAACCATTAGGAGACATACTCAAACCATCTCCAGACCATGGAAACACTATCAGGTTGGGATTTAAAACAAAATTCTATCTCAATTCCAATGTCATTTCCTAACTGTATGACTTTCGGCAAACCAGTTAAATATCCTAAGTTACCATTTCTAATATGAAATACATCTGAAATGCCATCTTGGTCCCAAAGAAAATAACTTCTACTAAAAGTTAAATTGCAAGGCCTAGAAGTTCACAGTGTTTGGATGTACACTATGTATTCAAACCCCAACAGTTCAATTGCTTCTGAAATGTCAGTGGGGGAAGAGGAAGCTTAAATAAATATTCAGTGTCATATTATGGTTGAATTCTAGATGTTGGGTCTTAAATTCCTGCTTCTCTTCACACAAACTGAGACCTTGATTGAAAGATTTTATCTTCACAACATAAACCATATGATAAGTTACCAGCAGTGTTCCTGTGACACAGGGAGCTCCTGTCTCACACGACCCCATGTAGGTGTGACTGTGGCTCTGGAAGAGCCCACAAGAGGACATCTGATAAGCTTCTGGGCTGTGAGATGCATACTTTCTAGAGTTCACTCTGTAGATACTGATGGGTGCCACATGCCCCTTGACTGAATCCCTGCACTCCAGGGGCTTATTCAGGCTCAGCCCCAGACTATGAGTCCAGCATCCCCAGGAAAACTGAGAAGTACACATGTGGAAGAGACTTTGAGACTCTGCTGCAATAAGAATCAGGGAGTTAGACCCCTGGGCAGTCAGGAAACAAAGTTCATCAATACTGATGGATTAAAGATTCAGGAGAATGGGGGGTCTTCGTCTTCCAAGCATATTAGGAGCAGCAGGAATCAGCTTTGGCTAACAGGGATGAAATTCAGTGGTCCTCACATAGGATCAGATAAAGGAGGATGACCAAAGTAGCAACATTTTAAAAAAATCTTTAACACCACTAGTCTTTAAGGAAACTGGAACATGTTCATTAATTTATTTATATAAATTATATATAATTATATATTATATATATATATATATTATATATATATATATATATATATATAATTTCTTTTCTTTTTTCCATTTTGTTTTATTTTTCAAGTGAGTTCAGGTATAAAATTGTTAAGAGTGAAACTTCTGGAATCAATGCCTACGTTCCAATCTTCACTATTTCCTAGCTTTGAGATGCTGGAAAATTTTTCCTAACCTGTGTAAACCTCAGTTTTCTTAACTATAAATGACAATAATAATGATAGCTACCTTCCAGGGCTAACAAATAATTGAGCTCCATAATAAACACTTAACAAAATGCCTGGAATTTAATCAATGCTAAAGGAATTTAAGACATTCATCCAGCATATTTGAAATAGGAATCAAAGAGAAGAAATGAGAAAAAATTTCAACAGCCTTCCATAGTTTTGCAGGCAAAAGAGATCAAAGATTGAACATGAGGAGCCAAAGGGAAAGAATTAGGGAAGAACAAGATGGAGAACAGAATATGAATTCTAAAGGTGGTAATGAACTTGGCCTTGGAAAAAAACACTTTCTGTGCCCTAGATCCTTTCTTCCTTCTGTAACTAGTTCCCCACTTCCCTGACATTCCAAGCTCCCAAAAGCCTTTAATCTTTCTTCCTTGCAACCGGTTCCTGGGAGTGTATCTAATATCAGTCCTTCATAATGTAATGTGGAAGTAAATCATTATGATTATTCTTACAGGGATATTGGTGTTTTAAGTTACACTGTCAACTATACAATGTGTTTTGCTTTTGGGGGGTTTTGGGGTTTTTGAGGGGGAAGAACATGAACTTAGTATGAAACAGTAGTGGATAAGTGGTGGTGGGGGAGTACAGTTACAGCTAGAACAGAGCAGAGAGTTCCTTATCAGTAGCCTTGAAATCACATCATGATGGGCAACATAGTAATGAAAATAATAGCAGGCCCTGAGAATGTGGAAAGAAGTGCCATCTATGAACCAGGACACAAAGCCCTCACCAGACCCTGCATGTGCCTGCACTTTGATCATGACCTTCCCGGCCTCCAGAACCATGATAAATAAAGTTCTATTATTTATAAGCTATTCCATATATGGCATTTTATTATAGCATCCCAAACAGGCTAAGACAGCCATTCATATTTGTGGGCACTTGCCATGAGATAGGCCCCGCTCTAACCAATTTACCTGCCATATCAACTGAGAAATTGAGACCCAAAGACAGACTAAAAACTCACTTGAAGCCCACTAGCAACTCAAGTGGTAGGAGTCAGACCCAAACAGTCTGGCTGCAGCAGAGAGCACAGGATCTTGGTCACCCTGCCTCACTGCTCCCCTCCACTCCCATTCAATGCACAGAACCCTGACCAGGTGGGCTTGCCTCACCTTGAATTAGCATTGTGGTTGGAGCTAGTCAAATTCCACTCCACTGTGATTGTACTTTCCTTCTTTTTGAAATAAAGAGATTTGACCAAACAATCATTCAGTTTCCTATAATTACTATCATTCAATGACTCTGATGATTCAGATGTAAACTTTCAGAACTTTTCTTCTTCCAGTGTCATTTGTACTGGGCAGCATGACCATGTACTCAGCATCCTCTTAAGGAAATCTGGCAACCAGAGCTCTGCTCTCCAGGGATCCCCACTGTTTCCTCCTAGAATTATCTCCTGGATAATTCCCTCCGTCATCAAACCCAAATCCCCATTCCTTGATTTGGTTGATCTCTTTTGAGAAAAAGACAGAGTAAACTAATTCACATAAAAGTGTGAATGAATTTTGGGCTCCAAAACCTTATTTTATTACTCAGTGTTGAGTAAAAAACTTGTCCAGATAGTGGGAAATGGAAAGATAGAGGGGTGTGACAAACCTTGGTATCATCACCAGCTCATCCCTCTCCAACTCTCAAATTGTTCCACTAAACTGGCTCCATATTTCTTTTGTTTGTCATAATATTTAGCCAAGAGCTGAGCTCAGAATCAGTATCAATAAGTACTTGTTGATTGATTGAATATGAAAGTAATGGCTCTGTGTGCTCCAAATTTTATTTTATTAAGGTATTCTCTGTTGGAATCAAGTGAGAATTTGAGATTAGCTCTTGAAAAATCTTACCACCTAACAAGTCAGGTATTTAGCAGAACACTTTTACATGCTCTGACCTGACATCTTCCTGGAGAGATCTAGTGACACATACCCAGTACTTTGCTACTCAAATTATCAACAGGCTTAGAAGGAATGAAAATGTCTGGCCCCACCCAAGACCTTCCGAAATAGAATCTATATTTTGACAAGACTCTTACATGACCTGTTTGCATATTAAAGTCTGAGAGGTAAGGTCCTTTTATTTTGCAGAAGGGTTGGAGAACCTGCACCTTGACACACAAAGCTACCTAATGAATTTCATGTTTAATCTTGAAAAATACCTTACATTTTTAGAGACAATTTGGGCCTACAGACAGGAATTAAACACACACACACACCACACCACATGAAAATACACACAGAGACTTTGTCCCAGCCCTGCAAGATGTTGTGTTATGGTGAATGACAGATATGTTTCAAAAAATAAAGAAATAAAAAAGCAGCCAGCACCCATTGTGATGTTTCAAGAATCTGTGAGAGAATTTCCTCATTTTACCCAGGTACTCAGAAAGTTTGGCAAAAGACATAGAATCAAAACCCTTTCTATTTTCAGTCTTGAGACACAAAACTATTTCAGGGCCGTGAACCATGTCTCATGTAACTAAACATTCCAGGGGCAGTTGACATCAGGCATAGCTGTATCCAGAGGGTAAGTAATGGCCTCCATTGTCTCCATTTCTTGTTCTTTCCTCTACATTAGTTTTATTCTTAGGCAAATTCCCTTTAGGAGTTTATTACACACAGGTTTACCAACGCTTCTCAGAACTCAAGAAGAAAGCCTCTCTTTCCAATTGTTCCTAAAGCCTTCCATTGTCCTATTACGTGTTGTATGACTATCTCTGAAACAATCACTGTGGATTATAGACCAGCACTTGGATTTGCAATCTAACTAATTATAATCATTATTATAATTATTACTATCTTGCTCAGCCTGCCTGAACCTCAACATTAACCTATATGAAGCAGCAGGGAGTAATTCCCAGTTGGCAATAGTACATATACCGAATGCTCACTGGTTGGTAGCTGTAATTATCATCATCATACTAGGTCCATGTTCCTAAAGAAATTGACTTGATTGTTCAATATGGGAAACTTCTATTTTTGTTTTACAAGCAATCCTCTCTGATTATAAGTTTGTGAGCCCTATACCTGCTCAGCATAAGTCCTACTAAGAGCCTCTGTCATACCAGATGACCCACTGTAAGAGACAAGAGCCACCAAAGAGTAACAGGTGAAATATTCTGGACTTTACACAGATTTTAGATAGCAACTTTAAAAAAAAATTTTTTTAAAAACCTCAGGATCATGAAGATTTAAATATCATTTTTCTGTGTCTTCCATAGGCACTTCAGATTCTTATTTGGATCCTGGCCTTACTCCATGAGAGAGGATTTAAGGGAAAGCTTTCTGTTTCAAAGTCACATGAGGATCTTAATCAGGAAACCCCTGATTTCTGCACCTAGTTTCCATTTGTAGGAGTGGTCACTAGAACCCCCCCCCCCACTGGGACCATTTCCACATGGAGTTTATTTGGGACAAGCACCCATCCAAAGGTTATTCCTGGGCCCTATAGAGTGAGGCTTTGGAGAGAAGGAACCACAAATGATATGCCTTTGGCAGCTGGAGTTGTGGAAATAGTCCTTTTCAATATACATCAATTTCCAGAAGACATTCGGGACATATTCTAGAAACGAGGTAGGACATGTGTCTAGGGGCATGGCTGGCCATAGATACAACATCAATCCAAATGGGTCAGAGTTCAAGCCAGCACTTGCCCACACAGAAAAGACCTGATGACAAAGTGTCTCACTGTGCTTTCACTATCAGCATTTATCATTCATATGAAATTAAAACTCCTGTCCCAAAAGGATGATAATATTTTAATTTCACTAGACTCATTTCTTAGCCATCAGTGGAATCTCAACTAATATTTTCAGAGACAGATCAAGGAAAAACTACTTCTTAAAATTTTACCCAGTCAGTCCACATAAATACTTCCTTAGGAAAAGAAAAAAGTTTAATGAAAAAATACAGCCAGCCTGCTGATGATGGACAGCTATCTATCACAGGGGCAGTGAGGGGAGAAGACAGATGGAGGGAGGGATCAGGACCACTCTCAAAGGCAGCATTGCCTATTATTTCTCCTCCCATGACTTCACCTTTCCACTTTCAGGAAAGTTCTTGCTGCAAGATTAGACTAACTTTCCTTTTTAATAGAAGGAAAAAAGGAAAAACAAAGGAGAAACACCAAATGAATTGCAAAGATGACCTTCAAACTGCTGAGATTGGAGGTCCAGTCTTCGCTCTGTGCTTGTAGCAATTTCTCAATAACTGATTAAAGGATTAACCACCCAATTCGTTCAAAAGAACACAAGATTCATATACTTATAAGGTCTGGGAAGACATACACCTGAATTAGCATAACAATAACCTACACCACAAGAATCAGATAGAAAAGTAATTCACATTCATAGTTTGAATTTTAAAACTAACTAAAATAGAAAATAGGGACTACCTTGCCACTAGCTCCAACAGCATTAAAGAATGAATACATGCTGATGTTATCTGTACCTCTCAAGCAATCAGGGCTAATTAGAAAGGAAAAGTGTGCATCCATCAAGTGAAGGTTAACAACTGACATATCTATACATGTTTTATCTGGAGATCTTAAAGGGATTCCATCTGATTCTAACTGGCATGCACAAGAGGTGAATTCCCAGTTACAACAGAGCACAGAGATATAAGCACAACCCTATATTCCAGAGAAGGTGGAGTGGATTGGAAAGGTGTCATTATGAGCAGTGAGCTCACCCCGGGGAGGCAGGTGCTAGAGAAACAACATAATCCCAGGCTTTTGTTTTTTAATCTGACCCCACCTCTATTTTGCAGAACTGTTTACTCAAAAGGACAAGAATCACATTCCCTGGGTTAGTACAAGTGTAACACACCCTTTTGGGGAGGATCAAATGACTTGATTCAGGAATGGGTGTTGGTTCATTGGCCACAAGGGAAGACTACCCAAGCAAGTCAATGCAGGCAGGTGTGCCCCTGGGAACTGGCAGTTGACTCCAGGTTAATCTGTTTGCTGGTGTCTGGCAGTTTGCACAGGGAGATGAAAGGGCAGGGAGCGAACCCAAGGCCACCACCACTTCTGACCTGACACTAAAACTCACCTTGCAAGGAGCAACTTCTGGCTGCCGATTCCAATCCCTAAACAAGAATTTAATAAAGGAAATGAGAGAGGAACGCAGATTCTAGTGTCAGAAATTAAGACCTGATACTCAGAAGCAAGCAAAAGGAAAAATCCAATGTGAGTCCAATTCCATTAGGTTTTTTGACTTCTCTCAGGGATGGGAGATTCTTTGTCCATCTTCCCCAAGCTTCTTCCATCTTCTCAGCGAAGAAGGCAATTTAGTGAGTCCTTGTCTTGATCTTTAATTCCAGTTCCTCAAGTCTAGCTCCAAGTAGGACAAGACTTCAAGGTCTTCCTCTGCCTTTCCAAGGGACTCTGAAAGGTGCCCTGCTTCAGAATGCAAGTTCACCTTCTCTACGTGGCTACTCCCAGTTGCTGCTCCTGCCTGGGCTTTGCCTTTCTCTCCCTGGGTGTGCCCCAGATCTGCTGTGCAGCCTGTCTTCTTCTTCGACAACCTGTTTCAAGTGGAAGAAGGAGGGAACCTTTCCCAAAAGTTCTACCCTTCTCTACTACAGTAACCTGGCCAACTCCCATGCCTCTGACTCTGGGCTGGGTTGAGTTGTTCCACTGTGTCTCTGTTAGTGATTATCATGTTCCTCACCCCCTACGTATCCCACCAAGGTAGACCCCACCATGTTTCTGTGCTCTTGACTTCCTCAGCCTCCTGCTCTGAACACTGACTGTGTTCAGCCACTGAAACCAATGAACGTCCTGTCTGTGTCTGGGCCTGAGTGGGCAGATCAAGGACACACAGAAAGGAGCTAATCCAATTAGTATTGAGCTCAATGAACAATCAGGCTCATTATCTAATTTCAGCCACTAATCTAAATGTGAGGAGTGAACTCTGAGTGAGTCAGTTTTTGTTGTTCCTGGTTTGGTTCTGATGGAGAGACCTAAGCTGTGTTAATATACCAAAATGCTGCTCCTTGATTTTTAGTAACTTCACTTGAGTCTTCTTTCTGGCTCTCATACCATAGGTCCATAATCACCGGGGCTCCAGTTCCTGAAACCAAGCCAGAGGCATAGTCCAGCAAACCAAACTTTCTTATTTCTAAGCTCACGTGAAAAGTATCATTAGAAGGGCCAAAGCTGTAGCTCAGTGGTAGTGCTTGCCAGCCATGCACAGGGCCCTGGGCTCAATCTTCAGGACCACAGAAGAGAAAACAAAAGGTATCTTTAGAAAAGTATTGTAAGAATATAAAATTAAGTCCACTTTCATTTTATATTAACAGATCATCCATCATCTTTCTAGACAGGAATAAAAATTATTTGAATTAAAGAATTTGGGAAAACCAAGAACATGTGATCATCACAGGTGGCACAAAGAAATCCTATAAATTTCTGTAAATCTCTCCACGGTAACTTAGAAAACAAACCTGGTCAATGGTAAATAGGATTTTGAGATTAGTAAGAGATACACTCATGGATTTATTTATTCTGTGTCTCTGATCTGACCCCTTTGACACAGAAAAAAAACCATGAAAGTGTGTGAGTCTTTTGGAATGAACCCCTGGAACCCCATCAAAACCAACCCAAGTCCAGAGGAGTTTTGAGACTGTCCCAGTGGACCAGAGCCAGCAAAGGGACAACCAGAATCATGTTCAGATCTTCAGTGAATAGGAAAAAGCAGCAGGTGGTGTGGGTAAGGACCAAGATAACAAGGACAACTCAGACTGAGGTGACACCCGCTGGCAACTCTCATTCTCACAGATGACAGAGCACCACTGGGACTTTACAATACAAGAATAGCCAAAAATGATCCTTTTTTGTGCTGAACAAAGTGATTTCCCAGCAGGGAAATCCAGTCCCAACAGGGTTACTTTGAAAAGCATCACCAAAGTGCAAAAAAAAAAAAAAAGTTCTCAAACCCATCCCCCCTTCATGCTCCCCAGCCTCTTGGCAGTGAGATGGTGCAGGTAACTTGTGGACCAACATCGGTCTCAAGAGTCAGCTCTACTCAAGTATTGAATGTATTTGTCTTCACACGTGCCTCAGACACAAATGGATTTGGGCTGCTTGGTTTTTTTAATAAGGCCATAGAAGAGCAGTTTCAAGGAAACCTGTTCATGATTTATAATATGAAGCCATTTTTCTGATCATTTTCCACTGAAGAGAGAAAAGAGATTAATTGGCATGGAGCAATTTCCAAAGTCAGCTCAGTGACTTTTCACTAATGGGAAAACTATATTCTAGCATCATAGAGTTTTAAAGATGGATAGGACTTGGAGATCATCTCACCAAATTTCACATTTTCCAGATGAGTTACCCAAATCAGAGATAATCAGCAATTTTCACAAAGTGACATGCTATTATTATTGAAAAGGCAAGAAGTCCTAGACTCAACCTATACACCCAGCTCTATCCTGTTTCCTTCTCCCTTTTGAACTAAAAAGTCATTCGGGACTACCAGGAAATATAACAGCCACACAGTTGAAGAATACAGACTGGCTGAAGGCTACCTTGGTCTTAAGAAAGCCCCATCAACCCTAATATTCCCAGTTAGGTTCATGTTTGGATGTGTTTTAATATCTGAAGTTAGGCATTTCTATACAGAACATAGGAAGATTCATTATTCTAAATATTAATATTATGAGAGAGCCTATTTATGGATGCCAACTCCTGCTCCCCCTCCACCCCACCCCAGGGAACCCTCAGAAACCTCTGGAGAGGCATCTGTTTACACCAAGCAGACGTTTACTGGGTGGGAAGTTATCTGGAGAAGACACACAGGCTAACTTGGGCACTGAAAAATCAATTTTGTACAAACATTAAACACTTCAAACATGTCTTCAAAGCCGTCTGACTGCGATGATCCTGGATACAGCATTTCTTAAATAATTTTTCAACATTGAGGTCGTTCAGACTGTTTCAATGGAACCATTTTATTACTCCAGTAGAGGGGTACAAACCTGCTGAACCACCACCGCAGGGCTCCAATATGCTCATAGCTGATGCCCTGTCCCCTCACATTTACTGACCCAGGATGTGCCACAGCTGCCACTTACCCCTGCCTTAACCATTAGTGGCAAATGCTGAAATTCCAGGCCTCTCGCTCTCATTTGAGCTCACCATTAGATCCAAGGCAACTTTCATCTACATGGAGAACGCTACAAAGTCTCACCCTAGGCCTCCTGTGGCTCCCTCCAGGACTCGGCCACCTGGGGAAAGAGAGCTAATTTCCACCCAGTGACCCATGCCCATGCAGGTCAGTCACCCTAGCTTCACTTTTCCATCATCTTTGGTTCCCTTTTCCCAGCCCCATTTCCCTGCAGTCCCAGCCTTCCAACTACTTTTATTCCTTGAAAAAAGAATGATGAAGGGGAAGTTTTGCAAGACAACAGAGGTGAGGTGGATTCTGTGATCAGAGCTATTCAAGGCCAATTCTTATCTCATTTGATGGAGTCTATACCAACTGGAACTCTTGGTCTTCAGTTGGTGTGTGTGTGTGTGTGTGTGTGTGAGAGAGAGAGAGAGAGAGAGAGAGAGAGAGACTTTAACTGTCCTAAAGACTTGACCCATAGAACTGGCACACAGAATTGATATATGGAAAATAGTGTGTAAAGATGTATGGAATTGAATGGAATGCAGTTGCAATTGTGTGGATTTATTTTAGGCTTAGTTAACCAGACACATAATTTGTAATTTATACTAACACTTCTCAGAACATTTTTGTGACTATCCCAAGAAATTATTCCTTGGTTGTTCAAATGCTGAAAATCCATGTTGTAGAATAAAGGGTTAGGAAGAAAAACAGAAAATTAAAGAGTTAAAATTTAAAAAAAATAAAGAGAGAATATGGGAAGAAACAAGATATATCGTAGAAAAAGAATAAACCCAAATTCGAGACACCTGTTTAAAGAACTAAAACAACTAATTATTTGAGACTAAATTTCCCTGTATATAAAAATGGAGACCATGGTATCTATTGGTGTTCTGTGGGAGATAAATGCTGTAGTCCATGTGAATGTGCTCTAAAGACCATAAAACACAAGCTCCTGGCACATGCCAGTAATCCCAGTAGCTCAGGAGGCTGAAGCAGGAGATCATGAGTTCAAAGCCAGCCTTCTCAAAAGCAAGGTGCTAAGCAACTTAGTGACACTCTGTCTCTAAATAAAATACAAAATAGGGCTGAAGATGTAGTCAGTGGTCTAGTGCCCCTGAGTTCAATCCCTAGTACCAAAAAAAAAAAAAAAAAAAAAAAAGACTACAAAACACTAGCAAGTATAAGCAAGTATAAGGAAGAACAGCTATAGTGACCGAAATGGTTTATAACATGGTCAAACTAACCAGGTTCATCTAATCCTAGCTTTGATTCTTATTAGTTGTATGTTAATCTGTCTGGATCCAAATATCCTCATCTAAGAAATGAAAATAACAATACTAGCCACATTGCATTGGATTGTTAAGGGCCAAATGAGATTAGCCATAAACCTAGCACTGTGCTTAGTACATATAAAGTATTCAAAAGTGTCAGACATTTTATTGCTATTATTTTAGTAAACTAATAAAAATAACAAAAGAAAAATATAAATAACAACAAATAAAATAAAGCGCTTACCATGTGTTTGGTCTAAGTGTTTTATGTATTCAAATTATTTAATGGCAGGAAAAGATTATAATTATATCTTGGGTATACAGTCATAGTACAGATCATTACTCACCCTGGAACTGCAGGTCCTAGATCAACTCACTTGTGCTGATTCACAGCTTCAAAGGACACATGCATTTTCCTATCACAAAATTTCCCTTCTGCAGACAACCATCAATACCATGTTCTAAACTTTAGATTAGACTAGAAAGAAGATGAGGATAAAGGGAAGAGTGTGCTATGGAAGTCCTCTGTACCTTCCAGATGATAATTACCACTTATTCTAGAGCATTTTTCTAAAAACAATAATCAGCTCTCTGATGCTACAGACACAAACGGAGTAACCAAGTCATTTAACTTCAGTCTAGCAGTACCCACCTGCATTTAGCATCAGATCCCACAAGGGACTCAGTCCTATAAACCGCCTTACTTCAGATGCCAACCAGAGCATCTTGGGCCACTTGTACTTTTGACCAACCAGCTATATATTGGGAGTTCACATGACCCTCTCCTCAGTTTCAACAATTTACTAGAATAGCTCACAGAACAGGAAAATGCCAACGTTTGCCAGTTGCTTTATAGGACACAACGTAGTAACAGTTCAATGAAACAGATGCATAGATCAGGTATGTCTGTTGGGGGTAGTATGGAGTTTCCATGCCCTCTCTGGGCACACCTTGATGTGTTTGCCAACCCAGAAGCTGAAATGGTGACTAAATCCATAGTCAGGCTCTGCAATGGTCTGAATGTTGGTCCCTTGGGATTTACGTGTTGGAAACTTAATCCTCAAAGTCATATATTAATGATATCTGGAGGTGGTGAATGGGTGAGGAATTACCTTGTGAATAGATTAATCTATTCATGGATTAATGGGTTACTGGATTAATGGATTAACGGGTTATTAAAGGAGTGACTTTGTTGTGAAAGTAAGCTCTCTCTGGCATGGTTCTTCTATCTCACCGTAGGCTGCCCTGCATTATCAGCTGTGTCCCCTTGACTTTGGGTTCCACAACCTCCAGGACTATGTGAAATGAGTTGCTTTTCCTCATAAATTATCCACTCCTTAGATATTCTATTATAACATCTGGAAAGAAATTAGGGGGGAAGGGAGGAAGACAGGAAAGGGAAGGTCCTGGAGAATGAGACTGGTCAAATTGTATGCATGTACAAATATGACAAAATGAATCCCACTATTATGTATAATCATATACACCAATAAGAAAGGGAAAAAAGAAACCAATGGGAGAGAGCTGAATAACACTGTTCAAAGTGTTTTTTCACAGCATGCCATCCCATGGGACATTCTCTAGAAAAAAGATCATCTGGGATTGAGAAACCCTACATGTTCATAGATACACACATGAACATACTAAAGGCACCAAGACATAAAAATACTGTATAACTTCATTTACTCAAATATTCTTGGACTCAATTGGTCATAGAATCTTTATTTCTGCATTAGCACATCGTAAGAGAATGCAGCTTAGAAGATGTTGAACTGGAGAACTCCTTGCCCCTCCAGGTAACATGCACCTTTTTCTAAAGGACTTTAATGCTTATTGAACATAACCCAGTCAATCTGATGATGTTAGAAATGGATGTCAGAAGTAGACTAGTCATACTGGATAACAGAGCAACTATCTCAAGGGAATATAGTCTTGCAGCAAATTGCTCCATGAAGTCATCATTACTGTTGTTCACCAGATTTCTCCAAGCCCATAGTAGGAGTGTACTTCTCTGACCCCTTAATGTTAGGTCTCATCACATGACTTGTTCTGGCCAATTAATTATTAGTGACTGGGTTATGTGAATCTTTCAGAAAGAAATTTTAAAAGCCAGGATATAAGCCACCACATTTTTTCCCCATTGATGAGGTGTTTTCAGAAGCCTGTGTTGAAATGTAGCCTCTGTCTACCTTATCCCTAATGCACTATTATGAACAGAGTCCCTTTTATGATCCATGATTGACATGTAGACAAAGAGACAAATGAATCTTTGTTATTTTAAGTAAGTAATATTTAGATAATGCTTGTTATAATAGCCTGATCTATTCTAATATATACCATCAAATACACGGTAGAGCATTTAATTACCTACTCTTTTCTATTTTTTACCTGGTCCATAAAACCTGTCTCACTTCATTCTCACTTTTAGCCAGAGATACCACCATTATCTATGAACTGAGTTCATCGTAAAATAACTACTCTTTTCCAGAATAAGGAAAAGAGAATTTCTCAATACTCAGAAACTCCCCATTCTCCATTCAATGCTTCTCCCACTGTGTGGGGAGAATCATCCTCAATAGTTTAGAAAGATTCATGCCTAATTTTATTGAAAGGGGAAATCAGTGCATTCCCTTTGTAGATAGGGTGACTGAATAATTCATTGAAAGCTTCATTATCTATAATTGTGATAACACACGCTTTAAAATAAAGTATTGCACATATCAAATATCCCTGATACATTTCTGAGCAAATATGTGCACATATGTAATCAGCTGTGGTAATCAACCGCACATCAACAAAGAATCGGAGTGTTTCAGGGGCGTAAAGATGCCGTTACAGTGAACAATCATTTGGCAGTGTGGCTTATTTCAATAGACACATCACTTTAAAATAAGTCTCCACCATCTGCCACAGTCTCTAATTACAAATGCAACAAGAACATAATTCACAATTGCATCATTAAAAAGTAAGACATAAGGGATTTAATGCATGCCTATGTCCTTTTTTAATGTAGCAGACGTCTGTTCATCTTGTGTTTCAGGCACAAATTGGCGGTAAAACTTTTTTTCCCCTTCATGCTGAAATTTCCCAGAGAATAGAACATTGTAGGAGTCAACAAGAAATCCATGGAAGGGTGCTTTGCTCTCATTCATATTCATAGGCTATAATCCTATCGATATTAGCTTTACTTGTCAATATTTTTTCATATTCAAAAAACCCTATCTTTAAACAAAGTATGTATGAAGACTTTTTAAAAAGTCTACTCAGCAAAAAACACAAATAAGACAATATCATCTGACGAAGCTTAGAAATCCACATGTGGTTTAGGTGTCTGCAGTAAGTTTATCTTTTTCCAACCCACTTTCCAAATGTTACACAAAACTGACTTGATGACCCAGGTCTCTGAGGGACCGACATTAATGTAAGAATATGTAGTGTCTCATAGTAAGTCAATTCTCTAATTTTGCTTCTAGATCAAATGCTAATTATGCGGAGTACTAAGGAAAAGAGGTATCATGGCATAAATTGTCAATTTAGAAATTTGCATTTGCAAGATTGTCCTGCCTAGGTAATTTACTTGAAACAAGGACACCTACCACCAGATAAATGAAAGTCATGGTTAAGGCACTGAATAATAGTGCTATTAAATAATAAGAATACCTATTTAATTATGTCTTTAAAATAAAAATGGTGACAATCACACTTTATTTTTGAAAATATGAAAATTGAACAATCAACTTCATTGTAAATCACCACCAAAATTCAATAGAACCATGTGAAAATAAAAAAAGTTTGTGTGTGTGTGTTCCCATGAGTATATACATTCAGTTATCCCTCAGTATCCATGGAAGATCAGTTTCAGGACCCCTTACAGATGCCCAGATCTATGGATATTCTAGTGCCTTACATAAAAGGACATAGTATTTTTGCATGTAACCTATGAACATAGCCTGTATACTTTAAATCATCATATCCTGATTATTCATAAAAGGTAAATGCTTGGTAAATGTTTGTTATTGTATTATTTAAGGGATAATGACAAGAATAAAACTCTGCATGTGTTCAGTACATACACAACTGTTTTAATATTTTCTGATTTCAAAATTGGTTGAATCCTTGGATATGAGAGCTGCAGGAAGCTATCTGTGATTTACATGAGGGTCTTGGAGATTTAGGTTTGGCATTACAAAATACCCATGGCTCTCCCATAGCAATAGTTTGCCTGATGCACGTGACCTTTATCTCTGCTCTAGTAGGAGACCCCTCATGGTAGCTCTGGAGATGGGCACAGCCGGTTGGGAACTGGACAGCCCAACTTTAACCTTCTTTGGTGAAGAACATTCTGTAGAAGTCCTGTGATGTTTCCCAATATAAATAAAGCAGGCGCAGACTTCATTTTGCCATGATTTTAGAAGCTCTATCAGTCCAATTGGCTTGCCTGTCCTGCCCCTGCTTTTGAAATTATTATCTATGTCCTGTGATTTTTGTGTCATTCTATTTTTTCTAGCTTTTATTTCTCAGCCAGCCCATTCTACTGAGGGAAACCCCACCTGCGCAGAATGTAGATGAGAGAGGGCTAAACATATATAAATTTCCTTCATAATCCCTAATCCCAAATAAGTAGCACTAATAGCTTTTTCTAACCCTGGTAGGTTTTCATGTCTACCAACATCATCCTTACAATAGTAGATTTTTGTGTGTGAGAAACATAATTTTTTTTTCCAAACTAAGCAGAGATAAAACTATCCATTCCCTTCCTATTGTGGTATGACACATACATAACACTTCATGATTTCCCCCCCAGGTGGTTTGCTTAATGAAATATAGACAAGTGGCACACATTCCTGTTATGGTTTAGGTTTGGGTTCACTAAAGTTCATGTATTATAGAGTGGTCTCTAATGCAGCAGTGTTCAGAGGTGAAGTTTTGGGGGTATGATTGGACATGAGGATTCTGATGTCATCAGAGGATTAATCCACTGATATCTGACTACAAGGAGATAGCAGAGGCTGTAGGAGGTGGGATATAATTGAAGGGAGTGAGCCCTTAGGCATATGGCCTTGGGGACTATGTCTTATCCCCTGGCCCTTTCCTCTTTCCCTGTCTTTTGGCCACCATAGGTGAATAGCTTTCTGCCACCACACTGTGCCACCACAGAGTTCTGCCTTGTCTCATGCTCAAAACAATGGATCCAGCCATCCTTGGTCTGAACCTTCAGAAACCGTCGACCAAAATAAATATTTCCTCCCTTAAGTTGTCTGTCTCACGTATTTGTCACAATGACACATTATGACCAACACAGTTCTATTTACCTGCACTCCTATAGTCTTTGAAGTTGAAGATGTATATTCTTACCACAAAGTTTTATTAATGAAATGTTCTGTATAATCTGTACCTAACATTAGGCAAAAAAAAAAAAAAAAAAAAAAAATTGGCCAAAGGTAATTTAGAGTTACTGGTTCTTGAGTCTGAAAAATCCATTAACCTATTTACAACCACTGATGATTTTTTATTTAATTCAGAGCAGTTGGTCTGGGTGTACTTACTTCTACATTCAGTCCCCAAGCATTTCTCAGGATTTCGGTGAATGCGATGACTTCAAAACCACCTAAAATTCTCTTTTAGGTCTTTTATAGTTCAGACTCCTTCCACATACTAGAGAGCTTTCCTTCTCTCTTCCTGGATGTGATGGTCCATTTCTCACAGTTACTGCTTCTCACATGATGTCTACCTGCTACAGAAGAACAGAAGGCAGAGGGACTCTCCCCCATCAGAGGGAGATCTACTTCCACCTGTCCCTAGGGTTGCCATCTTGTTTCCTTTCAGTCTAACCTTTTCATGTCCTGACCAGAATCTCCTCCTGTTCTCTGGGGTGCTCCTAGGAACCCATCTTTCCTCAGTCTTCCATTCCACCTTTTGTTGTATGACCCTTTTTTATAACAGATGAGTAGCCCCAGTGATCACAATTAGTCATACAACAGAATGAAGCATGCATAACCTTCCAATGTTCATAGATGAATACATGGCTAATGTAACTCCACATCATGTACAACTACAAGAATGAGAGTTATACTCCATGTATGTATGCTATGTCACAATTCATTCTACTGTCATGTATAACTAAAAAGAACAAATTTTTAAAAATTGGTCATATGACTTTCTGCATTTCTCACGCATGTATGTGTGTAACAGAGGGCGGTGGGGAGAGATTCATCACCTACTTGGCCTAAAAGTTTTATTTCAAAACACCAACAATTAAAACTTGGCTCTCTCAAAGGATTGTTTTTACTTCCTCAAGCTTCAAATTCTTTCTTCTTTGAAGTCAAAATTTCTGTTTTTCCAAACTTAAGCCAATGGTCCTTCATAGTTTTCACAGTGATCATTTCATTCACTGAGCTCCACAAACAGAAAAGTCATTCCTAGAAGATATTGGGTTTACAAAACCTAGGTCATAAACACACAACAATTTTTAAGGCATTCAAACAAATCCACAAGTTTTAGTACTGAAGGATAAAACAACTTCTCAACAAAGCCTCATTATTCCCACTTTCAAAATAACATAATTTTACCTTCTTAACAAAGAGCAATAGAATTCAAAGGTCATAGAATCATACAAATATGGGCCTAAAGGAGTCCTTGAGAGCACAGAACCTCCTAACTCATGTGTGTGTCTTCAGTCAGAAAGGAAAGTCCTTATTAAACCTCCTGAGGATGGCAGTTTCTACTCTACTTTATTCCAGAAACTTCAGCGGGGGAACCCCAACTCCCACCTCTCACCCTCACCATTCATAGCCATTCATTCCAGGACTTCCTGTGGACCGGAAGTTCTTCCTAAGCTCTCTGCTGCATCCTCAGACATTTCCCTTCATCAATGGAAAAGAAGAGCAGCTATTTGTTCTTCACAAGAGTGAACAGTCTTCCCTGTACTTTAAGATATATTGGCGGCTTCCCCAGCCTTAACTTCTCTTTATTAAATAATGCAAATGCCTTGATCTTGTCATTATTTTCATTTTATTGATATTATTTGGTCAGCGTCAATCCTTTTCCTCAGAAATTTTATAAAAATATTTTTTTAAATCAAATTGTTTCCATCATATCAGATTTTAACAGTTATGGCTTCTGCCATTGTGAGTTTTCTTTATTTCCACAAAGTTCAGATTTTTCCCAGATCAAATTCTGCACGTCTAAATTTTGTCAAGAAGATTTAATTTTGCCATCAATTTTCTAGCCGATAACAAATTCCACCATGAGTCGTTTTAGCCGTTGTCAGTTTTATTTTGTTGCCATCAGTTCTACTGGTAATAGCCATTATGAATTTGATCAAAGAAAGATAGCATGTGTTTATATCTTAGCAAGCCCATGAGAAAATTGTCAGCAGTTTTTTTTTTTTTTTTTGTAAGTCAAAAAGCAAGATATATTAAAAGGGAAGCAGAAGAAAAGAGACCTACAAGGACATAGAAACACAGAGCCACACTGAGCAAAACCAAGAGAGAAGCTACAGCTTTGCACAGAACTGAAAATTCAGCCACCAAATACATGGCGCTGTCAAGATGTTCTCCAACCTTAATGGTGGAACCTATATAGCCAGATTCTTCTTCATCTATTTTTCAGGGACCATTTAGATTCATAAAATTATATTCTAAATTATAGGAACTAAACCAGAATACTGCGTCCTCTAAATGATTTCTTTGTTCCTCTATGAAAAGAGAAGGTTTGGCCATGATTTGTCCATCGTCCATTTGTTCATTCATTCACTAAACAAAAAAGAGATGCTCACTACCAGAGATCATGCTAGGGACTGGAGATGCAACAGCTAGAAGGTGCCCTCACCCTTAGCTGCTCTCCTGGGCAAACAAACCTTATAGAGTGACAAGTAAGTAAATCAAATATAGAAACATCATTATCAGTGCTTTGAAGAAATAAATAGGGTGGCTAGACAGACTCTGGAGGAAGGGAAATCACAGTGAAAAACAAAACACACAGAGTTGGGAATGACAGACGAGGAGAGAGAGCAAGCACCCCCAAGCAGAGAAGTGGTTAGACAGCCCCTGCCGCAGGGTGGAAGGGGGCATGTTTGGAGATCATTGGACAAGTGAAATCCTCTAAAATAAGATATCTCCCTCTAACAACGTGAACAAAATGTTTATTTTCAATGAATTAAAAATCCTAATGTTCAAGATAAATGTTAGAATATCGAACTCAGAAACTAATTCCACCAAGCTGGCCTTCGCCTCAAGTACTCAAAACCCAAAAGAAAGAAAAATGGTAAGTATGCAAGTCATATTTCATATTAACAAGTCTAAGATTACATATTTTAATCTGCTTGAGGGATAATTGGAGGTCTGCTCTTTCTTGAAGTTCCTGAAACATAATTTTCCCCATTGGTTTAACCCACTATGTGAAGCCCTGAGGAATATTTCAGCAACAAAGACCTTCCCCCATCAAACACAGGAAGAAACCTAACTTCATTTCCTCCTGTTCCTTCCTGCCACAAATCTACCTTCATATCAGAAGATAAACTGACCCTCAAACACAGGTGTAATTCAATATTCTATTTCAAATGCCATCAGATTTGAAACCCAAGTAATTAACAGCTCACTGGGGACCCTATTGAAATAAAACCAACTTTGATCCTAGTCCCAAATCCCTTGCAAAATGGATGGGCAACCCAACCCCCTCTGCTTTCACATTAATTGAAAGGAATAACTATATCAGAAAAAAATGTGGTATGCAGGAGAGCAGGTTACAAGGGGGGGGAGGTATGTTTCACTTGATTATTAAAGGAGCTAATTTGAGTGTTGGGAGAGGGTAAATATTGACATGCACAGTTATTCTGTATCCTGAACTAAGCCAGCATGTCTGGCTTCGTGAAGGAACACAAGCATATGAGATGCAATACATTTTTACTTTAACATGCAAACTTCTAGTTCTCTTATTATACCCAAGGGAAGGGCCATATTTTATTTCTAATGTTTTAATATAGAGAGAATGGCCTGCTAGCCCAGTTGGTGACTATACCCAAACTCAGGGTATATGACAGTGTAGTTTTCAGAAATTGGTTCCTCTTTGTTTTCAAATGCCTTGACTATCCCTTGAGGTTTACATACCATGGTTTCAACTATATATCAGCCTTATTTGTAGAAGTTACTTGGATGAAAACAAAGGAGTTCCTAATGATGAATCAATCACTTTGAAACAGATAAACTGGAGGCCATAATCAATGATCGCTTATGCCTCTAATATCATCATAATGACCATTTATTAAACTCCTACTTTGCCAGGCACTGTGCTACTGACCCCAGGTTCTTTTCATCTCAAAACTGCTATCTTAACCACTGCTTCAAGGTACCTCACAGCTACAGCACCATAATGACAGTCATCTGTCCCAATTCTGCCACATCCTGGTCTGTGACCTTGCACAAGTCTCTGAGCCTCATTTTCTTCTACTGAAAAAAAAAATGAAGAAATAAAACCTACCCACAAATATATGAAATATTTTAAGTATTTTTATTTTATTTTTAATGTTTTTCATTAGTGCATTATAGCTGTACATAATATGGGGTTCACTTTGACATACTCATACATGCATAGAATAAAATATACTGTGTACACATATGAATATACCACAGTGAATTCCACCTTCATGCTTATTTATAATGCATCAATTAATTTTTAAAAAATAATTAATAAACAGAAGGAAGACCAGTAGGAAAGAGGAATGGGGAGAGGGAGAACAGGATGGAAAGAGGAAGTACTAAGGACTTAAATGGAGCAAATTATATTTCAGGCATATGTAAATTATTTTTAAACAAAGTTCTACCTGACTGTTGTACATTTACTACCAATTACTGTTACTAAATGCCTACAAATTGCTTGGTAGGAAGTTAGATACTTTACAAACATTCTTTTAAGTCCCTACATGGCCTGAAGACTAAGTCTTATATACATATTATCAAAATATTTAAGTATTATCTTCAATATCTTTCCCAGGATTTTGCCAGAGTAAAAATGCTGTCAACGATGATAAAATATTCTCAGAGATTACGCTTGCAAAGGGGAGTTCAGTTTGAAATATCTATCCTCTTCAGAATTTTTTTATAGTGCCTGGAAATAATCTGCCAATGCTGCATGTATGTAATCACAATGTGTTTATATAAAGTAAATACGCATCCGTAATAAATACATGAAGCTGTCAATCATGCAGAAATAAAGCAAAATTTGTGCATAGGGAGTGAAAAGTCATTGGGTCAACTGGTGTCTCCCTGTACTCACTAGAGCCCAATTAAGTAAAATTAACATGTGCCAAGGTGAAGAAGTCGAGCTAATGGGATTGTAAATTTTCCTAAGATGTCAAAGGCACAAAACTCCTGTGTGAGATATGGTACCTTCCCATCTGCTAAGAGAGTCATTGCTTTCCAAATGGCCTTCATCCTCTCTGGGCGAGGTAATGGCACAATTGTGCTAGGTGACGACGACTTCTGCCCAGTTGTTTCCATGACTCCTGTAAAGTTGAATGACTTGCTATACTCTTTCCTTCAGAATTGTCAAGGTCTAAGCAAGGTTACATCAAGTGAAAAAAAAATGGGAGTTACCAATTGTGTCTTCCTAGGAAATGCGTCCATAGATATCTAGGCCCCTGCAATTTTGTGAATTCTTGACCACCTGTATTAGTCCACAAAGACTATCCTGGTTAAGGAGGCAAACCCTAAATCCTCCATGACTGAATATGGCAAGTTTGTCTCCTGCTTATATACCAAGTCCTCTTCTGGTTGGAGCAGCTCTCCAGGCCACCCAGCTTTCTTCTTGTGGCTCTTCCATCATAACCTGTGACCTCCACAGTCAACAAGAAAAATCTAGAGGGTCATACAAAAAGCCTAGAAGTGATGTATGTCACTCTCACTCATTTCATTAGCTGGCCCTAGTCACACAGCCCTGCTTACACACAAGGTACAGTGAAGTCCCATCTTATGCCACCTAAGGAGGGGGTGAGAACCAGACACAGCATTCTCCATTTATTCCAAATGCAAAGGCACTTTGCTTGGTGCTGAGATTCAAGGATAAATTCGGCCCAGTGCTTTCCCATGAAGAGCTCACATCCTTATTGAGGAGACAGTAATAGACAGAGTTTACCATAAAACAAGGCACACTGTGATTTGTTCTATAATCAAGCAATAGATGTGACACATGGGAAGTGCAGAGAAAGGAATATAAATTAATTATAATGGAGTCTAAAAGAAGATTTCACAGAACAAGTAACATATGAGTGGAAATGAAACTAATTTTTTCATGTCACTCAAAGTGCATTAGGACAATATCTGAGAAAAGAAAGGAGCTTCTCCAATTCTTTCCTAGAATGGTTCCCAGGAGGGAAGGGAAGTGAGTAGGCAGTAGAAGGAAATCCTGCAAGTGCTGCCCCATGTCTCCCTTGCAGTGAATCCTGTTTGTGATAGAGATGTGTCCATGTGACATAGCTTTCTGTCTTGATGTAAACTACACCCTTAAGCCCTATAATTAAAACTACAAGTAAAATTAATGCTGTGGGAGCCTCGTGTTGCTGTGACTCCTGGTACTCTCAGCACAACCCTGTGCATCTCCCTGAAGGTCGTGGACTCTCATGTGCAAAGCACCAAACTGGAAATTATCTAAACCCAGAATCCAGCATTACAGCCCTCACTAGACCAAGAAAGAGCAGTATGCCTGAGAAAGGAGTCGCTTCTCCGAACCTCAGTGTGTCCACCTGTAAAATGGAGACCACCATAAACACCATTTTCCAAGTCTCTTTCTGTAATGCTTTTCTGCATAATGTGACTTTGACTATGCATGCACTAGACGCAGAAAAGCCGTCACAGTGCTAGTGGATGCTGTGGACGAGCCCCCTCTATGCCTTCACTGAAAGAGGTGGAAATTGAAAAATTCCCAGACTCTCCCGCAGTGAGAGTTCAGCCTGGAGCATAAAGGCGTTCCTCTAGGATTTCAAAGGTGCAAGGGGAGTGGTGACCGCCCGCCTGCTCCTCTTGGCTGCTTTCCTCCTGGCAAGCACAGTCCAGGAAACATGGGGCTTGGCTGCCACCGTGCTCCAGGGTGGCTCCTCCAGCTCCCTGGGCCGTTGCACAATGGTGGCAGTGACGGTGGCCTCTCTCTCGATTGCCAGCTTCCTGATTCCTGAATCAGAAGCTTGGGATGTCTTCTTGAATGTACCCATAGTGGAGCTCCGGAGGTGGTAGCTCCCCTAGGAGGCTAGTTCTGTCTTTTTCCGGAAGTCCGTTCTGAGAAGCTAGCCTACTAGTTCCTGCTCAAGGGATTTTCTAAGCACTTTATTCCTTCTATAAAACGTCCTTCTGTTTAAAATACCTGCTGTGGTCTCTGCTTAATCCATTAATTAAACGGTCCTCAGGCCCCCTGGCTTTCATGACCTCAAGCCCCCCCAGTCTGTGGAGGATAGTAAACTTGAAAAGGAATGAGTCCTGGAATGAGCCTGGGCCACCTCA
The DNA here is from genome assembly GCF_045843805.1 of Urocitellus parryii. NCBI lineage: Eukaryota > Metazoa > Chordata > Mammalia > Rodentia > Sciuridae > Urocitellus > Urocitellus parryii. The sequence goes on along the minus strand of NC_135531.1, from coordinate 267,063,907 downwards.
GGAGCCTACCGTGGGCTTCAGAGATCTGTTCCGATTTCACCAAAAGGAATAAGTATAAAAAGGCCTCGCCTGGTTACGAAAAGGTGAGGACAAGAAACCCCCAAGGCAGAGATCCAGGCCAGCTACCCATTCAAGACGAAGAGGCCCAAGCTGCCTGTGGCCAGGTGAGAGTGTCTGTCCTGTGCTCCCTCCCAGCTCTTACCTATGCCAGAGCAGTGAAGGGGACAGTAGGGAAGGACCTTTCCCATACTCCCGACCTTCAGCTGGATGTTAGCACACCCTGGGATGGGAGAACCACCCCCCAAACAGGAGACTTTTGGTTTCTGGGGACAAATGACTGACTTTAGTGTTTTGTTCAAGAGAAGGGAGCTGAGCATGTACGGGGCTGGCAGAGGTGCTAGGGACCCAGCAGGGGGACTCTGGTCTCTAGGAACCAACAGACTAGGGAGGGAGCAGCCAGGACTCCGCAGCTGGTGAAGCACCAAGCAGAATACAGGTGAGAGGCCAAGCTGTGATCCTGAAGCCAAAGGGGACGCCTGGGTCCCCACTCCATGACCCACAGGAACAGAACTGACCACAGTTCCATACAGTGAGATGACAGGTGATGGGGGGAAACACGTCCTGTGGGATGCTGGAGGAGTCCAAAAACACCATCTGCCTCCAGGTGACAGTGTGACATGCAGTCATAACCAAAGGACGGTGACTGTGTGGGGAGTCTGGCCTCCAGGCAGTCTGCCCAGGAACCGTCACGGTGGGCTCCATGAAGTCACCTCTTCCTCCATCGCTGGTTTCCAGGACTTTCTGAATATGACGAGTAGGTTGTTTCCTCCTTACCCAAGTTAAAAATGTGGTTTTGACTGGAAAAGCTACCCATGACACCGTGGAGAGTGTGGGAAGGCCGGGCGGGGACTTGTTGGCTGTGTCTGATCAGCCCCTGAGAGGCAGCTCTGAAAGCTTGTGGACACTGGGAGCCACGGAAGAACCTGCAGGTGAGGAAGGAAGTGCTTTCCCTACACCCTGTGCCTGGAAATTTGGATACTGTGGGGGTTCAAGAGGATTGCCACCGCTTCAAGCTTCCTTTGTAGCCCTAGATTAAACTTACATCTAGATTTCCCTTATGCTGAAGGAAGTTTCCTCCAGGTTCCTGGTCATATGACTTTTAGGAACTTTTCATCTCTTATAGGCACAAAGCACCATTCAGCACGGTCACTGCTCTGGACTCTCTGTGGTCGCTGTCACTGACCTCCAAACCTGCAGATCCTTAACTCCTTGGTTTCCCGTAGAATCGGGCAAAGTTTCCTGATCCCTCAGAAGCTTGTTTTTCACAACATCTGCTGCCAGAGAATGCTAAGCGAGTTACAAGGGCCAGCTCACTTGTGACCCTTCCTGAACTCCATGACAGAGCAGAGGTGGAAGACAGGAGGTAAACTCTCAAAGTGCAGAGTCACATGCACCTCAGTGTCACCCAGGAAGAGTCGATTGTGTCATGTAGGTGACACTTAGCAGAGAGTCAGGAGGCCTGTGTCTCCTTGGCTTGGCAGGTCATTTCACCTCTCTGACCCTTGGTGGTTGCACTCTGAAGTCTGCTGCTTCAGTTCAGACCACATGAACACAGATGTTTATGTTTGAGTCCTGACATCCACGTTAACATAACAGGAGAGCGGGAAGAACAGGAGTTTCCACGGTTCCTTTGAATTGTCTACAGGAGCCTTGTTATGGGGTCCAAATGTTCAGATAATCAAATCAATGAAACATGCCCTGGATTAAGCCAGCGGAAACATCTTTCATACAAAATAGCAATAAGAGTAGCTCGCCTTGGTGAAGCGTCCTACCATTTTGAAGCACCTTTGAGTCTTACTTTTTCTCTCACTTACTCTACTTCATTCTGTGAGATAGATGAGGAAGCTTTTTACTCTCTATGTTCAGTTTCCTTTATCCAGCAAGATCTTCATGATCAAAATTGGATATTTGCTTCTACTCCAGATTTCTACTTCTCAGTCCTGTAGTCCAGAGCTCTTTCATTTCTCACGCATATCAGATGTCCTGAAGGGAGTCTCTAAAACAGACCAAACTCAGAAGGAAGCCTTGCCTGTTAAGGCCGTCAAGTTTCCAACCATCAGTAAACAAAATGTCCTGAGGGCGCACCAGACAGGCAGGAAAGGAAACTGACAGGTTTCTGCCTGGGACTTGGGTCTCCGTAAAAAGCTTAGGAGAAGACATACACTCTAGAAGAAATCATGCTGAATCCATTTCGACATCAAATTCCCAACCAACTTCTGCCCCAAAAGGGAAGGGGTCACTTTTTATCTTGGTCTGGCCTTGGGCTTGCCCTAGAGCCTGTTGCTTCTCTTCCTGGTGCTCCTCTGCCTTGGTCAGGTCCTGAATTTCTCTTGCACTCTCTGTTCTTCCTCCTAGTGTGTCCCTTTTTGTTCTCTCTAACTCTTTTCCCTCTCCTTCCTTCTCTTTTCTCCCCTACAGAACTGATAAGCTTGTGTGTTAAGCCTAGACAGCATTAATGCGGACTAGATACTCACAAAACAAAATAATTTGCAACAGAAGCATTTGCTTTTCACAGAATTATCTTGTTTATTCCTTCTTAACCAGATTCAGCTAGTGGATATACATTGGGTTTGCTCTTTTCCTTCCTTTGGAAAGTACTCAAGGAAGTCTTGTGTTGTGGTACACATTTAATTATTTGTGTGGCCTACCCTGCTATTTGTCTGTTTCTTTTTAGCAAATAAATCTACAGATTCCTCAGTAATTGGCTAGTTAAGACTACTTTATAGTCTCTCCTTTAAATGAAAGTCCAAGCCTTTCTATGTAGATAGAATTATCTTTTATACATGTGAGCAAATCGGTAAACTCTATTTCTAAAATCGTCTCAGACTTCCTCATATAACCTGCTCTCAGAGAATTATCTCTTGGCCTTGGGCATATATGGAAAGAATACACATACAACAGACAAAAGTTTTGCTGCCAGAACTCTTTGGGCATAAAGACTTTTAAAAAAAAAAATTTCTGCTGTTCTGGAGCTACTTTGCAAAATCATCCATTAAACAATAAATAAATAAAACAAAGAAAGAGTGCACTAGTAGGACATAGGGCCAATTCATGACCTCTGAGCACTTCTATGATAGACCAGTAGGGCCTGAGAGTCAGAATCTCTGTGAAGTTTTTAATTTGAAAAATATCACCACACATTCCTAGCCTCTATGTCCCCAGAGGGTTGGAGATGGCTAGTCACAGGGTCACTGAGACACGGCACTATCTGAGCTCAGGCCGAAGGGAGCGGTACTCTTCAAGGTGAAGCAAAGTCAGTCTCTATCGTGTACAAATTCTGAGGTGACTCAGAGTGACCCAATTAATATCACAAAAACCTCCGCTCTCCAGTCATTGGGCAGTTTGAGCGGGAGGGGAGTGCAGGAGCGTTTGTGTGCCTGATGTAAAGGTCCACATGCTGCAGAAAGGGAACTTGTAACCCAGCTTCTGCCTTGGGACAGCCCTTCAGCCCTGCTGCAATAACCAACCGCGTCAAATGTCAACACTGAGTTTTCTCAAATTTCACAATTTTAATCAACAATTTTGAATGTGCCAAACTGGTAAATACATGTCAAAAAATTTAAGAACAATTACCTTCTCTGCTCACAATTATTTTTAATGAATGCCCAAGTTGGCTCAGGTCATGGATTTTTACCTGACCCACCAGTGCAAATATAAAGCTTTTCATTTTAAAACCATACATGAATCATGAACACAGCAACTTCTGCCGCTGTAAACTGCTGGTATGTAATTAAAAAAATAGTGTTTCCCTCTTTAAAAAAATCATCTTCCCCTAAGCAGAGTTGATCTTTGTTTTGTGATTTCTAAAGTACAGCATGTAAACATGAACACCACCTTATGTTTGAGCCATTCCTTTTTATACCCAGAGAATTTTCATTTCTATCACCACATTTTAATTTTGATTCCCACGACAAGTCATGAAGCAAGTATTCCCTTTTCTTCATGTCACAAATCCTTGATTTCAGGGTTGGAAAACAAGTGACATACCGAGGGCCTCAGAACTCTTTAGAGCAAAGCTGAGCTCTCACCTGGGCTCTGACAGTCCGGGAATCTGTCCCCTCTCCACCATCTCCTTCCTCAGTAAACGCCGTAATGAAGCTGCACATGTGGCTATAATGGTGATAACTGGGAGTCTTCAGGCCTGAAATTATCTGCAAGCTTTCTCTCCCATGCATTTCTTCTTTATAGCTATCAAAACCAGTTATATATCCAAAGAATGAGCCAGCATACCTCAGAACAGAACCTGGAAACCCCAGAGATGATTGGAGTCAATGGCACAAAGAGAAGCTGCACCCTCCTCACCACTTGAGTCCAACCAGCCATGATACCCATTTCCAAGGCCACATTATAAACCTAATGACAAACCCCAGGGCTTCTGCAGATAAGGCAGCTAATACTTCCAAAATATAATCATAAATCTGTAGCAGTCAGAGGCCAGGGCAACAAAACAAAGACTTGGACCACCAAATTATCAAATGACCTTGGTTGCTAGTTTCCTGCATTACTAAAGAATTAGGGACACTATTTTCCCCTGCTCTTTACCCAGTATCTCAAAGGTAACAGTCAACCATTCATGCATCTATACCTCAAAAGATGGGATACAAAAATAAGAGGCACAAGCAAGAAAATAAAGAAATAACTATTGAAGGCTGATCACAGAAATAAACAAGCAAAAGGGATTGACAGAAAGAGAAGTTATGTCTGAAGAGACTGAGGGCATCACGGAGAAATATTAGGGTGTTGGTCAAAGTGAAAATTGACTTCTAAGCCTGATGTACAAATGCAACTTCCTGCCACTTCCCCATAGGGCAGACTAAACCCCAGTGCCACTCCATTTTCTCTGAATCCCTGAATCTTCCAAGAATGGGAAACATTTGGGAACCTCATTGGCAAATACAGTGGTGATTAGTGCTAAATATAAGGTGTATATATTAGACTAAAACTGTCTAGCTTCAAATGACAGAAAATTAAACCCAAATCTGCTGAAATACAAATGGGCACGCACAATAGCAGGGTCCACATGGGGAGCTGGATTCAAGGAACAGTGGAAGGTAGACCCTTAAATGTTCTCATTAGCTTCCTCTTACTTGTGTTCTCTCTCTCTCTTCCTCTATCCATCCCAACCAGCTGCTTCTTTTTGTGGGTTACTGTCATTCTGCCCTTACAGCAGGCCTTCCATGGGTAAGGATGTATACCTCTGGTTCATACAGTTAGACAACTCCAGGCTTACAACATCTCAGCTAGCAAACTGAGAGCACAGAAAATGTGCCCATGGAAACATTTTGTGGAAAAATTCTCAGTCACTCAGTTTGAGTCTCAAGCCCATCCCTGAACCAGTCTCCATAACCAAGGGAGTAGGGTACTATGGTAAATCTGGTCTTAGTCACATGACCACCTCTATGCAGTGTATCTCTATAGTCGTCTATACCACAAATCAAATTAAATGGTGCAGAGGAACTTCTCCTCCATTCTCTACCCATTCAAAGAGCGAGGAATTGTATCAGAATAAGGTTCAGATGAATCCCTTCATCTGGACAAGAGAAAAACAAGTAACCTTTACCAGGCACACTTAAAACTTGGGTCATCCTTGTTCTCCAATTCATGTTTCCCAATAGAAAATGAAGGCCCCAAACAACAAATACAAGTGGCCTATAGCCTGCATTGCATTCAATATCATCCGTTTTCCTCACTACCCATTAAAGAAAATCCAAGATACTGTTCAATTAGGTTTTCATTGAAAACTGAAAGTTGATAAATTTTTATAATCTATGGGTCTCAGATAATTTCTTAGTCTACAACGACACGTGAATACCAATCGTGGATATGCAAGAAAGGCCAAATTCTAAATCTGTTGGTGAAAATGCATCTTTCTGTTTAGACAATAAAGGTAAGCTCTTACAATTAAGGTAATGTTGCAATTCCCCAGTATATTGCAATCAAACCCAGCCAAGCCGGGATCAAAGGGCACAGGGAGGCAATGGGAAAGCCGTTGCTTTTTCAAATCACTTGCTTCAAAGGTTACCCTTCAAAACAATTTTTAAATAATAAATTTGTTGTAAGACTACAATGAAAAGAAATTATAATAAAAGGGTTAAAGCAAGGCCCTAAGATTCAAAAAGAAAGGAAACAAAGGGGGGGCACTAATCTTACGTGCTGGTTCTCCAGGGAACTAAAATCTCAAGCCCTGTGTCCGGGCCTGGCCTCAGGCTTCACCTCCTGCTTTTATTAGAAGCTATTTTTCCTCTGAACCGAGCTGTTTGCACCAGATAAGTGAAATGGAGCATTAAGACCATTATTTGGATACTTGAGGTGGCAGGCACACAAAGGAAAATCTAGGAAAAGTTCTATTCACTTGAATTAATTGAGATGAGCATTTATTTTTTGTTTAAATTGACCCTGTAATTGTTTCTACTCTTGTCCTCATGAGGTATGTGGAGACATAACCTGGAGGGCTAGTCCATTTACAGCAAGAAAGAACCCGGCACGCTGAGATGCCCTGTATCATTCACCCGTGCAGGTCATACAATTGATTCTCTTGCAGAGGCCCGCCATATGGATTGATTTAGCAGCATTTCACCGGCTGCCTAGAGACACGGCTTGAGTCATCCTGTATAAATTACTTAACTCTCCACCACAAAGAGGGGGAAAAAAAATGTTTTCTTGCACAGCAGTAGCAATTAATGTTCAACATGTTTATGGAGTTTAATAATATACGGCCCAGCACCGATCTCTGTATGCAACGCCATTATCCTGAGAGAGAGACTTAGGCGGTGTCAACAGCATACAAGACACAGATGATTGATTCATCAATAACTGGGCCTGGCCTTATTACAGCAAACAAATTAGACGTCGTGGAATATATTGCCATATAGACAGGACTTCCTTCTCCTCAAATATATGTCATAATTGATAGTGGTGACCTTTTGGCAACACTGAAAAACAGCTTGCAATTAACAGGCTCCCTCTCCTTTGAGAGCCTGCACACATTAGTGGTTGCTCAAAGTTGGCCCAGCTGGGTGGAGAGGAACAAGGTCTAGACAACATCTTCTCAGCACAGTGTTTGCCAGGAGGCTCCATTACCTCTCCATCTCTGCCGTATTTCATTCTGGAGTCATGCAAAAGGGAAAGCAGCAACTCTGCACCCGGGAGCCACAGCTGCCTGCCAGGCTCTGTTCTGGACACTGGGGATAGAGCAGAAAACAAAACAGGTGGAGGATGGCAAGGAGTGGGACAGCAAATAGACACTTTTAAAGTTCTGGTAGGTGGCATGCCAAAGACAAAATAGAACACTCCTAAATCTATGTATTTTTAAAGGCTAAAATAGGGATTTTTGCAATAGGAGGCAGTTCCTGAACCCAACATCCATGTGATTAAATAATCGTCAAAGTAAGCGAGTTCCTGTTGCTTTCATACTTTCCTTCCCCAATTTTTAAAAATATAAAAGTCAATCCTGGATAGGAAGGGGTATTACCATGATGTGGTCATTTTAAAATTATTGTGTACCTTACATAGACCAAATTAACCAAAAACAGGTAGGTTGCCTAGAGATAAAAGAAAAACAAATAGGAATTGTCTTCATATTTAAAAAAAATTATAAATAATAAAAATATAGTACCAGGACACTCCAAGTCACAGAAATAAGATATAGTATAGGTTGAACCATCTAAGGAATGCTATGTCTATCTAACATTTTGTTCTCATGAAATTCTTTCTCTCTCTTGTGTGATATATGTCTATACAGTCAAGTTGAAATTTATATTTAAGGAAATTGTCCAAATAAACTAATTTCATTAAAAAAAAAAAAAAAAAAAACGTCCAGGATGGCATACCTACGTAGTCTTGAGGTAAAAGTCCTCATCACGTGAAATCTCTAGAATATTTCTTCAATCTTCCATTCTCATCTGCAGATACCATGTTGGCCCACTGAAACATGTAGAACCTTCTAACTTTGCCTTGTAGTTCTCTGCCCCTTTTGAGTTAGTAAGTTAGAACAGTTGGGTGGGTTTTGAACTCTTAGGTAATTTAGCCACAGTGACCTTTTCTTTTCATGTTCCCATGACAATGCCAACCTCATTCCTGTGAATCCTGTTGTCCTTGAGTGGGAAATGAGGAGTGCCCACTCACTGGCAATGGCTAATAACCCTGGGCCCACACTTGACATTCATGAGGATGTGATCTTCAAAGCTTTGTCATCTTATATGGGGTCAGAGCCAAAAAGCAGTTAAGAACAACTGTACTAAGTACATAGTGATTGAAGAAATAATTAGTGCACATGGTAATTTAGGTACATTTTCTTCCCATCCTCTCAGTTTTTTCCACAATGGAACAGCCTGTTCATCCTCAGAACCTTTCACCACCCTGCAGCTGCTCAGCTCTAAATCATGGGGTGGTGATGTCCACAGGCTGCATCCTTAGGCTGATTTCCAGGCAGACTGGCTGTGTGCAAGCTGTGTGAAGGAGAATTTAGACAAGAGTAGGGGTGAGCTAGAGCATTTCCTTCCCTTCCCTCTCTGTTGAACATCACGTTTAGCCATGAAGACCCCAGCTCTGCAGTTACATCCTCCTCTGTTCCAGCTTCCACTGGCATGCCCCAGCACAGTGGTTCTGGCAACTCCACCTTCCCCTAGGGTGGTAGCAAATTCCTGCTCTCGTTACTCTCTGATTTGCCTCATTGTCCCATTTGGCTTCTCCACTCTTCCATCATCTGTGCAATGAAGCCCCTGTATTACATTCATGATTTCAAATCAAAGTTCGCAAAGAGAATTCAGTTCCGTTCATGATGAGCATCTACTACAGAGCAAGCATTGTGCTGTGCACTGGGGAGACTATGTTGCACTGCCTGCTTCCAAGTGGGTCTGAATCTAGCAAATAGATCATTTCAAGATTGTGTGGCAAGCAGTACGGAGGTGGGGCAGGGAGCTCTGTGAACCCTGAGGCTGGCTCCTTAGCTGGATCTGAGGGTCAAGAACGTCTTCCTATGGTTGATCTGAACCTTTTGGGATGAGAGTTAGCCAGGAGAAAGGGGGCTGGGAGGGCCTCTCAGACAAAGGAAGCAGCGCGAGTGACAGCAGCAAAGCATCAGGCCGAATGCCTTGTGGTCTGGGGTCAGTGTCAAGGTGGTGAAGGATGGGGCAGGTACAGTCTGCAAGCAGGGCCACAGGGTATAAGGCCAGAGGACAGGAAAAGAGGTCAGAGACATAGACTGTAAGGGGCTGAATTCTCTTCAGTGTGCAATTAGGAATAATTAATGATTTTTAAATCAGTGGAATAACATGGCCACATTTGCAATTTTTAATTTAGATGGATCACTTGGGTCAGACCATAGTAAATGGTAGCTCTGCAAGAGACAAGATAAAAAAAGGGAATAAAAAAATTACCTGCAACATATCATACTATTAATTTAATTCAACCCAGCAGCATTGAGCTCCTATGGCCAGTTACTCATAGTGTTGGTGGGAAGAGGAATATGAAATTATGAGTATATACCATACCATCCTCATCTGTGCAGTCCCTCAAAGTTTACCTTATAATTGTTAACACACTTCATGATTCTCATTAAAACCCCATAGTAGGTCTTAGAATCCCCATTTTTCAGATGAGAACACTGAGTCTCTGAAGATGCTGAAATATGTCCAATGGCATATAATGAATAAGAGTTAAATCCACCAATCTCCTGACTGCTGAACTTAAGATAATTTTCTATTTCTTACTATTAGGATAAATTATTGTCTCTGACAGTTAAATATTCACTAGCTGGAGAGACAATGTGAAGATTCTCATATACATATACATTAGTCTATTTCAGAACAAATGCACGTCCTTGTTACCAGGCATGAGCTTCTTTTAGGGTTTTTGTATGTCATTCCTTAAAGCATTGACAATAATCACAGATAACCGACACAATCCCTCCGGATTGGAACTGGCAGGAGTTAGTAGGTTGCATCCAGAAGAATCTCAATGAAGATTTTAATTCTAAGATTCTGTGACCTTCCCATTCTTCACAACATAACAGGGATGTGGAGGCAGAGGAGAGTATCCCAAAGAAAGTAATTAGGAGCAGAATTTGAAGAATATACAGGAAGTCTAAAGGATGGCAGCATTACTCAGCCATAAAGAAGAATGACTTTATGGCATTTGCTGGTAAATTTCAGACCATCCTGCTAAGTGAAATAAGTCAGTCCTGAAAAACCAAAACTGATACATGGAAGAAAATCCAAAATAATGGTGGGGGCAGGGTTAAAAAAAAAACAAGTAGAAGAAATATCAGTGGAGCAGACAAAGGGGAATGAAGGAAAGGGAGGAGGGGGTGCCATAGGGAAAGAAGGTGGAATGAATCTGACCTACGCACATACATGATAGACCGTAGTATATACATCCACAAGACACTGATTTTAAAGAACCTATGTAAATAGCAGAAAGATTAGTAGAGGAGAGGGAATGGAATGGGGGAGTGCAAGGAGAAGTGCTGGGGACTGCATTGGAACAAATTATATTTCATGCTTTTATAATTATGTCACAATGAATCCTATTGTTTGTAAACTAAAAAGAACCAATGCATAACCAAAAAAGAAAAAAAAATACTTTTCTCTGTGTAGTGGCCTCTCAGTTCCTCCAACAGAGTGCCATTGGTCAAGACCAGGAAACTGCCCCCCAGACTCTGTCCTGGGAGGGTGAGGATGGAGTGGTCACCGTCATCATAGTCAGCCCTTTAGAGGAGCAGCCTCCAGGCCTCTGGATTTTCCAGTCGCCCACCCTTTTGCTAGTACTGATCTCCCCTCCCTATAAATACTAATGATGAGGGACGAGGCTAACTCCTCAGGCCCACTGGAGGTTAAGAGAGAGAGCAGCAGTGGGACCGAGGACATGGAAAAAACTCAATGCCATTGCCTCTGTAATTCCCATAAAATCTGCCTCTCGGCCACTCCTTCCCTTTCTTAGGATGGCCACTCCCAAGCCATGAGCCAAGTCACCCCTTGGCACCTCTCCTCACCTTTTTGGGTTAGAGCCAGTGTTTACGACTTATTTCTACCCCCAATTGTTCCCTTCAGTCAGTAATTCATTCAGGCAGCCATGGCTCTGCCCACATTTGAGACTCACTTTTTGATTTTTATATATATATTTTCAGATTCCACGTATTTGTCATAAATAAACTTCTCATCATTACAGGCAAAAGTGGAGGTTGAGATGGTTCCAGAACTGTATTGCTTGCCTCTGCACCACATCTGCCATGTAAATAAAAACTCCAATCAACTGCAAGCCCTACGGATACAGGGACATTTTCTATTTTATTTACTATTGCATCCCCCGCATCTAGTACACTCCCTGGCACATGAGAGGCACTTGATAAATGATGATAGTCAATATTTATTGAGTATTTACTCTGTGTTTGTGTATAATAAGTACTTTACACACATAACCTTACTGAATCATCAGAGCAACCCTTAGAGGTTCTATCATCTGCATTACGGGATATGGTATCTAAGATACTGGACAGGAATGCAAATTGCCTTACAACATATAGATCCTGAGCAAACAACCTAGAATTTGAACCCAACCAGTCTGGCCAGAAAACTAGCACTCTTAGCCACTAAGGTAGGCTGCCTTTAGCTAATCGACATCCCAGTCGATAATGCAGATTGTACTTACCTTCCTTTTTTCTGGCCTGTCCTCACTTGAGTCTAAGATGGGTTAAGACAGCCAATCTTCAAAGAAATTTTATTTGCAGGCTTTGTGGGTGGCTATTCATCTTGGGAATGAAAAGACCAGGGGCCCAGGCAGCTCTCCTTTCTCTTATATGAACCTGCAGTTTGTTCGGTCAGCAGGGCCAGCCCCTCACAACGCACAGTGCCCATAAGTTTTCTGAGATGCAACAAGACTGCTGGATGGCAACATGTGGCTTCCAGCAAAGCCAGCATCTTCTTTCAGGGTAGCCATGCATTTCACCAGTCTCTTGGTAATAATGTTCAAGAGGGATTCTGATGGGGAAAAAAAAATCTTTTTGGATATGGAATTGCCTCCTCTCCAAATATCTGTTCTTATTTCTCATTGGGAAAATCAGCAGCAGGGGGAATAAATGTTCTCGGCTTAGGCTAGATTTACACTGAAAGTTGCATGTCTCAGGAGTGCCATGGTCTTCAAATGCACGTGTGTCTTTCATAATGGTTACCCAGGTGATTTTAGTCTCTCCAGAACGTTCACCTTCTGATCCGGTTTTGAAAGAGATGATACCACTAAAAAGCTGCTTTAAACTTGAAAGCAGATGCTCAACACTCAGAGGAAATGCTTATGAGAAAAAAAAAAGATGATTTTGACCTATATAGGAACATTTGAGACTAAAGTGGTTATTATTCTTCAAGAGTCCTGCAAAGAGCCAACTTTTCTAGACTCGAAAATTCAGAGACATCCTTCTTACTGAATCCTGAAAATCTACCTTTGTTTTCTATCAAAGTAAACACTGCATCAAGGATCATCACATACATCATTGCAGTTTGGTCTCGTAAGTTCACTTCACCAGAACCATCCAGTAAGAACCTATAACCCAGTGGGATACTCTCATAGAATATGCAGGACCAACCAAGGAGAACCAGACCTGCTCCACCTCTAAGACTATCTTCTCCCATGACTCCATCTGTTCTATAAGCAAGTCTTCACAGCTCAACCACCTAAAGATAGAAGCCCCAATTCCATTTCCAAAATATCGCTCTAATCCAAGTCCAAGGTAACCTATATATGTCTTTGACTTCATATGAAATCATGCAATCAGTGGTCTTTGGTGACTGGACTCTAACACAGCATAACGCTTTTGAAGTTCATCCAAGGTACAACATGCATCAATACTTTGTTCCTTACAAAGGAAGGAACTCATCTTTTTTATTGTCCAGTGGAATTCTATTGTATGAATGTGCCAGTTTGGTTTATCTGCTCACAAGTTAATGGGCATTTAAGTTGTTCTGACTTTTTGGCTATTATAAATAATATTGCTATGAATATCTGTGTATAGGTCTTTGGGTTATCGTGTGTTTTCATTTATCTTGGATAGATACCTAGAGTGAATTGCTAGATCACATGAAAAAATGTACGTTTAGTATTTTGAGGAACTGCCAGTTTTTCCACCATGGCTGAACCACTTTACATTCCCAACCAGCCATGTCTAATGGTTCCAATTTCTCCACACTCTCACTGACACTTGTTATTTTCTGTCATTTTGATTATAGCCATCCTAGTGGACGTGAGGTGGTATCTTATTTTTATTTTGATTTGCATTTTCCTAATGGCCCATGATGTAGAGCATCTTTTCATGTGTTGGTTGGTCATTTGCATATCTTCTTTGGAGAAATATCTGGTTAGATTCTTCACCTATTTTTTTTAATCAGGTATTTTGTCTTTTGGGTATTGATTTGTATGTTCTTTATATATTCTGATGATCAGCCCTGATCTGCTATATGATTTCAAATACTTCTTGCCTTTTCACTCTCTAGGTAGTATAGTGAGCAGTATAAGTTTCCAATTTTGATAAGGCTGATTTTGATAAAGTAGCAATGATTACAGTTCCTTGTGATTTTATTAGTGTCAGAGTTAAGAATTCTTTACCTTCCTGGAGATCATGAAAACTTATTGCTGTGCTTTCTTCTGAGAATTGTATAGCCTTAGCTCATTTACTTAGATTGGTGATCTATTTTGAGTTCATTCTTATGCATGGTATTAGAAAGTGGTCCAATTCTACTTTTTTGCAGGTAAATATCCAGTTACCCCAGCATTTATTTACGTGAATGTTCTTTCCTCATTGAATTATTTTGGTACCTTTAGTGAAAATCAGTTGATGATAAATGTGAGGGCTTTTGCAAGGGGGGTGGGGGCCTCTAAATTCTATTCATAATAATGATGTTAAAATTCTATGTGTCTATCATTATGCCAATACTACACTCCCTGGACAACTGTAACTTTGAAGTAAGTTTTGGAATGAGTCACCTTTGAAATTGAAAGGTATAGATAGGTAGATATACATACATCACCAGAGCTTGTTCTTTAATGTGTTAATAAAGCACATATATTTTATATAACAATTTTAGAAATATATTTTCCTAACTATATTTTAACATATTGTTATCTTCATAATTCCATTTATAGTGGGAATTTTGGAGAGGTTTCTGCACTTAGAAATACCTTCCTCAAAATCCACATCCTACACCATGGCCCTGATCATGTTGCTTCCCTGATGAGATCCTCCAATGCCTCCAATCACACTGGATAGAATTCCCTCTGACCTCTGTCTCTGCCTGCTCAGTGACCCCATCCACTTCCACTTTCCCATACTAGAGAGTGGGAAACCCTCTAACCTCACTGCCTTCTTTCTGTTCCTAAAATCCTCAGGCCTTTTGCCACCAGGGTCTTTGGCTTCAGCTCCTCCCCTTGTCTGCCATCCTCTACCTCCTCACCCCTGGGGGATGGGACTGCCTATCAGCCAGGTCTCAACTCCAGTCCAGGCTTCCTTACCTTGTTATGACATTGACATTCACCCTTGTGGAAGTTCTGGAAAGCCCATGGACACCTTCTGAGAACAATGTTTAAATATATAAAATAAAATACATAGAATTTCAAAGAAAACCAATAGTGGGATGCAATTATCAAAATATTAAAGAAATAGGTGATATAACAATATCTGAGCTTTTTATGACAACATTAAGTAACAATATCTAGTTGTTGGTCTCATAAATATCAGCAGTTTTAAGGAATAAGGAGAAGAAAAGGCATTTCAAGATACCCACAAATATGGGATATGAGACTACCTGAGATTTCCATCAGTGAAAAGTCACAGGCATAAGCAATTCTATAGTGATCTGTTGCCTGTAATCGTAATTGATAAAATACTCTATTTCAATTATATATTAGAAAAAAAAATGAAGAGTTTTTGTTCCTTAGATTTTGTTTTTGTTTTTACCATCAAGTTAAAAGACAACCAATATTTCATCCTGGTTTAAAGCTCCAGTAGATATGGAGTGGGGCTGGGAATCTACCTTTTTAACAAGTCCTCCCAGCAAGTCTACCTATAATGTTACTATATATGATGCCCAGGGAAGCAGTAACGCCCTTCTGCTGAGTTCCCCCCTTGTCCCATCATGGACTTAGTCTCAGGAACTTTTCAAGAGAGATAAATTGAAAAGCAGTTCTGGAAAGTGGGGTAGCACAGTGGTCAAGTGCTTTCCTAGCATGTGTGTCCCTGAGTTACATCCCTGGCTCCAAGAAAAGTAAATAAACAAATAAAAATAATTCTGCTTGGGTGTCTTCAGCTACAACCTGGGATGTAATCATGAGCCACAGAAAGAGTAAGACATCCACCAGTCCCTGAAGCCCTGTATTTTGTAAATCAGCAAAGGTCTTCATGCTCCAAACCTAAAGAATGCTAAGAACAAATGAAAAGAGTTGGGGCACTGAAGGCATGAATGCACTGGCCTCAAAATAAACATACAAACAAACAAAAATTCACGAGATCTAAAATTCATACATAATTCAATTAAAAGTCTACAATATAAAAGTTAGAAAAGTAATCAGCTGACTACAGCCAAAAATGCACTCATTAAATTGAATTGAAATGATATTTCCAAAAGTGAATGTGCCCAGGGACAACAAGGTCTTAAAATGTCATATCTATCCAAAAGCATCCCTACATGACCCTTCAGCCCCACCTCACTCCAAACTAGGAAGGAGTGTGCAAGCAAGGCCCAGTGCTGTCATTTAAGGAAACTTCAGAGCTCAAAAACTCAAAGAGACCTGGGAAGTCATGTCTTTCTTCTCACCCCAGTACCATTGGACTTCTGCCTGCCTCATGCCTTAGGACATGGCCCCATCTCCTATCATCTCTCTAAAGTTCCAAATTGATCCTACCCAAAGGCCACTACCTCAAATCCTCATAAGGATTCAGGGGAGCATTCAATTCTCTAGGCATTTCAGACATAGTACCTTGGGCCTATGTACTTTTTAATAGCCTAAGATAATGACTGAAAACTCAAAAGGAAGGAAGAAAAAAAAGGAAGGGAGGAAAGAAAGAAGAAGAAAAAAACTGTATTGGGTTCCAGGACACTCCATGGGTACAAAATCTGCAGATGCTCAAATTCCTTATACAAAGACACAATATTTGCATATTACCCATGCATATCCTCTAATATACTGCAAATCACCTCTAGGTTGCTTATAATACTTAACACAAAGTAAACACTACGTAAATAATTGCTATACTGTATTGTCTATGGAATAAGGAAAAGAAAAAAATGTTTACCTCATCAGTACAGATGCAAATTCTTTTTCTAAATATTTTCATTCAAGATTGGTCGATGCCAGGGGTCTATATAGAACCCATGGGTATGGAGGCCAACCACATAGCACACCCTCCACCCTGGCTAAAAATTTATATATTCCAAAATATAAAAATGGAAAATTTAAAACCATTTTTAAAAGTAAAATTATTGAATCCTTACATTAAACTCTTTATAACAAAAAAATTCCATGTTTAATATGGGTTATGGGTTAAATATATTTGATATGATGTAAAATGGGACCTCTTACAGTAAGAGGGCTGAAAGCCCATGAAATTTTTAAAATCCTTTGAACCAAGAGGGATATAAAATTATTGGAGAGGGGTATAAAATAATGATCAGCAATTGATACCCAGCTCCCAGGTTGGCTATGGAGAAATAGCAGGTGCATGCTTTTGTGAAAGGGACACTTGCAACTTAACTCCAGGTAATTGTCACCTTCTGGTAAACGGATTCTGGCATTGCTAGAGAATCCAACCTGCAAGAAAAGTCAGGGATCTGGATCCTGATACAAAATTTCCAATTCCAAATGTTGACAACTGATTTTCGGTTCTAATAAACAGTTTGGGGGCCACAATCAAAATTTGACTGTGCTGGGTTTGGAAATTTGAATGCAGAGTGCTAATTCATACCCGAGGTAGAAAACTTAGGAAGTTTCCCTCAGGACAGTAGGACATGCAAGTTCTCCAACATGGGTTGGGAGCATGAGCAAGAAAGCAAACTATAAATGACTTAAACCTATATTTATAGGTCCAAAATTAGGTTCTGCATGAATATTATAAAATTATTTGAAGAATAATTAGTTCGATAATGAGTCTGCAGGTGAGAAGCAGCTGTTTTGCCCCTGGGCTCAGGGTCACTGTCTCTGCTGTGTGAAGAGTCAGCAATAATTAGAAGAACCCGTGGTGCCAAACTAAATTAAAATTTTTCAAACCGTTACTCACTGTATGATATAATTTTGTTTCATGTTCCCAGGATGAGGAAACTCGAATTAAGTCTCTATTCATTACAAAAATAGGCTAACTAATTTAAGGCTATGAACTATCTGTTTGTCGATGGTATTGAATGGTTTCTATCTACTGTAACAGATATTTCTGCACTAAAATAAATGGCAGTTGATTATATGCCAATGGTTTATTTAATAGCACTCAATTGTACTGAGCTCTGAAAATGTAATGAGTCTCAGTGGACCCTCCTGCCTGCTAGTTTTCTGAAAATAAAATATTGATGTAATTGGATTTCCCACCCACATTGATCCTCAAATGCACAGATGGGATCAGTTTAAGTAAAAATTGGGAAACGAAGAAATTGTGATAATCATTGAATAAAGCTGTTTATTTCAGGACACAGGATGTGTTCAATTAAGCCACCCTGAAATCCACAGACACCTTTGGGTGGTGTTTTTCAAAAGTCCTGGGGATAGTTGTAAATGCCAGGTAAAGGCCAAGAAAAAAATAAAATCTACAAATGAACACTGAAAAGCAAAGAAAAGCAACTTTCAAAAAGACTTCATGGACCGTACCCTGTGATACCAGACCAATGATGATTTGGTTCCATCGATTTAATAAGGAAAATGCTACAAAACAAGTCCTTCAACATCTTTCAGGAGAAAGATAGTCTATTAATTGAATCTTCTGCTTTTCAACCTGGCATTTTGCTAGTCTGGAGACATTGCTCTAATCACACCCTAAGAGCAGTCACCAGAGCTGTGAGGGTATAAGCAAGACCACAGGGTTGAGCTCTTAATAGGATGGGCTTACTCTATTCAAAGTTCTTTTGGTCTTTCATTTTATTTTTTTCTGTTTTTCTTTAGTCATCAACCTCTGGCCTAATCCTGTTAATAGAATGATCTTGCCTGATTTTTAAATGCCTTCTCCGTTCCAATCCAACTTGAGCAGTTGAAATGCTTTCTTTCATCAGCATTCAAAAGGCAGCATTAGCAACAGTAATAAAAAGGCTCAAATCCCTACTGATTTTTCCCATCATTCTTAAAACAAGATAAACAACTCCCCGGAGTATTTAGGTTCTCAGCATCTGGATAATGATCATATTTTTGTCTTGCATGTAGACCACACCCTCACGAGAAGGGAATTGGTCAAATGGCACCACCCAAAGGTTATTTCAAGATCTACCATGCTTTTTGCCATTAAAGAGAAGAAAAATGGCTTCCTCTTCTCACCTTGAACCCCCTTCAGTGAACAAAGCTTCATGGTAGAGTTGTATTCCTAAAGTGATATAACTGGTGACTTGTAAATTAAATCAAAATTTTAAATACATTGGGTATCATAATATTTTGAAGAACATCATTATGAATTTTCATGTAAAATAAATAATAACTTGTATTTCTGTAAATTTGGATTAGGTTTCATTTAAGTAAATATTCCCCACAAAAATGTGTTTCCATATCCCCCCAATAGGTGAAATGCAATCTAGAAAGCAAATCCCAGAGTCAAAGTAACCTAAATCTTATTCTAGTTTTTTTTTCTGCTGCATAATGTTAGTAAAATTGCTGAACATCCCCAGACCTGAGTCTTTTTCAGCATCTTCAAAGAATTAAATAAGATTTTTTAATGTGAAGGGGTTTATGGACTATTTGTTTTATACAATATAGTTGTAATTAATAATGATTATGGTCATGGTGTGAAAGAGAATAGTTTGAGTGGTCATCAAAGCAACAATAGGGAGACAGAAATTGCTACCAGATCATTCAAAACATCACTGTGAATAACATTCTTGATTTCAATAGATCTGTGAAGGTCACTCTACTAGTTCCCAATATTCCCTTAAAATGTCTCATCAAAAATCAGTTCAGCAGGAGCCTCCTTCTAAAAGTGCATTGAGTCTCTGAATATGCATAGATGCAGACCTCTGCCATATTATTGAATTAGTGCATGAAGGAGTCCCTTGCGAATCTTGGAGCAAATTAAGGCAAGTCTAGCTTCGTGTTTTTGACATTTTAGTAGTTCGTTTCTTTTCCTCTGGGGAATCCTATGCACATTTTCTATGGTAAAGAGGTAATTGGTAAATATTTTAGATTTTATTTTTCCCTCTTGATCCATTGAGAAATGTTGAGTGTGGTGGGCAGGTAGGTATTCAAATGGCAACCCGGGCAGATGAGGGAGTTTATACAAATTAGCACGCCAAGAGTCTAATATTAGTATTAACAGGCAAGCCAAATTTATTCCTCCAATTGTATTCTAAAAAAATGTACCAACACCTTGTAAAAGTCTCAATCGAGGCTGTGTCAGGGCATTTTTTGAAGCCACTTAATGGGAGAACAATGACTAGTAAAAGAGGTCTAAAATTAGTTTCTTATACCAGACCTCCCCAAGAAGTGGTAAAAGCAAGCACATAGGAGGTCTCCACCTTGCTCTCTACGCCACTCTTCTGAAACCTTTTGTAACCTGTGAAGAGTGTTATGGTTTAGATATTATGTGTCCCCCAAAAAGCACATGGGTGAGACAATGCAAGAAGATTTAGAGACGAAATGATTGGTAATGAGAGCTGTGATCTAATCAGTGCATTAATCCTCTGATAGGAATTAACTGAGCAGTGACTACGAGCAGGTAGGGTGTGGCTAAAGGAGGCGGGTCCCTGGGGTCAAGCCTTTGGGATATATGATTTGTATTTGGTGAGTGGAGGCTTTCTCTGTTTCCTTGCATTATGTCATGAGCTGCTCCCCTCCACCATACTCTTCTGTCATAATGTTCTGCCTCACCTCAAGCCAAAGGAGCCGGCTGTCTATGGACTGAGACTTCTTAAACTGTGAGCCACAAAATAAACTCTTCTTTCTCTAATTGTTCTTATCAGGTCTTTTGGTCATTGCAGCAAAAAGGCTGACTACCATAGGAAGTTATTTAACCCTTGTGTGTTTCTTTTCTCCATAATTAAAAAAAGAGGGTTGGAGTTTACGTTCCCAAGCCTAGAAAACCCACAAGGTAAATTGTACGCATTAGTCCAAAACTAAGTCGTACTTAAAATGCATCAGATGATGAAATGAAGATGATCACAGAATCAAAGGACCTTCGAATGGTAATGCTGGATGGTATTCAAATAAACCACCTGTGGTCTGCTTTCCCAAAATCTCTTTTGAATCTGAATATCATGATCAATCCCCCAAAGGTTGGATCACTCTGCATTTTTTCACAAGAATCAGTCTGAGGATTTATAACTCTAAGGGCCTTAAACTTACAAATATGGAGGACTCAGACCCATTGGGGTCCTGATCTTCTTGCAGACACCTCCCTGGAAGCCACGTTCATGCTGGACTATCTACGACTGCACATTATTCCCGTGGTGTATTTTACTCTTCTCTTTACTGCAGTGAGGTCTTGTATTTGTAAAGCTTTTGATGGTTTATAATGTCTAGATAACATTATGAAACTGGGATTATTCATCATTTATAGAGGAAGAAGCCCTTTCTGAGTCACCAAAGTGGAACAGAGCCTAGAATCCTTCTAGAGAGGAGTCCAATTACTGCGTTAGACCACATGGCTTCTTAGACCTCTAAAATTATGGGATTCTATTCCTTCTTTAGAGTACCCCAAAATATGCCCCCCAAAATATCTAGTCTAATCTGGAGTAATAGTATACATTGAGCTAATACTCCCGAGTCTTTAGAACATCCCAAGAGCCTTCAGACACCAACTAC
The DNA here is from genome assembly GCF_045843805.1 of Urocitellus parryii. Lineage (NCBI taxonomy): Eukaryota > Metazoa > Chordata > Mammalia > Rodentia > Sciuridae > Urocitellus > Urocitellus parryii. Next base: position 267,042,886 of record NC_135531.1, on the reverse strand, counting down.
TCAACAGCCTCACCCCATCCTCCTCTTTGCTTCTGATGACTGAGTCTAACTTGGTAGAGACCCAAGGCTTCCCTCACAATCAGCTCCATTCATCGACTGAACCAACAAGCTCCCCACCCAAGAACAAGGCTGCAGACACCCTGTTTAGGGATGTGTGGCTGTATTACTGTGGTTGGGAGAACTCAGCCCTCAACCTCAAATGAACCCACCGTAAGATCCCCACGGTTGCCTGTTCTTCCTGTTTCTGACTTGCTGCATGAATTCCCCCATTCTGCTTCAGTCCTTTGCTGTGCCAATGCTGTCTGCTCATTCACTGATGTGGGCCTCTTCCCTTAGTGGTGTTTCTAGTGTGTCAAACCCCAACATCCTGTGTAACTAGGAAAAAAATTGTGTGTGTGTGTGTGTGTGTGTGTGTATCTCCACAACTATCCACGACTACACATTATTTCCATGGTGTCCTTTACACTTCTTTTTACTGCAGTGAAGTCTTGTGTGTGTGCATGTAAGAGTGTGTGTGTGTGTAAATATATATATATATATTTTTTTTTCAGGATTTTCTCTGCTGAAATTAACTGTAGCATCATTTGATGTTATTTCAAGAACCCTAACTACATACCTCCCAAAGCTCAGGGGCGCATGCCAGAAGCCCAGCAAGCCAATGCTGCGTAGATCCTGCCTCTGTTGTTCAAGAGTCAGGAGTCAGCACCTCAAAGGCACTTATAGGATGATGGGTCCATGAGCACACAGCCCACACCCAGAATCTGAAGCCTCTCAAGTCAGGACTAGTGTCTTAGGGCCCAAAGAAGTGGTGGACAGAATTTTTCATAGCTTTAATTCATAAAATTCTCCAAATTCTGGATTTCCAGGTGAATTTTCTAGTACCTAGACACCATTGCCTGACATCTCACATGCCTAAGTTAGTGCTCGGGTTTCCATCAAAGGTCAAATCCTCAGAAAGGAATTCCCTGGGCACTGAATAACCCCTGAAGAGCACTTCTCGCCTACACCCGAACCATTCCTGGCTGTTGATGTCAGGATCCTTTGCTTCCCAGCACTGGAAACTCACTGTCGTTTCATACATTTCCTCTTTATTGTCCATCTCTCTGACTAGAATATGAGCTCCCCAAGGACAAGGCTCTCATCTACCTCATTTATAGCTACTAGAAAAGCTCCTGGCAAAGACGATATTTTTGATTCAATAAATGAATAAATGAGTGGACGAATGAATGGGTGAGTTGTCTACAAACAAACAAATCTACCACTGTGGGTGCTTATATGTGCCAATCACTGTATTAAGCATTTTTCATACACTATCACAAACATTTTTTTCTCCAAAAAATCCATTTTTTATTTAGGCAAAGCCTAATTAGAAATGAGCTAATTGACCTTGAAAAGGAAATATAAGTAAGAAGGTCGAAGGGAGCAATACTAGATGCCAGCCCGTTTGGAGTCTCTTATTATCTCTTTTAATTGTCTTAACGATTCTATTGGATCTGAATTAATATCAGTTTCATTTTACAGATTATAAAACTGAGGCTCAAAAAATGTAAGTGTCATATAAGCTATTAAATAAGTAATAGGACAAGATTATAAACCAGCTCTAACTCTAAAGCCCTCTCCAAAGCAAGATTACAAAAAGGCTAAACATTTTCTGAAATGAACTCTTTCCAGAATAAGTTAATATTAGGTTGGTATTTTCAGAGCTTATTTGAATAAGATTGGAATGGCTTATTGTAGCATTTAATAATTAATTGCTGTAGGTATATGAAGAATGACTTTTTTCTTAATGAAAACTTTCAGGATGATATTATAATGTTAATATTCTCAGAAAGTACTCTCATGTGACATGGACTTAATGTTAATAGGAGAAAGTATATTCACAGTTTTTTTTCTTTTCAGAGATAATTCCTGAAAGCTGAAGTATTTAAGAATCTTCATTGAAGCAAATTCTATTATATGAAAAGTAACTGCTTGGCAGTTTCTAAGAATTTAATAAATCTCTCCAGGAAAAATTCTGGTTTCAAAAGGAAATTTCAAAAGGGACTGTATAATACTCTCTGTTTTCTTGTATTTGATTTACAAATAAAAGACCTTTTCGGGCTCTGGCTCTTAGATGCTAGAGAAAAATAAAGAATGTTCTCTTTGCATTATTTGGTGAGAGGTATTATGTTACATTTTTTTTCCCTTTCAATATGAGAAGCCCACAGATTTCACAGTGCAGATCCACAGCTACAGAGGTTTGCTAAAGGGTCTGTGGAATGTCATCTTCACCTGGCCACATTACCTAGAAGTCACTTGCTTGTGAGGTAACAACTACCCTACACATCTCACACTCTGCTGCAATGCCATTCACATTCATGGAAGGGAGCGCAGACAGTGCACAACATGGCATGTCCCATTGTCACCATTTTCACGTATACCATTCAGTGACATCAAGGAATGTCTTCAGAACCTTTTTATCCTCCCACACTGAAGCTCGGTACCCATTAAACAAACTCTATGCTCTCTTTCCCTCCATCTCTTATAGGCACTGTTTTCTTTCTGTCTGTATGAATTTGACTATTGTGGTACCGAAAGAACTGAAGTAATACAGTGTTCGTCCTGTTGCTTTCCACATTCTTGGTACACTTGACCTTTATTTCCATCCAAAGGAGAAACATTCTCTGGTGTCCTCCGTGAAGTTACATGGAGTTCTGGCACTTTGAAAAGGTGACTTCTTTTTTTTTTTTTTTTTTTTTTTAAATGCTGGTCTTACATACTTGGTAGTAATAGTGCTAATGAGTCTGCGACAAATTATCAAGATTATATCATTTGCTTTTTCCTTCATTAGTGGGAAAAAAAAGCCTGAGGGGATAATATGTTCTACTGTCAAGGATGGGAGGGTAGGAGTTGCCACAAGTCATCTTTTAGAACTGCCTAGACTCTCAGGAACTATAGTCACAGAGTCAAAATGGGAAGGGACCAACAGGAAGAATCCTTTTTAAAATTAAAAATAATAATGACTTAAGTTAAAAATAGCCATTGTAATTATTTTCCTGCCGATTTTTATGAGCTTTCATGACTTTGCTCATGATTTTTATCTTTGTAACCTTGCCCATTCCCCTGTGATGACTAGCAGGGGAAAAATTAGAGAGGAAAAGAAACTTCCTGCATCTGGGGGTGGAGATTAGACTTGGAGGGAGGGCCTGCTGCTCTGCAGGCATCTGGAGAAATGGGACCCGCAGAAGCAGCAGTGTGTGGCAGCAACCATGGAGCAGAGAGGCAAGAGGGCAGCAGGAGGAAGGCACTCAGAAGAAGGTGCCAAGGACTGGACACCAGGCCCTTGGAGTGACCTGGCATATGATTGGGTCAGCACCTGGTCAACTCAGGGCCCTCTCTATACTCAATCAGCCGAGACTCAGGCTGAAAGCCAGATAGATGAGCTGAGCTTCCAGGACCCCAGGGTAGCACTGAGATGGTTCTGGTCTCGGGGTCCTCCCAGATCTGCATTAGTGAAACCACCAGTTATCGATGACGAGTCCTGCTTCCCCACATGATGAAGTCTGAACATTAGAGAAGCAGGCCGAGGCAAGCACATAAAGCAGGGTTTGTTTAAAAAAAGGACAACATAGACTTCTCCCGGGAGGAAGAAAGGGGCCATAGCTGGTGTCCTGGTAGCCCAAGAAGTGAGCTGTTCTGCCCTTTTTATATGGCCTAGGCTTCCTCTGTTCTCCTGCCCTCCCTTGATCTTTCTCCCTCCTGCGTATGTGACTAGGCCCAGGAAGGCTCAGTGGTTGGCCAAAAGGTGGGGAATAGGTAGGCTAAAGCCGGAAGGGCAGGATGGAGCATCCAAGGACACATTAATTAACAACCTTGTAGCTCCTGTAGGGCAGTTCCTGGGACAGATCACCTTGGCAACACGTTGGAGCAGGGGCAGGTTCTTGATAAGGGTGGAGGAAGGGCTCTGAAGGAATTAATATTTCAATCCCTTAGGGGACAGTCTCCAACTTCCCAGACTCACTCAAAATTGGCCTCCTTGATCCTACCTGACTCGATTTACCTATCTATACTGACTGCCTGCCTAATTCTGGCTTCATTAGGACACCATGGTCTCTCAAAATTCAGCCTGCAGATGTGTGTGCATGTGGGTGGGTGGGAGTAGGGGTGGGGTGTTTGAGAAAAGCAGAGGAGAGAAAAGAAGTCATCTTGACAGAAAAGCAACATGCCTGAATCCTTTCCAATTTCCTACCCTCCCACCACTCTGACCTCATGGCCCAGGCAGTTCCCCCCTGGGTGCAGACAACCAAAGATGGGTAACATGGACCTTGGTGCCAGGTAGACCCCCTGCAGCCTTGGAACCGATTTCCAAGAGTGTCCTGTTATGCTTCTCTACTTAAATGTTGGTCTCTCGGCTTCTCCACTTTTCCTTAAGGACAGAGCAAAGCGGTGAGGACAAGAACACAAGGAGGAGAAACAGAGTCGACTGGTCATAGCAATGCTGCTGTTCAGGCTTTGAGATAGAGGTGCCCTGCTCACCCCAGGTGGTCACGACAGCTCCTCATTCCAGCCACTGCCTCTGTCATCACAGGGCATTCTCCGTGTGGCATTTTCTGCTTGTAAGAACACTGACCACGTTGTGTTAGGACACACCCTGATGCCCTCATCTTAACCTGTTTCCAAATAAGTCCCATTCACAGGTACTGGCAGTTAGGACTTGAACCTATACTGCGAGGACAAAATAAGCCCATCACAAGGTCTCTGTGGCCCAGCCTCCTGGCCTTGATCTGGACCTGATTTCAAAACCCCTTCCCAAGAGACTAGCACTGTTATTCAGTCCCTCCTTTCTGTGTTTTTATTCTTCTTGGCCAATAAATCAGACCTGTGTTTACTAGTCCCCACCTGAGAAGCCTGTTGATCCTTTGGCATTTCTCTGACTTCTCAGAGAGACCTTAAACGAAGACTTGTGGTTTCAAGATATTCAGACCAGTCCCCAGCACAGGTCCCTGGTTCTGCCCTGGACACTGCCTCTGTTTCATCCCTAGGTCCAGCCCTTTCCTGGCCCACCACCCCTAGAGACCTCCTTAGAAAACCCTTGACTCATCTAAAACTGATGTCTACCACCTAGTGGGCTTGGCACAGTCCACCCAAAACACTCATCTTCCAAAAGCAAGCTTTTCTAGTCTGCTCTTTATGATAAAGAAGGGTCATGTCCATGACATTGAAAAGATAACCCTTACATTTGTACCTGCATAGCTTTTAGGCATCCATCTATTTCGAGAAGTAGGAAAAACTACTTATCTTTAGGCACCATAGTAAATAAACTAATTTCGATTGGTAGATGAGGCCAATTATGAGAAATGAATTAATTTCTCAAAAATCCAATAATTAAATTGGTCAGGTTGATACTAACAAAAAAATGGAAGCGGGAAGTTGCAGCAATGTTCCAAAATTTATATCTTAAAATAAGACAACAGCAGATCTGGTGGCAAATTTTGCTTTTATTTTAATTATTGGATTCATTTTTTTCATATCACAGTTACCAAGATGCTATAGGCTTAGTTTAAAGGTAGATTCACATACAGGAGCAGCCACAATTAATCCAATAACCCAACATCCTCTTTTTAAGTAATAGTCCCTGGTCAGTTTAGAAAGATTTGAAGATCTCTCAAGTCCATAAAAAAAGTCAGCCATTTTCTAAGGAACTGCAATTTCCATTCCTTCAGCACAAATAGATGGCAAATGATAGAATTTGGCTGAAGTTGTCAATATCTATGTCATCTTATAGCTGCAAAATATCCCACAGCTTACAATTTCTAAAAAGATTAACAGCTTGGTCATGCTGCATCTACAAACATAAACTTAATGACATCTTCCCCTCGGCCACATATATGAACCCAAAGAAGAAAGCTAACAGTTTTCCCACTACCAGTCTCTTTGGATATTGATATGTGTGTGTGTGCCTCTCTCTCATCTGCCTTATAATCTTCCTTAGTGAGGTTTTAAAATAAATCATCCTCACTAAATGAAAAGAAAGTAGAGCTGACCAGCACAGGCTTTTCTGTGCCCAAACTGAGCCAATTCTCCAGCCACTATTTCTGCTCCTGGGGCCACCAGAGACTAAATGGAATATTTTTATCCCCTGCCAGGAACACATGCCAGTATTTACTAGTACTTATGCAAAATAATTTTCCAGAATCATTTTTCAAAAGCTGAATGCTCAGTTGACTTATAAAGTCTAAAATGGATTAATAGGAAAGAAATAGACAGTCCCAGATGCACAAGTTATCAATTTTATGCACAGGATGAGTAAGCCTTACGTATTTCAGCTAAGCTGGAATTACAATAACCCTGTTTTTCTCAAGAGAGATGGTGGCTGCTATAAAAATGAAGATGTGCTTTGTTTCACTTGCAAAACGGGAAGTATTCTTGGCTGGATTAAAATGATTGGCATGATGGCTTAAAGATGCCGCCTTACCAACTGACTTGACACCGGCTGTAACCCATATGTAGATGACTATGGTGAGGTAAGTGATGTTAAGATGATTTTTGAGGTCATTCATTCATTCATTATTTTATTCAATCAACATTTATTGAGCATCTACTGTGACAAGACATTGAACTAGCATCTTTGAATTCAAAGATAAAGTATCTCCTCTTGCAGGAACCTCATATCCTATTCCATTTACTATCCTATAGATATTGTCTTTGTATCAGTTAGTGTTTTGGAGTTGTAAACAACGGAAACCTGTCTAGCTAGTTTGTAAATATGGAACTCTTTGGTAAGGCGAGAAGCAGTTCATTGACTCTAAGGACAAGGCAAAGAACAAGGTCTCAGAAAGGATAGACATCAGCTCCTTCATGGGGTTTCGAGGGAGTAAAAAAGTCTATGTTGGCATAACTACAGTCATCTTCCCTTCCCACCCCCACTTTATGAATACTGTTCTTCTCAAGAGACAGAGACTTGCTGGTCTCTCTTCTTTCCTTGAGAGATAAAAAGTTGCTCTTCTCTATTCACAAGAAACAGTGGGCTGGGGATGTGGCTCAAGTGGTAGCGTGCTTGCCTGGCATGCGCGGGGCGCTGGGTTCAATCCTCAGCACATTAAAAAAAAAAAAAAAAAAAAAAGGTGTTGTGTCCACCGAAAACTAAAAAATAAATATTAAAAAATTCATTCATATATTCTCATTCTCTCTCTCTCTCTCTCTCTCTCTCTCTCTCTCTCTCTCTCTCTCTCTCTCTCTCTCTCTTTCCCCCTTGGAACAGCCTGTCGGGCCTGACAATAAATCTGCTTATGCCTCTCTCCTGGGAGTGTACCTGTGTGATCCTGTACCACTTTCCTCTCAGTGTAGATCTTTGAGGTTACTGCTCTCAAAATAAATGTTCTTTTGATCTTTGTCATATTACCATATTACTTAGGATTTTAATTATCTCATAGTGCATCACGTACCCATCCTTTCCTAGGTATGGATGGGATGTCTTGCCTGACAGACTCACCAAGATCGTCTCAAAAAGAGAAGCAATTTCCCAAACTTAATGGGTACTGGGCAAGCAGAGTGGCCTTGTTCTGGTATTTTTTCCTCCTTTTTTTCCCCTCTTGGCCTTTTTTCATTCCCCATGGCTGAAGCCACTTGATGTCCCATCTGAAGGCTAATCTTACCTTAAGCTTTGAGAGAGAGAAAGAGAGTTGAATAGTTTGGAAAAATCAGCATTAGTTCATCCTCACCTCCAGTCTTACTCAGACCTTGAACCTGACTTTAACAACTGGTTTCTGCACTGTTCCTGGGGACTTGAACCCTAGGAACCACGCATTTATCACTGTGGTCTTTCTAGTGCCAGCATAGTACCTGCTGCAGAGGGACTTAAGAGCTGCTTATGTCTGATACCTGCACAGCACAGGGTTCTAGCTTCTTTCTCTACATAGCCATCCCATCCTGATCACATGTCCAAGTATCCCAATCCCTGTCAAATTAGGTTCCTGCCTTCTATTCCCAGGCCTGACCTCCCTCCTTTCTTCTGCCTAAAAGCTGGAGTTCTGCATTTGAATCTGCACCAAACAACTAAATAGTTATGAATCAATGCTTTTGATTCCAAAAAGCCATGTGATCTTGAATGAACTGTACCTTACCAAATCTCAGCTACTCATCTGTAAAATGGGCACAATAATATATACTTCATGCGGTTGTTATTGGGATTAAGTGAGATTAAGTATTTTTTTAAATTACTTGGCATGGTGCTTGCAAATAGCACAATGTTTAATCCTTGATCCTTCAATCAAATGAATATCAGAACTTTAATTGATGATGCCTTTTTGCTATCTGACTCCCTGGGTTTCAAACTCTCCGACATCAATCATGAAGCTTTTAGTGATCCTGTGCTTCAAGGATCCTGTGCTTCTCTTTCCCACACTGTGGACTGGCCCAAGAACTCAAATCCAGAGTCCCCACCTCTAGCTTTGGCCTATTCTCCCAGCACTACATTCCTTTGGTCCAACTCACCTCCCTCCAACCAAGTCCCCTCACTGAAGCTCAAGCACAAATCTCCCTCAGCCTTCCCCTTCTTTGCAGCCTGACAAGCATGACCAAATGACTTGGCCCTTCTGACTTACTGGTCCTCGTTAGGACTGGTATGAAAACAGTGGGTCTACTTCCGGAGAACCTGCTCTCCTAGGGCCACTCATTACTTACCAGATGGCTAAATAAGGTCTGATCTTTTTTCTTTTGCTGCAATTATTTGGGTAAATATTTAGTTACTTAAATTCTGGAAAGATATTTTTCATTCCTCAGCAAATATCTTTTATCCAAGACCACTTAGGTTGAATTCTAGAATATTCTTTGTCAGTTACATTTGCAAAGAAGTACACCCAATGTAAGTAGAGAGCTCAATGAGTCTTCACCCCCAGCATGCAGATCAAGAATGAGAATCTATCAGAACTCCAGCTGTGCTCTCATGCTCCCTCCAGTGCACTCCCCACCACTGGGAACCACTGGCCTGGTGCTGAATGGCTTCATATGGCACTCACCTCATGTGATTAGTTTCCTTCCTCCATCATTACAGCTGTGAGGTTAATCTAGGTGCTTGCAAGTAGCTTCAATGGGTCATTCTCATTTCTGAACACTACTTCTTTAGGCGAACACTTAACGCTTGTCCATATTCCCTAGACGCATATCCTGCTTCCAGTTTATGGTATTAAGAATAATGCTGTCATGAACATTCTAGCACATGTCTTTTGGTTGACATGTGCACTCTCCTCTGTTGAGTTTATACCTAGGGATGGAATCGCTAGTTCATAAAGTATGCATATATTCAAATTTAATAGATACTTCCAAATAGTTCTCCTCCTCGGCATGCATTTTTAAAGGAAGGGCAGCTGCTATTCTAGTGAAACAGCAATTCTTGCATGGAGGCCTGGCTCTGTGGGATCTAAAATCTGACTCTAGGACCTGCCGTCAGAATTCTTAGTTCAGTTTCCCTTTTTATCTTTGCTCTTTGTGCTCAGAGGAGACTGTTTTCATTACCATCTGGGCAGGTGCAAAATACCATCATTAAATCAAGAGCTTACACACTTGCCTGGAAGACTTGTGGGAATTCCTCAGAGCTGAGAGTACAGCTCACCCCCCAGCTTCATGAGCCTCCTGGTGTCAAGTGAATGAGGATTTGATCAAAGACAAGACACAGGAAGGGTAGGATGAAGAGTTTGAGGCACAGAATCAAAAGAAACAAACAAAAAAAAAAAAAAAAAAAAAACAGACCTCTAAGGACAGAAATCAGCCTGGGCAAATACTGAGGAATGCACTGAGAGCCAGCTGGTGAGAGGGAATTATGTAATGGCCAATGGGAAGGCAGTCTGGGTAAATATCTGAGACCAGAACGGTTGCCCACCAACAGCTAGGCAGAAAACTTTCTGTTTTCTCAGTGTGGCCGTAGTGGGGGAGCAGCCCCATGGGATGAAGCAGACATTGCTCTTTAATTTCACAGCTTACTACCTCCTCAAGGTGACTGTTCCAAAGATCAGACCCTGTGGCTGAACTGTCAAAACCCTTCTCCATGTTGTCAAGCCTTTGAAAATCCATGTCTACTGGTGCAATACATTTGGAAAGTGATTACAGCCATAGATAATGATCCATAAGGTACATAGACTCTTTAATGTAGTAATCCACTTTTGAGAATTTCTTGTAGGGTATCATTCAAAACATAAAGAAGAAAACCAAATATTTTAACTTGTTCATTGCAAATATATCCAGAATGCTTTGAAAAAATGGGGAATAGCATCAATATCCAACAGCAGTGGACAATATAGCAATTAAAACTAGTAAAAAATAAATTTCTGTGAAATTTTATTTAAATTAAAATCTCAGGATATGAAGTTGTACAGACATTAAGATTATAATGAAATAAACATGCACATGGAAGTGAAAAAAATTAAAATTACAAGGATCATAACTAATGCTTATGCCCATGGTACACAAATAACATTCTAAATGTGTTACACATGTTAACACATCCTCATAGCACCTTTAAGGTATGTAGTATTAGCTCAATTTTATAGAGGAGGAGATTGAGCCCCAAATAGTTAAAATAAAGTGTCCACATTAGCAAATAGTTTGACCTCCAAGTCCTTAAAATCTAAGAAGTCGTCAAGAAAACACAAGTCATATTACAAAGTGAGACTATTGAATCTTCCCATCATTGAATGCTTTATAATATCTTTATAACTAAATCAGATGTCACAAACATTTGTTGGTCATCCATTGTGTTTCTTCTGTGAAGCTAAATTCTTTCACAGGCATGATTTCATCAAATTTTCACAATAATCTAATGCCTTTGAGATCATTACCCTTATTTTAGAGATCAAAAAATTAGAGTGAGGGTATCTAATTGATTGTTTTTCTACTCAGCTTTTTCACTGCTGTGACTAAAAGATCTGACAAGAACAATTTTAGGACAAAAAGTCTATGTGGGGGGGGGTCATGGTTTCAGAGGTCTTAATCCCTAGACAGCAGGCTCTATTCCTCAGGGATCAAGGTGAGACTGAACATCACAGTGGAAGAGTGTGGCACTGGGAAGCAGAAATGCAGAGATGATCAGAAAGCAGAGAGAGACTCCACTTGCAGATACAAAATATCTACCCTGACGCCAGACCCCCAGGGAGGGACCCACCTCCTCCAGCCACACTCTGCTTGCCTTCAGTTACCACTCAGTTAATCCCCATTAGGAGATTAATTCAATGACTGGATTAAGGCTCTTATGAGCCCATCATTTTCTCCTCTAAACCTTTTTGTATTGTCTCACACATGAACTTTTGGGGGACATCTCGCATCCAAACCATAACAACTGTAAAAGCCTCAAGTGCAAACACAAGAAATCAAACCTTCTATAAATTGACAAAACCATCAGTGAAGAGAGGTGACTATAGGACAAAGAATGCCTGCCTTCTGCTGGATTTGGGCCAAATTGCAGAAAAATTTCATAGCATTAAACTAAGTAGTATGAACAAATTATCTGAAGGACATAAAATGGCCATTAGAGGAAGAGGACAACAAATGGGTTTCATGTCAGTCAGCTTTACATTACTGTAACAAATGCCTGAGCTAAATTACCTTATGAAGGGGAAAGGTTTATTCTGGCTCACAGTTTTGAAAGTTTCATTCCATGACCAATTGGCCCCATTGCCATGGGTCTGTAGTTGCACAATACATCATGGAAGAAGCACATGGTAGAGGGAGACCATTCACCCCATGAAGCACTAACACATGAGTTTGGGAGAGGGGCATTCCAGATGCAAACTATAACATGATTAATTGATGATTTGGAGGGGTTTTGTAGTAAATCAACACACTAGACAATTATTGAGAATGTGAGCTCCATGGAAAGATTCTTTGATTCAAAAACTTTTTATCTTGAAATCAGACTGAGAGAGAGAGAGAGAGAGAGAGAGAGAGAGAGAGAGATTGATTTACTGAACTAGTGCTAATGCAGCAAGTTTATCCCAGGCCTAGAATACAGGCATTGCATATTAGACCTGGATCACATACCTCCTGGGTGTGTGTGTGTGTGTGTGTATATATACATACATACAAACAATTATGCATGCATACACAAATACATAGACATTTAAATATACACCTTACATATGATTCATATATATATATATATATATATATATGTGTGTGTGTGTGTGTGTGTATAATCATATGTGTGTGTGTGTGTGTGTGTAATTCTAAGGAAGCTGGCGTTATAGCATACAAAAAGCATCCTTCTCCATTTAGATTGTCAAGACCTCTAATTTTGAGCACATCTCCACATGAGACTTGGGAGTTTCATACCAACCTGTACTTTTGACTCCCTTATATCTTCTATTCTAATGTGCTGGTTCATAAAAAAAAATCAAAGCAAAAGTAACCTTACACCAGTTCCAACCAAAGTTTTGCCCATTCTTGAAAACAAACCTGCCTCCATCTTCTGCCGTAACACAGGTCCTTGTCTTCCTCCAGTATCATTGTACCCCCCATTCTCAGAGAGTGCCTGGCATATAGTAGGCATTTGCTGTTCAATAAACTACTGTCAGATGAAACTAAGCAAGGAAGCCCACAGTCCTGTCTGTCAGGAGCTCATGAGCATCAAGAAATAAAAGCAGTTTTGGCAGAAGGGATGGCAGGGTCAGAGGGTGGGCAGGGTCCCAGATTGTAAAGGTGAAGATTCTATCCCTAGGCTGTTAAGCAAACCCTGGGTCCTTAACAAATCTTGTAACTTTTCAGAAGCACTCAATCTGCCTCAAAGACTGGAGAACACTTAGATTTCAAAAGCATTTGAGTTAGAAAGAGATTATTTAACTTAACTCTCCTGATTTTCAATAAAAAAAAATCTAGGATGATAGGAACTACAAGTGCTTCTTCCAATATTATGGGCTACTCTGAAAGGAGACAAACCCAGGAATTCTTCCTCTCATCACAGTGATGTCTTACTCCATGAGGATTGGAGAGTAGCATGTGTCAGGGTAAGGGGTAGAATCACAACAGAGTTGATGCCACTGAGGAGCTAGATGGCAAAAGAAGAAAGGTAGCCAATCTGGTACCTCACTGGACAAGGCCCAGAAGCAGGAGAAGTAGAAAATCCTTCAGGCAGACCTGGAATATGTAAACCAGAACAACTGGGTCCAATAATTCAGCTATCATCTGTTAGCCCAACAGAAAGACATTTCCGTTGGAGAATAGGGGAATAGAAAGAAATCTTTGTTATACATTGCACTCAAACCTGGTGAAAACATCGAAATAATCTCATTAAAATGCAACACACTTACTCAAAACAGACAAAAAACAGTCTCAAAAATCTGTTTAAGGACTTTCACTTAATCCTTTCCTCCAGTAGACCTTTTATTGTTTTCAAATTTTTCTACAAACTAATACTTACATCATTGAATTTAGGACAAGGGCCTATCCCTGCAAGAAGTCATTTAAATGAATGTTCTTTCCACTACCTGAAGGGACAAGTTGGTATCAAATCAAATCTCTCAGTTTATATGGTGAAAACCCTTTCTGAAAACCTCAAGAGGTGACCTATCTTCATATTCTTTAATAAGTGAGAGTTTCTTTCAGACTAGGAGGTGATAAACAAGGTCACTTTTAACACCAAAGAAACATTTACATAAACCAACAGCATCCAGAATATGCAATTAAAAAAACGAATAGTTAATGAGCCTGCAAAATCATATGCATCCTTTTCCAGAGAAAATCTTGCTGAATTATGAGTGATGGAGTTTTCTATGGTTGAATCTCTTCTTTAATTGAGTAAATAAGCTAAGGTAAGAAAGCATAAATTAAAGCCTAAAAATACACGCGCTGTGTGGGAGAATGGGGATGGAGGTGTTCCAGTCAAACAGGAGGAAGATTTATTTGGTTGTTTTTTTTTAAGTATTTAAGTCTTGTTTTCATTTAACATTGTGTGTGCACACACAAGCACACAAAATAGATTGTCATTTTGACCTGCTCACCTCTAGTTTGCCTGGATGCCCACACTCTCTATCTTGATACCTTCCCACTCCCACCAAGCAAAATAATGTACTTTGTTGTGAATGTTTCCCACTAGTGTGGTGGATTGTCTTATTGGACCCAATTCTTCATACCTCCTTGTACTTGTGATTTATATTTAGCTGTGGGGCTCACTTTAGAGTGGGGTAGATATGACAGTGTGCTGATTCCAAGCCTGGGCCTTAAGATGTCTTGCAAGTTTCTGCTTGTCCTCTTCATACCTCTCTATGCAAAGAATCTTCTGTTCCAAAAGGAGGATGAGGGATACACAGAGCAGAATTAATCTGTCCAAGCCCAACCTTGAGCAACCAACTAAGCCCGCTAAGTCAGCAGAGCCCCTCAGCCCAGCCCAGCCAAGATCAGCCATCCCCCAGGCTTCTGAGCTAGAATGATAACATTATAATAACTACATTTGATTATATAACCTGGTAGCTAGAATAATAACATAATAATAACTGTTACTTTAAGTCTCTGAGTTTTAGGATGGCTTATTGCACAGAAACAGAAACAATGTATACACTAGATTTGCTCAGAAATTTAACAAAGGAGAGGGCCCATCCTAACACATTTCCAGTGATGGAGAAGACATTTCCCTATCACTTCTACCATTTATGCCCAAAAGCTAACACTGGTTGCACCTTCTTCAAGGTACCATGAGGACTAAGTCCTCAGTGTCGTAGCTAGAGTACTCACGCAGCTGAACACAGAAGATTATGCTAAGAAATGTTCAAAACTGAGAGAGTAGGTGGGAGGGAGGGAAAGAGAAAGAAAGAAGAAGGAAGGGATGAGGGAGGAAGCAAAAGTCCTCTTACTCTAGAGGTCACTATATCATTTTAAAGGAGGCATATTAAAGCAGGTACATTCAGATGGATATCTGAGGTCTTTGTTACAATTGATGAAATGTCATCTTTTAAATAATACAGATAACCCTTTTGCATAAGAAGACATAAACAAGAGATATTCCTGGCTGTCCCACTGAGGTAAAGTTCCCTAGAAACTACAATAGTGGCATCAGCTGAACAAGCCCAGATTTCTTTTTTGCTTCCAGGGAACAGCAAAGAGGCCTCCCCTAGGTTTCTTGCTCCAGAATTTGAGTACCCACCTCGGACTGCCATCGAGTCCAGTGAATTAGAGAGGCTGGAGTGTCCTTTGTTCAGCTGTGACAGACACAGCAGACAAGTCCTGCTTTACATTATACACAAGGGAAGTTGGGCTGAATCACTAACTCATGGCCAACTGGCCCTGCCCTCCAACTCAGGCCTAACTGCCCCGATTGCTCATGTTGGCCAGATCCACAGAACAGTGAAAAACTGTATTCCTGCAAAGCAGCCGTCACCTGAACACGTAAGTGATCAGAGAAAGCCAGCTCCTTTATCCCCAGCAATGTCACTGTGTCTCTTGGATTTATAAGGCTCACTCCCTTTAGTTAACTACCTGCATTTATCCTCTCAGGAGAGTGGCTAGCATTATCCGTCCTTCTCATCTTGCTGTGTATGTCATTAGACTGTTTCTGTTCAGCAGGGAAAGGCTGATGGTGAAAAAAAATGGCCTTTGGCTGGGTCGGCGAGGAAGGTCCTTCTGTAGTCCTGGGCAAAGGCTGAGAGGGAACTTCTGGCCTCCAAGCTTTTCAGCAGTGTCCACGAGGTTGGGCCTGTGTGGGTCTGTACACTGAAGGTGCAAGAGGTGGGGCTGGGAGGGAAGACATTAGCAAAGTCTGGGAGGTAGACCTGGAATAGGAGGTGCCCAGAGAGCCTTTGAAATGCATCCATGGTGGCTCTTAGGCCTTGGTCTCCTCCCAAACCATACGTCCTTGGAATGAACATGGGTGTCTGGGTGGGACCTGGGGTACTCAGGGTCCTTGGGGCCACTTCTAGTCACAAGCTATTGACTCCATTTAATTTACTTTTTAAAAAAAATATATGTATTTTTTTTAGGTATAGATGGACACAACACCATGCCTTTTATTTTTATGTGGTGCTAAGGATCGAATCCAGGTCTCACCTGTGCTAGACGAGTACTCTGCTGCTGAGCCACAATCCCAGCCCTTAACTTACTTTTTACCATCCAAATATTGTCATTTTCTAGTGTGCCATGATGTGTAAAGGGTTAGGAAGCCTTGGTGTAGCTGAATGGTGTAACGGGGTGAGCTCTCTGTTGTACAAATCTCCTATTTAACTCAGGGTACCACACCAGACCCTGTCCTGAAGCCAGGGAATCTGATCAGCCATCCCAACCTTCCACACCATGACTGGTGCCTTCCTCTCCTCATCTATAGAAGGAGAAGATTCTAGTAGCTGGTCTTTAAGGTTTCTTCTGCCTCAAGTTCTCTGCTGTCTTTCTGACCTTCACATTCTAGAAAGTTCCACCACTGTCATTTACAGTTCCACCCTACAACTCACCTGAAATGGCTTTTTTTTTTTTTTTCCTCACAGAGGCCCTCTCAGACAGACCAGCTTAAACCTCTTTGCTGCATGGTGCTTCCCTCTGAAAAGCCCTACCACACTAGCAGATTCATTCGTCCACCCAGCAAGGATTTGCTGAGAGAAGTGCGTAGTCGAAACTGGACCCATGGATTTCAATCCCAGTGACACTGCGATGACCCTGGGCAAGTTACTTCACCTCCACTTGCCTCACTTGCCTCAATGAGGAAATGAAACTAATAATCGTGTCTATATCTCAGGGCTGTTTCAAGTGTTAGGTGAGATGACCCTGATGGAGCACAATTCCTGGGATAAGGTAAACACACGATAAACCAGCAATCATGATTTTGACAACGACTTCTTCACACATCACAGGACAAGGCTTGCCCTGTGCCATTTTCTGGTAGGCTATAACTCACATTTGCTTTTCTAGCATTGTGACGTCCTATGCCTGACACAGAGCCTGGCATATAATCATAGAATTCAGGTCCGAAATATTGGTGGAGTGAATTTATGGACACAAGTAGTGTATTTTGCCTTCAGTCCCATCAAATTCTCCTCTCTGCTTGTTTTCCTAGTTAAGATTTTCTGCCTCTTCAGCTTAAACTGAAGCTTTCTTTGTTCTCCATCTCTGGTGAGAGCAAGAGACCAAATGTAAATTTGATTCACAGGAGAAATATTACCTTTTGGGGAAGTTGCATGAATGCCTTTCCCAAGCCTTCTTTCTCCCAGCTCCCCAGGCTAATTGCCTCTTAAGGA
The DNA here is from genome assembly GCF_045843805.1 of Urocitellus parryii. NCBI lineage: Eukaryota > Metazoa > Chordata > Mammalia > Rodentia > Sciuridae > Urocitellus > Urocitellus parryii. The sequence goes on along the minus strand of NC_135531.1, from coordinate 267,025,706 downwards.
ATAACAGTTCGGGGAGCCAAATATCATGACCAACAAAAGAAGAAAATTCAAAAGATATTTATGCATTTGATTTCCAGATGTGGACAGGTCTTGTTTGTGCCTAAATGGTACTGACAATTTATGGTTGCCTTTGGAAAATCATTGGATAATGATCCAACTATCTAGAACCCCTTATTTTATGCCTGTTAAAAGAAAAGAAAGTTATTACCCAGGAAAATTTCCAGACTGCCATAAAAGAAAAGCAAATGCTGCCAAGAACCATCTGCCATAAAACCTCCCCTAACAGCTTCTTACCTTTATGTATCTGCAAAGCACCCTTTTTAAAAATGAGGAAAGGCCATCAATCATTTCTCTTAAGGCTAATTGCAAATGTTTGATTCAGAAATTAAATATTATAAAATATGAAATAAGGTATGTGGCATTCTGGAGTTGAGCGTGAGCATCTCCCAGAGGAGAACGCAAGGATCAGGGCCACGGGACCAGCGGTGCCACTAACACACTATGGGCTGCCCATCAGCACCCACTTCTGCTAAAAGAAGGTGACTTATGGGAGATCTCCTGACCTTTGAAGTGTTCTTGTGAGAATCGATGACACAAAAGATGTGTGAGCACTGTGAAAAATTAAGCATGATATGAAAAACCAAAGATGTAACCTTTCTTAATGAAACTTACAGAACAAGAAATCTGTACGGGCAGTTCCAATATTTCTATGACATTCAAAGCTATTGTAATGAAGACCTAGTAAAATAATAAGCAGGTTGGGCTCTAGGTCAGTGGTTCCTAAATCATCTGAGCATCTGCTTGAGCATCTGAATCCCTAAAAACCTACTTGGTGAAGCAGATATTTATACCTCCTACCACAGGCCTAGGGAGCAAGAATTTCCACAGACTTACTGACTCAGAATTTGTGTGTTGGACCTGGGAATCTGTATGTCAGAAAACTTCCCAGGAAATAACGATAAACAGGGAGATTGGAAAGACACTGGGCTGGATGGTTTTTAAGGTTCTCTGCAACAGGAGAGAAAAGAAAACCTGTTATCTGTGTGATCATCTTCATTAATATCTGCCACCGCAGTGAATGATTCCCATGTCAAGTTCCACTCTATATTATTGCTCTATTTGGCCCCTACCAGGACCCATCCATCAAAGGATAGATTATAGACTGCCACCGACCCCAGCGTCCCCTCCCTCCACCCACAGCAGAGATGAAAAGGAACATGCCAATAGAAGTAGGGACAGGCATGTCCTCCCCTCTACCTGCAGCCATGGTTCCAGTCTGAGTAAAAGTAAACTGCATGTGGGGCACGTTATGTCCACTATTTAAGAGATTCATGTGAAAATTGAACATTTATTCTGAATTACTGAGCTATTAGATATCCCTTTCTTCTTCTCTCCCTCACTCCCTCCTTGCTTCCCTGTCTTCCTTTAACATTACCTTGATGTACTGATTATGTGCCACTCCTGTGCTAAAGGCTAAACTCCGGGGGTGCCATGCTGGGCCTGGTGTAGCTTGTGGTCTGGCAGGGCAGCTCCAACATGATGGCAGCCTGAGACGGTGCTCCGAGGGAAGGGCACTCTGCTGCAGAGCCCTCTACAGGGAATCTGCCCTTGTCTGGAAAACTGACCATAAGACACACAGAGCGGGGGCAATTGATTAGCAAAGCTAGTTAACCAACAAGAGAAGCGAGGCAAAGGAGACAGTTTATACAGAGGTCCTCCTGCGCTAAGTCCAGAGCAGCCACCACAGAGATGGAAGAAAGAGTGAGTGACATGACGTGACACCAAAGAAGTAGAGCAATGCCTCATGGGTCATCCAGATATCACTGTGGACTTTATCACATAAGGAGCAAGAAAGCTTCAAAGGGTTGTACGCAAGGCAGAGAAAGGAGTTGATGGGAACACTCCAGAGACAGGCAGGGAGCAAGAGTGGAAACCAGGAGACAACAAGGGCTGTGGAGTCAGACCACGTGATGTGGCTGTGGCAGCAGCTGTGACAACGGGAGAACTGGGCAGTCTTAATGGATCGAATTAACAAGGGATGAATTAGAGTTTTATTGGGAAACAAAATAATCACAATATATTCAGTTTGGCAGAAGAGCAGGGCGCTGGTTGGTACTGGGCAGAGGTGTCCTTGAGAAACTGTGATCTAATCCACTTTCTTAGACACATAAGGAAGTCCTGATCCAGAGATGTTAGCAACTTGTTTAGTGAAGATCACAGGTGGATTCAGTGACAGAATAAAGGCTAGAGTACTTCCTGTGCCCCTCACTATGGGATCAACATGAGCAATAATCAAGGCAGAGAAATTAAACAAGCTGAGTCCAGATTTAGAGACGGGCTGAATCCAGACTCTTATGCAAAGCTGCTGGACATACAATACACATGCACACACACACACACACAATCTATCTATATCTATCTATATATCTCTATATATAATATGTATTATATATTATATATAAGTAATATGTAAATACAATATATAATATAACATATATATGTATTTTTTTAATGGCCCTAAGGCTCTCAGCTGGCCTGGACCTAATAAAGCCTCAGGCCATAGCATACTGCTATGAAAACAAAGATTTCACAAGGAGGACCAAGGAACTACCTCAAAATACCAGGAGAACAGCCCTCTTCCTTCCCCAGCCTCAGAGTCCACCAGGAGCATGCCCAGGACAAAAGCAAACCAACCAAAAGACCTTACTCACACTCCCTCGTGACACTTACTGCAGCCCTCCCCATGCACTCGTGGGGGCCTCTTGCACCTACTTTCCCAGAGGTGCTCCTGGGGTTGATGGAGTGCAGATGGATGCAAAGAGCACCCACCTCTGACCCATGCAAGTCTTGGGCTTTGCAAACAATTACACCAGGCTTCCCCTGGTGAGCATTACACTCACCCTCTGCCAAAAAGATGAGCACAGGCAAAGGAGTCAGCGACCCCGAGTAAGAGCTGGAACAACTTGCCTCTCATACGGATTGATAGTGTGGCTGCCATAAGATTAATTGTATTTTTCCTGGAACAAAGCTGGAAATCACTCAAAGGGCAATAAATGCTGAAATCTGTCTATGCTCTGCCAAAATTTCAGACAAAAAGCCAATAAGGCAATTTTTACCTTACGTGCTTGAATGGATTTTTCAAAAAAAAAAAAAAAACAGATTCATGCTGAATTCAATGGACCAGATGAGCCCAGGAGTGCAAAAGAGACTGTTCACCTTGGTTTTTGAGGAGGAGGTTCTCCTGGGTCAGTTGTACTTCAAGCCACCATGTATTGGCATATGCAACCCAAGAGAATCCATACCCTGCATTTCCTTGTTAAATCCCATGGAAAAAAATAATGACTTATCAGATGTGTGGACAACTCAGAGTTTCCAAAGGCGAGTTTCTTTTTAATGTAGAGAAGCCAAGAATGTGAAGATTAGGAGAGAAAGATAAACGAACCTGTTAGCCACTGCTACTTTAGGGTTTGCAAAATGTTTCCAAGATTGATATTGCAAAGCCTCATCCTGGAACTAGACCAAAGCCCTACAGTGTTCCCTCGGGGTTAAGTAGATGGTGATAATAACCTGTGTTACTTGTATAGTAATTTATAGGTTGTAAAGAATTTTCATACATGGTCACATTTATCCTCCCAGCTAACACTGTGAGCTGGGTATTATTATTAATCTCACTTTACAGGTGAGGAAAGTAAGGATCAGGTATTTTAAGTTGGCCTGTAGGAATGTATGAAAAGGAATAATCTAGCATTTAGATACTGCCAGCCAAACATACAAATGTGCTGATGACAAAAAACACAGTAAGGGTTCTAGCAGAAATCGGATGACAAACTCAAAATGAATTTGTTTAGAAGGTTTTAAAAGGGACTATTTACAGAAGTGAGAGGCAGATTTAGAGAGTACACAAAAGAGAGATTGGAGCTCCAGGATTAGCAGGATGGCTGTTACATTCCTCCGCCTAACGGGCAGGGAGAGGAAGAGCCTCTGTGACCTTCAATCAAAGCAGGCAGTGAGCTAGGAAAACAGATAAACCAGCGCCTGGGCCCTGAGTAGGTTGCCTTTCTATTACTGCAACAAATACCTGAGATAATCAACTTACAAAGGAAAATGGTTTATTCTGGAGGTTTCAGTCTGTGATGGGTTGGCCGGGTTGTTTGGGGCCTATGAAAAGGCAGCAATAATTGCAGAGGCACATGGTGGAACAAGCCATTCGCCTCATCTTGGTCAGAAAGCCAAAGAGGCAGGTAAAGAGATCAGGGTCCCCACAATCCCCTGTGAGGGCACATCCCCAGTGACCTAAAAACTCCCATGAGTCCCACCTCTTCTTGAATGTTCTGCCACCTCCCAAAGTGTCATCCTGGGGCCCAAAGCTTTAACACATGGACCTTTACAGAACATGCATGATCCAAACTAGAGCAGTCCCCAAGTGACCAAAACCAGGCAAAAGTCAGAGGAAAAGAGAGCAACTGAGGTAAGTCACATACCTGAGCCTCTTGTAGCAACAAACAACATGGGGGAAAGATGAAAGATCGGAAGGGCAAATAGCAGGTAGTCAACCCAGATATCTTCTGTGTCAAGGCCATTTCCCTAATAGTGGCTGTGGTTCTCCCAGGGACCCTGACCTACAGGAACAGTTTCTCCTTCACATGGGGACTTTGAAGAACTGTATACCAGAAGACAATTCCCAAACACTTCCTGGACATCCTGGAGTTGACAAAAAAGATCTAGAATTTTCAGAGAGCATGAAGAACAAGCCATGGTAAGGGGTGGCTTCCATAAAATCCTCAGAAGGAGGAGTTTATTGATCTCAGTGTTGAACAGAATCAGATTGATTTGGCACAGATTCCTTGCTCACTGCACTCATCTCAGTTTCTCCTCACAACCTTCTGGAGCAAGTCTATTGTGATCCACATCTTAAATAGGAACGTAGCACATTCTGGAGAATTCAAGTAACTTGCCCAAGGTCAAATAGCTAACTGGCGGACTGGGTTGTGAATGCAGATTTGTCTGACCACAAAACATGTTCTCTTGGAGCTTATTAATGAGATGGGGAGATAAGTCATGCTTATTTGAAGAAGTCACAGAATAGTAAATCAGCAATATTTATTAGAGCTTACTCATGTTTCCCACTGGACTTTTATGCTGCTAAAAATATCCCACCACAAGGACATTAAGGAAGCTACTGTGTAGCTCCCTTCCCATGTGAGTTGAGTTCTGCTTTTCTATGCTGGAAAGTACAGTCTGCCCACATGTAGAAGAGAACAAGGGTATTGGCCACCATTTGCAGTTTTTGCCATGGACAGAAAGGCAGCTCTTACTTGAGCTCTCAATCCCAGAGCTCATCCCTGGTTGGCAGGAGGAGTGGACATTCCTAGATCCAGTGGTGGATCTAAATGAACTTCTTCTCAAATCTGCTATTTTGTTCTTAGCCCAAATACAGAATAAGCCCCCAAATATGGCTATCTTCAGTTGCCATGGGCAGCCGAGCACAAACAAGACTTAAAATTTCTCAGAAAGCCCCAGCAAGCCGGGTGCAGTGGCACATTCCTGTAATCCCAGCAGCTTAGGAGGCTGAGGCAAGAGAATCATGAGTTCAAAGCCAACCTCAGCAAAAGCGAGGTGCTAAGCAACTCAGTGAGACTCTGTCTCTAAATAAAACACACAATAAGTCTGGGGATGTGGCTCAGTGATCAAGTGCCCCTGAGTCCAATCCCAGGTACCAAAACAAAAGCCCCAGCACCCCAATTCTATTTTGTCTTTCATAGTTTCAAAATTACCCAGGAATTAACTAGTTGATACAGTTTCTGCCCTGGAGGTGCCTACGTTCTGGGGAATGGCAGCTGGACCTCCTCAAAGCAGGTGTCTTTCAGCTTGTCTTGCTCACCCCGTCCACTCCAATTCCATTGCCAGGGCTTACTCCTCTCCCTGCAAGGGCTGCTGTACATTAAGATTCCATTTCACAGTGGGGTGAAAAGATAAGATGTATCTTAATTTACCTGGTGTTCTGCCTACCTAGCTTATTTAGATTTTCAGCCTGCTGAGAAGGAATTGGGCCTAGCTTAATGATCAGCTCAAGACTTAACCTGTTGCTGACACTTGAATGTGTTCTAACCCTGGTTAAAATTCAGGGACAGCATTTAGTCAGGCTGCCTGGGGGTAGGAGATCCACTCTGGCCCTCTGTCATTACTTAATTTTCTGCCCAGCAAAGTCAAGAAAATAGAACTTGTAATAAGATTAAGTCTGAACTTAGAAAATGTCACTCCCTGAATTCCAACTACTGCTTTTAATGCTTCTTGGCATGGGTGAGGCTCCATATTTCTAAGCCTGACACCCAAGCCTTATAGTTCCTACAGTTTCCAGGAGCTTGCTGGTTCTCTGCTGCCTAGCTTCTACAAATTATTAGAAATTAATTTGACTTGGTTCAGCATTATCTGACAATTGCAATGACCACCCCGTGAACCTTTCTGGCTAATTTACATCCCCACCATGTGGCTTAATGTCTCCAATGCTGGCGCACATTATTTTAAGCTCATGCCAATTATAATTTTTTAATACAGTCTGAGAATCATGCTGTTACTTAGCAACAAAGGTCACTCCAATAAATAATAATATCTCGTGGGCCTATTGATACCCTCGATTCTTTTTCACGGGGATTGAGAGTTAGTAGGGAGACCTTTCCCAGCTACTGCTAAGGTTTGATCTATTGACAAGTGCCTGCTATGTGCAGCTCCTTCAATTATGACCAAGCTTGGCTCCCCCCTTCACTGAAAATCTTCCTTTTCCTAATTTAGGCCCCTGGACCGAGATTAAGTGGGATGAGTTTCCCTCCTTCCAGCCCTCCTACCAGTGTCCCTTCTACCTAGGGAACAAACAAGCTGGTTAATGTACTGATCCAAAGGGCAATGGGATTCAGAAACAACAAGCTGAAGTCCAAGAAACCTTTTATTTCAGAAGTCAAGGATTGAACATCTCTAATGACACAGAAGGCCATGACTTTTTTCTCCTCACAGAATCTCATTTTCCTTGGGAAATGATCTTAGAAGCACACATATAGCACAGGTGGATTGTTAGTGGACAACCCCAAAGGTAATCAGGGCTTAGGGTTCTCATAGCATGCCTGACCCCAAACTTGAACCCCAGTGCATCCCAGCTAAGTATCTCCTAGTCTCCTATACCTCTCGCTGCCATCTCTTCTCAGCTGGGGCGAAGTCTCCTTCTGCCCCGGGAAATGGGGAGCCAAAAGTCACCTTAGGAAGCTCAATACTCAGTGTTGTTTAGAAACTGTAAAGGAAATCTTTGTTGTGGGCACTCAGAGAAGAGCTAGCATGTCTTCACAAAGTCTTTCATGTCTCAAGGGAAGGGAAAGCCTGGCCAGTCTTTTTTGACATTCTCCCTAATGCCCAGCACAGATTACCCTAAATTCAGCCTCAGGCAAAAGTCCCTTGATTCTCTATCCCATTGGGAGCCTCCATCTTTAGGCAACCAGACCAGGATTTCCTTCCCAGAGTTTGACTCATTTGAGGCTTTACAGGTGTCTCACACCACCAGTCCATATTCCCTATTCTATAGAAAGCAGGTCCAGTGTTGTTAGTTCACATTAATTCATTCCCAAATACTATGCCAAACACTTTCCATGTGTTATGTGTTTAATCTGAAGACAGAGGGACTACCATTATTCCCATTTTGCAAGTGAGGCACTGGGGCACAGAAGAATGCTGTATTTTTTGCTTGCCATGTATCAGATACGAAATGTGTTAAATGTTCTGCCTCTAAAAAAGTTTAATTCCTTTAACTTCCCACATACTACGAAGTCATCCTCATCCCCACACTCATGATGACACGTATTTTAAGGGCCTTGAAATCAGAACAGATTGGAAAATCTTGAGTGGTCCTAACTTCCACAACCCAGCCATGAAACAAAATTACAGGAGATTCTGTTCTTTCAGTCTTGTTATTTGAGATGCATGCCAGCAAACTGGGCCAGCTGAATTCCTCTTTCCTTCTCCAGTTTCCCCATAGTTGTAAAGGTGCAAACTTGGTAGCATAATTCACTCTATAATGTCCATTTGCAAGACACTGTTCTAGACACTAGAAGAAGTGGAGATCCATAAGATCTGAACCAACAGTCAAGAAATACCCCAGCAGGGTGAAGAATCTAACTGAATAGGATTTGAGCACCACTGAACTTAGCTTTCCTCTTATCATCACTTCACTTGGTCCTAAGTACCAGAGGAAAATACAGCCATCCGGCTTGCTGATTTCCTTCCAGACCAGCACCTTTCATATCTAGATAGAAGGTCAATGATCTGTAGAGAAAGTGCCCAAGTTGTATCATTTCAACAAACGCCAGCAGGGCCTTCTTTCATTCACCCTACGTGTGGAATGATTGGCCTTTGTTTGGCTGATTAACCCTGGTGTGTCTAGAGGTCTGAAGGCATCACCGCCAGGCAAAAATGGGCCATTGTGTCAGGGAATTTGCCTCCATTATTTCATCAAAATTAGAAATCACTTGAGATTTTGTTCCTAAGCCAGGGTTGCCTGGGGCCTCCAAAACGACAGCTGTTAGAACGTGCCCACCATCCTCGGGCTTCAGCTGCACATCACTCAGAATCAGGGTAGAGCCTCACTGGCCTCAAGCTCACCCTCTGGCAGGAAATTGCTTCCTACACTCATCCATGGGACAAAAGCCAGCCACACTATCAGGATCCACAAAGAGGCCAAAAGGCAAGGAGCCATCCCCTCAAATCAGATTCATTGCACCCTCTGCTTCTCCATGCTGCTCTCTCTCCCTGACCTGTTATGTCCCTCGTTCGATTAACTTGATTTCTGAAGTATGTCTGTTCCACCAGGCCTCGGTGGTTCCCTGTTTTCTTCATCTTGGACTTATCCTTGCCCTCTGGTGTATGAGAGTATCTTCAAATGGTGCCTTTGTGTTCTCTGTTTGTCTACTCATTCATTTACTCATTCTTCACCAAACATTTATTGGTAGCTATTAGATGTGCGTGCAAGATACCAAAGATACAAATGAATAAAATGCCACTTTTGCACTTGAGGAAGTTAAGGTCAAGTAAAAAGCCGCAAGCCATTGACCCTGTAATTCATGAATAGCACAGAGGAAGGTGAAGCAGACTAGGGGTAAGAGAGACACCTACACAAAAGAAGAAGAGAATAGGGGTTCCTGTGCCAGGTCCTAAGGACCAAGGAAGGTTCCAGAAAGAAGGCTTGCCTATACTCAAAGGCAAAAGAATATGAAAGAGCTGGGTGGGTTTAGGAAACTGCAACAAATTCTTGTCAGATTGTGTTATGTGAAGAGTGAAGCACAAGGAATGTGAAGGTCCAGAGATAACACAGGCCGGACTCTAGATGGCCTCATGTGACCCACTGGACACTCTACTTGACAACATCAATAGCTTGCAATTTCGAAGGGTGACAATGAGCCACACCTTGCACAATGAACTGCACATACATTTTATCATCCAGGCTTTATCCCCATGAGGCAGGAATTAGATTGAACCATAGGAAATTTACCAGTGTTCCACTATTTTGACCTACAGATATGAAAATCCCATGGCCCACAAGATAATAGAGTGAGTATCATCACCACTGACGACTTGGGAAAATTAAATTTGTTTCTTGCTAGTATTTCAGGGCTAATAAGTGAAGGAGGAAAAATTCAAACTCAGCCGGAACAGGTGATGTCAGAAGAGGGGTTAACTTTTAGATAAGGAAGCACTCCTCAAGGAAGTAAGAGTAAACCATGCAGTCACTAGGGTGGAGCATTATGGAAAGATGGGGGGGGAAGTAAGTGCATATTCCCCTCAAACCATATTACCTCAAAGAGGGAAGTATGGCTGGAGTGGAGAAAAAGAAAAAGGAGGAGAGGTAGGAAATGAAGGTGAGAAGTAACATGGAATAAAATCATGTGGGCTTTCTAGTTGAGCAAAGACTTTGGCTCAAACACTAAATGAAATGGAAAACCATGTGACACACATTTCAACAAAATCCTGCTGGATACTGGGCTGGTAATTGATTGCTGAGGGGCAAAAGGCAAATGTGAGAGGGTCAGGGAGAGGACAAAGGTGATGGGGGTTTGGATGAAGGTGGGACCATTGAGGGAGAAGAACCACAGGGCTATGCCAATGGTCAGGATAAAAGTTGTGACAGAGAAGAGTCCAGGATCGTGCCAAGATGTTTGACAATTATAGAATCCAAGAAGAAATTAAAAGAGAAATTAAAAATATCTTGAAACCAAGAAAAATGGAAACACCACGTAACAAAATGGTGGAATTCAGCAAAAGCAGTTTTAAGAGGAAAATTTATAAGCAATAAATACCTACATCAAAAAAAAAAAAAAGAAGAAGCCAGGTATGATGGTGCATGCCTGTAATCCCAGCAGCTTGGGAGGTTGAGGCAGGAGGATCACTAAGTTCAAAGCCAGCCTCAGCAATGGTGAGGCACTAAGCAACTCGGAGAGACCCTGTCTCTAAATAAAATACAAACTAAGGCAGGGGATGTGGCTCCGTGGTTGAGTGCCCTTGAGTTCAATCGAAGAAGAAGAAGAGGAGGAGGAAGAGGAGGAGGAGGAGGAGGAGGAGGAGGAGTCTCAAATAAACCTGATACTACACTTTGAAGAACTAGGGGGGGAAAAAAACAACAAAGCCCATAGTTAGCAGTGGAAGGACATAAAGATCAGAGCATGAATAAATGAAATAGAGACTAGAACAGCGATAGAAAAACTCAACAAGACTAAAGTTTGTTTTTGCAAAGGTAAACAAAACTGACAAACTCTTAGCTAGATTACAAAAAAACTCAAATGAATAAAATTAGAAACAAAAAAGGAGATCTTACAACTCATGATACAGAAACACGAAGGACCTTAGGAGACTACTCTGAACAATTTTATGCCAACAAATTTCTAGAATAAATAAATAAATTCCTAGAAACATATAACCCAGTAAAAATGAAGAAATTGGAACTCTACACTGACCGATAATGAGTAAAGAGATGGATCAGTAGCTAAATCCTCCCATCAAAGAAAAGCCCAGAGACAGAAGATTGAAAATGGATTCTTATCTCACCCCTGATTATAAGAATCAACTCTAAGCACATTAAAACTTAAACATAAGACAAGAAACCACTAGAATAAAACATGGGCGAGAACACCATGATATTGGTCAGGGCAGTGATTTCTTAGATATGACCCAAAAAGCACAGAAAACAGAAGAAAAAACAGAGAAATGGGAGTCACCCAACTACAAATTGCCACAGCAAAGGAAACAGTGGATAAGAGTTAGGAGACAACAGATTGGGAGAAAACATTTGTGATAAGCTAACATCCAAAAACATAGCAGGAACTCACACTACTCAATGCCCCTATATTAAAATATGGCCAAAGAAGTCAGACAGACAGTTTTCAAAGGAAGGCATACAAATGGCAAGCAGCTCTATGGGAAAGAACACTCAACATCTCTAATTATAAGAGAAATGCAGATTAAAAATCCACAAGGAGATATTGCCTCCCATCTGCTAGATTGGCTATTATCAAAACATATGAAAGATAACAAGGGTTGGTGAGACTGTGGAGAAAAGGGGCCACTTACCCACTGTTGGTGATATTGTAATTTACTACAATCATTCTGGAAAACAGAATGGAGGTTCCTCAAAAAACTAAAACTAGATCTACCACATGATCCAGGAATCCTACGACCCGAAGGAATTGAAATCAGCTTGTTGAAGAGACAATGGAAACAATCTATGTGTTTGATTACATCTCAAGCTAATGGATTAATAAGACCAGTAGCTCCTAAGCACGCATGACTCTTCCCCAGTAGATGCTGCTATAAAAGAAAACAGACACTCATCAACAGAACTTCCCATTGGCAGCCCAAACCCAGAGAAAAATCATAATTAACAGCAAGAATCCCGTTTCTAAATCTGCCCCTTGCTTCCCAGCTTTCATTAAAAGTCTTCTATCTGATATGGAAATGACTTCCCTGACATTCCCTGACTTGAGTGACCCTTGATTCACTAGCACACACTTTCATTTCCTTTCCCGTTGATAACACTCCACTCCAGGCAGAATTTTCCCTTCCAAATCCATTGTAAAAGAAATTATGACATTTCACCGAACAAAGTTGAACATCTATATGAACACACAGTTACGTGTAATACAGGCACAAATGGGTTCCGTATGTTTTTTGTGTTTTTTTTTTTTTTTAAAGAAGAAGTTTCTACCAGAACAAGAGGACATCCAGAATTAATCACATACACATGGGTTTTACTTAACAGTCTGACGGTGGCTTTGATTTCCAAGAAAATTAACATTTTAGTCTATGTAAATAATCTTTGCCTTTGAAAGAAACAGAAGGGAAAATGATTCCCCCCCACACACACACACAAAAGAATTTTCTCTTTCTGGCTTATATGCATCAGCTGAGGTCAAGGGGAAAATCTTCTGCCTTGCAACACTCACCTTCATTCAACCTTGGTTAATATCTGGAACAGCTGACAAACTATGCTTTGGCTGTCTGCATCTTACTCTACACCTCAAGGTAATCAGATAGCATTTTCTGCACAGTGTCACGCAGCTCTCACATTCATTTTAAGTAGTTACACAAGGAGAACTGCCACATAGTGAGGGACAGCAGGTGGTTCTTCCCTGCCAATCCCCAGAAAATACAGATGTGCTGAGCTTTTATTTGATCTTCGGGAGGCTTTAATGCATCATTATTCGATCACATTGCCTTTTACACGTGTTAACGTGTGTGCTACACTTTCAAATATGAGCACTGTTGCAAATCTGCCCCCACCCTCCAAGATAAGGAGAGAAAGGACTTTGATGATTCTCTGGAACCACCCTAATGTGGCATGATAACTCCCACTGTGATCTTTAGAAGAGAGGGAAGCCTCAGGGATTCAGCCCTGCTGTCCCCACCCCCCCCTTCCCCCCTCACCTAGGAAATAGACTCCCAAACATAATCAAAATTGCTTTTTTCATGGATGCTTGTAATACATCGTTTCAGAGAGAAAACCCTGGGAGGTAGTTTTTTGGTTTTTGTCTTTTGGGTTGTTTCGTTGTTGTTGTTGCTATCCTTTGTTTTGTTTCTCTTTGTTTTTGTTTTTCATAACTAGGTCGAAGTCTCTAGCCGCTGTCTGGTTAGAAATGTTTTGATGTTTGATTCTGACACCAACTCATAATAGGCCAGAGGAATCTCTTTGACTGACTTCAGCTTCCTTGTGGAGTCCCACAAAGTGACCCTGACCACAGGCTTCTTCAGCCCAAAGGCAGCTTTGGGAAATGGCCAAGGAGGGAGCATCCCAACACCTGGCTCAGGAGCAGTCCACCTCGCCAGGTGTGTGACGGATGTAAGTCACCGATCTTCTCTGGAGCTGCACTTTCCTCATCTGGAAATGAGGCTGTTCATCCAGGTAAGACAAACTGAACGTTCAAAAACAGAAAAAAAGACAAAGTGAGCTGCTGCACCTCCCATCAGGGAATACTCTGGAGTGGGGATACACAATGAGGGAGACGGAGTGGTGCTGGTATGGAAAGATTTCCAAGACGCACTGACCACCATAAATAGAAAAAGAGCAAGTGACAAAACCAAAACTGACAAATGTTCCCATTCCTACAAAAGGCAAATTCCTTGTAGAAAAGTAAATTATCATGTGTTTAGGGGTAAATGTGTGTGTGACATTCCTGTTCACCTTAGAGGTGGGTGTGAAAGGATACTTACTCATCATATTGATGACGCAGTAGTAATTGCCTCCGGGGAAGAGGTCATGATTGGGTGCATTAAGAGGAGAACTTTCTCTTTATGCTGTGTTCTTTGGCACTCTTGAGTTGTTTTTACAATGAAAACGTACTTATATATCACTTGCATAACTCAAAAATGAATAAGCTAAGTTGAATCATTATTTCTTATTTCAAGTGCTAAGGCAAAAAGTTAGGTTCCTCTGGAATATTCACTCCTCACAATATTTATTCCTGCCGCCCCACTCCCCATTGCATCTCAGGGATATGGTGTTACAAGCTGAACATTCGCTCATCCCAGGCTCCCTGATAACTCCAAATAACAGGATGACATAGATAATGAGGCATGCATAGATGTGCTAGGAGAGGAAGGAGGTGGAACCTCTTGTTCCTGTCTTGAAAGGACAAGATACTAGAGCTGCCGCAGCCATTTTGCCAACATGAGATATCAAGGGAAAAGCTCAGAGAATTGCAGAGAGTCTAGACCATATGCTGTTTAGCCACCAAATAAGGATCAGCAGCTGCCAAGCCTCCAAAATCCTTGTTTCATTAAAAAGTATAAATCCCTATTAGTTTAAATTGTTAGTTGGGTTTTTGTTACCAACAACAAAATGCATTCCCATCAGACACAAATGCTTATCACCTGTGAGGCAAAGTCAAGCTAGAAATGTATTTCAAGAGAGACCAAGAATTATCAGCAGCATAAAAAATATCAGAGATTACAGAGGTGGATGAAATTCAAAATATAAATAATAAGAACAGGGATAAAATAAGAGTGCTCTGATTTCCTCATAGGAGTGTTGAGTCAATTAAGTAAGATGCTGTGTAGGAAGATAGTTTGTAAATGAGTTAACTGCAAATACAGAATGTTTTTGTTGTTGTTGCTGTTGTTTATTTTTGCATATGTAATCAGATGCACTCTTGGTAGAGGTAACATTTCACAGTCAAATCATGCATGGTAATTGAAATTTTAGCACATCACCTATATGACCTATGGGTCTAAGGAAAATTGTGTGATTCCTGTCCACCACTGTTTCTTCATCTAGAAACTTGGACTCACAATGGTAATTGCCTCCATGGGACTAAAGCAAGGATGATATAAAATAACATATTGCAGGGTTGAGTACAGAGCCTGGCACATGGTGGCCAAGGGAATGAGTGAGTCATTGTCCTTATGAGATGACCCAGAGGGTACCCCAAGGCCCCTGCATGTCAAAACATGCCCCCTTGGCCTCCCCACAAGTCAGAGGAAGTCCCAGGAGAGCCACTGTTGGCGTAAAGCCTCAGAGTTTGGGGCTGCAAAAGAAATGAAGTGCTCACCTGAGCCAGGTAACCCAGGTAAATGTTCAGGGCAGCCTGAGAAGCAAGGGAGGTAGGCTCCGCCTCTCAGGGAATGGGAAGAGGGAAGACATCAGGGTAAGGAAAGGGAAAGAACACACAGGAGACCAGTCACAGAGCGGTACAGGAAGTGCCACCAGCCCAGGCATGACTGATGGACAAACAGTGACACAGAGGGTAGGGGTCAAGGGGAGGAATGGTCCAAGGGCTGCTTCAAGCAGAAAAGGGAGTATGCAACGGATTAGATAAGCTAGGACAGCAGAGGGACATCCAGGAGGAAGGGCAATGTGACTCAGGCCAGGGAAAAAAAAAAGACTGAGCACATTTGGGAGTGACATGGGGTGGATACCATGCAGGAGGGAGACCAAAACATCGGAGCTATGTAAGGGGTGTGCTGTATGATGAGTGGGAGGAACACAAGCACGGCTGGGAATCTGAACATGGAAGACTTCAGATGGATCCAAAGCCTCAAGTGCAGCCTCTAGACAGTGCAGGGCCACAGAGATCCCATTTAGTGAAGATGACCAGAGCTTTCCCTCCTCCTGCCTGTCCCTGCAGAGATCACAGTGCAGTGGTACACGGGTAGGCAAAGAATCAGGGACTGAGGAGTGATCACGTGGGTGAACAGGGAAAGAAGGGACATGGGTAAGTCTGAGAAGTTTTATGATAAAGGGCAGCAAAAATTATGGCTGAAACGTGGAGCAAGCCAAAGAATCCTGAGAAAGAGAGGCAGGGAGACAAATGAAAGAATAAGGGGCGGACCTCTGGCATGGTTAGGCAGAGAAGCACTGTGCTCTGCCCACTGGTTCTGTTGGGGACCTTGGGAAAGTCAGAAGCCTCCCTGAGCCTCAGCTTTGCATCTGAAAACGAGATAGGAAGGGTTTCCAAAGACAGCATTCTGA
Organism: Urocitellus parryii; assembly: GCF_045843805.1. Lineage (NCBI taxonomy): Eukaryota > Metazoa > Chordata > Mammalia > Rodentia > Sciuridae > Urocitellus > Urocitellus parryii. Next base: position 267,009,715 of record NC_135531.1, on the reverse strand, counting down.
AGCTTCCTTCAGGTTATACTGAAATGTTTAGAAACCTAAACACCAGATGGCTGCTCGGTGACCCAGAGCAAGCTGCATTATTTTTTAAGCTTCAGTTTCCTTGGGTGCAAATGGGACTAAATCTCCTATTTCAGAGGATTCCTGGAAGAAGAAAACAAATAACATGGCAAAAGTTCCTGGCACACACCAGGACCTGGTTAGCTCTTGTTATTTTGTTTGGCAACATTATCAAAAGACAAACAAAATGACCAGATCAAGAAAAATGTATGGTTCAGGGTGTCTTATAGACCCAGACACAGTTTCTTACTGTGCAATTTACCTGGAATATTGAGGTGTTTATGAGAAATTAGTCAACCCAGAAAACAAGTATACAGTAATGAGTGCATGCACACCGGTCCAGCTCTACCCAGGGTTTGAATGTGTTAAAGGAGTCCCTCCTCCAAAACCTCTCCATTAGTTGTCATTATGCTGTGTATAATGTCTATATGTGTATGTGTGTCTTTTTTGTCTCTTTAAGATAAAAGTAACAAGGTCTCCTATTAAAACATACTGTCTTCTGAAAGGCAGAACAGATCAAGCTTGTATCAACTGTTAACACCTTGGATAGCCATGAGTTTAACAGATGAGCTACTTAGTTATTTTATAGGCAAAGCAAATAGTTGTGATCCTGAGCTCATTGTTTTCACCCTGGGGAAGGGGATACAGAAAAGTCCCATCTGTGGGGAGATGAAGGAAAACAGGGGAAATAAGGCCAGATGCCACTGAATTGAGTTCTTCTGAATGCCAAAGAATTTCTCTGGGGAACTAGAGTGAGCTCTTGGGAGCACCAGGACTCCACACAGAGCATGAGGGCGTCTTGGAAATTAGGGAAGGCTGACTTGGAGGAAGCCCAGCAGTGGACTGGCTCAACACCCGTTCTGTGAAGGTCATCACATGAGATAAGCCGAGTCAATTGAAGAGTCTGAAAGGCAGCCAAGTTCAAGGAGAAGGATCAGGCCAGGAGTGGGTCTGTGAGGAATCAAGCACACCCCCGACATGAACAGATGCTCTGACAGAGGATGCAGAACTTCCTGCTGGTGGAGCAGGGCATGCCCAGCCTCTTACGGTAAATCTATTAGAATCCACCTGGGAAGGCTGACCTAAGGATTCTGAAGCTCTGAAAGGTGTGTTCAGTGGATAGGGAGGTGACAAAAGAAGGGGTGTCTTGTCTTTAGGATGTTCTGGGAAATCAGATCTTGTGGAGTCAGTCCAAACTTTGAGAAAAGGAGGGGAAGGAATGGACAGCAACCATCTTGGAGCCATGGCAGGCTTGTGGAGCTGACAGGCTGGAGCTCTGTGGGGGCCAGGCCCCAATATGTCTAGTTCACTGCTGTGTACCCCACATTTCCAAACATCTAAAACCAATGAATGCACTAATTATTTATTAAATTAACTAATCACATGTATCTGACAACAGGGAAATAGATTTAAAGAAATGTGCTCAACTCACACAGGTGATAGACAGCAAAACTAAAATTTGCACACAGGCAATCTGAGTTCAGAGTGCTGCTTTTTTTTAAATTATTTTTTAGTTGTCAATGGGCCTTTTTCTTTCTTTCTTTCTTTCTTTCTTTCTTTCTTTCTTTCTTTCTTTCTTTCTTTCTTTCTTGTGTTAGGAATTAAACCCATTGTCTCACATATGCTAGGTAAATGCTCTGCCTCTGAGCCACAAACCCAGCCCCAGAGTACATTTTCTTTTTTCGTTTTTATTTGTTTAATTAGTTATACATGACAGTAGAATACATTTTTGCACTTTGATATATTATACATAGATGGGATATAATTTCTCATTTTTCTGAGTGTACATGTTGCAGAATCATATTGGTCATGCAGTCACATACATACATACAATAATAATGTCTGTTTCATTCCACTATCTTTCCTATCCCCACATCCCCTTCCCTCCCCTCCCATCTCTTCCCTCTACCTAATCTAAGGGAATGCTATTCTTCCCTAGTGCCCCTGCCTTATTGTGAAGTAGCATTCACATATCAGAGAAAACATGTGGCCTTTGGTTTTGTGGGATTGACTTATTTCACTTAGCATGATATTCTCCAGCTCCAACCATTTACTGGCAAATGTCATAATTTTACTTTTCTTTAAAGCTGAATAATATTCCATTTTCTTTATCCATTCATTTAGTATGACATAACCATAATTCAGCAAAGTAGCAGGATATAAAATCAACATTCATAAATCAAACCCATTCCTATACATCAATGATGAATCCACTGAAATAGAAATTAGGAAAACTACTCCATTCACAATAGCCTCAACAAAAAATAAAATACCTGGGAATCAATCTAACAAAAGAGGTGAAAGACCTCTATAATGAAAACTACAGAACACTAAAGAAAGAAATTGAAGAAAACCTCAGAAGATGGAAAGATCTCCCATGTTCCTGGATGGGCAGAATTAAAATATTGTTAAAATGGCCACACTACCAAAAGCATTTTACAGATTTAATGCAATTCCTATTAAAATCCCAATGACATTCTTTATAGAAATAGAAAAAGCAATCATGAAATTTATTTGGCAAAATAAGAGACCCAGAATAGCTAAAGCAATACTTAGCAAGGAAAGTGAAGCAGGAGGCATCACAATACCAAACCTTAAACTATACTACAGAGCCATAGTAACAAAAACAGCATGATATTGGCACCAAAATAGATTTGTATACCAATGGTACAGAATAGAGGACACAGAGTACATCTTCTTAATCATGTGATACGGCTCCTTCCTTCTCCCTGAGGCAAGTAAGTAAGTATTGAACTTGTTGATGGTTGAGACCATTATCAATAGAGAGAGGGCCAAGTGAACTGGAATTTGAACTGATGTTTAGCATGCAGAGTTAATGATGAATTAATCTACCTGAACAATGAGATCCTACTGGGGCTGCTGAGTCTCTCTGGTCATACCAGTGTTCTGTCTGACCTCTGTTATGGTTTGATTATGGAATGTTCCCCAAAGGCTCATGTGCTGAAGGCTTGATCTCCAATGCAGTCATGTTCAGAGGTGGGACTTGGGGAAATAGTTGGACCATGAGGGCTCTGACCTCATATCAGTGGATTAATCCACTGATAGTGGTGAAAACTGTGGGCATGGCTGGAAGAAAAAGGGCCCTGGGGACTTGCCTGGAAGGGGACTTCTTGTTCCTGGATGCTTCCTCTTTCTCTGATGGCCAGCTGCTATGAGCTGAGCAGCTTCCTCCGCTAAAGCCTTCCTCCATGATGCTCTGCCTCACCGCAGGCCCAAAGCGCTGGAGCCAGCCAACCATGGACTGAAACGGTGAGCCAAAATAAATCTCCCCTCCTTGAAGTTGTTCTCCTCCGACATTTGTCACCGTGGTGAAGAGCTGACTAACTCACCCTCTCTGAGGTGGAGCCCCTAACAATCAAATCCTTTATTTGGCTGAGCAGACACATAGTGGTACGCCTTACCGTTCCTGTGAAAGTGTGCCCATCGTGAAAGTGAACCTCTGCGTGAGAAGGGAAAATTCAGCTCCCTGCCAAGAAGTCAGACCTGGCGTCTTTTCCCTCACGGAGCCTGAGCACATCCACCACCAGCCTTTTCTTTCTACCTTGTCAGGAAGCCAAGAGTGGCATTTCAAAGGGCAAGCTCTACCCGCTAGCAATTTCTCTTTTCCTTCCCCCACGTGCTTTCTTCTCATAAAATCGACCAGACAGTGAAGCTGCGAAGATTGATGTCCTGTTCCTCCTCCTGCCTCCAGTGGGCATGGCCCAGGAGCTGTATAAATATTTAAGTGAAAATGTTTCGAGACAGAGATGATCTCAATTTAATAATGACAACAACGACAACACAAACACACAAAGAAAAAGTGAAGGGCTTTAATTGATGTAGCAGAGGGGCGAATTCAAGAGAACATATGGCCCACAAATAACGAGCTGGACAAAACTGCAGGGAAAAATCTCGACCTCGGGTTTCTGAAAAGCCGTGTCTTAATGCTCGCCCACATCTGGAGCACATACATCAGGAGTGGACCGTCCCTGTGAAATGTAACCAAACAAATCAACTGCTCTGCTCCTTATTTCAAACACTTTCGTTTTTTACAATGAATGGGAAATCTATGGCAATTGCTGTTATAGCATTTATGATTTAAAAAATCAGCAGGTAGACAGATTAGAGAAAGTGAAACAGAGTTTCATATATTCTGCAATCCCGTCCTCTCTGCCAAGAATGAACTGCTAACGTAAATCCCAGAAGTCGCACCTTTGTCTGCCACCTCCTGTTTCCTTGGCCCTATGCAGGATTGTAAATGATAAAACTTGAGTGGGACCTAACATAAAGTGAACTCACCAGACCTGAGATGCGGCAAATTTTAAGAGAAACTAAAAGTCATTGGAGGATTTCTCATTCCCTCCATTTTCCATGACAATTGGATGACTATTTTTCCCATTCCCTAAATTCTCAAAGTCAAAAATAAAAACTTGGTAGGCATGTTAATCATCAAAGCAGAGGTACCAGGGCCATGTCACGGGCGGGGGTTGGAGCTCAACAGTAAAGTTCTCACCTAGCATGTGTGAGGCCCTGGGTTCCATCCTCAGCACCACAGAAAAATAAATCTATAAAATAAAAAGGTATTGTGTCCAACTACAACTAAAAAATAAATATTAAAAAAATACATATCTTTTAAAAAAAAAAGCCATATTGCATCTAGCAGAGGTGGGCCCTTTACCAACCAAAGGAAGGATCTACTGACAGCTTCATGTGAAAAGCAAATGCCCCTCCCCACTTGAAACTGTTTTTCTTTGACCGCCCCATAGAACTTACACACATCTCCCAGCAGACTTTCCCTGATTCTATAACTTTTGAATATCTATGTATGTGATTATCCGTCTATCCGTGTACAGATATTTTGATACATTTATGGATCCACACATGTATATGACCATAGACACATAATAATATAAATATATATGTATGTATACAGACCTGAATGTTCATAGACATATATATTAAAAGAAAGATCACATGCTAACATGTCAACATCATTTTTTAAAAATAAAAATGTATTTTCCCTTGCATGTGACAGGCAGTTATCCTCTTGGGCCTCAGTCTCTGAGTCTGAAAAAAGGAAAGACTTGGAATCATGGGTGGAAAATGGGTTTCGACTTGCTTGCCAAATCTGATCCCTTGCCAGGGTCATTATGTTGAAAAGCATCGGTGAAGCTGTGCCTGGGCCCAGCATAAAAGAGTACTTATATTTATAATGAGTATTTATATATAGTGAGCATTTATAATGAGTAATTAAAATAAGTCATAACACGAGGCAGATCAGACATGATATTTCTATTGCTCTCAATGAGCCTATTAAAGTCTAAATCCTATTCCCTTTGTGGGAGAGTTATGGTGGGGACAAAACAGAAGCTTGGAGTTGGTCTAGCCTTTAGGGTTTCACCACCAAAGAAACATTATCTAAAGAGATGGGGTCAAAACTTGAACCCCAGCCTTCTGCGTCCAGATCTGTTATAGAACACCACACTGCCGTCCCTAAATTCCACCCAGCTCTGTGAAGGAATCAGGCAGGCAGAATCCAGCCAGGAAGTGGGAACTGCTCATCTCCAGGTAGTTTAAGTAGAATAAATTTAATTAGGAAATTAGTTACACGGGTAACTGAAGAGCTCAGAAATGAAGCAGGTGAAGCAGTCTGGGGATTAGTAGCAGCAGGAAATTGCTATCATCCTTAGACTGAAAGGACACAGGAAGAAGGTGAGGATCCCAGAGACATGTCAGAAGCGCCGGGGCAAAGTTGGAGGAGAAACTGTGGAGAGCTGGAACCATGGAAGAGAACGGTAGGAAGGATCTGCTTCTCTCTGCGGCCTACTCTCCAGTCTTTTGCAAGAGTCCCCATTGACCAAACTCACTCAGAAGCCAGTTACCAAGAAAGCCTGGGAAACATAACTATATAACTATAAGCCTGGGACAGACAAAATAATACAATATCAGATAAGTAGATAAATACAAATAGGTCATGGCATAAAAATTAAAGGCTACCTCCATATCCTAGGGATAGGCCCAATTTTTTCTGGCTAGTCCATTAACTTATTCCTGTTCCCCTCTCTGTTCCCCTCTCTCAAGTAGAGCCAGAAGGGTCATTTTTCTCCCATCTGAATCTCTCACCTCTAGATTCACGGTCAAGGGGCACAAACAGGCGTATAGAAGTCTTGATAGAATTTGCACTGCAGCCAAACCAAAAATAGTCTCCCATCCAGTTCAACCCAACTCTGTGTGAAGGTTGAAGACACAGACAGAAAAGGGAGACTGCTAAAGAGGGAGGCCCAGGAAAACGAGTTCTCTTCAAAGACCCAGAAATTAAATTAAAATATCTTTAAAGCAGTAGATCAGAGAGAGCTCTGTGTCTACCAGATTCCTGACTTCAGAGTCTCAGATAAGGATTCTCAAATGTGGTGTTGGCTATCTATATCAGAATCTCTTCAAGACTCCCATGAAAGACTTAATAGAATTAGTAAATCTAGATGTAGAACCTGAGTACTTTATTTTTGGTGGAATCTCTGAGATAAGTTGGGAATAAGGTGCCTGCACAAGGAAATCCTCAGCATCAAGCAGAAATTCAGGGTGTGCCTCTGGCCTCCGTCCCAGGTAAGCTAGTGATAGCCTTTAATGATTCATGTCCTCTGTACTGTCTAGGGTGTGCTGCTCTGCTTGATCACTCACGCCCTGCCCATTGCTCCATCCTGTCTCTTGAGTCTATTTCACCTCTGGACTGTGGAGCTACAGTTCCTTTCTCCTTCTCTGAGGAAGAAGTCTGGGGCTGACAACTTGGAAAGCTTGCTTCCCCTCCTCACTACAGTCACCCCCTATTCTCTCTCATACTGAACTCTCCAGGAGAAGCCCTGCCCCAAGCTGGGGTCCTCGAGCTGCCAGCTCCTCTTGTTTCCCGTATCACTCTAAAGTGGCAGAGGAAGCAGCTGTAGCAGACACAGCTGCCCCAGCTGTGGGTCTGGGAGGCTTGCCCAAAACAAGGGGTGGTAGCCCTGTCCCCTCTGGGTTGACTGAGGTTAAAGAGCCCTGGGGGTTAGTGCCATGTTGTACCTGATCTTGGGGGACACATTTTTCTTCCCAGGTCCCCCCCCACAGGGAAACCTACCCTCCACTGATTGGCAAGTGCCCTTTCTTCCTCTCAACAGGGAAGGATCAGGATGCAGCATTGCTATTTGTACCCAGTATAATGGTGTTTCTTTTCCTTTAAACAATCAACAGGGGCCACCTTCCAGAGGATGGAAGATGAAAAGATGGCGAGATTACCTGCCAGGACCATTTAGACTTTAATGATTTTCATGTGAGTGCTTCCAGAGAAGCTGTACAGCCACCAAGTCATAGGATGCTGTTCTAATAAAATTAAAATTACTAAAATAAACGGCCAGGCATCTGGAAAGCACCGAGAACACAACATATTATACAAACTGACATCCAAATATTACACACCTACGTGGCCCTCGAGTTACAACAAAGGCATTATGCATGCTAAAGCCTTATTTTAAAAATTTTAATTTCCTCGTAAGTAGATTTTAATCACTAGGTAGCCAAATCATATTCAATATCAATTTCCTTTATGTTGTCCAGTGGTTTATAGTCTCTTTGTGTCCAATTCTCAAATTCACATTTACATACATTCTAGAGCTACAAATACAAACCAAGGGCTATTCTAATGAAAAGTGTTTACAAATATCCAAATAATAAATTGCCCTTCATTTTTTTCATCTAGCTGTGTCAGATTTGGTTAGAAACAGATTTTAGGTAGGATTAAAGGTCTAAACATGAACACGTTGTGATTCTTTGAGACTCAAGCTCTGTATATGACTCTTAAGAAACAGAACCCTAAACACCAAATGACATTCAGTTTGATCATGAATATTGATAATATTATATTTATTTTAAATATAATGTATTCATCAGTACTCAACGAAAAGTAAAATTAAACTCATCAGGATCAGAATAACTGTTTGGTTTTGCAAAAGTCAAGGACCCTCGTTGGGTGGCTTAATGATTTCTTGTTTGTGTTCTGTTTGCATAAATTATCCATCAAGTGCAACCATCTCACCGGATGCAGCGTGGCACTTGCGGGGGAACAAGAGCTGCATCAGGATCCTCATTAAAGGGAAATGCGATTGGAATGGAGTTATCATTCCCTGCCTGGCAGAGCTCTGCTGTCCTTACGCTCCATCCCTCTGCACCAATTCCATTTGAAGTCGGAACTGGGCTCACAGACCTGGATTTTTAAAAGCAACGGATGCAATCAAACAATAGACGTTGTAAGAGACAGCCGCAGCAACCATAGCCAAAAGTGATAAAGAAAGGGCAGAAAAAATAGCATCATGGGTTTCCAGGCAATCAGATGAGTCTCTGAGAATGCAGGTGCTAGTTAATGCTCTCTTCATTCATCTAGCCATTTATGTACCACCAAAAAGAAAGAAAAAAATCCTTTTCTCAATATCTATAGATATTCTTTCTACCTCATGGTGTTACTCTCTAATAAACTGGGTATGGATCAGGCCCAAGTCATGCTGTGTGTAATACTAATTAAGTAAGACAGGCAAAAATAATAGCATCCTTGTTTCACATAGCACAACCATCGTGTTCCAGTCTGGGCACATCCTGCAGCTATTCCAATGTAATGGTATTACTTAACTCAGGAAAGCCTCTGAGAATGCTGTTTTCTAGAAAAAGATAATGCAAAATGAAGTTGTAGAGCAGCAGAGAAGCCACATAATAGGAAAAGAGTAACTTCCCAACAGAGTGATAAGATGTTATGTTTCTGAGATGTGCACAGCTGAGCATATGTTGTATTGGAATTAAAAAATGCAGGTGAATCCAAGGGAAGGAAGAGACACACCACTTCTTTCTGCAATCTTAAATAAAACTGCCCGTGTGCCTAGAGACGGTTCTGGTTTGGTTCACAGACATTCAGTTCTGAAATAAGAAATTGAAGAGCATTATCAAATGACGATCGTCACCATAAACTGGACTTGGCTAAACCTGCCCTCCAGGCTGAGACACTATTACCAGCAGCTTAAGCTTGTCACAGATGTTACATGCAAGACAGCATATTCCTGCAAGATCCACACAGCTGGGGCCCAGAGTCAGGCTGTAACTGGCTCAGACTGGTCTTTAATACTCTAAACTGATACCCAAAACAGCAGAGATGTGATGTGCTTAAAGCATATAAAGTGCATCCTCAGGCCTAGTAATAGCTCATAATATGACCCTGCAAATAGGTTCAAGTACATGAAGGGACACTGGACACACAGATGACAGGAAACAGCTGTGCTCCATTTGCACAAAGGAGAGGAAAAGAGAGGAAGGAAGTTAAAATTACGACAGGCAGGTGTGACAGGTATTAAAAGACAGAAATAGGGACAACCAAGTTATTAAACAGGGACAACATTATTAGGAAAAAGCAACAGAAATAGACTTTAAAACCCTGAATGTCAATGTAGGTGTGCATGGTAACAGCAAGTAGCTTGTACATCATTTTCTTCAAAATATATTATATCAAACAATATGAGGTAGCCAGTTTGGTAGACCACAGATGGTCAAATATCAGTAATTTCCTGTGGTTCCACCTAATGCTTCTGAAGAGAATCTCCAACAGCATTGAAAGCATTAGGCAATCAATAAATATTTGTAGGATGGGTGAGCAAATAAACAAAATTTAACGTGTTTAAAATAAAAATATTTAACTGAATGAGCAAGAATTCCCTAGTCTGTATTGCATATATAGCACTCTCTCCTGTAGATTTCTTTTTTGAATCTACATCGATTATTTTTCCATCCAAGTTACCTCCTTTTACTCTGTCTTTGAAGTTATGTTCGAAAGGGTCACAGACTTTGGCCATCTGTAGACACCATTAGTATTTGTCTTCCTCACTCTTTGACATCACCAATGATAATGGTGAATGAAAAGAATCAAGCCCATGTCTTTTTCTAAACTTTGTGGGTACTCATTGGAAAAATAGATACCAGAGGATCTGATAATGATTGCTTGCTTTCAAGTCTTTGTGCAGATTTAGAGGTGCTCAAAGAAGAATGTTCATCCTCATTGAAGAACCTTGAATTTGTTCTGTTCGTCGTGCAGTGGAGATGTTCTGTGACCTCTTGGCGTGGTTACGCGTGCCAATTGCATTCTTCTGGTTGCACAAGTCAAAACCTTTGCAGTGTCCCCTGTTTTTCTCTTATTTTGCTACACCCCACATCCAATCTATCACTAAACGTTGAAGCACCACCTATGTATATCCCAAATCCAGCCACTCCTCACCATCTCTTCTGCCAGTCAGCCTCACACACACCCCAACCCCCTCCAAGGCCTCCAAGGCCAGCCATGATCCTCCCCCTCGATGATCACAAGAACTTCTGACTGGTCCTTCTGCTTTTAACCTTGCTTCCCTGTACCTAATACTCCATAAAACATAAAACTCATCACCCTCAGAAGCTTCTATATCTCCCCTTTTCAACCAAAGTCAAAGCCGAAGTCCTTGAGATGGTCTAAGAGCCCTTCCCAGTCTACTCCACAGACACACCCTTCCCCACCCCTGTTGCCTCTCAGCTTAGTCTCCTACTTCTTTCCCTCTGAGCACCCTGCTCCAACACTGGCCTCCTCTGACACCCACTGACGTCTCGAGTTTCTGCCTAAATGACCACCCACCCTTCCCCAGCTCTTCATGTCACATTTCCCTGCTTCCATACATTCCCTTAGGCTTTTGAGTGGTTTTAAAATAAATCAACAGGGCTGGAGTTGTGGCTCAGTGGTAGAGCACTTGCCTGGCATGTATGAGACACTACGTTCAATGCTCAGCACCATATATAAGTAAATAAATAATAAAAAGGTCTGTTGATTTTTTTTTAATTTTTAGGTGTCAATCAATCAATCAACCAACAAACTCTTTGCTATTTCTCCCTTCAAATATTGGTGCCTAATTTCACTCCTCTTCAGTGTGGGCTTTATTTGGTCACTCAAATAGAATGTGGCAGAAGTAACAGGTGTCATATAAAGGTATGTGGCTTTCTGTTTGTGCATGCTTACTTTTTCCCTCTCTCTCTCTTAGAAGGTCGCTGCCCTGTCATAAAGACACCCAAGCACCTACATGGAGAAGTCCTCATGGGGTGGAACAGAGGCCTCGCGCCAACAGCTGTAGGAGTAGACACCATGGCAGAGGGTCCTCTGGCCCCCATCAAGCTGTCAACTTGCTGCAGCCCCAGTCAATATTTTAACTTCAACCTAAAGAAAGATCCTGAATCAAAGACACCCAGCTACTCTCAGATTCTGGACCCATAAAACCTATGAGGAAATATAGTCATTGTTTTAAGTCTCTAAGTCTTGGGAATAATTTGTTCCATAGTGGTAGGTGACTAATTCAGTCCCATCACACCTAGACATAGTATGTTTACTTATCCTGCTTATTGACTATCTCCTATAAGGATTACAAATTCTATGAGGGCAGGAATATCTATTTTTCTCATTACTGTGATCCCCACACCAAAACTAGCCAAATGAATGAATATTTTACTTTTTAATAATGAATAAGGTTGACATCAATATACCCATACATCATTGGATCAGCAAAAATGTGACACTCAGACACATAATCAGGGCCGTAGCAAGACTATATATGACTTAGATTTAGGTAGTCGGAACAATGATTCACTTGGACATACAGCAGATGCCTACCATGAATGTGGTATGGAAATAATGACCACAAGGACAAATCTATTTTCCTATTGAATGCCAAGGATGTTTCCTCCCTGAAAAAACAAAACCATCCATAGATGACTTATAAGTCGTTTCTTTAGCCATGGACAACCAAACCATGAGTAGAGCTTCCTACAACCATGAATGCCCAGACTCTACATCCCAGTATCCTGGTTCTGGAGGGGTAGAAGGAGGCCTTACCGCCTTTAACTGTAAAATAGTCCTCTGGATTATTCTGCTGCACAGCCAAGACTGAGAACACCTTCACTGGGTGGAGAAGGTGGGCAAATACAAGGTCTACTTGTGCTGAAGCACTTCACAGCAATTCAGCAACACTGAAGTCCCCTTCTTCGTCGATCATTCATTCATTCATTTACTAATATTATGAAGTTGCTCGTGCCCTCAGGGAAGGGGAGCTGGCAGAACTCAGGAGCTAGGGAGGGAAATTGAGCTTCTGCTTGATGAGACATTCAACCCACAAAGCTGGTTGTCAGCATCCTAGCCTCCTCCCTGTCTTTCCCACCATCCAAGGCTGAACACACTCTGCACACACTCACCTGGGCCAAAACTAGATTGGACACATATCATCAAAGAGACGTGGGCTGGACGGCAGCTGACTGTACAGGAGGGCTGAGGTCATGATGGGTGTTTTAGTCAGCTTTCCCGCTGCTATGACTAAAAGGTCTGACTGGAACAATTGTAGAGGTCTCAGTCTATGGACATCTCATCCATTCTTCAAGGCTTGAGGTGAGGCAGAACATCATGGCGGAAGAGTTGTGGAGGGAAGCAACTCACATGATGATCAGAGGCAAAGAGATTCCATTTTCCAGACACAAAATATATACCCTAATATATACCCCAATTAAACAAACACACACACACACACACCATATATATGTGTGTGTATATATATATAAAACCCCAAAGGCACGCCCCCAATGACGCACCTCCTCCAGCCACATCCTACCCACTTTTAGTTCCACTCAGTTAATTCCATCAGGGGATTAATCCACTGATTGGGTTAAGTCAGTCTCAATCCAATCATTTTTCCTCTGAAACTTGTTGCATTGTCTCACACGTGAGCATTTGGGGGATACCTCACATCCAAACCATAACAAAGAGCCAATGAGAAGAGCACTAAAAGAACCCCAAAATTTAAGTTCTTCCAGAGGATGAGGAACTTGCTGTGAAGACTAAAACATAGATCCCTAAGGCTAAAGGAAAGCCAGACAGCACAGAGTCCTGTAAGTCAAAGGCACAGAAAGTCAAGAAGAGGGGTAACCAAGCCTCAAGGCTCTGTCACCTAAATGGATGCCCTGCTTGCCCTTATCTGTGCACTTCCCAGTCTAACCAAATAAGGGATACCTCTATCCTAGTGAGTGACAGTTTACTGAACCTTCTACTAGCAGTGAGAGAGCACAGTTTTCTAGACCATAGTTCTACTCCTAGTCTCCTACTAACTCACTCTGGAGCTTAGGGGGAAAAAAACTTAAATTATTTAAGGGTCTCTGTTTCCTCATCTACTAAGTAGTATTATAGGAATAAACGATCTCAAAAGGTTTTTCTTTTTCATTTCTAATTTTTAATTAAAAATAGGTGGTACAGGGCTGGGGATGTGGCTCAAGCAGTAATGTGCTTGCCTGGCATGCGTGGGGCCCTGGGTTCAATCCTCAGCACCACATAAAAATAAAGATGTTGTATCCACTGAAAACTAAAAAATAAATATTAAAAAGATAGGTGGTACATACATGCATGTTCGCGCAAGCGTGTGTGTGTGTGTGTGTGTGTGTGTGTGTGTGTGTGTGTAACCATCCATTACTCAATGTTTTTCTCTGAGAAATGGAAAGCGCTGTGTGCAGGGGAGGCTGGATGATTTGACTTTATTGGTAAGGGAGGCAAACACCAGCAGGCATATGCTAATTTCCAGAGTAGTAGCTGACAGCCTTATCCTTCATTTGGAAAGTATTTCAATACCAATTGGATGAGTTAGAACAAATATCCCCAGGCATTCTAGCAGTACCAGAGAACTGTCAGAGCTGGAGATTAGACCCAGAACTTCATCTGGGTTACACAATGCCCTGGGCTTAGCAGCAGCTGACAACAGTGTTGCCCTCCCACCCTGTGGTTCACAGGCCTGTCTCTGGTTGGTGTGTGGGGGGGGGCGCATCCAAGGATGGTAGACCCACACCAAGGGCATACACAGTAGCTCCCACCTTATGGCTTAGCGTAGGCAGGGACATGATGGATGCTGTAGCAGGTGGTGAGCTGACGGCCGTGGGAGGTTGTAACTCCTTGTTCCCTCTGCCAATTAATTCCCAAGGAGGGATCACTCTAAAGAGAGAGTCCCAGTCCTCTCCCTACTCTCGGGAGGGGGAAAGAACTATAGAGATTTAGAAAAACAAGTGGAAGATGGGGATCAGGAACGGCCATTCCCACCACATTCTAAGGCAGGGTTTCTCAATCTCAGCACCATTAATACTGTAGGTGGAATGACCCTTTGTTGTGCAGCTGGTCAGTGGATTGTAGGGTACCTGCAAGATGCCAGAAGCATCCCTTTCCCCACTTGTGATGACCAGTAATATTTTTAGCCATTACCAAGTGTCCCCCAGATTCTTGCCCATGAAGAATTACTACTCTAAAGAATGTCCCCCATAAAAGGGCCCAGATAAACCAAGCTGCTGAAGGCAGAATTGCTCGCCCCCCACAGTGATACTTCAGTCAACACTCTGCATGAATTTATGTTGTTTGTACAATTAAAAATAGATAGATAAATAAATAACAAAACCTCTACAGACAGCTCCACCCTGCTCCCTCTGACACCCCACATCTGGATATTGAAAGCTCCCGCTGACATCCTGCCCTTTGGAGACCTCACACCACAAAGCAAACCTGAAAACCCTTATGTTCCCAGCCTTTGTGCCCCCTCCCAGCCATCCTGCGCTGAACTTCCCCTGTGTGGATCCCAGGAACAGCTGGTTTGTGGAAGGAATTATTTGTGATACAGAAGAAAGAACAACTAGCCATCAGAATACCTGTTGGAGATTCACCTGTATCATTTACCAGCTGTGTGACCTCCAGCTCATGGCTCAAGCTCTCTGAAGCTATTTACCCAACTGCAAAATGGGAGCATCCTGTTTGTCTTGCCTTTCTCAAATCATCATGATGCAGCTCAAACAGAAAGCATAGAACACCTACAGAAGGCTGGACAGTGCTATCTATGATGATCACTGTTGTGCTTGAGCCTCCCACCTCTGAATTAGCAAAGCAGGAATCCACTGAAGGAATCGGAGGATATTCTGAAATAGCAGACTTCTTTCAGTTTCATGCTCACTTGAACCAGAAGTCCTTTCTGCTTAATGTCCAAAAAATGTGAAATATCTCCAAGCAATTTCTTTATGAAAGATCCTTCGAAAGTCCAACCACCATGGATAACATTTACTTAAAGCTTCTACGTGCCCTTAGAAAACATCACTGAACAAAACAACCCAGGATCTCTGCGCTCAAAGGGCTTATTTTGTAAATGGGGAGACAGAAACAATTAGCAAATAAAAAGTAACATTAAATAAGTGAATGACACGGTGTGTTAGATGCCGACGGATGCTGTGGAAGGAAAGGCACAGGAGAGGAAAAGGACCGTGTGTGTCACTGGTGGCAAGCAGGCTGCACTTTGAAATGGGCAGCATGGGTGAGAGGTCAGATTTGGGCAGAGGTGAGGAGTGAGCCATGAGTCTCCGGGGACAGGGTACCACGAGTACACAGGCTCCCAGGCCACAGCCTGCCGGGTGCATCCCTACAGCAAGGAGGAGGTGACTCTGGTGACCGCAGCAGAGCAAGCTCAGGGAAGAGGAGAAGGAAACGGGGTCAGACAGGTGGAGGGAGGGGTTGAGGCGATTGACAAATAAGGAGCCCATGCGCAGCACACTGGGGACAAACATCAGCCAGTGGGTCCCTCCACAAGGAGGAGGCAAACCACCAGGGCACATGCTGCCAGAGGAGAGGGACCAGGGGGTTCCGAGGAGCGCGACTGTTTTGGACAGAGGATTAGTTTATAAGGAGTGAAGCAGTCAGTGGCCTGTGTCCAAGTTCTTCAACCAGAGACTGTGTAGGCATATCAGGCATCCACTATCCTCAGAAAATGGTCACGTGTCCTCTATGAGGGACACTTGGTAGCCCATGAGGAAGGGGAATATTCATCTCAGGTGACTTCCTCTACTCTTGAGTAGACATCCAGTCTCATTAAACACACACACACACACACACACACACACACACACACACACGGCCCAAAACAACAACAAAATAAAAAAATAAAACCAACGCAGAAGGCTCCAGTTCAAAGAGAACAAGGCCCAATACCTATTCACCTTGACATGTTGGCCCACCACGCTCCTCCCCCAGGCAGGATCTGAAGGGGGCTGTGCTGCCCTCTGCAGGGGCCAGCAGCTCACCCCTCCGACCCTCCTCATTTCCCTTCCTCTGGGTCCTCAAGAGCAAGCCATGGGTCTTGGGCTGTGGCTTCTGTCCAGGACGTAAGCATCCCAACCTTGCCTCTTCTTTCCCATGTTATTTGCAAAGAGACACCCAGAGAGAACACACAGTTGGCTTTGTGCCCGAGGGTGCGGCAGCTAAAGCAGCGGGGGATGTGCCTCTCCCAATAAAAATTAATGGAACAAAACCCCCCTGCGTGCTGCCTCAGTTTTATCTCCCAGGGAGCTTACTTTTCCATCCCTCTCTCACCAAGCCCTCCTTCTGGGCTCTCCTGTCCCCTGGGTGTCTTTGGCATAGGTTAAAGGACTATCATTAAAGGGAAAGGGGCCAGGAATAAATCAGATAGGGGGTATTTCACATGCACCCAATACCAGTGCATGCAAATGAGTACACAAACACGCACAGGCATTCATATACACATACACTTGCACACAGATGTATCTTTCTGTTGTTTTTTAGTAAGTGAAATCATTAGCAATTTCATGGGGAAAAAGAACTACACCATGAGAGCCCAGGCAGGAATTAATGTGGAAAGATATGCGAAAGCCCTCTAAGGGTTTGTAAAAATATCAAGAGCCTCTGGTCTCCTTTTTACTTTGTTTTTCATTCAGAAGCACTGTATGTGTACATTTTTGTTGTGAAAGACTCATGACAGTGTGCTTACACACACAGCAGTAGCATACAAGCAACCCTGGCTTCCTACCTGTCAATCACACCCTTCCTCAGAGGTAAAATTCTGTTGTGCTGGATTATTCCAGACTATCAACTTGGTTGCTCTGGGAATAGTATTTCCAGAATCCCCTTCCCTTTACAGTTCAAGGTTAGAGTTGGGCAAAAGTGAAGCTATATGTGATTGGGTGGGAAAGTGAACCAGCAGCCATTATGTTTTAAGGTTGTCATGGGTCCAAGGTGAGGTGAGACAGAGCAGAAGTATTAGCCAGGTCCAGTTTGTTACTATTTCCCTCTCCTTGTCGAGCTCTCCTTCCCAAATGCCAGCCCCTTGACCAACAGTGACTCCAGGTGACCCGAGATGTTTCACTGTAAATTCAGAGATGAAAGCCACCAATAGTCAACAAGATGGTGCCTACACATGTCAGCTGATTTACATACTGGAAAAAAAATGTAATCCCCACACAATTGGACAATTTGGGGTACCAACAGCCATAAATCAAAGAGGGAGGAAAGGAACACAGCGGATAATGGGGGATAAAATGCAGGCCCAGGGTCAATGATCAGCGGAAAGACTGACGATGTGACCAAGAGACCAGCAGCAGGTGCCAGTGAGCTTTGGGAAGGCCCAGCAATTACACAGCACTCTGGGGGACAGGGGTTGAAGAGAGGACTGGTGGCATTTGTGATGGGTTGACCCTCCTGGAGCTGCCTCCCCCACCCTCCATGCAGGGCCTCCCTGCAGGGCTGAAACCAGGAGGCATGTGTACTGAGCATCCCAACCGGACCCTCAGCCCAGCAGAGGTCTGACAGCATCATCAAGGGAGGGACAATTCCAGTCCCAGTTTTTGTGACTTGCACTGAACTCAGAGTTAAAGAAGGCAAGAGGGCCAGGCCTAATGGAACGTTTAGAATGGTCGCTATCTATTATGCTGAAAGCTTGAAAGCCAGTTAGCCAAAGCAATGTGTATCTAAGTAATGATGCAGCACTAGATGGAGTATTATACAACTATTAAGCATGATAGTTATGAAGACAGAGTATCAATTTAATATAGGAAGTTATCAAAAGATGGAGCATTCAGTAGTAACTACAAATATACTCTTACATTCATGTGGATAAACATTACAAAGAAGATCTCAAAATAGCAGCCAGCCTAATGAGGGGGTTGTAAAGTTATGGGTGCTTTTTCCCTCTACTTTGAATATTTTCAATTGGCTGGTAGACTGTCTTAAATATAATGTAGAAAACTAAGTAAAGCTGTGTACCAAGGTGCCTGAAATGAACCTGAGCCCATACATGGTGTTGGTTCAAAGTGTATGTGAACACAAGACCCCACATGTGCACCCAAATGAACACATGTATTATATGCACACTGCACATGACATGCATATGCCACACAGGCAGATAAACATCCCACATGCTCTACAGAGGCATAGGCATGTACTTTTTCCCACATGAATTCCACATGAACATAATTTTAGGTAAGAATTCGCTCCCAGGGTTTGTCGTTAGCTGGTGAGCAAGGGACACCTCTCCCTTGTGTCCTCACAGGATAATTTGCTCTCCACGCAGGGCATGTCATGAACCAAATGGAAGTCCTAAACCAGCTCCTACTCCACGGACCCTATTTATCTAGGAGCAACATCCGGGACCTGTCAGATGCAGCGGATCAGATGCATTGAGAGAATTCAGAGGACTAGCTCCACAAAAGCTGCATTCTTTGTTTGGGAAAGCCCAGCCTCATCCATTCACAGACACTTCTTCCTGTTTCTCTTGCACACACTGGCTCTTGCAAATTTATTTGCTTCAGGAAGGTGTGCACATACACGTGAAACCTGCCCGTAATGGTCGTCTCTCATTTACGATGCTGGTGTCGGGCTTGCTGGAGTCTTCCAGCATTCAACATTAGGCACGGTACATTGCATGTATATAAATCAAATTAACATACACTGTCGCTGCCTCGTTGAGCAGCTGTATTCTTTGTGTTAAATTTCATAGTTAAAATGAAACACTTTTCCATTACTAGATTGCAGCTCCACTGGGTGACTGCAATAGTTACCTGCCAGAATTAAGCCTTGTAATGCCAGCCCTGTCTCAAAGTGGCACATGCAAACTGGATTTACAAAGTGACTGAGGAGTTGCTAATTGCCACCAGAATAAAACATTGATGCCGTTTCAAATCTTTGAAGCAAATGTTTGTATAAACTCAACACCAAAAGTAAGTACATGCTTGGTTCATTTGGTTACAGCAGGTTATAGTTTGGCCTGTGGCCTAATTCATTTGCTGACCCACACTGGGTGCCTACTCATGTACTTTATGCATCAGGTTTTGTTTTTTGTTTTTTTAAAAAGCCATGCTAGGTATTATTAGCCCCACGGCACATACAAGGAACTAGAGGCCTAGGAAGATTATGATCTCATGACATAATTAATAGATGACATGACCAAGACTCAAATCAGGATCTGATTGGATCCAAAATCTCCATTCCTTTCCTCTTTGTCAAACTGCTGCTGGATGAAACAGTAGAGACCCACAACTGCCAGAAAAAGCAAAACCACTCAAAGTACATGCTTTGCTGGTGATGGATTAGTAGTGGCATCTCCTTGCAGAAAACATACATCATGGGTATTCTTAGCACACCAAGTGCCTGTCCTTAGGATCCCAGATGTCCTTTTCCCTGTCATGTGTGGTATATATGGTTCATATGTTAGGCCCAAGTAACAAGATACAAAGCTTCCACCCCACTGCCTCATCAAGGCCAGATGTGGAAACACCTACTGCCTCCCCACCCCGCCTGACACTTCAAAGCCAGGTGGTACCAGTCCAGCTTCCTCAATTCTTGGCATTTCAGCTTTCGGGGGCTCCTAGGCCTGTATAAGCAGCCTCTGCCTCACTCCTTCCAATCAGAACTGGCTTAAGTCTCTGTTTGATAGCTGATTATGCTTTCCATCTCGAAACTGGACCCTGATGCCATATCCATGGCTTTCATAGCACCTTGAACCTGCCTAAGACTTGAGCCTCAACTAATGTACAGAATCCTGTACCTTTAAAGAGTGTGACCCAGTGAAGGGAAGACAAGGTGATCAATCCAGTGCCCTGAGTCTGGAGGACACAGACTCGGGTCCTGAGAACGTAGCACACATTGCTGTTTCTTGGGCCAAGAACTGTAAATCTCTCCACGTGCAGAAATTTTGCAGTTTCAGAACAACTACTGCGGGTCAGAAAGCCTAAGACTGGACAGCCTGAGCTAAAACCATTACCCAAATATTTTGTTAGGCTACAAAGTAGAAGAATTATGTGTCTTGGACTGGAGATTCTTTGCTCTGCCAAAGAGCCATTTTACCGCAGGGTGGGTAACTCACCTTTTCCACTCCGGATAATCCATGTGGCAATTAAGATGTTCATCAGAGCTGGCCATTTCAGCGTGACCATGATGGGTGTCTGCACCTCATGGGGTTGTTTAGGAAGCCTCAGGGTTCCACTCTTCAACGTATTGAGTTTATGGAGTGTTTGCAGACTCTGAATGTGGACTCAGGGTGTCCCTAGGGCAACTCTTCCAGGAACTTTGTGATAAGTTCAATGGAAGTTTTATCTCAGCTGAGAAAAGCACAAGCTCTGGGAACCGGGCATTCTGGGCTCTGCCACTGGATAGCTGTATAGCTTTGGCAAGTGGCTTCATTCGAGCGTTTATACCCACGAGTTGGAGGTAGCACAGAGCAGCAGCAAAGCCCACAGACCCTGGAGTCAATTTCCTGCTTCTCTTTGCCCGAGTTCCCTCACTAGTTTTAAAGTAGTACCCATGTTTCCTTTTGAGGTGATGGAATGTTTGAACTGGATACAGGTGGTGGCTGCACGGCATTGTGAATGGACTGGCATCACCATGTTGTTCGCTTCAAATTGACTAACTTTAAGCTATCTTCATTTCATCTCTGTAAAATTTTTTGGAAGTTCTATCCACATCATTAGGTTGTTGCAAAAATTTAAAGTTAGTATATATAAAGTTCTTATGGCCATACTTGGCCCATAGTAGGTACTATACAATTATTAGCAATTATTTTCCAGAAAGTATATTGGGCAATTTGCACATATTTAATCCTCACAACCACCTATAAGATAGGAACTGCTATTATTCCCATTTTGCAGATTAAAAAGACTTATGTTTTGAAGGGTAAATTTGCTATTCCAGTTAATATGGCTAGGTGGAAAATTACCCCTAAACTTACGATCTAAAGCCATTTATCAGCCTAAATTCAGATAAGGAATAACAAGGATAGTTTGCCTCAGTTCCACAATGTCTCCAGACTCTACTAGAAGACTCAAAGTCTAGGGGCTGGAATTGTCTGACGCCCTGTGCACTTATAGGTCTGGTGGTTGATGCTGGCTATGAGCTGGGAACCTCAGTTTCTCTCCACAGGGGCCTCCCATGTGGTCTCTCGGTGAGGGTTTCCCTCCAACATGGTGGCTGGGTTCCAAGAGAAAGGTCCCCAGGGAGACAGAACCTGATGGAAGCTGGATCATCTTCACAGTCCACTGTTAAATCACACAGAACTACTTCCACCACCTGACATTGACAGAATAGTCATAAAGTCTTGCCAGCTTCAAGAGGAGAGAAAGGAGACCCCTCCCCTTAGTAGATAATGAGAAAATTGGTCAGAGCTGAAATATTTCTGTAGCTATTACTTGAAAACATTCCACCACAAGAACATTCCCAGGACCACCAGGCAGTCAATGATGGAGCCCAGGATTCAAGACATTGACTCCTGGGCCCAGTTCTTCTCTACTGGAGGCTGAGCACCAGTGTTTTCCTTCATCAAATAGAGGCAACAAGATAGCATCTACTCTACAATACAATAACATATTAGGGCCTTAATTTCTTGATCTTTAAAATGGGGTTAATAAGATTTCCTACCTGTTCAGATAGTTGTGAGATTTAATTATAGGGAATAAATCAAAATGATAAGTCAATGGGAATACTCATGTCAACTGGCTCATACATGCTCTTTCCAACAGAAAAGTCTATGTGAAAAAAACAAATGAAGATCAGCAGTTTCTTTGCTTACGATTACTGGAAGTACTGAGCTAGTTCATCCAGATTTAGACCTACCAAGCGGGATAACACTCTTTCATCCTTACCTCATACTCTGTAGACAGGAGTTAGCAAAATGGCTATTCTCTAATTCTCTTCTTGTGTTTCAAACTTGTTGTTGCAACATCACTTCATGAAGCAATTAATTGCTGTTTTTCTTATATAGTGTCTCCCTAGTGAAGTTTTCAGAGACACCCTAGTCAACAATAAATTTTTTAAAAATTCTATTAGGGAAGATTAATTTCCAGGAGGATTTTTATATACCTCTAGTCTCCCCCATTTTACATTCACTCTTGCTAGTTTCCCTTCCAGCCAGGAATGCTTCTGGATCTTGCATTTTGTTTTAACTCTAGAGGATGAACTTCATTTGGTCCCGCGGCTCATGTGCAAGCTATATGCCACTTTAGTCGGCTCACTAAATGAAGCAATGGAGTCACTGTCACCACCGTAATAACACATTCTGACAAAAACATGAAAGATAGTGTATCTCTGCCTTAACTCATGTGGGTATCAGTAGAGGGGAAGAAAGTAAATTCTTTTAAAATACAGACAGAATCTTTTATCAATGAAAAACTGTCATCCGGTCTTTCTTATCTCTTTGTGCAGTGACAGTGGGATTTATCTTTCTTAGAAGCAAGCCTCTAAATGAATATCATGCCTGTTTTTCCAAGGTGAGTAGTTTTTCATCTCTGGGCAAGTAGACATGTTTTACATAGATGTCGTGGTGCACATGTGCTGTTTGTCATCAATCCCGGTGCCCTCTGAGATGTCCTGGAGCCCTGGGCTTTGGCCCACATTCCTCTCAAACAGGAGAGCCCCTTGCATGCAGAGACTTCTCCACAGATCCTCAATGAGCAAAAACTCCGTGATGTGAAGGCAGTAAAACCACTCTGCATAACGCTATGATGGCAAATGCATGCGATTGTAGATTTTTCCAGGCCCATAGATACAACATCGAGAGTGAGCCTTAGCCATAGACTATGAACATGGGGTGATACCGATATGTCAATGTAAGCTTATCCAGTGTAACAAAGGAACCACGATGAAGGGGGCCTTGACAGTTAGGTGGGGCTGTTTCTGGACGAGGTCAAGGGTAGATGGGAAATCTCTGAATCTCATGCTTCCTTTTGGTGTGAACTCAAAATATAAAGTCTGTACACCAAGTCTGTGATATAGTCTGTCCTGGGCCATATTCGTTCCTTTGTAGCCACTAGCCTAACATCCCTTCCATTGAATGGACCAGTGTAGTTTGGAGTCAAGATGAGAAAGAAATCTTTCCTCCAGCAGAGAACTCTGCCATTAGCACATCTTTTTAGGCACCACCACCAACAACAAAAAAAAAATCCAGTCTTTTCATTCTTGGATTTTTAAAACCACGCATTTTCTGGGAAAGGTAGCTTTAGATTTTCCTCTATGGGTTTACTGTCTTGGTGATAAGAGTATCCAGCATCAAGATGATGATAGAGGTAATAAAAATAGCTGACATTTACTGAGCCTCTGCTGTGCATCAAGGACCCTTCTGAGCAGACTGTGTGCATGCCTTAACTCATTTCATATTTATAACAGCCTTTGAGGTCATACTATAATTATCCCCATTTTACAGAGAAGATACTAAGACACAGAATGGCCTTGGAGGCCACGTGGCTAGTACTAGGATGTGAGACCAGGTAAACCGTTTCCAGAATCTGAAATCTCAGCTTCTTCCTCCAACTACCTATCAGGAAGTCCCAAGGTGGTACCACATCCCAACTTGGCTATTTTCCTAACATGCCAGAAAGTTACATGATGACAGTGTGGACTTCCCCAGAGGCCTTCACTGGATCTCCTCTCTTTTGTTCAAAGTGCAAAGCATGATTCATATTGAGCCCAAGATGAGACCAAATCCAGTATAAGAGGGAAGATTCCCTGGCTCAGACCAAGCCCCAGGAGGCCTGAGTAGAAACTTTCTAGCTGAGAAATCTTGCAGTTTGGGCTAATGTAAGCCAAAAGGAGAAATTATTAGAAGAGTACTGAGATCGGTACAGAACTAAAGGAGGATGGAACCCCAGACCTCAGGAACAATCGCAGCCAGGACAGTTCTGAGGACCCAGCCACAGGAGCTAGAAGACAGTCTCTATGCTCACTTGTACCAGATAAGTGAACTCTCACTACAGTCTGTCTTCATGTGCCTCACAATGGGTGTTCATTCCCAAGACAGGCATCTCATTGGTTTACCTTGGGTTGTGTGCTCAACTGCACATGGTATTTTCATAAGAGGTAGAAGAGCCTCTGGGTTCATTCTAATCACAGAATTCATCCCAGGAATCTGCAGCTCACACTTTGCCATTGTGACTCATTTTGTCTCTTTAGGGGCATTTTATAAACCATGGGGCAATTCTCTACAAAGGAGAGCTTCATTGGAAGCTCCAAACAATTCTGAAAAGGATGAGGACAGGCATCGCTTTCTTTCCTATGGATCAGAACAAGGAGACAGAGAGAGAAGAATTTCCAGGGGACACCACAGTTCGAATCCCAGGTCTTCTAACTCCCAGATGCTGCTTCTCACCCCACTTTGTGCCTTGAGAGCTCAATGCAAGCAGGGTAATTTCGATCTCTTCATGGTTTAGCATCTGGAGGCTTTGTCTCCCCTCCTTCCTCTCTCCACCCAGCATACACAGGCATGCCTGCAAACACACTCACTCAGGAGCCCACCCACTGCCAGGGAACAAGCTCAGCTCCACAGCACAAGGACCCCCTCTGTAGGGAAAGGAGAAGAGGATGAAACCATTGAGCATTCCTGCTGGAACTTTGTTAACGGTAACAGACAGGGACTAGAGGGGACTTGTCAGAGATGTGGGGAAGCCCCATTGCTGAGTTGCTGCAGGAGGCTCTCCCAGAGCACACTTGTGTCTATTTACCTAGCACAGGGTGGGGAGGGGGATTTATGAGATGCAGCAGGGTGCGAGCCTCAGGGAACACTTGAGTGGTTCTCAGTCAGGCATGAACCAGTCTGCAGCTGAAGGCTGGGGTTGGGGGGCGGCACTTGCTCCTTTTCACATCTGGGAGAGCACCTGGCTGCACCCTCCAAGGTGCACTGCCAAAGAATCAGACCCCATCAGAGTTAACAAAGTAACATTCACTTATGCTAATGGGCGTCCAGGGTTAGTTCATCATTACTAGCGGAGTGGATTGGCCCAAGACAAGCTGAAGTCATAAAACACACTTAAAAATCTCTCTGTCTTGAAATAGGCAGAGGAAGAGAATTTATTATTATTGTTTCTCAGTCACAAAAAGAGAGAGAGAGTAAAAATGAATGAAGGTCACCGTTCCCTTTACAGCTGATCGACTTACCTTTCTTCTTCGCTCCTGTGCCTAAGTAGTAAATTGAAGTTGGAAACAGAGAAGCATACTAGATGATTTTCTGTTGTTACTTTCATTTTCCCCCAGAGGAGAAAGGACAGCCTATTTAAAACAACTGAGCTATTATATCACAATGCTTCTTGTTTAAAATTCAAACGTCATTGGAAACATGCATCAGCAGAAATAACACCTAACAGGGATTGTGAGACCCACATCAGTTAAAAAATAATAATCCCAAATATACAGGCAGTTCAGAACTTTGCAGTTTTTCAACATTTACATACAAAAGATTTTGATATGCATAGATAGCACATATTGGTATGTGATATATAAATATACCTAAAGTAATATGCAAACATACCTAAAGTTATTAAGTAGGATGTAAGTCATATCATGCATATAAATTATGTGTATTTGCATATATGGTACATATGAAAAACACATGATCCTCACACTCAGGGAGGTGGATGGATGAAAGTGGGACTCACGTTCGAATGACTTATCCAAAGACATCAAGTTTGAAATAAAAGGGCTATTCAACTTGGTTTTTCTGACTTCAAAACCTATACTCTTCTCTCCACAATACTTCATCTTTTTCAGGTATTAAATCAAGAAATATTAAGACATGTCAAAAAATCATCCTGTGATTTATCTAAATGAGGCATGTGACTCAAGTACCCTAGTAGCCTTCGTCTACTGGTGCCATTGGACAGTCTACAACAGAATGTCTGCAATAAACCAGCATGAAAACAAACCCTGGATTGATATAGATCCCTTAGGAATAGGAAGTTCAGGGTCAATAGCTCCAGAAACATGAATAAATATTTAAACCAACAGAGGAATTATCCCTCTGGGGAGGCACTTGGCTTTAAGAGTGGCAAAAAATGTGCAGGAGTATATAGACGGGACCCCAGCCTCGTGCCAAAACTGAGCCCCAGAAAACAGCCTGAGTGGAAGTCCCCAAGCTTGTGGAGCCCCTAGCTCCTATCTGGGTCTTCCCAGTGGCTGCATCCAAGGGTACTCATTATTCCCTAAAGAAGTCCCATCCCAGGGTTCTCTCAAAAGCAGCCTGAAGGCAAATACTCTGTGCCTTCACTTAGGTGTCCAAATTTGCAGTCATCGGAGCCCACATCTGTTCTTCTGGCAGCAATCCCACAATTCTTCATTGTTATTATAGGGAGGCCCTGGGGTGTCCCCAGAGCTCCTGAACAAGTTCTGTCGAGGTTCTTTTCCTCCAGCCTTCTAGGTCTGGGATGGACCTTGGTCTGTGCAGACAGTGTGTTCACTGAGGTTCTATTGGGCTCATGCCCCTCCCTAGGGGCTACCCATTGGAGGATACCCTACCCCCAAGGACCAGAGAGCTACATGGAGTTCTGTAAGAAATTGGGAGGAAGAAGCCCTGTCCCTAATTCTGTGTCCCTCTGTCCCCTAGACCCTAAATTATTCCAGCATACATGCCTGGAGTCTGCCAAAGTCATCGGGAACCCAACTCTTTCAGCCCTAAACTCAAGCTAGGTAGAAAGCTCATCTTCTCATGTCTCAGAGAAGGCCCTCTCCATGACAAATGTCCTCCTTCCTCTCTCATTCAACACCTACCATTCCAATAGTCACTTATGTCAGTGGACACCAGCAAGGGTTGCTGACAGCATTTGGGTGGTTGAAGTTATCCCTCCCTGTCGTGCCTGCCTCGAGAGGTCTGAGAAGGCCAAGATGAGGGTGGGCTGGAATATTCCTGGAGGGCTTCCTGCTGGAGGTAGTATTTCTGATTCCTAAAGGAGAAGAAGTAAGACTCCAACAAAAAGATAAAATAGAACGTTTGCTCCCCAGAGCCACTTGGTCCTGATTTGTTCACAGTTCAAGGAAACTAATAAGCCAGGTGTTGCCAAGCAAGAATGGATCTAGCAGAAGAAAACCTTACCCCTGGAAAAACCAGGACCTCTCCCACTGACCAACCAGGCCATTCTCTTTTCTAAGTACAAATGAGTTTTCCTCCTCATATCTGTTGAATCCACTTTCCAATTGGGCAACCCCTCCCCTCAGAAAATGCCAAAGAAAACATTGAATCTAATAGGTCCTCGCTTCCCCATGCTGCTCCATCTTCCTGCTTTTGATACCAACTTTGAAAGGCAGCGCCAAGGTGGAGGGAATAGGCCTTGGAACGTGAAACTCTAGAAAGCCTATCCTTTGGGTGGATGCAGGGTGCAGCCCCAGTATCTCCTGACCAGTGGCCATGTCAGTGCCACAAGGTCCCTTGGGAGATAAGAGATAAGGCCAAGGGGGGCGCTTTCTATCTGCAACTCGGGTCCCCACTTCTCAGTTTCCAAACAGTCAGGACCTTTTGCTGGGCCCCAAACCCATATTCTTACATGTTAAAGCTTCCAATGGCTTTAATGTGAGTTCCATGCACGTAAGGCCTGCAGGATTGGACCCTCTGGGAGTGTAAAGTGACAACATAATAGAGAAAAATCACTTTAGCAGGCAGCAGTGACAGCTGGTCCAGCCTTAGCAAAAAGGGAAAAGGCCTCGGTTTAGACAAATTACTGAATGAAATGATCACATGAAAAGCCTTTTTTACAGCTGCCACTAAGAAACCCAGAAAATATAAAACATGTGAAAAAGTAAATAAAGGAATTTTTGAACCTTTTTTTCCCATTAAAGGTGTGGTAAATGGTTAAAATCCTCTAAAAAGATCCTCCATGTTCTGAATCATGGATCTGAATGGAAAAAAATGTGGCTATTCAGATTTTTTACATGTCAATTATTATACAACCAATAAAACATAAACAATGAAAGTGCTCCAAAAACCCTGGAAAATTCCAAATCCTATTTCAGAGTCTCCACAATTAGACTCTGATCCTCTCATTTCCGTGATTTTGACATCTTATTACCCTGCATTATACCTTAACAGACTCGTTTTCTAACATATATAAAAATGACTTAATGTGTCTTCGGAACCATCTCAATTACCTAATTGATGAGGGCTATCAGCCACTTAAAAATAAAACAGACATTTCCTTAACAAAAATCCTTGGGGGGAGGGTATGATGGGATAAAGCCTGAGTTGGGAAAAAAATTTAATATGTAAGATGTTGCAGGGTGGGGCACCCAAGTGGCCCTTAAGAGATCTGGTTTCTGGTATTGAATCTGCCGTTAATTTGCTGTGTGATTTGGGGCTAGTATCAACCCTCCCTGGGCCTCGGTTGCCAGATCTCTAAAATGAGGGAGTTGGGAAGGACGCTCTCAAGGACCCTTCCTACGCTAACAGCCTACAATTTTGAAAGCTGCCCAGGGGAAGACCCCTTTAGAAAGTGTGCTCATGACCTAGTCATTTTCCAATTTAGAGACAAAAACATTTTTTAAGTCTCCCAATTATTTTCCATAGATCCATTACAAAAACTGACAAGGACCCCCCCCCCAAAAAAAAAGGGCCAAATAACACAATGATGTTCTTGTGGACTGACCCAAGTAATTCCCAAGACTCTCTCAGATGAAAGCAAAAAAGACTTTCAGAAAACTTTCAACATCCCTTAGAAAGGATATGGGGAATTGCTTCATTTGCCCAGAGGAGGCTTCTAATCCAAGGGCCCTTGCAGTCCATACTCCACTTCCAAGAGCCAGGCCAGAGCCAGGTAAAAAAAATGCCTGAACCAAAATGTAGCCTAGCCAGGGCTGCACACTTCAGGAAAACAGGAAATCTGACAAGTGAACACATACACATATTCAAACAGGTATATACAAGAAATGCATTACTGAACAGTATTGACCACCCTTCTTCTTCCATGACCTTTCCAGTACTCATACTAAAACTTTTCAGCCATTGCATCTGAGACTTCTTCCTAATCACGGAGGTCCATGCTCAACCCTCTGTGTGATGTGATCTCCTACAGAGTACTGAACACCTGCCCACCTCTAAGCCAAAATTCAGTGTGGATCAGAGCAGATTCACTGGTAGCTAAGGAGCCCCTTGCTTTCAAGAGAAGCTCAATAGCAGGCCTGGAGACAGCAGTAGGAGCTGCAGAGCTGCTCATATTCCTTTCCACCCAGTGCTTGGAACTGTTCAGAACTGTTCCTCTTCCCATGGCCCCATCTCCATGTGCCTCTTCATCCACTCAGCCCAACCCAGGGAAGAGCAGCAGCCACAAGCAAAAGCATGCACCCTGGGAGAAAGGGTCTCGGTTAGTGGAAGTGTTACACTCATTGTCACCATCCAAAGGGATTGGACTGGGAGGGGGATGCTAGGCACCAGTTGGCAGTTCTGTGACCTAATGAGGATAATCTCTCCATCCAGATGGGAGCCCAAGAGGCTGGTAAAGGTACCAAGCTAGTATAGATTAAAAATGTGTTTTTTTTTTCTCTTGAAACTTGGCTAAACTGTGTCTTATAGGTGGATACACATTTCTTTCCATTCTCTGCTTGGAACTGCTCAGAAATTTTCCTCTGAAGAAGGGCTACTCAGTTGGCATCCAGAAATCCAGATAGGAAAATAAGAAGAAAACAGACATTTTGGCTGGCAGTAGAGGACCTAAAGTTCTGTGTATCTGTTTTTTCTATTCTACGGAAATTGACCCTGTGGGGAGTAGAGGATACTCAGGACCAAGAGAAAAGGAGGGAGGGACAGAGAATAAAGTGCATGTGTTGGGAACATAGTAGAAGGTGATGGTCCACGGTCTGGTATCACCGATCCATGATATAGGGTCAGGCACTGACTCTCAGAGGGTCAGAAATACTCAGGGCACTGAGTTCCTAGCCAGAGGAAAGCGAGAAGAGGAAAGAAAAGGGATGAAAGAAAAAGAGGAGAAGAAAAGGAAGGAAATAGAGTCAAAAGGAGAGGAGAAGAAAGAATTGCAAAAATGAAATATGTTCTAGTAAACCCAAATGTGCTTTTTTATATGTATCTGTATTCATTATTAGGGGTAAATTTGTTATGGCATAACATGGTAACTGCACAGTAAGAACAAACATCGAAAACAACAATTAGCCTTTTACATAGCCCTTTGAGCTACAAGCCAAAGCCCAGTGGCCTCTCCATCTCTCACCTTCCTCATCGACTCTGGTCATAGTTGAGCCTTGCCAACATGATTGTTCTCCAGGAAGGCTGTGGAGGGAGTGATCGTTCAGCCTGATTGAACTACTTTGTCCATAAGGATGTGGAAAGCACTTCATGCCTGGGCCCTTCTGTGGGTGTGTGTCATGAGGACACAAGCATAAACATGTGACTCCCAAGCATTTTTGCTTGTTTAAAATTTTTGATGTTAATTTGTCCATCAGCAGTTAGGTCTTAGTACATTTATCAGGTAAAGGACATCTCTCAGTGTCCCTGACATCAGCTTGCCCCTGCTGTGCCTCTGGGTTTAGATTCAATGCAAATATGTCCTCAAGATTCTGCAATCACCAGGATTGGAGCCCCAAGAACCACTCAGTCAGAGGAAGATGACATTAGAACCTCAAGTGCAGATGACAGCACCAGCTTACACTACCCACACATGGACAGTTGCAGCCTAAACATCAAGCCTAATTGTGACCATTGTCCTCAAGCCGAATAAAATGAGTTTAGCTGGGCACAAGGGGCACACCTGTAATCCCAGTGGCTCAGGAGGATGAGGCAGGAGGATCACGAGTTCAAAACCAGCCTCAGCAAAAGTGAGGCACTTTGCAACTCAGTGAGACCCTGTCTCTAAATAAAATATATACTAGAGCTGGAGATGTGGCTCAGTGGACAAGTGCCCCTGAGTTCAATTCCCAGTACCCGCCCCCCAAAATTAATTTAAATGAAGAAGCCCTGCCAATAATGAGATTGTTGTTAGTCTCAGGAGAAAGGAGCTGTCCATTACAAATCAGGAGGAAGTGCTGTCCATCCTCAGGTAGGTGACAGTCTTTTCTGCTGCCAACCTCACCTTGAGCTTCCTCACTCCTGGCCCTGCTTTGGAGAACCAATACCCACAGATTCTCCTGGTGGAGCCCAATAGCAGCCTGAAGACACAGACCACTGATAAATATCTCCAGGTATGTCAAATGTTTAACAAAGCCCACCTGAAACGGGACTTGTCTTCCTTTCCTTTGGACGTTTGGGCATGCTAGATTCCTGTCAGCTCTTCTCTGGTCTATCCCAGTCATCTTCAAACTAGTCCCCATGCCTGCACTCTCTCCTACATCATCTGTGTAAATACTTGTTGACACCCATTACCATTTGGATCTGGAATGTCCCCAAAGGCTCATGTGTCGAAGGCTTTGTCCCCAGTACAGCAATGTTCAGAGGTGGGGCTTTTGGAAGTGATTGGATCATAAGGGCTCCGAACTCCTTGGTGGATTAATCCACTGATAGCTGAATGGACTACCAGGAGGTGGTGGAAACCATAGGCGGTGGTGCATGGTTGGAGAAAGGAGGTCACTGGGGGTTTGACCTTGGAGAATGCATCTTGCTGTGAGCTCTTTCCCTCTCCCTTGCTTTCCCAGCCACCTTGAGGCGAGAGTTTGGTTTAACACATGCTCTACACCATGATGCTCTGCCTCACCTCAGGCTCACAGCAATGGAACCAGCTGACCCTGGACTGGAACCTCTGAAGCTGTAAGTCAAAATAAACCTTTCCTCATCTGAGTTGTTTTTTCGGGGATCTGTCAGTGAGATGAAAAGCTGAGGAACATACCACCTTTGCTGTGCCAGGACCTGGAGATTCAAATAAACAAAATATAGTAACTGAACTTGAGGAGTCAGTCTCCAATTGGAGAGAAAAATATATAAGCCAATGACTACAAAACACTGTGGTTCTCGTCTTGGAAGAGACATAGATAACTCCCAGGAGCGATACAAGAATGAACAGGGAAGTAAGAAATCCTGATATAAGTCCTGGAAAGGAGGAACAATTTTCAGACAGGTAAGAAAAGGAAGGACTTCCCCTTCACATGTCAGAGAGGCACCATGAGCAAGAGGTCCAAGGCCAAGTAAGGAGCCTTCAGGGAGCGACAGATGGGAAGCCCCCGAGAAGCAAGCTGGGAAGGGCAGTAAGTGGGGACTTGGGCCCCCAGTTAGGAACCTGGTCTCATTGTGCAGGAGGCAGGAGCCATGGCTGAATTATAGGAGAGATCTGTTAGGAATTTCATCCGAGGTGTTCACAATGTGGATGATGTCCATGGGACAAAGGAGGAAAATCCACTGAGTAGTGGGATGATTTGTATGAGAGAGCAGAGCAGAGGTTGCAAACCAGAACAATGGCGGAGGGAAAGGGGCTGGGAAGAGCACCTTTGGGTGCTGTAAAGGGTCAGCTAGGTTTTATGGTACAACTGGTCAGCCTGGCCAACTGATCAAGTCAGCTGTGGGTAAGCCAGGGGTTTCTGTCTAAGGTTACAGTCTTGACTCCACAGGAGCTCTGAGTCCATGGGGAACACAGCCCTTTTGCAAATGGGCATTTAGACGCAGCCTGTCCTTAGGGCACTACTTGCCTTCATCAGGCGCTGCCTCTGGGCCAACAGAACACACACACATTCTTCTAAAATATGCTTTTGTTTTTAGAATCATGATTAGCCCATCTTAGCAGAGTTGTGAAACTCAGCTTTGTGTTTTAGCAAATATAATTTTATTAATTTATTTACTTCTGATTGCTCTAATAAAAAATTAAATAAAATCCTTCCGAACTGCCTTTGGCAAATAGCAAATCCTGAGCATGAGCAGGAAAAGAGAAAGTAGTGAAGGAGAAGCATTCCCCTTGGAAACATTGAGAAAGAGGCAGTCTGCTATTTCTCCCATCTCCATGGGACTTTTGAGAGGATAGGAAGAAAACTGAACTTTCTAAGATGAAACTCAAAGGAAAAAATGCTTAGTCCACAAGCTCTGTGATGGTGAGGGCTATGCTCACTCCTGTGCCTGGTACATCAGACATAATCAATATCTGCTGAGGAAGAGGGAAGGAGGAGTCGCTGTTGTCAGGAAGAGCACTTGGGGACTCAGTGACTCTCTCATGGCTGATGTCCTCTGTCTACTCACACCCCCACCTGAATCAGAAAGAAGAATGAAGCCCAGAAAATCAGAGGGCTGAAAAGCTAAAAGTGCATCAGTGTCCTTAGCCCTTTCTCAATTGAGCCCCATTGTTCAGTGGGTCATGTAGTTCTTCTGCTTCTGAACATAAAAGTCTTTTGTGAATACCACACTGCTGTACCCTCTTCCTGCCATGCTCTTGCCCCAAGTCCCACCTCAAATTTGACCTCTTTAAAATGACCTGGCTCAACCTCACATCTCAGATGGACTTCTACGGACCACCATCTACCCCCTTTCTTGCTATTTACAACACTGATCATTCCCCAAATTTATCCCATTTAAGTTGGCATGCCTGTAATCCCAGCTACTCAGAGTGCAGAGGCAGAAGGATCACAAGTTCAAGGACAGCCTGAACAACTTATCAAGACCCTGTCTAATAATAAAATAAAAAGGGATGGGATGTAGCTCAGTGGTAGAGTGCTTGCCTAACATGCAAGAGGTCCTGGGTTCAATCCCCAATACTAGACAATAAAATTATCTTGTTTACAGTTGTGATGCTTAACAACACAGATATTTTCTATGAGAAATGCATCATTAGGCTATTTCATCATGTGCAAACCCCATAGAGTATACTTAACACAAACCTAGATGGTATAGGTCAATCAATTAATGTGGCCTCTTAATGCAATTAAGAGATGCTGTAAACATAAGGCATGTGAGGCTACTGCTGTGTAATGAAACATGTAGTCTTACAGTAAGCTGTTTATATAAGTAGGAGTGCACACTAGTGATCAAACACATAGTAAACATATAAATGGGTAATAGCACTTATTACCATTAGGAAATATTAGGTACTCACAGAATCATGTGTGCTCCACATTTACATCACTGGCAGCACAGTAGGTTTATACAGCCTCACCACAAAGGGTTTAACATGCTGTGGCACTGTGATGGCTACACCATTGCTGGGCAATTGGAATCTGTCGGCGCCATTATTCTCTCATGGGAGCACTGCCATATGTGTGGTCCATTGCTGAACGGAACGTTCTCAGGAGGCACATGGCTATATTTATGTGTTTGTTCATTTATGACCTATTTCCTCCCCGTAGAATATAGGTTCCATGAGAGCAGAGATACTGTTTTCAGAGTTCATCATTGAATCTGAACTAAGAACAGTTTCTGGCCCATAGTATGTTCTCAACCAATATTTTGCTGATTGGATATCAAGTTAAAGAGATGGAGACATGTAGCATAAGGGTGGATCTATAAATGCTTGCAGAATAAATGTGCATAATGGAAAGATCTATAACAAAATTACACTTATGTAGATTAGAAATGTAAGCACGCAAGGCATTTTTCAAAGTGTTAAATCATTCATTATGTTGAGGTTAGGAAAGGATTGAGGTGTTAGAACAAAAGAAATCACACACTTACAGACAAATGAGAAAGAAGCTGCCATGGACCGATTCTGATCATAGCCATGATCTGAGATAAGAGAAAAAAAAAGAGGAGATATCAGAGGTACTTAATACCAGGCCCACACTGAGTTATTAATTTATATGTAAACTATATTAATAAATCACTAGATCATAACTGCTCAGTAAACTGTTTATTCCATGAAAGAGATTCATTTGACCCATATTTTATTTGTTATGCTGCACTTCCAAATAAAGATCCCCCTCCAGAACTGTAAAGGAGAGAAGAGATTCCAAATGCTTGGCCAAGTGGGCATTGAGCTTGAGATTCTGCTGCCCAGACAGAGCAGACCAGGGAGGCCACCCTCCTTATGGGGTTTTCAATCTCTTCCTGCTTTGCTCACTGAACGTCCTTTAGGAATGACACAAGCCTGCTTTACTTATCAACTAGTTTCACCAAGCTCATTTCTAAGGTTCCAAGACCTAGGGAGCACTACAGAAACATGAAACCAAAAAGGTACACAGAGATCCCTGGATCACCCAGGAGGGAGGAGGTAAGAGATGACAATAGAACAGTTTGCACAATCGGACCCAGGTCCCCATCAGCCACAGCTGCTGGGCTAACCACATGAACATGAGAGCAAGACAAAACTTTTAGCAATCTACATAGACTTCCCTACCCTTCTGGTTTGCACAGTCCTGGAGAAACTAGTGCTACACTCATAAATGTAGAGCCAGGGCTGGGGACACTGTTCTGACTCCTTTTGCCATGCTCCTTCTTGGAGCCTGAGAGGTCCACATTGTCCAACTGCTGACCTGTGCAGTGAGAGACTGAAGCTAGGATTCCCACAGCTTCCCAGAAGATGGTCAGGTGTATGCTATGTTTTTTAAATATATTAATTTTTTCACCCAAATTGAATCCTTTGCTGTTTTCAACTCTTTCTGAAGTTTAGAATATTCAATATTTTTAGGACATAAATACATTGATTTATGTACAGTGACTCTCAAAATATATTTCTTGGGTTCTACTTTTTTTATTCTTAAAGTATTAAGAATGGTAAATCTGCCTTCATGTGTGTATTCAAATTTTTCACATTCCAAACAATGCAATCATGACTGCACTTAAAATAATCATTGCCCCATGCTCACAACCATCCTTATTATTTCAAATGCAGAAAAGAAAGAGGGAAGCAAGAGGAAAAACTCTGATCTTAAGATAACTTGTTGGTGACCCCTCGTAAGTGACAACCAAGCAAAACTTCAAGAAACTTGTGACTCAGAGCTTGAATTTCAGGCAAAGGCTGTCCTGCATTTCTAATGAAAAACGGATCCTTCCCCCTGCTTTTGAAGTGCTCTTTGGGAATTGTTTGAGTGTTCTTTGCAATCTTTTATACCCAGCCTAAGGACTCTGACAAACTCTCTCTTTTCCTTCAAAGGCTTGTTAACTATGTGATGAATACACCTGTCACTTCCAATTCTAACCTTACTTTCTGTTGTGATGGCTGTAGAATTTGGTATCTATGGCAACTTTTCAGTGGTTCAACATCGATTAAAAAATGATTGGCTTATCAGGGTTGCTTGGTTGATTGATGGAAATGATCAGGTGCTCAAAATAATCATGACAGATAAAGTCTCTTGATTAGCCAGTATTTGCAAGATTCAAAATTTTAGATTTCATTACTTTCTTTTTTATTATTTCCATGCAAAAATAACAAGAATTTAATTCTATTGAAGTAGTTGCAAGTTAATTCGAACTGTCTTGATGAAGGAAATGTGATTCAATCCACACATCTTATTTAGGATTCAAACAGTACATTTCATCTATTCTAAAAAAAATCCACTTCCTGATTTTCTAATACCCCAAGGTCAGAGACTAAGTTATGATTTTTTTTTTAAAGAAAATCAAGTTTGGTGCTGAGAAACATTTCAGGCAGGTTTAGACCATTTGCACATTAATTATAAAGCTTTTCATGCTAATGGTTCCTCAAGTGTGTAAAGAAAGACAATATTGTAAGAGAGAAACATTAACCAGAGCCTGACCCTCCTAGGAAATTTAACACCTTATTTTTTAATAGAATGTTTAAAGCAAGGCCTCCAAAAGTGGGTTGATGTACCATTGATAGTATATTAGATAACCTCAGGTTGTCCATAGACTTTTTTAATTGCCAGGTATTTATTTTAGTATGATTTGGCTGTTAGTCAATCAGTTTTTTTTCCTTAAAAGAAAAAGGCAGCAATTTCATATAACATAACTTAATACTTCTTTCTTTCTTTCCTTCCTTCCTTCCTCTTTCAGGGTCAGTGGCTGAATCTGGAGCCCGGCGCATATTAAGCACAGGCTCTACCACTGAACTACACCCCCCCCCAGTTATTTTTTAAAATAACTATATTCATTTCATTTCCTAGGCTGCCATAATAAAGTACCAAAAATTGAAAGGCTTAAATCAGCAGAAATGTGTTGTCTCACAGTTCTGGATGTTAGAAATTTGAAATCAAGCTGTCTTGGGCAGGGCCAGGCTCCCTCCACACCTCTCCCTGGTCCCCCTACCTGAGCTGCCAGTGCTCCTGGGCACTCCTCCTCAGGCAGCTGCATCTCTCCAGGCTCAGTCCTGGGCATTACGGATTGTTCTCCTGTCTCCACCTGAGAGGGGCCATCTTTTTAGGAGAACTCGGTCATATGGGATTAGGGGCCCACCGTACTTCAGCATGACCTCATCTTAACTGATTGCATCTCTAATGACCCCACTTCTAAGTGAGGTCAAATTCTGAGGTCCTGGGGGTTAGCACTTCAACATATAAATTTGGGGAGGCCACGATTCAGCCCACAATAACTAACACATTAAGTCCGGTGATTTCAGTCGAGGGTAAAAGGGGTTGTTTTGTTTTGTGCTGTTTTGAGTTTAAACTGACTTTAAAAAAAAAAACAGCAGGGATGCTTTGTGAACATAACAACATTTGTAAACATGATACAGAGAATCACTGGTGCTGGAGGTGAGACCCAAAAGATCCCCCACTCTTGACAATGTCACCTTGCAGCAGCTCTGTCAAGAGGTGGAGTCTGTTTTTTCACCTCTTAAATTCTGCCTGACCTTGGGGTTTGCTTTGGCCAAATTAGCAAGAATGCAGTCTGTGGAAGCTTGAAAAGTGCTTACTCGTTAGAAATTGCCCTCTTGTCCCCCACGGTCCTGCTGAAAGATGTGAAAGACCACATGAGGCAGAACCAAGGCCAACAAGTGGCTGGGAAGCCAACCCAGGTGCTAACTGTTGACACGGGACCTGCACCCCAGACCAGGTAAGCCAGCAAAGCCATCCAGCAGAGCCCAGTACAAATCATCATTCTGTTGAATCTTGAGCTAAACAAACCAAACAGGATGCTGTTTAAACCACCACTCAAACTTCTCATCAATTTGCTATTTATTTTGCTTAATAGTTTCACAAATATCCTAGGGGTGCTTTTCATTAAAGCTGATCCTAAGGTCCCTGAAAGGTGGATCTGGGGTGAAATAAGTGCTGAAATCATTGGGGAGCAGTTGGGAAGGCTGGATGAGGAAGGTACCTTGCAGCATTTGGCTTGAAGTGAATTTGACAAAGAAAAACAAAAGAACCTCAGAGGCAGAGAGAAAGGATCCAGGCCTACCAAGAATGCAGATGAGTCATGTTCCCACCAATGTCTCTTCCTCTCCCACATTTTCTGGATATTTTGGTTTGGGGGAAGTCAAGAAAGAGATTGCCATAAACATTAGCACCCATTTTTGGTGACCAACCATGGGGCTTTATGAGCATGTATGATCATTCTTCCCAGAATCCACCCTGTGGGAAGCTCTGTGTTTAAGGCCCAATTCTGAACAGCCTAATGGAAAGAGAATTAGACTCTAAATTAGGATTCCTGGGATTTTTACCCCCCAAGGGATTCACATCTATTCTTAAGTCCTCCCAACTGGTTTTCCACTCTGCAGTTAGAATAATCTTTTCAAAACATAAAACCGATCATGCCAACTCCCATTTAAAATTCTTCCTCAATTTTCTGTTGCTCTTGGAGTGAATATCAGATTCCCTAAAAAAAGCTTATGTGACCGTAAGTCTGCTCAGGTTGCCATAACAAGACACCACAGGCTGGATGTTCTAAACAGTAGGAACCTATTTTCTCACAGTGCCAGAGACTGGAAGTCTAAGGTCAAGGTACTGCAAAGGTTGGTGTCTTTTCCTGGCTTATATATGATAGACTTTTCACTGTATCCTCATGTGCCTTTTCCTGTGTGTGTGCACGTACTGGTATCTCTCTTCTATTTTAAGGACACCAATCTTATTGAAATAGACCTCCCCTTTATGATCTCATTTAACTTTAGTTATCTCCTTAATAAACTCTCCTATCTCCATATATAGTCAGACAGGGTTAGAGCTTGTCTTCAGGCCACCCTTTCAAACCTTTTATATGCCATTGACTAGCCCTCATTCTCCGCCTCCTGCCACGCTGGTTCTCTGCCTTTCTTGGACCTCTCTCTCCCTTTCTCTCCCTTTCTCTCCCTTTCTGTCATTTAATGGGTTATGAATTTATTCTAACCCAGGTGATGCCTTGCTCTCATAAGAATGTCAACAACTCCAAGAGAGCAAGGAAGAATTGCATCTGGTTTTGCTCACCAGT
Organism: Urocitellus parryii; assembly: GCF_045843805.1. Lineage (NCBI taxonomy): Eukaryota > Metazoa > Chordata > Mammalia > Rodentia > Sciuridae > Urocitellus > Urocitellus parryii. The sequence continues at coordinate 266,970,338 of NC_135531.1, read as the reverse complement.
TTATCCCCAGGCTCTGTACTTCACATACAGTAAGTACTCGATCATAGTTTGTAGAATGAATGTAAAGTTTAGCAAAGGACTTGAGATTTATCATAACCACGCAGGTTCAACGTGACTTGGAGATCTAGGAATTAGTGCTACCTATTCATTCATTCATGCAGTAAACATGCTGAATAGCATCTACTGAATGCTAGGTCTGGAGAACACTAAGATCAATAAGATAGACAAGTATCAAACCAACCCCTCTGAAGGCCATTCTTATTGAACTGTATTTGCTATTTCCTTTATATCCAGTCTTTAGTCTATTCTGGTCTCAATATAAACAACTACTAAAATTTGTTAAACTATGTTAATAGTTAGCTGTTTATATTCATTGCACATATATTAGTTAAAAATCTTAATGCTAGAAATAAAAATCACTCCATGTCATTAAAAGTTTAAAAGGCAATTATCATGCTTTCAGGGATATGTCCTGCTTATGATCCCTGGAAAATGACTGTCAATAAATTCTTTATGGTTTTATGGTAGCAAAAGAGAGAAAATACAATACAGGTAAGAATTTTAAAATTTAAAAAAATTGAAAGATGTATACCAATTCTAAAAATTATTCCCCAGGACTAATGCAACTATTAGATGAATCACATGTTTTAATAACACTGTAATATAAAGTAAATTAAGAGGAAATCAAAATAAAGCACATATATCATGTACACCCCAGTGCTTCTCAAAGTCTTACAAAAAGGAATAAATTGAACAAGGGAAGAATTTAGGAGATAATTACTGACCCCAAAACTTGACTTTCTAAATGTCTTTAAATTTGAAAATTGCAGCTATCATGTGAGAGTTACCTGTAACTTGCTGGGCTCCTTGTTAGATGTTTTACATGTTAGATGTGCTGATCCTCCAGGCACCATATAGAACAGGAATAAGCATCCCCATTTTACAGAAGGGAAATTTTCAAATCAGAAAGTATGAAACACAATTAATCAGCAGCCAAGCTGAAACTCCTACTTCAGCCAATCTGACCTCAGAGTCCCCATTCTTGGCATTATCCCATGCAGCCCCAAAGCTGTCAGGAACAGGTTCTGACCGATTCCCCCAAAGCAAAGTCTGCTATATAAATAAGTAAATTAAATGAATTAAAGTAGGTTTGTGTCTCTATTTTGAGACTGAGAGTGTGATCCCTAAATGTCTTCTGAAGCCCAGAAGAGAGAAAGAAAATGTCCTAAGGCTTTTCATTTATCTCCATGAAGCAATTCAGAAAATTTCCCTGCAAGAGGAATTTTTAACAAAAACAGTGATACAAATATAGGTGCATGCATGGCCAGACATCTTCACCCAGGAGAGCTGGGGACCAAACCCTCTCCAATGTGATATCAAGAAGAGTGATGTCTTTAAATCTTTCCCCTGCCTGCTGCAGACATGGGGAATTCCACCTGGGAAAATTTCTTTCCTTTGGGTTAAGGAACCCTCTTTTAAAATGCATAGGGCCTAGCAAGATAATTAAGCCATTAATTCCTTGGCTCATTTGGTTTATTTGAGAGCAGTTAGCCAATCACCTAGCAGTCCTTAAAGGAAGTGGACCAAGACAAGCCATTTCAGGTGCAAATGGCCTTCCCTTTCCTATAAAGCTGACAGAACCCACCCTACTATGGTGCCAGGAGACTGTCCTCATTTTGTTCCCAGTAAGAGCTCTGTGTTTTGAGATGTTCCCATCTGTACAATGTGCATAAAGATAATAACTACCTGGTAAAGCTGTTTTGAGGTGAAATTAATCAAATAAGCACAAGACAGGATTCTAGGTCTTCAGTAAAGCTCTGGAAACCATGCCTGGCACACAGTGATCCCTCAATGGAGGTGAGTATTTTAACCTCTTAGTCTATTAGTTTTGTTTTTTGTCTGGTTTTGGTATTGCCTGCTTTCCTTGATCATCCAACAGAGGTGTACTGGATGCCTGCTACAGGAGGGGCAGGATGCATTGGTGACTCTAAGGTACTCATTTCCCACACTCGTTGAGTTTACACTCTAGAGGGTGAGGCTCTGAAGGAAAGGAACTGGGACCCTGGGAGGTCTTTCTGAGGAAATGACATTAATTGACTTGAAGATGAGGAGTTGAGTGCACAGAGCTTGGTAGAGTTCCAGGGAGAGCTTCAGCTATGGCTGAAGCCTTGAGGGCGGAAGCTGAGAGTGTCCCAGGAAAGGTAAGAAAACCAAAGTGGTTCCTCATATACCCTAGAGATTAGTGCTCTATCTGATGTGTGAGGGGTAAAGATTTGTTCCCGGGATGTAGGCTGTCTATTCACCTCATAGATTGTTTCTTTTGCTGAGAAGAAACTTTTTAGTTTGAGTCCATCGCATTTATTGATTCTTGATTTTAATTCTTGCACCAAAGGAGTCTTATTAAGGAAGTTGGGGCCTAATCCCACATGATGGAGATTAGGGCCTACTCCTTCTTCTATTAGACGCAGGGTCTCTGGTTTAATTCCTAGATCCTTGATCCACTTTGAGTTGAGTTTTGTCCATGGTGAGAGATAGGGGTTTAATTTCATTTTGTTGCATATGGATTTCCAGTTTTCCCAGCACCATTTGTTGAAGAGGCTATCTTTTCTCCAATGCATGTTTTTGGCACCTTTGTCTAATATAAAATAATTGTAATTTTGTGGGTCAGTCTGTGTGTCCTCTATTCTGTACCATTGGTCAACAGTCTGTTTTGATGAAACACCAAAAAAAAAAAAAAAAAAACAAATAACCCAATCAATAAATGGGCCAAGGACCTGAAGAGACACTTCTCAGAAGATGATATACAATCAATCAACAAATATATGAAAAAATGTTCATCATTGCTAGCAATTAGAGAAATGCAAATCAACACCACTCTAAGATTTCATCTCACTCCAGTCAGAATGGCAGCTATTATGAATTAAAAAAAAATAAGTGTTGGTGAAGATGTGGGGAAAAAGGTACACTCACACATTGCTGATGGGACTGCAAATTGGTGCGGCCAAATGGAAAACAGTATGGAGATTTCTTGGAAAATTGGGAATGGAACAACCATTTAACCCAGCTATTCCTCTCCTTGGTCTATACCCAAAGTACTTAAAAACAGCATACTACAGGGACACAGCCACATTAATGTTTATAGCAGCTCAATTCACCTCAAAACAACTCTACCAGGTAGCTAAACTGTGGAACCAACCTAAATGCCCTTCAATAGATGAATGGATAAAAAGAAAATGTGGTATATATACACAATGGAATATTACTCAGCAATAAAAGAGAATAAAATCATGGTATTTGCAGGTAAATGGATGGAGTTAGAGAAGATAATGCTAAGCGAATTTAGCCAATCCCAAAAAAACAAAAGCCGAATGTTTTCTCTGATATAAGGAGGCTGATTCATAGTGGGGTAAGGAGAGGGAACATGGGAGGAATAGATGAACTCTAGATAGGGCAGATGGGTGGGAGGGGAAGAGAGGGGACATGGGGTTAGATATGATGGTGGAATGTGATGGACATTATTTTCCAAAGTACATGTATGAAGACCCGAATTGGTGTGAATATATTTTGTATACAACCAGAGTATGAAAAATTGTGCTCTATATGTGTAATAAGAATTGAAATTCACTCTGCTGTCATATATAAATTTTTAAAAAATTTTAAAAAAAAGAAAACCAAAGGAAGTAATAAAGAGAGTGGTCAAGAGGGAGAAGCAGGTGGAAGCAAGACCAAGTTCATGTGCAAACAAGGCTTGGGAGGCATACTAAGGATTTCTGAACTTCATACTGCAGAAATAGGAACTTCTAGGTTTATGGACAACTGTGGTATGCTTGTTCATCTCTAACTGCTCTATAGAGACTAGATTCTTGGAGACACGGGTTATAGGGAAGGAAGCCAAGCTCAGCAGCTACTGTCATCATCCAAGAGAGGGATGGTTGGTAGACGAGAGTGGCCACTGGTAGTAGAGATGGAGAGTAGGCAACATAGGAAATTATTTTGGAAATACAATCAGTAGGACAGTCACATAGAAAATGACCCAGTATGTCCCTCCTTTTTCCTCTTTGTGAGTGGCCCAGTCCAAAAGTAGAGTCACCACAGTGACACTGTGGTCTCAGGAGAAGGGCTACACTGTGGGCCCCCTTCAGCACTGACTTCTCCAGCCCACAGAAGCTACTGTATTAGTGCTTTGGGTTTCAGAAACAAGGGTCAGTCTCCCATGGAGGAAGGAGTTCACCTGGACAATGGACTACAGTCTATCTGGGTCCGATCTAAGCATCCTCCAGTCTCCGACCCTATCTATCTTTAGCATCGTGAGTGCTCATTCCAGACTTCCAGGAAGTCTTCAGTGAGGAGGGGGAGGCAGATTCTATAAGCCTAAGGACCACTGAAAGCATTGCTGCTTCTGAGACCAGAAGCCTCCTCTGTGCCTAGAGGCAACTGTACCCACTCCTGGGGGCAGAGGCAGACTTGGGTCACACACACCCCCAAAACAGCAAGAGTCCACACAGTTTGTGGATGCAGCAGATGGGAGAGCCAGCAAATACCCTTAAGAACTTTTTTTCCCTTCAGTTCTGGGAATCAAACCCAGGACCTTATGCATGGTAGACAAGCACTCTACCACAGAGCTATAGCTGTTCTTAATGAGCTTTGTCCACCCCTGCCATTCTTCTGAGGGCACCAGTACCTCCAGAACAACTCTTTTCTCCTTTCCTTCCCTCTTCCCTCTCTGTTTCTCTGTCATTTCCTATTCCCACCCATATTCTCCTCTCACAAGAGTAGATACATGTGAAGAGCAAATTTTAAGATTTTCATGTCAGATTGGCAGAAGTTTAAAAGACTAATAATATCAAATGCTGGAGTGGATGCCAGGAAATGCAACATTACCATTCATTTAGGGAATGTGTAACTTAGTGATGCCTTTTTGAAAGCAATTTGGCAGCAACTATCAAAATCTTAAGTACATATGCCTTTTGAGCAATCCCACTTCCAGGAATCATGCTGTAAAAAGTACTTGTTCATGTGTACAGAGAAGGATGTTCAAAGTTGTTTATAGCTATTTATCCCAGATAATACACAATACTGGAGACAACTGAAGTGTCCGTCAATTGGAGAGCAGTTAAAATAAATTGTGCTATAGCCATACTATGGAATACTATGAAGCCTGTGAAAGAAATAGAATTAAACCTAAATGACTTCTAGGACAAGACGTAGGCAAACTGCATAGCAGTTACAACACCTGTGTGCTCAGTAATCATTTTTTTAAGAGGGTATGTGTAGGTATTTATAAGCATGGAAACACATATAAGAGAAAATGGAAATTTCTAGTGAAAGAAGTGATGATTATAGGAAGCTAAAGGTGAATTGATACATAGGTATATGAAAAGCAATTCATGGAGACAGAGAGTAGAACAGTGGCTCCCAGGAGCTACAGGAGGAGATGATGGGGAGCTATTGTTTAATGAGTACAGAGTTTCTGTTTGGGATGATGCAAAAGTTTTGGGGAAGGGTGGTGGTGATGGATTCAGAGCAACATGAATTAGCCACTGAACTGTGCACTTAAAAATGATCAAAATGGCTGGGTGCAGTGGTGCACATCTGTAATCCCAGTAGTTTGGGAGGCTGAAGCAGGAGGATCTCAAATTCAAAGCCAGCCTCAGCAAAAGCTATGTGCTAAGTGAGACCCTGTCTCTAAATAAAATACAAAATAGGGCTGGGGACGTGACTCAGTCAGTGCTCAAGTGCCCCTGAATTCAACCCCTGTACCTCCCCCCAAAAAAAGATCAAAATGGTAAATTTTATGTTAAATATCTTTTATCAGAATTGAAATTTAGTAAAATGATTAACACAAATGATTGCATGAAGACTGATTTCCAACACCAGACATCTAAGGATAAGTCAAGACTCTTTGTTTGTAAATAATGGCACTTAATTCCAGGAGGTCACAGAGGGACCAACTTAGCCACCTCCCACTCCTGGCTCCACAAGCAGAATGCTAAGGAAGTATTTATAGGCTGAGCACCAGTCCAAGCTCCCAGCCTCAAGACCCTTAGAAATGGTCTTCTTTATTGACACAGTCATCTAATCTCCCTGTTTCCAGTGGTGCAAATTGAAGGACTGACTTATAACTGTCATTTTAGGGGGAATAAAAAGAAGAGAAAGGCCATGATGGTTTAGCTCAGTTCTTAAAAGCCCCCCACATGGAAGGAACAGCTAATCAAGTGCTCCAGCGTCTCAGTGCTGAGCAGTGGCCATTCTACTGTGTCAGCTGGCTTCCTGGAGGCAGAGCCCCTAAGGACGCCAAGTCATCTCTGCAAATGAGACTTGAATTAAACTACCTGGTGCCCAAACATGTCACATTTGGCATCTGCACATCATTACTTGAAGCTCATTCTACAAAGCACAGAGACGACATTGATTACATTCAGCCAGACCACTTTGGCAAGGAAACCAAATAAACACAAACAAACTGGAGTCTCATAACGTTTCACTGCTCTTCCACGGGCATCTGTCAGAATAAAAGAAAGGAGATGTTTATGCTGAGGCAGGAAGTCCAGGTCAAAGGTGGAGGGAGAAAGGCTCCAGTCCTTACAAAGAACCCAGGGCAGGAAAGCAAATGTCACTGATAGAAAGTCCATCATTGCCATAGGTAACCAAATATTCTCAGCCTTTGATTTTTACAGGCAGGTGATTTATGAGTCATGACAATACAGAAGGGACATACCTTGAGTTAATGCCCATTTAGATGAGGGGATAAAACTTGTATTTACTCTCAGGTCTCTTAATATCTCAAACGAATACTAATCAGAGATATTGAAAATGAGGATGCCATTTTCTGCTGTATCTCATGTCATCTGAACGACCTTGCACTTGAGAACTGCAAGGCAGGAATTTATTTGGTCTCCAGGAAATTGTGAATGTCTAAATTAGCAAATCCAAGCTATCAGAGCACCACTTGAAAAATATAGAACAAAGCACAGAGGAAGATGCAAAAAATAGCATTTGGAAGGAAAAAAAGGGGGGGGCCTAGCCTAAACTTTCTTAAAAGCCTGATGCTGCTTTTGCAAGGAGCAGAATGAAAACTGCATTTTCTGTTGAAAACAAAGATTAACTTTGACTCTGGGGCTGACCTTCCCCCAGAATCAGCTGCAGGAGCATGGCCAAATTAGAGTAGTTAGAATTGGGGAGACCTTCTTGTGTCCCTCCCTGCCCCCACCAACTGCAAGAACACCTGGGTAGCCATGCCAGGACCTTGGAGCTCACTGCCTCACTTTGTGGAGCCCCTTCACCCTCCTGAGCTGAGAGGAAACCTCCCCTTGAGTTTACATCCACTGTTCGTAGCTCTCCTCGCTGCAGGGAGCCAACACCAAGGTCCTCTCCTTTGCCTCCATTACTGATTTGGAGAATGGCTCTCCCCTTTTTCTTGCAAACTGTTCTCCAGGCAAAGCATCACAGGGTCCTTGAAGGAAGTGACTTTGGCAAGCACTAGATCCCTGCCCTGATATCCTGGTCAACATTTTCAGCCTTTTAGCCCGAGAGTTTCTTTGAAGAAAAACTTGAAAAAGCAAATGCCTCCTTTTCCCTCCACTAATACCACTCTAAGCTGTTAATGATCAATTACTCTTGGTATGCAGGAAGGAAAAGCCAGGGGGAAAAAAAAAGAAGACTTTGAAGAGGAAGGTTAAAGAGGAGAGGGAGAGAGAGAATGAAGTGTGGGGCTGGTAGGGAGAGGCAGAGAGAACAAAAAAAAAAAAGAAGAAGAGAGAATGATAAGAAAATCTGTGCCTTGGTTACAACTTTACCTAATGTGGATAAGGCATGTGCACAAATACACACACACTACGCACACCATACCACACATACACACACACACACAAGACTCAACACTCATTAAGTAGCCCAGACAAGCATCCAAATAGCTCAGTGCACCTTCTGAGCGTTAATGAGTCCTCCATTTTAACAACTTAATTACTTACTCATCCTCTTCCAGCCACATGGACATAGAGGCAATGTTTACTTAAAGAGCTTCACTCTCTTTACAAGCCACCAATAAAGATAAGTGGAAATATCAAAATTCTCTGTAAACTAAAACCTCGCAGAGATGCCTCACATATAATACTTTCTAATTGTGACCAGGAGCCAGATGGAATAACCTAATAAAAGTCAAAACCAGGGACAAGCAGAGCTATAATACATATGGTCAAGTGGTCTGTTCTGATATGGAAATTTCTTTTGCAGAACCGAATAGATTCTATAGGCATTTTTCAGACTTTAATCTCATCTGGCTGATTTTTCAATTTCAACTCTCCATCACAGCCCCTTCCCTCACCCCAAGCCTCTCCTATAACCTAGCAAATCAGCTTATTTTGTTCAAGTCTTTTTGCCTTAATGTTAGTAGAAAAAAGTAAGATTCTCTTTTGACGCAATATCAAATGCAATTCAAACCTTTATTTATCTTTTGTCTAATAGAACTTTTGGTCACTGGGTTTGATCCTCAGAACCACATAAAAATAAATAAATAAAGGTATTGTGTCCATCTACAACTAAAATAAAAATTAAAAAATAAAATAAAATAGAACTTCTATTTTCCCGCACACTGCTGAGTCGTCCTGATACCACATCATTTCAACTGGCTTTCTTAGATTGCACTAAGGAGCACAGTGCCCCCACCTCAAGGAAGCAGTGACAAGGAAAAGGAATGGGGGTGGCACTGAAAAGGATCATAGAAGGAAGTGAGCTATGGATCACTCTGGCATCTCCCTTGATAAGATTCACTTGCATAGCAACTGTACAACATATTTTCATACAAACAACCTTGACTCTCATGACATACTGCTGAGTAAGCAGAGGCATAATGATTGTCCCCATTTTATATACAAGAAAACTGAGCATCAGAGAAGTCAAGGAATTTGTCATGATGACTTACAAACCCAAACACATAGGTATAGCCCATATTCAGCTCCCCTCTGCTGCTCTTTTGATAAAGCCATCTGAAGCCCTGCCTGGCTCTAGCTTTCTTGCAAAATTAAAGATCCCAAGCAGTTCTTGGAACTCACTATACAAGCACTTTTGACTAGGCCTCTATTTAGTTGACTCAATGTCAAGGCCAATACCATGAATGTCTCACCCCCATACCTACCTCTTCAGCCAGCTTTCGTGTGGGCAAGGAACATGATAAATCAGCTCCCACTGAAGCATTCTCACTGGAACTCCAGAGGGTTGGTAGCTTGCTAAGATCTGTAACTAGTCAGTGGTAGCACCTGAACTTGAACCTAAAACAGATGTCATTCCAGATCTTACTGTAAGCATGTGAAGTGGGATTCAGAGATTCCCAGAAATCCCTAATACCACCCCATTTGGAAAGTTACATTTTGTGTGTACATCACATCAGATCAAGAATTCTCAGCAGGAAAGAGTCTCATGAACCTTATCATGGTAGTATATATGAGGATTGGAGGACAAATCTTTAAAGATCCCAAAAAAAAAGAAATAGTTATTCAGAGGAATAGTCCTGTCTTGGCCAATGAGGGTCCAGTTTCCAGGAAGATCTACAGGTGCTGGCCATATCACCAATAAGTCTCAGAACCTCAGTGAATGAGTGCCTGACCCTTCTCTTCCCATATCTATTACCTGCCCTGTCCGAAGCCAGTTAAACCTGAAGTCGGTTCCTCCTCAGCAGGTCCAGCCCTGGCTTGCCCCACATTCTGCTTCTGTCCAGAACCTTCAAAAATAGGTAACTACAGGAGATTAAACTGCACCTAATACTTACAGCTATGCACTCAGCAAACTGTAGAGAGCATTCTAGGTTACTCAATGCAAAGCATCTAACTGAGGTTACCATTATAACATAAAGCACAGCTTTGAGTCAAGCCCTGTGCACCCCTACAACCTGACGGTGGTGCCAATCACCACCCACTGAGCTTGATTCTGTGCCACTCACCATGGGAATCCCATTATTTACATTAATTTATTTACTCCTCATTAACCCCAAGAGGTAGATGATATTATTATTTCCATTGCAGGTGAGAGAACTGGAGCCAATAGTGATTAAGAAACATGACCACCAGGGAAACGCCAGTCCAGCCAGGATTCAACTCCTATCTGCCTGATTCAAAGTCCTGGGCTCTTACTTGTGGTATTAGCATTCAGTCAGAACTAGCCAAGGAGAAAGACTTAAACGTTTGAGATCGGCGGGGACAAAACACAAATATTCAAGTGCTTCTTTCAAACTCCCGGTCTCCACAATGATGCTGGATCTTGGCACACACACACTGAAAACGAGCTCCTTTTCAGAGTAGTTTCTGTGCTGGGGCCAATTCTAAATACCATATAACCAGACTTTCTCTCTGTATTTTTGGAACTTTCTCAGGCATAACAGGAATGAAAACACTCATCCACTGTAGGGGAAATGGAGATGAAGTGTGGAAGAAAAGTTTTGCCAGCCGAGTTGGCGAGGGGATGGGAACACGGGAAGGGTGACTGGGTTCTTGCTCCTGTGTTCTGAGCAGAGAGAAACCCACCCCATCTGGCCCAGCCCTTTCCCTGGGCTCTTTCTCTAGCTTTTCCCCCAACACTTTATTAATTCTTCACTTTCTACTTCTGTCTTCTTTCCACTATGCTCTTTCCCCCTTGAGGGCATAGGTTTGGAAGGGGACACAGACGGCAGGGTGCCCAGAGGAAGGGAAATGGAATTCACAAGACCAAGATCATGTTGGGGTGCATCTTGGTTCATTTTTAAGTCTCCACTGATAAAATAACAAGGCAATGTCAGGGGATAGGAAGTCCACCGGTGTACAACAGAACCCTGGCTTCTAATCCTAGCCAACGAGGTCTATAACCTCCAGTCTGTGTTTCTTGGAGTAAAATGGGAGGAAACAGAATCTTCTTCCAAGTTCCTTCTCAATTCTGATCCCTAGAATTTCATTAGCTGAAATATGCCCTGAGATATTATCACAAGATAATATTTTGTATTTTATTTTACTATATTTTATATTACATTTCATTCTCTGATGGAGTAACCCTAAGGTGAGTCCCAAACACAATAATTAGACTTCTCAGTGTGAATTACTGGTCTGATTACTTGTTTAACTGGATCATTGTAAAATCAGACTAGATAATTTAGAACTTTCAAAGTGGATATCTTTTTCTCTTGATACTTCACATAATCAAATGAATCCCATAATTGCCAAACCTCTGCTTTGAGCAGGCAGGGACCCACCTAAAGATAACGATATTTTCTCACTTGGGAAGGGTTTCTAAGCAACAAATGTGAATAATCTTTTCCACTGGAGTGGAAAATCCAGCCCTGCCAGAGACCATGTGGGCTTTACATTATTTCCATACTGCTGTTGATTTTGTCAGACTTCTCAAAGGCAAAGAGACACATAAAGACAAATAAGAATAAAGCTGAAGTGCTAGATATTTATTTTCTTTTCAGTCCTGAACAGCTTCCCTTCCTGGGAAGGACAACTCTACTTAACTTGGAGAGTTTATCACCAGCCGGGGGCAGAGCTACAACCAGTGACAAAGAACTATTGTCATCCCAGGAATCCAACAGAACGGTTTCTATGGCTGCTGCCTGGAAAAGCAAGTTTTTCTTTTCCTAACTAGTTATTAAAGTACTTAAGTTTAAACCAGGGGTATTTCAATGACATCAGAATATGGACCAACCCTAAGCCTTTATGAAAACTTAAATGACTGCTTTAAAATGTCCTGTTAACTTTCAATTTTTTTGCATTTTTCATTTTTCAGTTTCTTTTTTTTTTATATACCTGTTTCGTTCTCTTAGCATGGCTGTCTTGATTCAGTTAACAAAAGGAGGTTTTTGTTTTTGTTTTTTATTTTTCTCAGAAGGAACTTAGGAACAATGATAGTCTTTGAACTTACTAAAGGTAGTTATTTAGAATTTGCTAAATTGGACTGAGCATTTCATGTCTATCGGGCACACTCATCTGATAAGTCTTTGATGCATATCTCTATCGGTTTGTGGTCAGGACCAAAATTAAAGGCAGGTGGGGAAAGCAGGCCCAGGGCCTAAGAGGCAAATCTAGAACATGTAACAACATTGTTATTTTTGGCTGGGGTCGGAGCTCTGCATCTTTCCCCTGCACTAGGAGTCATGGCTTGTCTGGCAACGCAGGGGAGGCCTCTTTTTGGGGTCATAGTGGGCTGACGGAGGGCTGAAAGAAATGGCTAGAGCTCCAGTGTGACAGAGAAGGAGTGTGTCCTGGTGGCCAGAGGACAAAGCCTCAAGAGGAGGAGAAAGTGGTGACTTCCTGGCATATTGGCGCCTTTTCACAATTTGTACACCAGCAGAAGTCAGCATGATTGATGTTAAATTAACAGTGCACTCTGAAAACTCGAATAATTATTTCCCTACTATTGGGGAGATATTTATAAAGTTGTCTAAGGTGACAAAAAGATCAGAGGTTTACACCAAAAAAAGACAGTTCTTTACTCTGTACTTTTTCTTCCCCAGCCTTTCCTTGAACCAAGTAGTTGGAGAAAAGAAAATAAGGATGCAGAAAAAAGGACGGATGGGCAAGTCTAGACAGCCAGCCTTCCTCTGGGCACCAGGACAGCTCCTCGGCTAGCCTTGGCCACCTTGGTTTTTCTGTCCTCCATGTAGGAAATGTCCACTTATTTTACTCTTCAGCTGAATTTATATTTCCTTGTCAGAAGTCTTGACCACTGAAACAAAGCACAAAACAAAGTAAAATTTTTAAAAAGATTCAAGCCCTAGGATTCCGACCCATCCCTGAGGAGAAAGGTCTGCCATCTTTGTCAAAGTCAGGGTACAGAGTTTTTGCATATAAGGGAAGGATAGGGGAGTGCATTTTAACACATCCTGCCTATACTATTTGTGCATAAACTTTGGTAGGCACCTGAAAAAAAAACTAGAGCATATTTCTGGAAACACTGAACAATGTGGCAACAAGGCCCCACTAGCTTTCTGGAAGTACCAACCCTTATGTGTTGAGTCATTCCCATAAAACACTTCTAGGAGGCATCAGCCAACCCCAGAGTACTGGATGGTGCCCAGGAGATGGTGCCTTGGGCACAGCCCAGGACACAGTATGCTAGACTTGTAGATAGAACATTTGGCTATGAGTTCCATGATGTCACCAGGCCCAGAAACTTGACCTTGAGTCACCTCTGTGGTGCAAGTGCTCAGTTGAGAACCACTCTTTCTTCCTGCTCAGGATCCAAGCTTTGGGGCCTATCCCACATCATTTGGCTTTCACTGCCACTCAGGGCACAGGACTGAGTCAGACCTTCTCCCTAGTCATCCATAACCCTGGGGATCCAGGCTCTACATTTTTTTCCTAATCTTTTCTTAGCACCTATATCATTTCACATTTCACAAACAGGGAAAGAGGGTTCCAGTATCGTGACATTCTTGCCACCATTGTTATTTTCTGTTTCCAAGCTCCATTTGGCAACACCTCTCATCTCTAGCTCCTTTCTTCCATTTTTCTCCCAACACCTACTACACTAATAATAGCTAGCTTTGGTTGGATGCTTTTCTCAACATGGGGACTTTGTGTGTATTAACTCAGTTAACCCTGTGTAGTTCCCATTTTTAATGATGAGGAATTGACCTGCCCCACCTCACAAAGTTAGAAAATTGGGATTTAAAGACAGATGATGGAACCACTCATATTTATGGAGGCCTTAGACAACCTCATTGACCCATCTTCTGCTGTTGAGACATAGATCACATCAGGGCTGCCCTTCATATTCATTTGAAGCCTGAGTAAAAAGGGGTGACATTGATGCTCCACTCTAAGGATGGAAGCCACAAGCCCTTACATGTAGGAGACAGCATCACTGACCTTTCCTTGGCCCGGGAATTCTGGATGAGTGATGGATGCTCGGGCCATCAGCATCCGAAGCATCCAGGAAGCAGCTAAGGATCTGGGATCCTGGAGCCTGCCCCATGCCTACTCAGGTGGCTGAGGCTAGGACCAAAGGATCTGTGTTTTTATCAAGTCCCCCAGGTGATCCATAAATATGGTGATATTTGGAAATCACACACTAGAGAAACACAAGACTTCCCCCAAATGATCTATGGGATAGTATCTCTTTCACTAAGGTGTGTTTGGAATTAGGGATGCCATTGGGAAGGTATTTTTCCATGTTGGTCTTATGAAGCATGCTTACGGCTGCAACAAATACACTTTAATATACATATCTGCTCCCTGACCAAACATGTTTAGGGATGAAAAGAAACAACAGCACCACACACATACAAATACAGAAACAGAAAGTGGGATAATTCCGTTAACTACAAGGCTACTTGGTTTGTTTTGGCTTTCATTAGTTTTGTTTTGTTTGGGGTTGGGCTTTTTGCCCTTGAAAGATTTTGATGTTTTAGCCTGCAGGGTGACATTCCTTAAAACGTTCTTGCCCAGCAATTCTTTCTAGAAAATCAAGGACTGGTGGTCCCACAGCAATGGTGCCAGGGTTTGTCCCGGGGAGGTGCCCACGAGTTCTCGGCAGCCAACGGGAGACAGGGTGGTAACACAACCACTCGTGAATAACCAGATGTAATCAAGCTCCTGGGAGTGGATTGTATTGTAGAAATACTGTGGTAGAAAAGCAGAATTTCAGACCTGGAAAGAATTTTCAAGATTTTTCAGTGGAGACTCCAACTTTAGAAACTTTAGCAAGTAGAGACATGAGGAGCTTATCAGCACTCAGAACCCGGACTGGGACTTCTGAATCCTGGTCCAAATTCTGGAAAGAACTCACCAGAGTTTCCCAAAATTCATTTAGTCGTTTATCCCTTAATATTGTATTTCCTTTCTGCCTTCCCTTTCCCTTTTTTTTGTGTGTGTGTGTGTCTGTGTGTTGTTATTAATATCTCTCTTACAATCAATTCACATTTTTACGCAGATTTCCTGAAGAAGTGAACTTTGAGTTGGTAGTATAAGGGGAAGACCAACATCAGTTGTTGGGAAATAGGTCCCAGCCCTCTCTTTCTTAGCCCCCAGGATTTAGGGCCCAGGTGGATTTAGGTAAGGCAGGACACGCTATTGGGAAATTCTGCCAATAGAACAGAGCACCTGCCTGGAGCCCTAAGCCCGAGCCCCACCCCCAACACTCCATTCTCTCTTTGTCAAAGGGGAGATTAGCAAGTGTTGCAGAGCTGTTAGAATCATCACAAAGACCAACTGAGATTCACTTTGGTTTATCCAAAGATTAAAGGAGAGTTGAAAAGGGGATCTCGCTTAAAATTTAACTCTAAGTCTACTCTACCTGCCACCTGTCCAGCCCACCAGTGGGGCCTGTCATTGGGTAAAGATGCCTACATTAGAGGCAGGCTAGTGCTGTCCTGCCACTCTCTGGCTTTGTCCCCACTCTCACGACCCCTCCTGCTTGACAGTTTGAATTTGTGCTGGGCAGAGACACTATACCCTCTCACACAAAGAAATGGGCACTGGGTATTGAATTGCAGGTGAAAACACAAATGAAGAGACCTTTTCTGTTTGGTCCCTGGTGGTAATTATTATGCTCCAAAACAATGATAATGCTCACAGTGAGATGTCTTCAAGTGTTGTCTACTTAAGTATCTTACAGTCTTCTGTTGCCTGTGAAACAAGATATACATCCCCCCATTGAGCATGAGGTCCACCGGATCCCAATATACTTTTCATAGAAGAAAATGCTTCAAAGTCACAATTAGATTTGGGGCCTTCCCAACCTAACGAGTCTCCAGCCAGCTTTCCATACTTCCTAATCAACCAAAGGCATGGAACCCACTAAGGATTAGCAGTTCTCGGTCTGGAAGACCATTAGAATCACCTAGAGAGCTCTGGGGACTCCCAAAACCTTGGCTGTACCCAAGACCCATATTATCAGAATCTCTGAGGGTGGAGCCCAGCCATCACTAGTTTGAAAACCTTCCAAGAGATTCCAACCTGCCGCTAAGAGAACTCTGGGATGTCACTTCATACCTTCAGGACTTGGACCCAGGGATCTGATTTTAAATAAACACAAGATTGTAATGGGAAAACAGCTTTGGGGAATCCAGTTTAACCTCCATAGTCTATAGACTAAGAAACAGAAGTCCCACATTGCCAAATCAGAGACCCAATGTTAAAAACTGGTTATAGCAGGACTGAAAGTAAAATCCATGTATTCTAATTCCCTGTCCCATACTCTTCCCAGGGTGCTGTCCTGCTTTCTAAACTTTTCTCACTCCAACTTTTGAATATTTCTTCTGCCCACCACATATACCAATGACCCATATATCCCTTAGCCCTGAAACATAGCCTGGCTTTTATCACGCTAATGCTGCTCTTCCCACCTGGAATAGCCTAGGCATTCTTCCAGCTTAACCCAGTCCAGGCTTGATTTCTTTAATACTGGTCCCACTTTCTGCAGAAGATTTCTTAGTGTCTTGAAGAGTGTCAACCTCTTCAAGACACTCCACCTCTGCCTTCTCTTGACCCCTGCAATCCATACAGTCGAAGTTTAGCATGAAGTTATTCTTTAACAACACAGGGCAGAAACTCCCAGAGGACAGAGACCAAGGCTTATGTTCTTCTCATATCTACCCAGTGCACTTAGAGTAAGCACTTAGCAAATGCTCCTCCGTCTCAGACAGAAACCCTCAAAGCTCATTCAAGTGTAACTTGTTGAAAATCACCTTTTGGGCCCCTTTCAGAAATCTGTTGCAAGGAGAACAACAACAACAAAAAAAAAGAATTACTTTCTATGTTTCTTTTTTCCTATATTACTTCAAAAGAATGGCCTTGAGGTTTCTGTCACTTGCAATCAAGTGGCAATGAACTTGACACCTAGAATACCTAACTTTTCAAGAGATCAGCTTGACATATGCATAGATATTATGCATGTCTTCTTTTGTGTGCTGTCTTTCAGCAAACATCAATGGCTTTTCAGAAGAACAGACAATCCTGGGCTATTGCTGCACAAGCACGCGTACTGCTAGAAACCACTCAGTCCTAGAAATAAGCAGAAAATCCTTCTAATGCCTCAGGGAGTCAAAGGGCATACAAATATGGCAGCTCTCCTCATTTACCACTTCAGCACTTAGCTCAATTGATGTCCTCAAATCAAAAAGTGCCGAAGCGCAGAACCCGGAGTTCAGCTTTAAGATTTCTCATTAAGACACTCCAGTTTCTAATTGGTTTTATTAGAGCTTTACTAAGCTATTTGGATATTTTTTGTGTGTGTGCAAATAAGTGGTCAAAGTATAAATTACCTTGTTAGCAATTAACACTGAGAAGTCCATGTTGGCAGAAATGTATACTGGTAAAGTTACTTTGGAAAATTGCCTGGCAGTTCCTCAAAAGGTTAAACATGGAGTTACTCTATGATCCAGCAATTCCTAGATACGAAGCCAAGAGAAATAAAAACATATGCATTCACAAAAACTTCTCCACAAATGTACATAGCAACATTATTCATAATACGCAGAAAGTGGTAAAAGCACAAATATGTCCATCAATTGATGAGTGGATAAACAAACTGTAGTTTATCCATAAAATGAAATATTTAATCATAAAAAGGGAAAAAAGAACTGACCCATGCTACAACATAGATGAACCTTGAAAGCATTGTTAAGTGAAAGAAGCCAGTCAAAAGGACTGTATATTGTGTAACTCCATCTATACAGGCAGAAAGGGCATTAGTGGCTTTGTAGAGAAGTGGGGGCAAGAGGCTGGGGAGGGAGGGAAGTGGTCGCCAATGGGTTGTTTCTTTTTGGAGAGACAAAATGTTCTAAAATCAATTGTGGAGATGGTTGCATACCTGAATATACTAAAAACCACTGGACTATATACTGTGAATGAGTGAATAGTAAAGTATACAGGTTATATCTTAATAAAACTGTTATAGTAAAAAAAAAAAAAAAAGATTCCAACCTTTCTACCTCTTATTAGCAATGTGATCTTGAGCAATTTGTTTCAACCTCTCTAGGCTTCAGTTTCCCCATCAGTAAAATGTCTCTGCATTATTTTAAGGATGAAATAAAATAATCTTATAAAGGGTTTAAATTTAAAGTAATTCTTCAATAAATGCTAGCTATTTTTTTCTATTATTTCCTACCCTCTGGAAGAAGAGTGGTCAACTGGATTCTGTATGAGAAACTCGTATGGTTTGGATATGAGGCGTCCTCCCCAAACTCCTGTGTTCATGTGAGAATGTTCAGAGGTAAGAGATTGGATTGTAAGAGCTATGACCTAACAAGGCCATCCTTGTTTGAAGGACTGGGTGATAACCGAAGGCGTGTGGGATATGACTGGAGGAAGTGGGTCACTCCGTGTGCCCTGGAAGGGTGCATCTGAGGCCCATTTCTCCTTTCATCCCTCTCTTTCTGATTCCTGGCCCCACCAGGAGCTGAGTAGCTTTCTTCCACTGGGTCCTTCCCCAGTGATGTGTGCTGCCTCACCTTGTGCCCAGAGCCATGGAGTTGGCCATCCATGGACTGAGACCTCTCAAACTCTGAGCCCCAAATAAACTTTTCTTCCTCTAGGATGTTCTTGTCAGGTATTTTGGTCACAGCAAAGCAAAAGCTGAGTCAATAGAAACCAAGCAGCAGCGATCCCATCAGAAAAGGGACTCAAAGAAGAGGAAAGAAATCTTCCCCAGAATTCTTCTTGCATCTGTACTTCAGCCCGACCCCACCCTCTCCTTGCCTCTACCCCATCAATATGAAAAAGGACTTAAAAGATCTCTGCATAATTTCTACTCAGTGAACTGTCATTTAGGCTGCTACAGCAACATTCCAGTTCTTCTGGAGCTGGAAGAACTAACCAAGAGAAGCAAAGTGTGTTTAATTAAAGCAATGGTGGAAAGCAAATAGAAGGAAGCTTACCTGCCAGGCACACCTCACACATCTTCACAGGCAGAGAAAAAATCCATTCTGAAGGGCGGATAAAATTATTACTATCTGGAGCAGCCAGCCAGTGAGAAATTATGCTCTGAGTTTTAGCTCAGCCAGCTTTCATTAATGTTGGGAAATATCACCATATAATTCAACCCAGCTCAAGTCGTACCTCCTCTCTAAAACCTGTCTGGCCATCCCAGTCCTCAGTGATTGCTCCCACCACCAAATTCCTACAGGATGAATTCAATAACAGAAGAGATCCACCAGGACTGAGTCTGGCACATTTATTTTTTTTAAGACATCCACTTTTGATCTCCCCAACCCATTTGTAAGCCCAGAGAGGACAAGGATCCCATGGTACACTTCCCCATTTCCCAGAATCATGAGCTCCTTCATAATAAGATTTTCAATAAACATTTATTTATGATGATAATACCCATTCCACCTTTTTTGCAGAATAACGTCTGGGGATATGTGGGGGAAAGTATTACCATAAATATTATGCAGTTTAAAGATGCATTCTGCCACTAAGACTTCACATCAAAATTGCATGAATAGATGGGAGGATTGATTTTTTAAAACAGAGGGAGTAAAAAAGCAGTGCTTGATAAAGGACAAAATGTACTCAAAGAAATTTTATAGCTAACCCATCTGACCCAACCCTCCCCCAGCCTCCATCCAGCTGCCATTATAAATCCAAAGCTGGTTTGGACAAATATAGATTATTGAATCTGAAAGAATTCCGTTTGTACCCCAGTCTAATCTCCTTCTTGTTAGACATGTTACAGAACAGCTCTGAGCCTCAGTTTCCTTTCTTGGCATTTGTGGTACAATAAAAACTACCTTACTAGCATTGTGAAGTGAAAGGCATAGTGCTTAATAAATGCCAATTATAATAACTATAGTAGTTTAATTAAGGATTTGTAGGTGATTCCAAGGCATTCTATGGTTGAAAAGTCCTTCCTGTACCTGAGTTATCTTGAACACATTACAGCTTCCTTAACTATAAAATGGGGAAAATGATGTCTGCCAATGACCACTAGTTATCCACCAAATACCCCATTTCATCTTCCTGAATACTCAGCAAATCACTACATTTGCTAGTCATCTTTGAGGTCAAAGGTGCCCATGACACTCAGTTCTAACTAGTGAAATGGATACCAAAATGATCATGTGTAACTTATAAGACAAATCTACAAAAACTTTCCACACTGATTACCCCATGCTCTTTCCCTGGATATTAAAGGCAAACATGGAAGCCACAGGTTATAGAAGGCAGGCCATCCATCAGCCTGAGTCCCTGAATCTATGTGGAACAGAGGTTCCACGCTGTTGTTCACCTGATCCTTGATAACCATTGTCCTAGAACTAAACTGAACTGCTCTGTAAATGAAAACACAATCTGTTGGGTTTAACCAATGAAATTTGGAGATTTATTTGTTATAGCAGCTCATCATGACTTCTAATGCTTATCCACATAGGTGTTGAACAAAGATTAAACAAAATAATATTTTTAAAAAACTCTTGAGTCAATATGATTAATTACAATCATGGGTCTTTTACCCACCTGAAAATACACCAGTAAAATAATTTTTTCCTTTGGAGCAGGAGTTTTTTAGAAATATTTAAATGTACAGATTAGAATTTGCTTTCTGAAGTTTACTGTCAAGCGACATTTTCAAGGAATTCTGACTATTTATATCCTTAAGAGTGGTCTCTAAATGCTCTATGATCTGGGATATAATGCTTTCCTTGAAGCTTAACTAGAAACCAAGAAGGTTACTAGTCCAGTCACTCAGCGGGTAATGGACCCTTTCAAGTTTTCTGGAGTTACTTATAACTTGCCAGGCTTCCTATAATCACATATAATGCATCTTTTCTTTTTCTTACTGTAACCAATTTGGCACTATTTCTTCTCTAACTTTCTTTTAGAATGGAAAGTTTTTTCATGGTCTACATAAAATTCCACAGAGTTCCACAGCCCTATAGACAAAAAGTAAAAACTAATGTTCTTATTCTAGCAGCCTCTTATCAGGACATAAAGATCTTTTAAAACACTGCCCTGGGCAACAAATCTCCCTTCCACAGCCATGTCCATCCTGGCCTCAGGGACGGTGTCTGGAGAAGGAGCCTAGCACTGGAGTGGGGAGAGCTGGGGTGGGCTGTACTGGAGCACAGAAGGATAGGAGGACAGAGGTAGTGAGAGAGGAGGGGTCAGGCCAGCCTGGGAACAGAGACTATGACTCTGTAAGACAGGGAGTGATGGTCTGTCACTCCAGGCAGAAACTGGAAGGAGACAAGGGGAAATATGACATCAGTTATTTAATGGGGAAATAATCCCAAATAAACCAGACTCACATTTATGGGAGGCAAGGGTCAGGGGCCAAGAGTTCACTTGAGATCAAACCAAGAGGGGTTTCCCTGTTCTGTCTTCTGCTCTGGGAACACCTGGGCTGCTGTGGGCTGTGACAGGGAAGTGAGGGACCCTGCTGAGAGGCTCTGGCCAGAGTGGTCTCTAATTGTGCGGGCACACTGGGCAGCCTACAACCTGGACCCACTTTACTCTGAAGCACAAGACCCGAGTGTGCCCAGCAGTTAGGTCCAGTACTTATTCAGTGGATTAGAGGAGGCATTAGAGAAGAGCATTATTGGGGGGAGGGGTGTTGTCTACTTCTCTGGTTACTTGTAATAACCTGAATTAGTTAACATGCTCTTTCCAAATTTTCCAGTGATGTCTTAACACCTCTGAGCAATTGCCCTACAGGCTTGTCCCTTAATTGGACTCTCTGAGTGATATATTCTCTTTTGAGGTAATGCCAGGGAGTAAACTTGCAAACCGACACACCCCCTAATTTGAACCCACCCTCCTCTCCCGTCTAGAAGCACATCTCCCTTCAGGACTCGGAGCCGTTGACGTCTATCGATGACTGACTTCACCACAACCGAGTGTGGGATCCCACCCAGCATGTCTAATGACTCACTTTGGGAAAGGAGGAATGATAAGGCAGAGAGAAATAAAATCTGCATGATCGGGGGAGAACTATTTCCAACAGAAGTGTCTATTAAATTAATATACACTCTCATGAGAACACCAGATCGATTCAATATTGAACTGAGGAAGTGACAAGAAAGCATTTTACTGATGAACCAGCCTGCCTCTGGGAGCTTTCTCCCATTGTTATTCTACTTCCTGATGGACACTTTTCCCCTCAGATACTGTGGGTGGTGCCTGTGTGCATGTTTGTATGTTTGTGCACATGTGTGCATGCGTGTGTACGTACATGTCTGCTTGGATTGTAGTTTCCAAACTGCAGGTTATTTCAGTGTTCTGTTCTCCTAGATTGCACACATCATGAATTCGTATGACAGTGTTTCCATTTCAAGGCTAAATCATATTGAGAGAATGAAAAAAATATATATCTATTTCTTCAGGTGTTTATATCTAATCAGAAACACTGACATTGTACAAAATCATTGTAGTGAAAAGTGTTTTTGTGACAGAACACAAAGACCCAGGAGGGAGAGAAAAACAACTTTAATTTAGAAAGCTCCCACTGCCCAGACCTCTTCTGTCATTTATAGCACTTTGCATCTGCAGTTCTTCCCTATTGCAAACTTAAATGGGTATTTCTTCCTGAGACTAAAAAATATACAGATAATTAATAAAATTTCATTCTTTTCCCTTTCTCTCCCTCAAAAAAATAAATAAATTACCTGACCTTCAAAACACGCCTGTGTCTCATTTCGTTAAGCGTAGCCTTTGTGTTTTCTTTTGGTGGAAGACTGATGGTTTAGTCCAAGCTGTCCCTCAAAGTCTATGGGTCAGAAGGTCTTCATTTATTTATCCTCATGCTCCTATTACCCAGTTAAATGGCTGAATAGCAGTCAATGGCCGGGAAAAACAGATATTTGAGAAGTAAAACATTTGGTACTTGAGAAATTACAAGTTCTTTGGTGGGGTTTATTGTACACTAATTATTGAATAAGCGTAAGATATTGTATATTTTCCTAACTTTGAAAATAATAAATCATTCAAAGCTATGCACATCATTTACAAATAGCTGGTAGACGTTGCTCTGTAGCCAAAAACAGAGGTTCCGAGGAGACTTGAATTTCTTCACGACTGACACCCTAGGGTCACAAAACTGACACATGAACTACCCGCCCCTGAAACACACACACACACACACACACACACACACACACACACACAGCCACAGGAAAGCCAAAACACAAAACCAGCCTCGGTGACAGTGAGTCACAGGGACTGTGGGGATGAGGGAGCTTTCCACACTTTCCTAAGGCCAGGATCTACCTTCTAAAAGCAAATTCACCAGTGGCCCTCCCACCATGGGTCACCTTCCAGGCTTCCTCACATCTGTCAGTAACTCTGCCGGTCTCCATGGCAAGATATCCAGCAGCAGCAGCCCCTCCCTGGCCTTCCACCCCTATGTCAACCTGGGACCAAGCCCTGTCATCTCCACTCAGAACCTCTCAACTCACCCCTTCTCCTCCACAGGGGAAAGTTGGTTTTGGGTTGTGAGGATTTTGTATTTTATTTTGTTTTTGCTTTTTTTTTCCCTAAACAAATCCAAGCAATGCTGCTGTTAGGATATGTCGTTGGGTATCACCACCTACCCATGCCTTCCCTACCTCCTAACATTTCTATTCTGCCTGTGAGGACACAGGCCGTGGAGACAGGATCGGCTCTGCAGGTACTCAGGAGGGAGCACGGCCCCAATGACACCTTGACTTCAGACTTCAAGCCTCCCCACCACGAGAGAATAAATTTCTATTGTTGAAGCCACTGGTTTATTACAGCAGCCACAGGACACTAGAACAAGGCAGAGAGAATTATCTAGATAATTAACAGCTTGCCTAAATAGGCAAGCGAGCCTGTATTACCTTGAAGATCTAAATCGTCTCCATATTTACCTTCATTCTCTCCTTTTCTCTGGATATGCATGGATATGCATGGAAACAGGTAATAAGATCCATGCTATTAGTTATAATAATAATTGTTGTTTTCATAATTTTATTTTACATCTATCTACTAGGTGCTAAGCTTTGGTTATTTCCATTTATTTCTTATGGTTTTCAACCCAATCCTGTTAATACAAGAGCCTATAAGGAAAGGTTAGACTGAAAATAAATCTGGTTTTTTCCTTAAGATATTTACAAAGTGTGCCCCACTGGAAGCATATCATCCACACAAATTCTACCCTTCTGTCTACTTATTTCTCATGCCAGGACGACTGGAGGCTCCAATAGGCCTCTTGAACCATACTTTTCTACTGAAGTTTCTGCTCCTGTCTTTGGTCCCCATTAAGGAAACACCAGGAATCTCCTCCAAAGACAGCCACCCCAGGATCACATGCTTTTTGGGGTCTCATTAGAGCCCCAGTACCCAACACCATCAATCACCTTGTCTCCTCTCTCAAAGAAACTATCAGAAGAGCTATCTAAGGAAGAACACTCACACCATCTTTGTGTGCTCTTGGACGTTTCTGCAAATGGCACTGTTGTGACGGGAAATCACAAACAGATGCCCCTCCATCCTCTGCCCCCAAGGTGACCGATTGTGAGGTCAGCACGTGGCCTCTTCGTTTGGGAACAGTCAAAGCCTAGGTTCTTTAATTGGTAGCATCATACATCACAGCTGCGGAAGATTAGAGACAGTGTTTTCAAATGAAATCTTTCTTTCATTGTTGTAGCTGCTGTTGTTCTTATCAAGCCTGGAGTCAGGCAGGAGGGAGAAGCAGGAACCTACTGGGAGTATCAGGTAGGCAAGCAAGGAATCTTTTAGGATTCAATGACAACTGGAGATTGCAAGACTGCATTGCCACTGGGGGTCTTTTAACGTTCAGGACAGTCCCCCACCACAAACAACTATACAGCCCAAAAGGCCAGTGTTGTCTTGACTGAGAAGAGTGAGCTTCAAGTGACTTCAGGATGAGGACGCTGAATCCTCCAATGGAAGACTAAAATGCTATTAGGATGAATATCCTGAGCCTTTTTTGGGTGGCAGAGGGGATTGAACTCAGGGGTACTGGACCACTGAGCCACAACCTCAGCCTTATTTTATGTTTTATTTGGGGACAGGTCTGAGTTGCTTAGCACCTTGCTTTTGCGGATCAGGAGGCCTCGGATGTTGGTGTGCTGATGCACTTCATGGAACCCCTTCTGACACCTGACCCCAAAGTGTATTCTCTTGGTAAATGTTTCTGTCATGTCAATTTATCTACTGGAATCTAAGGAGGAACAGAATTGACGACCATTCCTCAATGATTTCTATTCTAATTAGAAAATCGCTTATGTGAATAATACACAAGTATAATTTACAAGCAGTGGAAGTAACCACAGAGCAGGTGATTTAGGAAAAAAAAATCTATCATTCCAGCATGCCTCAGGCACTTCTCTGCCCTCCTGACACCCACCCTCGGTGTGCTGAAAATAACGCCGTGCTTATAAAGCAAAAATTAGAAACGTTGATTCTAATTTACCATTTGGAGACTAGAAAAATACGATGGCTTAAGGCCAAGAATGCATTCTATGCTCCTAATTGTAGGAGATGCTCATCTTTCTTCTAAATAGTCAAAGCTGCATCCGCCAAAATGGCGTATGTGAAATTGTAAAAGGTATTTGGATTAAAATTACAAAGCATCAATAATACGTGTCTTAGTTCATTCAAACTGGTACAACAAACACCTTAGACTGAGTAAACAACTGAAATGTATTTTTCATACTCTTAGAGTCTGGGAAGCCCATGGTAGGGCAGTGGCAGATTCCGTATTGAGAAGAATGTGTTGCTCATAGATGGTATCTTCTTGCTGTGTCATATAGAGGGAGGGGTGAACAAATTCCAAAGGACCCCTTGATCCAGGCACTAAACCCATTCATGAGGGCTCTGATCTTGCCTTGGTCATCTTCTAAAGGCTCCATCTCTTAATGTTATTGTATTAGGGGTTAGTTTTCAACATGAAGTTGAGGAGGAAACAAACATTGAGACCATAGCAAAATGCATAAGAAAATCATTCCCAAGCACACAAGAGGCCATCTAAATTGAGTACCATCTATCTGGAAAGTTCTTAAAAAGGCTATTATTCATTGAGACAAAAGGTCTCAGTTCTATCTGGGTTGGCCATCCTCTGAGATGGTTGATAATGATCCCAACCAACTGGTATTCACACACTCCAGTAGACCCTCCCACGCTGTTCAAGGCCATGGTCTATGTGACAAATAGCGTATGGCAGAGTTATGACATGTTGAGGGCCACAGCTGAGTCGGGATGACGCATGGCATTTTTGCCAGAAGTAGTGGTTGAGAGGCGATGCCTTTTGAGTTTTCGCGGAGTCCCTGTTGAGTTCTGGTTGAGCTCTCGAGGGGATTCCTGAAGAGTTCCCATTGGTTGGGGAAGTGCCGGAGGAGGGATTTCCGGTTGGTGATTCCTGCAGGATCGGGAGAGTTCCTGGGGAGCGAATGTGGAGGGTGCTGGTGGAGTTCAGAAATAAAGTTTGTTCCTGCTTGAGTGGCTCGTGATTTGTGCCCAGCCAAACTGCGGCAATGATATGCAACTTTCAAGTGCCCATGATGTGAGCTGCCCTATAGAGAAGCCTATGTGAGGAAGGGCTAAGGGAGGACTCCAGAAGATAATACCCTGAAAAGAACTTAGGTTGCCAACAACCATGTGGATGAGTTGAAGAGAACCCTGCCTTGGCTGGGCCTTCAACCAAAGCCCAGCCAACACCCTGACAGCTCAGAAGGCACTCTGAGCCAAAATCATACCACTAAGCACTGGATTCAGTCCTCACAAGGTTGCTCAATGCCATGAATTTATGAATGTCTATGTCCCCTTAAAATTCCTATGTGGAGACAAATTAACTAGAAGGAAAATTAGAAGAAATATATTCTTGGCAAAAATAACAGGCACAAAGACACGGAAGTGTTAAATATCATGATATGCTGGGAAAACTACAGATAATTTAATGTCATTGGAAGGAAGAATACGTGCAGGAGGTTTGTAGAAGATGAGGACAAAGAGGAGGTTGCTGGACAAAGTCACACGGGTATTAATGAATAAAAGCTTTAGGTTTTAACTTGGCAATCAAAAAAATCCATGATTAACCTAAAAGTTTATGGTTAGGGCAGTGGCAGATTTGGTATCTGACAAGAATGTGTTGCTCATAGATGTCATATTCTTGCTGTGTCGCACAAAGGGAGGGATGAACAGGTTCTAAAGGACCTCCTGATCTGGCCACTAAACTCATTCATAAGTATACATTCATTCATTCATTCATTCAACAAACAATGGGTATCCACCCTCACCCTGGGCAAAGTATGACGCTGGTGTTGAGCTAGATACACATCTGAGATGGGGTGGTGGTCTTTCCTGCCCTTGTTGTAGGTCCCTTTAGCAGTCATGTAGAGAATGGACGGGGGGAGGGGCAGGAGGAGAGATAAAGGGTTTCACAAATGCATCTTCAACTTCCACTCGCTTCATGTGCCTCACCTGCTTTCAATTTGCCAAAGATGCTTTCTTAAAAATTCCATTTCTAGGACTTTTAACTGGGTACACCCCAAGCTAGGATTTTCCAGACCTATTTCTGTTGAGATCCTTTCTCTATTCTCCATGGCAAGAGAGACTCACTAAATGTAGGAATTGAAAGAGACCCAAGAGAGATTCTGGTCCTACCCTGTATGAACATAGAAAGCGAGACCCAGGAAAGGGAAAAGCCCCTCCAAGCTGGTTACCATAGAGCTGACCAACTCCGGGTTCCATTACAGAGCTTTTCCCCACCTCTCACTGATGTCATCATCCCTGGACTGCTGAGCTCCAGCGGCCTACAAGAACAGCATTAAAAAAAAAAAGAAGAAGAAAGAAAGAAAGAAAGAAACAGAGTGTGGTGGAGGTCTTAGCTTCACTGAAACGCGAAGGCTTCATCCGGCAGCTATCCAAGGTCCCTGTGAATGCTGTTTTCCTCCACTCAATTAGACAGAACACAGGGGGAAGATCAGGCTGAGAAATTCTCTGGGGTCTCATCTGTTAATTGAAGCCACTGTCAGGTTTTCCGTGGTATGACAAATGATCAAAGATTCCTTCTCTCTTTCTTGATCACTCTCTTATTGCAAGGCAACATTAGGCCAAATTACAAGTAAGAGATTGTACAATCTATTTTAAAATGGAAATAAAACAGTCAAAAGGGAACAGATAGGCCTAATCACTTAGATATTTTCAAAGTTTGATGCCAAGGAGCATCCATTTTTCAAGAGAGAAGAGAGTCTCATTTTAAACAACTTTATCGAATGGCGTGAGCTCAGTGTAACGTGGGCCCGGTCCCTCTCAGCCATGTTTCAAACCCCTATTGCTTAAAGTCATGCAGGGTCTCAGGTCCTTTGGGCACTGGATGCATCAGAGGCTGACAAATTAATAGCCTGTGTCTATATGGGCATTTGTGTTTTCAATTTAATGGTTAATTTATTTAATGAACAGCTTCCGCCCTCATAAAAAGGATGTCAAGAGTGTATAGGACAGGCAATGTGATAAATAGATGGGTCAGGGAGGAGTCCCTATTCCTCAGGTCAATCATTTGCATTTTATTCATTCCACAAACATTTGTATTTGAGCAACTGCTATTATTTGGATAAGGTTTGAGTGTGCCCCCCAGAGATTCCTGTGCTGGAAGCTTAGTCCCTAGTGTGTGATGTTGAGAGGTACTAAAACCTTGAAGAGTGGGGCCTACTGGAAAATAATTAGGTCACGACGGGCCTTGCTCTCAGAGAGGATTAATATAGTTCTCTTGGGACCTGGGAGAGTGAGTTGTTTTATTATAAAGAAACAAGGCTGGCCCCTGAATCTCTCAGGCTTCCTGTCTCTCGTGTGATCTCTCCCCGATCCCATACACACTTCCACTATGATCCATCTGCCATGTTGTGATAGAACCAGAAGGCCTTCACTGGAGCTAAGCAGATATGGGCACCATGCTCTTAGTCCTCCAGACTTGTGAGCTAAATAAACCTCTTTTCTTTATACATTTCCCAGTAACAGGTATTTTGATATAGAAAATGAAAATGGAAATAAATGCACTAATATCATACCTAGTATGTGAGTACCTAACCCCAGGCTAGGACTGGGACCTCAAGCTGAAATATACACTATCCACCCAAAAGAGCTCAAGTTCAGTAGATGTATTAGCCAGTTCAGAGTCAACCTACAGTGAGTTAAGTTGCCTGAAACTCTCTGAGCTTAATGAAGACGGTTGAATAAAGTAACCGCATTGAAGACAGAA
The DNA here is from genome assembly GCF_045843805.1 of Urocitellus parryii. Taxonomy (NCBI): domain Eukaryota; kingdom Metazoa; phylum Chordata; class Mammalia; order Rodentia; family Sciuridae; genus Urocitellus; species Urocitellus parryii. The sequence goes on along the minus strand of NC_135531.1, from coordinate 266,941,202 downwards.
CTGTCAGCCTAAACACAAATTTATAAATGTGTTGATGGTCAATGGGAATTCCTCCCAAATAAGGGAGGGGGACAGAAGAAAAAAAAAAGAAAGTTTATCCAAAATTAGAACCAAGAATTGCCCATGCCAAATAACAGGGGTAACAAAAGTCCTACTCAACATGGACAGAACCAAAAACCAACAATTATCTCCAGGTAAGATTTTCCAACCACTAAAATCGTGACACAATCTCTTTTCTTCCTCCTTTGTGCTGACAGAGCATTCTTGAAGCTTCTTGCAGCTCGGTTGCTTCCTGCCTTTCCTGGCTACTTGTGATATCTCTACCCGTCTTCCTCCAGGGCAACTGATGGATTCTGGGTCACTAGTGCCTAAACTGCTGCCTAGTTCTGTTGATTTCTCAGTTCTCACTGGTTGAGGTAAAGTTTCAAAATAAGGGGTGCGTTTCTTGTCACCGACACCCCCAGACCCACTTCAAACCATCAATGCAAAGAGAAGTGGTTGAAAGCATAATTGTGGAGTCCCACTGTCTGTGTTTGGATTCTGGCTGGCTCTTATTGGGTGTGTGACTTCCCAACAAGAGGTTAACCCATCCTGTGTGGCAGCCTTTTCATATATAAAATGAGAATAGAAATAATACTTCTTAGCACTGCTGTGAGGTCTAAATGTATTAATTTATAGGAAAGAATTTGGGGTGGGGGACAGAGTGAGAATATATGTCCTACCCCAGAAATAAAATGTCACTGAAAAACTGCCTCTTATTATAAGAAGATTTGCTATTTACAGAAAATTAACCATTTGGGGATCTGAACCACCTTGTAGCGGAGTCTTATGCTCTAAGTTTTCCTCCCACCTTTTTTTTTCTTTTCTGTATTAAAGAGAAACTCTAATAAAGACTAAGCATATGTTACCTAGCTCAGTGATTCATGCCTTTAAAAAAAAAGAGAATTAAAGGAAAACTGGCAGCCTCAATATTAATTTGAGTCTCTCATTAATCTACTCTCTACACCTTTATATATATATATATATATATATATATATATATATATATATATATATATATATATTGCATTGCATGGAAGAGACTATGAGCCCCATGGAAGTTAAAAAAATATTGTTTTTATCTTTGATGCCACATCACCCAATACAGTAGCAAATATATAGTAAGTGCTCAATGAATATTTCATAAATAAATATCTCATTCTATTTTGGGTCTTAACATTTACACATTTTCTTGATGTAAATAAATTTATGAATTGCACTGATATATATATATATATCTGTGTGTGTGTACAATTTTATAATCTGAATAGAAGGGAAAAAAGAGCCTCAAAAGGCCATAATGAGGTTGTAGACAGAGCTGGGCAGGACTCTAGGCCCAAATCCACCTACTGTGTGTGGGAAGCAGCTTTCCTGGGACATACTTGCCCCAGGTAGGACAAGGGGCTGCCAATTTTATTTTCTACTCTCTGGAAAGATTACAGAGTTCAAAATTAAAAGTTGTGTACCTAACATGTATAATAGCCATTTTTAGTTCAAAGGACACTGGCAATTCCAAATGAAATGAATTGGGGAGCAAAAGGCATTAATTTCCATAAACAGTGACATAACCATAGGAAAAGGTCACACAGCGTATTTATACCAGACTTATCTTCCCCCTTACAAACAAATCAATCCTTGCTGTTTACCACCATCCTTAGAGATGTAAACAATTCCCTTTTTGACCCCTGAAACCCCCTTTGCTGGCCAAGAACAAATCACTGAGATCATTTACCTTTATATAAGTTGCAAACCCGATTGATTTGAATCTTGTTTACTTTATTTCTATTTTCTGTCTTCTTTTGAGAGTTACCTTTAGTTGCCCAGATGCTGAACAAGACTGTTAACTATGTGAAACACTGATGTATGCAGATCAGGTCCAGTGGATTCTCAAATTATGCTAACCTATAGGAGAGGAAAATTTGAAAAGAATTCCAAGTGAGAAAATACCATATGTAGGGACTGGGGTTGTGGCTTGGTGGTAGAGCACTCACCTAGCATGTGTGAGGCACTGGGTTCAATTCTCAGCACCACACTTAAAAAAAAAAAAATAGAGGTATTGTGCCCATCTATAACTAAAAAAGAAATTCTTTTTTAAAAAAAAGAAAATATCACATGTAGTTTAACCAGTAACGAACACAAGATTTTATTAAGCTTAAGGAACTATCATTTAGCATTTCTTTCCTTCTCCTAAATTTTTAGGAAAAAGAGGAGCCTGACAATAACGAGAGCAGTTTAAGTTTGGGCCGCTTTAGTTCATCAGAAAGGCTACCTGTTTGTCAAGACAAGACAGGAACAGAACACCTGTATTTGAGAAAAGGAATTAGGGGGAAAAATGGCTGTTAATAAGAGCAGTCTCCTGAGAAATAGAAAACGGAAAACTAAGTTCTAATTCAAGTTTAATATCAAGAACCCATTTGGACTCTCTTGTGCTAAAGAACACATGAAAAACATATAAGATATTTCTGTATTTTTCTGTGAGGTCAATTTTCTTTGCTTGCATTGCATTTTGTAAGTAAAGACATCACATTTGGAGCCAATCAGTAGCTTATGAACGCAGGCTAATGTCCTAGTGAAACTGCAGGTGAGGTCCCTCAAAACATACCTCTACTGCCACCTGATGTCGACATACTGAAATTGCAGGGCAGATCTTCAAACCAAAATTTCCTCTTAGAAGACTTAAATTTGCATAACAAAGACATCTTTGTAATTTCACAAAGAATACACTTTGACTGACACTAATGCAAATGAGAAAATGTAATGACTTTTTTTAAAAAAACTAAATAAAAGCATCAAGGGGGCAAATCTTGTCTCCATAAAATTACCAATATAAAATTTTACAAAAGTGCACCTCATTGTTACACTGTTAAAGCATAAAATCTTCTGCTCTTTTTCTGCTTTGGTAGACATCTTTCCAGAGACTTGAACAAATTCTTCAATAACAATTCAGACATTTGCATTGGTCAGGTTACTGGTACAGTAACTGCTGTAAGAAAGAGACCCAAAACCACAGTGACATCTGCAAGATAGAATTTCTCCCATCTCCATATTTTTTCCTCTCATGCAAAAAAATGAGGTGCAGATATTTACTAAAATGGAGTAAATATTGCTCATTTTCCTGGACGTGCTAATGGTATGGTAGTTATGCTTTGTTTTTTGTTTCTTAAGTTTGTAAATTTTAGAAAGGAGGGTGTGGTAATCAGATGAGGCACTAAGGACTCTGATTCACAATTGTCAAGAGATGACTTGTTGATTAGTCTCCTGGTCCAAAAAGCATGTCTGCTACCATCCTCAGGTTCTTACCCCACACCACAAAACAAAGAATGGACGAAAGATAAAGTAATCTTTCCCTTTAAGGACTTGAACTAGAAGTTGTACAAATTACATTGTACCCCTTCCCAATGCTCAAGACCCTAGTCCCATGGTGACATCTAAAGCTATGCTAGGAAAAGTAGTCTTTAAGAGGGTGTTTTGTATCCAACTAAAAATTCTATTCATATGGAATTCTTTTACAAAGATTAAAGGAAAAGATGACCTGGATGATGTTTTGATTCTCTCCTTTAATCTACCCTAGGTGGTCTTAAACAGGTATTTCTTTGAAGAAAGATCAGGAAACTTCCAGAGTGAAGGGGGCTAAAGAGAAGTGACCAAAAAAAATACAATACTTGAGCTAACGTTTTATATCCCTTTAAAGGGCATTCTTAGGACAATTGGAAAAATCTGAGTATGATTTATAGCTCAAATAATTATATTGCATTAATATTAATTTTCTGATTTTAATCATTACACTGTGGTTGTGTAACAGAATGTCCATCTGTGAAGGAAACACACCCCCGAAGCATTTACAAGTAGTCATCATGTCTGCAACTTTTTTTCTTCAACAGTCAAATAAGGAAAGAGAGAGGAGTGGAGAGAGGGAGAGAAAGAGAGGAACAAAAGTGGTAAAATGTTAACACTTGGAGAATCAAGATGAAAGGTTTTGGAAAAGGTTTGTGCTATTCTTGCAACTTGGCTGTAAGTCTGAAATTGTGTCAAAACAAAAAGTTAAAAACAGTACCACCTTAGTTCTGGCTCAAATTAACTTATTAGGTTTGTTAAAATCTGGTTCATTTACAGTTTAGTGATTATATAACACCTTGGTTGAACTTGAAATTCAGATAATTTAGTAGTCTTAGTTTCTATATTTGGTTTAAGTCCTTTCCCCTTCTCCCATCTCCATATTACAATGAATGCAGACATTATTCACACAGCAGTAGGAATGGGAAGAAGCAGCCACATATATGCACAGCTAAAGTTCCTGATTGTAAACTGTGATCCTGAGCTCCTGGACCAGCGGCAGGTGCAGGCATTCTGCCCCAGTGTCTCCTCTGCTGGAGCTGGGAGAGAACCACAATTCTTGCCCATGTTTGCTCAGGCATCACCAGGACACCAGCCTTCTGTGAGCTTCCATTTTGGGGAATGCCTGGAAACCTTAGGTCCTGCCAGTTCGTAAACCAAATTCAGCATCAGCCAAGTCTTTATCCTCATCAGAGCAGACAAAGCTATCCCAACAAAGCGTTCGAGTGTCCCTGACCAATACCTCCACCTCCAGCATCCAGCAGGTCAGCCTCTCCACACAGATTCCTCTCCAAGAGGAAGAACCCGAGACCTTCTGTTCCACCACACTGGCATCCCTGGTCCCGGATCTAGCCCAGGCCGACTCGCTGGCTGACTCTTCCCCATTACCTAGAGCTGACATCTACCTTTAGCCTGGGGCCTACAATTTCATTGAAATGGACACACACATCTGACTCTAGGGTCTCGATGGTCAGCAACAACTCCTGGTTCTCATCCAGGGTCACTTAGGTTTCCGTCTATTTTTAAGTACCTAGCTACCCTTCGATGCTCAGATTATTGTATCTCCTTCCAAGCCCTCGCCTCACCCCAGTGTTTGAACAACTCTTTTTCACACTTCCAAAGAGGGAAATTTGAGGCCTGAGCCAGCGTCCATGAGTGATTGGAGACTGCCCACGTGCCGGCACTCTTCAAACTGACAGCAGCCTGTCCCCAGCAGCTGCAAGGCTTTGACAGCAAGAAACTCCTCCTTTGCTGAAGTCACTCATAAACAGGACCCTAAGGGAAAGCCCCTGGGGAAGCCATTTTCCCCCTCATGCACAGCTGCATTCAAAGGGAAAGTTAATGTATGAAAAGCTTTTAGCATGTTCTGCTAATAATTATGCCCTGAATTTGCCAAATAAATTCACATCTTCTGTCTTTGCATTTAAAAAACATGTATTCCCAAACACTTGCTCCCACAAATTGTGATTTTTACTGATAGATCTATGTTCAGATTACTTAAATATTGGTTTATTGGGTTGTTTGCTTGCTTGATTTTTAGTTGGGAAATGGTTCACTAGTGAGTAAAAACTGTATTTCATCCTCAGTTGTCTTCTAAAAAGGTAGATTCAAACAATCTTTGGCACCATCTCAGACTAGAATCCATAACATGCAAAGATCACCTTGAAAGAACAAGGAAATGTTGTGTATTCCATCCCTGGAGGCAGATCATTTTTTCTTGTTTTAAATATTATTCTACCTTATAACAGCTACACACAAGCAATGACTTAGATTTTTGTAAACTCTCAAGCCAGGGACTCAGAAGCCAAGGCTGGAAGACTGGCCCATGTTAACCCTCAGACCGTCTCAAGCTACAGTGATCGGAAGCTCCAACACAACTGAGACTGTGGCTATTTCCTCACCACTGACCTTACCTGTGGACCTGTCTGTATGGCCTTTCTCCCTTGTGACCACTGAACTGATGAGGGAAAAACAAATGCCTTGGCTTAGAAATCATGTGTTCCATTTCCTGACCGTGGCAGCTCTAAGCTCTGCTTTTCACTGGGAGCCTCCACTGGCAAATCTCTTCCCCCCACCAGGGACAAATTTGTTGAAAAGGAGAAGGAAGGTCCAGGAGTGCTCACAACATTTCAGCTTCTGAAATCAGCAGAGAATTACACTTGGTCCTAATCCTCTTCTCCTTCTTCACTGAAAGCTGACCTGATTTTAATAATTCTAGGGATTGGCTCTCTCCCTCTTCCTATGAGAGGGCACAACAACATGCGTCCCCCCCCCCCCCGACCCAGAGGTGAAGGAGGGTGTGGAAATGTCACACCCACACTCTTGGACTCACATCTGCAGAGGCTGCCAATGCATGTGGAGAACCACTACCTGGTGAGGCTGGCTTTGCCTGGCCTTCGGTCCAGTGGTTTTCACGGCCTCATGGGGAAGTCATAGTGGGCGTGCAGTGCCCAGTCTGCACTCACCCCTTGGTGGCTGACTGTGCTCCTGTGGGCACATAGTTCATACCTGGAGCAAGGAACACAGAAGCATGCCTGGAAGCCAAGATGGCATCTGGGAGGTTGAGGAAGCCGCCCTCGCTGGTATCACTGCATATTTTCTCAACGAACACTTACTTACATAACATGCTGAATCGTCCCAAGGAGTCAGGGCTGAACCCCAACTCTGCCACTTAGGAGCAGTGTGATGTGGAGCAAGATATTTGCTTCTTGGTGCATCGATTTCCTCATCTATAAAGAGGAAGTTATTTCTGAGAATTGTGGGAATTCAGTGAACTAATACACCTATAGAGGATTTTGAGCGGTGCCTGGCACTCAGTAGACTCCATAAATGTTAGTTCATCCTAATCGCCTTTAGCTGTTTTCATTTATTTTGGTCATTTCTGTGAAGATCTTCAAGAAACTGTTCACTCATTTATTTTGGCTCTTACCCTGGACCATTCCAAATAGAGCAAGGATATAAGCCAATAAACAGCTGGAAGGCAGGCACAGTGGTGCACACCTGTAATCTCAACAGCTCAGGAGGCTGAGGCAGGAGGATCGCAATTCAAAGCCAGCCTCAGCAATTTAGCAAGGACTTAGGCAACTTAACAAGACCCTGTCTCAAAATTAAAAATAAAAAAATTAAAAAGGGCTGGGATGGAGTTCAGTGGTTAAGCACCCCTGGGTTCAATCCCCAGAAAACTGCCCCCCCCCACAAAAGAGAGAGCTGGAGAGCTGGAAAATTAAAACTCTCAATGCCAACTCCAGGCCTCTGACACTGGTTACCTCCTACCTCCCACATTCCATGAAACCTGAAGGAATGGCTGCTGGCATTCTACCCACCCCGACCTGTGGGTCCTCTTCTTTCACTGCTGTCTCTTAAGTCACTCTCTCTATTCTTCTAAATTCTAACCTTTTTTGCATTCTTCTTTTAATAACTGTACGGGCTCTGGGGCTTCAGGCTTCAGTAATGGCATGGCTTGACATCACTGGGCTGAGGTTTCTGACGCCTGAATGGTGCATGAAATGATTCTTATAAAGTCACACTGTTCACAAGTCGAGTGTTTGTCTGGGTCTCCTCGCTGTCACAGAGACTGTGAAGGGTCAGCTAAAACATGCTGAGGGGAAATTCTTCAGATCTGATGGACTGACATTTTGGAAAAGTATTTACAAGGTAAACTTAAAGTCGATTTTGAGTTTTGGAATTAAATCACTATTATCCTCTGTCTGCCTACACTCTACTGGAGCAGGAAGCCAGAACTGATAAGGACTGGTTTCTAGAAACACTCATAGCACTCACAAAACATATGACCTTAGACAAGAGAATTTCAGGATTCTTATCAATAAAATACAGACAAAAATACCTGACTCTATCTTGTTGGGTGTTATGAGGGTCCCTTAAGATAATATGTGAGTGAGCTTTGGAAATATTTATAAAGCGTTTACATATATAAAACTATATAATTAATTATATATGCCTTATGATCAACCCTGAAAAGTACAGGGCAGAGAAAGCACCCAACAAGAAGTCAAAGGCTAGATTTCTAGCTCCGCATCTACTACAGATCTACTCTGTAACTTTGGAAAATACCTTCCCCTTTGGGTGCTCAGTCTTGTCATCTGTAAAATGAGAATGTTTGGCTAGATGAGCTCTAGGTTTCCTCTCAGATCAACGGTCAATAAGCCCACACCAAGCAAAGAAAAGGAAATGAATCAAAGTAAAATGGATAGGTTGATTTAAAAAAAAAAAAAGACTAAAATCTAAAACAAAAATAAAGAAAATGCAAAAAGTCAGACAGGTTTATTGATCATGACACCACTTCCCCAAACCCAGACATGCCCTCATAGTCTGCTTTGCCATTAGCAACAAATAGTTTTTCAACACATTGTTTTAAGGAGATTTTTAAGACAAACCATTTACAAAAAAATAAAAATCTTAGTTGCAAATAGACTAATTATGGACATCTGCCTACAGACTCATATATATCTACATGTGTCTGCATGTAAGTGTGCATGAATACACAAGTCTACACACATGCACACAATTCACTGATACTCAGTGGAGGTCAATGCTCAGGAAAGTAAGACAAATAGACTTGGCTGCCTTTTTTGGTATATGGAAGGCAAGGCCTTTACAAATATTCATTTACATAGCATTTAAAGTCTCTCTGGTGGATGAGTAAACAGAGATATTTAGAGGATAAAGTGGCTATTTAGTGACCAAGAAATCAGGTTATGTGACCTGACGATGGCTGTATACTGGGTTCAAACTCAAGAGTCTACCATAAGGACTCCATATTTTATTATTGGTGTCCTTTCCAACTGGAATATTTTTCCAGAGGTTGTGCTCTTCTTAGGAGATGCCTAAGACCACACCACACAGTTTCTTTGTCTCAAACTCCCTTGTACCACATTTGTTGGGTGAGATTGATAGCTGTCAACTTTCATGTTCATCAACTACATTCACTGACCCCTCTGTACCAGTCGTTTGCTCACAGTTTCACATCTACATTTCTTTTTAATTAACTGTAGACATAAATTCAACCTTCAGCTTGTTATTTTAATAGTAATTGTAACAATTAACCCATAACTATTTTATCACTAACAATTATTAAATAACTTGTGTGTTCATTAACATAATAAGTCTCATTAATTGCATGCCATCTCACAATGAGATTAACCTATGAGGAGCAGACAGAAAACATAGATTGTAAGCAGAATCAGAGAATCTCCTTGGAGCTGTCTGGGTAAATGTTCAAAAAGTTAGAATTCAAAAGGTGGGGGTAGAGTGTCAAGGGATAGGGGAGCTGCAGCATCAAAATAGTAACAACCTTAATTAGAGCAATAAATGTACAAAAAAGGGTTAATGCATGGTTTTGAAAAATAAGACATTAGGAAAATAATACTAGCTAAAGATTTTATGAATGATCATTAAATCAAAACTTTCATCTTCAGTATGAGAGGATTTTTTTTCCTGCAGTCACATAAATCCATATAGCATTGATTTACTTACAATTCCTTGGTGTATTGTGTCTTAACCCATTCAGCTACTGTAACAAAATGCTTTAGACTGGGTAATTTATAAACAATAGAAAACTATTGCTTGCAGTTCTAGAGGCCAAAAAGCCCAAGATCAATGATGGTATCAGAAAATTAAATATCCAATAAGGGCTTGCTCACTGCTTCAAAGATGGCACCCTCTTGCTGTGTCCTCACCTAACAGAAGAGGCAAGTGGGTTCCCTCCAGCCTCTTTTACAAGGGACTAATCCTATTTGCAAGGGAAGACCACTTCTTAAGGTTCCTATAACACTGGGAATTTAGCAGTAACACTCAGACCACAGCATACTGACACCATGAGTGCTGGTTTCAATCAGCAACCACTGACCTATTGGGGTCTTCACTCTGGACTCTTTTCCCTTCCACCTTCAGTCTCACCCATTAATTTACCAGGCTACTCACCCTGCCACAATTCCCATTTGCCTACAAAATTTCTCTACTGTCTCAGTCTATCATGTCTCTCTCTTGGGCTCCTGTTGTTTTCCTGACTCTTGGTAGCCAAGCTAGTGTCAACGACACACATATGCATTTGTTGTCTCCTCCCTTTGATGGTAGGATTGGATTTACCACTTGCACCACTTTGACTTTGGTTTTTGCCCCACAATTTAATTGCCATACTTAAGGTTCCTGACTCTCTTAAGAAGATCCATGCTGTCGGCGCTGGAGGATGGTAAGTGGAGTTAAATGTGATGGGACCCTGAATGTTCCCAAGAAGACCTCTGCCATTCCTTCTCAAAAGATACGTTCCAAAGTCCTCTGCCTGTCTCTCAGAGCTCTCTATAGCTCATTCCAAGACTATCTTATCTCTACCTATGTCAGCCATTCTCCTAAAAGGTCAAATTATGGATTGAATTGACATTGCACTGTTTCACTTATTACACTTTTTATTTCTAGAGATTGTGTTTCATGTTTCCCAAATCTGTTGGTCATTTTGAATGGTCTCTTGTTTCTTCCTCATACTTATGATTCACTCTTCTATTTCTTTCAACTTATAAAACATGGCTATTTTAGATTCTGTGTCAGATTGTGCCTTCATCAGAAGCCTTGGTAGGATTGCTTCTGCTGTCTGTTGTTTGTTCTGACTCTGGTTCATGGTGCCAGAGTTCCTCGTGTGTTTTGTTATTTGTGCATGTGTCTGTGTGAGTTCACATCCATTGGAAACTCATACAGGGAGTGCTCTGAGGGGCATGTTGGTGGTTTATTCCTCCAGGAAGGATAGATACTACTACTTCCAGGCATCTAAGGACACCACTAACTTCAGACTACTTTAAATTCTTGTGGTCTTCAAACATTCCAGATTGTGTGAATTCAGACCCCAGATCTACATGAGGAGAATATTATGTTTATTCTGAATCGAAGACTGAGGTAACACGCTTCTTTGTTGTCTCTTTTTATGCGACTTTATTTTCTAGTTCATTCTTCCACAAGGGCTATTGCCCTCCAGGGAGTTACAACCCAACTCCTATCTTGCATTGGCCCAAGGTTTTTTTCTCCCATTCCCCCAGGTGTTCACTGAGATGAGAAGATTCCGTTAGGGCAGGTCCAAATTAGGGCACTCCCAGCTCTTTGAGTTTGTCTTTTCACCTTGTTCAATGCCTCTGAAGATTACTATTCCTTTCTTTCCAGTTCAGCCATGCATTAAAGAATGACTTATTTCTATGTTATGCAACATACTTGTCTGTTTTGTAGTAGAATTTCAGGATGTCAAATTCATATTATTGCAAGAAACAGAAGACCTGCAATTTACAATATCTTTCAGCACTGTTTCTTGCCCTAAGAACCTTGCTATAACTACAGTAATTTTGCTGCTGAGGTGAATACCACCAAAACATTCTGAAACTACATTCCTGTAACACTCTGGAACCCAGGAACTCTGAATTTTGAACAGGGGTCAAAAACTTTTTTCTTTGGGTACCAGATGGTAACTAATTTTTGGCATTTAAGCTATACAGCCTCTGATACAACTATTCAACTCTACCATTACAGCACCAAAGCAACCATAGACATTATAGAAAAACACAAGAATAGGTGTGCTCTAATAAAACTTTATTTTCATAGACTTGTATTTGAATTTCATATCATTTGCACATGTTATGAAATATTATGCTTAATTTTTTTCAACCATTTAAAAAAATAAAAACTATTCTTAACTCATGATCTATACAACCATAGGCCGCAGGCTAGGATTTGGCATGTGTTTTATACTTGCCAGCCCCTTCTTAAGACGGTTTTCAACCAAGGGTAAACATCAGACTCATCTATGAAGCGCTTTTTTTAAATATTTATTTTCAGCTTTAGGACACAATATCTTTATTTTATTTTTTAATGTGGTGCTGAGGATCGAATCCAGTGCCTCATGCATGCTAGGTGAGCACTCTACCACTGAGCCACAATACCAGCCCCTCATCTTTGAAACATTTTGAAAACAGAGATGCTCAAGTCAGGCCCAACTTTAGACAACTATGTGAAAACTACTAGTGATATAGCCCAAGATTTAGAGATTTTTTTAAGGTCCATAGGTAATTCTGATAAGCCTGTTGTATTAGCCTATTTTCCATTGCAATGACAAAATACCTGAGGCTCAGTAGTACTTGATAAAGAAAAATGATTTAGTAAGCTCAGAGTTTGGGGGACCGAAAGTTCAGATAGCATGGTGCCAGATCTGGTAAGAGCAACCCTGGCTGCATCACACCATGACTGATGGCACATGTCAGGAAGAGTACACATGGAAAGGAGAAATCACATGACAAGACAGGATGGCAGAAAGATCAGGGAAGGACCAATCCTGTTCTTTCATAACACTCTTGTCCCCAGTGACCTACAGCCTCCCACTGGGTTCTACCTCTTAAACATGTCACCACCTCTTAATATCACCACACTGGGGATCAAACTTCCAACACATGAACCTTTGAGGGTGCACACCTACATATATTCAAACTAGAGCATGCTGCCAATTCAGGCAGTTCCTCTAGATCCTGGTCTTCTTTGACATTCTCAGAGATCCTCATACAATACAGTCAGTTGTCCACAATTACCTCATTTCTCTGACTCTAAAGTGAGCACACAATTGCCTAGTCAAAAGAATCTACCACCATGCAAAAATAAATACATACAGAAAAGTAACTGAGAAATATCTACAGGCTGCAAAAACACACATATAAGTTTAATGTATGATTTTTTAAAAAGAGGGACATCAGAAAGGAGAAAAATTCCATAAGCAAAATAGTTTTGCTATTTGGAAACAATAACGATTTACATCCATATCTCACACCATGCACCAAAATAAATACCAGATGCACTAAAGACTAACCTTGAAGAGAATTAAGCCATAGTAAGAAACTAAAAGGCAATTGAACTGAATATTTGTCAACCCTCTGGAGTGAAGAGGAATTTCTGAGCTTAAAGGCTTAGGAAAAACCACAAAGAAAATCTACACAGCTTTAACTGCATAAAAATTATAAACCTCTGGATAATAAGATAAAGTAACTGAAATAAAGAGGGAAATCAAGAAATAAATTTGCATAGTTGAGGTATAACTAGTCGACAGAACATGAGAAAACAGAATTTGAGTTCAGAATAAAAAAAAAGCAAGTTAGTCCACAATAGCATTTGTGATCTATCAAATGAGAAAAGTTTTCATATATAAAAAAAAGACCCATGTCGGCTAGCAAATAGTGAAATGTCTTTTCATATATTACATATTTGCAGTCAGGAACAACAGGGGAAAAAATGCAGATTTCGGTAAGATTTCAAACCAAACTTCTCTTACTGGGTGTGTAATCTTGTTATACTCAAATTGGGGACCCCCAAAAGACCACCAGAGACCAAGATCGATGTAAGCAGCAAAGAGGTGTTTATTGGGAGCTAGCTGGGTCCTCGGCGCACACAGCAACTGGTGACGCTGAGAGGCCCCTGAGCCCAGGGTTTGTAGCAGTTTTATATACTCTTTGGGGGAAGGCAGGGACTTCACAAACATCATAGCATCTCTTAGCAAATCATCACACACCGCAGGAAAATCATAAAACAACTCTAAAACGTGATTAGCACATTCACTGGCGGGAACAAGTTGGGTAAGGGTGATTGGCTAGTACAAGGGGGGGATTCCTTTGAACTGATCGGTTTAAGCCACGGAGGGGGGAGTCCATGCTGAACTACATGGTTTCCACCATAAACTATTGGGAGGGTCACCTGGCATCCCAGGTATTTTCTCTGTCTCCTGCTGATTGGTGGTTGCTAAGGGGTTGCTATGGGTCCCCACCTAGACTGACTGAGTCAGGGACACCTGGCCAGCAGATCTCTCCTGTTATTTGTAAATAAACAACTCAGCAGGGTGGGTATGTGCCTAGGAGTGCTCTGTGGGTCTTGCCAAGGACAAAGGTCATGCCCCCTTCCTTGGACAGGCTTTGCTCTGAGGTAGAGGCTGGTTTCTCAATCTCTCTGAAATCCTGAAACAACCTAGAGATCTAAAAGATAAGACTGTTACACAAACTATAATATCATCACTTAATAACAGATTATGAGGCCCTTAAACACTATGTTTACAAACACCATGAAATAACAACATGGATAAACCTTATAACATATTAATCAAAAAGGATAGGATATAAAACTATATAAATACAGAGATTACATTTACTTAAGTGAAGCTATTCACAAGGAATGTGGGTAAAAAGAACAGAGTTATTAATAATATTTGAGCGGGTGGTGGCTGTTGGTTCTTCAGATTATGTTTAATAAGATTGCATTATACTTGCAACTAAAAAGATAATAATCTTTTAAAAAGCATCGTTTGAAAACCGAGGTGTGGCAGACCAGTAGACAGGAAATGGTAAATTTCAGGACTGTATTTAGAAATTTTGCTGTTAAAAATCCTGATTCAAGTGAATTTAGTGCACATGGCCAAATCCCAGAGCACGTAGCTAAGAATTAACTCTGCCCTGTGTTTTCTTTACACTTGTTACATCATTAAGACTACAAAGTAAATAGCTACTGTTCTTACTGATAACTAAGTGAAGCCTAATTGTGTGGTTTTAGTCTCAATTAAAATTGCTGAAAATGTGATAGGGTTTCTAACAGTCTCACAGATAAATAACACTTTTAATGCACAGCCTCCTATGTCCTCAGCTTTCTGCAAATCTCTGTGCATAGAGTTTTAGGTACTTTCCTGGCACTTTAAATTTACCCTCCTTTGTTTGACCTTGATGCAGTTTCCCTGTTTCTTCAAGGACATTTGAATTTGAAGACAATATGCAATTCTTTAAATGACAGTGGCATGCAATTTGAGCAGCCAACCCGCATCTGCCACCAGCCTTTTGTCTTCTATCAAGTTCCAAAGAATGTGCTCCAGTTAGTTCACAGGGATTTCAGGAGGAATTGGCAAATCACAAACAAGATCGCCTAAAAGGAAAAAAAAAAAAAAAAAATACCCTGCTCTCTGGGCCCCATCCCTGCCCCCACCCTCCTTCTCTGGGTGCTCTTGAACTTGTCGGCCAGAATGTAAGGAATCATCTGCCTTCAAGTGAGGGGCAGCATTTTAAACAGAAATGTGCATTGTCTAGCTTCCCTGCTCCTGCTGCCAATGCCAGAGCAAAGCCTCTTGCTGTCAGGTCTGCCTTGGAGGAGATTTCTTTTCTCCAGGTGGCCAAGATGGAAACTGCCTTGAGTGGAAACTGATAAACACTGTTACAGATCTCATGCGGAGTCACAGTCAACTCTTCCTGGAGACCCCATTTCAGGGCTTTGCAAAGTGAGAAGTGTCCATTACAGCTGGGCATTTATGCCTTCAAAATGCTCATTTCTTCTTATGAGACAATAAAATACTTCCTGGAGCAACAGCAGGTGAGCACAGAAAGAGTCTTAAATATCTGACCTGAAGTGCCAAAGATGCTTAATAATCTTTAAAGTAACCAACAATATTGTTTCCTCCTGTTACCAGGATGTTGTAAAATGTCCTAATTAGTCTTTATGATAATGCCGACACCTCCACAGCACATAAAAAGGACTTTTAATTTTTAAAAGGACAACTCTGGTTGGTTTGATTTTTATCTCTAATTGGCCTATAATGTCTACCCCTCTGGCACTCCAGACAGGCAAACATTAATTTAACAAGCAACTCATACACCATGGGAGACCAGAGAATCCAGTGTGGAAAAGAAGGTTCCCGAATTCCAAACACATAATTGGCTGCATTCTCTTTTACCTCCTGGAAGGTGCTAAAGAAGATAGACTGCTGCCCAAAGGACAGGGTCAGGGGTGGGGGGATTCCTTAAAGGCAGCTGGGGCTCTTTTAAGTCCCTTAGACAAGTCCCCATTGCTACACAACCAGGATTCAGGAAATTCTAGCCACCCACCTTGGCAAGCACCACAGGAGATGCCCCACAGGAGACCCAGTGAGTGGTGTGATATGCCAAGAGGAGGAACTGAAGCCAGGAGACCAGAGATTTGTCCCTGGTTCTGCACCACAGGCTCTGTGCTCTTAGACTGGTCATTCATTGTCCCCAAGCTCGCTTCCTCAACAATAAAATGAAAAGGATTATCTAAAATAATCTCCAAAATCCCTTCCAGCTTTGGAAGCCAAGATTCACTAGTGAGCTCAGCTCTGCCAGGAGCTTGGATAAAGAGTTCCCGTTCCTGCCAGCTGGTAATGCAGAGGCTGGCTCCGGCCACCGGCAGCCCTCAGCTCTTCCGCAACACCCAGTCTGACACTCAGCACTCATCACAGCACAGTGCCCACCACACTGCCCAGGAGGTTCCAAATGAGCCTGGAGCAGAAACCAAGTGAAGGTCGAGTTCACAACAGCTTCTGCCCAAAGAAATAGATTTGGGAGTGCAGGAGATTTAGCCAAGAGATCCGGGTGATCTAGCTCCCGAGTAGAAAGCTGTAATGGCACATCCTCCAGAATCAGAGGAGCATCACATTTGCATGAAAGGGAAGAAGAGTCCCTTTCTGTGCATTGAAAACTGGCTTTTCACATCATCCCTCTGGATACATCCCAGGGTTGATATATGTTTGGGGGACCGTAAGGACACGCGGCAAAGGAGACATAATGGGGGGTGCCACATATTGACCCCAGATGATTCCAGTTGCTGACTAATGAGGCTCCACTGACTGCCCTATTGGCTGCCCCACTTCCACCCCACCCCCTTCAAGTCCCCTTCTCCTCAACTAGCTGCTGGCAAAGAAAGCAGGAACTGAACTGAATCACATTGCTGTTGAAAAGTCTTTTTCTTCCAAAACCAAGAAAGCCATGACCATCTTTTATTTATATTTCCCATTCTTCGATTTAGAGTAAGACGTGTAATGGCGCTGCCATCCCCCTAGCCACCCTCTCTAATGGGGGTGCCAGTGCCAGGCATCACACACAGCTCATCAGCAGTGGTGGGGGACAAGCCCACGGAAGTTGTTGTCTTACACACTGGCTACTCGGAATGAAACGCCCTCCAGAGTTTGATGTTCTGCCATTGAGAGAGTAGTCCCCTGGCCAGCCTCTCGGAGGATCTGTTAAATCAATCACGCTGCTAAACACATTAACACCACACACAGACATATTTTTAACTCCAGGACCGTGAAGTCTGAAACAAAACACAAATATAGTCAAGAAACTTTGAGCCAAATTTTCACTCAAACCTCAACAAGGGCTCCCCTCAGCTTTCATCTGTTCAACTCCATTGACATTTCCCTCTTCATTCTCATAGTTCAAACTCGAATTAATTACCGGGTGGGAGGAAGAGAGGAATATACATTAGAGCAGTGGTCAAGGCTAAAATGGGGGTTTGTGCAACTCTGGATGACGCTCGAGCTTAACCTTTTTCTGCTAAATGTTACTATTTTCCCCCTTTTCAGGCCATGTGGTAGCCATCAATCTTAACTTGAAACTCACTTCCTTTTGTTCTGTACAGGGTCGGATCTAATCACGACTTATAAAACAGAATTCAGGACACTTGATTCCACTTCCCCTCAGCCACCAGACTTGGAGAGAAACCATATTTCTTACACAGAAATGCTGATGTCTTAAAATGGTAGAATCATTATAGTCTTCCATGAAAAGAAATCAAATTACGAGCTATTTGTGGAGTTATGTGGGAATCCTTAAATTATGAAAAACCAATTTGCATAACCATCATCCACTCGCCTTTAAGTCACCTTGGAGAGGGGTGACTGAGGAGCGACTGCTCACTCTATATCCTGGCTCAAGAAAGGTGGCATGTGCTCTACAGAGGTAGGGGCTCTGGTGAATCACTGCTCTAAGTTCATTTCTATCCCCACCCCCCAAGCCCACTGACTGTGATCTTCGCTCTCTGAGCCTCAGTTTCCTTACTTATAAAATGGTAGTCATGTTCCACTGTGACGTCTTTATGAGGGTTAAGAGGATATAAGTAGGTAAATATAAATATGTAAAGTATACTTTGCACACAATAAAAGAAAAATCAGTGAATGATGCTATGATTATTATTTTTATTAAAAGTAAGATTTTTAAAGGTAAAACTGTACTCATCTAATAGAGTAGGGACAGACTTATCTAAGAGCTGGGTTATGGTATAAATACCTAAGGAAATCTCACACTAAACTCATCTTTTTGCTCACTTTTCCAGAGCCAGGAACTGCTTCTGGAATCTTCCCCATAGAAACTTCATTGAGAAAGAAAGAAATGAATGCACAAATCCCTATATTATCATTAGAACACAGGTAAAAAGTGTGCAGCCACATGGCTGTCTGTAGGTCTACAGAACCGAGCATCCTTAAGACATGGCCCTGCTGGTCATCAAAAGCAGGGCTTGAGTTTACCCACACTCCTCTTTAGCACCACCCTATTAAAACTCATCTGCCTCTTCCATTTCCTTACATGTGGCTTGTTCATCTGTCTGGTCCAAACTTGGCCAAGGACCCCCAGATTATCTCCCTGAGACCTGATCCTCCCCATTGCACTCCCCACTCCATAGTCTGTAGCACAGGGGGCTTGAATTCAGTCAATAACTGGGGTTGGGAAAAGGACTCTGGGTCTTGGCACATAAGCAGGCACACTTGAAATTTACACAGGGACGCCAGTAAAGAGCTGCTAGAGGTTATCTGCAGTTATACCTGCAGAATTAAAATCAGAATCTCCTGATACACCTGGAGCGCAATATTCCCTAGGAATTTGTTACCAGTTACCTCCTCTGAGAGTCCATAGGTGGATCTACTGTCCTACCTGTGTTCTTGGGAAGTTTCATCAGCAGAGCCATTATTATGGCATGTGACTGACTGCCTCACCAGCAACAGATCCAGGAAGATCAACCTCACTGACAGAAACAAAACAGGACTAAGTGGGCAACAACCTTACCTAGAAACATGGGCAAGGCAGAGGATTCCAGGGCCTTTCCCAAGAAGTTAAGAAATGGATGACGGAAATGAAGGGACTTTGTTAGAGGGGAGAAGCGATGCTTCAAACTTCGTGGACGTCATCTTCAATGAGGCAGATCTAGCCATAAACAGAAAGAAAAGAGGAGGACAGGGAGGGTTGATAGAGAAGTGACCTTCTTAAGTAGAGGCAAATCACCTGTGCTACAGAGGTACCACCTACTCTAATCACTGCAAGAAACCCCTGCAGAAACTAAGAAGGCCTTCCCTGTCACCCCACCCCTGTGATGTCTGCTCTACTTCAGCAGAGGCCAAATCATACAGTGGGGTGCGTCCCTCTTTAATGCTACAGCAATTGAGATTCTACTAATCTGGTTAGAAGCATAACATGGATTCTCCTGAATGACAGCTACCAATAAAGTCAAGGGTTTTTATGGAGTAAGGATTTAAAAAGCACATTTTAAGTGTGTATAAAAGAATAAATAATATCTATCATCAATCACACCCTTTTTTTCAGCTTAGCTTTATTCTTGGGATTTGTTTAGAATTCTTTCCAAATCACCTAGAACTATAATTATTTCAGAGTCAGGGTCTCCTTGGGATTGATTTGGGTTTTAAGCCAACTTAGAATCAAAAACCTATATTGCTTTTCCTAACTGCCAGCTGTGTGGTTTTTTTTTTTTCCATCTAGAAAATCATGATTTTCCTCTTTTATAGCTTAATTCTGAAATAACTTATCACAAACTTCAGCCATGTTCCCTCAGAGTTCTACTTTTCTCTTCCAGATCATTTAAGTAAAAGGGGAAGCAAGAAAGTTATGCCCAAAGCCTCCACCAATCTTCATGGGAATTTTTCCATCTGAAAGATATTTTCCAGTTTTTCACTTCAAAAGAAATGGGAAGAGCACTCCTACCTCCTCTTCCTTTCATGCTTCCTCCATACTCATCTATTTGGTTCCTTCTCCATCTGGGCTCTTATTTAAAGCATTTTGCATATAACAGTACTTTTCTGGTCTGGGGCTCTATCTCAGTAGTAGAGCACTTGCCTAGCTTTCAGGAAGCCCTGGGTTTCAGCTCCAGCACCTCAAAAAATAAAAACTAGAAAGGCTGTATAGTAGTTCTCTCAATGAGTTGGCCATCTACAACTTCTAAAGTCAAAGGGGAAGAAATCCCTCCTGAAAAAGACCAGCAGCAGATACACTGGGCTTCCTATCCAATCCATTTCTCCCCACATTTCCCAACTCATCAGCACCTTCAGGCCTTTGTTCAGGCCTCCACCCCATTTTCTTAGGTATCCACACGTGAGTTCGAGAAAGGCAACTCTACTCACCTCTCTAGAGGTGGACTCCGATTCATTCTAATCCATACATGATCAATCCATTCTGCTTTGCCAAGTGTTGATCTACAAATGGACATGTGACCCCACTCCAGCCCAGGAGACATGAAAGGAAGTCTACCTGGAGCTTCAAATACAAAGGAGACACTGGAAGGAGACTTGCCTTCTACTTCTTGGGAAAACTTTCGTATGTCATTTTGATACTTAGAACTGCTGCAGCCACCTGACTAGCAGTGTAGGGGCAACATCAACATACAGAGGCATGCAAAGCCAAAAGAGATAAGAAAGCTAGGCCTGAGGAATTGAACCTGGAGCCTGGCCAGCTTCTAGGGACTTCCTAGGTGACATAACAAACTTTCTTATACCTGGTCTAGGTTCAATAAGGAATTTTTCTATTACTTGCAGCTAAAATTATCCTAAGAGATGAAAGTTCCTTACAGCAAATAGAACTGTTTAGCAAAGGTCTTAAAATACAAATTTAACGTGGTGACATGACTCTCTCCTCTCTTTGCCTTCACACAAAGATTGGGTACTATCAATATTATATAAAATGATGGGATGATGTCTAAGTGTGTTCAGTTTGCACTGAACTCTTATCATTACAATGATACTAAATGTTTGATGGCTTTAGTGTTGTATTCTGTGAAGCTGACCTGTAATAAAATGGGGAGAGGTGAAGCTTTTTTTTTTTTAAGAAAAATTGGCATAGTTTGAATTCCCAGAGGCTGAAGATGTCTTAGGAGATAAGTCTAGAAGTTGCAGTAATGATTTCCAAGGGAAATAGATCATGCAGCAGAAGAATCTCTTGTTCAAGGCTGGAAGGTTAATGGTGAATAACTATATAAAAATTATAGCAAATGGGGAAAATAATGTTATTTTATTGGGATGTAGGACTTATGGGGAAAAAAAACCCAATAGAGTAGAGATTTGGACTCAATGACTGCCATTGATTACTAGAGCTATATATATATATTACTGTTTGTGACTCATCTCTGATACTTTCCAGGTTCTGAATTTTTTACTAGAATATCTTAAAATCAGGACTGGGACCTGAATTTTTCTAGGATGTTACATCCTTTCTGGTACCGCCTCCATATATATTTCCACCTATAATTGTTGACATCTGTTTAGAATTTATGATTTTTCAAACGGTTCACTTTTATTTTCTGTCTTGATCTTCCCAGTACACTTATGAGACAAAAAGCTTTAGTATTATTTTATCAGTGAGTAAACTAAAGGGAACGGAAATTAAATCTGTTTCTCAAGATCATACAGCTAGCAAATGCAAGAGCTAACCACCAAGGTCTTCTGACTCCAAGTTCAAAGTTTCCACTTCTCTCTGGCCCTTCTCTCTTCCCCATTCCTATAGGCTGTGACAAATTTGAAGTTATGCTACTGATCAGCAGCAATTGGTTTGAAATAAGAAATCTTTGTATTCAAATATAAACATGAATATTTGAAAATTGCTAATTTGGACCAAATGTTGAGCTTAAGATGATTGCCAATCTCTTTTGTATGCACAAACCATTTGTTCTTGTGCAACATTCAGCTTAAGATGTAATTCATAATACACATATAGTGTTTCCCATGCACCATGTTTTCCAGCTTCTAATTCACTTTAGCTCATCAAAAGAGAACATAAAATAACTCCAGAGCTCTAAACTTCTGCAATTACCTTGTGGAGAGGGAAAGGGAAGAGTGGGAAGAGTTTTTACAACTGAGAAAATCCAGATTTCTTATTAGTCATGGTCTAAAAATGACAGCCCCCAGCCTATCCAGCAGGCTTCCCTCCACCCCACCCCCTACCCACGAGCTGCAGCTGGCAAAGCCTGCTGCAGACCATATTTTTCTGCCTGGCAAGCCATCTACAGACCTGAGCAGGCAACCCATTTTTGCACAAACTGGATTGGTCCCCACGGCCTTGGGGGCAAAGTACCACCCAAGAGGGCTGGAATGAGGCACACACGAGAGTATCCAGCTGCAGTTCCAGCCTCTGGACACGGCACCTGGCCACCTAAGACCCACCAAGGGGTTGAGTCAATACCAAGGTCTCTCCACACATGCAAAACTCCTTCCCCTACTAAGAGTTCACACATGAGCTTAATAAGGTTGCCCTGAGCTCCTCTGTGTTGACCACCTCCTGTAGCCTTTGTTTATCCAGCCTGACCAGAGTCAGGAAAGGCTGGTGAGCAAGATGATCAAGGCTGCCCCCCCTACCCCCAGAACTGACCAAACATGGAAAAGCCACACCTACAGCTCAAAAGGACAAGAGTATATAATTTCTGAAACTTAGGAAGGGGTCCCTTGCCCCTATCCAGATGTATTTTTCCAACAACTGTTCAGCTATCTGAAATATAATAAGAGGAAACTACTATTAAATATAAACATAAAATAAAGGCAGCCCACATTAATTTTGACAGAATAATCCCTCTTCTTCCATCTTCCTGTCTTTTCCTCTGCTTCCCGCACAACACCGCCCCAGGTTACAAAGTGGACTTCTCCACATAAGAAGTTCCACTGGGGCCCCAGTTCTCTCCCCATCCCCCAGTTCTACCTCCTCTGTTACCCAAATTGAGGCATTTTTCCTTTAGGCTTATATTAGTAATTGCTCATGAATTTAAACCCCCAACAGAGGCCTGGGCTCCAGATGCAAATAGCTCAGAGCTAAAACCTTTTTATACCCTTATCCCATGAAGACAGATACATTCCACCCAATCAAGGTTGGCTTCGTGTACAAGCACTGAAGAATTGGTTTGAGATTATGTTCCCATTTCCATGGTGTTCTCAACTAGGATCCTTGAAACTTGATTCTGAGACGGACAGCTGCCTGCTGAAGGCTGTTGAGGAGTGCTGTTGGGATATAAGGAAGTGGGGAAGGAATCCATGATATTCTGCAATGAAGACCTCAGGCAATCCCAAGGGAGGCTCTGAAGCTGGACAGCCTGTAAGAGTTGTCCCATGTTGGGATAAGAGACAAGGCCTTTTTATCCCCATTTCAGTCAGTTCAGGCCATGGGCATACCGTAGGAGTGGACCTTGGGTGAGAAAGTTCTCTGTGCCTGAAAGCAATTCCTACTGAGGCTCAGAGGTGATAGCCAATACCAGTTAATATTCCCAGGAACTGCAGATGGATGCTTCAGTTATGAAGAGGAATCTGGATGGAGCAGTCTCCATCCAGCTCACCCCTTATACATGTATATCCACAATTTTGTGTAGGAAGACTGCCCCACCAAAGGAACAGTCTTTCCAGGATATGGTTGACCTTGTTTCTAGAACAAACTTATAAAACAAAGACTTGTACAAAGAAAAACTTTTTCTTCTGTTGATTGCAAGGTTGTACTGAAACTCCTCATTCTTCCTTTCAAACACTTTTATTCTAGGTTCCAGTCATGCTTACCTAGAACCTCTATGGTCTAACAGCACATTTAGTGACCTCTTATGGTTCTGAGCTTATAACTTCCGGGTCAATATCAGGCAATGGCTGCGATTCTTGTTTTTTTCCCATTAGAACTGGGTGAGGTATCTCAGTGGATCTTCTAGCAGTCAAAAACCTTCTTCATCTTTGTGTAAAGCAGTAGCTTTACCTTTTCCAAATATTGAGGATGGATTCCCTGTAACAAAATATGATTTATGCTTTAGACTCCTGGTCTCTTGGCACCAGAAGCTCAAAGTGAACAGTCAACTGTCATAGTTTAAAGTTCAAATAAGTATTGGAATCATTCTCCTCAAAGACTTAGACCTAAAGAGCCTAGAGTTGTGGGAAAGGGAAGCAACAATTCACCAGGTGAATCACTTAATGCCCCTATTCCCTGGGTTTCCAGCCCCATATGTTCTACCATTGAGGATGATCCTTGTATGTACCATCTCACAACAGATAGCTGATGGGCCACCCAGATTTATGACTTGGGTCTGATACAGCCTGCTTGATATCTCATGATCAGCCTCTACCAAGGCCCAAGGATATGCCAGAGGAGCTTTTCCAGGGATGTATACTTCTCTGGTATAAATGAAATTGTCTAGTTCCAGAACCCAAGGAGGCCACGCTGATATTTTGCTGTTGGTGCTCACTATAGACATCACATAGTTTTGTTTTGTTTTGTTTTGTTTTTTATTATCAGTACCATGGGGGTGGCCAGGTCATGTGACTCAAGCAGCAAGGCTACTTCCAGCCCTTTCCTTCTCTGGGCCCAACTTAAAACAGATAGTCTTCCATGAACCCATGTCAATAGGTAGGAACAGTACAAAAATATGATGTCTCCATAACTTGAAGCACATTTTAATTTTTTTGAATGGGAAATGCAAGTTGTAATAAGTTATTCTTTACTTGGAGAATATATCCCAGCATGACCCATAACATTAGACCCCTAAAAGCTTCCTTAATATGAAAGGCCCTTCAATCTTCATAAGGTTTTCTTTCCCATAATCTAGAGTTCATGTGACTTAACAAGACCTCCAATGTGTCTGTTATTTGCTGTTCATCTGGCTGAATTAACATGTTATCATCAATATAGTGGACCATTATAATATTCAAGATGGCTCCTGTCCCTTCAGACTGTATGCACGAGGGGGAAAAGTTAGTACAGTCCCAGAACAAAAGCATGAATGACTGTTGTCTGTTACACTGGCTGCAAACTGATCTTATTTTCTACAAAAGATGAAAAAGAACACATTTGCCGGATTAGTGTCCACATACCTAGCCTGAGGCTATATTAATCTTCTCTAGCAAAGAAACTCACCCCCGATTAAGAGCTACAACTGGAGCAGTTATTTGGTTAAATCTGTTGTAGCAGCCCACTGTCAACTGCCATGATCCAATTTGGGGGCTACTAGAGAATGAAATGGGGCTGTGATGCGGAGAGACACTACTACTTTCCTTAAGTCCTTGATATCTGGATTGCATAACTACTGATGGGCAACAATACAAAGCAATTGCCAGGTTGTCAAAATAATCCTGGGAATATTCAGGACTGTCTAAAGGGAAACTAGCATTGACATTCTGGCTCTGGTACCTCTGCTTCCCAATCCAGGAATTCCAGAAGAGCCTAACTTTGGAGAGCCAATCCACTTTTGTCTATGCCAGTGAGGACCCTGAGCCAGAAAGACCTGGGTCGTAATGCTACTGGGATCTTGTTTGTACCCATTGGTTGGTGAAATATGGGCAAGTCTAGAGTACTTTGGCACAAATTGGAAACAATGCTTTTCTCGCTGGTATTTCTGTTTCAATTATGAACAAAGAGTGTCTTTATCATTAAAATAGAACCTAATAATCTTGGAAGATACTGAAGTCATCTTTAGATCACAGAATGTTTTGTAGAGCACTGAGTCAGATCCTTACAGATTTAGATCCAAACCATCAGATAAGCATCAAAAGACTTGCTAGTCACCATTATCCATTAAGTAGCCATTTGACCTCCCAGGATTCATCTTTTTTCTTTGTAAAATGAGAGTTAATGTAGATGTGATAAAGAGAGTCTGGGACTGAAATTGGGTATGACTTGTGTAAAATCCCTAAAGAAAAGGGGGAGAGTAAAACCATACTCCTCAAAGACCCATTTCTGTTCCCAAAAACATAGCCCAGTTAAGGGGAACCTGGGCCACAAAGATCTGATACACATTATCTTGAAGATTTTTTTCTTACGCACCCTGGGAACTAGGGCAAGTTCGTATTAGCTATAAAAAGTGACTTTCTTGTGCGTACACCAGGAGAGTTGCACCAAAGATGCTGGTCAGACAAGCAAACCAAGCAAGCTAATGTTGATGACATCACTGCTTCAGCAACCTAACATAAAGCCTCTCTGAGTGGGGACAAATGCAGAACTGAGGGCACCATGGAAAGGATATGTGTCATTCATCCACTTGGCTGTCACTCAACAAAATGCCATGAGGGAGAGGAGGTGCTGCTTGGCAAAGCACCTTGAGGGACAGAGGTGCTATCTGTCAACCTGTCACCACTGAACATTTCTTGGAGCAGTCACTGATCTCCTGTAAGCTTTCCTCCATAAATCATATGTCTTCCATGCTGTCTCTGGGCACTTTGTTTGGCTTTCCCAAAACCAACACCACTGCCCTGGTTCAACGAAGCTGTGGACATGACACCTTGGATCTGCCAAATTGCTCTATGGCCTTCCATGAGAACTTCATCATTTTAGGCTTCAAGTTACAATCTACAAGCAAAGGACAAGCTATGATGTCCTCCCAGATTCCTCCCAGTTCAAATAAATGGTCAGTATTATTTTCATATATGTTCTCAACCCCAAAGCCTTCCTAAAAATGGAGTCAATTTTAATACCAACAACTTTTTTTTTTAATTTTGTGTGTGGAGGTGGAGTGGCACTGGGGATTGAACCCCAAAGGCTTTTTATCACTGAGCTACATCCCCTAGCCCTTTTTATTTTTTATTTTGAGAAAGATTCTCCTAAGTTGTCAAGGCCTTGAACTTGCAATTTTCCTGCCTTAGCCTCCCGTGTTGCTGGTGTTTCGGGTATGCACCACCACGCCCAGCTGCCAAAAACTTTTCTATGGAAAGCTTCAGGTGTAAAGAGAATCAGCATATAAAACAGATGACTGAGCACTTCTTAAAATAAACATTTGCCAAAGCTAAGTTAGACAAGGAATCGCCTGGAGTTATGAGCTTCAAATGCAGCATTAAAACTCTTAATGGACTTGAAGATACATTTGGAGATTTAGTATTTATTAATATCCTCACTGATTCTATTTTCCACTGCAAATTCAATGCAAATGCTATTTTTACCAGCATATTTATTACATTCCTTGAATGGCATCAAGACATCTTGCAGAATTACACAGAAATGTTCTGAAGTTGCTTTAAGAAATTGCTATTTTTATTCTATAGAGTTAATTGAACCTGCCGCTATATATCTAATTTATGTAAAGCACCAAGACAGCAAGTTGCTAAACAAGTGTATTTGGTGCATAATATTAGGTTTCACTTCCTCTAAAGTGATGGAATATAGGCTATCAAAATGGTCTTTCTTTCCTAAATGTAATGGCTGATTTTTATTTATAGTTGCATATTATATATATTTAGATCTATGTAAGCTGATAAATATGGTAGGATGCAGCAATTTTCTCTGCTAGCATTAGCAGATAAAGTTATTTAAGTCAATATTTTAGTAATTTAAGCATTGATAATCAGCTCTTGAATATATTAATGATGATCCATTTCACTACACATCATTATCTGGATCAATTTGTCTATCCCTCTTTATATAGATCTAACTGGCTCAACTTCTATTCACAGATGTAAAGTGCCATCAGTACACATTACTTTTTAGTACTTATTGCCTCAAATATTGATTTTTAATTTTTTTGTCAAACAGAATGTGTGCTCTCATTTTGTGCTACCAGAATACACATTGTGGGTTCCAGCCATCATATTATATAAAATTTCCCTAAATGCAGGAGGTTTAGGCATGAACATCAGTATTTTAAGAGTTATTTTTGTTTCAAGAAGTAGCAGTTGATCATGGCTTAAGTAAAAAGGGGGGCATATTAAATTCATCATACTATAGTTACAGTTATGCATACTCAAGTTTATAGCAAGCACAATTTACAAGAGCCAAATTATGAAACCAGCCTAGGTATCTGTTAATGGATAAAGAAAGTGTGGAATACATACACAATAAAGTTTTATTCAGTCAAAAATAAGAATGAAATTATGGCATTTTCAGGAAAATGGATGGAACTTAAAAATATTTGGCTTAAGTAAAATAAGCCAAATTCAGAAAGTCAAAGGTCATATGCTTTCTCTTGTATGTGGAAGTTAAAGAGGAAAAAGGAAAAGAAAAATTGGGAGAATCTCATGGAAGTTGAAGGAAGACCTATAGAGTAGAGAAAAATTGTCCAGGGAGAGGAAGAAAAAGTGGTAAATGGGGAACAAAATTGACCAAATTATATTGCTATATTGTGCATATGTATGAATGTGCAACCATGAATCCTACCATTCTGTATAATTATAATGCAACAATTTAAAAATGGGGGAGGAGGTGTTTACTGGAAGAATTCTGGATTGTT
Source organism: Urocitellus parryii (assembly GCF_045843805.1). NCBI lineage: Eukaryota > Metazoa > Chordata > Mammalia > Rodentia > Sciuridae > Urocitellus > Urocitellus parryii. The sequence continues at coordinate 266,913,086 of NC_135531.1, read as the reverse complement.
ACCCAGAATGAAAAGGAAGATTAAATAAGTAGGAACCAGGATGTCTCCTGGTCCTCAGCAGGAGACAAATAACATTCATTGAGAATTTACTGTGTGACAAACAGGGTCTGCACATTCTCAAGGTGTTTTCTCACTTAATCCTCAAAACAGTGTCATGAGATTGGTTCCACCACCTCGATAGGAAAGAAAAAGAAACTGGGGAAAGAAAACTTAAGTAACACACCAAAGTTACTAATGCTCAACGAGTTCACATATAGTAGAGCCAAGACTCCAAGCCACCCAGGTGTGCTGCCCTCTTTCTAGTTCATGGCAACAGAGTGACACCTCCATCAACTACCTTACTCCATGTTTCACTGTTTCAGACTTCAAATTCAAGAAAGGGAGACTCTCCCTCTTGAGGGAGGTGGATACATACCATACAACTATGGTCCGTGGAGATGATCCCTGTATATCTCAAGAGGTTCCAGAGAAAGAGAAATCCTTGTAAGCCAGGCAGCCCAACCAAATACAGTCATGTGCCACACAATAACATTCCAGTCAACAACAGGCAGCATATATAGACCACAGTGGTCCCATAAGATTATATTGTAGCTGAAACATTTCTATCACCTAGTGATATTGAAATCACCATAACATCAGAGTATAATGCATTACTCCTGTGTCTGTGGTGATGCTGATATAATTTAATCTATTGTGCTGTCAATCAAATAAAAGCATAGCATGTACAATTATGTACAGTACATGATACTTGATAATAACAGCTATATTATTCATTTGTGTATTTATTATACTATACTTTATATCATTACTTTAGAGTGTATTCCTCCTGCTTATAAAGATGTATTCTTTAAAACATTATATTCTGTTATACCAGCAGCAGCTTTGTATAGCTCTTATTGCACCCAGAGGCTACACAGAGTGACTGACCAATCCCCTTCCCATTGATGCAGAGCTTGGCCATGAGGTGAATGTTGTCTCACGGCAAATGGAAATTGCATCTGACTGTTGACTTTGGGTTCAGCCACGTGACTCCCTAGGTTTGTGACATATGAATAGATGTGATGCAGGAAGAGACTTGAAATGTGCTCATTTGGATGGACCTGATCTCTCATGCCAGGGAAAAACAAGTCCTGGGTAGCCTGCTGGTCTCAGAAGAATGGGAATCACAGGTGCCAACCTGGGTAGAGCCCATAGCCTAGGGTCCAGCTTCACTCAGGCAGCCTCCACACACAAGGGCTAAATACATGCCTGTTGTTCATACCACTGAGATTTTACAGCTGCTTGTTGTACTAGGATATGCTTGAAATCAGCAGATCTAATTTTAACATTTAATTTATTAGTTTAGATATGCATTCATACACTTTAAGATATACAAAATCATACACCAACACAATGCCTTTTCTATTCTCACACTTGACGAAACAATTGCATTAAGATGTTCACAAACAACTCAGACAGTAGTGCATTTGTGTTGCAGAGTTTTCTAGAGGGACTATTCAATCTTGCACTAGAAAATTCATCCCTATTCACAAATACCTAGCCTCATAACTGTGGAATAAGATTTTCAAATGGTCTTTAAAAGGTGAGTTTGTAGTGAAATTCAATGCTTATAATTATGAGGCCATAACCTCAGGATTGATTACTAAATTATGTTAATTTTTTTGCTTTTTTTAAACTTAATGAATTAGGAGATTAATTAGCATTGATCAAAGTCATCTCAAGATAATGTCTTTCTCAGATTATCTCTACCAGTTGGTGAATTGGTGACATGATCTCTCTGTAATTACTTGGTGAGTTTGGAACAAAGCTCAGGTAAGGATTCCTGGAAATGGCTCACATGGTCAACCACTTTCATAAGATGTGCAAAAGTAAAATATAGAAACTGCAACCTGTTAAGACCAGTAAGCCCTCCTCTGCCTTCCCCTCTATCAAGCTTCCCCGTTGGCAGACCCTGTTGGAGTGGTTATCCATATGCATGGTAGAGATCTAGCTCGAGGGAGGCAGAGCTGAGCACAGTTTTCTGTTGTGGTGACTCACAGTCACACCTGTGCATCGGAAGCCACGATGAGCCATCGTGCGATAGGGATGGCTTTTAGGAGCACCCCTATCATCCACAGTGTCAACTTTTTATCTGTCCAGAACCACAACCAGAAGTCAAATCAAAACTCTCCCAGATCTTAGAGTACCCAACATGGAAGTATGTGGGTACTGGAGAAGAAACATAATTTGAAATGTGTGGAACCAGAAGCTAGTCTGTGGAAAATTTTCCCAATCATCAGAAATTTAAAATTGTAAGTAGAGGATTTGGTTCTTATTAATGTCTAATAAGAACAGAAGTTCTCTCTTATTAAGGAAATTCACTCAATAATGCAGCATATACAATTATAAATGCACCATTGATTTTTTTTTCTTTTTGATGAGAAACATGTGAACTGAATTTATCAGAATTCCTGGATCTATTGGGGGAAACCCATAGCAGTACCACAAACTGACTGCATCAGCTCTAACAGCTCAATTACAAATGAAATTCGCTAGTGGTTTTCTCAAATCTGACAGCCGACCTGAATGTAAATGACATTACCAAGAACAAATTATGAAGTTCAGAGGAACTTTTCTGAACCCTTCGTACTTTTTTAATTCCAACAAACCAAATTATCTTTCTATTCTCATTGCGGAAAATGATATTATAAAATCATGGTCCTATGATGACATTTTCTGAATTTCATAGTTCTCTTGAGTTATTTGTCAGCTTTTTAAGAATAGATTTGTTTTCCCTTTTCATTGTAAAGAACTATTCATCATTGACCAAATTTTGTGTTCTTTTTTTATAAGGAGGGTCACTGAAAATCATTGCTAAAAATTTTACTAAATTTAGAATCATAATCATGTTGGACTTTGAGTGGGAACGAGCTCTCTTCCAGCTAACCCCTGTGATCTTGGCAGGTGAACGTGGACATGCCCACCACCAATCCATAGACATCACACACCCAGGTCACTCACAGACATCACACACCCAGGAGCCTCACAAGGGGAGTGTCTGACCACAGAGACTTCTTCAAAGAAGAAAGGGAAAAGAAGAATTGTTAAGCTCTCCTGCCAAAGTTCAAATCCTGGCTTCTCAACTTCCTGGCTGGCATTTTGGGTAAATTACTTAATCTCTGGGGGGTAATCGTAGCACCTCTCTCCCAGGCGGTATATTAAATGAATTAATCCTTGGGTGTATTTGGATCAATACCTTTCCTGATGTTGTCATGGTTATTTCCCCCCACACAGCCAGGGCCTGTACTTATTGCTAGATGTCCTTAGTTTTCATCACCAGCTTTATCATTCCCATTTTGCAAAAAGATGAAGTAAGTTTCACAGAGCTTCACGTTTTACTCAGTCTTATGGCATAGCACGCATGAATGGAAGAGGGAAATTTCAAATCTATGAAAATCTGACTCTACCTTACCTCTTTGTGTTGTACCACAGTCCTCAAAAGCTGATTTTGCTCTCACTTCACCCAAATAGAGGGAGGAAAATGGATTATGTCAGTGCTAAAAAAAAAAATTGGCATAAATTGCTGTAAAGTAATAATTGATGGTTGGGTCGTGAAGGGGCTTGTTTGTTTTAAATAAACAGAAAATCAAAAATGTTGAAGAAAATTTAAATATATGAAGTCCTTGTCATTTCATATCCTTTACAAATTCAAAGTCATTTGATTTAGGGACATAAAAGCACTTTTATATGAATTGGTTTGCTCTTGGAATTAGTCTGTTATATTAAATTAAAAAGCATTTTTTATTCAGGCAATCCTGACAAATTTTCCAATTGTGCTACTTTGAGGTTGTTTTTCATTTTTGTAACAAATGGCAGTACAAGCTGCTGAACTTTAAGGAACCTAGCATCACTTTTTTTCTTCTTTTTTTTTTTTTGCCAATTTATAAGAAGGCAAACCATTGAGGAGAACACAACCATACTGTAATAAAACAAAGAGCTATTATGCAGTCTGGAGTAGGTTTCTTTACAGTGAGGGGCGAGACAAAAAGTGCTCATTTCAGAAAAGAAATTAAGAGGAAGAAAGGAAAAGCCCTCACTTCTTCCTCCAGGCTCCTGCGGGTTGAAAACAATGTCTGCCAGGTGGAACACAATAGTCAGGGAAGTTTCTAGTAATGTGTGCTTTTATTTGATTTTTAAAAGAATTTTTTTATCACCTACACAGAATTTGGAAATCCTTGCTAATTCCTTAAACGCTTAATAATAAATATTTTCACTGTAGTCATGAATCACTCCCACAAGCTTTATCAGCGTAAGCCGGAACCAGAGGCCTGACCTGAGGGTCCCATCGCAGCATTCTGTCCCCAGGTAGATTTCTTCAGGCCCACACAGGGTGCTAGAAGTTTCTTGAATGTACTACCAGTATTAAAATTGAGAGATTTCACATTAAGTTCTGAACTTCTGGCTCTTCTTTAAGAACCATGACACCTGGCCATTCTGGTCCTACTTCTCCCACAGCAACAACTTGCAGTTGCTAAAGGATAGCTGCCCCACTTCACTTGAACAGAGCACCCATCCCACAAACTCTCACAAGCCCCACCACCCCTCATCACTCCCTGAGAGTGACAAGCATTGACAACCACCTGTCATTATTCTTGAGTTCTTGACCTCTCATACTAGGGTAGAAGCCCTTGAATATTTGGTCTCGGGATTCCTTTATACTCTTAACAATGATTAAATACCCAAAGACCTTTTGTTTATGTGTGTCATATCTATAAATGTTTACCATATTAAAATTAAAACTTGAGAAATATGTTTTAAATATGAACACATTTATGTCAACAGCAATAACATTTTTAGAAAAAAAAATGCTGGTTTCCAAATAAAAAATACTATAAGAAGAATTTCATGACTTTATATTTTTGAAGGTCTCTTCCATCTTGCATGTCTAGTTTAATCAAATCATCTGTATTCTTATACCTGTTTTTGTATTTAATCTCTTATGATATATTATTTTGGTTATAGCATATGAAAAACCCTAACCTCATACAGTTGCATAAGTACTGAAGATATTGCATATTGATAGCCTCTTCAGACAATGGTAGACATTCTTCTTTGGTACTACACCAAAACTCAACTCATGGTAAATTCCCAGACGTGAGTTACAATGTGGAATCTAAAGTTACAATGATAGAAATTCATCCTACTCTGTTACATTAAAATTCATTGGTCTGGGAGCTGGGGTTTTGGCTCAGCAGTAGAGTGCTTAGTATTAGTGAGGCACTGGGTTCGATTCTCAGCACTGCATATAAATAAATGAACAAAATAAGGGCCCGTCAGTATCTAATTTTTTTTTTTAATTCATTGGTCTGTCTTTCACTTTGAGTTTATCTTCTATTCACACAAGATTGAATAACATCATGCATTGGTGATTTGGAAAATGTTGGTTCGCTCAGTTACAGATGTTCTGACACTGGCACATTTCATTGTATAACATCAAGAAAATCACATTATTTTCTATTGCAGTCTCATCAGAAAAGTCTTTAAAGTCTTTAGGATGCTATCAAGCTCACAGTTTTCCTTATTTTAATATCATCTGAAAGTTTCAGCTTTATCATTGGCAACAAACTATGACAGGCATTTTCCTTGAAGTAACAGGCTAACTCCATTCATTGTTGAGAAAATATCTGCCAGATGCCCAAGTGGGAATAACATATTTTGAATGTCAGCCATTCTTTCAGGTAAAAAACTGTTTCTTAAAGGGGGCGGGGGTTGGCCAAAAAAGTGCAACTCAAGCATTTACATAGGGCTTTTTCCTGAGGTAGCCAACACTTTCCAGTTGCAGGGGGCTTCCTATACACTGTACTTCCAATTTTGTCATAAAGATATGTACACATCAAGGACATTTTAAATGCCACTGACATTTTTTAATGTGGGTACAAAACACTGAAGGATACAGTGACAACTAGAATAATTTGGTGCCACTGCCTCAAGCTGTGATTAGTTTCCAACTGTGTTACCTACCACTAGCTTTTGCACCCCCAGAGTAAGTATCAATACAATGGAAAAGATAAGTAACGTATATTATGAAAATGATTTTGACCACAGAGACTTCTTCAAAGGGTTTCAGTCACCTCCAGGAGTCAAAAGACCACTTCCGAGAACTGTCATCATGGAGAAATATTTCTCCATGTCCATGTCTCTATCAGAAGCAGGGAAAATAAAAGATTCTTTCAGAGGGTGACACATTTTAGGAAAGTGGAAGTGAGCGTGCCACCTATAAGGTTTCAACACCTCCCTAATCAGTCCTGTAGCCGTTGGCAATGGTTTGGATTTAAGCTGAATGTGTCCCTCCAAGGCTCCTGTGTTGAAAGCTTGGACCCCAGTGTGGTGATACAGGTGGCGGTGACACCTTGAAGAGGCAGGGCCTAACAGAAGACTGTTATGTCTTTGGGTTAACGGCCATTGGAAGGGCTTAAGAGCTCTCAAGAGATCTCTTAGTTCTCATGAGAGAGAGTTGCTTTAAGAGTGAGCCTCACCTCTGAATCGCTTTCTGCTTCCTGTTTAAAGATGTCATCTCTTCCTTCTCACACCCAGTTGCCCCCACTGCCATCATCGTGAGGTGATGCATCCAAGGTGAGGTGGGGAGCTTACCAAAAGCCTGCATCATGCTGTTTGAACTTTCAACCTCTAAAACTATCATCCGAATAAACCTCTTTCTTTATAAAGTTAGCCTGCCTCAGATATTTCATTATAGTAATGCAAAATGGACTAAGTATGCAGTAATGGCCTGAACATGTTACTGTGACCATCACCACCCCCATCCATTCCTACCACCCAGAGTGACTACACTTCAAATTGTCAACAGTCCTTCACACCCAATGTGAATGGACAAAAGGGATTACACTTTAGTGACTTAAAAGAGATAAAGTTTGAAAGATGAAGGAGAATATACAGACTTTGCCTAGTTCCTATATTTTGTCTAATAAAAGAATGAAAAGGTATCTTATATTACCAATTTATATTATCAAAAGTGGCTATTAATATTATCAATATTTATTAAGGCACTACAAGGTACTTAATCTTCCCAATGGCCTTTAAAGTAACTTTTATTAAGTCCATCTCACTTAGACTCAGAGTTTACACTCCACCCGCTAGGAAATGGAGCAGGCATTGACACTTAACTGAGTGACTCCCCAGTTCCTCAGTTTCAGATATTCTAAAAACTCTGATGTTTGCAACTGGGATTCACAATAGCAATGCATTTTAAAAATCATGCATGAATTATTTCCAGTGATGGAAGTCATACCAGAGGGGGAGATTGAAAGCGACGGTAAATGGTGCTGACAGTAGAGATTAACATCTACTTTCATGTGCCATGATAAAAATGATGATGGTGATGATGATTATCATTTACTTATTGACAATATTTATGTCAATTCTAACCAAACACAATTCTAGCTTTCAGGGACAGAGCAATCACTAGGGTCCCCAATGAGACAACGTCGCCAGTCTAACCTTTGGTTTACACATTTCATGTAGTTCATTTTGACAATACTGTGAGTCAGAAATTAATATTATACATTAAGGGAGATTGGAGAGAGGGCTCTGGCTCCAGAATCTTCTCCCTGGAGTGTCAGCGAAGCTAATAAACTTTGTTTCTAATACAGATTCCCTTGACTATTAAGTGCTAGTGCTCTATTTCATAACTATTAAACACCAGCAATTACTAGCTCAAATAAGTGCATCAAAATAATGCAACAGTTCCTATCAGAGTAATAAAAAGGAGAGGAATTAATTACAGAATTGTTTACCTGAGAAACAAAACCTATGACAGTGCTAAGTGTTTAACATCCTATCTTATTTGACCTTTTCCTCACTCCAGGTAGGTTTTAATAGCCTTCTTGCAGATGTGGCCCCTAAAGATGAGAGAGAATAAACTCACCCAAGTTTATAGATTACAATGCCCTCCCTCTCTCCTGTAGACCAAGGATTAGCAACTACAGCCCACAGTCTAAACCTGGCCCACTACCTGTTTTTGTAAATAAAGTTTTATTGGAACACAGTAACACCCACACTTTCATTAAACGTGGCTGCTTCTATGTTGCAATAGCCTGAGTAAATGTAATAGAGACCATCTGGCCTGCAAAGTCAAGAATATTTACTATCCAGACCTTTGCGGGAAAAGTTTTTGTAAGGGTTTTCTCAGCCCTTGTGGTGTTGTGATTTCTATTCTTACAGTTTCTTTTTAACCAGGTCTTGAGAGTGGCCATAATCCAAGATAGCCACTCTCTAGTTGAGCCGTGACTGGGTGGGAGACACAGAGAGTACAGCAAACAGGGAAAGAGGGAGAAGACCTGAGGGACTCTACCTTCATGGGGTCCATGGATGTTACCCCACAGGCTTACCTGAAGGGGCTGTGGTTGGCTACTTCAAAGAAAACACACTCAAGGGACTCTGCTGGTGAGTTTGGTTTTATTGTACTCAGCAACTGTGGGATGTGTTGGGTTGAGAGCAGTGAGATAAGGAACAAGTGGGCGGTGTTGCCAACAGTCACACAGGAGGGGACTTTTCAAGAGGCCAAAGGTGATAACCTATGTCAGGCCTAAAAAGGGATGCCAAGGAAGATGTGTGACCACTGTATACTCAATTTAAATCTTGTCAAGGTCATCAACATTCAAAACAGACATACAGATATTATTAACACTGCATTTTGTAAATTCAAATTTATATAACACTTACTTAGGGAAAATTTAAGCAATAAAAATTTTGAATGGTAGTTTTGAGTAATAAGATATTCTAAAATCAGTTTGGGTAGTTTTAGTGCAGTCTCCCCCTGCATTGGTATGAAGTTTCTACTTCTACTTAAGTGTTCTACAGGATATCTTAAGCTGACCAAGAAGCTTGAAGAAGAGTGCTAAGAAGCATTTACCTTCTAAGTAAGTCTCCAAAAACATCACCACTTCTACCCTTAGCCATAGGATTCAGATATACAGATGGTCCACAAGTGATAAAAATTTATTACATGGATAGATGACAAAATAATCACGATGTGATATATTTACACTCTCATTCATTGTTGGATAATACAATTTGTATTCAGTAGGCATCCCTGCTTGTTCCCCAACACTGGCTGGGCCCTGGCACACAATGTGAGTAAAACTCTCAGGTCCCCATCTTTTGGGACCTTATAATCTAGTAAGAGATGCAGACGTGCCAGGACCTTAACTGCACTAACTGAACAAGGAGCAAACACACCACAATCATGCATTAGTTTTCACAACTTTGCATAAACAAAAATGTACACCCGGGCACTCACAAGATGATGGCAAGAAGGTAGGAGACAGAGAAATGTAGCTGAAAAGTCAGCAAAGATGAGAAAAGAGACAAGAGAAGACACCAAAGAGATGTGCTTTTCACTTAGCAAAATTTTCCTTTGGTCTGAAGAGAAACAGAAAGGATGCCAAAGGCAAATGCCAACTACATAGCACATTCTTCTAGATTATTCTTCTATGTTATCTCATTTAATCCTCATAGCTACCCCTTGAAATGGAATTATTTTTGGCATTTAGCAAATAAGACTGAAGCTCGAGTCATTCATAAATTGAAGGGCCAGAATTTAAAGCACATTTCTGCCTGCCTCCTCCTTTTCCTTCTCTTCCTTCTGCACAGCCTAGGTTTCTCGGTTACTGTAGGTGGCATGTGCCCATCAGGGCTTTAAGATGCAAAGACTTAGATTAGATAACAGAAGCAGTTTAGAAAGTTCCACCGCTCAGCTTGAACTAATTTAGATAAGTCATTTGGAAAAACTAATTAATCATGCCCAGTTCAGTTCTGGCTCTCCAGTAAACTAGAGTCTGCTGATCCTTCTTTGCTCTACAAGGAAATAAAGGAGAGAAAGGAGACAAAGAAGAAAGGTTTTGTTCTTGAATTTATCCCAGTGAAAGGTCTAGCTAGTGTGAAAATATTACCAGCAATATATCGTGGTAATAATTGCACATTTTTAACAGCCTCTTCTTTTCTACCTTTCTGAAAACACCACTTTTACCTTGGTCCACCTTTGCAACCAGGATCCAACCTGCAAGGAAAGGGATTAGAATTTTGTCCAGGAAGAAATGCAAAGACATATGCAAAATAATTTATATCTCTGCCACTCAAAAATAATATCACTCAGCAAGCTAATGTCTTTAATGATACTCTTCTCTTTTTTTTTGCCTCTTACAAGAGTTAATTCTAGAAGATCTAAATCATTGAGTTATCTCACAGTACAAAGTAATAATTCATGGTTGTGTATGTTGTTCACTGAACACAGATGATAGCTCTGATTGGGTTACCTTTTGGGGGATAGAGGATACCAGCGATTGAACTCAGGGGCACTCAGGGGCTACATCCCCAGCCATATTTTATATTTTACTTAGAGACTGGATCTCACTGAGTTGCTTAGTGCCTGGCTTTTGCTGAGGCTAGCTTTGACCTGGCAATCCTCCTGCCTCAGCCTCCTGAATCGCTGGGATTATAGGCATGCGCCATCATACCCAGCTTGATTGGATGACATTTATATCATGGATCTTATAACTTAGCTTATCTATTATTAGATCTCTGTTTGATGTTAGTAATTGCTTATCATAGCATAATCATGATATGGCAACTTTCTGACAGATGGGAAATAAATATCATGAAGGAGGACCACTGAAGATTTCCACAAAAAGCTAAATGAGCCAGTAGCATCTTTATATAGAGAATATTCTCTCTTTCTATGTTTCTTAGGCTCTGTTAGTTAGCTGTGGCTGCACAGACGCTGTGTAACAAACAGTTCTAAAATGTCTAGTGACTAAAAAGAGCAGAACTGATGTTGTAGGTTACCGGGGGAAAAACAAAAAGAAATAATTACTTTTTGCAGGTCTGCAGGCTTGCAGTGCTCTGCTAGATTCAGCTGAATCTGGACCAACTTGTCATCAAGAATACAAGTCCAGTTTAGTTCTGCCAGGTGGTCGCTCATTCTGAGACCAACACAGCTACAGCTGCTTGGAACATGCTCTTCTCACGGCCAACAGCAGGGACTCGAGAAGTTAAGCCAAACCCCACAGATGCATTTAAAACCTTTTCTCACATTCCACAAAAGAAAACATGTTTCATAGCCAAATTCATTAGAGGGGAAGAGAAGTATGCTCCTTCCATGGAAGTGGAGAAGGGAGAGTAAATTTTTGCTAACTGAAAGATAACCTGCCATAGACCTCCTCTAAGATACTCTGTGGTACTAGGAAAGTATACTATAGGGAAAGCCATCATTGTTATGGCTCAGAGAATAGTAGACACCATTTTCTGTATTGATTCAGGCCATTTCCTTTGTACCCAGTGCTTTTTGCTTACTGGATTTTCCACACTGTTTTATGATCAGTCTACTCATTTTTTTTATCTTTTTGTAGATTAGTGTAACAGATCATGTGTCAGCAAACATGGTAAATAAAGCACTAGAAAATAAAGATTTCGTCTCTGCAAGATACATAGCACTATATAGACTAAATAGTCTCTGATGCAATTACTCAATGCTACATTAGTACTAAAGCAGCCATAGGCAACACTTAGACAAATGGATGTAACTGTGTTCCAGTGAAACTATTTGCAAAAATAGATGGCAAGCTAGATTTGGTCCCTGAGACATACTTTGTCAACTCCAATATTAGATTCAGCTACAAAGGGTGCATCTCCTCTTATGGTGATCTATTGCTCTACAACATCCCACCCAAAGAAATTGGTCTAAAACAATTATTTTATTTCATCTCATGAGAAATGCATCTACTGGGTTCAGCCAGATGATTCTTCGGCTTCGCGTGATGCGAGTGTCTGCGGATCAGCAGGGCTTGGGCATTTCAGGTGGCTCGCTCACCTGTCTGGCACACGACAAGAAGACAGGACTCAGCTGGAACATTGAAGTCCCAGCTGCTGTGACTCTCCCTTCACCTGGCCTCTCTGATGCCGAGGCCTAGAACTGTCATTTCTGCCTTTTCTACCAGTGAAGCACCTCATCCTTGTCTGTCATTTGTGACCCAGGTCATCTATGCCCCATGCTGGCTTGTTTCAGAGTGTCAACTTTCTTACTCCTGAACCTTCAAGAGAGGTGGGATTATTTTTAATGCTTCACATTCAAACTGGAAGGTAGTTTCTTACCTTATGTTTGCATGTTCCAAACAGCAAAACACCCTACTCTGAAGACCTCTCTCCCAGAACAATGGCACCTCCATCCAGCCACAAGTTATTCAGGGTGAAAGGAAGGGGGTGCCTATCCCCAGTCAAGCCTGCAGTAGCTTCAGACATTCTGGGCATTGCCTAAATTTGTTTCCTCTACAAAAAGACTTAGCCCTGCCTAATATCTGACTGGATGTGCTAAAGATAAAGTCTGTCACAATGAGGCCAGGAAGTGGCAAGGGTTGAGCAGGGAGTTCCCTGGGGCCCCCACATAATGCTAAATCCAGCACAATTCTCCCCAACATAATACCCCCTAGAAATGGCCTACACACCACACCCTGCCCAAACCTGAAAAGTCCTTGAAAATCATCATTTTAGACTTTATAATGAGCTACCACCCTTCTATGGCCACAGTGTAATTTCCATAATGGTAGATGCACTCTCCAATGCAATAAACTTTTTCTACCCCAGACTGTCTGCTTCCATTAATCAGGTCATTCTCAAGGTCAGACATCACTATCTGCCTCTGCCCAAAACTCACAGGTACTTCTTAGCCTCACCCTGAGTCACACCAGCAAACAACCACCTTGACTTGTACCCCCAGCCGCACCCATCCTCACACATTCTTCTCCTCAACCACCTCTCCCTGCTGTCCTGGCCAGCTTGCACCTGTGCTGTCCCCAAAACCTCCTCATCTCAGCCTTCAGCCCAAGACAGGAGACAGAAGGCAAAAAAAGAAACACTGGATTATCACAAGCACCTTGTCCAGCTCCAGACTTAAAAAAGGAGACAACCCATATGCCAAAATACTCAGGCCCTGGGTGTGAATGTTCTGGGATGTGCCTCTGTTTTTTCCTCTGAGTGAAATGGGGCTACCCCCTTCCATCCCTTATTGCATAGAAGGCCTGAGGGCTGGTGGGTGCATCTTGAATCCAACCACCACATACCTGCACTGAATCCCATGTGCTGCATACCTACCTGGCCATAAATCTGAGCTGTCAACGCCCAACAGCGCTCACAGCAGGCATCCTGGAATGGACTCACCTAATCCCTTTCTGATCTGCAGCTGCCTCTTGGTTCTGTACACCATTTCTAGTCCCTCGGACTTGACAGAGAAGCACATTCTCGGCGTCTGTCTTCGCCCTGTCCAAGGCACTGGCTTGGCCTTGTTTACTAGCTTTCACTTTTTTACTTTTAAATCCCCCAAAGTGTCTGTGAGGACCCCACCAGCTTCAGTCCTGTCTGCTGGGGCCTGTCAGAGTAAGAGCAGGAGTTCACAGAGGTCGGGCCTTTTTGTCTTGGGTGCATGGCCCAAATCAGGTACTCCTGAGTGATGCCTACAGACCTTGACCTCCTAAGCAATTGTCCTACCAAAAACAGAGACAACTGGCCCACAATGAGCTATTTCTGAATGAGTCTGCATAAACTACTGCGAAAAGTGATACCCAGAGGAAGGCTAGCCAGACTGAACTACTTAAGGAAAGAAAGCATCTTTGAGAAATGAAATTAATTAACTGCTTCCAAAGGGAAAAGAAAGTAGGAGGTTGGGAGGGGGTGGGAAATTTTATATAAATTTCCAAAGGACAAGGGACTTGAAAGTAAACTCTGGGAATTTCAAGCTCTAAATTAAAAAATGCCGTCCAACATTATGGCTTAGCAGTGTGTGATAGGCGCTCAAAATTGGGATTTGGTTATATACAAAGGAAAGCTCTGACAGAGAAAAACAATAAATTAAATGCATAAATCGAGAGGATTTGGGTTTTAAAAAAAAAAAAGTTACTGCACAATATTCTCTGAGGGTGATTTTAGACTAGACCTTGACAGGGTGAGATTGTGAATATAAAAGCAAGCTTTTGTCAATCAGAAGGCACTTCTGCAGAAAAAAGTTTCTAGAGAATAACCAAAGGGAATTTCAAAGATCTAGTTTACATTCTCTGTGTCTTCGAGCCCATTTCCTTGGGATTTAAGAAACCATAAGGATTTTGAGATTTTTGAAACAGCTCTATAAAACACTGTTCAGAATAAGTCTCACAATCTATGGTGCCTGACGTGGCCATTTTATTTCTGTCTATTGTACCAGATTCCTTTACCCACCAGCCCCCATCCCTCCAGTCCTTGCAAGGTTTGACCAGCTTCCCTGTGCAGGGGGAACAGTAGCTACATCTTATCTGTCGATCCCAGAACTCAGAAACACAAAGGAAGAGTGGGAACGTGTCCAGGTGAGGAGGTTCTGGAATCAGAACACACCCAAAGGAAAGAAATCCATGAGCTCTCATAAAAGTGATCCCCAAACAGGAAAGGGATACTCACTGCCAGTGTCTGGGCTGAAAGGAGTTTCCATTAAAACGAATAACTTCCATTCATTCAGCTCTGCGTGAGGAACTTTATACATTTGACCTCCTTAATCCTGCCATTTGACCCTGAAGATGGGTCTACCCACCGTTTGATCTCTGGGAATTTTGATCTTCTTGTATCCAAAAATTTAGCAGACAATGCTTCAGGACAACTGTTGCCTCCTCAGTGTGGGGTTTGTGTGTGTGTGTGTGTGTGTGTGTGTGTGTGTGTGTGTGGTTTTCTCTGTCCCTCTCTGGCCCTGCATCTGTGCATGATGTTTCTTCCTCTGTATTTTTGTTTTGCTGGCTCCCTGTCTGACTGCCACTGTGAATCCCCCACTTTCTCTGAATCTGTCTTTGTCTCTGCATTTTTCTCTGTGTCTTTGTGTCCGTGTGTCGACATGTATATTCCTTTATGTTTCTTTCTTCTCTCTCTACCCTCCCTGTGCCTCCCTCTTTTTCCCTTTTCTGACTCTCATTATCTCTGTATCTGATCCAAAGGAAAACAATTTCATTAAAGATGGAAAAAAGTCAAAAAGCATTTACTGTAGCTATCAGAATATTGATCCGGATGTTAAAATGAATTATTTGGGGTGACTTAAAATATATATTTAAAAAATATTGGTATGATTCTCTTAGAATTTTTGTATACACCATGCCCTTGGAGTAAAATGACAAGGTCAAAATCTTCCAGACTCCAGACCAGGCCATGGGCACCTGCAGTCTGCATGGCCCATTCCAGCAGCCCCCCAGACTGTGACTGGCTGCAGGCTTTATAAAAAAAAAAAAAAAAAAAAAGAAAGAAAGAAAAAAAAAACGGAGGGGGAGGGACTTCTTAGATGACAGGACATCACTGAGGAGTGACCAGCATCATGCCCCTGTTTCACTCGTCTCAGGGAATTGCAAGCCTCTGAACAGTAAGCTCTACTGAAATCTCATCCTCAATGCCATAGTAATAAGAAGTGGGGCCTTTGGAAGGTGAATAGGTCTTTAGAGTGCTGCTTTTTAAGCAATTAGTGTCCTTGTAAGAGAAGTCTAAAGAATCTTGTTCACACCTTCCACCATGGAGGGAACCATTAGAAGGTGCCATGTATGAGAAACAGGCCTTCACCAGACGTCAGATCTGCTGCCCATTCCCACACTTCCCAGCCTCCAGAACTGTAGGCAAAGACTTTCTGTTGTTTATAAATTACCAAGTCTCTGGTGTTTTTGTTATAGCAGCCCAAAGGGACTAAGACAAATCCAATAACATATTTGAAGTACCTTCCATTTACCTCTCACACATCTTACAAGGGCACTATTATTATCATCTCTACTCTCCAGAAGAGAAAACTGAGGCACGAACAATGTAAGTAACTTGTCCAAATTCCATGCAATTAGCCAGGAGATAAGCTGAGATCCACCACAGGCTGGAAACTACCACCCACCCAACGTCACCTGTACCTGACTGCGGACGATGAACACTCGCGTGTGGTGAAAGTGCTGGGTCTCCTTTCTTCTCTAACGAGCTCTCACAGAGCCCAAGATGGAAATATGCTTATCTTCAGATCAAACAGCTTGAATGTGCTGAGCAGCACAGAAAATATGGGGTCATTTCAAAGGGGGACTAATTTCTTTGAGAATTAAGGGGGAAAAAAATCACATCTCCCTTGACTTTTTATTTAGAGAATAATCTAGAAAATTTTCCTCTTTCTCTTTCACTGAATACAATTTATCTTTATCAAACCAGAGAAGAATGTAGTTCCAGCTGGGAGCTGCTCACAAAGCCTTGTCGAGATGAAAGTTACAGTAATAGATACACAAAGCAGGTACTTTTTATCTGTGAAGAGCTGGCTTCATACGATTCTTTCATAAAAGTAAAAAATAAGACATTGTGTTTAATGTGGAGCATACATTTGTCTACATCACAAAAAAAAATAAAGGGCGGGGGAATGGGACTAGCCACCGGGATGGCCTAAATCCTTCACTGTCTGTATTTGGTCTTGCCCAGCTGTTCCATAATAGTGGAAAACCTGCTTTTTAAGCACCTGAAGTACAGACCAAGTGGCCAATTTAGTCTCAAAGCAACCGCATTTGTTATCTGTCCTAAACAGGAGCCCAACCCATACTTTTTACTCAGCTAAAGAAAGGCAACACTGAAAATTTTAGTAAACAGGACAATTGATGGTACCTGGCTTTGTGTCAAGCAAAAGCCAGCCTCTGCATTGAAAAGTCCTGACCTTGAAAAGCTGGTTAAAATGGATGATGCGTGGGCTGCTGGCTGGAGACCCAGCCGGGAAGTAGGTCAGCAGAGCTGTAGGCTGACTTCTGTCACTCGCAGTCTGAGCTCGTGCAACTCAGAGGGGGAAAAAATGTTCTCTGGAGAAGAGACTGTGTGTGGTTCCAGGCAGCACGTCGTATGGACAGAGCCATCGCCACCAAATGAAATCATCCTGGGAAACCGTCAGCCTCTGCCACGTCCCTGGAGGCTCTTTTCTGCTCCTTTAATTAATTAGGGTTTGGTGGGGGTTTTTCTGGCACGGAGGGAGGTGGTATTTTGTTTTGTTTTTGCTTTTTTTGTGTTTGTTTTTCAACGGCCCAAACAAAATTTGCTGTCCATTTTCTCCGGGCCTCACCATACTGTCACCTCTTACCGGCAGTCTGCCAGGCACTTAATGGCCCTAGCTGGGCTGACAGCCAGGGATGGGCTAGTGAGGATGCACAGATCTCCAGAGGACTTCAAACAGGGCACAGGAAACTCCCTGTGCTGGAAGTCAAGCTCTGGACCACCCGCCCGCCCCTCACTTGCACTAAGAGGGACTATAAGGGATTGTTCAAAGGCAAAGTTTCTGGAATCCCCTGGGTTCGCTTCTGGAAGGCTTTAGGCACATATCCTAACCTTTCTGTGTCTCAATCTCATACGTGAGATGGGGCGAAATGCATAGTTACATCGTGGGGTTCTACTGTGCAAACATAAAAACAAAAGAGGGGGCTGGGGTAGTGGCTCAGGGGTAGAGGGCTCACCTAGCTCTACTGGGTTTGATCCTCAGCACCATATAAAAATAAATAAATAAAATAAAGTTATTGTGACCATCTACAACTCAGAAAGAAAATATTAAAAAAAAGAAAAAAGAAAAGAGCACATTGGAATTGGAATAACCCAAAGAGGATTAACCAAAAAAAGAAATTAATTACAAAGGAGTATGTATGGAGGATGTAACAAAACCACAGAGGAGGCACAGTGCCCCAAGGCTAATAACAGTGGATGCCATTATCATGCCCAGGCCTGAGAGGACACTGGGACAAGTGTGGGTGTTCACATCCAAGGAAGCTCAGGGCTCCATGCTGGCAGCTGTGGCCTTGGATGCAGGGCTGCAACCTGTGGGCAGCAACCCTACAGCAACAGAGCAGAGAGAATAAGCGCACTGGCCTCTCTCTGCTCCCTCCCTTAACATCTCCTCCTGCCCATTACCTAAACCAAAAGAACCCAGAGGGCAAGGGAGTCCCTTCCTACATTCCCCATAAGAGGCCCAGCAGGGCAGAGGAGGGCTGAGAGTAGGCCTGCAGGGGCAAGAGGGAGAGCCCGCGACAAGGACGAGGCATCCTAGGAAGGGAAAGTTGCAGCAGGAAAAGACCCTCAGCCTCACCTCGCCTGGTTCTGAGGTCTCTGCTCCTGCAGGAGGATCCAAGTCCCAGTCACTGGCGCTCTGGCACCAGGGCCTCTGAGACCTTGGGCTAGTCCCTTCCCATTCTCACATTTTGTTTCCTCGTCTATTAAATGAGGGCATTTGAGAACGAGATGAGTTTAGGACTTTTGCAACCTATTGTGCTATGATTGCATCCAGAATTTGAAGTCATTTATAAACAGCTTTTCCCAGTTTTATCTGTTCTTGGGTCCAAGCTGTATTGCTAGACTTGAGTAACACAGTGGGAATCATAGGGGTTCTTTAAATAAGGGACAAGTGCCGGATATAGCCACTGTCCTCTCCCATCCTGTCCCAGAAACCCTCAAGACTCCTAGGGGTCTCAGTCTCACATCCACCTTGCCCCATGAAGAAGCAAAGTCCAACGTAGGAGTAAATTGGCCTGTGCTCCTCCAATGACCCAGAACCCCTCCCCTGGAGAGTTTACCCACTCTCAGCATCTATCTAACAACTTTCAAAATAATTTTCTTATTGTCTAAAATATACGTTTAGTAACACTTTACACATGCCTCCAACATAAAAGACAGTTAAGATCAGACAGTTCTAGCTAAATCAGGATCAGTCCCCCGGGGCTGGCCTCTTAGCCAATACAGCTGCAGAAGCCCTTCTGGGGAAGCCAGAACCTGAAGCTCCTGCCCCACAGCATCCTTCAGATTTTCCTCCAGATGATTTCAGTCACTCTCCCAGATCTTCCCTTCTCTCTTGGGTGCTGGACCAGAGATGCCCAACTAGCCAATTGCTATCTCCAGGGAGATTTGGGAGTCCAGGCAGGGTCTGAACCTGACCCCTGGAGGAAGCTCAACTCTGAATCAAGTCCTTTCAGACACACGATTTTACTCTGTCCAGTACAAGCTTGTCCTTCTTCAGGTACACACCAAAGTGAGCAGCCTGGTCAGGTCTGGAACCCATCCCTCCCACTGGCATCCACTATCTCCATCCCAATAGCTGCTCAGAGACCAGAAACAGGAAACCAGCTGACTTGATGGGGTTTCTGTGATTTTTTAAATTATTATTATTTGTACCAGTGGCTACCATCTTCTTTTCCTCTTACCACTGAAGTTGTCTCCTATGTGTTTCCACCTCCGCCCTAGAACACCATGCCAGCTGCCCCAAGGGAAGGACGGTCCGTGCCTGTTGAATGTGTGGCCATGTCCCCATGCCTAATACAATGTCTAATGCTCTTAATGCACTAGGATATATCTGGTGAGTGAAACTCTAAATCCCCCGGTCCTATTCCTGTAGGTCATTTTCTCTAACTAGGTTTCAAGCCTCCAAAGCTAAAAATAACCAAGTTTTGACTCAGCAATTGGCGAATCTCCAGGTTACTTTTAGCTTCTGAGGTTAAGGAGGAAAAGTGGGCCAGACGTAGCCAGAACACACTGCCTGTCACTGAATCCTTGCACAGCCAATGTAGATGCCCACGTGCAGCAGATACGGATGAAGGCTAGCTCTGCCTCTTCTTTTCCCAGGAGTGTCAACCTTAAGAGCCTACAATTTCTCGAATTTTATAGTTCTCTCCCACAAGACTGTTAGCTCTCAAGGAACAAGGACCCTCTTACTCATTTTTGTTTAGAAGTGGACCTGAATAACAGTGTGACAAACATTTGTGATTTATCAGCAATGCCAGCCAGAGCAATAGAGTGTGGGATCGTAGAATTTTAGGACTTGAAGGATTTCAGCCACCATCTGCTGTCATTTGGATGTGGTTTGTCTCCCAAAGGTTCATATGCTGGAAGCAAGTTTCCCAATGTAATGGTATTGAGAAACGGAGCCTACTGGGAGGTTATTAGGTCACTAGGGGCACCTCCCCTGCAACGGGATTAATGCCCATCTCGTGCCAGTGGATTCGTTCTTGTCCTATTGGTTCAAGCAACAGCAAGTTGTTAAAAAGCCAGCTCATCTTCCTCGTCCCTCCCTCTTGCTTTTTTTCTCACACACTGTTGACACACACCAGCTAATCTGCCATGCTGGAATACAGCCAGAAGGTTCTCACCAAAAGCCAGGGACATGCTGTTCAGACTTTCCAGCCATTAGAATTATAAGCCAAATAAATCCCTTTTCTTCATAAAATAGCCACCCTCAGCCAGGTGCGGTGGTGCACACCTGTAATCCCTGTGGCTCAGGAGGCTGAGGCAGGAGGATCATGACATCAAAGCCAGGCTCAACACCAGCAAGGCCCTAAGCAACTCAGTGAGTCTAAATAAAATACAAAATAGGGCTGAGGATGGGGCTCAATGGTTGAGTGCCTCCGAGTTCAATCCCCAGTACAAAAAAAAAAAAAAATACTTTGACAAAGTAATATAAAAATGGACTCAGACACTATTTAAATCAGTTCTGTCCAATCTGTTAGCCATTAGCTATGTGTGGCTATTGAAATATAAATAAAAATTAATTAAATTGAAGTTGTATTACTCAGTCATAGTAGCTACTTTTCCAGGGTTCCATAGTCACTGGACAGCGGTTGTCATAACGTGAGGCAAACAGAGAACATGCCCATCATTGCAGAGAATCCCTTTGGACAGCCCTGAAAAGGGTCTCATTTTACAGCCACAGAATTGAGTCTCAGAAAAACAGTGATTTTTCCTGAGTCACACAGTGAGGGAGAAACAGAAACTCAAGAGCAAGAATCCAAGTCTCCCGGTTAGAGCACGGTGTGTTTTGAACGCTGGACTCACAAACCCTAGATGCACACTGCGGAGGATAAATGCTAGACCCAGCAAAGGATGGGGAACCGAGGCTTCCCACAGAAAGCTGGAGGCCAAGAGATCTGAAGCCGGCCGGATTGTGAGTTGCTTCTTTTTTGTTTTGTTTTTTTGTTTTTAAGCCTTTCAAAATTGTTTTCATTTCAATGTTGGAGGTTAATTCCCAAGATGGACACTCTTTTTGAAGAGTCTCTTTTGATTTTAATTTCTTAAGGTCCTCATTTGAACTCCCCTTTTTGTTTATATTATACCCAGCCCACAATTTTCCTTTCTTTCCAGGTAACTTGATCCTCGAAAATGTGCACAATCCATTCAAGCCCCCCTGCTTTTAATTAAACATCGACTTGTTCTTTCAAGTGGGTCTTTTAGGATTTTACATTGTCTTTTCTAAATCGATTTTGTCTTTTCCTGAAATTACATCGAATCGAGTTCTCAAAAATGTATTTCTTAATCTTTAAATAGCTTGGAATGAATTTTGGCAACATCTCAAGAAATCCTATAAAAGGGAAGACGCCGGCTCTCCCCGTCTCCCTCCCAAGTAGAAACAGGGCACATGGAGCGAGTCAAGGCCTGCACACACAGACTGCGGGCATTTAACATCCAACCGAGGCCCATAAACCCCAGGCTTCAGATTCCACGTCTAAAAGGAGTCCACACATGTTGTCCCAGAATAGTGCATTCGAACCTTCATCTTTATTAAAGCAACACTGTGGGGAGAAGGTGGAAGGGAACCAGCTCCTGCCACAGGAGGCCTGGACTTCAGTGGAAACATTTGCCAAGAGAGTCACACCAGCCGTGCTGGCAGCCCTGGACCCGGGAGTCAGGGTGGTCAGGCCTGGGGTTGGCCGGGGGAGCGGCAGGCTGGGGGAATCGAGCTCCCCAGGTGCTCAAGCTCCCAAATGATCCAATCAGGCTGCAGATATCTTCAGAGTCTGCACAGGAGACCTCCCTAAGAGACATATGGAGGGGAGGGGGGGACATTTAGGAAAATTTCCCTGGTGAGTCCTGTCTTTCGTGGTACGTCTTCTAGGGTTTCTGAAGATTCCATTATCCTCATAAGTGAGATTCTTCACGTTACCGAAAGAAGGTGCTTAGTGAAACCTCTAGCTCTCCAATCATGGCAGGCTTGGATTTGAAACACTCCCACACATCCAACTGCCTCTTCTTCCCTGAAGACAGAGGCTTTAATGTTTAACAAATAAAGAGAGAGGGAGAAAGAGAGAGGGGGGAGGGGAAGGAAAGAAAAGAGCAGCTCTCCATATACCAGCCATCTCCCTCCTCTTAAAGAAAAATGTTACCTAAAAATGACGGTATCAAAGTCACAATATAGTAGCAACCTTTAAAATGTAAGTTCTGGTTTTTGTTCCTAATGAACAAAGAAACATGGTTCCCATAACCTGGAGCCATGTGTGCACACATGCTTCTGAGTGAGGACTGGCATTGTGATCTATGTCTACCTCTTTATACTACAAATGAGGAAACTGAGGCCCAGAGAGGTTAAAGAATTTTAACAGTTCACAGGTGGCTGAGCCGAAAATTGGGCCAGGTGTCCAGACTCCACACCTTTCTGAACAAAAGAAGAAGAAAAAAAAGTCATTTGATTACTTAGAGCAAGGAGAGAACTGTTTAAAGGTGGGAAATCAACACAGGCTCCTTACCCTCCCAGATCAGCCGTGAATATGGGCAATTAGGGTCATTGCTAGATTAAAAATATAAAATGGAGAAGCAGAACAAAGCATACTAGAAGCAGCATCAGCCCTTTGTATTATAAATCTGATGAAAATGAAGGGTGTGAAAATATAGTCTTGCCCACAAAAGGCCTCAGAAACCATGTAGCACCGTGCAAACAGAAGGGAACGCAGTTCTAGTGGGTACCATGGGAGCTGCAGGAGCCAGCAGCCTCTCCCAGGAGATCGCTGCACGTACGTGTAATTGTGGCATCTGCAGGCAGCTTCGCTGCCCCTTCCTGCCATTTCCACCCACTGGAGATGATGACCATGGGGTCAGGTTGGCTCTGACATGAGCAGCTCAAGCAGCCTCCGTGCTCCTCGCTGCTTCCCTGCACGGTGGGGAGAGAGGAAGGACTGCCGTGCTCCAGGCACAGCTTCTTTCCGGTCAGTTGGGTCTTAAATCGTGATGGAGAGTGTTGACGTCTTACTCTTTTCATGTGCCCTAGTTTGGATGCTCCTTTGCTTCCTGTGTCCACATCTGAGGCTCGTCTTTTCAAGATGGCCCCGGGGCCACTGGAGCACTTCCCCCGCACTGCCAGCCAGGAGTACCTAGGAATCCACCTCTCCCTGGGAGGCCCTTGACCAGTGGCAGGCATCTGTGCAGAGGGGCAAGCCCATCTCCCTTGGACACTCCAGAGCAACTTAACTCCAGCGTTCCCCAGCCATCAGAAGGAAGTTACCTCTGGGGGCTTTGGCCTGAGATTTCACATTCACCTCGCCTCTATTCCCTCCCCTGACCTGTGAGCACTTCCTTCCTAAGTTTCTTGCAGACAAATCCTCCTTTTTCCATCGACTTCTGGGGAACCAGACCTAGGACTTCTTTCTCATCCCCTCTGAAGCTGGTATAACGTAGACCTACAGGTACTGCTCTAGCAGCTCTTTCTAGAGGCTGAAGCACATCCATTGTCTCTTCAGCTCCCTGGAGATCCTTTTCCACCAGGCTTATGAGAAAGGTGCTATAATTGATTATTGATGTCTGCCATGAGATATGAAGGTTTTGAGGACAGGTTAATGCATGTGAAGATTTTCCATCCCTAATCTAGAGGAAAGAACACAAGGAGATCTGTTTTTATTCCAGGACTTAAGTCAGTCCAAAAGCGTGCAGATGGCTCTCTGCCGTCCATCTCATGAAGGTTTATTATCTGACCACTAATAGAGTATACATTGACCTAGAAGATTCCCCCTGCAGTTGCCCTTGGAATCTGTGGCAGAAGTGGGCAGCTCATGGAGAACATAGTAGGGGGAGCTTCTGGGCCCATCTCATCATGAGTACAAAGTGTTGGATCGATGGGGCTAGAGCTTGGGAAAGGCAGGTCATGAATGAGCTCTTTTGGTGCAGGCAGACTCTGACAGCCTCAGCTCAGCTCAACTTGAACTTGGACAGACCTGAAGGTGTGCATATATTATATGAATATCACAGACTGATGACAGGCTCAGGGCATGTTTGAACATTAAGCTGTTAAGCAAGTAGCAAAGAAGATATTAAGAGACACTGAAGAGCAGAATCTATAAAGCAAGCTGGTCTCAGAAATTCAGAAATAGAGGCCAAGTCCTGGATGTCACAGATGAGGAATATGTTATCAGGACATAACCCTGGAGGCTTTCTCACCCAAGTCCTGATTTTTGATGGTTTTGTCCCCTTCTGTTTTATTGAGGACCTTAAGCAAATGCATGAATTTTGACATACTGATATAATATTTCCATCATCCCAGAGGGCTCCCCATTCCCCTTTCTGGTCCATTCTCTTCCCCAGAAGAAATCACAATGCAAACTTCTATCACCTTAGCTATGGCTATTCTTGAACTTCACATGAATGGAATGCTACAATATGGACTCTTTTCTGATTTTTTTTGCTATATATTGCATCTGTGGTTCACTCATGTTGTTGCATGTATAAGTAGTTCATTCTTTTTTGTTACCATGTACTATTGCACCACAGGAGCACACACACATGGATAGTTTGTTCATCCACTTGGATAGTTTCCAATCATTTCCCATCATGACTGAACATTCTGTACCTATGTTTTGGTGGACATGTGCACTTGCTTCCCTTGTTGAGTGACCTTGGAATAGAATATCTGGACCACAGGGGAGGTATACGTTTACCTCTAGATGGTCCGGTCTGGTGATTTCCTAAAGTGACAGTATCAGTTTACACTCTTACCAACTCGGTATGAGAGTTCTCCATAACCCACATCCTTGTCATCTCTCCATATTATCAGTCTTTTGTCTTTTAGTCATCCTAATGGGTAGGAAGTAGAATCTCATTATGGTTTTAATTTGTATTTCTCATCTAGGACTATTATCCTCCTGCACTGATGTTGGTGCCCAAAAGTTGACCATCTCTTCCATAACATCTTGAAGTTGCCTCTTTACCCTTTACATGTAGAAAGCTCCTCTGCTTGCATTGGCTACCCCATGGGCACTTATAAAGGTGGTCAGTCCTGGAAACAAAGAGATAAGGACTGCAACAAGCCAACTTGTACAATGGAGGCTTAGTGGAAATGATGGGACTTTGACGCATCACTGATTTCGGCAGCCAGGCTCAGCCATTCCTAGAGATGGCGCTTCTAGATATCTCTCCAGATCAAATGCCAGTCAAGCGTTTGTCTTATCCAGCAGAGCTGAGGAAGCCAAGCAACCAAGCAAGTGTGGAGAAAGGACATTGTGAAGATGGAGTGAAGCGGGAAACCATGCCCAGAGCACCCAGTTATGCAGAGCCCCAAACCAAATATAAAATCCAGAATGCAAACCTCCAAGCAACCATGCTCTCCAGCTGTCGTGAACACGGTACCTCTCGGGAGAGAGTGCCAGGCACTGGGGGAACCAGTGGCCAGCAGAGTTCAGGAAGAAGGGTGTGTGGTTTTTTTCTTCCTTTTAATCTGGGAGCATGAGTTCACTGAATCCCTGGGGCATCCATAAAATACGCAAGTTGGGTTTTTTTAGCTTATTATCTATTCAAATAAATGAGGCACCGCTTGATCCAATTGGTCTTCAACTTCAGAATCAGAAATAGTGCTGTCCTGAGAACCTACTCATGGTGCTGAAGGCACCAATTCAGAATCAGTAGTTTTACATGTGGCCCTAAAAGCTACTTATCTTAGAACCTCAGGCAAGTAACTTCCTCTCGGTGAGCTTTATTTTTCTCATCTGTGCCATGTGACTAGGTTCACATCTAAGGTCTCTCAAGATCTGGTTCTCTGGGTCTGTGATACTAGGTAAGGCCCTTCAATCTAAATATCAATCAAAGTACGTCACTTTGCCAAGACACAAATGTATCCATTCCCATGCAGAGCAATTAGGCCTGGGCCAGTTCCTGCCACACGTCCAAGATGATAGAAAGCCTGACCCAGATTCTGAGCTGTATAATTGAGCATTAAGACACAACAAGGGCCCCGTTGCGGCATCATAATGCATGCCTGGCTGATTTATTAAGCATCTAACTTAGAAGTGCATTGTTCCGTAATGTCTTATAGTTTAGGCAGCTCTCCATGAAAAACACTTGTGGTGCGGACGGACAGCTGTGGTCAGATCCTGTCATATCCCACACCTTCCAACCTCCCTGTCCCTTATGCTGCAGATTCACCTCCCTTCCCGCTCTTCCTCTGTGCAGAGCCCCTGTTCTCTCCAGTCTGTGGCGCCCCCTGTTGGTGCTGGGAATTTTGTCAGCAGCTCCAGCTCTCCAGCATCAGCCTCCTAGTTGAAGAACAGTAGCCAATCACATGGTTGCTGGAGCAGAGTGAGCCTTAATAATGATGCCAGGCCAAAAACAAACAGAGAAACCGAGAGGTGGGGCCCCACAGCCTGTCCCCTTGCCCAGCCTAATATCCTCAGTAGCACTTATCTCTTCTTTCCACATTTTTATTTATTTAAGCTACTTCTGTTATCTGTCTTCCCCACTGGAATTTAAGTTCAATGATAGGAAGGTCTTGGTCTGTTTTGTTCTCTGTGGAATTTCAGCACCGGGAGAGTTGCTTGGTCTTTGGGGCACTTGGTGAAATTTGTTGAACAAGTCATTAATAAATGGGTATGTCAGGGGGTAGCAGAGCTCTCGAGAAATAAAGCAGAGTAAAGAGGACAGGGTATTTAGAATACAAGAAGGGACGTATTTCAGATAAGGTGGCCAGGGCAAGCTGTCTGGTAAATCTGTCTTAAGCAGAAACTTGAATGAAGTGAGAAAATGAGCCACTCGGAGACATAGAAGAATGTTCTAGATTCATTCATTGTCTACAGTTGCTTTCATGCTGCCCCAGATGTCCACAGAGACATGGTGGCCTGCAAAGCATCCAGTCCTCTCCAGGAAGAACATGCCGCCCCTGCCCTGAGTCATCAGGGCCACTGTAGAAATTAGACGCCACTGGGTGTAACTGGAGCAGAGGAGTGACATGATCAGAATTAAGACTTAAAAGGATCAAGACGACTGCTGAAGAAAGGTTCAAGTGTGAAGGTGGTAGCAGGGAAATCAATTAAGAAGTGATAAATGAAGGAGGTTAGACTGCAGACATAATCAGATTAGAAATACATGAAGTCCAGCAGTTCTCACAGCCTGGTGGGGAGCTGGGTGGGGTTTACCCTCAAAGATTTGGAGTTCATATGGGAGAGTTGCAGAGTTCTCTGAAAAAAAAAAAATAGGCAGTTTTTTCCAAAGTAGGGAAGAAACCACAGCAATGATGCTAAAGGTTGCCCCAAGCTAGCCCCTTCCTGGCCATCTGCTTTGGGCTGCATGTTCTGAGCTTGGGCTGGGTCCAGAAAAAACATGCTTCAGCCCTTGGTGTCTCTGGTGCCTAGTGGCTCCCCTCAGAGCACCTAGCTGGAGGAGTATCAGAGCTTGGAGCCATGGCCAGAGATTAGAAAAGGAGGTGATGCCAACAGAAGATGCTTAAAAAGAAAGTGTGCGAGTCACACACGTCCTTACAGTCAGCCCAGGGACCCGCGAGGCTGGGGTGGAGTTGCACTCCCGCCATCTCCCTGGACACACCTCTGTTCTTGACAGTTTTTAAACCAGATATCTACCATTCATGGATTATTTGAAAAGGACTCAGTGAGATCATGGGGAAGCTAAGAAGGCTCAGAAGGAAAGGGAATACAAGATGAGTTTGGGAGTCTGACAGCCCCAGGCTTGAACATCCTAAATATAATTTTTTTTTAAATTGTGTGACATAGGGCAAGTTGCTTAACTTCTCTGTGCCTCAGTTCCATCACCTGGTAAATAAAGGGGACTCAACAGCAAAGTTGTTATGAGGATTGCAGATGACATGTAAGTATGTACGAAGTCCCCGACTCCTATCAGCAGTTATTATTGATGAGATAGAATTACATGATGGAAGGAGTGAGCTGTGTCTAGCAGCTGTGTAGTCTGGAGAGAGAGAAATAGCTTTTCTCAGCCTCCCGGTTTCATGTGTGTGTGAAAGAACTCCAACCGGACCTTAGGAGGAAGGGGATTAAACGAACTTTGAGCTCAGAGCAGATGTAAAGCTACGGAGAGAGTGCTGGCAGAGGGGACACCCCAGGAGGCCGAGATCCTGTCATTGTTAGTGAAGGTCCTGGACTCCTGAGGTCAAGACCTTCAATGGGGTGTAGGAAGGAAATCGACAAAGTCCCCAGGTCCACAGCAGGCCAAGGCAGAGAGGCCCAGAGGCCAAGAGCCCAGGACTGGTGGAGATGTGTGAGTGGCCAGGCCCTGGGAATCCACATCGACCAGGACATGAGGCCCTGAAGGAGTCTCTCCTTTCCCTGCAAAAGCCAGGGCTATGGGGAAGGCAAGAGGCCAGAGTTATGACAGATCACTGGGTCCCCTGCAATAAGGCGGTAAAATTCTCCGCCCTTGCTGGCTCCACCCGCCTCAGGCTCCTCACAGTACCACTGGCAGGTGAGCCTCGGCGAGCTCAAGATTTTGTACAGAATTACAAGTATCACAGAGTCTGAAGACTGGCAAAGAGCCAAAAGGTCAACCAGCATTGTAGCAGAAAGACGGGAAAGTTGCTTCCTCTCTGAACCAGTTTCTTCATCTGTAAAATGAGGAAATCACCTTGTCTAAATTTGTATGAGATTTAACTAAGGTTTGAGAATAAGGAAATAAGAAATCAGGAAAGTAGAAAGGATGTGGTTGGCAGCCTCCCAAGCTCCCACTTGGCCAAGGGTCCATCAAAGTGTCCTAGGCTCCTGGCCCCCTGATCTAGGCAGCAGGCCTTCCCATCCCAGCAGACCAGGGGCCTGTTAGAGTAGGGGCTCTATCCACATCCAGGTGAGTCCATGTATAGCTCTGCAGAAATGGAGAAGTCTGGGACCCCGCCTGAGACTCTGGACAGCTCCCGGGGATCCTAGGGAAGTGTTTCAGTGGGACCTAGTGGGTTTCTATGGGCACGTGGAGGAGACTGCATTTTGGTTCATGAAGGACACACAGCAAGGAGTGACCCAGGGATGATGGGCAAGCTCCAGCTCCCCACTGGCCCTCACTACCAACTCCTGACCCTATCTGAACCCTAGGTTGGCCTGGAATCACCACAGAGGCCAGAGCCCCATACTCCTAGCAGGCTGCATATCTAAGGCACTAGCCACAGTGTTCCTATGGACCACATGACAGACACTCCCTGAACACCTGCCTCGCTAAACGAGTGAATCAGTGGGTGGGTGGATGGACGAATACCAAAGTTCCAACTGTTCAGGGTGGATTCCTACAAACTTTGATGCATGCTCCCGTCATGAAAACCACACTTTGCCATCTGAGCTCTAGACTTGAAGGTCAACAGATATGGCTTGGGATCCGTCCAACCTGTTTCCTTCTCCACAAAAATGGCAGTGACCATGGCTTCTGAGTTGACATTACAAGATCAACAGTCCAATGAGCATGGCCATGAATGTGGTGGAAATGTAACAGGATGTACAAAAGTAGCAGACTTGCAATGACCTGAAGTTTTCAGAAGCTTCTGCGAACCCACTAGAGGTGAAAAGGGAGAACACTGCACATTGAGCTGAAGGGACCTTTCCTTCCTTTCTATGCAGCTTTATTTCTGTAAAGATACACTGAAACGTTAGATGATGACATCTAATGACAAAATGTAGAAACTTCTATAACCACTTCTACAAGAATGTTAATATGTTTTGTCATTCCATGTTTACTTTTGCTATTGTCTCATTATACTACATATTATAATAATGAAGAAGACAGTAAGTCGGTGATCCAGACGAAATCTGGTTCTGCTGGTGAGGGTGGTGGCCTCCCCACTCCCCCAGAAATCCAGCTAAACTCTTAAGGAAAAATCCCAGGAATCATAAGAGAAGGGACTTTGCCCGCCTCTTGAACACATGAACAAAGAGCAGCAACTACTGCGTTACAAGGGATTCAACTCATCACAGTGTTGAAATGCCATGACCAGTTAATGACAGCCCTGCTGCCTGCTCAGCTACCCCTCAAGAGTTTTATAGTCACTTATGTTGGATGAATCTCAAAACTGCAAGCATGTGTGAGAGGGCTCAAATATTGTCATGCAAGTTTCCAAACCCATAAGCTATTTTACTATTAATTAAAGAAAATATATCAGCCAGGCACTATGGCACACGCCTCTAATCCCAGGGGCTCGGGAGGCCGAGGCAGGAGGATTGCGAGTTCAAAGCCAGACTTAGCAATGGTGAGGCACTACAGAATTCGGAAAGACCCTATCTCTAAATAAAATACAAAATAGAGCTGGGGATGTGGCTTAGTGGTTGAGTGCATCTGCATTCAATCCTCCCTACTAAAAAGAAAAAGAAAAAATCATTAATTAAAAAAATATATATATAAAGGAGAGCAGGGTTAGTTTTGTTACACTTCCACAACTACTCGCTGAGACACTGTTGCTCTGAAGCAGGCTTATTTCCTCAGGTCTGATTACACTTTCCAAATCACTTGTATGTTCCATGTTTTAAAGCACAACACTCCGAAAACATGCCATAACAGGAAATCAAACGTTAGTACAGGGAAAGGTCAGGTGAGAATTACCATTAAGTTCAAATGTTAATTTTGGGGAAATTCGTATTAGTCATGTGAAAGCACAAAAGAACAGAAGGAAAGCCAGAATTCTGATGAGAAAGCTAAACCATGCATTCAGCAAGTTCTCTTTCTGCTCACAGAAGAGGGTGAGCAGGGAGTTGGAGCAGCCTCTGCCACTCTTGCATGTCGTGTCACTACACAGTGGGTCCCAGCTGAGTGACGAAAGGTATCTCGGGGTGGGGGTGGGGGTGGGGGGGGGGGCTTTATCACTTATGCTTCTTGCTTACATCACAAAGGAGCTAAATGGTCAGCACTTTCCTGCTTCTATGGTAAACATGCAGAAGAGTCAATGTTTCTAAGTTCGGGGTTTGATTTTTTTTTTTCATTGCAGCCGTAGAGAAATGAGCTTTGCTGCAAGGTTGCTTTTTCCTAATTCCTAACATGATCACTGTGTGCCCTTATGTGACTAATACTGTCAAATGGGAGAAAAGACAGAAGGTGCAACTTTGCAGAGATGAGAGACCACTCTTCCCCTGCGGACAGTGTTGGGCAGAGGGGGCAAGGACACAAAGAACATGATGCACATTCCATTTTACAGGACAGGGCCCCTGTTGACTTACAACTTTTGGGCACAGTCAGGGAAATACCCTTGCTCCTTCTGAAAAACAAAGCACTTGTGGGCCAGAGACAGAGAGCATTTTTTTTGCAGTGGAAGCAGTGGTCCTGCCAGTATTGTCCTTCACAGGCCACCACACTGGAGCCTCTGCCACACCCTTCTTGCACTTGACACTGTGCTTGGCAAACTTGGCCTTGTGGCAAGTCATGCAGTGGAAGTCTTCCCCTTCAGGAAAAAAGCTTCCTGTCCTGATGACTTGCTTGCAGCTCCACAGATGAAGCAGTCCTTGTCCCAGATGGTCCCCTGTACTCCGCATTCTGGTCTCCTGCTACAAGGGCCTGAAAACACCCTTTGCCCTTGGGAGAGTCCTCCGAGTGGCACACTTTTTGCAAAGGATCTTCCTCTCCTTCAGCACATATAGCTTTGCAGATGAGCATATTGGTGGTCCCAGCACTTGAGGAAGAAGGGGGTGAACATTTATTTGAAGGCAGCTGGAGGTCACTGACAAACTCACCCACCAAATCTTTAGAGTTGGTGTCAAAGTTGGTTGTGCTGTTCAGATCCAGTTTGAGAGACGGTTTCAAATTCATTCCATTTATTGTGTTAACATGTAACATCTACTGTGTTAATCATGGCCTTTTTCTTCTTCACTCAAAGGAGTTATTTCCCTGATACTTAAGAAGTGCAGGTGGATAGAGGACAATTCATGCCGAGCCGCACTTTTGATTTGAGTGTCTGAATTCTTCTATTAATTTGAGGTTCAGACAGAAAGAAGGCCTTGGGATTTTCCTTTTGAAATGACAACAGTTGCTTTTAATAGCAAATGACTTTCATGTCTGGAATAAGTCACTAATAGAATTAGCCAGATGAGAGCAACAAATACAAGTCTAAGGATATGACCCTAGCATCTGTCAGAAGAAAGGTAATCAGACAAATTGGGGTCCCTATAGTAGCGGATTTTTCTGGATTATCAGGAGGAGCTTTACAGAAGCCAAGCAAATTGCCTCCATGCAGCTGCCCTAAACCCCCCATTAATACTTTGATGCAGCAGAACAAGGATTTCAATGCAAATGACTGTAAATGGATTATGACTAACAACGAAGAAAAGGAGGCGCTGCTCACTACTGAGAGCGCAGAAGGTGGTGATTCTCTGAGCCCCACAGCACTTTCTGCCGAGGAGGAAGACAGCATTAGGATCCCAGTATAGCTAGGAGGAAGGAGGGAAATGACGTCAATTCTGGATGTGCCCATCTGCACTCCTGGGAGATGAAGATATAGATGTCTGTTGTGCCCCCAGTGAAATGCATTTTCAGTGAATTTTCAGTGAATACTAACTCCTCCACAAAGACTGAATTTCTACATTTTTTATGAACCCTGGAAAATATCCTGCCTGAGAGACCCACTCCACTGTACCAGATAGAATGCCCAAAGGGAATGCGTGGCCCGATTGCCTCATTGGCTGAAGGCAAGAAACCTCAGACAGTTACTTTGCTACCATCCATCCACACACACCAGCTCTCAGGGAGCCACCAGACATTTTCTAAGTATTGGCTTGTTTTTAAGGGAGCGGCAGGTTGTTTTCTGCTTTTGAATCCCTGTTCTCCCTGTTTTGTCTATTTCTCTTCTGCCTATCTTATCCAAGGTGTAATGCAGACTGATTATTATTCTAAACAAAAGTGAAGAAGCTAAATGTGTACATTTCCTGGGCTTGTTTTAACTAAGTACCACCAACTGGGGGGGGGGGGGTTAAACCAACAGAGATTTATTCTCTCCCAGTTCCAAAGCCTACACATCTGAAATCAAGGCAGAAGCAAATTCTTTTTAAAGCCTCTAGGAGAGAATTAATTCTTCCTTGCCTCTTCCTAGTTCCTGTCGGTGGCCAGCAATCCTCAGCAATCTTTGATTGGCGGTAGGTACTATTCTAATCTCTGCCTCCATCTTGAGGTGGCCATCTTCCCTCTGTGTGGGACTGTGTCAAATCTCTCTCTTATAAGGACACATTCGATTTAGGCTCACCCTAATCCAACATTGCCTCATCGCAAGTTGATTCCATCTACAAGGATCCTGTTTCCAAACAGGGTCACATCTACAGGTGCTGGAGGTGAAGCTTTCAACCCATCTCTGGGGCATGATTCAATCTGCCACACAAGGTAATTCAAAGAAATTTTAAATAAAATTTTTCAATTCTGTGGGTTAACTTGATTTCTGCTCCCCTCGTGAGAGGATAAAGATAACATAAGCTGACATAATAACTCCCTAAAACCCTAGTCATCACTTTAATGTGATTAAACATACCAATCCTGAAGGCAGTTAAAATGCTCTGGAAATAAACTCAGATTACACACAGAAGACTAGTATCATCTTTGTCACTAGCTAAGTATGAAGTCTGAATAAAGTCACTTCATCTCTCTGAGGCTTTACTTGTCAAACCTAAAAGGTAGCACTCAAACTGGATCTGTGTTTCTGGTAGGAGATCTATATCATTGGTTGTGGACGAGGTAGTCATGCTCAAAACCAACAGTGTAGGAATTTTACTGGAAAAATTTGTGTTGTCAATCGCATGCCACACATCTTAGTTTCAGGTCTAAGTTAACTTTTGCTGAATAACAAACCACCCAGAAATGTTTTCATAGCCCAGTAGGCATTTATTAGTGTTCTCATGTCAGTGGATCTATTGGTTCCACTGGCCTGGCCCCGGCTCAGTTGATACAGGCTGAGCTCACTTCTAGAACTGGAAGTTAGACCAAGGATAGTTGGTCATATGTGTGGTCATTGGTTGGATATTGGTTGGCATGGTGGGTGACTGGATCACGTGTCTTGCATCATCCAGTCTGTTGACACATCCATTCACAAAAATATGCATCAAATCCAGTCTACAAATGTACACATCCATATGTCTACACCTATACTCTCTAGATTGTGTTGCTTCCTGGTGTCCTGGTAGAAAAGAAACTCATTTAAGAGATGAGGTGTTTGGCCCCAACAAGGAAGGGCAAAAGAAAAACCTATTCCTGGAGCTACAATCTAATTCTCATAACACAAAGCTCCATCTGGGAGATGATCCTGCTAGCATGCACCCCATCCACAGAGCAGAAGAGCATTTTACAGATCCCTTTCCCATATACTTCCTATACGTGCAGTCAGCTCATAAATTCTACAGTTAGGCTTAGTCCATTTCCCTCAATGTGTAGATTCATGAATATTTATCAGTTCCTCCCTTCCATGTATGATCAAGAGTTGCACTTGCAGAAATATGATGTCAATTTAATACTATCAATGATTTTCCCTTTCTATACATGAAACAACATCAACAAAAATCTAAGCCAAACACCAGCTGCTGTAACTAAGCTCTAAGACAATAAAATAGTAACTCCTACTCCCGCATGCAGTCCTAGGTAAATAATAGAACATGGAAAAATAAAGTCGTAGATGTCTCTAATTCATGTTTATAAAATTGTAGGGTTATAAATATTGAATTTTCTTAAAGCAATCCAGGCCCACAGTGGGGCAACCCTGCTGTTGATAATGAGTGGTAAATGATAAAAAAGCAAATCTTTCAAGCGTGTCAGACCTGACCATACCCTTATAAATTGTCATAGCCCAAATGGATCCCCTTCCAATTTCAAAACTATATCTGTTTTCTTCTTTAAAACTTCTGCCTAGTTATTTTTATATGCTTCAATTTCTGGGTCAAACAAGATGCTGCTTCTTTGGAGGAATGACCTTATTTCTTAGGAGCCACAGCCTGAGTCCCAAAGCAATCTCCCCATACACATCCCTCCAATACCCAACCTCGGCCCCATTAGCAGGCTTGCAGTTCAAGACCTCCTGGATTCAAATTCTCTGCGTCTCTTTCCTACATATTCTTAACCAAGCTTTTCTTCCCTCAGGCCTCTCTGCCCCCCTGACAAAGAATATGTTGTTCCCTCACTGATAGGAATTTAGAAATTCCATCACTATTGCTCAGAGCAATGTGGCAAACACACAGGGCTTTCCAGGATGAAAAATGTCTGCTTTCCCCTTCACTAGATTACATCGCAGAAACTCATGAACCATAGTCCCCAGCAGCGAAGTCAGGTCAAAGTGACATAAAATATCATTTCCCTGCCATACAAGGAAAACAAAAACACTAATAAAAAAGAAAGAGAATTTGTAGCACCTGCCAGTGCTTCTTAATAGTCCTCGAAGAACCCACAGAACATGGCTAAGAACATGGGAGGTACAAAATAAATTTCGTTGAAAATAAGAATATACCCTATTCCGTATAATCTAATACCAAATCTTATATCAGTATCACACTATCTGAGTCATAAAGAATGTTCCCATACACACTTTCATTAGATGCTCACTACAAGCCTATGAGGAAGGATAGGCAAAATACTCGGGTCAAAAACAAGTAGAAAAACTGATTTTTGTTCATGGATATAACTGACCCTTGGCCTCGCTCCTTCCAATGCCATGGCTCCAAGCTCAGGCACCGGGAGGTGGTAGGCATCGTCATGATCACCTACAGGTGGAGATGGAACCATAATGATCAACATACGATTCACTATCCTCTCCACGGTCAACACAGAGACAACTGGCTAATGCCAAGGGAATATTAAAAGCAAGCAGAATTGTGGACACAGCTCTCTGGCAGTGTTCTGGGCACTTTGGCTAGAGTGAATCTCCCCACGGCTCACAGCTTTACTCCACAGGGTTTTACCACCACCGCATCGACAGCTTTGCTTAAAGGTTTGATCTCATATTTTCTCTCAACAACTTCTTTTGCTACTTCTTATGACATTTTGCTCCCATGTTTAGTTCTTAGAATAATCTAGTTTTCTCACATATCTCTATTTGTGACAGAATAGTCACAACCTTGGGCCTCAATTTGTTTTGAGTAACATTCTCTTGAAACAACTTCTGGGAAGTTTGCCTAATTTCATCTATTTTCCTACCTTATTTTTTTTTATCTCCCGCTCCTCATTCTTAAAAAATTATATTTTATTAGTATTACGGTTGTGTATTTTTTAAGATTACAGATAAATTTTTTTAAACCATACAATTTATTTTTTTAAAAAAAAGATTACAGATAAATATCGTAAGATCTGCAGATGCAATGATATGACATTTAGGATTTGATTTTTAAAATAATCTGCAGTGGACTCAGTTTGGATGAAAAAAGAGAATACAAATAGGCCATCTGTGGGGATGGTGTGCTGCTGCACAGAACAGTAGCCGCAGATAACATGAGCATGGCTGAGCTTCAATAAACCTTGGTTTATGGGCATAACATTTTGAATTTCATCTTTCACATGTCACAGCCATTTAAAAATGTAGAACTATCCTTGTCTCATGGACTATGCAAAAAGTTTGCCCCACAGGCCGTAGTTTTCTGACTCCTGTTCCAATAAATTGACCCAAGGATACTTACTATGTCCATATTCTCACTCTCCCTAGTTTATCCTCATAAAGCTTCAATATTATTCCCTGTAATAATTTTCTATTGCTCTTAGAACAAATTATTCCAAACTTAATGGATTAAAACCACAAAAATTTATTCTTTTTCAGATCTGGTGGTCAGAAGTTGAACATGAGTATTACAGGGCTAGACTGGATGCTAGCAAGTGATTCTTCCTGGTAGTTTCAGAGGAAAATTTATTCCTTGTTTCTTCCAACTTTCAAAAGCTATGGGCTAAGTCTACCAATCTTTAAAATATAATGTTTAAAAGAATATTTTACCAAATTGGTGTTCTTCAAATTAAAGTTTAAAGTAAAAGAGTTTGGATTATTAAAAATTATGTCTCTTGGTCCATAGCTACTATACAAACTCTATGTTTTTATGCTTTTTTTAGAATTTTTTAATATTTATTTTTTAGTTTTTCAGTGGATACAACATCTTTTATTTTATTTTTATGTAGTGCTGAGGATCAAACCCAGCACCCCGCACATGCCAGGCGAGCATGCTACCGCTTAAGCTACATCCCCAGCCCCTGTTTTTATGCTTGTTAATTTCATTTTGTATTTTCCTTGTAAACTTTATAACTGTTATCTGTTAGTGCCTTACAAAAGTATAATTTCTAACATAACAACCTGAGTTCATTTGTGATAATAGGCCATCACCTATAGGACAGACAAGATGTAAGACTTACTTCCAGTACTAATACTGGCCCCAATATAAATAGAAGGGGTAAATAACTGTAAAGTTATAGACAATAAAGTTAAAACCTAGTACTCTTACTTTAAGAATGATGTTTAAGACCAAAGCTTAGAGACTAAAGTTGAGGAAGTAAAAGGACCAAGAAAAAATAGCAAATATTTGGTTCTTGCCCTCTGATTCAGCTTAAACCCAGAGGACAAGGGAACTTCTCTGAAGTTTTTGCAACTCTGGATGGCATGAACTCCTGATTGGGGGGGGGGGGGTCGGTCACTGAGACCCTGGAGAACAGAAAGCAGACCAGTGCACATGCTTCAAAGAGGAGGGCCATTAGAGAGGGAGACACTATAAGAGTCAGAAGGTTTTAGTTTTTTTTAGTCAATAGTCAATTTAAGGCCTACAGATATTCCTAACCTCCTATAAGACACATTTTATATGTTTGCTAGTATGACTATCTAGCCCTAAGTAACAGAAATAAAAAGATCTCTACTAAACACAGAAGTTATGCCAATAAAAAGATATTTTACAAAAATCAGATGACATTAGATATCTTAACTACATCTTATCAGGGCATCTGTGACATTATAAAAGCTAAGTGTTGTGTTTACATTCCTGATAACTCTGGCAATGTGATTAATATCTTTAAAGATTTATATTCCTAAATAGAGGCAATGTCCTCACCAGCCTTGTTATGGGAACAAGTTCTTAGCTCTTGAAACTTCTGGCAGCGAGAGATTACTGGTTTCTATCGTCATCATGATATTCATTGATATGTTCCAGACATTTATTTTTTATTAATCTCATTCCAATATTCATGTCTTTTTGTTTCTCTCATAAAAGTACCCACCTCCCAAATGATTTTACGAACTGTTCTTTCCAAACTAGACTCCCCCTCAACTGACTCATACATTCCTAAAAGAGAAACCCAAACTTCTTGTCCCATACTGCTCCCTCTCAGCCCAAAGCAGCCAGAGTGGTCATCATCCATGTCCTATTACAGAAGTAAGGGTTTCCTTAATCAGAAGGGGGAATTGAAACAGGGGCAAAAGGACAGTCAGTATAGGTAGTGAATGACTGAGTCAGAAATATGGGGGCTAATTCAAAGGAAATAAAATGCTATATCTCCAGAACACATTCCTCTCCTCCAACCTGTTGCCAAGGTTACCTGCCTCTGGGGAATTGTTTCTCCCTGCAAGGTGTTGTTAATGAATGCCCCATGGGCAGCTCCCTTCCTGCCTATGCCCCTGGGTGGCTTCATTCCCATTCTACCTTTAAAGTTGGGCATGAGAACAAAGAAAATCTGAAATCTATAAAAGGAGCAAGACAGACTTTATAAAATCTATAAAAGGAGGCACCAGCTTTGGACCCCCTCCTCTCTGAAGGAATTCTCTGTGCCCCCCCCCCCCGATTCTGTCCTTTAAATAAAACTTTTGGCTCTTGAAAAAAAAATATATTGTTTTAAAGCTCCTGACATCTGTGGACATATCATTCTAGTTTGTGCTTCTGTCATCCCATCTCCTTCTCTGACTGTCCTGCTCCCTCTTAATTACGAAGACCCTTTGATTACATTAGGACCACTGGATAATCCAGGACACTCTAACTCAAAATCCACAACTTAGTGAAAGTACCTTTCACCATGTAAAGCAACATATTCACAGGTTCCCAGGATTCAGACATCTCCTACCTCCTGGGGTTGCAGGGAAGGCTGTGTTTTGGCCAACCACACTTCCATTCAGATTTCATAGCATCAGAGCACACAAAAGAAGGTGCTGCCATTTGCACTAGATTTGTTAGTCACAGAGATCTTTTTCCTCTGGCCTTATTGCATTCTATGGGAGGCCTCCTCCCCATACAAAACAAGGAGAAAGCTGAAGTCCACATTTCCCCCAATGTTACCCCCCTAATATTATCCTGTGAATCAAGACCACTGGACACTTCTCCACCATAAGTGATGTCAATGAAAATAACTCCTACGTTAGAAAACCCTCTCAATGCTGATCCTATTTTCCTCTGAGTTATTTTTAAAGTTAAACAAATTCTTCTCAAAGGCACACCAGAAATTTGCTTTTAGCTTCTTATGTATGCGCAGCGCAGACAATTGTATTATACCTAAGAGAATTAATGTGATTTAATTATATTATATTTGGGGGTAGTTTAATATCAAACTTCTTTTGTATAACAAATTATTTCTTCGTGAAGTTAAACTCAGTTATTGTGCTCATTCTTTATTCATTAAACTCATTAAGATCAGTGGGAATTGCTTATAAATAACTATACTATTGATTCGAAATATAGCAGATAAGTAAGGATATTCTAAGAGCATGAGAGCATAATGCTTGTTAGCGATCTTCTTGGGAATTAATATACTGGGAATGAATGCACTGCATACTTTTGCAAGAATAAACACACATCATTTGAAAGTTCTCCCTCCCCTCATAAAGGAAAGACAGACACTAAGTGGACTATTGTCTCAGAAATCTGCTAATAGGACCTAAATCCAGGGCCACCACATATGGTTGTATAGTTTATTCCCTGCACAAGGGTACCATCCAAAGAAGGAAGTGGAGTGAAAATATGGCCCATGCTCTGCTTCAACACTTTGCAGCCTTGCATGGGGCTATCAAGAGGATGGGCACTTTTTCTTAATTCACCCAAAGTCGCTCTCTGCCCATGCAGCCCCACTTAGAGAGAATGCCTTGTTCTACTTTACAAAGGCACCCCATGGATCAGCAAAAGCTATGGCTGAAATCTACAGCTAGCTTAACCAAGAAAGAGAAGATTATTGTAAAATTATAGGCATATTTCTTAGAACCCCAGAGCAAGAAGTAGATATCATGCAAGATTAGGAAAAAAAAATAGAAAGCTATCAGTAGAGTACATATATCAATGTTTACTTATATATGTAGATCTCACAACAATCTTGCTAGATCAGAATTATTAATCTCATTCTACAGATGCAGTGTCTGACAGGCTAAGAATTTTCCAAAGGTCACCCAGCTAGCAAGTGACAGAACCTTTAGCCCAGGGACATCTCTCTGCAGCATCCCTCTACTCTCTACTGTCTCACAGTCTCTCTCACACTGGACATGCGATGGCTGTTTTTCTTAGTCTGCTTATTCTTCTGTAACAAAATACCGGAGAACAGGTAATTTATGAGGAGGAGAGATTCATTCTCACAGTTCTGCAGGCTGGAAAGTTCAAGATCAAAAGGTGGACAGACCTGGTGTCTGATTAGGACCTGAACTCCATTTCCAATAAGGTGCCTTGTTGCTGCATCCTCCAGAAGACAAATGCCTTGTCCTCATGTGGAGGAAGAATGGAAGAGGAAAGAGCCTACGCTACTTGCCTCCAACCCATTTTATAAGGTACTAATCCAGTTATCAGGGTGAAGCTTCAATCATTTTCCAAAATGCCCTATCTCTTAGTAATATCACAAGAGGGGTTAATTTTCAACACATGAATTTTGGGGGACACGTTCCAATCATGACAGTGTCCATAGCTACTCACTGATGTTTCCTATTGTCTTCCTCCTATCATGGAAAACGAATGCATTTTCCCTTGAAGAGAATATATACTTGTGATTTGCAGTGACCAATAAAAAATAAGCAGCAGTAAGTCTTACATCCAGTCAAAAACCTGTAAGAGTCAGTGTGTGACTTTCCCTTTTCTTTCTCTACTATTGGGACCAGAGGCATTCCAGATGGCAGCACCTCTGTCAGCCTGCATCCCTGAAGAAGGGCAACAATGTGGAGGTGAGTCAGCAATCAACCTGCAATGGACTTGTAACTCTAGTGAAAAATAAACTTACTTAAACCACTAAGTTTTGGGTTTGTTTGTTACTGCAGCAAAACCTCATCTAATCTGATTGTTATGGCTATCAAGGGTCTTTCTTGTATCTTTACAAACCCAGGGAACCACAGAAGTTCTTCCCTTTTACCATTTTCCTAAATCCTGCCCATCTTTCACAGGCCAGCTAATTTCCCACCTTCCCAAAAAGTTGTCCTTAACTCCTCCAAGTGGCATTAATCCTTACTTGTATAAACATGATCATATTCACTATCAACATTATATAAATTAGAATTCAACTACATTCCACAGAATATATATCTTGATTTATTGATAGGTACATAGATAAATACTGCCTCTAGTAGAGTAGCCAGAAATTGGCATGTAGAGTGTAGAGATCCAAAAAAATAATTATGACATCCAACTGCCCCAAAATAAGTACATTGAAGAGGGAGGACAAGACAAAGGGCATTGAAAGTCTGCACACCTTGAAAGATTTGAACAGTGGAACCTTCCTCTGCTTGGAGATGGGAAAGAGTTAATATTTAGCAGACTATATCCTGAGACAGCTAACATTGTTGGAGGCTATATTTCTCATTAATATAAAAGAGTTAATTATACATCTTGGAAATTCTATTCATGCCAAATCTTCTTTTAGGGTTAAGTCATGCATGATCCATTTATATTCAGGCATTAGTCCTGACAGCGCCTTGTTCTGTAGGGCCGTCTTCTGTGCCTGCCCTGAAGATCCACGGGGACTTTAGGAAGCTGCTCTCGTAGTGGAACATTTTGCTGAGAAGATGACCTACACTGCAAAATACTTTATATAACCAAAGGCAGGGCATAAATATTTTATAGCATAGAGTCCATGAAAACACATCTTCATTTCTGTAATGTGCAATCGCAGGACATATCACTGGGAGAACAGGACTTGCCTGAAAGATTCAACAGCTCCAATTTGCCATAGCTCATTAGGACACCCTGGAGAGTAAGCACAACAAATAATTCCAGAGCCCTGCTGCTCATGGGTTAGTTAGCGTAGACCAACCACACAAAAGCAAACTTTCCTACCTCATGAAAAAGCCACCTTGTGTTTGCAAAGCACATTTGACAAGGAATCAGATGATGTCAGCTAGAAGGAGGCTGCAAGACATTCTTTTCCTCCATAGGAGGAAAGGGGCTCAGAGAGATGATCTGAATTCCCCAAA
Source organism: Urocitellus parryii (assembly GCF_045843805.1). NCBI lineage: Eukaryota > Metazoa > Chordata > Mammalia > Rodentia > Sciuridae > Urocitellus > Urocitellus parryii. The sequence goes on along the minus strand of NC_135531.1, from coordinate 266,870,758 downwards.
GCAGCCCAGCAAAGTTGGAGTTAGACTCACATTTGGTCATTCCCTGTTACTGCCATAGCACAAAGTGAGAAACCATGCATAAAGCAAGAAGAGTGTGAGCTGGCCCACTGATGAGCTTGCATTCCCAACTTTGAAGCACAGCATCATGTCACCGCTGGGGCTTTTAGTAAGTGGTGGTAAATATCTGCAAACAACTTCAAATTTCACATTAATAATATATGTTTCCATAAATGTCAAGCTTCACTGCAATCTCTCTCTTGGCATTCAGACATTAACATTTTCTACCATTAATGTTTCGATGAGAAAATTACTTCCTAGTAAATGCTCTAAAGTGATGAAGTAGAATTAAATTCCATTTTTCACACCATTTTCCTCTTTACTGATCTCCCACTTTGTTCCAAATTGGTTCTATGCACCCAGATCTCTTGAGCCAAGATGTCACTACACTGCATAATTAAATTCTAAAATAAATAGCAAGGCCTCAACACAAAACTGACCTTCAGATTCAGAAAGTTCTTCAAAACTTCAACAGGAAAAAAAAATGGAAAGTTCTTATGTGTGAGTTGCCAGTGGGACCGATAATAGCAACAAAGGACCGCAACCCCTTTGTCAAGCCGAAGCACATGAGGAAAGATTCGCTCTTGTGCTTACTGAGGTTTCTTTGATGCTGCCTCACCAAGGTTTCTGGGGTTGAGGATCCTACTGTACAACCCCAGCTTTAAATGTTCCTTTAAAATGTGATTTGAATTGTGCAGAGAGGAGAGGGGTGGGCCTGCAGAGGCAAGCCTAGGCAGAAGCCCATTAAAAGGAAATCGTGGTGCACCTCAGTCGTCTGACTGCTGGCTTCGGAAGGAGGAGCAATCAAGTGATAAGCAAGGTGGCTGCCTGGGAAATCCTAATTGAGAGAAAATAAGTCAAGTATTGAACTGAAGACATTACTGAGCTACTAACCATCCACCCGGCACCATCTCCTACTACAGCTTAAACGGTTTGCTCTGCAAAGCCTCACGCACTGGAAGCTTGGATGCCAGGGTGATGGCTTTGAGGTGGGAGAACCTTACATTTTAAAGGTTAAATTTTAAGTCTTAAAAGATGCGGGACCTACTGTGAGGGGATTAGGTCATGAGTGTCCACTCTCATGAATGGATTGCTGCTGAGTCGTGGGGGTAGGTAGAGATGATAGGAGCACATTAGTTCCCTCGAAAGCAGGTTGTTATCAAAGGAGTGAGCCCGGCCCCTCCCCAGTCTCTTACTCCCTTGCTTGTGCACACAGCCTGTTCCCTTTCCTCCTCTTCACCATGTTATGCACCAGCACCATGCCGTTTAGGTCTTCCAGTCACCAGCATCATGAGCCAAATAAACCTTCTTACTTTTCTACATTTCTCAGCCTCCAGGATTTTGACATACCAACACAGACCCTCTCCTGACTTCCCACAAAAGACTGCAATGGCACTGAAAGATTCCAAAACTCTCAACAGAAAAACCCAGCCTGGTGATCAATCCAATTCCCGGACCTAATCTTTACTGTGTATTAAACTAAGGCACCCCTCCCCAATTTCACTTTGAAGCATATACATGATCTGCCTCTATGAAACAAAAGACTTTGGAGACTAGAAGACAGAGGGTGCTGAAAGGAATAGAATTACACTTCTCACCTTATCCCTGTTCAAAAATCAAGGCTGTGTATGGACCAGAAATCTGTGTAGGAATTGCTCCTGCAGGGGGCCACTATGTGGCTCTCTCACAATTTACTATATTGCCACCAGAAACAATGACTTTCTGTATCCATCTCTAAGTAATCCAAGTGACCTGTGGTGCCTAGCATGTTGGGAAATGAAGTCTCTACAGATGCTTCAGAGGCAGGGAGAACAGAGGCAAGAGGAGCCCAAATACAGCATTCTAGAGGGTATAGCTTCTGCACACATGTGTTTCAAGCTTACAAGAACAGGGGGCAGGGGCTGGGATTGTGGCTCAGTGGCAGAGCACTTGCTCACATGTGTGAGGTGCTGGGTTCAATCCTCAGCACCACATAAAAATTTAAAAAATAATAATAAAGGTATTGTGTCCATCTACAACTAAAAAAAAAGAAGAAGAAGAAGAAAGAACACAAGGCAGTGAACTCTGAGTTGTCTGCTAGAGATGGGGACTTGCACTCACATCAGTGTCGTGCCCTTCCATGTCCCAAAATAAATGGGGAGCATTCACCATCATCTTGATGGACAGAGAAAAGATCCAAGAGCAGGTCAACCCACCGACACCAGCATTCTGAAATCCAAGTCTGTATGGATCTTGCCTCATTTAAAGAGAAGCAATGAATATCATGGGTGTGCAGGAAAATACGGCAAGGGGAAGGAGAAAGGACATCTCTGAAGACTGAGACGGAACATACTTCTGAAAACATTTTACCTAGGAATATAGGGGAAAAGAAAAGCTGAGATTTAAAAGGACACAAGATGAAGCTTCTATTGAAAATACAGCTTGAAGGAAAAGAAAAGGAGAGAATTGTATAAAGAGAAAAATAAGATAAAGAAAGACTGCCAAAAACCAAAAACAGTGATGCACTTACAGTGACGGCTGTAAAGATAGTGAAATAAAAAGTCCAACGGATGAATCACAGGATCAGCTGGAGATACTTTCTTGAATTGCTTTGGGCAGAGATTAAAATAAAGACAGTTAACACGGAAGAAGAAAATGGAAGACGAAAAATAAAGAATATAAAGTAAAGATGCGAATGATTAATGTTTCTGAAGAAAATACTAGAATAAGTAAAACAAAAGCAATAGTAAAAGATAAAGAGAAATGTCTTAGGCTGAAGAAATAGGGATTTGCTGTTTTCTGTTTGAAAGGATTCATCATGAACCAGGAAAAAAAATTCAATAAAAAGGGACAGTTCACCTAGATTAATTTTTGTGACTCCTTAAAATACCTGAATAAATAAAACATTATTTGAACATTCGAATAAGAAACAATAGACTACCTAAGAAAGGAAAAATAATTGGGTCATACTCAGACTTCTCTTATATAACACTAATTGCCAGAAATATAATTAAGTAGGATCCACAGCTTAAAACAGAAACCCATGTGTGTTCAATGTATAAACACAATACAAAATGATTCTCAAATATACAAAGGCTAAAAATGTACATTCCTCATCTGTCTTTCCATTCAAAGAAAGTCACTGGAAGTAATTCCATCAACCAAGTGATTCAACAAAATGAATATTTTAAAATGAAGAAATCTAGATGTAAAAGGACTAGTGTACATACAAAAACAATCATGGTTGTAAACTTGACTATAAATTCAACTGCAAATATCAAAATTTATTCTTAATTGAAAAATCATACAATGTAAAAAAAATGCATCACATTACTATCATCAGGATTTAAAATGAAAATAATATAAGCAAAATTGGGGAAGAGAGGAAGAAGAACCTAAACTTACAGTAAATTTCAAATCTGATTTAGAAGTAATTCAAAGATACCAGTGTGACTGGATTTTTAACAACTAAAGAAATATAGGCAAATGTATGTTTTTGAAGAGCTTAAATCTATTTGTTACATGTATGCACTATGTACTGATCACACCCAGGTAACTGACATTTCCATCTCCTTTTCATGACTTAGTATGTGGACCCTTTGAGTTCCTCTCCTCAAGTCAGTCATGAAATACATAATAGGCTGCTGTGGACCACAGTCACCCTACCATAGAATGCTAAAACTTACTACTTATCTAACCTCACTCGGGTAGCCATTTAACAGCCATCCCATATCCTTCTCAGCCTCTAGTAATCACTCTTCTACATTCAAATAGAGTTTTTTAGCATCCAGACATAAAAGTGAACAATGTTTTGTCTTTCTATGCCTGATTTGTTTCAGTTAACATAATGAAATGGGAAAAAAGAATATTTACTTGGAAAAGACGAAACTATGAAAACAACATTCTGCAATAATTATTGACAATCAAAATATAGGATATTGAGTAAATCAATCATTATTATAGGACTATGTAATAAAATACAACCCTTAAAAAAATCATATCAACTTGACAACTTGGTCCACAAGTAATTCAAAGATACTGTCTTAATCTGTTTTCTGTTGCTATGATAAATACTTGAAATCAGATAAAGCATAGGAATTTATTTGGCTCACAGTTCTGGAGGCTTGGAAGTCCAACTAAGGTACCAGTATCTAGTGAGTGCCTTCTCGCTGCGTTATGACATGGCAGAGACATAACATGGTAAGACAGAGCAAGAATGCTAGCTCAGGTCTTTCTTCCTCTTCTTATAAAGTCACTAATATTGTTATGGGGGCCTCACCCTCATGACCTTATCTGACCCCAAAGGCTTCACCTCCAAATATCATTAACATAAATATGGGGTAAGTCTCCAACACATGAAGGTTTGGGAGACACATTCAAACTATTAGCAGTTGCTAAAAACTAATTAACACCACAAACAAATAAAAAAGAGTAAAGAGTCCAAATATATACTGCTTGTAGAAACAATTTAAAAATAAGAATAGTGTGAGGTCAATATCAGAGGATGGAAAGATAATAGGAATTCTGTGGAACCAGAGGGTTGCCTGGTGAGGGTTAGTCAATTCCAAATATATCTTTCTAACCCTCTGTAGCCCAAGCAAAACCTGTCTGCAGGCAAGAGTCAGCCATCAGCAGCCTCATAAAGCCACCTCACTCTCACCTCATTTAAACCCAGAGAAAAAATTTCTATCCTGAAAAGATGGGTTTCAAATGATTGACAGACACATATTTTTATCTTATGGAAACTGTGAATCTTTTCTTAAATAAAATTTGCATTATACTTCAAATTATGTGTAAAATAAACAAAAGATTTAGAATGTAGAGTGTAGATTTAAAGTAATGAGTTTTACAGATTAGATATGCCCAGGTAACCAATATCCCAGTTGAGATTTAGGACAGGAATTGGCAATGATTGTTTTCATGTGGCTGGCAAATGAAGAATAGTTTTTATATTTTCCATATGGTTGGGAAAAATTTAAATAATATTTAATTGCTTATGAAGTACATACAAAATTCATATTTCAATGTGCATAGATAAATTTTATTGGAATACAGCCATGCTTATTCATTTGCATATAGTCTGTGGCTGCTTTTCTGCTGCAGTGACAGAATTGAGAAATTGTAAGCCAGACCTAAAATATGTACTCCCTGACCCTTTACAGAAAAACTTTGCCGATTCCTCACTTAAAACTACCATAGCACCAGAAAATTTTCTAATGCCCCTTTGCAATAAATTTTCCATACTCTACACCCATCGCAGGCAACTACTGGTCTTATTTCTCTCATTAAAGATGAAATTTTATATATGTGCAATCACACAGTACATATTGCTTTCGTCCAGCTTCTACCTCTCAAATAATGTCTGTGAAGTGTATCCACGTTTTCTGCATGCATCAGCATTTGTTCATTGTTATTGTTGAGTAGTTGTATTCCATTAGCTGAATATACCAAGGTTGTTTATCGATTCACACATTGACAATTGTTTCCAATTCTTAGCTAGTATGAATAAAATTTCTGCTGCCATTCATGTATAAGTAATTTATTTGTGACTTATACATTCTTAGCTGAATACTTGGTGGAATTACTCAGTCACAAGATTAGTATATGTTCAATTTTATGTGAGACTGCCTAACTTTTTGATTCTTTTACTAGCAGGATAACAGTTACCTACTCGATAGCACTTAGTACTGTTAGTTTTTAATCAAATCTGGTGGGTATAATGTGATATCTCATCACAATTTTGATTTGCATTTTCTTAGGCACATTGAAAAATGCTTCACATGATTAGTCCTATCGGTCAGTCACACATCTCCTTTTGTGAATTATCTAAACTGAACATTATTATACCCATTCCTCTTCTCCTCTTTACTTTGGCTACCTGGAAGCTCAAAACTTGATTAGAGCCTTAAATACAACTATACAGCACCTCTGGGCATCCAGGGGTTCCAACCTGAATCTTAGTTTCATCATCTCTTTGTCCTCTGATTTCTTTCCTGTTGTTTATTTATTTATTTAAGACAGGCTCTCTCTAAGCAGCTCAGATTCATCTTGAACTCCTAGGCTTAGGTGATCCTCCTGAGGAGCTGAGACTACAGTTACGCACCACTGCACCTGGCTTCCCAATTTTTTGTCAACTTAATTTTATCCCATTTTCAATTTCCGTAACATGACACAAATTCTGTTTGGGAATGAGGCAGATGACAGCAAAAGGAAAAAGGGATAAAACTGGTTGGCTGGCTTCTTAGGTATCAGGAACTGTGCTTGGCCCTGGGAATACAAAGAGGAATATGTCCCTGTTCTCCAGGAACTCATAGAAAAAGAAGCTAGTGGTTATAAGACAAGACAGGCACAGCAGCAGAGGGCTGGCTTAAAGAGCAGAGGGGAGCGTGGGAGGGGCAGGGAGCTTCTGGGCTGAGTATTGACTAAGGAGCCAGTACTGCTCAGAAAAAGATGGAGCCCTCGGGGCACTGTGGATGTGGGTATATAAGAAAGAATATTGCTCAACTAGGGAATGTCTAGCACAAGAGTGCAGGATGCATGCTGGCCACACACAGAATTTAACACAACTGGAACACAAGGAGGAAAAGATCAGGGAAGTGAAGTGCGAGTCACGTGACCTCTAACATCCCAGTGCAAGTCACATGGTCAAACCCCAAATGGAGGGGCAGGGAAGCATCACTCCCCCATGACAGCAGGAACTGTAAAGTCACACTGCAAGAGATGCGGCCGCGGGGAGGGTAGAGAACTGGCCATTCGTGCATCTCCCATAGCAGCTTTCCATCGGGAGAAGTGATAAGGGCTACAGCAAATACCTGGACAACAGATGAGATGAGCTGAATTTCTGAACAACTTTTGGATATAAACAGCTGCCTGGGTGAAGTGATTTCATACCTTTAGGACACTATAGGGAAATACAAGAACAGCACAACGGCCCAGAGTATTCGGACTGTCCCAGAAACCGATCCCTAAATAGCTCCAATTCAGTTACTTCCAACCACAGAGGAGAATTAAGTGAACTACAGCTTCCTCTTGCAAACTGAAAACTACTAATGAGGTTGTAGATATCATACTGCTCTCTAGATGGGATTTTCGTATTTAGAGATTCTGCCTCAAAAACTCATGTCAGCAGCCATTCCATTGCTCAATTATCATTAAGCATGTGCTTATAACCATAGGATAATTAAACGATAACGGGCACTAATGCAATTGCGTTGTTAAAAAATATTCCTGAGCACCAAGCTTATCCCAGTACTAGTTAACTGCTATGCTAATGTCTTGGCACATGTGACTAATAATGAAATGAGTTATAACTGTGTGTTTGGATCACATTACATTGCTTCAAGTGTATCATAATATTTTATAGCTTAATGGAGATTCTGGCTTATAGCAATACAGGAAAAATAAATCTCAGCCCATCATCATCCATTTTTTTAAAAAAATCTTCGTTCACCAACCGACAAGGTTTAGCCATCAATAACAATTACTCTGAAACCTTTTCTGACACAATAGGTAGATATTTAATATCAATAACATAAAATACACCCTCACTAATGGAGATATATTAATATATTGATTAGTTATGCAAGAAAGTTTATGCTTATTCCATTCCCACTAGTAATTATGAGCAGGCTATTGACTACCCCTTGAACCACATCTTTTAGTCCATTTCCCTTTCTCTACCCAAGAGTACACTTGGCTGGCAGATAATCAGAACAAACAGACATTCCTAGAAAATGAGAACCATATGTGCAACTGACGCAGCCCCAGCGCTTACTGAGTGCCTACTAAGTGCAGGTCAGCTCTGTCGGAGGTGCCAAGATGACAGGACAGCACAGCAGAGCCCCTCTGCTCAAGAGGCTTCCAGTCTAGTTGGGGAGACAGACAGGACCCAGTATCGCAGAACATGGACTGGGAAAGATGGGGTTGGTGGCGTGCTGAGAGGCCGATAAGCCAGTGGGTGGGGAATGGGACTGGTGGCTAATGACTATAACATAAGGCAGAGGAAGCCGAGGCTGGGCTGGGAGGAAGCCGGGGAGCTGGAGCACAGGCTGCAGGCGAGGTGCCTTTTCAGCATTTGTCTTCGGTTAATGCACAGACATGACAGTCGCTAGGACTCTAAGGGGAACAGAACGTTAAAGGAAGCATGTGAAAGCAAAACCTGGAGATGCACAGAGACAGCAGGAGACTAAGGGCCGCCTAAGGGATTCGCCTAAGCAACACAGGACAGCCCTTCTGCCCCAGCAGGGCTGTGACAAGGACCTTGAGGCCTGGCCACTCCTCCAAGGTGGAGGTCAGCCCCTGCGAGGGTGTTCAAGTGTGCTAGGGCTTAGAATGGGGACATTCTTAAGACCAAGGGTGGGAAGGAACAGGCAGCAAGAATTCAGAGGCTTCATGGTACATGGGGTACTAAATAAGTTTAAAATGATGCAAGAAATAAATGCGTTTCTTTGGTGTTTCTACCATTCTACATGACTTCAAAGTAAATGTTCCTGTCTATACCCCTCCTCCATCTCTGTTAGAAACTTACCTGCCTTGTCATTTCCATGCCTACACCTACAGGTATTCCTGTCCCCACACCAGTCCTGGATCCTAATTTCCTGCATATGAGATGAACACAATGGTTTCCAAGGACAGGGGGTGGGGGGGCTGCAGGGTGCTCAGGATTAGCCAGGGAGCCAAAGCTGCCACTCACTGGCCCCAGGCATCTTACCCAGGGGTCACTCTGGACTCATTGAATCACCATATTCCTCTGGAAAGCAGGAAACCAAATGGTAAAGGTGCCTCTTCGGCTCTGCTAGGTCTTCCCCAGTGAAGCTCATTTGCAATGCAAAGCAACACGAAGGGAACACTCAGCACTGAAGACATGTGCCAATTCCCCCAGACAATAGAAATGGTGAAGACTGATGTTTTGATGTTATTTTTAAGACATTAAAAAAATAGAAGATTCCCATTCCACACATTCCCTTGAATGGTACAGAGGTAAATGGAGTGAGAGAAAGAAGACCCTTTTAAAATATGATCTGTTTTCTTGTGTGCAGGCTTCTCAGAATGCCAATGCCTGCAGGCTCTAGGGGAATTCAGATGAGAGAATTTCCTTCATTCCAAATTAAAAAACAAGGGAACTAGACCTCAGGGCTATTCCTGCCTTGAAACTCTTCCTCAAACACGGTGTTTCACAATTACAATATGATTAACAAAGAATGATTTTCATTCAAGCAGGAGTTGAAACACAACTCCTGCCGGTCACTTTTGGTGGCAAAGTTGCTGCAAAGCAAATAACAAAGCCCTGGGGGCTTCTTGTGGTTTTCTTATCAGATCCAGTCAACAAGAAGTTTACATATAACCCTTTGTATGAAACCTTATTGTTCTGCCTGATGCTCACAGAGGGGGCCTCTGCCTCACTGCAGGGGTTGTTAAAGCATTCCTGAATAGAAAGTAATGCCAATTAGATAACAGTCATCAAAGGGTGGCTCACAGAGCCCCCTCACTGCACCCCCTCACTGCAACTTGATGCAAATGCTAATGCGCCTTTGCACCGCTGGTCCCTAAGCACTTCTAACTCCTGTGCACAGCCTTGGGGTGCCTGTCCTCTTCAACTAGCTGGTAAGCTACAAGAGGTACGGGCTACATGCATAACCCATTTATCTTTCTGTGCTCAGCCCCTACCACAGGACCTGCCTACTAGTGGGCACCTAATTCGTGCTTATTAAATAGAAAATGTAGAACTTGATGCCCAGTAAGTATGCCACTTTCCCAAGATTACAGTTAATAAGTAACAGAATCAACCCACGATTACCTATTCCCAGCCACCATGATTTCTTCTCAGTGCCTGAACAGGAGTTAAAGATTGTCACGACTGGCTTCCCCTTATTAAATACTTGTTACCTGCCATGTCCCTTCCCCAGCTCCACACATGCATGTTGTTCATGTAGCCTTCGTTACATCCCCAGATGAGCGACAGCCTCCATTGTTATAAATGACCAACCAAAGCCCCATTTGTTGAAAATCGGAGCAAGCAAATGGCAAAGCTCATAGGTGAACCTAGACCCTCCTGGCCCCACATCGTATGCCTTCTCCACCCTGGGATCACTTCCTCCCTCATCAGCAGAAACCAAACACATTTGTCAGCATGAATCATGAATGACACGAACCTCTGACATGGCTAAATAAATGGTTGATACATTTTTTTGAAAGCATGAAAATTGGTTTCCTTTTGGTGAGAATTTTATGGAGAAAAAAATCAGAATCAAGTTCAAAGTGGGAAGGGAAAGAAAAACAGGAGTTTAGAGAAGCCGTCTATCTGCTGAGATGGTGTTGAGGTTCAAACTGAAATCTGTTAGGTACGAAAACCATGGCGACTGCCCAAGAGGCAGGAGGCCCCCAAGGATTCTGGGGAACCGCAGTCTATCTGTACCTTAGTCCTGTGAGATCAGTAACGTAAAGGGCTCACAAAAAAATAAGCAAGCAAACTTTCAAAAGACTGGGCCTACATCTTCCTAAAACGCCAACAAAAATCTCCTGCTAAGAGATTGTCACAAACATACAAAGAATCAGGTTACTACCACAGCGTCTTTTACCTACAGTTTGGAAATGTGATCTTTTCAGTTCAAATGTGGTTGAAATTTGTTGGGACTGGAAAATAGATTATTCTTTCCTTAAAAGGGCATACCCACTGCTCTGTGGTTGGCATAAACATGCTTTATCTTGGCTGATTTAGACTCTACTTGTGTCAGATTGGACCCAAACAATGTGTCTGATCTGATTTCTCTATCTTATCTCGACAGCAGGGATCACGTGGGCTTTGGGGATTTGAGCTGAATGCCAATCTTGAGGCTCAAAGAATAAAAACCACAGTCAAATTAGAATCATACTGGCTTCAACATTATGAACTGTTGGGACAAAACAGAACCAATCATGATTCAGTCCCATTTCCCCATTTTATAGAAGAGGAAACTGAGGCCCAGAGAAAAGTAACTTGTGGACTGAAGAATCATTCAAGGCCAGGAATTGCCTCACACCAGTCTAGAGACTGCAAAACTAGCTCAGCAGAATTGCTGTGTTGTTGTTTCTAAATTGGAATTAGTTGCAAACATTTAAAAAGGAGGAGGTTCCACATGGTGGCTCGTAAACATAGAATTGCCATATGCTGCAGCAATTCCACTCCCGGAAATATGCCCAAGAGAACTAAAAACAGGTTCTTTGAATGGATGTCTACATACCCATGTTCTTGGTGGCACGGCCAAGGGTGGAGCAATTTGAGCATCCATCAGCCAATGAACAGATAAACAAAAGGTGCTCTATATATGCAGTAGAATAACATTCAGTCTTCAAGAAGAAAGAAGTTCTGACTCATGCCACTGCATGGATGAACCCTGAGGACACTACACCAAGTAAACCCGAATAACAAGTACTGTATGATTCCTACCTAGTGCAGTCAAGTTCACAGAGACAAGAAGTAGAATAGAATAAAAACCACAGTCAAATTAGAATCATTGAGATCTACTGCTGTAAGCATTTGAATTTCCTGCTACAGACACACAGCACTTGTTTAACATTTATGTCACTCACTGCTAAGTTATATAATCATACATAATAATCACATAGTATTCTTTATGTTATGTGTGTGTGTGTGTGTATACAGTATATGCTATTTTATTCCATTTTTTGTTGTAACAAAATACCTGAGACTGGGGAATTTGTAAAGAAAAGAGGTTTATTCTGGCTTATGACTCTGGTAGCTGGGAAATCCAAGAGTATGACAAGTCCAACGATGGCCTAATGCTACTTCAATTCCCAGCAGAAGTTAGAAAGGGCAGCAGGCACATGTTGAAGAATGAGAAGACAGTATGAGGAATGGCTTTGCATAACAACTACCTGTTTTCCTGTAACTAATCTAGTCCTGGCAAAACAGGAACTAATTCAAGAAAGACATTACTCCACTCATGAGGGCTCAGACCACACAATTCAAACAATGCCCAGTAAGCCGCACCTTTCAACACGGCCAGTCACATTGAGAAATTGAGCCCCAACATGAATTTTGGTGGAGACAAACCACATGCAAACCATCTCACACACACACACACACACACACACACACACACACACACACAGACATCCTTCCAGTGATATCAATAACATAAAGGGCTCATAGAAACAAATAAACTACTATGCACACAAGTCCTCAGTATACGTGCAGACACAACCAGTCCTGTGAGATCAGTAATTGAAAAGGCCCCTAAAAACAAACAAATCAGATTGCATGTGGCACACACTCTCCTTCAGCCACCTTATTCTCCGTGGTTGATGATAAATTGACCCCAGAGACCAAAGATAAATCATCACTGAGGCTCAGAGCACAGTTTTCAGATGGAGGTTCTAGTGGTGAATGATGTGAGTCATTGTGGCCTCCCTGGAATCTGAGACGAAAACTAGTCTGTCCTGAGCACTATGCCCTGCACTCTCTCCTTGGTTATCTCATTTAAGCCTCCAGTGACACTGGGAGGGAGACACTGCCGTCCTCGTGGGGGATGAGGTAAGTGTGAAGACCCATGCAGCCATGACTTTGAAGGGAACACCGCTCCTTTGAATTTATAAGTTCTGGAGTTTTTCTTAAAAATCAGCCATAATCTTTTACAATCATACCTTGTATGTTCCTGGAACGTTCTGTTAAATAGGATTTTTGTAATGTGATTCTCATTTTAAAGGCACTAAGGGAATTCGGCATTTTTAGGGAGTACATCAGAGAACCTTTTTATAAAACAAATAACCCTTTAGTGCTGTGAACACTAAACCATGAATGTCACTATTTTGTGAGGTAGGTGTTTTGCAGAACTGGGTTTTCTCACAGTCCACCAAACCTGCTTCCAAAGCATATGCCAGAGTAGATGAGTAAATGAGAGAAGATTGAAGGTAGGAGAAGCTTCCAACTCTGCATTCTACAATAATAAGAAGATTTTTTAAATGTTTGGGTTTCCATCTTCTCTCAATTTTTCGGTTGCAAAATGTTGAGTCATTCTTTCCTAGAAGAGGTTCTGAATCTAAGAGGAGTTAAGGTCGGATCTCCCCATTCAGCCTAAATGGTTGTCTGTAGTCAATTTTCTCTCATTGTGGCAGATGGGCTGGCTGTCTGCTGAAAGGCTGGGGTGATTTTGTTGGCTGAAATCGCAGCACGGGCCATCCCAAACTCGGCTGATAGTTCTGTACGCCACTGTTAGTAAAACAAGAAAACCTAATTGAGCTGAAAATGGTCTAGTTGGTTGCACCATAGGCAGAGAAATAGACAGAGGCACAGAACTTTTCTTGGAAAAGAGAACTGAAAAGCAATTTATTCCTCCAGTTAGCAACCAATTCTAGCTATTATAGCCTTAGGCCCTAGCAGAGAGGGCCTCTCGGGAGTTGCTGGTAGAAAGAAGGGATGGAATTCACAATAAACCCCTGCCATGGGGCTAAAAGTTAGAAATTTTATGTTAAAATATGGGCATCCCTCATCCAGAAGCTGACTTCGAAATGCTCAGAATATAAAATTGCACAGGTGATGGTTACTTTCCTTCAGTGGCCTACAAATGTTTGTTTGATCTTAATGTCCTTGGATAAGAGCATCGATATGAGTTCTGCTAAGCTTGGGGTCTGAGAATGAGGGAGGTGACACAATACTGGGGCAAGAGTAGGAGGAAATGGATGAGGAGATGTAGAGAAGGAGTAGAAGGTAGAGGGAGAGAGAGACATGTTGTCCTGTAGTTATGTTGTCCTGGTGGGAGAGGAAACTGAAATAATAAACATTCATGTTTGACATTTCTCTGCTCATTTGCCAAACTGATTTCCTAACGCTTCAACAAGTTAACGGTCAGGCCTATACCCTCCCGACCTGGTACTGAAAGACTCTTAATCTTAAATCACCACCCCATGGGAATAGAGGAAGAACTCTTATCAGACTAATCTTCTCCTAGATAACGACTCTAAACTCTTGACAAAATATAAAAATTAACCATAAGGCCTTCAAAAGCACCCGAAGCAGTGAGAAATGGAGAAAGAAAAAGTCCTTACTTAGATAAGCACTAAGTGCTTTTATCATAGATTTTTAGCTTCTGAACACAGGTTTCTAGGCCAGGCAGCTAAAATTGGGATAAAAATTTGGCAGTCTACTAGCTTAAAGAATGAATAACAGATTTTGAGGCAACCAAAGTAGCTGGAAAGTGATAGGGAAAATCCTGGAAAAGAGATGGCCAAAGAGAGAGCGCTCAAAATTTTTTACATAAACTCTCTGAATCTCCAGCTCACCCACAAAATTCATGTTAGAGCAGACTCCAAGCAACACAACTAAGGCTACAAGAACTGAACAGATATTTCCACTTTTCTGCCTGCCTTAGAGGAGAGTTTGGAGTCTGAGTCCAGCCAATGTTGCTAAAACAGAGTTCAATACTCTTCAGAAGAACATAACAGAATCTGAGCCTCTACTAGAGATTATTTACAATATGCATGCAGAACACAATCCAAAACTATTAACCATACCATAATGTAGAAAAACGTGACCTAAACTCAAAGACAAGGTTGTCAATAGTGACTGATCCCAACATAATCCAGATTTTATAATTATCAGATATGGATTTTAAAGGAGTTTCCATAACTATGCTCAAGGATGAAATGGAAAAATAGCTAATAACGAAGGAATAAATAGGTAATGTCAGTGGGGGGGGGGAGAAATTATACAAAAACAAGTTTGAAGTCTAGTACTGAAAAACAGACATCTGAAATTAAATATTCATGGGATGGGTTTAACTGAAGACTGGGAATAATAGGATAAAGAAGCAATGAAATAAAAGTCAATAGAAATAACCTAACCTGCAAAACACAGTATGAAAGGTTAAATTTAAAAAGGGACAGTATCAAAAGACTTGAACATATACGTCATTGGTGTTCTAGAAGGAGAGTAAAGAGAAAACAAAGTAGGAAAAAACATTTAAAACAGTAACAAAGAAATTTTCAAATTTGAAAGACGTTATTAAATTTATAGATGCAAGAATCCCAGTAATCCCAAGGGGGGATAAGTATAGAGAAAAATACAGGTAGGCATGTTAGAGTCAAATGGCTGAAACCAAAGCCTCCAAAAAAATTGTTGACTATAATCAGAGAAAAGAAACACATTACATACAGGGGAATGTTGATATGAATGGCCATTGACTTCTGATGGGAAACACTAGATGCCAAAAGACAATGAAACAACATCTTTAAAAATGTAGAAAGAAAACTGTCTACTCAAAATTCTCTGTAACAAAAAATATCCTGCAAGAAGGAAGGAAACATTTTTGACACATGAAAACTAAGAGAATCCATTGCCATCAGTCCTGCACTACAAGAAATGTTTAAGGAAGTTGTTCAGATTGAAAAGAAATGACACTAAGTTGAAACTTGAATCTTTAGGAAGGAATTAATAGTATATAAGTGGTAAACATTTAAGAAAAAAAATGTCCTTTGTTTGATATACATGCAACCATTTATAGAAAAAATTACAACATTCTATTTGTTGTGGGTTTATAATGCAAACATAATACATATGACAACTATAGAATAAAGAATGGAGGGTGAGGGTAAATGGATCAAAAGGCTGCAAGGTTCTTAAACTTGCAAAAAGCATAAGTTTAAGTCTATGAAAATATACTATGGAAAGTTAAGGATATATATTGTAATCTCAGGGGTTTTCAAGATGGCAGAATAGAGGATGTCGCTTTTCTGGCCGCTCTGTGGCATGAAACCAAGAAAGCAGACCGGCAACTACTCAACAAGATGGGTGAACAACAACAAAAAAAAATGGTGAGGGGGAGCTTAACTGGAATTTAAAACTGGATATTCAAAGCAGACCAGGAACTCAGGGGGCTGGATGTAGTAAAATAAGGAAGAAATCCCCAGTAGCACAGCTGCTACCCCAAAAGCATCAGCCAGAGTGGTCCCTCCACAGCAAAGTAGGGGGATAAGGGAATTAAAGGAAGCCACATTTTTAGGAGGCCTGAGACATGTATGGGTACTGAGCATTTAGAGATAAAGAACATTGATGGACAAACCTGAAAGGTGCTCTACACAACATCCTTCTGCAAGAAAGAAGTCACCATCTCTCCAGGCTGCATGTGGAGGACAGAGGAAGGAACTATTTTGCAGCTGTGGCACAGGGGCTGGCAGCTGAGGGATTTGGCTGAGTTTGGCCCAAAATACAGGCCCAGTAAACTACACACTTTATGACACACAATGTGATCAAATGACTAGGAGAAGATCAAACATGGATCAAGGTTTACATAGCAGACAACTGCTTATGGAAAACCACCTGGCTTTACCCCTCACCTTCTAATCTACCTGCTTGCAGGACCAGCTGGGAGAGACACATATGGACAAGAATTTGTAAGGCCAGAGGTGGGAGAGATTATTTGGATACTGAACCCAAGATCAGAAAATGTGGGGGTCACAGGTGGCATAGGGAACTAAGAATTGGCTCCACCACCACATGAGTGGAACACAGGGAAGATCTCTGGGGTACAGTCTTCCAGTGTAGACCAGCAATTACTGGCCCTGGCAATGTGCTGATTTAAAATCTCCAGACCAAATGGCATTCAGGGAGGATCCAGAGCCCACCAAAGCCTGAACTCTGCTTCCAGGTATTTTGCCTATGGGATTACCTCTATCACTGCAGCAATCCACAGAGTGGAGCAGCACACTCCAGATGACCCCACCTAAAATTTCTGAAAAGAGAAGCTGAGAATCTTTTGAACTCAAAGAGAAAGAATTCTTTGATTTTTCATCAAAATTTTTTTCCTTCATTTTTTTTCTTTTTTCCCCCTTTTTCATTATTCTTTTTCCTGTTTCATTATGACCTTAATGTTTAAGGACATTTATACATATTGATATTTTTTTCATTTTTAGCATTTTTAAAACTGATTATTTTTAATGGATTAGTTTTCTTAAGGATGTTTGATTAGTACATTTTAGTTTTGTTTTGTATTTTTTAATTTTTTAAAAACTTTTACTACACATATACTTTACTCTTGCCTATCAGTCTCCCTTGATCCTCTTTCTCTTTTTTCTTCCACTAATAGACAATCTCTACTGTTCTCTCTTTCACTCTTCCTTTAATTTTTTTTTTACTTATATCTTCTCTCTTCCTCCTTCATAATCACCACATACTGTATCACTTCTGTTCTCTCCCTGTACACCATATGAAACTGTAAATGCTTTGGCAAACTTGTTCTTATTGTAGGCAATAACTGATCATGTCATTTGTTTATTGAGATAATTAACATTGTAGATATCATAGTAAGAACTATTTTGTTGAATGCTGTATATTATTCACTTTGGTTGTTGTTATTACTTGTCTCCCCCTAAACAGTGAGGTATTAAAAACCTTCAGGGACACTATAAGTCCACATGGTAGAAATTCTACTGTGTCAGAACCATGCTGTTAGATGAGCAGACACACAACCAACATGAAACTGCAAGGGAACAAATCACCCCAAACAAACCAAGATACTCTAATAACAGAATCCATCGACACCACAGTGGAAGAAAGTCAGAGAAGGAGTTTAGAATGTATTAGTCAAACTTATCTTGAAGTAAAGGATGATATAGTGTGTGATATCCTCAAAATAAATGAATAAATAAATCAAATTAAAACTTTAGTTGAAAGCATCCAATAGATTAGATCAAATGGAAGAAAGAGTTTCAGGCAATGAAGACAAAAAATATAATCTTGAAAACAAAGTTGATGGGGCTGGGGTTGTGTCTCCATGGTAGAGTGCTTGCCTAGCACATGTGAGGCATTAGGTTTGATCCTCAGCATCACATAAAAATAAATAAATAAATAGAGGTATCATGTCCACATACCAAAAAAAAAAAAAAAAAAGTTGACTATAGAGACAAGATGTTAAGAAACCATAAACAGAACTTCCAAGAAATATGAGTTAACATGAAAAGATCAAATTTAAGATTTATTGGGATAGGATAATATTCAGACATACAAACAAAAGGAATAACAATCTTTTCAATGAAATAACATCAGAAAATTTCCCAAACCTAAAAAATGAAATGGAAAATCAAATACAGGAGGAGGCTTACAGGACAACAAATATACAAAATTACAACAGACCCACACCAAGGCACATTATTATGAAAATGTCCAACATTCAGAATAAGAATAGAATTTTAAAGACTGTCAGAGAAAAACAATGGGTAATATTTAGAGGAAAACCAATCTAGACCTCAGCTAATCCCTCAACCCAGACCCTCAAAACTAGGAGTTCTTAGAATAATATATACTAAGCTCTGAAAGAAAGTAAACACCAGCCAAGAATAATATACCCAGCAAAATTTAGATTCAAAATTGATGATGAAATAAAAACCTTTCATGATGAACGAAAGTTAGCATTCACAACTAGAAAGCCTGCACTAAGAACATATTCAATAAGATATTTCATGAAGAAGAAAAAAAAATAAAAGTGAAAAACAGAAAAGGAAGAAACTATCCTAAAATAAAAGTAAATAAATGGGGAAACTAATTCAAATTAAAAACCAGAAATAAATCAAAATGACAGGGAATACAAATCATATCTCAATAATAACATTGAATGTAAATGGCCTAAATTCATCAATCAAAAGACATAGACTGGCATATTGGATTAAAAAATAATACCCAAAAAGAGACTCACCTCATACACAAAGATATCCACATACTAAAGTATGTGGGAAAACTTATAATTCACATGGATCTCATAAACAAGCAGGGGTTTCTTATCCTCAGATCAAGGGGACTTCAAGCCAAAGTTAGTCAAAAGGGACAAAGAAGGACATTTCATACTGCTTAAGGGAATCAATAAGACAAAACTAAAGAATCTATAGAACTAATCTAATTTAAACTTAATACATATGTAGACTATTTCATCTATCAATGAGTGAATACACTTTCTTCTCAGCAGAAAATGGATCCTTCTCTAAAATAGACCACATTTTAGAAAATATAAAAAAGCAACTCTTAGAAAATACAAAAAAATAGAGATAATACCCTGCATCCTATCAGATTATAATGGAATAAAATTAGAAATAAATGAAAAATTAAAAGTAGAAGCACTAATAACCTAGAGACTAAATAATACACTATTGAATGATGAATGGATACCAGAAGAAATCAGGTATGAAAAAAAAAATACTTAGAGGTAAATGAGAATAGTAATACAACATATAAAAACCTCTGGGACTCTATGAAGGCGGTGCTAAGAGGAAAGTTCATCACATTGAGCTCATTCATTAAAAGAATAGAAAGTCAACAAATAAATAACCTAACATTACAAAGCCCTAGAAAAAGAAGAACAAATCAACACCAAAAGCAGTAGAAGACAGGAAATAATTGAAAACAGAGCTCTTTAGTACAGTGAAAATTGAGACCAAAAAAATCCAAAAAATTGACAGTACAAAAAGTTGGTTCTTTAAAAAAAAAATCAATGAAATTGATACACTCTTACTCAAGCTAACAAAGAGAGAAATTTCAAATTACTAAAATTTGCAATGAAAAGGGAAATATCACAACAGACACTACTGAAATACTGTCAATAAACAGAGTCTATTTTGAAAATTTATACTCCGATAAAATAGAAAATCTTGAAGATACTGACAAATTTTTAGAGACATGATGTGACCTACCCAAATTGAATCAGGAGGACATAGAAAATTTAAACAGATTAATTTCAAGCAATGAAATTTAAGATGCCATTAAAAGCCTACCAAGAAAGAAAAGCCCAGAATCAGATTCTCAGCTGAGTTATACCAGACCTTCATAGAAGAACTAACACCAATCCTCCTCAAATAATTCTATGAAACAGAAAAGGAGGGAATCCTTCCAAACTCATTTTATGAAGCTAGTATCACCCTAATACCAAAACCAGACAAAGACACATCAAGAAAACTTCAGACCAATATCCCTGATGAACATAGATGAGAAATATTTTAATAAAGTACTGGCAAATTGCATACAAAAAACATATTAAATGATAGTGCACCATCACCAACTGGGGTTAATTCCAGGGATGCAAGATTGGTTCATTATACAGAAATCAATAAATGTAATTTATCACATCAATAAAGACAGAAACCACATGATTATCTCAATAGATGCAGAAAAAGCATTTGACAAAATACAGCATCCAATCATGTTCAAAATACTAGACAAACTAGGGATAATAGGACATACCTCAACATTACAAAGCTATAAAAAATAAGCCCAAGTCCAACATCATTCTAAAAACATTCCTTCTAAAAACTGGAACAAGTCAGGGATGCCCTTTTTTTTTTTTACCACTCCTATTAAACATAGTCCTGGAAACTCTAGTCAGAGCAATTAGGCAAAAGAAACAAATTAAACAGATACAAACAGGAAAAGAAGTACTCAAACTATCTCTGTCTGCTGATGATATGATTCTATACTAAGAAGACAAAAAAAAAACTCCACTAGAAAATTTCAGGAACTCAAACAAATTCAGCAAAGTAGGAGAGTATAAAAATAACACCCATAAATCAATTGCATTCCTATACATCAGTGATGAATCAACTAAAAGAGAAATTAGGAAAACTATCCCATTCACAATAGCCTCAAAGAAAACAAAATATTTGGGAATAAATCTAACAAAAGAGGTAAAACAATTCTATGATGAAAACTACAGAACACTAAAGAAAGACATTTAAAAAGACCTTAGAAGATGGAAGGATCTCCTGTGTTCTTGGATAGGCAGAATTAATATTGTCAAAATGGCCACACTACCAAAAGCACTATTCAGATTCAATGCGATTCCTGTTAAGGTTCTGATGATGTTCATCATAGAAATAGAAAAAGCAGTCATGGAAATTATTTGGAAAAATAAGAGGCTCAGAATAGCCAAAGCAATCCTTAGCAAAAAAAAGGAAGCAGGAGGCGTCACAACACCACATCTTAAATTATACTACAGAGCTAAAGTAACAAAATGGTCTACGGTATGGTATTGGCACCAAAACAGACACATAGACCAATGGTAAAGAATAAAAGACAGAGAAAAACCCACATAAATACATTTATCTCCTACTAGACAAAGGTGCCATAAACATACATTGGAGAAAAGATAGCCTCTTCAACAAATGGTCCTGGGAAAATTGAAAATTCATATGTAATAAAATGAAATTAGACCTTTATCTCTCACCCTGCACAAAACTCAAAGTGAATCAAAGACCTAGACATTAGACCAGAGACCCTATGCCTACTAGAAGAAAAAGTAGGCCCCAATCTCCATCATGTCAGCTTAGAACTGAATTCCTCAATAAGACTCCTAAAGCTCAAGTAGTAAAACCAAGAATCAAGAAATGGGATAGAATCAAACTAAAAAAGCTTCTTTACAGCTAAATAAACAATCAAGAACATAAAGAGGGAGCCTACAGAATAGGAGAAAATCTTTGCCACACACACCTCAGAAAGAGCATCAATCTCTGGGATATATAAAGAACTCAAAAAACACCAAAAAATAAATGAATAACCCAATCAATAAATGGACAAAGGAATTCAAGAGACACTTCACAGAAGAAGAAAGATAAATGGTCAACCAATATATTTTTTAAATGTTCAACATCACTACCAATTAGAGAAATGAAAATTAAAACTACTCTATTACATCTCACTCCAGAATAGCAATTATCAAGAATATAAGTAATAATTAATGTTGGCGAGAACGTGGGGATAAAGGTACACCCATACATTGCTGATGGGACTATAAGTTGGTATAACCACTCTGGAAAGCCATATGGAGATAGAGTTATGTTACCCTGGGGTTTTTATTCCATAGGTATATGCATTTATCAAAACTCACTAGATGGCATGCTTAAGTTTTGTGCACTTAGTAATGGATAAATTTACCTCAAAAATAATAAACTATAAACAATTATTACACCCTCATTAATGAGATAATAGATAGACAATAGAGCTTTAGACATATTGAGGTATAGAGCAGGGCATGTACTGGTGTGTTTAACTTACTTTGAAATGTATCCAAAAAAGACAGATACATAGATCTATAGCTATGTGATAAAGAAAAAATGCTGATTTTTAAATAAAAGTGGTAATTTATGGTAAGCTAAATATATGTCACTTTACATGACAAAAGGGATTTTTCAGAGTGGTTAAGAATCTTGAGATGGGAAGATTTGCCTGGATTATCGGGGTTGGCCCAGTGTAATCACGGGGTCCTTAAAAGATGAAACAAGAAGTCCAGAGGGACAAAAGGACATATGACCAAGGAAGAAGAGATCGTAGAAAAGCAGGCGTTGCCAGGTAGTGTGTACAACTGTAGAAGCTAGAAAATGAAGGAATATTTCCCCTAAAACCTCCAGTAGGAACACACTTTGCTAGTATCTGACCTCTACAGAATTATAAGATGATACATTTCTCTTCTTTTAAGCCACCAAATTTGTAATTATTTATAACAGCAATAGAAACTCATACATAAACACATGGCTATTCACCACATGATTCTTTCAATTTTTCTGTATATTTGGTAAATGCCATGATAAATGGTAAAATAATAATAATAATAATAATTTAAAAACCCTCCCATTGGCCAAGAATAGGTAAAAGGCAAGCTATCTGAACTATTTTACACTGACAACTTCCTAGTCCTCCCAAAGCTACTTAAAAGTTTTAACAGAATTCTTCTTAGACATTAAAACTAATAATAGTCCTGATTAGTAAGATAACAATTATTAGGAGAGAAAGGGAAACACAATTTTCTGGAGAATGTAAAAGAAATCGCTGTTTTTATTTAAGGAATCCACCATGTGGAGAGGGCAGCCTGACCTGATAGCTTTCTGGATCAAACTCCTGAACATAATTTTTCAATTCTTCCTTCTGCTTCTGAACTGATGATGTTTTAGTCAGTTTTTTTTTTTTTTTTTTTTTTAGAGGAGGAAAGGTTCGTCTCACAGTTTCAGAGGTTCAGTACGTGGATGGCGAACTCATAGCTCTGGGCCCAGGTGAAGCAGAATATCATGGTAGGAGGGTGTAAAGGAGAAAAGCAACTCAGAACATGGCAACAAGGAGGCAGAGAGAGCTCCACTTCTCAGGGCCAAAATATAAACCCCCAAGTCACTTCCCCAGTCCACCCCCTCCGGCCATACCCCACCTGCCTGCAGTCACCACCCAGTTAGTTCATATCAGTGGATCAATCCACTGATTAAGTTAAGGTTCTCACAACCCAATCATCTCACCTCTGAAATTCTTGCATTATCTAACACTGGAACTTTTAGGGGACTATATCGTGTTTAAACTGTAACAGATGGGTTCTCCAAAATATTCGAGATATGATATCATTTATTGTTTCTTCCCTTTCAAATAACCCAGAATATGAGGAAGAAATTAGGATACATGTAGAGTCAAACAGCAACTGAATAATTGGGTCAATAACTTGTACGTATAGCTTTATTTTAAGCGACCTTCTTATGACCAGCTATGTTAGAGAAAAATAGTCTCCTCTTTACTCAGGGTGAGAGCTCTGCCCCACCCCCACAACTTTTTTTTGTAAGATTTTAATCATCCAAATCTGGAAATTAGTCTCAATTATGTCATTCTAAAATTTCAGACTACCTTTAAAAAGAACAGTACAAATTCATACTAAAGAGAAAACAAAGATCAGGCAAACTTTAAACTTGATTTTTAAACTTAGGTTTCAAAATGGCAAACAAAAATTTAAAAGTTTTAAATCAAGCTTACAGCCCAAGCCATGGTTAAAAATAGAAATCATAGTCATGCATGAAAGAACCCTCTACAGAGCTGTGTTCTCAGGAAGGGGGAGATCTGATTTCTCAAAAATCTGTTTTTCAAGCAAAATGAATAAAATATCTCAAATATTTTATTGCAAGTGCCAAACATGGCAGATGGCATTTGCATGGGGATTACATAACCACATTGAAAATCAACCATAAAGTCCTAAGAATATGCAGAGAGTGAAAATACCTCTACCTCGTCCCCACTAATCAGAGTGGCTCTCCTACAAAGAGGGCTCATGGTGTTCCAAGGTCAGAGAAATGCAATCAGGGGAGAATTTCATTCCTCTGCCTCAAGAGTGAAACGTAATCAAGAGTTCAGTGAGTGTTTTCTCATGATCACAAACATCTCAAACCCAGTGATTTGAACCTGACATAGCCAGGGAATTCTCTGGAAATTCTTGTGCATTATTTCCACGGAACATCCAAATTTTCAATTTAATTCTGTATTTTTTGACCCCCAAGTATATCTTCAGGAATCACTTTATGGCTAGATTAGTGCCAGGCTGTAATGGGGTCTCAGTTTCAGTTAAATTAATGTTTCAGTTAAATTAATTTATAAATAGGTGAGGTTTTAAGATATGGTCTTGTTTTCTCCAATGGACTACAAAGAAAAGTCTTTTTCCCTCTGTAAAACCATGCATCAGTCAGCTCCCCATAGCCATGACAAGATACCTAAGATAAACAGCTTAATAGGAAGAAATGCTTATTTTGGCTCCATTTCAGATGTTTCAGGCATAATTCTGACAAAACTCCCATCATCCATCCCCTGCACCTAGCAAAGCTGGTAAGGCAAGCCTCTCCACAAATGCATGTGGACTGACTAATTCTTTTTGTTAAAGCACATAACTGAGCTTTTTTTTTACATAAAATAAAGTTCACAGATTTTAAGAGTACACAGGTCAATTTTAACAATTGTGAACCATCATATAACCACCGCTACAATCAAGACACAGAAAATTACCATTACCAAAAAAAAAGTGTTCCTGTTTCTTTGCAGTTGTCTCCAAATTTCTACTCTCTATCCCCATAGGAAACCTCTATTGAGCACCATTGTTTTACCTTTTCTAGAATTTAATGTAAATTGAAGCATACAGTATGTAGCCTTTGGAGTCTGGTTTCTTTCACCTGTAATAATATACATGAGATTTACCCATGTTGTTGTTGTGTCCATAGTTCATTCATTTTTATTTTTGAGTAGTGTTCCACTGTACAAAGCACCACAGTTGATGGGCATTTGGGTTGTTTTAGTTTTGAATAATGGAAATAAAATAGCTCTGGATATGTAAGCACAAGTCTTTGTATGAACAAATATTTTATGATATCTTGAATGAATTCTTTAGAGTGGATCACATGGTAAGTGTGTGGTTGACTTTATTAGAAGTTGACAAGTGTTTTTCCAAATCGGCTGTAATTTTTGAACTCTCACCAGGAATGTATGTGAATTCTACATCCTTATCAAATACTTCATATGGACAGTTTTTTAAATCTGAGCCACACTGGTAGGCAGTGGGTATATAGTGGTGGCATCTCACTGTGATGTTTGAATCTCCCCAGTGGCTCAGTTCATTGAGCACCTCTTCATGTGCTTGACATACTAATTCTGATCATGTGGTTTTGTGTGGTGCATTACTCAGAGTGAGAAGGGTCAAACATTTCTCCCCTGAGCATAGACACTTATACATTCAGAATCTATAATGAGACTCTCCAGATAAGACCACACCATAAAAAGCCCGCATTTTAGAAAAATATTTCAAAATGAAATTTGACTAGTTAAAAAAAAACAGATTAAATATCTGTCTTCTCTTCCTTAGGAGAGAGAGGGGGGGAAAAAAAGAAAGAAAAAAATCTCATCTCACAAATAGAAAGATTTGGAAATGAAGTGGCAGTTCCTTCTCTAACAGTCTTAACCAGACACCCCCACACAGCATATCCCTAGCTATCAGATGGCCATATGAGATCTGAAGGCTTCAGAACACTAAATTTGCCTCTCAAAAGAACCAAATGTTAAACTACACCACACATGTCGTTAGTCTCTTACAGTATTCAATTTTCTCTTCATCTTATTATTTTTAGGTGGGATTCAAAACACCCACCAGGGATTTTTTTTTTTTTCCCATGCAAGAGAACGTTTTTGTTTTGGTAGAAAATGTGTTCAACTCCTAATCATTTGTCAAGGTTTTTTTTTTTTTCATACGAGATGTAGCTTTCCATTTACTTAAAAGTACAGTAAATTACTCATATTCATGGCATCAAAAAATGTCACCTCTTTACTTAGGAAAAGAATACAATCAGTCTACACAATTATCCTATCCATCACTAACAATCCTGAAAAACCATTCTGGGGAACTTGTCTCTGTAATTCTCCCAAATTCTTCACTATCAACTGTCATGGACCCTAAGAGTCTCTCCTCCCAATTTCCCAATTCTCCATCTTCACTCCAATTGTAAACACAGATAACTCTAAGATGATCTTTAAATTGGAGAATCAAGCTCAATAAATTATTTTCTTTCAAAAACAGAAGGTCTCTCCAGAAGTAATTTATATAATAATGATGTTTTCAGGAGTAGAATTTTTAAAAAGACAAGAGGCAGAAATCAATTCACAGCTGAGATCCATCATCAATTTGCATCATCCGTCCATAATCTTAATCTGTATTTAAATTTGGTTGGGGGTTACAAATGGAGCTGGCCACTGACATTTTGACGCTGCTTATATAGAAGCATAACCACGATGAAATGAGTAAGTCTTTCAGGATTTGATGGATCCATTCTCATTTATAGCCACAAATGACGATAACTCTATATCCATCTAGATTTTAGTTTCCATCTTTAGGATAAAGGGAATATTCTATTTTCATAGATATTCAATGCTTGACGTTTCTTTGACAAGCATATTTTCCAATGTAAGACATGCCACTTGAAATCCAAATATAAATTTAAATGCCTGAGTATAGCCAAAGAAACAGAGACTGGGTGTCAGATGAGAACATGTGTTTCACTCATTTTTGTGTTAATTACTTCAACTAGGATGGACACCCCAAAGACATTTTGCTTGACATTCATCCATTAGTCCTTTTATGTAAACTAAAGTCATCTAATCAGTCACAAAACTCAAGAAGTCCGATTTAAAAAAAAAAAAATTATGGCTTGCCCCCTCCTACATTTCTCATGAGAGTCCTTTGCCACAATCCATCTCTCATATCCAGCCCCAAGATCTTTGAACTCTCAAAGAGTTGATCCTGTAGCCACCCCCAGATACTTCAAGATCCCACCTCCATCACTGTTCACCTGCCAACCCTCACTCCCTTCATCTCTGTGGTCACAGGAAAAAGAAAAACATAGTCTAATCCATTTCTGTAGTTGTACCCTGTTGTGAGTGAATGGCTTGGTCTGCTTGAAGCCAAATTCACAATGCAATGAGCAGCAGAGGAAATACTGAATCAGAAAACGGCATTCCTACAGCTCAGCATTATCTTAATAAGCAGAGGCACTGATTTTGCTTTTTAAAAAAAATCACCACACGTGGTAATTATATAAGGTGTGCATTAGTTTGAGGGGGAGGTCAGTGGACTGGCCCATCAGCAAGTGTTTCTTAGAAAGTGGCATGTTCACATCCCTGGGTGCCAATGGCTACCTTTCCCCGCCCCGCCTGCCCCTCTACTAGAGCAGGACTGTGACCACATCTCTTTGGAACAGTTCTTTCATTAATATGCTGCCAAGAAATGCTTGCTGATGGGCCAGTCCACTTACCCAGCCAAGGCGTCCAAACTCAGGCTCCCAGAGCGCTGTCTTCTCCTGTTTGGCCAGACTTAGTTTGCCACAGGAGCCATAGGGAGATTCCTGGGGTTCCCCACTACCTCTCTCTTTGACTGCCAAATGGAACTGCCAAGTAGCAATAATTTCAAGGACTGGAAAAAGAAAAGAGCTCAAGACATGACATTTCCAACAAGACTGCTCCTTTGCAATTCTTCCCTGTATTTTCTGTCACATCATATGTGAATCTTTCCTTCCACCTGGGCCGCATCTAAAGATGCATCATTCCCATAGCTAAAAATGAAGCAAGAGGCCAAAGGTTGGAGAATGCTCAGCCTACAGCCTCAATGGTCCTCTAATTCAACTATTTTGTTTTACAGATGATATCTCTATGGCAGGATTAAGGTTCAGGGTAGGTGTGGCTGAGTTAAGATGATGCCTGGAGGTCAGGAACTGACTTAATGCACTCTCCTCCCTTTGCTCTGTGAAGTATATAGCTGCAAAACCAAACTAATAGTGATAATAATAATAATAATAATTATTATTATTATTATTATTATTATTATTATAATGATGTAACTTTTGTTTTGTGCTGTTACCAGGTATGGTACCAAGTGCTTTTCATAGATTATTTCACTTGAACCTCACAACTGTATGAGGTGAGTGCTCACTATTTCCTTGTTACAGATGCAACTGATGCACATTTTAGCCCCTAGCCGGAGGTCACATAGCAAGAAGATGGAGAAGCCCAGGCCTTCAACCTACACTGACCTTCAAGACCCAGTTATGAGCCCGGGCACTTCTTGAATCATCATCATATAAATTATTTTCAAGATCCTAGTAAAATCATATATGGTCTTAGATAACCAGGACAACCCATTTGTCCAACATGTCAGAAAATAGATTGTAGAGGCCTTCTCATGATCTCATCAACAGTTATTTCAGTCTTCTCTGTACTCCAAGCAAGCTGGATTATTTTTAGAAGAGTAAAGGCCACTTGACTAGTCTTTACAAACCAGTGGTTAGTATGTAAAGAGCTTACCAATATCTCCTGCTTCCAAACACTTTTTGTCCTGCCACCTCTAGCCGTTGTGGACATCCAACTCTGCCTTAGAAAGCCTAACGTGACTCTTTCACCCCACTGACAGCCTGCAGAGCCTGACCCATGTGCACCGGCAAGTCCCAAGCAGACATCCAACTCCCTACAAGAAAAAGGGCTTAAGACTTTCTCTTGAAGAAGTCTGATAGGGTATTCTGCGATGCATAAAGTAGTGGCAGAGGCAATTGAGATCAGTACCCCAAGCCAGGGGTGTTCCACATCGGAAAGCACAGAACTGGCCGAACAGAAACATGTTCTCATAGGAGCCACAAGGGGTAGAGGTCAAGGAGAAGGGGGCACTGCTGCCAGACAGATTTGAATCTTGGCTCTTGCATACCTCAGCTCAGAAATATCAGACAAATTGTTAATTTCTCTGAGCCTCAGTCTCTTCTTCTATAAAAGAAAAAGAACAGCAGCTATCTTATGGGCCCAGTAGAAGATTAAATGAGATTATATTTAATCTGGCACCTTGCTTATCACATGGTAACAAGTCCACTCTTTTTTTTAATGCTCTTATGGAGAGAGAACTCACATCTTCATTTCAGGGAAGGGAAAAAAAATGAGATGGGGGAAGCGTGGCTAAAAAAATAAGGCAGAAAATATTAATGCCATTGGATCCCAAAGACAGGAAAATCTAAGGAATTACTCTAAGTGTGGTCACAAAAATAGAATGTGGCCAATTATACCTGCTTCCCAGTGCTTTTGAAGTATATATTTATAGCATATGTTTAGGTGTTTGCTCTGTATATATAATTAGCCATTTTTCTTCAGCATATCCAGTAATTATTTTATCAAATGCACATCTGTTTTAATTAGGCATGTACACATTTTACTATACTGTAAAATGTCAAACACACTGTAAAATAGCTCAGAGTATATTAACACATAAAAACAAAAATTCACTTGACATATCACAAACAGCTGCAAGAAGCTCATAGACCCAACCAGCTGCTACTTGACAACTCCCAGCCAAGGATGTTTTTGTTGGGCCCTTCAGAGATTCCTCCCAAGCTGGAGCTGTAGTTTCTGTGCTCAGTTCTCATGCTTCCCTTCGATGTGACTGTCAGATATGGTGTGTTATGCAGCACGTGCAACTTGGCTGGCGCCAGGCATGCCAGCCTTTCCTCAGCCTGCCAACCTGGAGACTCTTAGTGCAGATGATGATACCAAGTACCTCAAACTCAGGGGCTTCAGCTGCCAACTAGTACGTCTCCCTCATTGCACAGATGGGAACGTGAAGAACCAGAGGGAGGAACTGAGTTAGTGAATGAACTGGGGTCACTTGGGGTCTTTCTATGCCTATTCTGGTGCTCCTTGTACCATGCTGGTTTCTTATCCTGAGTTTGCATCAGAATCATCAAGACTGCCATTCCCAGAGCCCAACCAGACCAAGAATCTTGTCCAGGAGGTCGGAGGTGGGGCTAAGGAATATGTTTTAACAAGGTGGCTAGTGATCTCAAAGCAGCCAGTTCAAAGACTTACACTAAAGATCACAGGGTCTACATCTCACAGCCTTTCTCCCTGGTATATCTTCATATTTTTATTTCTGAGGTCATTCCCATTTCTATTTGGCAGACACGTCACTGATAGGACTTTAAGGTCAATGACCAACAACTTGCAAGGCTATTGGGATTGATTAACCCAGAAGTACCCTCAAATCTTTCATGAACAGACTATTTGGTGGTAGACTATCACTGTTACTGATTATGGCTTTGCATGTGAGCAGTATTTTACAAAAGCACATGTTGCTGATGTTCAGACTCACCAGAAATCCTTCAGCATATTGTTTAGCTAATATCTCTCTGACATGTTTTCTGATTGGTTGAAAAAAGAGATCTCAAATAAACAACCCAACTTTACACCTCAAGAAACTAGAAGGATAAGTACAAACATCAGCCTAAAGTTAGCAGGAGAAGAAAATAATTTTTTAAAAAATCAGACCAGAAATAAATGGAATGTAAATTAGACAACAGAAAAGATCAACAAAAGTAAGAGTTCATTTTTTGAAAAGATAAGCAAAATTGGTAAACCTTTAGCTAGACTAAAAGATACAAATAGATAAAATAATAAATGAAAGAAGAGACATTACAATGGATACCACAGAAATGCAAAAATCATAAGAGACTACTATGAACAATTATTTACCATCAAACTGGATAATGTACATGAAATAAAGTCCTAAACCTACTGAGACTAAGTCATGTGAAAACAGAAAATCTAACACAGACCCATAATGAGTTAGGAGACTGAACTAGTAGTCAAAAACCTTCCAACGAAGGAAAGGCTATAACCTGACACTAATTTTTTCCAACTCTCCTAATAAAGTTGAAGAAAAGAGAACATTTCCAAACTCATTTTACAAGGCCAGCATTACACTGATACCAAAACTAGAAAGTGATGCTATAAGAAAATAAAATCACAGACCAATTTCTCAGAAGATAGATGTAAATAACCTTTAAAGAAAAAAGTAGCAAGTCAAAGTCAACAGCACATTGAAAGGACTGTATGGATGATCAAATGGGACTTATCCCTAGGATGAAAGGATGGTTCAATACAAATCAATAAATATCTTATCAGAAATCAATAACTGTAGCCACAGAAGGAAGGATGAAAATCTTATGATCTGCTCAATAAACACAGAAAATGCTTTTGAAAAATACAAAATCCTCTCATGATAAAAATCTGCCCAAAAAGCTAGGCCTAGAAGGAATGTACGTCAACCCAATAAAAGCCACATATGGGAGGCCCACAGCTGACATCCTACTCACTGGTTAAAGTTTGGAAACCTTTTCTTTCAAATCAGGAATAATACAAGAGTGCTCACTTCTATCTTTTCTGTTCTTTATGTACTAGAAGTCCTAGCAAGAGCAATTAAGCAAGAAAAAGAAATAAAAGCTGTCTAAATCATAAAGGAAGAAGTTGAAGTGTCTCTGTAGATGACATGATTTTACATATGGAAAACTGAAGGCTCTATCAAAATAATAATAATAATTAAATTACTATTAGAACTAATAAACAAATTCAATAAAATTTTAGGATACAGACTTCACATAGAAGAATCATTTGTGTATCTATACACTAACAACAAACAATCTGCAAAAAAATTAAGAGAATAATCCCATTATAATAGCATCAAAAAATAAAATACTTAGCAGTAAATTTAATCAAGGTGGTAAAAGATCTGTACAATGCAAGTTGTTTGAGTCAGGTTTTGCCTTACTGTGACAAAAAGAGCAACTTAAAGGAAGAAAAGTTTATATTGGCTCATGGTATGAGAGGCCTCAGTCCATATATGGTCTATTTCATTGCTCTGGGCCCAAGGTGAGGCAGCACTTCATGGCACGGTAGAAGAGCCCAGTAGAGAAAAGCTGTGCAGCTCATGGCACAGTCAGGAAGCAGAGAGATGGAATGTGGGAAGGGACCACAGGGAAGACGAACCCCTCCAGGGCACACCCACAGTGACCACCTCCTCCAGCCACATCTCCCACCTGCCTACAGTCACCACCCAGTCAGTCCATTCAAAATAGGATAGACTGATTAGGCTTCAGCTCGCACAGTTCAATGATTCCCTTCTGGATGTCCTTGCATTAACATGGCAGTTTTTAGGGAGCATCTCTCATTCAAACCATAGCATCAACATTGATGAAAAATTCAATTAGATACAAACAAATGAGAAGATTGAAATAATTATTATTACTAAAATGTTCACATTACCCTAAGTGATCTACAGATGTGATGCAATGCAATCCCTATCAAAATCCAAATGCCATTTTTCTGGAAATAGAAAAAAAAATCCTAAATTTATGTGGAACCAAAAAAAGACCCCAAACAGCCAAAGCCAAAAAATTGAAGCTGGAGGCATCCTATCACAATTGCAAATTATACTGAAAAGCTACAGTAATCAAAACAGCATGGTATTGGCATTCAAACCCTCGCACAGACTAATGAAACAGCATATAGAGTCCAGAAATACATTCACACATTTATAGCCAATTTAACTGTGATGCAGTTACCAAGAACACACAATGGAGAAAGGGCAGTCTCTTCAATAAATAGTATTGGGAAAACTGGATAATCACATGCAGAAGAATGAAGCTGAACCCTCATTTGACATAATATTTTTTAAAAAACCAACTCAACATGGATTCAAGGTTGAGATATAAGACATTAAGCTTTAAAACTACTAGAAGAAAGCTGGGCATGGTGACAAACTCCTGTAATCCCAGCAGCTCAGGGGCTGAGGCAGGAAGATCATGAGTTCAAAGCCAGCCTCAGCAAAAAGTGAGTCACTAAGCAATTCAGTGAGTCCCTGTCTCTAAATAAATACAAAATAGGACTGGGATGTGACTCAGTGGTTGAGTGCCTCCGAGTTCAATCCCCAGTACATATCCCCCTCAAAAAAAAATACTAGAAGAAAACATGAAAAGATATCTTAATATTGACCTGGGCAATGATGTTTTTAGAAATGTCCCCAAAAGCACAAACAGCAAAATGAAAAAATAAATAAATGAGATTACTAAAATGTTCACATTACCCAAAGTGATCTACAGATGCAATGCAATCCCTATCAAAATCCAAATGCCAAACTAAAGAGCCTCTTATGGCAAATAAAACAATCAGCATAGTAAAGAGACAATTACAGAAGAAAACATTAGCAAACCATAATTCTAATTGTGGGATTAATATCCACAATATCTAATATAGAATTAATATCCATATCTTAGTAAAAAGAAAACTAAAGAATCAATTAAAATGTGGGCAAAGGACATGAATAGACATTCTCAAAAGAAAATATACAGAGGCTGGGGCTCAGTGGCAGAGTGCTTGCCTAGCATATGTGAGGCACTGGGTCCAATTCTCAGCACCACATATAAATAAATGAATAAAATAAAGGTCCATCAATATCTTTTTTAAAAAAGTATTTAAAAAAAATAAAACATACAAATAGCCAACAGATATATGAAAAAATACTCAACATCACATATCCATCAATCCCACCCCTGTGTATATATTCAAAAGAAATGAAATTAATCTCAACGAGATATCAGCACCTTTATATTAATTGCAGCATTATGTTCAATAGACGAGAAACAGAAAACAACCTAAATGTTCACTGACGGATGATTGAGAAAGAAAATCTGGGATACAGAGAGAGAGAGAGACGAATATTATTCACCTTTAAAACTAATGAAACCCTGTCATTTACAACAACATGGATGAATCCGGAAAGCATTATACTACATCAATTAAGCCAGGCACAGAAAGACAAATATGTTATGGTCTCACATATAAAAATATAGAATCTATGAAAGTTGAACTCATAGAAGCAGGAAATAGAACGGTGATTACCAAGGGATGAGGGAGATGGGGCGGCTGTTGGTAAAAAGTTTCAGTTAGTCAGGATGAATAAGTCCCGGAGATCCACTGTAATCACAGTGACTGTTATCAATAATACTATGTTACATATTTGAGATTTCCTAAGAGAATAGATCTTAGTAGTCTCATCAGAGAAAAAAATGTTAACCTAGTTAGCTTGACTTTAATAATCATTTCACAGCAGATACTGTCTTAGTCCATTTGGACTGCTAGAGCAAACCACCATAAACTGAGTAGCTTAAGTTTGTTGCTTAACAAATTTGTTTTTCACGGTTCTGAAAGCTGGGAAGTCCAAGTTCAAGGTGCTGACAGATTTGGAATCTGGTGAGCCCACTTTTTACTCATAGATGGCACCTTCTCACTGTGTCTTTATGAGGGACTGACCTTATCCTAATCACCTCCAAAGGCTCTGCCTCCTAGGACCATCACCTTGGGGCTAGGACTTCAACATGGATTTGGGAGAGACACAAATATAGATATGGCTAAAGCTGTATCTTATATAACATGTAGCCACAAATATTGATACTATTTTATAAGAAGTTAATATAATAAAGTTTTCTATTCAAGAAACCAAGAAAAATGACAAAATATAACTGAAGCAAAGATGATGATGAAGATAAATAAATACATAAATGAATTAAAGATAGAAAAGCAAAGTTGATAAATGATACTAAGAACTGGGTCTTTGAAAATTCAATAAAACAGACAAATCTCTGGATAAGCTAATCAATAAAGAAAGAAAGCAAATCATAAACAAATTCATTTAAGAATGAAAGATGATAGAGGAATGGGATGCAGAGAAGATTTTTAAAGTATAAGTTAAAAAATTCACTAGTTATGTAAATAGATTGGTAAATCTCAATGAGATGGATAACTTTTGGCAAGGGCAGCTGTGGGTAAGAAAAAACAAATTGAATCAAGATGTAAGTTTATTTTTAATTATCCCCGGTAAAAATTCTGGAGCCAGGTAATTTTATAGGTAAGTTATTATAAATCTTCAAAGAGCATAAAATTCCCATTCTACATAAATTGTTTCATTATACATACAATAAAAAAGATAGGGTTCTAATTCATATTATGAAGTTGTCATACTTGTGATACCACACACTGATAAAATGGCATGTGCAGTTGTGAACACACACACACACACACACACAAATATAAGTATGCATAGGACAGACTGCTAGTCCTGAGAAAGGCCTGTTGATGAGTCTGGGCCTTGGCTGGCATCTGGGAACTTGGAACTCAAGTGGTCCCCACCTGCTAATTGATGAGTGGTCACTGTTTATGCAAACAATATGTTTGACACTGAGCACCAACTTTCCTTCTGGGCTCAGAGGCTTGTGTATGATAGGTCTCCTGTAAAACCCCTGGGGGCCGAGTTCCTAATGAGTTTCCCTGGCAGGCATGGTAGTGCCACTCACCAGCAGGGAATGAGCATCCTAGATGACTCCCCTGAAGGAGGACACTTCAGAGCTTGTGCCAGATTCCCCTGGACTTCATTCCACCTGTCATTCCCTTGGCCGATTTTACTCTCTGTCCTTCTATAAAAAAATCATAGCATGAGTTTGACTGTATGCTAAGTCCTATGACTCCTTCTCAAAAATCAACAAATCCAAGGAAGGTCAACACAATAGGCAACAGCCCTTACATGTAAATGTTGAAATTCTGTATTAGATACTAAGAAACGTTAAAATAATAATTTTCCAAAGCCAAGTTTTAGATCACTAATATGAGTATTGGTAACGTAGTAAACAGAAAGAAAAATATGAAAAAGATCTAGTAACATAGTGGCTGATAGCAATACAGTAAAATACATGATCATATCAAAAGGGTACGAAAAGACATTCCATAAAATTTAATATTAATTCCAAAAAACTAAAATCAAAAAGGAAAGGAAGAATATTTTATTAGAAGATCTTTTATCTTCAACATGATGAGGAATATCCTCAAACCTTAACCATCCTCATACAAATGGGAAAATACAGTTGAAACCAAAATAAGAATTTCTACCATAACCATTACAATCAACATTGTCTGGAAATTCTGTGATACAATAAAATGTGCAACAAAAAATAGAGGAGATACTTATATGGCTAGAGAGTTCAAGAGTCTGGCAAATTATTTGAATATCAAAAAAATATGCTCAATGCAATTACCTTTCCTTCATACCATTTATCATTGGTTAAAAATATAGAACAATAAAACAGCTCATGTATAAAAGCTACAAAAACTACACAGTACCTAGAAATAGCTTTTAAGAGCAGCATAAGTAATCCATGAGAAGAAAACTCAAAACTCTATTGAATATATGAATAAATCAAGAGATGTTTCTTGGATGGCAGTACTGAATAGTATTAAGATACCAGTTCTCAAGTTAGCTATAGTTTTAGTAAGTGAATACACAATAACCAGACCCTATATATAAATAAACCCTGACGTACAACCTGCCTGTAGAAATAACACTTTACCTACAATATACTCCAGCTAGGCAGACTTGTAGGAAGTCAGACTGTTATTTTTAATACCAATCTAAGAAGTTAAAATTAACTTCTATAACAATTGGTACCAAATCACCAGGATATGAATAATAATTTAAAACTTCTCTAATTTTGTTTTTCCTGTTTCCAACCGAGGACCACTAGGGAAAACCAAACATGCCCACCCAACCAGCCACATAGGAAGCTCCACTTCCTGGGCGTACCTATATTTTCTCCACTCTTCCATTCATCTGTTTACCTAGGGGGATCCCTGCCAGATGATGTAATGATGGCTGCCTCCTTGCTATATAGAGCAAGCTCTGAATGAATAGCCTTTGCTGGTTCTCATTTGGTTAGTCATTATTTCCATAATAATATAGATGAAAATTTTAGTGAGATTTTTTTAACCTTGGCAAAATAATTCTAAAACCATCTTTAAAAATAAACATCTGAGAATAATCAAGAACATTTTTTTTTATTGGTCGTTCATAACATTACATAGTTCTTAATACATCATATTACACGGTTTGATTCAAGTGGATTATGAACTCCCGCTTTTACCCCGTATACAGATTGCTGTATCACATCAGTTTCCCTTCCATTGATTGACATATTGCCTTTCTAGATTCTGATGTATTCTGCTGTCTGTCCTATTCTCTACTATCCCCCCTCCCCTCCCCTCCCCTCCCCTTTTCTCTCTCTACCCCTTCTACTGTAAATCATTTCTTCCATTTGTATTAACTTGTCTTACCCCTCCTTTCCTCTTATATGACATTTTGTATAACCCCGAGGATCGCCTTCCATTTCCATGCAATTTCCCTTCTCACTCCCTTTCCCTCCCACCTCTCATCCCTGTTTAATGTAAATCTTCTTCTCAAGCTCTTCGTCCCTACCCTGTCCTTGTTTACTCCCCTTATATCAAAGGAGTCATTTGGTATTTGTTTTTTAAATATTGACTAGCTTCACTTAGCATAATCTGCTCTAATGCCATCCATTTCCCTCCAAATTCTATGATTTTGTCATTTTTTAATGCAGAATAATACTCCATAGTATATAAATGCCACATTTTTTTTTATCCATTCATCTATTGAAGGGCATCTAGGCTGGTTCCACAGTCTTGCTATCGTGAATTGAGCTGCTATGAACATCGATGTAGCAGTGTCCCTGTAGCATGCTCTTGTTAGGGCTTTAGGGAATAGACCGAGAAGGGGAATAGCTGGGTCAAATGGTGGTTCCATTCCCAGCTTTCCGAGAAATCTCCATACTGAATCAAGAACATTTAAAAAAAAGAAAAAAGCAGTGGAGAGAGTACTAGGTCTGCCAAGTTTTAAAACAATTAGTCGAACTGCATATATTCAACCAATGCAATGTTGGCACACGAATTGACAAGGTGACTCAGTGAAACCCACTGTACAACCTGGGGCCACATACTAATGCATGTGAAATCTCAGGACCTAAGAAAGGAGTCATCATAAGAAGACAAATAAAAATCTGTTCAGTCAATAAAGCTGACCATCAACCATGAGGTGGGGCTGGAAGAGGAAGACCACTTAAAACTTCATCCCAGAAATATTCCAAAGTAAATTCTAGATAGTTTAAAAGTTTTAATGGAAGAAATTAAATGATTAAAATAGAACTATAAAAACATATAGGTGAATAGTCTCTAATCTCTAAATGTCTAAAAGGAACAAAAACAGAAAATGGAAATTAATAAATATACGATTTATGCATTTAAAAGTAAACAGGAGCAAAATAACAAAATATTCCTACAAAAAAACTATGAATACCTTATATATATGGTATATACATAATTACCATATATATATACATATTACTATATATATATACACACACACATACTATATGTCTGTGTATACATACACACACACATACACACAAATAGGCTTTCATAAATAGATGAAAATGTCACATCAAAAATATAAGTGGCAAGGAAACATAAATAAATAAAAATTGAAGTGTAATTTTTTACCTTTAAAATTAGTCATTTTCTTAAAAACAAGATTATCCAGTGTTGATGAGGTAGAGTGAAAACAGAATTCACTGTGGTAGATTGTAAATGGTATAATCTTTTTGAAAAGTGTATCCCTCAAACCTTCTAGCCTAAAAACAGGAAAAAAAGAATCATGCACAAAGATGCTAGCTGCTGTGCTCTTTATAATAACAAAGACGCTGGAAGCAACTGAGATGCTTCAGAATGGGAGATTAGATGAGCAAATTATGGTACATTCAAAAAATGTTATTCACTTATCTTAAATATTTATAAAACTATTTGGTAATATGGGAGAAATGCTTCAGTCAAATACTAAACCAAAAAGCAAAAACATAAAAGTACTCATGTATTCAGAACCAAATTATTTAAATTATGTAAAATATATATAATATATACATATATAAATAAATGCATGTGTATATGCCAAAATGTGCATATAAGTAAAATATTCTATGTGGATGAGAATATGTATATGGAAAAAAATGTAACTCTTCTCAGAATGTTAGTGTTTGGTGGTACTTTTTGATTCTACTTTTCATCTCTTTTTCAATTTTGTATAATGAGCAGGGAAAACTTGGTTTAAAAAATAAAAAATAGGATTGTTCCTTTATAAATGATTTGTTGACTTATCCTGAAAATTTTAATTTTTAAAACAAATAAACAAAAATAAATAGAAAATAGTTTGTTTAAGTTTCTTTTACCAAAGAGCCATTAGAAGACTTTTGGGTTTGTTTTTTTCTTTGGGGTTGGGGATTCTTTGAAAAGATAGCGATGTACATTGGTGAGCTAAAGGGTAATCTGATTAGACACTGTCTTATTTTTTTATTTTGGAGTTTGTTGGGGGGTACCAAGGATTGAATCCAGGACGTTTAACACTAAGTCCCCAGCCTGTTTTTTATTTTTTTATTTTGAAGCAGGGTCTCGCTAAGTTGCTTAGGGCCTCCCGAGTGCTGAGGCTGGCTTTGAACTTGCAATTCTCCTGCCTCAACCTCCAGAGCCACTGGAATTACAGGAATGAGCCACCATAGACACTGTCAAAGAGAAAAAGATCCGTAGGTAGATGTACTTTCCATTCAGGCTGAGGTGACCTAAGTACTTAGAAGAGTCTCCACAACTTTCAAGAAACTTCCTGTTCTTGCCATCAGCAGCAAAAGGTGAGCTTATGATCCTAGGGAGCACTGGAATTTATTACAATTGAGAGAAGTTTTCAAGGACCCACATCTCCTGACTTTGAAACCAGTTATGTGGGGTTCCATCTAAGATTTGCCTTTTAAACCCCTGATTTTGCCCACATGCTGCCGAAATTGGTATGAAAGTGATATTCTGTAATGCAATTTCACTAAGGAGAAAGCCCAATCAGTGCCACTAAATCAGAACAATGGATGCTTCCAATCGATAACTTTGACATCTTCCTAAATCTCTTTGTAGTAGTCCTCATCTTGCCTTGGAATACATATTTGGTTCATCGCCCCTAGGGAGGTATGCAGCACATCCAATCACAATGCAGCTGCTCAGCACTGCTCCACAAATGTCAAGCACAAATCCCACTGTCTGTTTTTCTAATCAATCACCCCAGCCTCCACAGGCTTTCCTAGCAGGGGCTCTGATGTCTCCTGTGGAGAGGCCTCTCTCCCTTTGATAATCCATACTGGCTGGGAACACTTGTCCAGCCCGGAAATTCCTAGAATGATGCATACACTTCTTCCCAGGAAAGTCACTTAACTCCTCTGAGGAGACTCTATGTCAGGTCCCCCGATCTAGCTTTCAGTTCTCTCTTCACAATCATGGCCACTTCTATCTGCCACTTGGGCCAGAGAGCTTGGTGAATGTGTTTATAAATCCTGGTACCACCGAGTCCTGGATGGTCCAGAGCCTGGACTGGATGGTCCATGCCCAGAGGAATAGACTTTGACTTCTGAACCCTAAAAACACAAATAGCCTAACTAGAGGACATGGCCCCCAGATACAGTGGCAATTTTGTAAAGTGGACTCAGGGGAACTTCCTCCTAAGATTTGTCAAGTGATTGCAGGTGCCCATATGCCACCTTATGGGTATTCTGGCCCAAGAAAAGATACAATATACAAATGTACCTCTGCTCCAGTAAAAAATCATTCTCTTTCCAAATCCAGCCACAGCTTCCACCTTACCCCATTTATAGGTGAGGAATTGTTGAGTTGAAATAGGCAAGGTCACCTGAATCAGCTCCCTTTCATCACTGTCTCTCTTCCTCTCTCAGCCCTTGTCCTCTCCTCCCACTCTCTCCCTTCTGTCTCCCAATCATCTTTCTCTTCTCCAATTTTACACACATCAATATTCATAGAGAACAAATACTAATGCAATAGCATACCAGGACACCGATGAGGAAAGAAAAAGACATTTATCCATGCTCTCAAAAATTTTGTAATCTAGTTATAGAAATAAGATTAACAAAAGACATGAAGCAGTCATAAACAATCAGATCCTAATTTTATTTTTACTTCTCATTTCTCAACCACAAATCTTACTCTTCCCCCTTTTCTATTTAAAATAACAAATAAAAAGGTGACCTTTTACACACACACACACACTTCAAACTATAGACAAAAATATAAGTTAAACATCTGAAAACTAACATTTAGCTGTAAGATAATCCTAGTGTTATTCAAGATCAAACTGTAGAAATGATGGTAAATTTTCTCAAGAGTTTCTTTTGAAATAGGGCCTTTACATCAAATGCCATCTGATGCTGATTGATAAAGGAAAAAAATCATTCAACCATAAGACATTTAATGCAATGCTTAATAGTCAACATGTTTTCTAAAAAGAATACTTCTTCTGGCAGAATCAGATACAAGGAGATTTAAAGAAGGAAAAAAAAAAAAAAAAAAAAAAAAAAACAAGCCTCAGGTCAGCCAGAAGCACCGATGATACAAGATTAACTCCTGTGATGCACTTGCCAGGAGTGAGTTGTAGTGGGCCCTCTACAGCATCCCCTGGAGGACAATTGCATGGTTCTTGGGGGCATAATCTCATAAAGCTAATCCTGATAACA
This sequence comes from Urocitellus parryii, assembly GCF_045843805.1. NCBI lineage: Eukaryota > Metazoa > Chordata > Mammalia > Rodentia > Sciuridae > Urocitellus > Urocitellus parryii. Next base: position 266,829,163 of record NC_135531.1, on the reverse strand, counting down.
GTGTAACAAGAGCCAACTCCAAAGAAAAGCTAGACCACCAGGGTTAGGATCATCCCCCTGCACAAAGTGAACTAAATTGAGGCCATTATCGTAAAAATTTCGTCTTGCCTTCCCTCCCTCATCTTATCTCAGGAAGGGCTTGAGAGTGCCCAAGCAAAATATGTATTTTGTTTTGTTGGTTATTGCTTCTGTTTGCCACATTTGTTTCATTATCCAGATAAAGACATTATCTGCCACTGTGCCCAGGGAAGGGCAAAGGAACAAGGGACACCGATGTGTTTTTACCGGGAAAAAATATTTTACAGCCCTACACCCAGGCAAAATGTGATATATTTTTGCCGGTTTTCTTTTTTTCCCAGTGGGTGAAATTTAACCAATACTTTGTTAGCGAAGGTCTAGTCATTCCCCAGGAGAAAATTACAGGAGTGAAGATCTAGCCTCTGCCATACCACCCATGAGCTTAAAAGGAGAGATTTCTAGGTCTAGCCACCGTTTTGAAATGAGGTTCTAAAAGGAATAGGATTGTTGCTATGGATTTCAGGGGCAGAAGGGCCAACATTCACTTTACAGTTCTCAAAAATAACAGGGAGCAAGAACATTTCCATCCTATTACGGCTCTGAAGAAAGACAGAAAAATAAAAAAGGAAAAAGAAAACCCTGTTGAACAAAAATGAAGCAAGGATGGCAGCAGATGTTAGCGACGGTAACTTTACACTATTGAGATTCACGTACCCCCTCCGTTACCCAAACGTCGTCCAGATGAAAACAGACACAACTGCTAGCTTGAAACTAACGGCGAAGGGCTGCTCAGCCATCACTCTGTCAACTCAGTCTCCCCGACTATTTCCCTTGACAACTTCTTCGAGGGTATTTCAACCAGCTGTAAAATCTGCTTTCGCCTTCATTTCTCCCTTTCAAGGAAAAGCCTGCCAGTGGAATTTGGTGCATTCGGACAGACTTTATTAAACGACTTCATCCATCTCTGCCTGCCTAGTGTGGCCTAGGGAGTCCTAATTAATCAATAAGCATTTATTGAGTGTCCTAATGTGCATAATCGTCCTGAGTCAGATGCCGTGGGGCCTTCAAGGGTCTAGTTAGGAAAATGGAGCACAGGGCCCCATAGAGAATTTCCTGGCAGGATGAGTTAGCACGTGGGGAAAAGGAAGTCACATTTGTAGAGGGCTCCAAGCTACAAGCACTGAGCTCCATGCCTTATATACATTATTATTTCATTTAATCTGTATTAGTCTACCAGGGCTGCTATAACAAAGTACTACAGACCAGATGGCCTAAACAACAGAAATTTCTAGGATCGAGGTGCTGGATTTACTTTGAGGCCCCCTTGGCCTGCAGATATCCAACTTCTCCCTCTTTGCCTTCCTCTGTGAGTGCACATCTGTGTCCAAATTTCCTCTTATAAGGATCTCGGTCATATTGGAGTAAGGCTCAATCTAAAGACCTAATTTTAATTTAATTGCCCTCTTTCAAAACTGTATCTCTGGAGTTTGGGGATATAGCTCAGTGGTAGCTTAAATACACAAGGCCCTGGATTCAATTCCCAGCCCCCCCACCACCACCAAAAAAAGTTTTTGGTAAAAACCTTATCTCTAAATACAGTCACATTCTGCACTGCTGGTATTTAAGACTTCAACATCTGCTTTGGGAAGGACACAATTCAGCCCATGATGTAATCCTATTATGGAGGTAGGGGAATATGTCAGAAAGGACTTTTTAATTAAAAAAAAAAAAAAGAGGGAAAACAAAATCTGACTCAAACTACAGGTTAAGACTAGGTTCAGTTGTGAAAAATGGAAGTAGCTTAGTTGCAACAGAATTTAGTTCTCACTTTCAAAAGATAATAACCTAAAACTGAAATATTGTTCTACAATGGCAGGGACCCACATTGTTCTAGGCTTTCCATTCCCTTATTCTCTCCAAGATTCAAATTCCATGGAAAAGGGTAAGACTCTTCCAGAAATACCAACAAAGTTATCCTTGTGTCCTTTGACCCCTGATTGGATCCTATACCAATTGCTATGGCCGGGGGAATGCAACGTCCTAGTTGGCTTGGGTCTGGCATCTACCCACTAAGGGGCTCAGAGTGTGGCTGGCATGAACTCCAGAGGGAAATTTCAGCTGATGTTTCACTAGAAGAACAAATAAATACTACACAGCACAAACCACAGACATCCACAGAGTTATTATCCATATATGTCAAGTCAACACAATGAGAGAGGCTGGTACTCACCCAAGCCCCCACGTGACTGGTGGAGCTAGGAATCAAGCCCTGGCTGAGTGACTGCAATTTCTTCTTCTTTTCATTCTGCTGCATTAAGAGTTTCAAAGCCAAGTGATATGCTGATGGAGTGGAGCAAGCGGGTAAGACTTCCTGGAGGAGATGAGTTAATGAAGGATCCATGAGACCAGAAGCCAAGGAAACTGAGGTGTAAGCCTGACAGATAGGAGGCAACCCATAGAAGACCATCCCAGCAAGATACCAAGAGAACACTCAGGACCAGGCACTGCTACTGAGTCGCAGCTTGCAGGTTGGCCGGATTGTAAACAAGCATTCTCTCAGAGGTGGGGAAAGTATTCCAGACCCCAGTGGCTTTGGAGAAAGCTGCTTGCATCCCTGTGGCATATCATCACAGTAAACATCAAAAACAAAGGCTCTATGAAGTCCCGGGGATAATCTGATCAGCAATATTTCCCAAACACTGTTTGCTTGTTCCTTAAAGCTTCTGGTTTTTGGTTGCTTGGTCTTGAATGACCTTCGTGTTGTGAGAAACAAGTGTTCTGTGGAAAGCACCCCAGGACACAGACATTGCTGATTCAGTGCAAAGCTTTCCTTCCAAATGAGAAAACTCAAGTTTAGAGAAGTAAAAGGACATGGTCAATATTGTCTAACAGGTGAGTGGCAGCTCTGAGACTACAGCCCAGGCATCCTCATTCCCAACTCATGTGTTTCCAACCCATTTGTAATAAGTAGCATGAGGATTGTACTTTTCAAAATACTTTTCTATTCAATGATCTTATTCCATTGAGCAGGACTATGCTAAACATAACATGTTCTCATTTAACATTTCAGTTTTCACTGAAGAGCAGTGGAGAGGACCATCTAAGCAGATGATCTCTGTGTGTGTGTGTGTGTGTGTGTGTGTGTGTGTGTGTGTGGTGTTTCCACAGGTTCTTATATACATCCATACCAGAGGTGAGGATGCTCAGAGTTAAATCACTTACCCACAGCCATCCAGTCAATATAGGGCTAGGAAATCTTTCTTCCTCCTCTCTATAAAGTAGATATACCAATCAATTGATCAAGAACACTTTATTGGGTGTTCACAATGCTCTCAGTACTGGCCTAGACCCTGTAGGGCACAGGAAGCAACTGAACATCAACCCAATGATCACATATTTATTGTGTGTGAAGTTCTATACTAAATATCATTGAAGGCACAAAGTTAAAGGAAGGATATAAGCACCCAACCAAATGAACTAAAAGGCCAACTATGACCAGAGAGAGAAACGGTCCTCGTTTGTCTAATAGGAAGAAACTTCAGATCTGGGTTTGGGGCATCCACTCCAATTTCTGGGCTTGAATGAAGGCTCGACTTCACTCTCTGCAGGTCAGAAAAAGCCAAGTTCAACCAGATGCTGGTCTCCTGATTTTGCAGCTGAGCACAGAAAGCCTCTGACAAAGGTTGTTCATGGGGCTGAAACTGGATTTGCCCAGGCATGTTCTAAAACACGTTATCTGAGGCTTTATCCCCGAGTAACTGAAACAGAGCCTAGAATTGGAGTTTTAGGATTGCATTTTCTTTCTCAGATTTCTTCAGGTGATTTGGTGTGGTCAGGTTGAAAGCAGTAGGCCAACTGGATGGAGAAGAAAGGAAGTCAAGGTCAGGCAGGGTTAAGGTTGGGCCAATGAAAGAAAAGACACAGGGAGTAAAACCATCAGAAGTGACTGGGAAACAATGGTCAAAGCCCTGTGTCTTAGTTGGTTTTCTGCTGCTGTAACAGAGTACCTGAGCCTGAGTTATTATATATTAAAGAAAAAATATATTTGACTTGCATTTCTGGAGGTTAGGAAGCTCAAGAGTAGGCACTGGAAATAGTGAGGGACTTTGTGCTGCATCTTCCCATGATGCAAGGCAAAAAGACCAGAGAGGGCATAAGCCAGAGAGGGCCGAATGCACTTTTATGACAAATCTACTTTCACCATAGCTCACTCACTCCCTCAATAATGTTAATCCACTCCTGAGGGCAGAGCCTTAGGATCTCTTACTAGGCCCCACCACCTGATACCATTGTATTAGGGATCAAGTTTCCAACACATAAACTTTAGAGGACATACTCAAACTATAGCATCTTAGAATTGCCATTAAGAGAGTGTGCTGGACCAAATAATAATAATAATAATTATTATTATTATTATTATTATTATTATTAAAGTGAAGAGTCAGTGGCCCAGAACTTGCCTAGCATATGTGAGGTCCTGGGTGTGAGAACCATTCAACAGAAGGAACCAGGAACCCAGCTAATGTTAGGCAACATGGGTCAGGTCTGCCTTGAGTTTTCTCTATGAATGCTTTGTGAGGCAGCAGCATACCCCAGGGTTTTATGCTTGGTCCCCAACCAGTTTCTAAAGCATCTTAAAGACCACAGTTGTACAGGGAATCCACTGTGTTCTAGCACTTTCTTAACACAGTGTAGCATCCCTGGGGATCTTAGAATAATAACTGCAAGAAGACCAAAAAGCCACCAAGTATTTACTGTGTCCCAAGGCTGCACTAAAACTTGGCCCTAATAGCTTATCTAATCTTCACAAAAGCCTACCAAATAAGCCCCGTGGTTATCTTCTTACAGCTAAACTGAGACGCACAGAAAGCAAGGAATTTGCCAGAGGTTCCACATCTTATTGGTAGAATGACCAAAATGTTGTGAATTGATCAAACCTGTTCCTTAGTCTTAATTCTCTGTTGTAAAACCATGCAGTGTGTATAGTCCCTGTGGCCCAATTTGTGACCAAATATGCTTGGTGTAATTTTAGCTGAATTTCTATTAGTGCCAGAGACTGAGCTAAGTAGGATCTGGTCAGAGGGCATTTGGAGGCTGATGAGATACAAGCAGGAAGCCCTGAGGATTTCTTTATGGGGAATCATCTCATTTCATTCTCACAATGAGCCCAAGAGAAGTTCAGGAAGGTTAGGAATCCTGCCCAAACCCCACTGGAAAAAAGGCAAAGGTGCACTTTGAACCTAGTTTCTCCAAATCTAAAAGCACATGATTTTACATCAGAGCCCTGACTGTTCTCCAGTGTATGTGGGTCTAACCTGTCACCAGACCTGACAGGCAGGTGTTTACAAATAACCCCCTAAATGTTTCTCCACCAAGACCCACCCAGCCCCCCAATGCCCACCCCATAGAGATGAGACCAGCGCTGATTGCCTACAGGACAAACCTTCAGTCTAAAAGCTAATAAGTAGCTTTGGGTAACAATTAAGACAAACAGACAAACAGCCCACAGCCCCCCAGTCTGTGGAAAATGTGGTTAGGAACAAAAGCCTGAGAGAATTCTGCAGCCACCAATTGGAACACAGGAAATTCCACTTCAGGGCAGAAGGATTCAAACTCCACATCGCCACTCGCCAAGGTGTGACTAACTAGTTCCACCCTCCAGCACCCTCCAGCTGCACCATCATTCCCAGGTTCAATTGTATCCAGGCTGACAGGGGGCCAGCCAGAGAGGGTCCAACCTGCCACCAGCTGCTCTGTCAAGCCACCTGGCTGCCAGAAGACATGTTTGGCAAGAGCCCTCCTAAAAGCAGAAAAAAAAAAATAACCTTCTCATCTCACCAGATGCAAGGTTAGGCTAAGAGCTGAGGCAAGTGCAAGACCCCTCTGCTCTGACGCATGGCAGGGAAGGGCACCTGGTAGGGGAACACCACCATTTGCAAGTCCGCTCATGATTACAGCACCAGGCAAAATACTCCAGATATGTGTTACTCGAAGTCATATACCTCGTTGTGATGGTGAATTTCATGTGTCAACTGGGATCAGCTACAGGGTGGCCAGATGCTTGGTCAAACATGATTCTGTGAATGCTCTTCAATGAGACTAGCATTTAAATTGGAGAACTTTGAATAAAGCTGATTGCCCTCCGTAATGCAGGTGGACTTCATCCAGTCAGAAGAAGACCCGAAAAGAACAAAAGACTGACTTTCCCCAAGTGAAAGAGAATTCTTCAGCAGATACCTTTGGACTCCAGCAGCAACAGCAGCTCTTTCCTGGGTCCCCTAGACAGCTGGGCCACCTTGCAGATTGTGGATTGCCTGCTTCCATAATGAAGAAAGCCAATCCCATAAAATAAAACTCTTTCTACATATTTGCATCCTATTGGTTCTATTTCCCTGGAGAAGCCTAATAGGCCCACCCAGTAGCATCAGCATCTCCTGGGAGCAGATGTGCAGATGTTCAGTCCCCACACCCAGTTCATCAAACCAGAATCCTACCAAAGCCCCCAGATGAACATTAAACACATTAAAATTTGAGAAGTGCTGATTGAAGGACCCCTCCTGTTTTATAGATGAGGAATCACTCTAAACAGGTCAAGAGACATTTCCCAGGTCCTGTAGCCCAACCATGGTGAGCTCAATGGATAATAACACACACATACTGCACTTTCCCTTATGTTTAATCATTTTAATGCTCTCAACAGCTGTATGAAGTGGGCTGGTCAGAAATATCCCCATTTGCTTATGGGGAAAGGGAGGCACGATGACATTAACCAACTTGCTCAAGGGCATATGGAAACTAGCAGAGCTGAAACACAAGCTCAGGACTCATCTCTTTTTGTCCAGCATCCTGAGGTCTGCAGACTTTTTCTCTAAAGAACCTGAGAGCAAATATTTCAGGCTTTGTGAGCCATAAGGTCCAGTGTCCATTATAGCTATTCACCTTGAACACTGTCTCAGGGAAGCAGCCATAGGCCATAAACCAATGGGCATGACTGTGCTCCAATCAAACTTTACTTGTAAAACAAGCAGGGGCCAGATTTGTCCCTGGGTTCTAGTCTACCAACCTCTGTGTCACATTGATCAATTCATGAGAAGATGGCCTCTATATCAACCTGTCCTCTATTCCAGCATCATTGAAAGGAGGGAAGGGTCCCCTGAGGAAATAAAGTGTCCCAGCAATGAATATTTATCTGGGGAATAGAAGATTTTTATCGTGGTCCAAAGGGTGTTTGAGCAAAACAAGGCAGACACACAGGGATGTGTATAAGGTGGAGTGGGAGGAGCTAAGCAGGCTCCAGTGGGGGGTAAATCCTTTCTAGTTGCTGCTCGCCAGGTAAGACCTTGGCTCCTGCCTCAGGAATGCCCCAGCTGGAGAGAGGCATGCCCTTGGCTAACTGCTCTGCCCAGAGAAGGCCCCTTCTGCAAACTCCCTCCCAAAGGGGGTGCCTTTTCTACCCAACATGAAGCAATTGCTAGCCTACAGCAACCCTGGCGACTCCAGGTCCCATACAGGCTGAGCTCCCCTCAAAAACCTTCCTGCGGTGAAGACCTGCTACAGAGCTCCGACACAATCCTGTCACAGAAAGGGAGTGGGAGACAAAAGGAAAGAAGCCCCAGCCAGCGACGTCTGACTCAGGAAGCAAAGCTGGGCACCACCCTTTAATGTTTGCACTCATTAATGTTCCCGTCAATTTTAAACACTGGGGTAGAATTTCCAGACTTTGCAGATCATTTAAAAGCTTAAGGGATTATCAAACCAGTCATTTAAAATGACATTTTCACTGCACAAATATTATTCCATTAAAGAGCACGCATGGCACAGGTCGCGATCAACTTTGGCAGGGTTACAGGGCCTTCCTCCATTGCAAACCCCACCGTTTCCTCATAAAGCTGTCAAGCCCCCGCTTAATGAACATATATAAATGTGATGACGTTAGCCATGTCACAGCAAGCTAATTCATTTTGGCTTTTTCCCATTGTGCTACCCTAGGAAGGCTTTTATCATTGTATCCTCTGAGGATTCACCCCCAGCAGGTCTGCCTTGGGCCCAAGGACATGAAATCCAAGAAAGTGTTTAATTTCCAAACAGGCCAAACATCTTCAATAAATAAATAACCAGCAGACCTGGCTTGAGCACTGGGGTAACCTGTATCAGGCAAACCACTGGCGTTTTATAGGAAAAAGATATTATGAGATTGATAAACAACTCCCATCTCTCCCCCAGTTCCTTTGAGATACCGCAAACTTCAGCTTTGGCCGGTAGGTTTCCTTCTTTAGTCACAAAGAGAGAATCTTCTGGCCTGATGAGGGGTCAGCAAAATCCATTTTAAGCTCCATTTTCAGAATCTTTCAAAAAGTGTATCTATGTGATTTGGAGGCATTCTTCCATTCTGGAACAGTGTTCTCTGTGTTTGCTCATGAAGCCTGAGAGCAATAAACAGGGGCCTTTGGTGTGGTTTTTCTTTAGCAGTCCAGCAAGATAAAAATGATTTAGATGGAAAATGTGGAAGGCTTCGCAGACCCAGAAACCTCTAAGTTCATCCCCTTCTAGGGCACAAGGGAAGACTGATGAAATGATCAAGCCCGTGAGAATTCACGAAGCCAGAGAAGTTTACTCACCAGCTGTACTTATTAGAGGCGCCTGGACTCAAGCTCTCTCACAGGCTCCGTTTCCTTCTTAAGGAAAAATAAGGAGACATAACTTTTCAGGAAAACAACCATTTCCAGTGGCTTTCTTCTTGCCACAAAATTACTTCCCTGAACACTTGTCCCTGAGGAAAATTCACAAATTGGCCCAAACGATTCAATGTCACTATTTTCAGTTGCAGACATCTGCTTACGTCAATGACAAGCTATAAATACTGAGCCACTTGGGAATATCTCTTACAACAATTCCACCTGTAAGTAGGCTTTGGCACTTGAGGCCCAGGAAGGGACACTTTGGGGGTAAATTGGCCAGTCACATGCTCCTGAGCAGTGAGGGCAAGGCAGGATCTCATCTCTTCTGCCAGTTTCCCCTTCCTGCTGTCCCCATTCCAACCATCATCCCAGGCACACACCCCCAGGCCCCGTGCTGCCAGGTGCTACGTTGATACCTGACTCCAGCCTCCTCTCCAGGGGCGGCCTAGCATCTTGGCAGGAATGCCAGGGACCACAGGCCCCAGGAAAATGCCTGCTAGACTTGCTTCTCCCTGGGGCCATTCCTGTCCTTCCAGAAAGAATAGCATTTCCTAGGACGCATCTGGAAAGCACTGAAACAAAGAGATATTTTGGGGGGGAAAATTAGAGATTCAATAGAGATTCCTGCAATAGAGATTCTTTTTTCATTTCGTTTAACCTAGCATTTGGCAATCATACTTGACTACTGAATCCCATCCTCAAGTAACACGCAAGACCAAGGGACACAGTCTCAGACACTCTGATAGCACACTAATCAAACACTACCACAAAGAAAGAAGCATTAAGTTTGCTTATAACACTTTTGCTTATAATAATTCAGATTTCTCAACAACCAACAACCCCCCCTCTTTCCACTGTTACCTTTAACTAAAGTGAATGCCACACGGTATATGCAGCTGTGTACAACTGTCAGAAAGGCATTTGGGTATGGAGCCTCCCAGCCATCAAGGAAAGAGGAAAATGTGCTGCTTGGGAAACCTAAGTGCACACTGCCAACACCAATCGTCTTCCTCCCCAACAGCCTGGCTGGCCGTGCCAAAAATCACTCTCCCTTCCCTTTTTAATTCTGCCCTCCCTTATCCACTAAGACTGGGGAAAGATGATTTTGATTGGAATTAGACAGCCACCTGCAGCGAGATCCTTAGCTGTTATTAGCGTTCTGTTTAAGCCCTTCCCCAGCAAGCTCATTGAAGAGGACAGTGGACTTTTGAAGTTGCCCAGTACTATCTCTAGTGATTTTCCCAAGTTAATGATCTCTAACCCAGCCAATCGGGCTGGCTGGGGGAAGTGATAATCTCCTCCCCAGGGTTGTGGTCAGGAATTAAAGGGTCTGGGATAAATTACAGAAGCAATCTCTGCCAAGAACCCTCTTCTCCTTGATCTCGCCCATGCTTCCTTAATGTATTCCTATCTGAAAACAATGTCCAGGTGTTTTTCTATCATCCCTTTCCTGAATTCCTCCAATTACTCAGACCTTTCTGCCCCTCCCAGGCATCACACCCGCTCAGAGTTGCACAGCTTCCAAGGCACAGCAGTACCTCCAAACATGGCTGGCTTAACATGACTGTTATCCAGTAACCTAGTATCTCAATGGAGAATATGGACAGTTGCCCTTCATTTTAGAATCCCCAACACTCAACCACCATTGCCCACTACACTTTTAATAATAAGCCTTTGCATTGGCTTCTCCATTTAGAGTTACAAAAAGGTTTCCTATACAAATTCTCCAATTATATTCACACGGACCTATTGCCATGATTTGGGGATAGCCCTATGGGTGCTTTTTATCTAGCTAATTAAACAAGAAGCCCACTTTGGTACCAATTTTCTAGAGGAACTCAACCAAATCTGAGCTGGTCTCCACAATGAACGACAAAGAGAAAGGACTCAAACTTCTTTCCAGTGGCCCAAGGCAGAGACCACAAAGCCAAAGTTCTAAAACTCTGAAGAGCCCCTTGATTCCTTGTCATGCTTTGGATGAAACTCAGTGGGTGGCCACAGAGAAAGAGAAGCATCTTTCATTCCTCCAATGCCTTTGCCCTTCTCCTGCCACAGGTGAGACCATTCCACCAACACCCACTCTGTGCTGCTTTTCTGGGGATTCATAGGAGTTGGCAGATTTCAATTCCTTTAACTTTTTCTAACCTGTGCATATCCATCTTCTCCACTGTTAACATTTTTCCTTTCACAGGGAAAAATAGAACTTCATATTAGAAGAGTTAAAACAATAGACAAAGTCAGGTACGGATTACAGGCACACACTTGTAATCCCAGTGACTTGGAAGACTGAGGCAGGAGGATGGCAAGTTTGAGGCCAGCCTCAGCCACTTAGCAAGACCCTGTCTCAAATTTAAAAAAAAAAAAAATGGGTGGGGATGTAGCTCAGAGGTAGAGTGCCCCTGGGTTCAATCTCCAGTACCATGAGGGGGAAGGAAAGAAGAAAAGAAAAAAATATTGGATAAATTCAGAGGCAAGACTTCTAAAGAAACAGATCCACCAGTATTCAAATCCTGGCTATACCACTGTTATGGATGCGAGCTCTCCCCCAAAATCTCATGTGTGAAACAATGCAAGAAGGTTTAGAGGGGAAATGATTGGTAACTGAACAGTAACGGAAGGTGGCAGAGGGGACGTGGCTTTGGGGTATATATTTTGTATCTGGCCAGTGGAGTCTCTCTGCTTTCTGATCGTCATGTGAGAAGCTTCCTCTGCCACACTCTTCCACCATGATGTTCTGCCTCACCTTGAGCCCTGAGGAATGGAGCCGTCTGTTATGGACTAAAACCTCTGAACCTGTGAGCCCCCAAATCAACTTTCCCTCCTCTACAATTGTGCTGTCCCGGTCTCTTAGTCACAGAACTGAAAAAGCTACTAATACAACCACCTGCAGGCTGGGTGGCCTTAACTTCTGGGAGCCTGAATTTCCTTGCCTATGAAATGGTTAAAATAAGACCTCTTTCATAGTGTCACTGTGGGGATCAAAGGAATAACAGACAGCTTCTAGCACCTAATAAGCCCTAGGTGACATTTATTACTATTTGTTCTGTCTGAATTGCTAGAAATATAATAACAAAAAATGAGCCACCTATTCTCCTAAGCACACCTGAGGACCCACCAAACCTAAGGGCTGAGGACAGCAGTCGTACAGCCCTCTTCTTTAGTCATGAAAATCTCCTTCCTTGCCTTAGAGAAGACGTAGTTAAAAGAAAATCCACAGAAAATGAACGATACTTTCTGAAAAAAACAGACATGATGTGTTGGTAAGTTTAGAAGAGCCAAGACAGAAATCTGGATTCATCTTCCTAAAACATTCAAGGCAGAGTTTAGATTTTGAATGTCCCCTAAGGGCCCATACATTAAAGGCTTGGTTGTCCACCCATATGTTAAAGGCTTGGTTGTCCACCCGTATGTTAAGGGCTCGGTTGTCCACCCATATGTTAAAGGCTTGGTTGTCCACCCGTATGTTAAGGGCTTGGTTGTCCACCCATACGTTAAAGGCTTGGTTGTCCACCCATACGTTAAAGGCTTGGTTGTCCACCCATACGTTAAAGGCTTGGTTGTCCACCTGTGGTGCTTTTGGGAGAGTGGGACCTTTAAGAGGTGGAAGGAAGTTAGGTCATTGTGGGTGTGTCCTTGAAGTGGCTATTGAGACTCTGCTCTCACTCACACTGGCTCTAGTTCTCTCTCCCTCTCTCCCTCTCTTCTCTCTCCCTGGCTTCCTTAAGGCAAACAGGCCTCTTCTGACATGCACTCTCATTGCAATATACTGTGCTGCCACAGGCCCAAAGTAACATGGCCAAGTGAGCATGGAATGAAACCTCTGAAACCATGAGCCAAAATAAACCTTTTCCTTTATTATGTTGATTTTCTCAGGTATTTTTGCCACAGCACTAGAAAACTGACTAACACACAGAGGAACTCACATGTACAGCCTATCTCCCCAGTGTCTCACTTATTCCAGTAAAACCACAGGACCAGAGCGCCCCCATCTCCACTTTACATGAGGTACAATCAGGCTCAGACCATGAGGAATTTGTCCAAGGATAAGTAGCCCGTAAGTGGCAGAGGAAGACTTTAAACCTAAGTCTCACTGATCCAAAAATCGATCTCTTTCCATCCCATGCCCACCAGACAGAAAATTATCAGAAACAGGAAATTCAAAGAAAATTATTTCTCTTTGATGAGTTACTGAGAGAAGGCAAATATCAGGTAACTCCAGAAACATTCCTTTAATGTTGTTTTCATTCAAACTCATTCTCCTCTAGTACCACCCCTGCTCCACCCCCACAACAATTAAGTTTAATTTAACTTAAACTTAATTTTTAAGTTAAATTAAAGAGAAGAGCTTAAGTAGTTGTAGCACCTATGACAATTTAGACAAACTAAACAGATTCACTGTGTGAACCCTACCTTACAATGAATGTTTCAGAAATGCTTAGAAAAACCAAAAGATCTCCTGGTTTCAGACAGCCTGGTCACTCTGTCTAGGAAACTACAAGGAAAACTTTCAATCAGTCAATCTGCAGGTGCCTTGGAGCACATCACCATGAAATAGTGGGGTCCCCAATGAAGCATTCCAGAAACCAAACTCAGGCTCCTCACAGGCCAGACCAAGCGCTGGAACCGGGGTCCAAGAAGAGCTCTAATGACCTGTCCCCTGCTCTCATTCATACCTTCCCTGTCTCACCCTGGTTCCTCGCCTGTGAGCCAGAATGGGCAAGCCAGCAGGTGGGAGGATCTGTAGACAGTTTCAGGGATATCATCTGCCAGCGCCATGCTGTGCACAGTGTGCCTCTCAAAGTTCAGGGCAATGGGGCAGTTCAGCCCTCAGAACCAGGCAGATCTGGCATTGGATTTTGGCTCAGCCCTTTGTTAGATGCGAAGATATAAGCAATTATTTGATTTGACCAGGTAAGGCCACTGGTGGACAGTGGGTTTGCCATAGCTGGGACATGTCTGCATCCCTGGTGATGCCTTCCCTGACAGTGGTACCCAGTAAAGATACTCACCCGAGCAGCCACGGTAGACCCTCTTGAGAAGGAACCTGGCCAGAACCCTGTGAAGTTGACCCTCAAAACTTTTTCTTTCCATTTATGCCACTGGACTTATCCTGTGGCATATCCTACCTGGGAGCCAACCATAAATCCAGTCTGAAAATATAATGCTGAGAGATGATGCTCTTTCTACTCTGCTCCTTGGACCGTTCGTCACAGTGTCCTCTTAGCTGTGAGAATACAGAGTCGTTAGCAAAAGAACAGGACAAATAGCTGTGGAATAGAGTAGCGGAAGGTTCAGGGATCTGTACTGTGGTCTTAATTCACAAGTCTGGGTTCGTTCAAAGTCAGAGAGACGAGCAAGAAAAATCCAGAGGCCCTCAATGAATTTGAGGTCTCACTGAAGATACAAGAAAACTCACAAGGAGTAGCTGAAGAGAATTAAGTGCCAAAATGAATTCTGCACCAACCCCAAGCATGCCAGAGGTTCTGAAACAAGAGGAAGCCCCACAGCTTTTTGCAATGTGTCCTTTCCACAGCTCTCTTCTCAGACGTTGCCTGGTGAGGCACCAAGGTATGCCAGTCCCATCAGCCCAGAAAACTCCCAGTCCCTCTCGCCCTGGGAGCTGGAATCCAGTCTCAGCTCTGGTGTGGATTTATAGACCAGGTGCCTGCCATGATCAGACAGACTAGGCCTTGCCACACGAGGGCCTGGCACTGTCTGACTCCTGTTTCACATTAGCACAAGTGTTTCTCAAGGTGTACCTTGTATTAAATTGAAAAATAAAATCAAAAAGAACCTACCCGAAAGCCAATAAAATGTGAGGCACCCTCTTGCAAAGTCTGCCTCCTTCTGCTCCCAATGTTATTTGGGAGAGCTTCTTTGGGAGCAGTCAAAAGGGATGCCATGTCTTCCCTACTAAATATGGAGAGGGATAGCACATAATTGTCTCCCCCTTCAGAGCAGAGAGACCTTATTGGGAGCATTGCTCTTCTCTGGCGGCTGGAATGAGAGTTGATTTCTGGCCGGGAGGACAGAGTCCAGCTCCTAACAATAGCTCAGGCCTCGGCAGTCCTTTGCCTTTGTTCACCTGGCAAAGATGCCGGATGCAGAGCCCTGGGGTCTTACTGCAAGACTCATCTACTGCCGTTTGCAGGATGAACATAAAGTGAAAGCTGCCCCCAGGGGACTGAAGGTCACGGTACAGAAGACGAGATTTATAGAGTGTTTCCAACAGCTCCATTGGCTCCAGTGCAGGAAGGAATGCATGTGTCCCAGTGGCAAGTTCAAGTTGTTTTTTCTTCTGAAAAGATGTATGAGATGGCGAGCAAACACTGGACACCGTGCCAGAACTGGCAAGAGTGAATAATTCCTGTTTCTATTGCTTACAAGTTCTTAGACTTTAACTGTTCATCACCCTAAATTTTATTTTTATGCTCATGACACTCTGACTCTAGCAAGGCAACCGGGTGGAGAATCATATTGTAAGGAATCTCTCTAAATGCTCCCAGGGATTCCACATATCCCTCGATCACTTTTATCGCTGGTAGGTGGGACCAGCGTGTGAGCTATCATCCTAATTCGTTAGAAACCTGGAATTCAGACAAGCTGAACAGAACAAAGGAAGTTAAAATATTAGCTGTAAACAAAGCACACCCCAGCCTGGGGGGTTGAGCAAGCATAGCCTCTGAGTCTGGCAGAGCCAACCATTTCCTCTCTCATACACATTCAAGTTGTCTCCACCTCTGAGGCCTGTGTCTTAGACCAGTGGCTTAATGAGAAGCACTCTGGATTTCAGTCACAAGACTATGACCTTGGGCTTATCATTTTATGCATTCAGGCACCATGTTGACCAAATTAAAAGCAAATGAAAATTATGATATCAGTAAGAGGTCTCGCTTATTTGTCCAACCTGGCTAGTTTCTACACAGAAGACTGTGAAATTTTTAGAAGAAATGAGAGCCAGGAAAACCATGTCCTTTCCTCTCAAGGGCCAGCAGAGCCTAAAACACCTGCAAAGAAGTCTTCTGCAAAGGACAATGGACCACTTCTCACTGAGGAGGTTACTCATTGTGCCATTGGGGCAGGAGGACTCACCTGTCATAAGAGCAACAAACTCCCACAAATCCTCTCATGCTGAAACCCTAGGAGGTTGGTGACATTATCACCCATCCTTATTTTGCAAATGAAGGGCCAGATCTCACTGTGCTAAGCAATTGTGAAGGTCCCTCCTAGAGTGGATGCTACCTATCAAAGTGCCATCACACATTAAAGGGCTTTATAAACTGAAAAGTGCACTGCATAGCTAAGGGATTATGGCCTGGGGGGCTTTCTTCAATACCTGCTATTTTAGTAGTAGTAACTATAATTCCAGAGCCTCCCTCTCTCTTTCTAATGTTAAGTGTTGCTGTAGAACATACCGACTAAGCTACACAAGAAGTCTCAAGTGCCTTCAGTAGCAGCTCCATGCTTATAAACTAAGTGGAATAAAAACTGACCCAGAGCACTGATCACTAGACCCCTGATCTCATGCTGGGCTTGGCTTGTGGGATGAGGACACCCAACCTGGAGTCTAGTCTCTGCCCTCACATTACATACAAGACTTCATAGTGGACCAGCCAGTCTGTGAACTTCTTGAGGACTAGAACCCTATACTAATTATCCAGGTACCTCTAGGGCCTAGCAGGTCTGTTTGTTGGGTCATTGAATGGATCGGTGGATGGACAGATGGATGGATGGACAGACAGACAAATGAATGGAGAGATTCTGACTATAAAGGAAGCACCGATGTGGAATAGAACACACTGAACTGGGAATCTGAAGACCTGTATTCAAGTTCTGGCTCTGCCATTGACCAGCTGGGTATCTCTGCAAGTCAGGGAGCTTTCTCTGAGCCTATGTCCTCCTCTAATGGGGTAAAAATACTACTCTATCCATCTCCCAGAAATGCTGTGTCAAATGAAGGAATATTTTAAGATAAACTTGGTTTAAATCTATTTGATTACGTTGTACTATTTTATTACATAGAGTCAAGGAACTGTAACATGTCATTGTCAAATCCACTGCTTTTTACAGGTGGAAAAACTGCAGAACTGCAGCCCAAAGAGAAGGAGGACAGCCCTGTCTGCTGATGACATGTTGACCAAATTCATGAGTGTCCTTGCCATAGTCAGATGTTCCTTAAGGTAAACCTACAGCAAGCGTCCACTTCGCTGGGTAGCCTATATACTTTGGCAAAACATTCTTGATACATGCTTCCTTCAAAAGTAGGGTTGGGCAATAAGATCTTTTCAGTATAACTGTTTCTGTCTGTTTAGGGCAGTTGAGAAAGTTTACCAGAATATGGGAAACATGGTCCAAGCCCAGGCACACTATTTCCTATGACATTTGAGTTGCCCCAGTTTCTTCCTCTGGCCTCCATCTCCATCATTCTCCAGGAGATTTCCTGTCCCTACCAGATGGGCCTCCTCACCATCCTCTGATGTGCTTCACACAAGTCACACTCTGTGACTCTGGCCATATCACCCTTCCCCTTTTCCCCTCCACCCACCTTGAAGTCCAGCCCATGACTTCTCCATTTAAATCGCATTCATCCTTGAGAAAGAGCCCAAGTTCCATCATCCCCTAGATGTCACCCCTGACCACCAAGGCCATGAGGTCACTCAGTCTGCACATGGACATCTGTTGTGGGTAAAATTGTGTCTCTCAAGAAGATATGCTGCAGTCCTAACTTCCAGGACCCAGGAATATGACTCATTTTAATATAAGTCCTTGGGAGATAACATTAAGTTAAGATGCAGTCATACTGGATTAGGGTGGTCCCTAAATCCAAAGACTGGTGTGCTTATATGGAAAGAGACACAAGCCTGACTGCTTGAGCCTTAAGCAAGGTGACCATCGATATTTTACCAGATGGGATGGCATAGAAAGTGCCCTTCCTCTCTACTCCAATTCAAATTATAGCAGCATGCTAAAGTAGAACAGGCATGACTGCTTCTCAGAGAGTACAACCCTGTTCCTTCTGCAATTCAATGGCCCCAACTTATGGAAACAAGCTTACCTGAAACTTTTCCTTATACCCTACTGCCACCAAACCTGCTGCAGTCCAAACGCCTGCTCCTGGTTCTCTGCCCCTGCCAGGCTGGCTCACCCAGACCCTTGTTTCCAATACTACCACCACCAAGACATACATTCACCTGTGGTATAATTACATTTGTCTTAAGTCATAATCATTGCCAGTTTGAGAATCAAATACTATATGGATTTAACCTTTGAAATGCAAACAGCATGGCTCTAGTGTGACTGCACAGAGTTGACTGCACATTAAACAGGGCCGGTCACTTTGCAGGCACTCTCACTTAGTGCTTTTGGGCCCCACATGGAGCATGAGATTGGAAATGAGAACCTGCACTCCCCTCGGGTGGTCTGAATTTGAGCAGGCCTCCGACAGCTTCAGTGTCTCATCCCATTGACCGGGCACCAAGTGCTGAACCACATGCCCTTTTCACAAAACGTGACCCCAAGGTCAAGTTGCCCACTAGCCCAGTACTGGACTTAAGAAGCAGTAACAAGGCAAAGTTTGATGATAAGTGATTTTCACTTTACCCCTGAGTATTCTCACTCATAGGTATCATTTCCCCCTTCCCTCTCTGCTCATCGTCTCCTGCACCACAATCGTCCTTTGTCTGCCTTCCTATGATCCTAAAACCAACCCAACCATCAATGTCCAATTCCAACCCAGCTCCTCCAATAAACTTCCTCTC
This sequence comes from Urocitellus parryii, assembly GCF_045843805.1. Lineage (NCBI taxonomy): Eukaryota > Metazoa > Chordata > Mammalia > Rodentia > Sciuridae > Urocitellus > Urocitellus parryii. Next base: position 266,810,709 of record NC_135531.1, on the reverse strand, counting down.
CTTCAAATCACTCCTGTCTCTTTGTTCCCCTTAAAATCTCTCTTTTGGCGTAGGATCATAATTATCTTATTTCATGGATTTCCGAATGTCTTTAATCTATTACTTATTCCCAGTCTGGAAGGCTCCTTCGAGAAAAGATCTTGTCTTATAATTTTTCTCTTTCAAGGTTTTGGTGATTAAATGAGCAAATGTAATCAAAGGGTCCATATGATGTCATGTCCACATGATGCTCAATGTCAATTCCTTTCCCCTTTACACATCTCTGTATCCCCCTGAGAGTGCCTTGCAAATTCTTTTGAATCTTGAAGCTGCCTAATAGATGTGAACACACAAATCAAGGCATATACATGGTAGCATTTCAACTGCTTTCCTGAGGTCAACAAGCATACTTTAGACATTTTCATTTCCTCCCTTCAAAACCCTGAATTTGTGGGCCAGTAAAGATTATTTGTGTGCCACACCTCTAAATCTGAAAGCAATATTGTAATGCTGGGGGGGGGGGCATATAATGATCACTCCAAAAGCAGTCCTCTAAGGCCTTGGAAGCAGACTGGACAAAATCAGGAATCAGCCCAACTGACCTTGAAGATAGTTAACTAATTCAATACTTATAAAAGTTTTTTTAAAAAAAGCATGCAATTGATCCCAATTTTTGCATTCATCTGATGTTCTTTCATTCATTTCTAATATTTTCATATTCACATAATAGATAGTGGATGTCTCACCCCTTAGCAAATTTAAATCCTCAGAGGTTGTATCCAACAAGCATACCAATGTTTGCATACAGTTGATGATGTGAGTTACTAGCTGAATGCATTCTAGATATTTCTGAGAGGAAGTAGCAGAAGACAGAGTCAAAATATTCCTTCCAGGGCAGGGGATGTAGCTTAGTTGGAAGAGTGCTTGGCCAAGAGTACCTGAGGTTGCCAGTTCAAACCATGACACCACCCAAAAAAGAGACTCCTTCCTTCCTCCCTACTCCTGTCCCATGGGACCTCTGCCTTTAAAAAGGGTATAAAGAGCCCCAAAACTCCGCAGGCTATCTGGTCCTCTGGATGGAGCATGCCTTGCCCTCTGCCTTGGGTTACCCTTGTTTACATTAACAGAAAGAAAGCGCCCAGGACCCCCCTGGCAGAGACCTGATTTCACACACATTTTGCCCAGATTCCTATTGGCTTGGCTGGAAACCACATATTAAAACCCACCAATCTTTCCACTTGAGCCTGATGAAAGCTTCAACAGAAACAGCTGCACCTCACATGTGGTTTAAGTTAATATCTTATCCCGGACGGTTTAACTCTAGCTGGCTGGGCTGCTTTTTTAATATTCACAATCTTCTTTTGTTTCACATTAAGAATATGTCTTTCATTACTCGCCAGGCCAGGGGAACACAATGAAGTTGGTAGCACTTCATTTTTGAAATGTCTGAAATAATTGTTTGTATTGTGTGTTATTTGAGGCACACTGTGTATGAGCTGTCTCAGAAGCAGAGGAAAGTGTTAAACAACCCTGACACAAATGTTGCCGGACTTATGTGGAACATTTTCCTATTACAAAAGCAAAGCCACACACTAATGGCTCAGATTTAGTTTCTAAGTCTCCGAGCTCCCTGAGTCAAGCAACATGATAAGTTCATTGTTTTCTTTCCTGCAATAGCGCTCAAAGCCATCCCATCCCTCTGCATATGGGAAAGTTCTTCATATGTGGCCAATTTCACTCACTGGCATTCACATTCTCTCTCTCTCTCTCTCTCTCTCTCTCTCTCTCTCTCTCACACACACACACACACACACACACACACACACACACACACACACGTGTGCGCACGCTTCTTATCCAGCCTGGTCATGATTAACTTTCAAGCTCATAGAATCATACAACTCTGCTTTCTCTGGCAAAATGCACAGCAAGTTCCAAGAGGCTTTGCCTGACGGTTCCTCCTAGTAGAATGTGATGTCACCTAAGAGCATCTGTACCATGTGATGTCACTTATTATGAAAGGCTTATTTGAGGTGCTGGAAATATTCCACAGGTTTCTGTTTGCCCTTCTATTTCCCTCAAAAATCAAGATCAAGCCAGGCACGGTGGCACACACCAGCGGCTTGGGAAGCTGAGGCAGGAGAATTGCAAGTTCAAAGCCAGCCTCAGCAATTTAGCAAGGCACTAAGTAACTCAGTGAGGGCTGGGGATGTGGCTCAGTGGTCGAGTGCCCCCAAGTTCAATCTGTGGTACACTCCCCCAAAAAACGTCAAGATCAGAAAGACTTCAATAAGCCCCTTTTGTATTCGTGAGTCATTAAAGATGTGGCTACATTTTTTTGATGGCTTGAATTTTTCCCATTTTATTCCTGTGTTTCATCCCTGATTTGGGAAAAGGAGAAGAAGAATTATTGCTAACGTTTTGTGAGTTTTCTAATATGTGCAAGGCACTATTCTGCATGCAATCTCATTTAAGCCTCATGACAAACCCATCAATGGGTATTGTGATCATCCCTATTATATAGAAAAAGTTGGAGCACAGGGAAATTAAATAACTCGACAAGATAGCATGGCTAGGAAGTTATTGTGGCACAGACCACAGTAACCAGCTAACCTCAATATCTTCTGTTCCATTCTTCTCTAGTCATACAACTACAGAAATCCGAATAGTATTGATTGCCACTGACTGGGTATATGGCTACCCAACAAAGATTATGTAGTAGACAAAGTTCCAAGATGGTCCCAAGATTCCTGTCCTCTGGTGTACATGTCCCTTCCCTTGAGAATAGGTGGGACCTGTGATGCTGTTCCCTTGATGAGGTTACAGTGTATGACAGCAGTAAGGGATTCTACAGATGTAATTAAGGTCCCAAATCAAATGGCTTTGAGCCAATCAAAAGGCAGATTACCCTGGATAGGCCTGGTCTGATCAAGTGAGCCCTTAAAAAGGATTGAGCCTTTGATGAAGAGAAAGAGTCAAAATCAGAGAGAGAGTCCTGCAGGGTTGAAGGAGGAGTGCCACAGGGTAGAGAGGAGCAAGGGACAGAACTAAGCAGCACTAGCAGGCTGCCTCTAGGAACTGGGCTTGGACACTGGCTGACAGTCAGCCAGAGTGGGACCTCAGTCTTACCCTCACAAGGAACTGAACTCTTGAATTCTGCCCAAACCAGTGAGCATCAGATGAGACAGCAGCCCTGGCTCACACTTGGATTTCAACCCGATTAGGCCCAGAGCAAAGTATCCAGCCCAGATCTGCCAGCACTCCTGCTCTCCAGAACCTGTGAGATCATAAATTTGTGATGTCTACGCCACTGAGTCTGTGATCACTAAATCACACAGCAATCAAAAATGAATATGTATCCACTTCCCAAACTCCTTGGCAGCTGGGTGTGGCCATGTGACTAAGTTCTAACCAACAGGAACTAACTGAGCGATATGAGCAACCTCCATTCCATGCCCTTCCCTCTTCCTTTTCCCCTTCCTTCCTGCTGGAGTAGGGACGTTGTAGTGAGCTATCTTGAAACTCAGGAGTGAGAGCAGCGCCCTATGAGAGGTAAGGCAACAAGAGGAAACCAGATCCTCAAATTACAAGACTGCTTTATCAGTCCTGATCTGCTTACACCCACTATTATAGAAATGTGAAATAAGTTTCCATTGGTTGCTGAAGGCACTGCTATTGGATGTGTATTACATAACGGAACCTCCACACTACCTAACATAATACATACGTGTAATTACTTAACTGAACCTCTCCCTACCTGGGAGAGTCCACCTGAACCCAGAGACTGACCCTGTGTGCATAGCACCTTCCCACCCTGCCTCCCTGGGACCATGCTGCATCATGGTAGAATTAGAGTCGAACACTTTGAGAGCTGCGTGAGATTGTAACAGTTCACTCAAACTAGTCAGATGGACAGGGAGGGGCACCAGATCACCTGGAGTGATGGAGATACATTACAAGGATATATGGGAAGAGGAGGTGTTTCAGGAAATTGTCTTCTCAGAATTTCACCCCAGTTCTGAGACATACCACAACCACATGGAGAACCTGATGTCAGCATCTCTGGGTGGCAGCAAATTCAAGGGATCTGTCCATTTTCCTAGCATTAACTTTGAAGAGAAGAAGTTTTGATTTGGTTAAGTTTCTACCAGTTGAATGAACACTTAGATAAAGTGGTTCCACCTGGTACCTCACCCAGGGTCCTTCAACATCCCTGTGGACAGCCCACATGTGGCTTCCAACGGCCTTGTTCCAGTCACCTGTAACCAGGTCTCCCTCCACCCATGACCTGAACCATATGTGAGATGCATGTGATAAGAGCTATTTTATCTGTCAGAGGTGGTGTGTGCACGTGGCTGCCACTCCAGTCTTGGGACATGATGGGTCTCTCATTTTAAGGGAAGATTCCAGAAAGAGAGATTTTGTAGCAACCAGTTACTTCCCACTAACCAGGACCAAGGCTGGTCTGCACCCCCTATCCAGGCAGCTCCCAAGGTCTGGCTTTTCTGCTTCTAAAAGCTGTTCCTCGGATCACCTGAATTTAGACTTTATGGTATCTCCAGCACAGCATTTTGTCTTCTGTTTGCTTGTGATAATAGATTTTGAATTCTTGTCACTTTCAAAAGACCATTTCAGTGCTCAAGACACACTGTGTCATATAAAACCCAGTGGAGAAATAAGGCAATTATCAATTTTTTTAAAGATCAATTCATATTTGGGTTTCTAAGTAACTCTTTACTTCACCATCCTCCATGTGTTGTTTTGATGTCAATTTGACCCTGGTGTATTTACTTTTCAGTGAAATCCAAAATCACCCAACAAAGAAACCCCTCCCCATATCTCACAGACTCTGCAATAAAGCAACTTATGGGATCCGATTTAAATCTTCCTTGAAATGACTTAGCCCTCCTGTGCCAGCCCTGGAAGCACAGAGCAGCCAGGGTGCAGAGGGAGGCGTCACCATGAAGTAGGACCTCGAAGTCACAGAGCTCTCTCCAGACCATCCTGGCAATTGCCTTCTGAAACCACACAGGGCTTATACTGCCATTCACAGAGTTTCAGGAAAAAAATTAAATATAAGCATAAAGGGAAAGCAGCAGTGTTTTAAGCGATTTCATTTCTTGTGTTTCTTTGCTGGGAGGCAGGTGGAGGTATTAGACTATGCAGGGCCTCTGGAAACGCTTAAAGTTCAGAAAGACCGGCGGCCTCAATCCAAGCTTCTACACAGAATAAATAGCAAGGGCATAAAAGCAAACAAAACACAGGCCTTCTTTTCTTCCGAGTCATACTGGGATAAGTGCCTTGCCTCCTTGAGGTCCAGCCTTTACCAGACAATGCACCTGGGAGGCTGACCCTTCCCTCTGACTTCAGATTGAGATAGACCCATGGGTGGTGCCATGGTCAATTTTACCTGTCAACTTGGCTGGCCCAGCACCAAGATACTCAGTCAGGCATTGTTCTAGGTGTTTCTCTGAGGTGTGCTGTAGATAAGAAAAGACATTTAAATCAGTAGACTTCGAGAAAAGCTAACTACCCAATGTAAGTGTGGGTGGGCTTCATGAAATCTGTGGAAAGCCTCAACAGAGCAAAGACTGATCTCTTCCCCTGCTGCTACCCCCAGCAAGAAGGCATTCAGCCCCGAAAACTCTTTGAACTTGAACAGCAACTCTTCCCCGAGTCTCCATCCTAACAGCCCACCCCACAAGATTTTGGACTCGCCAATTCTTCACAATCACAGGAGCCAATTCCATAAATAAATAAACAAATAAATAACTCTCAACACAAACACACACACACACACACACACACACACACACAAAACATTGGCTGGTCCTGTTTCTCTGGAAAACACTAAAACATATAGCAATGGTAGAAAGTTAGAAGAAAGAGGGGAGAAAGTATTTATTCCCCAGCTCCTCACCTATAGGGTCACCAGGAAGGCCATCCCCAACAGATGACGGTCACCACACAGCACTGGCCATCTCTAGGGAGCGTGGGGACATCATTCCTGGCACTGTGAGGCCTACAGGTGACAAACAGCCTCTCTCGCTAAGCCCCTGAACAGTTCCTCCACTCCCTGCTCCAGACTTTCTAAAGAAGCCCTGCATCTTCCATCCTTCATTTATCCTATTAAGAGCACGCAGGGACCCTGACTGACGTGTGTCAGCAGCATATGGGGGCTGTGGCAAAGCTGGGGTGGCATTCAGAGCCTTTCTTCATCTGACCCCAAACCCCTTTCCAGGGTCTTTTCTGCCATGTCTATTTTCTCTTCAAAAGACATAAGAAACCACCCCCTCCCCCGCAATGTGCTCTGTTTTCTACCTCACCACAGCACCTTCACGCCAACACAGTCCTTAACAATAACAAAATAGGAACTTAAAAACAAAGAACAAGCAGGCACAGTGGCACACGCCTGTAATCCCAGGGGTTTGGGAGGCTGAGGCAGGAGGATCTTGAGTTCAAAGCCAGCCTCAGCAACTTAGCAAGGCACTTAGCAACTCAGCAAAACCCTGTCTTAATAAAATATGATAAAAGCGGCTGGAGATGTAGCTCAGTGGTTAAGCGCCCCTGGGTTCAATCCCCGGTACAAAAAATAAAAATAAAAATAAAAAACGAGAGCCACTGCCCACGGGTGGCCTGTCCTCTTTCAGCACCTCCTCCAACTTCCCTTCTATAATCATTTCTCATCCATTTCGTCAACCAGTCAAATCACTTCAGTTTATTTGGTTTTTACTTTAATTGTTCTGTCCAAGTCCCCCAAGCCTCCCCTCTCTCCACATAGTCATATTTGCAGCCAAATTGTTACCATACTTAACAAGGTATAGAAACTTCATGGAGTAAGTGATTACTTCACTCTGGTTTCACATACTGTGCTTGAGAATATTCAAGGAAGTGTGGCAGTTTTGTTTTATAATGTTTTGTTTTTAGATTTTTTAACACTCTCCAAGGGCCTCATTTTTAAATAAATAAATAAATGCATACAGACAGACAACATACATACCGTAGGGAAAATGAAGAAGGTGTGTGTGTGTGTGTGTGTGTGTGTGTGTAATTTATGCCTGCATCTCCTGTGCCTCTGGATTTTCCTAGAGTGTGTTAAAAATAGTAATACACGTTTTTCAGCCTGCCACTGTGTCTTCCACAGAAATAATGAAAAGCAATGAAAAATGGAAATGAGCAACATGACAAAACCAGTCCCCCTGAGGTTTCAACTAAAAGGCAAAAAAGAAACAAACAGAGCATCAGCATCCATGAGGTGTCAAGGCATCGGAATTAATGAGCCCTGGGTCAGCCACCCAGGTGATGGGCTTGGTGCCCACATACATAAAAAGGGACATACAAAAGGCAGTCAGACAATGCATTCAGCAGTTCTATAGGGAGAAGAGAGCAAGAACAGGCACCAAGCAAAAGGCAAACCATGCATGAATTACTCAGGCAGTACAGGCAACTGGGTTATCAAAAACAGATAAACAATCCTCACCTAGATAGCCCCAAGAAAACCACTGAAATGTGCATCATATGATAAAGGAAGAGGTAAGAGTCCTCCCCTCAACAACTCCCCTTGGGCAATTCTTAGTCTGACACCCCTACTGCCACTGTGGTCTGTGGAAGTCCCCACAAAGCCCTGCTCTCAGCAGAGGACTAATTTAAGACATGATAGCTTGCAATGATGTAAGCCTGACCATGCACACTCCGGCTGCAAAGGAGGCTGACCCAATCCACAGCGTTCTGGGTTCTTCAAAGATGGTCCTTAAACACTCATGCACATGTTGCGTGCCCTGTCAAACTCTGTCTGGGCTAATTTTAATATGAAAAGAATAGTGTGCATCTCTTACTGCAATGTTTATTTTCTGGGCTTCTCCATTCCTGAACAAGCCACTGGAAGAGCATCTATTTAAAATACCAAAGCTTTCTACAGTAGCTGCATGTCAGTGAAGACTTGGAGCTGATCTGGGTGGGTCAAAGGAATTCCTCTCTAGCGGAGGGTTAGTGCTTTTGGAGAGAGCTAGTCACCATTCTCTTGTCCCCTCCTCTCTACCTCCTGCAAAGTTATGGCCCCTAGGCCAACCCTAGTCCTAGGCTATTTCTCTTTCAATTCAGGAGATATATGCATGGAGCTACCCATCTTCATGCAAGGAAACATGAGTCCTCTCCACCAAACCTGCTTCCTACTTTCCCTGGGCTTATCTGTGGCCTGGGACACAAGACCATATCCTTATGACAGGAACATCAACAGCCATCTCTTTTGCCTTGGTTTGAGGCCACCTGCCTACCTCATGTCTCAACATGATCAAAATACACCATGAGTGGCTGGAGATATAGCTCAGTTGGTAGAGTGCTTGCCTCGTATGCACAAGGCCCTGGGTTTGATCCCCAACACTACAAAAGAAAAAAAATGCACCATGAACAAAAGAATTTGGGGCCTGCAAGGACCTGAACAGACACTTCTCAGAGGAGGATATACAATCAATCAACAAGTACATGAAAAAATGCTCACCATCTCTAGCAGTCAGAGAAATGCGAATCAAAACCACCCTAAGATACCATCTCACTCCAGTAAGATTGGCAGCCACTATGAAGTCAAACAACAACAAGTGCTGGCGAGGATGTGGAGAAAAGGGTACTCTTGTACATTGCTGGTGGGACTGCAAATTGGTGCGGCAAATTTGGAAAGCAGTTTGGAGATTCCTGGGAAAGTTGGGAATGGAACCACCATTCGACCCTGCTATTGCCCTTCTCGGACTATTCCCTGAAGACCTTAAAAGAGCATGCTACAGGGATGCTGCCACATCGATGTTCATAGCAGCACAATTCACAATAGCTAGACTGTGGAACCAACCCAGATGCCCTTCAATAGATGAATGGATAAAAAAAATGTGGCATCTATACACAATGGAGTACTATGCAGCAATAAAAAATGACAAAATCATAGAATTTGCAGGGAAATGGATGGCACTAGAGCAGATTATGCTTAGTGAAGTTAGTCAATCCCTAAAAAACAAATACCAAATGTCTTCTTTGATATAATGAGAGCAACTATGAACACAGCAGGGAGGAAGAGCAGGAAGAAAAGATTAACATTAAACAGAGACATGAGATGGGAGGGAAAGGGAGAGAAAAGGGAAATTGCATGGAAATGAAGGGAGACCCTCATTGCTATACAATATTACATATAAGAGGTTGTGAGGGGAATGGGAAAATTAACAAGGAGAGAAATGAATTATAATAGATGGGGTAGAGAGAGAAGAGGGGAGGGGAGGGGAGGGGGGATAGTAGGGGATAGGAAAAGTAGCAGAATACAACAATTACTAATTGGGCATTATGTAAAATTGTGGATGTGTAACCGACGTGATTCTGCAATCTGCATTTGGGGTAAAATTGGGAGTTCATAACCCACTTCAATCTAATGTATGAAATATGATATGTCAAGAGCTTTGTAATGTTGTGAACAACCAATAAAAAAAAAAGAAATAGAAACAAATATTGAATTTAACAGTACACATACTGAAGTATTTAGGGGGGAAGTACTAATGTCTACAATCGACTTCTAAATGCATCCAAAAACATGATGGAGCTGGGCATAGTGGCTCATACCTGTAATCCCAGCAGCTCAGAAGGCTGAGGCAGAAGGATTGAGAGTTCAAAACCAGCCTCAAAAAAAAAAAAAAAAAAAAAAAAAAAAAAAAGAATTTGGGGCCTGGTGGACAGGACTCATCTCTGAGGAGCAGATCACGCCATGCAGATGGATGGTTGGCAGACATCCATCCACTCCCTCTTCCCAGCCTCTTTCTACAGTCAGGAGGACCTCAACCTGTACCCATTTGTGCTCTTTCCATCAATCCATCTCCCTATTTGCTCTCTTTAGTGGAGTGAGGATTCAAAAATCAATTATTTACAAAAGGAAGTGATGTTATGGAGAAGTTGAGAATTTCTAGCTTAAACTTGAAGAAACAATGATATCATAAATACACCTTCCCTCCCCTGGCCAATAAACAAATAAATATTTCTCTTTTTAGGGTTGATTAACAGCAAATAGATTAAGAAAGGCTCCCAAGCCACACTGTCTTCTTGAAACCACAAGCAGGAAAGAGCTCCTGCCCAGAGCCTGCAGCAGAAATCGAATACACTTTTATGGTCAGTGAGCACAAATGGAACTCAATGAATGACAGCTTTATAAAAGTTTAATAGCAACCACAGGTCCTCTCAGGATTCACTCCAGCTCCATCCCAGGATTGTCTGAGGTCTCTTGTGGCCACCAGTAATGACACTCAGCCAAGCGCCCCTCCCCAGGGGAGGAGACCCCTGGGACAGATGCTCCCTGAGCCCCGGGGTCATGTACCCAGCCTTGTCAATCATACTTCTCGGAGATTCCTTTTACCATTCCATGACTCCCAAGTTTCAGAATCAATCTGTAAAGGAGTACCATTGTCCCTTGACCTCTAGCATGAGGGACTCACCTCTGAAAGCTGTAAAGCCTGTTACTAGGGCCTGGGATTGGGACTTAGGTTCTTCCTCCACATTAAGTCGTATACTGGCTACATTTGGTTTGGTTTCTTTGTTTATGGGGTTCATGTCCCAAAGCATCCTTTTGTTAAGTGCAAACATCGAAGACTACTACAAATTTTGTAACTCTGGGACTGTCTTCACCAGCCTTGAAAAGACACCAGGAATGACAAAGTGGCAACTTTTCTGACTTTCCTGATGATAAAAAACAAAGAGCCACACAGCAACATAAAACCAATATTTAAGCACAAACATTTTGCAGATATACAATGAATTCAAAGATGCACGTTACACTTTGTAGTGGGGAGACTTCTACAACCCACAAATGTATCAAACATGATAGCTGGCTCCAAAGATAGCCATGGTCAATCCCTTCCCTCCCTGCATCAAAAAGATGTGTGTACCTCTGCTCCCCTCAGTCTGAGAAGATCTGAGCTATAGAATGGTGTGGAGGTGACATGGTACCATCCCTGGGTATAGCCACTAAAAGGACAGTTTCTGCTTTCTCCCGCTTGGAGCCCTCAGCCAATGTGCAAGAGACTGGGTTATGCTGATGGAGACAGAGGCCACCTAGGGACATCACTAAAGTGCCAGAAAGGTGAATTAAGAAACTGCCCTGGTTCCCAACCCCCACCCATCCGAGTCCTCCCATCTAAGGTACCGAATATCCTGGAACAGAGATGAGCTGTCCCTGCTGGGCCCCATCCAAAATTCAGACATGAAAAAATAAGGAAACAGTTGTAAATCACCAAGTTTTGAGATGGCTTGTCAGGCAGCACTAGATCCAGAATACCAGGAAAGAATCTTTGTCAATGAAAGATTTCAATTTCCTAGTTAAGAAATGCATTTATATGCAAATGCCAAGGACAGGAAAACACAGAACAGTAAGGCTTCCCAGCAAGATCTCCACAGTTTGGAGGCCAGTGCCTACTTTCCCCTCCTGCCACCAAGACAGCAGCTCCAGTCCCTGCCACCAGCACTCCAGCCATCAGAAAGGAAGTCAAGGAGTATCTATTAGCAGAAAAGCACAATTTTCCAAGAAACCCAGCAGGGATTTCTATTTGTACCTCACTGGCCAGAACCCCCTTTGCATGGCCACCCCATCCAAAAGAGACTGAGGAACATGGGGTTCTAAATGGCACTTGTCATCCTGAACAAAATTAGGTTTGGGATAGTAAGGAAAGGAAAGAACAATATTGAAGAGGCAACTAGCTGTCTCTGCCACAGTCAACAAGGAAATGAATGACATTAGCCAAAGTCCAGAAGCAGAACAGGCTCTGGGGTCAACCCAGGGATGTTATCAAAGACCCAGGAATTTCCTGTCTCTACGCTCTACTTTTGAAGGCATTGGCTTCAGCCTAAGACCAGCTGCCCTGCCCTTTGTATGATGCCTGCCAGTAGCATTCCGGCCACATGCCTCCTTGCTCACATCCAACAGGAGAGTCTGGCTTCCAGTCTCTCTCTCTCTTAAGAGCAAGAAAACAAGGGGTTACTTTTAAGCTTAGAAATTAAACTGTGCTTGATAACATGCTGGGTGCCTTTCTAGGATCCTCGACCAATAGGAATATCATTAGCAATAAAGGGCTTTGGTTGGCAAGTTTGTTTAGGCTAAGAGTAAGTCAATCTCCAGTCAATCTGCCTGGGTCTATATCCATCCTGTCACTTTCCTAGTTGTGTAAATTTGGGCAAGTTACTTAGCCTCTCTGAGCCTCAATTTCTTTGTATGTAGAAATAAGTGAACTAATAGTACCTACTGGTATAGGTTTAATGCAAGGAATAAATAAGATTGCATATATAAGTACTTAGCATGTTGCCTGGAAACACGTAAGTATTAAGTAGATGTTGGCAATTATGATTATGCAGACTGTTTCACAAAGCCCAGTGTGAGTTTTGCAAACACAGAAATAAACGTAAGTCAGTGTTGTTCAGCCCCTCCTCCTCCTTTCTCTGCAGTTTTAATGATAAGGAACTTCCATGTCCTAGAAGACCCAAGATATTTATTTTTCCAAGTGCCACTTCGGAATTGACCTGTTCCATCTCTCCTGCTACTACAGGTAAACTTGAAATTCAAACTGTTAATCAAACGGTGGACTGATCTGAAAATATATCTGTAAATTCACTGCTAGATAATCCACTGAAGGACCCCATAATTAATCCGAATCCATCATTATCACATCTCTACTAAACTTATCATCAAACACCTAAAACAGTGCTTTAGGCTTTTTTTTTCCCCACAGTTCATTTCAAGTACCTAATAACCAAATCTGATTCTCTATGCAGGAACTCCAACAACTGAACCATAGTCAGCATTTACAATTACCCCCAAAAGGGATAGTAGGTGATAGGAAAGGTAGCAGAATACAACAGTCACTAATATGGCATTATGTAAAAATGTGAATGTGTAACCGATGTGATTCTGCAATTTGTATTTGGGGTAAAAATGGGAGTTCATAACCCACTTGAATCAAATGTATGAAAGATGATATGTCATGAGTTTGTAATGTTTTGAACAACCAATAAAAAAAAAACAATTACCCCCAAAATTAAATCTATAGTATTTTTTCAGTTTGACCGAATGATATAGATAGAACATAAAATATACTGTGTAATAAAAAGCAATTGCTGAGCTGGGGCTGGGGCTCAGTGGTATAGCGCTCTCCTGGCCTGTGTGGAGTGCTGGGTTTGATCCTCAGCACCACATAAAAATAAAATAAAGGTATTGTGTTCACCTACAACTAAAAAAATACATACAAAAGCAATCACTAATAGTTATTATTCATTGTAATTGACATTACTGTTACTTGTTAGCTATAAAAACCATGTTAAGTGCTTAATAATATTCTAGAAAGTTACTTTTATTATCCCCATTTCACAGATGAAGAAACCTGATGTAGGAGAATCAGGATTTGGAAATCCAGGCTCATTCTGACTTCAGAGCATGAGCTTCTAAATAGCAAGCAAACCAGTGTAGGAGTCCACCTCTTTAGAGAAAGCTTTGACAGACCCTAACATTTTATATCTGAATAGAAAACATAGTAGGTGTGGGAATCGGTCATTATTAGTTGTCTGAATCTTGGTTCAGTTGCGTAAATTTTCTGAGCCTCAGTTTCCCCATCTCATAGGTTGAGGTGGGGTCAGAGCAGATGCATAGATGGACCAGGAGAGTGGCCCTCAGTAAGCGCCAGATGCCATCTCCCTGGTTTCCTCTCCTCTTCCCGTCTAATCACACTTTTCTTGGAGGAAAATCAGTTAACTATGATTAATCATTGGTTCAGGCCTTGGTCAGATTCTAAGCATACATTGTTCATGTTCAAATTGTTTTTGAAATATTGAATGCTGACAAAGGGCACAAGCTTGTACACATCAGTGCCTTTCTTCTAAATAATGCCTTAGCAAGGATTCACATTTTATTTGTTCAAAAATGAAGCCCATCATCAGACCTCAGTCCCGTCTGGTACCTATGATGCCTCTGCTCAGAGTCACATTGGTCACAAAGTCAGCTGTGCCACTAAGAGGCTGGAACCAGGACGGGGTCCTCGTAGGAGGTCAGTAGCCTGGTCAGAAAGGGCTTAGGGGATAAGAATGGGAGATGCCACTTCCCAGGACAAGCAGGTTACGGTGAACACGCATCACTCTTTTGACCCATGGAGCACCTTTAAGCCCCTTAGCCGTATCTGGGTAATGCCCCAGCTTATGAATCCCATCTTCTTACCCGACTGCTAACAAAATAGTCACTGGGTCCCTTTTGTCCCCATTTGTTCATCCCTGGCAGTGACCTTGCCAGTCCTCCCCTTGGGAGTTGGAATCTCTTTCTCTTCCCCTTAAATCTGGGCACAAAAAACGTCTGAGGACTTGGAAACCAATTACTCAAGAGATGCTGCAGCTTCCTCTATTGCCTTCTCAGAACATGGTGTGGCCCTGTGAGGACCCCCTGGCTAGTCTCCTTGAGGAGGAAAGACCATGCAGAAGAGACCAACTGCCAGCCGTGAAAGTGAGGCCACTGCAGACCATCCAGGCCCAGCTGAGTGGCCAGATGGTGTAGCCATATGAGTGACCCCAGGTGAGAACAGTAAAAAAAAAAAAAAAACCATTCAGCTAAGCCCAGCCCAGCCTGCTAATGCGTTAATTATGAGCTACTAAAATAGAGTCATGCATCACTCAACGAAGGGGCTGTGTGCTGAGAAGTCCCTTGGAGGTGATTTTGTTGTGAAGACATCACATAAAGTCAGTTATTTGATGTGGCCTCTTGATGCAGTCAAGCGACGTGATAAAAAAATCCGTACAAGGCTCTGCCAGCATATCAATGCATGCTCTTTTACCTAAATATTTTTAATATATAAATTGAAGGATTAAATGCTAAAATAGCAAGTATAGCATAATAAAACATAAAAGTAGTACAATAAACAGTTATTATCAAGTTTTCTGTTCTGTACATAATGGTGTGTGTAGTTGTATGACTGTATGTGTTGTGTGTGCGGGTGATGCAACTGGCATAGCTGTAGGGTTGTTTACACCAGCATCACCACAAACACACAGGTGACGCATTGGCTATAACGTCACTATGGCTAGGATATCACTAGGTGATGAGAATTTTTGAACTCTATTATAATCTAATGGGACCCGTCATATACATGGGCCATGGTTGGCTAAAACATCCGTAGGCAGCATGTGCGTATATTTGGGGATGGTTTATTACACAGCAGTAAATGACTGAAACACTTTCCAATGTTCCTTCCAACAAGAAAGAAACCATGTCATCTAGGGTCTCTCAATAAGACATCTGCCTTCACTTTATCAGAAGTAAATGGTTTAAAGAGGCATCTGTCAAGAGTAGAGCAACCAAGGGGAGGGGCGTGGGAGGGGGCATGGGGGCAGGAAAGATGGTGGAATGAGATAGACATCATTACCCTAGGTTCACGTATGACTAGACATATGGCACAACAGTACATTGTGTACAACCAGAGAAATGAAAAGTTGTGCTGCAATTGTGTACAATGAATCAAAATGCATCTGCTGTCATGTATGCCTATTAGAATAAATAAATTAATTTTAAAAAGATTTTTTAAAAAAAAAAAAGAGTAGAGCAACCATGCCTGGTTCCCAGAGGGCAGTGGCAGAGGGTCTATAGGTCATCACTAGTGCCCAGGATCAGTGGTGACACTGTAGCTGTATGGAGGCAGCAGCGATGCCACAAAGGACCCAGTTTTTTCGAGCATCATTTCCGGGTGTGAGGCCTGGTCTGAACCCAAGGCCAGATATGGGCACAGGCAGTTGATTTGATGATCCCCAAATAAGGAATGAAGGAAAGGGGAGGGAAAGACAGGGCAGCAGGAGTCAACAAGTACAGTCCCCTACTGGGAGCCATTGAGGAATCTTACAGGATGAAATCAGGGTTCTCCCTCCACAGGATAAGTGTGTGAGCATCTGTGCTCTGATTTGTTGACATTTGCATCGACTCCCCAATACTTCTAGGTTACCCTATGTAAGAGCTGGGAAAACTTCAGGAGAAGGCCTAAGAGGATAGCGACAAAGGGCACTTGGGGTGCGAGGCAATCCACGTAGGGAAACCAGCTACTACCATCATAGCTAAAATCTGAGGTGCCCAGGAGACGGGATGAGCATAGAGCACACTTGCTACGCTACCTAACATGTATGTGCAGAGAGTGGCACTTTACAACGGGATCTCCAGGGGAAGGATGGGGCAGGGACCAAATCATAGAGCACACCCATTTCCATGATGCAAATGCTATCATAAAAAAATTCAAACTACTAACACAGCATCCGTCAGTCCACAGAGTTCCCAGAAATTTAATAATTGCTGTTTTAGTCAGCTTTTTCACTGCTGTGACAAAAAGAGTTGATTGGGACAATTTTAGAGGAGGAACCGGTTTATTTAGGGGCTGACAGTTTCAGAGGTCTCCATTCATCAACAGGCTGCATTTCTTGGGGCTCGAGGTGAGGCAGAAGAGTGTAGCAGAGGGAAGCAGCTCACGTCATGATCAGAAAGCAGAGAAATTCACTCCACTCTCCAGATACAAATATGTACCCCAAAGCCACACCCCCAATTCCCACCTCCTCCAGCCACACCCCACCACTTCAGTTACCACTCAGTTAAGCCCTATCAGGGGATTAATTACTCATTGGGTTAAGAGTCTCACAATCCAATCATGTCTCCTCTGAACCTTCTTGCATTGTCTCACCTGTGGGCCTTTGGGGGACACCTCCCATCCAAACCATAATAATTCCCTACCAGAAGCCAATATAAGATGACTCCAGCCTATCACTGCTTTCAAATATCTAATGAACTCCTCTTCTGCGTAAGCTAACTTGATGTTTTAAACTAAAAAAATATGGGTAACTAAAATTAACTGCAAGAAAGAAAATTATATAGGTTGGAAACCAAGAATTGGGCAAAGACCAATAGTCTAGCCTCATAGGTACAGAGAGATGTGCTTTGGTGCCTCTCTTCCCTCACCAGTATACCCTGATCCTTCCCCACCTCTCATGACATAATGCCCAATCCCATCACTAGGGAATGTCATGTGGTCTGAGCAAGAAAATTTGAGGGAAGGGGCTGGGTAAACAATGAAAGAAAGACTCCCGATGAGAAGCAATGTTCAGCATCAGGAAATTATCCTTTGCCTGAAAACCAAATCCCCTATGTAGCAGTTTAAATGTTTTTCTACCAGCTTTATTCTTGGTGGAAGCAGAACAATTATCCACAACCCTCTGTAAAGTAACCTTTCAGGTACTTGAAGCCTTTTCTTCTCCAGAGGAAATAGTCTGAGGCTGGCCTGGTGTCCAAAATTCAATTTTCTGATGCGTGAACCCTCTCTAGGGCTTTCTTCTAACCTTGTCCAAGTTCTGCATGTTCTTATTAGCAGTGAACCCAGACCTGGACCCAGGCTCCTTGCTGAGTTTTGACTACAGAGAAAAGGGAGGGAAAGGGGCCTCTTGGAGGCTATGCATCCCGTGGATATTTATAGATGGCACCATTGCCAGCTCTCCTTGCACCCTGGCAAGCTGCCAAAGCAGGGAAAGCAGGCAGTTGTAGGAACAGAAGAGGTCACCTTTCTGATTGTGACCATCTCCTCTTTGCAGATAGAGCAGAGGCCCCTGAGCAGAACCAACAGCTGGTCACTTCTGTGCCTCCCGCTCAGGGGTTGTTCCCACCCCAGGGCTCATCCCAAATCTTAATTTTATCCAGCACCAGGACACTGAAACATTTTGAAAGTTCCAAAAGACACACATGAGTGAAAGAATTTGGTAACTCTTGGGAGGGATTCTAAATTCAAGACTATGTCACAAAAATCCAAGGAATTTTACATATTTTTCCTCTCAATTCACTTGTGCCCAAAAGAAGACCCATTTGGTCTAAACAGTACTATCCAATAGAAATATAATATGTACCCACTTCATTGGACACCAGCAATTACAAATGTGAGCCTGTATGTAATTTTATATTTTCTAGTAACCATATTTCTTTAAAGAGAGATGAAAATAATTTTAAAAATATTTTATTTAACTCAGTATGTCATTTCCACATTCTACCTGTAATCAATATTTTAAAATTACTAATGAGAGACTGTACATTCTCCTTTTGTACTAAATCTTCAAACTCCAGCGCTTATTCATACTTACAACACATCTCATTCCAGACCACCTGTATTTCAAGTGCTAATGGCCACCCTCTTGGATAGCATCAGGTGAAATTATTGATGCCCAAAGTGTGGTCCCCAGCATCACCTCGGAACTACTAAGTCAGAAACTAAGTGTGCAACTAGTAAGTCGAGGGTTTTGTTGTTGTTGGGGGTGAGGGTTGATTCTAGAGATTGAATCCAGGGCCTCATGCATGGTAGGCAAGCACTTTACCACTAAGATACACCACCAGCTAATCAAGGGTGTTTTAACAAGAATTCCAGGTAGGTGTGATGCACACTCAAATTTGAAAATCACTAGTCTCCATATTACCAAGTCAGAGATACTTAATCCACTCTTGCTTCTTAGTATCACCAATGTCTAATGGGGACATGAGTCTTTAAGAAACTCTCATTTTTCTGTTGCTCAGGAGTCTATGCTAGTAAAGTTGGTTCCCCTGAGAGATGTTTTATTTTTTATTTTTTGCCAATTAAATAAGTTTTCCATTGGTGTGCTCCTCTTTTTAAAATAGTTTATTTTATCCTTCTTTCCTCCTTGTGTTTGGATTTGATTCTTTCATCTTCTTGGCTTTCTAGAGTAACCACAATAGCACATGTCTTTTTTTAGACATATCAAGGGTTGTCAGATTTAGCAAATAAAAATATAGGACACCAAGTTAAATTTGAACTTCAAATGAACAATGAATAATGTTTTGGCATAAGCATGTCCCAGAAATTGTAAAGGATAACTTATGTTATCAAATATTTGGCAAAAGTTGCATGAGACTTACTTACACTAAAAACCATTTGTTGTTTATTTGGATTTCAAATTTGACTGGGCATCTTGTATTTTTTCTGGTAAATCTGTCCAAACCACCCTAAATCCTTCTGACTCCAGATTTCCCTGGTGGTCAGACCTTAAGAGCCTCCAAGGTTGGCTTGGGTCGGAACTGCACAGAAGCAACCCTCATGCTGAGAACTACAGACCCATGGGTCTCATTTCCCAACAATTTGACTTAAAAAAATAATTCTGGATAAAACCAGCTGCTCAAATATTTTCCTGGGATTTCCAAGGATGGGTCCTCTGGCTTCCATTGAGTGCCAGCTGCCTCTCAAGATCAAGCTCTCATTTTAAAAAAAAAAAAAAATCAAATCAAACAAAGAGAACACTGTCAGTCAATCAGAGCTGCACAAATGCACCCACTTAGCTCCCAGCTCAAATTGGGCCTCCAGATTTGCGCTATTGAAAAGGAAATTGGCCTCACTTGCTTCGAAACAGCCCCGAAGTGGGGAAATTAATACAGAAGACACCAAGTCATAATGAAATCTGGCAATGGCACTGGGTTGTGTGGCATCATCCAATTACAGCAAATAGACACTGCCCAAGGGGAAAAGCCAGTCTGGACAAGAAGCAAAATTAGGACCCAACACAGTAATTACCAGAAGAGAGGGGAAATGTGTTAGGATGTTACAAAAATCACAGTTTGATGAATGCAAACACCCCAACAAATGAACAGGATGTCTACTCCAGCATTAGCCCCAAAACAAATGTTCTTGATAAATACCAGACCAGGAGCTCCTCCTACAGACAAAATCTTTAGAAAGCAAGATCTCGGCTCATATCACCTCTTCCCTCAAACCCACTACCACCCATCTGCAAACCCACGTGGTTCATGCATGAATGCAGGTCTGGAGGAGGTTCTCTGCCCCTTCATTGACTTGGTACTTTCTCCCCCTCCTAGTAGACTCTGCAGAACCACAGCCATCAGGATGGAGCTAGGAACAATATCCAGGAGGCCCTAACCTCACCTGATAAACCAGGGTGCCACCAAGACCCTGGGATGCAGGAAATGTAAGACTGGTGGAAGGAAGCAAACCAGGAGACCAGAGAGAGAATGGATGCCAGGTGCTCCATCCAGTATAAATCCAGATGAACTGAACACCCAGTGGATCCAGAGGTAAATCAGTGCTGTGTCCTGTGCTCTTGACTCTGCGTGGGTGTATAACCTCATAACATTGTTTTATTTTGCCCTGAAGTTTCTTCCACACTTGGGAAACATAAATGTAGGGGTGCAAATGAATGAAAAGGGCTTTAACCTGGTTTTTTTCAATTCATTTTGGAGTCGTCTTTAGGATGAATAGTGTAGATTTCAACACAATATTAGATAAAGGTGATTTTGTTCATTTATCCAAATGAGCAGAACAGCTCATTTGATTTTTAAAAGAAAGATGCAATAAGGTACAAATAAGGACTAAATACCAACTGAGTGAATATAGGAAGCTTATACTATTTGTCATCTTATTTCCAGACTCCAACAGAAAATAAAATAAAAAGAGCATGGATATGAGTCTCATACAGATGATGTAACAGGAAGGGAGAGAACTGTTATTTTTATAAGCAAAGTACATTTTGAGCCAGAAAACTTAGAAGGCAGACAGGGATTTCTCTTAGAGAGAAAACTCTTTTTGGTGAGAAAAAAAAAAAAAGGGTAACAAAATGTTTTATTTTGGAAGAAAATGGCCCCTGGAAATGGCTTAGACAAAGAGAAGGTAAATTAGCTGAGAAAATTATAAGACTCGGGTAGTTTATTGGTGGCTGCTCACCGTAAACTGAAGGATGAGATTTGGAGGAAAAAGTCGAGACAGAGATGGGAGCCCCAACTGAAGGAGGGAGTCTAGGGATGTAGGGAGGAAAGTTAGAGAGAAATTCCCATGATGGAAAGGACCAAGGAGGGGTGTAACTTCAACAAAACATCGACTGTAATTTGCAATGTGATCCTAAACCTTGGTAACATCTGCTAGAGCCTTGGGTTGGAGAAATTTTGTGAAAAGAACAGGGACTGCCTGAAACCTTCAAGAGGATATAGGACAGAAAAATGAGATAGAGGGGGCAAGACAGGCATTAAAGCAAGAATTTCAGCAGGAACAGGAAATCAGAGAGGCAAGAACAGGAACAAAACCTTCAGGAATCCAGAGAGAGCTCCAGATCTTTCAGCAGTGGCCGAGATGGAGGCTTGAACCAGTTTCTATTTCTGGTAAAATTACTCCCACCCCAAACTAGACACAGCTGATTTATACCTCCAGAATTGAAACGAATAAATATTGGAAGGAAGAAAGAAAAGAGAGGGAGGGAGGGAGGGAGGGAGGGAGGGAGGGAGGGAGGGAGGAAGGGAAAGTAGGAAAAGAACAAGATTTTTTTTTTTTTTTAAGATAGGAATCTGATGACTAAAATTTTATCTGGCATCAGTATAATCCCAAAAGATACATAAATTAGGCATCATGGATATGATATTGATAAAGAGATAAAGTAAAATATAAAATAAAGCAGGGGACATAAATACAAATAAACTGCTAATTGGAAGATACAGAGGTAATATATTTTAAAGAGGTTTAAGAAGGAGGCGCTCAAGTCGTCCCACCTCCCAGGTTCAATTCCCAGCACCTTGGCTTCTTCATCAAATGACCTTCACCATCAAATGACCTTCACCACGTACCTGACTTCCTCTAGCACTCTCCTCGCCAATAAAGAGAGGATAATAATAAAAATAGTAATGCTTTCTTTATGAGATAACAGTTTATGTCTACTAGAGTTCCAGTACCAGCAATGGCAAACTGAGTTGTTTAAGACCAACATTTCTACAAAGATGAATCAGAAAAACTGAACAGAAGCTTGTTCAAACAAAAATCTGTTTGACCACTCATGACAAACAACCTCAAGAACGGATGCTGCCTTACAGGAGTGGATCAGTCCTGCAAGACGGGTTTATAAAAATTATTTGACAGTTCTTAAGGGACCAAGATCTGGAAAAGGGAAATGAAAGCATGATCCTGGTATCTTATGGTCACTTGTTCCTTTGAGTCTGTTGCTAGTTCTGAAAGTAAAGGAAGTTGGTAGGTCAAGAAGGTAAGCAGAACAATCCAGAATGCCATGGGTTGAAAGGTCAAAGTTTGATTTCAAGGCCCATGCATTATTTGGATGTGGTCATTGGCTCGTGTGCCAGAAGCTTGGTGCCCAGTGTGGCAGTGTTGAGGTGGGACCCTTAGGAGGTGATTAGGTCACGGACCTCCAATCTCATGAATGGATGCTGCCTTGCAGGAGTGGATTAGTTCTGCAAAATGATTTTACAAAAGAGAAAGCTTGTCTCCTTTCTAGTCTCTTCCTTCTTGACTCACCATGTGACCTCTTCTGCATGCACTCCTTTTATTGGGTCACTGTTCACCATAAGGCCCTCACCAAAGCTGAGCAGATACCAGCTCTTGAAATCTAGAATCATGAGCTAAACAAATTTTTCTTTATTAAGTACTCGGTCTCTGATATTTTGTTATAGCAACACAAAATGGACTAAAATAGCCAACTAACATAGAGGGGCTCTGGTAAATACAAAAATAATTAAGAAATAGGCCAGGGCTGGGGATGTGGCTCGGCGGTAGCGTGCTCGCCTGGCATGTGTGCGGCCCAGGTTCGATCCTCAGCACCACAAAGATGTTGTGTCTGCTGAAAACTAAAAAATAAATATTAAAAAATTCTCTCTTCTCTCTCCCTTTTTTTTTGGAGAGAGAGAAAGAAAGAAAGAAATAGGCCAGTCCTCACCAAAAAAAAAAAAAGAATATATATATATATATATATATATATATATATATATATATGAAGTCCAAATCAACTTAATCACTGATTGGATTAAGGTTATCTACCCTTAGTTTTACTGCTACTTAGAGAAAAAGTTAATGCTTTCTGGAGTAAGCATGAACCAGAACTCAAATTATCTTTGCAGTTTTTAATAAAGAACACCGAGCATGTAATCAAAAATAACCAGACAAACAAAGAAATACAATCAAAATTCAAGTGAATAAAAATAGAAGCAAATTTACAGAAAATCCATAGTAATCCAACCTGTACTTTAAATAACTATAACTAAATACATTCAGAAAATTAAATTATAAGATTTGGAATTTCATTAAAGAATTGCCACAAGAAAGAATTCCACTGGAATTCCAGAACCAAAACACACAATTACAAAAATTAGGAATTCATCGGATGGCATTAACAGGTGATGAGACACATCTGAGAAATTGTGGCTTAAAAAATAAGGTCAGAAGAATGAGAATGAAGACACTGAAAGATGAAAACTACAAGAATAAAGGGTAAGAGTATAAAGAGGTACAACAAAAATATTTATGTCCTACTACATGTGGAGTGGGGGAGAATGAATTGCATAGAAGTAATAACTGAAGGATTAAAACTAAGACTTTTTTAAAAAACATATAAAAGGAATAAAGCCACAGATTCTAGGATCCAAGAAGATTCTTTTACTAAGAAAATCTGGCATATGATAGGACAACTGCTAAAAGTCAAATGTGAAACTCTTGTAATGGTTCACATTTTCTGATCTCATGTTGGAACTTGTACAGAAAAATCAGAGGCCTTGTGCAATAAGTGTACCCCTAAATGGAGAGTTTTAAAATGCTAAACCGTTTTACGAAACGTTGAACCCTAAGATTTCTCCAGGGCTCAAGCAAAGTTATCAGGGTGCTTCACTCAACAAATAGCATCCTGATCCTTATAATTGGAATCATTACTTTAGTCCCAGAAAAGAAGGAATTCTGCAATGACAGAGCTCCAACCCTAAAGCATGGTTGCTGTGACTGAGCCACAACCGGCTCATGGAGGCTTGATAAGATCATGGGAAGAAGCAAAGGGGTGTTAGGTCCTGTTCCTCCTGTGCTCTTTACCGAGCAAGCTCTAATTAAGGAGACTTTCCACCTCTTTGTTTTTCCAAGAGTTTCATACCTACTGCTATTAACTTCTGCTTGAACCAGTGGGCTAACATTGGGCTTTCTTGTTCCTCATTAAAATAGTTTGCAAGTTAGCAAACAAGAGCAGAAGCACATATAGAGGTTATGCTCTTGTTAGAATATAAGCTCCTTGTGAGAAGAGACATATGCTGGGGTCTAGGCCAGGACTTTGGCATGCTCGATGGTGTGTCTTCTTCATTCTTAATCTATGGAGAGAAACACATTCAAGGGTTTGTTGTGAAGGTGAATCACAGACATCAGGAGGGGGCTACGAACCCAAGACAGCTTCCATCCTCAAAGACCTAACGTCAAATTGGGAAGACAAGAAATAAAGATATAGAGAGTTAATTAAATAACATAGGGTTAATTGATAAAATAACAACAAAAGACAAGTCATGAAACAATGCATTTTTAATTTCCAGATACAGCTAATACCTCAAGAGAATGTAGAGATTATTTCAAGCTGTGGTGGAAATGAAAACTTTCAAGAAGGAAATGGGATTCAAACTGGGCCTTAAAATTTGCATCAGATTTGGATAATAATCAGAGCTTACCATACGTCCCACAACATGCTATGTGCTTCAAATACAGTATCTCCCAGAATACCAGTAAAAATCTTAATAGGGTTGATATTTTTGCCTCTACTTTGCAGAAAAGAACACTAAGGCCCATTAAGTTATGAAATGCTGCCCAGGGCCAGGATTCAAATCCAGGGTCTAGTTCTGAAACCCATCCCTCCATGACATAGGGCTTGGCTGTTCACTACTTTGTAAAGATTTTAGTAAAACTCAGAAATGGAAATGCAAGTATCCGATGCACCAATTTAATTGGTAATGGCCAAGAGGTTAGTTGGAACTCTCCAGATCAAAGTTTCTGGAGATCAGAGTGATACAGTTACACAGATAGATCATAAAGATCTTACTTATATTCCCCAAATTGTAAATAGGGGTGTGTGGGGGGGGTATTATCATGAACTTGAATGAGGAAGGACTTCACTGTTTAATTCAAAATAATTTCCACTACCTGTTCAGTGTTATTCAGAAGTACTGAATTCCTATTTAAGGAAACACCAGACCTCCAGAACTCTCCATTCTGAATCCAGGATAATCTATATATGATTTTGCATAAGTTTGCATATCAAGTTCAAAGCTCCCCCTCCCCTTGGTTCTGTATAATATTAATTAATTGACGAGTGCAACCTCCAGCAGATTTCCCCTCCCTTGCCTCCTCTGTTTGCTGCCCACCCTGGGCACCTGTGTTTCACCCCAGGGAGAATGAGGAGCCATTCTGGCCAAAAACACTTGACTCTAACTGCTTATCAGCCCCAGCTCTGAAGCATCGGAGGAGAAAGGCTGCCCCACCTTGTCGGCAAGAATGACAGTAAGCACCTGTCCCCTGATCCCTGCCTGCCCTTCCTGCAGCTCAGAAGCAGAGAGGAGGTATCCAGAAGCCCTTGGACTTTAAATAACAACTCGGGGGAGGAAGAGGGTGGGGGAGAAAAGTAGCCTTGGATTACCTGCAGAGAATAAAGAGGAGCTAAAGATAGAAAATAAGAAAATCACAGTCAGGAGGGGCTCTAGGTTAGGCTTTCAACCAATTTTTCTTCTTTTTCTTCTTCAGTGAATAAGAAAGCATGGGACCCATAGCCTCACAATATCATGGCAAATGAACAACACCCCTGACCTGGCAGGGGACCCCGAGTCCCCTTTCTGCAGCTGGGAAGAAAGGGTTGGAACCAAAGCCAGCAGGGCCTCACACTCAGCTCTCCAATTACTCTCACCCCCAGCATCACCTTGATCCAACCATCTAACCACACAATGCAGCAATTTGTGTTTCTTTCTGTCTACTTTCCAGAACTGGTAGAAGCCTGTACTCTGGGGTCCTAAAAAGTCAGGCATGGGTACCCCAACATATGGCTCCCTCAAGGCTGGATGAGAGGCACACTTTCACCACCTAAAAGATCTCCATACTTGGAGCTGGGGCTGTAGCTCAGTGGTAGATCGCTTGCCTAGCATGTGTGAGGCACTGGGTTCGGTTCTCAGCACTGCATATAAGTAAATGAACAAAATAAAGGCCCATCAATGTCTTAAAAAAATCTTTAAAAAAAAGATCTTCATACTCAGCTGTTCTTGGAGATGTGAGAATGATGTCAAAGTGTTAACTGTCATTGAGCTCAGGAAATGCAGTGCTTTGAAGAAAATAATTTCAGCAAATGGGGGTAGCATTGCAGGGGACAGGAGGGCCAGCCCTCCTTTCACCCTCCCCCCAAAAAATGACATCACACCTGTGGATCACAAAACTGGTCTTAAAGGCAAACCACTTTTAATTACTTTAAGATGTTCTGAAAGCAAAAAAAAAAAAAAAGACATTTGCACGATAATCTACAGCCCTAAATCATAAAAGATCAGTAGAATTATTGGAATCAATTTTTCTAAGGACTTTGATTTTTAGAATTTATCTTTTGACATGTCCATGTCAATGAGAGAGTGTACCTGGTTTGGGGTCCCTGAGATGAGAATTAAACTAGATTTATGTGTCAGGCAAAGAGTCCACAAGATACCATTATATAAGAACACTGAAAAACTTACAAAGCCAGAAAAGAACTATAAAAACAGTTTCTTTCTTGAAAATAAATAATAAGTACCATCATTTGCATAAACCATTACCATTTATTACCTAATTAATATACAACAAAACAATAATCATGAATGTTATTGCCAGATTAAATTTTAACATTTATTTATTACAACCTTGAAATGTTTATGTAAATGTAATGGGACAAAATTATCATTAATATTCTTAGCCCTTTTATTCCCACTACCACAAAAACAAATTCTAACTTCCCTGATTCCATTTCTTTCCCTTCTTTCCTTTGAAGCAAAAAAAAAAAAAAAGGGCTTTTTTTCCCCCCTGAGCTATTTCTTTGACTATAGCTTTGAGACCGGACCACATGGAGTCACAGCTTCCAGAGGGTTGCATGTACTACTCCTTCTTAGTTTGTACTTAAAATTTAAGGAGGCACTGGAAATTTTTAAAAGAAACTGGAAGAGAAATGTTTTATGACTGCAACCTGTAACCCCTCTCCCACCTCCATCAATCCAGAGTCTTGCAATGCTATCTTCCTCCCTGTATAGATCATGGAATGAGTGTTGTCTGCAAATACAACTAGTTGTGTTAGTCAGTTTTCCATCACTGTGACAAAGAATCTGAGATAACTTAAAAGAAGAAAAGGTTTATTTGGGAAAGGGGGGAAAAACAAGGGAGAGAAATGAATTACAGTAGATGGGGTAGAGAGAGAAGATGGGAGGGGAGGGGATAGAAGAGGATAGGAAGGGCAGCAGAATACAACAGACACTAGTATGGCAGTATGTAAAAACATAGATGTGTAACCGATGTGATTCTGCAATCTGTATACAGGGAAAAAGATGGGAGTTCATAACCCACTTGAATCAAATGTATGAAATATGATATGTCAAGAGCTATGTAATGTTTTGAACAACTAATAATAAAAAAAGAAGGGATGAGAATATCTAGTAGTTGGTTAAAGCATTCTAAAAGTCATGGGTTGTTTCTTTAATTATTGTGCAACAAGCCACATTCTATGAAGGGCTGACTGTATTTAACAGTTTACTATTTTCTGTGCTCTTGAGGTTGTTTCTTGCATCCAGGGCTGGCGACTTCATGGGCTAGGACCTGAACAGTACCCATGACCCTGAACTCTGAAGGGCATATGCTTGGTTCAAAGTTTTCCTGTTATCTTAAAATTAATAAAACTTTGATTCTACGTTTATTTTGGAAAAAAAAAAAAGGTTTATTTGGGATCATGATTTCAGAGGTTTCATACATGGTTGCTTGGCACTGTTTGGGGGGCCTGTGGCAACAACAGTACATCATAGCAGGAATGTGTGGTGAAGTAAGCTGCCCCCCGTTATTGGCCAGGATCCCAATATCCCTTCAATGACATGTCCCTAATGACCCAACTTCCTCCAGCTAGGCCCTAGCTCTTACAGGTTCTGCCACCTCCCACAGCACTATAGTCCGGGGACCTAGGCTCCCACACAAGGGTTTTGGGGGGACATTTTAGATGCAAAATGTAGCATGAGAACAAACTAAGTTAAAGGCAATTGATCTATATTCCTAGGGTGATTTGGGTTTTCAGCTTCCATCCCAAACAGCTGTGGAGATTAAATGAAACAATGCACAGTCCCTATCAACAGCAAAGAGGTGTGAATGTGACTTCTGTGGCAATTGCTCTTAGACCACATGCTCTGCACAAACATACAGAGACCAGAAGGAGCAATCATTCCAATTCAAACTTTATCAAAACTTCAAGAGAACAGAAACAGGGCTGGGGATGTGGCTCAAGCAGTAGCTCGCTCGCATGGCACGCGAGCGACCCTGGTTCGATCCTCAGCACCACATGCAAATAGGGATGTTGTGTCCGCCGAAAACTAAAATAAATAAATTGTCTCTCTCTCCCCTCTCCCTCCCCCTCCCTCCCTCCCTCCCTCCCTCCCTCCCTCCCTCCCTCCCTCCCTCTCTCCCTCCCTCCCTCTCTCTCTCTCTCTCTCTCTCTCTCTCTCTCTCTCTCTCTCTCTCTCAAAAAAAAAAAAAAAGAGAACAGAAACAAATAAATTCTGCCTTGGGAAACCTCTAGAGTCCCGTTCCTTTTCCTTTTTATTTTTTTTTTTAAACAGTATTAGAGATTGAATCTAGAGCCTCACACATGCTAAGCAAGTGCTCTGCCACTGAGCTACATCCCCAACCCTTTATATTTTATTTTGAGACTGGGGTCTCACTACGTTGCCCAAGCTGACCAGTTTAACTTGTGATCCTCCTGCCTCAGCCCACCGAGTAGCTGAAATTATAGGTGTGGGCCATCACACCCAACCCTGTTACTTTTAAATCAGAGAGAAAATCCCTTGTGTTTAAAGGCTTGGGGATGATTCCTAGGGTCTTAGGTTACCCCCAGCTCAGTTTCCTGTTCCTGGTGCTCTCACAAACTGTTATATCTCCCCTTCTCTGGCCAATCTCATGTTCCTGTCCTATAACCAGCTGAATGTATTGTTCCTATTATATCTCCAAAAATGCCACCTACACTTGAAGTTGTTGTGAACTGTGACCCGTTTTAACTAAAGATTGGGAGTCACAGAGGAAGTCTTATCACAGCACCACAAATACTTTAAAACTTCAGCTCCTGGGCCCTTTCCACACAGGGCCTTCCTGAATGGACACTGTCCTCGGAATCCCACTCCCCCATCATAAGGCTGGTAACAAGGACTCAGAAGCTGCTTTTTCTAAAATCACCGACTCTTCACTTGGACCTGTAGATGCCCCCATGCACCACCAAAAACAGGATAAAAACTTGTCATCTCTGCCTTCATTGTGTGTCTGTCTCCTTTATTACCTAAAAACTTTGAGTCAGATTCCTGCCCCACTCTGCACGTGGCATGTAAATCATTTAAGGAGTGTTCCCTACAGCTGGTCATGGGCCCCTCAAAGCTGAAGACACCAAGATAAGAGTGACCAAGGTATTTTTAAGATTTGCAGGGACACCACAAATCAACAGATTGTCATCCAGCTTTTATAAACATCCTGTTCCAGACCCCTTAGAGCAGCACCTAGAAGTCTTCAGCCATGGCCCTAGACTTTCCAGGAACATTAGAGCCTTGTCAGCAGATCACCAGGCAAGGAGGCTGCCCTACTGAGCAGAGCCATCATCTCATGGAAACCAAATTGTCCCTGAAGCAGTATGACTTCCCCTGGGTCTCACAGAACCAGGCTGGAGATAGTGACCGACCAGACCACAGTTTGACCAAGATCGCTCAATTACGCCTACCTCTGACTCCCTGCCCCAATTCTTTAAACCTAAAGTTCATGTCAGTACCCCTGAAAACAGGGCTGGGGAGGTTTGATCCTTGTTATCTTCCCAGGATAACTTACTGAATAAATTTCTGACCTGCCTTTCACTGTTATTTTTTCCATTTGGCTTCTAAGGGAAATGGCCAAATCTGGAACTTCCCAAAATCAGGCCCCCTTCTGACCTAGGATTCCAATAGCTGTTGTCTCATGATCACTCCCTCTTCCCTGTCCACTTTTCTGTGTTCCTTCATTTTCATTATGCATTGTACCTCTGATCCTTTTATATCATCTCATCAAACCATCCTCTAGTGTTGGGATAGGGAGACTTTCCTACCAGATAGGCTACTAGGATAGTTCTCTGAAAAAGAGCTATCTTCCCTAAAATAACTATGCCACCAGCCTAGCCCCTCAACCCAGCTGCATTCTCCATCCTGTTTTTGTTCTCAGTAGACTTTTTTTCTTCTTGTTGTTTTATGTGCATGTGCTGGTAAACGGGGGTAGGCCAAGGCTTGAGGAGATTTTTCTAGAATTATCCAGACTATTTCTTCTACTTCGTGCTTGATTTTACATACCTGGAGAGAGCTGGGGTATGCTTCAGTTTTCCTACTGGTTTTCATGTCTGTGTAATAAGAACATCTGATCCCTGACTTTTAAAAATCCAGCAAAACAGCCAATAGCTTAAATGTGCAAATTGAAGTTATTATACTGGCCCAAATTGAATCAATGGTCAATTAAGTGGCCTTATCGAGGCGTACTCCATACTCATGTGAGGATCTCAACTGCAAAAACAAGTGGGAGGGAATAAATGGGAACCAGCCACGAGCATCCAGCTAAACCTGTTTCTTGACAATTACTGGTAAAAGTCCAGACATATGGTCCTTGGTTTGGATTTTTAAGTATTTACAGAAAATCATGGTATAGAAGAAGAATGACAGCAGGTCCAAGTTCAAATCGAAACACTGACTCTTCCTAGCATTTGACTTCGTTTTTTCTTTCCATATTTTATATTGGTGCATTATGGTTTTACATAATGGTGGCACTTGTTGTTACATGTTCATACATGAACACAATATAATAATTATTTGGCCAATATCATTCCCCAGTATTTCTCCTTTCCCTCCCCTCTTCCCTCCCCCTGGTCCCTTTCCTCTACTCACCTCCCTTTGATTGTCAAGAGACACATCCCCTCACCTTTCCTTTCCTTTTTCCTCTCTAGCTTCCACAATGAGAGAGAAACCATATGACCCTTGACCTTCTGAACTTGCCTTGGATCCTTTGACATAACCTAGCACTGACTTTGGATGCTTCATCTGGAAACTGTCTTGAGTCATTTCTGGAGGAAGATAGAAGATGAATGGATGGACATTCACCTGTGAGACAGGGTAATACTCACCCACCCTATTTCCAGGGATTATTGAACATGGGAAATGCCTTAGTGTTATTGCAGACTGGTTTCTTTTTCCTCGATCGTCAGAAGAGACACTGATGCTAAATATTCTAGACACACCGTCACCTGTGCCTTTCTCCAGGGTCTCCAGTAATGGAAGTTCTGCAGTTGCAGAGGAAACCCCTTAGGAACCAGGTGAAAGGATACAAACAAGCCCTCTCCACTTCCCCTGGGGTTCCCACCCTCCCTGCTCCCCATTCCCATATTCCTCATTGGCCATCCATCATCTCCCACCCTGTCCTTTTTTATCCTAAAGTGGTACTTGTTAAAGGCTCTGTGACCACTCCAGCTATTTCCTTTGAGGATGATAACGCTGCTGCCGAAGCTTCATTATTATGCTAATCGAGCTTGGTCTGAGCTGCTTTCATAACTGCCACATTAAAGCCTCCCACGGAGGAGAGGCCTCCAGAGCCATCTGCATGGTGCTGGGTGAATATTAATGAAGGCAGAGTCCAGGGGGTGCTGTTTCTGAACCGGGCCATCAGGTAAAGGGGCCTGGTTTTCACTGCCATAAATAAATAGGTAAACAACCAAACAAGCAAACAGATTATAAAACACAAATGAGTAGGAGCAGAGCTTCCGAGGAGGGAAAAGGAGAGTCTTGCCCCGTACAACACCTACCATTGTATAATATGTATGGCTTTCATCAAGCCGAGGATAATGGTCCCCATTTCAGAGACAAGGAATTTAGGCCTCATAATTGCGAAGAGACTCATTCAGGGCCCATCACTCTTCAGTGATGGATCTTTGCCTCACTCCAGCCTGCAGCCCATAGGGCGAAAAGCTGGGGAGCCAAGTTAGGTCACACTGCTAAAGGTGAAAAAACGAGATGGCTGGGGCTCAGGAATCAACACCTCAAAGCATGTGCTTTAACCCGAGTACTTCAGTTAAAATCAGTCTTAGAGCCAAGGTCTCTCAGGCCATCCCCCATCACCACCTTCCACTCTCTGGGAGCACAGGGAAAGGTTTTCTCAGAAGTTCCCTTATCTAAGGGAAGTTCAAGAAAGAATGCAATTGTCTTGGATATAATCTCATCAAATGGGGAAGAAGACTAGAGTTGACATCTACCCAGAGCCCAGATGGACTTGTCCCAGGCCATTGTCTTTTCTTTGGGTCCATTCCTCTCCCCCAAAATCATTGACTAAATTTGCCTACAGCCCCTACCTCCGTCTTCCCTAAGGAGAAAGGTCTCTAAGTTTCTAAGTCTCCTTGGGCTATGGGTACTCACTTTCCTGGGATGTCCTGTGCGCATGATAAACTTGTATGCCCACTCTCCTATTGATGTATTAATGGGCAGTTTGTGTCAACTCAATTACAAATCTTCAAAGGTGAAGGGCAGTGCCATTCACCCTACCATATGACAAAGAAGAGACTTAAGTCAGATGCCTTAAAAATGTGAGTCCCAGGAACAACACAGGGCCGAGCTGTCTTATATCCTGATAAATTAATAATAAGCAGCCCTCCTATTTGCTTTGAGCTACTTCTCAGTGGCATCCTATGGAAAAGTGAAAGAGGAGGGAGACAGGCAGTTCTCAGAGGCATTCCTAGACAACTCGGAGGAAGTGGGAGAGGAAAGGGCCCTGTATTGGCATCACTGGAGAGGGGAGGAATCTCCCTTCCTTCCCCACTGAAAATCAGGAAGCTGAGCTAAAGGAGGTGGTCTGCACCTCTCCTGGTATCTACATGCCAGGGGTCCACCAGGGGAGCGCTTGATAACTTTCTAATAAATTTCCATTCCTCTCTACTTCTACCCCAAACAAGAAGAAATCCTGAAAAAAAAAAAAAAAAAAAAAAAGAGAAAATGCTGGTTGCTCTTCCCATGAGTTAGAGATGGCTACATTCTAAAATGCCAGATCCTTAAATTTTTCCAATCAAATATAAACACACCTCATTTATATTATGTACATAGTTTAATGCTTCCAATTAGAGAAATAAAGACTCTCCTGGGTGGCGTGCTACCCAAGAGTCACTGCCGAACCCTTCCTTCTTTGCTGGCAGGTGCCTGAGTACCGATCTCCAGATGTTTGCCATCTTCACCATTCACCTAGATCTTCAGCAGGGACACTCCCCTCCCATCCCAAGGGTAAATGTTAAATGTTAATTGTTTAAACTGATCGTGTTGATCCCATCTGCTTGCCAGGGACAGAATTGGGCCCAGGTATAACATGAACCCTGGTCCATAAAATATGAGGAGACTGTGGTGAGTCCTTGGGAAAGCTCCCAGCATTCACAAAGGGGATATAAGTGGGCTGGGGATATAGTTCAGTTGGTAGAGTGCTTGCCTTGCATGCACAAGGCCCTGAGTTCAATCCCCAGCACCACCAAAAGGGGATACAAGCTAGGAATTTTGCCCTCTTCCCATGTCTGGATGTGGGCAGTTCTTGGAGTTGTGGCACCTACAGATAAAACCAATCATACAGAGAAAGCTAGGAGGATCATCTTCTCGCTATGTGACATAATGGAGTTCTCACTATTTTTAGGCTATATTTATCTGCATGTCCTAATATCTGTAGACAAAATTGGCTGATGTACCTTCTTCTTCCTTGAGAACAGAATCTTGATTTTTTGGGGTGACCTATGCCCCTACTAAACTATGTGTCTAGCTAAACTAAGTGGTACCCTCACATGCCAAATATCATGTTTCTGTCAATGATGAACCACACAAACTATGCTGATCCCATCGATTATACTGTTTGGTGGCATCGTATTTATTTTGGTTTGTGAAAGAACACCCTGTGATATTTGCACAATGACAAAATCACTTAAAAGCACATTTCTTCGAACATGTCCTTGTCACTAAGCATGACTATACCTTCATTTATTTACCCAGGGTGGGTGTAGGATAAAAATGTAACCCTAGAAATCTGCCAATGAGAAAGTAGTGGCGGTCTTCTGGGGCTTTTAGGAAAGGTTCCTTGCTGTAGGAGAGGGAAAAAATACATAAGGAAGAGAGATTATCTTCCCCTACCAAATAGCGTCATGTCTGGATGTCTTATGCATGAGTTGCAGCAGCTACCTTGCAACCACAAGAGATGTTAATGTCCTCTTGTCATCCTGTAACCACAAAGTTAATGTGCTGAGGATGGTGGATTCCTATCATGAAAAGAATTTCAAGTTGGGTTTTCAATCACATGGCCACATAATGATGAGGCTTAGTCTGATAGTTCAAGAATGAATTCTTTGTAGTTATCTTCCCAGTCACTTGTCTTCCGAACACTCTCTCTAGAGCAGGGCAGGAGGGGTTGGTATATCAGTCAGGTAAAAGCAATTGCAGACACTCAAATCCTATTCTATCTGGCCACAGGGGTAGTGAGTGCCAAGTGAGAATGTACCATTTATGCTTGTGGTGATGACAAATTACCATAGAGCTTGTGAGCTTTCATTTTATCATGACTTCCGTTTTCCTTTTAATTTAATCTTCTTTAAATTTTTTATAAGGAAGAAGGAAAGCAAGGACAGATTAAGAAAGGCTATAAAATTCAGTGTATCTTTAAAACATAGGTTTCATTATGCACATGCTTGTGAAATGTTTTCATGAGTATCAAGTCACTCACACCCATCCCACCAAAAACAAAGAGGAAATGGTTGTGGTTCTATCTTCTTTATTTCCCTGAAAAAAATGGCTGAATTCTGTGAAAACCAGAGAGAATGCACGAGCATGTATGTTGTACACTTTCTAGATTGTACTTTGGGGAAGATCATGGTCAAGGTCCACTGATCTGGGGCAAACAGCAATTCCAATCTTGGCTGCAACCCACTGGGCTCCATCTAGAAGCACCAAATGTTTCTAACCTTTTCAGTCAGAGACAAAGTTGGGGAAATTATGGTTTTAATTTATAAGAGCCTGAATGGCTATAATTGATTACCGATATAACTAGACCACATTAACATAAGCAGCTCAGCAAAAACAATATTCATACACACACACACACACACACACACACACACACACACACACACACACATACATACCTACAGCGATCCCTTGTTTTCCAAACAAGAAGAAATATCACCTTCACAAACCAGTTGGATCATTTTTTGGACTAGATAGAGTAATGTGTTCTGGGCCTATAGAATAATTCCCAGGCCATAAAAGATATTCTAATATAGAAAGAGTTTATTCTTTTAAGAGACAATATAATAGAATGCAAAGAGTATTTTTTGTGGGACCAAGAGATCAACTGTAGCTCTGATTTTATCCATGAGCAGGTATGTCACTTTCTCTCTCTGAATCTCACCAATGGACCTCAAGTTCTCCAAAAAGCTACATCCAAGTCCTAATTCCCAAACCTGTGAATATAGCCTTATTTGGAAATAGTGTGTTTGCACAAATAATGAAGTTAAGGATCTCGACATAAAATCATCCTGGACTTCAAATGAGCCCTAAATCCAATGACAGTTATATTTACAAGAGAAAGGAAAGGTGGCACGGACACAGCAACAGAGAAAACCCACATGAAGTCAGAGACAGACTGGTGTGATGCCTTAGCCAAGGAATGCCAAGGACTGCCTGCAGCCCTAGAAACCAGGAGAGAGGCCTGTGATAGGATTTCCCCATTGCCAATACCTGGGTTTCATACTCCCAGCCTGCAGAACCAGGAGAGAATAAATTTTTGTTGGTTCTAGCCACCCAGTTTATGGTACTTCATTCCAGCAGCCCTAGAAACTATTACAGAAGTTCCAGCTCAGAGATGACACCTGAAAGCATTGGCTTGATTAGAATCAATGCTCTCCACCCTGTGATTTGGGGTCAAGTTGTAGGGAAATTAAATTCACATAAAAAATATAGACATCTGAGTCCATTGTTTTGGATTTGAAGTAAGGAATGATGTTCAAAAACTCAAATTCTTTCTCTTTTTTCATCTGGATAAGGTACTAAAACAGGAAATGACTGATTAAAAAATAGGCTCAGCCAGTCAAAAATAAAAGCAATATAAATCTAAGAGGAAGATCTATAATTCAACCAGGACAGTCGGGCCTGCATTTGCACTCTGATTAAACTCTATTAAAACCCCATTTTATTGGGATGCAAGAGTAATGAAAGCAAAAGGGGTGCTATTTCAGCAAGATAATGTTTTATCTTTGAAAGTTTTTCCTAAAATACAAAACTTATAACTCAAGAATAAATCTTATCTCCAAGTTGATAGACAGCTAGAGGCAAATGTGCCCTGCATTCATTCACCCATTCACAAATTCATTCATTCAACAGCAAGTCCAATGTGAGACTTAATCACTCATTAGGAACTGAGCTAGGGGCCAGGGGTAGACAAGACTCTGGCCTGATAGAGTTGTAATCTGGAGGGAGGGAAGGCAAAGACGACAAAAAATAAGCGAGTAAGCCAACAAAAAAATAATGATAAATTATGACTGTTCCTTATAGAGTAGAATGACAGACTATGGTGACAAGAAATCAGAGATGGGAGGGCCGGTCCGTGGATGCAGTATGTAAGCCTCTAATACCTAAGGTCTGAAAATGAAGGGGAGTCACTCACCCAAAGAGCTAGGGGGTGTGGGATCAGGGGAGCATTCTAGGCAAAGGAGATGAATGAACAGATACGGGAATCGATGAATGAATGCATTGTCTCACTGTCCATCAACTTGAACATAAAATTCAGTATGGGGGAAGGAGCCATTGTGTCCAAGGACCTGAAAGACAGCCAGTGTGGATAGAGTATAGGATTGGGAATAGGGACACACAATGTAAGCAGGGGCCAGATCTTGCAAGGCCTTGAAGGCCCTGATAACACATCTGGATTTTATTATATGTGCAACAAGAAGTTGTCAAAATGTTTTTAGCAATTTGTATTTAAAGCAAAAATAAAATTAAAATTAAAAAAAAATAATTCTGGGAAAGATATTGAGAGGAGATTGGAAAGGAGCAGGAATGAGTGCAGAGAGATCATTTAGGAGGCTCCAGCTATAACCCAAGAGAGAAATGCCAGGGCTTGGGCAAGTAGAAGAAAGTGGGTAGACAAGAAGCAGCTCCTCTAAGGCAGCTAGGGACAACTTGCTTCATTCCGCCATGGGGCATCAGGCATCCTCTGGATGAAATCACCAGGGAGAGATCCAAACTATTACCCCTTGACTTGCTGTGAAGCCACATAGCCAAAGAGAAAAAAAGAAATGCTCACACCCAGAATAATACTTGGGAAGTGAACTTGAATTCATTCTGGAATTTCACAAGAAACCCAAATTATGGCCTTCATATGTGGAGATTACTGACCCATTCCAGAGACCTGGGCTTACCATCTATCCAAGTAGCCAAGACAGATTAATCACTATTCAAAGAACAAGGTGGTAAAGCCGTCCTATCAGCACAATCCAAGATGGACCACCAGATATGAGGGCGAAGGAACCAGGGCATGGGAAGGACAATAGCAGAAACAGGAGGCTGAAGAAGGAAATGAGGACATCTGGCAAGTGCCTAAGAGTTTTTGAAGAGCTCTGACAAAGGAAAGTCCTGTTCTTGTGGCTGCCAAGAGCAGACAACCAATGGGTGTTAGAAGATGCCAGAAGCAACTCAGTGCAGAGAAGCTTCCAAACCATCAGAGAAGCAAGTGGGCCGTGCAGCCTTATGGTAGGTGGTGCCCTCCTCATGCCCAGAGGTATCTAAGCAAACAGGGGAACACTGCCTACCAGGAATTTTGTGGGATTCGTTTATCTGGTATGGGCTGGATGGTCCCTAAGGGCTTATTAATCTTCCTTCTAGCAGCTGTTCATGTGTGCGCTCACAGGGGAACCCAGGATGCAAGATGATCCCTCCCTCCAAAACATCCCCCAGCCTTTTGAAAGACCATCCAAGACCACATTCTTTCTTTCTTCTCCCAAGCAGAGCACCAGCTGATGCTGCGAATCCCACAATAAACAAAGCTTCTGCCAAAGGACTTGGCAATATTTTGGTCTCTCGATCATTCTTTTCAACCGGTTTTACTGCCAAGCAGCATCAGGGCTCTCACTGGCGTCTGTATAGCTGCCTCCCTAACCTCGCGTTGCGAGGAACCACATCAAAACCTTGTCATGTTACAATGCTTTTCTCCAAACGATGCTAAGCTGGGCCGTGCTCCTGGTGCACATGTGAGGCATCATTAAATATCATGACAGGATGTGAGCAAAACATGGGGGGCCTTCAGGGATCAAAGAAACGCAACGCGGTTGAAAAGCAGCTCTTTAATAGTGGGGTAGGAGCAGGAAGTTTCCCTTTGTTAAACAGCAGCCCTAATCACTTCGCCCTGCCTGGCTCATAAAAGCTGCCTAATTATGTCACATACGTCTGTACCTCACATTCAAGGCCCCTCCGAGTCTGGGTCCCCTACTGTCAACCTCACAGCCCTTGGGGTCATAAAAGCCCCGGGAATCAGCTTCTGGAGAGCTGATCTGGTGGCTGGGCTCTCTGGCTTTGGACATACAAACTCTCCTTCCAATTTAGTGGTGAGACTGGGGAATAGAGGGTAACAGTCTCTCCTCAAATGAATCCCTGTTTCACCTTCTTTAATCCTGTGGGACTATCACACTGGTATCCCAGATTAAAAGTGACATCTCATTTCCAAATGCAGAGCCACATGGACCCAAACTCTATCTCAGCAGTGGGCAGTCCAGCTCAGCCTGCTTCAAGACTAAAGCTAACTGGACTTCTATCTGGTGGCACAGCAGTCCCTGATGGCAACCACAGTGGCCAAACTGGTCACCCCACATCCCCAAAGACCTCCATTTTTTTTTTTTTTAGGTCTCTGCAAAACATCATCAGGGAACCATTCATTTCAATACCTAATCAGGGATATCTTTATTTCGTGGTTTATTTATTCTTATATTTCTCTCTCTCCCCAACTTGATCCAACTTGAGCCACTTACCAGGTAAGTTGGTGAGCTTTCCACTGCTATGACAAAAGACCAGAGATAATCAGTTTTTAAGGGGAAACGGTTTTTTGGCTCATGATTTCAATCCATGGTCATTTGGCCCTACTGCTTTGTACCTATGGCAACCCAATACATCGTGGCGGCAGGAGCACATGGCTGAGGAAACCTGTTCATGGAATCTGGGAAGCAAAAAGATAGATACAAAAAGGGGCCAGGGTCCCAATATCCCCTAAAAGGGAATGCCCTCAGTGATTGATCGTCCTTTCACTAGGCCTCACTTCCTAAGGGTCCCACCACCTTGCAGGGGACCAAGCTTCAACATGTGGCCTTTGAGGGACATTCAAGATCCAAACTATAGCACAAGAATTTGCTTGGATTTGATTAAATTTGGCTTGAGGATCCAAGGGCAGGTGGGTATGCAAGTAGCAGATAATGGATAGAATGGGTGAAAATGAGCGCTCCATATTCCAAATCATTAATAGCAGTTTTAAGGTGCAAATCCACAGCCCCCCAAATGGGTTGTGTGATTGCTTGGATCACATCTGCCCACCCTCACCTTAGGTTAATTTCCATCCCAGAAAACTCTTCTCCCCAGTACTACACACTGCAGCAACTCATGAATATTCTATATCATAAATCTGAACTCTGACCTTGGGAAGAGACACATGAAAAACTTCCTCAGAATTTTTTTTTAACTCTGATATAACCCATTTCTTTGGGTTCTCCTATGACCCATTGTCACCGATTATAACAGCCATCTAAAGTTTGCCCACCTGGCTTCAGGGACAGTGCTGCAGGGTGGACACTGCCCCTATGGAGTGGCAAAAGTGTGAGTTTGAAACCCAGCTCTGCTGTCTTCTAGTTGGGGGAGAGGGGGTGAATGGGACACGTGACAACATCTCTGAGTTACCCCTGAGTAAATTCATTTTCCTCACTCTGCAGCTGCCAAAGTTTAAGGAGATAATGTGGGGACAGGCCTGGCACCCCACAATTTGCTCAATAAACAGCTACTGTTATTCCTATTTCCTGCTGGAACAGCTCATTCTTCCGGATTTGCAAGGACTTATATGGATGCTCACCCACAAAAGATGCACCCCAAACACGAACACTTCATACCAAAGAATATATCTATATGCACCAAAACATTTACATGCGCATTACCACAAACCAGCTAGTAAACCACCAGATTTTGTGAAAATGTTCAAGAAGTATCAGACGCAGGGTCCCATCAGGATTTGACTGCCAGCCTAGAACGGCTCATGTCTCTCCACCCCATTCCTCCCCAGCAATGAGGCAACCACTTCTCTCTGCAGGAAGCAGAAAAAGAAGAGATCTCCTAACCCCGCCACCAGTTATTGCTTGTGATTCTTCCTCAGTTTTCTCACCTTTGAAATGGAACTACTGATGCCTTGCTTAGCTGTTATAGAATTGACAGCACAGTTGCTGGTCCTAAGAAGGAGCTCATGAATGTTTGTTGAACTGTCCCTGGGAGCTGAGAGTATGCTTGCATTGTGTAGAATTTGAGTCTGTTTCAACATTTGAAAAGATGTTAAAACTCCAGATTCTTTAGGTTAAAGCTCTGGGTAGACCAGCTGGGGAGGGGCTGTAAAATGAAGAGGCAGAGATATAGTAACATCTGATGGCCGACAATTTGCTCCTGAGAAGAGACACACTTAGGATTTTGCTTGTTGTGTTTGACAGGTTACTGTTGTCAGGCAATCACAAAGACTCCCCAGTATGTGGTCCATTTGGGAACAATAAAAGAACTATGAGGGCCAGAACCTGCTCCAAGAAGAACATTTTTAGTTTTTCCTTTGAAGCCAACTTTGGATTGTTGGCACTGGAACTAAAGGCTGTCTCAGTCTGGCGCTGTTTTATCTCGAGATGCAAATTCGTCCTGCAAATGAGGCATAGCGCCTGCACATGGCGCAGCTCTGGGCTCCAGTGCGGTGTCCTCACATGGCTCCACCAGCCTCCTCACTGTCCACTCTCCCCCGGAGCCCTGCTACCTCCTCGCCCACCTGTGGGGGAGTCTGGTGTCTTGGAAGCCCAATCAGATCCTTGAATCCAGCTACACCACTATCACCACACCAGCGTAGAACAGGCAGGTAACCCAACTTCTCTCCCCACACAAGAAATCCTTTCCCTGTCCCTCTGACTGATGGTCCTACAGTCACTAAGTGAGCCCTCATTTTGCAGGACAACTCACTCCTCTGTAACCAAGACATTTCTATCACTGAGCAGATCTGACTAGAGAATACTTTTCACACCCAGGTGAAGCACGCCACCACGTAATTCCTGATTACTGGTCTTAGTTCTGCTCGTTGAAATACTAAGAATGCAACAAACTCGTATCTCAGCCAATCAAATGATATTGAATTTACTACACAAACCCCAAAATTTTCACTTTGAGTATAAAAGCCAAATTGCAAAATCCATATAAGCTCTTCCTTCCTCTCCCCAGTCAAAAAAATTGTCAATTATCTTCCTTCTTTTTTTACCCTGTCTCCCTGCCTCCTTTCTTCCTTCAACAAAACACCATTGGGCGAGGTGGAATGAGATAGGAACCCTGGGAGAGAAGACCCACACCAGGGTCAGGACCACACACCTGGGGGCCAGAGGTAGTGGGCTGAGAATTACTACACGGAGAGGGATGGAAGTAGGAGAAGATTTCTCACAATCACAAAGGGAGGTACAAATACAGAAATGGAGAAAACCAGAATGGATCTATCTCATGATACTGAACCGGAATTGGAAGTATCCATAAAAATTCAAGGTTGTCAATATAGAGAAACAGATCCTGTCTATATTATATGAGAACGATATAGACATAATTTTGTGTCATGTGATATGTCATGTCCTAGCTCCACCCATTGACAGTGCCTGAGAGCACTGATATCTCATTGGTGATGAACATTCTGTCATCCAAACCTTAGTCTCTAAATACAATTCTCCCCAAAAA
This sequence comes from Urocitellus parryii, assembly GCF_045843805.1. Classification (NCBI taxonomy): domain Eukaryota; kingdom Metazoa; phylum Chordata; class Mammalia; order Rodentia; family Sciuridae; genus Urocitellus; species Urocitellus parryii. The sequence continues at coordinate 266,768,672 of NC_135531.1, read as the reverse complement.
GGAATCATAGCTTCTCAGAGAAATGGTTAGTTCCAGGATTAGGGCAAGGAAGGTAGATGCATCTAGAACATGTTGTGCTGCCAAAAAGTTAGGAAGTGCTTGAAGAATTATGACAACATAGCAAAGGTATAGGCTTTTGAATGTTCCCAACACAAAGAAAAATGTCTGGGGTGATGGTTTGTCAATTACCCTGGTCTAATCATCATGTGTTGCATACCTGCATTGAAATGTCACACTGTACCCTTAAATATATCCAATTATTATGTGTCAATTAAAAATAAAAAATAGACATTTTTTTAAAAGCTATAGGAGCCAGTTTGGGTGGGCTCCTACTAGCCAAGTCTGGAAAAATTAGAGCATCCAAATAAATTAGGATAGTAAAAAATCTAGCCATTGAACAAAATGAAAACCCACAAATTCATACATATAGTGAACAAATGAATGGGGAGACAGAAAGCTTTTCCACATGGCAAAAGGGCACCTACTACTAGAAGTCACCATAGCATTAGAAATTCACCATTCAGCAACCACCATAGCAACAATTAATTCAGGCAAGAAATGTCAAACGATGCTACAACTAGTGGCTGAAGATGGAATGAGTGATGGGATTTTACACAGCACCGAGGTCCTTTCCTACAAGACATTTATTTAATACCAAGGAGCAGGGGATAAAGGGTAGCTTAACAGAGGAGAAATCCATAGGCACCACCTTAATCAAAGGATCAAGGTTAATACTAACAACAGCAGAACAAATAGACATCATGTGCAACCACCCAAGAGATTTCAATGAAAACGACACAGCATTCATGATATTCTAGGTCAAAACAAATAAACTGGATCTACTCAAGAGGAAACAATGGACCAACACAAATTGAGGGACATTCTACAAAATAACTGTCCTGGAAACTTCAAGATTCTCAGTCATGAAAGCCGAAGAAAAATAGAGGAATGGTTCCAGATTGAAAGAATAGAGGGACATGCCAATACAATGATACAGGTAACCCTGGAATGGATCCTGCTGCAAAGGAGGTTACTGGGACATTGGCAAAACTGAAATGGGTTCTCAGGGCAAAAGGTAGACAAGAGTTCTTTGTACTATTTTTAAATTTCTGTGAGTTTGAAAGAGATTTAAAATAAAAAAATAATATATGTAGACAGCAATTCAGTGTGGTTTTTTTTTTTTTTTTAGAGTTACCCCTTAAGAGAAGTCTAACGTCACCTAAAATTCCACCAACATGATTTCTGCCCACTCCCACCCATGCTTCTGAGACAGAGTTTTGAACTTCGTTAAGTATCTCTGCAAGAGGCAACACTTTAAGCCAACACTCATTTTCAATCATGTTTCCCAAGGTGGCTTTCAGTGTATTAGGTCCATGAGATACTTGTTAATAGATATGAAAGGAAAGGGAAATTTTGTGGTTAAGGAAATTTAGAAAACATTGAGTAACAAAGTTTCTTTTTTTGCAGGACTCCTCAGAGCCTTCATGGAGCTGAAGTGTATATTAAATTGACCTTGAGGAAACAGCATCTTGAGTTATTTGATCATTGCATGATGGTTCAAAAAAATACATTTTGAAAATGCAGGTTGACCGATTCTAATCAGCAGGCAATATGGCATTCAGGGTTTAGATTTTGGAGTAGGATAGCCCGAGTTCAAATTCTGGCTGCCCCACTTAGTAATTAATTAAACTCTCTGTGCTTTGGTTTCCTTGTATGGAAAATAGAATAAGAAACATTCTTGGGCTGGGGATATAGCTCAGTTGGTAGAGTACTAACTAGCCTTGCAAGCACAAGATCCTGGGTTCGATCCCTAGCAACACACACACACACACACACACACACACACACACACACACACAAATTCTTTGCTGGGTGTCATGAGGATAATTACACATGAAACTGAAAATTAAATTTGAGCACAAAGCTTGGTACATGTAAGGACTCAATGCATGTTTGCATTGCATACTGTTGCCACTCCTATTTATTATTCTTCTTCCTAGGGAGGCTATGGACTGAAACAGAGCCCAGATCAGTGGGGACATTAGAGAATGCCACCAAGATCAAAAGCAGCAAGAACTACAAAGCTTAGATCAGTCCATTTTACTGTTTCTGCAAAATATTTTTAAAAAAAAAAACTGAGCCTGGATACAGTTTTGGAGGCCGAAAGTTTGAGATCAGATGGCCCCATCACTTCACCCTCGGGTTGAGGGTCTCCTGGCAGATGGCATCAGGGTGAGAGCATGTGCAGGAAGGATCACAGGACGGAAGGAACGGGGACAAGAAGCCAGAGACTAGGGCCGGTCTTGTTCTTTTTTTTTTTTTAAACAACTTCTTTCGCAAGAACAAACACTCTAAGACCAGCATAAATTCCTTGTGAGGTCAAGGTGCCCATGACCTAATGACCTTCCATTAGGCCCCACCTCTAAGGTTTCCACTACCTTTCAATACCATTACTTTAGGGACCAGCCTCCAGCACAGGAACCCTGGAGGGACAAACCATATCCAGTCCACAGCGAAACTGAATGTACTCAAGACAAACCCCTCCAACATCCAACTTCAAGAGGACCCTCATCCAAGCCCTCTCCCTCTGCATTCACCCAGGCGCCCCTGGGAGCTCCATTGTGCTCTGGAGGCAAGGACAACAGCAGGCCAGGCTGCTCATCCTACATCCAAACCAGGACACCCACTTCCCCAGGGAAGAGACAGTACCAGCAACAAGTTCCCTGTGTAAATAGCTGTTGCTTCTTTCCTCTCTGTAAATAAGTTCCCTGGTGGGTGAGTACCCCACAGGTGCCAGCCTCTGGCCCTGCTCCTCTCCTTTCCCCTGCAGCAGGGAAGGCAGAAGAGGGGGCTGGAGGGTATGGCTACCTGCCAAATGGGGTGACCCAAGCTGAACCCCCGTGCCCCACAGTCACCGCAGAGGAGCTGACCCCGGGGGGCTGTCAGCTCACCAAAGACAGGCTTCACCAGCGCTTCGGAGAATGAAAAGCTTTATTAAACTTTCAAGTCCAAAGCAGATGTGTCCAGACATAAATATTCAAAAGAGCCCATCTGTTAGGTAAATCGTCTTTCGATGTAGGAACAGAGGGAGTGCACGTGAGGGAGACCCCATTGCTGTGAAAGCCCAGGAGTCTGCACGTCCTAAAAGCAGATGTTCCTGTCTTTCAGACTAAAAGAAGCCTGAGCAAGAGAGAAGAGTCCAGGCCAGGGTCAGGAGACCCCGGACAGGGATGCCGATGAAGGAACCCAAAGGAGTAGGTGGGCAGGGGGATCACAAAAACCAGCCAAACCTCCCACAAACACCCTCAGCCCAGAGGTTGGTTGGAGATTCCTACAGCTGCAGCCATCTCCCAATCAGCTGATGCCCTAGCAAAGCTCTTGACCACTCTGAGCCTATTTTGTCATTTGAAAAGTTCACCTCCTAGCTACCCACTGCGTGCAGTACTCTCCAAAGAGCATTATAGGGCGTAATGATAATGATGAAATGCTGATACCATATAGCCTGCGGTGTGCCAGGTACTGACTCACGTAATATTCCCAGCAGCCCTCTGAGGATTCTTTTACCATTCCCATTTTACAGTTGAGGAAACTGAGGTACAGAAAGACTGAGTGATTTTTGCAAGGGGTAATGCTGGTAAGTGCTAGGCCAGGATTCAAACTAGGCATAACACTCCACAGCCTGAGCATGGATGCCCCATGCTGAAATGGCACAAAGACCAGAGGCAGCCCCTTCCTGCCAGGCAGGGGCTCAGGTTTAAAGCAGAAAGGGAACCACTGTTGAAGACCACAGAAGCATACACACAGCAACTGCTTAGCAATCCTGCTCCATGCTAGAAAGCATGGGCTCCTGTGAGAGGGAATGCTGGGGAAGCAGGAAGCATCTTCAGGCCAGGCCCCAAAGTCCTCAGTGTTGGTACCCAGACTTTCCTGCCTGCTTCAAGCCCCCCTCCTCTCTACATGAGCAGCCCAGATGATCAGCTCCCTTTGTCCTGAATCCACTTTGCATTCCCTCTGTCCAGGAGGTCACCACCTGCCGGCAGTCCATCCCCTCCTCCTCATCATGCCACACTCTCCCCAATGGGCTCAAATCTCCCCTTCCCCAACCTTAAACACACCCACCCACCCAGCAAACTCCTCCCTCCTCTCAAGTCTCCCAGCACCTACCAGGGCCCCACTCTTGTGCAGTTGTTTAACTCCTAGGCTGCTCACTGGTAGGCACCATGTATTAGATACTGCTAAGCTATTCAAGAGCCTAATGTGGGCTCAGCTACACACACACACACAAAAAAAAAAATACAGCTACACTGAGCTCCTTACCTTCTTAGCACATACTAAACTCATGTCCCACCAACCGGGCAATCCCAGTGGAGAGGCGGCCTTCTCCCTAGTCCCAGAAGGCTGGTCAGGCTCTGTCTCTGAGCCAATCACCACAGTACAATGGATTCAACGGTCTCATTGACCAAAACTAGGTTGAATACCTACCGCTGGGTCCCACAAGGAGGAACAGAGGGAACAGCCCTACTAATATAGACTAACAGTGGGACAGGTAGTCCTCAAAGGAAATTCTGAGGCTATTACCAGAAAAGGAGTGAATAAACACCGAGTGGGCAGATATGACATCAACAACAACAAACACTAAATCCATTTGGTGGGTGCTTGCTATGTGCCCAGAACTGGGCTAACAATTCCTACAACTGAGGATTAAATCATATATTTAAAGTCCTGACTGAGTACATAGTAAGAGCTTAGTAAAGGATGGCTACTGGTGATAAGGTGGGTGATGGTATCATCTCATTTCACAGAAGGGAAAGCTTGGCTGAAGGAGAATAAGTCATCTCTCAAGCCATGCAGCTCTGAAAGGCCAAAGAAGCGAGTCTTCAAAGCCCACCAATACCTACTTCCCTACCTGTTCTACCTGGGAAAATAATGCAGACCCAGCTCAGATGGGATATAAAGGATCTTTTCACTGTTAAGCCACCTAAAACCCCATATTACAAAACCTTATTTTTCCCCATCTATGTTGCATGTGTTTTCACATTTCAAAGTTTCTGAAATTAAGGTTCAATATTCATTGCATGTAATTAAAGTGGTAGTGTTTCTTTTATCACCCAAAACTCTTTTTAAATCAGCATTGCACCTTATGATCAATCCATACTATAATCAAGGAAATGTGGTATGTGCTTATAGAGACTAAACTGTGAGCTCCTTGAGAAGCAGCTTATTCATTTTGTGTCTTAAACATTTAGAGTCTTCTATATTTATGTTGATTAGACAAGTAATATTATTCTAAAAGATGTGTCTTTGATATTCATTTATTCAACAAATAATTATTGAGCACTTGTCATGCGATGGGCACGTCAGGCAAGCAGCTAGGGTAGAATACCAAGCCAAGCCCGGCGAGGTCCTTGCTCACGCATCTTTGTTGGGTCTTGATGGGGACAGACATGCCCGAGAGGGACAAAGCTAGCGGCATGCTCCAGAGCCAGCAACTTGTGCCGGTGACGATGGGCCAGATCTAAGATGAGAAGCCGGGAGGTTACCAACGATGAGGGTAGTTAAATGTGAGTTTGCAAAGGTCTTGAGACACATGCTGAGGGGTTTAGACGAAAGGTGGGAGGCAAATGGGAGCTCCTACCGATTTCTGAATGGACGAGTGACAAAACCAAAATAGCATTCTGAGAAAATTAGCCTAGCTGTCGGGTATGGAATGTACAGAGCGGGTCGAGGCTGCAGGTAGGAATGCCCGCCAGGAAGAAGGCTGCTCCCGGTGCCAGCAGGAGAGGCCATCAGAGTGGGCACCACAGGAGGCTTGGCCGAGTCAGGGGCTCGAGAAGGTCAGATCCCACAGAAAGAACTGCCAGCCCATTTCAAAAGACGCAGACCAATGTGGGAAAGGTGACCCCAAAATGGAAGGCTTGGGAGGCCAGGTTGCTCCTCATGGCTCTGAACAGGGGAGGGTAAGAGGCTTAGGAAGCCAGGTTTTAGGTGCCCTTGGGAGACCCAGTCAAAGAGCAGGGATGAAGGTCAGAACTAGAAAGAGAATTCACAAACCACGTCCACTGAGTCACATGCACCAGCTGTGGCCCGCCCACCCACCCTTCTAGAAACCAGACAGCAGCCATTCTACCACCTGGGCCAGGAAGGGCAGCCCTGTACCCACTTGATGACTCACAGAAGAATAAGGATGAACTCATGCCTTACATTTTTGTCTTAAGTTGAGTTGACAGGCAGAAGATCCAGGCTAGGAAACAGCTAATTGGCATAACCCTGAGAAACTGCAGAAGCAAGATAATCAGTAAAGGTTCATTAAGCAGCAAAATAAAAGACATAGAGCCCAGGGTTGGAGGCCAGAGCTTGGCCTCCAGGTCTTCATGGAAGTTGGCTGTCTCCCTATCCTCACATTCTCAAAAAAATTCTCATTGAAGAGGGCTTGAGCTATTATCTCACTGTTTTGTGTTATTATAACAGAATACCAAAGGCAGAGTAATCTGGAATTATTTCTCATGGTTCTGGAGGCTGGGAAGCCCAGGATCAAGGTACAGGCATTTATTTGGGTAGGGCTTCATGCACACCATCCCGTGGCAGATGGTAGAGAAACAAGAATGAAAATCAAGAGGGGCTGAACTCACTTTTATAACAACCCCTTGTTGAGGTAACACACTCCCACAATAAGGAAATTCATTAAATTAATGAGGACAGAGCCCTCCGGGCCTTATACCCCACTTCCCCACACTGTTGCACTAGGGAGTAAGTTTCCAGCACATAAATGTTGGAGGACATGTTAAACCATAGCACCTATCGTGATATTTTTTAATTTGATTCTCAGAACCCACACCTTCCAGATGTTAAAGAGGACTAATGAAGAATTGAGTGTAAAGTACCTAAAAATGCCTCATGTAGTAGGTACTTTCTAAATATTGGGTTCCAAAGATAAAGTTTGGTTATGTCAAAGCCTATTATAGATAGAGACACAAACACTGGTAACTGCACGTGAAATCAACAAACAATGCCATAAAGAGCCAAGAACACTTTTTCAACCATTATTTTTTAAAACATGAACAAAGCCCCTCATCCCTGTGCTTCTTCTACCTTTGTAATGGTTTTTGATGGTCCAAGCGGAGGCAAGCAGCTCTCTTGTCAGGCCTCCTCTGAGTCCTAGGGGACTGAAGAGAAGGGTTGGCTAAGACTGAGGCCCTGAACCTTCACTCACTGGGGAAAATGGTATGGTGGTTCTTCCAAAAATTAAACTTGAGATTCCGTATGATCTGGCCTTTCCAATTCTAGGTATGTACCCAGAAGTGACGGGGCAGGGTCGAACAGTTAATTGTATACCCATGTTCACATCAACCTTATTCACAATAGCCAAAAAAGAATGGAACTGTCCACATGTTCGTGAACAGACGAATGAATAAACCAAATGTGGAATGTTATACTTAATGCCATACTATTTAACTTTTAAAAAAGAAAAACTCTGACACATGCTACAACGTTGATAAACCTCGAAGACATGCTAAGCGAAATAAGTCAATCACAAAAGGACAAATATAATTCCACTTCTTTGAGGTACCTAGAGTAGCCAAATTCATAGGAACAGAAAGGAATATGGCAATTTGCCAGGGGCTGAGAGAAGCAAGGATGGGGAATTATTATTTAATAGGTATGGATTTTCAGTTTGGGAAGATGAACAAGTCCTGGAGATGGATGAATGTACTTATGTCACTGAATTTGTACCCTTTAAAATGATTAAAATGGCAAATTTATGTTATGTGTATTTTACCACAATTTTTTAAAAGGCTTGGAAATAGAAAAAGAGTAAAATGTGTTCATCCAGTGAATAACAAGGGTAGGCCTCGGACCTCTGCCCAAGGTCATGAGGGTCATGAGTCCCCTTGTCTACTTTCTCCTCCAAGGTGATGGCCCATCCCTACTGGAACACCAGCAAGCCTCAAGACTCACTCCACCTCCAGGCAGCCATTCGACCTGGTGGCAGTCCCCCTTCCTTTCCCACACCGTTCAACCCTCCCTTCATCAGATTCCTGGAAGGAAACTAATTAGTCCAACCCCCTTCTGCTGTTTTCCCACAAAAAGTAGAGACTCCAGCCGTTTTATAGGGGAGGTGGCTAGACCAGGGGGCACCTGTTTTTCTTTACACTGTCTTAAAGGGGGGCTGCCTGGGGAGCTTCCGTCTTAGACGGCAGAAGCCGGGAGCAGCGAGGTGAGGGGATTTGCCTCTGGCTTGGGATCAGTGGCAGTGTGGAGTCCAGTATGGGGAATGGCCTGGACTATCCACTTGGACAGCTTTTGGAGAAGACCCACAGAGGAAGCAGAGCAATTCTGAAAAACAGCTCTCTGTGACTGCTGAGGCCGACGGTGCCAGGAGAACAGGCGAGAAAAAAACTGAAAAGTCTCCAGCTCCCTCCGCCAGACGCTCAAGGAGAACAGCAATGAAAGCAGAGCCTGAGCGGAGGGCAGAGGACACACGGGGACAGCCACTTCCCCCAGAGGATGCTATCCAGCCCCTGGCATCCTGCAAGTGAAGCCAGGTGGCCTGACTCCCACCTCACCTATCAGCACAGGCCCTAGACCAGCACCTTCCCATAACATAAGGACGTGGTCAAAACCATGCTCTCCTGCAGCTTGAACTTGGTATGTCATGGTGCTTTGAAGACCTGTTGGTTGGGGGTCGTGAGGATGCCACGGACTGGCCACAGATCAAAACTCAGCACCTCTGAAAAAAGGTTTTGCAAAGTCAGGAGATTCATGTCGGCCAGAGCCGGATGTTAACCTCTAGACCATCCACTCTTCACCATTTGTTTTGTAGGCAAGGCCCAGAGAAGGGGCACCCCATCCACAAGGCAGAGCAGAACGGAGCCCCAGTCCTGGCTGAGCGTTACCTACCTCAGCCTGCATAACTCATCTACGAACACCCGATGCCTCTTTAAACTCCCTTCACATCTGGTAGTTCTTTAAGGATAAAGACAGAATTGACCTTGTTGCCTTTCTCTCAAAGTATCCAACCCAGTGCCGAATGTGTGGTCAGAGCTCAGCGAATTCTTTCTAAATGAGAGAAGCCCCACAATGGGCCCAGGAAGGATATGAGGCCAGGCTGAGAGTCTCCACTTACAGAGGAGAATGCAGCCCACAGAAGGTCCCCCAGACTCACCGGCACTCTAGGGACCGGGCGAGTTTAAAGATGTGTGCAGACATTTTTCATGCCCCTGTAATGACACTAGAGTAGATGAAAGGCCTACCTCCTCACTAGCTCTGTGCATGTTAGAGTCAGGCTAGGGTCTCTTGCAATCATCTCTTTATGGTGCTATGATACCGGACCCTTCCCTCCCGTCTGTGCAGTCGTCTTCCCATCAGACAATGCGGCATCTAAAGCACTTTTCCCTGCTAGGCAAGCGCTTTTCCACTTAATGCTGAACAGGGCAGAATTCCTCATCTCTCCCTTAATTCTCCCTCTGTTTCCCATCTTCCCAATATTGCTGGTGCCCCTTTGAACAAGAAAGACAAGTAGTCATGTGTGCAGATGGCGTTAGAGAAGCGATAAGTCAGTTTAAGCATAGTTGTCCAGATGGCCACCATATTCTGCGACTGCTCTGGACATGGAACCACCTTTTCCAGCAACAATAACATTCCCAAAAAGGATCAACGAGAAAATAGCCAACCTAGTGGTTATATATGGCCCCAGCAAAGAAGCAAACCCATGTTTCCAATTCTTCGGGGATCTGGGTTTCCACAAAGCAGATTTTCCACTTCATCTTTGTTTACATTCTGTTATAATAAGTATCTCCATTGTGCTAATCTCTTTCCTCTCTAATGTCTTGGACCTCGGAGGTGAGATTGCTGTTTTCCTTCTCCTGCCTGCCTGGTGGCCTGTTGGCCCCCTCCCTGATCTATCTTTAGCACTCTTTCTGGTCCCAGTAAACCAGGGTGGAACCTTTTTACTATCAAGAGCAACTGCCCCGTGGACAAGATCAAGGCCACCAAGCATGCACAGTTGTATACCACTGCTTTGTTTGCTTGTTTTATTTTGGAGAAAATTGAAAATGTTCCACTGACTCACTTTTTAAATTAAGAATAGGGAGTATGAAGCTGCTTTTTCAGTAAATAGAGCCCACCTCCAGCAATCATACAAGATATAGTAGTATACATTTTGTTTTCTAATTTGACTTTCTCTTATTTATTCCCTGCATTCCAATTTCTGCAGCTCTTTATATTATTCTGTGGCATGTATTTGGGTGTATGTCTCAAATCATTTTTTAAAGTCAAGAAGTAAAAAATAATAAATAAATCCAATTCATGTCACATATGCTAAGAAAACAATGCATTTTAATAATTTATGTATATATATATATATAATTTATGTATATATATGGCCAGTGAAAGGAAAAGGAAAGAGAAGGAAGAGAGGAAGAGGAAAGATAAAGAAATAAAGAGGGAATCAGAGAAAAAGGGGAAAGAAAAGGTCATGAACCAAGTCTGACTCCCTGATAGCTAACATAGGAATGCATGCATGAACACACAAACACTGGGTGAAATTCTCCCTCCTACCAGCTGGTTCTCTGCACCTAACAATAAGAATTGCAGCTAATTATTGAATTCCTGCTATCTGACAGGTGCTGTACATTCATTATTTACAGTTCTCACAATAGCTCTGAAGCAGGAATTTTATCCATGAAGAAAGAGCTCAGAGACATCAGGAGATTGCTAAGACTATGTGGTAGTGGATGTGAGCCGATTTTGTTGGTCCAGCATCCCCCTCTTTGGCAACAAACCTGCGTGTTCCCTTTAGGAATGCACCCCTGGCCAGTCAGTATACTCCATCCCCTGGCCACCAAGACAGATTTATAGGTGAACATGTGATGCCACCCTGGTCAGTGAAATTCAACTCTGAGAATTTGGTTCAAATATTCAGGAAAAAAATTTCTTTCCACTGGGATTAGAAAGTAATATAGGCAGAGGAGCTAGGGATCAGGAAATAGGGAAAAGACAAGCAAGAATCAGATCTTCTTAAGTCCCTTGAGAAGATATAACTATGGTTGTATTTCCCTGTTGGGGAGCAAAGAAATCTCCCCCAACACTTTTTTTTCAATCTAGGTTGAATTCTGTCACTTGCAACCCAAGTTTTTCTGACTACTATTCCTTGTATGTAAGTAGACCTGACCCCAAGTTTTCTGCCCTCCATCTCCCACTACACCTCTTCCCTGGAGCAAGGTAGGTCTGGCAAGCACCAGCTTGCCCCATCCCCTCACCTGGGAGGTTGATGTGCCCGATTGCTGCCACCCATCACTCCAACATCTGCCAGTGCCTATTCGTCCCCTAGAAGAGGTTGTCTCAGAGACATCAAGAAAGGACCTAGCACAGCTAGATTATGGAGCTGACATGTTAATGGAGAATCTGAGCCATATGAAGTACACATGATTGTCCTTCTTGATTACAGCAGGAAAGATGGTGATGCTGAAAAGCTCATTTAGACAACTTGTCCCAAAGAAATTAAAGCCAAGATACAAGTTAGATTGAGCCCAAGGCTCCCCTTCATTGGCATAGATTTCCAAAGAGGAGAAAAGCTATCATGATTCAACCCTGATACCAAGGCACCGTTTAAAACAGGACACAAATCTACATCCAGGATCCAGACATGGTGGGAGCTTGTAACTCTTCTTCCCAACACCTCCAGGAGCAGAAGCCCTTCCCAATATCCCTGAGCTTTGAGCATCAGCCCTTGTTTGAATTATCCAGTGACAGGAGAATCACTCTATCCTATCACTGAGCAGCTCTCATTAGTAAAAAAATTCTTTCTCAGATGATGAAAATAAAAATGATTAATGTAAAAGGAAAATAAGAACCTACAAAGCCAAAGCAATGGGGAAATTCTGCATTTCAAATCAGGGTAAAAGAGAGAAACGTTAGTGGGGATAGAAAATTTACAAAATATTTAAGCTGGGGTAAAGCTTAACAAGTCTTAATATACACTAAAAATATATTTACTTCCCTTGACATTTTTCCCAAAGATACCAGTAAAGTTTTAATTTAATTTAATTGCCTTTGGTTGCTGGACTGAGTTCCTCTGAGTACAATTCTCTGCCAAGGCTAGGCCACATGAGACCCAGTTTAGGGTTGAGTTATGTTTATGTTCATTTAAAATCTACTTTCTTGTAAATCCCACCCAGGTTATAAGAGTAGGGATGCAGCGATGAAGACATAGAACCAATTATGGACCAGGAGTACAGAACAGAGGCTTGATTGTAAAAGAGATAGAAATGAAGTTATCACAAGTAGAGCCAATGGTCAGAGAGGGACCTGCTGGAAGAGTGCCCAAAATAAAGAACACTGAGCTAATTAAATGTCCTAAGGACACCATTGCTCCCAGCAAGTGCAGGTCGAGTCAAGTGTGGAACATGGCAAGACACCGAGATGGGGCCCAGGTAGGTCATTAGAGCGTGGCTCTGCCAGGCTCATTAATTGTAAGCAATAGAAGCTGCCGCTGGAGGGTTAAATAGAAAAGGAGATTATGAAGAGGACATTGGATGTACATAGAATCTTCTGGAAAGCTGGAGAAACAGCTCTGGGCTAATTTTTAAGAAATGACATTGAACCCCAAGTGCCATGGCACCAGACTTGCCTAGTCAAAAACAAAGCCTACAGTCAACAGAATGAAGAGACAACCTGCAGAGTGGGTGGCAATAATTTTAAACTATTTATCCAACAAGACGTCAATATCCACATGAGAAAAGGAACTAAAAAACTCAGGAGCAAGAAAATAAATCTGATTTGAAAATGGGCAAATGATCTGAAGAGACATTTCTCAAATGAAGATTCACAAATGACCAAAAGAGCATGTCTATTAAAGGGCATCTCCCCATCCCAGACTTCCCAGAAGTTACTACATCAACAATTTCTTAGGTCTCCTTCCAGCAATTTCCCAAGCTGATATACAGCTCTGTGTACTTACAACCTTTCAAGTCATAAATGGAAACACAGTGCACAAAGGGAGCCTGCACTCGATACCCTGCTGTCACCAAGTCCCCATGCATGCACTGCTGCGATGGCTGAATGGATCTGCGACAACACCCACCGCCAGGGAAAAAGCCACCACACCACTGCTGCTCTGCAAGTTGGGTGTGCAGGCACGGCTGCCCACAACAGCCAGACGCCTTGACTGCTCCCATCCCCAGACACAAGGGATCCACACTGAGCCCATGTCCTGGTGCTGCTCACACGAGGATCACGATGTTAGTGCCACCATTAGGGATCACTGATTCCTAATGGTGGCACTAACATCAGTTACCTGTGCACTGGCTGCCTAGGACTTATCAGGCTTCTACCTTCAAGAAAGGGGGCTCTGTGCCAGTTTTCTTGGACCACCATTGTGTAGTACCATAGTCTGGTGGTCCAAACAACAGAAATCTACTTTCTCACAGTTGTGGAGGGTGAACACAGGAGATCAAGACGTCCTCAGATCTGTCTCTCTCTCCTTGGCTCATAGATGGCCATCTTCTCCCTGTCCTCACGTGGCATGAGAGTTTCCAAATGACTGGATTGATTGGTGCCTAGATAGTGGACTAAACCCCATTTCTAGGTATATCTGTAAGGATGTTTCTGTATGAGATTAGCATTTGAATTGACAGACTGGGTAAAGTGGATTATTCTCTCCATTTTGGTGAGCACCATCTAATCTGTTGAGGGTCTGAAGAGAACAAAAGGCAGAGGGAAGGAGACATTGCCCTTCTCCTTTCCCTTGGGCTAGGACTTCCACCAATAGCTCTACTGGTTCCTGGGCCTTTGGTGCAGGCAGAGCCATGCCACTGGCTGTCCTGGGTCTTCAACTTGCAGATAGCAGACTGTGGGTCTTCTCAGACTTCACAATCATATGAACCAATAATAGATGTTTGAGCATGTTCACTTTCAAATACTGCTGGAAAACCAAAAAGCATTAGTACCCCATAACAATAAGCAAATATAACGTTTTTATTATTTCACTTCAGTAAGAGCTTAGCAAAATAGTGTGGGATATCTGGTTTGGGCTTTATCATTGGCTTAATTAAAATCCTTTTTGCTTTCTAGGTACCAAGTATTATCTATTTTTCCATTGTTCTCTATTTCATTCTGTCACTCTATTAGTAAAGTAGCAACTTGCATTTGAATCCAGTTTTTAATGTAAGAATTCCTGCTACATTATCACTTAATATTACCCTCAAAATACTAAGAAATACTGTACCAATATTTGTTTCCGGTACCTACTGTGTGCCTTCACATGACAAAACACCTGTATATTCATCCTCACAGTGGTCCCATGGAGCAGGTATTGGTTTTTCATTTGGCAGATGAGAGAGAACTAAAGACCAAAGAAGCTCAATGACCTGCCAATCTCACATGGCTAGTATTTCACAGAACCCAGCTTCAAAGCCAAACTTTCTGCCTAAAATTGAAAATTCTTTTCATTGCACCTGGTTGCCTTCTATTAGGCAGGCCAGCAGGGAAATATCAACAGCATTGTTTTAGTCGGCTTTTTTGCTGCTGCGACTAAAAGATCTGACCAGGGGAGGAAAGGTTTATTTGGAGGTTCACGGTTTCAGAGGTCTCAGTCCATAGATAGTCAGGTTCATTCCTCGGGGTTCAAGGTGAGGCTGAACATCATGGTGGAAGAGTATAACAGAGGGAAACACCTCACAGGATGATCAGGAAGCAGAGAGAGACTTCACTCTCCAGTATCAAAATATGTACCCCATAACCATGCCCCCAATGAACCACTCCTACAGCCACACCCTACCTGCCTCCCATTACCACTCAGCTAATCCTTATCAAGCTATTAATTCACTGATTGAGTTAAAGCTCTCACAACTCAATCATTTCTCCTCTGAACCTTCTTGCATTGGCTCACACATGAGCTTTTGGGGGACAGCTCACATCCAATCCATAACAAACATGGACATTTGGGAGAGACAGGCCCTCTACTCTAGCGTTCTCATTCCATAGATGAGGAAACTGAGAGAAACAGAAGCAAATAACATCCCAAAGATCACACAAGTAGGTGACAAATTGAGACAGGCGTCCATTGTCCTAATCTGATGGGACTGAGTAAGGGCCAAGCAGTGGAGTAATTCTCAGAGCCTGAGAACTAGCAAGGATAAAATCCCAACTCATGCTCCTCATTCAATCTCCACTGCCTCCTTCATTCTTGGTCATTCCTCTAACTTATGGACTTAGATAGAATATTAACTGTCACAACATGGATAATCAGCTCCCATGGGCTGAAATATGATCAATAGAAAATGGGAGAAACAAAGAGGCCAGCCATTAAACTCTCCACCTTTTATCACTTTGGTTCCTCACCACATAGACCTCTCCGTCCAGCTGCTTGAGTGGGCTTCTAATATGTCGGCTAGCTTCCCTCCAAGCAAGGGATCCAGGAAAGACTAAAGCAGGAGCCACGTCTCCTTTCATGACTGACCTCATAATCACACACCATCACTTTTGCCATATGCTGCTGACCACACAGAATAATTCTAACCCAATGTGAGAAGGGGCTACGTAAGGGAATGAAGAAGGTGACAGGGAACAGAGTTGGCCATCTCGGAGGCTGGCTACTAAACCTGGGTTTGTCCAAAACAAAGTAAAGGTGTCAAGAGACTGGACTTCTCTACAGTTAACACCCACTGCAGATCCTAGGCACAAAGCCTGCCTTCCGGGTTGTTGGTACTTTGGTAGGGGAAAAAACAACTAATAATGTGTAAAATCATGTTATCTAAGTTTAGTATAAATAAGTATCCAATTACACATGCTCAATGTCACACTTCTGTGCGGACATGGCCCTAGCAATAACCATTTGCACATACTGAGCTGGGATTCGGTAGGAAAACGAGTGTTTCCATTTTGCCTTTGCTCCTGGTTGTTCTTTGTTCCTCTGTCAGCAATAACCCAATAATGGGGGATGCACAACCTTCTGCAGAGTTCTTTTCCATAGGTGATTGCAGACTAAAGGCACAAAAAAAAAAAAAAAAAAACTTTGAAAAGCTGGCCAAGCCCAGGGCACAGGAGCACAAGGGTTCTTCTTTCTTTCTCCCAATCACTTTCTTCTTAGGCAGGAGGTTACCCAGCCGCTACTCTCCTGGACCAACCAACAGCTCGCCTTGTTTCTGCTCTCTTTCTCCTCTCCAGGACAAAATGTCTGCCCACTACTTTCCTTCTATTACCTTTATTCAAGAATAAGATTGTTTCTACACATTTCCAGGAAATTTAAAAAAAAGGAGGGGAGGGAGCAGCCCCAACTTTTTATCTGTGGTCCTATTCAAAACAACCAATGTCATCCTCACAATTCTGAGGCAAAGTGAATGGAGTCAGTTTTAAATATGGAGGCATCTGGGGTCCCTGGTGAACTAGCCCCCCATGACAATCCTAGCCTACACTAAACAAGAAACAAAACCTATCTTTAAATTTCTCAGCAAACTAATGTGCAGGTGACAAGAGCTGAATCAATAAGGAACTTGATAAAGTGGATAAAAATGGACTCAGGAGGCAGTGCCACATCCTATTAAGCAAATTCAACCCAGACCACTTTCAATCAGCCACTTCAAACTGCAAAATGCAGAGACCAAAGTCTCTGTGGGAGAAGCTGGATCAATATTTTAAACCCAAACTCCTTAACTTTGTACTAACAACAAAACAGGGGGGAAAAAATGATGTACTCTAAATTCAAAGACAGAAAAAAGGATGGGGAAAGCAGGGGAGGGGCAAGTAATATGTAGGTTGTAAGTTATATACAACTCCCAAGGAATAAATCTGTCTTTCCTGAACTAGACAAATGCTAAGATCCACCAGCCCAGCCACAAACGATCCTTCATGAATACTGAAAGAGGAGAAGGAAATATTCAGGTCACAAATTTATCTGATTGAAAGTCAAGAACTAAGTGAAGCCTGCAAAAGTTTGATTTCTTTTTTATTAATATTGGGGGAGGAAAGAAAATACTCTTAGATGCCAGGCACAGAGGCAAAGGAAGCATTGCAGGCTGCAATTTTTTTTTCAAATTGCATGAATACCATCATATAAATATTTTCATTTGCAAAGAAAGTGTGATTCTATGTGAAAGAGTTCTCATGAATAAGTACCAAGCATTCAAAGCAGATCTGCATTGGAATTCCAGAAACATTTCTGCTGCCCTACCTGAGCACCAGCCTCTTCTTACCTATCCACAATAGCCAATCAAGAAAGCAATTCTCAAAATTACAGTCTGCTGAGAGGATATCAAAGAGCTGAGTTTTGCAGCACTTTGATTGGATTCTAACTTATGGGGGATATCAAATATTTCCTCTATAAGGTCTGGACAAAGAAATGAAAAGTTAGAAACAATGTTAGGATGATAGGTATGATAAATTATTTTAGAGCCACTTCTCTGGCACCCTGTTCCCCCTTGAAGAAATTGCCTAATCAAAACTACTTCCAAGTGTTTCATTTGCAACTCAATTTATTTTGAATTTACCAAGGACCTACTATGTGTCTGGCACTGTAGGGTATGTAGGGAAAAATTTGCTTTTTATAGGTCTTGCTCTCCAAGTACTCCAAACTGTCTAGGAAGATCAAGGAAGGCAGCTGGTAACTCCTAGAGGTCCCCTTGCAGATGGGAGGTGGAGGGTTAGCCAGCAATTGAACATCGCCCTTCACGCTCAAGTGTTTGTAAATGTGGTTAAGTGGAAATGCAGAAAGAATTTGAATGAGAGTCCAAGTCCTGGTAATGCCATTGAATTTGGGCAGGGTATTTAATTTATCTGAACCTCAGTTTCTCCATCTATAAAATGGAGAGAATAATCTGTCATTGGGATTTGGAGAAAATTGAAGGAGATATAGATAGACTGCCAAGAAAGTGCCTGAAACCAAGTAGGTGCTGAGTAAATGTTACCAATCCCCCTTTTCTCATAAAGAAATTCTTTGGCAGAAGCTCAAGGCTGGGACAGAGCAAACATGCCCTCTGTGCCCCACCCACATCTGGAACAAGGGCACCTGGACACGAGGAAGGCAAACTCCCCAGCCTGCTCTGGCCCCATCAGCTCACCTGCTCACTGATGCAGGTCTGAGTGAAAAAAGAATTGCTTCAGAGAGGAGAGAAATTGGATCCAACCTTGAGAAAGATGATTGAAGCGTTTCAGAAATTGAAAAGGTAATATGAATAGACAGTTTCCAAAGCCATTTCTACTCCTTTGTAACTGAACTAGACAGCCTGCTGATCCTCTGGAGGGGGAGGGTCTCTGGAAAGACCTCCCCCCCCCATTCACCCAAGCTCCCTGAACACCCAGAGAAAAAACTGGGCTAGAAAGTTTGGAGGACACAGGTCAGTAAGGCATGATCCTGTCCCCCAGGGAGCCTTTGAGTACATCAGGGAGAAGACAGAGAGATGGATTAAAAGCTTTTTGTCTTATATATCAATGTTTATAGAAGCACTCTTCACAATAGTCTAAAGTAAAGGCAACTCAATTGTCCATCAATAAATGAATGGATAAACAAAATATGGCAAACACAATGAAATATTACTCAGCCTACAAAAGAAATTAGATTCTGATATATGTTATGTAATGGTTAATTAGAATTGTCAACTCGATTGGATTAAGTGATGTAGAAGATTAAGAAGCTTCTGGGTATGTCAATGAGGGTGTGTCTAGGAATTGGCATGTGGGCTGGTGTGAACTGAAATGGGGCCCCTTCCTTAGCCTGGGCAGCACCATCTAATAGATAAGAGGTTTGGATGGAATAAAAGTTGGAAGAACAAGGAAGCAGCAACAGACACAAACTAGATTCTTTTCGAATGGGTTCTTGATTGCTGCTATCACTGAGGACATCAGACTCCAGTTCCTTCACTCTTCCAAAGTGGACTCTTCCAGTGATTTCCACGGAGTTTCCAGAAGCCTTCATCTGAGACTGGGAAAGTAACATTGATCTCTCTTATTCTAAGGCTTCAGCATCTTGGACTGTGCAGCTACTGGTTCCTCAGCCCTCCAGCCTGCAGATGGCCACTGTGGACTATCTGGCTTCAAGTTGTATAAGCCAATCTAATAAATCCCTTTTTGATAATTACACCTGCGATTGATTCTGTTCCTCTAGAGAATCCTGATTAACACATGGTACGTGGATGAACCTTGAGGACATTATGCTAAGTGACATAGATAGATATGAAAGGACAATTATTACATGATTCCAGTTATATGAGACACCTAGACAAGACGAATTCATAAAAATAGAAAGTCAAATAGGGGGTGCTGGGGTTGGGGCTCAGCAGTGGAGCACTTGCCTGGCACGTGTGAGGCACTGGTTTTGATTCTCAGTGCCACATATAAATAAATAAAATAAAGGTCTATCAACAACTAAAAAAATTTTTAAAAAAAAGAAAGTCAAATAGGTGCTCCCAGAGGCTGGGAGGAGAGAAAATGGGTATTTACTATATTAATTTCATGAAAGATAGTTACTCTGTGGGATGAAAAAGTTCTGTAAATGAATTATGGTAATAGTTGCATAATCTCATGAGTATATTTAACATTACAATTTTGAAAATCCTAAAATTCATGTGCAACTACAAATATTTGTATGAACCTGAATAGCCAGAGCAATGTTGAGCAAAAGGAACCAAGTTGTGGAGACATCACACTTACTGCTTTCAAATTATATTTCAAAATGACAGCACTCAAAACTACCATAGCCCTGGTGAGAAAACAGATATATAGACCAGTGGAACAGAATGGAGAACCCAGAAATAAATCCACACATTTACAGCCAATTGATCTTTGAGAAAATTTCTAAGCACAAGCAATGAAGAAAGGATAGTCTCTTCAATAGCTGGTGCTAGGAAAACCAGATTCCCATGTACAAAAAAAAAAAAAAATGAAGTTGGACCCTTATCTCATACTCTTACAAAAAAATCAACTCCAAAAAAATCAACTCCAAATAGATTAAGAACTTGTACATAATACCTGAATCTATAAAATTAATAGAAGAAATTTAGGAAAAATATTTGGATTAGTCTGGGTCCTGATTTTTTTTATATGATTCCAAAGCAATGGCAACAAAAACATAAGTGGATAAACGGGGATAAAAAGCTTCTTCACAGCCAAGGAAACAATCAACAGAGTAGAGAGAAAATACACAGAATGGCAGAAAACATTTGTAAATCATACAACTAATAAGGGGTTATTATCCAGAATATATAAGGAACTCAAATAATAGCAAGAAAACAAATAACCAACTAAAAAATGGCTGACTTGAATAGACAATTCTTAAAATAAGACATACAAATGACCACTAGTATATGAAATATGCTTAGCATCACTAATCATCTGGGATATGCCAATCAAAACTAAAACATCTCACATCTAATAGTACAACTATTATCAAAAAGCTAAAAGATAACAAATCTTGGCAAGAATGTGGAGAAAAAGGAACCCTTATACCTTTTTGTTGAAACATAATTGGTACAGTCGTTATGGAAGATAATATGTAGGCTCCTCAAAAACTTAAAAAGACTCATCATATAATCCAGCAATACCACTTCTGGGTACATAGCAAAAGGAAATAAAATCCACATGTGGAAGACATATCTGCACCCCCACGTTCCTTGCCACACTATTCATAATAAATACTATTCACTAGTATGCATCAATAGATAAATGGATAAAGAAAATGTCACACACTCACACACACACACACACACACACACACAAATATTATTCAGCCTTCAGGAAGAAGAAAATCTTGTCCTTTGCAACAACATGGATAGACCTGGAGGACCTTATTCTAAGTCAAATAAACCATCCATTATGCGTGATTCCACTTACATATAGAATCTACAAAAGCTGAACTCACTGAAGCAGAGAGAAGAAGAGCAGTTACCAGGGACTGGAGGAAAAGAAGGAATTGATCAAGGGTACAAAGGTTCAGTTATGTAGGATGAACACATTTTGGGTATCAATGTGCAGTATTATGATTGTAATTAATAATATGTGCTTGCAAATTGCTAAGTGAGATCTTCAGCGTTCTCACCACAAGCAAATGATATGAGAGTTGATGGATATGGTAATTGACTTGATTTAATAATTTCACAATGTGTACATATATCAAAACATCGCATTGTATACTGAAAATTTTTGGTCAACTGTATCTTAATAAACCGGGAGGAACTGGGCACAGTAGTGCACAACTATATCCCAGTGATTCAGGAGGCTGAGACAGGTGGATCACAAATTTGAAGCCAGCCTCAGTAACTAAGCAATTTAGCGAGACCCTGTCTCAAAAATAAAAATTAAAAAAATAAGGACTAGGGATGTGGCTCAGTGGTAAAGCGCCCCCGAGTTCAATCCCAGGTACCAAAAAAAAAAAAAAAAACTAGAGGAAATTAAATGATAAAATTTTATGTTTCAGCACAATAAAAATGAAAAGTTGTATGTCAATTACAGCATCTTCCTTGGCCACTTCCCCATCTAAGGGGACCACCCAGCCCCCACCACAGTTTGTACCTTATAATTCCCTCCACCCCTAACCATAGGAGATGGAGCCAAAAGTATCTGAACAAATGACGTAATTTATAGGTCTTCAGGCATATGTGACGTGGCCCAGATATAAGAACCACTCATCTGATACTAGCTTTAAAATTTTTTAACTAGAAATTCAAAGAGATGAGTAGCCCTCAGTGTGGGAGCTAAAGCCGTAAATGTAGAGAACAGGATCATGACAGTCCGTGAACAAGCAAAAGCTGGGAGGATGTTAAAAGTATGAATAAGAAGGCAGAAAAAACATTTGCCAGTGTAGGCTGTATCTGTCAACCTACCTGTCAAGGCCCTGGCAAGGAAAAGACTGCAAACTCAACCTTAGTAACCTAAGAAAAATTGAATAAAGGTATTGTTTTTAAAGCTGGGGCAGGGTTTAAGGAAACTAGCAAAAAGGGACAATGTACCTGAGAGTTTGTAACAGCTCCGACATGAGGGACCAGGGAGGAGAGGTCATTAGAACATGAGAGGAGAGCTGACCAGAGAGGGTTGTCCTGGGAAGAAAGTTGCAGCTAGCTCTCAGCAACCCAGCAGGAAAGGAGCTGGGAGGGTTGTCCTTACCTCCTTCTGCCCTCTATCTCCTGCTCTGCTTCCATTAGCCAAATCAAACCTGAGCCAATCCACTCAGGTGCAGCAGCCCTTGGCTGAGGAGAGGTCAAAACTGAGCTTGTGTGGTGTTGCAACTGGTGCTAATGGGTTGAATTTGAAAAGCTACTGTGAACTCTTTTTCTTTTGGTTGTGGGGGGTATTGGGGATTGAACCCCGGGCTTGGTGCATGTTAAGCAAGTCCTCCGACACTGAGCTGCATCCCCGGCCTTCCACTGCAAACTGAGTGACAGGTTGGCCATTCCTAGACGCTTACCACAGACTCCTTCATCACTTTCAATGAAAGTGGGATATATTTTAACCACTAGGGCTCAGACCTCTTGAGAGTAAAAGCTTTCAGTCCTTTCTTGTCCTAACTATCCTGAAACTCTGTTCCTAACTTTTTAAAAAAATTGTTTCAACTGTTCTCCTCTGAGAACAACTCATTATTTTTATTTTCTGGTGTGTATTCATTTGTTTGTTGGATTAATAAACTCAGTTGCTTGTCTTAGCTTCTATTTTAGTCAGCTTTTTCACTGTTGCCACTGACCAGAACAACTGTAGAGAAGGAAAGGTTTATTTAGAGGCTCACCATTTTGGAGGTCTTAGTCCATAGACTGCTGACTCCATTCCTCAGGGCTCAGAGTGAGGCAGAAGAGGGAAGCAGCTCACGTGGAGATCAGGATGCAGAGACAGAGACTCCGCTTGCCAGATTCAAATATATGCCTCAAGCCACGCCCCCCATGACTACTTCCTCCAGCCACACTTCACCTGTCTCCAATTACCACTAAATTAATCCCACCAGGGATTAATTCATTGATTAGGTTAAGGCTATAACCAATCATTTCTCCTCCAAACCTCGCACTGTTTCACACGTGAGCTTTTGGGGGACACCTCACATCCAAGCCATAAAAGCTTCTAATAGTCTTGTTTTACATGGTTCAACCTCTCAGGGAACAGAGAAGGATAGGTGAAGAGGAAAGGCAGATCTGGTGGGGTAAATGAAGCTAATCAGAGGAAACACTGGGGAAAATAAGTAGGTAGAGAAATCTTGATTAAAATGAGCAAACCAAGAAAAAGCAGGGCTTTGAAATGGCAGAACAGACAGCCAAGGTCACAAAGTCTTATGTTCTCCGAAGCCAACTTCAGGGCTCTGGGTACCACCTCCATTCCTGCTCTTTTTAAGAATTTCCCTGAAAAAAAAAATTTCCTGAATCTTCAGTTCTGCCTGGATTCCCCTGCATTGTCCCCTTAAGTACCAAAATGTTCAGGACACTCAGATCACCTTGACAACTTCTCTAGAGTTTCCCACCCAGGAGCACTCTTCCCTTTCGGTGGTCTTTCTCCTGCTCCCCTCGGGGAATCAGTGGGCCATTTTTTAAGAGGCCAAAAAACTGTGAGCCACTCAGCATTTAGGATGCTCCCTTTCCACTGAAATCACCAGGGAAGAGGTCTGGGCAGCCTCCCTCACATTCTGTCTCTTCAAAATCCTCTACCCCAGGCCGGGCAGGTATTTGGGAAATCCTTTATTTAAAAGTTAGGTCAAATTGCAAAAGGGAATTACAATAAAGAGGACCTGATGAAGTTCCTAGTAACTTAATCTTTCCCCAGCACTATCCAAAAGAAATACAGTGTGGCTTCTTCTCAGCTTCATCTTGAGAGCCCAACTCAAAAGAGTCTTCTTAGCTTTTAACAGCTGACCCTTAGTTATCATGGTGGATCATTCCAGAATGGTCAGGATTAAATTTTGTTCTTCTAGGGAGAAGGAGAGAAAATGGAGAGGTTCTGGTCAGCCTCCTCCAGTTTTACATTTATAAGACCCAGAAAGTGTAGGCAACCCAAGAGAAGTTTAGCCTTTACAACCAAAAAGCTAAAGCTCAGACCCCAAGGAGGGAGAGATTACTGTGGGCAAGACGGTCCAAGCCAAAGACTGTAATAAATATGCCATGTTAAATCACCCATCAGCATTCTGGCAGCAAGTTGTGGGGCAGGGGAATGATTAACAGAGTGTGGCTGATTCCAAGATGGAGGGCAAGGATGAGTTAAAAAGTAGACGCATGCACTATTGGATCTGCAACTAAAAATTCTATAGCCAACACATGTGGAAAGCAGCTCTGAAAACAATATTTAACAGTTTTTCATCAAAGAAACTCTGCCTTCCTCTCTAGGGGGTCATCTCCCAAGAGCAGAGAAAGTTAAAGCATTCAAGACGCCCTCTGTATCTATGATACTCTGTATGTGTGAGTGTGTGTGTGAAAGAGGGTAGTGTGTGTGTGTGTGTTTGTGTGAAGAATGTGTAAGAGATACATATACATTCCATATATGGTATATGCATATGTGTTATATGTACATGTGTGCATTGGGGGACCTGCGACAGTGTTCAGAGAGGACATATCCAAAGTATGTTGTAGAATAAGGAGGATGGAGACAAAAGGGACATTGGCAGTAGGGTGGACATTGTCCAATCTGTCATTGGAAGACTCTCTCAATGATACAATAACCCTTTTGTCCACAGCAACACCATTATCCAAGGCCAACTCCACTAACGATGGTCACAGGGTGGGTCTCACATATGGAAAAAATAGGAAGTCCTTCAGAAGGGGACCCCTAAATTTTACTTCCTCCACTGACCTGTTGCCGTACTCCCAAATTCCCACCAGGAAATCCAACTCTGTCCCTAGATGATCTCCTCTGGTCCAGTGCAGGTCTGCATGGGTGGTTCTCAACCCTCAGCAGGAATTTTCTGAAGGCCTGTTAAATCCCAAGGGGCTGTCCCCACCCTCACAGTTCTTGGCTTAGTAGATCTAGGGTGAGGCCCAAGAATTGGCATTTCTAGAAGTTCTCAGGTGGTGCTGAAGCTGCTGGTCCAGGGAAAACATGCTGAGACCCACTGGCCAACATGGAAAGACACAGATGGTTTCATTCAGCTGGCTCCTGTGATTTGGTTGGGGCAAACTATAAATTTCCACAATAAAAACCAAGAAAGACAGGCTGGGGGGACCCCTAGATAGCACAGCTCATCCTGCTCCTGGATCCAACTGCACCTACAAGTTCTGGGAGGAGGAGAACGTGGTGGGGAATCAGGTGGGATGTAGGAGAACCTTCCCACTTTCTCCAGTAGGAGGGCACAGTGGGGACTCCCTCCCAAGCATGTGGGCAGCTCACAGTGGCTTTCGGAAGGCTCAGACCAGGCAGAGGTGAAACAGTCCCACAGAGGGGCTCCAGGGCACTGGCTCCTTCTTGTTTGTTTACTGTTCACATCCAAGGCCATTTCTCCAGGCTCGACCGTGTTTGCTCGACAACTGCAGACATCTGTTGCCCTTTGCAATGTTTCTCATTCTGATTCCTCTCTCCCTCTTCTTGTCTCTATCACAATGAAGCTTCCCAGAAATAGAATTCCGACAAGCTCCAGGAAAATCCAATGGGTCCATTCAGTGTAAACTACAATTGACCATCTTCCTGCTTGATTCACCCACTTGGAAATAGAGAGCACGTGTTCCTCAGAATTAAAGACAAAAGGGCCACCCCTGCCCCCAAATGCAGTTCCACAAGATTAATTCAAGACTGCAATTAGAAAGGGCTCTTTGGATTTGAAAACTGGATTTCTAAATAGTCCACATGGCTCTTTTTTTTTTTCCAAAGAGAATAGCTTTCAAAAGTCCAGTTATCTACTCCTTTGTATGTTAAGGAATTCTTGTTATCTATCCAGGGTATTCTATGGGTCAGACTAGGAACATGCAAAGAGGGAGATCAGGAATAATCAATACTCACGGCTCAATAGCTATACAGAGAAGTTGGCGTGGCTCTCAGATCACCATGCAGACAATTGCCTCACAAAATGATAGAGCCACCTGGTGCAGGAGTGACCAGACAAACTGACACCTGCTTCCACCAGCAGCTTTGTTTGGAGCAGCTCATTAGGACAAACGCTAAAGCTATGAGCCCAAACTCTCCAGCCCCCATACCCAGGCCCACATATTGAGCGCCTCTGTGACCAAATGGTCACTTTGTCCCTGCCAAAGCACTTACAGGGATCTCCCTTGGCCCTTTCTCCCCAGCCACCAAGTAGTGTTGCTCATAGCAGTGTGAGCACAACTAATACACACACAAAAAAAAAATCTCATTGAACACATATACAAACACCACACACACACACACACACACACACACACACACACACACACACGGAGTCACCATCTCTCTCATCCTAACTGCAGTCATCATGAGATGTGTTCCAAAAACAAAATCACCCTTCTGTGTATTTCTTGGCATTTACAGCAACACCTTGTCAGGTTTCCCTAAATCCATAAATACTCCGTCACAAAGGTCCCCCTTTACAGCCCAGCATGGAGGAACTCAGCCATCTGCTTTTAGACTTCAACCGTTTTCACTTATCTTCCACTTTGTTTTATGGGAGGGGATTAGGCCTGGATTTCCTCAGGTGCCCGGGCTTCATTCTGCGCCAGTCTGTTTTTCCATCTCTGGCCACATGTGGAGGCTGATAAGCGGAGCCCAGACACGCATCCTGCCTAACGAATAGTCCTTGTCAGTGAACTTTAACCTCCTTGGTGTTGCCCATTATGAAGCACATCTTTCACTCTCTCGGGGATAAGCTTTTTTTAAAAAAAAAAAGCCACTCAGGAATGATACAACTGCATGCCGCTATTCAGCACATGGGTGGAGAATCCTGGGCTAAAAGGACAGTTCATCTGTGATGAATTTTAGCTTCTGAGTGAACATAATAACTTTTGGAGCAACAAGGATATTCCTCCATGAACAGCAATTGAGAAACAGTCCTTGACTGAAGATGAGCAGAATCCAAGTCTACCACCTGGGTAGCAGGCAGTGCGCTGTGGGGAAGGCAGAGTCCAATAGAGATTGGAACAGTGATGCTCAAAGTATGGTACTCAGACCACCAGCAGCTATTAATCAGAAGCTGCCTTAATTAGATCTCCTGGTGGGGGTGGGAGTGGGGCTGTAGCTCAGTGGCAGAGCATTTGCCTAGCATGTGTAAGGCACTGGGTTCGATCCTTAGCACCACATTAAAAATAAAGGCATGCTGTCCATCTACAATTACCCCACACACACAAAAAAAATGTAAATGACTTGCTCCGGTAAAAAGAAAAGAAAAGAAAAGAAAAAAGATCTCCTGATGACTAAGAAGCACCTCAAAGTTAGATATCAAGAGCATTTAATGGTCAATGTACGGTGGCACATGCTGGTCCTATGCATATACAAGCCTGAGTACCATAAAAGGAAGAAGCAAACTGGTTTGGAAAGTCCTAGATTAAAGTCCTGGTTCTGTTCCCAGATGGCAATCTGAGTCAGTCACTACTTCTTGGGACAGCTGTAGAATATCCCCAGCTTTCAACCTTGACTAGACATTAGAATTCTCTGGGATTCTTAATTCAGATGCCCAGATCCTATCCCCAGAGATTCTGCTTCAGTTGGTATCGCCCAGCCATCCGGATCTTAAAAGTCTCTCCAGATGATTATAATATGCAGCCAAGGTTGAAAACCATTGCACTAGGTGGCCTTAATTCTGACAGCTCTAAAACCCAATTATTAGGCCCATTTTGTGGTTCTGGATAAATATCAGAGATAAAAAAAAAATTTTAAAGATCTAAAGCTAAGACAATACCTAGGATGTGCTTTGTTTTATTTCATTCCTGATTTAAATGGGTTTAAGGATAATAATAATTAAAAGGATTTATGAGTTAGGTCCCAGTTAATCAAAGTCCCACTCTAATACATTTCTTTTTGTGGGTTTCATGTTTTGTATAGAGAAATTCACAGCATGGACTCTTTCTCACTAGAATCTCCACTCTTAAAGTTTTATTTAAGCAACTTGATGACTTACCTATCCACTTTTTCCTTTGAAGTCAACTTATAAATGTATAGTGAGCTCCAACCTCTAATACTAACATGATCTTCAAATTCACATGTTCATTTAAGTTGGAGGGAGATGTTTAAGAATAAAGATGAGCTGTTTTCCATATTCCTTCCAAAAAACCATGCTACATCTCAACCCTTCCTGTGTGGATTTCTTGCTGTTTTATTTTGAAAAAGACACTGTGGTTTTAGTCTCCATTGACTGACCTATTTAGCTTCCCCATTCTGGATAAGTTTAGCTAGGTGAATCAATTGCTATAGTCTCCTCTGAGTTGTCACTTTTGATGACAAGCAGAAAATTGAAATTTGCAAGCCATTAGCTGTTAAGATGGTACATAAGATTTTAAGATTTGCTTTAAAAAAACACTCTACTTGTCAGATGAGGAATTATTTTTTAAAAATAAAGCTCTCCCTATACACACATATATCCAAGAGAGTTTTAATAAATTTAATAGAAATGAAGTCATCTAAGCCCTGTGAGAAACTGAGTTGTGGGCAGCAGAGACATCAGGAACCAAGCACCCTCACCCCATCCCGCCCAACCATTTCTTTTGGGGTCCTTTAATGTGTGGGGGCCACTCTCTCAGAATACCTGCTTTCTTCTACTCTGAGGACAGACATTCTCTCATTTCCCATTCTTGTGACAAAAGATAGGCTCCCCACCACTTCTGAGTTTAGAATGCCCACGTTTAAGGATTTGACTCTCACAGTCCCCGCTCCAAATGCCCAGTAGAGAGGATGTGATGGCTCTGTACTGTCCCTCTGCAGCCTCTGAGGGGTCAAGGGACAAACACGGCCACTTCACTGGCCTTGCTAGAGAAAAGGAAGTAAAGCCCAGAAAGAAAGGGCAACATCAGGAACTGGGCAGATTCCCAAAAAGAATTAACCACCATTCCTCGTTTACTTGAATAGTAAAGTTTCGGTAGCAATTTCTCCAAGACCCTCCATTATTCTCCAAGTGGGGCTTTGGTCATGGCATCTCCCACCTCACTAAGCCCTGGAAGAAGCAATAGGTCATTGTGTGTTCTATATTTTCTCAAGCATGATTTGCCTGACAATATCTTCACTGTAGGATTAGAACTTGGAGTTAGGCAGATGGCTGGTAGGAATACAGTTACATTCCACAGCCCCTTTGCATTTTAGGTATGGCCACTGCAGTAAGTTCTGGCCACCAGGGCTTGAGCAGAAGTGATAAATGCAACTTTTGAGCCAAGCTTCTAAAGGGATAGGGGTCTCTCTCCCTCCCCCTCCCCTCTCTCCCCTCTTTCTTCTCCTTCCTTCACCCTTCTATTAATCACATGGACATAGTGACCAGCTATTTTGGACTGTGAAATTGAGGGAATATTCTAAAGATGGCAGAGCAGAACACAGAAGGAGCCTGGACTCCTGATGACCTCAAAGAGCAGAGCCACCAGATCAGCTCCACCTTTCCTATGAGAGAAATACAGCTCTACGTTGTTTAAACCACTTTCACACGCTGCAGAAACTATGTCCCAAAAGGAAAGTGAGAAAACGAGCAACAGGCGAGTGAGAAGTGAAGGACAGAGACCAGGCAGAGATCCACACGAAGGTTTATTTGTCAAAGCTGACAATTAAAGGCCATCCCTCTATAGAGTGGAGAGCGTTGCCTGAGATAATCTGGGTGCTCAGCTTTTGTGGGGTAGGGGCTTGGAGTTGTAGATGTGGCACTAGGGGATAGGCTTGCATCAGAGCTTGGCGGGTGGGGAATAGCATGGGATTGGCTTAGGTCAATGGTACCATGGGGCTTTCCAGAGTCAAGGGGTCATGTCCTTCTGAGATTGACTTAGGGTTATGGTACCATGGGGTAGGTCACTAATAGGGGTGGGGGGAGTTTAGGTAAGAGGGAGTACAGAAAAGCAAAACTTATAAGATGGCGGCTAACATTTAAGATGGCTGCTCAGATGTTAAATCAAGACCCTATACTAACAAATACTATTTGATACAATTATAAAATTCCAAAACTTCAGTTATATACTTTAGAAATTATCCAGACCAATTTATGACACAAATGAGGATTTAGAGCACCACGTTGGGACCAAGACCAGGCCTCCTGATCCCTCCCCACCCCATTTCCAGCCCCAGAACTTTTTCTGTCACATTGTACTGATCTTCTCCACTAAGTAGGTAATAAAAAGTTAGTAAGGTATGTTGAAATTTGATTATTTTTTTCTTAATATTTTTTTAGTTATACATGGGCACAATATCTTTATTTTGTTCATCTATTTTTCTGTGGTGCTAAGGATCAAACCCAGTGCCTCACATATGCAAGGCAAGTGATCTACACTGAACCACAACCCCAGCCCTAAAATTTGATTATTAAAGACTTTTCCCACACACAAGATGATGTGTGAATGGAACAATGGCAATCTCCTCCTTGTCAAGGAGTTCTGCTTCCAAGTCTGCAGCTCATACTTTGGAACTGCACTGTATCTCCACTCCCTCAAAGCCAGATTTAGCATAAGGTGGGCACTGTGGGTCATGCAGGAAGACATTTAATCTCCCTGAGCCTCTCATTCCTTCTCTGAAAAGTGAAACTGGACAAGACCCATTCGCACTGAAATTCTCAAGGAAAGGTTGCAGTCTCTCCAGTCTGATCCTGACCAAGAAAAAAGAAATGTGATTTCTTTTGAAATCATTTCCCACTTTCAACAGACAAAGTGAAGCTTTTTAACATAAAAGTTTCAAGTGCCATGCATCCCATATTCCCCACTGCCCAGGCCACAAGAAAACCCCCAGGGGACTAGAGGAATGAGGTATGGGCGGCAGAGTGACATGAACCCTTCACAGCAGCTCCTGTTGTCCTAACCCTTTATTTGCCCTTTCCCTTTAGTTTGTTATTATGTGGACTAGGACGGAGACAGCTGGGATTCACCATCCCCCAGAGCGAGACTTGGAAATTGGGGGCTTCCAGAGAGAGGTGGAAAAGAAAGAGCAATAAAAAACTTTCATTTGATCTTTCATACACTTTGCCCTTCTTGATGCTTACAATAATAGAACCTGGGTTTAGAACTCTTCTCTTGAAGGAAAGATATACGTAGAACACACACACACACACACACACACACACACACACACAATATGATCATGCCCCACTCTGGACCCATGGCTTGCTTTTGACAACAGAGGAGAATTGTACCATTGACCCATAATGCAAGTCATTTCTTGCTTTTGAAAAAAAAAAAAATATATATATATATGATATATTATACAATATATAAATATATAACATATAGAGAGAGATCATTTCTTGTTTTTGAAAATATATGTAAAATATATATAAAACATAATATATAAATATATGATATATGTACATAAACATTATATATGTATATAAACATTTTATATGTGTGTGTGTGTGTGTGTGTATATATATATATATATATATATCTATATATATATATATATGATTAAATTAGGAAAAAAGTAGAAAGGGCCCCAAATATTTGCCTCCACTTATCTAATGGGAGTGAAGAACAAAGAGCACAGAAAAAAAAAAATCAAACCAGCACTCAACAATGTCTATAATCATCTATTTCCTTCTTCTAAAAATAATTTAAAAATAAGTTTTTAAATATTGATTCTTATTTTCAATGCTGCTCACACCTTAAATCCTCACTGACCCTCCACTTCCTGCATACAAAGCCAGAAGAAGCCCCTGACATCCTTTAGCCCAGGGGTTGGCGGGATTGATACAAAACTACCATAAAGGCTAGAGGTGGGGAAATCACATCTCCACCAGCAGAAGTGATGAAATCCTTAAATATCCTAATCTGTAAATCCTAAAATATCCTTAAATATCCTGATCTGTAAAACATCATTAGGGATTTGAAGTGCATCCCTCCATCAAAAATGGGGAAGGCAAGACAGACAGCGCAGTGAGGCTAAGAGGAGTGTTCTCCATCTGCTCTGGAGCAGAAGAGCCACCTGCACTAAGCCACATTAGACCCTCTGCCTTGGAGAGCTGCCGAGGAAAGAGGTCATTCCCCTGTGCATTCTGGGCTCAGGATATTTCATCTTTCCATTTGGTCTCACGGATCCTTGTCTGCTGGGCCCCTTGCCTGAGACACAGAGCAAAAATCCAATTGCCAAGATGCTACACAAAGTGCATACCCAAACTTGTCCCTGAGTCACAAGAGCCACGAGACGCCAGGCTCTGCCAAAGGAAAGACGGAGGAATGAGCATCACCAAGGTAGGGATGAGGTTCTCAAAGGTGGGCTAACATCCTGTCTCTCTGGAGAATAACTTCCTTTTCCTTCAAAATAAGAGGTCCTCTGGTTGTACTCCAAGTGATTGAAACTAGGAGGGAATCAAGAGCTACAGCCTGGAGCACTTAACACACATTAGCTCACTTAATCCCCTACAACCACTTACTAGCTGTACAGGGTTGTTATGCCCATTTTACATATTTAGAGAGATTAAGTAACTTGTTCAATAACATATGACCCCTCAATAGTGAAGTCAGGTTTCCAGCCCAGAACTTAGATAACTTTAAGTTATCTCTAGATTACTTATATTCCTAATATAATGTAAATTCTATGTAAATAGTTGTTATACTGCATTGTTTAGGGAATAATGACACATTTTTTAAAAGTCTGCAAAGTTCAATAAAGATGAAATTTTTTTCCTGAGTATTTTCCATCTGTGGTTGTTTGGATCTATGAATTCAAAACCCACGGTTATGGAAGCCTGTGGCATTGTCCTCCACTGTCTGAAGGTCCCTAAGAGGCTTTGGACAACTAGAATAGCCTGTTACCTGCCACTCAAGGATGGCTGTTCCTCCTGTGTTACACTGTTGTGGTTCATATTTGGGAAATCAATAATTAGGGTGATGATTTTTTTCCAGGTTTCTGGGGTTTCCTTTTTTTTGGTTTTTTGTTTTGGGATTTGTTGTTGTTGTTGTTGTTGTTGTTGGTTTTGTTTTGGTTTTGTCTTTTGTAGTGCTGGGGATCAAACCCAAAGCCTCACACATGCTAGGCAAACACTACCATTGAGCTATATCCCCAGCCCCAGGTTTCTGGTTTTGAATACTCCCTGCTTTAAAGAATACCAGCTCTAAGAAATATCGATTGTTCTGTAATTGGGCTTCTCTATACATTTCTGGAAAGCTTTAAAAAAAAAAAAAAAGTTGAATGTATGACATTGTCTTTTTCTCATGTCTCATTTCCATGCCTCTTAGAAACTCAGCCTTTCTCTTAAAAAATAAAATAAAATAAAATAAAAGTCAAGACCTCCTTTGCAAAGGGCAGCTCAAGTTTAAAAAATGTGCCAGGAAGACTTTTATGTCTGCATGCTGGATGGAGGCTTTGGATTAATGAGTTGGTCCACTTGTATCTGCAGGTGCTTGTGGGTCTTGGGGAACTGGGGCTGCTCTCATCCTCTCAGCTTCTGCTCCAACCCCTGGCCTGTGTTCCATCTGATACCAACTGCAAAAGACCATGATAATCCTTTCCCCTTCAAAAATTGTCTTTAAGAAAAAAATTACTTTTAATGCATTTTGAGATAGCACCTTCAAATTTCAAAACTAACAGGTTACATAGCACAAGAGTTAATAACAAGAATCAACAAATGGGACTTACTTAAACTAAAAAGTTTTTTTTCAGCAAGAGAAACAATAAGAGAGGTAAATAGGGAGCCTACATCCTGGGAACAAATCTTTACTCCTCACACTTCAGATAGAGCCCTAATATCCAGAGTATACAAAGAACTCAAAAAATTAGACAATAAGATAACAAATAACCCAATCAACAAATGGGCCAAGGACCTGAACAGACACTTCTCAGAGGAGGACATACAATCAATCAACAAGTACATGAAAAAATGCTCACCATCTCTAGCAGTCAGAGAAATGCGAATCAAAACCACCCTAAGATACCATCTCACTCCAGTAAGATTGGCAGCCACTATGAAGTCAAACAACAACAAGTGCTGGAGAGGATGTGGAGAAAAGGGTACACTTGTACATTGCTGGTGGGACTGCAAATTGGTGCGGCCAATTTGGAAAGCAGTATGGAGATTCCTGGGAAAGCTGGGAATGGAACCACCATTTGACCCTGCTATTGCCCTTCTCGGACTATTCCCTGAAGACCTTAAAAGAGCATGCTACAGGGATACTGCCACATCGATGTTCATAGCAGCACAATTCACAATAGCTAGACTGTGGAACCAACCCAGATGCCCTTCAATAGATGAATGGATAAAAAAAAAATGTGGCATTTATACGCCATGGAATATTACGCAGCACTTAAAAATGACAAAATCATGGAATTTGCAGGGAAATGGATGGCACTAGAGCAGATTATGCTTAGTGAAGCTAGCCAATCCCTAAAAAACAAATACCAAATGTCTTCTTTGATATAATGAGAACAACTATGAACAGAGCAGGCAGGAAGAGCAGGAAGAAAAGATTAACATTAAACAGAGACATGAGTTGGGAGGGAAAGGGAGAGAAAAGGGAAATTGCATGGAAATGAAGGGAGACCCTCATTGCTATACAAAATTACATATACGAGGTTGTGAGGGGAATGGGAAAATAAACAAGGAGAGAAATGAATTACAGTAGATGGGGTAGAGAGAGAAGATGTGAGGGAAGGGGAGGGGGGATAGTAGAGTATAGGAAAGGTAGCAGAATACAACAGTTACTAATAGGGCATTGTGTAAAATTGTGGATGTGTAACCGACACGATTCTGCAATCTGCATTTGGGGTAAAATTGGGAGTTCATAACCCACTTCAATCTAATGTATGAAATATGTTATGTCAAGAGCTTTGTAATGTTGTGAACAACCAATAAAAAAAAAGAAACAAAAAAAATTACAGGTTAAAGAATGCTAAAGATGTCAAAACCATCACTAGGCAATGTAAATTAAACTTGAATTTAATTACTAATTAAGAATAAGCTCAGGGGGCTGGAGTTGTGGCTCAGTAGTAGAGCACTTGCCTAGCATGTATGAGGCACTGGATTCAACTCTCAGAACCACATATAAATAAATGAATAAAATAAAGGTCAATCAACATCTAAAAAATTTTTTTAAAAGTTTTGTAAAAAGAATAAGCTCAGAAAACAAAATTGTATTACACTGAATTGAAACCTATGTGTGAATGTCAAGTTGAATTCAGAGCATTTACAGTCATAACGCAATTTGGGTAAATACTTACAAAGATAAGACACTCCCAGGATACTATTTGCTACAGCCAAAAGTCTATAGCCAACTGAAAGGACAGCATTAAAACAGGCTTCACTTTTGCAAAATTCAACCTTGTCAGTATTTGTGAACACTGAATTCCAAAAATCACACCATAAATAAAAAATTTAACAAGCTGCCACCTCTTCTTTAAACTGATTCATGGGCCATATAAAAATTATAAAGTTACATCTCTCCCAAATGTGCCCAGTGTCTGGGACCAAAGGAGCCCCAGCAGATCCAAGAGGAAGGTGTGCCATCCCGGGGTCCTGGGCAGCCTTTTCCTGAACCCCAAGGGTCCTCCACATCTTGTAACTCATGCAGCTTTGCCCTTGGAAGGAAACTTAGAAGCTGACAGATAGCCACAGATACTCAGATTTAAGGTGAAAATGGGGATAATAACCATTCCCACACGCTTCTAGGGCTCAGAGTGAACCCAGAGACCTCACTTCTCTTCCAGCTATCCTCATAGCGGTGACTCAGTGGTGACTCAGTGGCTCAGGGAGGGGACACAGTTCCCAGTGTGCCTGGAGAAGCAGTGGGTCTGAGAGTCTAGACAGGGCTACCCATCCCTTCCCTTCTACAGGATCTTGTCATTGCCCCAGTTTTCCTGCTGGGAACAGAGAGGATGGGTGAGGGGTGCTGGGAAATTACTGTGACCCCATTCAGAAGCCACCCACAGTGGCAAAATTGATCCCTATCCCCAAAACCAAATCTTCCTTTGCTCTATTTTACTCTATAAGCAGTGAAGTTGGTTCCCAGTCACAGCAGGGTCTCAAACAACATTGTCATTTTTCTTTTTGTATTTCTTTTTGTATGTGATGCACATGGTATTTCAGTTTATCAATCCTGGAAGACACCAGAGCCACCACCACTGTCCCAGGCCCCAGAGCCACTGCAGGTTCTCAGGTGCCAGCGCTCCAGACCCAGCCCTGTGGCTGCTCCATGAACACTGGCCACGGCTCGCTCCCAGCAGCAGGAATCCCCCTGCGTAGGTCCCAACTCCAGCTGTGTGAGAAGACGATACTCAGGGAAATGTAAGTCAAGACCACGATGAGTTAGCACCACACACCTGCTAGAATAGCTACCACGAAAAAGCCAGAGCCAGGTGCATACTCCTGTAATCCCAGCAGCTCAGGAGGCTGAGGCAGCAGGATCGCCAAGTTCAAATCCAGCCTCAGCAATAAGCGAGGCGCTAAGCAACTCAGTGAGATCTCATCTCTAAATAAAATACAAAATAGGGCTGGGGATGTGACTCGTGGTCGCGTGCCCCTGAGTTCAATCCCTGGTACCACCACCAAACCCCTCCCCAAAAAAAGGAAAGAAAGAAAGAAAAAGAAAAAGCCAAAAAACAACAAATGTTGGCGAGGATGTGGAGAAAAAGGAATGCTGGTGCACTGTTGGTGGAAATCTAAATCAGTCCAGCCACCAAGGAAACTATGGAAATTCTTCACAAAATTAAAGATGGATCTACCCTATGATCTGCAATCTCACTCATTGGCATATATCAAAAGGAATGTCCCTTGTTGAAGGGACATCACCTGCACTGCCATGTCCACTGCAGCCTTTTTCACAATGGTCAAGACTTGGAAACAATCTGCATGTTTGTCAATAGATGCACAGATAAAAAAAAAATTGAGATAGGAAGAGGTAATGGAATATTATTCACCCTTTAAAAACAGGAGAGTCCTGCCATTTGCAACAATGTAGGTGAATATGGAGGAACTTATGCTAAATTAAGTAAGCCTGACACAGAAAGACTAATGCTACCGGATCTCACTTATATGTGGACTCCAGGAAAGTCAAATCCACAGGGACAGACTAGAATGATGGTTACAAGGGCTTGCAGGGGAGGGGAGATGTTCATTAGAGGGAATAAAAGCATAGCTATGTGATGAATATGGTCTGGATACCTAATGCCTAGCATGGTGACTAGAGTTAATAACACTATATTGAATATTTGAAATTCCCTAAGAGCATAAGTCTTAAGTATATGCATATGTTAATTAACTCGATTGCAGAAATACAATTAGCTTACATGTGGAAACTTATACAATGTATATGTATATTAAAACATCACATTGTACATCTTGAATATATACAATTTTGTCAGTTTTACCTCCAAAAAGTTTTTTTTTTTTTAAAAAAAAAGGAGGAGGGAGACTAATTGTCCATATAGTATTGAAACCAGCCCATCCTTCTCCCTTCCCTTCCTTGTCCTTCCCCAAGATGCTGCCCAGAGTCAAATTTATAAATACTCTTAAGAATTCAATGACGCCATAATAACATTTGGATACCTCTTTATTATTCGTATATTTTACCTCTTCTACAATTCAGCATTGGTAGCATTCAGATTCTAGTGCTGTGCCCACGACCCTCTTCTTACATTTGTTTTTTGTAAAAAAGAGCCCACCATCCCTGAAGGTCTCGAACACGCCTTTCTATGAGTAGTTACGAATTCAAATCAGACAGTAATCCCGGAGACCAGATGTTGCTTCTAAAGCTCACAAAAATCCCCACAAGCCCCCTAGAGTGCCAAATTACTACCTCAGTCCTCTCCGCTTAGCCTCAAACTGGGTCACCCTCTAATCAAGAAAAATTAATGACTAGCAACATATTTTTCTTTCCCTCTTAATTAGTGCAATTCCACCCTGGCAGTAACTCTCAAGACTGAAGCTATGCTAATGACAAAGTTTTAATTCAGAGAAAAGGGACAAGCAATCAGAAGTAACTAGCCATCTTATTTCTGATAAACTGCTGGTCGTCAGTGACTGACCGACCACCGCACTAACGAGGCTTCAGCTTCAGGGCCCACAGCAATAGGTTCATATGCTCATAGGTTTTTGTACATTTCAGTTGCAGGACATTTGAATCACAATTGGTTAGGATTCATCTTTCTGCTCTAACTTTCCCCCTGCCCTTCCTATCCTCAGATTGGGCAGTCCTGTATGGCTGCCGTCATTTTTGGAATCCTGATAAAGGACAATTTGGGATTCATTCCTTTGCATGTAGAGGACTGTAAATGTGTGATTTGCAGCTACTTTCATGTATAGGTGATAGTGCTGGATGTCCTGGTAAAGAAATGGCTTTTCGGAACACTCTTATTAACTAGTGGGCCCACTTACCCAGGCCACAAGGACAAGGACCAGGACTCACACTGCATGATGCTGCCCATATTGGGCAAAGTACTTAGCTTTGTGGAACCTCAATGTCCCTTCATTAAAATATAATGAGGGTTCATTCAGTTGATGTTGCTTTACTTCATTAAGACATAAACCTATCTGAAAGGCTGATATGACTTATTAAAATAGATCACTATTATTAAGACTAATGTTATACTGCATGACACACAGTGTTACTTGCTTCACATCCATTATCTCAATTATTCCCAGGTTTATAGAAATTAAGTAATTTATTGAAGGTCACATGGTTGATAAATTGAGGATCCAAGAGATGAATACAGCAGTCTTTATCCACTATGCTGCATACAGGCTCAATCTAGATGCTCTAAGTTGTCATGAATGGCTGAGTTTATGTAAGCTAAGCCAAGCCAAGGCCAGCTAGAGGCTGATAGTACTCAAGGTCAGGTTAGATATGAAGACTATGTCCAAGTATAGGTATAATAAGCTGCATGGAAACATAAAAACAACTAGCATGCCAAGCCTGGTGCCAGACATATTACATTCATGTATTCAGATCATTTTGTATTTATTAAACCAGCAAAAGAAGTTTCAAAATAAAATAATATTCCATGCTGGCAATATTTTGCTAACCTGCTGCACTCACATATGCATATTGGGTACTGATAATACATAACAGGGTTCTTGAAGTTGATCTCCATACCCTTTGACACATTGATCCCACTGTTGGAAATGCACTCTAAAGAAGTCTTTAAAAGGAAGCAAAAAGTCCATCTACACAAAGATGCTCTCTACAATGTTGTTTGTGGTGCTGACAGTCTGGAAGCTTCCAAAAATGACCAAATAAGGGAATGAATAGGTAAATGATAGCACATCCCCCCTGGATGGATACTAGGAGCAGCCAAACGGACAAAAGGCAGGGCTCACCCGGGACCACACACCATCCCAGCAGCTCAACCTTGCTCAGCCAGCCCTCCAGGACTCTGGCCTCTCCATTCCCAATCAACGATACTCTGGTCACATAGCATCCTCACTTTTTCTGAGTCTAACCTTCTTTGCAGCATTGTACAGTGTCTGTGGCCAGCCCCACAGGCTATTGGGAGGGTTCATTCAGATGATGTTGTCTTACTTCATGTAAGTAAGTTTC
Source organism: Urocitellus parryii (assembly GCF_045843805.1). NCBI lineage: Eukaryota > Metazoa > Chordata > Mammalia > Rodentia > Sciuridae > Urocitellus > Urocitellus parryii. The sequence goes on along the minus strand of NC_135531.1, from coordinate 266,729,178 downwards.
TTTCTGCCAGCAACCAAAGACATTTTGCAGAGTCAATGACACAACTTAGCCCCTTCCCATTCCAGATTTTTGGGGGAGCAAGCTGAGTGGCCAGCACCTACATCCCTAGTGCTCTGTGTTCATTGGCCCAGCCACCTATAGCAAACCACAGTTCAAGTTAATTCACTTATTGTAGTAGGTGTCAAAGATTAAATTATAACAATTTACTTAAAGACCTTAATTGGCTTTAGTTTTTATTCTATAATCAGGCAACACGTCACTCCATAAGACAGGACAAGTATCCCAATGAACTAAGCAGAGGAGGTTAGTTTTATAGACAGAAAATGGCTGAAGAAATTAGAAACAAAAAGCAGATTGGTCATTTCAAAGTTACTGTATTTATAAGGCATGAACAGGGAGACAGAATAACAGAAAAAAATGACTAGTTAATATCAGGTTACTTCAGCTTAACTTTTTTTGTGTAAGAATTAAAGCAGACGGAGAGGGAACTTGATTATCATGGAGTTTGTTAGATCTCTCTCATTCTGGTTTCCTGGAAGGCTAGATAAACCGCTTACTTTCATCTTGGTGGTGTGAACTCAAGCGCAAGTGACTCCATCTTGATTTTCACATGGTCTGCTGGGGCCTCCTGAAGGCACGTCATTCAAAACAATGGCCTCCCATGGCTTTTATTTAACAGAGGAATCTTCCTAGTCTTTTCTACACACACTAGCCACCTGCCCTCTTTAGGCCCCAAAGGACAAACTCCTTAATTCACCTTTTGAACTGCCACCTAAAAGAGAAAATGTCATTTTCCTGCCAAGCTACCACTGGCTTGTACCATGACAGGTATAGGAACAACCTGGAGCAATTCTAAGCCTCCCAGGAACAACATTACTGGGAATCGATGCTCCACATCCAGATCCTCATCTCTTCTTGGTCTTGACCCTCAGGTCTGCACAGCTATCAGTGAATACGACCTTCCCTAGTAGCAGACTCCAGTCATCATTAAGGCCAGCTCAACTACCACCCTATATCACTATTTCTCCACCTTGGCAGACTTGACATTTGGACCAGAGGTCTTTTCTCATAGGAAGCTGTCCTTTGCACCCAGACTGCTTAGCATCACCTCTGGCCTCTGATTTAGTAGCAAGTGCCATGCCCCTAGCTCTGTCAACCAAAATATCTCCAGACATTGCTGTGTGTCCTTTAAAGAAAAAATCGCCAAACCTACCTCCTCCACCCCCACCTGAGGATTTTCTCTTCTGCCTCCTCTTTTCTGTAGTCTGTGTGTGTGTGTGTGTGTCTGTGTGTGTGTGTGTGTGACTACTAGCCCTCGTCATTTCATTCTATAATTAATTCTTTATCTCTCTCTGAAGGCAAACTTGGTTTCCCCCAAAAAAGATAGTTCTATGCTGAACAGCACTACATCCCCAGTGCCTAGCACAGAGTAGGAGTTCAAAAAATCCTACAGAGGTTATCCATGGTTTTTAGATCCCAGGAATATTCAAAGACAAGAAGACATGACCCCAACCTAGGGTTTTAACATTTGGTCCTCCCCAAATTTGGAGTGGGAAGAACTGGATGGTGTGTTGTTCTTTGGAGCGGGGAAAACTAGACTTTATTCTTTTTGCTAACAGAGATGTTTTAAAAATTTTCAATTTGTGTTGGGGATTACTTTCAATAAATGTCTAGTTTGAGATCTCACTGAACTGTACCCACAGGGCTCAACTGCGTCATTCCAAGAGAAAGGATAGGGAGACATACTCCCCAAACCTCAAGGCACTGATTTACAATTGGTGAAACTCTCCGAATCTCATCTGATATTATTTACAATAACATTTCCTGTGAGTCCCCAATGGGTAGGCTCACAAGTGAAAACGTGCTTAACCATGGACGTGAAGGATTTGGGTGAGCCATGGGTTAGAGGCCACTGTAATTAGGGACGTGAGATGCTAGAGCCCAGAGGCAGATTCCAGAAAGATGGAATGAGTTGTCCCAAAAGTTTTGAAGAAGAAGCAAAAAAAAAAAAAAAAAAAAAAATACAAAAGTGGATTTCTGTTGGATAAGCAATACCCTTCCCTTCAGCAAATTCTATGTAAATAACCTTGACTTAGAACAACTCTGAAACAAATTGACCTTCTAATAGATAAATGGAAGCTTTGAGGAATTTTCTGAAGATTTTGAAAAGGAGCCTGGAGAGTTTGCAGAGTGTGCATGAACTCCACCCTCACTGATTAACGAGAGTGCACGTGTGCACGAGTGTGCGCACAGGCGACACTGCTTCTCCTTGGTCGTTGGGTTGTTCCACACTTCTGCATGGGCCCCGAGGAAGAGGAGAGAGTGGTGCCAATGAGACCTGAGCCAGCGGTGTAGTCAAGGAAGGCTGCTTCCCCGGTGTCCACCTCCCACCAGGATCTGGGGAGGCAGAATGGCATGGGCTAATCCCCCTCCCACCTTTGCCTGGTAACCCAGTGTCCTGCACAGATCCGTTGGCCCCAAAGTTTCTGCACTCATTCCTCCAACAGAGTTGTAAACAACCTTCAAGCTGAAAAACACATGTGGCAGAGAGTTGGACTGTGCTTCAAGAATGCTCAGGAGACTCTCCTGAGGTTAACTCTTCCTATGAAGGTGAAAGAAGCTGATCATCAGGGGCCCTCAGTCCCCAAATAAATCCCTTTTCCTAGTCCATGGGACCTGAAAACCTTTCCACACACATCAAGGCCTGTCACCATGGTTTGGATATAGTTTGAGTTTGTCCCTGAAGGTGCATGTATCAGAAGCTTGGTCCCTGGGGTGGTGATGTTGGGAGGTGTGGAGCCTCTAAGAGGCGGGGCCTGGCGGAAGGTAGTTAGGTCACTGAGGCTCTGCCCTAGGAAGGCATTAAGATCAGTCTCATGGAAACCAGTTCCCACAAGAGTAAGTTACTACAAATGAGGGAGTCCAGCCCTGGAATCCCTCTCTGCCTTCCTGTCTTGCCTGCTCATTGCTCTTGCAGGTTCAACTGATACTGTGATACAGCCATCACAGGGACATAACTGATAGGGCTACATGATCTTGGACTTCCAGCCTCCAAAATAGTGAGTTATATACCTCTTTTCTTTATAAATTACTCATCCACCAATATTTTGTTGTAGCAATGGAAAATGGACTAATAACACTCATCCTACCCCTCCCTGCCCCTCCCTAAGGTTCAGAAGGCCAATACATCAAGGAGATGTAATAAATTGCCCTCCAAACACTGTAAAGTGACAATTGCTCCTCTTTGAGATCATATCCACTGACGACACCCAGCTCCTTTCTACTATCCTTCAGTCAGGAGGTTAAAAGTAATTCCCTCAGAGTTCTATGAATCTTGACCATGGATCCCTGTGCATGACCTTCATGACCTCCTTCTGTGCTAGATGTATCTACCTCCCAACTCTAACTCCAAACTCCTTGAGGAAAGAGGTCACACCTTCCTTGCTGACCCACTCCATACCCATGTCCTAGGGCATAACAGGCTCATTATACATATTAAATTAATTCTCTCATTCATTAACTAATTTACTCATTAATCAGTAAAAACTCTTTAAAGCAGATCTTAATCAGTGGGTAAGATGGTGTGGTATGCCAATGCCCGTCCTGTGGGACCCAGTCCTCCTGGCTTCAGGCCACAGCAGGTAATGTCTCAAGTGTCCAGTACTACCAGGCATGTGTGGTTTCTACTTACAATACGGCCTGTGGCTAATCCAAAAATATGGTACTCTCAGCATGGTATGACCTCTATCCAGAGCCGTAAAAAGAAATCCCAGGTAACGTGGTTTGCTAAAGGCAGTTGTCAAGATCAAATAATAAGAGTAGAATTTCAGGGAGGTATAGATATGGGTCCAGGAATCTGGGAAAAACCTGACTTCAGGACTTCCTCCAACGTGTAAGATCTGCACCTGGACAGGCTAGTAACCATCACTACCACCTAAGTGACTCTTCCATTGTAGAGCCCAACATGAGAGCAGCTTGTGTCTTTTGCTGAGACCTCCAAGGCTCTAGAATATAATTTGCACAAGACACATCTAAGTGTCTGTTCTTGCAGCCAGACCTGCTAGACCAACCCAGGAGGATGGGAGAAAGAGAAGAAAACGTGAAAGATTAAAGAGAAGAAGCACCTATAGATTCCTGAAAGGGTTAGAGGACAAACTGAACCAGATTTGCCTGTCGTCCAGGATAAGTGACCTGTACCCCCTGCTGCCCTGAGGAACACAGGAGCAAAAACAAAAAAACCACTATGTCCACGTCCCACTTCACTGCCCCTTCGGTGCCCCATTCCCACATGCCTTGCTCACATTACTCCCCCATGCATTAGAACACAGGAAGGACTGGTATGAAAAACCTAAAACCACTCTGAAACCTGGAAATTCAAAGAACTAAACTAATGAATCAATCTGAGACAACCTATAAATCATAACTCATGTTCCTAACTGCAGATATGAGACCTGCAGTGACCAGTGACCCTTCCCCCAACAGACATGTTAAATCAGCCAAACACGAACAGGCTATCTAATCTAGCAGCCAGTTAGAACACAGTGATAACCAACATGAGAACCATTCCAAATAAATCTTACAACACATTAAGTTGGGCCCATAGAATATTAAAGCTCAACAGGTTTCATTAATTTCCTGTAGTAGAGTTGTTTATACAAAAAATGAACATAAATTCTGTTTGGGTGATAATCTCTTTGAATCCCTAAATCCTACTTTGGGTTATCAGTTTCGGAAAAATGAAGGAAGGAAACTAAACAACTTCAAACCCTGAATATTTTGTCAACTCCAGGCTAACTGAAGCCTTCTGATGGAATTCTCTTTTGTCTTCCTCCAAATATTGAGTTACATGGAAGTTTTCTGGTTGATAAACTAAATATGGCACAAACTTCATGGAGGACAATTCAGTGGAATCTCAGTGGGGAAGTTTTAAAAACGGTAATGTCAGGCTGTATTAAAGAACTTAGGGATTTTTCTCCTTCTCTTCTTCCTGTCTTTCTTTAACATGGCACTGCTATGCAACATTCTTTAAGTGGACCTAACCAACTGCAAATAATTGCAAGGCATTTTGACTCTTATTAAAACAGCTGGTTTTCTTACTGACAATACAAGCAACAGTGGCCTCTAAAGTTAACCCATTAACACCTGGACTTTCCCAGTTCCCAGTATTTATGAAATGTTACCTAAAAAAGTACAAGAAGACATTTAGGTAAAAATAAAGAGTAACTAGTGAGGCAACTTCAGGCATTTTGTTGAAATTTTATATTCTCTCCACCTTAACAGACCTCAATACAAAACACTTTTGGCAAAGTGACACTAACATTACCTGCAACTTTGACTCCAATCTCCTCACATTTTCCTAACTTAATCAGTTCTAAGTAACCTCAAGTCAAAGCAGCATAGGCTGGTTCTCTCTACACAGCCCTGCCACTCCCTATAAAATCCTAAATCAAGGCTCAGATACAAGACTACGCGGTGAAGCAATCTTATATACCTGTTCTGCAAAACAAATTACTCCAACACTTAAAACAACTGCTAAATTCTTTTGTTCATAATTTTGTCATGAATTGGGGAAGGGATCAGCTTGTGATCTCTCAGGCAATTGCATTCAGATGGTAGATGAGCTGCAGTCATCCAAAAGTTTGAGTGGGCTGAGTGTCCAAGATGGTGTACTCATGCAGCATGATGCTGGCTTTTGGCTGGGAGCTCGCTTGGGGCCATTACCTGAAGCAAGCCCTACATGTGCACTCTCCATGCAGATTGGACTTCACACAGCATGGTGAATGTCAGCTGGATTCCTGAGAGTGAGTGTTCCAAGAAACAGGAGCAGAAGCTCCCCAACCTCTTCCTACCTGACGTCAGAAGTCATGCAGTGTCTCTTCTGTAGCATTCTAATAGTTATAAGTGGGTCACTGAGGCCACTAAGATTCAAGGGAGAGGAATTGTCCCACCTCTCAGTTTAAGGAGCACCAAAAAGTTTATGGTAAGTTTTAAAATCTGCTGCATTGCCATCAGAAGTGATTTCCCCAATGTGAAGGCAACAGGCTTGGTTTGTGTCTTCCTCAGACAATGCCACCCTTTCCCATAGGTACTGTGATCTAGTAACACCCAGCAGCACTTATGCAAATACCATCATGGCACATTGAAGGAATTAAAATGGTTTTTCAAGATCAGGGACTTCCTTCCTCTGGAGAACCATAGATGGTAATAGTCACAGAGGTGAGGAACCAATCACCATGCTTTGCAAACTATTTAACAAAAGCATGTTATCAACACCAAAATTAGAATACATAACAGCCAATCAGTACCTCATGTTTCCATAGATGCTCTTGGTTATAAAGAAGATGGATTCCTATAACCTATAGATTCCTGGGATTCAAAGACATCTCAAATTTCTTATCATTTTCCCAGGGCCAGGTTAAACAATCCCAGGTCTGTCGTTTACTATCTGGATATCATCAGACAAGTTATTGAATCTTTCTGTATAATTTGTTGCTTGTCCTATAAAATAAAATAATAATGGTACCCTTAATAGGGTTGTTATGAAGCTTAATTAAAATAATGCAAAATTGGGGCTGGGGATGTGGATCAAGCGGTAGCGCGCTCGCCTGGCATGCGTGCAGCCCGGGTTCGATCCTCAGCACCACATATAAACAAAGATGTTGTGTCCACCGAGAACTAAAAAAAAATAAATATTAAAAAAAATTCTCTCTCTCTCTCTCTCTCTCTCTCTCTCTCTCTCTCTCTCTCCCACTCTTTCTTTTAAAAAAAATAATGCAAATAAACATTAGTAAGTTTCAGCTAAAAGGATGTGAGCCCTAAAATGTATACACAAAATAGTTCTTATTCACATGAAGATCCAGGAATGTGAACCTGGTTGCCATTGGCCTTGTTCCCACATGGTCATTCTAAATTTTCAAATTTAGCTCACAGTTTCAGAGTCCAAAAGACCAAAATCAGTCAGGCCCATCTATTCAGTCTGTAATGAAAGCTTCCTTGGGTAGGTCACAACACAGCAGGAAAATAAGAAGGGAACCAACCATATGCAGAAGGGGCCAAGCGTGTGGGGTGGCCTCACTATATAACAACCCACTTTCTCAAGAACTAAATCGTTCTGCAAGATTAGCATTAAGCACCCAATGACCTAATTACCTCCCACTAGGCCCCACCTCTTAAAGGGTCCGCCACTTCAATATTGCTACACTGAAGAAGAAACCTTCAAAACATCAACCTATGGGGACACCCTCAAACCATATCCAAACCATAGCAAGTACACAGATTCACTCTATATTATGGTTCTAGGGTCATGTCATCAACTGCATCTAACCAGCAAAGGGAAGAAGTAGAGAGAAAATCAGAGGATGCATGTCCATTCATTTAAAGTCCTCACCTGGAATGGAACACATCACTTCCCACTGCCATGGAGAGGACCTAGTTGGTCAGACCTCACTGCAAGAGAGTCTGGGAAATGTTGTTCTGCCATGTGTCTGGTTATAATTCTATTGTTCTAGGGGAAGCAGGAATTGAATTCTGTTAGACAGCTTGCATCTCCACCCTAAGACTCAATAAATGTATGTCACTGCTCGGATAACTGTTTTTATTGGATAGCCAGTAGATATTTGCTGGTTGCTTGAATAACTCAGTGGAAAGGAGGAAGAATGAAGAAGATGAATGTTACAGGATTAAAAAAAAAGAAGAAGAAATAATAATAGAGATGAGTATTGAAGAGAGCAATGAAAAGGGGTGGTACACACTTGCAAGGGTTCGAGGAAATGTTTTACACCCACTACAAGAGAAAACACTGCAACCAGACTCTTCCAGGGACCATTCATCAGGGCCCCTAAATGTACATAGAGTTTAAGTCTTTGATAGCCACAGCACCTGATTGTTTAAAAATCCCCTTGTGATCATCATACTCACAGAGTTGTAGAAAAATCCTCTCTTGCCTTAAACCCCAGGTTGTTTTAAGTTTTTAGTCTGAACTAATTTGAATTCTCAGCTTTGAGTGGGTTAAGGACTTGAAGAAAAAGTCTGCCACCCTAACTGCATCTGAGGAGTGTGCTAAATTCTCATTGATGGTAATTAGCATCCAGCTTCTTTACTCGGCCCATACAGTATTTTTAAATCAATTGCTCAGCATTAGTGATTCTGCTGGGATTGATTTAATAGTCTAATATGAAGTCTCAGCCCTTCTGTACAGGTTAATTACATGTGGTCTTATACATTCTAATTTAAGATACTGCCTTTGCAATTATCATCAGCACTAAAACAGAGCACTAGTAATGAAGTTGGGCTTGAATTTTTTTCCAGAAGTAATGAATTGAAAAACCGAAATGACTTTTAATTTCTTTGGCACTTACCATTTCAATTTCTCTTCTCTTCTGTAGAAAATATAAATCAGATCTCCTCCTTATTTCAGACTATTAGGAAAACAGGCAAAAGTGCATTTAAAAAAGGAGAAGGCTTTGATTTTGAAACAAGCAAGAGTTGCACTATTTAGGTTTGACAAACCAAAAGGGCTACCTTCCCCTACCCTAGTTTCTGGTTATGAATGTATTTAAGTATGAATTTCTGTATTTGACTGACACTAATACAATGTTTATTCTGTGGTAGGTATTGTTCTAGAATTTTATAAATACTAACAACCATACTGGCACATTAGTTACCCAGCTATGTGACAAGTGACCCCAAAATGCATTCACTTAAAACGACAAACACTTATTATCTCACAGTTTCTGTGGGTCAGGAATTCAGGAGAGGCTTAGGTAGGTGCAACTGGCTTAGGGTCTCTCACCAGGATATATCAAACTGGGTCAGGGTTACTGTCCTGGGGACCAGAGGATCCACTTCCAAGATCATTCATGTGGTTTTCAGCAGGCCTCAGTCTCTCAGCGTGTGGAACTCTCTACAGGCTGCTTGAGGGTCCTCACTATACCACATCTAGACCCCAAGCAAGTGAGCCAAAAAAAGAGAAAGACATCCAGAGAGGACAAAATTGAAGCCACAGTATCTTTTATAACCTAATAATGGAAGTGATACACCACTACTTCCTTCTGCTGCTGTGTTCTATTGGTCACACAGAAAACTCTGGTACAATATAGGAGAGAACCGCATGTGGGTGTGAATATCAGGCGGTAGGAACCATCACAGGCTAGAGTGGCTGCCAGAGTAGGTATTATCATTATTCCCAACTTACAAATGAGACAATTAAGGCACAGACAGGTGAAATACCTTGCCCAAGGTCACTGTTAATAAATGACTGAACCAAGATTTGAATCTGGTTGGTCAATCTAGCTCCAGAATCCAAGCTTTTAACAACTTCTTATACATAAAAGTGTCCACTCAATGTAATGCCTGGTTCATAAGCAGTTAATAGCCAGTCAATCATGTTTGTTCTAAATGAAGAGCTGATAGGAAAATTTTGCTGAGAATAAAAGCTCTAGACTATTCATCATCATCATAAAAAATAACTCCTTAATGCCCCATGGTATCTGTTGTTTGAGGTAAAATACTCCCATTTTCCAGGAATTATTACTGAAAGATCAGTATAAAACCATCACTGTCACTAGATTCTTTTGCAATATTGTACCTCCCACTACACGAGTCATCTATTTTTTCCAGTTCAAACTCCTGGAAAGACAAGACCCTAATATTAACTCTGCCCTGCACAGTTGACACCAGAGGAGGTCCAAGGAGTCCCCAGAGAGGACCTCAACTCCGGATGAGTGGGATTTTTGACATACGTCACAGAAATGCATTTAAGGACATGTCTGTTAGAGGCACAGAAAGAAATTTATTTAGAAAAGCAGAGATATTCAAGGGAGAAGGCAGGCCATCACAAGCGTGAGAGACACTTTGGGGGTCCTGGGGATCTTCTAAAGGAAACTTGAGGAAGGGTGGGTACGGGAAGGTGAGCAGGGATGACACCAGTGTGGTGATCCCAGACAGTCTACTGTGGCTGGAATTCTCAGGATCCTTAAGGTGATGTTCTCTCCACTGTTCAATAGGTAATGTTGGGAAAGTACCCTATATTACAGGTTTCTGGGAAAATACCCTATGTTATAGTTTTGATATCTTCCTTTTCTCAATCTATTCTAAAAATACAAATATGGAGGGGGATAATTACAGAGCAGTTGTTGTAAGTGGGTGAATCTTCAGTAACGTTAAGATTGTGAGTAAAGATTTGTAGATTTCCCAGGAATTCAGGAGCGAGAACGGGATTAGGAAGGAAAGGCACTAGTATAAAGCTTTCAGATTGAGTTTCCTTTTCCTTGTCCTCTCTGCCTATCATTTTGTTTCTTCAATTCTCCAACCTCACAGTGATATTGCTTGTGTTAAAAATCCCATTCTTAATGATCCTCAGACTTCCCATCCAAGGGCCATGCAGCCCAGTCCCTTCCAGTGTCCCGTTGTCAGTTTTAGCATCAGATGCGTGCCTGCACACCTGTACAACACCATAGACCAGCCCGGACCACAGACCTGAGTCACAGAAGGATCGGGCATCTTGGGTCTTCCACTGGGTCATGAAAGGGATTTTGCTTGCCAATATTCTAGGCACTTAACACATAATACCTCATTAAATTTCCCTATGTCCTACAAATATAATAATGAAAATAGTAATCATAATACAACTAGGCACAGTGATGCACACCTGTAATCCCAGCTGCTCAGGGATGCTGAGATAGGAGGATCTCAAGTTCAAGGTCAATCTAAGACAACCCAGTGATTTTGCCTCAAAATAAAAAAATAAAAAGGGTTGGCGATGTATCTCAGTGGTATAGCATCCTTGGATTTGATCCCCAATTCCAAGAAAAAATAAAGGTTTAAAAACAATCTTCATCATAATTCATAGCTAGAAGAGATTGGAAACTAAACATGTGCCAAGCTCTATATCAAGTGTATTATATGCATTAACTCATTTAACCTCTCACAAACCCAAGATAAGTTTTATTTTTTGTTCCTAAATTATGAAGAAAGAGCCTGAGGCTCAGAAAGTTAAATGATTGGCACAACATTACAGAGTGGGGACTCAAACCTGGATATATCTAAGGACAAAGACTATCTCCTTTCCACCTTAAAAAGGAGATCCAGAGGGAACCATTCTCCATTTTTTACACAGTATAGCTGGATGCTGCTCCCAACCTACCTTGGGGCCTGTCCTTTCATATCCAAATGTACAGTCAGAAGATTTTTCTCAACAAAAAACATTTCCTCCCTAGAAGAGATTCTAGAGCCAGGTGTTAAAATTGCTTTTTTCTAAACCTTCTCCACTAGCAAAAAAAATAAAATAAAATAAACAGGGGTTAGTAAGCCCTCTTGAAGGGCCAGATAGCAAAGATTTTCAGCCTCTATTAAAACTATTCAACTCTGCCATTGTAGAAAAGCAGCCATGAACAATACACAAATTAATGAGCATGGCTGTGTTCCAATAAAACTTTATTTATGGACACAGAAATTTGAATTTTATATAACTTCTTCATGTCGCATAATAGTCTTCTTTTGATTGTTTTTTTTCAATCATATAAAATTCAAAATCCTTGCTTAGTCCATGGGCCATACAAAAACAGATGTCCATGGTTTGCTGATCCCTGCAATATATAACACAGGATGTCAGAAATTCTCCCAATGAGTTGAGCGACTGGATTTTATCAAATCAACAAAAAGCCAGTTCTTGAGCAAAGTATTGTCTCAAGGAGTCATTTGGGACAAATGCATGAAATAATCTCTCACTTTTCCTATGCTCTCTGGAGGGTATGATGCTCACCCACAAAATCACCCTCTGTGACAGAGACCTGGATTTCCATCTTGTGTCTCTTGTCAGTTATAACAGAAGGAGCCCTGGTGACCTCTGTGCCCCACACCCAGGAAACAGAAGATTTTTAATGAATGTTAAATTAAGTAAGAAAAAAGGAAAGAAGGAAGAAATGGAGCAAAGGAAGAAGGGAGGAATACAGGACGATGGGAAGGAGAAGGGAAAGAAAGAGGCAAGGAGAAGGCAGGATTTGGACTCCTTCCTCTCAGGTGTTTCCCTGGTGTATTTCAACAATTTGTTTAATAGGGGAGTCTCTAATAACGTAAAAGTCAATGACTCACTCCTTATCATTTCAGTAATGTGCTATTTCCCCGAGATATCATCTTCACTTCCTGTTCAACTACCTTTTATAATAATAAGGAAAATCATTCATATCTAGGCATATGTCTAGGGAGACATGTTCTAGAATTTTAAGACAATGAAGATTGTGTTCTATCTTTTCAGCCAACGCATTAAACTGCCCCTGAAACACGGGAAAGATAACCAGGCTTCCCACAGTACATAGTACAAGTTCCTGGGACAATGGAACCAATCCCACCAGACACTGTCTTTTTTCACTTTGGGACCTTGGGGATCTGGCACTAGAAAGCATTCAATAAATGTTTTGTGGAATGAATGGAAAGTCAATGAGGGAAACGTTTCACCTTAAGAGAATTAAAACCCATTCTCTTCAAAGCAATAGCACTGAAGCCAGGTGGGTGTTCCTGGAAGATAAGAGATGCCTGGGAGAGTTTTACAGCAAAAAAAACAAATGTAGGTGTTGCCAGATGTCAGGGACAGCAAAGCCAGAGGGGTATTCCTATTCTTACAACAAATACTCCCCCGTACAGATGATTGGACAATGATCCAACTAGATTTACCTCTTTGTCCAAATGAGAAAGTAAAACGTTAAATTGCCCCAGGCTTCAATGGGGCTGAGTTAGAATCAACATTTTTTGGTATAAAGGAAAAAACACCAGAGTCAAAAGACCACGGTCAGATCAAAGTTGGAACTACCGCTGAAGTCAGTTTTCATTTAGCAAAGAAAATTAAACTAGGCCTCTAGCATGAAAAAAAAAATCATAATCATCTCTTTTTGAGTATGTGCACATTCTTCCTTTAGCCAGTATACAACTCATTTCAGCCATAATGATCTGATGCTTTTCTAACACCCTCAACTTGCCTGAGGTTCAACCAATTGTCACCAAATAAACACAGGTCAGAAATGGAACAGCCATTAGTTTCTCTGTGTGTAGAAATCAGTGCAATTTCCCAACCAGAGCACCCACAGGGTGGGGAAGGTGACTTTTGTATTAAAGAGGAGACAAAATCACACAGAGTTGTTTCTCTGAGCACCAGCATGCATGCTCCCCTGGCTAAGGTCAGTGGAACTGCCTCGGCAGGTGGGATGGGACCGCACAGGAGGCTGTGAAGTTCGGCCACACAGGGCTGGCGCTCTGGTCTCCTCTGGGGCCTGGTGTTGGAAGAGAGAGGGGAAAACATGGGACTGTTTCTTTTTACCTGACACCCTTCTATACAGGTTTTTTTAATATAATACAACTTAGTTATATAAGATTTTCCTTTATAAAGATATAAAGTAGGTACAGCTTTCTAGCTATATGATCTGAAATAAATCTCTTCATTTTCTCCTGTTACCTACCCTACAGCACAGATCTGAAGAGAGGCCCAGTCTGTCTGCCTGATCTCCAAATCTGTTTGTTCTTTCTTTCAGCTACACTGTGTTGGTCAGATTTTCATTACTTTTACAAAATACCTGGGAAAATTAGCTTATAAGGAGGAAAGATTTATTCTGGCTCCCAGTTTTTGAGGTTTCAGTCCACGGTTGGTGCCCCACTGCTTTGGGGCCTGTGGCCACGGCAGCACAACCCAGCCGAGAACCTGTGGGGGGGCAGAGCTGCTCCCCTCATAGTCAGGATGGAAAAAGTAAGAGGAAGAGGTTGGGGTCCCATGGTCCCCATTCAGGGCACTCCCCTAATGACTGGAAAACCTCCCACTAAGCACCTCTTCTTAAACTTTCTACCACCTTCCAGAACACGTGGGCCTTCAGAGCTGCCTGCAGCTCTCCTCAGCAGGCCTCCATGGTCCTGGCATCTCTGTTGTCTTGGAGTCTCCACTGCAGGTCTGCCTCACTCTCACACTCAAAAATTATAGATCCTGCCACTGGTTCCCAAAGGGGACGAAATGCATTCAGTCCATCTTCAAAAGTCCCCAAAGTCTTAACTATTCCAGCAAAGTCCAAGTCCCAAGACTCCTCGAGACTCAAAAGAAAACTGAGCTGTGAGCCCCTGAAGAAATCAGAAGGGAAGTTATATATTCCCAAGATAAAAGAGCCCAGAGTAAAAATTCTCATTCTAAAAGGGAAAAAAAAAAAACAGGAAAGTAGCAAAGAAAGACAGGGAACAAAGCAAGACCAAAATTTAGCAGGGCAAACATTAAATCCTCAGTCTCCATGACCAGCATCTCAGGTCCACTGTGGCAGCATGTGGGCTCCTAAAGGCTTGGGCAGCCCCATCCCTACAGCTTTGCCTACGCCCACATAGCCACTCACTTGTGCAGGTTTTGCATGCTGCCTGCACCTCTCCTCAGCAGGCACTCCGTGGTCCAGACATCTCTGTTGTCTTGGAGTCTCCGGGCAGGTCTGCTTCACTCTCACACTCCACACCTCACCCAGTCAGGAGATTCTTCTAGGGACTTGTAGTGGTTCATTTGAATTGTCAACTTGATTGGATTAAGTGATGCCAATAATGAAGAGGCTTCTGGGTGGGTCAATGAGGGTGTGTCTTGAAATGATTGGCATGTGGGATAGAGAAGTGAAGTGGAGCCTAGGCAGCTCCATAAGAGGATTAGATGGAATAAAAATTGGAAGAACAAGGAAACAGCAGCAGGTAGAAGCTCAATTCTTCTTGAATGGGTTCTTGATTGCTGCTGCAATCATCTGAAGATATCAGACTCTCACTTCTCCATCCAAAGCTGACTCTGCCAGTGATTCTCTGGGGAGTTTCCAGAAGCCTTCTGTCTTGGACTAGGGTAGCACTCTTGATCCCTCTTGCTCTGGGGCTTCAGCCTCTTAGAGTGTGCAGCTACCGGTTTTTCCAGCCCTCCAGCCTGCAGATGGCCATTGTGGACTACCCAGCTTCTGGTTGTATAAGCCAATCTAATAAATTCCCTTTTTATAATCATACTTCCTATTGATCCTGTTCCTCTAGAGAAGCCTGACTAATACAGACTCCAACCCTGCAACACACTGCCTGGCCTCCAAGGTTTTCCTTTTAAATGTTGGTGGAAGCTTCCACAATCCCATCACTCATACATGCCTGCAATTGACCAGCATCATCTGGTCAATTCCAATGTCTGCCATCAGTGTGAGCTACACCTGGGCCACTTGAAAGATGACTGCAGTGGCCACTGGGTTCTTTGCTGACTGAACACGGACAATAATTCCCTAGATGCTTTTTGTGCTAGCAGACCCCCTAGGGCTCTCTTCTCAAAAAGTCTCTGCTCAGGAAAGTTTTTGAAGCAAATTTGCATTTTATATCTCTGAGCTGTAATGGCTGTGGCTTTGCCAATTCCTGAGATTCCCTTCAGGCATTTTTTTTTCCTATTGTTTCAGTGCAAAGCACTTGGGTTCTTTTTAATCATCTTAATCTCTTTAGCAACTGTATCCTCCTTGACTACACCTTTAAAAGCACTCATTTTCTGGACAAAGTGAAAGTTTCCCAAATCTTTTCTCCTCTATTCCTCTTTGCTCCTGATTCTCACTATAAATTTGGCTAAAACCAGTCAGTGATATCCATGTCACTGCCTGAATGTTGTATCGCCTTGAAATTTCCTCTGACATCACCTTCACGTTCAGCCTCCCTGTAAGTCCCAGGGTATAGCACAAAGCATGGAAATTCTTTGTCGTAGTTTAACATAGTCACACTAGACTTGCCTTATTTCTAATTCCCAGTCGAGTTCTTATTCCATCCAAAACTTCATTGGTATAGCTTTTATTGTCTGCATTCCAATCAGCATTATGGCCTTCTGAGCCTCCATCAGAACTGCCCATTAAACTCTGGTGATAGCATTCTAGATTTTTCCTCAAAACTTTCCCAAATTCCTCCTGCAAACCAGTTCCTAAGGTTGTTTCACATTGTCTTGGGTATAGCAACAACCGCCTCACTTCTTGGCACCAATATTCTGTGTTGTAAGATTTCTCTTACTTTAACAAGATACTTGAGATAATTAATAACATATTCTTGCTCACAATTTTGGAGGTTTGGGGTTCATGGTCAGTTTCCCCCCTCGCTTTTGGGATGGTGGTGAGGCAGCAAATCACGGAAGGGAGCATGTGGTGAAATAAAGCTGTTTGCCTCATGGCAGAATGGAGGAGAAGAGGAAGGGGTGGGATCCTACTATCCCCTTGGAAGGTTCACCCCCAATGATCAGAAGACCTCCCCCCAGGTCCTACCCCTTAACATTCCCACCACCCTCCAACAGTATCACTCCAGGGAACAAGACTTCTCTACACATGGGACTTTGAAGAATTTTTAAGATCCAAATTGTAGCAACATCTCAGCATCCTTTGCTTTAGGTGCCCATATGACTCAGCTGTAGCTAAGGGACTATGAGGTCCATTCACTTAGAGCCTCAGTGCTCTCTCCCTGCAGACCAGCACAATTATCTTGGAATTCATATGCAGAAAATGGCAGAATCAAAGTTTGGGAAGGTCTGGTGTGTTTGTCAGCTTATTGTTGCTGTGACAAAAATACTGACAAGGACCACTTAGAGGAGGAAAATGTATAGAGGTTAAGTCCATGGTCAGTCAACACCATGGCTCTGCATGGTGGAAGGAAACAGAGGAGGAAAGCTGCTCAGCTCATGGCAGACAGGATGCACAGGGAGAGTGAGGACCTGAGACAAAATATAATCAACCCCAAGGGCACACTTCCAGGGACCTGTTTCTTCCCATCATGCCCCACCCACAGTTACCACCCAGTAATCCATTTCAAATTATTAATCTAACAAATTGATTACATGACAAATCTCATAATCTACTTTCACCTCTGAACATCCCTGCATTGCCACATCTCATTTCTAAACCATTATACTTGGGTTCCTTATGCCTCCTTGGATGATAACCACCTACTATCAGGAACACCATTTCAGAGGTTGAGATAGGTGGCTTGGGATACCAAAGCAAAGTACCTCCAAAATGATAAAAGCTTCAGAGTCCACAGAACCTGGGTCCACCTTACATCCTGGTCCATGTCTTCTCTAATTCCTCTCTAGACAATCATCTGCTGTCACCCTCCCTTTGATCTGTTCTACAAATCACTGCCAAATTAAAGTCCTTCAAATTCACATCATCTCACTGCTCAAAACCCCCGGCCCAAGGTGAGGCAGAACATCATGGAGGAAGCAGAACATCATGGGCATAGCAGGGGAAAGCAACTCAGAACATCACACTAGGAAGCAGAGAGAGAGGTAAACTCCCCTCAACACAGATTATATTTTATTTGTTAATCGAACAAATTGATTACATTACAAATCTCATAATACTATATATACATACATATATGTATATGTGTGTGTGTGTGTATATATATATATCCCAAATATATATATATATATATATATATATATATATCCCAAAGACACCCCTAATGACCCACCTCCTCCAGCCACACCCCATCTGCCTACAGCCACCATTCAGTTAATTAGGGGATTGGTGCACTAATCACACTAAGATTCTCATAACCCAATCAATTCACCTCTAAACTTTATGTCTTACTCATGAGCTTTTAGGGGAAAGGTCATATCTAAACCGTAACCACACAATAGAATAAAATCCAAGCACCTCTAAAATCTCACCTGGTCACCTCTTTTCTTATCTCAGTATTTCTGTAGAAAAGCATCCCTCAGAGGCACACAAAGGGGCAATGACCAGGACAGGGTCATGTAGTAGACAGAGCAATGCCTGCATTCCTGCCTCTCTGTCCAGGATACTCTGGGTTCTCCTCCAGAGTGAGCCAAAAACGATCTGTATTACAATCCTGGGAAAACCATTTTCTCTCTCAGGTTCTATAACTTGATTTCTAAAAAGAGAAAACAGACTCTAAGATCCCAAAGATTCTTTGACCCAGTCTTTTTCTTTACAATGTGTATTCCACAGAACATTCAAGAGACACAGCGCAAATTAATGATCCCATGAACAAATATATTTGGAAAACGCTACACATGATATCCTTTTCCTAGCAAAGGTTTTGGAAAGTCCTGCATTTTAAAAAAATCGCTTCACTTCAACTATTTCTCAGATGTAGTTAGCCTACGAATTTCTCCTTCTGCCCCTTATAGTATAACCCAGAACTGAAAAACTAATGCTCATAGCACACATTGACTTGCAGAGTTCAATTTTTTAATGTCAATATCCCATTTCTGTAGATAGATTCCTTGTACCTAAAGGACAAAAGGCTTTGAGAATTCTTGAATCTAAATTAGAAAGTCTCACAGATGATGATGCACTTGCCTCTCTTAAGGCCCCACACGTCCACACTCCAGTCTTCCTTATTCTCTGAATGCTCCAAGAACAGGACCACAAGCACCAAGCATCACACACACACACCCCACATGGGGCTGATCCCCAGTTGGTTCATGGAGTCATGTACTGATTCTCAATGCTATTCAAAAGAATCCCCTTTTGGAAGATTCTCTCCAGAAACTGCAGCAGATTTCCAAAATATCTTCTTTAATGGCATGCCTTTGCCCTTTGTGGAAGAGATTTGAGTTTTTAAACAATAAAAATCTCTTGGAGCCAAGGTGAGTAACACATTGGTGTGATAAAGCTGAGAAATGCTGATCTGCAAAAAAAACTGAAGAAGACAGTTCACCTCACCTTTTAGTCAGGCCACTCTCATCTGCCTCCCAGGTCTCTGGAACGAAAAGAGTCATTCCAACCGAGATTCCCCTAGGCATTCTAGAATATCTGAGCTGCCTGTGGCTCCGGAATGGCCAACAATTATGTCCACTAATTTGTTTTGCTCCATTATTCATCTCCTTGTCTGAACAGAGATGCAATGACCCGGTGTTTCTTGGGCTGTGAGTTCTCCCGGGACCCTTTACGTTTCTGTCGCCAGCTATTGTTCTGAATTCAGAAGACTATCCCCAGATCCCTGTCTTTAATTGAGCAGAAGCCTTTCGAACACCTCCTTTTCTTCCCCTCTCCCCTCATCTCCTGCTCACCATCACTCTGCCTCTCTGGCTTTGATCCCAGGGTAAGGATTGTTTTGTTTTGTGAATATTTTTCCTGTTATTCGGTAGTCAGCCTGCGCCTTTCCTTTCCTTCAAATAACATTTAATTGCTTTAACACAACTTTTTCAAGGAGCCAGTGGAGTGTTCTTTGAAGATCCAAATGATCCTCAAAGCTGGTCTCCCAAAGTGGTTGAAAATTTGTGCTGACTTTTAATAACCAGAACATGAAACAAAGGAAAGAAGTTTTATATCACCTTTTTCTGAGAGCATTTTAACTGTGGCTATATAACCAAGGACCAACAGAGCTGGAAGGTAACGTAGAGGTCATGGATTCTTAGTGGGCTCCAAACTGCCAAAGCTGTAGAACTCACATCAAACAGACGTTTGCAGAATCTCAGAATAGGAAACAGAGAAAAGAGAGGAGGGGCTCCCAGGACAGCCCAAGTCTTCAGATTGGCCTTCAATGC
The DNA here is from genome assembly GCF_045843805.1 of Urocitellus parryii. Classification (NCBI taxonomy): domain Eukaryota; kingdom Metazoa; phylum Chordata; class Mammalia; order Rodentia; family Sciuridae; genus Urocitellus; species Urocitellus parryii. Next base: position 266,709,671 of record NC_135531.1, on the reverse strand, counting down.
TTCATTATTTACAAAGTATTTGAAGATCCCTGCCCTTGATCACAATTTTAAAACACTTTAGCCAGGCATGGTGATGCACTCCTGGAATCCCTGCTACTTGGGAGGCTAAGGCAGGAGGACCTCAAGTCCAAGGCCAGCCTGCAACATAGAGAGACCCTGCCTAAAAACAGAAAAGGGTTGGAGATGAAGCTCAGTGGTAGAGCCTCCTGAGTTCAATCTCCAATATTACAAAAAAATAAAAATAAAAAAGACTTCACAGGTGAAGAAAGTGAGATCCAGAGAAACTCAGTAAATACTTACCTGAGCAAGAGGAGACAGAACCTTTAGCTGCCAATACCTGCTGCAACCCACACCCCTGAACCTGGCCACGTGCCTGAAGCACTGGGGAGCTGGCTTAGAACACAGATTTGTAACATCACATGCTGCCTTATAAACATGTACAGTTATTATATTAATCAAAAAAATTTTAATGTTTAATAAGACAGAAATGTTAACTATCCTGATTTAATCTTTACACATTATATGCATGTATTAAAGTGTCACACTGTACCCCATAATTTGTGCAACTAAAACAATAATTTTAAAAACAAATAAATATAAAACACATATTTGGGAGCCCTGATCTCTGAGAATTCTGATTCAGTAAGTCTTTAATGAGGACCTGGAATCAGCATTTTTGAAGTTCCCTGTGATTGCTGTGGAGATCCAGGGTTCAACACCACACATCCAAACTCTCCAGCCTCGGAGCCTTGGTACCAAAAAGCAATCGATTGTTCTGAAGGAAAGAAAGAAAACACACACACACACACACACACACACACACACACACATACACACACACACACACACACACACACACACACGGAAGAGCCTACATTTGATCATAAAATGACAGAATATATTTGGACTGTTTTAATCAGGTCCAAAAATTAATTAGTGGGATAAATTGGTTATTTACAATTTGTCACTCAGAGAGAATTCAAACAACATTTTATGTCCCTAGATATTTGCTTGGCATTTTATTATCAATCCCTGAGCAGAATCTTAAAAGTTTTACTTTTTACTAAATGGTTTTTCATGCATTACCTTTTTTCAGTCTACTCTACAGTCCAAAATATGGGTAAAACTAGTCTTATTTTCCCTATTCTGTAGACAATACAAGTGAGATTCACAGAGAGAAATGGCATGCCAAGGAAACATTGCTAGTCCAGTGTCCCTTCTTCCTACCCCAATGCCACCATGAACAGGATGGAACCCAAGCCTTTGCACTCAAAGAAATCCCTCTGCCACTGAGCTGCTACACCCCATCCCCAATATGCCTTCTTAATGTACCAAAAAATAGATCCATGTTTCCAGAGCCTCCTCTTTTCTGCTCACTCCAGCATAATCACAAATGATATTATAAAATGAAAAACTCAATAACTCTAATAGCTATTAAAAAAACACCATTGATGCTCACAGCCAGGACTTCATGATGTTTATTCTAATGTCCTCATTTACCACTACACTATCATTGTAAAATGAAAACCATTCAACAGAATTGTTTCCTTTGACTTTCTGAAATCAATTTCCACTTAGCCGAGGAAGTACAGTAGTAGGTTAAAACTCAAAATGAGAAAAATCTACATCACAAGCTATTCATCAACAACAACAAAAAAAATAGATATTTATTTGAATTTTAAAAGGAAATAGAACTTGTTAGGAATCCAAATAAAAGGAAAATCTGCTTAAGAAACGTAAGCCTTTCATACTTGGGTTACATTCGAGGGAATCAGGTTGGCCATGGCCTGAGGCAATTGATGGGGGTTTTTTTTGTGGGGTTTTTTTTTCCCTCTCATCATGATCAATTGCACATCAATAAACTCCATTGCACATGTTGCAATTCAACTTGATTATTATGCTGGCTAAAGTCATTGTTCCACTCCAGGGATTTATCATTTTGGTCACAGGAGCTTTGCCGTTGTCTGCCCAATTCTTTTTCGACACCAGAGAGGAGAAAATTGCTTTGACTGACCTTTTGATGCCCTAGGTTTCCTGTACATGGACTCAGCCTTGCTCCCCACAGGAAGAGGGAAAAGTCCCTGAATACCAAAATCTTTTCCAATCAGAAGGGAGTTTCGTAGTACTTCTAGCAATCCTTCTAAGTCATCCTTTCTTTTGTTTGTTTGCCCTGTATCTCTGTTTAACTGGGCCCCTTAAAAACAGTTCTAAGGAGCATCTGCCGTAGACATGCAGGGACATGCTGGCGCTCACTAAGTTCCTGGCCATAAGGAACAGCAGCCATTGAACTGCTTAGTCATGTCTGCTTGCAATTGATAAAGAGCTGTAAGGGGCACTAGCCATAGACTTGCTTAGCAATGACTGGTTACAATTGATAGGGAGCCCAGCTCCATGGACATGTGCAAAGAACATACCCAGTTGCAATTACATCATCTCACTGGACATAACCAATGGACATTGACTTTCACTGGGTGTAACCAATCACCAATGTACACCACCAACTTGGAACTGTATTTCAATTGCTGGGTCCTGCCACATTGAAGAGTTTTGCTCCAGGGACATCAGTGAGACTGGCCACCTTGCTGTCGACCCCTGGACTGACTCCACTATTTGCTGACATCCAGCCATCTGCTAAAGACAACCACCAGACAAGGACAATGTCTGCTCTTTAGCTAAGAAAAATCATGTGGCATTGGAGGTATTTTGGGGCTCGATTGTGTGATTTGCTTATAGTGTTTAACTAGCATTCATTGAATGTTAGTTGGGGTGCTCCTGCACACCCAACAATTTTTGCATTAATTGTTTAATTATTAAATTAAACACTAATTATTAGTAGCACCACTCATGACAGGGTCTTGTCCTGCCCCATAAGAAAATGTATCCAGAGGACACAAATTTAAAAAAAAAAAAAAAAGGAAACTGGATTGAAGAGGGATTTGGTGAGGGGGGAAGAGCCCCTGGGTCAGGGTCTGGGGAAGTGCTGGGGACTGAGTTGAATGGGTTGGTGTCACACTTATGTGATTCTTTCAAGGTATATCCTGGTGTTGTATCATAACTTAAAATAATTTTTTGCAAGCATATAAAGCTGGGTTTATTTTAAAAGGGGTAACAGACCTCTTGGGAGGGAGAAGCTGGTACCCTAGTAGCCCAAGAAGCAAGTCATTCTGCCTTTTTTATATGTCCTAGGCTTCCTTTGTTCTCCTGCTCTCTTCCCCTTATCTTTCTTCTTCCTGTGGACTTGACTAGGCCCAGGAGATGCTCAGTGTCATGGTGTAAGGATAGCCTTAGGACTTAGCCTAAGCAACTCCATTTTTAAACTCCACTTTAAAACCTGCAGTCTCACCAGGCATGCCTATGGAGCCCTCCAACATGATCATCAGGCTTAGCCCTGACATAAACAAGTCACTTCTCCCCACCTTGACAAGCTCGGAGTGAAGTCTGTCATGTTGCCCTCACCACAATAAGGGGGAGAGGCAAGAAATCAGGATGGGGACCACCAGACCAGATGCTTTAACCTCAGGGCAAATGATGTCACTGAGAAATCCCAGGGCAGCTGTTAGGAATTGAAAGGTGGTCAGAAGCCCCAAAATTTAGTATAAATGATGGAGCAAATGTACAGACATTCAGCCAGCCGACATTGATGCCCTCACGCTGGAGAGCCTGCTGAGGACCTGGACTGGCATCCCAACTCTTCTCATCGTTTGTCTGATCCTCTGCATCTTCCTCACCGCTCTCAAACTCTACAGCCACACCTTGACCCTGGAGAGAACTGCAGCTTCTCCCTGTGACCCTCTCTTCAACCATCCATCAGCTCCACCCCAGGAGAAGCCAGCCTCAGTCCCTGAACTGATTACCGTGGTCTGAGTGAGTGTGCATCTGCTGGACTTGGAGCCTAAGGCTTGAGATCAGACCTGGCACTTGAACTTAGCATGCAGAGAGAATGTCTGTCATGAGCCTGTCATGATTAAGAGTGTCTGCAGTGTTTAGAATTAATCTAAACACTGGTGGGGATGTTTGCTGTGGGTTGATTATGTCTACTGCAGTGCCTAGCGTTAAGGATTGTCATTTTCTTGATTAAGAACCTATAGAGTGAAATTGTATTGAGTGATTTGAGTGAATAAAGCTTTGAAAAGAAGCGTGTGGACATTCTTCATTTCTCCCCCTTGTTCAACTGCACAAGTCGAACCTTTGCCCATCACGACAGATGGCCAAAAGGTGGGAAAGAGGTGGGCTGAAGAGGAGTGAAGAGGCAGGAAGGAGGTGTAATTAACAAGTCCCTGTAGGGAGGTACAATCCCTGGGACAGTTTGCCTTAGCAACAGGTTGGAGCCGGGCAGGTTATCTTGATAAGGGTGGAGGGAGAGCTCTGAAGGAATTAACATTTCAATCCCTCCTTTCTCTAGATCCACCCCTGCCCATCTGCCTGTCTAATTCTGGCTTCATTTCCTCCTCCAATTTTAGGATAGCCTTACTCCTGTAAGGAGAAGGCGCCAGGACCCTCTGGCTGCTTTGAGCTGAGAGGAACAACCGGTTGATGTGAGCTGGCCAAGCAGTTTGGAGTTCTCTTTTAGAAGTTCCCTCAAGACAAACAGAGCCAGGCACAGTGGCATATTCCTGTAATCCTAGTGGCTCAGGCTCAGGAGGCTGAGGGAGGAGGATCATGAGTTCAAAGCCAGCCTCAGCAAAAACAAGGTACTAAGCAACTCAGCAAGACCTGGTTTCTAAATAAAACACAGAATAGGGGTGGGGATGTGTTTGAGTGCCCCTGAGTTCATTCCCCAGTACCTGCCCCCCCCCCAAAAAAAAAAAGACACAATTAGTAAAACAATATAGTGGAGGTGCAGGAATAAATACATAGATCTCAATATCTTAACACAGGTCAATGTATCTACCCCACTGACCCCTCACTCCTCTCTCCTGGAGGGCTATCTCTTTGATTTCCCTGTGAACACCTGAGCTTAGTGTTGCATCTCACAACTAAACCAGTCAGGGCCACTCCAAGTGAATCTGGGGAATAAGTAAGGACACAGACACAGAAAGTACCTTTTCTATGGGTTCAATGATGGCTCCTCAGCTGCAGCTCCCACAAGGGGGCTTCCCTTTTATTGGGAAGAAGTCATTCAAATGAGGCAAGAGGTAAGATTACAAAGGAACAACTGAGTGTAACTCAACCCCTCACAGGTGACACCTTCACCTAGAGCCACGCCTCATTATCTGAGTGGGGTATCGCCCAGGTTACTGCTGCCTGGCACTGCTGCGCCAGACTGAAGGCAATAACTGGTCAGAACCTAGTGCTTCAGGATTTAAGGGCATGTGCATCCAGGGCAGCTCCTGGCATCTTAGAATAGGGCATCACCTGATAGTGCTTAATGATTATTTGTTGAACTAATAAACTTTAGATTGGCAACCAGGTTCCGAAAGGAAGAGGAAACATTCTTTGAATAATGAAGGAAGTACAAGAGAATCAAAGGAGAAGCTGAGATATAAAGGGGAAGGACTGCAAAGGATGGAGCAGAGGCATCCGAAGAAAAACGCCTAATAGGGGTTGTTTATTGCTTCTGTAGTTTAATGAACTTCTGCGTCTCACCAATCTTCAGTAAAGCCACAGCTTCACAAAACACATGCAAATATACTACATTACCTATGAGGAAGAGATGGGTTGGGCTTGCAGGAGCATTTTGTGTGAATTCTTCTAACAGGTATATATTCATGTATTCCAAGTACATACTTTTGACTCCGAAATTCTACGATTCATTCTATACCATAATTGGGACTTTTTTTTAAGTGCAAAAACTGCATATCCAGAGTTATTTGTAACAGTGAAAAGTCGGAAACGACTTCAATATACATCAGTAGAGACTTGGGTGAATTAATGTGCATCCTTGCAACTGGATTCTATGCAGCCATTTGAAAAAATAGGGTGTAAATTTCTATATATTGTCATGGAAACATTCCTACAGACTATTGTAAAGTGAAAAAAAGCAACTAACAAAACAATAGTAAGCATAATATGAGATTTTTTTAAAAAAACATACAGATATTTGCATAGGGGAAAAAAAAGTCTGGAAGAATAACAACAGTGGTTAGCTCTGGGAGATGCTATTTTCCTCCCACTTGACCTTTCTTAGAGAAATTATTTTCCTTTCTCCAGAACTTAGAGCTAAATATACCGTAATACATTTCTGCAAAGAAAAATACAGTAATTCCTCCACCTAGCAATCCAACTTTCTACATACGAGACTTTATTTCCTCCCACCAACTGCAAAAGATGTGCCTCATCTCTGAGAAGGTGTTGGCATTAGAGGAAGATTCTAATCTAGGTTCAGGTCCAGTCAATGTTAAGGCCAGAAATCATTGTCCCTTTCTGTCAAACACAGCATGCCCAGAGATGTCCAAGGGTAATATTTGAAACAGTTGGATTAAAGATTTGCAAGGTTGTTGATGGAGAAAGTCACACCTTGGAAGAATGTTAACAACTAAATCACTTACTTGGGAACAGCCAGTTTAAGTCCAGAATTCTTACAGCTTCCCTGTGTTCAACAGGGTAAGAGGCCCCCAAAAGGACCAGGAAGGATGCTTATGGCTTCTTATCATCAAATCAACTCCTCCACAGCAAATCTGTAGGTCACAGTTATTACAACATCATGCCTCCTCTGCAGATCTGCACGGAGCCATTTCAACCCCACCACCACCATTACCACCCGCTAAAAGCACAGGAGGGTGGCAGAGGGTTGAGGGACTTTTCTCTCCTCCCTGTTCCCAGGACAAGCACCACTAGCATCTCTCCTGCATTCAAAAGCAAAAGTAGACTCTCAGAAAGCTCTTGAACCCTTCGTGTTGTTATGAGGGGTCCAGGGAGCAGGGAGGGAAGGAAAAGAGCAAGGAGAGGGGAAGGAAGAAGGAAGGAATGGAGGGATGGAGAAGAAAGAAGATGCCCATTCCTTCTCCCTGATTCAATCTCAAGGTTGAACCTGTGTTGAGAGCATAAATTGGTTTCCCAAACACAACAGATCCGAGAAACAAAGTCGTCATAAGCTCATATGTTCCACTGATTTGATGTGGCTATAAAAGCAGACTAGCCTCCGGATAAAAACCTGGTTTCTGAGATCATGGGCCCTATTACAATAAAATTTCCCTGTAACAATTCAGACCCAGGTATATGGAAAACACTTCACTTGCATAGTTTTCCCCAGTGTTGTAAAAATTTTATTTCATCCACAATGGAGCCCGTTCTCTGCCGGAAAGAGATATGAGGGATTTAATAAGGGAGTGGTTTTGCTGGGATTCTGACCCAGCTGACAGAGGCCAGTTTTCTCCTGCAGCCCAGGGACCAGGGGTTCAGGCAGACATGGAGAAAGTCGCTATGTATCAGGTTCCCCTGATTCCGCCTAGAATGGAGCTTGGGGACCGTCTCAGACCAGATTTCTTACTCCAGAGGTAATCCCATCCACATGCTGCCTGCTCCAGTGGTCTCCCATTACTGTGACAGAACATAGAAACACGTGAAACCCGTGCATTCCTAAAATGCCAGGCAGCAGAGCATTGTTAAAGCTCCTTTCTGTGTCCTTTTCCTCATTCAAGGGACCCAGGATCCTTCCTACACTGAAGTTTCCTCTCAGGGAAAGAGCCCACGCCAGTCACTTATATTCTGGGGAAATTCAAGTATCTTCTCCTCCAAAGGCCTTTTAATTGGTAGCCCTTCTAATTGGGAGAAGCAGCATTTTTTTTTTTCTTATATGAATCTTGCAAGTCTTTGCTTAGGTTCTTGGAGATAGCTCTTTGAAACCCCCACCATCTTCCAAGTGGATGCCTAACAAATAGGACCCCAAAATCAGAGAGGCCACAGCGGCAGAACTGCCCCTTGGAGCGCCAGTTCCATCCTACGGGTGGGAAGTCCATTTCCAAGCCATCTCTTTGAAGGGTCACTTTCCGGGCACCCCACCCCCATTTCTGTCCCCCCACGTACTATGCATCTCCCCCGTGCTGACTGAGCACCCAGCTGGAATGGATCTCACCGCCCAGGAAAGGCACTGTCACTGGCTAGAGAGTGGCTATGGCCTAATAGAGTCACCTGTAACTCCCAACGATGGGTCGCATATTTACAATTATTTTAGTTACACTTGTAAGGACAAAGATCAGGAACAGATGTCAGACATATGAATGAAAATTAATGATCACTTGTTAATGGAGTGAAGAGTCATTCGTCATTTTATTAGAACTGATTCTTAAGGCCATATGGAACCTTTTACAATGGAGCAAATCTTTAGTCTCTTTAGAATATTAAGATCTCGATTAATGAAACGCAGAGAACGGGGTTGCCCAAGTAAAACGTCTACTTATTAAACATTGGTAGTTACCAATTAGTACCAAAAACAGGATATTTTCCAATAAAGGGAGTGCTCAAATGTTGACCAAGCTGTGTCTACACCTGTCCTTCCTTTCTTCATTAATTTATTCAATACCTATTTGAGAGCTGAGCAGCACATTAGACAAAGGGAGAAAAATATGGTGAGAAAAAATCCACATGGTCCCACATTCCTGGGTCTACTAACCTGAAGAAAAAAGTATTAGTCAAATAATTGCGTGTAATGTAAAATGGGAACTGTGACAGATGATAAGCACATGCAAAGGCCCTGTGACAGTAATGAAAGGAACAAAGGCCAGATGGACTGAAAAAGTAAGCCTGAGGAGACATCTGGTGCAAGAAGTTGAAGAGGCAGACAGGGGCTTGTAGACGACCCTGGACTTCTATCTTTCTACCAAGAACGGGAAGCTATTGAAGGATTTTAATAGGAAGAGCCAGACAGATTTGGACTTTGAGATCACTCTGACTGCAGTAGGAGTCTACGTGGGAGGGAGGAGACTGAGTGAACTACAGAGACCAGCCAGATAGTACTTGCACATGATGGAAGGGGAACAGAAGTGGAAGGGTTAGGGTGTGCTGACAGAATGCTGGTGGTGGAGCTGGGGGTGGGAAAAGAGACGGGATTGGATTCAAGAGCTGTTTGGAAATGTTCTAGAATCAGGTAGAAACTGGACAGGGACAGTGGTGAAGACAAGCAAGGTGTCAAAGGGTGGCCCTTGGGTTTCTGTCTTACAGAACTGGATGGGTAGTAATGCCACTTATTGAATTAAAATGGCTGGAGGACTCCCAGCTTAAAGGCGGAGGCTTGGGATCTTGGGCCCATGCCTGCCTTCCCAAGCAAACGAGCCTAGCAGAAGCCGCGTGTACAGTGGGGAACATGGTGGAGTTAAAATAACAGGGAGCGTGTCCATTTTAAGTAGATCAAGGTCCCCCACCCGCCTTCCCTGGGGATATGAGCACTGAAAAGGGTCTGGGAGATTATCTAGGACTGGACGGGTGAGTGAAGCATCTTTCCACCATCACCAAACAGAGGAACAGAGGACCACCAGGACCAGCCCAGAGAAGGGCACCTTAGAGAGAAGGACAGCACTGGAGACGCCCAGCAAACACAGCCTGGCCTCAGGGTGCCCTGCACTTCACCAGGTGCTGTGGGCCAGAGAGGGGTAAGGCACCGGCCCTGGAGAAGGAAGACGTGTTAAGAGGTAAGTGGGATCCAGTGTCCTCAGTGTTATAACGGAAGAGACAGGACGTGACAGGTGTCCCAGGAGCATCGACAACCCCCAGGAAGGAAGAGTGGGGATGAGCTCTAAGGTCACATCTGAGCCGAGTTTGCAGAATGATGAGGAGGGATTTGAGTGTTTCCAGAAGGAAGTACAGATCTTCCAATCCCAAGCACATTAGGGGTTTGAGCTTTCGGAAAACAAATGAAAAGGCACATTTGCTCCTCTGCCGGCAACTTGCCCCCTCTTCCCAGGAAACTCAAAGCTCCCTGGGGGTGAGCACAGAGTCTGGTTATGTCCTTCAGAGGTGTGAGTCCGGTCAGTGTCATAGAGGTAGGGGAAACACAGCAGGAACAGCACACCACTGGATACCTGGGCTGCGGGCGTGGAGGGTGGATTGGACAGAGGAATCGGGTGGTGGAGGAGAGAGTGCTTCAGCATGAGGTGGGGCCTTGGACTAAAACATTCAAGCATTTTTCTGTGAGCAGCAAGCAGATACTTGAACGAGAATGCAAGTCACATTATTCCATGGAATCCGCCACCCAGTTGCCCCCACTGAGAACCGGGGCACCAGATCTTCAAAGGAGAAATGGGTGAGGTGAGTGGGAACCGTGTCCTGGCCTGCATTCCAGCAGGGAGAAAACCCAGACCTCGGTGCCCTCTCAGAGAGGAGGGAAGAACTCAAATCAGCTGCCCCCCCTGACTCCTTCGTTTCAGGGGACTGGCAGGAGGTAATGGGTTAACAGGGGAGGGAAGTTTCCCTCGGACCCAGGGGCAACACCTGAAGGGTGTACAGGGGAGTCCCAGGCAGAGAGGAATGATGTGACACACAGCAGACTTGACATCTTGTCCTAAGTTAATCAAAAGGCTACTGACCGCCTCCATCAACATCAGCACCACCACAATGGACATCTCCCTCACCATCCCTTATGTACCCCTGTAGGCATGCACACATACACTGTCATCCAGGGAACTTAAAAAGGACACTGTCCCTGGCCCCTCTCTCCTCAAGGCCTTTGCTCACAACAGATTCCAACAACCTTCCCCCGCCAGCCCCCTTCACCTCCCTCCTCTCTCACAACCCCACGGTCTCGCCCTACAATGAGGAAAGCGCACGATCCCTTCAGAGCATGATGGAGCACCTCACTTTAGCAGTAGGGGGCATCTCTGTGGGGGAATTGCAGGAGGTTGGAACCAATCCATCCACAGAAGCATCTTTCCCCAGCCACCACAGACATGAGGTTCACAGAAGCAGAGCTGACACAAAGCGTAGTCTCTCCCAGATGCCTGGCTCCTACAGGACAGATGTGCCCCCAGGAGGATGCCCTGGGACTCCTTTGGGACTGACGCCTTATCTTTCCCATCCTTGTTTTCAAGAGCCTGCTTGGAAGTGCCCCTTGGAATGCTGCTTATGCGGTTCCCCTTTTCCAAACACAGGGCAAAAATGAATTTGTCAAGATGGAGCTGTTGGGCTGGCTAGAAGCAATCCTGGGAGGGAAGACCCAGGGGCCCAAGCAATCAACCCCGGTGCAGGGGCTGGATCTGGACGCTAGCAGGATCAAGTGTAATTTAGGGCTGTGCTTATTACAGGCTCAGACCTTGTTTGATGCACTGGAGTGGAAAAAAGTTCCCTCTCCTGCATGTGGCCATGTCCTGTGTGTCTGTCGGATCTCTAACAATGTAAACATCAGAAACAGATGGGGAAATCCAGGCCAGTGCCAGGCCAAACAGCGCTCACGACAGACAATGCACCCCCGTGCCAAGACAAATACGCTCTGTCGATATCACTAATTTATAGTGCACTGGAACCAAGCAAAACAAATAACAATTAAGGCCCAGAAATCTTAAAATGAATAACCTTTCTGTACACAAACTCAATGCCACTATTAAAAGGCCATCAACTGCAACGAATATATGAAACAAAACAATGAAATCCTTCTTATGTGAATAATTACTGAATAATTACCAGGAAAGGGGGCATTTCTCTGGTTTGCGGAGTCTGTGGGTTCTAAACGCTGAGCTTCGCCTCGCAGAACACACAGGCGCTTTCAAAATGCCTGTGCAGACCAGGAATCGCTGTGATAACACTGGCCGGGGGGATGGCAGGCCCGTGCACCCCAGTTTCCAGGTGGAACAACTGCATCATAGACCTATGAAGTGAACGGTCCCGGTCCCATTATTCTAGTGGACAAAACAGGGTCTCAACACCAGAGCCTCGGGTCCAGGGTCTCTTCCACCATCTGGTTCTGTCCTGCCCCCTCATACCTGCAGCCCCCCACAACCATCCACCCATGCTATAAATTATATATTTTTATTATAAATTGACAAATTACATATACATGATCTAAAATTATGTTAGAATTTATTAATACAATGTGGAATAATTAAGTCCAGCTAATATAGCCATCACCTCAAGTACCTATATTTTATAGAGAAAACATCTGAAATTCACCTACCTAGAAATTTTGAAATGTACAATATGCTATTAACTATTTTAACTAAACTGTGTAATCGAACTTAAAAAAAAATTCTCCTATCCAAGTGAGTCTTTGTACCCTCTGACCATCTATTGTCCCCACCCCCAGCCTCCTGTAACCTCTTGAGTTCAATTGTTTTAGATTCCACATGGAAGTGAGAATTCACAGGATTCACCTCCTGTGCCTGGTTTGTTTCACGTATGTTTCAGGTTTCCCAGTTCCACCCATGTCGTTGCAAATAACAGAATTTCTTTTTTTTTTTGTTTAAGGCTGAAATGTTTTCCATTCTGTCTATGTACCACATTTTCTTTATCCATTCATCTACTGATGGACTTTTAAGTTGATTCCGTACCTTTGCTCCCCGCCTTGGTGAGGCCTTGGAGTGGGCTATGAGGCTGAGCTGACCGTGGCTTAAACTCCCTAGTGCACTAGCCCCTGCTCTTTGCTGAAATGCATGTTGGCCAGTGTCTTTCCTAGGTGTGGCCTTGTGACAGGGTCTAAGACGGGGCCTGGGGCTGGTCATCTAGGGATTCCAGCCAGGTGGAATTTCCCATCAGTTCTGGAAGTGACCAGCTTGGTGGGTGGGCTATGCTGTTATCTGAATTCTCTGACCAGTGCCACCACTGACAGATACATAGAGCCACCACCAAGATCTGTGTGCTGGTCACTGTGGCTCCACCTCCTTGCTTCCTGCATTCCCAGCAGGTGAGACCAGAGTGGACTTCCCAGCAAGCATTTTGGAATGCTAGGAAAGCTCAGTCTTTCCCACTGAAGAGACCCTGTTCCATGGGAGTCCTCTCTGCATGACCAACTTGAGGCCTTTCACCTCTTCAACGCAGTTTTAAATTCTGTGATCCACACGGGAATCTCAAGCTTATTCCCAAGGGTTGGGATTTTCCACCAAGGTGTTCTTGTCTGTAGATAGTTGCTAACTGAATTTTCTGTGTGGGGACCTCCTATTCTGCTAGCTTGCTGATATCACTCCTGTCAATAAGGAAGCATGTGCCAGATACCTCTCAGACCCTGGCAAAGCTGGAGGTACAGCAGAGAACCAGTCATTGTGATTCTGAGGTATCCCTCCAAGCATTTAGCCTCTGTCATTACTCTTCACCGGCTAGGCAGGAGTGACACTTAACTACATCAGCTGAATGGCCTCATATTCAACCAGGAATAAGTCTGCCTAGGGCTGCCGCTGTCAGTTACACAGAGCCACCACCAAGATCTGTGTGCTGGTCACTGTGGCCCTGCCTCCTTGCTTCCTGCATTCCCAGCTCCATCCAGGGAGTGAGAGGAGGAATCCACCTGAGAATTTTTCCTCTCTGACCCCTGATGGAGCACTCATTTTACCTGGCACAACCTCAGCAGCAACACTGCCCATCGGAGAACAGTCCTCAGACCGCATGTGCTACATGGCTCTTGAGAGTCCTTGACAGCATAATGAAAGCTCTTCTTCACCCCCCAGGTTTGCAGAATGTTAAAAACTCTGATCATGTGAATTGTTTGGCAGTGTAGAGAAATAGGTACCCTCATAAACTGCTGGGAGGAGGATAAATTAATGCACTATGTTTAAAGGCAATTTGGCAATCTCAATTAAAATGCTATACCATATAAAATTGCCAATATTCAACCATCTTTGACCTATAAAATTTTATATGGTTCAGCTGAATATAATTTATACATCCTTTAACTTTGTACATCCACTTCTTTGTAACTACCCTAGAGAAATGTCAGCACATATACATGAGTATCTTACACTAGGCTGTTCCCTCCAACATATGTGTGGCAGTAAGTCTGAAAGGAGCTAAACACCCACCAATAGGAGAATAGTCAAGTATGTACTGATGGATCCCTACTGGAAAAGCCTATGCAGCAGGTAAATGGTAGATATTTTTAACAAATTGCAAGAAGAGAGGAGAAGAAAATGGTGAGGGTAGAGTGGCTATAGGTTAAAAGAGACTTAAAAGATACATCAATCAACTGTAATGTGTGAATCTTAATAGGATCCTGATTCAGATAAATAATTTTTAAATTATACAAAGGCTGACATTAAAAAACTGTTAATTTTTAAGAATGATGATGGGATTGTGTTTATGCTTTTTAATAGCCTTTAACTTTCATAGATACATAATAAAATATTTATAGAGAGAATAATATTTCTGAAGTTTATTTTAAAGTAATAAAGAAGGAAAGTGTAAGAGGGGTTGAATGATCCAGATTGAATGAGCTGATTAATTGTTAAGGGTGAGCAGTGGGGACATAAGGAATCATTATATTACTCTTGTTTACTTTGACATGCATTTTAAACTTTTCATAATAAAAAGCTAAAAATAAAGCACCAACTTCCAAACAAAAAAAATAGAGCTTATATGTACTAACAAGCAAAGGCCTAATGGAATATATTATAGTTGCAGTATAATATTTCCTTTATAACAGTTATTTTAAAAATATAAAACAAAACCACACTATATAAATGCATTTCTGAAAGTTCAGAAGGTTATCCTCTAAACTATTAATAGTAATTACTACTAAGGAAAAACTGGGATTGGAAAGTGGGAATGTGATAATGATTGAGGGAAATTTTTCCTTTATCTGCCACTTATTTGTGGGGGGGTGTTTTTGGTATTACAAATTGAACCCTGAGGTGCCACATCTCCAGGCCTTTTTATTTTTTGAGACAGGGTCTTGCTGAGTTGCTTAGGGCTTTCCTAAGAAGCTGAGGCTGACCTTGAACTTGCAATCCTCTGCCTCAGCCTCCTGAGCTGCTGGGATTACAGGTGTGCACCACCACACCTGGCTACCATTTGTGTTTTTGCCAGAATATATTAATGTACTATTCGTGTAATTTTTTTAAAGTATTAAATATCTTTAACCAAAACTTTTAAAAGCATGTGGGGTCTTTACCCTGTTTCCAAACTGATTCCTCAGCCATGTAGATGTTAAAGGGCAGGTGCAAGTTGAGTATGGGTGCAAGGCATGGTGTCTTGATTTATTTCTTGTTTGCGAATCACCAACAAACACTACCGTGGAAGGAGAGAAAAATTGCCTTTTTAATAAGCAACCATACATGTCGGCATTTTCACACCCATTATTTCCATAATCCTGACAATAATCGTAGACCAACCATTGTCCAAAGGTTAAAGGGTTTTCCAAGTCCATTCAGCTAACAGTGGGTTGAGCTGGACTCAAATCCAGGTCCAACTCCAAAGTCCACCTCCGTCATTGCAGACAGTCAGGTTCTGCCACAGTTTGAGCTTCCGCTGGGGCTGAGGCCGAGCAGGAATACAACGGTAGTGATAAGTGGGTATGTTAGTCAGTTTTTGCAGCCGTGACCAAAAGAATCTGACACAGACAATTTAAAGGAGGAAAGATTTATTTTGGCTCGTGGTTCTAGAGGTTTCAGTCCTTGACCAAGTGGCTCCATTGCTCTGGGCCTGGGGTGAAACAGTGTCATGGTGGAAGGTGTGGCCAAAGAAAGCTGCCAGCCCATGGCAGCCAGGAAGCAGACAGAGAGAGGGAGGGGACGGGGCAGAAAGAAGAAAAACTTTCCAGGGAGTCCTGGTGACCTTCTTCCTCCATGTGGGTCTCACCTCCCAATAGTCCATTCAGCCATCAGTGGATTAACCCCCTGATAAAGTCAGAGTCCTCCTGACCCAGTCACTTCCCCAACCCCATCTGAACACAGGAGATCAGGGGACATTCCAAACTAAGGACACCACACTAGGGAAGACAAAGGAGAGAACTGGCTCAGCCAACCAGGAGGAGGGCTACAGCAGAGCATGGAGTTGATGACCAATGCTGTTGGCAGCCAGGCCTGGTGACAAAATGTCACAACAGCAATGCAATGAAGCTGCAAGGCTGCGGTGATGATGAGCCGGTGAATGCACCAGGTGGTGCGAGGCTGACCAGAATCAGGACCTGCTTCCTGGTTGGCCAATCACAGCGGGGGATGGAGACACTGAGACCAAAACCAAGACAGCGGACTCAGAGCTGAAGACAGTGAGGTGGTGGTCACGGTGGGAAGCAGGTGTGAACGTGGTGGGTGGGAGGAACGGGGTAACTGTGGGAGGGTGGAATCGACTGACTAGACATCAAGCAGTGTTTCCAGCAGAGGAGAGCAGCCCCCACAGAGGTGAGAGAAGGCCAGGGAAGAGGGAGGGAGCCAAAGAATCAGTGCCCAGCTCATAAGACACCAGCAAGCAGCCTCCACCAATGCTTCCTGGAAATGTCCTACATAAAAATGTATCAAGGCAGCTCCTCCAACCAGTCTGTCTCTTCCCAGAACTTCCCATGTGGTTCCCCCATGACAGCTCCCACCTCCACCCTCGGTGAGCTTCCATCTTTTCAGTCTCAGCTAAAATGTCACCCCTCAGAGAAGCCATCCTGTCTGCTCTAAGAAGATGGCCCACTTGGCCTCCCTCCTCCCCTTCTGGTTATTCCTCGGAGCACAGATTACATCTGGTAATTGCTGAATCCTTCACTTGCTTGGTAATTACCATCACAGTGAATCATACATTCCACACAGGGCGGAGGGTGGGTGGCTACTGATCCAGGGGCTGGGCTGATCACTGGCCCCAGCAACAGCATAGTGGGTGTCACAGAGGAGATCCATTATTGTTTGAAGAGCAATGGGTAAAAGAAGAAGAAGGAAAGGGAAAGAGGGAGGAAGAAGGAGAGAGGGAGGGACAGGGAAGAAGAGAAGGAGGCAGGGAGGGAAGAACGAGAAAGAGAGAAAAAGGGCAGGAGAGAAAAGTTACACCAACTAACATCAGCTCTCAGCTACCCAAGGGCAAAGGGGTTCCTGGCAGGCGAAGGAAACTTCCTTGAACACTTCTTCTAGTAGCAACTATTGCAAAATAAGATTCTCTATTTGGAAACCTAGGCTGTAACCCTGCACTAAGCTGATTATTCACTGGTCTTATCTGCACTCAATCTCCCCCCCCCCATTACTCAGAATATCAAAAAAAATTGGCTGGAAACTGCATGTTGGATTCTGCATAGAAAATGATGTGTGCATCTGAAATATTATTCGTTGTTGCCTGAGAACTGCTAGACTACATCCTAAGCTGACTTCATAGAGTATTTATAACTGCCAAAACAAGTTATTTCAAAAATAAACATGTTATTTTTAGACCAATGCTGTTGATAACCTGTTCTGTTAAGTCATCCGTTCGGCACTACTGGTTGCCAGGAACCATTCCCTTGGAGGCCCAGCTCACCAGGTGACAGGTGGAGGCCGAGCTGCACCCAGGAGCTTGTCCATCCACCCACCATGGGCAAAGGAAGTCCCATCAGTTCTCCTAGAGATCTTAGCCTGCTGCTCACCTTCCTCCCTACAACTTCTTCCTCCATGTGTGCATGGCTGAAATGGAAGAGTCAAAAGGAAGGGGCAGCAATGAGCATGGAACCAGGGGAAAGAAGTAGAGAGAAGGAGGCGGGAAGGCAAGGGATACTCTCAGCAGATGCTAATGCCAGCCAGGAGCCCAGAGGGGACATGGAGGGCCAGAGGGAAGAAGGGAAGGAAGCCAAGCAGAGGGTTCTATGATGGAAGAGTGTGACTGTCTCGGGTGTAGACGATACTGCAGCGAACCCTGCCCTGGACATGAACTGAGGTGGAGGCTTCTAGGAAAGGCAGGGAGAACACAGGCAGCATCCATCATCAGCTCTTCCTAGTTTGCACCAATATTTTCTTCTCCTGCTGCTACTGCTGAGCTGTGATCAAGATCCTGAAGACGCAAGGATGGTGAGGAGAGTGTCTAAAAGGTTGGCCTCGGGCTGACCTAGGATGAGACCCCAGCTCTGCCTTTTACTAGCTGTGTCACCTGGGGCAGCTACTGAACATTGGGTGGTCTCAGTTTCCTCAGAGACCAAAATAGTCCCTGCCTTCCAGAGGGATTAGGAGAACTAAGCACATGTCTATAAAGTATAAAGTCACAGAAAAGCACCTCCATAAAAAAGGCTTCTTTTTTTCATTGCCCTTCCACCTTCTATCCCCAATCCCTCTTTCCTGTATGATTAATTGCCCCATAACAGAAGTTCAGGGGCAGGATAAAGTCTAGGCGAGGATAGTGGGAGGAGAGAAGTCAGTATGATTGACAGTGACAAGAACATGATATATTTGAGGCTCTGGAGTTTCTGACCTGGCTTCCAATCCCACCACTACCATTTACTAACTATATGGCCTTGGACAAGAGTATGAGTTTCCTGTGGCTGCTGTAACAAATTACCTCCAACGCAATACAAATTTATTCTCTTGAAGTTCTGGAAGTAAAAAGTTCAAAATCAGATTGGTTAAAAATCAAAGTGTTGGCAAGGCTGGTTTCTTCTGAACTTTCCAGAGAACTCATTTCCTATCCTTTTCTACCTTCCAGTGGTTACCTGTCTTCCTGGGCTGATGACATTTCCTCCATCTCCAGGGTCTTCCTCCATCATACCACCTTCTCCTTTGACTCTGACCCTCCGTCATCCCTCATGTAAAGACGATTTCATTCCATTGGGCTCACCTGGATACTCTAGGATCACCTATCCACCTCAAGATCCTAATTTAATCAGCTGAAGGTTCATGGGTTTTAAGTGCTTGTGGCTCACTGAAGCTTAAGTGAGGATTTCCTTGCAATGAGTAGAATTCCCCTTCTGTCCCTTGTCACAAGTTTAAAAACCTCACAGCTTGTATAATGTAACCATTTGGGGTCCGCTTTTAACTTGGACTAGTGTAACTCCTTCATGCAATAAACTGAAAAGAGCCATGCTGTCTAGTCTTGAAGTCCCTCATTTAAACAGAGGTCAAGCAGTAGGTGCCTGGCAGTGTCCACCCTGAAACAAAGCAATAATGTGATGTTTCAGCAAAGCCCAGAGCCCCAAGATCAGATGGCTGTGTCTGACCAGAAGCTTCTCAAGTCTCCCTCAGCTGAGGCCCCTGCCCTAAGAGTGTCATGACCTGATCAGGAGGAATGGGGTACGGCAGCTGTACCACTAGAAGGGGGGCCTTTGGTAGTTTTGGGGGTTTTTTGTTTCATTTTGTTTTTTGGGGGTTTTTTTTGCCTTTTTTTATTGTTGGTCGTTCAAAACATTACATAGTTCTTGATATATCATATTTCACATTTTGATTCAAGTGGGTTATGAACTCCCATTTTACCCCGTATACAGCTTGCAGAATCACATCAGTTACACTTCCATTGATTTACATATTGATATACTCATGTCTGTTGTATTCTGCTGCCTTTCCTATCCTCTACTATCCCCCCTCCCCTCCCCTCATTTTGTTTTTTAAAAAGAATCCCTAGTGTCTAACGTGACCAGGTGGGCAGAACTCAGAGGCCATCTTCCTTCCAGTGAGGTGATGTGACATCTGGCTTGCCACCAAGGTCTTCTTTTTGACTAGACATATTCAAGCTAAGGGGTATCCAAAACAACAGAATGTGAGGCCAGCTTAATATCAGTTAAACTTTTGACAAGGGAACAAATTCCAAACTGATGTTATCAGTCCTGTAGCTAGCTGTAGAGCTTTGCAACTCACTAGCAACAGCTGCCCAGTGCCATGTGAAGTGATAAACTGGTTTTTGGTTTTCTTTTTCCCTTCCAGTTTTAATGTTATGTAATGTATTTAAACCCTTATTTAAATAAAACTTGTTTTCAGAAATAAAAAAAAAAAGACATGAAGATATTCAGAAGCCTTTACTTAACTTCCTACTGCAAGTGAATTCCTTTCTGAGACTTGTTTTCCTCACCTGTTCAAAGGAAATGATACCTACTGTGACATAATTTTATGTTTCAACTCGTCTAGGCCATGGTAGCCAGATAAATGTCACTATGAAGGAAATCTTTTAAATGAGATTAGTATTTAAATCAGTAGACTTGAGTAAAGCATATTATCTTCATAATATTATGAGCATCATCCAATCAGTTTAAGGCTTCAAGAGAATTTTTAAAAAAAGAAAAGAAACAGATATGTCCCAAGAAAGAGAAAATTCTGCCTTTTGGCTGCTTTCAAACTCAAACTGAAACATCAACCCTTCCCTGGATCTCTGGCCTACCATACATGCTAGACAACAATCACAAAAACCAATTCCTTTTTTAAAAGGAATCGGTAGGTAGATAGATGGATGATTGATAGATAGGCAGACAGATGTACAATATAAAGCATTACAGTTTTGTGATCCAGGTTAAGTGAGAAAAAACATGCACATACTCAGCTAAGTGTCTAGCACATAAAAGGGAAGAATTATTAAATGTGGGTATTGTACTTTTTTCAATACACACACAACCAAAGCCTTTATCACGACGCAAGTAGACATTAAATCAGATGTGGAGGAAAGAGCAGGACCAAGCTTATCTCTAATTGCTCTTCAGAAACTTTCCCCCATCAACAGAAATAAAACTTTCCGTGATCTTCTATTTATCCTTAAAATTGGGTTGTGTCCCTCTGGGGTCACTTCCTACAAAATGCACTGAGAACTCTAAAGGAGCCCACCATCAGTGATGGTCAACTCTGGTCAGAAACCACAGCCACCACCTGTGGACATGGACCATGGCCTTCACTGACGCAGATGTAGCCATGGGAACGGAAGCAAGAAGCCAGCAAATGAAAGTCAGAGATGCTTGGCTACAAGGACATACCCTGAAGTCATGCTTCTCAGTCACAGGCTTGGGGACAGGGCTAACATACTAAGTGAGTCAACCTCAGAGATGAGGGAGCCCAGCCATATGAGCCATCTGTTTCCTTGCTGCCTGGAGAATGAGAGAGAAGGAAGGGAGGAAGCAATAAGAGAACCGAGCATCTATGTCCCCTCCCTAAACATGGTGGGCTCTGGGGTCTAAGACATTCCCAGACATCAATCACACTAAAAAACTGCTCGAGAACTGTGTGGCAACCTGCTGAAAGTTGGGCAGGACAGCTCTATAAGGCATACCTATCTGGGTTGTCATATTTTACAGTGTATTTTCAGGGGCTTGATGGAGTCCAGCTTATGGATCTCCTTAGGTGACTCCGGGCTCTGCTCTGGAAGGTACTTTACATCTCCCCTTCAGTGGGAGTCCCAGAAGCTCAAGTTCGCCAAGCGGTTGCAGGCAAAGGTGTCTTCGGTTCAAACACTGTGGCAATTTGCATGGTAATTTACACTGCAGCTTTTTGTCCCCCTGTCATCCCAAAGAAGCCCTCCCAAGAGTTGAAGGAAAGCAGCTCAAATGTTTACAGCCTGCTTGACACACTGTGATTTTACCCCCTCTCGCCAGACAGAAGGGGAGGGGACCCAGGGTGTGGGTTTTATTGTGGCGGCTGGCGTTCTTTGACATTGCTCAGCGGAGGGGCTGGAGGAAGACGGGGTAAAGTCATCTTTTGGCTGCACTGTAAGGAAACCTAGCATTGGAAACTATGTGTGATTAGCTACAAGTCAACCTTTCAAGAAGCAATAAAAAATGATTTCTTCTGTGAATATAATGCTCTTCACTTTTCAAAATACATTTCCATTTATTAGCTCTGGTGAGGGAGAGAAAGTTCTATATTAGAGGACAAGAGAAAAAAACTGTTTTCTGAAAATGAGAAGAAGAAAGAGTGACATAATGCAAAGCCCTCCTGAAGGAAGTGGAGGTGGGGGGGTGGGGGAAAGTCCCTTTATGAACTTAGATAAGTCATTTCCTCTTCCTAGACTCCTGATTGTGTTCTGGAAAATCGAGGACTTGAATGATTGCCAAGAGAAGCCCTGGAAGGGCGAGATGCTGCTGCTGCTGCTGCTGCTGCTGCTGCTGCTGCTGCTGCTGCTACTGCTGTTGCTGTTGCCTCTGCTGTTGCTGCTGCTGTTGCCTCTGCTGCTGCTGGTGATGATGGTGATAAGGATAGTGATGATGGTGGTAGTAGCCAAGCACAGTGGCATGGGCCTGAATTCCAGCTATCAGGAGGCTGCAAAGGAAGGCTCACTTGAGCCCAGGACTTCCAGGCCAGTCTGGGCAACATAGTGAGACCCTATCTCATAAACAAATAAATAAATAATGGTGGGGAGGAGGGATCTTGGTACTGATGGTCCTAGTGATGACCACGAAGGTGATGATGGTCCCACAACAGGCATGATCATGAAGGTGGTAATAGCTAGCATGAATTAAGCATTTATTA
Organism: Urocitellus parryii; assembly: GCF_045843805.1. NCBI lineage: Eukaryota > Metazoa > Chordata > Mammalia > Rodentia > Sciuridae > Urocitellus > Urocitellus parryii. The sequence goes on along the minus strand of NC_135531.1, from coordinate 266,687,508 downwards.
TATACCAGACATTGTGTTAATCACTTACTTCGTTCTACTTAATTTAACCCTCACAACAATTGTCAGGTTGTTATAAACACATACACACATACACACACACAGAGTTGATAAGGGGTTAAAATTTTATCAAAAAAAATGTTTGAATCAGAAATCAATCACAAGCAACATTCCCCAATTCCCTACCACTGCTCATGCTACAATAGAGAATTGATGGCCCTGTGACAGAAGAGGCAGAATTTTTTCCATGACCCATTTTGAACTTTTCCAAGACCACGGTTTCCCCAGAAAGAAAAAAACCAAATGTGCAATGCACACAGTTCTTCTAGCATCCAAGAGACTTAAAGCTCAGGGGTTATATCTCTGTGACCTCTGAACTCCCAGGTGTAAAACGGGTTTCAGCCACCTCTACAGACTTTCGGGTTCCTGGAGGGCCGGGCTGCAGCTCCCACACTGTGGGAACACCCTGAGGATAGGGCAGGACAGGGAGCGGCTTCATTGCTTTGTTGGTGCCAGCAAAGAACATGTCAAAAAGGAGCATTAGGAATTAATCCACCCAGGAGTAATGAGCTAAAAAGATGCATTTTGAAAAGGCACACACAGCCAGTGACAGCGTCAACCAAGCTGTCAGAAGTACAAGCAGATAGAAAATTCTAGCTTTCCATTAATGGCAGAGTACTTTGTTTTACTTTCAAATGCCTCAAAAAAACAACCTGCTCGAGGTGGGTGGCAAGCTACGTTTTACACCCTACGGGAAACTGTCATGAAAGATGCTTACAGCTTCACCAAGCAGCTCCCAGTGACAGTGTGTGTGGCAAGGGGGTGAGGGGATGCAAAGGCCACAAAACCCAGCTCCAAATCACAGCTGCTCAAAGGTTTGCACCTCCCTGTGAACTAGAAAGATCAAAGGGCAGAAGACCTTTATAAAAAGCCTAGTGACAGCAGTAACAGGTAGTTGACATAAAGCTGTGATGTAATTTAAGACATGGCTCTATTCATTCGTATCATTATCCAATCATTTCTTTTCATTTTGTCTCTTTAGCTAGATTAGAACCCTCCTGAAGCCAGGAATTATACAATTCATTCAATTATACAGTTCTAATTTCCCCCACAGCAACCAGCACAGAGGCAGCATAGCCTGGCCACCAGATGCTCCATCAAGGAAAATCAATCTTAAGCCAATCCACATCATGGGGTCCCTGGAGTCGCTTGGAGCCAAAGATGATCACTGTTGCATCTACTGTATTTCCTATCTTGGCAAGAAGATGACTGCAAACTGAACCATAATTTCCCTTAGCAACAGCCTTATGATTGTGAGTTCTATTGCTAATCATAAATTCGGCATCAGATCAATCACAGATATGACTACAATCACTTAAACAGAATGCACGATCATTTAAACAAGTAAAATTATTCTCCAAGTAGCAGAGCTTTAGAGCTTGAAGTTGCTCTGTCAGTCCCTGGCCGCAGAAGTAGAGGCTGAGCAATTCATGGCCACCCAGGGAGTCCACGGCAGAGCTGGACTTGGCCTCCAGTCAAGGGTGCTTTCTCCACCACACCCTTTGTTAGTGTTATAATATTGTCATAAATGTATCATCTTCATTCATTTTGGTGGTCCCAGCACCCTGGAATCACCCCCGGGATTGCAGGAACAAGTGTGGTATGTTTCTGCTAATCCCATGCCACCCTTTGGGTTGAAGCTACTTCTGTTAGCTGTGTGTCTCTGGGTCACATCAGATTTTCAAACTAGGTCTCCGTATTCAGTCAATCCTCTGGATTACCTAGCTTGTTTTTATTTTTCCGAATGAATTCTGAATGGAGGAAATACCGCATGACCAAAGGGCACTATAAACCTGGGAAACACTGGACCAACCAAAATTAGGCCTTTTTTCTCCATCAAACCTCTTAGATCACTGAATGTCTGGGCATTATGAATGTCCAAGAAGGCGTTGGGCATGAACTTCACTGTTTCCCAAACACTGCTCATGGAAGGAAACTATTTTGTAGAGTATCTTGTGGGCTTGGCATTTGTGGAACTTTAAGAAACACTGTCATCGTTGAAATCCTCTCCAGTTATCACATTAGCTCTAATTAGCACTAAATATTTGATTAACAAAAATTGTAGGTATGTTTTTGGAATTCAGAATAGCATTTGGGAATTGATTCTGCTGGCAATGAGAGTTCAGAATGCCAGTTAAAACGTGCTGTCACAGTCAGTTTCCCATGGTCACCTCTCATCCAGACATCGAAGGTCATCTCAAAGACAGCCATTAGAGAAGGGGCTGAATGAGGTAAAGGCTGGATTTCCTTCCACTCTTGCCTCTGGGAGTCTTAACTGTGAATCTGCATACAGCAAACAGCTTTAAGTCCTCTGCTTGCTGCTCCTCATGGTGTGTGTGTGTGTGAGTGTGTGTGTGTGTGTGTGTGTGTGTGTGTGTGTGTGTGTCCTTCTCCTTCATCTCCCTCAGGGCAAAGCAGATGGACACGATATCAAGGGCAACCCCAAAGGAGAAACTGACCAAAGTAGTCACAAAAGGCCCCACTACAGAACAAGGGTTAAGGAATCCACTTCCCTCTCGATGAATTCTTATACATTCATTAAAAATGATAATTACGATGACTTTGCGGCAACACGAAGAAAATGCTTATGATATAATTAATGCTAAGTGGAAAAATGCAGAACACAAAATGATAGCTACACTATGATTACGACTCCTTAAATTATATGTTCATGGGGACAAAAACTGGAAGGGAACATGGAAAAAATAAAAATAGTTTAATTTGTCAGGGATGACAGCAGAGTCATGGGTGAATTTTTTCTCACTTTATATTCAGCTAATGATTCTATAATACCAAGCAAATCTTCCAAAGCTGAAATTTTTTAAAAAGTTTGAGAATGTGTGGAAATGGGAGAAGACAGGCAATCGTTCTCATTTGCCAGAAGGTGAGAAAGTAGGATCTTCATCAAAGAACAGAAATAATCAACCTGATTTTTACGTCAAAAATGCAATTTGGTTTTTTGTTACTTAAAAGACAGCATCATGCATCTGAGTAAGGGAGAGACGAGCTTTATGGTAAATGGTTTGGGGTTCTGTCTTGGGTCCATTCAGCCTGCTGAACTAGATGGATTATAAACAAGCGTTTCTCCCAGTTCTGGTGAACAGATTCTCAGAGTTGGTGTCTGGTGAGGGCCTGCTTTCTGGTTCCTACATGGTCACTTCCGGCTGTGTCTTCACAGGGTGGACGGTGAGGGAGCTGTCTTCTACAGGACACTACTCCCATTCACGAGACTCCACCTTCATGACCCAATCACCTCCTATACCGTCACCTCGGGGGTTGGGATTTCAACATGTGAATCTGGGGAAACAGAAACATTCAGACCACTGCAGGCCAATGTGGGAAATTCTATCCCCCCTAATTGGAACATAAGGGTCATTTTGACAGGAAAACAAGAAGATAACAAGGGGTTTTTACTGAGTACAGGTCAGAACTGAGAGTCAATCCAGAGAAGGACTGGAAGGATGGAAACTGAATAGAACAGAAAAACTGTCTGGGAGAGTTGGTAGCAGAGATACCAAGGGAAGAATGGAACCATCCACAACCCAGGAAACCTCTTCAGCCAACAGCCCCACCTTTGAGTTGAAAAACCCTCATATGTACATTTGCCGTATGATGGTTTAGATATGAAAAGTCCCCCAAAAGCTTGTATGTGAGACAGCACAAGAATTTTCAGAGGTGAAATGATTAGATTATGAAGGGTGTGCCCTAATCAGTGGGGGCATGCCTTTGGGGCTTATATTTTGTTTTTCTTTCCCTCTTTCCCCTCTCTCCGTTCCTCCTCCTCCTCCTCCTTTCTTCTTCCTCCTTCCTCTCTGTCTCTCTCTCTCTCACTCTCTCTCTCTCTCTCACTCTCTCTCTCTCTCTCTCTCCCCTGTCTCCACCAACCACAGACTGAACCTCTGAAACTGTGAGCCAAAATAGACTTTTTCCTTCTTTACATGTTCTTGTCAGGTATATTGGTCCCAGCAACACAAAAGCTGACTAAAACATGCCCTCAGAGAGCCCACCTCCAGAGGTCCAGCAAGGTCTTAGGATCCATCAACCCAGAGAGCTCAAACATCCCCTCCAGCCCAAATGATGGCAGGACTCCCGGGGTCACACTGAACATGTAGGACATTCAGAGACAGATGGCGGGGGACATGGGCTGGACAAGGGAAGGGAAGGCTGGCAGGCTGGGGTGCTTCAGGTTGGGAAGACAAGATGGCCCCATGCAGTGAGCAGGACTCCCATAATCACCTTTCTGGAGAAACTTGGCTGAGAATTAATCCTGAGGAGTGAAGCCAGAAGTGAGTGCCCAGAAGCCAGGTAGTGTGGAGGGAGGGAGAAGGAAGAGTCAGGAAGAATACCACTTCACATATCTTGTCGGGGTGCTGCACCCCTGTCAGGCGGCCTGAGCTACCAGCAATGTTGTCTGAGTTCAAAAAGTGAGTCAAGAAAGTAGTGTGTGCAGGCATGTAACGGTCGCCTGAAGACAGGTGGCCGTAGGCTGGAAACGGCCACCTACTGATCCCTGGAACCGCTGACCATGTTGCCCTGCATGGACAAAGGACTTGGAAGAGGTGGTGAAGGTTATAGAAACAGGAAGATTATCCTGAGTAGCCACAGGTGTCCTTATAAGAGTGAGGCAGGAAGATCAGTCAATGACGGAGATGTGACAACAGAAGCAGAAGCCAAGGACTGCTTCTGCCTCCAGAAGCTGGAAAAGGCAAGGAAATGGACTCTTCCCTAGAGCCCCAGAAGTACCGTGGCCCTGAGTAAAGCCCAGAAAAACTATGAACTTCTAACCTACAGAACTGAAAGACAATAAATGTACCGTGTTAAGCCACTAAGTTTGTGGTTATCTGCTTCAGAAACTGTAAGAAACCAATCAATGGCTCTTAAAAATAAAATCCCCCAAAAGTGGACAAGTAGAGACCATTAAACTCCAACTGCTCCAGGGTAGGCATGCTTCGGAGTGTCAGGCAGTGCGCACACAGCAGCATGGCCTCCGACTACCGGACAAGAGCTCCTAGGCAGCCCTTAGCTCGTCAAGCATTTGTTCTTGCCTAACACAAACTAAGACAGATTGAGTACTTATTTTCAACCAGACCTTCCACGGTGTACCTGATGTATCTTTCCTAGTTGAACAATTGTACAATTGGCATACCCATTTCACAGATGTGGAAACTGAAGCTCAAGTAGGTGAAGTCATGTGCCCAAGCAGGGAGCTGGGATTTGAACCTAGACAGCCTGATTCCAGAGCTTAGCTCAGAACCTACTTTTCTGTGTCAAAAAAAAGAGCTCTAACTCTGCTATTCACTCCCCACAGCAGGAGCAGAAAGTCATAAAGATGGAAACAAAGACACGTGTCTTGTGGGGAGAGCCACTCTCCTAGATCAACTATATAGGGGACCTATACATACAGTAGCAAGTGGGCAGAGAGAGGGCCGGCTTTCTAGAACTCTGGGCAACCTATACTAACACAGATGATCCAAATACCCAAGAATGTAAGGGTCTGGCTGAATAAATTATGGCTCATCAATACACTAGGCAGCCTTTTTAAATGATCATATAGACAGTGTAGATCTATATTTATTGACATGAGGAGATGTTCTCAATACATCATTAGGTCTAAAAAGGAAGCACTAAACAGGACGTATAGTGGGAACACACACACACACACACACACACAGAGCATTTGGAAATACATAATACACATGCAGAAAACATTAACAGTGATGATCTCTGAAAAGTAAAGATACAAATGATTTAGTTTGGTTTTGTTTTTGTTTTCCTGCTTGCTTCCCTTTTTTCTAAATTTTCAACAAAAGGTTTCTGGGAAGATGGTTAAAGGTGGGAAAACAACTTTGGCAGTTTCAAGCAAGGACGGGCCATGACAAGAATCTTATGAAGAGTCCACTTCCTTGCACACCAAGTACCGAAAAATGCACCGCAGTTTAATCCTTACTACCCCCAGCCAGGTGAGGATTCTGATCCCTATTTTTTCAAATTTGAAAAGTTGAAGTGCAGAGATTAAGTAATTTGCCCCAAAGTCATCGAAACTGAAGTCTTTAGCCTGGGATTTCATGTAGATCTGCCAAAGCAGATGCTCTTTCCACTACTGACTCTGTATTACCTTAGCCCAGCACCATGAGGGTTTCCTGGCAAGCAAGAATGCAGAAGGAATCAAAGTGGAGCAGAGCATGGTGAAGGGAGAGAAAAAGAAGAACCCGGAAAGTCAAACATTCTTGGCACCATAAAGCAAGGCCTCTCCACCTCAGCTTTACTGGTGTTTTTGGTTCAATCCATCATCTTTGAAGGAGGAAGAGGAAAAGTCTGTGCATTATGAGATGGTTAGCAGCATCCCTGGCCTTTAACCACTGGGTGCTGTAGTGCCCCCTAACGGTGACAACCAAAAATGTCTCCAGATGTTGCCAAAGATCTCCTGGAGGAACAAATCGTCCCTGGTGGAGGCTCACTGCCCTAAAGAATTGCTTCCACTGGGCCAGGCATGGTGGCACACACCATGCTGTAATCCCAGCAGCTCAGGAGGCTGAGGCAGGAGGATCACGAGTTCAAAGCCAACCTCAGCAACTCAGCAAAACCCTGTCTCTAAACAAAATATAAAAAGGGCTGGTGATATGACTCAATGGTAAATTGCCCCTTGGTCCAATTCCTTGGTACCAAAAAGAAAAAACTAAACTAATCTAAGATTTGCTACCACTAAAATGACATGGCAGTGGTCTGGCAACACCGATATTTGCTGAACACATGCTTAAGCCAATCATATAGTTCACTCCATGATGTTAGATCTGGACTCTTCAACTAATCCTATAGTCCTTTTTATTCTGAGCTGAAATAGCTCCTTCAGGCATTGTTAAAGGCAGATATCCTAATTAGTGAGCCCCAAGTGACAGTCATGACTGTTTCCCTGATTGCCAGGAGGACAGAAAGTTAGGCTGCACCTCTCCAAGAATGGTCCCAAAGTGAGCCTTTGTCCACCCCTTCTGTGGGGTTCCTCCACGCCACTGCACTCCCTGAATTAAAAGTAAGGGAAGCTGTTCTTTTCTTGTAAATACCAAGCTGTGCAGTCATTACAAGCTAGCATGGAGATAATCAGGGCTGACACTTGCTGTACGTGCAGGGTTTATTGGAGACCACCCACAAAGTCGACTCAACGCAAAATGACACTACTAAGTAATCTTATCCCAAAATGTAGATTTCATTCCAACAAATTGCACACAAGTGGTCTCCTGCTGGTTTAACTATTGCCTGGAAAGGCAAACCCAACTGCATTTGTGGCGAGCATGTTAGCACAAAGCATCCAAACCATAAACACAGAATAAAGATGCCATGTCTGGGGCCATAAACGTTGAATGTTGTAAAGAGAAATTAACTCCTTTTATATTGAGTTGAAGTATGATTAGAAGATGGGGCTGACTGTGCCTGCCACCTTTGTTCGAACTTGCTTTCCCTTTGAATCAGAGATCCAGAGTAGTAACAGAGGATGCAAAAACTCAGTATGTTTCTCCTTGTGTCAGACTCTTGCATACAGCTTCCTGAAGGGCCTTATGTTTTGAAGTAAACCAAACTTTGAGGGAACCCACACCATGATTTCACCCCCCCAACCCCAAAAAATGCAGGTATATAAGTAAAGAATTAATAAGACATAATTTTTTCAAAATATTCTGGAGGACAGGGTTTGACCACAAGTTTAGTGTGTGTCAAGAATTTGACAAATTTGCCTAAAAGATTGATATCATCTTAGGATGCATTAATAGTTGGATTAAAGGAAGTGAAGGTCTTAGGGTCACATGACCTAACCACAGGGAGAGAACAAGTATCTAATATTGACATCAAGATGGGCATCTGTGGTGTTTGGCCCCTCAGTATCCATTCAACTCTAGGCAATAGCACACATGGTGTGGTGTCATCTTTAGGTGTAAAGTCTGGCCCAGGTATTGAATGAGATGGGTCCATTATCCTGTGCCTGGTTCAGGTCCTCACTGACTTATTATCTTGAAGGCAAGAACTACATCTTACCACTCATCCGTCTCCCCACAAGCTCTGAAAATTGTCCTAGGCACATGTCAGGTACTCAACCAATGCCTGGTGGATTTTCAAGGAAACCTTCAATGAAGCTCTACTTACATTAAGATACCAAGTAGACAAACAATGAACGTGCCACTTACATCAGTGGTTTTCAAGCTGTGTCTCAACTCATTAAGACCTTGTTAAATACTAGAAGAAGTCCATAACCAGTATTTTTTTTCCCTCAGAAAATGGGGAAAAAATCTATGAAAAAGAAAAGAAACATTTGAGCACCCCTCTCCTGCTTGTAGGAAACTCCTAAAATCCAAGTGCCTACTCCTCTGTGCCCATTCCCCACAGCTGAATGTGGTTGCATAAAATCACACAAATACACCCACTAGTCCTCCTGTGATTAATCTCCATGACATCCATGGTGGCCTCCCTTTTTCCTCAGCCTCCAGCTCCTCTTCAACCATCCTCACTCTCAGCTGCTCACCTGGCCTCCTACCTTACTGAGAAAACAGAAGTATGAAAAAACAAACTGCCCCAGTCTCCCATCTCTACTTCTACCCACCAGCCAGGATCTATTCCCAAAACTCCACCTTCCCGCCTTACAATGGATGCACCATCTTTGCTCGTAGAGAAATCTGATTTCCACTGGATTCCACCTAATCCCCATGATTCCTCCAAATTTGTTTTTGTCAAAATCACCAGTGACATCCATGAAGCTAAGTCCAACTGTTAGAGCACAGAGTTCATCCTCTGTGTGATTGAACAGTTACTCTCTTTCCTCTCCTTGGAATGCTTTTGTCACTTAGTTTTAAGGCTACCATACTCTTGGTTTTTTTCCTACCTCGTGGCCACTCCTTCGCATTCTCCTTTATATGTTCCTCCTGAGCTCTCCAACCTCCTCATACTAGAGGGCCTAGGGCTCAACCTTTGGGTCTCTTCTCTTCTCTGCTGCACCCCTGGTAATCTCATCCAGTTCCTCATATTCCATATCCAGCAATAATTCCTAAATCTCCAGCTAGAACCTCCCACTGAACTCAGTTCATAGATCCCAATGCCTACTCTTCCTCTCCATTTGGATTCTAATAGACATACCGACATGGATATCCTGATATTCCTCCCCCAAAATCTGTTCTCTGTAAAGCCTTTCTCATTCTGGTTCCTGGACACTCAGCCCTTCCAGTTACTCAAGCAAAATACCTCAGACTGTTTTAGTCAGCTTTTTCACTTCTGCAACTAAAGACCAAGCAGAATAACTGTAGAAGAGGAAATGTTTATTTGGGGGAGCTCATGGTTCAGAGGTCTCAGTCCATAGACATCAGGCTCCATTCCTGGAGGCTCGAGGTGAGGCAGGACATCATGGCGGAATAGTGTGGCAAAGGGAAGCAGCTCACATGATGATCAAGAAGCAGAGAGAGAGTCTCTACTCCCCAGATACAAAATATATATCCCCAAACCATGCCCCCAGTGAACCACTTCTCTAGCCACACCCTACCTACCTCCAGTTACCACTCAGTTCATCCCATCAGGGATTAATTCACTGATTAGGCTAAAGTTATAACCCAATCATTTCTCCTCCAAACCTTCTTACATTGTCTCCCATGTGAGCTTTTGGGGACATCACATCTAAATCATAACAGAGACACCCTTCATTTCCTTCACATTTGAAGGGGTTCTACCTTCAAAATATACCCAGAATCCATCAAGTTCTCACCACTTCCAGTAATGCCCCATACTTGAAGCCATCATTGTTACCTTGATGTTGCTACCTTGCTCCTCACTGTCTACCCCCAACACAGCAGTCAGAGTGAGCCTATTAGAACATGCATCAGATCAAGTCGTTCCTCTGCACAACGCCCCCCGGTGGCTTCTAGCTCACTCAACGCCATGTGGGGACACAGCTTCGACAGGATGCTTCTTGGTCTCATCAATCCTGCCCCCTTCTGCCAAGAGGGCTCCAGAGATGCCATTTGTTCACGGCCCCATGAATAGGTGTCAGTGATATGGGCAATCCGTTTATTAGGAAGTGTTACAGCCAGCTAATCATTTCATTCATAAAAGACCAACTAACCCTCCTCTTGGAATCCCTTCGACTAATTCAAGTCAGGTGTGATCCCCTGACCTCCAGGTGAGCGGTGGGGTATCCAATTTGCCACCCCAGAGCCATCCATTCCTCTGGCTTTTGAGTCCTGATGTTCCATGAGATTTCCTTCCCTGACAAATCTCCAGTCACCCAACTCCACGCAGGTGCATGCCTCAAATCTGTAGCTGCAGCAGCTCCTGCTGGTATGGGTGCAGCTGTTTCTTTTCATGAGCCTCTTTTGTGCACTGACATATCTGAAAAAAAAAAAAAAAAGAAGAAGAAGAAGGGGAGTATATTGAATTTCAGGAGATGAACCAGCTGGCTTAAGAGAGAAGAAGAAGAAGAAGAAATGACACATCAGTGGGACACTTTTCATGAGAACATATTTCCAGAAATCCAGGTCCATATGGGGTGTTGCACAGCGTTAATCTTGCCCCTGAGATATGGATTAAGGAGATTCTGCCCTTAAAGATGCATACTTTTCAAATATTCCTCCAACTCTGGAATGTACAGACAGCTTAGGAGCTCAGAATTCCAATACTGTCACTAGACCCTGCTCTCTGGTTTCAGATTCACTTTGCTTGCTTTCTTGTTTTATTTTTTTATTTTTTCCAGGTGTGGAGACTGGTTAAATGGCCACAACATACTCTTACTTAACAACATCAGCTCTGACTGCTTGAGGACTCAGTTAACTAAATTGGCACTGGGGCCAACATGCGACTTTTTGACCTTATAATTGCAAATATGGAACTGTTTGTTTTCTCAGAAGTGTCTAAAACATGTGGAACAGGTATAAAGTTTCCACATGAGCCAACCTCTTTGGTTCCTTCTGATCTAAACAAACTGTTTCCCACAGCTGGGCCAAGAATATTCCTTCCAGTCTCATCTTTTCAAGCAGCCTAAGCTCAAAGCTTTCCAAAATGGAATTTTACCTTGTCTCATATGTGGCAAAATCTTAAACAAACACTTCTCGGTGCCAGAAAAACAGCAACCTAGCCCAGGAAGGAATCGAAGTTGCATTTCTATTAAACCAGATTATTAACATTGTAAAAGAGAGGAGACCATTTTGTTAATGATCAAATATACAGGCTTCAGCCAATTAAAGCTTTGAAGCAAATAATTGTAGATAGGATCCCTCACTGGAGCTAATCATTACAGCAAATGACATTTGAAATTTTTTTTCTTTTCCACCTAACTTTAAGAATTGGAAGTTAAAACAAGTCGTCAGCACAGCATTTGATCTTCTGAGCTCAAGGTGTCCTTGCTCCAAATTGCAGAGCCTTGAATTCAAATAGGACAATACCTTCTTCTGCCCAAATAAGCTAAAAAGAATTTGCAGTAAAATTTCCCAATCTAGTGTCTGCTAGCAACAAAAACTAAGTCCTGACAAAGCTAGGCAAAGAGAACCAGGCACTGGAATACAGCGAGCTCCAAATATCACCTCAGTCCTTTTCCTGGTGTCCCTTGACATTTCCTTTAGCCAGTGATCCCAGTTGGTTAACACGAGCTAACCAAGAGACCAAGGCATCTCTAGCCAGTTAGCTCTCTGGAGTTTGCAGTCTGGGGTTGTCCATCATCTTGATAGAAGCTTCTTCTCTCCATGAGGCGACCAGCCCAGGGAGGTTGAGAGGGCAATTTCCCCACCTTTGCTAAATGTTAGGTCTTGGATCTTAAGTGTTCCCCAAAGATCCATGTTTCAAAGGCTGACTCCCTTGGTACTCTCAGGGAGGTAGTGGAAACATTAAGAGGCAGGGCCTGATAGGAGATCTTTGGGTCATTGGAGTGTGCCCTCGAAACTGACCATAGGACCCCAGTTTCTTCCTCTCTCACTTCTCATCATGGGTGAGTGGTTTCTCTCCACCACGTATTCCTGCCACAATGTGTTGCCACAGGCCCAAAGTAACAGGTCCAACTGATCATGGACTAGAACCTGTGAGACTGTGGGTCAGGATAAAACTTTTCTCTTGATGATCTCAGGTGCTGTTATCTCAAGAAAGTTGACAAACCCACTAAAATAACTCAGTTTTTCATTATCGACTAGGAACTGAACATCATCAAAAAATTAAAAGACTACTATAGTGAATAGATATGAAGTGGATCCTACCCAAAAGAGGCCCATTTTTCATATTTTAATGCAGTTGGTTCACATTTTGTACCGAAAAATTATTCATAATATCTTCAAACATTGTGATAATAAACGTTTGCGTGAGTACAGTGCTTCACAATTTACAAAATACTTTCACACATGTCAATATTTTTTAATCCTATTAGGTGGTAAAGCAGACATCAGAACCCTACCTCACCTATTTTTTAAAGAGAGAGAGAGAATTTTTAATATTTATTTTTCAGTTTTCGGTGGACACAACATCTTTATTTTATTTTATGTGGTGCTGAGGATCGAACCCAGTGCCCTGCAGGCGAGTGCTTTACCGCTTGAGCCACATCCCCAGCCCACCTATTTTTTTTTAATGAAAAAAAATGAAGACCAAAGAGATCAAGTAAGTAATCTGCCCAAAGTGACTCTCTGAAGAAATTAGAGAGACACCATGTTCCCTCCTGGGCTTTCTAACCCTCAGGTGATTTCAACCACACATACTTTTTCCCAGATGAGTAGATTTTGACACCTGCCCCCAGAGAAATATCAAAAAGATCAAATTTACATTTCTGATAACTCTCCTGTGTTCAGGTGAAATGAAAGGAAAAGAATTATGGATTTTTTCCTCCTTCCTCCCTAATTAGGCACAACTATGTTCTAATGTCTGTAACCAAAAGAACAAAATATTGCACTGAACTGGTCCTTCTCACCAGCCACTTAAGGCTCAGAGGTCCAAGAACTAAGTAATTTTTGTCACCCCCTCCTTCCTTACCCAAACTCCTCAGGTACTCCCTAGAGTAGAAGCCACATAAGGGCGGGAACTGGGTCACACTCCCTTCCAGAAGGTCTGCTCTCCTGGTAGAGTTCATTTCACTGAGCAACTATTAATTAAATTTCCACACCTTATCAGTTTGGAAAAGTGAGAACCATCCTGGGTTAGAACAAGAAGCTGGCATGGACCACCTTGCTTCCTTACTAATGATGCTTATTTGCCTCTGAAAAAAAATATGTAAGATGAGTCCCATTTAGTCCCTAAGGCCACAGAGACAAAAACAATGGCCTCTGTTCAACAGAACCTCTAGGTTTTGAAACTATCTATCATTTTCTATTTATTTCTATTTTCATCTCTAAGGCAGTTCTATGATATTGATGCGCAGGGCAGGGTAGCATCTGTTCAGAACACTGCAAGGTCGTGGGTAAACAGGGTACAGAGGCAGAAGCCACAACCAGGACTCTATTAGAACACAGATTCTTCTTTGGCCTGTCCACAGCAGACATCTTTAATGGATCAGAGCTTCAACTCAGCCACGGAATCTGATTCTCATAAACCACACTTCAGGTAGACATTGCCATTCGTTTGGGACTGGCAAGCAAGATGTCACCTGTCTGCCATTCTTGTGCGTAAGGCCATTTCCTCTTGCTGGAACTCAGTACATGTTTAGACTAAATCATGGTGCTTCTTTTCCTCCTCCTCCTCCAAGTCCAAGACTCCTGATCTCAAATTAGCAGTTCAGATCTCCTAGATTATTCACCTCAGCTCTTGACTACTATCATCCCTTTCTTGCTCCAAGTTTCTCAGAGCCGGACCCCTGACCAGAGAATCCAACCCTGGCCTGGTGACCTGTCCAAAACTCCTGATTCCTGCCTGACAGCCCTTTTGTCATTCCTCCCCCTGACTCAGATTCTCATATCTATGCCTGGGGCTCAGCAGAAAATAACTTGACCAGGTCAAGATTACCCTCCAGGTTTACAGGACAGCACAAGAACTCAGAAGAACTGAGGTAGGCAGGAGAGAAGTAAGGAAAAGCAAGACTCAACAGGGAGAAAGGGAGGAATCAGTTGATTATTCACAAAATCTCCCTCAGTTGTGGGAGATATCTGAAAGTTGGGCCCAATCTTTATATGTCCTATCAGAGAAAGTGAAAGATTCCAGTCCTGGCTTTCGTGGTAAGGTTTCTGCCTTCAAGGTAAGGAGCAGATGTTTTCCAAGCTCCCAGGGATTTATCTGCCTTGTTCACACCTTCAGCAGACAGTTCATTGCAGTTTTAATTTATACGGCTCTGTTTCACTGGTGGGACAATAACTCTCCTTCCACTTTAATTCACAAAATGGCGGCATAGAAGAAAACCAGGCTGTGCCTCATCACACCTAGCTTTGCGTTTCGCCCAGCTCCTACTTTTCATTACATTTCACATGTTGCCTGAATCCAAACAATATAGTCAATCTCAGATTTGCGACTTCCTGCTTAGAGAGACACGGGCCACAGGGGGGGAAGCAGCGCGGTGAGTTCAACACTCAGTTCTACCAGTAACTCACCAGCCAGATTTCCCCTGCCTGGGCCTCAGTTTATTCATCTGCAACCTGAGTTGGAGGTGATCCTACTGACTCATAAGGTCCCTTCTGACATCTATTAAACTCAGATTCATTTGCAAAAGGCAGCTTTCCATTTCTGTGCCTCTGGTACCCTCCAAAGCCTGGAAACACTTCCCACAATGCCTCTCGGCTGCTCCCTTCCATCCAGGCTTATACCAACAGAGGGACAATCATTCCCAGCTGCTGGCAGCCTAATCCAGCTGCCATGTGGGGAGTTTTGTTATGCCTATTTCACAGTGGGTCATGTCAAGTCAACATGTATTTCTTAAGTGCCTCTGACAAGCCCAGAAAGAGGGTGGACCCCTCGGGGGCCTTGGTGACTTCATCTGTGAAATGAAAGGCTTACACTCACTGGACTTCTAAGGTGCCCCTAGCTCTGAAGACCTGAGATTCAGGATTCCACTGGGGGAAGAGAGGGCACAGTACCACTCCTGACACGGCCCCCGTCCTGCTCCTTTCAAGCCAATGCACCTGGGACCTCATGTGGGCAGAGTAACCCCAAATCCAGATATAACCCACACAGAGACTAGGGAATACATCTGTGTGTATCACAAATAGAGTCATATCTCTGACACTTCTGCACGGCTGAGTCCCCAGCCCTGCCTCCTCCTCCCCAGCCCCAGCTCTCTGCAGCAAGTAGGGAAGAGGCAGAGAATTGTCTAGATGGTGTGATTTGATGAAAGTCCCCATTCACCCACAAAACATCTCCCTCACAGTTCTGCCTGAAATTCTCATCACAAGCACTGGGATTCTTTGCATTTAGGCATCTTGTTTCCAGAAGTTTCCTGTTAAATGCAAATGTACACAGAAGAGTAGCCTGTACTCAAACTCGGATTCCTTTTCCCAACACCAACCTCTCCGCTAACATCTGCCACCTCTCATTGCTCCTCCCCAGCTCCCCAAGTACAGAACAAAGACCCCTGACAAACACAAGAGCCTGTCCACTGAGGGAGGGAAAAGAAACCTAATTTATGAAGAAGAAAGTGACTAGGAATAAAGGGTCCAAAAATAAGCATGCTCTCCAACTTTCATTCTGGTTTACATTATGTCCTCAACAACCAGCAAAAGAAATAGAAATCAGAGAAGGAGGAATAAGCTGGAAAAGAAGAAAAGGATAATGGATAGTGCAAAGGTGATTTTCAAACTCTCTAATTAGGGCTTTTTAAGGAATAAAAGTGCCCCCTTTTTGAAATTATGAAGCTCCACCAGATTTGACTTAAGTTACCGCACATGTTTATTGTTTAAATTTGAAAGCATAAAAATTCATTTCAAGTAGAGAAATTCCAAGGGAAAACTGTAGGTACACGTATGGGAACTGCAGACACACAAGATCAGGATTAGCTCTCTGCCCTCGGCACGGAGGCCAGAAGAAGAAAAAATGGCTCACCCTGCATCGAGCAGGATTTTGACCATATGGAAGATTTCCCTAAAAAGAGTTGTTAGATCTGAAAGAGGGGATTAAAGGAGATTGGGAGGCTATTTCTTTTTTTCTGCAAATATTTTTAAAACAGCCTCAGTTCCCATTTGTTATGCACTGAATTGTGTACCCCCAGAGTTCGTAGGCTGAAGCCGTAATCCCCAAAGTGACTGTATTTAGATATAAGGCTTTTAGGAAAATAATTAATGTTAAATGAGGTTCCCAGGGTAAAACCCTAACCAAACAGGGCTGGTGTCCTTATAAGAAGAGGAAGAGATGCCAGAGATAACCCTACCTCCCTCCAGGTACATGGGGAGAAGAGACCACTTGAGAACACAGCAAGAAGGGCTGTCTACAGGCCCTCACCAGATTTCTAGGACCTTCATCTTAGGCATCTGGCCTCCACAGCGAGAATATAAAGGACAGTGGTTTAAACCACCCAGTGCGGAGGATCTTGTTATGGCAGCCTAAGCAGGAAAATGCACCTCTTGGGCAGAAAGCTGTGTTCCTGTCTGAGGGAGGGGATGAACTGGGCAGTCTATAGGACAGAACTCCTTTTCTAGATGTTGGGTTTTATGGCAGCAAATATGATACCATTCCCAGCAGAAACCTGCTTGCACATTGGTTCTAGAATCCGTGGCCTTTTTTATAAGCTGGTACCACTGACCCTACTTAGCTCTACCTCCCTCAGAGTGGGGGAGGCAGTGCTCCATCTTTGGGTGTGGAAAGAAGTAGATGCATGACTTCCCCTCCCTCCCTCCCTCCCGAATGTCTGCCTCAGCAGTAGTCAAGGGGCAAGGCCACAGAGTCGTGACTTGACCTGTCATGGAATAAGAGGATATTGTGGGCAGAAATGGCTCTCACCTCTCACAGCCCCCCAGGAGTGAGATTAAGAGACCAAGTGGGTCTGTGGACCTAGAATGGCTTCCTGAGCCAAAAAGGACCAGTAATGACTCTGGTGACCTAGGCTAGCGACAATATCAGGGGACATTTACCTTCAGGACGCCAGAGGTGGAAATTTTAAGAGGAAATGTAGGGTCAAACTATGTAGGCCAACTATGGGTTTAGTAAAAGGAATTAAATGGAACCCGAAATCTGGGACAACTTCCTGTCTTTTGAACAAACTTTGGTCAAAATTAAGAGCAGAGATCTGTACTCCATAAGAAAAGTGGGGCAGGGGGAACCTTTGGTTTCAAAGCTTTTGAGGTAGAGGAATGAAATGAGGCTATTTTTTGTTTTTTACTCTAGTAAATTTTTGCATCAAATATTTCAGAGTTCTTCATTCTTAAAATAAGGTGATGTGGGTATGTTTCTGTTGGCACTAAAAGGGGCATATAAGCCGGCAACTAGTGGCAAACTGACAAGGGCAGGGCATGATTGGTAGTTTTTAAATCCTCCCACCAAGCCTGATTTCGAGCTAGCGACGGTCTAAACATCAGCTTGCAAAATTCCTGTTTAACCGTCATCTCTAGCAGGCAGCACCAGCTAACTCCATCACACTTCTGCAAGGCACGCTTGGTGGGCAAGATGACAGGTGACCTGACCCAAAATGAGAGATCAGAAAGGGGAGGCACTCAGAAGGCGATGTCAGGACCGTGGGCAGATCTTCCTCTCTGGAACACATCTCCTCACAAGCCCTGCAGGAAGCCACATCATGATCTTTCCGCTACCCCACTACCCGGGAGAGAAGTGCCCTACTGTTCTTCAGGATACACTACTTTGTCCCCTACATACTGTGATTGCGCCATCTGGAGCCCAAGGGGAGAGCAGCAGCCACAGAGAATCCCAAAAATTCACCACATTTTTAAACCTATAAAGCGTCAACAAATTTGGCTTCCCGGAAAAGAAAGAAGGAAAGGGAACACAGGAAATTTAACCAATGAGCCCAACTTCCCCCAGGGATCCCAAGAAAATACCTGTTGTTTCCTCCATAAAAGGAAGAAGAGAAAAGGAGTT
The DNA here is from genome assembly GCF_045843805.1 of Urocitellus parryii. NCBI lineage: Eukaryota > Metazoa > Chordata > Mammalia > Rodentia > Sciuridae > Urocitellus > Urocitellus parryii. The sequence continues at coordinate 266,669,508 of NC_135531.1, read as the reverse complement.
CCCAAAATACCTTTCAGATTTGGACAGACACAACTGAGTGTTTTACCCTGGTACAAATAAGGCAATTCCAGAACTTACCTGTCCTTGACCTTCTGGGGATAGTGCTATGGGCTGGCCTATCCTCTGGATCCTCAGAACTTTATTCTGCAATCCAGGGTGAGCCTTCAAATGAACTATAAATGTATTTGTTTCTAAAACAAAATTGAAATAAGGAGCTAGAACTGGAGTTTATACCTCTCTAGCTTATCCTTCAGGACCTGGCATGAGTTTTTACGCTTGGCCAAGGTTCAATACATTCTTGTCCCATTTAATTCTTCCTCTTTCCCCTAGAGAAACTCACCAGGGAATACTCTCTGAAGGCTCGTGCCAGTCACCTCCAGGCAGTTGTGAAAATCTACTCTTTGGTCCATGAGTCAGAGAACTGGGCAGAATTGGAGCTGGCACCAGTAAGCATTAAACAAGTACTTGATGAAGTGGATTAATAAAGAATAGGATTATCATATATAACCTAATGGTTCTTATTATATGAATGTGAATTATCCACTTAAGTGTCCAAGCAGACTAATGCATTTAAACTGTGCCTGTGTGAGAAGATCCATCCCAGTGTGAATGATGCATACATTTCCAGCCGCCTCTGGCTGTGCTACAGGCTAGAAACTCCTGCATTTCCTTGGACTAAGGAATCAACAACTGAGAAGCCGTTTACTGGGAACGATGAAGGAGAAAGGGTGACCTCTGCTGGTGAAATGAGATTTTTTTTTTTTCTGATCTTTTTCCCCAATCCAGTAAGAAAAAAGGGATCAGAGCTGGTGGAGGGAGAATGTGACACTGTCCTCCCTGAATAAATTAGCATCTTTTCCACACTAATAATTTTTACAATCTCATCAGCAAAAGGTCCTTGTTTGTTAGCCTCAAGAACACTTTCATGATGTGTAGAAAAGAGATCCAACTAGGTTTTTATGATGTTGAATAATTGTTCACTGGGAAAAAATAATCATTTAGAACTTAATAATTCCTCTTCTCTTTTTCTCTTTTTGATACTTTATTGATGAAATGAAGAATTCGAAATCAACTTTGAAATAGGAAAGCTATTTAGAATAAATAAATGTACAGCCTCTGAATAGCTCATTGTCTACATTTGTTTGATAAATCCATATTTTAAGAAATAAAAAAATTAAAACACTTTCAAAGAGCCCCTACATTTTACAATTCAGTGTTTTAATTTTGAAAAGCTGGACATCAGTTACTTTACTTGAAAACAGCAATGCTCAAAACAAAATCATATCCACATCATTCTTGTTAGGTTGCTTGATTTTTGCCAGCTCCCGTCTTTCATCACCTTCTGATAAGCAAAAAGCACACATTGTGCCACAGGCTTCCAAAGAGCATTCAATCATTAGTCAGACTTGCCCTGATCACAGATGGCACTTTGGTCTTTGGCTTTGCCAAGTTTAAAGCAAAATACCTTATTTCAAGTTTTCCATGGAAAAGATCTTTTTAAATACATATTTTCTAAATTTCTAATGCTGCTGCACATGTAATTATTAGATCTATGTCATCAGGCTTATTGGGAGGAGGGAAGAAAACAGGGGACACCAGGAAAGCTGGCTTAGAGCCCCATTCAGAGTTACAGAAGCTGGATAATATCTTTGGGGAACCATAATCATAAAAGACGCCAGTATCCAATACAACTCATGCTCTATCTACACCAATGAAATATCCAAATTAATAAAGGGTTTACTTAAATGCCTGTTTATATGTCCTGCAGTATAAAAGAATTGTATTTTTGTCCAGTGCTTTTCTGAAGCCAGTACACATCCCCTCCCACTTCTCTGTGCATTCAAGAGGCCAGACTATTTCACGGTCAACACCTCCTTGGATATCAGGCAGAGAGGACAGAGCAGGAGAAGAAGCAGACGTCCTAGTTGCTGGCTGAGCTGTTCTCCTGGGCCTAAACTGGAGGTAACAAGGAGGGGGAGAGAGAAGCAAAAGTAGGTCAAATTGGATTCATCCCGGCATTAGCCGTGACCTCTTTGCCTTCCTTGCTTTTCATCTAATAAACGTATTTGTTCTTTCCTTAGAATCCCAAGGAGATGTGAAATTCCTTGAAGGCAAAATTTTTGTTTTGTTTCGTTTTGAGGGAAGGAAAAAAAGTAGACCTTGCCATGGTTTGAATGTGCCCTCCAAAGTTCATGTGTTAGAAACTTAATCCCCAGTGAAACTGGTATTGGAGGTGGGACCTCTAAGAGGTGGTTAGGACATAAGGGTTCTGCCCTCAGGAGTGGACTAATGTCACGGGTGTGAACTTCTTCACCAGAGTGAATTTATCATAAAAACGAGTCCGGCCCTCTTTTGCTGCTGCCTCCCTCTGGTTCTCTCTCCAACTCTGCCCTCCACCAGGGGAGGCAGCACAAAGGCCCTCGCCAGATGCTGGCGCCTTGACATTGGACTCCCCAGCCCCAGAACTTTGAGAAATGTCGTTCCTTAATAAACTACCTCATCTGCGGTATTAACACAAAGAGGATTAAAGAAAGATGCCAATTTAGGAAATTAAGAAATTATAAATGTGGTACTGAAATGCCAATGCACATTTGAGTTTTTTACAAAATAAACATATGGCTCAGAAAATTTAAGTCGTTGTTTCTAATATTAACAACAAAAAATATTGATGATGAAAGAAAAATATACCTGAAACTATATATATTTCTTAGTGAAAGAATACAGGTTTAACCATTCAGATTAGCTTCAATAGACAGCCATCAATTAAGTAGTTCTCTGTAAGTGCCCAAGTCATTTCTCTCATTCGATTAAGATTTACTAAGTACTTACTATATGCTACACATTAAGCTGGGCATTAAAGAGACAATAACTGATAAAGTCAAATTCTTCCTGTTCCTTCCAGAGCTTATAACATCTCACCAGACATCAGTCAACTATCCACATCAGTAAATATAAAACCACAATAGTGATGAATGCTACACCTGAGAGGTAGATGGTGCTACTAGAGCGCTGTTTTTCTTAAACTTAAGATTTCTGTTTTTAAAACCCCTTTGCATAGTAGGCAGATTCAGCATTGTTGAGTTCTGGCCTATGGCAGAGAAAGCTCAAATCAAAGAATCAAAATCAACATTTTTTTTTTTTTAGGCATAACATAACCAAACAAACTCTGGGGTACTTGGTCAAAAAGGTGCCAGATTCAACTTAAATATATTTTTGTTCAAGGCTGATGTGGTGGCACATACCTGCAGTCGCAGCACTCAGGAGGCTGGGTTGGGAGGATCTCTTGAATCCAAGAGTTCAGATCAGCCTGGGTAACATAACAAGACCCACATATTGAAAATAAATAAATAAATGTATGTTATAGGAATAGATATAATATATGTATATTTGTTCAGCATCTTTGCCGTCTATATAAAACAGTGCTTCTCGAACTTTAATGTGCTCAGACATCACTTGGGGATCTTATTCAAATGCATATTCTGACTATGTGGGTCCAGGGTGAGATTCTGCATTTCTAATATGCTCCCAGGTGATGCCTATAGTTATGGTCCATTGATCAAACCCTTATTAGCTCCAGTTCAGGCCAAGATGGTGAAATAGCATGGCTACTAGATCCCCATCCCCATCCCCAACCTCCAACCTCACCCACCCCTCAAGAACTAGAAAAATAAAGGAGAAAAAATTGTGAAGCTCCCAAGCCAAATGGAATTGCTCTGGACTGGTTTGTGGTGTTGGGACAGTCCTGGAGTAAGAAGCAGCCCAACAGAGTTGCAGAAGGATAAAATAAATGAATTGGTGGAATTCTGCTCGTATTTCCCTCAGCCCACACTCCATCACCTGAAGGCAAACAGTGCCTGTGTCTCACCTGCCAAGACACACAGATTTGGTCCAGATGTCCTTAGAAGAAAGAACTCCCGGGGGGCGGGGGGGGGGTGGCTGGGACTGGCCTCCACAAGTTATTTCCATGTTCTTCCCCCTTCACATTCCTGGGACTGGAGAATTACAAACTAGTCTTGATGGTTGCACATAAACATCCACTGGGGGGGGGGGGGGCTTTAAAAACACTGGTGCTTGGATTCCTCCTCCAGAGATTCCAATGAAATTGGTCTGGGACCTGGCCAGGACTTCTTAGAGCTCCCCAGGTGATATGAATATACAGGCAAAAAAACATTGAATTTCTAGTGTTTCTTGTAAATCTGCTTATCTGTGAGGGACAAAGGATGAAGACCTGACCTAAGAGGCTATTTTGTGGAATAAGGAGCAATTGAATGTAAGCTTTGGTGTCAGGCTCTCCACTGTGGAGCTCATCCACTTCCCCCACTGAGTTCATTGGAACCTGTAGGACTGGGGGGGTCTACCTTTTCCTATATTTACTTCCTGAGTAGCCAATTCCCCAGGGGGAGAAAATGAGCACACAGAACAGAATAACAATATATTTTAGGAGCACAATTCTTTCTGAATAAAAATAACATCCTGGTTACAGATTCTATTAGAAGGAAAAATATTAGAACAAATAGACTAACTTTTTTAAATAAGCTTTTAAGTATATTTTTAAAGGAGGAAAGAATAAGAAGTAAAAAAAACACAAAAAGAATCAAACAGGAATATTAGTAATAAAAACATGATGGTAGAAATGAAGAGCGGAATTGATACTGCTGAAGAACAAATTAGTGATTTGGGAGACCAGATTGAAGGATATCCCAAAAGAAAGAAGAAAAAGATAAAGAAAGATAGTATAAAATAAAAAATGAGAGATAAAGAAGATAGACATGGAGGTACTAACATCAGGACAAAAAGAGTTCCATTAAAAGAAAAGGGGGAAATGGAAGGAAAGAAATATTTGAGGACATTATGGAGACAAACTTTTCTGATACACACACACACACACACACACACACAAGTGTATTATAATAAAATTTAAGAATTCTTTTTAAAGTTAAAAGTTCTAAAAGCTACCATTAAAAAAAGACCACATACAGAAGATCAAGTATTAAATTGATAGCAATGCTAGATGAATTAAAAATAATGAAATACTATTTTCCTTGAATTGAAGCAAATAGAATCTAGATTCCAATGTTTTATATTCAACCATACTATCATTAAAATATCAGATCCAAATGAAAATATTCTCAAGCATACAAGATTTACTATAGACAGGTGTGCATTACAAATTATTTTAGTTGAAATACTATGATAAAGAAAACCCCAGAAGATTCTGGGAAAGATTTGTGGAACAAAGATGATCAAATGCCTTAATAAACTCTCATTGCTTAAAAAAAAAAAAAGAAAGAAAGCTAAGGACAAAGAAAATGAGCAATTATATCTGTAATGCAGAATTAAAAGCCTATGTTACATCAACATATTGGGGCAGAAAAGAGAACAGGGAATCTTTAATTTTCACTTTATTAAGAAAAATTAGGGAGAAGCAGATATATCGTTAAAAATAAAAGCATGATTAGAATAAAACATTCAAATAGTGGCACAAACTAAAATAACAAGTGAGAATGATAAACATAGGTCCATGTATGTTATTTATTATAACAAAGGTAAATGAACTGAGCTCACCGCTTAAAAGACAAGTACTGACAGGATGGATTTCTTTTTTAAATCCTGATACATGCTATTTACAAAAGACGTACTTCAAATATAAGGATATGCAAAGTCTGAAAGCAAAGGAATGAAAAAAGATGTACTAGGCAATTATTAAAAGAAAATTGACCTAAGAGAGTCTTTCAGTAAAGAGCATTATTAGGAATAAGTACCCTAGGACATAGTATTTCCACTCCCAGATACAAATCCAAGATCAAATTATACACATGTATACACAAGAAGTGAGGCAGACAAACTAAAATGACCTCCAACTGTCCCTGCTTTCTGGAACTCAAACACTTGTGCAATCTCCTCCCCATAAGAGTGGGCAAAACCTGTGACTTTCTTCTAATGGACAGACTATGACAAAAGTGGTGGGATGTCACTTCTGTGGTGATGTTACATAAGATTTTAACACTTGTCATGCTAGCAGACTCTCTACCTCACCAGCTTTGATGAAGCCACTAACCAGTCTGGAGAGGCCCATGTGGCAAGGAATAGAGGATGGTCTCTAATCAACAGTAAGAAAGTAAGGCCCTCAGCCCAGCAACCCATAGGACTTGAACCCGCCAATAAGGACATGAGCTTGAATGTGGAAGTTTCCCCAGCTGAGCCTTGTGATTAGACCTGAACCCTGAACCAAATCTGAACCAAAGTCTCATCGGGACATGAAGCAGACGAGCCAGCTAAGCCATGCCCAGACTCCTGACTGAGGATTCTTGAAATAACATATGTGTATTATCCTAAGCCACTAGTTTTGGGATCAATTGTTATGCAGCAATAGATAACTATAAAACTGGAGACATATAAGAGAATATCAATGAAACCAAAATAGTAACAAAATCCTGGAAGCAACCACTGCCCATTGGTAGGACAGGGTATGAATACATAATATATTGACCTTCTAGAATATTATATTCACAGCCACATGGGTAAATATGTATAATCTTCACAATATGCTACAAAGTGAGGAAATAATAATCTCTAAAAGTTTACCTCAACATTATATTCTTCTATAAAGTTGAAAACTAAGCCAAAAGCAAAAATAATTTATAAAATTAAACTATGAAGTTCTTATAAAACTAAACACCAAGTTTCTAAAAAAAAAAAAAAAACTGTTCATAAATTTACCATATGACCCAACAACAGCACTCCTAGGTATTTGCTCAAAACAAATGAAAATATACAGCCACACAAAAACCTACATGTGAATGTTTACAGCAGGTTTTTCTTAATTGCTAAGAAATGCTGAGAACCCCAAAATCCTTTAGCTAGCAAAGGAGAAACACATAGCAGTACACGCTGGTCAGCAATGAAAAGGAGCAAACCTACACAACATGGTGAATCTCAAGTGCACTGAGCTAGAAGCCAGACTCAAAAGCCTACACACAGTATGATTCCACATATATGGCTGTGTTAGTCAGCTTCTCATCACTGTGACCAAAATGCCTGAGAAGAACAATTTAAAGGAGAAAAAAGTTTATTCCAGATCCCAGTTTTAGAGGTTTAGACCATGGTTGGCTAACTTCATCGCACTAGGCCCAAGGTGAGGCAGGACATCATGGTGGGAGGGTGGGGTGGAGGAAAGCTTCTCCACCCATGGTGGCTGGGAAGCAGAGAGAAGAAGGGGCCACAGGGCACACCCTCAGTGACCCATCTCCTCCAGCCATGCCCCACCTATGTACAGTTACTACCCAGTTAGTTCTTTCAAACTAGGATGGACTGACTAGGTTACAGTTCTCAAAATCTAGTCATCCTACATGGACACAAGAGCTTTTACCCAAACCTTAACCATGATCTTCTGGAAGAGACAAAACTACAGAAACAAGAAACTGCTCAGTGGTTGCCAAGGGCTAGAGGCGGGAAGGAAGCAATTTACAACAAAGATGGGGACATTTCAGAGTAATGGAACCATTCTCTACATTTATCTTGATTTTGTTGGTGGTTGTACAGCTGTATTAATTCTTCAAAACAAAGTTACACACTAAAAAGGGTAAACTATACTGTATATAAATTATACCTTAAACACACACACACACACACACACACACACACACACACACACACATACACCACCAGGTAGTTTCCTCTTTAACAGTCCCATGAACAAGGTCCCCCGTCTGCCATACCCAACAGCCCATTCCTACCTCCTATACAAAAAACAAACTGAGGGCTGGGGATGTGGCTCAGCGGTAGCGCGCTCGCCTGGCATGCGTGCGGCCCGGGTTCGATCCTCAGCACCACATACCAACAAAGATGTTGTGTCCGCCGAGAACTAAAAAATAAATATTAAAAAATTCTCTCTCTCTCTCCTCTCTCACTCTCTCTTTAAAAAAAAAAAAAAAAAACTGAGAAGTTGTGTCATTGGAAATATTGTGGTTAGAATCACTCACTATAGGCAACAACTTTTGGGACTGGGGAAGAGGAAGCATTGCAACAATCAAAGTGATTTATAGAAAAGGAAATCTGGAAAATGGAGAAAATGACCCTCCTTGTGGAGGGGGGATGTGTATGGCTCTACATCCATGAATCTTGTTTAGCTCTAAGTGGGAGGCACTGAATTGTTGTCCAATCACCTGCAATACAGGGGGCTGCCCTGGATTGGTAGCCCTATTTCCTCCAGATTCACTTTGCCTTGCGACACCCTGATAAATGGCCCATTAGCAGCCCACAAAAAAAGATTAAGAAACAATTCCATTTAAGAAAATGCACAGTTTAACAAAATGATTCTCAAATCAGGACGTTCTGCTATCTTTTTATGAACAAAAAGGAGCAGGGGTTTTGAGGTCACAGCCTGCCTGACCATATTTTGTTCTTATCTCCCTATTTTCTACTCCATAATGAAATTTAAATAGCTTGCTATCGCTAAGTAAATAATTGGCGCATAACAGCCTTCTGGAAGCTTTTAATTGTGTCAAACCAGCTCTTCAATTCTAAACATTCCTTACAACCAAATGATATTTAGAGCTTTGGGTGTCTTCTTGGCAGATGGAGTTGGAGACATGAAATGGGATAAGAAGGCAGGAGCTTCTCATTAATCATGATGACGTTCCTTTATTCCAAGATCCTAAAATGCTAAAGTGACGCCTTTGACTTGGGGGAGGGGGAGGGGGGAAAGGGAGGAGGGAGAGGGGGGAGGGGGAGGGGAGAGGGGGAGGGAGGTCTGGCTAAGAAGTGGAAAGTCTAGATTTCAGTTGCTGCTGGGGCCCTGCCCATCTTCTGATTTGGGACAAAGCACTCAGTAACCTCTTTAGACCTCATTTTCCTTCTCTGTACCCCAGACTGTGGAGCCAGGGCATCCCCTCCCCACACTGAGCCCCAGGTCAGGGTGCTGTAGGGAACAACAGGCTTCCCACACAATTCTGAAATTGGAGCTCTTCCCTTACACCTAACTATATGTCCAGGGATCCACTTTGGTCTTACCACTGTCCTAGGGTCCTTATAGAAAAATGGACCTACTGGGTACTAGACTGTGATAAACAAGGAAGACTCCAGGCCTTGGCCAGATGCTGCTCACCTAAGATAAAAGGGTTAACCATGACAGGTTTCCATGATCAGAATCTGTCGGAAAATCCATCTGAAACAAACCAAACGGGTTTCTTTACTGCAGGACTTCCCAGAGCCTTTACGTGCTCATATAATTTGAGACTTTCCTTGAGGCAGTATTTGACCAAGAAATCCTTTTTTCAGAAATCAAAGATTTGGCATGCCCTAAAAACACTGGTCTGGAGATATGATGCTATTTATGGTTTTTTTTTTTTTCCATTATCTTCTAACCAGGAGGCACTCAACCCTGTCTACAAAATAGCATCACCTGGGCCCATTACCTGGGCCCATCCCAGAGAGTCAGACCCACTTGGTCTGAGGGGTGGGGTCCAAGCCCTTAGTGATGATTTTCAGCTCCCCTAGGGATTCTAACATACTGCCAACCAGGAGAAGCTGTAGCTCAGGGAACATGAGAAGATGCCTGCCCTTCCCATGCCTCGCCCAGAAAATTAAAGGGGAACACAGACGCCCAGGTCATTGTCAGGGAGCAACTCAGAGGGACAATCCATCTCTCCACCAGAGTCAATACTACAAGGTCCAGAAGCACAGCCTACGGGGAGAATCTCCTTAGAGATCCAGAATAAGTAACATAGCATTTCCTAAAGTTACTCAATTGGGATTATGGCCCTAATCATCTCTTTTAAAACCCGGTGGGTTTACCTTTAACACGGAAATAGATTTACTGATTTTCTGGTTGTAAATTTAATGCCTACTCACCGTAGGGGGCAAAAAACGACACAAAAGTGTAAAGTGAAAACTAACCGTTCTTCATTCCTTTACTGTGAGCATTTTCGGTTGACTTCTAGACATTTATATGTTTCTAATAATGTTTTGTAACCTGGCTTTTTACTTGTCAACATTTCTCAAATGCCTTTCCATCTCAATATAAATAAAACTATAGTTCGTTGTTAATGGGCTCATCATATTCTGGATCGACCATGAATTATTTCATCCATCCCCATGTTGAGCTATTTTAGTATTCAGCATCAATGAAGGAATAGACATCCTTCCATATGTATCTGGTTGGTTCCTTAGAATAATTTCTTGTAAGTGGATGTGATCAGTCCAGATCCCCAGAAGCCAGCTGAAGCCCTGAGCAGAGCTTGTGTTTCTGATCCTCTCCAAGGGAGCAGTTCTGTCCCCTTTCCCCCTGTCCCTCCACCCCTAGCCCCTCTACTCTCCAGCCCACGTAGAGTACTTCTAGCTGCTCTGGGTCCAGCTCCCTCCACCTGTTATCAAATCTCTCGCAGGGTTCTCTCTAGGGCCAAGGTCTTCTTGGTTCCATGCCAATCCCCTCTCTGTGCATCCCCTTGCCTTGTTCAGGCTGGAGGTCTCATCCCCCAGCAGAGGTCACCAAATCCTCTTTTAAGAAGCAAGCAAGGAGACAAGCTAAGATTGTCCCTCCAGAAGTCCTGGGTGACCTTCCTCCCATATCCACTCCCAGAGCCCCACCCTCCCCCAGAACCCCTGGCCTCCCCTCTGCCACTCTGTGTTATGACTGTTTACGTCTTCTACCACAAGACACCGAGTCCCTTGTCCCCTTAATCCCTCTGCCTCCAGCCTCCAGCCTCCAGCACCACCCTGGCTAAAAAGACCCCTTCAGGATTTACTGAATGTCTGGTTCTAAAAAGCCATGTTTTTCCAGGAAAAGCTCCAAGCTGTGTTCCTTTCTAATACTCAAAGTAGCAACTATGACCCACATCCCCTTCTTAAGCCAGAAAAAGTCACAGCTTTAAGTTCTTGCCTAGTCTGGCTCTCGTGACCTCTCCATGGAATTATGGAGAGTGCGTGTATCTCTGGATGATCAGAGAGGCCCAGAATCGTGCTTTCTCATTTTCCACACCAGCATCTCCTGACTCACCCCTGGCCAGGGGCAGGGGAAGGAAGGCTGCTGAAAGAAACCCTACCCCTGGCTTTTAAGTGACCCTGCCTGCAAATGAGTTGTGTTCCTGCCGGCTCCACTTAGCAACTATCATGATTCACAAGACTATTCATTTATTGAGCATTTTGTCCCTGGCAACACTGTGGTAAAGCACACAGGCACAGGAACAGCATTCAGTGACGCCATGTTACAGGGGACCAAAAACTAATAAGCAAATAAAATAATTATGAGTTTTGATGAATGCTTTGAAGGAAGCAAAAAATGAAGCTGAAATTAAAAAAAAAAAAAAAACAGAAAGATTCTTATTACTGATCACCTTCCATGATCCAGGGGATCAGGAAGACCTAAGATTGAATCAGTAGCATCACATGGCTGCAGTGGTGTAGGGGGCACAATATCCTCACAGGACAGAAAACAGCACCCTGAGGTGGAAGGGCCCGAAAGCCCATATAGAAGCTGGACGAGACTGGACATTAGTTTGGGGAGACAGGCACGAGTATACCTTGTATATTTAGGGACATGAGTTTTAAATTATCTGACAGAATTCAGGGTCTGGTTGGTTATTATCAATAAGTTACCCAGATCCAAAACCATTAAATATCTACAGTTTGGGTTATTGTTTGATTTTTTTTTAACATCTCTCAAAATAAAACTATTCTCCTTCACTCTTCGAAGCATCTCAAACCGTGATCATATCAAGACAACCTACCAGGATAGAGCAAAACTGGCACAATATGTTGAAGGAGAACCAAATGAAAATTCTTGGAAACTAATTTCAATGTGTTTTCAGTTTTGTTTTGTTTTTTTTTTAATCAGAGAAACAAAACATGTGCATCAATGTCATTTTAAGTTTGGGGGCTTTGTTTGTTTTTTTCTATTTTCAACATTTTAATTACAAGATCTTCACAGATTCCTTAGTGAGGAGGCAAGGATACAAGGATATAGGAAGACATGAGGCAAGAAAGAGCCATTTTTAAAATACTTTCAAAATAGAAATGCAGCCCCTCCCTCTCCACCCTAAACAGCACTGCTTAGTCCTTTTCTCTCAGACCCCGCACCTATTTCTGCTCCATCTGGGGCCCCACCGCCAGCCATGACTTCTTTCCACAGAGGTATTTTTGCCTCTGTCCTGTGTTTGCACGTCTGTGTGTCTGGTCCCAGAGTTAGAACCTACGCAGGCAAGAGTCCATGTAAACAGGGCAACTTGAAAGGCCCCATAGTTGGGGACCTGCTTTCTGCTTTAGGGAAGGGCTAATCACACTGGCTAATCCAAGCGTGTGTTATGGGAAATATGACAACACTCACACAAAGCCCTCCTTATTCAGGGCTGTTTGTGAATAAAACGGGTACAGACTCCTTCTGAGCGCTGCCTTTAACACTCTGGCTCCAGGCAAAACACTTCCAACTAGTGTGCCTCAGAATGTCAGTCTTTGAGGATTTCCAAAAGTAACTGGAATCAAAATACCAACACCTGGAGAAGTCTGGAAACGCAAGGAGGGAGGAAGGCAGGGTGCCATCTCAAATGGCCCGCACTCATGTCACTCGGCCAGCCTGTTACCCTGAAAACCAATTCCAGAAACAAGTCTTTCTGGAACAATCCACCTTGTAAATACATATACTAGGGTCTTCGGATGGGCTTTGCAACATTTATGAGACAAAAATAAATAAAAGTAAAACATAACAATTGGCCTTCAAAAATGTTACTGATTGTTAAAGGCATTAATGGAGTGATGGGTGAGGGGGTGCCCAGTGGGAGGGAGGTTAAACAGCACCGCGTCACTCACCCAGGAGACATGAGACACACAGAGGAGAGTACTGGGGTTGGTGAGGAAAGGCTGGGTTTTGCCAGGGCCACCTTTTCTTGGCACTTAAATTACAAGGAAATATCACAGTGCTTGTGCAAATCCAAAAAAAAAAACAAAGTCAGGATGCGGAACACTTAAACACTTGGGATCTCAAAATGTCAAGATGAATGTGCCAACCAGGTGAGCTCAAACAAGGCACAGGTGGGAGCACAGGATATGCCCTGCACTCTGCCTTGCCCTGCACTAAGGGTTCCTTTGTTCATGGGTCAGAAATATGCAGCAAAAACATCCAAAGTCCCAGCAGGGGTTCTGCGGTTCCTCCCATATCTAATCTAGGAAACCACAACCCAGGTTCCTTGTTTATTAAGAAAACACATAAAATAGGCCAGTGCTCATGATCAACAGGGGAGCATGTTCTTTCCAGCCAAAGAGAACCCCTGAGAGTTATTTTTAGACCAGGAACATCACATGTGCTGCATACACCTGGATGACTTTCCCAGGCCAGACCCCAAGAAGACATCACGAATCTATCCAGGCGCTCATTCTTACCAAACCCAGCTGCGTCCCCAGAGTCCTTCTCCACATAGGACTCCCAGAAGTCACTGCCCAGCAACAGCAATTGCCACAAGAGATGAGATCCGAGGGCCTTCTCCTCCCTCAACTTTTTATAGCTGTTCCCTGTGAGAGAGACTTGTCTTCCTATGTAAAGAACTATGTGGCCGGTAGCAATTAGGATCTTGGGCCCTGCCCAAAAGCCTAATGGAAATTTGAAGTAAATCACCAAGCAGACAGCTACATCATCTTAAACAAACTGAATTTGTTATGTACTGTCTTCCAAGGGTCATTGAATAAATGATAGTTTTACAGTTTAGCTTGACTGGGGTTTGAGTTATAAAATAGATTTTATGTATATAGAAATTCCAACTATTAGAGCAGTTAACTCATGGGAGGGGACTAAGTCGCTTTTCAAAAGAGTTTGCCAAGAATTTCTTTAAATGTCATGCACCTTTCCATCCAATGTGCTTAAAACCCCTTAATTACCTGACAGAAAAGGAAAGGGAGAAGATGGTTGGGTAAATATAAATTCCATCAGCTGCAAGGAACCATGACTGTTTAAAAATGAATCCCAAATGAACAGGAAGGAGCTAGGGAAAACACAATCCTATTTGCAGAAGTCTTTATCTATCCACACCTCTGCAGAGTGATTTGAGCCTTCAAAAGGGTCACACAGTGGGCTTGACATCCAGGGCCTCCTTGCTAAATAGCTGTGAAGTATGAACCCCAGGCCAAGGACAGAAGAACCTCCTGGAGAGGCAGGAAGGAAACTGGTCATTTGTCACTGAAAGGATACATTAAGCCAGATCCAAAAGGCACTGGTCAACTGCCCTGGAGTTAATTGTGAGGAATTTGCCCAGTCGCAGAACAGTCATTCACACTCAGGACTGCTAAGATCAGTGGACCACTCCCAGTCAGTGGAGCTCAGAGGTTTGATGCCCAGGTAAGGGCTTCCTAACAAACAAAAAGGTTTTTTTTAATTGCTGTGCAATCTAAAAAAGTGGTCAGACATCTATATGGCTCCCTAGAACCAAAACAACAGACAGAGTAGAAGGGAGACAAGTATTCCTGAATCAAAGCAGGATGTGCAAGACTGAAATCATTTAATTTCTTCTTCCCTGTGGTGCTGGGGATCATAGTCAGAGCCTTGTGCATGGCAGGCAAGCACTCTACCACTGAGCCACATCACCAGCCTTTTTTTAACTTTTTATTTGGAAATAATTTTCAACTTTGAGAAAAAGAACAAGAATAAAACTATTTAAAGAATAGCTGTGTTTCTTGAAAGATGGAAGGAGACCCTCATCGTTATACAAAATACATGTATGATGATGTGAGGGGGAAGAAAAAAAGAGAGAGAAAGGTGTCACAGTAGATTGGGTAGAGAGAGTCGATGGGAGGGGAGGGGAGGGGAAGGGAGGGGGGATAGGGAGGGCAGCAGAATAAAATAGACACTAGTATTGCTGTATGTATATATGTGACCTTATAACCAATGTGATCCTGCAACCTGTACACGTGGAAAAATGAGAATTCATACCCCATTTGAATCAAATGTATGATATGTCAAGATCATTGTATTGTCATGAGCAACTAATAAAATTTTAAAAAATAAAAAATGAGAAGCAAAAAAAAAAAAAAGAATAGCTATGTTTCTTTTACCAGGATCCACTAGTGTCAATGGTTTCCCCTTCTGCTTTATTATTATTTGCTCTCCCAACCCCTTCCCTTCTGGTTATATGTATATTTTTTTCCCTTAAACCATTTTAGGGAAAGTTAAAAATATCATATTTTTTAACCTTCTGTCCCTAAAGAGGTCATTTGTGTGTATTTATTTGTATTTCCTATGAACAAGAACATTCTCTTATACAGCTAGAGTATGGTGATCAATCTCGGTCAATTTAACATGAAAGCAATACTTTTATCTAAATCCACTGTTCCTATCCCATTTTTGTCAACTGACCCAATAACATGCTTGCAGCATTTTCTCTCCAGCATAGATTCCAGTGTAGGGTCAGAGACTGTGCTTGGCTATCATGACTCCATGTTTCCAAAGCCTCCTTTGTCGTCCATGGTGACATTTTTCAGTCTAGAGTGTCCCCTGCCCAGGTTTTAATAGAAGGCTGCTCATTTAACGTTTGTCTAAGGTTTCCTCGTGATTCCAGTTGTGCATTCTTGGCCAGAATGCTATATAGATGCCATTGTAACCTTCTCAGGGTGTCACATGTGAAGGCACACGACATCCATCTGCCCTCATTGCCTGCTGAAACCCAGTCAAGATGTTGAAGTTTCACAATATACTTCCCCTCTTCCCCACTTTGGAACTCAGTCTGTAGGGAGATACTTTAAAACCATGTAAATGCCCTGCTCTTAATCTCAGCCACCCCCTGAATTTAGCATCCATCCCTGATCCTTGCCTGATTTAATCTGTGCCATAATGGTTGGGAAATGCTCATCTTCCCCCTTCCGATTTACCAGTTGGCACTTAGCATTTTACTGTCTGCAAGGACCCTGTCTTCTCCTCATATAAATAAAATAAATATTTATCCATTCATTATCAGTGTGGAATCATGAAATCCTATTTTTAATGACTTATACTTCCTTATTACACTTAATAATTAAATTGTCACAGATTTCAAGATGGCTCCTGGGTCCTTGTGCTGTGCTCCCATTTGTTTTTGAAAACTTTCTTAATCTCTAACATAACAAACTGTTCTAGGCTTGTCTGGCACAGCCCTGGCACAGCCCTGGCACAGCCTGGATCAGCTGTTTCTCCCAGGAGGCTTGGCTCCTTTCAGGGGAATGGCCTTAGTGACCAAGATCTGAGTACTCGGTGTGCTCATTGCTACTGAGGTGCCATTGATCCTTGGTCTTTTCAGCAGACAAAGCCAGATAACACACATGTGCATAGACATTTACACACATGTACATACTAGTATACATACATGTGTGCATATACATGTTTTAGAAATATCATGCTCACTCCCTATCCCAAATTATCATCCCTCAGCCTAGTGAGAACTCAGGCTAACAACAACAATATATTTAGAACTGGTTTGCTCAGTCCTGTAATACACACAAAATTATTTATGTAATGCCTATAATAAAAGGCTTGGAATTTGTGTGCAATTATACCGAGTCCTTCACCTAAAACTGGTGCTGAGAGTATTTTGCTGTTGTAGAGCACTTATCTAACATGTGCAAGATCCTGGGTTCAATCCCCAGTACAAAAAAAAAAAAAAACACCTTAAAATTCTGAGTATATAGTCTAATATGAATTGGCCTTTTTTCCCCAGTGTGACTGTGACATTCATTTGAAACACAATTGGGTGATTTGTTTCAGTTTTAGGGAGCTTTCCCTTTTTCATTCTTATTAACTTAACTTTTGAATATATATGAACATATAGAACATAAACATGCTTGTGAAGATCAAAACTATACCAAAAGACATATCCAGAGAAATATTACCCACTCCATTCTTCTTCCCTATTCCCTCTACCTTTTCTTGGTAACCAACTTTAATGTTTTCTGATTTATCCTTTCTATGTTGCTTTTACAGATATAAGCAAATATAAAAGTTCTTTCACTTTTCTTTCCTGCATGAAGAAATAGCATACTATATCCATTATTTTGTACTTTGCTTTTTTCATTTAACATTTATCTCCTAGAAATTATAGACATCTTCCTCATTCTTGTTTATAGCTGCATAGTATTCAACTGTGAGTACCATAATTTAGTCACTTGGTCTGCTATGCTTAGACACTGAGAAGGTTTCCCTTTTTATTAGAAGTAATACATAGTAAATAACTTTGTACATTGTATTTTTATATTATTGGAAGTATATATTCTGGATAAATTACTATAAGCCAAGTTACTGGGCCAAAGGATAAATACACACATGGTTTTATCAAATATTACCAAATTTCTGCCATAGTAATTACACCATTTTTCATTATAAGTACCTATTTCTCTATAGCCTTCCACTGAAAGTATTGTCAAGCTTTTGGTTTTTTGCAAACCCAATGTGACAAATTTGGATTTTAAAGAAACAAATGCCTGCAATTCCAGCTACAGGGAGGCTGATGCAGGAGGATTGCAAGTTCAAAGCCACCCTAAACAACTTAGCAAGACCCTGGCTTAAAATTAAAAAAAAAAAAAAAAAAAAAAACTAAAAGGGCTGAGGGTGTGTCTCAGTGGTACAGTAACTCTGAGTATCCCCAGAACCATGAAAGAAAGAAAGAGACGGCAGGAGGGAGGAAAAAAAGGAGGAGGGAGGAAGAAAATAACATCACGCACATTAAAGATTCATAGTGGGAAAAGTTAAAAAAAAAGAACAGAGAAAGATCTTTGGAGAGAAAGGGTGTGAGAAAGATGACCTAATGCATTTATATTATAAACAGATGAGTTAGGAATTAAGAAGTACAATGAGATGATAGAAGGAAGAGACTAAAATTAATTAAACCCCAAATTACTTCTTAATCTCTGAAATTAGGATTGTCAAACTAACAGGAGAGGCAAGAAAAGATCAGTTTTGCTGAACAGTAGGTGAGCTTAGGGTTGCACAATAAGATAGGGATAATGTCATTTCCTCCCTCCTCTTGAGATGCCCCCTCTGGGTCCTGTATATAGTATTCAATGGCATTTGTCTCACTAAATTAAAGTTATTTGTTTTCAAGTTTGTCTTCTCTCCCAGACTGTGAGCTTATTGATGATAAAACTACATCTTATTCCTGTCTGAATCTACAGCACAGAATAATTATAAACGAGTTTGGTCTCCAGCAATTAAATCTTCATTACAAAGAAAGGAGTCTTGAAATGATACATAAGAAATATTCAGTACCATATATCAAAACTTCAAGGTTTATTCCATGTGCAATTTTTGTTCAAAAAAGCCCATTCCCCACCCCACCCCCACCCCCGCCGAATTGACTTAGTATAGATTTTCAACATATTTTTGGTTGAAACAAACATATGTTCTAAACAGCAATATTTTTTCTAAACATATATTTTCTAAATGTAAGAGAAGGATGTCACATCCTGGGGATGGTGGCTAATGCCTAGTGAACTGGAAAAAAAGATGGAAATTTCATGAATTTTATCATGATTAATCTTGTGGTGTCTAAGTAAATCTCCAAGCTTTGATTACAAGTGTCAGGGAAGAATCCGCAGCTGGGTGAGGAATGGGGATCTGGAAGTCAATGAGGCCTGAAATTTAAGCACAGAATCATTTACTAACAGGCATTAATGACTAATAAGGCATCCTTATCACTCATGTAATAAATAACTAAACTTGAGAGCTTGCCAACACTCTCACATATTATTTCTTTGAATCTTCGTCACTTTGGGAAATAAGTTTCATAATAGCCTTTTTACAGAAGGAGAAAACTGTCTTTTTACAAGATCAGTGGGTTCTTGTTTTCTGAACTCTATGGCTGCACACTGCAGGCCAAAGAAGCTGAGTCAAAGCCTAGCAAGTGATTAGAACGGACTGGAGAAACAGGAACCCAACTCTAATTAAGGAATTTGCTAATTGCCCTTCTCTCTGCAGACATTACTCCATTCTTTTGGACTTGGCCCTAATCATGCTTTCTGCAAAACAGTGATGGCAAAAAGAGAATATTGTTCCCCAGTTGCATTTGGCCACAAAACAAATCCCTTCTCTCCTGTCTAGAGCCATGTCCCCAGCCCTGGGAGCACAGAGGTTACCACTGCTCAACTACCCACCCCTCCAGGCCCCACCAGCTTCCCTCCTGGCTTTTCCTTCCTCTCTTGCCCATTGGGACCTAGTAACATAGGTTCTGGGAAATCTGCTTCCTGACCAACTGGGAAATCTGGGATGGGGTCCCCAGAATGACCCCCCAGATCCCAAAAGGCATTACCAACACTCAATACCCACCCCAGACCAAGGCTTGAAATCATCATTGATCAAAATAAGGGAGAAGTCAGTGTTTTGATTGCTTTATAAGCCCGTATACAAACATCCATCAACAAGTTTCCTTTCCCATCTGCCACTGAGCTCTCCAGAACTTAAAGGTAATCAAAGGGAAAGGAGAATGATTCAGAGAAAAGGAGTGGGATAGCACCCAAGTCCAGTTATTGCTGTTTCTCTGGTGCCACACAGGGACAGTGGTTAAGGGTATGATGTCTAGAACCAACTGTCTGGGTCCAGTTCGGAGAGCAACTTACTCTTCCTGTGCTCCATTTTCTTCATCTACAAAATAGAGATAGCAGGACCTGTCTTTAGAATTGTTATAAGGAATCAATGTGAAATACTGAAAGCACATAGAACATCGCCTGGCTACTTAACACACTATCATTTCCTCCACTCCACTTTACCCGGCTGCAAACCCCTCTTATGTTCACCCCCATTTCCTATCAGTGTCAAATGCAGTCATTATGTCCCCACATTACCCACATATTCTCCCCTTCCTGCCCATTCTCTTTGCCATGACTTGAATTCAACATCCCTTCTCCCTTTCTCCTTAATACACGATCCCTCATTGAGCCAGCCATAGATCCATCATCTAAAGGACACCATTTCCCAGACTCCCCTCCAACTAGGTGTGGCCAGGTGACTAACTTCTAGCCAATGGGAAGTGAGCAAAAGTGTTAGGTTGGACCTTTGGGAAGTTTCCCTTTTAAAAAAGTTGCTTTTCCACTCCTTTCCCCTGTTTTGCTACTGGAATGACCTTGAGAACAACAGCATCAACCTAGGAATGGCCGAGCAGAGAACTGGAATATTCCTGGTAACCTTATGGGGCCCACACATCTGTTCTGGACTGCTTACTACTACTTTTTTTTTTTCCATGAGAGAGAAATAAACTTAACTAGCACAAGGAACTGGTTAGGCAGAGGGAATTAATCCTAATGTAGACCCCATTACTTCTCTCTCTTCTAGATCACAGCAGTGGCTTCCTGATTTCTCTCCCTGTCTCTATCTCTCCCCTCTGGACAAAGAATATACACAATATCCTCTGCCCACCACACACACACACACACACACACACACACACACACTCTCTCTCTCTCTCTCTCTCTCTCTCTCTCTCTCTCTCTCTCTCTCTCTCTCTCTCTCCATATTCCAAAAGCATAGCTCTGGAACCTCACAGAGCTCAGTGACCCCTCATTGTCCAACCTCCTTGGCCACCATGATTTGCTTACCTACCTTCCTACCCTTACCCTACTGCTTCCATTCTTGCCCAACCAAACCTAATTTCTTCACATCTTCACCCCATTCTTTCCTACCCTCGTGTCTTTACTCTTTACATACTCAATTCTGGATGTCTTTCAGGGTTCAAGTGACATTCGACTACCTCCATGGAGCCAGCTGACCTGAATCCCCCAAGCCAGGAGTCATTCGTATCCTCAGAACGTCCCCAGCACTCACCTCCCATGTGTGTCCGGGAACTCACCCAGGACCAGCTCATATCCCTACCCACCTGGCTAGACTTCCCCTTTCCCCCTGCTGAGGCCCCAGAACTCACCTGCACAACTGCTTTCCTGGTCCTTTGTCACCCTGCTCCCCTGCCTAGCTGCATTTTCTCAGACCCTGGCTTCCCTTCTGCTCCCAGAAGTAGGAACACTGAGCCCATTTGCTTTAGGGCTTTGCCTTCAATTCTTCAGTTCCTCAAAGGAAAACATGGCGAGGGGGCTAACAAAAGTAACAGGCTGGAGGAAGCACAGAAGCATTTTTTTAATTAGAATTTTATTTGGGGATACTTATATCTTTTTATGTAATTTTTTATTTATATATGACAGCAGGGTGCATTATAATTCTTATTACACATATAGAGCACAATTTTTCATATCTCTGGTTGTATATACAGTATATTCACACCAATTCGTGTCTTCATACATGTACTTTGGATAATAATGATCTTCACATTCCACCATCATTAATAACCCCATGCCCCCTCCCTTCCCCTCCCACCCCTCTGCCCTATCTGGAGTTTGTCTATTCCTCTCATGCTCCTGCTCCCTATCCCACTATGAATCAGCCTCCTTATATCAGAGAAAACATTCTGCATTTGATTTTTGGAGACTGATTAACTTCACTTAGCATTATCTTCTCTAACTCCATCCATTTACCTGCAAATGCCATGATGTTATTCTCTTTTATTGCTGAGTAATATTCCTGTGGCACAAGAATTAAAATCAAGAATCAATAAATGGGATGGACTCAAACTAAAAAGCTTCTTCTCAGCAAAAGAAACAATCTGTGAGGTGAATAGAGAGCCTACATCTTGGGAGCAAATCTTTACCCCTCACACATCAGATACAGCACTAATCACTAGGGTATGTAAAGAATTCAAAAAGCTAAACACCAAAAAAACAAAAAACCAAATCCATAAATGGGCCAAGGACCTGAAGGGATACGTATATCTTTACATGCAGTTTTAATCAAAAGTACAAAGAAGGGTTGGGGCTGTCGCTCAGTGGCAGAGCGCTTGCCTGGCACATGTGAGGCACTGGGCTCAATCCTCAGCACCACAGAAAAATAAATCGGTAAACAAAGATATTGCGTCCATCTACAATTAAAAAAATAAAATAAAATAAAAAGTAAAAAGAAATGCTCATGTGCCCTTTGCTGTTTTGCTCACAGTGCCATATTGTAAAACCATCATACAGTATCTCAACCAGGAAAATGACATTGATACAATCCACCAAGTTTACTCATCTTTCCCCATTTTACACGTACTTGTACATATGTGTGGTGTTTGGTTTTACGCACTTTTATCACACGTGTAGATTGGTGTCTTCACCTCTATAGTCACGATACAGAACAGCTCTATTACTGCAAGGATCCCTTATATCACCTTTTTATAACTGTATCTCCTTCACTCCATCTCACACTCCTATCCCTAACCTATTCTCTCCTCTCTCTTCTCTGTGGTTAGCTATTTCAAGAAGATCGTATAAATGGAATATTGCAATATAAAACTTGTGGAATTGACTTTTTTCACTCAGCACATCATTTCCTTTAAGATTCATCTGAGTCAACCTGTTCATCAGTAATTCATCCCTTGGCCTGCTGGAGTAGTATTCTGTGGTATAGAAGGAGGTCCATGGTTTTTTGTGTAGTTTTTCTCTTTCCTTTAGAAATGCAAATGCAATTTCCATGGACTTTGACTGTGCAGGTTTTATTTCCTTTAAAGATGTCCATCAAACAAGCCTCTTCTGATCAAGACCCCTGATCAGATGGTTCTGGCATCTTCTTGAGCAGGAAGCTGTAACCATCCTGGACTTCCTGAAGAAGAGCCTTTGCAGGGGTTCTGTGCCCCCACGGAGAGGGTTCTTTGGGGGCACTTCTGTCATCTTCTTGCCTTGTATTTTGCTACTCTCCACCGTAGCACACCATACCGTAACCTCCCTATCCCCAACCATGATTCTCAGTGGTAGACTGTCAACTCCTCAGGGACGGATCTAAATTTGGTTCCTGTTTGCAGCCCTACAGAGCACACATAGGCCAACACTTCACACGACTCATTCAAACATCACGTTCAAATGAATGAGATTTATAATTAACTGTATCAGTGAAGACCAGACTGGGCAGAATGAGTCTGTGGAGCAGACAAGGTCCCAAACCATCAATCAAAGAGTGGATAGATTGAGACCTGCTGAAGAAATGGCAAAAGCAGGGCTTAATGGAACCCTAGAGCCATGTTCTGCAGGAAAATGTCCCCTGTCTGTCACAAACACAACTTAAGCTCATGCAGGGAAGCTTTCAGCCACACAGCTGTCTCAGTAGCCCAAGTACTTCTGAGGCAAAGCATCTCAGGACCCTTAGATTCTAGCTGCATCTGGAATAAGCAGGGAGCTGGAAAACCAACGACAATGTCAAGGGGAACCCCAGACCCAACCTGAGAGCTCACACAATGTTTCCACCTCCATCCAGTTTGGGAATTAAATAACAACAACAAAGGTGTGTGTGTTGTTGGAAATATGAAGGCAAGGATTGGAACAAATTCTTCAAATAAATATGATCTTCCATATTCTCCAATCTGCATAATTCATCTAAGCTAAAAAAAATCATTAGACCTGTACCGGGGTTCGTCTCTGTGAGAGCCTTTTGAATGAAATTGTTTGGACTTGCAACCAAGGCAAGAAATTTTACCTTTGGAAAGGAAATTGTTATTTTATAAGACAGACTGTCAACCCCCAAATAATTACTGATGGTCAAGGAGGGATTCAAATTAATTAGATGTTTTTGTTCAAGCTGATGCCATCCCAGCTTCCCATACTTCTGTGAAGTCTTTATGTCATCCAGGGGTCACAGCTGGGAGGAGCGGCCTGACCCAGGCTTCATGCAGAGCAGATGTCCCCACTTCATGCCAATTAAGAGGCAGGAACTATGCTCTCCAGCTCTGGCCTCTGATTACCTGTTTATATGAAGCTAGATGTAACTGGAACCGCTTTGAAAGTGAAGCTGTGTGGAAGCCATTTAAAATTATTTCACCTCTAATTAGAAAGCAGATAGAGCCGTCTGCATGCACGGGGAAGGACACTTCAGAGACTGTCAGGGTTCATAACATTCCTCGGGTGACAGGTGGTCAGAATATTTAAAGAATTTTCTATGCCCAAGATAACCTTGACTGGAGGAGTGAGCAGGGGAATTTTAAGGGAAATCGAACTTTGCATATAAAGTTGAAGCATATGAAACTGACCTGATGTTAGAAAAAGCTTTGGGTGGGAGGGACCACTGGATTTCCTTGGGAAGTCACATTGTGCCCGGCTTTGGTGCCAAAGAGCTGGGACAAGTCAACTTGGGCAAGTTACTAAGTTTCACCGAACCTCAGGTTATTTATCTATGAAAGGCAGGAACAGACAGACATGAGTGGTAGGAAAATGTGGTTAAGGGAATAACTGTACAAACCGGGCCCACCATGCTAACCCTCACATGCTTTCTTTTCTTAACGCAATTTAGCTGTAGCCCTGCCTGGTTTAAGTGGACAAGACGAGTTACATTTCTCAGCAAACTACCTGTTATCTGTAGACGGGAAATGCAGATAACAAGAGAACAAGTTACTCTGAAGTGGGGGACTTTTGTGACTCTTAGACAGACCAGATCCCAATATTAGGAAGGTGAGGATAATTCCCCCTAACCAAAAACTTTTAAGAACAGGTTTCAATTAGAACTGGTCGACATGGGCCAAAGTGACCTAGAGTTATCATGGCGGTGAGGACTTGAAAGTCTGATGTCATCCTGCTGTCAATCAAAATCAAGAGGTGGACCCTCAATAAAACTGTCAGGCAGGAGAGTCACACTGTCCCTCTCCCTTCTGAGAGGATCCTTTCTCTCCCTTAAGAGTGTTCCCTTTTCCCCTTTCTTATCCTTTAAACAAACTCATGCCTGCTACCCTGAACAACATGGCTGAAATCTTTGTGGCATGATTGCAAGAATGGGGGTTTGAAGGCAGGAGGGAGTCTCTGTGCTGTCCCAGTTTTGCGGAAGGCCCCAGACCCGTAACAGTTGTTCTAGAAAATAAATGAGATAATGCATATGAAACTAGCCCTGAGTTCAGCACATGCTGTTGCACCAGTACATGACAATTAGTATCCTACCAATGATTATCATTATCATTATAACATATGTTTGGGATAGTAGTAGGATAGGGCAGGTCTACTGCACACAATTGGCTGATCTTAGGCAAAAAATTGTTTACAATGGTCAGGAAAACTGAACAAGAGAAACACAATCTCCAACTTCATCACTACTATGTAAATCCCAAAAGACCCATTTCCCATCTCCTTCCCAATTCTCAGCCCTCCTAGACAGTGGTACATCCAAGAAAAAGCATTCAGTGTGGAATATAAATTTCAGCATTAATGGGTCCAAGGAGACCAGGAGTTCAACATTCATGATCTTACTTGAAAGCATGTGTCCAGCTCCACAAAGCTGACCTAGCAAAGTGACCCATCACAGAGCCTTTTTGCATGTGCATGTGCACTAGATGAGCATGTGCACTAGAGAGGAATCTAGAAAGAAACAGTCACAAGTAAAGGAGGTTATTGACCTATGTATGGTCCCAGGTATGATCGACCCTGCTTTGGCAATCTGCCCGTCGGAATTTTAATGGACTGTAAATAAAACAATTATTTCAACAGTATTCAGTTGCCTCATTTGATGAAGCCTGGGGGTAGCTGCTTGTAAACCCATTGCACTTTATCTGTTGCCTATGAATTTTAGACATGTCAGTTGGCACTTATTTTTGTGGCTAGACATAACTTCTCAGGTTACAGCTTGATAATCCAACCTACATTTAAAAAAAAATAGTACAGATGTAAGTCAGAGGCAATATTCAAAATGTTTTGACAGCAGGTATGAAACAGCGATGGATCAGACAGGAGCTCTACAGCAGAAAGGACACTGTCTCTTTCCACAAATTTGGTCCGAGGGCACCAGTTGGCTGTGCACCCTGAATGGAATTGATTTTTCTTCACACTGGTGGTCAGAACGCACATTAACCAGCTAACACCAGCTTTACACAAAAACTTGAATGCCAAATTTAATCCTGTGTGATTGAAAAAAGCTGAGCTCCAGGTCCCCCCTCACTGGGTTAAAATGCAGAGCTCAACAGGCTTGTAATTACATGCAATGCCACCACGAGCATGACTATAATACCATTTTACAACACAAAGGAGAACTATTGAGTTCTATTCACAGGAGAAAGTGCTACAAAGATTCCTCTCTCAGTGGGATAGAAAGACTATGTCATAGCATATATTTTTCCTGTAATTAATTTTTATGAAACCAAGCATAAAGGATAATTCAGCCCACTTCCATATTTTGTTAATGTGCTTTGGAGTTCTGGCAAACCAGGAGGAGCCAGAACAATAATGGACCCATTCGGATTTCAGGAGATGAGTAAAAAGATAATCCCCACGTGGGAAGCAACATTATTTTATAATCCATGGCTGCCTTCTCCCCCTTCCCCTGGCCCCCTAGCTCACCAGGCAAGACCACACAAAATCCAAAATGCACCCCGACTGAATGAGATCTCTGTTTCAAAGGTCCCTAAGGAAAGTTCATTTGGTCTTTATCCCAGTGACTAACACCCTCATTGTCAGAAAAGCCTGCCCTGCCACTTGGCTTTATATAACTGAGATGGCCAGCTTTTCTGACCCACCTCACCACCACCAACCCACATGGCCCTGACCAAGTTAGTGGGTATCACCATCTGCAGGGACCCCACAAAACCCCTGGGAACAGAGCCCAGGGAAGTGAGATGCACAAGCCAAAAGCATGTTCCAGCCAACTGGAGTCCTCTACCTCAGGTCTCAGTGCAGAGACTAACAGGAGAGCCATCCTCCCTGCTCCCAACCCTCCTACCTCCAGGACTACAGGTTCTGGAATGCAGGATCCAAATGGGCTCAACTAGCACTTGCCCTGAGGACCTGCAGCCCCAGGTCCCTTTTGTTCCCAAAGCCTCCTCCCAGGACATTATCAGTTTCTCATTCCAGACCCTGGTCCCCAAATGTCTGCTCACACCCACTTTATAAAAAATTGAACTAGCCCTTGCCTTTCTCTGCATCTCCAGGAGTCCCAAACATCTCCATGGGGCAGAGAGTACTTAAAGCGAATCAAGATTTATTCTCCTGAAAATAACCAAAATATCTTGTCCACCCTTTCTTGTTAGAACAGAGAGAAAATACAGATTTATTCTCTGGTAGAGCATACTGCTACCTTTATAGTGTACAATTATTTTCAACTTTTTTAATTCCCTATGGAGTGAAATTGATAAGTCTTCTCCATTCAATCCCTGGAAATTATTGTAGAAAACTTCCCATTATTCTTTCCCCCCCCCCAAGTTAAAACCTAATTTCTGTCCTTCACATGCCAGAGAATTTGATAAAATCCCATTGGAGCAAATACAATTAAGTAAAGGTTCTACATAAAGCAATTTCTTTTTCACTAAAAATTCCATTGTAAAATGCCAATGTGAAAACAGTAAATTTTTATTTCAGCAGGTTTATATTTATACCGACTATGGATGCATGTCTCATTTAAAATTGGTAGTAATTTGCTAATTAAGTAATGAATTGCTTCAAAGGTTGGTTGCCGCCATTTCTGATAATCAATGGGTTCAGGGTATTTGAACGTAAAAACACACTGATATTCATCGAATGTATGTTTGCACCAAATAAATTCAGTCTGGTGCAGGAAACTTCCAACAGCCTCGCTGGGTCTTCCTTGACCTTCACATCAGCCTACTGCCCACCCTAGCCTTCCTTCCTCCTGCACTGGGGGTCACACTTGCACTGCAGCCTGACAGCTCCCAGACTCCCCACACTCTCTCCCATTTTCTCTCACAGAGGCGTCTCCTCTAATAAAACACTTGCATGTTCAATCCTGTTTGGAAGTCTGTTTCTCCAAGGACCCAGATGAACACAGTGCTCAAGAAAAGAAACAATCATCTTGTGTGTGTGTGTGTGTGTGTGTGTGTGTGTGTGTGTGTGTAGCCCAAGACTCTTGCCCCTCTTATTCTTTCCTCAAATATCCATGGAGGGCACACTGTGTGCCTGGCACTGGGTTGGTGTCAGGGAAACAATGGTGGCACTGTCAGGAGGGACTTGGTAGGGAAAAGGTGCCAGACTCCACCAGTCTGCCCAGAGCCTCAGAACCTCAGACTTTAACAGGAAGAAAGATAGACAATCATTTCTTACAGCACCACCCACTGGGCAATGTTCGGCCCGCCCTATCAGATGACACCAGCACCAGATGCCTAACTAATTGAGAGGACCCAAGTACAGATTTGGCAGAAAAGGAGGCTGAAGAATTAGAAAGCGCATAGGAGATACATCCCAGCGCAAACCCAAATGTAAAAGTCAAGCTGAATGATTAAAATGGTGTCCTTATAACAAGACTTCATTGCAAAAGCCCATAAAGTCACCATCAGTCAGGTGGTCTTGTTGAAATTTTTTAATCAATGTAGACTTTTAATGAAAATGAATCCTGGGGCATGAGAAAATTTTGTTAACCATCAGTGTCGCCTAATCATGGCTAATAAGGATTCTCAGACTTATACTTCACTGAGGGTTTACCTGCTGACAGCAAGTTTATTAAATGAAATCATTGTAATAACACATCCAGCAACTTCGCAAAGTGCTGCTCCAGGGTTCGGGGCGGGTATCATTTCACTAAGAGCATTGAGTTGATGGGCCTCGATAATCAGGTTAATCTGCCTTTTCATTATGATCTGGGGGATGTGGCAAAAGGAGTTTCAACATGATCTCAAGACAGGTTGGAGCCAATGAGTGATGGAAAAGAATCTCTTTATCCCACCAAGAAAATCAAGGGGCCTAAAAATTGTTAAATCTCTACATCTGTCACTAGGTGGTTAAACACTGTCAAAGTGCTTTTATAAAGACAGACCTGTAAAAGAGCTAACCGAAAAATGTGGGGCTGAGGCCAACCTCATGGAGCAGACTTTGTGTTGCTGCCTGTTGGCCTACCCAGACATTGGGAGCCCAAGGTGTCTTAAAGGTCTTCATATCCAGGCAGCCGGGAACAAGGCAGTGGGCTCTCTGCCCTCCACCCTCCGCATGTCCTGAAATGCCCTCCTCTTCTCTGACCTAAGGAGGGGAGGGAGGAATAGTGGCTGCTAATTGTCCTGTTCCGTTGTCCTCTGCTCCCCAGTAACACTAACCCACCACAATTTGGGTTTGCTGTTAAGTTTCCAACAGTGAGGTTTGCACTGAACTTGTCTTCTCTCCCGCACCAAACCAGGCTCTAATGTCTCCAAATGCTTACTGAGACCTGTTCGGGTGGAACTCTGTCACTGGTGCTTTAAAGGGGAAGACAGTGGTTTCCAGCATAAGATGAAGCAGGGAAGAGAGGGAGTCTCAGGACATCTGAGAAAGTGAGGAGGACAATGAAGACATAGATCATGTGGCAGGTCAACAGAGCCATTGGAGAAAAAAACAATGTACTAGAGGAAGACCACCCTTGCAAAGGGCAAAGGCAGACACTTGGGTAACACATGCACACCTAGCTTTATATCTGTTTTTTTTTTAATTCAGTGCTATGATGTACATAGTTAAAATGAAGGCTGGTTTGTGATAACATAGGCCTACCTGAAGGATGGTACTTTCCTTACATATTGGTTTATACATCCCAATAATGTCTGGCCTTTGCAGATGTCCCTAGTATAGTCTCTAAATAACTTAATGTTTGCTGAAAAAAAATGATGTATAAAAATAAGTCAACTCAATGTGAGCAAAGTCTTTGAAATTCTTAAATTTTTTTTCAGTCCTGGGGATTAAACCCAGGGACCACTGCCACTGAAGTTCATCTCCAGCCATTTTTTAATTTTGAGATAGGATCTTACCGAGTTTCCCAGACTACAAATTTTTCAGGTTGACCTCAGACTTGGAATCTTCCTGCCTCAGCCTCCCAAGTAGCTGAGATTACAGGCATGTACCACCACTCCAGCACTTCAAAGAATCTTAATCTTAGCCAGGCATAGGGGCACATGCCTGTAATCCCAGTGGCTGGGGAGGCTGAGGCACGAGGATAATCACTTCAAAGTCAACCTCAGCAATTTAGGAGGCCTTAAGCAACATAGGGAGACCCTATCTCTAAATAAAAAATATACATATATATGTATATATTTGGGGGCTGGGGATGTGGCTCTCTGGTTAATGCCCCTAGGTTCAATCCCCAGTACCAAAGAATCTTAATCGTTTTATTCTGGAGTGGGAGCGGGGGGAGGAGCGGTATGGGAGATTGAACTCAGGGGCACTCAACCACTGATCCACATCCCCAGCCCTATTTTTTTTTTTTTTGTATTTTATTTAGAGATAGGTTCTTACTGAGTTGCTTAGTGTACCTCACTTTTGCTGAGGCTGGCTTTGAACTCAATCCTCCTGCCTCAGCCTCCCCTCCCCACTCTGAGCTACTGGGATTACAGGCGTGCGCCACCACACCTGGCTAAGAATCTTAATCTTGAAAGTGGAAAGCTTTCTCACAGGGGAGAAAAATATCTAAATATCTAGAAGCAAGCACAGCTTCAAACCAGGGGACCAACTCTCAGAGAAGAGTTTCCCCCAATGCCACACAGTGAAGAAGAAGCGGCTCCAAGAGCCAGGTCTCTGCCCACCTAGTGCTGGCTTCTTTCCACTATAATCAGACCAGAGTGTGAGACCTTGTCTGTCCTCTTGAAAAAAAAAATTAAAAAGAACTCACTTTTCAAGTTCCCAGTCCTGACATCAGAACTTCTGGAGGACAATAAAGCTTTGTTGAATGTTTTTTTAACCAAACTGTTTTCCCCCAGGAATCTGTTCTGGTCTTTGTCTTGGCCCTCCCACCTCTGTGCTTGATTGAAGCCTCTGGGTTTATTTAGTCGTGGTTGGAGTAAAGAGAGAGGGGAGGAGAGGGTATAAGCGCGTCTTTAATAAGCAGAAGCTGGCTGGCTGCTAAATCCCTCTCAAGAACCGAAGCTTTTGCTGTCTCGCTGCTTTTCAGTCAAATTACAGGGAATGGTGTTTTGGATGATTAGATCTGTGATGAAACTGGTTATAGAAGCTATTTCAGAACTCACAGTGGCTCCCACTTAAATCTGAACACGAAGACCTGCCAAAGATACTCTATCTAAAACTATTTCAACTCGTTACAGTCTTCTGCACATGTCAATATTCTCTCCTTCGCAAAGGTAATCAATAACTAAAGAGAAAAAAAAAAAAAGCAAACCTTGGTTTAAAAACTCTTGGGCCATGTCTGGCTGCATAAAGTACAACTTCAGTTCTGCTCACTCTGCTTGCTGGCTCTGATTACTCCAGCTCTGTTCCCCGGGTAAGCTGGCCTTGGACCGTTTTTTGTCTTCTGTTTACTTTTGGAATTGGATTTTTTCACTCCAAAGCAGGCCAGGATGAGATAAGATCTGATAACAGTCTCAGCTTGATCACCAGCAAATATCAAATCAGTTCTTTTAGTCCCAAATGCCCATTTGCAGGTCTGAGAGATCTCACATGGTTCTGAAAATCCATCATGTTAACTGGGTAACAGCCAAACTCCCAATGACCCTTGTACCTCAGAGCTCTCGCCTAATGGCTGTGACCAAGCATGAACTATTATCAGTGAGTCGCCACATGCTTTTGTCTGAATCCACAGTTATCTCCTTGAAGAATTTACCAGAGCAAATGTTATATCCTACAAGGTGGCTCACAACAACAATAATAATAGTTGGGTCAGGTGATGCCTTCCTCTATTGTAATATCTATCTATCTATCTATCTATCTATCTATCTATCTCTCTGTCTGTCTGTCTGTCTACACTGCGGATTGAACCCAGGGCTTCCTGCATCCTAGGCAAGTGTTCCAGCACTGAGTTACTTCCCCAGCCCTCAAAGGTTTTTTTAAAATTCTTACACAAGGAAAGCTAGAACAGGTACTGCGTTTCAGAGATGGTCAGGAACTCTCTCCCAAGAGCTTGAGGCAGCTGTTTTCTCCCCTCTGTGTGCTCAGCTCCCCTTCCCCACCCATTTTTTTCTAGGAAGAGAAATAAGATTCAAAGATAACCACAACATACTTACTCTTGGCAAGTGGGATTACTCCTTCCACTCCAACCATCATTAATACCTCAGAGGGTTTTGTTTCCTGCCCTGAATTCACTGCAAATAAATGCCTTTAATAACCATGTCCAAGAGGCGACTGTGACCTGGAGAGGAAGGAGCTAACCAAGTGTCTAACAGAAGGACTGCAATAAACAGTCACCCTCTCCAGCTGCATAGGAATTGCTAGAAGCAGAGAAATCTTGAGAAGTATGAAATAAGCTCATCAATGTGTTTGTGCTTTGTAAATGATTATGTATTTTAACATACCGTGACCTTGTTACCTTGGTAAATGTAAATGCAAACATTTTTAAATGATCCTTTGTGATGATCAAGATGCTTATAGGAGACACTAACTGTCCTCTCTCTGCTTATGTGACAGTTCTTCCTATGACAGATCTCAGATGGTAGGAGAGTGATTTATTTGTCCTGTGGACATACACAGATGGTTGAATGTGATCATTTATAGGGTTCTCCATGCCTGGAGGTAGCCAAGAATAAAAGGAGAAGTGTTGATCTCACGGGTCCAGATTGCAGAGAAAAACCCCCAGCTTCTTCCATGTGAGGAGCAAGAGTGTGGTGGGGATGTGCAGTGGTGTGCTGGGCAGTGTCTATCTGCTGATCTCTTGGGGGGAACATTCATATATAGTCTACATCAATGGAATATTACTCAGCAATAAAAGAGAATAAAATCATGCATTCGCAGGTAAATGGATGGAATTGGAAAAGGTAATGCTAAGTGAAGTTAGCCAGTCCCAAAAAAACAAATGCCGAATGTTTTCTCTGATATAAGGAATCTGACTCATAGTGGGGTAGGGAGGGGAGAGCATGGGAGGAATAGACAACTCTAGATAGGGCAGAGGGGTGGGAGGGGAAGGGAGGGGGCGGGGGATTAACAATGATGGTGGAATGTGATGGACATTATTATCCAAAGTACATGTATGAAGACATGAATTGGTGTGAACACACTTTATATACCAACAGAGATATGAAAAATTGTGCTCTATATGTGTAATAAAAACTATAATGTATCCACTGTCATGTATTTAAAAAATAAAATCAATTAAAAATATATATGGTGTATGTACATTTAATATAAATTTTACCAATAGAAAGAGTGTAGGGGCTGGAGATGTGGCTCAGCGGTAGCGCGCTCGCCTGGCATGCGTGCGGCCCAGGTTCGATCCTCAGCACCACATACCAACAAAAATGTTGTGTCCGCCGAGAACTAAAAAAAAATAAATAAATATTAAAAATTCTCTCTTTCTCTCTCTCTCTCTCTCCCCTCTCTCACTCTCTCTTTAAAAAAAAAAAAAAAAAAGA
This sequence comes from Urocitellus parryii, assembly GCF_045843805.1. Classification (NCBI taxonomy): domain Eukaryota; kingdom Metazoa; phylum Chordata; class Mammalia; order Rodentia; family Sciuridae; genus Urocitellus; species Urocitellus parryii. The sequence continues at coordinate 266,636,266 of NC_135531.1, read as the reverse complement.
AAGAGTGTATAATACCCAACTAGTAAATAATGACAAATTGTAAAATACTTTTTATTATGAACTGCATATAGAAAATAGATTCTCACCCAAGGTTTTGCCAATTTTTGCTAAATTCTTGTGCCTGCACTCACTCTACAGTCAAATTGACAAACAAGCTGCAGTTAGATGAATATTGGTTATTTTCTTTTACATTAACACAAAAGGGAAGTGAAATAATGAAGATGTAGGTCAGAAAGCTTCCACTTGTTCGTGAATGTAATGATAATAGTTTCAAATACTAGAATTTCTTCAACTTTTTATACTATTCACAATGAACGGGTACAATGACGCGCTTTTTTTTAACAACAATAATTCATTTTTCAGTACTATCTTTACAAAACAGTGCCAGTGCTATTTTCTGTGGAACCAGGAAGAGTTTAAGTCTAACACTTATGTTACCAAAACCACATGGATTTTTCCTCACAGTGAAAGAGTGTAGAAGGGAGAGTTTGTCCTCCCACACCCAGCCTCTTCTTGGTCCTACGGACAGGTGAGCAGCTACTTCCCATCCCTTTTGTAAGCATCTGGTTGTTGGAAACTCAAGCCCAAGGTGTTTTCTTGCTGAATTGTACCTATGATCCAAGCCTGGACCACCAGAGAAAGGAGAGAAGATCCAATGAGAATTGATTCTAAAATCACCCCATTTAGTGATCTTAGAGCAGAAAGAATGTCTAGGAGGAGGCCAAACCAGAGTTCCAGAAAAAAGGGGAGTAAAGATAGTGGGGGAAAGATACCAGCAGGAATATGTATCAAGTGGAGAGTTTGCACTTGATAGCGGTGGCCAGTGGGGTCTAGGCTTTGAGTTTGGCTCCTTCTTTTTGAAATAAACCTTAATAATGCACTTCAGAGTCAGCAGGCTCTCAACATTCAGGAGCAGGATAATAAAGAGATGGTGACTGATGAGAGATTTTGCTTCAGTTCTTCAAAGCCTAGAATCTCTGAGGCATAACTCACTTTTTTAAGTTTAGCCATGCATTGTTCATATTTTATCCATCTTTCTCCAGTCTTGGAGGTCAACAAAACAATAAATCATGCTGGGCATGGTGGCACATACCTGAATCCCAGTGGCTTGGGAGGCTGAGGCAGGAGAATCACGAGTTCAAAGCCAGCCTCAGCAACCTAGCGAGGTACTAAGCAACTCAGTGAGACCCTGTCTCTAAATAAAAATACAAAAAAGGGCTAGGGATGTGGCTCAGTGGTTAAGTGCCTCTGAGTTCAATCCCCAGTACTCCCCCCCCCACAAAAAAAAAAAAAAGACTAACAATCAAACCTTGATTGGTAACATTTGCAGATTTCCAGAGTATAAATATTTCTACCATGGTTGATTCCAAGCTATCAACATGATGTCATGAAATGGGAGATTTGGGGAAAAATACACAGTAGCATACCATGATATACTATTGCATCATACTTTTTAAAGAGATTCAAACTGGGAACAGCAGCACACACCTGTAATCCCAGCAACTCAGGAGACTAAGGAAGGAGAATCACAAGTTTGAGATAAGGCTCAACAATTTAACAAGGAAAAAATTTTAAAGGGTCCAGTGGTACAAAACCCCTGGGTTCAATCCCAGGTAACACCAAAGAAAAAAGAAAAAAAAAAAGAAAAGAAAAGAAAAAAATAAATCCAAAAGCACACTGCATGATCTAGAACTTTTCAAGAAATCAAATACTGGAGTTTCTCAATAAGTTCATGTGTGAAGGTTTTAGGTCTTAGGAAAGCTGCCTACTTTTTAATCCAAATACTTGAAGTGGTGGTTAGAATGTGGAAAGACACAGCAGTGCTCCCGGCCCCACCCCCATGGACACCCCTGTAAATTCCTCTGGAATGTGTTAATCCTCATGGACCATCTTTCCAGCCCAACAGTCACATCCAAGCAGTTGTTTTGTTCTGAATCCACCATGGTGGAGTGGGTTACTGTGGAGTGGGGTTACTGTGGAGTGGGGTTACTGGGGGTGGAGTTACTGAGCTTGGCACAGCCTTCTCCAAAGCAAACCCTGAGCCATGGTCTGATCAACGTGGCTTCCCCAGGACACAATGGTCACCGGAAGTCGACTGGCAGGGGAAGCCAGAGGAGACCCAGGAAATGTCGTGATATTCATTTGGGAGGCAAGAAAACAAAGATTCCTGGGTCACATCTGCCTGCTCAGGTTGAACTCACTCCAGTACCCCTCCTGCCTGAGAATAGGGAAGGGAGGGTCCAGCCACAGGGACCCACACCCAGACCCTCCATTAGGGTTTGATGGAATCTTGCTACCCAACCTTTGCCTCCATGGCTCAGGAGAGATGCAAACATCAAAATTATTATAAGTCAGAGGTGTTTGGTCTATGTGGACGATGGCATTGCTTTCCCATAAAGCCCCAACCCCTCTTGGGTCAGGAAGGTGTGGAAGTACAGAGTCCACATATAATTCGGGGAGATGCTCCAAACAGTATCCCTACAACTTCAAAAAATTATCAATTTCTAAACATCCAACCACAAGGAAGCACTTATCATCATGAAAATTTGACTAAAGCTCTAGAGCTAGAGAAATCAGTTTTAAAATTTGTGCTCCCCCATTAACTAGCTGTGTGAACTTGTATGAGTTGCTTTACATCCCTGAGCCTCTGATAATGTGGGTGCAAAGTCAGCTTTTTGGCTGCTGCGACTGAACAACCTGACCAGCACAGCTGTAGAGGAAAAAAAGTTTATTTGGGAGGGAGCTCACGATTTCAGAGGTCTCAATTCATAGACAGCAGACTCCATTTCTGAAGGCTCAAGGTGAGGCAGAACATCATGGCAGAAAAGTGTGGCCAAGGGAAGCAGCTCAGATGATGATCAGGAAGCAGAGAGAGAGAGGTCTCCACATGCCAGATACAAATATATGCCCCAAAGTCACGCCCCCAATGCGCCCTCTCCTCCAGCCACACCTCACCTGCCTGCAGTAACCACTCAATTAATCGCATCAGGTGATTAATTCACTGACTGTGTCAAGGCTCTTTTAACCCAATCGTGTCTTCTCTGAACCTTCTTGCATTGTCCCACAAGTGAGCTTTTGGGGGACACCTCACATCCAAACCATAACAGTGGGGATAATAATTTTATCTACATTTTGGGAGTGTCTGCAGATTAAATGTTTCAAATATGTGAAGCAATTAATACACAGTAAATGTCCAATATGTTAGCTCTTTAAAAAACCACACACAAGAGAAAGCATCAATAGCTAAGTTTTTAAAAATAAAAGAAACCGTGAGGTTGAGGATTTAGTTCAGTGGCAGAGTGCTTGCCTAGCACATGCAAGGCCCTGGGGTGGGGAAAAAAAAACAGAGAGTGTAAGTTTACATATGCTTTTGTGGTAGACTGCGGGGAAATGGCCACAGTATTTTACAGTTCCTCTCATCAAATGGTAAAATCCATTTGACCACTTCTCAAATGCAGCCTTGCCATGTAACTGGCTTTGGCCACTGAGACACAAGCCCAGGATTGATAAGTACTTGCACAAGTACTTGGTAATTACTCCCCTCTGGCTGATGGGAACTCCTGCCATTATATGTACTGCCCACTAGAAAATGAGAGGCAGGTAACCTTCACCCCAGATGTCACCCATCAGCTGCCAGACATGCAGTGAGCCTTCCTAGACACCCCACTTCCAGCTAGGCTGACCTGAACAGAACCACCCATCGAGCCTTTGAAAGACCCTCCGTTTCCCTGTCCCAGGAGAATCACACGAAACACTGGCTGCAAAAGCAAGAGGTAGTTTATTGAGACACAGGCACCTGCGGGTGCCCAGTAGACCCTCAGCTTTGGTGAACTGGCACACCGGGCTTGGGGATACAGAGATTTTTATAGGGTTTAGGACAGGTTTCGTGCGCGAGGGAAGCAACAGGTTTCTTATTGGTTTCTTTAAATCTAACATATAGGCCACCTAGGGGGTAAGGTTATTTTTCACTTTATGTTCCTGGAAAACCACAGGTCTGCATTCCATTCTTTCTGTTCCTGCTTATCTGTTCCTGTTTATTCATGCATGCCCCAGGATGTGGGTGCTCTGTTCTTTCTCAACCGGTTATGTGGAGAGCATGTCTGGCGCCTGTTTATGACATGCCCGGTATCTTGATTTCATATCTTGGCCTTAGGTAACTGGGCTAACTGGGCTAGGGTCTTTCACCTTGAGATCATGAGCAAATCACATGGCTGTTGTGTTCAGCACTAAATTTAGGGGTTCTTTGTTATGTAGCAAATAATAACTAATACTGCTATAGAAAGTCACACATGCACTGAAACATGATACTGAGATAAAAGGTTTGTCCTCCATTGCTCACAATCCTTTAAGTGAAAGAGACAAGTCACAGAAATAGACACTATAGTTCAGAACAATCATTGCTGATATATTAGGGTGGTGTTAATAGGGGTGACTTTTTCAGTGTTCCCTTAATATTGTGATCAATTTGTTCATATAGTTCTTTAAATTGAATTGAAAAGGAGTGACTTACAACCAATGAGCCTGTATCTGCCTGGAACACAAGTTCTAGGAGACAGGAAAAAGACATAAAGTCCTCCCAGGTGGTCCCTCCTGAGCCTGCAGGAGAGCCAGCTGAGTCAAATCATTTCACTTACCTTGAACTACCCTGCCTCAAAGTCAGGATGCACAGATCTACCCAAAGTTATCTACATTATCATTTCAATTAAACATATGGCCGAGGAATCTAATGAAGAAGGCTTGAGTGATAGCCACAGAATCAATAAAGTCTTTCTGGACTTATCGATTTAGCATTCTCCACGCAGTAGAATTGATTTATGGCCTCAGATTTATTTTGATAACTCAATGATAACTCCACTATTCCTAAATTAATGTCATCTTTTCTTCAGGCCAAAATTTTTTCTAGGCAAGGAAAAAATCTTACATCAAGCCAAACCGATTTTGCTAAGTAATTCCATGGCTAACAGGATGCCATCAATCAAAGAGAACCATGTATCACTATAATTGTAAATCATCCTTGGCATGGAAAAGTACAACGGCATTTATTTGTCAGTACTGAGATTGCATCGCGCAGACCCCTTCCCTGTCAAAATTCATATCTTCCAATATAAACCCCATTGTCTAAGGTGCCACTTCCTAAGTGCAATAGATTGTTTAAAAGCTACATTAATTTCCATCTCACACCAAGTAAGATGGGTAGAATGTGTGAGATGGGTAGCTCCTAATTTCCAATTAGCATGATCTTACTGAAGGAGATAAGCCACCCTCTTTGTGAGAGGAATATTCATCTCAGACACACACAAGCATGATGATTATTCAATGCCATGTCAATGGGTATATTTGCAAATGCTGTTTTTTTGGGGGGGAGAGGAATACCTATATTTTCCAAACAATCTAAAAACCAAAAGGAAATAGAAATTTTTCAATAAAAAATTTTTCAGGATGGGGTAGTCCAATTAATCCCAAGTCCCTCACAGCCTCCCTCCTGCATATCCCTGCAGTCTATCTGGTCCTATCTGTCCATACAGCAAGAGAAAGCATCAATACCTAGGTTTTTAAAAATAAAAGAAACCGTGAGGTTGGGAATTTAGTTCAGGGGAACATCGCTGTTCACAGGATGCTGCAACAGCTCCCCACTTCCCTCCCACCACCTTGCCGTCTTTTTCAATTCGTTTACTACATTTCAGCTAGAGGGCTTTTTTATCCAAAAATGCAAATCTAATCCTGACATTATAGACAACTCCTTCCATAGCTCTCAGAATAAAGAATAATAAGTTACTAACGTGGCCTATGAGATTCCATCTGCTCTCCCATCTCATCTGCTCTGGACTGTGTGCCCTTTGCCCTGGACAGGTGGCTTCTCTCAACACCTCCAACCTGCGTCTGGCCCATGGCCCACAGCACACCATCACCCCACGATCCTGCAGCTCTGGGATCAAGCACTGCAGGGTTCCCTGAGCCCGGGTGGATCCAACCGGTCAGCAACCTGCACTTCTCCTTTCCAGGCTTTGTGGTTCTCTGTTTGATTGCTTTTCTGTTGACCTGAACTGCTCCTTGACAATGGGGACCACAGATCTTCATCCTTCCCCTCCCCTGTCCCCTCACTGTCTCCCCCAGAACTGGTACTCAGTTTATGTCTGGTGACTTCCTAAGACAGGGCAGACCAGTGGGGACAGGGACCAGAAGAGCAGGGACATTCACCAGCACAGAGTGGGTGGTTAAATCCAAAAAACACACCAAGGGCCCATAGCGGGAAAGGAAGGCTCTGGCCAGATTGTCCTGTAATGCCAGATTCGTGGGACCCCAATAGACCTCCAGAAGCCAAATCCGATGCAATCACACAAGAGTCTTTATTGCAAGCTTGAGCCTGGACTCACAACCGTTTCTAAGCGCAGTGGTCCCAGAAAGTGAGTCCTGGTCCTTTGTTCAGTGAGATTTTATAGGTTTTGGGGGATACTCTATGTGTCACAACATCACACAGTGAAAAACCAGCCTCTATCTCACAGCAAAGCCTGTCCAAGGAAGGGACATGGCCTTTGTCCTTGGAAAGACCCACAGAGCACTCCTAGGCACATTCCCACCCTGCTAAGTTGTTTATCTACAAATAACAGGAGAGATCTGCTGCCCCAGGTGTCCCTGACTCAGTCAGGCTAGGTGGAGATCCATAGCAACCCCCTAGCAGCCACCAATCAGCATGAGACAGGGAAATATCTGGGATGCCAGGTGACCCTCCCAGTAGTTTATGGTGGTTGATAACATATTGGGAAACCATGTAGTTCAGCACGTACACCCCTCTTGGCTCAAACCAATCAGTTCAAACCAATACCCCTTTTGTTCTGACCAATCACCCCTACCCAACTTGTTCCCGCCAGTAAATGTGCTAATCATGTTTTAGAGTTGTTGTGCGCGCGCAGAGGACAGAGCTAGCTCACAATAAACACCTCTTTGCTGCTTACATCGATCTTGGTCTCTGGTGGTCTTTTGGGAGTCCCGAATTCGAGCATAACACTACATATATGTGTGTGCTCATGTATGTCCAGTATACAAATTTTATATTCTCCTCCCCCACTTTCCCCACACCTCCTTTTTCTTTTTCTCCTGAATCATTTGAAGTAAGGGACCAACGTCATGATCCTTTATCCCTGAATCCTTCAGCATGCATCTCCCAAGTACTAGGACCTTCCAAAGCCACAGTGGCAATTATCAAATTCAGGAAATTTATCATTACTCAGTATTATTATCTAATCCATATTTAAATTTGATCAATTTAATTCACGTATTTAACCATCTTGAAAAATTCCTTATAAGAGGCAGCTTTTAAAAAACGGTCTAGGCAAGTAGAGTGGCACAAGCCTGTAATCCCAGCAATACAAGAGGCAGAAGCAGAAGGATCACAAGTTCAAGGCCAACCTCAGCAACTAAGTGAGGTCCTAAGCAACTCGGCAAGACCCTGCCTCAAAATTTAAAAAATAAATAAATAAAAAGGGCTGGGAATGTGGCTCAGTGATAAAGTGCCTCTAGGTTCAACCCCCTCAATACCAAAAAAAAAAAAAAAAAAAAAAAAAAGTCTAACTGGGCAGAAACTGGTCTCAGAAGATCTCCAGAGGTAAAAAGGCGGCAAATCATTAAAACTCAATAAAATCCTAAAACCAGGGGCATCTCAGGTAAAGCGAAACTGTTTTTACTCTGAACAGAAGCAAATCACCTCTCAGCACAATTCCAGGATCAGTTTGGCCTCTCAGGAATCTTCCAGAAATGATCTCCTCTAGCTTAAAACTCAAGATTGGGTCAAATACATCTTTAATGCATTTGTTTAATGCATCAAGCTCCGTCCCCAACATTAAGTTCCATGTCTCCCGACTGGACCCAAGTAAGCTGTGGAAACAGTTAATAAGGGCAGGGACGGGGGCCGGTCTGGGACTAGCTCAGCAAGGGGACACTTGGTAAATTAAATGGCCCATGGGAGGCAGTTCCCACTCCAAAGAGCAATTTAAACTATTTATGATACTGATGGGCCTTGAATTAATTATAACTTCCTAAAGAAATATCCTGAAATCACCACAAAGGAGCCCCGAGGATGGCCGCTCAGGGCTCTCTGGAGGTCAGGGAGGAGAACGAGCTATTAGTCTGCATTAAGGGGCCAACACCCTGGTAATGGTGTGCTGCTATGTAATTCAAATGCGGGCAGCCTGACCTTGACTGCCATTCAGGTCTGAGCACTTCATCTCAAAAGGAAATAGAAGAGGCCACAGGAGGGCCACGGCATGATTAGCGGGGTTGTTGAGGGCTCCAAACCTCCACATGAAGTAATGTTTAATTATACAGAAGCTAGTTAGAAAGAAGAAAGGAGAAAATGGACAGAGGCTCAAACGCAGAAGGAACCTTTGCCAGAGGTGACAGAGTGAGGCCCCAGCGGTTCTAAATTAGACTTTGATAAAACACCCATGAGGTTGCTTTGGAAAGAGAATTTTCAAAGGATCCATAAAATCTTTTGAGGAAATAAAAGGCTGGATTCCGTCAAGCAGTTGCAAACACCTAAACAAACATGTGTGTCTGTTTGGAACTGACAGAAAATTTTAACATCTATGAATCGCGTCTTATCTAGAAAACTGGATAGACTAGAGTCCTGAATTCAGTTGTTTATGGTGGCTAGAAATAAAAAAAATGTGATCACTAGTGAGGAGGATGAATATTCACTCCAAGACAAGGGCCAGCAAACTATGGACCCAGGCCAGTTACGGTCTGTTGCCTGTTTTTATACTGTCCACAAACAAAGAATGAGTCTCCCATTGTAAAATGATTAAAAAAAATTAAAGCAAGAATGAGGTCTCATGACATTGAGAATGTCATGGAGACCAAATGTCAGTGAAGTCTAACTGAAGTCCTCATGTTCTTCTGTGGCATCTATGGCTGCCTTTGCACTATGCCAGCAGAACCCAGTAACATAGTTGTGACAGACACTGTGTGGCCCACAAATCTAAAGTATTTACTTTCTCATCCTTCACAGAGAAAGTCTGCACACCCTTGCTCTAATGTGTTGTATTAAATACTTTCAGTATGGCCGAGGGCCTGAACAGTCGAGAGTGCTTGCTGCTGATCCCACATCCAGCATTTGGGATGCAGCTAGAGGGATTAAGCTTCTTGCAAGGTCCCAAGCCAGGACCCCTGGCAATTGGCAGGTGAAGATACTCTAGGGAATACAGGTAAAGGGACCAAAAGAAGCTAAAGCACTGGTTAAAAAAAAAAAAAAAAAAAACATACACTGCAGCAGATCTCAGCTGGGGCTCCCCAACAACCTAGAGTCCATCTCCCCAGAATCCTTGACTCCTCAGAGGCATTAGGCCAGCACACACATGCTGTTCATGCCCCAGAGCCCCTACGATATCTTATTTGCCAGCTTGTGAAACACCAGCTTGTGAAACATGCATCTCAATTCAATAAAAAGATTTTTAGGAAAAAATGCATAAACTGTAAGAGAAAACACTAACTTGTGTAGATTTAGTACACAGCATTGTCGATCCACCAAAAACAATACTGTAATAATCTATCATCCCAAAATAGAAGACTAAAATCACAAAGCTAGAAAGAAATATTTTGGCATTTATGTGTACAGAATTCAATGGAAATGCATTTAAATATACAAAATTAGTGGAATTATCCAAATTCATGCTCATCTGTGCTGTCTGTGGGTTTTTTTTATAGATATATAATTTGCTAAGAGGATAGAAAACTTTCACCTTTTGCTGAGATGTGTGTTGCCATGCTCTACCACTAGGGGGTAGCATGACCCATTATTTCATCTGTCTTTTCAGCCTTCCAACGATTCCTAATACCAATTCGCAGGAAAATTTGCATATACAATAAACAACTTTTTTTTTTTTAGGGGACTCAATAAAACATTTTAATACCATAAAAACATCAGTAAGAAAAACAAAACACAAATATATAATTTTATAATTAAACTTAGTATCAGAAAAACAATAGTACCTACAGACATTTCAATTTGTAGATTTTTTAAAATATTTCTATAATGGAAGAAAATCCTTAGTCATTGAAGTGGGAACCACATTAAGAGTGTGAGTGTGCATGCACACACATGTATATATCGAGAAGACAGACATTAAGAATTAGAAGAGAAATCACTCCGATTATAAAATCAGACAGAAGGAATTTTGATTTTGCTCTCAATGTTCCAAAAAAACCCATTAGACAAGAGATCCACTTTACATAATATGGGAATATGTAATTTCTAATCCCACATATTCATCAAAGGCAGGAAACCCATTGAAAATAACTTATCTCTATGATGAAGAAAACATCACCTCATTTATTTTGTATGTTGCAACTGAATTCTAGAAAGCTATAAAATACTGTGTAAGATGAGACATGCTATTACAAATCTTTAATATTTAAGAATCATTTGGATATGCTTCTTAGAGGTAAGGAAGCAATAGGTACACAGGAGCCTTCCCATCAGTAAGTTGCAGAATGAAATGACCACGTAGGGCTGGGTTGTGGCTCAGTGGTAGAGAGCTTGCCTACCAGGTGTGAGGCACTAGGTTTGATCCTCAGCACTGCATAAAAGTGAATAAATAAAATAAAGGTATTGTGTCCATCTACAACTAAAAATATTTTTAAAAAGAAAAGAAATGAGCACCTAGAAGAGTGAGTGGTCATTGCTGGCTGGAGGAAGGAGGAGTGCATCACAGGACACACAGGGGCGGTAGCCAAGGAATCCGAGCCATGGATGCCAAAGGCCACGAAAGGCAACACAAGAGAGCCTGGAGTCTAAGGGTGAGTTCAGAGCCGCAGTGAAGCCAGGTCAAGATCCCAGGCTCATAAACAGCCTCAAACCACACTTCAAATAGCTCAGTGGATCACACACGTGGAATCTCAAAAATGTGACTTTAAATTCATTTCCAAATAAAGACTATAGTAGCCCAGAAGGGAAGTTAAAACCTCAGCTTGCTCAGACATTCTGAAACATAAAACCCTGAATGTGGGGGCAATTCATCCAGAAAACATCTCTGTCAGTTTCCAGCATCTGGCCCTGGAGCAAGGATGGAAATGGCTGAAAAGGAAAAGCTCCTGGATGGAATCAGGTCTTGGGGCTCAGGGCAGTTCCAGGGCGCATGCGCACATCCCCTAGGGCCCAGGCTCAAGTCTTCTGCTCAGGAAACAGCTGTAGCGTGCTTCTGGGCGTATTGTTCCCTTGAATCACTTCATTTACTTCTCATAAAAGACCTAGTGGGTGGATATTAATATCATACCCATTGTACCGAAGAAAAACAGAGAACATAAGTAACTTGCTCATGGTCACAGTGGTGATGATCCAGGACTTGAAACAGAAAACTCTTCTTCCGAAATACCCTGTTTTTTCCACTACATTTGCTGCATTAGGATAGAAGTATCTCCCTAAGAGCCAAGAGTGTGTGAGAAGGCAAGCTTCAATGAGAGCAAAATATTTGTGTACATTGAGAAGAAAGTAACAAACATTAACCATGGGTTTGTTTCCAAAGCTAATGGGAGCCAGAGATCACGTGGACAAACAGAAGAGGGATACAAGAAGAAGGAAGCAAAGGATTGGCTTCGGAAGGTAGAAGGAAGGGAGGAAATGGGCACTGAACTCAAAAGAATCACCCCAAAGCAGGTCTAAGAGGGACCCGTGGCATTTGGTGCCCAGAAAGTACTGAGGGAGTCTTTGCTTAGCCAAGGATCAGAACAAGAAATGTGCCCAGCACATAATGGGAGCTGGGCAAACAGTTGTGGAATGAATGCAGGAGGAAGGCAGATTTCTCAACTGGTTTAATGGCAAAGGACTGCAGTGGGAATAGGTGGTTCCAGGAGCTGCACAGAAACAAAGAATCTGAAAGCATTGAGCTGAGGTTTCTCTCCTGAGCTGCACAAAGCCACAAACATTCTTTGCTTAATTACTTAAGCTTCAGTGCCTCTGCTGGAAGACATCTCCAGCTGGTCAGAAGAAGCAGTTTGGTGCCTGTTGTGGATACCTTGGTAGGAAAAAATCTCCAGAGTCCAGTCCCCCAGGCCAGGACCCTCCAGGGATCCCAGAGAGATGAGTGACAATTGGGTGACAGGAAGCAGGGCAGTATGGAATGCTGGAAGTGGTGTTTCTTCATGTCACATGTAGTTCTTTTGCAGTCCAGAAATGATGACAGTAGCCTGGCACTTGCTGCGTTTCCCAACCCTCCTACACTGGTCTTTGCTTTAGTGAAAGAAAGAAAGAAAAAGAGAGAAAAAAATGCTCATGAGTCCAACTGGAAAGCAAATGAAGGAAATCAGAGAAGTGATAAATGTGAGAGAAATTTCCAGAGAGTGGCTTCATGAAAAACCTGCAGCCTCCCCTGGAGGAGCTGCTAGCTGCACAGTGCAGCAGACCCTGCCTTGGTTCATAGTCCCTTTAGTCTTAGTGGGGGGTACAGCAGGCAGCTGCAGCAGATCCAATGAGCGCAAGGATCCAGGGGCAGATCTGGCACCTTCCTCTCCCTGGTCAACTTGCACCTGAATTACCTGCTTCTCAAGGTCCACATCACTGCTGTGTGTCCACCCAGGATGCACCACCCATCTTCTCCTGACTCCTTAGGGACCCCACCCGCACTCCATGTGGCCTCTTGGGGCTGTCAGCAGGGCAGGGACATGGCAGACGGCAGCCCTGCTCATGCTTCCCTTTCAGGAACCATATTTGTCTATGCTAAATTGATCAGAAGCGACCCAGTGAAGGCCGGTGGTGGTTTTGGCAGGGCCTGATACATAGACATGAAGAGTCCAAAGTTCACTTTCTAAGGGGAGAGAATGTGGGTCAGATACTGATCCTGGTCATCTTGTCTGCCACTCAACAAGAGTCCCAAGAACAAAATCAGAAAGAAACAAAACAAACAACAACAACAACAACAAAGACTAAAAAGTCTACTCCTGGAGATGCAATCTGTTTCTGGACCCCACATGCCTGAAGCCAGTCCATTCTTGGGCTTCCCAATCTCATAACTGAATAATTGTCATAGCTGCTCATTCTACTTAGGATTTGGTTCCTACAACTTGCTGAAAGAGCAAGCACTAGTTCACACTTGTCCCTAGCCACACCTCACTTCCCAATCCTACCTTCACTCATGCTGTGGCCCACTGTCCTCCCATCTCTACCTACTACCTAACTCAAATGCTACCACCTCCTCCAGGAAGCCTCTCCAGGTTCCCTCCTGTGCCATCTCTCCTCCTCTACCTTCCAATTCTGTGACGCTTTATCTGCACTTTTTTGTGTCTATTGGGATGACATTTCACTGCAGGCATTAGAAAGCTGACCTGCAGCAACTTAAATAAGTAGGGATTTATTTCTCACCTATTAAAAAGTCTCAAGCCAGGTGTGGTGGTGCTCACCTGTAATCCCAGGGATCAGGAGGCTGAGGCAGGGGGATCTCAAGTTCAAATCCTCAGCAACTTAGCGAGGCCTAAGCCACTCAGTGAGACCCTGTCTCTAAATAAAATACAAAAATAATAATAATAATAATAATAAAAAGGGCTGGGGAGGATGTGGTTCAGAGATTAAGTGTCCCTGAGTTCAATCCCTAGTACCAAAAATAAAGAAGTCTCAAAGAAGGAAGCTCCTGGCCTCAAATTAGAAGCCTGACAATGGTGGGGACAGCATCTTTAAAGTGGCCTTTGTTTCAGGCTCATTGCCTCTGCCAGACAGTCCCCAGATAGCTTGACTGACCCAGTCTCTCCCCGCCTCCCCTTCTTGCATGTAGTTCTCAAAATAACTGCAGATTGTGTTGGGAAAGCAATATTCTGAGATAGGGAGGAACTGCCTGAAACAACCTGGGCTGAGTTCCCATCCCTCCCAGGGAATGTGACATCTTGAGTTAGGGAGGAACTGCCCCTGACAGCCTGAGGTTTGTTCCTCTCTTCCCTGGACGCAGGATGTCCCTCACATCTATCCCAGTGAGTCACAAAGTCTCAAAGGTACATGGCCCAAAGGTACATCGCTGCCTTTCCAGGTCCCCGGGCTGTGGTACATGCAAGGCATGAGCCATCAAGACCTCACCTGCTCCAGGCAGCCTTCTGGAGCCTCCGGGAACTGGCTTGCCGCTGGATCCTGAGCAAGGGTTCTTCCTATCTCTACAGTAAATCCGCTTCATGTAACTTGTTGCAATCTGTTCTTGTTACCCCTGACTCAGGTAGATTTGATAAAACTGCAGCTCTGAATCAGAGGGCAGGAGTGTTTGGACTCCTATTCCTGGTAATTGGTTTAATGATGATCTCTGCCATCCACACAGCGGGAGGCTTTCTTTGGTGAACCTGCTGCACAGCCTCCTGGTTACAGGATGGTTGCCATCCATCCAGGTGTTGTATTTGCTTTCCAAAGAGAAAAACAAAGAAGGAGTAAGGACAGCTATTTCTCCTCTTCTATAAGGAGAACAAAAGTTTTCCTGAAACCCGCTAGCAGACTTCTACTTATAATTCATGATTTCAAACCGCATCATTGACCACTAGTAATTGTAATGGGAGTAAGAAGTGAGTATTTAACTCCCTGTTTCAGAGTAGAAAATTAAGAATGACTGTGAGGTCAGCCTGGGCACAGTGTCCACCTGCTCTCTTAAGGCCTGGTCATAGTGTTTTGGATGCTAAACTCTGGTCTCCCTCTGGGAAGGGGCTGAATTCCCAGTCACGGTACCACTTGCCACATAATTCTGATAACCACGCGCTTGGTGAATGTGCTGCTGCTTCTCACGCAGGCTCCTGGGGCCCCGACAGGCTGAGCAGATTGTGGCTGCAGCAGGGTAATTAAATGTGCATCCTGCTTTGATCCCTGAGCTCTTTGGTCTGAAATTTATCCGGATGGAGTGGAAAGACAGCAGGCGTGTGTATTCCCTTAACTTCTCTAATCGTCAGAAAGGGTTAAACCATTTCTATTTCAGGCCTCCTGTGATCAAGAAAGGTTCAGTGGCAGGAGTGTCTATTTGGTACCTTCAAGGCAAGCAATTGTGGGAATTAAGAATTAGCTCTCTCCCGGACGATCCCCTTGATATAGTTAGAATAAAAGCAGCAGTGACATTGCCAACGACCCAGATGTTGGAGAAACCTTGGATTAAGCCACAGAGGCCCTTGCCTCCAAATCCTATAATAGTGCATTAACACAGGATCAACCTGCAGAATTGGATTTAAATCCAGCACTTGAATGCTCATCCTACCGCGGCCCCTTCCCCACATCTAATCTCATTTTGTCCTCCGAGTGTTGAAAATAATGGTAATGCAGCCACTGTAGAAAGTGACTGTGTGAGCATTTTTTACACGAGAAAGCCTCTTTATAAAGTAAAAATGCTTCAAATGCAGAAGTCTCTTTGACACCCCTTGCCTAGAGAATAAATGTCTTCTTAGCATCCCCAGCTTCTGTGGCCTGCTGAGGACAGGGGCTGGGGACAGCCCAGCGGCCTTCTCCTGGGCACAAGGGTTGATGTATGCTGGGTGCTGGATCCAGACCCACACAGGACACAGGCCAAGGAGTAAGACAGGGAGCATCATGGCCCAAATGCCCTCTTCCACCTTCATTCATCCATGTCAGTGAAACAACCTTGACCATCAGGGCAGCTACGACTAGAGCCTCATAGCATTGCACATTGTCTCAATCTTCTCAGCCTCTCTATTGGCTGGTACTATTATTGCCCCATTTTCCAGATGGGGAAACTGAAGCTCCAAGAGATTAATTCACTTACTCAGGCTCACAGAGCTATTTGGTTGGGAAGTCTGAACTCGACCCCATAAAAGCCCCCAAGCTGCCTGGGCCATCTCCACCATCAGAGTACGGCCATGGTTCTCAGCTAAGGGTGTCAGGATAAGGTCACCTGGACAATTTGGGGGATCACAGTCAGTCCAATTAAATCTGAATCTCTGGATATGAAGTACCAGATCATGTACCTCTTTTTATCTGCATTTACCCCTAACTAAGATGAAGCATGGAAATATTAACAGTACCTGACACTTTGTCACCAATAGAAATCATAGATATTTAATATCATATTACAGTTGTTGCCATGTCTGAAATATAGTCTATACTATAACTGCTTCCAAATTAGGCTGAGTATGAAACTATTGGTAGATTTTGTTATTTAACGGGTTAATTCAGAAGATAAGCTTTCAGTACATCCACAAATCTTTTTTAGTTTTGCTTTTCAGTGTTTGGAGAGCCATTTTTCAATAGGATATTTTCTTTTACAGTGCTGTGTATTATAAAAGAGATCCTCAGGTTCCCCCAGGCACACAGGAGGATGAAGAGTACCTACTACCCACTGTCTTAGGTGCAAGTGCTGAATCAATACTGGAAATAATATAATCTTTGTGCTATTCCATTTTACATGTTTGTGTCTTCTTTCCCCAAATAAATTACTAGCTCTTAAGAGCATGGACTGAGCCATACAGTTCTTTGTTTCTTCCACAGGCCTTTAAAAAGAGAAGTCACTCAGTCACTATTTGTGGATTGATGGGCTGATAGAAATCCTTCAAGCATCAATGGTCGAAAGCCAGCATCACATTCAGTGTCCAAGAGACAAACAACATGGCAAGAGGAGGAAAGTTATTGAGATTGAATTTTCTGGGTGGTTGACAAACCCTGGGGATGGTTCTTAAAGACAAAAGGTAGCTGAAGGGAAAAGAGGTGCACTGGAATCTTCCATGGAGACTGATCAGGTAGAGCAGAGTGCCCAGATGCCACGGCAACTATGGTCGGTTCCAAGCTGGGAAATATTCTTGGACAAGATGGCATCATGTTTGTACACTCTGGAAGCCTTTGAAATAATGCCAAATAGCCTGGGATCCCAGTCATCTGCAAAGAACCCCACTTTACGTGGACACTCATACAATTCCTCAGTTCCTGACCTCAGTTCCTGAGGAGCTGAAGAGGGTTCTAGGGCCTTCCGTTGTAGTTGATCTCAAGAGACCTGTTTTCATTATCTTTGTTGAAGAATAAACCCCCTGAGACTGCAAAACATAAAACAGCCACCATTTTATTTGGCTCCCAGATTCTGGGGATCAGGATTCCAAGCACCATGATGTCCAGAGCTTCCAAGGTGGTTTCTGTCTCACATGGCTGGTGCCTGGGCTGGGATGGCTGAAGGACGGGTCAGAGCACCTACAGATGACCTCTGCCTGTGGGGACTGGGATTCGCACAGCACAGCAGTAAGGCTTCCCTGATGTGAGGTGAGGGTTCTGGAAAGGGAGCTCCACGAAAGCACCAAGCAGAAACTGCATGACCCTTTCTGACCCAGCTCTCCACAGTGCTCCACTGGTCAAGCCAGTCACAACCTTCTCGGAATCAAAAGGGAGGGTCCTGACCCCACCCTTTAATAGAAAGAGTACCAAATAATTTTGGAGCCAACTTTTGCCACCCCTGCACTCACCAAATACACACAATGACTTCCAAGCTTGGAGATTATGTCTAGAGCCACTGGTGAGCTAAACACAGGGGTCTCTGATCTGGATAGCAAAAGATGATGTAGTGTGTGGCCCCAGAAAAACACTCAGGCTTGTCTGGGGAGTGTTTCCACCCTGCCCCAAGTCCAGCACCCCAGAGGAGCCTCAGATGACAACGTTTGACAAATGAAAAGAGCTCTCCTGTCACTCTTACCCAGCAGCCCACCTTGACTGCTATTCTGCCTGAACATCTCTTCACCTCCAAATTACCCTCCAGCACAAACCTGCTCCCACAAAGCCAGCTCTGCACACTGCTATATCTCATTGTTCCTCTATTAAGACATTTCATTCACAAACACTACGTTTCTTTAAATATACCCTCAGCTGTCACTTACATAACAGAACTTGGCAAAACAGATGGAGCGCCCCAGCAGTGTCTTTGCCTGGGGCAGAATATGCTAATATCTTGGCACAGGCACCTTGAGCTGCTTTGTTTGCCAGCAAAGTTCCGTCAGCTGGAAAGTTCTAAAGGGTGAGTAAGATCAGAAAATGTGAGCAGAGAAAGTTGTTCCTTTTTTTTTTCTTCCTCCAGAAAATAAAATCATTTTCTTGTTAATCAAATGGTTGAAGAAATCTGTTCAGCTACCTCCCAAAATCAGCAATAGAGAGGCAGCTCCATGCTACCTTATGAAAGGTACTGCACACAGAAAGAAGCGACCTGTTACCCAGGATGTGGGAGAAGAGGCCATTCCAGAAAGAGGGAATGGCATGCATGAAGATGCGGAGGCGGGAATGTGCTGGCTGGATCCCAGAGCCCCACCAAGGCTGCTCTTCCTGGAGGGCAGTTTTGGGATTCGGAATTGTTGGGGCCATTTATTATGCATCTACCCAGAATCACACTCCCACCTTCTTTGAGAAACCATTGCACTCCCACCAGGTTCTCTACAGCCCCGGGATGGGCACGGGTCCAAGACTCGCCAATCCTAGCCAAGAGTTAGTGGGGAGAGAAGAGACGGGAGAATCATAAAGGACCTGAGAGCCTGAGCTGTTCTGTCAGCATGACTCCAAATCCCAAGTCTTTTTACTGGCTTTGTGAACTTGTGAAGTTTCCTCACCAGGGCTCTATTTCCTCATCTCTAAAGTAGGAAGGGCTTCATGCTGAGGATTAAATGAGGTAAGCATGCCACATGCTTAGAATAGTGCATGAGAACCCCAGAGATGGTTGTTCTTACTTTAAAGATGGCAGCCCCAGAGATGCCGACCATGTGGAACCCACAGACCACGTGGAACCTGCCAACCTACAGAGAGTGAGTTCATACTCAAAGAAATCATCCATGAGAGTAGTTGAGAAACAACCCAGTCTTTCTGCAGCTTGGTATTAGGAGTCGATAAATTCTCCTTTTGAAAATTTAAGCTGGCTTGAGTTTGACTTCTGTTAATGTTTCAGTGGGTTTTTTTAAAAGCAAAATTATACTTATAAATACTCTATATGTATTTTCCTAATTATAAAATCTGCACATTGACATAATGCTAGAGTTTCATAACCATTTCTTTTTTGTTGTTGTTGTTGTTGTTCCTTTTCCCCTAAAATCACTTACTAAGCCCCCAAGAATACAAATCAAGCTGGAGGAGGCTCCAAGGAGGAGGAGTAGGGATGGTACACAGATCTGAGTCAGCTGGACTATGCAGTCCAACAGCACTGTTGGTCACAAATCCTAAGAGCCCCCTAAGAATCAGTGAGAGCCCAGAAGAGAATTCAGATTTCAGGATCACAGGTCATAAGCAAAATATGACAGGCAGATTCCTTACAAGAAAACAAATCGAACAGCCAGGAAAATGAGCCAAAGAGCACTGTCACCACTAGAACCCAATGCTGCCAAAGAATAAAAGCCATGAACATAAATGAGAAGGCATTATAATTATGTACATGCGGTTTTGACTCTACACCAAGAAAATCAAAGAGAATTGAGTTAAAACAACAACTCCCCCACCAAAAAAAAAAAAAAAAAAAAACCTGTTAAAATCAATAGAATTCAATACGTGGCTAGCCATAAAAATGGATATATGAAAATCAATAATTTACTAATAAACAAATAGCTAATTCAAAAATATAATGAAAGAAAAAAATTCTATTTAAATAGCAGCAACCAAAAAGAGTTTTAAAAATGGTAAGGATAAAACTAATAAAAATATACAGAATCTTTTTTTTAAGAGAGAGAGAATTTTTAATATTTATTTTTTAGTTTTCAATGGACACAACATCTTTATTTTTTTTATTTTTATGTGGTGCTGAGGATCGAACCCAGCGCCCCATGCATGCCAGGTGAGCATGTTACCGCTTGAGCCACATCCCCAGCCCCTATACAGAATCTTTATGAAGAAAAAAATATTTAAATTCTAATAAGGGCCTTACATAAATTTTTAAAAGCCAAACTAATAATAAGGCAGATTGGAAGAATTGGCACACGATGCCCCAAGATCAGAGATCAGAGAAAACATATAAAAGAGAAGTGTGCAAGAGAGAGGTAGAAAGGCAATGCCCCTCTGCCTTCTTAGGCCAGTGAAGTGTGGCTGCAGGTGCCTTCCCAGGTCCCTGGGTCTGGGCACAGCTGGGAGGAGCTGATCTGCTGACCACCGAAAGGAAGAAACACCTGGATAAACCTTCTAGCTTCACTTGTTTTTAGCTAGTGATTTTTAGCATCAATTTTAGAGGTCATAACCAAACAAATATACTCCCATTAGCTGCTAAAATAACACCTCTGGCATATCGGTGCAGTGGTAAAATGGTTGCCTACTTTGTTTTTCAGGAACTTAGAGGTAGCTCAAACAGGTTGAAACCACTGACCCTTCACTTGGGCTTATACAAGTGTCCAGTGGGTGACCTTCTGATGTCAAAGGGCAAAAACTCCACCCTCGGAGCATGTTAATGCTGCCATTTTCTAAATACTTGTCTTACAAAGTGCCTATGAAACTAGATTACACGTGTCCAGATCACTGACTACTTCATCTTTTCTTACCTCCAATCACCTTTCCCCATACCTTAGACCACCCTGCTTTTTGATCCCTTAAATATTCCTAAACTTTATCCTTGGGGATGAAGATTGAGACCCTCTCCCATCTCCACGTGGGAATTAAATTCTTTCTCTTTTGCAAAACTTCTTGCATCCATAAGTGGCATAGTGAGTAGTGGACAAAACAGGCCTGGTTCGATAACACCACCAGCCACTTCTGAGGCTTTTCTCTTCCCCTGAGTTCGTATCTAGAGCAAGCAGGTGATTTAAGGGCAGCCAGGGGACTGAGCAACCCAGCAAAAGGGAACCCTGGGCAGCAAAGGCATCACCAAGCAGAAGTAGGTCTCCGTTCCAGTAGAATGAAAACCAGACTCCCATCTCAGTTCCCAATTCACAAAGTGTTTTCACTTTCATGAGTCTATATCTTGCTCCCAACTTCCCTGAGAAAAAAAACAGGGAAAATATCCATGTGCCCACTTTTCTGAAGTTCAACTTGGATAAACCAATTGCCAGGGTCACAGGTGGCTCATTGGGTGGCCAGATCCTTTCAAAGGAACAATTTCATGACTTTCAACCACACACACACAGACTGCACGAGAGCAGAATAAGTATTCAGATTTTCTGACCCAAGGCAATTTTTCCTCCACAACACTCACAACACATAACTTGATAAATATGTATCTGCTTGTTTGACATGGAAGATACCGGAGGAAAAGGGCAGTGTACTCCTATCCTGATCCAGCTGCCTGAAAAATCCCCACCCTCACTCATCTCTTTGAGCTATTAAAGCCCTTCTTTAAAATTCTGGTATCATCTAGGAAGGTTGACACATAAATCATTGTCTTTCATTAATCCCACAGTCCAAAGCAGTTCATCAATCACTAATTTTTCTCCCTGCTATGCTAACTTGGGACGTGTCTAGACTAGACATTGAATGCAAGAGGGGGCTGCCAGGTCACCTGCATTCTTATCTCAGTGTTTTCACCTGAAAACAAGGAGGAATGGATTTGATCAACTATTAAAAAAAAAAAAATCCTGAGGCCCAATACCCCCTACTATGGCATGAACGCATCCCTCTCCCAAAAAAAAAAAAAAATCATAATTTAAAACTTGATCACCAATGTGGTTGTATTAAGAGATTGGGGCCTCTTTAGGAGGTGATTAAGTCATGAGAGCTCTGGATGGGATTAGTGACATTTTAAAAGGTGGCTTCACCTAGAAGGTACTATGTTAAGTAAATAAGCCATGCACAGAAAGACCAATATTGCATGTTCTCATAGGTGGAAGCTACAAATTTGCTCCCATAGAAGCAGAGAGTAGAATAGTGGTTACCAGATGCTGGGAAGGCGGGTGGGGAGAGAAAGAGGTTAGAAAACAGGTACAAATATACAGTAGAAAGAAGGAATGAGTTCTAGTGTTCTGCAGCACAGTTGGGTGAATTGTTTGCAACAATTTGTTATATATTTTTAAATAATCAAAAGAGAAAATTTAAAATGTTCCCAACATGAAGCAATGGTAAATACTGAGGTAACAGAGATCCCGATTACTCCAATTTGATCGTATTACATAATACACATGTAAACAAAAAGGTTGCTCTTTCCCTGATCTTGGACTTCTTTATTAGTTACCCAGACTAAGATATCTTGTTACAGCAACCAGAACAGAATGAGAAAGAGCCTAACTCCCATCAGTGAGAGAACTTGACCTTGTACATGCATTTTGGGACTCCTGGCACGATAGAGTCCAGCCCCATTCCCATCCCTGTTTGGCATTTCAATCCAAATCTCTTTGTTCTGTTAGGCAGCTGTTTAGGGCTTTTTATTCATTTAACAGGTGGATCTTTTTGAAGTTCTCATTTAAAATAATTTGATATTCAAGCAGTATGTGTGTGGTTGAGAGTCATAAAATTATTCATCAGAGAGACCTCTTCTTTTCTCTCAGATAGCAATTGAAGTGTGCAGCAGTTCCCCCGAGCCAAGCTTGCAGCCCGGAAAGCCCTGCTTCAGCAATGCTTTGCCACCATCACTAAATTGAGTTATTCTGACAGCCTTTGATGCTCTGTTTTTTTTTTTTTTCCCTAAGTGTGCACAGGAAAGCTGAACAGCAGCATAATTTAATTCTTCAAGATTTACTTTTTAATCACTAGGGTGGTTCTTATGGGGTACAGAGAGTTGACCCCATTTTCTCAAGTTGAAACTGATTTAGGTCAAATAATTCTTAGAATTTGAATTAGGTAATTTTTTTCCCTTATCTGCAGGAACTTCGAGCTTCATTTTCCAGCAGCTGGTAACATCTGTGCTACTTATGAATAGCAGATGATTTGAGGAAACCTAATGTGGGCAAAAAAGTTATTCATGACCCGCTGAATTCTATTGGCAGAATTCTTCATGATGATCTGAATTGGTAGTGAGGTACAACTGTGTTAGATGTCTAAATTCCTTCTGCAAAAGGAAAATGAGACAATTACCAAGGACTGAGAATGTAATCAAAATAACAGCCATTTCATTATTGAATAGAAAATCTTTCTGTAAACACTGTGGTATGTTATTCTGGAATAAAAAATATTTATCATGACTGGATTCTATTGAAAACTCTATAATGGAAAGTTAAGAGACTTTTTTTTCTCAATTCAAATGTGTGCCTACAGCATTATTGTCTGCTTATTTATTCAATGAGCGAGGAACAGATATATCTATCTATAATATAGCACCATACTTATATCAACAAGGTATTTCTCTATTCAGGGATTGATTGCCTAGCAAAGAAGGATTATCAGAAAGGCCAAATGATTGCACAAAAATAATCAGAGGATAGAGTAATCAAGGACCTTGTGGCAAAGCAGTTCTATTCTCAGCTGCCTGTAGTTCATACCTTCATTTATTTGACCATCCGAAGTCAGCAAATTAAACTCCATGGTTGTCCAGCTCTTCTTTCATACAGTTCAGGATTTTTCAAGAGGACAGGAAAGGGCTGGGGTGGATCTCCAAACCTGAGCCCAGGAGGAGGTCAGTTTCAAGGAATCTCCAGGGATTCAGATTGGGGCAAGGTCTCATGAGAGATTTTCTCACCTAACCAAACCCCACAAAAACATCCCCAGCAGGAAGGAGAAGACAGAGACACTGTGAGATCAATTCAGTAAGTACTTCCAGAGCACTGCCCAGCACGGTGTTTGAGCCCATGGGAATTCCAGATGTGACACAGGTCACACAGTCCAACACACATCAGGCACTTGATATTTACTGAATGGAGAATGGACTGAAGAAGAGGGTATTGTGACTAGAAAAAATGGACAGAGAGATGCTGAATTCATGGTAATCACACAGAAACCAGTGAAGGGGTTTAATAGCTGGTGGGGTGGAGAAGTAAAAGAGAAGAGAAATTGAATGGCGCCCCCCCCCCAAGGTTTCTATCATTGGGACATTCTCATGGGAATGCCATGGGTGTAAATTAGGAATTGGAGGAAGGATATCAAGAATGATTTAGTTTACAGAAATAACAGGATACTCTAATAGAGAAATGTAGCCAACCTCTGCTCAGGATGTATCTGAAACCATGCTAGAAGGGATCCTCTGGGCAGCCTCAGGAGTATTCTGGAGGTTTAAGGTATAGAATCCTTTAAAGTACAGCTCCTCACATCTAGAATTTCATTAAAGGCCATTATTTCAGCCACCCATATGAGCCATTCACTTATGGCTTCTGTTCCCCAGGTCCTCTTTACATGGGACACAAACCTGTCTCCTCTGTAATAACTCAGAATAAAATTTCCTGAATTTTACATTTCTGTCTTTTCCAATCTACTTGTCCATGATACCTAAAAAAAAAAAAAAAAAAAAAAAAAAAAAAAAAAAAAGTTCCTGGGGCATCTCTGTCTTTACCACATTTTGCCTTCTCCTCCCTTGGCAGATCAAGTTAATGACCATTGGCCAGACCCGGCCAAACCGTACCAGTTTGGTAGAAATGATCAGATGTGCATGGTCTCACTTTCCAGTATCATGTGACTCCCAGATGCCATGCACTGATTCACAGAATCTGCCTGTTTCCCCAGGGAAACCTCCATCCCAGGGGTCAAGGGTAGCAGGGCCGGCAGGGAGGTGGGGGCAGGGGATGGCAGGCATTGGTCTAACCCAGCAACTCGGCTCTGCAGCCGAGCACAAAGAGAAAGGCTAAGAGGAGCCGACTAGAAGCCAGAGGATGTACCCTGACAAAGTACCCTCACCTATATACAGAGACCCAAATGCATCCTCCACCCAGAGATGTCTGTGCTGGAAGCTCCTTTAGGCGAGATGGCTCACCTGCTGCTCCCCAGACTCCTGTCGCTCGGGTCCCAACTTCATAATCTTTGCCTTCTTCATTTTCCACTTATATCTATTATTTTCTTAATATTTTCAGTTAAATCAACTCAACTTTTAAATAAAGTTGCTTTAAAAAAAAAGACTTTCTGTCATTGTAATAAAGCAAAAATCCGTTTCACTTGCCTTTAATGTGAGCTCTAAAGTAACCATAAAAATAAATGAAATGAAAACCAGGATGAATACATTCTAGCTAGCTCTCAAAAAAATGAATCCCTGCTCTCTGTTAAAAGGCGATTAGTGAGAACCAAAAGGGGTTGTTAAAGACGTTATCACCAAACGGAGACTTTCTATTTAATCAGAAAGATTGAAAGGGAATTCATCACCATAACAGGGAATGCTCACATAGCACTATGTCCAGACACACTTCTCAAGACAACCCCAAAAGGCAAGTGTTAGTCTATACCCTTGAGAAATGAGGAACCAGAGACACAGAAATGGAGTAAACTGTCCAAGATTACTCATCCAGTAAGTGACCAGACCAGAGTCCAGTCTGACTATAAACAGAATCCTTTTCTCTTCCTTTGCTTAAGGTCTTGCCTCCATCACCTAAATCCCCACTTTAGCAACCTCTGATCCAAAGCAGGCTGAATCAGAAGAGAGACATGCCAGAGCCAGTTAATATATTTAGGGGCAGGACAAAATCCAAGCTAAGCATGGTGACGCACACTTTCAGTGCCAGTAACTTAGGAGACTGAGGCAGGAGGATGGCTTGAGGCCAGGAGCTGGAGGCCAGCCTGTGACACAGTGAGATCCCATTTCTACATAAAGAAATAAAGAAAAAAATAGGGCTGGAGTTGTAGCTCAGTGGTAGAGCGCTTGCCTCGTATATGTGAGGCACTGTGTCCAATTCCCAGCACCACATATAAATAAGCAAATAAAATAAAGGTCCATCAACAACTAAAAAAAAAAAAATTTTTTTAAACATTCACTACAAAATATTTGCTCCACCATGACCTTGATAAAAACAACCCCTGCTCTTGTGAACATGTTACGTATCTTTTACAGCTCGCCCATTGTGTCAGTCTCCAGGTGAACTCCGCTTGTTGTTCTGTTTCTTGCTCAAATAATATGGTCCTTCTTAAAAGGATGGGGGTACATTTCAAAAAACCTGAACATTTACCATTTACTTTTCAGCTTTCGCATCTTCAGGTTTCAAGCCTTATCACATGATTCCTGGAGGAAAGAAAAACAAAGACATCCCTCCCAGTCCCCCACAATCTTTAGGAAAACATGAGGGGACAGAAGAAAAGAAGACCCAGCCTCCCGCAGCTTGAGATCTGATTAAAGAGGCTGCGGCTGCCATTTCAACCATTTTTAGAATTATCGACTGAAGGGAGGACTTTGGTAATTGCTCAAGCCAGGGTTGGTGACTTAGTATAATGTACTCGTGTTTGGATTAGTTAATAGTTCAATTCCAAGAGGTTATGACAGTAAATCCCAGGACTGCTGCCTTAGTTCTAATTTGCAGCTTAGAACTGTCTGTGAAGTTGCCATTTACAGTCCATTTCCTCAGAGAGAGGGAGAAGTAAATGAAAAGAGGGAATATTTGAATATCAAGTGAGGGCTTTCAGTGGCCTCTCTCAGCCCCAGGAGACTCACAGTGAAGTGCAGGTCCATGTGGAGGACCACACAGCAAAGTTGACAGTTCACAGCGCACATGCTGAGACCACACAGCACCCCCTTTGGAGCGGCACACGCATTCTTTAGAATCTAGGGGTCATGGTGGTGAAACATGTATGACCTGAGCCCCCGCAGAGACTCCCCACTTTCTCACCCTGAGGTTTGTCTCCCACCCACTGGCTTGTCTCTCCGCCTCTCCTATCTGAAATCCACCCATCCAGACATCCCAATTTAATGTTCCTAAAGCCCCTTGCCCAAGTCCCTCTGTAAAGAAAGGCCAGAACACATTCCTGGAATAGCCCTGCTGGCCCAAAT
Source organism: Urocitellus parryii (assembly GCF_045843805.1). Taxonomy (NCBI): domain Eukaryota; kingdom Metazoa; phylum Chordata; class Mammalia; order Rodentia; family Sciuridae; genus Urocitellus; species Urocitellus parryii. The sequence continues at coordinate 266,609,555 of NC_135531.1, read as the reverse complement.
GGAATGGGGGAAAGACTTGCTTGAGATTTGGTTTTGCTACCTGCAGGGGGTGTGGCTTAGTGATAGCGTGCTCCTCAGTTCAACCCCCAGCATGCAAAAAAAAAAGGGGTGGGATATGGCTCAAGCGGTAGCTCGCTTGCCTGGCGGCCTGGGTTCCATCCTCAGCACCACATACAAACAAAGATGTTGTGTCCGCCGAAAACTAGAAAATAAATATTAAAATTCTCTCTCTCTCTCTCTCTCTCTCTCTCTCTCTCTCTCTTTAAAAAAAAAAAAAAGGCCTGGTTCATGCTGAGGCTGAAACCAGGTCACTTCCTGATCGGAACATGCTTATAAAATGTGTGCAGAACTAAGTATGAGCCAGCAACAGGGACAGAGCTGGGGTCATCTACTATAGCCCATGGCAGCCTGGCAATCATAGTCCCACCAGGAAAATGCCAGCAGCTTTTCAGGTAAGGAGTTTGCACGTCTCAGTTCACAGCAGTGGGATCCAGGACTCAGAGCAGAGCCACTACCTCCTGCCTCGTCCTTTAGTGAATGGCTGTTGCCTAAATGAGGCAGGATGGAGTTTTCTTACCTGTTCCAAGCTAGAATGGTAAATGGGTTGCCCCCAGGCTCGGCAAGGTGGAAAGGAGATTCCAGGAGCAAAGAAGTCATGAACTTGGCATTTGCTCTAAGAGGGGCTTGATTTAAGTAGGAGACAGCTAGTCTGGTTTACAGACTTCCCACTCTGGATGGCCAGAAATCCAGGCTCAGACCCAGAAGCAAACATCCCAAAAGCTAATGAGGCTTCTTCCCTGGATGCAGAGAGGGTATCCACATGATCAATAGTTTTTTAAAATTTGCAAAAGACAGACTATTTTTTTTCAGTGTTGGAGATTGAACCCAGGATCTCAAGCACTCTACCATTAAGCCATACACCCCAGTCTTGTATTTTTTTTTTCTTAAAGAAGGCTCCTAAAATAGTATAATCCTCAGGCCCCACAAAATCTGCATCTACCCCTGCCAGATCTGTGGTAGATGTGGCATAACTGCTCTTCCCGTTTGCTCCATGTGACATCACAATGTCAGCATGGACGGGCACACTGGCCACAGAATCCAGAGGTCCAAGGAGGGAGAAATGGGACCCAGGGAAGGACAGAGCCAGAAGAAAGGAAAAAGAAACCAGGAAGGAGGGACGCTCCCCAGCCTTCACTAAGAGGACATCCAAGGGGACTGGTGAGAAGCAAGGCAGAGAGAAATGTTTCCCAAGGTCCTTGGCTCGGAGTACAGTTGAGAGGGCAAGGGGTGGAGTAGTGGAACCAGACTGCTGGGTGAGCACAGGCTCTACCACTTCCTGGCCAGGTGATCTTATGCAAGCCGCTTGACCTCTCTGTGCCATTGTCCCCTCATGGGTCACATAGTAAAAGTAGCTACCTCATCAGATTGAGAGGACTGAGCTGGCAGGTGTGTGTAAAATGCTTAGAATAGTGTGTGAATGTAGGAAGCACTAGATGGTGACCATGAAGTGGCACCCCATTTCTCCACTGAAAAGTCTTAACTGGGCCTCTCCAGAAATCTTCACCATGGCTGATTTTAGGACTGTCAGCAAAAGAGTCTCTGCAAAAGAGTTCAATGTAGATAAACGTCCTATTTTTGTGTTGCCCTGTTTACTTGGCCACTGGCCAAGAAGATACCAGAACTCCAGGTGCTGGACACCCCCTTACTAGTTTTTTTACAAATATATCCAGTATAGGACTTTGAAGAAATGTGCAAACAAGGCCTCTGGCCTTGAGCTGAGCTTCACAGAGATGTCTACATTTTTAAGATAAGTGGGCTCCATGGTAACAGCTGGCAGGGGGAGGAAAGAAGGGGAGAAGATCTCCCCTTCTCAGGTGTTGTCCTTGAAGGGTTAACATGCCCAGAACAGTGAAAGAAAAAGCTGCTTTTATGTGAACTTTTGCAGACTGTGAACTTCTGAGCCCCTCCCCTTACATGCTGGGTATAAAACTCTGAAACTACCTGAACTCAGGGTTCAGGGGATTAATTGATTACAGCAAAAGATGTGCCCTCTGAAACTGGTTACAGCCAAATAAAACTGTTTCCTACTATCTTCAGTGCCTTGCCTCGTCTGTCCCTACAACAACCATACCTTCCAACACTGTCAGACACGAAAGAGATAGGTAAGGTGTCCTATAAGCAATGTCAAGACCACTGAATATCTTGTCACTACAATCACCCTGCAAATGATAACATCACCTTCCTAAAAAGTACTCATAGACCAGCTCCCTTCACCTACTGTAGAATCCTGTCCAGGTAGGATGCCCTTCTCCTTCCAGCAGCAGCCACATCTACTGCCCTCTCTGACTACTGGGCTCCTTCTCTCTCCCCGGATCAAGCCAAGCTCCTCTGAGCCTCAAACCTTGGCTTTTCCCCTCAGAAATGCCTTTGAACCTCCTTTCAAATCTCTGAATTCCCGTGTCACTCAGGTATTTCTTTCTTCTTCACTCTTTCATGGCATCGACAAATGACTTCAACAAAGAAAGTGTCCTTTGTGTTTGTGCTAAGGATCCCCTGAGTGTCTGCCAAGTAATCAGAACAAGAAAGGGAACAGACATTGTTGGAAAAATTTACACATATCTCTTCATTCATTCACTCATTCATTCATTCATTCATTCATTCATTCTCACTCAACAATGGCCATGTGCCCAAGGCATGCTTAGATGCTATAGAGGAATATGGTGCTCTGGAACAGAAGCACCTGCAGGGCTTATTGAAACACAGATCCCCAAGACCTGAACTGGCCCTAGGAATTTGCATTTTTAACAAGATTCCAAATGATGCCTCACTGCTGATTCAACACCACTCTCTGAGTCACAAACAGAAGGCAGCCCCCAATTGGTGACCCACCTACAATGACTCATACTTCCCAGGTCATCTCCCCAGCCATTTGTCCTCAGTCATGCCTGCATTCCTTCCTGCACAGTATCTCTGCACTTGCCCTCCCTCCCTAATACTCTTCCATTTCCCCACAACCCATCCCTCCACTATTCCTTACTGAGCTGGCTGGTCTTTATCAAATTCTCCTTGCCTCCCCACAGAGACTGAAGACAGCAGGTGCTCCATTAACTTATACCTTCAACAAATATTTAGTGAGCTCCTACTCTGTGTCAGGCACTGTTTTAGATCTGGGAATTCAGCAGTGGACAAAACTCACAAATGCACAAAAAAATCCTCCTCTTGGAGCATACACTTTAATGGGAGAAACTGACAATAATCAATGAGTATAACAAATAACTACATTGCAACATATGCTCTAAGGTGCTCAGAGCTACAGAAAAACATTGAGCAGAGTTAGGGATGTAGGAATGCTTGACAGAGTGGGATGTGGGCTGAGACTTTAAACTGGGTGGTCAGAGTGGGCCTCATGTAGACAATGACATTTGGGCAATGACTCTGGAGTTTGAGGGAGTTTGCCATGTGGGTATCTTGGAAAGCTCTCCAAAGCAGCACTGGTGAGATAGAACTTTCTATGATGGTGGAAATGTTCTCTGCCCTGCTGGCCAATACAATAGCCTCTGGCTACCTGTGGCTGTTGAGCATATGAAATGTGGCTGGTGCAAACAAGGGACCGCACTTTTCATTTTATTTAAACATAAATGACCATGTGGCCAGTGAGAGTGAAGCAGGCAGCACAGCCCTAAAGCGTGAACACAAGGGACTCTGAATGTAATGCAGCCTTGCGTCATTGCAAGGACTTGGCTTTACGCTGAATGAGATGGGAGCCATCAAAGGGTTCTGAGAAGAGCAGTGATGTGATATGATTTATGTTTCTAGAAGATTTCTTTGGGTGCCACTGTTGTTTGAATGTGTCCCCTAAACATTCATGTATTGAAAATTAACCCCCTAAATTGACATGTTGATGGTATTTGAAGGTGGGGTCTTTGGGAGACAATTAGGATTAGATAAGGCTATAAGGGTGGGGCTCCTTTGATAGCATTATGGGCTTTATAAGGAGAAGAGACCCCAGCTAGCATGCTTGCTCTGTCTCACCATGCAATGCCCTCCTCCACGTTATGATGCAACAAGAAGACCCTTATCAGATATGGAGAAGATGCTGGCACCATGCTCTTGGATTTCCAGTCTCTAGAACATGAGCCAAATAAAATTCTGTTCTCTATAAATTACTCAGGAATTTTGTTATAGTAACAGGGAATAGCCTAAGTCAGTTGCCATATTAAGAATAAACTGTAGCGGTTTAGAGTACATGCAGGGAGACCAGTGGAAGACTGGCAGAGGCAGCTAGGTCAAAGATAATGGTGTATCAGACCAGGATAATACTAGTTAAGGAGTTGCTAAGTGTCAGATTCCAGATATATTTTGAAGGTTGAGCCCATAGGATTTCCTGACAGGTGCTGATTAAAACATATATTAAGTTCCTAATATATGCCAGGCACTAGCTATGAACTACTTCTGAGCCAGATTTGCCAGAGAAATGTCACCCAAGCTTTGACTGGTACCAGCTATTGCTAAGACAGATTGCACCCCAGGGCATTTCTCACTCTCAATATCCTACAATTTGGTCTTCAAACGTTGCCACTTCAGATCAGAGCCAATATAGACTGCTGGCACTGTGAAATTTGTTGTTATTCTTATTATTATTCACCCAGCATCACTGCATGGTATCTACATTAAGAAAATAGATGACTCAAGTCCTCCATAAATCCTTCACCCTCCTGTTTTATTTCCCTGTCCATCACCTCCTCATTTATTCTTAATATTCAAATTTTTGCATTCAAGGCCAGGTCAGCTCTCTCGAGGACTTCCATCTTCCTCCTCTCGCATCTGCCCTGTCCTCCTGGGACTCACACAGCCTGGGGGTGGGAAATTGACTCATCTGTCTTCTGTAACCATATGGATAAGATGCAGTCATTACCATCGTAGGCATTGTTGTGCCTTGGAAGCTAATTAGAACAATTAGCTATTAAATACCAAAAACAATTAAGCTAATTGAAATAAACCATATGCAGTTTACACCCTTGCCTAAACAAAAAAAAATTAACATGTGGCTTGATGGTAGCACTACAGACATTCTCATGCCAAAATAAATTAGGGAATATGGGAGCCAAAGATGGAGGTATCTTAGCACCCAATCAGTTTACCTCCCCCCGGAAATGTTTCTCAAAAACATTTGGCTTGATTTTGGAAGGTTTCTTCTATATTGAGGGGAAAAAAGTGTATTTCTGTCTAAATGTGCCTTTCAGGCTATAAAACAGCAGAATTGTGCCATTATCCTGCCTCTGATTCAATTTGGTGGTTGGGCACAGCAGCCCGAGAGACTCAGAGGAGAAATTCAGCTTCTCAGGGGACCCTGAAGCCTATCTTTAAGTTCACCAGATCTCAAGGGAGAATAGTACTGTCCCATGGTTTTAGGTTGTAACCAACAGTTTTAGACCACATATGTAATTTCCAAGTAGAGGGGAGTCAGAGGATATAAGAGAAGCTGTAGAAACTGGGGGCGGGGAGATCTCTATAAGACATGTGTTCTTATCTGGAATTTTTCAGCTGCATGTGCCAAACAACTCAACTAGAATTTGCTTAGGCCAAAAATGGAATTTGGTTAAGAAGGACAAACTAGGAAGGATGAACTAGAATTTAGTTAGGAAGAACCGGGAACTCAGGGGTTCCCAGAGACTCAACTCAAAAAGTGCTCTTTCTATATCTCATCTTTGCCTAGCTCTGTGTAGGCCCAGTGGCTGCAGAGAGACCCTCTCCATGCATCAGGGACCACAGGTGCTGCCAATGCCAATTGGGCAGCCCTCAGGTATGAAGAGGACTCCTTATACCCCGTGTTCATGGACCCCCTTTTCTATACACATCACCCTTTGGACCATCACCATAGCTGCAGTATAGAATAAGAGGATTGATCAGAGCCCCTCCACAGACCCACCTCTTCCCACTCCCATCCATCCATGGCCAAGTGGAGAAGTGGGGAAAAGGAAAATTATGGGAGAACAAAGCCAATAGCTGGTCCCATGGCCTCTAGATGTGGTGTTAACCAAAGGATCAGATACTGACAGCAAGAGAATAGGAAGGACATTGCTTACAGGAAGTACAACCAGATCTGAGCATTCATAAAGCTCCCTTTTTCTGTAGTTTCCTCCATCCTCCCATTACTCTGCTGAATATTCAAAAACTGAGATTATAAACAGCCAGGATCCCATTCCCCCCAGCACCTACCCCAACCAAAACCTGTAACTGCCTTATAGAAATGAAGGTAGAAAGAAAATGGCCTTAGGAGAAGCCCAGATTCCTTTTTCTCTTATAACGAATCAGAGACATTTTCCAATTTTTGATGGACATTTGTTAACTTAGGGAAGGGAGAGTCATTTAGTAGCCACACCTACTTCTTCACATTATGGGAAATTTCCTACCTTGTGAGCAGTGGTGCACAGGTAAAAGTTTAATAACCTGTTACGAAGGGTGGGGTACCTAATTTGCGGTATCTCCTCATTTCTCTGATGTAAATATTCCCATCAAGGCCAGTTTCTGGCTAACAGTGTAATGTCACTGACTGAGGAATTGGGAGAAGATGCACTTATCATCTGCACTATAGGATATGTCCACGAAACAGATAGAACGGGCACAACCTGCTTTCTTAGTTGCAAACCTTCCTCAGTGGTCTGACCCCCCACAATGAGTACCCGCATAAGTGAAGATGAACTGTTTTGGCACTGGATGGGACATACTAACTAGCCTGACCTTCTGAACAAGACAGTTCCATTAACCCAAAATCTTAATTTTCTTTCTCTGTTCCCTCCCTCTCCACTCCCTTCCTGCACTGATGAAGACTTACTGGTTAGAGGAAAGTTTATGTCCTTAGGGTAGCTTTAGTTTCAAAATTCACCAACTTAGGCCAAGCTCCACAGCACATGCCTGTAATCCCAGAGGCTGGGTTGGGGTGGAGGGTAGCTGAGGCAGGAGGATCGTGAGTTCAAAACTAGCCTTAGCAATGAGGCACTAAGCAACTCAGTGAGACCCTGTCTATAAGTAAAATACAAAAAAAAGGACTGCAGATATGGCTTAGTGGTTAAGTGCCCCTAAGTTTGATCCCTAGTACCAAGAAAAAAAAATTCAACCTACTTGGGTTTTAAAATTAGTATTTGATTTATTAAATTTACAGATTCAGAAAGGTATATTTCTTCCTTGAGTTTGTAAAAGCAGCTTAGCAATCTTATTATCCTATTTATAAGCCTAGCAAATATTAACAGTCACTTTGAGAAGGCTTTTGATTAATGCTTAGTCCCATTTATACACTTAGTTAATTAAACCTCTTTAACATTTTAAATGGCATTTACAAATTTAATATATTCAATTCCTTTCTAAGTGCTTCATCTGACTGACAAATCTCCCCAAGCACAGAAGTGATTCTCACAAATTTAATAAATTAAGCATACAAAAAATAGCAGTGAAACTTGAATTCTCTTAAACATCCAAACTAGATGTAAACTTAAAAGATTTCAATTTCAAACTCATAAATATCAATCAATTATTCAAGTATGAACATTAAAGTAGACTATTCAGGGTGATGTATTATTCTAATGGCCAAATTCTCTTTAAAATTGTGCATATATAAACTATTTGCACAAATTCTTTAACTCAAAAATATTAAATCTATAGTTTTGATTCCCTTAAACATTTGTATGCATAATTTGTAAATATTCTCGAAGCTACTAAGATGTCTACCCACAGGGGAGATGACTACCTTCCCGGCTAATTGAGGTTGCTGATCAGTGGAGGCTCTGGGTGAGATATTGATTAGTTCCTAGAAGGAAACACTGTGAGAACTACTGAGCACTGTTTCCAGTCTCTAACTTCATAACTTAAGGATAGGAGTGACTGAATAGCTCAGTTCCTCAAATTAGTGACAACTAATATTCAAACCAGAGCGGGGTCCACAACCCCTATCCAGGTTCTATAGCTGATTTACATTTATTTGACCCTTAAGGTATAAAACTATATATGTATTCATTTTCCTCCAAAGAATTCTTCATTCTTTACATATGTTTCTTATCACATAGGATCATACAACTCTTAGGGATATTAAAACTTTACCTAATTAAATTCTGATTATCCCTCATAGCTTTGTCTGACATACGGATGTCATTCTCCAAGGTCATGGCTCAGCCCCACCCCATCACACTACCTCATCCTCTAAGGTCCTTGAGATCCTGATCTCCTTGGATTTGCAAAAGTGCCTCTGCCCCAGGATCTGTGCTCTGTTCCACCTGATAGACTATAAAGAAAAAAGTCCCTAGCCTCCTCACTTGACAGGGAGGTTATTTGGTGTTCGAGCAGCACTATAGCCCCTGCTTCCCACCTCTCCTCGGCAAGCTGGATAGTGGTCAAGGTCTGTTGGAAGAACAAGGTCCATGCAGGAGGGACTGGTACCAAATTCTTCATCCCCTAAAAAGATGAGATGATATAACCAAAGTGACCAGCTATTACCTGAGCCAAGGCTGGACCTCAGGGCTCCCTCCTCCCAGTCCCTGTGTTCTGGCCACCCTTAACTATATCTTCAATAACAGCAAAATCAACACCCTGAGCCGGGTGCTCCCAGACCACAGCCCCAACCAGCTCAACACTGGAATTTGCAATGTTCGGCTCTTTCTGTTGCTTGGTAAACAGAATAGAAATAGGCATGATTCCTGCCCTGGAGCTTTCTAAAATAAATATGCAAACTGTGTATTTGTATTTCCATACTAAGAAGAAGCAATAATAAAAAATAACTTTCAACTATAATGGGAATGGGGGTGGAAATCATCCATGGAAAAGAACATATTGGTTTAGGATAGTGGTTCTCAACCCTGACTTCAAATTAGATTGCTGGAGCTTGGTGGGGGAGGGGCTCATTTTTAAAAAATACCAATGTGAACCTGTAGGGTAACATACAGGTACTCATATTTTTTAGTACATACCTATTGATTTTGGTGATAGCCAGAGTTAAGGACATCCAGCTTAAAGCAATAATTTCTGAAGCTCTAATCCTCTCCCATTATCACCCTGTGTCACATCTACTAAATGTAAATTTAAAAACTTTGTATTTTTTCTCTAAATCAACTCACTTTATTGCAACTCCATATTTACTTCAGCCTTATCCTACACTATGCTATCTGCAAAATCACAAGGCTAATGTGTTCATTGTATTTTTATCACTATGCATGAAAATGTATAACTGTGTATAATTAAATTATCCAAGCACTATCCAAAACCATCTCAAACACCAACACTGGTTCCCTTCTGCACTTGGGGAAGGACTGCAGTGGGACTTCCCTGACCTCAGAAAAATGTCCCGTTTCTCAGCTTTTCGAGTTGCTTTACGGATTTGGTCTATATTTGTTGACATGACTTGCTTGTTAAAAAAACATTTGTCTTCTTGTGTGGGCCACATATATTAGAAAATTCTGCCTGTGCTAAACACCTAATGTCCTGGCCTGTTGCTCCGGCCTTACAGTCCAGGTTGGTTGTACCTGGAGGAGACACCATTTTCTGAGAGTATATCCTTCCTGAATTCCCACCCAATTAGTACCCCTTATCCAACCCTTGAAAAGCTGTGGGGCCTCCCTGGGGCACCTGGAGAGCAAGATGCTCACCCAGGAGGACAAAGGGGTGAGCATCCTCCCTGTGCCACTGTAGGGCGAGGCCTCTAACCACAGAGATGTGACATGAAGACTGTGGAAAGAAAGCCCTGGAACACTGTCCCTCACAACTCACTCCTGCTGGAAATTCTCCTGACCAAGCACAGAAGGATTCCACAGTGTTGATTTAATTCCTGTTAAATCAACAATGAAACCATAACCATTGTGAGAATAGTTTGGAAAGTGTAAAGGACCCTGAGTGGTCCTTAAAAGTATGCTCCAAAGATTCCCCAGGACAGGCTCATCAGAACTATCAGAGACCATTGAGAAACTAAGAAAGCACCCCAGGATGGAGTCCAGGGTTGGCAATTTTATCAAGTTCTCGGGAGACTGAGATGCAGAGGGACCCTAGGCTATACTAGTAAACTTTGCCAGAGAGGAAAAGGTAGGGCTGGGCCCCTAAGAACAGAGGCTGAAGTAGGAAGGTAAGGTAGACCATGGGGCCTTCCCGTTGGCTCAAGCCCCAAGGTCAGTTCTCAGGCCTGGCTAGCTCACATCCACACCCTCTTAATCCTGCAGTTCCTACAACTCATCAACCTGACATGCAGGATGGAGAATCACCAACATCTCTCCCTTCATCTGGCTTTAGATTCTGATGGCATTGATACTCATAGGCACAGAGAACATGACAGCTATCATTGAAATGAACAAATCTGTAAACCAAAACATTTTCAGGATGCTTTCAAAGTTCTATTGGTGTCACCATTGGCCTTTACTGGATCCTAAATAGGGCCGAGTCTACAGTTTCTTGGTCCTTTGGGCCCTTATACCTGCTCACCCCATGCCCTCCATGCACTGTGGTCAGGCACTATGGGTGGCACCAGGGGTACAAACATAGCTCAGGCTGAGTCTCTGCCCATCTTACCACCTAGAGGGAGACAGATAAGTACAAGCAATGGGAGTCCAATTAGAAAGGTAGCATGGGGACATGCTACCTTTATGAGGACATCTGGCTTTGCCCCTTCATTCCCCTTGCTGTATTTCCACTAGCTCTGAGCTCTGCTGCACCTGGCCATGCCCCAGCTCCAGCTGTGCCCCACCTCCTGTCCTCATCTCTCATAATCCTGAGCCCTATCCAGGGGACAATGGACATTGAGGAGCTCTATGCCATTCCTCCACACCACCTCAATCCATCACCCACAGAACACCTCAATGGCTGTCTGCTCAGTTAGCGCTTGATAAAGCATTGTTCAATTTAAAAACAATCCCAGCAGCGGTCTCAAACATTAAATCTTCCTTACAAAACATAAATCCTACAAATAATGGAGTGTGGTCTTGGCACAAATGGTGAGTTACACAACCCATCAAATTCTCTCAGAGGATCATGTAACTGATTTATTTGAAAACCAAATTATTCACTTTGCACTTCCTAATTTACCACAATGGATTCAACCCACTGTTCGGTGCTTTCCAGAACCTGTTTTACTGTTGTTTTCAGCAGTGGCTCCTTCACAGGCTGTGCCGCCAGCCTTTGGCCAAGTGCCCTTGAGTTTTGTTTCGTCTTTCTTTTATGCTTAGTTAGAATTCCCTTTGGGAGCTCCAAGTGTCAACAGGCATGATCATTATTTGAGTCACCTGACACGATACAAGAAGAGATGTCACACCGCCTGCCAAATGGGACACATTATTGCCAGCTTCTGTGCCCTAAAGGAGGGGCCCAGGACAATCCAAGCAGATGGTCTGTGGGTGCTGACTGCCAAAAGCTGTCACGAGGGCATCAGATGTCTTGAGTGAGCTGAATCCTCAGCACGGAACAAGGAAATGACAGCCAACCTCTTTGCTCAAGGTAAAAAAAAAAAAAAAAAAAAAAAATGAGGTAACACTCCTCTGGACCTGAAATGGACTTGAACTTGTCCAAGGGTAATGAAACTTTGGGCAACTGCCCAAGATATAGCCACAACTGGGAGAGCTTCCAGGGAGGGATAAAATGGTAAAGGGCTCCGCAGCTTTATTGGAGAGTCCTCTGCCACTGTGTATATGCTCAGTGTATATGCTCAGTCCCCCAAGCCACTTCTAGTACAAAGCAGTTGGTAGTGGAAGTTGTTCAAAAATACCATGGCCTATAACCCCTTTTTAGTCACCTTTATTACATCCCCCCATACAGATGCTGTTGACTCCCCTCCATGCCTTGAAAAAGGCCTCAGTTGAGGGGGCCTGGGCCCCTCCAAAAGGTAAGAGGCAAGAGGCCCTGTGAAGAGAAAGTGAATACAGGGGCCACCAAGGCTTCAGGACAAACTCCAAATATCCCCAAATTATATGCTCTGTGATCATCCAGGCTCAGGCCAGGCCCAGCTGCCCTTCTCTGAGTTTGCCATATGTCTTGTCATCTCTTGTCTCTTACACTTGACCTGGCCATCACTGCCACTTTCTGCACCTCTCCCCGGAGGTCCCAGTCCCAGTATACTTCTAGTTGCTGCAGTCCCTTGTCTTCTCAAACCCTCCTCAGGCATGCGCTGTGGGTGGAGAAGAATCCCCCCCCTCCTCTGACCAGGCTCAGCTCAACTAGTTTGCTGACTTGGCCTCCTGGACCTCCCTGTGAGGGGTGGTGACAAGGGGTGGGGGTGGGGCAGTCTTTAAACTATAGTTTCTTAGGCTGTACTCGTTCTTTCCATATTGGATGACATGAGGTTACATCTGGCTCAATCACTAAAGATTTTTGTTCTAATACCTCAGGATCTAGTTTTATTAGTCATTTCCCTGACCCACCAGCCAAGACTAAATCCAATTTGAAAAGCCCCCTCCCCTAGTTTTTTGTTTTGCAATTGCAGAACACCCACACTTCTTAGCTATTGGCCAAGCACAGATGAGTGACACAATCTGTGCCCAATGAAGAGTATAGCCTTCCTGGCTCAGATTACCATCTCATCTCTGGGATGCAGCAAAAGGAGTAGGTTCCTTCATGAGGGACCTAGGATCTTCCAGACCCAACAGGAGAGCCCACCAGCATCAAGGCCCAGAAAGGAGATCCAGGCTGGGGGCAGGAAGTGGGGTTCCCACATCTCTGGGCCTTGTCATCTCATGGGCCCTGTCATCTCATGGGCCCTCTCATCTCATGTCTCTAATTTGCTCTGCACATGTCTATGTTGCAGGTTTTTCATTTGACCTTCACTTAGTTCCTAGGCAAAGTTTTTTTTGAAATTCCACCTATCCTTGGCCAATCTAAGGGAAAAGGGATCTTGTTCTCACATGAGCCAGGAAGTCCAGCAATAGCCAGATGAAGTTAGAGCACTGAGGCGCCAGAGACCAAGGGAGTGGGGCTAGAATGAAATGCTGAAACCCAGATCATAATCCAGGACAGCTGGAAGGCTCAGCGGGTGCTTAGAAACACAACAAACAGCCTCGGAGCATTCTGTCCTGCTTCTTCTGACCAGCTTCAGGACACTAGCTATTCAGAGGCCCTGGGAGGAAAATGGGGCGAGGATAAAGAGGAAGCAGGCCAGGCTCCGGAGGGAACGGCTGAGGCCGAAGGGGTTCCCGGTCCCAAATGCTCAGAGCTGCATGCCTCCCCAAGAGGAACAGAACACTTGAATGAGATTGGATCGCAGCGGATCCACCAGGTGGCAGCGCTACTCCGTTCAGCCGGGACAGAGCCTACAATCCGCGAGAGTGACCACCAGAGGGCAACATGGGAAGACCGACTCCTTCAGGCTGCTAGTTGCCTAGCAACTGTGACGCAATAGGCTCCTGTTTCCACCCTCCTCAAGGCCTCTCAGGTTATTTCTGGCAAAACAGAGGCTGTTGCACAAGGAGTGGCTTCAGGAATCCTAGAACTGCCTCTCTTTTAAGCCTGGAGACTAAAATGGTCCAAGGGATCCCCAATTCAGCACCACTCTGGCGTCTAGGAGATTGGGCGGCTGTCTGTCCCCAAAGAATGCCAGGGAGCAGGAAAAGAAGATAAACATTTCCATTCTTCTTTGTAGACTCACAGCCATTGGAGATGCTCTAATTTTCCTAGAGGCTAAAGTAAAGCAACCACCTCCCTCTTCCCTCCACTCCTCCCCCTTTCTATGCAGGGCATGTGACCTTGAGCAGACCTTGAGCCTCCTGCTCCTCAGCTGTACTTGAGGGGGCCTGAGGCAGGGATGATAAGGCCCAGCTCTGACCTTCTGTGGTCTTGATTCTCCCCTTTCACCTCAAGGAGTCTGTCCTTGCCTTAAACCTCTCCCAGGTTTTGATGACCCAGATAACAGAATTCTTCTGATTCTTCCGGATGGATAATATGACTGAGAAACCAGAGATGGCACCAAGAAAGTGAGGCAGACACAAGACAAGGAGTGTGGTTATAATGAGCTGAAAGCCTGTGCCGGTCTGGTCTGTGCAAGGTCCTGGGCTGAAGTCAGAGGGCCACTCTGGCCTGGCATCAGTCACAGCTCCAGGCATATCCCTGGCCCTGGTGCTGAGCTCTGCCGGGGGCCCTGGTGTTGATCACTAAGGTAGGGTCTGTGAGGGGCACCATCCCAAAGGGTCACACGGGCATGTGCAGCTCGTTGTACTCATCCTGGCCATCCTCATCAAAGTTTGGTTCGGCATCTTCTGAGTCCAACTGCAGAAAGGAACACAGGGTTGGTCAGGGAAACAACTCCCCATACCCTCCTTCACCCACAAGCCCTCCTTGCTCCCAGACCTTCCCCAGCTTCACTCTCTGAAGGGATCATGACCCCAAGTTGAAGCATTTCCCTTGACCAAAATCTTTGGGTCACTCCCCAGATTACTAAGTACCTCCTAGTAATAATAATAATCATGATGGCAAATACTACATGTGAAATTCTTTCCTAGGGCCACTTCTAGTTCCTGCAGCACCTCTACATGCAATGTTTAAGTATGGATGAATTTCAAAGAGATGTCCCTTCTTCTAGCCAACAAAACAGGGATCAGGATGGACCTCAGCACCATGCCACCCCCACTTGTACATCCCTCAGCTGTGTGCTTTTGTTCAGGGCACAGGCCGCCCACAGCAGCCCTGTGTTTACTCTTGCACCAAACCATCATGCCAAGTGCTTTATCTGGATTAGTATTTAATCCTTCCAACAGTCATGTAAGGTAGAATCTGTTATCAGCCCCATTATACAGATGAAAATGAGATTTCAGAAGCTAACTTGGCTAAGGTCATACAAACTGGCAGGTGGCTCAGGAGAGACTGGAACCCAAGTATCTGATTCCAATGCCCATTCACACTAAGCCTGCTACCCCAAACCACCATTCCTTACCGCCTGCAGCTCCCTGTCCTGGAAGAGCCGGGGCAAAAGGCAACGCCTCAGAGGCACCGTGAGCAGCAGCAGGAAGGGAAAGGCAAGAGAGGCCGCTGTGGACTTGACCACCCAGAGCAGGGCAATACAGCCCAACTGGATGCAGGTAAACAGGTGCATCCGCCATGTCTTCACCTGGAGGAACAGGCATCGGGCCTCACCACCCAGCAGCCCCAGTCAGCTCCCACCCACACCTAGGAACCTTGCTCCAAGACCCAAGTGATCCTTCATACTCACCCTGTCCATTTCTGGCCCAGGGATCTCTCCAGATCCTTGCCCCATCACCCCTTCTCCCCACCTCCATGCTTCTTGGCCTGACCTTGGTCACATAGGGCTGCTCTGGATGGTGTTTTGCCGGCATGAAGATGAGCAACAGACGCTGGGACAACTGGATACCAGACAGAGATGTGACACCCATGTACAGGAAAATCCCAAAGAGCACAGCCAGTGGGATCCGCCGCAGCACAGCTCCCATGACAATGGACAGGCCTGGAAGAGGTGACACAGGCCTGCCTGACCCCTCAGACAGCCTCCATGAAGACAGATAGGCCTGGGAACAATGGGACATGGACCCCCTGACAGGTCAGCTGGGCCACATGAACAGAAGATGGAACAGGACAAAGAACTAGGAAGGGGCTCAAGAAAGGGCTGACCAGGTGAGAGATAGGTGGGAGTCAGAGGAACAGCCAGATGTGACATATTTGCAGATTCAGAGGCGACCTGGTCAGGCCTGGGACAGAGAGGACTGTAGGCCATGGGCCCAAGGCAGGTCTGCAGGGAAGGCTGGGCTCTCACCCACGAGGCTGGCGATGAGCACCCCGGTGACGCGCTGCTCCCGCACCTCCTGAATCTGGGGCTTGTCACCAGGTGCGATGGCAGTGCGCATCACTGTCAGCGCATTGACATGGGTGACAGAGCGGACGGTGGCAGCTGTAAGCCAGGGCAACCCAAAGAGCCCACAGAGACCACCCAGAGAGCCAATCAGCAGCAGGTCAAGGTGAAAGCCAGAACCCTTGAGCAGCCTCCTGGCCTTCTGACTGACGATGAGCCTGCAGGGGGAGGGGAACAGGGATGGCTGGCCAGGGGACCTGCAACAGGCACAGCCCAGCACACACACACAAGGACAGGAATGTGAGGGAGGGATGTGCAGACACATTTCTCCCAGGGACCTGCCAGCTTCCTCTTTCAAGTTCCCAAATAGAAGTTCTCACATTGCAGCAAATTTGAGCCAAATTCTCATACTGTGAATATTTAAAACACCACAAAAGCCAGATGCCAGATCTCACCACATTATTTTGGTTTATCCCAAATGAGATACATGTGAGCATCCCCGGGTGACAGAACATCCTACCAGAGCACTCTGAGGACTGTCAAGTGCCTCCATGCAAACCATGGTGGCGAAAGACATGTATCACATCAAACCACCCAGGAGAACCATGTCCAGACCCCCATGCCCCACCCCTACCCCACATCCCCACAAACCCCCCTCTTCCACACCCCTGCCAGCTCCGACATGCTCCTTCTCAAGGCCTGCCATATCTCCTGCTGCCTCCAGACCGACAAGATGCCCCACTTTAACCTTGACACCAATCCAAGGAGCCTGGCCCTGGCTCTCCCTTTCTCCCCCGTTCCCAGTGCCCCAAGTCCTCTCACGCTGTGATCTGTGTCTCCATGAATATCAGGATGAGGACCAGGAGGGCAGGGACAGCAGCTGCCACCATCATCCAGGGTGGGAAAGGGCGGGCACTGCCCAGGGGTGGGATGAACCATGTGCGCTTATGTGGGGAGGTCACCGAGAGCCCTGTGGGCACGGTGAGCTTCTGCAAAACAGGAAAGAAGACTGGGCTTAGAGACACAGCCAGCCTCCCCATACAGGAAGCCCACAGAGTAGCTGTTTCCGCCAAGCTCTGTGTCCCCAATACCAGAACTTTGGGGAATGGGGAAATTCACTTTATATTCTCCAAAGTCTCGGTCCTTCCAGGGATCCAGTAGCGGGAAGGGAAATGAAATACCTTCTTCTAGAGCACAAGAGCAGTCAGCAGACCTGCCACAGGGAGACCTGTCATCCTGCCCCAGCCCACACCTGCTCCTCAGGATTCCTCTCTTGGCTGGACCTGGAACCTGGAACCTGAACCTGCTCCTGGAACCCCAGCCCCACCCTCCCAACATGGCCACAACAGGTCACTGTTCTACTAGGAGACCAGTCCTGCTTTTGACCCAGGGACAGTGGAAATGAGTCATGGTCCTGGCCCTGGGTGAGAACCAGATGCAGCAGGGACAGGGCTCACCCACCTGTGTGTAGGTGTCTGTAATGGAGTAGTCTACCAGGACCATCACCAGGATGGAGATGGGGATGCCAAAATCCCCAATAAGGCGGCGAGCCTGCAGGAGCAGAGGTGGAGTGAGCGTCTGCAGACTCTGGCTTCCCCCCACCCCTCCCATCCCCTTCCAGAAGCCAGAAGTTCCCCTATCGTCTCTCTGATCCCCTCCCATGGGTGCCAACTGCACCCAGGAGAGCATTATCATCTTTATGAAACTTCTCTGGGGGAACAGTGAAAAAATTCTTGATGAGGCTCCTAATGGGGTGCCAGGGCTGCCCAGACTTGGTGTGAGTCCATAGGTTGGCTGGGAAATAGAATACAGCGTGGCATTGAGGAACCCTTGGGGAGGGCACTACACCTAGCCGCCATGCACCTTGCCACCCAGGAAGCGGCTGTTCCTGAACTTGCGTAGGAAGAAGGCAATGAGGAAGGTCCCAAGCATGAGGATGAGGGACAGCAGAGCCGTGTTGGGCTGGTTCCTGGGGCCAGGTGGTCCCTCAGTGGGGGGCAGTGCACTGCCATTTGGCTCCAGGCCAGCCTCCAGGGTCTCCTCAGGAGGGTAGAATGGCAGCAGCGGGTGCTCTGTGAATACCTGTGTGTGCACAACAAGGACACCTTACCACTCACTTGGGCAGGTGAACCCAATGTCATCACCTTCAGTACACCTGTGAAAGAGGGGGTGCCCCCTCACATACCTGAGCAGACAGCAATAACCCATAGACTTCCAGCATCTCACACACACACACACACACACACACACACTTCTACAAAAGGTGACCCAAGGACACGCAGCCTCGTAGTGCTGCCAGTATCCCAACTCCATCACACACCTGTGCAGGTAAATGCACATCACTAAGCCTCCAGTTTCTCAGGGTACAACTGGCATCCTCAGGGTCTCACCTCTTCCCCTTAAGCTCAGACCTAGGGTGTCCCTGATCCTCCCACGCCAACACCCAACAGAGCCCCTTTCTTTGTTCCCCTGCCCCCAAACTCCAAACCTGCCCCCCGCCACTCCCTGGGGTTCTGCCAGGCTTACTCCACCCACCCCATCCTGACCCCCACCTTGTAGAGCTTGTGGAAGGTCTCATAGATGAAAATGAACGAGATGAGGAACGCAAAGATCTCCTGGGTGAAAGGCGAGATATAGCGGACCAGGAAGCTGCCCTCAGCGGCCACCAGGGCAAGAACGAAGACCACCAGCCAGAGGCCAACCCACACCCGGCCAGTGAGGTACTCCAGATCCTGGGCGCGGCAGAACTAGGGCAGAGATGTGGCAGTCACCCACAGGACATCTGTCCTCAGCAGGATAAGAAGGTGGTGCACTCCAAAGGAGAGAGGAGGGAAAGAGGCACAGTGGGGGGCAGGCCGCCCTGGGGAGAGCAGAGATTTACCTTGAAGAAGGCTTCTTCAAAGACAAGCAGTGGCCCAGAGAAGCCAACCACCAGCAGTGGCTGGGCACCCAACAGAGAGAAGAGGATACCCAGCACAGCTGTGGACACGATCAGCTCTGACACTCCCATCAGGCCCTCGGTCTTCTCTCCTGGGTGGGCAGTGGACAGTGGGCAGGCTCTAGCCTGGCTCTTTATACCTGCCTCCTTCCTCTTCTAGCTTATCATAATCTGGTGACCCCAGCAAAAGAGGAGTGGCCCCCAGAGTGATACACAAGGCCCCCTCTCCACCCTCATTCTTCCCAGTCACCTTCCACCTCTCCAAAGGTGATCACCCTTTATAACTCTCCTACCACCTCCCTTTATAGCCCCCCAAAAGTGATCCCTAGGATTCGCTGACCCAGCAGCTCCCAAAGGTGGTCACATCTTTCTAGTTCCTCTATCAGCTCCCTAAAGTAACCCCTAGGACACCACAGCCCAGAAACTCTGCAGGGGACCCCAGCCCCCCAAAGTGACCACAGGAGCCCCAACTCCCCCACTTTACCTAGCAGGCCCCCAAAAGTGATGGCAGGGCTGAGGGCCGCAAAGTAGATGAAGAGCACAGCAGCCACACACTGGGAGTGCAAGGCGTCCCACAGGTCACTGGGGTAGTGGGGGTAGCGCCGCTTCACGTCCCGGACAAGCCCCCCAAACACCGAGCCCGTCCGCAGTAGGGGGTCATCTTCAGGGGTTGCCTCAGAGCCTCCCAACTCCAGAGACAGCTCTGGGGAACAAGAGGCTACTGGAACGCAGACCTCGCCCTCCAGCTTAGAGGCCCCAGGCTCAGGCTGCACAGCCTGGGATGTGGGGTCAGGGCTGGGAAACCAAAGCAGGCAGGAAGGACTGGGGGAGTCAGGACAGGGCGGAGGTCTGGTGCAGGCCCTGGCTCTGGGGAGGGTGTGTCACAGGTCTGACCTTTCCCAGGGGTCACATAGCCGCCCCGGGTGGTCGTCTCCACTTTGGTCTGCTCGCGCTCCCGGCGCTTCCTCAGCAGCTCCCGCTGGAAGGCAGCCACCGAGCGCAGTAGGTCACGGCCCTCCACCTCGGACGGTGGGATCACAATGCTGCCATCCAGGAACTCACTGATGGCGCTCAGGAGGTCCTGCCGGTCGTCTGCCTGGTAGGCAGCCTCATGAAACAGCTGGGGCGACAGGAGGGAAGAGGGAGGAGGACTTTGGTGGAGGGCTCCAGGAAGGAGGTGTTGGATCACACAGCCAGGAGCAGGGTGGACAGCGGCCACGGCCACAGGGCCAGTCCGGCAATATCGGCTATCAAAATATTGGCACTCGTCCCTGAAGGCCTGCGAGCAGTGCTGCTCTGAACTCCCCAGATGCCCTCTGTCCTCCTCAGGGCCTCCAGACTTTTCCACACACAACAACTAAAGCAGTAACGCAGGGCAGAACAGGGCCTCCTGAACCATTCTGACTGGGGTGGTACATTCTGAACACCGCCCTGGCTAAAGGACCTTCCTGTCCAAGCCCAGGAGAAACACAGAAAGACCAGTACAACCAGCCCTCCCATTCAAGTCTTTGTTACATCTGACACCTCAAGGTCTGGGCTTCCTCTCCCACCAAGCCCCAGCCCGGGGATCCAATTTCTACCATTGGCTAACCAGAGTCCAAAGCAGGGCCTCTACCTGCAAGGGACCTCAGCACCCCTGCCTCCATGGGCAGTGAGAGAACAAGCAGGGCCCAGGGAAATAGGCCAACAATCCCAGCCTGGGGGTGCAGAGCCCACCTTGTCAGACATGAGGGTGGCAATGGAGCGCCCCAGTTCATGATAGTCGGTGCTGGTGTGGCTGGGCCCCAGCATCACGAAGAGGAAGCGGACAGGCACAGGGACCTCAAGCACAGACTCCAAGAGCACAGCCTCACTCAGCCGCACAAAGGCTGCTGCTGGCTGCTCCAAGAAAGGCACACAGCCTGGGGGAAGAGGAAGGCAGAGGTGCTGGGCAAAGGAGAGCAGTCAGTGCAGGCCCTCATGGGGGATCTGGGGCACAGTGGAACAGACTGCACACTGCACAAAAAACACCAATCTACAAGACCCTATTAACTCAAGCACTTATATATTTATTACAACTTGCTAATAGATGGAAATTACAAATATTAAACAAGAGTGCTTTTTTCTAATTCTCACAACGTTGCCATATGGACTAGCAAGATGGGAAACAGGAGGGAAATGAGGGAAGAAAGGGCTGGAGATAACAGCCTCCAGCCAGAGCTCAAGACCAGCAGGCCACAGGGAGGGCCCTGCCCCCCAGCACCCAACGCTGCTCACCCACGAGCACAACGGTGGCCTCAGCATCTTCAGGGATCTTCTCCAGCAGCTTCAGGCTTTTCCCCCGGTGACCATCTCCCCCAGGCATGTGCAGGGGCTTCTGAGGACGCAGAACTGGAATAGGGCTGGGACCCAGACCGGAGGCCGTGGCAGGCCCTCCTATCCCTCACTCCAGCCCTGGATCTGGGCCGCATGTTCTCCCTCCCAGCCCAGACAGGGACCATTTGTATTGTGGCTACACATTCAGAAGGGACCAGGCCAAGATCTGGACCCCATGGATCTGCCACATCATGCCATTTTACCCCATGTCTCCATCACAGGAAACCGTCATGCATGTCACCTCCAGGTCCCCAGCATGCCTAACACAGTGCCAAACCAGGACCTTCCCAACCTGCTCAATGAAGCTGTCGACAACCTCAACTCAAACTGGACATCCTCTCAGTCCCCCAGCCCAAGTCAGAGCAAGGCCACTGACCTCCTTAGCATCAGGATCATGTGGCCAGAGTGGGGCTGGCTCCCCCAGGTCATCAGCCATGGTAGGCACCGCACCGTCGGGGCCATGACTGGGGGTTGGGTGATGATTCCCCAGGACTGAGTTCACGCTGGAGCTCGATGGGTTTCGAGGGAAAAAGCCACTGTCCTTGTCATCATTGGGATGGCTGGAGAAGGGGGACAAGGTGGGTTAGAAGAGGCTCATGGCAGACTGAGGTCACAAGGAGGTAAGAAGTGGGAAGATCAGGGCCTCCATTTCTTCTGTCTCAGTGTAAGAACTTTCTATCGGTTGGAACTACAGAAAGATGGAAAGAGAATGAGCTCCCTATCACTTCTGGTATTCAAGCAGAGGTGAGAGTCATTCAAAAGAGCCTGTGCTGAACCAGACCCACTCCCAAGTGCCCTGCCTGCACCTGTGTTTTAGCAGCAGAGTACGCAGGACGCTGGCTCTGTCCTCTGGCCGGATCTGATCAGACACAATCATAGTCTCCACCACCAGGTGCGCAATGCCTGGCAGGGTGGTCTGCTCCAGGTCCAGGAGGGCCGCTCCTAGGAATACAGGTGGAGGGGGCACATCCTGTCAGATAGGAGACCACCTCCCATGCTACCTTGCCCCACAGGGCAAGCGTGTGTGCTGAGTAAGTACCCGATGCATTCAGGCAGATACATGGGTCCCCTATGGCCACGAGCTGGCTGGTGAAGGGGTGTGAAAGCCGAGCACAGAAGCAGGCAGGCCCCTCCTCACCGAGGAAGGAAAGACATCCATGAATTTGCAGCATTCAATTTCCCCTTCCTTGGGAACATCCACTGGGCACCAGGTACAGTATTAGGTACCAATAGGTCCAGCCCCTCAAGATTATGAATGGCTGAGGCAATTGGACTCCATGACCCCAAAGTGGTGGCCAGATCTCATTGCCTTGGCCCTGAGCTCCCGGGAGTAGGCCCAGGGTACTGGGCAGTCTGGCATGGGCTGTGGTCTTGAGGTGGGCAGGCCTAAGGATCCCTACCCTGAGCAATGGTCCTCCTGAGCTCTAGGAGACTGCGGAAGGAGAGGGAAGCCACGTGGGGCTTCCCCCAGCGCTCCGTCTCCTCCTCCACGTCCTCCTCAAACTTGATCCAGCGGGCTGTCTCCCGCCAGTGGGGCTCTTGGCTTCGGTCTAGCATCAGTTCGTTCAGCTCCACAAATACCTGAGGTAGAAGACAGGGGTGAGAGCCTGGGGGCTGCCAGGTGGGACAGGGTGGCATGGGAATGTCATTCCAGGGAAGGGCAGGGAAGAAGAGAAAGAAGGCTCCAGGCAGAGCAGGTGAGGAAGCCCCAGGCCACGCCCTCAGGCCCCTGCACCTCGTGAGGCCTCCTGTCCAGCTTCTTCTTCTTCTTCTTCCTGCGTAAGATGGGGGCCAAGCCACTTGGGCTGCCCCTCCCTCCCTGAGTCCGGGACGGCTTCTTCACTAAGTGCCGCCGCACACCAGGGTTGTCCTCCAGGCGGTGACCTGCAGAGAAAGTGGGCTTGGTGGTCCCACACGTCCAGCTCAGACCTTAGAGTCACGCACTACAGACTCCAACCCTCTGCTCTGCCCAACAAGTCTACCTGGTGAGGGTGACAGTCACAAAGAGGACACACTACCAGGACCACATCATCTGATATGGCCATTTCATGGATAAGGAGACTAACAGGAAGGGGGAAGATGGTTAAGCCCAAATCACAAAGAGAACCACTGGCCAAGTCACACAAAAAGTCAGACCCTAACTCAGTCCATATCCCCAGCTGGACCTACTGGTCCCTGCCACTTCCTCCCCAGGGGGCCCTATGACTGACACCAGTCCCTAGGCACCAAGCCCCCAACACTTCCTAGCACCCATGCCCCATGGATACTCACTCCAGCAGGATATGTTTCTGCCTGCCTTTTCCCAGGCCAACAGCTGGGGACAAGCTGGCCATCCAGTTACTCACCAGCTGGTGCCCCTGCCATGGGGCTCTCCTGGCCCCTGGTGGGCTCCCACAGGCCATAGTCCTCAAAGTCCAGCACAAACATCTCCAAGTCCTCTGAGGCCAGCAAGTCTCGAGGGCTGGGGGCTGGATTCCTCCCAGAACTGTGGCTCTCAGTGTCCCTAGGCCCAGGGCTCAGTGCCCCATTGGGCTCCATGACCTCCTCCAGCAGGCTTGTCATTCCCCCGCAGCCAAGGCCTCAGCCCCTGCTCCCTCCCAGATCCTGGGTTCTCCCAACAGTGAGAGCCTGGGCAGCAGTGGTCTTTGTCCAAGCAGAGCCGTAGGTAGCGAGGCCTCCTGACCCCAACTCCTCACATCCCCAAGCCTTCTCCCTGATGATTCCAGCCCCCACCCTGGGTCTGTAAACACGCCCTCCCCATACCCCCCCCCCACCATCCTGCTGCCACTGCCGCTGCTGCCATCGGATTGTTCCTGTCCCTGTCCTCAGGCCCTGGCAACTTTCCATGACGTACTGAGCTCAGAGCCCTACCCTACCCTGCCCCCGCAAACACATCCAGTGGTTCTGAAGAGCAGGAGGGCGGGGCCAGTGATGCCCCTGGCCTGGGCACAGAGCCCCACGGGTGATGACAGGTGGCACCAAAGCCAGGGCTGATAAGATGGAAGGAATGTACAGAGATCACAGCCAGGACCAGCCAAGGGTGGTGGGACAGGACTGACAGAGGTCCTGGCTCAGGGAGGAGAAGGGGCCTGGCAGCCTGATTCAGGCTTAAAAAGCTGGTCTGCAGGGGGTAAGAAGAAGGGGTTCAGAGTTTTCTCTGAGAAGAAGGGCCTTGGGAGAAGGGAATATAATGATGTCCTCAAATGCCACAGGGAGAGAGGGTGCCTTATTTCAGGGGTGACTCAGAGGACAGAATCAGAACCAAAGGTGTCACAAATGGAAATCTCAGCTCTGGCAATCAGAGAGATGGCTTGGTAAGGTAGTGAGCTCCCTGTCATTGGTCACATTCCAGCAGACAGGAACACTGCAGAGAGGACTCAGCCCTGGGTGGGGGAGAGCACAAGCCTCTTCAAGGTCCCTGGCAGGCTGGGAGCCTGTGGGAGTGGGCAGCAAGGACTACCATGGGGTGTCACTCACTTTTCATGTCATCCAGGTCTGCAGAGCCCAGCATCTGGGCCTCTGCCTCATCAGTGGGCACCTGCTGCTCCGGACCACCAGGGTTACCCAGGGCACTGCCTGGACACAGTCGCTCCCGCAGGTCATAACTGGCTGATGGGCTCCAGGGCCGGCTCTTCTCGGCAGTGACTCGGGAGGCCCGGGCCCGGGGACTGGGGGAGCTGAGAAGACAACATGCACCCTGGACTTAACAGGGCAAGTCCAAGGAGATGAGCAGGCTAGTGGGTTCCAGTACATTCTCCAATTGGGGGACCTGGAGTAGACACCTGGGCAGCGGACACAGGCCTCCCTCACCCATCAGGTCGGCCCTCCTCCTCCAGCCTGTATCCTGTCCTCTTCTTTCTGACACCTCAGGCCTAGAGGACTCAACTCTTGGCTCTGCTCTTTCCTGTCTTCTCTTATTCTCTCCCCCTTGTAAACTTTGGAGACATATAATGCTCCCCACCTTCCCTCCTCTCTGGGTCACACCTGGTGACACCCCTCAGGGTTAGAAGGAGGTGACTATCAAGAGCCTTGTGCCTAACTACTCTGGGCTGGGCTAGAGCCTGCTGAATGGGGCTGAGGCCAGTACCTGAGCAAAGGCTGGGGGCTCTGGTCAGGGCGTGGTCCCACCGAGGGCAGGGGCTTGGTGCAAGCAGCCTTCCCTGAGAGGCCAGGACTGTCATCCTCATCGCTGCCAATGGAGAACTGTGGATAGACAGATGTGCCCTGGGCCCAACTTACCACTCAGCAAGCACTAGCCCCCACCCTTCTTCCTCCATCCTTTGTGCACCCTCCCTGAACAGCCACCCCTCATTCAAGTGGCAGGTCCCTACCTTGGCTTTCTGTGGGGACCCTGATGGTGGGGGCTCCACAGGTTCTACCTCAGATTCCCCTTCCTCTTCCTCCTCTTCCTCCTCTTCCTCATCTGCTCCAGCTCCCCCCTCCTCCTGGATGGGGGGAGTCCCCTCAGAGGGAGGAGCAGAGGTCTTTTCCTTCTTCCCCTTCTTCCTGGTATGCCGGGCAGAGGTGGGGGGCAGTCGCCGCAGCTTGTGTGGTGGAGGCAGGCGCGCTGAGAGCGGGTGGTGGGTGTGATGGGATGTGTGCCGGTGAACTAGGGGTGCAGGAGAGCTGGTGAGGCCCCCGCATCAGCAGGGGAGCCTCCCCGCCCAAGGGGCACACACCTTATTCTAGCTCAAGGCCTCAAAGGAGGGCACCCTAGTCCTTCCTCCAGGGCCTGGCTCCCCCCAACATCTGTGTCCATGCTCCTGTCATTGATGAGGCCTGACAGAGTGGGGGTCAGGAGTGATGGAGAGGGAAGGTCACAAAAGAGAGCCTCGGGTGGGGGAAGATGTGATACAGCAAGGACGCATAAGAGGAGCTGAGAGGGGTCACCACATGGCAGAGAGGAGGGTGAGCAGGGCCAAAGGGGAAGATGAAGGTCACCGAGTGAGGCCTCAGGCCCATCTCCCTACATCTTCCCTGGTCTGGGCCCCTGCTTCCCTGGCAGGTGAATAGGTGATGGGTGAGAAAGGCAGAATGACTTAACATGGCATGGTGGCCCAGCACAGAGTCCAGCACAGTGTCCAGCACAGGATGGCACTAGGTGACCAAGCCGAAGGTGAGCACGGTGATGGTGGCGATGAAGGTGATGGTGGTGAGGGCAGCCACACTAGGGGTCCCCAAGCTACCCACACTCAAAGTCCCGCTCGCTGTAGCTGCGGCTGGGCTTCTCAGAGTCCCAGGCTGGGGGCTTGCTGATGAGATCCCCAAACCTGCTCACAGCCAAGGTCTTGCCCAAATCATCATCCTCCTCCACGTCTGGACTTAGAGGGGGCTCCTCCAAGGGCACCCGGACCTGCAGGCCCAGACAGCATCTCCTAAGGACCCCTGGGCTGTGAATGCCCCACACCCACCCCAACTCCATGCCCTAGTTGGAGGCGGGGTCAACCAGCAGGCTCCATCTTCAACAGCCCTCAGCCCCCTAATCCCCTGCAGGCAACCAGGCCTTGGGAGGGAAGGGGGCCACGGATCTGAAAAATATCAAAGACCCCTCTTTCTCCATTCCACCAGCCCAGAGAGATAAGCACATATGGGGGTCCCAGGGCCTACGGAAGAACCACCATGCCTCGCAGGGTCCCTCCCGCCCCTCTTCCCCCCACCTCCCCTCCAACGTCAGTCACCTGGGGTAGGGGGGAGGCGCCCCCGGGCGGCGGGATCACTCCGTTGGCCATGGCTGGGCGGGCCGCTTGGGAGGCTCCGGTTCACCAAGGGACCAGAACCCCGGGTGAGAAGAAGGGGGCGCTGCGGAGGCCTAGTGGGGAGCCCTGGGGGTGGAGGGCGGGGTCAGGATGCTCGCGCTGACGGCCCCCGCCCGGGGGTGGCTCCCCTCACCCGGCTGGAGTGTCCCTCCAGGCCCCCGCCCCTCCTGGCGGCCACGTCCCGCCCGCGGTACCTGAGGGCTCCGGAGCCTGCGGGGCCGGGGCGGGCGGCCGCGCCCCATGTCCCTCCCAGCGCGCTCCAGGGCGCGGCCACCGGGCTCCCGTCCGGCCTCTCGCCGCGCAAGCCGGGCCTGGCGGACGCAGGCGCTGGAGCCCGCAGCCTGCGGCTCCACCTCCTCGCGCTCGGCTCCGCCGCCGCCGCGGGGCCGCACAATGGGAGCGGGCGGGCTGTGACTCACCCCGCCCCGACCGGCCGGGCCCCGCGCCTCGGCCCCGCAGGACCCCACCTACCCACGCGCCCCTTTTCCAGGCGCCCCACGCATTGCTGGGGGCGGGTGCATGGCCTTAAATTCCCACAATCCCCCAAACACGCTCCGCCACCTTGCTTTTCGTCTCACCTTGGCTCCAGAACTCTGAAAGCGACTCCCTCCGCAAATGCAAGTCCCTCAACCTTGGGAACATAGATCATTGACCCCCGGAGCACCCACCACCCTTAAGTCTCAATACAGCCTATGTCCCTCAAAGGCCTGGCTTCTGGCGCCCTGCACCACCCAACATTTGACCTTGGCATATTACCTCCCCTCCCTGGACCTAGGTTTCCCTATCTACAGCCAGAGGAAGCTGAAACAGGAGTGCTCCAAAGTTCTGTGCAACTCTGAAATTCTGCGGCTAAGTTTCCACTCAAGGCCACAACATACACACACACACACACACACACACACACACACACACACCCCTGCACCATCTGAAGTCACATGTCATATTGCAAGGGCAAAGGTCTTTGGAAGGAGCTACTGGACCCCAATCTGACCATCCCTGGGTCTGTGAAACTGGACACCTATCACAACAAGACCCATGTAACAGTCCCTTGATAAACATCTGTTGAAGCCACGTTCCTGAATCTCCAGGACAAACACAATGAGGAGGAAGAGCTGGGAGTGGAACTGATGGGGAGCAGAAAGTGGAATGGCCAGAGCTAGTAGGGGAAGCAAACAAATGTGATCAGCAAGGGGAGTGGAGAAGAAGAAAGAACAGGCCCTGAGACCTTGGGCACTTTTTCTGACCCCTGCCCTCCTCAGGGTCTTGTCAAACCAAGGAAAGGGCTTCTGCATGCACAACCTTCCAAGAGCAAGAAGGAAAGGGTGCTAGGATCTACTGAACACCCACTTTGCTTTGTGCTTGCCGCCCTGTGCTAGGAGGCCCCCTCCTAGGTGGGTCCCCTCCACACTCCCTGCCTCATTTCAGTGAGCTATTTTATTCCCATTTCAGGTGCTAAGGGGAGTTTCTGGGAGGCTTGTTAACCTCCATGTCATGACTGGGAAGCAGGCTGCTGACAGATTCAGGTATCAAATCTGAAGGTGAGGTTCTAGGCATGGCCATTTAACTGCTCCAGGCCACCCACTGCCCTCCCAGTTCACAGGATCCTGAGAAGGAAGTTGAAAGAAGATGCCAGTCACGGCATAGAAGGCAAATGTGAATTGTGTCCCAAAATTCAGAATGTGAGACCCATCTGTCAAGGATTGAATTTGTGTTCCCCAAAATTTATATGTTGCAGTCTTAACCTCCAGTACTTCAGAGTGTGCCTTATTTGGAAATTTAGTCATTGCTGGGCTATAGTGGAGTAGGAAGGACTCCTTATTCAATGTGCTTATAAAAGGGGAAATTTGGACACTGGCACACAGGGAGAACACCATGTCAAGACTGGAGTTTATGCTACCATGAGCCAAAGAACTAGCAGAAGCTGGGAGAGGGCCCTGGAACTTGTCCTTCCCTACCATCTTCAAAGGGAACCAGCCCTATGGATGCCTTGATGTCAGACTTCTGTGGGACAGTAAATGTCTGTTTTTTAAGCTACTTCATTTATGGTATTTTGTTACAGCAACTCTAGCAAACTAGTTCACTCTATCCCTCCTTCATCTCCTCTGAGCCAGATGTCTTCATTCCAAATCTACCCTGTGAGTCATTTCACTTCCTTAGAGAGTTTCAACAGCACTGGAGCCCTCCCCTGCTGGAAATATTGCAGGAGGTTCCCTCTGTTCATCAGTCTACCCTCAACATCATAGACCGGTCCCTCTGTTAGAGCCTATAAAATCAGACAACAGCCACCTTCATGCTGAGACAGGATGCAGGGATCTTGCCAACCTGGGAGCCCTGGTGTATTGGGCCCTGTATATCCTGTATACTGTATCTTTCCAAAACCCCATCCCACCCCAGGGAGCATGCTGAACATAGGTCCTTCTCTCAGGAGCCCCACTGGAGACTCCCACCCTACCAAGAGTACCCTCACAAGCTCCTTACTCTATCCTCTGCCCCTCTGGGATGATGGGATAAAATCTCCCCTGGAAGGGATTTTATTTATTTGCTTCTTTTTTTTTTTTATTTGTGATACTGGGGATTGAACCCCTGGGTGCTCTACCACTGAGCTATATCCTCAGCCCTTTTCACTTTTTGAGACAGTCTTGCTACATTGCTCAAGCTGACCAAGTGGCTAGGATTACAGGTGTGTAGTGTGGAAGAGACTTTAGAAGCCCAAGTTCGGCTCTCATTCCAGAGCAGAATGAGCCGTAGATGCTGACCCCCCCCCCATTTGTTTCCTACCATCTCCTCCTATTAGACATAATCTATGCTTCCATCATGCCACAGGTCTCCTGGTATCCTCTCTCCGTACTCGTTAGCCCCCTACAGTGTTTTCCTGATGTGGTCTTCATTTTTATGACAAAAGTGTCCTTTGTATGCACAAAGGATGGCCGCTCAGGGTGTATGTCAAATGCTCAGATAGTGACAGAAAAGGTGACAGCAAAGGCAGAAGCCAGAAACAGCCAAGCTCAGAGCAGAAGTTATCCCTTCACATCCTTCCTCACAGTCCAGACTGATTTAAACTTCCCACCCTGCATACTGAAGCCCCAGGATGCTTTTCTGGCACATGTGACACGCACATGGTCTGTCCTCTATGGAGCTGGACCCACCCCATCCCACCACTCGAATTTGGAGGCACAAGCACACCATTCTCTGGGTTCCTCACAAATGGACCTGGAGCCCTCTGGAGTTGTTTCCTCTCTCAGCCATTTCCTGAAATCACTGTCTTGGGATCCAACATGATAGGAACTAGGCCATTGTAACAGATATTTGTCATCTGTGGCCACCAAAATCTTTGAAACTCTTCTCTTACATTTTTGGTAACACAGTGTAAGTCCTCTCTTCCCAAAGTAGAAGCTAGAAAACTCACATTTCCAGACTCCCTTGCAGCTAGAATACAGACACTGACCTGGGTTCCCACCAGTCAGGCTCCCCAGTGTAAGCCTGAAAGCAGAAGTGAGCAATGTGTATGGGGAGTCCACCTCTGCAAGCAGGTGAGGAGTAAAGCCAAGTGGCTGTTCCCTGAGAAGCAGTGGCAGAGGCTTGGGTGCCTGAGAAACATTGTTTCTCAGGTGATGGCTGGTCATGATTCTTGACTCTCTGTTCCTTCCCCAAATACTAATATTCCTTTAATAAATTCCTTTCTAGCTTAAAATAGCTGGAGTTTACAAACAGGCCCCCTGGCTGATGGACCCAGGGAAGGGACTCTGAGTCCAAGTCACAGGCTGAGCAGGAATCAGGCATGAGTGGCACCGACATCAGGGCACTGGTAGAAAGGATATGATTATCAGGTCATTCCTCATTATCCCCATCCTTCACTCTCTTGACAAAAATGATACTTCAGCACCCAAAATTGAGGCCGATTTTTCCAGCACACAAGCCACTTTGATACTCATTTTCTTGTTGATCCCTCACAACCCGCCCTGGGGCAGAGTATCCTATTTGACAGCTGAAGAAAATGAGGCTCAGGAAGTTTAAGTGATTTGCCCAAGATCCAGGGCTCAAGGAGGCATGGCCAAGAAGTTAGCCCAGGCATTCTGACTTCCTGTCTAATGTTTAACCTTGTATGGCATACCACCACCCCACCATCGTGTCTTGATGCCCTCCCACAACCACTAAATCTTCCATGCCAGGGCTTGGGATATGGCACAGTGGTAGAGCACTTTCCTGGGATGCATTAATGCATGAGGCCTCAGTTTGATACCCAGAAATCCCCCCCACAAAAAAAAAAATCGGTGCCATGCATGACTGTAATATACCACTAACTTCTCAGGTTCATTTTTTGAGGAAACTGTAGCTTTGCTACTAAAGGGCCTGAAGCCAACTGGCCTCACTTCATTGCCCTACTTGGCTACTAGATAATTGTGTGACCTTGAGCAAAATATTTATTACCCTCTCTGGGTTTTAGATTCTCCTTCTGTAAAATGGGATAACAATGGGGTTACTGAGAAGATAAAATGAGACCATCTGTGTAAAGGACTTAGGACAGTGACTAACATATACAGTATGTGCTTAGTAAATGTTAGCTAGTTGCAATACTACTACAAACTAAGAGACACTAGCCCCCAAAAGTCCTCAGATAACTTGCAACATGAAAAAATGATAAGTATACACACAAAATAAGTGAAAGTTAGCTTTATAAGAGCAGTAAGCTAAGTCTTAGAGCCATATTAAAGATGCCAACCATGCAAAGCAAAGTAGGTAGGTGACATTCAGAATGGTTTGGACCTCCATGAAACAGATTTCTTGGCCAATAGAGCAGTTTTGTTTTGTTTTTTGGTTTTTGTACTGGAAGTTGAGGCCAGGGTCATGTGCGTGCTAAGCAAGCACTCCACCCAGTGAGCTATGCCCCAAGCCCTAGTAGACCAATATTTCATCAGGAACCCTAAATTAGCAGACTGAAGAGTTTTATAAGACAGTGACAAGCCTCAGGGTTATTTCTTAGGCTCCTGATGAAAATATCTCCCTGCTCCCCAAAGCAGAGAATCCAGTGCCATTTGCTGTTGACTGGCCTGTGGTAAGATCTTTGTTTTCCGGGAGAGGTGGCATGGCACTGAGAAAGGGCCCAAACTCTGGAGTTAGAGATGCTATATATAAAACACCAGTTCGATGCTTGGCACAGAATACGTGCTCGGTAAATGTCACTCATTATTTACTATTGTTGTTACTCTGCAGTAATTTATCCCATTATAATCCACAAGTCCCGCAGTAAACCTGAACTCAGCTTTGACAGAAATCCAATCTCCAGACAGCACCACTGTCCCTGAAGTTTCTTTCACTGAAGAATCCAACTTCCAGCCCTGTTCTTCCTAATGTCTCTGTGGCCAGCATGGCATTTTGAGATAGGAGTCTCTTGCTCATCTTTCATGCTCCTCCTCTACTCCTATTCCTGGGCAAGTTACCTGCTTTGAATGTTGTTGGGGGGAGAGGGAAGATGGGTAAGACGGAAAGCAGAAACAGCCTACCAGTTTTTCTGCTCCCCCACCACACACACACACCCAGAGCCAAAGGCTTAGGAAACCAAGAGAGGTTTTGAGGGAAGAAAAATGAAGTGGGTTAGCAAGAGACACAGCAATTGGCCAGAAGCT
The DNA here is from genome assembly GCF_045843805.1 of Urocitellus parryii. Taxonomy (NCBI): domain Eukaryota; kingdom Metazoa; phylum Chordata; class Mammalia; order Rodentia; family Sciuridae; genus Urocitellus; species Urocitellus parryii. The sequence continues at coordinate 266,577,128 of NC_135531.1, read as the reverse complement.
GGGGAGGGATAGAGTAGCAGACCCTTTGCCCTCCCAAGACAGTAAAGCAGAAGGAGGCTGCCCAAGATATAAAGTAGGGAGAGAGTGACATCAGAGAGTCCTGTCAATCCCATGAGATGGGGGCTTGAAATAAGTTAGATTGTTTTGTAAATGTTGTAAACTAATATTTCATGCATACCCAAGTGCACAAAGTGAGTCTCACACTGTCTCTATACTCAATGCCAAGGGTTGTGAAAAACACCTGGTGAAAAAAGCGGGCAGCTTACAGGCCTCAAATAAGCAAACATGATTATGAAATGAGGCAAGCGCCATGAAGGGAAAGTCCCATCAGAGGATATTCAGGTGGCAGAGCTCAGGATATCCTCTGTAAGGAGGTGAAAATTAAGCAAAAACCTAAGGGATATGAAATAATTAGCCATCCAATGAAGGGTGGGTTGGAATAGCTGAGGGAAGAACATTCCAGGCAGAAGGAAGAACCTTGGAAAGGCCTGTGGGCAGGAAAGAATGGGTCTGCCTGGATGTTTGAATGAAGTGATGATATTTTGCTGGTAGGATGTTACCACTGGGGACAGATATAAAAGGACTGGAAGATGAACCAGGGGGGACATTCTAGACCTAAGAGCTTTTTTCCCCCAGCATCCTCTGGTGAGATTACTTATTAACTTAAGCTTCAGCTTCCTCCCCTGCAAAATGGAGATCAACTTCTCCTTCAGGGTACAGTGAATAACTTCAAGGATGCTGACCAATATCTTCAAAAATATTCATTATGAGAACATTCTCCTCCCTCAACCTTCCCCATTCTTTACCACAAGCTCCAGGGCATCCTTCCCCTGGACCAAGCTCCCTGAAAACAGACACATGTCTCATTCTTCCTTTCATCACCCCTCCACATCATCTCCACATAGAGTCTGACTTATCTGAAGAGCTCAGTAAATATCTGTGGAACTGAAAACAAGTGTGCATGTAATTATAGTAACTAATAAACTGAAGAATGTCTTTGTGGAGGACAAGAGAATTCACCGGGTCCAGAATGATCAAATGACAAAGGATGGGCCAAGAAAACATGCCCTGGCTCATTCCTATCCTCAGAAGCATCTGAGGTTCCCCCAGAGGCATACTGGGGAAATATCCACTCATAAACACATGGGCAATAAGATGCAGGCTTTCCATCTTCCAATTACAAGGGGCATTCCTAAGCAACAAAGCGACATGTAGCAACTAGCAGGCAGGTTTTTTAACCAGCGCTTATTTAATGATTTATGGTTTATTCAGCACTTCATGCACATTATTGCACTCAATGATTCTGTGAACTTGGTGGGTTATTGATTAGTCTCATCCCCACACTGTAGTTGAGGGAGCCAGAGTAAGTTATTCGCCCTAGCTAAATAGTGAGCCACAATATTAAGACATAACCCTGGATCTTTTTTTTTTTATAACCCTGGATCTTTCAGATATAAAACCTCTGTGCCTTTCCTATATCACAACCATACCACAATGACCCCTGTAGATAGATGACAAATATTGTCATCACACACTCAGAGATGGGCAAAGCTTACAGCACAAAGCCATGGCTGAATTTCCAACTGCAGCTAAGCAATCTGGTTAAGATCTTCTCAAAGCTATCCCCAGCATCTTGACAAAGAATGAGGAAAAAGATCAACCATCACTCCCATGAAATGATTCATCTGCAAAGACAGAGCATCTCCTTTGAGAAAGAGGGTCCTTCAAGCCAGCCTGCTCTCCTCTGTGAAAGTCTTGGGAATCAATGTTCTTACCACTCCATCTGGCCACAGATCCCATAGGGTCTCATGAATTTTTAAATGTAATTTTGGCATCTATAATACATTCAGAGGGTTTACATTTTATTTTTTAAATAAAAATGTAAACTCTCAGTACCACCCCATCCCTTATGCTTTGTTCTCCTCTTCATCTCCTAACATTTTTTATTCATCACTCTGGAATTTACTTACACAAATAAAAGCAAATATAAACATGTATTTTATTCCTTTCCACCTTCTTTCTACAGAAGATGCAGCATGGTGTGATGCATTTTTTTAATATTTATTCTTAAGTTTTAGGTGGACACAATATCTTTATTTTACATTTACGTGATGCTGAGGATAGAACCCAGTGCCTTGTGCATGCTAAGCGAGCACTCTACCTCTGAGCCACAACCCCAGCCCGGTGTGAGGCATTTTCAAGTGAGCCAATCCTTTCTCTCCACTGCTGTCTAGGAGTTGGGAGACTTCCACTGTGTACCCTTCCAAGCTAGCCTAAGGCCAGACAGAGGCCAGGCAATCGATTAGCATTTGTGGGAGGGGAAAGGCCAGACTGAATGAACAAATCAATCTCTGGGGAAAGTCCAGGATATGCGAGGTGACACCTGTGCTCAGCATCAGTGGCAAAAGCTGTCACCTGTTGGGCACGGTGGTGAACACCTATAATCCCAGCCTCTTGGGAAGCTGAGGCAGAAGGAACAGTTCAAAGCCAACCTCAGCAACTTAGCGAGGACCTCAGTGAGACCCTGTCTCTGAATAAAATATTTTTAAAAAGGGGGGGGGGCTGGGGATGTGGCTCAGTAGTTAAGCACCTCTGGGTTCAATGCCTGACGCAAAAAAAAAAAAAAAAAAAGCTGTCACCTTTGCTCAGAATATAGCAGGATCTAGGGAGAAGGTACATTCATCGGGGTCCCTGCTCCCGGTAAGGCACAAAACTAAAGAATGCTAATGGTTTTACTCCTGATAATACCTGTCTTCTGGGCCATCAAAGAAAGAACACCTTTGCACAGAGGTTGCAGAAGACTCCTGCATTATTGAAGAAAACAAGAACATTCACAGAGACCTGAAGCACAAAGAACTGGAAGATGTTTCTCCTTCAGCTCTCCCACTTCACACTTTTTCTCAATTCACCCTAAATAAGTGACGATTGTTGGGCCATGATCCCCCAACTTAAGGAAAAGTACTTGCAAAGAGGCCCCGTGATAAAGGATAGCTTTCGGCCAGAAGCCAGGAAGGCCTCAGGACTACAACACTGATGGGAAGGAGCCATGTGCCACCATCCAGAAAGTGAACTAATATATTTGGGAAGTTTTAATTTGCTTCAATTAAAAAATTCAGGGCAGCTCTAAGCAAAGTAGAAGTAGGTGAATTTATTTTCTGAGCTTCTACACAGGCCTCTCTAGGCCCCTGCTCTCAGCTGACCTATTACCAAGGGACCTCTACCCCTCTCCCAGTTGGCTGGTTCCTAGCCCACAGCACCCCACCCTTCTGCCAAGCCAGACAAGGCACTATCTAGGGAGTAACTAAGCTTAAATAGCAATCTTTTTTTAGGAAGTTGAATGGCTTAACTACCCTTTTCTGGGGAAAGTATGCACATGAAATGTATACACATTGAAATTCCTGGACAGATACACAAAGAATCAGCAATATGTTTGTCTGAAAAGCAAATTTAGAGACCAGCAGCAACAAGGGCAACCCACTTTTTGCTTTATATTTAGGTTCAATGTTTGTTTCTTCACAGCTCTCCCAATAAATTTTAGAATAAAAGCTTTTGGGGGCTGGGGATGTGGCTCAAGCGGTAGCGCGCTCTCCTGGCATGCGTGCGGCCCGGGTTCGATCCTCAGCACCACATACAAACAAAGATGTTGTGTCCGCTGAGAACTAAAAACTAAATATTAAAAAAAAACTTTCTCTCTCTCTCTCCTCTCTCTTAAAAAAAAAGGAAAAAAAAAGCTTTTGAAATGTCCCTTCCTAATTTTTAAATACTTTGATCTCAAGGACTTAGAGATATGGTGGGCTGACCAGGACAGGGTTCCAGGTATAAGGCCCCAACTGTAATAGAGCCCCTACCCTGCTATCCCACTAAGCACTGAGGCCACAAACTGGTCAAGGCCTTAAATGGCCTGACCCAAAGTTATCTGGATTAATCACACTGCCACTCACAAAATAGGAACCAAGAGCCAGGGCCTATAGATACAAATATATGGGTGACACTATTCCTACCATGTTTATTCTTGGGTGCAAGAAACAGATCCCCTAGCCCAGCTGGCTCAAATTGGAGTGGGGGTTTCTTTAATCAGGATCCTTCCAGTGGTTCATATTGGCTTAAACACACACAGGTTTTCTTTACTCAGGGACCCCAGGTGTTTTTTGTTTTTTTGTTTGTTTGTTTTTGGTTTTTTTTTTTTGAGAGAGAGAGGAGAGAGAGAGAGTATTTTTTTAATATTTATTTTTTTAGTTTTCAGCGGACACAACATCTTTGTTTGTATGTGGCCGGGCCTCACTCATGCCAGGCGAGCGCGCTACAGCTTGAGCAACATCCCCAGCCTGGACCCCAGGTTTTGATCCTACTCTCTCCATCTCAGCTCCATCTTCCTCTCTCTGCATGATTGCACTTTCAGGAAAGTTTTCCCCTAATGGCTAGCAGCCCCAGCCTATCTTCTCAGCAACTCTCAGGGAAGAAACTGGCCTCTTGGGTAAGCTGATGTGGCCAAAACCAGGACTGGGTGTTGGTGGGCCACATCAGATCACAAGAGCATTTCTGAGCTAATCACCATGGCCAGACAGAGAGGGAGAGGTGAAGGAGTGGGCTAACCAATGGAGCCATTGGCTGGGTGAGGCACTGCTATGAGAAGGCAAAAGCAGAAGACTCCAGATGCCAAGCCCTCCCTCCACAGCTCAATACCACAGTTCCTTTCCCCAGACACCCTCCACAATGGCCTGAAGCCCTCACTAGTTCTCAAATGAAATTCAAGAGTGAGAATCTAAGAGACCCAGCTATTTAATTGGCAGTGATTCCATGACTAGCCATATGACAGGAAGCTGCCAGCTGGAGGACTGAGTGCCCATGGGACAGGAATCCTACTTGATCCCATAAGCTGGGGCCACAGTAGGAGTAGAGACAGGATCTCAGTACAAACAAGTCTGCTCAGGGGGCTGGGGATGTGGCTCAAGCGGTAGCATGCTCGCCTGGCATGCGTGCGGCCCAGAGTTCGATCCTCAGCACCACATACAAAAAACGAAGATGTTGTGTCCTCTGAAAACTAAAAAATAAATATTAAAAATTAAAATTAAAAAAAAAAAAAGTCTGCTCAGGGATGCCCATTCAGAAAAAGTCAGGGAAATGGCAACTCTATGAACGACACATTCAACTACTTTCCACAACATCTGCAATAGAAACTACTTTATTCATACCTGAGAAAAAGTGTGTGAGAAACATTCCCACTGACCATTTAGCCTGTCCCCTCAGGCCAGATCATTTTTCTTGTCCTTCCCTTCAGCCATAGGTCACTGAACAATGCCCAAAGACTGGAGAAGTCCACAACCAGAGTCTAGAAGACAGATTCGGAGACCAACAGAGGGAACCTCTGCAGCCTAGCTCCTGAGGTCAGGGCTAGGGTCAGCGTGGAAGTCATCGGTCCAGGTCCAGAGCCTCCTGGGTCACAGTTCGGAGTCCAATGGAAAACAACTCCTCCCAGGGCTCCCGTATCCAGGCCAGCAGTGCTGTCAGCTGTTCCCGACATACAACACGGAGTGCCCAGAAACTCTCCAGCCGAGACACCTGGCAGGCCAAGCAGTTAGCAAGGTGAGATGTACCAGGGGGACAAGAAGGTCTCAGGGAAGGACCACCACCCTCCTTGGCTCATTGTTTCTCTCCCAACCCCCAAGCCTATGTCATTCCCTATAAAAGATGCTGACCCTGAGCCTTGAAGATAAGAGTCCAACCAAGCTGCTAGAGGGCTTTCCATCACTGTCTCATCTCTAATCTTCCCTGCTACACAAAATACAAGTTCTGGAATCAATTCCAAGGATTTGAGTGGGTTCGATTCCTGGCTCTATCACTTGTGACCTAAGCAAGTTGGTTAATGTCCCCAAGCCTCAGTTTCCTCATCTGTAAAACAGTACCAATAATAATATCTCCTCCTTACCTGGTAGTTATAAAGGTCAAACAGAGAGGTGATTACACAAATTCACAGCAGCCAAGTGTCTCCCTAAAGGCTCCCTAGCTAATAAAGGGCTCCAAGGCCAGATGTTCCCACTGCCTACAGCTGCCATGCTCTCTAGTTGCTTCTTATTCAAACCTAAGGAACCTCTGATTCTTTACACCCTAATTCTGTGTTCCCTTCACTGTACCTGCTCCTCCCTCAGCTCCATTCTCCCACCAATTCTCAGCTTTCCTAAACCCATTTCCACACTGCCCATCTCCAGTATGAGCACATGTGTGCGCACACACACATACACACACACTCTTCCTCTCTTTCTGCATCTGAGACACACACACACACACACACACACACACACCTCGTCATAGAAGACCAGCTGCAGGTCCTCAGGGGCCAACCGATAGAGCAGCACAGAGCTCAGGCTGCTGAGTGGCTGCTGCTCCCTGACCTGCACAGAAGGGCCCAGGACCAAGGGAGGGGCCTTCTCAGAGGCTTCACCAGATGCTCCTGGGAGACGGGGCTCTGCCTGGGACCCTGCAGGGTCCTCATCTAACAGGTAAAGAGTCGTCAGCGTCAGCAACAGGGAAATAGGGCAGGTAGAGGGACCTAGAGGAAGAGAGGCAAGGTGAGGCCCAGAGTAAAAAGCTATGGAAGGCCTGGATCCCTGGAGGACAGTGTCCTAGCACTGCTCAGAAGAGATACGAACCTCTTCAGGAGTGGGCCACAAAGGAGCTTGTGCCCTGGGGACCAAAGCCCTCCCCTTCCCAAACTCCAGGAATCCCTACTTCCAAAACCTCTGAGAGGTGAGACAAAAAGAGCCCACCCCACCAGTTGCCCTGAACAGAAGCAAGGACCCATCTAGCCTCTCTGAAGGGATGAAGGGAACAGACCCAGCCAACTGGCCCACATCAGGGAAGACTGGACGCCAAAGCAAAGGTCTCTAAGCTACTGAGGGCCCCACCCAAACAGAGAAACAGAGAACACCCAGCTATTGTGTGGGTACACCCATGAGGGGGATTCCAGATTCCTGAAAATGAGAGTTGTTATCGGGGTGCTGTGGAGGCATGGGGGCTGGCTGAGATAGGATACAGAGACTGGATGAGATAGGATACAGAGACCAAGGATACCTGCAGCATGGTGGCCTCACCTTCAACCAAGAATGCCCGAAGATAGAAGAACTGGGGAGCCTCTGAGGAAGCGACTTGTCCCAACAATGGCCTGGGAGCCGTGGCAGACACAGGAAGAGGGTCAGCCAGTGTAGGAAGGGCTTCAAGGGAGGGAATGGGTCAGGAGGAGCTCAGGGCCTGTGGGGAGGTGTGCACCCAAGGATGGGGGCAGGCTCAGGGCCTGTCTAGCATAGGACCATGTTTGGGATCTGTGGAGAGGGCCTGGGAACCAACCCCCACCTCAGTCCTGTCTACTCACCAGAGCCGGTGCTGCGGGGTTACCTCCTCCTCTGTAGCAATGACAGAGTTCCTCTGGGTAGGGGGCAGAGACTGCAAGACACCTGAAAAGAGCCAGCCAGAGACAAGGAACCCTCAGAAGGCTCTGCTCTCCTCTATCCCAAGCTCTCCAATTTTCAACACCTGTCTATTCTCCATTGTATTGGGTTTCAGAAACCTCTAAAAGAGGCGAGTCCCATTTGGCCTCCCTGCCCCGCCCTCGCTGCCTCTATCTCACCAATGAGCTCTTCCAGGAAAGCCCGGCAACACCTGGCATCTCGGGGTAGCAGAACACAGCTACCCACACCAGTCACCCACTCCAGCCGTAGGCTCTGGCCTGCCAGGCCCAGCTCCATGCCACTCAGATCCTGCAGGGGAATGGCCAGGGTCGGCTGGAGCCAGCTAGCTGGAGGCCCGCTGTGGAAGGGGTACAGAGTGACCAAGAATAAGGACAGACTGAGAATGACAGGGAGACCCCAATGCTGCCCTGGCCACACACCTGGCTCACTCACCAGATCTCCCCTGTCACCTTCAACAGGTAAAGCCTATGATCAGACACGACCACAAGACACAGAAATTCCCCAGAGTGACCTGCTAATACTACTGGTACCTAAGGAGAAGAGAAAGTTGATGAGAAACCAAAATAAGAGAACCAGAAAAGCAAGTACCATACCAAAAGCTAGGCTGCTCTCCCCACCACTAATCAGTGTCACAATGACCTCGAGTCCCACTACTCTCCATCCACAGCACCACTCTCACTTAGATCCCCTGGTGGTCTTCTGACTGGTCCCCGTGACCCTCATCTGGGCCCTCTGACCTGCCCTCCATACTCTGCCAGATTGTCTTTAATCACAAAACTTATCATCACTCCCTGCCTCAAATGCTGGGGTGGCTTGTGATAGCCCCTGGATCCAGTCCAAACTCCTTAACAGACACACCAACCTGCTCCCGAACAGACTCACCTAGGGACACCTGCCCCTCTGCACACGGGCTCCCCACCCCCGCAGCTCTCCCCACAGGTCAGTCTCTCATGCCTCTATGCGTTTGCTATTTTCTCCACCTGTAATTCTTTCTCCTTCCTACTCCTTGCTCATCTGTCAAGGCTTGGCTTCAACAGCATCCTCCAGGGAGGCTTCCTGGCCCACTCAGGCGGCATCAAACACCCCTTCTGAGACCTTACCCCATTACGGCATATACACATTGCATGATATTGTCAGTTCCTCACACCAGACTCCAAGACTAAGGACAAGATGAATCCTTAGTGCCCAGTACACATCAGGTGTCAATAGAAGGGTCTAATGACACGGTGCATTTGTAATGACTGGAGGCCCCATGTATTAGTGCCAGGTGCCATGCTGAGCAGCTGACAGACACTAGCTCTCAACCACCATACTGTGTAAGACAGGAAGCATTATCTCCATTGTGAGGGGGATGACTGAGGTCATGAGGAATGTGTCTACCACCACACAGCAGGGAACTGCTACAAGTGAAACCGGAAGCCAGATATGGTGGTTCCCAAGCACCTGGTCAGGCTCCCTTTGGAGCAATGGAGACAGTAGATACCATGGTCAGTTAGGGGCATGGGCAGTACCAGGTGACACAGACCTTGAGGCAGCACTGGAACTCTTCCTGGGCATCGATGAACACCTCCACATCCAGGAAAAGCCGGAGTCGGTGGTCCACAGAGCGGAGGCCACAGCACTCAGGGGCTGGGGGCAACCCGTGAACCATCAGCCTACCCCCAGCCCCATCTCTGCTGCCCCTTCCCTCCCCTAAGCCATCCCAATCTTGCTTTGCCTATACTCACGTGGACTGAGGCTCCAGCTGCTATGGCCATGGGAGATAGGTGCCTGAGGTGGGACGATATCAGCACTGCTGGGATGGTCACTGTGGCCAGGAGTGTCACAGACAGGACTAGAAGACTGAGAGGAAACTGGTGACTGTTGTCCATGATTCTGTTCCCTGTTGGAGGTTTCCTCAGACAGAGTCATGAGAACCACATGGTCACTACCACAGCTAGGACACACAGCAGGAGATTCTGGATAGAAATATGGACACAAGTCCTAGAAGCCTGCTCACACAGCGTACCCCCACCACACTCACAGTACACCTGCTACTCTTGGAATCCCCAGGGCCACATCTAAGCTTCTTACATGAGCACTATTCCCAAATCATCCCCAACTCCCTCTCCAGGCATAGTCACTGATGGATGACACCCATCCCAATGGGGACTGAGCTGACCTATGGCCCACAATCTCCTCAAAATACACCCTGCCTTCTAATTCTAGGCTCTCTCAGATAGGGTTAAACTCAACGAGCCTGATCTGGTCCGGTCCCACAGCCTTGGGCTGACCAAGTACTTCAGTATTCTGACATCAATTTCTGAAAAACCAAATGAAGAGACTGGGAAAGGCAGGGAGGACTCTGGTACCAGATGTGGGTTCTATTCCAGACTCCACTGCAATGGCTCTATAATCACAGGCCAGTCATCTCTGAACCTCACCAATCAGATGAGTATAAAAACAGTGTTATCTTATAGGGTTGGTGGGTCAGCTGAGTGGAAGCAGGTAAAGAATTCAGGACATGGATCAATAAGGACAGAAGAAACTCCTGAGCAGCTTCGAGATGCTAGGTACGTGCTAGCTCCCACATCTCAGCCCCATCAAAACTCTCCCCATCCCATTTTGAAAATGAGGAAAGATCAGATAATTTACACAGACTAATAATAACAGCAGTCACCATATATGAGGGACTTTGTTTTGTGTCAGGCACTGTGCTCAGCACTGTCACATTTAAACCTTGTAAGAGCATCGTGGTGGTGGGGGTCATTTTCTTTTGTTCAGATGAGGTAACTGGAGTCCAAATCAAATGAGCATGTAGCACATGGTAATGTTCATTAGTAATGAACATTCAGGGACGACCCCAGAGGCTGCAGGGTCTATGGAGTACAGCCAGGGCCCAGGAAGGAGTGGGACTATTTCCACTTGCATATGTACCACTGGGGCTACTGGGCTATAGTCACCTGGGCAGGCTCTGGGAGGGGAGCAGGGTAGGGCTCAATTTCTGAATTACATCTTAATGTTCTGCTGGAGCTACTGCTAAGAAAAAAATGACTAATAAAAAACAATGTTTTGCCAAGTACAGTAGTGTACACCTGTAACCCAGCAACTGGGGAGGCTGAGGCAGGAAGACCACAAATTCAAAACTAGCCTCAGCAATTTAGCAAGACCCTTAGAGAGACCCTGTCTCAAAATAAACAAACAAATAAATAAATAAATAAATAAATGGGCTAGAGATGTAGCTCAGTGCTTAAGTGTCCCTGAGCTTAATCCCTGCTACAAAAAAAAAAAAACAAAACAAAACAAAAAAAGTCATTTAACACAGCTATTAGCCAGAATATTCCTGTTTTCAAAGACTTGACTTTTTGATTGGTCCACAATGGGAGGAACTCGTTTTAAAGAACAGAATATGAAGAGATGCCACAAGGTCGTTTGTTTTTAAGTAGCTTACATGGTCAGTCAGGCAAAGACAAACTACATCAACTCCCAAAGTATCTTACTCAACCGCCACCATTCTCAGAGGGCAGCATAGCAACCTGACTCTACAGTAAAGGCTCACTGGATTTTATGTTATTTCTGAAATATTAGCCAAAAATACCCAAAAAGCCTGCAAGTTATGAAAAATTAATGAGTATGTTTAAGCATGGTTGGGGATTATATTTCCTCACTAAGAGAGGAAAAAACCAAGATGTAGTTCCATCTTTTTCAGATTTCTTTTTTTATAAACATAACAGACAGGTAGTTTTACTTTTCCTTCTGGTAGAATGATTGGTCCCCATTACTCTAGGCCTTCCTCCCTGGGGCTGCTCTTCTACACTCCCCCACTCAGAGCTGCCTTCCCTGAAGTGGGGAAGCTGTGTTGGCAAGGAGGTCAGGGGCAAGGTTAGTACCTGTCTTTTGGAACAAAGGCCTCCAGCCTTCCTCACCATCCGGTCCCAACCCAGTCTCCTCTGGCTTGAACTCACAGCCACAACGCAGACACTGGAATCTGGTCCCCAGTGGGTCCCTGGCCTCCCTAAGCTGCTGCTGTGCCACAGTGGTGAAAGGGGTTAGCACAGCAAGTAGCTCCTGAAAGGCAGGCAGAAGGCAGCTGTGAGCAGGCAGACCTCAGAACAGACTCCTGGACCTGTTGCCTGGGGCTCTTCCCATCTCCCCTACAGCCTCCTGGTCCCCATCACCTGGACAGCTGCATGAGCATCAGATTCCAGAACCACATAGCGACGCAACTTCCGGTCAGGGCAAATATAGGAAAAGCGCAACACAAGTATGGGGGCCCCAGGGAGTAGACCTGAGCCCTGCATGGGAAGGAGAAAGCAGAAGAAAACAACAGGAGGTAGGGAGTTATGGTTATACTGAATATGGAGGAGAGAAATAACTGCAAACCCCATTTAAATGCTGGAGCTGACACCCAAGTCTTGGGCAAGGATCCCCTCCTCTGCCCAGCTTCCTACACAGCTTGCCATCATGCTCCAGCCCCCTGAAGTACCTCTCCTAGGCTCCAAGTGCCCACAAGAGATGGTGGGAAACACTCAGCCTGGTGCTGGCACATACCACCACCATGTTGTCAGCTGACTCCTGAAAAAGCCCAGGGCCTCTTCCAGGACCCTACCCACACTTGACCAGGTAGAGTCTCTGGACCCAGAGCATCTAGTGGAGGGGTGCTAAAGTCAGGAGTCTTGGAGGTGCCACTCACCTCAGGCACCGGCTCTCTCTGGGTTCTCATCTCGGGCTCTAGCTCAGCCACTACCAGACTCTGCAGCTCCAGCTGCTCCAAGGTTCGAGCTGCCTGGAGTTCTACCTCAAACAAGTGGGTGGAAGTGATCCGGAGAAAGCATTCCCGGCCCTGCACACCTTCAGGCCCTTGCAAAGGGCACACCAACATAGGGCGACAGAGCTCCGCTGTGGAGAGACCAAGAGAAAAGCCCTGGAGGAAGGAAATGAACCCAGAATCTCTGCCTCCCATGAGTGGCCGTGGTTGTTCTGAAATCTCCTGGACACTGGAACACTGGCTGGCCCCGGCCTGCCCCATAGTCATAGGATGCTCACCTTCTACTTCCTTCCATTCCTGTTCCTCTTCTTCCTCCTGTCCCTCCTTTGCTCCCTCTTCTTTTTTCTCTTCCTCCCTATCTTCCTCTTGGGGCTCCAGCTCCACCCTACCCTCTTCAGACATTTTATGTGGTGATTCCTCAGGACCTCTGGCTTCCTTCTCTGGGGCCAGGGGACCAGGTAGAGTCTCTGGACCCAGAGCATCCAGCAGAGGGGTGCTAGGGTCAGGAGTCTTGGACGTGGCCAGATGGGAGCTCCCAGAAGTCTCCAGGTGGTTCCTATATTGCAGCCAGTCACAGCCAAACCGCTCCCTGAAACTATTCAGGAGCTCGAGTTCCCGATGCTGTTGTACAAACCACCCTGGGGGAAGAGGGGAAGATGCACAGCTGAGCAGGCCCCAGCCCCTACCCCAAAGACCCCAGCTTCTTTCTATGAGTACTCCTCAATGTAAAGCAATGAGAGGACTGCAGGCTCCCTCCCAGCGGCATGTCCCCAAGCATGTCCTATGTAACACTATGGTCACACAATGGGCAACTGCACTTTGCTACTTCTAAAGAGCCACAAACACAGTAACATAAGTAAAGCCCTGAGATGGCCCACAGGAAAGAAACCTATTTTTTTGTTTAACCTAGCACTTCCCAAACTTACCTGGCCACAAAATCCTTTTATTATGACCTTTTGATGCCCCTCAAAGTTAATGCTCCCTGAAAAGCTTTAGAAAATGCTACCCAGGAGCAGTTCCTTCTCCTTTCCTTAAACTTAAAAGACAGACTAAAAATATCTTTGCAGTGCTTCATACTGCCAGAAAAATCAAATTTCTCTGACCAGGCCTTCATAGATCTTCATCAAGACTAGAGAGAGCTGGAGCAGAGTAGGAGCTGGCGATTAGGTGAAGCTGACTTACCGGCAGGAGAGGGATCCAGAGTTCGGGGCTCTGGATCTGTATCACTGGGCTCTGAGATGCTTGCCCGCCTCACCCGGACTCGGTTCTGGGTTGGGCAGAGGGACACAGTTCTACATCAGCCAGGCCTCCAGCCCTGCCCTCCATTGCCACCCACCCATCTTACCAAAACCACACAACTACTAGCAAGGAAAAGGCCCTACTACTGTCAGTCCATCAATAACCCAGAGTCTCCACAAAAAGACCCAACCCCAGGCACAAAGCAGCAAGGATGACACTTACCTTAACCTTACGTAGCAGGGGCTGGGCCATGATGCCCCCTGAAGAGAGGCTATCACTCAGCTCAGGACCACCTGAAGTTTCAGTGGTACTCCCCACCGGCCAGGGCAGAGGTAGGACCATGGGGCCAGGCCCTGAAGATGCAGGGGTCTGGTGTGTGACAACAGGAAGAAGTGAGAGGTGCTCAGGGGAACACCTCTGCCCCACCCAACTTTGCCAAGAAGCAGACCCTACTTTCCAGCCACTGGAGGGAGGAAGTCATCAGCCACTTCTGTCACGCTTCTAACACCCTCCCTTCATGCCTTCACCCATCTGCCTTGCCATCCTGCTCCACTACCCCACCTCACTGACCTGAAAATCCTTCAGTGACAAGACCTCGCCATCAAGAAGGAACTGCACAAAGACAAAGGAAGAGGAGGAGGGCTTTCGGTAGAGCCATCAGGAGTTCAGGTATTAAAAGACAACAGGGACCCGGGATGGCAAGAGGGCACAGAGGTGGGGTAGGATTTGGCAGAAAAGGGGAAGCAGAGTGGACACAAGACAATCACTCACGCTGTGGGGAGCATCCCTAACCCGGGGTGATAAGTACTGGATGGTGGCCACACGATGGGCAGGATGGAACCACAAAGGGTTTCCCTCCAGGTAGAGCTGAGGGGAAGGAGAAGAGAATGAGGAGGGCCTGGGGTTCCTCCTGTGGGAAGAAAGCACTGACCTCCATAGGAGGACCAGGCACAAAAGTGGCTCCTGAACCCTTGAAGCACCCATGTCACCTTGCGGAGCTCAGCCAACAGCCACAGAGGTGACAGCTCCTTGTGTCCTTCCAGCAGGTTGTATGCCACATCCAGGTGTCTCAGGTTCCTCAGTTGCTCCAAGCCTGGGGTGGAAGTGAGAAGGGAGGAATAGTGTTGGAGTGAGTGCATGGGTATGGTGGTGGGTGTGCTGGGGGAGGGTACAGGAAATAGACAAATCAGAGTGCCTTAGCCATATGGTCCCTGGGCTACCTCAAGCCTTGTATTTCCCCCATTCACCTCCACATGTGCCCCATCACACTTCCCATTCACCTTGTAGGCTCCGAAGCTCATTGCCTCGCAGTATCAAGATCCCGAGAGCAGCTCCTGAAGGTCCCATTCTTGGTACCAAGTGCAAGCGATTATAGGAGATGTCCAGATGGTAGAGTTCAGACAAATCCTTCAGCGGGACAGGGAGGACAAAGGTTCTCACCTTGACCAAACTCTAGTTAGGGTCCTCTGGGCCTTCTGGACATGGCCTTCTCATTCTACCTATGAAAGCTGAAAATTCTCAGCACAAACGATTTCACCCACATTGATCCCCACATTAAACGACCTGAACAAACACTAGTATAGTTCCTAACAGCTCCAGGTTGCACCCAAGGATGGTGACTCCAACCTCCTGAAATTCCTGCCTGGGAAAACTCAAGAATACAAACAAAATGTCCTATTTGTTCCAGCCAACCTTTGAAGACAGTCTATCTCCCAGCCTCTGTGGGAGGGCAAGGACCTAACTTTGATAAGTGCCAGTTAATTAGCAAATTCAGATGGGTTTGATTCAGACAACATCCCCTTTCCTGCTTTCTACTTCCCTGATTGTAAGCCCCCACTTCCCCTATTATTTATTTAAAACATCTAGGCATCTCTGCATGAATCAAAGTGGAATTCAGTGGATTTATCGTTGATGTATAGGAATGTGTTTGATTTACGGGTGTTGATTTTGTATCCTGCTGGCAAAACTGGAAATCCTATGTAGCAAAATAAAATTAAACCTCTATCTCCCATCCTGCACAAAAATAAAGTGGATCAAAGACTTAGGTACTAGAACAGAGACCCTATGCCTAATGAAGAAAAAGTAGACCCAAATCTTCACCACGTGGGCCTAGGATCTGACTTCCTTCACAAGACCTCTAAGGCACAAGAAGTAAAATCAAGAATCAATAAATGGGTGGATTCAAATTATAAAGCTTCTTCTTAGCAAAAGAAATAATCAATGTGAGGAGAGAGCCTATAGATTGGGAGAAAATCTTTACCACATGCACCTTCAATAAACCATTAATCTCTAGAATATACAAAGAACTCAAAAACCACAAAAAAACCCTAATAACCCAATCAATAAATGGGCTAAGAAAACTGAACAGATACTTCACAGAAGAAATACAATCAATCAACACATATATGAAAAAGTGTTCAACGTCTAAGCAATTAGAGAAATGCAAATCAAAACTACACTAAGATTTCATCTCACTCCAGTCAGAATGGCAATCATCAAAAATATAGGCAACAATAAATGCTGGCAAGTATGTGGGGAAAAAAGTACACTCATACATTTCTGGTGAGGCTGCAAATTGGTACAATCACTATAGAAAGCAGTATGGATATTCCTCAGAAAACTTGGAATGGAACCACCATTTGGTCCAGCTATCCCACTCCTTGGTTTATACCCAAAGGACTTACCACAGTGATGCAGCAACATCAATGTTTATAGCAGCTTAATTCATAATAGCTAAACTATGAAACCAACCTAGGTGGTTTTTAGATGAATGGATAAAAAAAATGTGGTATATATATTCAATAGAACATTACTCAGCTTTAATGAATAAAATTATGGCATTTGCCAGTAAATGGATGGAGTTGGAGAATATCATGCTAAGCGAAATAAGCCAATCCCCAAAAAACACAAGCCGAATGTTTTCTCTAATATGCTGATGCTAATTCACAATTGGGGGCGAGGAGACTAGAGACGAATAGCTACCTTAGATTAGGTAGAGGGAAGTGAAGGGAGGAAATGCGGGGACAGGAAGGATAAAAGAATGAAACCGACATTATTGCTCTATGTATATATGTGACTGCATGACCAATGTGATTCTACAACATGTACTATCAGAAAAATAAGAAATTATATCCCATCTACTTATGATATATCAAAGTGCATAAACGCAGTCTACTGTCATGTGTAACTAATTAAAACAAATTTAAAAAAATTTTTAAAGTGGAATTCAGTTCACATTGAATCCTCTTCCCTATTGCAATAGTTTATTGTATGACTGGTTAAAATCTGTTCTTACCACTTTTAATACCCAGCTTTGTTTATCCTTCACAAGGACAAAAAGATACAGAAGGGTTCCATCATCACCACAAAAGGAACTGGGCAATACACTAAGTTACAGTGGGCACTCTTTACAACCATCTATACAAAAATAGGTACTCCTACAATTTCTACTTCATAGGGAACAAACCAACAAGCTAGCTTATTTAATCCAAGTCACTCAGGTGTTAGATACTGAGATTCGAGCTGTGCCTTGTCTTATCTAGAGCCCAACACTACCAGAAAGGTGTGGCTTCACCCAGAAGGCAAGCTCAAGGAAAGGACCAGTAGGTCCAGAAGCGTGGTGGGAACAGAGCAATTCAAGGCCCAAATGTGCCAGCCACCAGCTGTTCACACTCACCATCAGGAAGCCTTTGCAGTCCTGGACTCGATTGTGGCTCAAATTTAAGAAGCGCAGAGCTGACAAGAGACGCTGAGGAGGATGGAAAGAGGAAGCAGAGAACAGATCTTCATACAAGGTCACCTCATTGACCGGCAAGCCCTCCTCCCTAAAGACCCAACCTTGCCCTTGCCCAAAGCCACCTTCCCTCTGAGGAACTCACCAGGGAGCTGTCCAAGGCGGTGAGCGCATTGTAGCTGAAGTCGGCAGAAAGCAAAGCCAGCCAGGGGAGGGCAGAGCAAAGGTCACCACCACAGGCTGAGAGGAGTTCCTGGGCAGGAGACAAGCAAAGCACCTCATTAGTCCCCTCACCCTCCTGCCCACACCATGCTCTATCATTCATTCATTCTTTATATACCAGACTTCATTTGGAGATGAAGACTCAAAGAAAACCCAGATCCCTGTCCCCAAGGACTATACTATGGAAAGAGTAAGAAGGTACACACTAGAATGTTTAATACAGCATGAATGCTGTGGAGTTACAGGGGAGGCAGCGAGGACACAAGATCACAGGAGGGAGCAAGAGAGAACATCTGAGCTTTGTTTTGTTTTCTGGTTTTTTGATTATTTATTTGGGTTTTTTGCAGTGCCAAGGATGTAACCCAGGTCCTTGAGCATGCCAGGCAAGTGCTCTATCACTGAGTTACGCCCTCAGCCCTCAGAGCTTGGTTTTCTGTGTCTCCCAGGACAGAGCATCGGGGCCCACCCCTCACTCTCCTCACCTCTAGTGCCTGGATGCTCTTGCTGCATATCAGGGTTTCCAGCTGGGAGTAGATGCCACGAAGGCCATGCAGGCAGTGGAGGGGGACACCTCGGAGCTAGGGCAAAAACGGAAAGGAGGGGGGAGGCAGAACTGCACAGAAGACAAGCACCTCATGCCTATCTCTCGGGATGGGGAAAAGGGAGAAGATGACAAAGCCCAGCTATGGTTCAGGGAAACATTAAATGGAAGAGTACTGATACCACATTACTGCAGAGTAGGGGTACACTCATGCCTAGCCTCTCCTCCAAGAGGTCAACTCTCTATCCCAAGCCCCAAGTGAATACTTCACATTGGATTTTGTACAATGACATCCCCCAACACCCCCCATACCTCCAGCTGCCGAAGAGACTTGAAGGGAAAGATCTTGATGGGCCCTGGGAGGCCAGGACCAGGGATATGGACCAGCTACAAGAAAAATATTACAGGTTACTAAGGCACAGCATCCTTTTCGTTAGCATCCCTTTCATTAGCATCCCTCTCTCAGCACAACCACCCACGCCTCTGGCATCATCTGGACTTCAGCCCTGCAGACTCTCTGCACCACTACCCCACCCCCAGTCTCTATCATTCCCCCCAGCTCTTTGCACATCCTGACCCATATCCACCCACAGAACCTTGAGTGAAAGCGTTTTCTGCAGCACATCGAAGAGGAACTGAAGCTGGAGGATGATGGGGGAGTCGGCGGGGTGGGAGGGAAGAGCCACAAAGCCTGTCTGACCAGGACCCCATGGCCCCAGGTATAGCTCAAATATACGGTTTAGTTGCTGCAGTGTGGTAGTCAGCAGGCTCAGCGTGCTACAGCCAGACAGGACCACATCCCCTGCAGGGAGAGGGGCAGACAGAAAGGAGAGTATATTGAAAGGGTCTTTCCCTTCTCAAACCTTCGCAATAAGTAACACTGCTAAGCTTTCCATGCTACATTAACTCAATTTTACGTAAAAGTCAAATGGACATTTTATGTTGATTTCTTTTTCTGATTGCAAAAATAACATGTACATTTATAGAAACTTTCAAATAGTACTAAAATGCATGTCAGAAAATAACCATATATTTAAAGTGCTATGGTATTATTACTCTATGTTAAAACTGCTCTCTAATGAGACTGTCATCCTTGAGCACATCTTTTTGTCACCCTGGTACTTGTCACCAGTCCTAAAAAAAGTGCAGTTATGGGGTTGGGATTGTAGCTCAATGGTACAGCTCTTGCCTACCATGTGTGAGGCACTGGGTTTGATTCTCAGTACTACATAAAAATAAATAAATAAGGTCTGGGGTTGTGGCTCAGCAGTAAAGCGCTCGCCTAGCACATGCGAGGTGCTGGGTTCAATCCTCAGCACCACATAAAAATAAATAAATAAAATAAAGGTACTGGGCCTAACTACAACAAAAAAAAAATTAAAAATAAATAAATAAAGTAAAGTAAATGTATTGTGTCCATCTACAACTAAAAATACTTTTTTTTTTTTTTGTAGTGCTGGGGAATGAACCCAGGGCCTTTTACATGTAAGGCAAGCACTCTACCAACTGAGCTATATCTCCAGCCCCTAAAAATACTTTTTAAAGTGCAGTTATAAGCTACATATGGAGAATTTTTTAAAAACTTTCTAGAAAATAAGGATAGTCAAAGGATGTTACAGAAATACTATACCCTCCACCCAAAGTTTATGTTTTACTTATCTATAGTACAATGTCAATATCAAAAATTGGTATTGCTTGGTGCAGAATCATGGGGGTCAGTTTTAATACAATTAATTGATTATCATCATCAAAGTAAAACTGTTTCCCACTATAAAATCTTCTGAATTTTAATCAGGAAGCAGTTTTTCAAATACAAGTAGAGATTTTATTACAACAGTCCCTCTCATCCACAAGGAATACTTCCTAAGACCCTCAGTGGATGACTGAGATCATGAATCGTCTAGAGCTCTTTACATATGTGCCATGGTTTTATCCTATAAACAAGTAACTATGATAAAGTTTCATTTATAAATTAAGACCAAAAAGAGATTAATAACAATAATTAATTATAAAATAAAACAATCATAACAATGTATTGTAATAAGTTATTTAAAACTTTAAAAATTTGATATTGCCACAACACACTGTGCAGTTACACAGTTCTATGTTGTTTGTGGAGATTCATGCAACCACCATTACAATCAAGATACAAAACTATTCCAACACCAAAAAGATCTGCCTCTCACTACTACTTTCATAGTCACACACTCACACTTCCCATCATTTCTAACCCCTGGAGACACATCACATTTTTGCTGAATAAATAAACAATTCCTACAACTTGCATGAAGGATTTTCTATGTACCAGACACTAAGGATAGATACAGATATGGTTCAAGGACTCTTCCCACCCTCAAAGAGCCTCCCAGTCTAGAAGAGATAAGACATGTGCACAGTTATTAATACAAACCAGAAAATACCACTGCTATAAAGATAGATTCCACAGATACCATCAATGGGAGTGCAGAGTGAGAGAGAGGACAACTAAACTTAACTGGGTAACATGTGCCAAATGATTGTGTTACCTCATTTAAACCTCATCAGAATCTCCCAAAGTGAAGCACTATTAACTTCCTCTTAAGAGAAAACTGAGTCACAAAGAATCTTGATTGCACTCATATGACTGGTAGGAGTGGCTGCTTCTTTCTGGTCTCAAAGCCAAGGCTTGTGAACAACTACTGAAATTCTGAAGTTTCACTGTGCCCAGGCAACTATAACAATAGAGTTTCCAATTTTGAACAGTCACTACATGTGTATACATGGTACTAAATGCTTTACGTCAATTAAAATGAATTCCCCAAAACTTTCTAGTTAAGTACAATAATTATGTCAGACAGATTTCTGTTGAAAAAAAAAAAACTGAGCCTCAGAAAACTTTAAACAAATTGACCAAGTTTGAAAGACGGTTAAGGTTTCAACCTAGGTGGCCTTGACTTCAAATCTCATGCTATTTTAACTTTATAAAGTACCATACTTGGTGCCTTGCTATACAACAACGATTATGATCTATCCCTGGTGTACAGAGGATTACAGTCAAGTAAGGATCATTTCCCTTTGAGAGTATAAGAGAATGCGTGGAGGAAGTGATACTGGAGCCTCGTCTCTATGTAAGGCTAGAATTTACATTGTCAGAGACGAAGGGCATTGCAAACAGCTAACAAACTCTGGAGGACTAACGATATGAATGAACTCTGACACCTCGTAACCCGTGTTAGACACAACTCGGTGATTCAGGGCGTGCCTCCGGAAGGTGAGGAGAATCCCACCTTTCCTGAGGCCCAGTTCAACCGGAAGTCCACTCACCGGACTCCCGCAGCAGCCCCGCGAGCTTCCACACCACAGAGTCCCGAGAAGCGGTCGTCATGGCCACGGGACGCCGGAGGCGGAGCCTGGGAAAAGAGGAAGCGGAAGAGCCTCAGGTGGGCGGTGGTGCCAAAAACACAGGGTGTCAACGCAAAAGAAAGCGTCGCGTGGACAGAAAAGCAAGAAAGACAAACGAGAAAGAGCGTCCTCCAGGGCGCCCTTTCGAGGAACATAGAGCCTAGCCATCTAGACTGACCCTCCAGTCCCGGCCTCCTACCAGTCCTGCAGCCCGGCGCCTAGATGTGATGGACAGGAAGTCCCGCCCCGGAAGAGAGGTGAGCCGAGGACGACCGGAAGACACGCCTCCGTTACCGGAAGCCACGCCTCAAGACTCGCAAACGTGTCGGAGGGGGCGGGGGAGACGGAGGGGGCTGGGGGGTGCTGGAGGGGGGCCGGTGGGGGCCGGGCATGGCCCAGAGTGGCCCAGAGTAGAGGACCTCCGTCACCTTCCTTCTCACTCTGCTTGGTTCTTGGTGATGCCTAAAATTTGACTCTTGCAGACAGGGAGAAGAAGCAGTTGGGAGAAATGGAATTTTCTGTTAATTAGTAAAAAAACTCATTCAAAGCGAACACTTGTTTTTCAATTAAAAGAAAGGGTGTCCCCTGGAAAGACTTTTTTCGGTAGCTGTTAAAGAACTGAGGCCAGCGTAGGTGACACCTGTGGGGTCTCTTTGTCTCCTTTTTCTTAGTCTTTAAACTTTTTTTCCTTAAGCAATATCAGGCTCTCAGATTAGCCACTGGTAATGCCACATGTGAACCTAGCCCTTTGTTTTTACTGTTT
Source organism: Urocitellus parryii (assembly GCF_045843805.1). Lineage (NCBI taxonomy): Eukaryota > Metazoa > Chordata > Mammalia > Rodentia > Sciuridae > Urocitellus > Urocitellus parryii. Next base: position 266,555,039 of record NC_135531.1, on the reverse strand, counting down.
GGTCTCATCACACCTGAATGGAAAAGTTGTTATCTCGGTTTGAAAATGAGAAAACAGGTTCGGGGAGGCCAGGTTAGTTGCCAAGGTCATTCAATTAGTAACCCATAGCGAAAAGACTGCAAAAGTTTCTTGGTTGCAAGTTTCCATTGTAGCTTTTACTGGGCTTCTGGTCAAATGCTTACGTCAGCTGCTGAACTAGGTTAAGAAAAATGTCTTAACAGAATTTATGGTTTTCTGGAAGGGTTTCTTTTATAACGTGCCCCTTTTCTGCCTAAGAAAATAAAAATGAATTGTAAGTCAGTAGAAAGTAAGAATAGGCTCATATTTATCTTTTTCCTTAATTGCCAAATTTGAAGGATTTGATTTTCTAAAGACAGATATTTGAAATGATAAATATATTCTCCTAAAGGCATTAATTTAGTGTTGTGATCTAAGCCAAAAGCCTAAAAGTTGGTTAAATGAAATAAGTAGAAGTATGTCATGAACAGCAAGCAGAGCAGTTCACAAATACAAAATCGGAGTAATACAATCTATGTTGAATTGTTAATTCCATGACTTGATGATTGTCGTCTCTGTTTATCAGTCACCTGGTACTGGGGAGGGCAGGGGCTCCCTCACTGTAACTGCCAACTCAACCTCTCAGGAAAAAAAAAAAAGATTTGAAGTTCCTAATATTGCAGGAACTGTTTTCCTTCTGGCCTCCCCAGTCCACAGTTATTTTCTGAGAATTGCTCCATTCATAGGGGTAGCAACTGTAGCCAGGTTTGTTCTATATTCCTTTGCTTCCAGACATGTGAAAGTGAAACAGAAGCAAAGAAAGCTGAATTACAGAGGGAAAGAAAAACAGATTTACTGAAAGAAGCAACAGGAGATGAAGTAGTTCTTGTTTCCATCCCCCTGTGAGGCCCACTCCCCTTTCTGGCCTTGGCCTACAGGCAAAGCTTTGGCTGCCTTCCAAAGAATTCTCTTTTTTTTCCCCCCTGCCTAAGTTAGTTTGAGTGTACTTCTGTAAATTGTTACCATAAGAACCTTGATGAAGACAAAATTCTTCTAAAAATTAGTCAAAAGGAAAAAGAAAACCTTGTTTACTATGTCAGCCCCCCAGAAATACATATACATTTTATATGTAAAATATTTCGAGAGTATGCCAGAGCTATATGAAGAAAACAAGAGAACTCAAAGGACATAAAAATGACCTAAACAAACGAAGAGATCATGTCCTGATGGGAAAATTTGATATTACAATGATGTCAATTCAGTGCAATTTCAATCCCTATCCCAGTGGGATGATTTTTAGAAGTTGATGAGTTGATTCTAAAATTCATTTGGAAGACTAAACACATGAGTGCGGCCAAGAAACTTTGAAGAAAAACAACAAAACATGAGGCTCTAGTAAGGGCCTTGTGCTACAAGATAGCAAAATGTCTTATAAAGTCAGAGTGACCAAAGCAGTGCAGTAATGACAAAGAAATAGACAAATATTAATAAATCAGTGAGACACAACACAGAAGCAACCATGATTACAAGGGATTTTTTTTTTTTACTGTACATGATAAAATTGACTTCAAATCAATGGGATAATAATAACCTATTCAATAGTTTTGAAACAATAGCTGTCCATCCAGAAAAAGCTGTTTCTTCCCTTACATCCTGCACATTAGATTCCAGAAAGATTAAAGAAACAGTTTTTTTTTTTTTTTAATTAAATCTATGAGGGCTGAGATTGCGGCTTAGCAGTTGAGCACTCACCTTGAACATGTGAGGCCCTGGGTTCAATCCTCAGCACCGCATAAACATAAATAAACAAAGGTATTGTCTCCAACTATAACTAAAAAAGGATAAAAAAATTAAAAATTAAATCTAAGCACTCTTTAAAAGTTTGAAACTCAAATTTACTTCTTATATTATCTTTATCTTAAAAAGTTATATAATGCCACTTTTTAAAAACTTGTTATTAGATAATAGCATTGCATAATTTATTACCATACATTAAATTATTTTCTCTAAGAAATGTCTTGATATCACACCCTTAACTTGAAAGTATTCTTCTGAGTTTTCGTCCCCAAGAGTAATATGCCACCTAAAATCAGAAATGTGAAACTGGTCCTTCTAAGTACATAATTAAGACCTCTCAGCCCAGGTGTGGATCTATGCCTCATCTCCCTCCCCTTCCACTCCCGTGTTGAATGAGAACCCTTTTGTGGGTAGCTTCTTTGCCACCCTAAGCTCTCTGGAGTAGCCTTTGCAAATGCTTTTAAGAAAAGGGATAAGCCCAGAGCAGGAGTGCACACCTTATAATCCCAGCAACTCAAGAGGCTGAGGCAGAAGGATAGTAAGTTTGACACTAGCCTCAGCAACCTAGCAAGACCTTGTCTCTAAAAATTAAAGGGGCTTGGGGTGTATCTCAGTGGTTAAAAGACCCTGGATTCAATCCTCAGTTAAAAAACAGAAAAGAAAAAGGAGTAAGGAAAGGCATTCAGGTCGTAGGCTTAAGCTGCTGGCATGAAAAGAAAGATAAAATGGTATTTTCATACAAGAATGAGGGTCATCTACAGGAGAATACAGACCTCAGAACCCGCTTATTTCTGATACGATGAAGCATGCAACACCCGGGACTGTTGTCTACAGAGTAAGAGAAGTCATAGTTCATCTTTAGGACTTGAGTCTTTGTCCTGACCTTCATCCTCTGATGCTACAGCCTCCAAGAGATCAGATGTCTGAGACCTAAAGATTCCTCCAAAATATGAATTTCATACTTAGATTAGGATTGAGGAGAGTAAATTGGATAATCTATTTGTTTCATCAACTTTCTGTCTTCATGTAGTGGGAAAGGCAGATGGATCAAAAAGAATGTCCTCCACAAATAGATTTTGGTGAAAGAGTTTGTGCTAGAGAAGAGTCCCTGTGTCCAGCATCTTCAGCCCCAGGATTGATCAGTCAGAGGCAGTCCTCTCTAGATGAGTTACCACACTGTGTCTCTTGGCTATGCTACCAGACCTGACCACAAAGGACTGGCATAGGAATTGAGCCAGCCACCCAAATCAAACATAAAGAACCTAGCAGCAGCATTGGAGGAGGTCTGGCCTGAGAACTCAGCTTTAGACCATCACCAATCTTGCTTACCAGAGGCTGGTTCCTGGAGAGACTGGACTGAGCTTGAGACAGACAGAGAGCCAGAAAGGCAGAAGTCAATCTCAATTCCAAATCTGAGAAGTTCGGGCCTGAGAATGGCTGAGAAGGAAGGAAAAAAAAAAAAAAGCCACAGTATGGGAACCTAGTATCAGCTCTGGTCTCCCAGCCTGGGAGCCCCCCAGCCTTGCAGCCTCGAAGTTCTGGATAAAATAAGCAGAGGGATTCCTTGAGGGAACCTGAGAGTTCCTTAATTTACTTCACTGTTTATCCTGGAAATCCATGGAATCTTCTGAGTAGAGGGTAAAGAAGGACTACAGAAAGACCAGGACTAGGTACTTAATTCAGTACATGGGAAGGAAAAGGAGAGATGAAGGCTACATTATTTCCTGTTCAAACGGGTCTGAAAAGAGCAGAAACTTGGGAGGAAATATGGGTGGAGGCAGCTGTGGAGAAGGGAGGAAAGGAAAGCAGACAGAATCAGAGAGAAGTAGGAAAAGACCATTTCAGGCGTAGCCCGCCAAAGGCCTGTTGGTGAAGCCAAGTACATATATGACGCATGCCTTCCATCTCGACTCTCCCTGAACACAGGCCCAGAGAGAGGAGGGGAGTGGGCCACAGTAAGGGAGCAAGCTGCAAGTGCAATAGCAATGAAACCTGCAATGTGACACATGGCACAATAGTGAAAGAAAAGCAAAATGAGAATATGGCTAAGGGCCTCCTGAAAAAGCTGTTTCTTTGGGAAAGGAGGGAGATAGGAGTTGCTTTGTAATCTCAAAGCAAGAATAAGAACCAGAGTAAGAGCAGCTTTTTGTTCTTTGGTTTGTTCAACAAATATTTGCCCAGCCCTGACTATGTGCTAGACCTTCTTTTAGATTCTAGGTAAATAAAGGTGACAAAGGTATGACCCTTTTCTGAAGAAGCTGGCCTTATAGTGGAAGAGACTATTCTTAACAATCACATGTAAACATTGTATTAGTGCCCTGTTGCTGCTGTAACAAATTATACCAACTTTCAGTTACTTAAAACAACCTATTTTGTACAATTCTAAGGGTCAGAAGGCCAAAATAAGTCTCAGTAGGCCAAAATAAGATGTCACCAAGGCCATGTTCCTTTCTGAAGTCTCCAGGGGGGAATATGTATTCTCGTCTTTTTGAGCTTCAAGTGGCTGCCAGTTTGCTATGGCTGTCAGAGTCATTCCCATAGCACTTTTTTTTTTTAAAGAGAAAGAATTTTTTAATATTTATTTTCTAGTTTTCAGCAGACACAACATCTTTGTTTGTATGTGGTGCTGAGGATCGAACCCAGGCCGCACGCATGCCAGGAGAGCGCGCTACCGCTTGAGCCACATCCCCAGCCCCAATAGCACATGTTTTTGATACTGACTCTTCAGCCTCCCTCTTCAACATTTAAGGACTCTTGTAATTCCATTAGGTTCACCCAGAAAAACCAGGATAATCACTCTATTTTAAGGTCAAATGATTAGCAACCTTAATTCTACCTTCAATTAATTCCCTTGCGAGACATCATAACACATTCACAAGTGCTGAGGATTAGGATGTGGCTAACTTCCATCTAGCACAAACATGAGGCATGTTACAGTAGAGAGAGTTCTGTGGGAGATGGTTCCAGTTCTAGACTGCAAACTGAATACATTCTCTGGCCTCTCCCTTCCATCCCCGATGCTTAGACATTACAGAAAGATGTTTAGAAATAAAAATACATAAATAAATTCATAATCAACCTGGATAAAAAGGAGAACTCTGGGTAGACCAGAAATCACAAAAAATCTCTGAAAGATGAATACAGGTAGATACTGATTAAAGGAAAAAAAAAAACCACAGCCCAAAACCTGCAGAGCCATGTAGTTCCCCAAGAGTAGAAAACTAGGGGCTGGGGATGTGGCTCAAGCGGTAGCGCGCTCGCCTGGCATGCGTGCGGCCCGGGTTCGATCCTCAGCACCACGTACCAACAAAGATGTTGTGTCCGCCGAGAACTAAAAAATAAATATTAAAAAAAATTCTCTCTGTCTCTCTCCTCTCTTACTCTCTCTTTAAAAAAAAAAAAAAAGAGTAGAAAACTGCACCAACAGTACTGCATGCTCAAGGGAGGTGGGTTCCTCTGGAAGCAGGGTACTCAGAGCAACCAATGGGGCACTGTTGTAGTATTTAGGATACTATAACAGACAACGCCAACCGTGTCAACTGCTCCGTGCCCCTGTCTTACTTCCTGGTGCCAAGAAACAATGGCAGGACTCTCTGCCTGAAGATGGGAACAGTGGGTATGAAATTATTAATTATGTGGAGAAAAGGACAGTGTTCCTGGTGGCTGATGAGAGCAAAGGGAAGCACCCACTTCCAGAAGACCAGAGTGCCCCACTCAGCAGTACATCCCATCCCCACTTTTTATTGACAATAGACTATGACACACATTATGGATTATCTCACACCATATTTGCCAAGGAGTATACAAACAGAGAAGGCAAACAGGCTCACAGAGAATCTTAGACAAAAGACACCCCCAACCAATAAGTACCCAACATTTGAAGAAAGTCAACATTTTGAAAGGGAAATATTAGATCCAACATCTCGAAGAACTTTCCCTTAATAAAATTGCTGACTGTGTGTGAACAGGATTTTAGAATAATCGTGAAAGGATATCCTATTCTTTCTTTCTTTCTTTTTTTTTTTTTTGTTGTTATTGTTCTGGGGATTGAACCACTAACCGCTAATCCACATCCCCAGCCCTTTTTTATATTTTATTTAGGGACAGGGTCTCACTAACTTGCTTGCTTAGGGCCTCGCTAAATTGCTGATGCTGGCTTTGAACTCTTGATCCTCCTGCCTCAGCCTCCCCAGCTGCTGAGATTACATACAGTAGGTGTGCACCACCACACCCAGTTCTGTTCATTTTTTTAAGTCTACTGAAAAATGGAATATAATCAGGAAAGAATATTTACTCGATAGTATGATCAGAAAGAGAATAGTTAAAATGTGTGTGGGGGTGACCTGGAAAATTGAGCAAATACACTTGCCTAGCATATAGCACAAGACAAAATATGGAAAGTGCTTTAAAAAAAAAAAGACTAAAATATGCAGAGAGTCAATCTAAAACTTCTGATATCACTTATAGGTTCTGAAGTAGAAAATGGGGAAAAATGTAATAGAAAATGGGGAAAAAGGTAAGATGATGTTATATTCAAATAATTTTTTTAAAAGTCCTGAAATTTAAGAAAAACATGAACCTTCAGTTTGATAGGCCCCATGAAACCAGCATCCATTTGTGAAACTAACATGTAGCTCTACTGTGATACAATTTCATATACCACAGTAAGGAGAAAATCCTGAAAACATCCAATGAAGGAAGAAAAAATAATAGTTGAGCTACAAAAGTCTGGGAATCATATTGAAGCAGAGTCATTCATTGAAGAACAGAAGGTACAAGAAGAAAAGGGAAAAAATTCGAAGTTCAGAGGAAAAATATCTTTGGATTGGAATTATATGAACAATCAGGCCATCATTCCAGTGTGAAAAAATAAAGACCTTTTTTAGTTAGGCAGAAACTCAGAAAGTATCACCTGCAGATATTCTCTGAAATAAATAGTAAAAAGGATGTATCAGCATCAAGAAGAATGGATCCATGAGGGAGAATAAGAGGTAAAAAGTGATGTAAGCAAAGATTTTACAAATCTTTACAAATTTATTAAAATAGGCAGAAAGGATGGAAGAAGAAAGAAAAAAAGAAATAATAAAAGGATAAGAAATTTCATAGACTAAGCTGGATGAGGTGGTACATACTTGTAATCCTAGTGACTCAGGAGGCTGAGGCAGGAGGATTGCAAGTTTGAGGCCAACCTCAGCATCTTAATGAGGCCCTGTCCCAAATTGAAGAATAAAAGGTATTGGTTTTGTAGCTCAGTGGTAAAGTGCCCCTGAGTTGAACCCCCAGGAAAGGAATAAAGTGTCCAAGAAGGAAGGAAGGAAGGATTGCTATCTCCAGAAACTGTTAGAGAACCAGGAATGACACAGGGTTCATCAACGGACAGGAATAATTTCATCTTCTCAGGAATCACATTTGAAGAACATTTGGAGGAACATAGTATGGGGAGGTCTTGAACTAAACTTCTGGAATCCTATATGAAATATGATATGTCAAGAGCTTTGTAATGTTTTGAACAACCAATAAAAAAAATAAATAAATAAACTTCTGGAATCCAAACCCAGATTCTACCACTTACCAGGGATGTGACTCTGGATAGATTATTTAATCTCTCCATGCCTTGGTTTCTCCATCTATGCAATGGGCATAAAATCAGTGACTACTTCATATGATTGCTATGAGCTTTCAGTTGCAATGTGCCTGGTACATATTAAAACTTGATGTATAAATAATAAAATTAACAAACGAAGCTTATTTCTTACTAGAGGGGATTGTTACAGGAATAAAGGTAATAGACTAGAAAATAAAGTTAAAGAAAACTCATAACATAAAGCAAAATAATTGCAGCCCAATACATATAGCATGATACTTATCATTGGGGGAAAAGACATTTTCTACAAGGCACATTTACGTACGCAAACTCATAGAACAATGTAGGGTAGGATACTTGACTCTGTGGAGGGAACTGGAATTAATAGTAATGATCAGGGGCTGGGGTTGTGGCTCAGAGGTAGAGGACTTGTCTAGCATGAGGCACTGGGTTCAATCCTCAGCACCACATAAAAATAAAATAAAAAATATTGTGTACACTTATAACTAAAAAATAAATATTAAAAAAATTGGAATGATTAAGGGGAACCTCAGCTTTATCTTCAGTATTTTAATTGTTACTGTGAGAATGGATCTATGTTACCTATGAAATTTTAAAAAAATTTTTTTTAGTTGTAGTTGGATGCAGTACCTTTATTTTTATTTTTATATGGTGCTGAGGATTGAACCCCGTGCCTTCCACATGTGAGGAGAGCACTCTACCAGTGAGCTACAACCCCAGCCCACTTATAAAACTTTTTTAAAGAAAAACTTTTTTAGAAAATTAAAATTTAAAAAGAATAAAGTTCCAAGAAGCAATGAAAAAGGAAAAACTGGAATCAAGGGAAGAGTCACAGTATAGATATCATCAGAATTGTGTCTTAAAGGAGGCATGGCCTAAGAAAAGGAGCCCTGCTAAAGACAGGGCTACTTGAAAAGACAATGATGTATTTGGGGAATGACCAGGATTAGCATCAACAGAGTCTGGGTATGTGTGTTCGGGTGCTGTCTTAGTCTGTTCCTGCTGCTATAACAAATACCTTCAACGGGGTGACTTGTAGATAGTAGAAATTGAGTTGGAGGTAAAGCTCAGTGGTACTGTGCTTGTCTGACACGTGCAAGGCCCTGGATTTGATCCCTAGAGCTGCATCAGATAAATAATAGAAATTTATTTCTCATAGTTCTAGTCCAAAATCAAGGGGTTGACAAATTCATTGTCTGATGGGGATTTGCTCTGTCCTCTCTATATGGTGTCTTGCTGCTGCATCTTCATGTGGTGGTAGGGAGGGAAGGAAGTATATAAACTCCCTCTCTTGGGTCCTTTCATAGAGGCAGTAATCCCATATAGGGCAAAACCCTCATGACCCAATTACTCCCAAAGACTCACCTCTTAAACCCATCACCTTGGGGGTTAAGTTCCAACATACGAATTTTGGAGGGACACCAACACCCAGGCCATAGCAGGCAGAGAGGAAGAGAAGAATGCGTAAGAAATCAGGCTGCATAGATGGGTTTAGGATAGATTGCCAAAGGCTTCCACACCACACAAAGGAAATTAAACTCTGTTTAAATAGCATCTTAAGTCACCTAAGTGACATGAGCACATAGATGGATCATTTTTAGTCATGTGGAGGATGGACCTCTCCTAGGACTTCTGGAAGCCAACTCTCTGATGCTGGACCAAGTGGTGGATTGATGGGAGCCTAGAGCTACCCAGGGTTACCCTGAACCTTGAATGGAGTTGACCCAGGGAAAGTAGCACCTGCAGGTAAGTAGCATCTTTTGAACCTAGAGTTAAGCCATACCTTAGCCAGTGGTATCTGTGGACTGGTCATGAGCCAATTATCCAGTTATTATCTAATTTGTTTTTTGTCTATGTTGGGTTTCTGTTTAATCTGATTCTGTATTAAAGAGTTTTCACAGAGCAGCACTGGGAACAGGAAGCTTAGCTGAAATCCACTGCTTTGGGATTGGATTCATGGTGAGGAGCAAGGAGAAAAAGATATCTTAGCCACTGTTGGACCCCTCTCAGAGAGGGCGGACACAGCTCTCTGGTTTGCTAAATTAGCAGAATCTAAGGACTCAGAGACTCCAGAAAGCCCAGACCAGTGACCCAGACTGGGATTTTGCCATACAGCAAAATCTGAAGAAAAATCTTAGGGTCCAAACTAGAGTTTGCTAAGTTTAATTTTGTTAAGTAGAACTTTAAAAAAAAAAAAAGTAAAACACCTACTACCTTTCATCTTTATAATATTATAAAAGAAATAACACACACACACACACACACACACACAGAAAAAGTAACTCAGGAATACAGAACAGCCCTTTAAAATGAATACACTTGGCGCTGTGCTTTATTTTGCTGTACTCACTTTTCTTACTTTGCTTCAGACATATAAAAACTTTACTTACAACACCAATCTGCTAACTGACCTAGTGCAGAGTCCTGTGACCCTGAGTAGAATGTCCCCAACCCTCAGAGCTTAGCCACCTCCCTGGGACGGGGAGCTCAGAGACTTAGAGGCCCCAGCATCCTAGGGAAGGGCAGGGAACAGGGATCACAAACAGCCTTGAGGAAAATCCCCCATCCCCCACTGGCCCTGGGCACAAGTAGTTACAATGCTGGTTAGAGATTAAGGGAGATTCCAGAGTGTGAACCGAAGCCCTGCCCCTCCAGTGTGGGGGCAGCAGTGGGGACTCTGTGGACAAAGCCTGGGACTTGTGCTGAAGTATGCAGTGCACTTGTACTGTTCCGGAGGGCCCCTGTGCTGGGGGAACAGCAGCTCCTTCAGGTTTCTGCAGGTGGGGGGAAGGGTGTTAGCACTAGTGTGACCTGTTGAGATTCTTTCCCCTCCATTCCCCATTGTTGGGGCAGACACTTCCTCACCCTTTGACAAATCAGACTCTCAGCACAAATACACGCTGGAGTTATGCAGTCAGTATTAGAATGAGTTTCTAATAGATGGAACATCCCTGCCTCTTACACACACACACACACACACACACACACACACACACTCACAGACTGGATGATGGAACCAATCAGTTGAGAGCCGGAACCCTGGGGTAGATAAGATGGAGAAAATGAGAGCATGACAAAAGCACAGAGGAAGGCCAGAGAAGGGGGTGTCCCTATGCCCAATTCTGGAGGAAGATGGACAATAGGAAACAAACAGGAAAAGGAAAAGATAGGACCTTTGGCACTATGCCCTGTCCTCTCATGGGTACACATCCCCCCGTGGTGGTCTCTGTCTTTCCACCCTTCTGGTGTTAAGTGGTGAGTTAAGGAGTTACCTCAAGGTATATGAGGGGCATCAAGGGAGCCAAAGATTTCAAGAGCCAGAACCCCAGTTCAGCGAGGCCTCATGAAATCGACCTCAGGAGCCAGGGAAAGATTCAAATTCCAGGAACCTCAGCAAAATGAAATTCTTGGGTCTTCATTCTGGTGATGTGACTTCAACATGACACCACCTCTATGCCCTTTTAAACTTCTTTCTGACACCTCCAGCTCATACATCTGTCCCTTTCTTTCCACCCAGCCTCCCAAGAGATCCCAAGATCTGACTAACGAACAGTTTTCTCCATGAGATTCCAAAGACCAGGTTCTGAATCCCCTGACCTTGAGCAGGGCATCCTCAACAAGGGTAGAGAATGGCAGGGGAGGGGTCTTATGGCCACAGTGGATAGAGATACTGAGTATAGCAGTTTCTTTTAGGTGTGGCAGGGCAGGCAGCCTGATTGACATGTCAGCTTGCAAGAGGGCCAATTCTGCCTCCAGAGTGGCTTCCAAGGAGCTTGGGACACCTTTGTAACTTCCCAACAGAAACACACTCAATTGCAGCTCTTAGATCCAAGATCTGTGAGGTCAAGTATGGCTAAGTGACTTGAAATCCTACAATCCCATGCTGTTGGGGCCCAAACCTACCCTACACCAATTCAGCGAAGCCTGAGACTGCATGCCAAGTCATATGCACTGTTCTTTATTATCACATGTTGCCCATAGCGGGGGGGGGGGGGGGAATGGGGAGGGATCCCTCTGGCAGAGAAGTAGAAGAAAGGAGGAAGGGGGAACCATTTATTTTCTGCACTCTGCCCTTCCTCCCAGCTGACAGTGGTAGGGGTTTGGTCACCAGCTTTGGGCTAAGGAAGCGGAACCCCTTAGATACAAGCACAGTGTTGTGTGAGAAGGTTGGGTACTGTCTCGTACTTGAAAGAGTAACCTCCATCTGAGGTGGTACGGACGTGCAGGGGCCTCATGGTTCCTGGGAGGGCAGCGCAGCAAGGCTGGGCCCCTGGCACCAAAGAAAGGGGCTGGACAGGGGTAGGGGGAACCCCAGGGACTGGCAGGGGGAGGTCTGGCGGAGTGGGCAGTCCACAGCCACCATGACAGTAGTGAAAGATGAAGCTGGGAGGATGCACGATCCACCGGTCCCAGCCCAGCTCCTGGAAGGAGATGTTGAGTGCAGCTCTGTGGCAGTAGGCATGGGCAGCAGGTTCCTCTGGAGGCCTCTGTAACAGGCGCAGAGCTGCAGGAGACCAAGGCCAGGGCATTGGGGGAGTGGATCGCCGAGCTCTCTCCCCTCCACTAGGTGGTCTGGCCCGAGTATGGGCCACCAGGAAAGGTGTGGTCTCTGGCCGGGCTGAGCAGGAACAGAGAGGACATCGCAGCAGTAACACCAGGACAGGGTGAGTCAGCAGAGGGAGAGCAGAGGTGTCCAGATGCAATACGGCCCAGCGAGAGGGTGCCTGGCCCAAGGACATGGGCACAGCCGTGGGTCCCCCAGACGACAGTACCAGCAGGCTTAGCAGGGGCCCAGAGCTATTGGAGACCACTGTGTCCTTCTTGTCTAACCCCGTATGGAACCACAGCTGGGCCGAAGTCACCTGTCGGCTGCGTGTGTGGTGGGAAGGCCGGAACACATACGTGAAGACACCTTCCTCAGCCTCCTGGACCAGCCCTCCAACAGCTGGCTGGTCCTCACAGCTGGCACCTGCAAGGGACAGTAGAAAAGAGAGAGGGCAGCCCTGACCAGCAAGACCTGGAACCCTTCTCCCCCCGCCTCATCAGGAGAGATGTGGCTGCCATTCACCAGTGGTAATGTTATGCCATACACTCTGCTGAGGGCCCTCTCAGACCTGGGGCTTCTCCCAAGTCTTGGGAGAACTGAAATAGCCTCCCCATTTTTTCATTTAATTATTAAAGCATTTTAAAAATGTAAAACAGGGCTGGTACAGGGGCACAGTCCTGTAATACCAGCAACTCAGGAGACTGAGGCAAGAAGATTGCCCCGTTGAAGCCAGCCTCAGCAACTTAAGGACATCCCATCTCAAAACGAAAAAAAAAAAAAATATATATATATATATATATATACACATATATATATAATAAAAAGAGCTGGAGATGTAGCTCAGTGGTAAAGGGCCTCTGGGCTCAGAGATATTTCAGAAAAAGAAGGAAAACAATATTAGACTATATTAAACAACATTAGAACTAGAATTAGATTGAAATTACTTGGTTATATATAATAAATACACACATACATACACACCTTATAAATGTTTTAGAAAGCAAGAAAAAGGAAAGACCAAGCATAGAACCAAAATATGAGAATTTCAATCTAGTATGCCCCCTGACCATTGTGGATCATCCTCAGTGAAACAAAATTATATGACAGAAAGAAAAAAAATACAATATAGGGGTTGAGTATAGAATTCAGTTGTAGAGTGCTTGCTTCACATGCATGAGGTCCTGAGTTTAATCCCCAGTACTGCAAAAAAAGAAAAAAAAATACACATACACACACAAAACATCACCAACTTCTCTTTGAGGTAGTTTTTCAATTAATATTCCACAGAGCAATGTGTAAGAGTTTCTGTCAGCTGGGTACAGTGGCACACACATGCAATTCCAGCAGTTCAAGGGGCTGATCCAGGAGGATCCCAAGTTCGAGGCCAGCCTGAGCAACTTAACAAGACCCTGCCTCAAAATAAAAAGGACTGGGATCTGGAGAAGTAACTCAATGATAAAGTGCCCCTGAATTCAATCCCCAGTATCAAAAAAGAAAAGAAAAGTTGGGCTGGGGATGTGGCACAAGCGGTAACACATTCGCCTGGCATGCATGGGGCGCTGGGTTCGATCCTCAGCACCACATAAAAATAAAATAAAGATGTTGTGTCCACCGAAAACTGAAAAATAAATATTAAAAAAAAAAGAAAAGTCCCTATCACTCTCTACCTTCACCAATATTTAGAATTGTTAGACTTTGTTATATTACTCTTTATAACTCTGGGAGTGTCAGAAGCATTATATGAAAAGTTTTTAAAAATAATTCCATTTTTAAAAGATTAATACACACACACACACACACATATAACAGGAAGAAAGGAAAGAAAAAGAAGAGGAGGAGGACTAGGGATGTAACAGAATAGAGGGCTGTCCTTCCCAAGAAAGAGCAGCTGGCATCTTTGCCCCCACATACATTGATGGTAGTAAATAATCACGGGCCAGCCCCAGGCAGTTGGGGCTATACTATTACACAGCTTCTTTCATTATAAATTCATAAAAATTGATCCATTTTGCAGATAAGAAACTGAGGCTTAGAGAGATGAAGTGATTTTTCAACATCTAAATGGCCATACTGGAATTCTGCCTGATTCTAAAGTCATACTTTTCTCCAGTATGCTGCAGGTGGGCTGAAGCCAGGGAGGCAGAGGGTCCTCCGTGAGAAAGTTGGGCCAGATGAGGTGAAAGCACACCCAGAGGAGGGCTTTATTCATTCAGTCAGTAGAATGAGGGGAAACACAAATGGAAGTGAGACAGGAACTCAAGAGAAGGTAGACTAGCTTCCCAACTAATCAATCCTCCTGCCTCCCTGATATCTCTCTTCAAGTCTCAGCTACCTGGAGCTGAAGAAACAAGGCTTGGGCAGGGAGCAGAGGCAGAGTTAAGAGAAAAGATAGCAGGAAGAGCCCAAGCCCAGAGAGCTCTGCCTCTAGATGCCTCCCATGTTCCAGTCACTCTATAAGCTCACCAGCTCACTCAACCCTAAGAGTGGGCATTATTGAGGAGACAGAGGCTCAGGGGACTTTAGTAATTGACCCACTGATGCTAAGCCAGCTGAGTGGCAGGGCTGGGATTCAAACCCAGGTCATCCTGCTCCCAAGCCCATGCAGTACCAGGTGCTTCTCAAAGTCACCTTGCTGGTTCCCCACCCTTGTTACCTGTGGCTGGAAAAAGGATGGCCTGGGAGACATCCTCCTCCTCCGGCTCAGAGCCCCTGCGTGTGAAGCCCCCCACAGCGTGTCTTCTGGGCAGCCGCCTGATTCCAGGACTCCCACCTTCCCCCATCACTGCTGGGGGCCCCAAGGCATCCAAGAACAGGGCCCTCACCTTGGCCAGGACAAGTTCCCTGTCCAGCTCCAGCCCATGGCAGCCCTGCCCACCCTGCGGGGCTAACAGCAAGAGCAGCAGCAGGGGCAGCTGAGGTACCATAGCTCACCTGGCCCTGCCAACGGGGAACCCACACCCTGCCCTGTGTCCTCTCTATCAGGGTCTGCCCAAGGCCTCTGCAACCTCCTCTCCCCATCCCACCACCTGCCCTCTTCTATCCTTCTCACCCCTCTTCCCCAGCCCTTCCCACGCCCTGCAGCCCAAGTCACCCCTGCCCATGGCATTGAGACCTCCTATCTCTGACGCAGAGGTCTGTGGCCCTGAGCCTTATCTCCCACTGGGGCCAAGAATGTGGGAGAGGGGGCTGGGGAGGATGTTCACCCTGAGTGACCTGACCCACACATACAAACCTCTTCCCCCTACACACACACACACACACACACACACACACACACACACTGTCTCACATCTCAGCACCCAGCACAGAGGTGACCTCAGGTGGGACAGAAGCAGCCTGAGAGCTGGGTTTGGCCAGTTTCTGAAAGTGTCTTTTGTCAGAAAGACAGAATGCATCAGCTTCTTTAGCCCCTTTGAGAGCCCTTCAACCAAGCAACTGCTGGGCTAGCCTAAGCGAAGGGTTGGGCTGCAACTAGAACTGGGGCTTGGGTGGGGGGCAGGTGGTCCAGCCTGCTCTATACTTAGCCTGGAGGAGCCAGTCTGGGCCCTTGTCCTCCAGCTGTGTCATCAGAGAATATTTTTGGGATTGGCAGCTGCAGGCGCCTCTGCCACTCAGGCCCAAGCCTGGCGGGCAGTTGGGGACCTGGCGGCTGGAGGTGGGAGGGAGGAGGGGAAAGAGGCCCAGGCCGTGGGAGGGGGCTGGGAAGAGAGCAGGAAGCCAGGCCGCGGGCAGAGGAGGCTGCGGGGCCCCTCGCTGGAAAGGCAAACAGGAAGGACTGCCCCCTAAGCTCTGGGCTGCGGGCCGGGGAGTCTCCGCCGCGCGCCAGAGCTGCTGCTCCAGGCCGAGGGTAAGGAGGCGAGCCGGGAAGGGGTGGACTGGGGCGAGCTCCGCGGTTCCCCAACGCTCCAGCCTTCGGGACTCGCGCTGCTCTCCCGGCCTCGGCGCCACCGCCGTCCGCCCTTCCCCCGCGCCGCGGCGGGCCATCCGCAGCCACCGCGATGAAGGCAGGCTCAGGGGATCAGGGGAGTCCCCCGTGCTTCCTGCGCTTCCCGCGGCCCGTGCGGGTGGTAAGTGGCGCGGAGGCCGAGCTCAAATGCGTGGTCCTGGGGGAGCCGCCGCCCACTGTCGTGTGGGAGAAAGGCGGGCAGCAGCTGGCGGCCTCGGAGCGCCTGAGCTTCCCGGCGGACGGCGCCGAGCATGGCCTGCTGCTGAGCGGCGCGCTGCCCACCGACGCCGGGGTCTACGTGTGCCGCGCTCGTAACGCGGTCGGAGAGGCCTACGCGGCGGCCGCGGTCACCGTACTGGAGCCGCCGGCCCCCGAGCCTGAGCCCCAACCCGCCGAGCACCCGCTGCCGCCTCCCAGAAGCGGGGAGGGCGCCCCCGTGTTCCTGACGGGACCCCGGTCCCAGTGGGTGCTGCGGGGGGAGGAGGTGGTGCTGACGTGCCAGGTGGGGGGCATCCCCGAACCCACGCTGTACTGGGAGAAGGATGGGATGGCCCTGGATGAGGTGTGGGACAGCAGTCACTTCGTGCTGGAGCCCGGCCGCGCCGCGGGTGGCCCGGGGACGAGCCTGGCGCTGCGCATCCTGGCGGCCCGTCTGCCAGACTCGGGCGTCTACGTGTGCCACGCCCGCAACGCGCACGGCCACGCGCAGGCCGGCGCGCTGCTCCAGGTGCACCAGCCCCCCGAGAGCCCGCCGGAGGACCCCGAAGAGGCCCCCGCTCCGGTGGTGGAGCCTCTCAAGTGCGCGCCCAAGACCTTCTGGGTGAACGAGGGCAAGCACGCCAAGTTCCGCTGCTACGTGATGGGCAAGCCTGAGCCTGAGATCGAATGGCACTGGGAGGGCCGTCCCCTGCTTCCTGACCGCCGCCGCCTCATGTACCGCGATCGCGATGGCGGCTTTGTGCTCAAGGTGCTCTACTGCCAGGCCAAGGACCGCGGGCTCTATGTCTGCGCGGCGCGGAACTCTGCTGGCCAAACGCTCAGCGCTGTGCAGCTGCACGTCAAAGGTAGCGCCCTCTGAGCGTTCTGGGGCTGGGGAGGGGCCTCCATCGCCCTCTGAGGTCCTCCTTACTCGTGCTCCCCTTGGTGCCCAAGTCTGGGCGACAGGCGGAAACATTAAATACCAGTTTCCTAACTGACTGCTTCAAACCCCTCAGAGATTTGATTTAGTAGGTTTCCAAGACACTCTGGAATTTCTTAGCCCATTCCAAGGCACTAAGAAATGGTTGATGCACAAACCGCGAGAACCCTAGATCTCTTCTCCAGTGGTTTCCAACCTTTGCTATCTTAGCCCTTCCTCAACTGGATTCCCATTTGTAACTCCAATATGTAAGACAGATATAAGGAACATTTTTATCTGTCTAATCGAATAAGGCTAGGTCTAAACTTACAAGGTTAATCAGTGAGAACAAGGGACTGCAGTATTGAGTGCACACATTTGGAGTGGAGGCTGGATGCATAGTGGGTCTAATCTCTGAACCTGTGGGGAAGGCCCTGATGCTGACATCAAGTAGAGAAACTATTCATTCACTATTCATTCCCATAATTTTTGGCTATTCTTTCATTAAACTGCTCTTTTAAGTTTGAAAAAAGAGGAAGGTGAAGGAGAGAAAATTTGTTTTTCAAACTTGAATCACCAATAATATCTAATGAATGCTTACCTTATTCACAAACAGAAAATTCATACAAAACAAAAACACACCCCATGCTCACACTGGAAGTTAAAGTTCTCTATAATAGGATTTCATCACAACATGAGGGGTTATACCTTCACTGGTTATTACTCAACTTTCTGCTGGGAAAAAAAAAAATGTTGACAAATTCTTCCAAGCCCTGCCTGGCACTCACTCAAGCGTGTGGCACCTGGGCTGTAGCAGTGGTCTCACTGGTACAGCTTTATGTGCAAGAACTTGCCAGGCCAGTGCTGAATTGGAATTTCATCAAGAAAGAAAAGCCCAGAGGGAAGGCAAGAGGAACTTCCCAGAGTGCCATAAAAACCAGCTTCTCCAGCAACCCAAGTTAACCCGCTGGTATTTTCCAGCATCATATGTCTTTTTATATTTTCTCTTTCCTAACTTTTCTTTCTTTCTTTTTACTATATTTTTGAAAATGGTTAGAATACCTTAATAATGAAATTCGACTCGGACCCTGGCAGAATTTGTGAGGTGCCTCTGAGAAGCCTAAGGGATCAGTTTGAAAATCACTGACCTGAGATCTAACTTCTCCCCTTGCTTTTCTCACTTTACAAATAAGGGAACTGAGGCACAGGTCTTGCTCAAGGTGATGTGGCTAGCAAGTGTCAGGGTCAGATGAGAAGGCCATCGTTTGACCTCCCTTCTTATAATTTATGATTTTATGATTCCATATGCCTGCTGTCTCTGGGGAAAGAGCAAAGAACGAGATCTCATGTATGTTCAGGAGCCCGCTTCCCGGGCTGGCCTCTCTCCAGAGCCTTCTCTTGTCTCTCCCCTCTCCGCAGAGCCCCGCCTCCGCTTCACGAGGCCCCTGCAGGATGTGGAGGGCCGGGAGCATGGGATTGCCGTGCTGGAGTGTAAAGTGCCCAACTCCCGCATTCCCACAGCCTGGTTCCGAGAGGACCAGCGGCTGCTGCCCTGCCGCAAGTATGAACAGATTGAAGAGGGCACCGTCAGGCGCCTCATCATCCACAGGCTGAAGGCAGATGATGATGGTGTCTACCTGTGCGAGATGAGAGGCCGGGTGCGCACAGTGGCCAATGTCACAGTTAAAGGTCAGCTGGCCAGTGGGAAGAGGCTGAGGCTGAGGCTGTGGCCGGCAGGTGCCTAGCCCTGGGCTGATGGCTTGCCGTGCACATCTCAGGGCCCATACTGAAGAGGCTGCCCCGGAAGCTTGATGTGCTGGAGGGAGAGAACGCCGTGCTGCTGGTGGAGACGCGAGAGGCCGGGGTTGAGGGGCGCTGGAGCCGTGATGGGGAGGAGCTGCCAGCCACCTGCCAGAGCAGTTCTGGTCACATGCACGCCCTGGTCCTTCCAGGGGTCACCCGAGAAGAAGCTGGCGAGGTCACCTTCAGCCTAGGCAACTCCCGTACCACCACTCTGCTCAGAGTCAAATGTGAGGACATGAAGGCCTCTGCCCAGGAAGGCCAGGGTGGGAGGGTGACCAGACACCAGAGCCTGGGTCAGCAAAGTATATTCAAAGACGTAGGGCTGTGGGAGGCTTGAGCAAGATTGAGTGCAAACCCTGCCCTTGTCTCAGGTGTCAAGCACAATCCTCCAGGACCTCCGGTGCTGGCTGAGATGTTCAAGGGCCACAAGAACACGGTCCTACTGACCTGGAAGCCTCCTGAGCCACCTCCTGAGACCCCCTTTATCTACCGCCTGGAGCGGCAGGAGGTGGGCTCTGAAGACTGGATCCAGTGCTTCAGCATTGAGAAAGCTGGAGCCGTGGAGGTGCCAGGCGACTGTGTGCCCTCGGAGGGTGACTACCGTTTCCGCGTCTGCACAGTTAGCGAACATGGCCGCAGTCCCCACGTCGTGTTCCATGGTTCTGCTCACCTTGGTGAGTCATCCTGCTAGACCCTGCCTGTTAGTGGCTGTACCCCAAGTCATGTCCTCCCATCACCCCTTCGCTCTCTCCCAGCCCTCAGTCCCTGTCCTCAGGGACTGCCAGCCCAGCCCTCTGCTTTCTGGTTTCTTCACTCTGTCCCCTTCTGGTTCTGATGGTCATACTCTGTCCTACCTCAGTGCCCACAGCTCGCCTGGTGGCAGGTCTGGAGGATGTGCAGGTATACGATGGGGAAGATGCTGTCTTCTCCCTTGATCTGTCCACCATCATCCAGGGGACCTGGTTCCTTAATGGGGAAGAACTCAAGGTTAACAAGCCAGAGGGCCAGGTGGAGCCTGGGGCCCTGAGGTACCGAATGGAACAGAAGGGTCTGCAGCACAGACTCATCCTGCAAGCCGTCAAGCACGAGGACAGTGGGGCCCTGGTTGGCTTCAGCTGCCCTGGTGTACAGGACTCAGCTGCCCTCACCATCCAAGGTTGGTGCTGGCGGGGCCCCCCAAAGGGCAGACAGGGTCAAGACACGGAAGTCCTGTTGGCCAAATACAGCAAATACTGTTCCCCTTTCTCACAGGCTAAGAAGCTCATATTGAGAGGTCAGAGGCCAATAGGCCAATTTCAACCTGTGTGCAACATACAGGGCATTCATTTTCTCTATAGCATCACATCCCAATTCTCCAGAGTGTTTTATGCTTTATAGAAATCTGTCACTTTTGTCATATCATTTGGAAGGCATGGACCCTGACCTTTAGTTCCTGACTGCTTCCTGCTCCATCATAGCAGTCTCCCTATGTGCCAGGGCCAGTCCGAATCCCTTGACATTAATTAACACTATCCTCTTAACAACCCTATGAGATAGTCTCTTTTGTCATCCCCATTTTATAAGTGAGACAGCTGAAGCACAGAGAAGTTAAATAACTTGTTCAGCATCACAGAGCTACTGAATGGTGGTGTTGGATTATGAACCCAAGTAGTTTGGCTCTAGAATCCCCCTATGCCCCCTGTTGAGACAGGGAAGGAGAGAGGATGAGGCATCCCTGAGGAGGACAGTTAGAGTAGAGTGACTGAGAATTCAAGGAACACTCTAGTGTTTGCCATCTCACCATTACTGGAGTTTGTTAGACCAATCAAGAAATGAGCAGTGCCCAAGTTTGGGCCTCAAGAGGGCCAGCTACCAGCCAGCAAGCTGAGAGCAGGGGAGAAATGAACAGCAGCCAGGATCCAGCACCTCAGAATCGCCTGGAGGGCTGGTTGATAATGCAGACTCCCTGGCCCCTGCAAACTCAGACTTCTAGAATCTGCCTTTGGGGCAGGCTCTCTAGGAATCCTCAAATCACTGCTCTAAAGAGTGAGTATATCAGCCTTTGGTAGTTGGTTTTCTGTTGCCCTAATAGAACCAGATGCTGGCTACTTTAGAAAGAAAAGAGCTTTGCTTCACTGACCATTTTGAAGGCAGAAAGATTGGGCGGCATCATCTCCTTAGTCTCTGGGGAGAGCCCTCTTGACTGAGTCACGAGATGGCAGTGTGTGGAGGATGACAAGTGAATAGATGGCCTTGCTTTGTAACAAGCCACTCGCAAGACCTAACTGGGGTCATGTGAGAACAACATTGATCTCTTCCAAGGATGATGCTCCCAGTGACCTAATTTCCTCTCGATAGGCTCTATCTCTGTAAAGTCCCAGTGCCACCAAGCTGCCATGAACCTTTGGGTCTCCCATTCAAATCATATCCATTTAAATCATAACCACACAAAAATTCAAACTTATATTTTTAAACCCCAATAAATACACAAATGGCAGCTCTCCTCCCAGATGTTCATGCGCACAGTGAGAGGGATGCTGATCTGAGGCACAGCTTGCTGAGGAAACTGAGTGTGGCTATTTGTCCCCATGCAGAGAGCCCAGTGCACATCCTGAGCCCCCAAGACAAGGTGTCACTGACCTTCACGACCTCGGAGCGGGTGGTGCTGACCTGTGAGCTCTCGAGAGTAGACTTCCCAGCAACCTGGTACAAAGATGGGCAGAAAGTGGAGGAGAGCGAGTCGCTGGTGGTGAAGATGGATGGGCGCAGACACCGTCTAATCCTGCCTGAGGCTGAAGTCCGAGACAGCGGCGAGTTTGAATGCAGAACAGAAGGGGTCTCAGCCTTCTTCAGTGTCACTGTCCAAGGTCAGAAACCTACTGGCCTGGGCTCCTCCAGCTGAGGCCAATTCTGGGGCAGGGCAAGCCTTTCCCCCTGGTCTGTCCGCTTGGGGTTCCCTTAGAAGCAGGGCTTAGTGGCCAGGGTGCATATTTTAGATCAGCTGCACTTGCTTCTTTACCCTCTCATCACCTTCTAGCACACTTGACCCCCACATACCCTCTGCTGGATGAGGCGAAAGAACCAAATGCAATTAAGAGTAAAAAGATGGGAGGTAACATTTACTGGGCATCTCACTCTGAGCCTAGTGCCATGGTAGGACTTCAAATATTTACTGTTTGGTTCAATTTTTCACATCTAGATGAGGGGTAATACAATTCCAGTTCACATAAAGGGGCTGAGGCTCAAAGAGGTGATGTGGTTTACCCCATATGTAGCCAGCAAACACCATACACCACACCCAGGACTAGCCTCTGCTTACTACTCCAGGTGGTCAGATCATACAGAAGTGTCGAGTGCCTGGTCCAGTGGTTCTCACCAGACAATCCATGGTCCAACCGCTTCAGGAGCACCCTGGAGGCTTATTATAAATGCACATGTCCAGGCCTCCTGGGCTCTCCAGAGCAAGAACATCCAGGACCTGGGGTCCTCTGTTAACCAAGCCAGCTCTCAGGGAGGGCAGTATGGGAGCACTCGTCCTGCTCATCCTCCCCGCCAACGGGAAATCCTGTTCTCAACACCATTGCCAGGAGATCCTGTGGCCCCTGCCTGAGTGCCCCCCCATGGCAGGGAACTCACTACTGTTAGCCTTTTGTCACTATAACAAATAATTATAATTATTAACTTAATTAACTTACAAAGAGAAAAGGTTTATTTTGGTTCACGTTGGTGGAGGTTCCAGTCCAAGATCAGGGACCCATTACTTTGAGCCTCAGCTAGAAGTGCTAGTGACAGTGGCCAACTGCTCACCTCATGGCCAGAAAGCAAAGGAAAGGAAGAGGCTGGGGTTCCACAGGCCCCTTGAAGGGCATGCCCTCAATGACCTCCTGCTTGGCACCTCCTCCTATAGGTCCACAGCATCTCCAAAAGTGCCACCCTGGGACCAAGTCTTTGCACATGGAACTTTGAAGGCACAACCATATCAAACATAGTACTACCCATATGAGCAGCTAGTTCCCACCAGTTAAGCCACTCTCCTCCTCTTGCCCCTCCTGGGGACTTTATTGTGAAGGAAGTAGCAAGCTCAGCCAGTGTGGCTTGTGACAATGACCTCCCTCCTGCCTAGACAAATGTGGATACCACTGTGTGAACTCTATGATTTTTTTCCTCCATGTCCCCACCCAGCTACCTCTGATCCTCTGGGAACCAAAAGATCTCTCAAGGGCCATATGATCTTTGTCATGGCCTCGCCTGCCATGCTATCAAGAATCCATATCATTGTCCCTGAAACTCCTACACAGTAGCTTTAAGCACTTCTCAATGTCTTTGCATGCAGAGACAGTACCTCCTGACATGAGACCAGTTTGGACTCCTGTCTCCTATGTGTGTGTGTGTGTGTGATCCATCTCTTTTCCCCACCCCAGATCCCCCAGTGCATATCGTGGACCCCCAAGAGCATGTGTTTGTACATGCCATAACCTCTGAGTGTGTCATGCTGACCTGTGAGGTGGACCGAGAGGACGCCCCCGTGCGCTGGTACAAGGATGGGCAGGAGGTGGAGGAGAGTGACTTCGTGGTACTGGAGAATGAGGGACCCCATCATCGCCTGGTGCTGCCTGCCGCCCAGCCCCCTGACGGGGGCGAGTTTCAGTGTGTCGCTGGAGAGGAGCGTGCTTACTTCACTGTCACCATCACAGGTGGGGGACCAGCAGCAGCAGCAGCTGTCATACTCCTGTATCTTGCTGATCAGACTCCCTCCCGTTCTCCACCAGGGCCTAGCCATAGTCTGGAAGTGTGTTGTCACGATCACATTGGTCCTGGCTACCTGTCACCAGGAAAGCCCTGCCTTCTCCATTGTCCTGGAGACCCCACCAAGGGGAATCTTTGGGGACAGTAACTATACTGCAGGGCCAGGGGTCTCAGGAACAAGAAGGTCAAAAGATCCCAGAGCCCTGCAGGTGACCCCAGCTCTACCTGGAGGCCCGACCCTCCTCTCCCCCATTCCCCATTCCACCCTTCATACAGCCCTGTCCCAACCCAGGAATACGGAGTTTGTACACCAAAGCCTGGAATGTTTTGGTAACTGCACTTTTGTCCCCCTGACCATGACAGCTATCTTTGGGGGACCATGTGTCTCTAGCTGCTTACAGCTAAAAGTCCTTCTTGTTCAACACATGGTCTGCTTTCCAGGACATAGGGAAGAGGCTTGGATCAGGGAGGGCAGCAGGCACAGCTGCCCCAGCCCCTCATGCGCATTGGTGGCTGTCCCTGTTCCCCAGATGTCTCCTCATGGATTGTGTACCCCAGCGGCAAAGTGTATGTAGCAGCTGTGCGCCTGGAGCGCGTGGTACTGACCTGTGAGCTGTGCCGGCCCTGGGCTGAGGTGCGCTGGACCAAGGATGGTGAGGAGGTGGTAGAGAGCCCAGCGCTGCTTCTGCAGAAGGAGGACACTGTCCGCCGCCTGGTGCTACCTGCTGTCCAGCTTGAGGACTCCGGCGAGTACTTGTGTGAAATTGATGACGAATCTGCCTCCTTCACTGTCACAGTCACAGGTGTGGGTCCACCCCAACTCCCCAGAGTGACCAGAGAACAGTCCTGACCCATGGGGGAAATGGCTGAATGTCCTGTTGCTTGTGTGCACATGGGAGGAGGAAGGCCTGGGCGCGGGTGCATGCACCAGGGTCCCTGCAGGGAAGAGCCCAGGATGCCCCATTCCAGTGAACAGGCCCTTCCCCAGTACAAGGCCAGGACTAGTTGTATTCCACCAGCTCATTGATTAAGCACTGTCTCTGGGCCAGGTGCCAGGAGTAATTGGTGAGTGATACAGATACAGTCCCTGTCCTTGGGGAGCTGCCAGTCTAGCTGGGGAGGCAGCTGTTAACCAGGGGTCGCAAACGGGCAGTCCCTGGGACCCTGGGCAGCCCACAGGTGTGTTTTGTTTGGCCTGCAGAGTCTTACCAAAGTCAGGACAGTTCAAATAACAATCCGGAGTTATGCGTCCTCTTGAAAAGGCCGAAGACCCGGCGGCTCTGGTCCCGCTTCCCCCCTTGGCGACGATCTGCTGGTGCTGAATAGCCCCATAGTACCGGGGCCCCCATTCCTCTGCCCACCCTCCCTGCCATTCCTTTTTGCCTCTCCCCAGACCGCTTCAGCCCCTGACCTAAGGTTCCTGGCCCTTGTGGGCATTTGCATTTGCGACCCCTGTGTTAAACCAATAAACACGCAAATAAACATACAGCGACACCTTGTGATAAGTGCGGTGAGGGAAGAGGGCTTGAGAGCAGAGAGGAGAGGCAAGGAGGGCCTTGGAGGAAGTCGCCACTCCACACATAGGGCCAGTCCTGGGCTGGGCTCCCAACATTTAGCACCTCTTAGAAAACTGAGTCTGACCTCCTGGCATGCACAGCCTGGCAGGAAAGCCAGACATGTCAGAGAGCGGGTAGCCCAGGGTCGCCATAGGAATCCCAAGGTTACAAGCTACTCGCCCGGTAAGGGCAGCAAGCAGGGTCTTTAGAACTGATAGGAGAGTTGAGTGGGGATGGGGGTGGGCAGAGAACAATCTAGACAAGAAAAACACAGGATAACTGTGGAAGTCATACTGGTTCCATGCAGGAGACTTTGGGCTGCAGCTCACAGCGCCAATTCCAGTGTGCATGTGTGGAGGGTGGTGATGTTTAGGAAGCTGTAGGTGACAGAAGATGGCTGCCCTGGAGAGACCATCCCACTGCTGGTACTGTCCTGTTCCCCTGTCCCTTGCCATGTCCTAGGAGCCATGCCTAGCCCAGCTGAGCTGCTTAGGGCGCCCTGCTCCCTGCACCCCAGTCAGCTGAGCATGGCACACCAAGCCCACAGTGCCAGTGAGGCCTTGTGCAGGCGTTCTAGCCTATGTCCATTCACTTTCACTCTCTCCTTTCCCCGGCCCTGGCCAAATATAATGGCCACAGCCACCCTAATTTCAGCCTGCACTTGGGCTTCCCACAAAACACCAGGCTATTCACACAAACACCACCTCAGCTCCAGGCCAAAGTGAATCAAGTCGCACACCAAGTTCAAGTCCCAGGGCTGTTCAGGTCTCATTACTGCACCCCGCCCTTACAACCACTGCCCCCATCACGTCCTGCACCCCACAGGCAGCCACCCTCTGCTATCTACTGGCCTCCATGGGCCCCGGACAACCAGCCTGCATCCTCCAGTCTCTGTAAGCAAGCCCACGTAGGAAGGTGGGTTGCCTGAGCTCCAGCCAGCAGTCCCTATGGAGGCCGAGGGCTGGTCCGCGCTTTGGATACGACTGCCCATGCGCACACCACGCCCGGAAGCTAGCAGTTCCCCACCCCTGCCACAAGGGGGCAAAAGGCACTAAAATCATGCCGACTTGAAGATCCTGAGGGAACAAGGGCGCTAAGGGATGTGAATAGGCTTCGTCTCATTGCACTGGTCACTTCCAATAGTGAAATGGCTTCCTTTCAGTGGAGGAGTCACCAGCACTTGGAGATGAGCTCTCAGGATTAGCACGTAGCAACCCTGAGAACTCTTAGGTGTTGGCAACTATCATGCACAAATGCAAAAAGTGTTACTTAGTTCCTTCAAGCCCAGGTGTGGAATCCCCATAGCTGCCTGCAGAGTGTGTGCCTCCCTTGAACAAATGGTGCTTCTTCCTTATGCCTTTGAGTACCTGTAACCAGCTATGAGTTTAAGAAAATTGCTTTATCACTCTGCACCTTAGTTCCCTCATCTGGGAAATGGAAACCTCACGCTGTGAGGTTTAAAGTGTAATGTGCTAAGGACTGTTCCTGGAATCTTAGGAGGTAGTATAAAAGTGTTTGTATTTCAGATCCACCACCTCTTATTCAAAATTCTAAAAAAAAAAAAAAAAAAAAAAAAAAATTAAAAAAACTCTTAAAAACTAAAGGCTTTCTGTAAGTTTGGTATGCAAACTCATTTCAGTGAATCCTGAATTTAATTGCTGTGAATCCATTTATACTCTTTAATTATCCATTAGAGTAAGTGTATTTGTATATTTGCATTTATAAGATATGAATATATCTTTTCATATATCCTACTGAAGGTGAATACATGTTACATTGCAGAAATGTTGATGTGGTTGGTTATGGGGAGAGGCCCCCAGCAGAGGCTGAGGATATGTGGTATATGAGAAATACACCATTTCTAAAATCCAAATCCTTATGAATTCTGGAACTTCTCTGGTGCCAGAGATTACAAGAGCAGATCCTGGACCTATTGTTTTTTATTATTCTACTCATTATTCTTATTATCATATGGGCAAGAGGGCTTCATGCTGCCAGATACCTCCAGGGAGGCCGACAGCCTGTGGTTGCCCCACTTTGCAGAACCCCCCGTGAGGATCATATACCCTCGGGATGAGGTGACCTTGATCGCCGTGAGCTTGGAGTGTGTGGTGCTGATGTGTGAGCTGTCTCGAGAGGACGCCCCAGTGCGCTGGTACAAGGATGGCCTGGAGGTGGAGGAGAGCGAGGCCTTGGTTCTGGAGAGTGATGGCCGCTACCGCCGCCTGGTGCTGCCCGCTGCCCAGCCTGCGGACGGAGGCGAGTTTGTGTGCGATGTTGGAGATGACTCAGCCTTCTTCACGGTCACTGTCACAGGTGAGCAGATTCTGGGGCACCCAGGGCAGTAGGAACTAAGGGATAGATACACTCAACTATCCTGAATTCTTGTATCTTAGGGACTCCCCAGCCTCCTCATTCTCAGAGCCCTGCTCTCCAAAGTCAAGTTGAGAAGGGACTGCAGGTGTGGTGAAAGGAATCCCAGCAGTTAGAACCATTCATTCATTCATTCAGTCAGTCAATAAATATTTACTGAGTGGCTACTATGTGCTTGGCACTGTTCTAGGTGCTGAACCAATGAGACAAAACCTCCTATCTTACATTCTAGTGAGGGCACACAAACAGGTGGTGCTAAATATACCAGAGGCAAAGTAGGGGAAGGAGAGGGAAGTGAGGGGGGAAGAAGGAGGGGGTATGTTGAGGTTGGTTCTGGGTGTGGATCCATCTACATCTTCTGTCTGTGGGACACTGGACAAGTCACTTTCCTCTGTGGAGACCTCAGATCCTCATCTATACAGTGCAGTGGTCCAGAGTAGCTAAGGAATGAGCTGCAGGTGCTCAGCACAGTGTCTGGCACACAGCAAGTGCCCCCTGGGTTGTGCTGCAAGTGGAGAGGGCTTATTTTCTGGTGGGCAAGGCAGGGAGAAGCCCACTGGCTGAGCCCCATGCCCCTACCTCCGCTCACCCACCAGCCCCACCAGAGAGGATCGTGCATCCAGCAGCCCGTTCTCTGGATCTGCAGTTTGGAGCTCCAGGGCGCGTGGAGCTGCGCTGTGAGGTGGCCCCTGCGGGGTCCCAGGTGCGCTGGTACAAGGACGGCCTGGAGGTGGAAGTCTCAGATGCCCTGCAGCTGGGTGCTGAGGGGCCTGCCCGCATCCTCACCCTGCCCCATGCCCAGCCTGAGGATGCCGGGGAGTATGTGTGTGAGACCCGCGATGAGGCCGTCACCTTCAACGTCAGCCTCGCTGGTGGGTGCTCCCAGCCATCCTGGGGCAGGGAGGAGAGGCGGACGGGGGCTCATCCTCTTCTCTCTTTGTGCAGAGCTTCCTGTGCAGTTCCTTGCTCCAGAGGCAGCCCCCAGCCCACTCTGTGTGGCCCCTGGGGAGCCAGTGCTGCTGAGTTGTGAGCTGTCCCGGGCTAGTGCCCCTGTGTTCTGGAGCCACAACGGGAGGCCTGTGCAGGAGGGCCAGGGCCTAGAGCTCCAAGCCGAGGGTCCCCGCCGTGTCCTCTGCATCCGGGCTGCAGACCTAACCCATGCAGGTGTCTACACCTGCCAGACCGGGACTGCCCCAGAGGCCCCAAGCCTCAGCTTCACCGTCCAGGTGGCTGGTGAGTGGAACGTGGGCAAAAAACCTGAGTAGCAAGCATCCCAAAATGCATGGGCCTCCTGCTCTGCTAGCACCCCTCGTCCACCCCGTGCCCACCCGTTGCTCCTTTCCCATCATGCCTCCCTCTCCCCTTCTTACTGCCCTAGAGCCTCTCCTTCCCGGTGACCCCCAGCTCTGACCCCACAGAGCCCCCTGTGCGGGTGGTGACCCCTGAGGCGGCCCAGACGAGGGTTCGAAGCACCCCAGGCGGGGACCTGGAGCTGGTGGTGCACCTCTCCGGGCCGGGGGGCCCTGCGCGTTGGTACAAGGACGGGGAGCGACTGGCGAGCCAGGGGCGGGTACAGCTGGAGCAGGCCGGGGCCAGGCAGGTGCTGCGGGTGCGGGGGGCACGGAGCGGGGACGCTGGGGAATACCTGTGCGACGTACCCCAGGACAGCCGCATCTTCCTCGTCAGCGTGGAAGGTAACAGTGTACCCCTCACGCTTTTTGGCCCTGGCAACCCAAGGACCACTTCCTGTTATTTTGGACCCTTTTCATGTCCCACCCCACCTCGAGGCCTCTGCGCCCACCAGTGTGTGCGTGACCGTTAGCTTGGAGAGGACACAGGGCTCCCTGGTGGCCAAGAGCAGCGGCTCTGGAGTCAACCCACCTCTGCTCCCCCATTGTGTTGAGCCAAGTAGCTCAACCTCTCTGAGCCCCAGCTCTTCAACTAGGGGGAGTGCTTGTCCTCTAGGGTTGCTGTGACAGTTAATGCTATCAATACGATCGATCCATGGTAGGTGATTTATTATTACTCTAGAGTGGGGGCAGGCACCAGGCTGGGATTGAGAGGACCTGGCTAAAAGGAGTGAGTGGCAGGGAGCTGACGCCTGCCCTCTGGGCCAACCCTGACCAACACAATAGGTCCTCAGCAAAGATGTGCTGACTAGTGGGGAGGGGAGGCAGGGGTGAAAGGAGAGGAGGGGAAACCCCAGCCAGCTCACTGCCCCACCGCCCTCCAGAGCCACCTCCAGTGAAGCTTCTCTCTGAGCTGACGCCATTAACGGTCCACGAGGGCGACGACGCCACGTTCCAGTGCGAAGTCTCACCGCCAGATGCAGAAGTCACCTGGCTACGCAATGGGGCCGTCGTCACTCCAGGGCCCCAGCTGGAGATAGCCCGGAGCGGCTCAAGCCACTCCCTGACTGTGCGAGGCTGCAAGCTCGAGGACTCCGGGACAGTGACTGCACGGGCGGGGAGCACCGTCACAAGTGCCCGGCTGCATGTCCGAGGTTTGTGTCCCCCTGCCCTGGCCCCAGCAGCCTGCTGCTCCTGCCTGGGGAGGGACCCAGCGAGGCCCCAGCCTCGGGCCCCAGCTGCTCCATGGCCGCCCCTCTTCTGCCCCGCAGAGACGGAGCTGCTGTTCCTGCGGCGGCTGCAGGACGTGCGCGCCCAGGAAGGCCAGGACGTGTGCCTGGAGGTGGAGACCGGCCGGGTGGGCGCCGCGGGGGCCGTTCGCTGGCTGCGAGGCGGGGAGCCCCTCCCGCTCGACTCCCGCCTGGCCCTGGCCCAGGACGGCCACGTCCACCGCCTCTTCATCCACGGCGTCGTGCTCGCCGACCAGGGCACCTACGGCTGCGAGAGCCACCACGATCGCACCCTGGCCAGGCTCAGTGTGAGGCGTGAGTGCCCCGTCCTCTCCTAATGCATCACCCACCCCATGACGCTGCCTCTGCTGGCCGTCCTAGAGCCCCTGAGACCCCCACCAAAGTGCCCCTTGCCGCTGAGGAAAGTCGGCCCTGGCCATCCTAGTCCAGGGGTGCAAACTGAAGCAGCTTGCCCAAAGCAAAACTTCTTTTTTCTAACGTTTTCTATTTACCTCAGAAGCCCATATGGCTTTTGCATTCCATTTCATATACCCAAGGTGGCTTTGCTATACACATAAATATTATATTTCAAAAAGATTCTCTGTGTTTAACTTAGTCACATGCCCCAGGGACACACATGCCCATTTAAGAACCTGGGGTGGCTGACAAATAGCACTTTCCACTCCTTAACCTCAGCTGGAGCTCTATTAGCTGTGTGACTTCACTCAAGTTACTTAATTTCTCTGAGCCAAATCTCCTGAAAAGGGGGGCTGAACTCTATCTTTAGGGTCTTTAAGAACATTAACTGAGATAACATAAGAAATGCTCACCCAGAGCTTAGTGAATGGTTATTGTTGGTGATAATGTTCTCTTCTAATTCAATCATCACAATAAATTCATGTTTCAATGTTATTCATCTTGTACAATTGGAGAAACTGGGGCCCAGAGAAGTCAAGCAG
Source organism: Urocitellus parryii (assembly GCF_045843805.1). Classification (NCBI taxonomy): domain Eukaryota; kingdom Metazoa; phylum Chordata; class Mammalia; order Rodentia; family Sciuridae; genus Urocitellus; species Urocitellus parryii. The sequence continues at coordinate 266,524,037 of NC_135531.1, read as the reverse complement.
TTTGCCTGAGACCACACAGTACACAAACTTGGCAGAGCTAGGTTCCAGTCCCAGTGGATCTGACTTCAAATCTCCTGCTCTTTCTAGTATCACAGCATTCCTCACCCAGACTCCTCAACCCTCTTAACCACACCTCACCAGATTCCAGTGTCCTCCTTTCCTAAACCCAGTATGCTCCCCTCCCCCATGTCCAGCCAGTTGTGCTCCCTTCTTGTCCCCATCCCCATTCTTGAGTCTGTAGCCAGAGCCGCAGATTGGGTGCTGGAGACTGTGGGTAGAGCCAAGGGGTGAGTAAGCCTCTGTGGCCCCTGCCCAGATCTGGAGCTGGCGTCCATCCCATCCCCATCTCCCCATACCAGCGCGGCAGCTGAGAGTCCTGCAGCCTCTGGAAGATGTGACAGTCATCGAGGGGGGCAACGCCACCTTCCAGCTGCGGCTGTCCCAGGAGGGTGTGATTGGGGAGTGGGCCCGGGGTGGAGTCCGGCTGCAGCCGGGGCCCAAGTGCCACATTCATGCGGAGGGCCACACTCACCGTCTGGCACTCAGTGGCCTGGGCCTGGCAGACTCGGGCTGTGTCTCCTTCACGGTGGATTCCCTGCGCTGTGCTGCCAGACTCACTGTGAGAGGTGCGGCTGATCGCCTGCGTGTGACCTCTGATCCTACTTACTACCTGTGTGGCCTCCACTGACCCTGCCTGTCCCCGTGTGGCCCTCACCGACCTACCTTGTACAGTGTGACTCCTCTGCTCCTTCCATTCCCGTGTGGCCCCACTGCCCCAGCCAGTGAGCTGAGCTCCCCACCTTGAGCATGGCCATGCCAGTGTGGTCCCTGTTGTCTGCCTGCCTGAAAATAGCCCCACTGATCACACCTGTCTCCTGAGGCCCTTCTGCCTGAGGCCACTCAATTCCTCTGATCTGCTGACTGTACCTAAGGGTGATTCCACTAGCAACCTTGCTGGAAAGCCCCCATTTTTTGCTTCCAGACCAATGTGTTCCCCACTGACCACACATAGATTACTATAGGGTCCTCCACTGCCCAGTGTCTGCTGCTATCCAACTCAGCCAAGCATGGACTCCCCCACTAACCATGCCTATAGGTGAATTCATGGACACCTCTGTTCCAGTCTCCTCCAATCCCCTCTATCTCCCAGCCATGTCCCCTACTGACCACCTTAAATTGTGTCTTCCAGCTAGTAACTCTCACCCATTGACCCTATCACTCTGCTGTGCCCCCAATGACCAGCATCCCCCTTAAACTACCTGCACCTGCATGTCCCCCACTCAGTGGCCTTCACTCATCAATTTGTGCTGGACACTGACCCCTTATGCCCACATGTGTCCTCTTTGTCCCTGAAAGCTGGGTCATCTTGCCCTTACCCATGATCCTTGTGCACTGTCCTCCCTTTCCCACTCAGAGGTCCCAGTGACCATTGTGCAGGGGCCACAGGACCTAGAGGTGACAGAGGGAGACACAGCTACATTCGAGTGCGAGCTTTCCCAGGCCTTGGCTGATGTTACCTGGGAGAAGGTCAGAGCCCAGCCCAAGTGCAAACCTTGTCTGCATAACCACAATAACGATAACGGAAACAACTAATACCCACTGAGTGTGCCTGGCACTGCACTAAGATTGACATTACATTGAGGCCTTTAGTCTTCAAAACCTTTACTTTTTAAAACCTCAGGGGTAGGCCTTTTTTCCAGTGTTTGTTGCCTAGGGAGAAACTGAGCTAAGGAGATGAATTTACTTGCCCAAAGGCAGACAAAAGGGCTAGAGCCATAATAGAATCCAGATTTACCTAATTCTAGAATCCCCGCACATTCCCCATGTGATCTGGTTTCCTGAACCTGTGGTGCCCCTTCTGGGCCCTAATGTCTCTAAAGGGTTACACCTTTCAAAGAGGCTCTTGGTGAAGCCCGACCCTAGCTTGGGAACTTGGGCACAAGTAAACTCGCCTCCAGACTACTTGGCAACGACAGAGGGCGCCGCCCTCCAGAGCCGCGGTTTCCAGTACCCAGGTGAGCTCGGCCCGACTCTGCAACTCCGCCCCTAGGACCGGCGCGCGCTCACCCCCAGCCCCCGGCTCCGGCTCCAGGCCCTCGGGACGCGCCGCCTTCTCCAGCTGCGGCGCTGCAGTTCCTCGGACGCCGGGACCTACAGCTGTGTGGTGGGGACGGCCCAGGCCGGGCCGGTTCGTCTGATCGTGCGCGGTGTGTACAGGGCAGAGCGGTGGCTGGGCGCTCGACGGGCACTGGGACCGCTGACTGTTCTTTCCCCAGGGCCGACCCCGGGGGGCCTCAGAGAGGGGGCGTGGCGTGGGTGTGGCCGGGCACCTCCCCTTCCACTCAACCCCTCCTCCCGCCCCGCTCTGCCCCAGAGCGCACAGTGTCGGTGCTTTCCGAGCTCCAGTCTGTGCGCGCCCGCGAAGGCGACGGCGCCACGTTCGAGTGTACGGTGTCAGAGACCGAGACCACCGGGCGCTGGGAGCTCAGAGGCCGCCCGCTAAAACCCGAAGGCCGCGTCCGCATCCGACAGGAAGGTCTGTCCGCCTTTCTACCCTCTCTGACCTGCAGCCCCGCCCCAGGTTAGACAGACCCGCCCACCACGATAAGCTCCGCCTCTAGCTCGAATAGGCCCCGCCCCACCAGACAAACCGGCTTTCCAGGACTTTTCTCCGCCCCCAGCTCTGAGTCCGGTTCGCTCCGCTTCCCGCTCCGCATCCCAAGGAACACCTTCCTAGTCCGAACCCACCCCGGGCCTTCTCTATCCCCACCCTCTCCCCTGAACCCTCCCCAGAGGCGGATCCGGCCTTGCTAGCTCCCCCCATCACCCCCAGGGAAGAAACACATTCTGGTGCTGAGCGAGCTGCGAGTCGAGGACGCGGGTGAAGTCCGCTTCCAGGCGGGACCCGCCCAGTCCTTGGCTCTGCTGGAGGTGGAGGGTAAGCTACTGAGGCGGGGCGACAGGGAAGGGGGCATCACCTCCGCTCTGGGACTGAGGGACTGGCGGCTGGTCCCAGTAACGCTGCCTCCCCTCTCTCTTCGAGGGCGCTCTTGGGGCGGATCACAGAGGGCAACGCGTTTCCTGGGGTAGAAGAGACTGTGGATTGGGGATGCAGAGGAATGGACTGTGGCACGAAGGGCTGATGCCTGGAGTGGAAGCCACGGGGAGGGATGCTGCGTGTCTCCTCCTGGGCCATGGGTGTTTCTATTAACTTAAGCTCCTGCCCGCCCCGCCACCCGCTCCCAGCATTGCCTCTCCAGATATGCCGCCGCCCCCCTCGCGAGAAGACTGTTCTTGCCGGCCGCCGGGCGGTGCTGGAGGTGACCGTGTCCCGCTCCAGGGGCCACGTGTGCTGGTTGCGGGAGGGGGTCGAGCTGTGCCCAGGAGACAAGTATGAGATGCGCAGCCACGGCCCCACCCACAGCCTGGTTATCCATAACGTGAGACCAGAGGACCAGGGCACTTACTGCTGCCAGGCCGGCCAGGACAGTGCCAACACATGCCTGCTGGTAGAGGGTGAGTAAAGCCCACTGGGCAGAGGTCAGAGGGGCAGGCCTTCGGACCAGGCCGGCAGGCCAGGCAAGAGGGGGCGCTTTGGAGCTGCTGGGCTGAGACACCCTATGAAAGGTTTTCCAGGACTTGAGAAAGGTTCTTAGCAGGGGTGTGTTGGATCTGGAGGTGGGGGAGGGGTGCGATAGATCACACCCAGGACCGAGGGGAGGGAGCCCTGATTCCTTAACAAGAGTGGCTTGGTTCAGAGCCAGTGTCCCCAGCTTCCTACTCCTCCTCTGTCAGGCTTCTCTTTACCCCCTCCTGCCTCTGGACCCTGTTTGGCTCTCCTGAACACCCCATTTTTTTTTTTACCAGTTCCTCTCTTTTCCCACTTACCCACCAAAAGCTGTACTGACCTCACCCTTCCTGCTCTCTGCTGGGCTGGCTTTTGCCTCTCTAAGCAAGTTCAACATCAACAGAGGGCTCCCAAGCTAGCTTCATTTCCTCCTCTGCTATGTAGGAGATGCCTTGCCAGTCTAACCCAAATTCCTGCATTCCCTGTACATGCCCTGCTCTGCCCCACCCTCAATGACCCCACCTCCCTGCCCCCATGACAACCTCCACAGAGGCTGTGAAAGGGTGGGGCACAGGCGGGGGTCCAGCTGTCCCTGGGTGGGTGCCCAGGCTCTGCCAGGGAGGAGGAAGGCAGCCTCTTCTCCCCCAGCCCCACTCGGTGTCATTCCTCTGCAGGTGACTAGCAGGACCCAACCAGGCAAGGCAGGTGCCCTCGGACAGCTTGAAAAGCATGTGCCCTTACACAGGGCTGGGTGGGGTGATGGGAACCAGAGGTGTTGGGAAACAATAAAAGTGCTGTAGCTCATTTTCTTGCCTCTCTGTGTGCCATAGGAGGACAGACCTTGCCTGCAGCCCCTGTAGTAAGTGGCACAGGGCCCAAGGCTGCAGTGCTTCCAGCTTGGCCCACAGAAGTGCCAGCCACTGAAGACCACCACTCCTGGCAGAGGCCATGCAGTTTGGCACATTTATAAAAGATTGTAAAACAGGGCGGGGTGGGGAGAGACAGAAGCATGAGGTGTCCAGGGTGGCATGACAGACACCAGACATGCACCGTGCATTTAAGCCCCTCTTCCTCCACCCTCCCAACCCAGCCCAGAGCACCACCCCCACCCCCATCCCCTGACACTGCCCTCAGGCACATGGCTTTGCAGAGGCCAGAGGACCAGGGTGAAGGGCGCTGTAGTCTGCCCTGTAGACAAGGACAGGAACCTTAGATGAGTGGTTGGGAGGCGGAGTGATGAGGGAGAAGATGGCCTCCTTCGTGTAGACATGCAGGAGAGTGGTCCATGGGACCCCAGCAGTAGGAGAGGAAGTGGGGCCAGCCCTAGAGAAGCCCTACCAATCAGAAATCTAAGGCAAGGGTCCCAATGTCCCCTCCAAGCCTACCGCCTCACACACACACATACATGGGTGACACACTCACAACCCTGAGCACACCCCAGTGGGGCTCACACCCCGAGTCCCCCAGGAATCCCTTGGGAGCTTGGGAGGGGACTTTCCCCTCAGGCCAGGCTTAGCCTGAGATAGATCTTCCTTCTAGTGGCCAGGCCAGTCCTCTCCAGGGAGGCGAGAGGGACAGCCGAAGGCCGTGGGGCCAGGCGGCCTGGGTGGTGGTCTGGCAAGCCTCCCCAAGCTGGCAGAGCTGGTGACTGCAGAGTCTAGACAAGTAGAGATACAGCTATACTCGCACTGGGGGTCCTGAGCAGGCTGTCAGTGGTCCGCGGGACCCATACTCATAGTCGGCATCCGTAGGTGAGGCCATGAAGGAGCTCAGGGAGCTCCCAGTCTGCCGGTCCCGGAAGCTCTGGATGTAGCTCTGTGGGGGAATATACACAGGGGTGAGAGTCCTGATGGAGACGCTTGTCTTGAAATCACTTCTCTCTGTCCTTCCACAAGCCTTATACTCCCCTAGACTGCCCATACCCAGAGTGTCCAGCCCTGAAAACCCACCACATATCACTTAAAATCCACATTTAGGACCTTTCTCCTGGCACCAGAGCTGTATCCATCCCACCCTTGGTTCAGGGGTTCTATTGGACAAACACCAGACCTTCAAGACAGTGACCAGCCCTGGGGAATCATACTTAGACAGAGTCTACACATTCCCTTCTCCTCCATTCAGACTGGAGGGGCTCAAGGTGCTCACCGGGGAAAGGACATCTCCATTGAAACGTTTGATGGGCACTGGCCTGCGTCGATAAGCAGGGTCAGGGGGCCCAGGCCTTGGAGGAGCCCGGGGACCTCTGGGGGGAGCCCGAGGGGGTCTCTTCTTCCTCCGCTTCTCCTTGCGCTCTTCCTGCTGCCGAATTCGCATCAGCTGCACACGCCTTCGCTGCCGGCTGATGACCACTGTGGAGGTATGGGCAGAGCAGGGTCTCAGAGCCCACATGCCTCTTCTCCAAGCCCTCCCCTTTCTTCCCACCTGAGGTTTCAGTCTTTCAGATTCTCCTTATCTGTTATTTCCTACCACTACCCTGTCACTTCCTTTCCTTGTCACCCCCTCCAGATAGGACTTCCTGCAGTTACTTTCTTCCAATGGTCTTTATGTAAGATTCTTAGACTTCTAGGTACACCCTTCATGGCTGCTGTCCCTCTCCCAATCCTGAGCCACAGGTGACTCTCCCAGGCCAGACACTACCATCTTTCAACTAGACAGCCATGCTGCTTTCTCACTAAGGCTTGTCTCCTTCCAGGGCTTTCTACACTTAGCAGCAGAACAAGCATCTTGAACACTAAGTTACATTATATTCTTCCTCACTTTAAACCCTCCAATAGGAACTCACTGCCCTTCTAATAAAATCCAGAGTTCTCCTCATAGCCCAGAAGACCCACATCATCAGCCCAACTCCAAAACCTCACCTTCCACACTCCAGCCCTCTTGCTCAAATACACCCAGCTTGTTCCTTCTCAGGCCCCTGCCCTTGTTGTTCCCACTTCTCTAGCTCCTGGCATGGCTTGCCCCTTATACTTTAGGTTTCTCCTTACATGTCACCTCTTCTAAATAGCCTTTTCTGGCCACCTTAACTATAATCACTTCTTGTGTATCTCCTTCATATCACTCTGTACAACCAGAATTATCTTGTTGGTCTGCTTGTTTATTATCTCTCACCTGCCCTGGATTACACAGGTAAGGGCAGGAAACTTTTCTTTTTTCTTTTTCTTTTCTTTTCTTTCTTTTTTTTTTTTTGTTGTTGTTTTGTGATGCTGGGGATCAAACCCAGCGTCTTTGTAGTTGGGCAAGCACTCTTATCACTGAGCTATACCCCATCCCTCCTTTCTCTTTTACCTCTGCTATATTCTCCAGTACCTAGAATGGGGCTGACACAGAACCAATGCTCCATACATTGTTGTGGAATGAATAGTGGCTCATGGTCCCATCCTCCCAGACCCTGAGCTGGGAGCTCTGTAACCCCATTGAGGCCTTGTCCACAGTCCCTCAGCCCCCCACCCAACCCAAGCAGTCCCCTCTTCCCAGGCCCACCCTGGCCTCTGCCCTCTCACCTTCAGTGTGGGAGTCCCCCTCTGCCGTCACCCGCCACTGCACCAGAACGCCCATCAGGCTGAGCAGGGGCCAGAGTGCCAGCAAGGCCCAGCTCCGCCAGCAGAGGGGAGGCACCGGTGTGGCCCGCAGTCTTTCCACCACGTAGCGCCCCAGCAGCAGTAGCTCAGCAAAGTAGTCAGCAGCCGTGGCGATGAGTGCAGCACCAGTCACTGCGGTGGCCAAGGTGGTGAGTGGGCGGGGCCAGCGCAGCGTGAGCAGGGCACAGAGCAGGCCTCCCCCTAGCAGTAGCCCCAGTGGGCCCCACACTGAGCCAGGCTGGTAGTAGGGTGCAGAGCCCAGCAGGGCGGCAGCGGCGAGCAGCAGACCGAGCAGCAGCCCCACCAGGAAGAGGCCTACACTGCGCACCAGCATGGCCACCAGCCCGCAGAGCAGCCCAATGCCCAGTGCAATGCCTGCACTCGCCCCAGCACTCAGTTGTGTCTCCAGCACCCGCTCTCGGTAGCACAGCAGGAAGATGACCACTGAGCCAAACAGCAGCCCAGTGAGGAAGAGTACTGCCTTGAAGCAGCGGTAACCTAGAGGGGAACAGAGGCCAGTGAGGGGCCAAAACGAGTCACTGAGCTAGAGGAGGAATTCAGAGGGGTCAGGGACGTGGGAGCACAGTAGAATCGGTGATAAGGACACTAAGATCAGAGAATTGGGAATTACTGGGGTCATGAGGGCATCAGTGATGGAGTCATAGATCATTGACGTCATGAGTGAATTAGTAATGGGACATTGTAGTATTTGGGATCATACGGCTTAGAGAAATAAGTCATTGGGGCCACAAGGGGATCAGCAATAGAGTCACTGGGGTCTTTGGAGAGGAATTGTTCAAAGATGAGTAATACAGGAATCAGAACATGAGAGATGGGATCACACTGCTTCAGAAAGGTGAGATCTTTGAAGGGTCACAGGGCTTCAGAGACAAAGCATCATTGGAAGGTGACAAAGAGGACAGAGGTAGGTTATTTGGAGAGGAGTTCCAAAAGATAAGATCTTTGTAGGTCCCTGGGGTGGGAGTGGGGGTCAGGGGGATTGACAGAACTGTAATCATTGGGACTATTAAAGGGTTTCTGAGAGATAGGAACACTGAGACCAGACAAATGGGATCACTGAGATCACAGTGTGGGGAGGGGTGATCCACTAATGGGGATACAGGGATCAGAGAGAGAGGAATAACCAGGGATCAGATCTAAGAGTCATTGAGGGACTCAGAATGATGCAAGGTAATGAGACAGCTGGGAAGATGGTCATTAGGGCTTTTAATGGGTAGTAGGAAATCAAAGAGGAGTACAGGGTGAAATAACAATTGTGGGGTTTCAGAAGAAAAGGAGGTTATAGGGCCATTAAGCCCATTAGCAGTACCTGAAAGAGTGAGGGAGGTGTAGATCCTGAACAGGTGGGAAGATGGAAGTCATAGATGGGGGTCAAGGAAGTCAAGGAGACCCATAGAGAACAATAATAAAGAAGAGATTCAGTTCCAACAATGAGAGTAGGTATCAGAGTTCAGAAGGTTCTGGGGTCAGAGAGAGGAGTAGGGCTTAGACAAGGTCTCAGAGTCTAGGAAGAGAAGTAGGACATCAGGGCAACCCAGGAAAAGGAACATGAGGCCACACTGAGCACCTCGCAGAGGGAGTGGGTGTGGATAGTGGAAGGGGTGAGTTGATAACAGACTTTTTGGAGGCCCAGAACATGTTCTGAACCTTTGTGGGGAGTATTTCCTCCTGTAGTTATTCAGCCCAGGGTTTGGAGGGGAGAAGGGGAGGGGCCATCTGATTCCCACTCCATCTGTCTACCCATATTAGAGGCTGCAGAGAGAAGTCTTGCCACACCTCTGCCTAAACCTACCAGCCTCCTTTGTGCCCACTGGTTCCAGTAACTTATAATCATCCTTCCTGAGGCTTTCTTGGGGTCCCTACCTGCTTTTCTTTTTTGAAATCCTGTAATTATTGCTGTAGAACCACCAGACACTTACTCTAGGCTGCCACTAGCCCATGTGACAACTTTGTGAAAATTAGAAAAAGGTGTCCTGTTCTCTAGGAAGGGAGCTTTGTGCCAATGCCTCAAGTTTGGCAAGTGGAGCATGAGCTGGATTTCAGCCCCTTTTGCCTACTCAACTGAGCTCCCTTTTGCAATACCCAACCTATACAACTTTTCACAGCATTCCTGATTACTGGAGCCTGCCTTGTAGGCGATCTCCATGTGTGTGACTACCATCCAGCCCACTCTAATATGTATCACAAGTGTGACTATTCTAGGAGTCTCTCCCCCATCATGCAATATGCCCTGTTGTAAGGGACCATGTTTAATCACCTTGCTAAGTGTTTTCTGTGCCTCCCTAGTATATGACCCAAACTCCTCTCCACTACAATAGCTATTTATTAGGTGCCTACTAGTTCTTTTAACAAGTCTATGTGAGACAAATACCATCGTTCCCTTTGTTACAGAGAAAACTGAGGCTCAGACAAGGCATTACAATTAGTACACAGCCAGGTTCAAAGTCAAGCATGCCTTATTCAAAAACCGGTGTTCCCTAGAATCTAGAGTCTAGATGATCTATAAACATGTGTGAAATGAAAGGAGGGATTCTGGAGAAGATTTGAGAAGCCACAGGAAAAGAACTGGGGGAAGCAGTGGGGAACCCAGGTGAGGAATGAGAGGGATCTCACCAAAGAAGCAGTAGACGACTCCAAACAAACAGCACATGATGCAGACGAGGGCCGGCAGTGCCTGGTATCTGCGCTCCAGGGGCTGTTCACAAGGTGCACCCCAGAAGACATCATCTGGCTCAGGGGGCAGCAGCTGGAATCGTAGTGTCTCCACAGTGCCCGGCATAGTGCTGGGAATGGAAGGGGGTCCCTCCCAGATCAACCTGACAGATAGGAAGTTGAGGTCAAGGAAGAGTCCTGGGTACTCCTAGGATGAGGGTGGGAGTGGGAGAACTCAGCAAGGACAAGGTGGACAAAGGAATGGTGCCCATTTCATGCAGCTCGGGAAGCATCCTGGAGTGGGGAGCAAAGACAAAGGGAAACAAAAGTGCCTGACTAGAGGAGGCTGGGATGAAATTAAAAGTGGGACTGGGGAGTGGGTATGAGGGCAGTTTGCAGTCGGTGAGGAGGCAGCCAGGAGACCCGTTTGTGGGAGGCTAAATCTGGGATTGTCCAAGATCTACCTGGGCTGGAGGCGACCTGGGCTTCTGAGCGAAAGAGGCTGTGCAGGGGCCGGAGGGGCCGGGGTTGCGTGGTGCCAGAGGATCCAACTGACTGGGGTCTAGGGAAAGTCCGGCGTGCGGGGAAGGGGGCTGCTGGGCCGGAGACACCGGTCTCTGCGCGGCGGCGTCGCCGCTCCACCTCCAACACCGGCTGGCACTCCAGTCCCGCCGCGTTCAGGGACTCAGGCCGGACCCGGGGACAGAGAAAAGAACAGGAGTAGGGGCTCGGGCTGCCCCAGAGCCGCGGCCCCATGCCCTGAGCCCGCCCGCGGCCTTTGGTGCTGATGGACAGCTCCGGCCCTCTACTCCTGACGTCACTCAGGGCGCACCATCCAAGCAGGGGCGGGCTGCTTCTGACGTCACCCGGGACGCACCAACCACGCCAGGGGGAGATAGGGGACTCCGCCCCCGGCGTCTCCCTCTCCGGCATTGAGGAGGGGGCACTTCCGGGGGTCCTTCCCCTTTAACCTCCCCCTTCTCCTCCCTCTCCGGTAGCTGAAGCCTGAGACCCCACCCCGGGGGCGGGGCCCTCGCAGTGACACGTCGGACAGCGGCTGCAGCGGCCGGAGCTCCCGCGCCAAGCGCAACTGGAGGGAGATTGAAGCATTGCGCTGGAGATTCGGCTCGGGCCGCTGGCTCTGCCCGGCGGGGAGGGAGCGGGCCCGCCCGCTGGGCCCGGGCCCTCCGGATCCGCCCCCTCCCCGGTACCGCCCCCTTGGAGCCTCCTGGGGCTGCTCTGGGGCTGCGCCGGGGCCGGGGGCCCGCGGTCCGGGCGCCATGCGGGCATCGCTGCTGCTGTCGGTGCTGCGGCCCGCTGGGCCCGTGGCTGTGGGCATTTCCCTGGGATTCACCCTGAGCCTGCTCAGCGTCACCTGGGTGGAGGAGCCGTGCGGCCCAGGGCCGCCGCAACCCGGAGACTCTGAGCTGCCGCCTCACGGCAACACCAACGCGGCTCGCCGACCCAACTCAGTGCAGCCGGGAGCAGAGCGCGAGAGGCCCGGGGCCGGCGCAGAGAACTGGGAGCCCCGTGTCTTGCCCTACCACCCGGCACAGCCCGGCCAGGCCGCCAAGAAGGCCGTCAGGTAGTGATCAGCCCTGCCTGCCCCACCCCCGGGCACCGGCCTGGAAGCGCGCGCGGGGGAGGCCGCCGGAGGCCGGGTCAGGCTCCGGAAGGAAGGGGCTGGCCGGCCAGGAAGTCTTTGGGCCCAGATAACTTCCGATGGCCCTGCTTTCCTGGAACCCTGGGGCCGGTTTGAGGTCCTCTCTGGGCCCCAGCCCGATGTGAGCTGAACTTACCCGCTCCTGTCCTAAGCTGGCTCCACGCAATGGTCCCCCAAATGACCTCTTAGCTCCTCGGCTGGGCTATTGGGGTTGGATAAATCACTAATATATAGGATGAGTGTATAAAGAGAGGGAAAGAGAAAAAAAATTAGATTTACCTGTATCTTATTCCTGATGGGTTACAAGGACCATCTTGGGGTGAGATGGGGAGCGAGGAATGTACTCATTAATGTCCTTGCTTGTGGGTTGAAATCATTTCTCCTGAGTAACACTGGGCTCAAATTCCAATTCTGCAATTTACCTTCTGCCTTACAAAGGTGCATTACTGTCCTAGTTTGCCCTTACCCAGAACACACTCTATACACCCCTGTGCCACATATTCCTTTACATCATTCATGTGATGTGCTTGTGATATTACAAAGTATTATATAGAAATAAGTATATACATGGTGTGTCAAGCATTTGGCTAAGTGCTTTAAATGGCAGCTATCCCTTTACATCCCCTTTTAAAGAGGGTTAAGGTTAAATAGCGTGCTCCAGGACCAAACTGCTAAGTAGTAAAATCAGGAATCGAGAGCCACGATATATCTCTTATATCTGCATGGATATTGCCATTCCCAAATGCAAAGTATAGTGGGTAAGACGTGTTTCACTTAGAAAGATGTGCTATTCTTATCCTATTCATAGGCGATGGAACAGGCCCAAAGAAGGTATGGTCTGCTGGAGCCTGTGTATGCCCTGGTGTCTTTTTCTATAATCCTGTACTGTCTCTTCCCCCAGGACCCGCTACATCAGCACGGAATTGGGCATCAGGCAGAGGCTGCTTGTGGCGGTGCTGACCTCACAGGCCACATTGCCCACTCTGGGCGTGGCTGTGAACCGCACACTGGGACACCGGCTAGAGCGTGTGGTGTTCTTGACTGGGTCACGGGGCCGCCGGACACCCACTGGCATGGCTGTGGTGACGCTAGGCGAGGAGCGGCCCATCGGGCACCTGCACCTGGCACTACGCCACCTGCTGGAGCAGCACGGAGACGACTTTGACTGGTTCTTCCTAGTGCCTGACACCACCTACACTGAGGCGCATGGACTGACTCGCCTAACTGGCAGCCTCAGCCTGGCCTCCGCTACCCACCTCTATCTCGGCCGACCCCAGGATTTCATCGGTGGAGAGCCCGTCCCCGGCCGCTACTGCCACGGTGGCTTTGGGGTGCTGCTGTCCCGCACACTACTACAGCAGCTGCGCCCCCACCTGGAAGGCTGCCGCAATGACATAGTCAGTGCACGCCCAGACGAGTGGCTGGGACGTTGCATCCTGGATGCTACTGGAGTGGGCTGCACAGGCGACCACGAGGTGGGAAGATAAGCTTGTACACTTCCCACTGAGAGGCAAAAGTGTGGTGGTGATACAGGCTTTGGTGTTCATGCCAATTCTGTCATTTTCTGTCCTTGTGACTCTGGGTACATAACTAAATCTGAGTGTCAGTATTCTCATACATGCCAATGGAAATAATTATTGCCCAGGATTGTTATAAGGATTAAAGAAAATAAGGCAACCTTTCACACAGTAGGTGTTCAATGTTAGTTATTTTATTTGAACCCCTGGGCAGCTCTGACATGGTTGTATGTCCAGTTCACAGGTGAGCTGGCAGAGGCCAAGGTCACTCAAGCTCAGTGGGTCACAGTATACTCCAACCCACAGAAATCTGACTCCAAGCCTACAGTTGGTTGTAAGATGAGGAGATGAGACACTCTGAGACAAGGGTGAAGATAATTCATTATTCTTCCTTTCCTTAGAGGGTACACTATAGCTATCTGGAGCTGAGCTCTGGGGAGCCTGTGCAGGAGGGAGACCCTCGCTTCCGAAGTGCCCTGACAGCCCACCCTGTGCATGACCCTGTGCACATGTACCAGCTGCACAAGGCCTTTGCTCGAGCTGAGCTGGAACGCACGTACCAGGAGATCCAGGAGTTGCAGGTATGGTCTGGGTTTGGAGGTGTGGGGGAAGGGTGTGGGACAAACAAGGCCTAAAGTCTCAGATCCCAGGGAATATAAAATTAGAGCCCGAATCACAGAACAAGCTTGTTTCCCAGTCCTTGTCTGTTTCCACATTCTCAGAGGAGCCTCCAGAACCCCTCCCCACCTTGTAACTGTTAGGCTGCAGAAAGAATATGTGCGGGCCCTGGATGGGCAGAGTTGTGTAGAGGACTGGGGGTCCAGCCTGAGTGGCATCTGCCACCTACCCAGCCCCCCTACTGTGTGCTGGTGCTAGGGTCTCTGCCTTGCTCATGGCCTGTTTCTCTGGCTCAGTGGGAGATCCAGAACACCAGCCGTCTGGCTGCTGATGGAGAGCGGGCGGCTGCCTGGCCTGTGGGCATCCCAGCACCATCCCGCCCCATGTCACGCTTTGAGGTCCTACGCTGGGACTACTTCACAGAGCAGCATGCCTTCTCCTGTGCTGATGGCTCACCCCGCTGCCCACTGCGTGGGGCTGACCGGGCTGATGTGGCTGACGTTCTGGGGGCAGCTCTGGAGGAGCTCAACCGCCGTTACCACCCAGCCCTACGCCTCCAGAAGCAGCAGCTGGTTAATGGTTACCGTCGCTTTGATCCGGCCAGGGGAATGGAGTACACACTGGACTTGCAGCTTGAGGCACTGACTCCCCAGGGTGGCCGCAGGCCCCTCACCCGCAGGGTGCAGCTGCTCCGACCACTGAGCCGTGTGGAGATCTTGCCCGTGCCCTATGTCACTGAGGCCTCCCGTCTCACTGTGCTGCTGCCCCTGGCTGCGACCGAACGTGACCTGGCCCCTGGCTTCCTGGAGGCCTTTGCTACTGCAGCATTGGAGCCTGGAGATGCAGCAGCCCTGACGCTGCTGCTACTGTATGAACCACGACAGGCCCAGCGGGCAGCCCATGCAGATGTCTTTGCACCTGTCAAGGCCCACGTGGCAGAGCTGGAGCGGCGTTTCCCTGGTGCCCGGGTGCCCTGGCTCAGTGTGCAGACAGCCGCCCCCTCCCCACTACGCCTCATGGATCTGCTCTCCAAGAAGCACCCGCTGGACACACTGTTCCTGCTGGCCGGGCCAGACACAGTGCTCACACCTGACTTCCTGAACCGCTGCCGCATGCATGCCATCTCTGGCTGGCAGGCTTTCTTTCCCATGCACTTTCAGGCCTTCCACCCAGCTGTGGCTCCACCACAGGGGCCTGGGCCACCAGAATTGGGCCGTGACACAGGCCGCTTCGATCGCCAGGCAGCCAGCGAGGCCTGCTTCTACAACTCCGACTATGTGACCGCCCGAGGGAGGCTGGCGGCAGCCTCAGAGCAGGAGGAGGAGCTGCTGGAGAGCCTGGATGTGTATGAGCTCTTTCTGCGCTACTCCAGCCTGCACGTACTGCGTGCGGTGGAGCCAGCACTCCTGCAGCGCTACCGGGCCCAGTCCTGCAGTGCGCGGCTCAGCGAGGACCTATACCATCGCTGCCGCCAGAGCATGCTCGAGGGCCTCGGCTCGCGAACCCAGCTCGCCATGCTGCTCTTTGAACAGGAGCAGGGCAACAGTACCTGACCCCATCCATCATGGGCCCTTGCACCCTGGCGCGGCTGCACCCTGCCCTGCTCTTTCCCAACAACCCACAGCCACCTGCCAGCCTCGCTGGACAGGGCTGGCCAAAACCTCAGACCCCGGGGCAGCCTGCTGGTCCCCTGCTCTGGCTTTGTGGGACCCTGGGCTCAGGAAAACCCTGGGGGAGGCACCCCCAGAGTCACCCCTTCGTGCCCCAAGCCCAGTCTCCCCATGACGCTGCTGATTCAGGCTGTGGCCTCTGTGTATTTATGCCTGACGCCAGCCACATCTCCTGGGGTCTTGTCCTAGGGGCTGGGCTGCAGATGAGTTGGAGACAGGGGGAGCTGAGGGAGGGGGGCATCTCCCACCTTCTCCCTTTTGGACCCCTGATGAAGCTCCCTTAATAAACTGGCTGAATGTGGACTGGTGAATCTGAGTTTTTGAAAGGTAGGGGTTGGAGAAGTGGGGGGTTGATCCTGAGGATGGAGGTGTCTTGTTCTTGCTGGGGACTGCATTTCCTTTTGGGGGACCAAGTCATGAGCATGCCCATCCCAGCCCCAGCCACCGGCCTATGTTAGGTCACACACACACACTCAGAGAATTCTTTATGCTTCTTTATTCCCAATTTTGTTAACACTTTATAAAACCAGCCTGGAGGGAGAGAGGCCTGGGAGGGCTGCCTTCCCACCCCAACCCAAGCTCAGTCAAGCTCTGAAAGGTCTACCCACTCCCTGCGGAGAGGACTTGGGGAGGGGTTGGTGCAAGGGGACTGGGAGCTAGGCCAGACCTGCTGGGCTACCCACTCCCCCTGCCAAGAGGGAAACTGGGCCTGGAGAGGAGGAAGTAGGACTAGCCCAGCACACCTGAGTCCCAGGGACTTGCCCTCTTCTGCTGACATTGGCTCTGGGACCCTGGCTGTCCTGGAATCACCCACCCCTGTAGCCCCACCCACCTTCTACATATGTACCCCACCCCCACCCTGTCTTCCCTAAATATATACAAATGTACAGAGGATTCCACCCTGCAGGGGTGGGCTCCATCTCCACCTCCCTCTCTATTCTTTCCTCCCCCTGCACAGGGGCCTTTGGTCTAGTCCCCAACCCTCCCTGGGCACCAGCCCTGGGGGTGGGGAGACCCTCCTAAAGAGCAGCAGAGGCAAGGATCAGGTGAGAGCAAGAACTGAGTCCTGGCCCTCAGTGAGCACCGCCCGCTCCTCTTAGCCTGTGCTGCCCCCAGGCCTTCTGTTCCAGGAGCAGGAGGAGATAATATTGGGGATCCAGGGAGGGGTTCCAGACTCCTGGGGCTTTTCTAACACAGCACCATCCTAGCAAGCGAAGTCTTCAAAGAGGCCTCCGGGGGGGCCATGGGGGTGGTGGTGGTTGGGGAGCAGGCTGCTGGCGCCCCCACCCTCAGCACAGCCCCGGCTTGGACAGGGACTCTGTAGGATGAAGAGGGAGTAGAACGGGAGGACTCAAGCAACAGCCTTTCCTTGTCCCCTCGGGCCCTTCAGAAATTCTGGGGGGTGGGTGTTAGGTCCTGAAGAGGGCACTGGTTGCAAACTCTGAAGAGCTTGTCCTCACCTGCTCCTTCAGCTCCTGCAGCCCCAAAGTGGAGATGCCTCCAGTGGAGGTTCGCAGGGGCGTCTTAGGCCGCCGCCACACCCGCTTCAGTCGGTCCCAGGACACCTTGAGGGTCAGGGTGGGGTATAGAAGCGGGCTCAGGAAATTTGGTAAAAAGAGGGCTGGCTTATAGGACTTGCTGCCCAGCAACTCCCCAGTAAGATCCCACATCATTCTGGCCAAACCCTTCTGCTTCCTCAGGGCCCTCAGGTCTTCCAGCCAGTCAGGCCCAGCTCCAGCTGACTGCCCAGCCAGACCAGCTCCACTGGGAGCCTGCCCACCCAGCTCCGGGTCTCCCACATCCTTGTTCCCCCACATCCTTGTTCCTGACTCCCTTGCCTCATAGATGTAGTCAAGGATCTCCAGCAGCGTGAGGATGCTGGCCCCAATGAACAGGCCCATCTGTCCCCCGAGGTCTCCTGGAGATCAGGAGGGAAGGGTCAGAGGGAGCAGCTTGGGCTGATCCACCCCATGGGAGTAGGGGCAGGGGCTGGGTCTCACCGAGCAGGGCTGACAGGCCATAGGCTGCTCGCTGCTCCATGGCTTCAGAGGTCAGGGCCTCAAAAAAGACGTCTAAGACCAGGAAGTTCTCCCTGTGGAGAAAGAAAACAGGGTCTCCCTGCAGGGCCACTCTTCCTGAGGAGACAGCTGGCAGGAGCAACTCAGCTCCAGCAGATTCTGATCTGAGTACCCTTTGTGTGCTGGGGAGCTAGTGACCACCCTCTCAGACTCTCAAGGGCCATGAGGGGAGGTAGTCCCCGAGGTATTAGCTTCATATTTTGAATGGTAGGCAAAGGCCCAAGAGACCTCTGAGGCCTGAAGTATTGTCTCCTATCTCTTCAAAATCAGCAGGATCTTCACTTTGCCTCTTCCTTATGCCTCTCTAGAACCTTCAGTGGTCCCCTAGTGCTCATTAGTCTTTCAAGGCTGTCCCCCCTGTGTCTTCTTATCCAGTTTTCTTCTGAGCTTCCCTCCACACAGGCTTCCTGCTGCTCAGGCTTTTCTGGGTACCCACCCCTCTACAGTTCTCCAACTGAGAAGCCTCCCCTCTCTCCCCCAAGGTTCCAACCCAGAGTCCTCAAAGACCAACTCATGCCTCCCCTACTTTCCTTCCCCCATCAGGGTCTGAAAATCAGCATAACAACATCAAATGTGGCTTGTTCCAAATGTGGCATGTAGGTTTTGTATCAGAATCATTTGTACCCACCACCCAGCACTGGGCCTGGCATGTAGACCATGCTTAGTATTTGTTGACTGGCTGCAGGGTACTAGACTCAAGGCTCAGTACAGCCCCTCCCTGTGCCTCTCCCACCCACCCTCTTCTTCTCCGTCAGCATGCAGTTCACTCCCTGTGTATTTAATGGCTCTCGGGTTGCCAGGAAGAAAGACATATAAAAGGTTTTAAAACAATGGAGTCCATGCAACAGCAGGGATATGTACAGGGGGCTATGGGAGCTCAGAGAGGACATTTGGGCCAGGAAGTACTTTCCTAGAGGTGAATACAAGATGGGACTTAAAGGATGGGTAGTCAGAAGAAAAGAATTGTGAACATCATTCCTGGCAGAGAAGATTCATCAAACATGAATATCCAGCCCACTCTCAGTCTCCATAATGTACCAGGCCTGTTGAAGGCAGACTACACACACACACACACACACACACACACACACACACACACAGCCCATAAGTAGGCACATACCGTATGTAGGTCTCATTGCGGTTGTACTTCCTCGCCAGGTACCGGGCTGAGCCCCTGTTGGGGATCCTGACCATGGAGATTTCTTTCCCATAACGGGTCAGGTTGCAGGGGGTAGGGCAGAAGCACGGGCCCTCAGAGCCCCCACCCAGGGAGTCTGCAACACAGAGGTATCAACTGCAGTAGGGGAGAGTGGCCCACAAGCCCACTAGCTGCAGGGAGGAGGCACAGGGGTTGTCCTGAGGCAGGCATGTCCACCCTGAGAGCCAGCCCTGGCACTTCCTAGAGGACACTGGCCAGGAGTTCTTGCTGGACCAGCTTTAGAAAAACCAAGAAGGCAGGTGTAGGAGAACCCACAGCACCCTCCCATAGGTTTATCCCTCTGCTCCCAGCCCCTGGGTCAGGGAGGCCCCATGCTCAGAGGGAGGTCAGAGCCCATCTGCAAAACCAATCAACCACGAGGCCTCAGACACACAAGTAAGTATGGAGAGGATGCTAGGATGGATGGACAGACAGACAACAAAACAAACAGGCAGACAAGATGTGCAAGCTCATTGTGCTGGGGTTTCTCCACACATCCCTTCAGATCTATTCTCCACTCTCCTCTCCCTTGTTCCATCCCCAGGAGGCTGTTTATCAAATGAATCACCTAGACTCCCTTGCCCTCTGGCCTCGGATTGGGCAGGGTCAGAGGACGTGAGGTAGGAGAGGCCAGGGTATGACTTCCTGATTGTCAGACTGTAGGTTGGCAGAGGTTGTGGTTCCCCCTCACCTGCCATCATCATTCTGCCCCAAGTCTCCGTCTGGGTTCCATGGTGCTCCCTTCCTGCCTGCTTTGGACCTGGGAGAGTGAAGGCTCCCTGGTCTCTCTAGTTCTGTGGGCTCTCACCTCCCTTATCCCTGATCACACATCTGTTTCTTCACTGAACACTCTTCAACCACCCCTTGAATGGATGCAGGTGGTGTGGAGGTCAAAGAAGATCTGCATGTGCCAGTCTGCCATGCAGCCTCTCGCCCTGCCCCCCAGGCCCATCCCCCGGGGTCCCATCACTTCTGAATTATTACAATGAGCTGTGGCCAGTGCCCCTGCTTCAAGTCCTATCAGACTCACCTTTGGAAGGTTCAATGGCATTCCTGCCTTGCCTTAAGCCCTCATTGGCTTCTCAGAGCCTCCCCATCCATTCTGTCAGCCCCTTCCTGCTCTGCCTTCAGCCACACTGACCTTTCTGGCCTTTCTGGCAAAGCACACTCTCTGGCCGAAAGCTCTTTAGTGCATACTGTTCCCATCGCCTAAAACATGTCCTTTGCAGCTGGCTGACTCTCATGCACCCTTCAAGCTCAGCTATATTTCACTTCTCCTAGGAATCTTCCCTGCCCTCCTTGGGGCTGCATGACCATCCTTGGGGCCTTGTAGCACCCCCAGGCTCCCTATCCCCACTGTGTCACAGCCCAGGTGGGCTGTAAGCTCATCAAGGGCTGGACTCTTGTTGCACTCCCACCTCTAGCACCCGGAGGAATGTAAAGGTCTGAAGAATGAATGAATCAATCGATGGATGAATGGATGGGTGAGTTGCAAATCAGGCGAAACCTGTGGACAGATGGGGTTGCCTGGCTCACACTGACAGGCAGCAACGTATTCTTCCAGAGACAAGGAGTCATTTTGCTTTCTCAGAGAAGTTGAGCTCATTGGCTGAACCAAGATTGGAAGCCCAGCCCTTCAGTCCCAGTCCTGGGCTCTCTGCAACCTCACCCTGTGCGCATCACTTACCCAAGTGTCTGCACCTGCAGAGGTTCTCAGACACCCCTGAGGTATGGGATAAGGCTCAAGTCCCAGGAAGAATCCTCCAGAGAGAGATTGGGAGAGGAGCCAAGACAAGGAGGGACAGGGTGGACAGAGAGATGAAGATGGTGATGAAGAGGTGGGGGAGAGGGGAGGCAGCACGGACCCAGTGTGTGGTCGGCACACTCGATGTAGATATTTGGCGGGCAGATGGTCTCATTGCCTGAAAGGAGAAAACATTATTTCTGGAATCTACAATCCCTTCCCTTCCCTCTCACCATACACCCAGTGTGGGCATGCATGCACCACATGTACACGAATGTACATGTTTGCACATACACATGCACAGATGAACTGATACACACTTCTGCACATAAGCATGAAAATGCATTTATGCCTGTAAATATGCATCCTTGCACACACATATATACACGGTATGCAATTTATTTGATTACAAGCATACAATACCCCAAAGTACACATGCACACAACATGTACATAAGCACACACATGCACAAATACATATTAACATACATTCCCAAATGTCTATGTAAAAAACATGCAGAAGAACCCAAGCATGTACACAAACACACTCTCATGGCTATAAGACATGGACATATGTTTGTACACCTGCAGGTAAGGAAGTACACATCCCCATTCCCAGAAGTTATGGAGCCTGGCAGAGTGGCACAGAAGACCGGCTGGGGGTGGGGTGCATACCTGGCATATGCACCATCCGGCAGTGGCAGCGCTGAAGCACGGCCTCCTTTTCACAGCGCAGCCGGCAGGCAGACACACTATAGGCTGAGTAGCCCTGCAGCTCAGGCTCCCTGAGTTCACTCTCTGCCCGGCAGTTGCCCCAGGGCTGGGGCAAATAGGTCAGCTGCAGAGGTAGGGCATGAAGGGGTCAAGGCCAGGAGTCCTTCCTGATGCCCACAGCCACAGCAGGGACCAAGGGACCTGGTGGGCTGAGAGCCTCTGGAAGGCAGGCCTTGTTGGGACCCCCTCTGATCATGGAGGCCCAACCCCATGCCCAATCCAGGACTAGCTGGGAGTGCTCACCCGCTGTTCCTGACAGGACACAAAAGTCTGGAAGCCTGGAGACACACCAAACCCCAGCTGGTGGATATAGGGTGGCTCCTCTTGGCTGTGGATCTGCACCCGGATACCTGCCTCGAACGATGTCTCATCTGCACAGCAGAGAAGAAAATCTTTGGAAACCTATCCCAGACAGAAGGTCCAGACCCCAGTCCCCAGATTGGCCCTTGTCCCTTTCCCGCCTGTATACTTGTCTCCCTCCAGATGGGCAGGTACTCCTCCTGCTGGATGTCCAGCATGATCTCCAGGCCGCTGCCCATGCCCCCAGCCCGACTGGGGAGTGAGCTCTGCGGATCCGCGTTGAAGGTGTAACACTTCCCGTAGCGAGTATAGACCTGGAGGGGGGCAAGGTGAGAGAGCAGGAGCTGAGACAACTCCAAAATTCCCTGTCCCTATTGCCCCAAGGCCACCCCTGCCCCAAAGGCCATTACACCAGCAACTAATGTACAGTCCACTCTCCCCTGAGCTCCATCTTTTCTACTGTCATGCCCCTTTGATGATTAAAAGGCAGCTCGAATTTACAACACATCAATGCCAGAACTCTTGATATCTTCTCAATATCCTGTCCCCAACCACCATTCTCCTCCTGAATAGAGGGTCCCACAATTGCTATCTGTTTTTCAAGTGAGGATCCTTAAAATCTCCATCTCCCTCACCCCACATCCAATCCAGCAGCAAGTCCCCAGCAATTCTGTTTGAGACAGAATCCCTCGACTTCTCTTCCCTCTCCAGTGAAGCCCCCATCACCTCTTCCTAACTGATCTCCCTTCATTCATCCCTGCCCCTCCATCCTTTGCACAGCAGCCAGAACACTTAGATGCCATCAAACCACCTGCTGGCTTTTACTATCTGCATCCTACACCATCATGTTATAAGCCTCAAATACACAATGAAATAAGTTTTATTTTTAAAAAACAACCATGGATTCCCATTTTTCTAGAAAATGAAGTCAAGCTCCTTTCCTAGCCTGAAAGTCTCCATGTGATGTGACCCCTGCCTGCCTCTCCTGCCCCTCCACCCCTGGATCTGTGACAAATTCAAACATCTGCCCCTCCTTTCCCCTCTGGTCTTTGTTGTTGTTGTTCACTCTCCTGGAATGCACAAGCGAGTGCATGCACACTCACACGCACGCATACACACACACACGCGCGCGCACACACACACGCACACGCTCACACACACACACACGCTCACACACACACACACACACACACACACACACTTGGCACAGCTGTTAAGCCTGAGCTTAAGCTTCTCGCTCATACACCACACACATGTTCAGTTTGTTGATCTGCTCAGGTAGTTACCAAGACCTGAGATGATCTGGTTCGTCTACCTGTCCGCCTTCCCACCACCACCACCAGAGCGCACGCCTCGCAGGAGCAGCGAGCCTGCCTTATGTCTCCCTCTCTTGCCCCAGTGCGGGGCATAAGCGATGTTTAGGTAAGCTGTTAACTGCAGAGCGAAGTCCTTCTCCCTATTCCTTTGGGGAGGGTTCTCCGGAATGGACACCAGATGGCGCTGACGGCCCGGAGATAGAAGCTGAGGCTCGGGCTGGGGATTGAGCCAGAGTTGCGCGGCAGCTGGGGTGGGAAAGCGGCTGAGGGAGAGGTGGATCTAGTTCCTCCTGCCAGGCTCACCCCACAGAGACAAGCCCCTGGGTCAAACCCATCACAGGCAGCACCTTCCCTGGGGGCAGGAGGTCAGCGCACTCAATCACGCTCCTGCGCTCCCCCTCCCTGCTCCTCGGCGGAACATGTTCACACTGTAAAAGCTGGGACAAATGGCACGAAGCTGTGTCGAAGGGAAAGATCTCCTGGAGGCCTCGCTGCGGAGGAGAGGGCAGAAGGGACAGAGAGGCGGGGTTGAGGGCAGTGAAGTGCAGAGTTCCGTAGCAGAGCCTAGGGGGTCCAGGGGACATCCCATGGGGCAGAGTTAAGTCCTCCCTCTGTCGCTGGATCAACCACCCAGCCTGAGTGCTCCAGGGATCCCACCCTGCTCCTCCCCCTCAGGCAGTTCTGGCATCCAGTCGGCTACCCTGCCTGATTCCTAAATCAAAAACACACGCATAACAAGTAGCTTGGAGTTTACAAAACAGGGCAACATCTACTGCTGCTCCATCTCATCCAGGCAGCCTCTCTGGTGTCAGGTAGGTTTACTATCTCTATTGTTACAGATGAAGAAACTGCAGCTCAGAGAGGTGAAGTGATTTGCCCAGGGTGACACAGCTGGTGAGCAGGAGTGGTGGAACTCAGCCATGGGCAAAGCTCTA
The DNA here is from genome assembly GCF_045843805.1 of Urocitellus parryii. Classification (NCBI taxonomy): domain Eukaryota; kingdom Metazoa; phylum Chordata; class Mammalia; order Rodentia; family Sciuridae; genus Urocitellus; species Urocitellus parryii. Next base: position 266,500,406 of record NC_135531.1, on the reverse strand, counting down.
GCTTCTCCCACCCCAAGCCCACTCCACCTCAAGAGGCTTTTCCTCCATCCAGGTGAAATGAGACAGGATGCGACCCCATGTGTCTTTTCCCCTGTACCTTTTTCCTTTCTTCTCCACTCCTCTGCATCTTCTGCACTCATTCTCTCCATATCTGCTGCTTTTTAGTTCTTCACCTGTCCCCCGTCTGGCCTCTGCATTCCAGTTCTTGATCCCCATCTATATCACCCCTGCTCTCAACTGTGTGCTCCCTGCCTGTGTCCATCTGAGGGGCTGGAGTAGGCCCCACAGTTCCAGGAGCCCTTGATATGCCCTTGACATCTCCCCATTCTACAGATGAAGAAATCAAGGCTCAGATAATTAAGCTGATATGCCAAGATCTCCAAGATCAGTGCTTCTCAAACTCCAATGTGCACACAAATCACCTGGGGAACTTTTTATTTTTTTCTTGTTTCTTGGTACTGGGCATTGAACCCAGGGGCATTTACCAGTAAGCTACATCCCCAACCCTTTTTATTTTTTGTTCTGTTTTGTTTTGAGACAGGGTCTCACTGAGTTGCTTAGGATCTCTCCTCCTGAGTCATTGGGATTACAGGCACGTGCTATGGCGCAAAGCTGGCTACCTGGGGACTTTTTTAAAGTGTAAATTCTGACTTAATAGATAGGGTTGGATTTGGGCAGGGCTGAGATTCTGTGTTTCTAATAACCTGCTGACCACACTGTGAGAAGAAAGATGTTAGGTGAAGGGGTAAGAGGCCAGCAAAATGGTCTAACCAAGACCTGTGTTCTTTTGACATGTCACCAGAGGTAGAGGAACCCCCAAATGGGCTGGGTACAAGATTCCTGGGTCCCTGGTGGCGTGAAAATGTAGATGGGGGGAATATGTAAGTATTTGCAAAAATTTCAAAGTGAGCAGGACATAGTAGTACATGCCTGTAATTCCACTACTTGGGAGGTTGAGGCAGGAGGATAACATTTGAGGCCAACCTGGGCAACTTAAGGAGATCATGTCTCAAAATAAAATAAAAAGGGTTGGAGATGTAGCTCAGTGGTGGAGTGCTTGCCTAGCATGAGTGAGGCCCTGGGTTCAATCCCCAGCACCACACACACATACAAATCTCAACATGCCCGACCTCATACTATTTCCAGCCAAGAAGATGCTGGAATCAGCTCTTGCTGACACAGCCAGTTTTGAGGGCATGCTCCAGTTGAGAGGATAAACGAGGCCTGGACTGTGTGGGGGACCTGGGAGATGAGCAGTTCACTCATTTCCCCTCCACTCTCATACCACCTTGGCAGAGCCCTGACTGCCAGGCAATGCCAAGATCTTTTGGAAGCTCAACCTCACCCAAGAATGGGGGGATGAACTCTCTGAGGCTGGGAGTCCTGCTTCCCTCTTGGCATCCCCAGAGCCCAACGAGATTTGCAGAGGAGAGGTGAGCGACAGAGGAAGGCAAACGCCATCAAACACTCCCACTTCCTACCAGGTCCTCTGATAGATGCTTTTGATCTGCTTTCTCCTTTGAGCCTCCAAGGAAGCCACATGAGGTAAGTGTCGTTGCCCCCTGTTTAGCGATGAGGCAAACTGAAGCTCAGAGAAGGAAAGTGTCTGGGCGCCCAGCAAGTAAATGACGGGCAAGATGCAAACGGAACAGACCCCTGTGAAGGCACAGTTAGGTGCTTACGAAATGTCTGGTGGGTGGATGGGTGTTCAGTGAGTGAGTGACTCCTGGAGGCTCCTGATCCTGGGTGGGGCAGTACTGGAGGGACACATGCTACAGGATGCTCAGCCAGCCCCACACAGGATGGAACAAATCCCTGGCTTGGGAAGGGGGTGATTGTGGGACACATGTGCCCTTGAGGTGGTTGTGCAGGGAGGTAGGTAGAAGTAGTCCAGGCCTAAGAGAGTCCCTCTGCAGGGAATGAACAGGCTAGGCGGAAAGGACCAGGCCACCTGCACAGCCCAGGTCAGGCCCCACTGCTGGGCAGAGCACAGCGTTGCCCCGGAGACAGTCCCTGGCCCAGGCAGCGTCGCTGGGGCCGCCAGCTCCTAAGTGGCAGAACTCTGGTGGCAGCACAGCCCACAGCTTCTTCCATGGAGACGGCACGGCTGCTCAGCCACAAGGTCCCACTGGCAGTCCACTGCTCCTGCCACATGGACTGTCCTGGAAGGAGGGCGTCTGGACAGGGGTTAAGAGTCCACGGCCCAATTAGAGGGGAAAGTCCCAGGCCAAGAAGTGTCCTGATGGCAGTGGGGCTTTCTCCAGATCACCCACCCACACCGCCCCTCAGCCTCTGCACCCTGTGCCGATCACCTCTCTTGGTCTGGTCCTTCCTCCTCTCTGCCTGGGCTCCCAGGCCCACCTCCTGACCCTACCCGGAGCTTATGGCCTGCCAGAGGCCCCTTTGAACTCAGGGTGAACAGCTTCTCCATAGGACTCTCTTGGATCCCCTCTACCACCTCCTTTCTGGCCAGCCCTCTGCCGGTCCCTTCTGACTACCTCTCTGTCCCCTACAGAGCTGGCCTGGAGCCCAGCCTGAGTCTGCCTCCCCAGCCTCTGTTTTCTGATCTTGTTCTGTCTCTCCATCCTTCTCTATCTATCCCTGGTCTATCTGTTTTTGGCACCTGATCGACTGTCTGTCTAGACTTTTTCTCTGCCCTCTGTCAGCCTGTCCCTCCCCCCAGCCTCTGTCTTTCTCTTACATTGTGTGGAGGCCCCCTGGCCTCTTTGTCCTCTGCCCTCTGCATCTCTCACTTGCTTTCTTCCCTGCCTGATCTCTGTCTCTTGTCTTCCTCTGAGATTATCCCCTGAGCCTGAGGTCATCCCCACCAGGTGCCCCTCCTTCTTCTCCTCCCCCTTCTCTGGGTCTGTCTGAGACAATGATCAGAAGTTGGGAGCAATCTGTCCAGAGCTTGCTCCCCTGAGCGATTGCTTCCTTCAGCCTCCTGAGCTCCATCTATCCACAGCTCCTATTTCCTCAGATAGCTCTCCCTGGCTGGCTGGCTGGCTTCTCCCTGAGCCCTCCCCAGTCCCTCATTCTCCCTGCAGTCACAGAGCCCACAGGGTTAATAGGCAATTAGCAGGGCCAGGGCTCAGAGCTGTGGGGGAGAGGGCCCTGGGCCTTCAGGAGATAAGAAGCAGCCAGGAGCAGTGAAGACCAGACTGGGCTAATCCCAGAGCTAATCTGCAGCCCAGGCTTTATCTCCACCACCTTCTGGGCACCCTGCTTCTGCCAAAACCCTGGCACCCGCCCTCCCACTCACTTTTCCATGGTAGTTCCTTCTCCCAAATTCCACCAGCCCTCCTCCGATAAGTCCACCCCCATGCTTCTCACTTGGGCCTCTCTTACCCCTACAATACCCCGAGGTCCAGGGTGGGCCAGTGGAAGGGGGTGCAACTCCATCCTCCCTGGACTGAGTCTCGAACTCTGCAGTCAGACAGCTCCCAAGCCTGGCTTTACTCAGGAGTGACCAGGATCAAAGCCTCCTCCGTCTTTATCCTCTCCAGGAGGAGAGGAAGAAAAATGGCACCAACCCAAAACTTCTGGGTGTTTGTGCCAGTCAGAACTTCGATGTCACTCAGTCCAACCCCTCTTTTCCCAAGACTGAAACAGAAGCCTAAAGATGACAAGGTCCAAGTCTAAGTGCACACAGGAAACTGACAAATTCAAAACTGGAACCCAGTCCCACCTCCCTTATAAGCGCCAGCATTCTCCACTCATTTCAGCCACTTCTCTGGGAGTCAGTCAATGCTGGTCCCAGCTCCAGCTCTACCATTAACAGCTTGTGGCCTTGGTTAGCCAAGTGATTTATCAACTTCTCTAGACCTCAGTTTCCTCATCTCTCAAGTGGGGACAAAAATTCCTGCCTGACATTCCACAGGGTAGTTGTAAGTCTCAAAAGAGATAAGAGACCAAGCGTGATGGTGTGCACCTGTAGACCCAGCTACTCAGGAGGCTGAGGCAGGAGGATTGTTTGAGCCCTGGAGTTCAAGGCCAGTCTGGGCAACAGAGTGACATCCAATTTAAAAAAAAAAAAAAGGGCATTTGCAAGATGAAATTATGTATATGAGGCCTCAATATTAGTAATGGGAGTTGTATAGACCAATTTGAACCAAGATACGGCAGGGATTGCCCGTTGGATGTCATACTGGAAATGGACACACAGAAGTCTCATTTTGTGTATCTCATTTTGGAGCCTGACAAAACAGGGTTCAAATCCTGCCTCTTCCACCAATCTTGGGCAAAGGACCTTGGGAGCTTGATTTAACCTCTCTGAGCCCCCAACTTGTGCCTCTGTGAAAGGGGAGTGGTGATTCATTTTCCTAATATTAGGAGTGAGGATTAGAGAAGTTCAGAGTGACGTATGCTAGGTGAGCCCATTTGGGAAATGGAGCTTCCTGCCGAGATGGTACAGCAGCTCTGATTTGGATTCTCACTGGGCCCACCTTCACAGGGCAGCATGGCCCTTGGTAAGGCTTTCTCTGGAACTTGGAAGCTGCTCAGAGGATGGCACTTTGTCAGAGAAAATCCCGCAGGCTCTGATATAGATACGGTTGTCCTACCAGCTGGAAAGCCTAACCTCGTTTACCATCAGGCCTTACCCTTAAGTCCATGGGCTTTAACTGCTCTGATCTTCCATTTTTCATGTATAAAATGGGAATCAAAATAGTCACTTCTCTGAGGTGTTATGAAGAAAGAGATAATTACATAACATGTTAGGATCAGCTAACATTTAATGAGTGCTTACTCTGTGTCAGGCACAGTCCAAGTATTTTACATAAATTTGCTTGTCAATGCTGACAGAAATGATAGGAGTATCCCTACTGTCTCTGTTGTACAGACAAGATAATGGAGGCACAGATAAAGAACTTGCCAGGGTCATGTAGTATGGTAGATTGGTGGACCCGTCAGTCTGGCCCAGAGTCTGCATTCAGCCACTGTGCAATATACACCTGGCATACAGCACTTACAAACAGTAGGTGCTCAAGGAATGGTGGATGTTCAAACAACACGTGTTCAATACTATTGGTGAAGCCTGTACAATATACCAGGCACTGTGCTTGGTGCTGAGGATGCATCATAGAACAAAACAGTCTCTGCCTTTAGGGAATTTGCCATCCGGCCCTTGGGCATTCATTCATTCAAAAAGTGTTGAGCACTACATGCCAGGCAAATTCTAAGTGTCAGGTCTACAAACAAGAAGAAAACACAAGAATCCAACAATCCTATCACAGATAGAGGTTATTAGCTGTGGTCCATGCTATGATGCCAAAGCCCAGTCAAGCCCTCCGATGGTGGAACAGGACCATTGGGTTAGAGGGTCAGGCAGAGCTTCTTTGAGCAAGACCACAGGCCTACCTTCCACTGCCCAGGAAGGGCATGGGGATTGTGTCACAGTCAAGACCAGAGAATACACTTATCCCCTCCAGGGGTCCTGGCTGTCATGTGAATGGTGTAGGTCTCCATTGCCTTATGGTCAACACAGTCCCTAGTCCCCACTATCACCCATGAGCTTTTCAAGGAGACTTCCTTCCTAAGGTGAGTCTGAGAAGCAATGGTCACTGTGTTTGTTCAAATGTGCACTGTGGTGGACGGAAGGAGGGCCAGTAAGGCCTTGAGATTTCTGAGCAGGGCGCTCAAGCGGTGGAAGAATGGTGGAAGAATGCGGAGGTCCAGGGAGCGCCAGCTTCCAACCGAGAGGAGGAGGCCTGACAGTCAACCATGTTCCCCTGGCAGCCACGCTTAGGCCTTAAACCCTAGAAAATCAATTTTTCAGGCGAGAATATTTTTAATTGGTTATTAAGTCCTTTCCTGACCTCCCCTCCCATGCAAAGTTGTCGCTAAGAGTTGTGCTTACACCGCGGAGTACACACCCACACCGGATGTGAGTTGCCAGTTCCTAACAAAGCTGAGGTGGCCTTGGGGACAGCCATGGGTGGCTGTGTGCCCACCAGGAACTTTGACTGGCCCCCAGGCCCCCACTGCTGTCCCGCGCATACCCCCCACCCTGAAAGCGCAGGCGTGGCCCACCCGCAGCCCAGAGCCGCACCGGACCCACTCTCCACGCCCGCGCGCGCTCCTGCGGGGCAGGCATCCATCACCGCGCCAGCGCCCTCCTCCCGTCTCCTCCTCTCCTCCGGGCGCCTCGGCTCTCCTCCCTGGGTTTGCCTCATTTGCATTCCCTCGGCTCCCGGCTCCTCGGCAAAGTGACCTCCGCGCACACAGCAGCGCCAGAGGCTTCCACGGCGGAGGGAGACACCGTCGCCAGCCGCCCGCCGCGGCCAGGGAGGGACGAGGGGGCGGGAGCCCGGACAGCCTGGAGAGGGTCGCGAGGAGATGTCTGCAGAGCTGGGGGTGGCTGGCGGGCGTGGGGATAGCCTAAAGGTCTGGTGCTGAGGGCCACCGAGGAAGCGGGTGGGATTTGAACCCGCGACCTCAGGTGCCTCGTCGGGCAGAAATGAGACGTGGAGGTCAGTCGAGGCCCAGAAAAGCGGAGCCTCAGAAACGAAACCCCTACCCCGGGTTCCAGGAGCCCGGGGGTCCCAAATACTGAGTTTCTGTGCTTTGTACTCCCGCTCGGGAGGGGCCAGCGCCACGGAGCAGTCACCCTGGGGTCCCAGCCCTCCCGGGGCCTGCCCAGCCCCCTGGCCCCGCTTCCCTGGCCCGCCTAGCCGCCTCCCCTCCCCCCGTTTGGTATTTACACCTTTCACACATTTGTAAGCTATTATCCTGTCCACGCTTAGTCACCGCTGAGCCAAGCGCCACGGATTTAGCTCCTTTAATCTTTCCTCCTAAATCAATCCTCCATTTCCCCTTAATCATCCCGTGGCTCCTCTCTGAACTCTCGCTGCTGCCTCGGCTGCCGCAGCCTATGCCTATCTCTCTGGAACTGCTTCCCCTCCAACCAAAACGAGTGTCCCAAGGGCACCGTGAACATTTGAGGGGTGGGTTGGATTTCCAGAGCTGCCAGCCCCCAGCCTGGGGACCCAAAGAAGAAATACAGACACCCCCACCACCTTCCTGGAAAACACAAAGCAGGGGAGTCTTCCTGTCCCCACCCTCAGGGTCCCTGTCCAACCCCCCAACCCACCCAAATCTGGGGTGGCTCTGAAGATCCTAAGCCTCTACCATGATTTGCAAAAACAGCAACAAGAAAATGCCCTGGTAGGTCTTCTCCCCTCAGGCCTCCTGCCCACCAAGCTGGCTGTCCCCACCTCTTCTGCCCAGCTGCTCAAAGGAGGTGGGATGCAGAAGAGCAGAAGAACCTGGAAGAGCAGGCAACACTGCTAACCCCCAGCCTGAGGCTGCCCTCTCATCTTCCTCCAGGGTGTCTGTGCATCTTTCCTGAACCACCCTCAGGTTCCATCCCCCACTCTCCCTCCCCCACCCACCCAGTAGGACCCACTGAACCACTGAGTCAGGGGCCTCAGCAGGAATAACCTTGAGGCTGGGTGCTCTCAATGCTCCCTGGGATCCCCTACATTCCTGATTCTTTCTGCCCCCAGCCCTGATCTAACAGAGGCAGCCCTGCCACCAACCACAAGAGGGAGCAGATCGCTCCTGGGAAGCTGAAGGGCAGGAATGGGTGTCCAGGAAGGAATACTGTAGGGAAGAAAGAGGGAGGACAGGAGGGGAACAGTACGTGGGGGCCATTTCTTCAAATGCTAATCAGCATCTTCCGGCAGTGCCAGGAGAAGCTGAGCTGATAATGAGCCCAGCTCAGGGCTGATTCCTGATTAATGAAGAGGCCACGGGGCTGCTGAGTGGGGCCGGGTGGGGCACGGTTCCTCATGACCCTCCCCACTGCCCTTGCAGACCAGCCCTCTGTGACAGTAACAGTCTCTGCCCTTCCTTGCAGGACCACACCATCCAAATCCTGGTCCACCAACTCCACTGCTAAAGTAGCCAGACCCTGAGGCGCCCCCTGCAGGAGGGCCTAAGGGACAGCAGCCAGTGCTGGAGTAAGAGGTGAGCAGGACCAGCGATCACACTGGGTTCCGGGTGAGGTGGAGACAGCCCTTGCTGTTTTTTATATCAGAAAAAAAAATTATTAAAATAAGCAAGATTTGGGCCTTAGTCGGACAAAAACAGGAAACCTCCCAACACTGGGCAACCTCATGTTAACTGGGCACCCTCCAGTTAACCGGATATGAAGAGCAGCTGTCCATTCTGTTAAGTAATCTCTAGTTCTCCTCAGACCCCTCCCTTCCCCACTGTGTTCCCTCCCTGACCTGACTGCCTGGCTCCTGAAGAACCAACCCTGAACTAGATGTTGAATTAATTGTGTTCAAGGTTCACACCTTGAAAGAGGATGGTACCAGAGGAGACAGAGGACATAGGGTATGGGGGTCAGAGCTCATCTGGTATATAAGAGGCTTGAACCAACCCCAGCCAATTGGGAATCCTTCCAGAGCCAACAAGGGCTAGAAGTAGCCCTTAGGTTCTCAGACACAAAAGCAAAAGAATGGAGTTGGGGATGGATCATGGAGTGGCCACTCCCATGGCCAAGGGCAGGGGATCTAGTTTCGGGGGGAGTAGAGACTATCAGTACTGGTCTGACCATAAAAGAAACTGAAGGGGCTAAGGGGGAAGCTGGGATGGAAGGAGGGGATTGCTGGGGAGCCCCAAACGGGGAACTTGGGCAGCCAAAGAGAGAGAGAAGGCTTACATGCTCTTCCTCTTGTATCAGAGCTGCCCTGGGTGGCGGCTGGGTAGGGCTGGGAGAAGAGGGAGGAGGGCAGGGAGGGGGACTGCCCAGCTGGAAGAGGCCTTGTCTAATTGTGCCTGATTAGTAGAGAGGAAGAGAACAGGGCGAGTGATTAATAGTCACGGCAGTCACCAGCCTGTGGGGAAGGAGTGTTGGGAGGGGGAGGGAAGCCTGGGAGCCAAGAGGGGATAGAGACAGTGAGGCACCCACAGGGCCCTTGTCTTCCACCCCTCCAGGAATTTTCTAAACCTCCATGAAGAAGGTCTGGGTCCTACACCTCCCTCCTTAGGGACTCTCCCGCTCATCCATGCCTCAATTTTCCTAGAAGTGGAATGGAAGACGAAAGGCCAGTTTTTGATCTGCACCTGGGAAAAAAGGTCCCTTGGTTTGCAAGGTGTTTCTAGATGCCCCAGTGCCCCAGGCACCCTCCTCAGCTCAGCCTGGTACCTCAGCCTGAACAGTAGTTCATAGCCTGCAGCCATTACAGTTTGTCCTTGATCCCAGTTCTAATTCCAGCCTGCCAGGCAGTCTGAACCTCATTCCTAGAATCATCAAGAGCTGCACTGTCCAAGACAGTAGCCACTAGCCACACATGCCTAATCACATTTCAAATACTCATCAGCTGCGTATGGCTAGTGACTACCATGCTGGATAGCACAGACACAGGACATTTCTGCCATCACAGAATGTTCTTTTGGCTAGCACTGATCTAGAGTGTGCGTACACTCTGGCACATATGCACATGTGCGTGCCTATTTGGATCAAACGGAAATGATACGACGGCATAGAGGAGGACTTGGGCCCGAGGGTAACAGGGAGGGAAGACCAGGTGATGGACAGCAGCGACAATGCCAAAGCAGGGGTCCGAAACCAGTAGGTGGTGCTGTGATCAGTCAGGTTAAAGATAGCCAGGAGCAGGGTTGGTGGCATTTCTGACAGTTGACACTTGCAGAGTGCCTAGGATATGGGTGCCAGGCAGCGTGCTAAGCACTTTAGGCATCTCTTTAATCGTTAGGACAACCCCAAATGTTTAGGTGCTAATATCCTATTTAATGAATATAAAAACCGAAGCTCACAGAAGCATTTTTAGGTCCCCCCAAAGCCATACAGCAGAAAGGGTAGAGCCAAGGTTCAAATCCACACAATCAGGTGACTCCAGAACTCACACAGTTGACCCCTCCAGGGTACAGTCTCCAGCTAAGAGGAGATGCTGAATTTTAGAGCTGCCTTGGCTTTGTACAGCTAAAGAGACGCTGGCGAGTGGGAAAGGGTGATGCCTGTCTTCCAGGAAGTGGGCAGGCTGGGCATGAGCCCGGTAGTGAAAGTGGAATTGGGGCTTGGGGCACAGGACCCCTGGAGCAAATGGTGGTAGGAATGGGGAAGAAAGAGAGAACCATCCTCAAGGTGGCAGGGGAACACATAGGTGACAGAGAAAGTAGGAGGTATAAGTGGGAGTGGATTGGTGTGAGACTAAGCGTGGCAGGGAAAGGGAAAGGGAAAGAGGAGAGCTGGGGACTAGCTGGAGGAGAGCAGTGTGGAGGGAGAGCACCCCCAGCCCCAGCATCCTCTTCTCTCTTCCTCCCCTCCTCCCTCTCCTCCTCTCCACACCGTGGCCAGCCTGCCTCATCCTGCCTCATCCCTTAAGCCTCCCCAGCCCTCTTCAGCCCGAGTGGCCTCTCTCTCTGAACTCAGGTTCTTCCTATCCATGCACCTCATCTGGCAATTAATCCTGGCACCTTATGACACCACTTGCATGGCTGATTAACTCTTGCATGGTTGCTTAAGCTTTTGAGCATCCCTGTCCTTGCTCTATCATGGGACTGTAGGCTGCTTGAGGACAGGGACCAGGGACTAGGGCTTCTCTTCTTTGCTGACCCCCACAACTCCAAGCAGGGAATCCCAACACATAGTAGGTACACCAAGCTCCATGTTGATGGACTGCCTGCGAGTGAATGAGGGGCTATCGGGGAGCACTGGGTGAGAGCAGTTGCAGTGGTAACAGAAGCAAGAGCAGCAGCTTAGGGGACTGGGGGAGGGTGCATTACCAGGAGTAAAAATAGGCTGGAAAATGTGACATTTATTAACTTGGATTCCGGAGGAAAGGTCACAGCAGAGTGGGGAGTGGGAAAGAGGAAACAGGGAAAGCAACAGAAAACACATAATAGCCCCTTACTGAAGGCTGTCGCCGTCACTGACCATTTCATGACCCACTTGCTTCCATGTTACCCACCAACTGTCTCAGGTACCCATCTCCCCATCACAGACCCCCCATATCCCCAACATGGACTCCATGTCCTCACCACAGAGACAATTACAGACCTCATGCCCTCACCAGACACCGCAATGTCTTCATGTCCCTTCTCCAGTTTTGCCCAGATGACATGCCCTCATCTTCCCAGAGGCCGCGGATCTTGGGCCCCATCTCAATCTTTAATTCCAGACCCTGGTGCATTTGCAGCAGGCTCGGCCCGAAGGTGCCAGATCCAAGGGAAGTTACACTCAGCAGGTGGGAACGAGGTATGGGCATAAGGGTATGAATCTAGATCGAGCACGGAGAATAGGAACCCCAAAGAGGACTCACCCCCCAGTGCTTGCTTTGCTCCTCCTCCCCTTGTTATCCTCCTGCAGCCCCAGAGCTGAGACCCACAAACTTCTATCCTCTCTTCTGCAGCCCCAGGGTAGCAAAGGGCCTGTGGGAAATCCACCCTCACTCCTCCCAGCCCTTCCTGGGATTTCCAAGGACTCACCAGCTTTGATCAGGGGACTCCCTGTCCCTGTATCCTCCAGGCACCTCCTCCCTCCCTGGAGGCTAGGCAGGAACTCTGGCTCCCTCTCTTTACTTCCTCAGCCCCCCTCCATCTCTTTCTCCCCTTCCCTCCCACTGATATGTCATTACCCTTCCCCTTTCCTGCCCACCCCCAACGAGGGCCTGAGACACAAACTCCTGCTCTAGCTTGCTTAGGGGACACAAAGACCCCATTGATTTCTGCCCCAACAGCACCTGCTAAGACTGGACCCCCGCAACAAGGAGGGGTGAGGCTGCAGGGCAGAGGAGCCCCATGGATCTTAGAGGCCACATACTCTATATCCCACCTCCTCCTCGGGGACCCTCCCAGGCTTGCCTTTGAGGAGCAGTGAGTTTTCCTAGAAGACAAGGTGTACAGCCAGACAATGGGCTGATGCCCTCTGACTCTGCTTTCAGCACAATCCTCTCCTTCTTGGCTCTCTGTTGCCATCTAATTGCCCCCACCCAATGTCAGGAGGCCCCAGACAGCAATCATGGTGGGGGCCAGGACCTGGTTGGAGTGTGTTTCCTGGGGACACTGAGGCAGCAAGTGAGTGAAAGCCTGGGGATGGGGGCTGGGCCTTGAGGAAGGAAAGTCCCCATTGCTGCTGGAGGCTGGCCTGAGTGGGCACCATGTTGACACCACACATCTGCACCTGCATGGGCATTGGTACCAAGGATGAAAACACAGATACACACAGTGCTAGGAGTCAACTGTGGACTGGGGACAGCCATCTCAAGCACCGTGAATAATAGATAGCCTGTGACTGTGGGTGAACGGATTGCTGATAGACAGACAGTACACCAGACACACCCCCCGCACTCACACACCTGACTGTGGGAGGTGTGCAGGGAGAGCAGCCTGAGCCGACACTCCCAGCCAGGGTACATGTGTTTGTGTTCCTACATGTGTGAGAGATGGCGCCAGCAATCTCTGCGTGGAGAATGGGGAGCAGCACTTAGGGTAGATGAAGGGGCATCATGAGGTGAGATGGTACCCACAGCATGACCCCATCCTTGGCAGCTAGGAGCTGGAATATGGGCATGGAGCTGAATAGCTCTCTGGGCGTGTGGGTATGTGGGCGTGCAGGTGTGCATGTGAGTGGAGTGACAGGGACACTGAGTGCGTGTGAGAGGGAGTGTGCAGGAAACTGTGTCCCCAAGCAGTAGGAGTGTGTGTGTGTGTGTGTGTGTGTGCGCGCGCGTGCATGTGCGTGTGCTAGCACTGAGGGTGAATTATGCACACAGAGTGAATGAGTGATCCTCAGTGTAGGAGCCAGAGCCGGGCAAGGGAGCAACAAGGGGATGGAGGGGGCCACTGGCAGGCGAAGCTGGGGGGAGCATGAAAGAGGGATGTGTGAGGGTATCCGTGAAGGGGGGCAGTGAGAGACACAGGGACAGAAGAGACACTGGCACCCAGTGTACACGAAGACCATCTCTATCCAGTCTGCCAGCGGGGCCAGTTCCCCAGAAGGCAGCCCTGAGTCCTTCCCTAACCAAAGCCCCCCAAATACCCCTCCCTTTCACCTTCATTTGGGGGGGAGAAGAATTCACTTGCTCCAGAAGAAAAGGGGAGCAAGAGCAAAGTGGGGATCAGTCAGTCCAGCCTTGGGAGGGTACATCCCTTCCCTGCTAGCTGATCAGCTTCAAGACCCCTGGGCTCACCCCAGGCTAGCCCCTGGCCCCCAGCCCTGGGCACTGCAGCAGCGGCAGGACCAAGAAGAGGAGCAGCAGCACTGGGGTAAGTCCCTAGGACTGTCCACCGCTCCAGGGCTGGGAAGCCAGAGGGAAACACCGGCTGGGGAGACACCAGGCCCGCCTCTGGTGGCGGAAGGAAGGGAAGCCCTGTTGAGGATGCCCTCACGTACCACCCCCGCCCCACGCCAGCCTCACCACCCCAGGCCAGGCAGCCCAGCTGGCAGAACTCACCACAGAGAAGTTGCTGGCGGAGCAGTGGTGCCCACTGAAGTTGCAGCTTTTGAGCATGTCGGCAAGCTGGTGGCCAGTGCGGTTGAGGATGTCTACCATGTCGGGCTCTGGGTAGCGCAGGCCAGCAGCACGGTGCCCATCCCGGTCTTTGGGGGGTAGCCCTGTCAGATTGGCCAGGTGGAAGATGTCAGCATCGCTGAGTGCTGAATGCCGGAAGCGGTTGATGTTGCAGAGGGTGACAGCTGGGAAGCCCGCCACTGGGGCTGGGGCAGCAGGGTCCATTGCCACCAGGTGAGGCCGGGTCAGGTAGCCCCGGGCCAGGCCAGCTGCCTGGTACAAGAAGGCAGCCAGCGAGGTGAGTAGGGCCAGTGCCCACAGGGTTCTGCGCAGTCCATGGGGGCCTGGGCCACAGGCCCGGCCCAGCCCATGCAGAGTGCTGGTGCTGGCAAAGGTGGCCAGGTCCCTGGGGGCTGCTGCCCCCCGAGCAGCCCCCAGGAGGCTCTGCTCATCCCCTGCCTCCTTCTCCTTGGGTTTCGCATCTTCCTCAGCAAATTTGATTTTGCACACAATCTCGATCGGCATCTGTCCCTGGCTGCTGGGACTGGCCAGAGCCTCCCTGCCCCTGTCCCTCCCTGGCCAGCAGCCCTGGTGCCCTCCGGAGTGGCGGTGGTGGCAGCGGCTGCTCTTCTAAACTCAGGGCAAGCAGGAGGAGGACAGGGACAGGGTGGGGGCCCGAGGTGGGGGCGTCACTCCCACTCCCAGCAGCTCCGCAGCCCTGGTGCTGCTTCTGCCGCCGCTGCCTCTGCTGCCGCTTGTCTCTCTCCTCGATCGTCTCCTTGTGGCTTCCCTTATCAGCACCAGCACAGCTGTCAGCCCCTGCGTGTGTCCCTGCGAGCGAGCGAGTGAGCGAGGGAGCTAGCGCTGCTCCGCCACGCCGCGCAGCCCCAGCCGCTCCGCTCAGCATGTGCTCCGGAGCCCACCCCGTGCTTAATAATTCAGGACATGTCAACAGCGTTTCACCGGCGGCATGGGCGGCAGGAGCCAGGCCAGGGGAGGGGAAAACCCCTGGTCCAGGACAGGGATCCAGGGATTGGGCTATCCCCCAAAGTCTTGCTACACCCTAGCCACTTGCAGGGAGCCCCAGATGTCCCACTCCCAGGGCACTCAGGCAAGAGAACAACACCCAGAGCGCTCAACCTCGTCTGCCACTTTTCTGAACCACACCCCATGGAAGGTCAGCCAACTCTGTCCTCCACTTCCCAGCCTCCCTGACTCCGGATTCCAGCCAACACCTGGTCCCTCTACCCAGCTCACAACAGCTTCCAGAAACTCCTTGAGAGAGCCACTTGTTTGAATGAGGAAGGGGAAAGGAGGAGAGGGCAGGCAAGACAGACTAGGGGACAACCGTGACTCCACTAAGATTCTAGCTTCCCTAGAGCTTTGCTGTCGACTTCAATGCCCCACTGTACCCCTGTCCCTGCTCCAGGAGACTGGCTCTGTCTCTCTCATCTTGTCCCTAACCCCTGAGCCACTCAGACGACTGGGAGTGAGGCCACCCTGGCTAACTTGCATGTCTATGGCCACTTTCACCCCAAATGTCCCCCAAGTCTCTTGCCACAACCAGGCTGGGGGTGGGGGGGGTGCTGGGTGAATAGGCTAGGGAGGAAACGGGAACTCTCAAATGTGGAAGGAGGTAGAGGAGAGCCCAGATGGAGGTTTCCCAGGGAGCGAGAAGATGTGCTGGTTTTCAATGGGAGAGAATGCCATCCTCAGGAAACCAATGCCAGGGGTGCCCTGTCACTTGGTAGAATGGGGGCAGGGTAACCCTGAGGGACTGCCATATTCTTGTGGAGGGGCAAGTGGGCACGTGGTCTGTCAACACAGGCAGGGGAAGGATGCCTGGCTGGCCGGCCAGGAGGGGATACATTTGTGGCCCCCAGGGTGAGGGTGGCAAGAATGAGCTGCTTGTGCTCTGGGGGACCCATGTGAGAGTGTGAACCCTCATGGGGGAGGAAGCACTTGTCCCCTGCAGGAAGGGGGGGCTGATTAATCGGGGCACTAATGAGCAGCAGGGAGAGGAAGCTCCAAGGGGCGGGGGAGGCGGCTCCATCGATCCAAGCCGCGGAACCAGCAGCTGAAAAAAAAAGTGAGAAGGGAATCGATCTGAGGGAAACGGCAGCTGCTGGGGATTAGAGCCCGAGGTCCACCCGCTGCCCGTCGGCCACCCCTCCCCTGCGTCAGGCCTGGCCCCGCAGTCTCCGCCTGGACCTGAGGGAGGGACCCAAGGATGGTTCCCTAGGGAGCAGGGAGCTGCTCTGCCACCCTGGCTGCAAGGCCAGGTCAGGTCCTATCAGGGTCACCTCAGCATGGAGCCTGCCCACACACCCAGCCTGGTTATGCATGGTGCCCTGACTAGGTTGTTCCAAGCCTTTCAGCAAAGTGGCTTCCAGGCGTCCCACAGCTGGGTTTCCCCATAGATTCCCATGAGGCTAAGTCAGGGTCAGAAGCTTGGCAAACTGAGAAGACCCCTGGGGTTGGGTCCAGTGCTGACACTGGCTGGGACTCAACATCCTAGAGGGGAAAGTGAGATTGGCACTGGAAGCAGCCGCCACATTACTACTCAAGTATCCAAGTGACCACAGACAGCCCCCATGCCCCATGCCTTGGCAGCCCCCTCCGAGGCTCTCCCCTCCCTGGTAGACTTACAGACATTTCCAGAGCTCCCCCCACCGCTCCTCCCCATCCTTCTCTCTTCCCCTTTCTCCCAATATTGATTTTTCTTTACTAGGTTTTTTTAAAAAAGGTGATTTAATTGCTTTTTTAAGGTTACTTCAGTCTGGGGCTCTGCCAAGAAAGCAAGGAGCTGCCCCCCAAGCTCTCCCCCGCACTCACTACTGCCCTGGCGTCTGTACATGTCCCTGAATTCCCCTGTCATCTGCTGAGATCTCAGGGTCACACTCTCCCATCACATACTGGCCTCCATCAGAGCCCAAATCACATCCCCTTTCCCCTTGAGGGATGGCAGGGAAGCTTCAACCTCTAAAAGGAATGAAGTTGGGTGGTAACTGGGCACAGGGGGAGCATGGGGGGCTGTGGAGGAACTCCAGGCTGCCTGGAAGTGGTGCAGCAGTTAGTCACACTTACACCCCCACCACTGCCCGATGGCCAGCTGTCTCCAATTGTCCCCAAGTCGCCACCTCCAGTCTCCCAGATCTCCAGGAATCTGGTTATGCTCGGTAGGAGTCATCCCTCACCCCCACCCATCCTTCCAGCCCATCTCTTGGTTTGGTTTTTACCATCCACTCCTCCCCAGCCTCTGCTGGCCCTCTTCATGTCCCTCTATACCCCTGTCGCCTCTGGCCCCCGTCCCCTCTCCCCGCCTCTCCCTGCTTCCCTGCCTGCCTCTCTCTCTGCCCGGCTGCAGTTGGGTGATAATCTCCCTCATTTAGCCTCCCGGCTGCTTCCCCGGCTCATTGCCCAGCTGGTCCCTGGGGCCCGGCCCAGCTTCTTCCCCACCCCCATCCCCAGTCCTGCGCCCAAGCTCCCCATCCCCTCCCTGCTCCCCCCACCCACTCCCAGGGGACCAGCTGCCCCCTGTAGTGAAGAATCAGAGCCAAGTGGGGCTGGACAGAACCTGAGCTGGGGGTGAGCAAACAGGGTGGGGCTGATAGGGACCCTGGGCCCGAACAGAAGGGCTGGGGGCGTTGCTGCAGGGTCTGGACGTGAAGCCTCAGCTGGAGTCCCTCTGGCCTCCAATTGTCCCCATTCCACAGATTTGTTCACAGTCCAATTCTCCACCCCCAGGCTTTGTGACAGTGAGGAGGCAGAGGTTAGATGAGGCAGGGCTGGGCATGGGGGCAGAGGAATGAGGAGTAGCAGGGAGGGCAGGATGGTTCTGGCTCAATGAATCTGGGAGGAGGCACAGGGGTTTTATTTGAGCAAAATAGCCCAAAGGGAGACCTGGAGACATCCCAGGACTCAACTTCACCGGGTTCCCAGGGGGCTTCTGTTCACAGGACAGGGACCCCCAAGCTAAGTTACATTTGCCCCTTCCTACGATGTGTAGGCCCCAAGCTCCATCTCTCTGGCCCCATTAATAAACCACATGACCCTCAAACTCCTAGGTAGCATTCTCCAGAGAGTCCCCAGCCTCCCCCTACTCTCAGGAGACACCCCTTCACCACCCTCCCCAACCAGAAACCTGCCTCCGGTGCGGACCAGGGTATGAGCCAGTGTGGGACAGACGTGGGCGGGAAGGGACAAGGAAGGGGAGGCCGGGCTGGGCCAGGCCTGGCTAGTGAGCGAGCAGCGGTGACAAACGGGCTGTGCGGGGGTGAGGGGCGGGGGGCAGACGGCGGCTGATTTATCTGGGTTATTTATGCCGCGGACGAGGCAGGAGAAGCGGTTAATGAGAGTCCCGGCGAAAGGGGGTGGGGAGGCCTGGACGTGATCTGAGAGGACTGAAGAGGGTTAGCATCCCACCGCCAGGCCCTGCCCCCACTGTCACCAGTACTTTTTACCCCCCACCCTGTCCTCCTCCGGAGGCCAGGGCAGCACAGCACCTTTCCTGTGTCTTGAACCCACACCCTCCATCCCTATGCAGTTACTCCCACTCAGAGATCACGGGTCCCCAGGACTGCAGCACAGCTGGTCCAAGATGGGGCGGAGGGTGGAGGGCGTTCATCTGAGGAACTGAGGAGGGGCCCAGTCAAGGGAAGGGCAGGAAAAAGAAAAATGACAAATCCTGGCTGCCAGAAACTGACAAAATCTGTGGAGCCTGTCAGGGGGAAGAGGCTAGCTTGGGAGCGGTGGGCAGCCCACAGCCTCAGAGCTAAGGTGGAGAGCAGGCAAAGGGCACCGGGGTACAGATCTGGTGTCAGCCAGGGGCCCCGATGGGGGCCTGAGTGGCAGAGAGGCTTGGGGGGTGGCACAGGCTGGTCAGAGAGCAGCGAGAGCTGGGAAGCAGGGGAGAAGATCCAGAGAAGGAGGGGGAGAGGGCTTTGCAGCAGTGAAAGCTGCTGGGAGTAGATAAGGCAGCACAGCAGCAGGAGGGATTAAAGCTCCGAGGGGCATGGGGGGGCGGCGTGGGAGGGGGTGGGGGGGCAGGGAGGAGAGGCTGAGGGCAAGACACCAGGGCCAAGGAGATGAGTAGGAAAATGCGGGCTTCCAGGCAGCAGGATTTAATCAGGGGCCACAAGGTGGCCATTAACTGGGAATAGAAGCGACTCTTGATCGTCTGTTCTGGGGAGGAAGACTTTTGTACCATTGATAGAGTCCCCACACCTTGCCCACCTCCCCACATTAGGGACAGCAGAGTTAAACGGAGGGATGCACTGCTGAGGTTAGAGTGCTGGAGGATTAAGGGGTAGGGTGGGGATGAGGGGATGAGGCAGAGGTGGCCCTGGGAGCCCTGGAGCCAAGGCTTGGAGACTGAGGGCACACAGCACCTCCTTGAGGCGGCTGATGGAACACCAGAGAGCCACAGGGAACAATTAAGGATGCCCAGTCCACTGCCCTAGCATGAAGACCACATCACGCCCAGACTGTGGCAAGGACCAGAGTTTCAGAAGGGCTTCTTTTTGGGGAGAGATATAGGCTCAGAATAAGGGCGGGTAGCTTCTCAGGGTGAGCCTCGAAGTCCCTTACAACCCTCCTACCCTCCCAGAAGGGTGTTTGGGGCAGGTGAGATCCCTGCTCCCTCCAGACCAGAGTCCAGGGCAGTTCAGAGGTGGTCTGGGTGGTGGAAGGGAGCCTGGGGGAAGAGGAGGGGCTGGGGGAGGGGAGCGGGGGTGGCAGGCGGGGCTGGGTAATTGCATGTTTGCCAGTTCTCCATCTCTGCACACCGAGGGAGCGTGTGTTGGTGGGTGTAGCTTCGCTTTGAGGAGTGTCTGTTGGCAGAGGTGTCGGTATGTCTGTTTCGGGGGTCTGGGCTCTTCTTGGCCCCCGGCTCCCCTTTGTGTTTTGGGGAGCAAGGCTCTGGGCATACCCAGCTGTGCTCCGCGCTGATGCGGCAGATGTGGCGGGGCCCCAGCTGTGCCTGCTTCCTGGAGAGGGGGAGGGGGCTGCAATCTGCTCCCCCGATAATGGCTGCTAAGTGCCAGAGGGAGGAGATCGAGATGGAGGTGGGACAGAGTCCCTGGACAGCCCACCGAAGGGACAGGAGGGAGATGAAGGCACTGCTGCCCTGCCCCACCCCACCCCGCCCAACCTTCCCTGTCTGTTCTTGGATCATCCTCTCCCCCTCCGCTGGCTCCTGAAGCCCATCCAAATTTCTCTCCACACTCAGTC
Organism: Urocitellus parryii; assembly: GCF_045843805.1. Taxonomy (NCBI): domain Eukaryota; kingdom Metazoa; phylum Chordata; class Mammalia; order Rodentia; family Sciuridae; genus Urocitellus; species Urocitellus parryii. The sequence goes on along the minus strand of NC_135531.1, from coordinate 266,480,697 downwards.
CCTGTCCCCAGCTCTCTTCCCCTGTCGCCCCATCCAGCTTGGTGCCAGGGACCCACCCCCTTCCCCGGCCCCCAGCTTGCTCCCCCTCGCTGATTTTACAGAATAATCTTTTTATGGAAACCGAAAAAGCGCTAATGGCAGGAGCGCACCCCTCCCCCGCATCCCTCCCCCTGTTCATCCCCCACTTCCCACCCCAGTTCCCTTGTTTCTCCCTTCTCCAACCCTCACAGGGCCAGCACCCTTATACCCCTACAGGGCCTTTGAAGGTTGGGTGCAGGGTCAAGAAGCAGTGGACAAGGGGGTTCCTTGTTCCCCCTACTCACATCTTGGGCCCTGAGTGGCCCCCTCATAGATGCAAGAGGCTTTAGGTCTTTCCACCACAGAAAAGGGCTGCAGATGGGGCATTACAGCCTCTCCCCTTAGACACCCCCCTGCATACACTCTCTTGGCCTGGGGGGAGGCAGACCTCAGCCTCACTAGCTACCCCCCTTTCAAACACAGACCTGTTCCCCTTCTAGTACCTCTACCCACCATGTCCCCACCCCCACTGGGTCTAGGAGGGGGGTCCCGGGGGCCAGGGCCTGACACAGACTTATTGGATTTCACGGTGTTTTGCTGAGAAAATAATTAAATTATCATATTTATGATGGAGCTGCCATGGCCTCTGCCAACCGCTTGGAACAGAAGGGTCAGGACAGGGCGGGGGTGGAGAGGGAAGGGACCCAGAGCCTGGCCCTGCGGCCCAGCCCTCTCCCAGCCCCTTCCTCAGGGAGATGACCCCAGGCACAAGAGTGGGCCTCTGCAGTTCCCTGCAGGCAAAGAGATGATAGAAGGTCTGGGTTGGAAGCAGGGACCAAAGGAAGAGGGAAGGGAGCTGAGTGAGGCAGGTTACGGGTCAGGCCTGCTAAACCCAGTCATTTCCCACGGCTCTCACACAATCCGCAGAGCCTGAAGGGGTTGAGAGGTCACCTCAGCCTAGCTCCTGTGCATCTCTGTCACTGCCCACCTACGGAGCTATGAAATCCTAGGCTGTCCCTGATGATGGTGCTGATAACAAGGCCCCAGCACCCTGCCGCCTGCCACCCCAGCCTGCTGCCAGGACCCCCTCCTCCCTCCCACCCACACCCTGCCCCCCCCCCATTCTCTTCGGGTAATTAGATTCCTCTCAATTAGCAGATTACGATCATTACCAGCTCATCTGGCAACTAAGCTCCGCACCCACAGCTGGGGAAAGGGGGGCACTGAGAGGGCCACTTGGGGGTCATGGGCAAACATGAGAGATGTTAGGGAGAGCAGGACTGAGACCTGCGAAGGGCAGGACCAGGCTGATGGGAAGTGGCCAGAACTCCTCCCAGAAAGGACACCTCCCCCTGCACTTCCAGAGAGAGCAGCATTGGCTCAGGCCTGCCCTGCCTGCCAGGGGAGTAGGAGACAGAGATACTGAGCCCCAGGCGGGGGCAAACCTTCCTACACCTCGCCAAAAGCCAGGCTGGGAGCAGATGGGGCTGGCAAAGCGGAAAAACAGGCCAACACCGGGGCTCGGCAGGAGCTGAGGAGAGCGGGCTGCCAGGGGTGATCAGCCTCCAGGGCTGTGGCTCCCAGCTCTGGGGCCCAGCTGAAAGGCTCACAACCCCCCACCTCTGAATCTCACATTGGGAGTCCAGGCCAGGCCCAGTGACGAGAAAGAGGCAGGAAGATGGGCAACCAGGGGCAAAGGTGGAGGCCAGCGGGCAGGGGAGCCTGGAGGGCCTTCCTCCAGAGCAGTGCAAGAGGCTGAGGCAGTGGGAGGGGGAGATTTACCAGGGCTCCATATTCATTATTCATGAGCCCGCAGCAACGACTCCAATTTAAATGCTAATGTGGGGGGGCCTGACTCAGCTGCCCACCTTCTGCCCCCACCCCCAGCCCAGGCACAAGTGGAGTCGGTGCTGGCTTCAAGGTTCACTGGGGTTTATTTGGGAGTGGGGAGGGAGACCAAGCCACCCACACTGCCCCAGCAGGTGAAGATCCTGCCAGGCTTCATCTGGTCCTTTCTGGATAGGGACTGGCCAAGCAGGCAGCAGCCTCCAGGAGAGCAGGAAGGAGTTGGGGGCCGCTCTGCAGCCCCTGTCAGAGGATGATCTGGTTGGTGAAACTGCGGCTCAATTCCTTGTGTGGCAGAACAATCGAGTTCAGGATAAGCACCTCGGCAGGGATCCGGACTCGGCAGCCTGCAGTAGAGGCACCAAGGGGAGGTCATGGGGTCATGGGAGAAGAGAAAGGGGCAGGTAGCTAGGGACCCAAGGCCATCTGGGAGAGATCCCTCCCTGCCCATCTGTGGTCCTGGCTTAATGCCCCCAGAAACTCACATAGGGCCTGGCACACAGCAGGCACTTGGTAAGTGTCTGCTAAAGGAAGCGTGCACGCATGTGCATACACGCATGCATACACACACACACACACACACACACACACAGGAACAAATATTCCCACAGACCTCTGGCATCATCTCTGGTGCTTCTCGAAGCCCCAAGGCCCAGTAAGTCATACCCAGGATGGTGATAGCAGGCAGCAGCTTGCCATCTTTGAAGAGGCTCTCGCTGTCCATGCGGGCTCGAGGGTCATTGGGATTGGGGTCATTGGGGGTCCCCTCCACACGAGCCCAGCGTCCAACTGTGCTTCCCCAGCCCACGATACTGTGCAGAATACATGTGTGCTCCTGCCAAACAGGATGGTGCGAGGTGAGTGGGCTGGGAGGCAGGAACGGGAGGGTGTGAGAGTCCAGAGGCAGAGCCTGTGTGGCTCACCCTTCTCTACCTTGGGAGGTAAGCTGGGTCCACCCCTCAGCCTCCCGGGCACCACACACTGCTGTGGGACCTGGTACCTACCTGCAACGTGGCTCCATGGAGGACAATGCTCTCTCGAAGCCGCACACCTTCACCCACAGTCACTCCCTTCCCGATGGAGACATTGGGGCCTAGCTGTGGAGAGAAGCACATACCATGGGTCCTGTAAGGACCTACAGGTGCCCAGGTCCAATCCCATCCTAGAACACAGAAGGTGGAAGCAACCTGCGCCAGGCCACACTATGGGCTCAGCAGAGACCAGCACCCTGAGCTCTGGCATTCTCTGCACCCCACTCCTGAACCCAAACGGACAGCACCTTCCTCTCTCTGGGGCTGGGCCCACCACTCACCACAGCTGACGGGGCCACTTTAGCAGTGGGGTGGATGTAAACGTTTCCTAGAAGCAGAAGAGAGGACCTGGGTCCAAATACCCCAAACCTTATCTGAATGGGAAGGGGCAGGGATTGAGACTCACCTCTGGACCTGGGGTCAGGAGTGGAAGCAATGGGGGACGGGGATGGGCAAAGGTTAACAACTGGGGCTGGGTGGGTACCTCGGATTCTTGGACCCCCTGATGTGTGCTTGGCCAGACGTTCTGGGTGAGTGATCTGATATCGGCCCAGATAGAGGCGAGAGGCATAGAGAGCTGAGCTAGATGCCACAGAGGGGAGAAGCTCAGGGGCCAGCAGGGTCACAACCCCAAAGTCTCAACACCCCCTACCACCTGGTTCCCCAACCTCCAGATCTGAGGCACAGACCCCCCTGCTTAGCATACCCAGCAGACTTGATCTGACTCCAGATGCCATCAGTGAGGTGCACATAGATCTGGCCTTGCCCAGCCAGGGCTGAGAACACATCTTGCTCCAGGCGGATGGTCCCTGCCCCAGGCCATGAACCTGGAGAGTCCTCCCTGGCAGAGAAAGGATGTTGACATCAGGTCCCCAGCTGAGCCCAGAGGTGAGCCAATGTGTCTCTCCCAGAAGAAAATGGAGAGATTCCCATCACCTTTCCAAGCCCCTCTCCAGGTCTGGTGGGTTCTCTCCAAAGTGTGCTCACATTCAGGCCACTTTCTCACCCGCCCTGGATTGGCTGCTCTTGCAGGGGAGCCCCTGGCATAGACCCGCTTCCTATCTCTACCCCACGTCCAGAAGGAATCCCCCAATTTTCACATCCTCCTCCCCGCGCACCCCTCCACTCACCCTCCCCTCACAGGATGGCATGAAACACACGCAGACTCACCCCAGAGCAAGGCAGCTGGTGAGGGCAGAGACAGTCACAGAGAGAGGGAAAAAGAGATGGTAGATGCCAGCTCAGAGACAGAGAGGCCAGGAGAGATGGAGAGAAGCAGAGACACAGTGGGGTGAGAAATAGCTATGAGCAAATGATGTGAGATGGGGAGGTGGGCAGGGAGGAGAGGGTAAAGACAGGGAATCCTAGAAGGGAACAGCTTTTAGGCCAAGAAGGGGTACCCTGGGATTGGTAGGAAGGGCTCTGGGATACTACATCCCAAGGAGAGTCAGCCTGAGAATATGCGTGCATGCATGTGTGTGCTTATGTATGCATGTGTGCACCTGCGTCTGCACTGGAGCATGCCTGGGCCCAAGTGTGTTGCCGTTTGCTCTGAAAGGTGTCTCTGGGTCACTCAGGGCTTGAGAGAAATGGACCAGAAGGGGAGTGGGCAGGCAGTGACAGAGGAGGAACTGGGACGGATAAGGAAGAGGGACAGAATGAGGTTAGAAGGGGAGGGACATGGAGGGAGGTTTGGCTGGAGATGACAAGTGGGAAAGGGAGAAGGGAAGAAGAGGGTGAGCAGGTTGAGATGGAGCCTGAGAGCCTGGCATGTGCCAGGGGTCTGTGACTGGGGTACTTGGGGTTACAGGGCGATGGGGCCTCACAGTTGCCCATCCTGCTGATTACGCTGGAAGACGTCCCGAAGAGGTTTCAGGGCTTCCGGAGAAAAGAGATAGATGCCGCAGTTGATGATGTCACTAATAAATGTGCTGGGTTTCTCCACATAGTGCAGGACCTAAGGACAGTGAGGGCTGGGTTTGGTAGTAGAGAGGACCACTGCCCAGCAGGATCCCCTAAGACCCTCTCATCTGCAGGCCCTCCCTGCTGCTGCCAGGATGGACTTGCTAACATGCAGCATGCATCTTGCTCTCACCTGACTTTACACCCTGAGATGACTGTCCTTCACCTTCACCTTCAAGATAAATCTGAACTGCAGGCCTTTCTCTCCTCCACCCTCCCTATCTCCTAGGGCTCCAGGGCCAAAGCCCCAAGCCATTGCATGCATGCCCTGGAATGTTCTTTCCATCTCTTCCTCTGAAAAAAACATTTTCAGAAACGCAGTTGACATTGTCAGTCCCTCCGTGAGTCCTCTCTTGTCAGTCCCAAAGTTAGTTATTCAGGCCTAGGCCCCAACCACACCTCACTGGTGGCACTGTGCCATTTCCAAAGGTTGTCTTGGATTCTGTCTTTCCCACTAATCTGAGGGTTCCAGAGAGGCAGAGACTGTGCCTTTTGGCTCTGTTTCTCTCATATCTAGCTGGTGCCTGGTGCAAAACGAGGTATGCATGCCATGTGTGTGTGTTCATATATATGTTTTACATTAAAACAAGGTCAAGGGCTGGGGTTGTGGCTCAGTGGTAGAGTGCTTGCCTAGCGTGTGTGAAGCACTGGGTTCAATTCTCAGCACCATATTCAAATAAAATCAATGCCCACTGACAACTAAAAAAATATTTTAAAAATAAGGTGAAATAAAAGGGCTGTGAGAAAGTGAGGCTCAGGGCAGGGAGATTCACAAACAGGGCCACAGCCCTCTGCCTGGCTGACTACACTCTCACCTCCTTAGAGGAGGAGCCACCACAATGTTCCCTGCCTCTGCCTTTGCACATACCATTCCCTGTCTGCAGTGCCTTCTTGTTTCTTCCTTTATCTGAACAATTCTAACTCAGCGTACCTTGCTTCCTCCAGGAAGCCCTCCCTACCTCCCACCCAGGCAAGGCTCAGTAGGGCCCCTTTTTGTGCTCCATAGCACCCTGTACATACATTGATTTCAGCACACACCCATGGGAAATAACTGTTACCCCTTCCCCCTAGCCAGCCTCTCCGAAAGCGATACAAGATGATTAATCAAGGGACTGCCCCTTGTTTGAAAAGACTGGGGCCTCCCCATAGTGTTCTACTGTCCTCTGAGTCACGAGTAGATGCCCACCCAGCCCCCTCTCTGCTCTCACCTCATGTGTCTGTGGATTCTCAACGATGCAGCCATAGTTGAGGGACTGTGTTCTGTTAGCCTGGAAGATAAACACATCCAAGATAGTGACCTGCTGCTTCAGGGGGCCAGGGCTGTTTTCTTATTCTTTCTTTCCTTCACCTACAGCACCTGGCACGCAGCTCCACCACTGACAGGCCTTCAGCAGGGTGAGTGCTGACAGCTCCCCCCACCTCCCTGCTTCTGAGCAGCCAAAGGGCTCAGGGTCACCAGTGATACCTTCGTTACAGCTGGGACAGTATACCTCCCTTCCAACACACATTCCTATTCCAACTGTTGGAGCTGCCCCTGCCTCCCCAACATCCTCTGGCCCTACCAGCTCCCTTACCGTAGTGCCAAGGAGTAAGAAAGGGTGGCGCTCGCATCTGTGAGCATCCAACATAGCACTCAAGGGGAAGTCAGAGCAGACGTCAGCATTGAGCACGAAGAATGCTTCAGGGCCTCCAGCTAGGATCTGGTCCCGAAAATGGTAGAGACCTCCTCCTGTGCCCAGGGGGGCAAATTCCTGAAGGTACCTATTCCCAGGGACCCCAAAGCCAGCTCAGTGATATGTGAGAAGACATACAGCATGAGCCAGGAAAGCTAATCTCCTAACCCCAGCCCCTGGGAGTACTCTCCTACCTCCATATATCTAGGGAGTCGGAGGTGTCCAAATAAGAATCCTTCTAGCATGTGATGGTGAACTCTGACAAATACTAACTCAACCCACTCTTATGAACTCAGAGGCCTAGGATAGCCCCTTCTGCATGTACAACACCTGATTGGAAGGTTGAACTCCTGCTGAGCAGCTTCTAGGAATTGGGTAAGGGCCTCATCAGGCTGGTAGAAGCCAATGAGCAGAATCTCCTGCATTCCAGGGACCTGAGGATAAGGCAAGAGGATGGGAGAGAAAATAGCTAATAGGAGGGAATGCTGGGAAAAATCCCTGGTGCTGGCCTAGAAGTCCAGAGACCACAGTTTCAGTTTCAGCTGGGGGCCCACTCTTGTCTTCTCCCCTGCACAATGAGGGAGTTAGAGGAAATCTCAGTTCAGATCTCTCACTCCTTTACACTCCCTCACACACCTGAAATGGACTCATTCTTGGAAAGATTTTGCGTGCCAAGCTAATGCAAAGGATAATCCACTCACCCCACCGCCCTTTTTTCTTATCTGTCAGTCAGCATGAGTAAGGGTACTATTAATCTTGACATCAGCATGAGTAAGGGTACTATTAATCAAGGATCAGCATTGAACTAGGCACCTTATAGCTTTGCCATCCTACAACAAAGTCGAGTCTCTATTTTATAGATAAGGAAACTAAAGCTCAGACAGGGTACCAAGCTTGATTACTCCAGGTCAGTCTCACAGCAGAGCTAGATTTCACCCAAAACCTCGCCTGTATCAATACTAAAATAAAGAAATGAGCTCTGTGGTGAGCAAGGCAATGAATTCTGTGCTTTGTCTTCATTAAGGATCCCCATGTGGGTTGGGGATATAGCTCAGTTGGTAGATGCTTCCCTCGCTCATGCACAGGCCCTGGGTTCAATTCCCAGTACCACAAAAAAAAAAAAAAAAAAAAAAAAGGATCTCCATGCTATGACTTTAAATTGTCCTTAAGATCCCTGTCTGATCTCATATTCCAAACTTTAAAAATAGGTGTGAAATCTGAGCAGGAAGAGGCCAGATGAGAGACTAGATTAGGGAAAAACAGCGCAGCTACGCTGTACAACTTGAGACTTAAGGGGACACCTTTCACATTTTTCCCCAGTAGGAAAAAACTATTGTTGGGAAAGGGAAATATAGCATGAAGGAGATCAGCAGGAAGTTTAGTGGGAGAGGGGAGCCTATGTGTTTACCTGGGCACAGGCTTCAATATGGTGTTGGATCATAGGGACCCCAGCCACAGGAAACAATGGTTTGGGCACCTCAAAAGACAAAGGCCTGAAGCGAGTTCCTGGGAGAGGAGAGAGAACATTTCAGCCTCCTGCCCCCCTCTGCCCCAACCCACTAACCACTGGAGCCCAACAGCCCCCTCCCCACAGTCCCCTGGCTCCTCACCCTTTTGAGGGCCTCCAATCAGGATGACAGCTTTCAGCATGATGGTGAGTGCTACCTAAATCTCAAACCCCAACAGACAAATCAGGTCCCTTTCTCACACCCCAAGTAAACCCAAAACCTTCAATAGCAACACTTAGCTCCCTCCCAAGATGTAAACCAAAGTTCAGTGTAGTCCGTTCCTGGATACAACATCTCATAAATGCCACCTAGATTCCAGGTGGCCTTGAAACCTCACAATGATTCCTCACAAATTCTGAAATCCATACCTCACAACCTTATCTCTAAAAGATTTCCCTTTGGCTATAAACAAATTGTGCAAACTAAGAAACTCAGCAGATTTCCTTCTCGAACCCAAATTTTAAAAAACTGAAAACTCCATCCCAGTGATTCTCAAATTGTTGTATTCAGCCCTAAATCTCAACAGTGCACCTGAATATTGAGCCACAAACCTTAAGTGGGCCTCGGATATTTAACTTCAATCCTAGGCATGAATTCCAAGTATTGATCCAACACTGACCACATTTGACAAACCCCCAATCCAAGCAAAAAACTCCTAGATGCTGAACATGAATCCTAAAACTAACCTCTATATGCTGAATCCCAAATCAGCATCCCAAACCTGAACCTACTAGCCCCCGGAGTCCCAATACTGGCGACTGGTGCCGGATCTCCGGATCTGGAGGAATGACTGCTGACCCTCTGAACCCCACAACAGACTATGTCCAATAACCCTAGCTTCTTGTAGCTAGGAGTTGTGAGACCAACATAGGCGCCGACCGCAGAGAGCACGCCAGGACCTCCGAGCTGGCGCTCGGCCTAGTGCCCAGTCCCAACCCCTCGCACCACCCCTTCACCGGCTCCCTTTACCACTAGCTCCCTTTATTTCAGCTTTGTCGCCCGCTACAGCTTGCTCCTTCCGCGCACGTGTCTTCTCGCAACTCGCGAGAGCTCCTTCCTAGGGCCTGCCGGGAATTGTAGTTCCGAAGATCCCTCCCCTTTCTAACTTTGTGAGACCGAAGGAAAGCGGTGTTAGAAGTAGGGGGCAGAGCCAAGGGATCGAGGGGCGGCCTAAATGAGAAGGAGGGGACCTGAGAAGCAGAGGCTGGAACCTAAGATTGGGACCGGAGCTGTCCTGGAATGGACCCAGGGACTGCGGCCAAAGTGGAGAAGTAGAAAGTGGCGGAAAGTAGCACAGGAGACCACCGAGGGAACGACCAGTCGAGGGAGGGGCGGGCCAGAGCTCGAGCAGCCACGAGAGGGTGGGGCTTGAGCCAACCCAGGATGAGAGGGCGGAGTCAGCTCCACTGCCCGTCCCTCTGGGAAGTCCCACGGTGAGAGTAATTCTATTTCGGGTTTACTTTCGGTAAAATGAAGCATGGACTAATCACTCTCCAAGCTTCCCTTTGACTCCAGCATTTTGTGACCTTGGCCTGTGGGCCTGGAATAAGTGTGGGGACAGGGGGCGGGGGAGAGAATGGCGACGCTGAAGAACCGAATAGACACGGAGGGTCAGAGAGCAGCTTTATTAAGCAAGAAGAGGAGGGCTGTCGGTCCCCACCCACCCCTAGGCTTGAAGCCAGGGCGAAAGGTTTGAGGGTCCCTTTCAGGCCACGTCCACGCGAGCGAAGCTCTGATCCATGCCCAGGCTGTTCTCCACGTACACTTCGTACTTGCCGCTGTCCTGAGGTGTGGCCCGGCGAATGGTCAGCGTCGTGGTGGTAGTACCGATCTCGAAGAACACCCTGGGGAAGGAGTGGGCAGAGGGAGGCGGGGCTGCGGGTCAGTTTACAGGAGTACTGGGTCCGGCTAATTAGCCAGCCCTGTTCTTTGCCTCCCAGTTCCTCTCCCTCAACCCTCTCCCAGCTGGTTTCTGGGCAGAGTTCCGCCAGATTCCAGCACCAGGCCCGGCCCTTGTCCTCAGGTACTGGCCCTTGCCTGTCGTCCTCCTCGATGTCCTCCCCGTCCTTAGTCCAACCCACGTCTGGTGGAGGCTCTCCCATGATCTCCGCGGTCAGCGTTACCGTGGTGCCTTTGCGTGCTTTAGTGTTGTCCGGTCCCTTTTGAATCTTAGCGGGTACTAGAGGAAGGGGAGGGGAACACGACCCCGTGAGGTGAGGTGGGACAGTGGCCTCACCTCTCAGCTAATATCCAGCTCTAAATACGAGGTGCATTAAAAAAATTAATTAATTAAAAAACAAGGTGCATTTAAACTCCCGGTGACATAGAACAAATCGTTAGTCTCTGGTTTCATCTCCTTAGCTGTTAAAGGGAACTCATCCCTGAACCTCCTACTTCAAGGGGCTGAAGAGAGATCAAAAGAGATACAGCGGGTGGAAATTTGGGAATGTTCACATATCTAATGTGCCTTACAGGCAGCTCTGAGTGGTGTAAATTGCTCTGGTTTGCGAGCTGGAAAACCCACTCTAACCTTGTTTATGCCTCTGCCTCGTCCTTTGACCCTGGGGCCTTGGAATCCTGTGATCAAAGCCCACAGCTGACTTCTCAGCCCGGGTGGGGCCAGATCCCGAGATAGGGAAAGATGTCCACTGCCAGAGCGGCGATGCGAACCAGGCTGATAAATTCGCCAGAACCATACCCAGATTCTGCTAGGCCCAGCAATTACTGCGCGGGTCTGGACCCAGCTGCAGGCACCCTCGGGGTGGTGCTGTTGGCGCCCTGGCTTGCGCGGAGGTCGCGTACCTTCCACGAGGATGCGCGCCGAGTCTGAGCACTGGCCGAAAGGGTTGGTTACGTTGATGCTATACTGGCCCAGGTCTGCTAGTTCGCCGTCGCGCACCACCAGTGCCACAACGTCAGGGTCCTCGAAGACATAGCGGTACTTGGGCCCGTCGCGCAGTTCCTTGCCATCCTTGCTCCAGCGGATGAACGGGTCAGGGAAAGCCGAAATGCGGCAAGTCAACTTGGCAGCGCTGCCCTCGATCAGCACCACGTCTTTCAGTGGCTCCAGCACCCGCGGCGGCCCCTTCTCGCGCAACTCCTTCCTGGACCTACCCCGCGGGCGCGGTCAGGACCCAGAGCTACCATGACATGGCTCCTGCCCTTCTCCAACCCAGTCCTCCCTCACACTGTCTCCTGCCCACCCCCTTGGCCCACCACATCCATGAACAGGGAAATGGGAGTGGATAGGAAGGGGGCTGTCCCTGCACTGTTAACCCTAATAAAATGATCCCCTTTTGCCAGCCATCTGGCTGCAACTCAGTAACCTCCCTTCCTGAAATCCAGTGGCCCTGGTGATGTCCTCAAGGGCACACCCCTACCCCAATTCAGGAAGCTACAGCTTCCTTCCTGTTGAAGGCTCCAGGTGGGTACCCTTCACCTGTGGCCTCCTCACCTGTGGCCCCGGTAAGAGGCCTGGATGCGAATGGCAGCGCTCTGAACCTGAGGGTCGTTAATATCCAGGGTACATCCTGGAGGTGGGGCTGCTGGTTTTTTGGCAGGAGCTGCTTTGGACATCTGGTGAGTGGACAATGAACATGGGATCCGGATTGAGCCAGAAGCTCTTCAGCCCTTTTCCTGCCCGATCTAAACATCCTGGGGGATGGGAATATCTGAGGCTTCTCTGGGGAGTGAACTCACCCTGGAGGGGTTGACTTTGGGACTTCAGGCGACTGGCTGGTTGCAAGCGGCCCAGAGCCCTTCTGATGGCACAGTAAGGGTGCAGGCAGGTAATCAGCCCCAGGCCCTGGTTTTATACATAGCTCTCTTCCTTGCCTTGTTTGGGGTGATTGCCTCAAGCCCCCCGGGACCCCAGCCCCCGCCCCTTGACTCAAGCAGGTTCCTTATATAGCCTGAGGATGCCTGGGATGCTGGCTCAGCTGCTGGTACAGGCCCAGGAGGGGAAACTCGAGCGGCTCTGGGGTACACTATATGTCAGCGCCTGGACAGCTGGACAACTGGATGCTGCCCCATCCCTTCCCAGGACTGGGGTATCCATCCCACTCCCTGGGGGACCAGTCATGGTCCCTAGCCAGAAAGAGACTCAGCTCACCGCTGGAGCAGTTAACATTCAATTCAGCTTCCATGTAATCCCACATTTGTGCTTCCCGCATGGTAGGTTAAGGGGGTGCAAGTGTTTTTGTGGGTGTCCCGGAATGAAGCCAGAGTAGCCTCGGACTTCGTGGTTCATATAGCCAATCATGATAGGGCTAAGTGGCTGTCAAGACCAATCGGGAAAGGCCTTACTCTTCCCCTACCCGCATCCTTACCCCAGGAGTCTGCGGTAGTCATTTTGTACTGTGCCCCCTGGTGGTAAATGGAGGTAAATCCAGAGAGGACAGGAATGATTTTTTGAGAACAACCTCTCCCATGACATTGCCATCCCCACTCACTCCCCTGGATATGACAAGGTAGGGTTTGGCTGATCTGTGAGGTCCTTGGAGATTAGTACTACTACTGAGTCCCCAACCCTAGGTATGCCACGCCCTTTTGAGGCTTAAACTAGTGCATAGTTTCACCAGACTATCTGGGGTGAAGGGGTTCACATAAATTCCTCAGGGGCATGCCTGGAGTTCAGTCTATCAGTGTAGGGGCCCAGGTAGGAGCTTTGCTTCTGTTAATTGTAACTATCTGACCAGGTGTGGAACATTGTCCCTTTCTTTTTTATAATTTTGTGGTGCTGGGGATGGAACCCAGGGTCTCATACATGCTAGACAAGCTCTATCACTGAACTACACACCCAGCCCACACTGTCACCTTCTGATCAGAACAATTTTGACACAGCTCTACTGACATAAATTACCTTTGCTCCTCCAGGTTTGGAATAAACAGTTCACATGCCATTTCCAATGGAGATGGGAAAGGAGCTCCAGATCAGAAAGGGGACGGGGAAGAAATTTTACCATTTATCAAGATATGAGTTCAGGCACCTCATTTTTATACAAAACATTTGCAGCATGTAGGAGATTGGAGAATCTCACAGGCAAACTGTATATCTTCATCACTAAAATGACAAGTGGGCAAGGTGTCTCTCTCATCCCTTCCAGCTGGTTTTAACATCCAGTTAGTTTATGATGATGGGGCTTGTCTCTTCCCTGTGGTTCTGAGAAGCCACAGAGGCTGGGCTGGGCTGGGCAAAGGGCAGTTGAAGCTGGAGCCAAGGGGCCCTCAGACTCAATCAATCACATGACAATGCCAGTCTCTCGGCTCATGGTTGGAGGCTTTGTTCCTTTTACTTTGCCAGCAACAGAGTTTTCAATGGGAGAATCATCCTTCTAGACACAAGGAAGCCTGGCTTCACTCTCCCTACTCATTCCAGGGCAGAGCAGCTCAGTTCTAGGATCAATAACCATTCTGTGGCATTGCAGGTGAGTGGCCAGAGTCAGGGTGCGTTAGCAGACAGCAGACCTAACTTGCCACTAGGACCAGAAGGTCCAGGCTAGTGTGTCAAGTACCCACAGCTGCTCCATGTGTTCCGCTCTGTCTGTTAACACTGGGAGCCTGAGTGAGGCTGGGGCTTGTTCGGGTTTCTCCTGTAGCTCTCTACCCAGCCTCCTCTTGCCAATCTTCAGGATGAAACCCCACTATCCCAGGGCACAGGACCAGAGTGAAGGAAGCTGAGCCAGGACTGGGATAAGCTAGTTCATTCCAGAGCCAGCATTCCTCAAGTTATGATGAGGGGACAATGAGCAGAGGTGGGGTTACCAGAATCCAGTTAGAGGTTGTGGGTGAGGGGTTCAGTAGGATTGGAAGCTTTCTAGAAACTATGGATTGAGAAGCAGACGGTAGTCTCCCTTCTCTCTAGGAATAAGGAGGGGTAAGGGGCCTTGAGGATCAGGGGACAGGGTAGGAGGTCCCAGGGTAAGAGCTGATATACCCTTGAATGTGTCTTCAGTGGCCCAGAGAAGGACAAATGCCTTTGCCCCCAAACTCAGTCCCCACTAGCCAGCCCTCCCCAAGAGACCACACATAGGTCCTGCTGCTTGCTGTTTTTATTTTCCTTGTGACAGACAGACAGAGAGCTGCACAGACAGCTGGATGGCTGGGGGAATGGTCAGGACAACATGGGCAATAGGGATTAGATGGAAAGGAAAACTTCATAAAAGTCAATAAATAAATAAATATGAACAGGAAAGGCAAAGGTCATGGAGGGACAGTGGGGACATCCTTGGGCCAGCAGAGAGCGCCCAGAGCTGCATCCGCTGGGACAGAAGGACTGCTTGCATGGCCACTTGCCTGGGGCTCTCAGCATTTCTCTTCTCTGCTTCTGGAGATGCCGCTGCTGGCCCATCCCTCCCCTCGTCCCCCCTGAGCTTGCTGTCCTCTCCTCCCACTTTGCTGCCCTCTCTCACACCCTGGCTCAGGACTCCTGGTACTGTCTCTGTGTCCAGTCCCTGCCTCACTGACATTCTCAGCCTGTGTCCCTGACACCTGGGCTCCTTCCTTGTCCTCCTCTCCAGACTCTCACCCTCCTGGATTCTCCCTGAGATGCAATATGCCTCCCACCCCCAGAACCTTCCTAGAGTCTCTCTGCCTGTCTTCTGTATCTTCCTCTTCACTTCCTCAATCCCTCTTGTCCCTCTTTCTGTTCCCACCCCTGCCCAATGGGTCTTCTGCTCTGGCTCTGGCTGGGAGTGGCATCAGGCCGAAGCCCTAGAGCCTCTATCCCTGCAGGTCCATGAGGTAATAACCCGGCCAGATGTTGCTGCTGGTGGTATCCGAAGCCCTGGGCCCACCCGGTTCAGCATGGGCCCTGGAATGTCCCTTGACATTGGTGGGAACCCCAAGTTGAAGCCCACGGCCAGGCTGTGGTCCATGCTGCTAGGGGCTGCCAGGGTAGGAACGGAGCAGCACCTTGTGGTGGGTGGCGGCCTCAGCCCTGCGGCGCCGCTGCTCACCCAAAAACTCCTTGAGTCGGTTGGTGGTAAAGGTGAGTGTCTGGCGGCGCAGCTTCATCAGATAGGCATCCTGCAGCCACGGGTGGGCCAGGCAGTCCTGCAGGGAAGGCCGGCTCCTGCCAGGCCAAGCCAGGGACAGTAAGCCAGAACTGATGACTCCCGATGTCCTTGGGCTCTGTCCTCCCCCGATCCACACGTCAATCCTGATTCCACCACCATGTGTGCGATACTAGACAACCCCAGGGCTCAGTTTCCCAGTGTCTGGAATGAGGCTGGTGATTCTGCCTCTCAAAGGGCTGTTAGGGACTTTAAATGGAGAATAATGCGACTGCCCAGAAGCAGAAACAGGAATATACTGTTAAGGCAGGGAAGTAGTTGGGGATCTTTGGCCAGGTGGGACCAGGGCAGTCTGTAGCCAGGGGCAGGTAAGGCAGAAGGGGTTGGCAGGTAGGGGGTCCACTTACCAGGGATGTACTGAGAGAACCTTTCGCAAGAAGAGGGTGGCACTCTGGGATGTGTTGGGGTATAGCTGGAAGGCATCAAAACGGCCCCCCACAATCCGAGCCTCTGTTTCTTTGGGGTCTGGCTCATAGAATGGAGAGTGTCCACTGAGCCTGTTTTAGAAGACAGATAAGTTGAAATAGCCCCAAATCTGCCACTCATTGCTTTTCTACCTTAATGGACTGAGGGTCAACTCCCAGGCCTGGGGGACATTCATGTGGGGATGCTGGGGGGCACAGTACCAACCTGTACCTAGGGATGTGCTAGGGAGGCAAGACAGGAAGGAGAATGTGTAGGCAGAAAGAGAGCAGAAGTGGCTGGAGCAGGGCCCAGGGAACTTACATGATGTAGGTGAGCACACCTGCTCCCCAGATATCTGTGGCAGAGCCAATGGGTTCTCCCTTCACCATCTCAGGAGCTAGAGGAGACAGAGGCCAAGCTGACCCAGCTTCCCAGTGATAGGGGAGAAGGAAGAGGCAGGGAGGTTCTTGGGGGTTTGAGGAGCAGGATAATGCTCAAGTCACCAGACTATGGGGGCAATCACAACAGTAGGCCTTAGATATTAGCAGATAGGACAGAAGCAGGAGTGGTTCCCAGGAGAGATATGGGCCATCTGAGGAATTAGCCTGGACACTGAATGATGGAGGTCCCCAGAACTCTAGAGGAGTGGAGAAGCAGGGTCATTTAGCTCCCCTGGATCAGCTCCGAGGTAGGACTCCCATTTAATAAGAGAGTGGCCAACATCAAGATTAAAAGCCTTTGAAACCAACCTGGCTGGCTTTAATCCCAGGCCTGCCCCTCTTAGCTATGGGACTCTGGGTGATTTATTAAACCCTCATTGTCTGGTCTGTAAAGTGGGGCTTGTAGAATAGCTCTAAGGAATAGAGATAATAAACATCAAACATTTAGGAGCTAGCTGAATGGCAGCTGGTTTTCCTTATTTATATAAATAATAATAGATTCTCCTGTCTTTCCAGTCTTAGCAAATCTCACTTCTACCATTTATAATTGATTGGACAAACACTTAAGTTCAGTGTGTTTCTGTTTC
This sequence comes from Urocitellus parryii, assembly GCF_045843805.1. Classification (NCBI taxonomy): domain Eukaryota; kingdom Metazoa; phylum Chordata; class Mammalia; order Rodentia; family Sciuridae; genus Urocitellus; species Urocitellus parryii. Next base: position 266,464,155 of record NC_135531.1, on the reverse strand, counting down.
CTCATCTGTAAAAAGTAGGTAATATTTTGCCAAACTCCAGGGCCATTGTGAAAATCATTTTTAAAAATTCACGTTCAGAACTTAGTTCATTGCTTGCATACAGTAAGCACACAACCAATGGTAGATACGTATGTGAAGTGGGGTGAGCCCTGGAGGCTGCACCTTTGGCAGTACCCAATCCCCCCCACCCCCGGCTGGCAGCTGGTCCCCTCACCCATGAACTCCAGCGTGCCCGTGCGGTGGCCAAGGGGTCGCAGGGCCTGGGGGTTGTAGGGTTGGGCGCTGCCAAAGTCCACAATCTTGAGGGTGTTGTCAGGGGCCAGCAGCAGATTGTCCGGCTTGATGTCCAGATGTAACACGTGGCGGCCATGGAGATAGTCCAGACCTTGTAGCAGCTGCACCACATAGGTGGCCACGTCATCTTCAGAATACCGGAACCTGGGGGTGGCAAAGGCCAAGTGGGAGATCTCCCAGCCCGGCTTCCCCTGCTTTTGCTCCCTGCTGCCCCAGAAGTTCTGGCTACCTGTCACTGAGCCCACAGAGGAGTTCCCGGTTGCCGCAGCTCTCAGCAATGAGCACAAGGTACCGAGGGGTTATGTAGGCCTCGTGCAGGGACATAAGCCGCTCGTGGTGCAGTGTCCGGAGCACTTCATATTCCTGCAGGACTTGCCGTTTGCCCTCTGCTGCATATGGCACAATCTTGGCCACAAATGTACGGCCTGTGGCATTCTCCCGGCATGCTCGCACGACACCAAAGCGGCCCCTGTGTGAGTAGGGGGACACCACAGGTTCAGGGGTATATTCCTTGTGAGGACTAAGGGGACAAGAATGCAGTGGGTTCCCCTGTGGGCTCTAGAGCTCAGTCCTGGGAACATCCACCTCTGCACTCCTGGCTCTCTACCCTGGGCAGCTCTCACGTGCTCTCCAACCTCAGCTCTCCTCCCACCTGTGCGATGGGTGATGACAGTAGGATAGTGCCTCCTCTAGAGTGGTGAGGATTGAGAACATGTGGCTATCAAGCTCAGGATGGCACCTGGCATGTCTGAACTCACAACTTATTTTGTGTTTTGCATGTGGGATTGAGCCCATGCCTTGCACATGCTGGGCAAGTGCTCTGCAACTGAGTCACATCCCCAGCCCTGAACTCAACAGTTCCAAGGACCTGCATCTCAGCACCTTTCCCCAAGGCTGGCCAGGACAGTCTGCTGGGCTGTCCCCGGCTGTGTTCCCTACATCCAACTCTCTCCCCGTTCTTCCCTCCTTCCCTTCCCTGGTCCTACTTGCCTGGCTTTTTCTTCCAGGAAGGTGTAGGGTTTCTGAGGGAGGCCCTGTCTCAGAGTAGTGCCCTCTGGTGTGGGGGACCTGGGGGGGCCGCCCCCAGGGGAGCCGACCACCTCTCTGCCTGGGCTGAGGCTCCGCACAGGCACCTTGGTGAGCTCAGGAGGGGGCTCAGGGGCTGGGGGCTCGGGGGCTGGGGGTGCAGACACAAAGGAAGTCACCATATACAGGGGAGTGGAGGAAGACGCTGGTTTAACTGCTTGGGGGGTGGAGGTTGGAGTCCCTGTCCCAGTGTCAGGAACAAAAGACTTGGGCACACTTAGGGTGACCTGGGCACTGGGTAGGGTGGGCTCTGGTTGCTGAGTGGCCTGCAGGCCCCTGTGCTTTCGTGGGGGGGTTTGGGGTGGTGGACCCACAGCCTTGAGTGACGACCAGGCCTGGCTGGGGGGCGTGAGAGGGGCTGAGGGGCTGAAAGAGGCTGACTGGGGGGCTGGGGGAGCTGGGGTCAGGGTCAGTGAGGTAGGAGAGTCAGGAGGCTGGGCCCTGGCTGGCCCTGAGGTAACAGGGGCATCTTGGCGAGCAGCAGATGGCCGAGCTGAAGAATCTAAGAAGAAACAAAGAAAATCATCACCATGTGTCCTGGGGGCAAAGCCACCATGCTCCAAGCCGGGGAAGACCCAGGACTCAGGCTCCCCTTCTTTCTCCTGTCACCCCCTCCAGCCACTGACCTTGAGTGCCCCTGACGAGGACCTTCTCAGAAGGGTTGCTGAAGGGGCCCTGCCCAGCACGGTTGGCACAGGCCACGCGGAACCTCACAGTTACACCAATGGGCAGGTGTGTCACGTTGTAGTAACAATCAGGGATGCCTGAGCTCACCGGGTGCCAGGTAGACTCCCCTGCGGGCAGCATAGGGACGGGTATAAGGCCACAGAAGGGGAGGCCCAAGCTCCCAATACTGTCTAAGAACATGGGAAGGGACCTCTGTGTAAGCAGGACACTTGCCTTCCCAGACTCCCCTTACTTGCCACCTGCCACCTTCCTCCCCTCACCATCCTGCCCTGTTCCTCACCATCCACCCGCCGCTCCAGTGTGTACGTGCAAGGAGCCCGGCTGTCTCCTGGCTTCCACAGCACCAGTGCCGTGTCCTGATAGGTCTGGGGCACCTCAGGAGGAGCTAGTTTTCCTGGGACACCTGGTAAGAGGGAGAGAGGCTCAGTGATACTCCAGCTAAGGGCCTATTAAGCCCCACCCTACTGTCCCCATCACTCCCCACTGGGGCCCTGCCCCAGACTCACGGGCCACAGCCACAGTACAGGAGCTGGTGATGCTGCCTAGGACATTGGTGGCTGAGCACTCATACAGCCCGGCATGTCGCTTGCCCGCCCGGGGGATGCTCAGCAGCTGCCTTCCGTCTTTGCAGGACACGATGACCACCGAAGGCTCTGACTGAAGAGACTGCTTGTCTAGGGCAGGGAGGAGCAGGAGGAGCTGCTGAGTGAGGCAGCACATGTAGAGACCCCTCTCCCGTGTCCATGCCCCTGCCCCAGCCTCCCCTGAACCATGGTCACCCCAAGGCCTGGCCTCTCCCATCTCCTGCATTTAGAGTTTGTGGCAGCAGTCCCCGTAATCTCCTTACCTTTCATCCAGGAGATTCGGGGAGCAGGACAGGCAGCTGGCAGGCAGAGCAGGGTGGCTGCCTCCCCCTCCAGCAGCACCTGGTCCTTGAGTTTGATGTGGAAGACTGGGGGGAAGTCTAAAGGCAGAGCAAAGACAGCCAGTGTATGCAGGCCCTGGGCTACTTTCTGAGGGAGGGGTGGGTGTGTGTGTGTGAGCCCTGAAGCGCTGCTGCATGGAGCAGAGTGCAAGGCTGTCTCTTCCCACCCAGATGTGGGAAGGGGAACTCACTCCATGCCTGAGAATTTTCTCTGGGGTGAGCATCACTTTCCCCAGGCCCTTAGCATGTGCAGACTACCTTTTCCTTGCAATGGTTATTGAAGATGCATAGGACATACCTTGTATTTGCAAATCACTTAGAGCAGGGTCTGGAGCTAAGTGCTCTATAAGCATTTGTCAGATAAAATAAAAACAAATAGTGAAAAATGTTAACAGTTAAGATTCTGCACTGCCTACTCCTGGGCACCACAGGTAAGTGAGAAGGGAAGGGAAAGTAGGTGGTGATCTAATCTGAGACTGAACATAGATTCTCCCATCAGAATGTAGTCTCAAAAGACCTGAACTCAACATATCATGAGCAGCCCCTGGAAGTATGCCAGCCTTCTTGCCCCTGTAGTGTCAGACTCCTAGACCTTCCACTTCCTCCTTTAGGTCAACTAAGCAAGAAGAACTTTTGAAATGGCAAGAGACAGTATCCTAGCCAGGCATGGTGGTGTAAGCCTGTAAAGATCACAAGTTTGAAGCCAGCCTAGGCAACTTAGACTCTGTCTCAAAAAATAAAAAGTGATGGGGATGCTCAGTGCTAGAGCGCCCCTGGGTTCAATCCCCAGTACTCCCACCACCACCAACATACACACACAAGGAGTATCTATTTGTCTTTGGGTAAGTCATATACTCTCTCAGAAGCTCCATTTCTTATCTGCAAAATGAGGAAAATAATAATAATACCAAGCTCAGAGGGTTGTTGTGAGAATTAAGAGAGTCATACAAAGTGCTTAGTATGTGTCTGGCATGAAACAAGTACTCACAAACATTTTATTATGGTGTTCTCTTGGTAATATGTCTAGCAGAAGAGCCAGAAGCAGAACCCAGAAAACAGGCTGTTTCAGCAAAGCAGAGAAGTTGCTTTACCATGGACTGGTGACCTTGCCTATTGTTTTACTGTGAACTGGTGACTTTGCCCATGATCCTGGGGCCAGGATCTTTGCTCCAATGTAGTTGGCCTGTGACTACTTAGTGCCATGAGAAGCTAGGTTTGTGATCCTTAGAATTTCCCTTTAGAAAACCCCCAAATCTTGTTCTGACCACAGGGGATGAGGGGATTTTTATCACCTGCGCACAGAGACCCATGGGAGCCCCGGCTCCTGCCTGTCTGAAGAAGCAGGAGGGAGTGTGAGTGGGGATGAGCAAGCAGGAAAGGAATACTTAGCGGGAGTGGATGGCCAGGATAACAGCCTGCACTCCCCTGACTGCCTGTACCCATTGTTCCCCTCTGAGGCTCCAATGTAATGTGAACATATTTTCATCAACAGCTGCCTCCAGACCAAGTGGGCAGGAAGAGAGGTGAAAGGTGACCTGAGCCAGTGATGCCAGCCCTACCACCATTCCCCCAGGGCCAGCCCTGGTTGGTGAAGTGGACACAGGGCAGGCTTTTTCCTACTGGGAGAGGATGAGGTCAGGGGACACTGCTGGGCAGGGAATCAGCTGCACAAGCAAAACAGAGAGGGAGAGAGGCCCCAGGTGGGAAGGGATCAGCTGTCCCCAGTCCTCTCTGCTGGATGTTTTCCTTCTTTCCCCCTCCTGTTCCACCCTCCCCCCACCAACTGGCCTCCCTCCCTCCCCTTCACTCAATACCGGCTGGACACAGTCCCCTCATGCCTAGCTGAGGCCAGGCTAGAGCCATTCTGAGCAGTTCAACCAGGAACTGGGCAAGAATGGAGCTGGTGGCTTATAAAGATCATGCACAGACTTGTTTGGTGGTTGGCTCCCGTCTTTCCTGCTGGTCTGGAACACTTGGCATCCCAAAGCCTTTGCTTGCAGTCCTTGAGTAAAGGCCCTTTTCCAGGTAGGGTGACCCTAGGTGGAGAAAGCCTCTCTCCCTGCAGGCCCAGTACACTAGGGCAAGAAACAAGCCAGTGCATACCCCACCCCACCCCCCAGCAAACAGCCCTGAAGACTGCTTTTCCTCACAGATGTGCCTTCTGTGGAAGGAAGGGGCAAGGAGGGCAGCCAGGTGTTCCAGGCTGTAGAAAAATGGAGAATTGGGGGCACAAGTAAGGCTGGGAGACAAAGTGTTTCTTTGAGTGTACACTCAAGTACACACACTTGAAGGTGGCCATGGGGGCAGTCAGGAGCTCAGGTTCCTTCAAAACCATACCCAGGTTCTATATACTATACTTCTAGAGTCTCCCACGAGAGAAGAGGCTAAAGAAAAGCCCAAATCCAGTGCCCCGAAGCCACTCTGGGCCCTGGCTGCAGAGGGTCACACAGTTCAACTCTGGCTGCTCCACTTACTAGCTCTGCCACTTGGAAAAGCTACTTAGCATCAGTCACTAAGCCTGTTTCCTCACCTGTAAAATAGGATGATGACAATAATTGTTCCTAAACAATGCTGCAGCACTGAATGAGACAGCAGTTGTAAAGGGCTTAATAGGACACTTGGCTTTGCTAATTAATGGCAGCTGTTGCAATGATTATCCTTGTTGTTTTCCTGACTCTAGGCCCCTTCCTTGGCTGCCCAGGCTCCTCACCTCCCACCCAGCTAGGACTGCTCCCTGGGGTGGGGGTAGGGATATGCTCACCCAGCAGGCCTCTCTTACCTGACTCACTGGGCACATACTGGTGACCCAAGTCCTCTTGGATGCTGGCAGAGAGGTTTGGCTGTGATAAGCCCTTGTCCTTCCGCATCCGTGAGAAGCCCCAGCGGAGCCGGCTTCGGCTTTCCCCTGGAGCTGCACAGACCCAGGCCTATGAGCATTTGTTTACCCAGCCAGTACCAGCTGGCTCCAGCCTCCCCGCAGCCCTCAGCCCAGAGAAGTAGAAGATCATCTAGCCTCTGCCTTGCTCCGTCCCAGCCTCCGCCTCTCAGCCTCCTTCTTCTCCAGCACTGTCAATTCCACCCTCAGGGCTCCAGCACCTCTGAAGCCTCTTTCTGGGGTGTCCTCAACCTCCCCTCCTAGAGCTTCTTTCCGCATACCCCAACCTCTTTCGCTCTTGGAACCTGCTCGCCCCTAGCCTAGCCCTTCCTCACCTGAGGAGCCCGAGGTGGCGCTGGCCTCAGAGCCCAGAGACTCAGCGGAAGGAGTAGTGGCACCGGTCTGAGAGGCCAGTTGGTTGTGTGGGATGCCAAGGCGTCGCAGACTCTCGCCTTCGGAGGTGGCCCTGCGCAGACGTCCAAACAGCGGCGTGCTGCGGCCCGAGGCGCCCCCGGAGTCCTCGCTGCTGCCGCTGCGCTGTAACCTGCTGGACAGCCGCTCCAGCGTGGAGCTGAGCCTCCTGCGCACCGCCAGGACCGGGGAGCCCCGCGCTGAGCTGCCGCCCTCTGAGCTCTCCCCGTCTCCGCCTCGAGCCTCCCAGGCCGGGTGGCGCTGTGAGGGTGGAGTCCGCCGCAGCTTCTGGGACAGCGACAGTGAGAGCCGGCGGACGAGGCCCGGCTCCCCGACAGCCCTCAGGTCCTGCACGGAGCGCGAGCGTTCTGGCCGTCTCACCAGTTCCAGCGGGGTTCCCGCCGGGCTGGGCCGGTACATGCCATCCTCGTCCTCGGCCCCGCGGAAGGGACCACGCTCCTCTGAACGCGAGCGGCTCAGTAGCCGCAGGCCCCGCGACAGGGGCGATTCGCGGCTGCGCTTGAACTTGGCTTCGAACACCGCCTCTGACTCTAGGTTCTCGATGCTGCTGCTAAGGCTGCTGCCTGGCCTGGGGGCTACCGTGGGGACCCTGGCTTTCTCGACTAGCACTGGGGGAGCCCTGGGTGAAGGCAAGCGCTTCTCTGGGACTCCTGGAGGCGGGGAGGCCACCCTGGCGAACACGGCCGCGTGGGGCTTGGGCTCTGACGAGGGCGATGGGGGGCGCTGTAAGGGCTGGGCGTGACCGGCCAGCTGGAGCGACTGCATGATCTGGGCATAGGGCGTGAGGGGCAGCGCTGGGGTTTGCAGAGCCACGGGGAGCTGTGCCGGCCTGGAGGCTCGGCCTGGTTCTGGCGTGGGCTCTGGGGCCTTCTCGGGGGTAGGCAGGGGTGCGGAGGGCTGGGGAGAACCACCTGGCGTGGCAGTAGCGGGTTCCTTAGGTTTGGGGATACTAGGTTTGGGAACGCTGGGACGCGCGGGGCTGGGCGGCTGGGCCTCGCTGAGGGCAGACAAGGAGGGAGACTCCTGTAGCCTGCGGGCCCCAAGCCTGGCTACAGGGATTTCGAGGGGTGCCCCGGCGCGGCGGTGCCGCCCCCGAGGCTCCGCCTCTCCCTGCGAGAAGCTGCTGCTCTTTTGCAGGCCCCGCGTCTCGGGTGGCGGCTGGTGGTGTGGCGCTGCCTCGCTGGAGGCAGCCCGCGCCATTCGGGGGTCGCGGGCACGGCCTCCCAGGCTTTCCAGCAGGGGGCCCCTGAGGCCGCTGACCTTGCCATCCTCCGGACCTCCTCGTAGCAGCCGCTGACGCAGCGCCTGCAGCCTCTGGGCGTACTCGCCCTCGCCCAGGCCTCCCCGGGCCAGGCGGGTGGCTCCCGGGCTGGGGCTCCTGCGCTGCGGCAGCTCCACAGACGCCGCCTTGTGCAGGCCCCGGCCCGGCTCCCGCACCGCCCGGGGCAGGGCGCTCTCAGCGGAGCTACCCCTGCGGAGCTCTCCCCGCCTGGGACTGGACCCAGCTGGGGGCTCCTGGCCTGGAGAGGGGAGGGCCTGAGGGCTGGGAACCTCCTGGTCCTGAGAGGGAGCCCTTCCCAGTTCTTGCCAATCCATGGGAGTGGCAGCACCAGCCTCTGGGGTTCCCAGGGCCTCATCCTCAGTGGGAATGTCTGTGAGGGACACCCTGGAGCCAGAGAACTCGGGCTGCAGGGGGCGGGGAACAGTGGGCAACTCCTCCAGCTCTTCCTCTTCCGAGTCCGAGGAGGATGAGAGCCCCCCACTGGGGGGTGTTCTTCTGGGCATGGCCACCCACACCCTCTCTGGGGGCGCCCGCAGCAACTCTGGGATGGGGCGCAGCACCAGGTGGCATTTGTAACTGATCTGTGAGCGCTGGAGACAGGGTGCTAGAGTCAGACCTGAGGGACCCCCAGGCAGGATTGCCACCCCTCAGGCCCACCTCAGCCCTGGAGAAGGAGGCCTAGGCAGGCAGAGGGGTGGGGGCATAAGGAAAGCCAGAATTGAGACCACACACACAGAGGAGCAGGAGGTGAGGGCACACACGGAAAACAGACCAGATGAGAGAAAATTAGATGGTGAAGGAACAGAGGCAGGGCTGAGCCACTCACCTGCCACCTCCGACGTGTCAGGAAGAGCTTCAGGTGATCTGTGCTCACCTCGGCTCCCTTTGCCTGTGTCTGCAAACCCAGGAAAGAGGACCAGAGGGTCAGCTCTCTATTAACCTAGACCCTCAAGGTTTGGCAATGGAGAGACAAAGTCCACTGGGGGTTGAAGGCATGGAATGGCAGCACTGAGTCTGGGCTCCTGGGGGTCCTCTTTCCCTTTGATTAATCAGGACAACTACTATAGTCAGGGTGCACACTTGTGGACAAACTCCCTGAATCTAAGGGGACAGGTAGAAATTGGGTGGCTCCCAGGAATGGCTTCTGAGCTGACACCGGGGGCTCAAGGTCCTCTCCTGTACACTGGCTGTCTGGGAAGGCTGTGATCTTAGCCCCTGGCTGGCCCCTAGTTGCCCTTCTGTCTCCTTGTAACGCCACATTCCAGGCATCAGGAGCTGGGGTCTGGACAAAGACAGAGGCTTCCCTGAGCCACCCTCACCCACATGGCTCTTGTTTCTGATCTGAGGAGGCTCTTACCTCAAGGACTGCTAGCAGAATGACTGAAGTCTTCTGCTGACCCAGCACAGCAAGCACTCAATGGAGTTTATTCAAGTGTTCTTTCTGGACTCAGTTGCTATACCCACACCTCTGTGCCTAGCACTGTGCTCTGGGGTGCTGGGGTTTGAAGATGAATGAGAACCCTGTCCTCACGGAGATCATAATAAGAGGCCGAGTCTACAGGCCACCCACCCACCATACTGTGAGGACCATTACAGGATAGTGGTGGACATACAGAAATGACAAAGATGAGGGCTGAGGGGCTGGGGATGTGGCTCAAGCGGTAGCACGCTCGCCTGGCATGCGTGCGGCCCGGGTTCGATCCTCAGCACCACATACCAACAAAGATGTTGTGTCCGCCGAGAATTAAAAAATAAATATTAAAAAAAAAAAAAAACCAAAAAAAAACAAAGATGAGGGCTGATCTCTAGCATCAGACAGAACCCTGAAGAGGACTCCTGGAGTGGAGGGATTCAAGACTTAGAGTCCATTATATCCCAACTTGATCACTTAATTGGGGTCCAATTTCCTTATCAATAATGGGAACTATGCCTTTCTTTACTGAGCTATTATGAGGCTAACAGATCATATGTATATAAACTAGAGCATAGTTAGTGCATATAGTAGATGTTCAATAAATTGAGCTATAATGTCTTCTCTCCCTCTCCCACCACCAACTGGCAGGACTAGACTTACTTTGAACCAAGGATGTTCTAGAGTCTCCTCTGCAGTAGGTCTCCTGTAAAGGAATGAGGATTAAGTAGGGATTTTTTTGTTCATTTATTCAGATAGTTAATAAATGTTTGAGAAAACAGGGCCTCTAAGGAGCTGGGGGTTACATATCTAAGGACAGAGGCTTAACAGGAGTAGGCCGGTGGCATGAGGGGTCTTGTACTCACATCTGGTCCTGCACCAGCACTTTGATGAGGAAGCCCCGGGCCTCTCTGCTCAAGCTCAGGAATGTGGTCTCCTCAAAGGCCACATTGTAGTTTCGGATGTTCATCAGTGTTGTCCGATCGTTCTCTCCAACAAACGGGGAGATTCCGGTCAGACTGCAGGTGGAGAGGACTGTTGTGAGAGGAGGGTCCTGGGGCTGAGGCAGAAGTGAAGTAGAATGCAGGGGACCAGGGGCAGGTAGAGGCCCCAGGTTGTGGGGATGGCACAGGCTGGGTGAATCTGAATAAGAAGCCAAAGCTTCAGACTCTTGCCTGTCCTGCTCCTACTACAACCCCTGGAAGAGCAGAGGACAGTCCTGCCTTGGGACCTGGTTACTTGTGCTTTTAGAGGACCAGTTCTGCCCCACCTCCCGTGTGGCCTTTCTATGAGAGGAGGCATCTGTGTGAAGGGAGTCCCACCCCTTATAGTCCATGATCTTGACACTCAGACCAGGCAGTTCCTGCCCAAATGGCACTGAGTTGCACTGGTGCAGTGTGTCCACCTCTTATGGAGGGTGTGATAGTAGACAAGGTCAGACATGCAGACCAGGGCATCCAAGTTCATGCATGTGAGGCCCTTTGAAGTGCAGGAAGATGTGGGAGTAGAGGGGTGAGCTGCGGGCCCTGCAAATGTTAGGGGTGGGAGACCATTAGGAGACTGGAGAGGACTCTTACCAAAGGAAGGCAATGACGCCCACAGGCCTGTGGGAAGAGAGTGGACAGGTGAGAGGATAGCCTGCCTCCTGCTGGAAGTGAGCAGTTCTCTGATACCTCAACTCTGAGATGTCCTCCCAAGGAATACCATGCTGGACAAATGGACACAGTAGTGTCTCCTTCGGGGAGGCCCCTGAACCCAGTGGTTCAAAAGGCTCATGACAGGGCTGACCTGTCATGAAGCCCAGAGAAGTCTGAGCACCAATGAGAGCATGTCTGTCTCACTGGGGCGGCCCCACCCCCAAGGGAGCCAGGAGCCAAGGACTGCAAGACTCCTACATGGGCAAGAGACCCTGTGAACACGGCCACCAGGCACTGTCAGAGAATGCTCATAATGCTCCTCTTTGCTGGTGAGCTAAGTCCCCAACATGGCCCACCCAGTGGCTGAGCATGCCAGCATTACCAGATGTCAGTGACTCCAGACACAGGGCTCTGGTTGACGATCTCGGGAGCTACGAACTCAGGTGTGCCATACTGGCAGTACTGGGGCTCTCCTGGAGTCAGCTCCTGGGCATTCCCAAAATCACAGATGCGCACCTGCTCTTCGCCGTCTGCACCGTCCCACACCAGCAGGTTCTCGGGCTATGAAACACAAGCAACATGAGGAAGCTGAGTAAAGTACACACTGCCTCATGTACTGATCAGAGGCTGCCTGCTCTCCCCTCTCTGCCTCACCTTGACATCGAGGTGCAGCACCTGGCTCTGATGCAGGTAGCATATTCCCTCTAGTACCTGACGCATATAGGCCCGGATCTGTGGAAACAGGAAGCCCAGAGTCCTTGGGGGTAGTGTGGGGAGCTATGCTTGGTCACCACCAGGCCAGGGGAGTGGCTTTCAGATGGCTCACGGAGGGGGTTGAAACACAAGTTTGGAGTTGCTAAGACCTAGGGTTATCAAGTACAGCTATACAAGTTGGGAACAGCACAATTATAGGGGACTTTACATTATGAAATATAGAGCTGTGCAGTGTATAGCATGTACAGCCAGACCCTGCAGGATGATGGCAACGAGACCCAGAGTCTAGGTGGGGCTGCTTCTGAGACACAATTGGGGAATGTGTACGTGAGAAAGACCAAACCAACACTGCTAGGGCTTAGGGTGGGTCTGCTGAGATCAGAGGACAGTACAAGTCCCAAAGAGATGGGGTGTGGTTCCCCCAGGGTGGGGAGTTCTGTTGCCTGCCTAACAATGCTCTCCACCACCACCCTTGGCTTCCTCATGGGCAGTGGTGGCATGTGGGGCACCCCCCTGTTGACTCTCTGAGCTCAGATGGGTGAAGGCTGGTTCCCAACCTGGCCCCTGCCACCCACTGCCCTCACCTCAGACTCACACACGGTGGGTTTCCTGGCCATTCTCTCCAGCAGCTCCTCTGTACAGCTATGTCCTGGATCAAGGAGAACAGTGACCAGTGCAGACTGCCTGGCCCAGCCCCAGAGATCAGCATGGGCCTTAGCTCTGCACAGGCTTCTCCTTCCCCTCAAAGCACATCTGATACCCGTCAGAGTTGTCCTCACCCTTTCCCCATCATGTGGGTGCAAGATGGGACAACTCACTCGCTGGACAACTCACTTATTGCAGGACTTCAGGCAAGTCACTTATCTTCTCTGAGTCGAGGTTCCCTCAGGTATAAAATGGGAATAACACTCTCTCCTGCCCACCTGATGAAGTATTTATAGGGATCAAATCATAGAAGAGGGGGCTGGGTTGTGGCTCAGTGGTGGAGCACTTGCCTAGCACATGAGAGGCACTGAGTTTGAGTCTTAACACCATACAAAAAAGTAAACTAGTAAAATAAAGTTTTAAAAAGTTTTTAAAAAAATCACAGAAGAATCTTGTTGACTGTGGAAGGAACTTCTTGATGCTATCTGGTAATGAGCCAGAGGTCTATAACATGGAAAAATTTGTCATTTTGCTGAGGTTTATGTTTGAACAGTGAGGCCTGGGAGACTGGTGAGCAGGTCATGGTCACCCTGAGATAGGAGAGTTGAATCAATCACCCAGCATCCTTAATTCAAAGTGCCTTTGTTTAACTGAAGCTTTCATGAAAGGTAATATCTATTTTTTTTTTTAAAATGAAAACAGCCTCCCAAATAAAGCCAAGCATAGCTGCTCATTTGAAGTGGGCTCTTCTCACTGTGTCTTTCCCTGCCCCTACACCCCAGCACTGGGATTGATAATTTTTTAAAAATATTTTTTAGTTGTCAATGGATCTTTATTTTATATATTTATATCTGGTGCTCAGAATCAAACCAAGTGCCTCACACATGCTAGGCAAGCGCTCTACCACTGAGCCATAACCCCAGCCCCAGACTGAAACAGGCCTTGAGTTTGCAGTACTCTTGCCTCAGCCTCTGGAGTTGCTGGGATTACAGATGTGTGCCACTCAGTTACTATCCTGCATTTTGTGATTAAAAAGCATACGCCATTTGTTAGCTATGTGTCCTTGGGCCAGTTATTTAACCTCTTCATACCTGTTTCATCATCCTTCAAAACTGGATAATAAAATCCCATCAGGTAGATTTACATGAGACTTACATAGGCTGATAATTGCAAAACTCATAAAACACTGCCAGACACATATTAAATGCTATGTAAGACTAAGCTAGAAAAAAAAAAAAAAAAAGACTGGTTTTCACAGAAGCCTCCAGACTTAATCCTCCCAGTTGTCACCAGGTCCACTTTGTAAATGATAACCCAGGCATGGGTACCCTCCACTCCCCTGCAGCCTGTCCCAGGATACAGCTCAGTGACAATGACCAGTCCCCGGCGCCTTTCGAAGGCCTCATGGAAGTAGACGATGCAATCGTGCTGAAGCCGGGCCAGCAGCCGGGCTTCCCGCCGGGCTGATGCCTTGGGCTTTGCCTGGCTGGGGATGAACTTGGCCGCAAACTCCAGGCCAGAGCTGCGTTCCACCACACGCCGCAGGTAGGAGAAGGCACCCCTGGGTGATACAAGGAAGGTAGCAGTCCTCAGCTGCAGCCCTGTCCTCTACCCTCTTCTGGCCCTCGGACCCACCAGCCTCTCTTGGCCCCCTACGTTGGTGCTTCCCAGCTCCACACCTGCCAATCTCCTGGTGAATGTCATAAAAGTCGCTGAGTCTCCTTCCTCGATGTTCTCCATCCTCCCCGACCCCCTCGACCTCCATAGCTGTCTGAGCTGTGGAAACAGATGTCCTGAGGTTAGGTGAGGAGGGCATGAAAGGGACAAGGGTAGAGACTGGGACCAATGAGGAAACTGAAGGAGACAGAAGAGGAGCAAGAATATTGGGGCCTAAGGTGGGGAGCTGGGGCTGGGGGATGCGATGGTCAGGAGTGAAGGGCAGGGGCTCACATCATGTTCCTGGAAGTGGGCATCTGGCCCTTCTCCCCAGGAACTACAGCTCACCAGAGTGCACAGCCAACTCTGCTTTGCAGGAGACTTCCCCTGCCAGGTTCCGGGCAGTACAGGTGTAGACGCCCCCATCCTGGGTCCCCGTGCTGAGCACCACCAAGGAACACTCGTTCTCTTCATATACAAAGCTCACATGGCTGCTCTCAGCCAGCAGCACCTCGTCCTGCAGAGGTAGGTGTTACCTCCAGCCTGGGCCTGGCCTCACCTCCACCTGGCACCCAGCTTTATTTCCATACTAGAGACCCAGATTCATCTAGATCTGTGAGCCAGCAGCCCATTCACCAGGTGGCATCTCCAAACCAGTGGCCTTGCTCCTCCAGGACCCAGAGTCAGCTTCTCCCTTAGCTTAGCTAAAAGACCTGCACCTTTTAGTCAATCACCTGGATCCCACTTCCTCCTCCTAACCACATCTCTGCCCAGACTCCTTGTTCCTAAGGCCTCCAGAACCTCTCAAGCTCCCAGGGGACCCCTTCCCCATCTGCCAGGCTCGGGCAAGCTGGCCTGATCCCTGCTGAGGCCTATATCACCCACTGACCTTGTACCATGTGATGTCTGGCAGCGGTTTCCCCTCAACCACCACAGCAAAGCGAGCGGTTTCTCCAGCCCCAACCTCCACATCCTCCATGATGGACTCAAACCGGGGAGCCTCTGAAACATACAGGAACAGGTGAGTAGAAGGGCGGGATTAGCACGTTCTCCAAAGTCCTGTCTTCTCCGTCCTTCTTCTAAACCCCATCAGCAACTGGCTTCTCGGAATGCCAGGCCCTAGCCTCCCAGGCCAACTACCCCTCAGAACACCAAAGTTCCTTGCCTGGACCAAGTGTTCTCCCTATAAATCCAAACATAACGTTCTCCAAATCTCCGAAAAACCGTCACAGGTACAGGCTTACTTGGTTTGACCTTCAGCGTTCATTTACTAGCTTTGAAATTAGGAGAGTTGTCACACATAAAAGAAATCTGGATTTCCTGTCTCTTGAAAAATCAGGACTGGCCATCCTGAGCCACTTCCCTTCTTGTATTAACCAACAAGCACCGTGCAGCTCAATGCTGCCCCCTGTGGGCGACTGCCCTTCTCACAGTTCCACTAGACTACTGCTCAAGGATGACATGGCCTTTTTTTCTGTGGTACTTTCTTTTTCTCTTTATTCTGTGGACTGGGAATTGAGCTAGATGCTAGATAAGCCCTCTGTCACTGAGTTACATCCCCGGCCTTTTTTATTTTTTGAGAGAGAGTCTTTCTGAGTGCCTAGGCTGGCCTTGAACTTTTGATTCTCCTGCCTCAGCCTCCTAAAGAGCTGAGTGAGAGACGTTCCCCACCACTCCTGGCAACATTACCTTTATCTTAAAGTTTTTCCATCTGAATCTTATTTAAATGTTTAGGGGACTTTCTACCATCTGGAAGACAGCAAGATAACCCCCAAATGTTAACCAGACAGTCTAGAAGCTAACTTTCTACTTAGTTCTCCCACAGGTGATTGATTTTATCCTCCACATACATGTGGACCTGCAAAGCCATTTCTAATTCTCATTAATTAAATATATTTTTGCATTAAATACATTTGTGAAGAAGCCTATGATTTCCATGTGCTCTGTCCTAAGCATGTTTGAGGATCTTGGCTTTAAGGAGAGTGGGAGTGATCAGGACCTCAGAGAGGAGCAGGGTGGCCAGGTATAGACCCACTTCAGGGACCCACTTGGCTTTATGCAGACAGCAGGGGGCTCTGTTCTAGGAATGTGGGGGACAGACACTGCAATGTAGCTGATGTGAAGGAAGGGGGCTAGCATTCCACTTGCCCTGCCCGGCTGGGGCTGGGCTGGAGCCCAGTGAATGGGGGTGCTAATGCAAGCTCCAGGTCCATTTTAGCCCTGGCTGGGTGGAACATAGTCTCCCTCATTCACTGCTCTGGCCAAACTGTGCTGCAGGGCTTTTAGGGCCAGGGCCTCTACGCTCCAAACATAGGGCTGTGTCTGGGAAGGAAGATGAGTCTTGCAGATGGCACTGTTGGGGAACAAAGCAGTGACTGAGTAGGAAGTGCTGGGGATCATGGCTGGGCAAAGGGCAAGACTCTCCAAAGGGGGCCCCCAGGAATCTGTGGCCCCACCCCATCTACCCTCTTCACCTCCAAGTCAGGAGGGTTCCCATCTCTTCTTCTCACCCCTTACTGCTTTCCCTCCTTTCTAGGAATCTGGTCCCCAGGTGAGCGGGGAAGCAAGCTATGAAGGTCAAAGCACCAGAAAGTTTCAAGTGAATGTCCATGATGGTTTTAAAGCACTGGAAAATGGCCATTTGCCCAGATCGCCTGTGCTAACTAACATGTCACTTTCTTTGCTTTTGGCTGGAATTATATCACTCGGCAGGTAGCACTGTTCAGCTCATGTGGACCTGAAGTTCTGAGTGGCAGTTACAGATGTCTGGAGTTAATTAACAACCGGAAAACAAAACAATTACTACTTAAGCATGCTACGGCTTAAGAGGCTACATCCTTAAAGGAGAAATTATAAAAAGGGGACTTGCTGTGAAGGTTGGGAGGCCCGGTCAAAGAGGGTTGTACAAAAAGGCAGCCAAGAGCCTCAGAGATGGGAGTTGGGCGATAAGCTGCGCTCAGGGGCTTTGCTTGTTTTTATTAATTCAGTCTTCCCACTCTTGTTATAGCTGAGATCTCTTTCCTGTTGGGCTTAGCATAAGAGCCAGGGCTTTGGAGTCTGACATCCACACTTGAACCCAGCTCCTGTATTTATTTATTTATTTAACCTGGCTCCTTGGGCCAGGTTAGTTAGCACACTTTTGAGCCTCAGTTTCCTCACCTATAAAATGGGGATAATAACCAACCCCATTGCATGAGCTTGCTATAGGTATTAAATGAAGTGATCTATGTAAAACACTCATCACTGATCCTGGCACATACTAGGTGCCCAATCAATATTTTATTAGTATTATCACTGCTATTATTACTAGTACTGGTATTATTACTGCCATTAGATGTACAAGCCTGAGAGGGAGGACATGGGATGTGATCCCCAGAGGCAGGTGGGTGTGTACACCAGAAGTGTGCTTCAGAGGAAGGAATGGGAAGAATGCCTACTGTCACCCACCTGCCAGCTCCAGTGTGACCGAGCAGGCCTGTGTGCCATGGCGGTTGCGGGCAGTACAGGTGAGTGACCCCACGTCCCGGCGGCTCACCCGACAGATCCGAAGAGAGTACTGGTCATCATCCGGCTGGCTCAGCTCATACACACCTGTCCGTGCCTCCAGGAGGGCCCCTCGGCAGCTAAGGGACACAAGACAGGACAGGAGGTCCTCCTAGGCCAAGTTGGGGCTGGACTATTACATACGGGGAATGGGTCAGCAGGTAAGGAGTCCTACCTCCTCCAGACGACCTGGGCCTCCACATGGTTGAAGGTGATGGTGACATGGGCAGGCTGTCCCTCTACCACATACACGATGTCTGGTTTGTCCAGCACAGCAGGGGCCTCCTCCAGGGGTGGGCCTGGGAGAAGGGGAACACAGGCTCCATATGGGGCTGATGTTGAGAACTCAACACCCACTGCTCCTCTCTTACCCCGATCATCACCAGAGTTGATGAGGAAGCTGGGGCTCAGAGAGGTTTAGTCTTTTGTGCAGGGAACACAGCCAGGAAGCAGCAGAGCAAGGGCTAGACTACAGCTTGTCTGACCCCAGGGCCTTAGCTTTGTCTCTGGGCCCTGCTGCCACTGATGGGCCAGGATCCCACTCAGCCACACTGTTCCTGCCATGGTTATTTAGTCTCCCCTCAGCCCTGCCCTTGGAGTCCCCTGCTCACCATGCTCCAGCAGCTGTGTGGGCTCCGATGGGGGTGAGGGCTTGCTGCTGCTCTTGCCGGTGGTGCTGAGGACCCGGAAGACATGCTGGAGCCCCTTCCGCAGCCCTGTGGCCGCCCACCTGGGCTCCCGCAGACCTGTGGCCAGCGCTGTCCACTGGTCTGAGCCCAGCACCTGGTGCTGCACCGTGTATGTCAGGGAGTCTGGGTCTGGAGGGGAGACAGTTGCTAGAGGCTGATGTCACAGGGTCACTGTGCCTCCTCATCCCGCCCACTCAGGGTCCTGGAACTCATCCCCGGTCTTCTCTGAGTGCGTGCCTCAGTTTCCCCTGAAGTTTCCTGCCTGCCTCCCACCTGCTCTGCTTTCTCATTGCCTACGCCAGCCCTAAAGCCCTCAAGCTGCCCATTGCCAACCCCTTCAGATGTGGAGGAAGGGCCTAGCATTCCACTTGCCCTGGACTTGTACCCAAATCCTTGCTCCCAGAGGTACGGAAACTGACCAGGAAGAGATCCTGGACAAGGGCAGAAAAGAACATGGCCAGGATCAAGACCCAGGAACCTAGTCCCACTGAGAAAGGGCAAGGATGTGGTGATGCTCCACGGCTCCTCTCCTGACCTGGAGCCAGGGCCTCATCCACCATGGAGAGAAGACAGCGGAGGTGCTCCTGGCTTCACTCCCAACACTCCATTGCTCCTGCCTCCCACCATGTTCTTGGGGGCCTGGTGTCCTTGATACCCCTGCCTGAGCCTGCCCTGCCCATCCCCAATCCCCACCCAAAGCCCCGCATGGCCCTGACCCACCGATGGCCATGTCCAGGCTCCTGGGGGGGTTCCATGTGAGTGTGACCATCCTCCCCGTCACAGCCACCACTTGCGGGGCACCATCTGGGGGACCTGGAACCACATCTGAAAGCCACAGGTTGGAGGTCCATGGATCTTTCAGGGCCCAAGAGCACCACAGGATCACTGAGCTTCAGGGAATGAGGCTGGGGACCAGGGGCAGGGGCAAGGCTAGAAGATTTCCAGGGAACCAGGGGGAAACTGGTGGAGGCCCCTCCCTCCCTCAGCACCCAGGTGGTACTGGAGGTTTGGCTATGGGTGCAGCTGCTAGGAGGGTGCCTTACCTGTGACATAGAGGTGGGCATAGCAGGCAGCTTTGCCCAGCTTGTTAGCGATGACACTCTTGTAGACGCCAGCATGCTGAGGTCCCACCGCAGGGAACACCAGGTGATGTACATCCCTGTCTGGTGGGGGAGGTACAGTGACATGGAGGCTAAGCTAGGAGGATGCTTTGAGGGGTGAACCGCTACCCATTGCAAGGAGGAGGCAAGTGGGGACAGACGGGGAGGCAGAAAGAAGTATGTCCTTCGAGTGGTCGAAGCCAGCAGTGCTGGACCCTCTTATTGCTCTTCATGCCCAGTAATTTCACAGCTTCCTCCCACACTGGGGCATCCTCTGGGGTCCCTCTCCTGTCGGCTGCTTCCTCATTCCCTCACCTCTACTGGGTCACAACCTTCAGGTCAAGGCTCTGACACAGCTTTGCTCCTAGGCTCCTCCTCCAGTCCTCTTCTCCAGCCCCAGGGCAGCTGCCCTTCCACCCATCTCCAGCAGAGGCTGAGGAAAACCCTTCAGTCCAAATTCCCTTCCAGCCGTGTCCCTTGATACTCCTCCATGTCTTGACCCTGACAGACCATCAGGTCCCTGAACAAGCCACAGGAGCTCCATCTCTACGTTTTTGCTCACAAATTCCTCCCTCTTGGAATGTTCTCCTCGGACCTAAGCCTTCCTTCTCTCTGAGACACAATTCTAGTGAAGCCTACCCTACCATGCCCTGGCTCTCTTCCCTGTGCCATGCCCCGGCTCTCCGTGGCAGGTGGCTGGGTGTGCATTACTGGCCATTGCAGGGCTCTTCCTCTTCACTTCCAGGAGCCATATCGCCTACCCAGTCTGTCCCTTTAAAGACCAGGCTGCTTTTTCCCAAATCTGCTTGTCCCACCCTGAACCAATGCCTCACATGCAGTAAGTAACAAATACATGTGATATTATGAATTGCAACAAGTCATCTACTGGGTGTCCAGCCTTGACCCGAAATCCTAATACTTTCAACAACTCTACAAAATTATCCCATTTACCAATGAGGTCAGAGACATTAATTGACTTGCCCAAGGTCACACAACTAATAAGCGATGAAGCCGTGGCTTGAACTCAGTTTCATCTCCTCCAAGTCTCTTTCCTTACACTCTGCTCCCTGAGTGATAAGGAGGCTGTCTCTGGGTAGGACACAGAAATGAGGAGGCTTGCACTGTCCTCCTTCACGTCAGGAATGGCCCCAAACACCCTCCCTTCTCTTAGCGGTTATCTCTGCATAGAACAGTCACCCGTTCATTTATCTCTGCTGACACTATTTATAAGGAAAGTGAAGCCAGAGGCTGCCAGTGACCCCAGATTCAGGCAGAAGCAGAGACGCCAGCTCAGATCCTGAGACAGACACCCACCCACGGTCTCCAAGCCGATGGGGAGATAGGAAGGCCTGGGGCTGCGCAGTAATCGCTGCTGGAGGGGACCGAGTGGAAAGGCCAGAGCTGCAGCTGTGGCTCTGGAGATAGGGTGAGGGTAGAGTTGAGAGACTGGGACATGGTGATTGGGAGCATCCTTTAGGAGATGGGCACAAGTCAGGTGGTCCTTACTTGTCTTTGAGCAAGTCTCTGTACCTCTGTAAGCCTCAGTTTCCCCATCTGTAAACAGGGCTTATAGTGCCTGCCTTACAGGCCTGTGGCAAGGTAAGATCATACACATCAGGTCTTGAGCACTCAGCAAGAGGACCTTGGTCACTTGTGGCTACAGGAGAAGTCCATCATGGGTGACAGTATAGGCACAACTTAAAGAGGCAGGCAGACCTCGCGTGAGAATCAGTTTCCTTCAAGGATGGAATAAAAGTGCTCCCTGGGGAACACAGCTCAGGCCTAGAGGATGCCAACCCAACATGGCCCTCTGTTTCCCCTGCCTCCTTCTGCCTTGCTGGCTATTTGTTAACAACCCAGGACCAAGCTGCCTTCCCTGCCAGATGCTGCCACCCTTGCCCTTTCCTTGAAACTTCTCAGGAAGCATGGGCTTTATCAGGGGCTCCTTTTTGAGGAGCATGGCAGCAAGGGTGCAGTTGGTGAAGGGGAGCAGCTGCAGGCCACGCGCTGTCTGCCTGGCATGGCTCTTAGTGCTTTACACAGACAAGCTGATGCGATTCTAGCAGCACCCCTGTAACAGAGGAGGAGACTGAGGCACAGATGGGTTCGACAATCTGGTCAGTATCAGGCTGGGCTACCTTTTGTAAGTGCTAAAGGTGCCATCAAGGGGTGATTAACAGATGGGCACCGTGTGGGATCAAGAAGGGACACAATGACCTCACAGCCCTGGAGGGCCCCTTTGCCAGACACCACATCTCTGGTCGAGCTACAAAAGGGAAGGCCCTAATGAAGGGTGGGCTGATGGGAGGGCCCTGAAAGACAAGAGGGTGCCACAAGGGTCCCTTCCTGGACACATACACTGTGTCATGCGCCGGTCGTCACTGCTCTGGATGCGGTGGCCATTGTGGAACCAGCTGATGGTGGGGTAGGGCAGGCCAGTCACCTGGCACTCTAGCATGGCCTCCTTGGCCAGTCCCACTTCCAGGTCCTGCAGTGGCCGCAGGAAGTCAGGAATGGACAGCCGCTCCAGCTCGCCCTGTTCCGGCTCCTCAGGGATGGACGGCATCTTCTCCAGCTTTGAGCTGTAAGAACCACATGGTTGCCCAGAGGTACAGGGCTGCACCTCCCAGTGCAGGATGGGGGCTCCTGAGAGGCAGAGTTAGCAGCGCTGACAGCACCTGGAGCCCCAGGAGGTACCTGGGGCTTGAGGCAGCTGTCCGAGGCTCCTCCACATACAGCTGGGCCGAGCAGTTAGCCTGGCCGTGGGTGTTGGTCGCACTGACTGCATAGAGCCCTTCATCCTCGCTGCCCACGTGGGCGATGTGCAGTGAGTGCAGACCTCCTTCCTGCCGCAGCCGCAAGTTCTCACTCTCCTCTACAGGGTGACCTGGAGGTGGGAAGGACAGGAGGGCAGAGCCGGTATAGCAGGGGCCCTGCCTTCTGTATACACTCCATCCTGCTCTGGGCCCTTGGGATCTCCCAATATCTGCATAGGGGCATAGGGAGGGGGGTGTGTACCAAAGTGAGTCCAGGTAACGGACGGTGGTGGGGTGCCGCTGATCTTGCAGTCGAAGCGGGCAGCACGGCCCTCGAGCACCTCCACGTCTTCCAGCAGCCGGGTGAACAGGGGCGCCAGTGAGGGCCGCACGGTCAGCCGGGCGCTGCAGGTCAGTTCATCTGCAGGGGAGAGGCAGCACTGGGCCAGGGAAGGCCACAGAGGCCCAGGCACCCTACCTCATGGGTCCTGCCCAGCCTCAAGGAACCTGGACAGAGTCCTACAGAAGTTCTGGGAACAGGGCTGGGGGCAAGGCAGTGGGCAAAGATCCATTTGCCAGGCTTTCTCAGGAGGTCAGTAAGGAGAGGCAGCAGGCTGCCCAGAGCCTGGCCCAGGGCTCCCTCTTACCTCACCCTGCCTGTGCAGGATGAAGGAGTTGGGTTGTGAGAAGGTCCTAAAAGGCAAGTCCACTGCCTCCCCAGCTTCCAACTCTTAGAACTCTCCTCTGTCATCCCACAACTCCCTCCCACCTGTCCCATGCCCAGCAATTGCCCCTGGCCCCTACTCTATCCCCAGTAAAGAATCTTCTGAGGAGAGATAACAATCCCTACACGGACCTGATGCTTCTTCCTGCTTACTAAGTCCCTCTCACTTCACCTTCCATGATGGTGTGAGGTGAGCCTACACCTTGCCTACAACCTGGTGAGGCAGGTGCCATCATCTCTTCTTCACATGAGCTCTGGATCAGGTCAGAGATGTCATCAATAGCAAAACAGCTGGCATTTAGTAGGTACCCCCAGGCATCACAGTGCTTTTTTCTAATTTACGTAATCCCTGCAGTCCCCTTAGAAAGTGCGTTATTAGCCTGATCCCCTTTTACAGTTGAATAGCCTACAGCTCAAACAGAGGAAGGGACTTGTCCAAAGACGCTTGTTTGGGAGCTTGTAGGACAAGAACAGGAGCACAAATCTAGATTTGCTCTCTACATCTCAGCGGACACAGGAGCCCTCTCAGTGCCAGGTACTATTGGAAGCTTCATTGTTTTGAGTACTATACTATCTCCTACCCCACCCCACCTCCCCAAGGATATGAGACCCTGTTTCCTAGGTGTTTTATTTTGCACCCAGCTCTCTCCCCTCTATCCCCCACACCCAGGTCTGGTGCCCACGGCAGCCCTAGGGCCTGAACAAGTCATTACCTTTGGCTGTGCTGAGCTTGCAAGTGTAGACACCACTGTCGTCCTCATGAACAGAGGTGAGCAGCAGCTTGCATTTGCGGCCATCGAAATGCATCTTGCATTTGAGCAGGGCAGGCTGCAGTAGGCGGCCACGGCACAGCCAGTCCACCTCCACGTCGGCAGGACCTGCCACCAGGCACTCAAACAGCGCCATCTCCCCGGCCCCCACGTTCACGTCCTGCAGGGGGGCCAGCACGGCCAGGGACCGGCTTTCAGGGTGTGCTGGGGGAAGGTAGCCACAGGGGGCACACACAGAGCAGAGACACACAGGGCGAGGGAGACAAACGCACACACACACACAGAGAGACAGACACAGAGAGAGAGATGCATTTTGTTCCTCTGGAGACAGGGAAGGTCCACCCACCCAGCCAGGACAGCAAGGAGCTCCTAGACCTGGCTTTGAGATGGCCACCCAGGTTGGCCCAGGGAGGGAAAAGTCACGAAAGGCAAGAGGGAATCAAGAGGGGAACCAAAGGGCCATGTGGTGGCAGTGACGGCGGCAGAAAAGAAAACGCGGCACACCAACTGGGTACAAACTGGATTTTATTTGAGCTAAGAAATAGTGTTTCCAAATACCTCCACCCCAACAAATGGCCCTGCTCCTGTGCCACGCTTGGCTAACTCCCTCATTCCCAGACAGAGCACCCCCACCCTGACTGTGAATGAGGGAGTCCCCACTGGGCCCTACCCCTGCCAGGGCCAGGGGTCAGCCCCGGGCCTCTGATTTTTGGTCTCTTGTAGAATAGAAAGTGTCGTGCCATTGAAACCCATTTCTGGAATGGTCAGTGCCCTGCCCCACTCCTTGTGAGCCTCCTGTCCACACCCCTGCCCCTCGGGGCCCTCCCTGCCATGTCTTGTCCTTTTCTGTTCTGTCTCATCCCACTCCAGCTCAGAGGTATCTTTCCCTGACTGTCACAGACACACAGACAGACAAACAGATGGACAGACAAAGGCCTGTAGCAGCGTAGCACATGCATTCACTTGGTGGTCCCCATGGGAAGAGTGTGGGAGGGTTGATAACCCTCATGCCCCACCTTCCCAGCACTCAGTCCATCTGGGGGCCTCCTGGCCTGCACAGCCACTTGGGGAGGGAGGGTCCCCAGGGGCCCAGGGGCTACCCCAGGGTGCTGCATTGGCTGGGGAGGGGAGGGGAGGCTGGGATGGGTCCAGGCCAGCAGGCCGGCTGGGTCTGTGGGCAGGAGGCAGTGAAACACAGCGAGGTCCGAGAGGTGCCTGAGACAGGGGCGCGGCTCGGAGGGTAGCGGCGGGGAGCGCAGGCGGCCCCCTGAGCTCACTCGCCTGTGTACAGACAAAAACCTCAGTCAGCAAGCGGCAGGTTAGTGCAGCACACCACACACACACACACACACACGCACACACACGCACACGCACAGACCTGGCTAGGGCCCTTCTAGATATGGAGCTTCCTCTAACACTCTAGGGAGCATTGCCATGTTCAGCTCCCCCAAGGTCAGCCCAGGGTGGGAGGGCCAGAGGCTAGCCAGAGGCCAAGTTCCCAGGGTTCCTGGGCAGGCAGAGACCCTGAGCAGCCAAGGGAGAGGCATTCACAGGCATCAGGAACACCCCAAAGCCTACAGGATGTTAGGGAGGAATCCCAAAGAGAGAGGCACCAAGACATGGGTTAACACAGAGAAGCGAGGCAGGGCCAGACCCTGGAAAAGGAGCAGGCCAGGAAAGGGGGCACTGAAGAATTTAGAAACCAAACAGGTGGCAGCCATAGGAATGAAAGGCACCAGGAGGGTGAGGAGGTAAGGCTGGCAGCGGGGCAATGACCCGTAGAGTCTGGGCTCCAGTAGGTGCCTGGGGGTATCTTGGGGCATTCCCAAAGGTGGCCTCTGCTGGGCTGGAAGGGACTGAGCTTGTAGGTAAGAGGGACAATGGCTGAGTAAGGACTAAGGAGAGGTTGCTGGTCGTGAGCCATCATAGGACATGATGGGTAAACCGCAACCCAGGGAAGGAAAGCAACTGCCTTTGGAGGGCAGCCTGGCTAGGACCTGTCTGCACAGCCCAAGATGCCCCTGCCTTATGTCTTCAACTCTGGGGGCCCATCCTGGCACCCCTGGGGTCCCAGCAATGCACCAGGCCTAAGTCACATCAAGGGCCCCTCCGAACGGGTCCAGACATCAGACTCTCCCCACTGCTACCCTCAACCACAAGAGCTTCTGCACAGCAATGGGGCAAGGAGGGAGAGCAAAGGGGAAGAGAACAGAGAGGGTGTGAGGGAGAGGACTGAGCAGAGTGGGCAACATAGGCTCAGAAGAACACGGAGGGAGGGTGGCCAGTTGCAAGAAGCAGGGTCTTTGGCTAACATCAGGGGCTGTCATGATGGAAACTAGGGAAGGCAGAACTGTGTGGCAAGCTGAGAGTGGAACAATTTGTTGTGTGACCTTGGGCGAGTTGTTTCTTCTCTCTGGGCCTCAGTTTACTCAACTACAATATACGCAGCCAGACTAGGGGACCTCCACAGCCCTTTCAGTGTGGCATCCTGTAACTGAGACTGTGTGAAATCTGTCAGCAGAGGGGACAGGACCAGGTTGGGACTTCATCAGAGTGTGGGGCTCTCACCTCGGACCTCCAGGCGGGCCTCACACTGCCGGGCGCCATACTCATTGACGGCTTTGCAGGTGTAGAAGCCAGCGTCGCCCCGCTCGGCAGCCAGGATCCGCAGCCGGCACAGCCCTCCCTCAGCCTCCTCTGCAAAGCGTCTCTGGTCTGGGCGCACAGGCTGGCGGTTTCTTAGCCTGAAATAGGGGTTACAACTCAGTCCCAGAACCCAAGGTCCTCTGCATGCTCAGCAAAGTAGGGCTGCAGAGAAGCACAGGCCTCTTCTCCCTTACCCTGTTCATCTGCTCCCCAAAACTGTCCCAGTGATCACAGACACCCCTGGATTCCAGGACAAGGTTTTCACTTTGATTCTACCTTCCCACCTGCTCCAAGAACTTCCAGACAATCTTAATCCACCTGGATCTCTCCCTTCTCCAAACTCACTTCACTTGGAATAGAGACATGCAATTTAGTAGGTTTTTGTGTTTGTTTTTGTTTTGCAATACTAGGAATTGATCCCAGAGATTCACATTTCATAGGCAAGCACTCTACTACTGAGCTATATCCCCAGTCCTTTCTCTTTTTGGGGGTACCAGGGACTGAACCCAGGGATGCTTAACCACTGAGCCACATCCCCAGCCCTTTTTTATATTTTATTTAGAAACAGGTCTCACTGAGTTGCTTAGGGTCTTGCTAAATTGTTGAGGCTGGCTTTGAACTCTTAATCCTCCTGCCTTGGCCTCCCGAGCTGTTGGGATTACTGGGGTGTGCCACAGGGCACAGCCCCCATCCTTTCTTAAATTTTATTTTGAAGCACGGTCTCTCTAAATTGCTAAGACTAGCCTCAAACTTGAGATCCTCCTGCCTAAGCTTCCCAAGTAGCTGGGATTGCAGGCATGTGCCATCAACTTGGCTTATTTAGCTCTCAGTATTCCTTAAATTTCCCTGTGTCTTATTTTTATTTTTCCAGAAAGACAGCTCTCCCACTTCCCAAAAGGGATGTGAAAGAACTTAAACGTTCTAAAAAATCACAGAGGAAATCAGCCGATCAATTAAAAATGAAAAATAGAACCGAAAACCAATAGAAAAACATGCTGAGTAATGGCTGTTCCGGGCATCCCAGCTGAGACCCACATTTAACTCTGGGTTTGGGCAGTTCAGAAACAAATTGTGATGACTGGGTCCAGCCCAGGGCTGGGTAGAGAATGAGCCTCAAAAGTAACCCTACCAGGGCTGGGGTTGTGGCTCAGTGGAAGAGTGCTCGCCTAGCACATGTGAGGCCCTGGGTTCGATCCTCAGCACCACATAAAAATAAAAAAATAAAATAAAGGTATTAAAAAAAATAGTAACCTTACCATCAACTGATGGGGTAAGGGTGGGCAGCCTTCTTTCAGGGCTGAGAGGACTCCCCATTGGTCTCAAGTGGGAAGACATGAAACCATTCATTATTCAAATCTCTCCCCAAAAGGGGAACCCCAAATAATCCTGGAGCACCAGGACAAGGGGCAGGGTGTGCTGGCGAGTAGTACCGCTGCACCTAGACCAACACCTGGGGAAGGCCCCTCAGGTATCACTCCCTTCCTCCAAAGCCAGCTCACAGGGCCCAGACCTGTGAGTGGCTGCTACTCACCAGGAGACCACAGGCTTTGGCTCCCCCTGCACACGGATGCTCATGATGACATCTTGGCCTTCTCGTACTGACTGGTCCATGAGTGAGACCTAAAGGGGAACTCCAAAGTGTCAGGGATGACAGTCAGGGCATAGCAGTGACTCCTGGGGACTGGGAGATCTGGGACAGTGGTCTCTTCCATACCAAGCTGACTGAGGCTGGTTAAGAAGAGTTAATGGGACAAAGTTCTAGGTCCTCCTGAAGAACAAGGGGGACACAAAGGGATGGAGGTCCACACAGACCTGGACCAGGAATCTGACCTTGAAGGTGGGGGGTGCCTTGGAGCCAGTGTCAGAAGAACGGTGGTTCTGGCTGGGGCTGAGCTGCATGGTGGGGGTTCCGGGCCAGGTCTCCCCAGGCTCTGGGAACTCCTCTGGGGGACTCAGGTACTCCTCGTCAGAAGTGATGGGACTGCTGAAAGGGGATGTGGACCCACCTGGAAGAGAGACAGAGGGATGCCAGGAGAGGGAGGAGGCAGAGAGACAGCTGGCTGGAAATGTCCCCAGAGCCTAGTTGAGGCCATTCCTGTGGGCCCTGCCCTGACTTCACTCCTGGTCTCTGGGGGTTTGCTGTGCCCAGGCACTTCCTCTCCCTGAGCTCCTGATTCCTCCACTGCTAGACTCTGCCCCAAGACCGAACCCCCTGGGAGGGGACTCATTGGAAATGGCCTGATGCAAAGGATTCAGCCAACAGAGGGGCTGCTCCTGGGCCTTGAGGGAGACCCAGAATTCCACTGGAGCAGGGGATCCATATCCTAACATAGATAGGATTTAAAAAAAGCAGGTGGTGTTGGCCTCTGGGACCCCACAGCAGCAAAGCCAAGACACTTGCTTCTTAGGTGAGCTGGGCTTGGAACAGAGGAATACACACCCCAGACAAGCCCTATCCTGATCTCGGTCCAGGGCCAATGAGGTGGCACTGTCCAGTCTGCCCTTCCCCCTCCCTTCTCAGCTTCCTGCCACAGAAACCCCAGGGGCACCTGTTAGCCCCAGCTCTAGAGCATGGGGACCCCAAATCTCTCAGGGGGTGAGAAAGCAGTTAGAGTCATCGACAGAAAAGGGCAGCTCAGCCTAGGGAAGAGCAGGGGGACTAGAGTCTGCCTTGGGGGAGGGGTGTCCCCAGGGCCCTGACGCCCTCCCCCGCAACTGGCTGGGGGCCCAGCCTCACTGAGCTGGCTTCTACCCGACTGCCAAATACAGACATGAATCTGCCACAGCCCCCTGGCCCCTCCTCCTGGTTCCCCTAACCCAAGCCCCCAGCAGGGCTGCACCCCAACTCACCCTGAGACTGCACACGGACCTCAGCCTGCACCTTTCCGAAGGCTCTGTCCTGGCACCAGGCCCTCCTGCTGCTTGCCCACTGCCCACCCCGCCTTGGCTCCCCAGGGAGCAGGAGCCCAGCCTGCCCAGCCCCACTTGGTGGACCCTGGGGAGGCCCAGCACTGAGCTGCCCCTGGGGGAGGGGAAGGAGCCTGGAGGGGGACAGAGAAGGTGGGGGTGGCCAGCAAGAGGCTGGGTGGCTGGCAGGCTGGGCTGGGAAGGTGGTGGGCTGGGAAGGTGGCGCCTGCTGAGCACACAGGCAGCCTGGCCTGGAGTGGAGGGGGAAGAGAGGGAGGGGCAGAGCCAGCCCAGCTGAATTTAGCTGCCTGCTCATTCCCAAGCAGCGCTCTGCCTTTCCTCTCCTTACAGCTCTGGACACTGACAAGAGCAGAGCCCCTCAGCGGGGCTGGACTCTAGGCATGGGGGCCTCTGTCCCCAGAGGAAGATGGGGTGGGGAGGCACCACACTGTGGCATTCAAGACCTTTGTGTGATCCATTAATGTTGACAAGTCCACCAAAGGAGGTGCCGATGGCAATGGCCCTGTGCTGCCCCTTTTGCTGACCAAACCACCAGGCTCGCCAGCCTGGGAAGACACTGATCAGCCTCCAATACGGAAGAGCCAGGCCATGCCCTGCTTTCTCTGGCACGGAGGATCAGAGAAATGTGAGATCTTCACCTTCCTTCCCAGAGATGTCCCTCCCAACTTGAGGGATCCCAGAGCCCCTTCTCCATCTCGCCAGGACTGCCATAGCAGGTCAGCCCAGCAGCCACCCCAGGGCACAGGCCTACACTCAGTCCTCATGGCAGGCTCTTCTGGGACACTTATTGGCAACCTACCTTTACCCATCAGCCTCACCAGGGCCAAGGCCGAGGAGAGTGGGGGCTACTTTCCCCAACCGCCCTTTAACTAGTACCCATTTGCATCTGGGTTGGGGAAGGGACTTGGAAACTGAGCAAGAGAGAAGGGGTTGTTGAGCTGGGGCCACATGTCTTTCCTCCTATCTCCTCACCCCCGCCCAGAGCCACATTCTCAAGCTATGACCTGTGTTTCCCAGCATTGCCAGTGAGGAAGGAGGGGCCACCATTCAGGCTGGCTGTCTTGAGGTAGGGGGTGGGGGTGTTCAGAATGGCACTTGGTGCCAAAGGCTCCCAGCTGACACTGAGATCATAGGCACAATCCCTGGAGGTGGATGCCTATCTCCCCTCCATGGAGTTGGGAGTCCTGATCCAGGGTCACCTCCCTGATGGACAGTGCTATGGTGCCTCCCAGGGAAGAGGGAGATTTGTGCTGGATTGGTGAGGTTTGCAGGGGCTTTAGCGACCCCTGGTGGTCTCTGGAGGAACAGTACCAGGGGGCATCCAGCCAGAGTGAGCTGCAGTCCTCAAGCCCCTCCCAGAGGGGATGTGGCCCAGGCAGGAGGCTCAGACACCAGAGAAGCACAACCAGGCCTCTTTGAGAGAAGATAGTGGTCTCTGCCCTGACATAACCCCAAACTGCATGGCCAAAGAGACTGATGGAGGATCCTGGAGCTCTACATCATGTTCGGGTACCAGATGTCATGGCCTTATGGTCAAAACCACCTTTGTGGCCAGTCCTTAACATTCCAGCTGTGCTCTACCCACAAGCCCAGCTCTCACTGTGGGAGACATAGTTACACTAGCCAGGAAGTAGGGAGCAAGTGCTCCCACACCCTGCCAAATCGCAGAGGCACATACACTCAGCATGCCATGGAAGGACCACCCCTTCACATTTGCCCTCCACCCCCTGTGCTGACCCTAGGCCCATATCTGCCTTTCCAACACAACCCCTGGGTCAAACACTTCATGAAAACACTGGTGTTGGGTAACCCACAAATCAGAGAACTGTCCCTCCCCAGACCAGAGCATTCTGCTGGTCCCAACATCCCAACAGTTTCTAATGTCCCCTGCTATAGTCTCCCCACAGAGATGGCTGCAGCCACCACTGCCAGTATCCAGCACATGAAAGGCATCACACAAGGCCCTTTATCTCAGAATGATCCTTGAGCCACCCACACCAGGACCACCTGGGAGCTTATTTTGAAATATTCCTGGGCCTTTCCCAGCCTATAAAATTAGATTTTCTGAAATGGGAGGTCAAAAAACCACATTTTTCAAAAACACTCCAGGTGATTCTTATGCACATGAAAGTGTAGGGACCACTGCCAACCCTCATGGGAGGAGGACAACCCTAGGAGGTAGTTTCACTAAGTCCTAGCACACTTGGCCATCCAACTTCACAGCAGGGCTTTGAACAGATAAGGTCTGACTCCACAGTCCACACACTTCCCACCACACCAGTTGGCCTCTCATCTTAAGCCAGTGCATGCCCACCTGCCCCCTCCCTCCCTCCCTGTCTCTCTCTCTCTCTCCCTGGCGTGCTTTTTGTTTGTTTTTTTTGTACCAGGGATTGAACCCAGGGGCGCTTAATCAGTGAGCCCACCCCCAGCCCTTTTTATTTTTTATTTGGAGACAGGGTCTTGCTAAGTTGCTGGCTTCGAATTTGAGATCCTCCTGCCTCAGCCTCCTGAGCCACTGGGAATATAGGCATGCGCCACTGCGCCCAGCTTGGTAGTGGGTTCCAAAGTTTACTGTGAATCACCTGGAGGGTTCCCTAGACCATGGGCTGCTGGGACCTCCCCCCAGTTTTGAATTCAGTAGGTCTGGTTTGGGGCAAATAGTCTGCATTTATTAACACATTCCCAAAGGGATGTTGATGCTGCTGGTCTGGGGACCATACTTTGAGAACTCTGCCATCACAACCACCACTCTTAGGCAGAGTCTCATTACCCCCTGCAGCTGTATGTCCTGCCCTACCTCTGTGTATTACCCAGGGCTTGGAGTTTCTTGGGCTCTCAGTCCCCCACTGCTACCTCACACTCAATCCTTGTGGTCTACACAGTCCCCAGCTGCCCAGGAGTGACTCCTAGTGTGGCATCAAGGGCTAAGGAGTGGAGAAGGCATGGTCATGTCCTCAGGTGCCTTTGGCTGGTAGGGAAGACAAGCCAGATACATAGATGACTAGAATAGCAAGCAGGAAAGAATGACGAGATGGCAAGCGGGGAGCAGATAAGAACCACAAGAGTACAGACAGCTGGTGATGACTTTTGGCTCAGGGAGAAAGAGGCAACTGAGAGCAGAGGTGGTATTGAATTAGAACTTGGTTTAAGCAGGGAAAAGGGAAAAGCAGTCCATGACGATGAACCTGCATGAAGAAATGTTCAGAGGAAAAATGTACAGGCACAGAGGCCGGTAGCTCAACTGATGACAGAGATGGGTGATGAAAACAGGTACCTCTTGCTGCCTCCTCTCTTGGAGCATCCTTAGGCTTTTGGCCTCTATGAATCCAGAAGGTGGATGCCAGCTTAAGCATGTGGCCTTTACTCTAAAGGCCAAGACGAGCTCTTATGATTTTTGAGGAAGGGAGGAACGTGTTGGAGGTTGGCCAGCATTCCTATGCAGCCTGGCCTTGCAAACCCTGTCCTCTACCTGTGGCTAGTAGATCCCCACAGGCATTTCTTCTTCTGTATTTCCTTCTCCTTCCTCTCTTTTTTTTTGGGGGGGGGGTGTGCACTGGGGATTGAACTGAGGGTACTCTACCACCAAGCTACATCCCCCGCCCTTTTTTATTTTTCATTTTGAGACAGGCTCTTACTAGTTTCCCAGGCTGGCTACGAACTTGTGATCCCCTGCCTCAGCCTCCTGAGTCACTGGGATTACAGGTATGCACCATCACACCCAGGCTCCATGGGCCTCTCTTGAAATAGCTGCTAAGTGATCCCACCACAGGAAAGTGAGGGGAAAGGAGGATGCGGGCTGCCAAGAGGTAGGAATTTCCAGAGGGTGCTGACATGACTGTCTCCCCTGGACAAGGAGAAGGGTTAGGCTGAGAGTGTTTCAGGTTTGGTTTAAAGTGTATTAAGTACTAGAGGAAATTTCACATGGTTAGCCTGACCTATCCAGGCAAGTGTTGAATTTCTCACATATAATTACATTGGGTTGTTCCAGGTTAGATAAAGGGTTTGCACTCATGGTAAATTAGGTTTCTGTCGTTGGGACAGGCTGAGAGCAATCAACTGCATTCTAGGTAAGAGTCCTGGGGAGTGGTCCATGGGTACACCTGCTGCTGACAGATAGGAGTTGGGAGGAGGGACTGAGTCTGGTTGAATGAGCCATGCCACCTTGCTTTTTCAGGTGTTGTCCAGACCCCCATCCTAATGGACAACACGGGTCATGTGGCTTTCCAAGACTCCCTCCATCTGCAGGCACTGTCATCACCAGGAAGACCCTGCAACTATGTAGCTGTGGCCAGGGACCTAAGGCAGAGGAAAAGGGGTGTAGAATTTGGTGATATGATTTTCTTCCTTGCCTTTTGCATTCATGGCTGCCAATAAACAGCCTCTTTCCTGTTGTGATAGTGCTGATCATATGAGCAAGACCAGAAGGAGTCTTGACAAGCCACATCCCAAGTCCAAACGTCTGCAGCCAACTCATCCTCCTCACACAGCTCGGAGTCTTTTTGAGCATATAGCCCATGAGTCAGGATGATCCTCATTTTACAGATAAGAAAGCTGCAGCCAAGGTAAAGGGAAAAGGCCAAAGGCTTGAGTAGAAAATGCTACAGCCTTGGGCTCAAACACATGAGACCTGTGCCTGAGCAGAGGGCTGCAGGCTGTGGGATGGAGGCCCGGCACCAGAAAGGCCTCCTGTCAGAGCCTACAGTGGGGCAGAGCCAGGTGTGCTCCCTCCAGGCACCAGAGGAAACAAACAGGACCATAGCCATGATGGAGGCATGGAATCAACAAAATAAGCTGAGAAAACCCCCAATCTGACCCACCCACAGAGGCCCGAGCTGCCCCTCTGCACAAGCCCTAACCCTGAACCTCTTCAGAGTAAAAGGAAAGTGGGCAGTGTAGTGGTTAGGGGTGTCTACTTGAGAAACCCTGAGAAGGCGTTTTAAAGAATGTCTCAAGCCTCCAACTGGCCCGGTGCACTTAGGACTCAGTATCCAACAAGGACACTTAAACTATCAAAATGCATTCAATAAAAATGACAGTTATGAAAACCCCAGTTCCAGCTAAAGGTGTGGCCCAGTGGTAGAGCACTTGCCTATTACATGTGAGGCCCTGGGTTCAATCCCTAGCACCTCCCCACCAAAAAAATTCAGTTCCTCAGTTGGACCAGCTGAATTTCAAACACTCAACAGCCACATGTGGCTAGTGGCCACCACACTGGACAGGGCAGATACCGAACACTTCCACTATCATAGAAAGGTGTATTGATCAGCACTGGCCTAAAGCAACTTGCAGTAGCTTTCCCAGTCTCAGTTTCCTCATCTGTAACCTGGGCATAATAATAGAACCCACCTCACAGGGATGGACTGAATATGATTACCCAATCAACAGTGCTCAGTAAATGCTAATTAGGGATATTATTTTTTATCTGCTATTCATGCTAAGTTTATTTGTTTCTACTCTAAGTCTCTTATCATTTATAACAATCCCAGGCAGACCGTGGAAGCTCAATAAAGGCTGCTGGCCTAGTGTTAGCTTTGTCACTAGAGTCTCCATGTATTTGTCTCTCCATCTGTAAAATGGAAATATCACCATCTGTAAAATGTCATGGTCCCTTCAAGGGAGATATATATATTATACACACACACACACACACACACACACACATACACACACATATATTTTATCTCAACATAAATCAATGAAAAAGACATGAAAGGATTTGGGAAAAGGACATGGCACTCTATAAATTCTTGTGTGCTGGATGCAGCAGCAGCAGTACTTCTCACACTCACCAGCCACCCATCCCCATCCACTCCCCAGCTTTGAGACAGTTATTCCAAGGGTGGGAGGGACATAGGGCTGGGGAGGAGCGGCCAGAGCTGGTAACACCAGGTCCTGCCTGCACAGAGCCTGCCCCCCAAACCAGGCTGCATTTTCTAGTTGCCCATTCCCTAGTTACTGTGGTTCCTAAACAGGAATAAAATCTGTGGGCTCTCAAAAGCAGGCCCTGCTGGGGTGGGCACCCCAGGAGCACACTGGGCAGCCAGCCCTGGTTTCCATGGCATTGGGTGTGGGGGTGGGGAAGTAGTAAGAGAGGACAGTGGCTCTGTACAGGGCCTCTTCCCACAAGACACTACCCACTCCCTCCCTCCACCTGCTCCCCACGCCCCCACAGCCAGACACTCCCCCCCCTCCCCACAGCCTGAACCACTGCCTACAGACTCTAGGCCTGAGACCCCCTCCCTTGTCAAATATCTGTGCCACCACTGGTTCCACTCACTCGGGCGGCTCTCTGGATCCACTGGCCCCCATCCAGCTACTCTGGACCAAACAGTGCCTTGTAGGGTAAGAAAGTCAGCTTGCTCTATTACAATCATCGACGATGCTGGACTAGCGCGCCAGCCCCTTGGACCCAGGGGCCCTGGAGCCAGTCTGACTTATGGGGCTGCTCATAAAGCCTGGTACAACCAACTTCTGTGCTGAAGATTTTCTGGCTCCCCAGGGCAGAGGAGAAACAAAGATGCAGCAACAGTCTGAGAATCCAGGGGCTGGGAAATAGGGAGGGACCAGGGGGTTACAAGGTTTGCAAGGCAGAAGTGGAGTCCCAAAGCCCCAGACAGCCTGAAGAAAGGGACAGGAAAGGGTAAGGTGCTCCCCAGGTCCTCCTGGAAAGCTGAGTTAGTGTGCACAACACCATCCCTGAACGCTAACAACTAACATTTGTCTACAGCTTTACAGTTCATAAAGCTCGTTCGCACATTCGCTTTCATCCGTGAGGATGGTATAATTATCTCTGGTTTACAAATGAGGAAACTGAAGCTCGGGGAGATTCAATGTGGCAAACACAGAACTCCCTGTCAAGTGCTGACAGCTGCCATGCCCCAAGCCGCCTTCCCAACCTTAAAAGGCTCCCAAATGGCTCTTAGCCAATATTCAGGCACCCCCACCCTACCCCTTGCCATTTCTCAGCCCAAGCCAGGTATTGACTGGAGTCCTGGAGCCAGGCCTGGGCCCCCTAAGGGGACCTGGGAGTTGAGTCAGAGGCCAGATCCCAGAGGTGATGGGAGGACGGAAACGCGTAGTGGAGGGATGGGTATGATTCATCAAGGTGGGAGGGATAAGAAGAGGCAGCGAGCCTTGAACATGGCTCCTGGGAGGGACACGGAGGTGAAGCAAGATGAGGACCTGCTGCTCCACAAAAACATAAGGTGCTATCAAAGGAGCTAACATGGCACAGCTGCGGTGCCAGACCCCACCAAGAGCTCCTGCATTTTGAAAGTGCTAACGCCCTGGGACCAGGCACACGGGCTGGGCTGTCATCTGCTGTCCTGTAGCACTGAGTGGAAGAAAGGCACAGAACAGCATGTGCTGTTCCCCCTCCTGGCATGTCCTGCCCCTCCTTCTGCAGTCTAAACCCCGCCTCCTCCAGGCTCTCCTGTCTCAGTGCAAATATCCTAGAACACTGACCACTGCTAGACTCATCTCCAAACTGAATTCATCTGTGCTTAGATGCCCTCCAGCCTAGGTCCTCTGAGCTAGATTTGGACACCCAATGGTAATCCCCTTGATTGCAGGTTGAGTCTCTGTCTTTTCCTTCTGTGACAACCCCTACCATCCTCCCCTCTCTCTGCCCCACTGTGCAGGGTCAGTGCATTGTCAGGCCCAGCCACCTGAATGAACAGAACTGGTCACATACACTGACACCAGTCCAGCCCTTGCCTGAGCCAGAAAGAAACTGGACTGAAACCCAAAGGAAGTAGTCTGACACCAAGTGAGAGCTTCTATAAAAATAGAAAACAAGGCAGCTCCATACTGCCATCCTGAAGGTGTTCTCAGCTGCACCTTCTTTAAGGTTTGGGGTTCAACAGGAAGCAGGGACACTTGAAAGCCTCTATTTTTACAGGGTTGGGGCTTTCCTATAGGAAAAATAACATAAAAAGCTCCTGGTGGATCTTAAGCCCTCTGGGCTGAGAGATTAGTTTTCTCAGACTCAAAGACAATTCGCCTTCCCCACAGGACCCTGTTCAGGGGAATTGGCGGGGGAAGTTGGTGGTTATAGGATGTCTAAAGACACATTTTACTGACTTCATGAATTGACCAGCCTGGTGCCTGTCCTGGGAATTTGATCCTTGCCCTAAGGACGGGACCAGAGAGGCCCACAGAGAAGGGACTCTGCAAGATGACTGAGAGCCCAAGCACTCTCATTTGCAAGTGGGAAAGGAGCTTGGGCCTATGGCCTCACATCTACTAGGAGGGAAGGATCACAGCTCACCCCCCACCCACCCCTGGGTTTGGTGGGCTTCCTACCAGGTCTCACAGCCAGTGAGGCAGCACAGCTGGCCTGGCCCAGCTCGTTGATGGCAGTGGCCATATAGCTCCCCGCATCAGCCTCCTGGGCCTCCCTGAGCAGCAGAGTGTGCCTCTCGCCCTCAGCCCGGATGAGAAGGCGGCCCTCACTGTGCAGCGTGGACCCATCCTTGAGCCAGGACACTGTGGGGAAGCAACGAGAACCAACTCACTACGGCCAGAGGCTCACTGGGGAAACCTCACTCCACCCCTCCCACACAAAGGTTCAAACCATTCCTTGTTCTGCCTGTCGGGAATTCTGAGGAGTCTGCCCTCACTCCAGAAGCCCAGGCTGTCCTTTTCTCTCTAGGGAGTCCTGAGCCATCTTCCTGAAGACAGGCAGACTCCTCTCCTCCCACCCACCCCCTCAGAGGATTCTAGGGGAGGCTCCTTCTCCCTGTCCCACATGCTCTGCACCTCAAGACCTGAAGCTTACCTTGGGGTGGGGGGTTGGCGGTGATGATACACTTAAGCAGTACATCAGCCCCTGGGGCCACCACCACGTTCTGCAGGGGAATCTCAAACACTGGGGCCTCCAGGGGCTCTTCTCCAGCAGACACATAAGAGTCATCCGAAGACTCTGCAGACACAGGGGTGACATGAGTGATGAGGGGGATGTGATCTCTGTGGAAATGACTCGGGGTGAAAGCATGTTGGCAGGCCTGTGTCTTGGAAAGTACCAAAACCCAGAGATCCGGGCTTCTGGTAGGGATTAAGATCTCTTTACTGAAAGTCCTAAGATAGAGAAAAGAAAATTTCAGAAGGAAGGTTCTTCACCAGGACAGGGCAGCTGAGACCACAGTTAGTGTTGGTTTCTAGAGGAAGGTGGGGATGTGCTGTGATAGGCACCTTCACAAGAACTGTTCATCACATGTGGCACAGCAGACCCTGTGCAAGGCACTCCAAGGGGACACAAGACTATATAAGCTCGAACGGACAGAGGACAAGCTACCAGCAAACCAAGACCGAGCAGCAACAATAGCTACAAAAGGTAATATGTGGGAAATTGTCACATTTGTGAGGCTACCATATGACAAACAGGGAGCTGCAGGGGGATTGGATGGGCCTCAGAGGATCAGCTTCCATTCCTCCTTCACCAGACAGTAACACTGCACTCACTACATTGCATACTGATGGGTACCCAGACTATAACAGGAAATAAGATGTGATCCCTGCTTATATAAAAAGAGACTACGCTGTCATGGTTCTTTCTGGGTATTTTCCAACTCTGACATTCTATGAGCTAGATAAAGGACAATGTAGGCAGCTAAAAGGGCTGCAAAGATACCAATTTTGCTGTTTTCTAACTATATCATCTTGGGCAAATGAGATAATCTTTGAGTCTCAGTTATGTTATCTGGAAGATGGAGGGATAACATGCAATACTCTGCAGAACTGGCAAACAGACTAAATTAGATAACATCCTTATGGGCCTAGTTAACACAACACCTGGGACATAGTGGGTATATAATAATGGTTGTCAGTAGGATGATGGACTGGAGCCTAATCATCTCTAAAGATTCTGAGGTGGTAACACTTAAATGCAAAATAACTTTGATGAAGAAAAATACAGGGTGATAAACACAATAAGAAAGACACTGGCAGGGTCTCCTAGATACAGTGTGGAAAAGCAGTAGGGAGTGGGAGCAAGTCAAGGATAGCTCTCTCTGCCTCTCCAGAAGTGGGCCCCAAGTTGCTGTTCAGGATGGGCAGGGTTAGGGGCAGCAGCACTTGTCCTTGATGTTGCTCATCACCCACAGAAAGGCAGGAAGACAACACAAAAACAAGTATGTGTAGGGACCAGTTAGTTCAGCAATGCAGGATGTGAGTATGGGAGAGAAGAGGTTGGGTAAGACCTTAGCGGCCATGGGTAGGCTGACATATGGTGCTGGGAAGGGAAGGGCAGAGTAAGGGGTTAACTAACGCAATGCTTGCCTGTAACAGGAATTTGAGACCAGCTACCCTCTCTTCCCCCATAGAGGAATGGAGGTTGCTGAGCACTGCTTAGGTTCTCACCAGTGCCTCTTCTCATTGTGGGTCCTTGACCCAACAACCCAGGAAGCCACTGGACCTCTGTGAACTTATGGCAGATATGTGGGCATCAGCCTTTGCTCACCCTGGCATCCAAACACACTCACACTCACACTCCTAACTCACCAATGGCAAGATCTAGCACAGGACCTTCACAGTCTGTCACTCCAACCCGAGCCTGTATCAATATGTTCTCTGGCAAACAGCACCCTCAGAGCAGCCTACCAGTCCCAAGCAAGGCCCTCCTTACTGCCAGGCAGTCTTGTTGCTCCCAAATCCCCTCCCAGCCAGGTCTGGGCACCTTTCCAACCCTTTCAGCAGCCTTACCGAGCTCAGGAGAGGTAGGTCGGACCCTGCGACCTTTGCCCTGGCTGCGGGGTCCTCTTCGGTCCCAAGCCCCCCAGGGACCATCCTCCTCTGGTCCTCTGCGCAGCCTCTTCTCGGCCTCAGGCCCTGCCCTGTTCTTCTCCAAGGTTTGGGGCACAGCAGCGCCCTCCAGGCCCGGTGTGGCCCAGGGCAGAAAGCGCACTGCCTGCGCTGGGGGCTCCCGCTTCCGACCCGAGGGGGCTTTCGTCTGGGCCTCCGGGAGATCAGCATTGTGGGGCGGCACAGGGCTCCTGCACTCCTGTATGGCTCTGCCCCGGGTGAGTGGGAACTGATCCCGACGCCGCCTAACCTCCTGCTGTGGGCCTTCCCCAGGCTCTGTCCTGCCCAAAGGGCCACGGCTTCTGGGCCTCCCAGGCTCTTCTACAGACTTGCCCACAATACTGGGAGGAGGAGGCTGGGTGGCGGCAGGGCTCACAGCCCGTGGAGTCTTGGGGGTAGAGGGCCGGGAGAAGAGTGGGGGTTCTCCAGGCTCTCGAGGGGATGGGGCACGCTGCAGGGTGGCACGCAGGGACTCATGGGAGCGCACCAGTTCCTCCCGCGAAGTGGAGCGGCGTATGCGGCCCAGCTCCTGCGCGAAGCGCAGCTCGAGATCAGAGGCAGGGCTGCGCTGTCGTGTGCGTTCGTCCAGCGAGGCCGCCTTCTGCTGGAACAGGCGGCG
This sequence comes from Urocitellus parryii, assembly GCF_045843805.1. Lineage (NCBI taxonomy): Eukaryota > Metazoa > Chordata > Mammalia > Rodentia > Sciuridae > Urocitellus > Urocitellus parryii. The sequence continues at coordinate 266,423,936 of NC_135531.1, read as the reverse complement.
CCGCTCGGCCACACTGCCCTGTGGCGCCTGCAGCTCCTCCTGAGAGGCCCCAGGTATGCCCCACGCAGCGTCGCCTACGGACTTGGGCTGTTCCAGGGAGCGGGCCTTGCGTAGGGGGACCCAGGGCCGCAGGGGCGCTGGGGGCGAGTCGCTGCGCTCCAGGCTGCGACGTCGCTCCTCAAAAAACTGCAACTTGTCCAGGATGCGGGAGCCGGCTCGCACCAACCTCGGTGAGCGGCCCAGCCCCGACAGGCGACCTGAGGCCTCACTCAGTGGCGTCTGGGGCCGGGACTCTGTCGTACCCGCCAGCGAGGGCCCCGATGACTTGGACTTTTTGCCTCGTTTCTCTTCCGCGGTGGCGTCCTCCGGTAGCTCAGGCTCTTGAGTGCGCCGATGGAGCGATGTGGGGGTGGCTGGGGGCTGGGCGCTGGGTCCTGGTGGAGCCCTCTTACCCACCCTAGGGGATGGTGGCGGGAGCAGCGCGGACTTGGAAGGAGGCGGAGGGGCAGGGCGAGGACGCGGGGCTTCACTAGCCTGCTGAGGCTGAAGGTCAGGTTCCTCCCTGCGCAGTCCACTTTGAGGGATGCTGCTGCAGAACCAAGACCAAGAGGGGTAGAGGATTCAGGGAGCCTCCCCTCCTAGACTCTCAGCTTGTGACAGGGATTAGGCGGTGGGACATGCTGGGCAGGCTTGGGGGTGACATGGGCCAGACCCTCCTGCCCCCACCCCCTGGAGAACCGCACAGCCAGAGCAGGGGCTGGGGAGAGGCCAGCGGCTCATGCACCAGAAGACTGGGCTAGTGGCTGAGTCCAGGTACAGACTCAACCCCAGGAGCTCTGGCCAGCCCCCTCCCCCCAGGCCTGGAAGCTGGGAACAGCAGGAACAGAACTGAGCATGGGCGAGAAAAAAAGAATGAGGTTTAGGACCCAAAGACGAAGTGGTGAGGGAAGACAGGAGGGTTGGGTAGGGAGGGGTCCTCTCTAGAATGCAGTCTTCTACTCATTCCTGCCCTCAGCTGGCCCCCACAGCCCAGCCCAGCCTCAGAAGAATGCATCCCCTTCACAGTGGCCCTTAGAAGAAGGGCACTGGCCTTCTCTACCAAACACAAGACTTTATAGAGCAGTGCCCCATCCATGTGATGACCTAGCTCCTGTGGAGACCTGACTCCATTTCTAACACCACCTACAGTAGGGCAGAGCAGGCAGCAACTGAATCCCTGGGAATAGGATACCCAGACTCCTGTTCTCTTTGCTCAATCTGCCCCAGCATAGACCTTTGTCTTTGTTCTGCCCCTGGGAAAGGAACCCTGAATCCTTGAAAACCCTCCTGAGAAGTGCTGAAATTCCCTCCAAAGGGTAAATCGAGAAGTAATTACCCAGTGGGCCTGAACAGGGAGTGTGCAAGATGAGGAGGGAAGTAGCCTATCAGCCCAGGATACCCCCTCACCTAGCAGAGCTTTGATATCCAAGAGATAGACTTCAGTTTCCCCCTTATGGACCCTTGGTGGGGGGAAATCAAACATAAAGATAACAAGACAAGGAATCTGAGCTCTATTACCATACCTGACACATTAGAAATAACTTTAAAACTTATAAAACGGGGCTGGGGTTGTGGCTCAGTGGTAGAACGCTTGCCTAGCACGGGTGAGGCCCTGGGTTCGATCCCCAGCACCACATAAAAATAAATAAATAAAGATATTGTATCCAACTACAACTAAAAACTAAATATTAAAAAATAATATAAAATGGCTTATTGAATATTTACTGTGTGGCCAGGCATATACAAAGTAATTCAAATGCATTGAGTCATTTAATCCTCCCAACCCCTTGAGATAGGAACTGATATTACCCCCATTTACAGCTCCCCAAATGGCCCCCATTACCTCTACCATCAGCCACTCCCCTCTTCTCCTATAGCACTCCCTCCAGTATCTGCCAGCCCCCAAATCTCCAAAAATGACTCCAGTGCTTCACTCCAAAAAACCAAGGCTTCAGACAGGTTAAGTGTCTTCCCAAGGTGACATAGCTAGGAAATGGGGCACTGAGGTTGAAACCTAAGTGAATCTGACTTCTGAGTCCTTGTTCCCTTCAACTGTTTAGGTTTCTAGAGAGACAGAAGGGAAGAGAAATAGGACAGTACCAGCCAGGAGTCCTAGGAGTGCCTAAGTGTAAGGATGTTTTAGACTACCTTGGTTGATCACCCACATTGCAAGACCCACCTCTGGCTGGGGGCAGAGGAGGTAATCTTGAGTGCCCCAGGAGGCAGAAAAGCCTCAGCCAGCCACCAGCAGAGAGGTATAGTCTACTCTGGGGGAGGGGTAGCAGAGTCCCTGAGGAATGGCCTCTGGGAACTGGGTGAGGTCTGCAGAGAAATTGGGGACAGCAAAAGAGGCCTCTTGCCGGCAGCTCCAAGAGCTCCAGGCCAGACTCTACCAGACATCACTAAGGAAATGGGTTCCTCCGAGTTGCCATAGCAACTCCAGGCTCTGGCTGGGGCCTGGGAAAGGCAAGAAAGGAGAGGCAGTACAGGGTACAGGAGCACCAATGATAAGCCAAGGGAGCTCCCCAGGCCCCTGTCCCAGACCAGACCTCTCCTGTGTCTACCACTGGCCACTCCAACCACTTATGAAATAGCCCCCTCCCCAGACCCCTTCTTTCTACTCCATGAAGGAGGTACCTCCTCCATACCCATACCCATCACAAAGCAGGCCCCCTCACAGCTCCCCAAATGGCCCCCATTACCTCTACCATCAGCCACTCCCCTCTTCTGCTATAGCACTCCCTCCAGTATCTGCCAGCCCCCAAATCTCCAAAAATGGCTCCAGTGCTTCACTCCAATATCTCCACTTGTTACCACCCCCAACCTGGACAACCCTGGACCCCACCCTCGGTGTTTCCCACAAGATAATCGCCTGCCCCCTGCTGCTGTCACTCCAAACCCTCCACTCCACCCCAGCCTGCTGTCTCTAGCCCCTCCTTCTCCCAGCCCTCTGCCTCCCCACAGCCCACGTCCATCCTCCTGCTTTTGCAGGCCCCTCGCCCCATCTGCCCCTGACCACCTCGGGTTCTCTTCTCTCTCCTGGGTGCTCGCCTGCTCCCCTGCTCTTCCCTTCTCTCCCGGGAGCTGCTGTGCGGAAAGGTTCTGTTCCTCCCAGAAAAAGGCCCACATGGGAACAGGAATGTGCAGAGAGATGAAAAGGCAGCAGCTGCTGAGACAGCAGGCACGGAGGGGGCAGGGGGGATCCTAGGGACAACTGGAGCCTGAATGGGCGAGGCAGTAGAGGGCCCCTGACAAACTGGAGCTCTCAGAGGAGACAAGGAAGGGACAGAGGAAGGGACAGAGGGGTCCATGAGACCATGGAGATGGCACAGTGGGCCAGGACAGGTGGGAGCAGAAGGACGTGGGAGGTGATGGCCACGGAGGGAATGGTGTGGAAAGAGTGTAGCTGGGGCCAGCAGTGGGGGGTGGGGGGTGCACAGAGATGGATGGGGCAGGGGAGATGGGGTGGAGGCTGATGGAGCAGTAATGGGCGGTGCAGGACAGCATGGTGAGATAGGACAATGCAGGCCCAGGTGAGGCCATTACTTACACGTGGATGGAGAGCGCCCGTCCTCTGTACAGACTGAACGCGCTGCCATACAGGTCACTGGCCACCGAAAGGCTATCCTCTGACCCCCAGCTTGCGCCCACCAGATTAGCTCGCGATGCCCGCACCAGCGGCTCCACCCCCAGGTGCCGTGGCCCGGCCCCGGTTGCCTGTGCTTGCCTTGGGCTGCCTGGGAGGCGGCAGGTGCCACCCCCGCTGCCCGCTTCCTGTTCCAGGACGGTCTGCCCGCTGCCCCACCAGCTCACTTGCTCCTCTGAGGTTCCTGTCACGGAGGTCGGGGGTGTGTCCAAGGAGGTGCCCACCAGGGTGTCAGAGCCCCCTAGAGAAAGGAGCACAGTAAGACCTAGGTGCCCCTTGCGGGAAACCCTCCTGCCTGCTCTCAGAGCACCCAGAGAGCTCACCCGTGGGGGTGCTGAAGGCCCCGTCATCCCGAAGCTCCAGGCGCTGGGTCCCCTGCACATCGCTGATGTCATCCTCAGCTGTCTCTGAGTCTGGAGAAGAAGGGGTCTGTGTGGGCAGGGCCCTCCTCCTTCTCCTCCAACTCTTGCCTAAGTCGCCTCCTGCCTCCCCCACAGCGAGCTCCATCTTACCACAGGTAGGGCTTTCAGGACCCAGTCTTCTCTCCTCTTTTGCTTCTGCCACCTCCCTGCCCAGATTCCCACTTCAATGCCCTGGCTCCATCCCTGACCCCCTGGCTACTCACCCTTGCCTCCATGGGGCCCTCAACACTGCCATCCTCCCTCCTGCCCAGTTAATGGCTTACCAGGGACTCATCCCCTCCCCCTCCTCTCCCTGTGTGGTGCCCAAAATAACAAGGTCCTAGGTTCCAAGGCTCTAAAGTCTGGGTTCCAGTTCCCCAGAAACAAAGGGGAGTCACCTCAGAGTCGAACTGTCAGGGCACTCGACCAACTGCAGGGCCAGCCTGTCCTGCACCCTCAACCAGCTGGAAGGCATCAGGGTACACAGCTGAGGCAGGGTGAGGAGAGGCCAGGGCTGGGCAGGGTAGAGGGGGAAGTGGGGGTAGGGCAGAAGCCAGCTTCCTACCGTAACTTTGCTTTCTGCAGGAGCGGAAAACTTCGCTTCCATAGGAGCAGCAGGAGAGAGATGTGGACAGACAGTTATCAGAGTGTTTGTGGGATGGGACATGGAGGACAGAAGGGGCACAAGGGTCCCCAGTGCCTGGTGGGGATAGATGGGGGAGGAGGACACCAGATGTGCCCAGCATAGGGAGCCATCCCCATGTGCTGGGCTGGTTGTTCCAACTGGCCCAGTGGTTCTGGGACCCTGAACCCTTCCTGGTGCTCCTACTGGCCATACTCACACCTGTTTGGGCCCAGTTCAGCCACAGACCTGGGCCTTCAAATATTAAGGGTCAGTCCCACCCTCTACTACAAAATTTGTACTATGCTTTGACCCTTCCTTACAAAAGAAACCACATCTGTCTGCATGGGGCTGGGACAGGCACTCTCCTCAAGAATCCTCTCTTCTACTGGTGAGTGGTTCTTTAAAAATGCCCAGAGTTTGAGTTAGAAACAAAGATTCCTGGGCATATTTTTTTAACCTTCCCAGAGTCTATCAGGTTCTGTGCCTCAGTTTTCCCCTGGGTGCCATGACAAGCAGGAGCCATGTGCTGGTTGCCATAGCATGGAAATATGCTCCTCCTCACTTGGTCTCACAGATGAAGAATGGGGAGCCCAGGCCCATGGTAGGGTGTGCTGATAAGCCCCCTTCCCATTGCTAGGTCCTCTCTCAGCTTCAGGGCCCAGGGGTCCTTCTTGGGTGGGTGGGTAGATGAATTGGGGGGGGTGTCCCACATCTTATGGGCTATCTTCGGGGCCTTGATGCCTCATGAAGGGACATGGATCAAGAGGAGGAGTGGGCATGGGCTAGAGCAGTCCACGCACCATGGGTAAGTCGGCCAAAGGCCCGGCGGGAATGGCCGGTTTTCTGAAAGAGAAAAGCCAGAATGAGTTGTTGAGGGGGAAGCTTGCTCCTGAGTCCCTATACCTCCCAGTCCCAGCCTGCTATATCAGGCAAAAATGCATACTAGGGGCCAGTGGGGGGGGGCATAGCTTGCCGGGTAGAGAGTGTATCCACTCTGCCTTCCTCCAGGCCACTCAGCTTGGCTCAGCAGCAGGGGAGGAAGGTGAGGGAACAGAAAGGCTGCAGGTCCAACTCTGGGACTCCCTGCTGGACAGAGGCTTATAGCCTGGGACCAGATAGAGGAGAGGAGATGTGGTAGCCAGGATGGCTGATAAGAAAATGGAGGGGGTGCGCTTGAATGACGAGAGATGGAGGGCCAAGGACACAGATTCCTGTTGTGGGGAAGGACAGATACCTGGGATAGGTGTCAAGAGGACGGGGAAGGGGTGATGGGGGGGGGGGCAAAGAGTAAGGATCCCCAAGGGGCCAGAGCCCCAGGAATGCAGGAAGGATGCCCGGGTACGCGAAGGACAGGGCAGGGCTTGGGGGAATTTAGAGCTCAGCGAAGATCCCTTTGCGTTTCTTTCAGGAGCTTCAGAAGATGGAAGGCTCCAGAGTGGGGAGCTGGGGAAAGCCGGGCGGGGGTCGGGGACTGGGGTTGGACAGAGGCGCCAGAGATGGCGAAGCAAACGGGTGCCCCGCGCCGAAGCTGCAGCGGTGGCCTCCCAGGTGGTCTCGGGGACTGGGGACTATAGGGGATTCTGCCCTTCAGCTTGGGGAGGGGCCTGAGCACTCAGGACGCGGGTCGGGGCGCCCCCCGCCCAGACACCGGGCCTCCGCCGTCCGCGAGGCTGGGGTGGGGCTGGCGCCTCTCCAACGCCCCCTCCCCCGGGCCTAGCCGCGGTGACCCGCCCTCCCTACGGGGCGCCCAGCCCTTCCTGCCCCCTCCCTGCGCTGCCCGCCCCCGGAGCCCTCACCTGGAAACGCTTCTTCACCCACAGCTTCTTCATGGCGGGGGAGGGGGCCGGGCCGGCGGCCGGGCGAGGAGGGGACGGCGGGGGCGGGGCGGAGTCGGAGGCGGGGCCGGGGGCGAGCTGGGGAGCGGGCGGGAGTCCGCGCGGGTGGCGGAAGGAGCCGCCGGGCCTCGGGAGCCCCGGCGGGGGTAAAGCGAAGGCGGCGGCGGCGCCCAGAGCCCGCCCTCTCCTGCAAGCCTGCACCCCACCTGGCGCCCCTACCCTTTCCTGCCCCTCTGCGTCCCCTGGGGCGGCCCTCACCTGCCTTCCCGCACGCCCACAGGACAGCTCCCGCTGCTGACAGCCCCCACTCCACCCGCATCTGCCTCCCGGGCCCTGGGCACATGGGGAAACTGAGGCACAGAAAGGGCGGGGTGCAGCGGCCCCAGGCTCAGGCCACTCTCATTGGCAGCCCAAAGCCGCCTCCAGGGCGTCTCCTCCGTCCTCCAGCCCGGCGGCCCTGGAAGGTCAATAGCATCTCCACTCTCTCACTCCGCAAACATGCGCACACGCAGACGGTGCCAGGCAGTACCCAAATCACTGCAGGACAGAGCCCGGGTGGGGGCGCCTAGGTCATACTCAAGGGTTCTTGGGGATGGGGGCTCCCTGCTGACGCGGACCCAGGCTATAAAATGCCCAGGATCCTCAAGACAGCCTAAGACGGCTTTCCTCCCTTTGCCTTGAATTTCTTGATGCCCTACACACACACACACACACACACACACACACACACACATACACTAAGGTGCCCAGAGGTACTACTCTTATTCGCAGAGTGGGCACACTCACCAGATGTTTGTTTGGGTCAGGCTGGGATTGAACTCAGAGCCTCCATGCTAGGCAAGTCCTCTACCACTGACCTAAATCCCCAGCCCTCAACAGATTTTTTTTTGTTCCCCCCACTGCCCTCCCCACCCACCCTATCCTCACCCCCATCATCCTACTCAGCACCATGAGCTCTTTGCATAAACCAAGTTCTATTCCGTCCTTCTCAATAATCATGGTAGCTAGATTTCTTTAATATTTACCAAGTACCTGACATTTTATAAATGCAACACTTAACAGCAACCCCATGAGCTTGAAGCTTTTATGAGCATTCCCATCCCCACTTCACTGACAAGCCACTAAGGCTCAGAGAGTTCCTGTGGCTTAGCCAGAGCCACACAGCTTCTGAGTCTGCAAGTCTTCTGATTGAAATTCTCATCCCACCATGTTAAATGGTTTAGTGTCTACAGTACTAAGTAATTGTTAACAAATATTGCCTTCTTGGTCTGTACTAGACATTGTGCTAAGCACTTTGTATGAAAAAAACTCATCTAGTCTTCACAACAGGGAATGAGATTGAGGCATGGAGACATTTGCCCAAGCGCACACAGCCAGGATAGAGGGAGCCAGGATTCTATGACTGGATGATTGACCATTATGCCATAAAGCATCACAAGCTGATTGGTCAGTGTGTCTTCTAAACTTATTGCTTTAAAGCCTGGTTACTAAAATAAATTCAGAGGTAGACTAATGAGTTTTATTCAACCTGCACAATATTTGGGGTGGCACAAGCATCTCAAAGTCAGCGGCTGACAGTAGCACCGCCCACATTTCAGTTTCTGTTTGGCCCCTGAAGTTATTTGAGTTTGCACCCTATTTTTTTTTAAGTTTAAGGTCACACCTTATACCTTCCAGATACATACAGGTGTTCTTGTGTCCCAGACTGTCAGTGGCAAGTGTGTCAAGTACAGATCCATACACAGGGATGTGCATTGAGAGAGCATGTGTGTCTGTCCATACTGCTTCCAGCCAAAGGACCCTGGACACCCCAGATGTCCCACCCAGATGGGGTAGCTGAGATGGGAGAGGGGGTAACTTGAGCCTCTGCTCCCCAGGAGAATCCGAGGGGCTGGCACATTCCGTAGCAAAAATAACCAATGAGCAGCGGGCGTGAGTGACGGGACAGCTGGGCCTAGGAGGGGCGGGGAGATTCTGTGCTCCTGCCCTGGACCTGTGTTGCTGAAGTGCTGGTCTGGGACATGCTCTCAGAGTGGGCCTCTGCCGTTTGCCCTAGATTGCCCCATTTTCCTTTGCTCCTGGGCTGGCAGCTGTGCTCTCCTGCTATTCCCAAACTCAGGTTTCCCATTTCCATGTTGCCAGCATTTCCCCTTAGCTAGAGAAAATCCAAGTCCTTGTGCCATACCTGATCTCTCAAGAAGACACTCCTTTGAGCTGCAGGCACCCACTCTCTTCCCCTTTGTCTCTCTTTTCTGCCTCCATTCAGTTTCTCCCTCTTTCCCCTCCCTCACTAACTACCCTGCTCTGTATTTCTGACACACTGTATAATTTACCTATTTACTACATTTGTTGTATATTGTCTGTCTCTCTTCTCTAGAAAGTAACCTCTAGGAGGACATGAATGTTAGTTTTTTCCTCTTCACTCGTGTATTCCAAGTACCTAAAACAGTAATTGGCATATAAGAGGCACTCAATAAATATGGGAATAAATGGTCGTAGAGCTACAGAGGTGGGGTGGGATAAGGAGTGCTAGGGAGGGGGACAATGGATCTTCTAGAATAGCTTTCTTCATCCAGTTGTCCCCACTTTTCTGTCTTGACCCAGATCCTTTTCTAAGAAACAGTTGGAGAAGTGACCACCCTCCTGATTCTACCCAGAGCTTCTTGGAAGGATCTGCTCTGATCAGCACAGTGTCTCCTGCAAGGGCTTTGACTCACTGCTCCTCTCTGCTCTTTTCTTGCTTCCCTCCCAGGCCATCCTTCTGCTCACACTCTGGCCCCTCCTCCTCTCTCTGATTGGCATTTGGCATGAATGGATAGCAACACTCCATACCCATTCCCAGCTCCATACTAGTTTCCTCCTGGGTTTTCATCTATTCACTTCAAATTCCAGAAAATAAAAGAAGATGAAATTGCAGAATATTTCTTAACATGGGTTCTGGTGCACTCCCTATCTTTCCTTTGCTTAAACTGACTCTCTCTTCCTATCTCTAACTTTGCCCTTCATACCTTCCGTCCCCAGAATGGTTCATTACCATCTGTTGACCTTATGATTGACACCAAAGTCCCTCAGACCCTGTGAAAAATTCCAGCTAACACATGGGCAGGCATCCTTCACTTGCCCCTCCTCTCAACCGTGCCCTCTCCCTCTTACCCCCTTACAAAGAGGCTTCCCCTGCAGCCACGCATGCCCCAAGCTTTGAGGGTAGCAAAGTGTTCCCATCACTTAATCTACATATGGCTCCTCAGCTTGTACAGGTGGAAACCTGGTGTTTTGAAAGAAAAGAATGCCTGCCTCGGTGGCTGGAGACTAGATCAGAAGGTAGATTGCCATGTTGGCAGCAGAAAGATGTTCATGATAACGAATCTTGTTGAAGCCTTCCCACCCATCTGTTTCTGTGAGCCAGCAGTGTGGACCCAGACTTACAGACTCAAACCCAAACCTACCCCCTTACCAGCCATGTGACAGACCTTGGGTAAATTTTCTCCTTGAACCCCAGTTGTTTTTATGACTAACTGTCATAATAGTAACCTGGGGTTTGGAAGATTAAATAATTAAATGGGATAGAGTGCCTGACACAGTTAAGGACTTTATAAACATCCTGCATTTCTACTATCTTCACCTCCCATTTTTTCCTCATTTCTATATCCCCAAATCCTATCACTACCATCCCAGTTTCTCACACCCTCCAAACTCCCCAGCCTGCAGCCCACTCATCACCTCAAGGACCCAACCTCCCAGGGCCTAGCCAATACCCATCCATCCTGAGCCTTGCCAGGACTCTTAGCATCACCCTGTCTCGCTGGGCCAAAGAACAATCTCAGCCAGGAAACTGCCTCCTTCTCTTTGCAGCCAGGTCCTTGCTTGGCTTCCTCGAGTACCCTGAATCCTGCTGTTGATTCCAACCAAGAAAGTTTTCCATGAGTAAGTCTCAGCAGTGCTGAGATATTTGTGCAGCTGCCTCTGTTCAAGAGCTGTCACTGGGAAGGGACTGGTGGAGGGGTGGGCAATAGAAGGAAATGGAAGCCAGACTCATCAGTGAATCTCCCAACATCACCAAAGCCAAGCCTCTCTCCCCCAAATCATGGGGGAAGGGTATAATTGTTAACCACCTGGTTCTTTCCAGCGGGACAGAATGAGGCTTCCGTTTGTTGTGCTGTCTTCTGTCTGTACAATCTGGACATGTTCTCATATGTGACATGCTGCAGCCCAATCCTCTTCTGATTCTAACATGAATGTCAAAGGCCCCAAATCCAGCCCCACAGCACCAGGGGCCTTTTCCTCACCCACAACCTTCAAACCTGTGATTCATCAGAGCAGCCCAGACTGGAGACTGTACCCAGCCTCTGTCTAGTTAAACCCAGCCAGAGCTGAACTCTGCCCACCATGCCACCCTGATAATTAAGCACTTGGAGGGACCAGGCAGACTAGGAGGCTCCCATCTTAAGAAATGCCAGGCCTGTACCATATCAGACACTCCCCAAATACTGCAAGGCTCACTCAGTCTTTCTCTCCCTCTCTCTCACTTTTCAGAACTTCTTAGTAAAGAGCCCCCAGAGCCAAAACTAAGAGCCTGGGATGGGATGGCCATACCTAGCTGCATGTCTTAGGTAGATCTCCCTCCCCTCTGGTCCACAATGTCCTCACCTGTAAAAGGAAGCGTTTGGAGCAGCAGTTCTCTGTGGACCTGTCCAACATTAAACAAACATTATGACCACTGCTCTTTCTCTGTCCTTCCTTCATCTTACCTAATATCTCTCCCTTCCTACACCTGTTCTCATTAAGGTACATACCTTACCCTTTGATTTATGTTGTTTCAGCACCCTTTACTCCTGAGGGGACCAGAGCTAAGTAAGTCCAGTCCTTCCCCAGCTCAGAATGCACTCCACTCCATCACCCCAGGCTGCAGAAACCTGTACCTGAAGAGTGGCTAAGCCAATCAGGAGAAGTTAGCTTTAGCCTTCTCTTACTCAGGTCTGGCCACAGAGACCATGAGGAACCAGTAGTTGGAGACCCTGGGAAGTGATCAGGGTCAGGCTGGGAGAGGAGATGCTGAGAGCTCAGTTTCCTAGTCTCCTTTTTCCTATAGCTGCTGAGGTCTTCCCTTCATCCTGGGGTCTCCTCCCCAGGTTCCTAGGATTGGCCCCTATAGGAGACCACCCAACTGGATTGAGATGTCCTCTGACAAATTCCTGGAACAGTGACACCTCCTTCCAGTTGTTTGCCATCTCCCCCATTCTACTTCCTCAAAATTCTGTTTTCTACCCAAGGCTCTGTCTTTGACCAAGAAAAGAACCATTCAGCTAACTCAGGAAATGAGAAAATAAAAACGGAAGCCCAAATATTGACCCAAGGAGAATCCCCACCAGGCCCATCAGAACCACAAGCACAGGGCCCAGGCCCCTGTCCTTCCCTTCTGCCTCAGACCACCAGCCTGGAACTGTACCTCCACAAGGGTCTGCCCAGAACATCCCCATTCCATGCCTCCCCAAATTCACTCTGGAACCTTAGTGGACGTGGTCCACAGGTTTTCCACCCCACCTCTCCCCGCCCCTTTCCCACATCTGTTTGTATCACCACACAGATCCAGCGCTTCACAGCCTGCACGAGTATTCCACACATGCATGCATGTGATTGTCAATCCACCCTGGCTCCACCTCCTGATGTCCCAGACCCTTCTGCCCTGCCTGGTGCTGATCACACCAGCCCTGCCACAGCAGTGGCCCACCCCCTCCACAGTGCAGCCTGGACCCCGGGGAACTGGCCCCTCCTTCAGACAGGCACACACCTGCAAAGGATTCATGGCCTGGTTCTCAAGTCTGTTCCTGGAGCTGAAGAAGAGGATTTCTCCAGGGAGGCTTCTCTCTCTACAGGAGAGCTGGGAGGGCTTCCACTACAGAATTCCCCAAAAGGCCAGTGTGGTCTCAAGCTGGGCTCACCAACTGCTGACCCTTGACCTCTGACCTTTCGGTGGGGGAGCCTCTGCACCTTGACACCCTTTCCCTGCATTTCCCTCTGGATCTGCACTTGGGGCCTGCACAGCTGAAAAGCCTGGGCACCTGGGAAGAAGGCGGAGGAGCCGCTACCTGGCCCACGTGGCCTGGGCAACCCTTCTCAACTCCAGCTCCCCCCAGCCCGCCAGGGATGGCCCCACCTCCCCATTACCTCCGACCTCCAGCACAGTGAGCACAGCCTCGCAGGAGGCCCGGCCCCGCTCGTTCTGGGCCCTGCAGCTGTACACGCCGGCGTCCTGCGCCCCGCAGCTCCGCAGCCACAGGCAGCTGGGCTCGGGCACCGGCGCGGGCAGGAGCTGCCCATCCCGGAACCAGCTGAGGCTGGGCTGGGGCGTCCCGCTCACCACCACCCGCAGCCGCACGTCGCCGCCCGCACACACCGCCGCGTTCTTCAGGGGTCGCAGGAAGACGGGAGCCCCAGCCCCGGCCCCGGCCGCCGGGGCCCCTCCGCCGGCCCCCACTTTGGCCCTCTTCGGGGGCACCCCTGGGCTGGGGGGTGCCCTCGTGCCCACGTCCTCGCCTCGCGTGCCCCGGGCTTTCTGCATGGCCTCTGCGAGCTGGGCTGGGGGGACGCTGGATCTAGGCGGCCACGGGACACCCGGGAGGATGGTGACTTGGGAGACGAGTCCTGGGGGGCCGGCGGCCTGCCTTCCTGCTGCCCGCCCGCCTTCGGCCTGTGCTACCCAGAAGGTCACCGGGGCGGCCGCGGTTGCGCCTCGGGGGCTATTTTTAGGCCCCCCGGCTCGGGTTGCGTTGCGAGGGAACTGTGGAGGGAGGGGGCAGCAAAGGAGGGGACTTGGACTCCATCGGCTCCTTCTCTCCCTCCAGGAGCCCCCATCGCCAGTCTTCCAGCCCTGGCTCAAATGAATCCTTAGGGATTGGTTCCAGGCCCCCTCTTTCATGGGGTGCCTGTCCCCCAACCACCTCAGCCCCACGCAGGGGAATCAAGTTACCCCTGGGCTGAGTCCCATTTCCCTTCCTCCCTCCTCTCAGTCCCAGAGCCCCAGCCTCACACAGCTGGTGGCTGGAGGAAAGGAAGATGGTCTTCGTGTGCTGGGAGAGAAGGCCGGAGAGGCCACCTCCACCTCTCAAGTGGAGGGAGCAGACTGCCCAGCACGAAGGACCAGTGGCCACCCAGCACCTCCATTACATCTGGCCAACAGTAAGACCAGGAGCCTGGCAGTTGGGTGGATTGGGTCTCTCAGCGGTCCTGCCCTCTCCCACTGGATGACACCAAACCTCTCTCAGCCTCCAAGTCCTCATCTGTACTAATAGTAGTTAGTTGGATAGGGTTGCAACAGGCAGAAAAGAGTGGGAAGGACATGGCAGGCAGAGGGACAGCATGAGCAAAATGAGAGCACGATGAAAGAAGAGAATGAGTTCTGAATCAGAAAGGTTTGGAGGGATTGCCCATGGTGGGTTGGCAGTGAAAGTAAGGGATCTGGGGCTTGCCAGACAAGGCTTTGGTTGCTAAGGTCTCTATCTGAGAGCAGGGGTGCAACCATAGGGTTCTACCACAGGGTGTGGGTGGTCAGACTTGTGTTTTAGGAGAATGCCTTTGGCAGCCACAGTGTGGAGGGTGGATCAGGGAGGGTGGCTAACCAGAGCAATGATCCTCCAAGGATGGTGCCTGCTGAAAGGCTGCATCCCAAGAGACCTGGTTCAGTGGAGAGGCTGGGAGGACCCAGGAATCTGTTCATCTAACACAAGGCCCAGCTGACTCTGATGTGTCTAAGGGTTGTACTTTGAGAAACATCAAGACAAGACTTTGTAAAATTCCATAGGAGCCTGACAAAATCCTGTAATCCCAGTGACTTGGGAGACTGATGCAGGAGAAATTCAAGTTCCAGTCTAGCCTCAGCAACTTAGCAAGCCCTGTATCAAAATAATAATAATAATAATAATAATAATAATAATAATAATAATAATAAAAGTAGAGCACCTCTAGTTTCAATCTGTGACATCCCAAAATAAATAAATAAATAGAAAGTTCTGAGGAGATTTGGGGGTATAACTCAGTAGTAGAGTGCTCACATAGCATTCACAGGCCTTGGATTCAACCTCCAGCACTGCAGAGAAATACGTAAAATAAAAATCCAAAGGAGATTTTTGTGCTAGACCAGTTCTGTAACTTGACTGTGGTGACAGTCACATGAATCTACAGATGTGATAAAATTGCATTGAACTAAATGTTCATGTGCACATGTATACATACATACACATACCCTAAGAGTGTGTGTAAAACTGGTAAACCTGAAGAAGGTGGATGGACTATACCAATGTTACCTTCCTGCTAAGCAAACCTGGTGAAGGGTACACAGGATCTCACTATATTATTTTTGACAATCACATGTGAATCAATAATTTCTCAAAATCAAAGGTTAAAAAAACAGTCAATGAGAGACCCAGGCCTGACCTTGAGGCCTGTGGGATGAAGTCAGAGAGGGACTGAAAGAATCCACAAGTCATTTGGAGGATGGGAGAGGCACTCTAGCCCTTACCTTTTCATCCCCTCCTTCATTCTAGGATGCTGAAGTCAAAACCACATAGCACAGTACAGCAGAAACAATTTAAATACTGAATTATATCCATAGAGATTAAGAGCCTTGAGGAATAATTTTTTCTTGTAGTTTGCATATATTAAAGATTACTCTTTGTGTTGGGTTTTGACAAATGCATGGAGTCATACTTGCACCACCCCAGGACCATACAGAGCAGTTCCCCCACCCTAAATATTGCTTGTGAATCCTCTTTGTAGTCAACCACACCCCCTCCACCATCCCCAAGCAACCACTGATGATGAATTGAATTTTACAATGTAAATTGAATTCTAAAAAGGTAAAAATGTGGGAGAAAACATTGCAAACAGAATATCGAGAACAAAGGAATAGAGACTGTTTTAAAAAGCTAAGTAAACCTGAAGCTTCCTAACCCCATGCCTCAAACAATCATGTGGAATGTTGTGGGTAACCTGTGAATCTTGTCTGGTTGGTCAGTTAGTTGAATAAGGAGACCAGATGATCCTGAGCATCTCTAAGCCTCAAGTTTCCTCATCTGCAAAATGAGAGTGGCACAACTCAGAATTTATTTATCCAACAAATATTTTTGAGTTCCTACTGTGTGCATGGCACTCTTCCAGGAGCTGTGACTATAGCAGTGAACAAATCAGATAAGGATTCCTTTCCCCCAGGTTGCTTATAGTCCAGAAAAGACATTCAACAGACATAAAGAAATTGTGAAGATCGTGAGAAGGAGATAAGTATTTTGGGAGTTAAGTACTTTGAGTGGGGGTGGGAATATGAGGTGGGCTTGTTCTTTCAAATAAGGTGGGTGGAGTTGGAACATTGGAGCTAATCTTGAAGGGGGAAGCAAGCAAATGATGCAGGGAAAGATGGCTTCAGGCTAGGTGAGGATATGCCTCATGGGCTCCCAGAAGAGCCAGCAGGCCAGCAAGGCTAGAGAGAGTGAGGGCAAAGTGGAGGAAACTGGATCAGACACCTGGCAGGCACCAGATGGCCTAGCATCTTGCAGGCCATGGCATTTTTATTCTTAGAGAAATGAGAAGTCATCTCAGTGTTTTGAGCAGAGAATTACATGATCCTACATGGTTGTGATGGTATTCAAATATTATATTAAATATTAAAATGAATATTAACTATTTAAAAGGGCCTGGTACAGAGCCCGGAACATGACTTGTCTCCTGCCTGCCTGTGTCCATAGCTGGGGCATGAATTGGCTTGCATCCAAGGATCCGCCGGCCTGCGTGGGGAGGGCACAGGCCCTGGTGTGCAACTGGTGCCCTCTCCTGGAGGAGCCCACAAAAACTGAGACAGCTGGAAGCAGTCAGGTTCTGGCCAGGCCAGTCACCCAGAGCAGCTGGCTTGAAGGCACTTGTCTGTCCCTCAGCATGGGCCCCACAGTACCCTGCTGCCTGGCGCCAGGCTGGGTGTGTGTGCTGCCAAAAAGCCCTGGCTTTCCATCTCAAGTCTGTGGTGTCATGGAAAGATATCTAGGCTCCAGAGGTCAAGGAGCCCAGGGCCTGGTCCTTCTTTGCTACACTCTGCTGTGTGACCTTGGCAGGTCACCCCACCTCTCTGGGCTATGAGGCACTAACTTTCCATTGTAATTGTGTACCAAGTGACTAACGTGGGAAAATCTCAATATGTGTTCATTGAATCAATGAATGAAGTGGGACCATCAGTCCTTCTCGGTGAATATTTAACTTCAAGAAATGTAAAAAAAAAAAAAAAAAAGTGGTATGTATTTATTCAAGAAGTATGTAAACATTCAATGAATACCTACTATGTACTAAGCACTCTTCTAGGTACTCTGTATAGAATAGTGACTAAGATGGATTAAAACCCTACCCTTGGGTTACTGACAATTTAGGTGTTGAATCAGGGGTCACAAATACCTTCCACTTGTACCCTGGGTGAGCTTGTAGTGAGTCAGAGGGGGGATGAATAGAGCCTCAAGGGACAAGGCTGAGAGGGCAGCCAGAATGGACAGAGGGAAAGTGTCTACGGGGCCCTTGGTTTCTGGAACAGGAATCTATCCATTTCCACCATCCTCCTTCCCTCCCCTCAGATGGGATAGGAGCTGGCCTGGGTCTGGTTTTTTGGGTTCAGTGGGAAGTTAACTGGTCAGTCCTCTGTAAGCCCTTCTCTTTCCTCATTCAGAGTCTTGAGATGACCCTAGAGCACCCCAAAGTGCAGGGAAGGGGTTTGCCATGGAGGTGACGGGGTGTGTGTGGAAGGGGCAGGGGACACCGAGTGTCTGGTTGTATGCACACAGCCACATGAGAACCAAGCCTTCTTTGGCTTCTTTTGCCCATTCCCTGGGTCCCAGGGGGACAGGTCTGGAAGGTTCTACACAGAGAATGCTTCCCCTGGGAGTCCAAGGGTGGCTCTGTCTTCCTCCAGGACAGGTGGGTAGCAGTTAGAGAAGACAGGTGTAAAGAGAAGAAGGGCAAATGGGGAGTTTTCTGACACCGTGGCCAGGCAGGCAGAGGACCAGCTCACTGACCATCAAGGAGGCAGCGGCGAGGCTTGGGAAGCAGATTTCTTACTGGGAGAGTTATCCAGGGGATTTCTGAGATCTGACCCTGAGAGTCTAAGATTCTACCCTCCCTCTACCCTAGTGACTAGTCTG
Organism: Urocitellus parryii; assembly: GCF_045843805.1. NCBI lineage: Eukaryota > Metazoa > Chordata > Mammalia > Rodentia > Sciuridae > Urocitellus > Urocitellus parryii. The sequence continues at coordinate 266,406,225 of NC_135531.1, read as the reverse complement.
TACCCAAGTGTTTTGGGGGGCATGGGGGCTGCCTCCAAAACCTTCCCTGATTTGTGTGTCCCTTTTATCGTTTGTGGGACAGTTGGGTGCACATAACTCATTCAGGAAAAGAAGGATCAAGGCTTTAGAAATGTCTCCAAATATCTCCCCTCCTTATCCACCAGGGCCCAGTCCCAACCAAGAATTTCCCTCACAGAGAGGCCGGCTGAGATTCCAGGGCCCCCACAGTTTCAAGGATAAGAAGCCCCATGCCCATCCCTCTTCTTCTGCCCAATGTGAAGACACTAGAAATGGCATTTCTGGCTCTGTGTTTCCTGAGAGCTGTGGAGTTTTTCTGTAGGCTAGTTGGAGAATTTCCGAGGCCTACAGGGCTCACCCCATTTGAGCACGGGGGCAAAGGAATGACCACGTCCTCTGTGGCAGAGGTGGGGACCTGGAGTAGAGCTCCTCCTGTCAAAGGGGCCTTCTTAGAAGGAGGGAGGGAGCAACTTGTGAACCAGGGCTGCCTCAAAGCAGGGGAGAAAAGCAGGGTTTCCAGAAAAGGTTTTGGAAGTTTCTAGAAAAGCCAGTTTGGAGCCACAGAGTCGGGAACTTAAGACTAAAACCTCATTGGGTTTATTTCACCCATAGGCTGTCTATCATCTTTTGGATCTCACCCTCTTGCCATTTCCTTTAAAGATAGTCCCTCAAAGTTGGAGGGGCAACCTAAAGCCTGAGGCCTACATGGAGCCAACAAGTTTCCTAAATCTTTGATCCACCTGGAATATGTTATTTGGAAGGAGTAAAAAGAGAGGCAGCCTTCGTGTCCCCCTCCAACACCCTTGCTACTCATTTTCCCTAAACCTCATACAGATCAATTAAGCCTTCCCCTTATATTGATTAATTGACTCCCCTAACATATATTAGAGTCTCATATGTTTATGGATCTTAACACTTAAACACTCTGTTTTATTCTATTACTATTTGTGTATTAACTCTTTGTTAACATATTTTTGAATTATCCTAGCCTCATAATACATTTCAATGTTTTATTCCATGATTTTCCTTTTTTTCCCCATATGTCCTATATTCCCCCCTCCTAGCTTCCCTGATTCTCCCAAAATGTCCCCTTGCCATTTTAATTGACATTGCATTGCACTGGAATTATAGAAGAAGGTGGGATGAACTGACATTTTTAGAGTATCTAGCCTTCTTAAGTCAGATCTTTGCATTTTTCTGAACAATGTTGTTTTTCCTGAATTGGACCCTGTCATAGAACAGTCTTAGACAGGGTAGGGTTAATGAAGAGGCTGGAAGCTTCTTTGGAGAAGGGATCAAGAACATCCTCCTTCAGAGCCAGTGTGTAGGGAGCTGTGGCTTCCTTCCAAGAGGACAGCCACGCCTCCCACCTTCACCTGCAGGTAGGATAATGGGCAGAAGGGGCTAGTCCAGGAATCACAACCTACCGGGAAATATTTCTAGTTCGACAACAAAAGCCCCTTGTTTGCTTCCCTGCTCCCAGCTCCCTGCTCCCTATGCTGGGCACATACAGCAGCGTTGGGAGGCCCAGGGGACAGTCTGGATGGGCAAGAAGGTGGCATGGTCCATCTCAGGGTAATGGTTGGTGTGACAGGGCCCTAGACCTCCTGCCCCAGGAGACCAGATAGTTAGGACAGCAGGGGACATGGCAGCTTGTGCTTATCTCTTTATTGTTTCAGTTCAGAGCCCCTGCAGCAGGAGGGGCAGGCGTGGGGAGGTGGCGTCCTCCTGCCAACCTGAGCCCCTCTCTGCCTCTCTCCTCTCCTCTCCTCTCCAGCATCTCACCCACCCTCTCTCCTTCTGCATCTCATGCTCCCACATCCAGCACCTTCGGGGGTTTCCTCTGGCAGCCCCTGCTTTCTAAGCCCACCCTGCGCTAGGGAAAGGAAGGAGGAGGGCATGGCCAGGCTCAGGCCCCTCACACTCCTCAGGGGCCAGTTGCCCTGGCCTCTGCCTGGCTTTCTGATGAGGCTGCCCTTTCTCTCTCTGACCCAGGCTGAGGGTGGGGGTCCATGGGGCTCTGTCCTGACACTTCGGGGTCCATATGCCCTGCTCTGGGGCCCTTTCCAAAGCAGAGACTAGAGCCTGAGGTCACAGAGGTGAGAGGGTAGGGTCACCACTCCAGCTGGTTCCATTCAGCCCTGGGCCAGCCTCACCCTCTTCCAACAGCTAGGACTCATCATGGGGTCCACAAAGGCCGCTGGAGAGCTCTCTGGGGCTGGACAGGATGGGAACCAGGAGGGGTGGCCAGTGAGGAAGGGTCAGGGGCTGTGAGGGAGGAAGGTGGCTGGGTGTGGCTCCCAGGATGGAAGGAGGCTGGCTTCAGGAGGCGGTGAGGAGGGGGCCAGGATGTTGTCTGAGGGTCTCTGGCTTTAGAGCACCTCATGCTGCTGCTGTGTAGCCTCACTGACGACCTGGGAAGAAAGAGAAGCCCAGTCCAGCCCACTGCTGACCAAGAGGAGTCTCAGCCCCATGCACCCCACCACTGTGTGGCAGTACCTGCTTTGTCCCCAGCCAGGGCCCTGGACCAGCTGAGCTGGTAGAAGACACCTGGCTGACAGTCCCCCAGTTACTCTGCAGTCTCCACCAAGAATGAGGGGCCAGAGAACCCACTCACCTCCCCATCCCGGGTCTCAATGGTCTTGATCATCACTGTCTTCTTGGTGTGCACCTCAGAACCCCTTTGCTCAGGGCTGGTTTCTGTAATAGATCCACCACACACTCAGCTTGAGCAAGTCCAGGACTGGGCTGCATCAGACTGGGCACCTACCTCTGGCTACAGCAACCAAAGTCCTGGAAGACTCCCATCCCCCAAGATGGGCTTTTTACTTCTAGACACTAGCACCTGTCCTTAAGCCCAGCACCCAGAAGGTGACCCTATGGATCTTGGGGACATGTCTTGGTTGAAACGGGCTTAGGAGTCAACAGGTAGCACCATGTGTGCTGGTTTTGGAGGGTGGGGGATCCCCAAGATCCAGGTGCAGCATTCATGTTCCCAACTGCTCCTGGCTTCCTCTCCTCCCTGGGCTCCAGGAAAACCCTACAAGAGTTTGTGTCCTGGGACTCTCTTCTTCCAAGATCATTAGAACCCCAAAGCTTAGTCTGGAGGCACCCTCTTGGAAGATCTGCAGGAGCCCAGCCCTCTTTAGGACAAGATGAGCAGTTTGATGTCTTAATGAAAGTGAGTCAGAACAGGACTCAGTCATGTTACATCATGCCAAATCATTGCCCTGCTGTGCCTCAATTTCCTCACTGTGAAATGGTGACAATGAGACTTTTCCTATCATCACCACAGAGGTATTGATTTGAAAAGGCATTAAATGATTTTAAATGCAAAAAAATCACACTTGTTGTCTGTATAAACAACTAACTAAAAAGAAAGGTCCTGAGTTTCAGAGAGAGTCAAATTTGGGTCCTTGGTATCATGAGTCTGACGTTCCTAAGACTTCTTAGCAAGCAACTAGCCTGTGATGAACGTTCTAACTGGGTGGAGCAGGGCGTGTATTTTTTCCCTGATGGAAATGAACATCGAAGATATAAGAGGTTTGATCTAGGAAAGGAGAAGCTGCCAAGCACTCCGACTTGCTTTCCTAATGTATCATTAAAGCGTGTTTTTCTGCTCTCTGGGGTTGGAAAGCCATTCGATCTGCATATTACTGATGTTAGGATGGCAGAATGCCTTAAGAGCTCGTTCTTTTCATTGTTTGGCTTTGCTAAGATTTGGCTTCATTTTTTCAAACATGAATCCAACATCTTGCTCCAGTAAACTGGAGGTTCTCAACAAATAGTCAGAGAGTACTTGGCAACATGCCAGACAGACAATGGGCAGTGGGTTCCTTCTGGCCAGAGAAGGGGAGATGCTCCTACTTCTAGGTCCCCGGAGATACCCCTGGTACTTCCAGAGTTTGGATTTAGAACAGAGACAGTTTCCTGAGGCTCAATTCTTCTGAAGGTACAAGGGACATGGTTAATATAATATAAGACAACCTGGTCTAATAAAAACCTCTCTCTTTTTCCCAGACAGGCACTTCATCTGTTTCTACCCAAACTTTCCCACCTAACCTTGGCAGGCCTCTTTCTCTCCCTGGCCTGGCCCCAGCCCCAGCCCAGCCCCAGGATTTCATCCTCCCCTCCTGGTGGGCTTGGGCAGTATCCAAGCTGGACTCCTGTCCCTATGACCCCACCTCCACCACCTACCACACACTCACCTCGGAAGTTGAGAGCAGAGAAGGTCTGGATAGGAAGGTTGATCCTGAAAGGAAAGAGACCAAGTCCCCAAGGGTTAAGGACACTCTCATTCTCCTCCCGTCTCTCCCTGTGGCCACCCATCAAGGTTCACCCTGACCCTCATTAAACGCAATCCTCAGCTATCCCAGTCCCACTGATCCCGGCACTCCCACTGCCCCTACAGTAGGGCTTGGGGCCAAAGCCCAACTCTAGCTGTCCCAGTAACTGTCCCTTCTAGAAAGATCACGCATTCCAACCCTGACCTGCTAGCATGACACCCAACCTCTCTGCACCCTGCAGTTCACCGGCATTTCCTTCTTGCTCCTGGCACTGAAAGAGTATGAAGAGCAGCTGTGACATCATTGTGTGTGCCCACCCTCCAGACAGGCCAGTTCCAGGAGCTGACCATTTACGCCTGGTGCTGGGAAAAGTCAATGCACCTTTAGCTACCTTAAAAGGTCATCTGGTAGACGTTATTCTACAAAACCTGAAACCTCTCTTAATGTGTAAGTCCATATCTAAACATGTCTGCCACTTTTTAAAAAAAAATTTCAGATATAATTTTTATGAGTATCAGTGGGTAACTTTTTTTGGAAGTAATTGACCTGTCTTAAAGCTAAATTTATATACAGTGAAATGGACAGATCGTTAGTGTACAATGATGAGAGTTGATTAATGCCTATATCCACATAACCACTGGTCTAGCTCCAGATATGGAACATTTCTATCACCCTAAAGGTTCCCTCATGTCCCTTCCAGTTGGATATTGTCTAGAGGTGTGCTCCTAGTAGCACATCCTCTGTGTCTTTTCCTTTGAGCATGTGCACGTGTGCGTGTGTGCACAAATTTCTTCAGCCCTTCTTTTAGCCTACCCATGTGCAAGGCTTTCTGGCTCTTCCTGTCTCATTTGTCTCCATCTCCCCCCTCCCTTTCATCCTCATTCCCTGTTCTGCCTTCATCTCTCCCTTGACTGGCAGTAATATTTTATTACTGATTGCGAAATATGATTTTATGCTGCTTGGTTCTTAATTCTAAAGGTGGATAAGGGAATACTTACATTTCTCTTTTTATAAAAGCTGTTAATTACATCACTTTTTACCCTGGTGGCCTTGATTAATTCTCTGCAATGAGCAGAAAGGTGGCCTTGCGTATAAATTTGCTTTCAAGTCTCATGGAGGTGATCTGGAGCCCCCTGGGGGCAGGACTGGGACCCCCCCAGCAACCTTCCCCCAGCGTCTGCCTTGCTCCTCACCGGCTCTCCTCGCCCTCTAGCAGCTTCCTGTAGGTGGCAATCTCCACATCCAGGGCCATCTTCACATTGAGCAGGTCCTGGTACTCGCGCAGATGGCGGGCCATCTCATCTTTGAGGTGCCGGATCTCCTCCTCCAGCCGTGCGATGTTGTCCTGGTAGCCACTGGCCTCACTGGCAAAGCGGTCCTCCAGCTCCCGCATCTGTCTCATCAGGGAATCATTCTGCAGGGGTGAGGGGAAGCTCAGGTCAAGAGCAGGCTCAGAGCATGCTCAGGGAGGAGGACTGTTACATGGGCCAGGCTTGGACTGAGAACTAGGAACCCAGAGGTGAATAAAATAGTTTCTAACCCCAGGGAGGTCACAGTCTGCAGGAACATAGACTTCAAGGGTGTGGCTACAGGACAGAGATTTGGCCTGGGCATGGCCTCTGCCACTCCCTTTCTGGGCCTCTTGTTTCTACCCATCAGCCAGACTGGAAAGAGACATGGCCTTGGGGATGGGTGGTAACTCCAGAGAGTCATGTCCAGGGGTTGTCAAAGGCTTCTTAGCCAGGAAAACATAAACTCAAACGAAGTCTTCTGTGGACACTCAAAGAATAAACAACATAAAAAGGAGCATCTATGTTTGTTACCCTCACCCCTACACAGGGAGATGTCCTAGGAACCATCTGAATCCTTAGTGCCCAACTGGGAATCCACCCATCTGGTTTTACCCCTGTTGTAGACTTGAGATGGAGGCCCAGAGAGGGTCTCTACTAGATCCAAGGTCACAGAATGAAGGTGTGAGCTGTAGAAATGGGCTGGGTTTATGAAAGTAGGTGGAGACTCACAGTGCCTTTGAGAGCATCAATCTCGCAGGTGTAGGACTGGATCTGGTGCCGGTATTCCATCATCTCCTGCTTGGCTTGGCGCAGTGCATCATTGTTCTTATTGGCTGCCTGGGTCAGATCGGACACCTGAGGGCAGAGAGAGAGTCCCTGAGATAAGCAGAAGCAGGATGCAAATAGGGTGGACAAGGAAGCATGGCACTGGGCTCACCCTCCTTCATGGATGTGGCCACAAGCAGCACCTCCAAACTGGGATTGAGGGAACAGAGGTGCCCAAGTCCCTGGGCCAGGCCACCCACCTTGGACTTGTACCACTCTTCAGCTTCAGAGATGTTCTTAGCTGCAATGGTCTCGTACTGAGCCCGGATGTCCCTAAGGGCAGCTGTAAGGTCTGGCTTGGACATGTCCATCTCCACCTGGACCTGCTGTTCTTGAAGCTGGGCCTGCAGCTCACGTATCTCCTGCAGGTTGTGATTGGGCTTCAGTTCCCTTGCAGGCCCCCCGGAGGACCCTGGCACCCCCTCATTCCCATCTGCTTTCACCATCACCCAAGAACCCCCTAGTACCTCTTCGTGTACTTTCTTAAGGAACGCAATTTCTTCGTTGAGAGATTCAATTCTGCGCTCCAGGTCAATGCGGGCTAGAGTGGCTGCATCTACATCCTGGAAGAGATCCAATATAAAGGTCAGTGATAACCCAGGTCCAGCAAAGGGACACTCAGGAGGGACAGAAGTGGGAAGACTTCTGGGTGACCAAAGAGGGCTTACCGCTCTGAAGGCAGCCAGATTGTTCTCTGCTTCTTCTTTCAGCTGGATCTCTTCCTGCAGCCTGACCAAGACAGATAGGATAGACAGTTACTGGGATAGAGTTGCCAGTACTGACAGATCAGGGAGTGGACTCAGGACAGAGGGAGAAGGCCTGGCTGATGGGTAGAAACAAGAGGCCCAGAAAGGGAGTGGCAGAGGCCGGTCCATGGGGGGTGGGGGTGGGGGACAGGAAGTGGCCAAATCTCTGTCCTGTAGCCACACCCTTGAAGTCTATGTTCCTGAAGACTGTGACCTCTCTGGGTGAGAAAGTGTATCTATTTTATTCACCTCTGGGTTCCTGGTTCTCAGTCTAACCCTGGCCCATGTAACAGCTTGATTAATATTTGTGACTTTGGTGGCAGGAGGGTGACTGCTCATTTGGAATATCAGAAGCAAGACCCATGAATATGCTTAGCCTTTTCATACTGGATGTTGGTGGAGCCTACTAACTAGTGCTCCGTAATTTTTCAGACCCAGGGCCTCCTGCTCACTTCCCCCTCTATTTCAGCTTAACCCTGTGATGCCACAGCCTCTGGGAGGCCCAGGAGTCAAGCTCCCCTCTCCCTGCTCCTCCCCTCCCCAGGGCCTCATCACAGTTGAGCTGAGAGTTTTTGCTGACTTTCCCCCACTTCTCAGCCTGCCCAGCTTTCCTACCTCCCACCAAACTCCCCTCCCCACCCCCATTCCCCAGCCCTTCCTCAGTCCATCTCTGCCCCACCACCCCCCAGCAGCTTAGATTCCCAGCTGCCCACAGGGCACCGGGCCTCTGATTTCTATCCCTTGATCTACATCCCTAAGATCTGCTGTGTAGAGGAGAGCACATGCGAAGGACCTGGGGATTAAGGGGACCTTGGCCAGGAAAGGAGTGTGCTGACAGTGGAGCCCTGCCGGGGGAAGAGGGTCTGGGGCCGCCGGGCCCTCACTTGGCCTTGAGACGCTGCAGGTCGTCGATCAGGTTGTCCCGCTCGACGTCGACGCGGGCACGCTGGTTGGTGAGCACCTCCACCTGGCGCCGCAGCTCGCGCAGCTCCTCCTCGTAAAGCTCGGCGACTCGCGTCGGCTCGCGGCCCTTGAGCCGGTTCACCTCGGCGGCGAGCGCGGCGTTCTGCTGCTCCAGGAAGCGCACCTTCTCGATGTAGTTGGCGAAGCGGTCATTGAGCTCCTGCAGCTCCACCTTCTCGTTGGTGCGTGTGGTCAGGAACTCCTGGTTCACCGCGTCGGCCAGCGAGAAATCCAGCAGCTCGCCCGCGCCGTAGGAGGGCGCGCGGGTCGACCCCAGCCGGCTGGCCCGCAGCGACCCCAGGCCCCCGGCCCCGCCCGACGTGCGCGACACCTGGTACACGCGGGATGTCACCGAGCTCGAGGAGCCCTTGGTGCCAAAGCCTGCGCGAGGGAACACCGGCGAGCCCAGCGGGGAGCCGAGCGAGAAGCCAGGGGCCCCGCCGAAGGTGCGGCGGTAGGAGGACACGCGCTGGCTGGACGAGTAGGCCTGGCTCATGGTGGCGGCGCGGGCGAGGCTGGGTGGGCGTACGGAGGAGGCAGCGGGCCGACAGCCGGCTGGAGAGTGGTTGCAGAGAGGGGAGACGGAGCCCCTAGCCGTCCGCACTATTTGTAGCCCTCCTGACATCAGCCCCCGCCGCCCCTCCCCTGACAGCTGCAGGATCCCGCTGTCCTGCCAGGAAAGGGCGGCCGCTTGGCCGTGGGGGCGGGGAGGCCAGCTCCCCCGAAGAGGCCTGCGCCCCTGAGCCGTGCGAGGGGCTGAGAAGCGCTGCAAACAGGCCTGCCGACAGCTTCACCAGGGTGATGAGCTCTCCTGCAACCCGAGGCGGGCCCCCTGCCGCCTCTAGGTGCCTGCCTTGCCCTAGGGAGAGAGCAAGCTAGACTTCCATTTAGTTTGAGGCTCCCCTTTTTTCTCCAGGGAGAAACTTTGGCTCATTTGAATGGACAAGGCCTGTACCCAAGAAAGGTCCCAAGTCACCTTATTTCTAAAGATTCTCTGGAGGTTTGGAAGGTCCAGGGAAACACCAAGAGTCCACTGGCCAAACCAGAGGGGTCTCTAGGCAGGCAAGGAAAGTGGGAGGGTGCCTGGCCGGCAGAGAACAATCCTGGCCAGAGCTGGCGGGCCCATGAATATCCTTTGGCACGTGGATTCTAGCTCTGAGTCTCAGTTTCCCTCTGGAGTCTTCTAGGCCCTCCTCCTCCCCCCTGCTGGGGGGGTGGCAAGATGATTACCACAGAGAGTCTGCTGAACTCTCCATTTCCAACTGCAGTGTAGTTCCACCTCCGCACCAACTTTGCCTGGCTCCTGCCCCCTTGTCCCCCTCACCTCCTCTGTGATTCATCCCCCTACTCACACCACCCACACCCACTCACACCAGGGGTTTGTGTTTTGTCAGGAGCCGTGTGTCAACCCAGCCATCTCCCTGGCAGCAGCAGCTGCCAACCGGAAATACCAGAGCTGGTATTTATAGAGGAGAATGCATGGGCCCGAGAACAAGGTGCAGGAGAGGAGCTCTGGGGGTGGGGGCCCAGCACCTGAGGAAGCTCAGGCCTCAGAAAATTGAGGACAGCCAGGATTGACAAGCCCCAGTCACATCCCACCCTCATGATGGTCTGGCCCCCAACAGGAATGAAGCCCGAGAGAGGGCTTGCCTATTCCTTCACAGTCCCCCTCAGCAAAACCACTTGCTGACCCCCAAAGAACACCCACAGTTCTCCATCCACTGGCTGTCTCCTCACCTCCACCTGCTGGACTCAAGCCTTTCCTAAGCCTGTTCCTTCTGGAATGCTGACCCTGGGAATAGAACCCTGGATTAGGAGCCCATAGCTGGTCCTACCATCTATCTACCATGGCTGGTCCTGCCAATTCCAGTAGCAACAGTTTCTAGAAGTTTCACCTCTCAGAGCCTCAGGATCCTCAGCTATAGAGTGGGGCTGGTCAGCCTTGCCAAGTCTACCCACTTGATAGGGATTAAGAGGCCCAGGCAACAATAATACACATTGCAATGATAATAACAATACCTTACAGGTACTGACCACCTACAGTGGACCACTCTACTGAACACTTCATACTTATGACCAGCAACCCCTTTCTCACTTGGTTGCTCAGGAGGCTGTGGGGCCATGCTTTGGCCTCAGGTTGGGTAACAGTGTGCCAGGTAGATTGGGAAAGGCTTTGTAACTGCTGTCTTTTAAAGCCGTTTCACATTAAGTGTCTAATTTTTTTATCCACAAGACAAGCTTATGAAGTGGATGGGAGTTCCAGATATTCTTATCCAACCTTCGAGTCAGTGCAAGCTGTTGTGTTGTGGTTATTTTTGTGTCTCGGCTCCCAAACTAGTCTGCATGCTCCTGGAGGATTCTGGAGGCTGTGTGGATACTTAACACATCCCAGGCAGCACCATCCGTTGTCCTTGTCATTCAAAGTAGGCCTGTAAGCTTTTCTTGCCCATCCCTTTATTTTGATGACAAATGCTGCACCTCCTTCCTACCTCCCACCCCCACCCCAAAGACCAGATATGTAACTCTGATCCCAGTTGGTCCTATTATTGCATCCCTTTGACTGTAGTGATTGGCTCAAGAATGGGCCCTGAGCAGGACCAATCAGAGACCATCCTGGAATTTAGAGCTGGAACTGGATTTATTAAGCTAGAGCCTGGAGTGGTGGGTGTTTCCTGTTCCCTGGGAGGTGTAGGGAGACACAGAGGTCTACGTGCAGGAGGCAAAGAAACCTGGAGAGGAGTAGTCCTCAATTCCAGCGCCTGGGACTCTGCTTCCCGCTCAGGACTTTCCTTAGATTTCACAGCACCTTTTATGTCCTTCCTGACTTTAGGCTACTAAGCTCTCCTGGTCCTCGGTGTTGGTTTTGGTCACTTACAGCCCAAAGAACCCAACTAATCCATGTAGGAGATTGCACACCCATTTCTATGATGTTACTGAGGACATTTCTGGGACTCCTCTCAGCACATAGTCTCCAGACCACATAAGGCAATTGGCTTTTTGACCAGCTTGAGGCCTCAGTTCCTTGGTGAAATGAGGCAGAAAACAAATAAATAAACTGTGTCATCTACTCTCTAGTCAAAATCAACAACCACCAGACTTGGCTCTGAACCACTTGGGACGGTTTCCAAAGTTTAGTTCCACCCTGTGGATTTGCTACCATGGAGGGCAGCAAAACAACACCCTGGGCTTGGAAGGCAGGTGGAAGAGGAGCACTCCAAAACATGCTCTGAGAGGGACAGCACCTCAGGAATAAGAGTTCAGCCTCCCCAGGGGGGCCTACTAAGGACTAAGCACACTAAAAATCATCATCATTTATCTGGCTGGGTAATGTACATGGCACAAAATGCACAAGCAGGTATGAAGTCAAAAGTAAGTCTCTTTCGCATTTTTGACCCCCAGCCACTCGGTATCTCTCCTCAGAGACAACCAGTCTTGGACCGTCTGTTGGTGTCGCCTTTCAGAGATGCTTGACATATATACCAGCACATTTTGTATATGGAACCCTCCCTTTAAAAAAAACATTCTTTACATACTGTTCTGAGTCAAGTTTTTTTCTTTCTTTCTTTCTTTTTTTTTTGGTGGGGGGATGGGGGAGGTACCAGGGATTGAACTCAGGGGCTCTTGACCACTGAGCCACATCCCCAGCCCTATTTTGTGTTTTATTTAGAGACAGGGTCTCACTGATTTGCTTAGCACCTCGCTGTGGCTGAGGCTGGCTTTGAACTCACGATCCTCCAGTCTCAGTCTTCTGAGCTGCTGGGATTACAGGTGTGCACCACCTCGCCCAACTTAAAGCTTTTTTCAATGAACATATTTGTTAGAGATTCATTTCTTTATTGTGGTGAAAAATACAAAAAAAATAAAATTAAGTTGGCCATTTTAGACATTTTAAAGTTTGTAGTTCAGTGGCATTAAGTACATTTGTACTGTGGTGCAATCATTATCATCAGCCACCTTTAGAACTTTTTCATCTTTCCAAACTGAAACTCCACAACCATTGAAAATAACTCCCCATCTCCCTTCCTTGCCACCCCTGGTTATCATTGACAGAAAGTAAGTAAACTGAGGTACAAAACATTTTTCAAAAGTGATTAGTGAATTCAGCAGCTCCAAATCAGAAGGAGATCAGGAGGTCCATGGAGGAATGAGAGGAGGAGGTGTTTACAAATATAAAAGGAAAGCTAATAAAGCCTTTGATTGGTTACAGCTGTATGGCTGCTTTATTTTGTCTTTCAAATGGGAAACTCCCTAATTATGTAAGTTTGTTGGTTGCTTCTGATTTATTAACTTATATTGTTTTCCTTTAGTATATGTATTTATGAGAAATATACTTATTTTTGCAAATTGAGCAAGGATTAGGTTACTTTTGAGACCTAAATGGTTTTGAAGACAAAACCAGTTCAGAGAAACCCAATTCAAAAACATGGGCAAAGATTTTGGATAGACATTCAACAAAGAAAATGTAAAGATGACCAGTAAGCACATGAGATGTTCAGCATCATTGATCATTAGGGAAATGCAAATTAAAACCACCATGAAGTACCTACCATTTTATACTCACTATATTTTATATGGATGGCTATTACAAAAATAAATAAATAAATAACTAGTGTTGGGAGGGATGTGAAGAAATTGGAACCCTTGCACATTGCTGGCTGAAATATAAAATGGTACAACCACTCTGGAAAACAAAATAACAGTTTCTTTAAAAATTAAACATAAAATTACTATATTTGATATAGTAATTATACTTCTGGGCATATACAATAAAGAATTAAAAGCAGAGATTTTAACAGATATTTGTATACCATAACTCATATCAGCATTCATCACAATTACCAAAAGATGGAAACAACCCAAATATTCATCAACGGAAGAATGGATAAACAAAGTATGATATTACATGAAATGGACTATCATTCACCCTTTTAAAAGCAAGGGATTGTATAGAACTGGTAGTATACACCTGTAATCCCAGCTACTTGGGGAACTGAGGCCAGGAAGATTGTAAATTCAAGGCCAACCTGAGCAACTTAATGAGACCCTGTCTCAAAATAAAATAAATAAATTAATTAAAAGGGCTGGGAATGTAGAGTAGTTATAGAGCTCACTGGGTTGAATCCCCAATACCACACCAAAAACAAGGCGGGGGGGGGGGCGGCGGGTGAGGGTGGATTTTGATACATGCAATATATATGAACCTTGAAAATATTATGCTAAGTGAAATAAGCCAGTCACAGAGGAAAAATATATGATTCTTTTTGTATAAAGTACCTAGAGTATCAAATTCTTAGAAAAAGAAAGTTGGATGCTGGTGTTAAATGAAAATGACCTATGAAGAATGAGCAGATAAAACCACTTAGACACCATAAATATCCTAATCCTTGCTTGATTTGCAAATATAAGTGAAACTTAATTGGTTTTATTATTTGGAAATACCTATATTAAAGGAAAACAAAACTTAAGTACAACCAGTCAGAAGCAGCCAAGAAACTTATGTAACTAGGGATTTTCCAATTGGAGAGACTAAATAACATCTCCAATATTAACTCTTCCAGAACATGAACATGGGATGCCTCCAGTTATTTCAGCAACATTTTACATTTTTCAATGTACAAGTCTTATGCCTCCTTGGTTATATTTATTGCTAAGTATTTTATTATTTTTGATGCTATTTTAAACAATACTGTTACCAATAACTGGGAAGCTCATATGGGGTTTTTCCCCTTTATTCTGTGAAATGTGGTATATTACATTGATTCACTTTCATATGCTGAACCATCCTTGCATCCCAAGAATAAATTCTACTTATTCATGACATGTAATTTTTTAATTTGCTGCCAAATTTGGTTTGCTAATATTTCATTCAGAATTCTTACATCAATGTTCATAAGGGATACAGATCAGTAGTTTTCTTTTAGTGTCTTTGTAGGCCTTGATATCAGGGTAGTACTGGCCTCATAAAATGACTAAGAAGTATTCTCTCTGTTTTTACTTTTTGGTGTATGTTCTTTAGAGGTTTAGTAGAACTCACCAGCTAAACCATCTGGTCATGCACTTTTCTTTGTTGTGAGGTTTTAAGTCATTCTCCTTAATATCTTCATTTGTATTTTGTTGTATGGATTTGGTGTAATTTATTTGGTTTCTTATTGATGGACATTTATATTGTTTTTAGTTTTTTGCTATGATAAACAATACTGATTGTGAATATCTTCAGGACACATGTTTGAATATATAAATTTGGTAAATTATTTATAGCATAAAACAGCCACATAGTTTTATGATCACATCTTCTTTAGCATTATGATATCAGAGAGGAGAAGAGTCACCAAGACAGACCATTTCATTCAGGATTTGTCAGAAAGTGGGTACAATTTATAACTTGTGTATGTGGTACAGTGTCTTGCACAGAGTGTACTGGCAAAAAATTCTGTCAAATGAGTTAAAGAAGAAAAACAGTTCTGTTCTTTGTTTGAAATGTTCCTGGATGGCTCAAATCTCATCAAGTCTTAGAAATTTAAGGTTGGCCAGTGGCTTGGGAGGCTGAAACAGGAAGATCACAAGTTCAAAGCCAGCCCCAGCAAAATGTGAGGTGCTAGTAAGACCCTGTCTCTAAATAAAATACAAAATAAGGCTCGGGATATGGCTCAGTGGTTGAGTGCCCCTGAGTTCAATCCAGGGTAACCCCCCCCCCAAAAAAAAAGAGAAATTTAAGGTTGGACCCACAGATAACAAGGTTAACCACTATCATTCTCTCCCTTCTCATAGAAGGCTTAAATCTCTACTACAATTGCAGCAAGTCCTTGTCCCACTTATTCCTCTTGGTGTCTTCAGGTAGTCCATTCCATTCTATGAGGGGTCACTGGGTACCTAATATGTCTTCATTGTGGGCAGGGGCCAGTTCTGCTGGTAGAAAGCCATTCATTTTATTTATTATCACTATTCATATTATTATTGTTTTGTAGTGCTAAGAATCAAACCCATGACCTCACACATACCAGGCAAGCCCTCTACCACCAAGCCACATCCTCAGCTCAAACCTTTCCTTTTATTTGAAGCCAGGTGATGTGTCTATGTTATGCCACTTACTCTAACCTAGGAGCCAGGGCAAGAAGAACCTCTCTTTCATAGATATGCCCTGAAAATATTAGGAGGCATTGCTCCCATGCCTTATGCAATATTGCCTATTCACATTCCCAACTTCTCTCCCGTGCCTGAACTACTGTACCAGCAAGACCAAAACCCACCATGGCCTCCAAAGCCCCACGGGATTGACCCGCCCATGTTGCCAACCTCAACTCACTCTCCTCTTTTACAGGCTTTTTTCTGTTGGTGAATCACCCCTCTCCAGCCTCCAGACCTAGCATGTGCTGTTCCCCGTCTTCTCCCAACTGCAATGTCCGGAGGGCTAAAAAATGCCTAGGCTGATATCTGAGCCTCACAGAGGGCTCCCTAGTAGGCAAGGGCTCTGGATACCCATAGGATATCACCATATTTCATGGATGGCATGGACAAGGGACAGGTCACTGGTATAGGTGAAGAGTTGGCATGAAGACACTGGTCTGGCTAGTATGGGTCACTTGGAAAAGGAAAAGCTGAAAGAGACCCAAAAGAAGAGAGCCAGATTCTTGCCCGGTCTAGGACAAGGACAAAAATCTCACTTACCTCAGGATCTCAGGTGTGAGACAGTGCTGATCTTTTCCACAGTGTGCCCTCCCTCCACTGACTGACACCCCACCTGTCTTAGTCTGTTTTGCATTGCTATAACAAAATACCCTGAGGCTGGGTACTTTATAAAGGAAAGAGGTTTGTTTAGCTCACAGTTCTGGAGGTTCGAGAGCATGGTACCAGTATCTGCATGGCTGTGATGATGCACTTACGATGGATAGCATCCAATGGTGGGGGCACATACAGAAGAAATCTCATAGCAGGAAAGGAAGCCAAAGAGTGATTCAGAGTTAATCTTACTCTCTTTTTTTTTTTTTTAACTGGGGATTGAATTCAGGGGTGCTGAACCACTGAGCCACATTTCCAGTCCTTTTTAATATATTTTATTTAGAAACAGGGTCTCTCTGAGTTGCTTAGCATCTTGCTATTGTTGAGGCTGGCTTTGAACTCATGATCCTCCTGCTTTAGCCTCCCAAGCAGCTGGGATTACAGGCATGTGCCACTTGCTGGGCCTCATCTTACTCTTAAAACGACTCCCTCTTGTGGAAACTCACTGAGGTTCCATGAGAACTACCTTCACCACTTCTGAAGGTGGGGTCCCAGTGACCTATCTCCTATTAGACCCCACCTCTTAAAGATTCTGCCACTTCTTAACATGGCCACACTGGGGACTGAATTTCCAGCACATGAACCCTTAGGGGACAAAGCACCTCCAACCTTACTAGTACCTCCAAGGACACATCTGCTCCTTCCTCCAGGGCCCACAGTCCTCTTTCTGTTTCCCAGCCAAGGAGCTCATGCTTCTCTCTGGGGGCCAGGTTGGGCCAGGAGGCAGCCATTATAAAAGGGAACCTTGGGAACAGAGTGGGGTGAATTTTAGGAGCCTGGGCTTTCATCATCAGCGTTAGCACTTAGCTGGAGGGATGGTCAGAGACACAGCCTGGATGGGAGCATGGAGTGGTCCCCCAGAGGCGCAGATATGGGTGCTCACCCCCGGGGTTCGGCAACCTGCCCTCTGTGTAACTCAGGCCAGTCCTTTTCCTCTCTGGTCCTGGGGTGACTTCTGTGGGAAGGGGGACTAGGCCAGCTCATCTCTGGGGTACCCCTGACTCTGACATTCTGAGTCTCTGGGCCACAGCATGGGGGAGGGGGTCACCTCCTGAGGTGACCTGCCCAAGGCCACCTCCCTCCAGCAGCCCCTTCCAGGATGCCCCCAGCCACCTTCTCACTGTAGCAGCTGCTAAACCTGCACCGTCTGCTGGGGCCCGAGTGACTGTAAAAGGGAAGGAATGTCCAGAGGCAATTGTTTCTTTCTGATATCACCCTGGGAAGGGGGAGGCTGGAGAGTTGGGGGCCCAGCCGGAACGATGTCAAGATTCTCCCTGAAACTCATCTGTCTCCTGCTGCACCGCCCCCTCTTCCCCGGGCTCCGCCAGCAAACCTGCCACTCGCCACCCTCTGCCACCCTCCACATCTGATTGGCTTAAGACCTTCAGACCGTGTCCTCCTGCTCCCGACTTGGCCCACATCCTGTCCCCAGACCCTTTTCTGGGCCCCCTCCTTTATGGCACCCCCACCCGATTCTCATAAATCCTCCTCCACTCACCCTCCTCACCCCCTCTGCCCCACTCCAGCCCCTTCCTGCACCCCCAGCTCCTTTTACAGACATGGAGTGTAGCGGGTTTTCTGCCAAAGTAGGAGAAGTCTCCTGCTACTCTCACCTCCACCCCAGCCCCCAGCTTCTACCAAATAAGACATCGTGGGCATGAAGGAGGTTAGGAGGAGGAGCCTGAGCCTCAAGGGCAGGCGCTCTGGGGATGACAGAGATGGCGAAGGTGACAGTGCCTCATGGACCATCAGTGCCATGTCAACATCAGGTGTTTTTCAGCAGAAGAAGCAGGGAGGGGAGGCCAGGATGGAAGGTTAGTGGGAAGGAGAGGGCGCTTTGCTAGCATTAAGGAAGGGCCTGGAAGGCCTTCTGCTGTATTGGGAGCACGCGGCTGGGAACTGGAGGTCAAGGGAGCAGGAGACCCCAGTCCTGGGCCAGTTCTGGGATGAACTGTGTGACACCAGACTGGTCACTAACCCTCTCTGGATCTCCTTTCTCATTGCATACAGTGAATTCCTCACACACCTTTCCCTATCCTGATCCTAAGGAGAGGAATGAGAGACTCAATTTCTTTTTGTAGTTTGGGGGTCTCTCTGGGCAGCCTGGTCTGAAGCCTCTGTGCTCCCCCAAGATTCACCATGAAGCAGGACCCAGATTGTGGGCACATCCCCCAGACTAGAACCAATGCCACCACATACCAGTGAGATGTGGCTACTCCAGCCAGCAGAATCGGAGTCCACCCCTCCCTGGACACAGCCCCTCTCCCTCCCCAGGCCCTGTTTCTTCCTTCCTCCCAATCGTCCACCCTTACTGTCTCAGCTGCTGGTCCTCCCCAACCACCCACTGCACCCCAACTCCCTGCCAGCTCTCAGTCTCCACTGGATGTCTCTGAACCTCTCTGCTCATCCCCCTCACCTCCAAGTCCCACTCAGGCCTGAGCTTTGCCCAAAGAGAGACCAGAGCAGAGGAGCCCCTTCCCCAATACAGCCACCACCCCCAAGGTGGAAAGGAGGAATCTCTTTGACCAGCCGGGGGCATCAGGGTTTGAGGGCCGAAGAGGAAAGGGGGTGCAGAACCCAGGGCGGGAGAGAGTCAGGGAGAATGGAGAGCTATGGCAGACTCGGGGTACACAGAGCCCTCCTCCTGGCAAGAGAGTGCCCAGGTTCTTCCCCCAGCCCCCGACTCACAACCTGGGCGCCCTCATGGTTCAACTCTAATGACCATTTATTTTTATTTTCATTTATTTATTTGTACTTTGCGGTCCTGGGGGTAGAACTCAGGGCCTCCCTTGCTAGGCACCCTCTACCACTGAGCCACAGCTGGACACTCTTCACACCTTAACCCAGGTGGAGACAGAGGGGTGGCCTCATCCCTTTCCCGGGGTCTTAGGCGTCACTCAGCCCTCTCTTCGGCTTGATCCATCTCCATTCCTTTTGACTCTCCTCATGGGCTTTTTTGGTTCCAGGCCCTCCTGTTTGGTCATATTCCTGCTGTCCTGGGCCCTTTCCAGGTTTCCTACATCCCTCTGAGGCTGTAGAGTGCTTTAAACAGGGCCTGAGCAGGCTGGCAATGACCTCACAGGGCCACTATGCACAGCTGCTATTTATAGCCTTATAGATCATCCTCCTCTTCCTCTAACCAGCTGAGTCACAGTCAGCTTGGGGTCCACTCAGATCCCAGGGCCTTCTCTGACACTCCAGACCACAGCCCACCGTAGCACCCTAATCTGTTCTTGCTGGTAGGGAGGAAAATTATTCATCAAATCATCTAAACACATAATGAGAGTGAGCCCTGGGTTCCAGAGGACACCCCTTCTTGGGGCCTTACTGTTATGTATTCTTAAGAGTCTCAGCCCTTTATCCTTCTGTCTTCTCATGCCAGCCAGTCAGTGACCTCAATCCCATTCACCTCTGCAGAAGTATGGGGAGGAACCGGGGAAGAAGCTGACGGGCTGCTGCCTGGGTTCAAATCCTGGATCTATCACTCTTGGGTTAGTTTCTTCATCTCTCTGAACCTCAGTTTACCCATCTGTAAAAGGATAATAACAGCATAGGGTATTGGGAAGATTAAATGAGAAACCTCTGTAGAGCGTTTAGCCAGTCCCGGGCGTGCAGGGAACACTCATTAAAGGCCAGTCAATACAGATGTTTATCCCCTTTTGACTAAGAAGGAACTGTTTCAGGGAGGTCCAGGGACTTGCGTGAGCCCTTACTTAAGGTCAGCAGGTATGGGGCCAAGATTCACAGCCAGGATTGCCTGACTCCAAAGCTCTTACTCTACCAGTGTCAGTTATTGAGCACTTACTGTATATGGGCACTGTATCATGGTCAGCTGTCGTGTAAACTCACTGTGTCTCTAATCCTCACAGAATTGTGAAACTGTAAAGCAACTACTCTTATTATCCCCCGTTGACTGCTGTGATACTAGTTTCAGAGAGGTGAGAGAAGTTCCCTAAGGTGCACAGCAAGTAAAAAACAAAGCCTGGATTTGAACCCTAGTTGGTGGCCCCTGGTAGGCCTACATGGGCTCTCAGGCTTTAGCACAAATTGATTTGGTAGGCTCAGCCCAGGGTCTTCCCTTTTAAACTCAGCCCTACTGAGGGATCACCACAGGAAGAAACCCCACATCCAGCCATGCTCCTCTCCCTACCCAGCTGCCTTCCACAGAGGGGCCTGGGTACAGAGGGAGGTCCTCAGGGAGTCAGGGCCCATTGGCAGAGGAATCTGGCCTCATCCTACAGGAGGGGCGGGCACCAAAATTTCTCATCTGGGAACTAAAGAAACCAATAGGTTCACTCCACCCTATGCCACCCCTAGGCCAGCCAGGTGCCATGGTTGCCCCAAGGACCGGAGAGGCTCCCCCTGGGCACCCTGGCCCCAGACTGCCCCCAACAGGCCTGGTCCACAACTAGATTCTGGAGAGGCTGCCTAGAGATCTGGGACTGGGGGCCAGGACCGATCCTGAGCCCAGAGGTTGGAAAGAGACTCTGGGGTCCACTGCCAGCTGCTGGGGATTCCCACTGCCCCAGCTCCCAGCTCCTAGCCAGAGCCACCAAGAGATGTCGCGGATCCGCTCCCCTCCCAGTGAAAGATCCCCACCCCCCACACAGAGGTCAGAACCCCCCAACATCCCAGAGGCCCCCTGACGCCCCCCCTTCCCCCATCCTCCCCCAGGCTCCCAGCTACCCTGGGTACCAGAATAGATCACTGCCTGCCTGCCCTTGGGACCGGGAGGGGCCACAGCCGCTGCTGCCACTCAGGCTAGGGAGGGGTTGCGAGGAGGAGGGGCAGGCGGGTGGGCAGGGACTGTGGGAGGGCACCGCAGGCCCCTGGCAGTTTCCAGCTGCTTCTCTGCGTTGTGTAGAGCTCCCCACCAACACCCTACAAGCAGTAGTGCCCCCACCCCACTTCCCAGCCAGGGCAAGGCCTGGGCTCCAGACCACATCTCAGCACAGGGCTGAGGCTGCACCCTAGCTTCTCTCCTCTCTGCTGAGCCCAACAACTCCTCTTCTCTGGATCTCTGCCCACCCCACCCCTCTAAAAGAGAATCGACCCCACATTCCAGCCTCGCTGGGGTCAGAAGGGCTTCCGGCCTGCTGTGGGAGCCCCGCCCCCACCCTTAGGTCCCAGGCTGCTCCTCTGGGCCTTCCAGCCGCTGGCCCTTCGCAGTTCCCTTCTGGGACACCTCCCCCAGCCCCAGGCCAGATTTAGCTCCTTTAATCTTCCCTGAAATCCAATCTGGCCATTTCCTGAGCACACACTGCACTTCCCAAATGGCCTGTCCCTGGAGAGGGGACTGGCAGGGTGGCCTCTGCCCTTCTGTACACTGAAGCACCCACCCACCCTGGACCCTCCCACTGTGCCTCTTCCTAACTCTAGGAGGCCCCAGGGACCTCTGGCTGTGCTGGCCTCTTTCAGGCTGTCCTGGCCTCCCAGGCCTTGCTCCATCCCTGGGCCTGGAACACCCTCACTGTGCATTTCTTCTGTGGACTATCCCCTCACAAGGCCAGCGGCTCTAGTCTGAGGATCTCTCAATTCTTCTCTTCTCTCTGAAGGGAAGTGGTTCAAAGTCCAGACTGGAACCACACTACCTGATCCCTCAGCCCAGCCCCTCTTCTTTCTGTGTGGTCTTGGGCAAATGGCTTCCCTCTCTGGGCTCCATGTTTTCTTTGGTAAATGAGAGCCATAATAATGCATTCCTCAGAGGGGCGCTAGGAGGAAGAGTCGAGCAACAATGTAAAGTGCTTAGAGCAATTCTGGGTACGGAGTAAGTGCTCTTTAAATGTTAGATGAAAATCATCATTTTCTGCCTTGTATTACTAAGACTTTATTTTCTCCAAGTTAAGACACCATGAATTGTGAGACACTTCATTTATTTAATAACATCATTTCAAGGGGGAAACAACATTAACACATGAAATGTACAAATCATCTGTAAGCCATCTTCCAATTTCAGAATGTGTAAATTGTTCAGTAACAATAATGTCTATACAGCATTTGCTTCTCCCTGCCTCCATCCAGAAAGCCCCTTTTCAGCTTCCTGTGCATTCATTATTTATGGCCAGTGCCTAAGGATTTGGATTAAAGTCCTTATTCCCAAATTTTTAGCTAAATGACCTTAGATAAGTTCTTTGACTTTTATAAGCCTTAGTTTTTCCTAAATAGCCAACGTAACTCACAACAATTGTAATGAACATTAAACAAGATTATATACATTATATATGTCACCCTATTGGATATTCAACACACGAGGGCTATCCTTATTGTGATGATTTTGAAACGTTTGTTGAATTGAATCACAGCTTTCCAAAGACCTGGGAGGTGGTGATCTGATATTTCATGGTCCAAGTGCCCTCCAGTGGCCATAAGGAGAAACTGCAGGCTTCCTGATGACTGGGGAGCCCTTCCTTAGCTGGTGCAGGAATTCAGATGCGCCCCTACTCCCCTGGTAGGACAGGCTTATCCAATCCTGCTGGAATTCTGTTCATTACCTTTTCTCTTTTGGAGGCCTTAAGGAGCTTCTAACTGGTACTCAAAAGGATCAGAGATGGGGGCAGAGCTTTAGAGCAGTAAGCCTGGGCCTAACCCTCTCAGAGCTTGTAGGCCAGGACCCATGGCAGAAGGTGGGATGGTAGAGTGCTGTGAGCTGAGCTTCAATCCTCCTTGGACACGGTGGAGTGAAAGACCCCTCTTGCTACCTGCCTCCAAAAATCTAGCACAGGATGAGGTTAGCCCATTCCAAGAGTAGGCTCTGTGCTTCAGCAGATTCATCTGTTCACCAGGCACTTTTTCCTTCTTTCCTTTCTATGTTTATCCATTCATCAATACTTATTGAACATTGGCTATGTGCCAAGCTTTGCATCCTAGGTGCTGGGGTTAAAAAAGATCAATTTAACACAGACACAAACACAGTCACTAAGAGTTGTTCACAATGTCCCAGACACCACATGCAGAGCTAATCCTTCAAGTGTTTACAGCTTCTCTGGGTGACTGAGGGGGAGGCAGAGGCAGAAAAGCGAACAATGGATTCCAGCTGCCTGATTTCCCCTGATGCAATGTGTCCTAGTCTGTCTAGGTTGGGGGACTGGCCACCTCCTCCAGAGCCTTCTTGCTCATCTGAGAAATCTTCCCTCTTCTCAACACCAATCAGATTCCCAGCTCCTGCAGCATGGAAATTCCTGATCTCTCCTCCCCATTGCCAACCAGGACCCAGAGCTGGGAGTCAAGATCAAGTGATTTTTTTTTTAAGTTGTTGACGGATCTTTATTTTATTTATTTGATGATTTTAAATCACTTGCAATGAATGTCCTGGATAGGAATTTTATTGATCACTACTAAGCATCTGAATGCAGCTCACTGGCCATCTCAGGTCAACTCCCCATTACCTAGGACTGAAATGAAGTAGACTCATTTTAGAGTTGTTGCATGAGAGGGTGGCTGAAGGGGTGGGGGCCAGGGGGCGGGGGTAATTGCTGGTGACATCTACTATTGGTGTGTGCATTGTCCCTGGGAGCCCAGTACCTCCTGGAACTACCATTCTCCCTCCTTCCCTTCCTGATCAAACTCCTCAAAAGTCTCCCACACCCTTCTTCGCCCTCCCCCCTTGCTGGCTTCCACTGTTCCATTTCCTTCCCAACTGCAGGAGCATAGGCTGTTGGTACCCTATTAGGCCCTCTCAAGCCCTAGACCTGTACTGTCCAATAAAAATATAATGGGAGCTGTACATATTATTCTTAATGTTCTAGAAGCCACCTTTTAAAAATGTACAAGAAACAGGTTAAATTTATTATCACGACATAGTATACTTAACCCAATCTATAGAAAAGATTATCTTTCCAACATGTGATCAATATTTTAAAGTGGAGATATTGTACACATTTTGTTTAGAATTTAATACCTACATGATTTGGCAACTATAGCACCTCTCTATAGGTGCTGGAATGTGCAGCAGCATTTTAATAGCCACATGTGGCCATTGTATTGGACAGCACGGTTCTGGAGCCTTTGTTCTCTATTTGGCATATCCACTTCTGCTCCGTGCAATTCATCATCTCATCCCTGTGTGTCCTGTCTCCTTAAGGAAATTAGAAGCCCCTTTGAGGCAGAGTCCTTGTTGTATTCATCTGTTTATCCCCTGTGACACCTAAAAACTGGGCCCCACACTGAGGCCGCCCTCAAAGCATATTTGTTGATGGGAGTGAATGTTGGGGATTGATTTTTTGTGGTTCAGTTATGGCTATAAATGGTGTTTTATAGATCGCTTCTATAGAAGCGCCCTGTTGTAATATTAGCAGAAACAAGCAGCTGAGGTTGTCAGCAGAGGCGGAGGCCTCAGGGCAGACGAGGCTCCCTGAATCAGGCCGGGGAAATCCTACCAGACAAGATACCATTTCTCTGACTTAAAAGCCTGTCATTGCCACAGCGTGCTCCTCCATGCAACCCCATCTCCATTAGACTGTGGACTCGGGCCTTGTCAGGGTGCATTACACAAAGGATGTGTCTCCCGCTTCCCACCATCAGGCTGGAAGCTCCTCGGAGCCAAAACGGAGTTATTCGGGTCAACTAGAGCCTGGCCCACAACAGATGCCCAAGGCCTGCTTGTCATATGAGTGAATGAGTGGATGTCCGGAGCTATGAAGTCTCGTGTTTGTGCATTCATGCACCAAAAAGCCTTGCTGAATACTCACTACCCAGCCTCTGCTGTGCTCTGGATTCAGCAGTGAGCAGGGCAGGCTGATGGGAGAAATAGACCATAAACAAGTCAATGCATGCAAATAACATAATGTCTACATGGCCGGCAGGAAGAAAGAAAGGGGCCCATAGAAAACAAGGGAGGACTTCTTCAGGCAGAGAGGATGGCTCTGTGTGTAGCCTCCTGGAATACAGGAGTCCCCTCCTCCGGTCAGGAGTTGCTATTGAGACATTGGCCACAACAGGCTAGCCAGAGGCTGGTGGTGCTGTGGGGCTGTCACTGTTTCAAATTGCACTGATGATGTCATAATGGGTTCTGGAGGATGGAATGAAGACCCTGTAAGTTGGGACAGAGAGACACTGTGTCCCTCCATTTTGGACAGACATAGCTGGTTCTGGCCTTGGGAGGAGGTAGGCAAGTCACCATGGCTCTCAGCCTGTCTGCTATGTCTGTTCTCAACTGCTGGCTTTCTGGCTCCTGGTAACAGGCCTGTTTCTTGCTCTGTGCTCAGTGTGGGTGCCCCAGCCCATGAAGACGTGGCTACCTCCTGGAGCATCAGCCAGCGAGCATGTGCACTGTCTTAGGCCTTATGGGAGATTAAAGAGATGAATGAGATATCATCCTCATCCTCCATCTGCCAATAAACTGGACCTGGAATAAATGGCCTAAGAGAATGACACTCACCGTCATCCCAGCTAAATGAGGAGGAGCAGTGTGCCGACCGTCTACGTAATCAGTCCTAACAATCCTGCTTGGTTCCCAGCTTCTCAATATGCTGCCCAGAAACATGGCAGAGAGCTTAAGGGCAACCCACCCAGCCATAAATTGTTTTTGAGAATCTAGATTATTGTTTCTCAGGTGGTGTAGGGATGGAAAAATTATTTGCAGTGCCCTCCTTAGCCAGGCACAGTGGCTCATGCCTGTTATCCCAGCAATTTGGGAGATTGAGGCAGGAGGATTGTGAATTCAAAGCCAGCCTCAGCAACTTAGAGAGGCCCTAAGCAACTTAGTGAGACCCTATCTCTAAATAAAAATTAAAAGGGGCTGGGAATGTGGTTCAGTGGTTAAGCGCCCCCGGGTTCAATCCCTTGTACCAAATATATATATATATATATATATATATATATATATATATATATATATATATATATTTTTTTTTTTAATGCAGATTCCTGGGCCTATATTCAAATCTTCCAGATCAGAATTTTCAGGAATGGGGCTACTGAGTCTTCATTTAAAAAAGCACTGGAGGGAATTTGAATCTTGAGTTCTGCCCTGGAGTTTAAACACCTACCATAGTTTCTAAGCCACATGTCTATCAGCGGGGGTTGATTTCTTTGTTTGAGATGAGTGTTGGCTTTTGATATTTTTATTGCTGATGAAAAGCCATGATTCATGGCTTTGGTGGCCAGCTATCAGACAGGAAGGAGTCAGAGGCCACTAAGAACAGAATCCCCTATCTTTTCGACCATCTATAAAATGCTTACCTGAGCAGACACTGTTTAAAGGCCATTAAAATACCAGACACAGAATAACCCAGTCCCTGGAACTTTATAGACATATTTGCTCAAACCCAAGTGCTTGCAAAGAGTAAATAAAAGGGAAGCAAAATGAGTAAGCACCCCTAGAAATAAAAACGGAAAGTAAACAGCCATGTTCACTAAAATAAACAGGACAAATCCAGTGAGGATTAAATGACCTCTAGCCAGACAGGCTTGGAGCCAGAAACGCCCAATCTTGGCTCCCAAAGGAAGGAGAGGTGAGTGCCTGCCTCTGCCCCCTGGAGGAAGCACCCCCCAGGAGGATGGTTCCTTGGAGGTCAGGGTCAGGTCACGAAGGACAGACATTAGCCTTGGGTGGTAGGAGTGTTCCCAGATCTCCCTGGTAGCCTGCCCCAGAGCCTGAAAATCCCCCAGATTAAAGATTAAGTATGTCCTAGAGCCAGGCATGGTGGTGCCCACTGTAATGACAACGACTCAGGAGGCTGAGGCAAGAAGATCACAAGTTTGAGGCCAGCCTCAACAACTTAACCAGACCATGCTTCAAAATAAAAATGTCTGGAGATACAGCTCAGTAGTAAAGCACTTGCCTAGTATGTATGAGGCCCTGGGTCCAAACCCCAGTACTACTAAACAAATAAATAAAGATTAAGTCCCAAGAGGCCTATATCAATATGCAAATTTCTAGCAGCATATTATTCTAAGTTACCATTATCTGCCTTTTATTTTATTTTATTTCATAGCAGGGTTTGAACTCAGGGACGCTTAACCACTGAGCCGCATCCCCAGCCCTTTTTTGTATTTTATTTACAAACAGGGTCTCGCTGAGTTGCTTAGGGCCTTGCTAAGTTGCTAAGGCTGGCTTTGAACTCACAATTCTCCTGCCTCAGCCTCCTGAGCCACTGGCATTACAGGCATATTACAGGCATGTGCCACCATGTCCAGCATTATTTGCCATTTATTCAGTAACTTTAGTAAACATTTATTTAGCCCCTGCTTTATGTCAGATCCTGAGCCAGTTACTAAAAGTATAGATGAATTAAGTATTAAAAAAAAGCAAACAACGACAACAAACACCAAAACAAAACAGAGTAAGGCACAGCCCTGCCCTCAAAGTTCTCACAGTTTAATATGAGGCATGACCATGAGAGGTCGCACTAGCTAATATGCATTGCTCATTGATCAACTCAATGATAAGCACCCTACAGGCATTATCTTATTTAACCCTTATAGCATTTGGGGGTTATTATTTTTATCCTCCCCTATATTTCAGATAAGGAAACAGAGGCTCAAAGTCTGTGGTGTGATGATAAATGTTTAACTACTAGCTCTCCAGGAAGAAAAAAAAAAAAGAGCTAATTTGTAGTGTTTGCCAATTTCCCAGGCCTGTTTCAGGTTTCCCACTGGTTGTCACTAGATGTGAGGAAAGAGAAAAGTGTGAGCTGTCCAGGTCCACATGGCATAGGCGGATCATGGCTGATAAGTGGAGGAGGATCAGGATGTGGCTCAGTGATGGAGCACTTTCCTCGAACACGCCAGGGCCTAAGGGCCATCCTCCGCACCGCTAAATACACAAATAAATGGAGGAGCCAGGACTTGACCCAGATGTGTTTGATCTCAAGTTCGTGCTTAGAACCACTTTGTAATACGGTCAATAACTGAATGAGGGTGTTGGCAGCCAAGAGGGACACTGCTTAAAACCTTTGTGAAGTGCCACTTTTACAATGCTCCATAAAACTTCAAGGTCAGCATTTCCTATACCTCTCTGTTTGCATCACCTAAGAAGCAGTTACTTTTCTTTTGAGGGCCATTCAAAAAAAACCCTTTGATCTGACATAATTGCACATTTATGCAAGGTTTCAAAAAAAGTACCACGGTCCCATGTGCCTTCCCCTTGGTTTCCCACAATTGTTACATCTTATATAACAGAAACATAAAACCCAACCAGGACAATGACATGGATAAAATGTCTGTGCATATACTTTTAGGACATTTTTTTTCTAGGATTGCCAGGTTTAGCAAATAAAAATATAAGACACTCAGCTAATTGTGTGTGTGTGTGTGTGTGTGTGTGTGTATTTTAGCATAAGTAGTGTGCCCCACACAATTTGGAATGTATATACACTTAAAAAAAAAAGCAACTCTTTGAACTCTTTATCTTAAATTCTCATTTAACTGTGCATCCTGTATTTTATCTGGCAATCTGCCTCACCTCCCATGTTGGGGTTTGAATCCAGAGCCTTACCCTCTACCACTGAGCTATACCCCCAGTCTCTGGAAACCTGTTTTATCACATACAGTCACAACCATCAGATACAGAACTATTGCTATGAAGATGCTCCTTGTTTTACCCCTTTAGAGTCACACCCACTTCTTCCCCATCCTCTCTCTGTGTGCAACCACTAATCTGTTCTCCATCTCTATAATTTGTCATTTTTTTCACTCATCATAATGCCCATGAGGTCCACCACGAGATCCAATTGTTGCTTGAGTTGTTGGTTTGTTCCTTTTTATTCCTGCAGAGTATTCCAAGAGAGTTCCTTTCATAAAGAACAATTATGTTTAAAAATCTCATTATTTCAATAAATATATATTGCATGTTCACTATGGGCAAGGCACTGAGAATCACACCAGCAAAGTGAGAATTATCACAAGTCATTGGCCTTTAGGTTACTCTGAGTTGGCAAATACTGAGACTGATTCCTGTGGAACCTAAGATAGGAGATGATGCTGATGTCAACGGGGAGGACAGAGAACTACAACAGTGCCCTCTGGAGATCCTAGAGAAGGCTCAGTTTGGAATGAGGGATGGCAGGATGTGTTGACGAATGTGACTTGGGATGTGAGAAAGAGAGGGGCCACAAATGACATGGAGGAATTGGGCCTGGAATTGGAAAGACAGAGTTGCAATTTACTGAGTTGGGAAGAATGCAGATGGAGGAGGTTTGGGGGAACCAGGAATTCCAATTTAGACATATGGAACTGGAGTTTCCTATTAAACATACAGAGATTTGCCGGGGGGGTACTGGGGATTGAACTGAAGGGTGCTTAACCCTGAGCCACATCCCCAGCCTTTTTTTTTTTTTTTTTTTTTTTTTTTGAGACAAGTTCTCACTAAGTTGCCAAGGCTGGCCTCCTAACTTGCGATCCTCCTGCCTCAGTACAGGCGTGTGTCACCATGCCCAGTGGCATATAGAGATTTTTGAATAAACAAGAGACTACAGTCCAGAAGAGATATCTGCATTAGATATAGGTAAGTTTGGAGATTGTCAGGGTGTAGAAGCTATGGAAAGCCATGAGGTTAGAAAAGATCAGCCAGGGAGTGATCGTGGAGAGATTTCTAAGAGCTAAATCCTGAGGCTTCCATCAGGAGATGCGGTCTCAAGATAAAAAGGGCTGGGGCTGTAGCTCAGGAGTAGAGGGCCCCTGGGTTCAATCCCCAGTACCATTAAAAGAGAGAGATGAAGAGATGAGGAGCAGCCAGGAAAGAAGACGCAAAGGAGTGGTAAGCGAGGACCAGAAGTGTCTTGGCAGCCAAATGGAGGGAGAGTTTCCAGAAGACACAGCAGGCAACTTGGTCAGATATGGTCCATGGGTCAAGTACAGTGAGAACTTAAAACTGACCATTGGCTTCAGTATTGTGGAGGTTGTTGTTGACCTTCACAAGAAAAATATTTGTGGAATGATTAAAGTGAAAATCTCATTTCAGAGAGCTTTCAAGAGAATGGGAGAAGAGGAATTGGGGACAGGAAGTCCAGGTAACTAACTCTTTTTCAAAAAGCAAAAACTAAAGGAGAGAAGAAAAATGAGGCCATTGCTGGAGGATGGGAGTAAGAGATGTTTACTTTTTTAATGGGAGAAATTACAGAATGTTTGTATGCCAATCCGCATGACCCACTAGAACTGTAGAGTTGGATAATGCAGGTCGAAGGGGAGAATTGCAGACATGGTGTCCTTGAGTAACAAACAGAGGCAGAATCTTGTGTGAAAGGGAGAGGCCTTAGAAGCATGTTGGTTTGTTCAGAAAAACAGGACAAAGTACTTTTTTTTTTTTTTTTAAATGCAAGGGCCCAGGAGTGTTTTACCTCTGAGCTGCATCCCCAATCCATTTTACTTTTTATTTTGAGACAGGGTCTGGCTAAGTTGCTGAAGGGCTCACTGAATTGCTGAGCCTGGCTTTGAACTTGTCATCTTCCTGCCGTATTTTGAATCGCTGGTATTACAAGCATGCATCACTTTGCCTGTCTCAGAGTGCTCCTTTGAAGGCTTCAATGTTCACAGTAAATTGGGAACCAGGGTCATCAACTGAGAGTGACAATGTGGGGATGGACACTGGAAAAAACTTTCCTCCCGAGAATGGAAGAACAAATAGTCTGGGAGATGCAAAAGGCACTCTGGGCAGGACAGGACCTCTTTTTAAGTTAGTGGTTGCAATAGGTCAACACGGCTGTGTGCTTCTCCATCCACATAGGTACGGACACAGAGCAGGTAGGGAGTCGCTTGCAGGCAGGGTTGAGGTTTGGCCAGACAAGTAAGCAAATCTAGAGTGGGGCAGGGGACTTGAAGGGTGTGATCATATAGTAAAACAGATGATCCATGCTGGTCAGAGGGACAGGAAGTCAGAAGTGGGAATACAGGTAGGACTGATAGTCTACAGTTCTAGTGTAGGGGAATAAAGATTGGGGCTGGGTACCCTTTTCCCAAAGGCTTCCCTATCTCATCTCTGGCTTTTCAGTTTTTGTTTTTCAAGTGTCAATATCAAAAGAAGAATTTCATCCACTTCCCTTTCCACAAGTACACAATTTCCACATCAGAAAATAATACTGTGCTATATGTGCCCTTTGAAACACTATTAGTTTACTGGAGGCTTTTAGGTAAAATCTAGTCAACAAAAGCTTACTAACTCAATCAGGGTATAGAAGACAACAAAATCATGGTCATGGAAAGTGTTTAAAGACCATCTTTCCACCTGTTACTTTCTAAATGTATTTTTTTTTTTTGTACCTGGGATTGAACTCAAGGGCACTCCATCACCGAGTCACATCCCCAGTACTATTTGAATTTTATCTAGAGGCAGGGTCTCACTGAGTTGCTTAGTGCCTCACTTTTGCAGAGGCTGGCTTTGAACTCACTATCCTCCTGCCTCAGCCTTCCAAGCCACTGGGATTACAGGTGTGTGTCACTGCGCCTGGCTTTAAATGTACTTTTAAAAACATATTTAATACATGGACATAAAAAATAACTCAAAGGTACAAAAGAATGTATATAAAAAAGTTTCTTTTCTTTTCTAGTCCCTCAGTCATCCCATTTCTCTGAGTCAGAATTTTCTTGTGAATCCTGATATATTTTAAAGGTATGAGAGTGTGTGTGTGTGTGTGTGTGTGTGTGTATGTGTGTGTGTGTGTGTTTAAGCATACAAACAGCTGCATATCATAACTGCTGTCCTATACATTGCATTTTCACTCTTATACATGTTTTTTTTTTCCTACTGGTACTTACAGAGGTGTTTGAAAAGCACTTTTTATTTTATTTTATTTATTTATTTATTTATTTATTTATATTAGCTACACATGACATTACAATGATCTTGGCAATTCATACATCTGAATCAATTGGGGTATAATTTCTCATTTTTCTGATTGTACAGATTGCAAAATCACATTGGTCATACAGTGAAAAGCACTTTTTAAATAGAAGTTTTAAAATCTCCCTCCTAGGACATAATTGGTTGGAAATGATTATTTCTGCTTGAGTCACTTACCTCAAGGCATCCTGGGATTTGTAGTTCTCCATCAGTTAAGTACTATATGGAAAACAGGTCCAGAGCAAAATCCTGTGTTCAAAACTAAAGTGTCCCTCCAGCAACACTGAAGAAAGACAAATTATACCATGTTGTGCAAGTTTCTATCATACCTAGAAGAAGATTTTTTATTCATTGAAACAAACAACATATCTACTTCCTGTGAGATACACAGGAAATCAAGAAATTGGCATCAGGGGCTCGGGATGTGGCTCAAGCGGTAGCGCGCTCGCCTGGCATGCGTGCGGCCCGGGTTCGATCCTCAGCACCACATACCAACAAAGATGTTGTGTCCGCCGAGAACTAAAAAATAAATATTAAAAAAAAATTAAAAAAAAAAAAAAAGAAATTGGCATCAGGAAATCAAGATAATCTGATTCAGTCTGATTTAGCCCCTCACTGGACCCATTTTAGCAGATGGGGGCAGTATATATATATATGATCATTTATATAACTTTTTTTTAATACATTCTTTTGTACCTTTGAGTTATTTTTTATGTCCATGTATTAAATGTTTTTAAAAGTACATTTAAAAAGTAACAATTGGAAAAATGGTCTTTAAGCACTTTCTATGACCATGATTTTGTCTTCTTCTATACCCTGATTGAGTTAGTAAGCATTTGTTGACTAGATTTTACACACACACACACACACACACACACACACACACACTCCTCTCTTCCTTACAGCACCACTTTGGTCTTTTGAATCCCAAATCACCCTTGAAAATTATGTGACAAATTACTACTTAGAAAGCTTCTCTCATAAACCAGTGTATCAGAAAGGACATATATATCATATCCACTCTCAGTGATATGCATAACCAATTGCCTTATTAACTCAGGCATTTACTCTTTAACATTTGTAAACCAAAAAGATAAATGAATAATGGTAGCATTGTAAACACCAGCTAACGTTAGTGAAGAAGATTCAATCAGAAGCCTGAGGGAAATAATGATTCTTTCAAACATCTGGGTCCTACAATAATTCTCTGATATCCCATGGCTACTCTGTACCCGATATCATTCCCTTATCCAGAGTGACTACTTGCTTTCCAACCCTGTTTCTATGCATTTACATATTAATTTATATAAAATCTGGAAATTTAGCTCCTTATGTGAATTCTACATAAATGTCCCTGCCCTATGAACATTCTGGAAATTGATTTATTGTTATTGTTATTCAACAATATATTTGGAACTTTCTTCTGTGATAATACATAAAGATTGACCTGACTTTTATTTACTGTTATGTGGTATTCTAAAACACTGTGTCTCAAACTTTAACATTCATTCAAATTATCTAGGGATCTTGTTAACATGTAGATTTTGGATGGGTCTACAGAAGCCCCGTGGTTCTGTATCTCTGAAAACCTCCCAAGTGTTATTGATGTTGTTGGACAACGGAATGTACTTTTAATAGCAAAGATATGTAGTGTGGGTGGAGTATTCTGCTGGAGCCAACTTAGATCAGTTCATGAGAACTAGGGATTGTCAAATCCCTAGGGTTTGGTGAGGCTGTTGTTTAACACAGAAATCATTAAACATTAAATTATATAGAATTGCAATTAAATAATTATATTGCAAATAGAGATGATAAAAAGTTAAAACAATCATCACTTGCCCAATTATTCAATTCCACTTATTCCTAAATCTATGCTCTTGAGGTCATTTATGTTCATTGCATGTGTATGATGAAAATCTATACAATGACATGGTTCTACACATCTCTTCCCAATTGCTGTGTTCAGTGACATCATGTTGGAAGCTTGAAATCAACATGGGGAATGTTTACACTATAGAAAATTGGGTATGAAGGCAGCATTACCCCAAGCCTCTCCAAAACATTACCAACTTTTTCATTATTGTTAATCATTTTTTTGGAGGGTGCTGGGGATTGAACCCAGGGCCTTGTGCATGCAAGGCAAGCACTTTTGCCAGCTGAACTATATCCCCAGCCCCCACTATTTTTGTTAATCTCATAAATAAAGATTAACTTGTATTTTCCTGATTAAAGTGACATTGGGTCTCTTATATGATCATGCATAGGAATATAATAGTATTTATTGCTCTTGCAAATAGGACCTTTTTTCTTTTTATGTTTTTTACTTCTTTGTCGTACAAGAAAGCAAATATTTATTTATTTATTTATTTATTTAATCTGGCCATTGCTTCTCCCAGTTCTAATAGCTTGACAGTTTATAATGTGCAGCAGTTATAGCTCATCAGTGTCTTAATTTGAATTTCAATAAGGGCACTTCTGTTATTTCCTTGCTTTTTGCTGTAGATTTCTAGCAGAAGTCCTTTGTTACTTCTCTTTCTAGTTTCTTTCTTTCTTTTTTTCTTTTTGTACCAGGTATTGAACCCAGAGGTGCCCTTATTATTTTTTTATTTTGAGAACCAGCCTTGCTGACTTGCTCAGGGCCTTACTAAGTTGCTGACGTTGTCTTTAAACTTGCAATATTCCTGCCTCAGCTTCCTGAGTTGCTGGGATTACAGACCTTTGCCACTACACCTGCCTTCTTTCTGGTTTCTTAGAGGATGTTTTAAAAATCAAGAATAGAGGTTCAATTTATCAAATGTTTATTTTTACTTTCTAAGTTATGCACTTTGGTGATGTATGACTTTCTCACATGAGCATGTACTCTTTTGTGATCAGAACATTAAAGATTCTTTTTTAGGTCTCCTTCCTTTATCCACTCATCCCTTGTTATCTGTGAGGTTTTGGATCCAGGACCCCCCGTGGAGACCCAAATCCAAGGATGCTCAGTCCCTCACATAAATGGTGTAGTATTTGCATATATACTATGCCCAATCTCCTGTATACTTTAAATTATCTCTCCATTATTTAATAAAACACAAATGTTATGTAAAGAGTTGTTAAATCATATTGTTTAAGAAGTAATGACATGGAAAAAAGGCTGTACATGTTTAGTACAGGTTAATCTTTTTTTTCCCAAGGACTGACTGAAGACACTAGTCCTGTATGGCAGCTTCTCAGAAGTCAAGAATGTTCTTTTTACCCCCTTTATCAATGTGTGATGGCACAGACCTGTAATTCTAAGCACTTGGGAGGCTGAGGCAGGAGGATTGTGATTTTGAGCCCAACCTGGGCAACATATTGAAACCATGTCTCAAAAATAATGTTTTCACATGACCCACTCAGTACAGAACATTATACAGAATGGTATTTCAATGAGTGGTTAGGGAATCCCAAGATTTTTTTTCTTTCTTCAGAATTGCAGAATGAACTCAGGACTTCATGTATTCTAAGAAAGCACTCTTCCACTTTTTAAAATGTTTGTTTTGAGACAGGGTTTCTGCTAATTTGTTCAAGCTGGCCTCACATTTTTCATCCTCCTGCCTCAGACTCCCAAGTTATGGGGATTATACACATGCAGCCACTGCATCTGGAGGGAATCATATAAATTTAACCCATCACCTGGTGTGTGTGTCTTGAAAGCCTTCCTTTAATATTTACTCATTTGAAGGGAGGGTGGAAGGACCTTTCCAACCTCTCTGCTCCCTCCTTCACTCCCACCTTAAGCATGTAAATGCCAGATTACACCATGGATCTGAGATCCCCCAGTGTTAATTGCTAGGTCCTATTTTAAACCTTGGGTCCTCCAAAGTCCTGATCTGAATCCAATAGCCAGGCAGGTTTCTAAATTGCTACACACTACTTTTGACTTGGAAATATTGGAATTGCCTCCAAGAATATAGAGAGTTTTGTGGAAATATTGAAATTGCCCCCAAGAACATAGGGAGTTTTGTTTTTGGTTTGGTTTTGTAACATTTTAAGAAGTGCAAAGAACACAGATATCAGAATTAAAACCCCAGGTCTGCCCAAATAGCCTGGTGATCTTGGGCAAGTCACTAATGTCTGTGCCCTTCCAGGACTTCTGGAAGTTGTTTCAGGCCTCTGAAATCAAACCAGTGGAGTCCAAACTCCTCCTCTGCATCAGCTACTTCAGACAGGTTACGCCTCTCTATATTTTGTTAGTTGATGTATAAAATGGGGACAGGGAAAGTCCTACGTTGATAGGGCAGTTGTGAAGACTAATCCAGATAACCCGGTAAGCTTTATCATAAAGCTAAAGTTCATCGTGAGCATGTACATTAGCCCTGTTGCTTTTGTTATCACAAGGGTGTCAGAGACAAGAGAGAATACTTTGTACTGTACCCATTCGACACGGTGAGCTGGCTGGGGCGAGTACCCCACTCACTCTCTGCCCAAGGTGGTGAGGAGAGACTGCAGGTTAGCGGCTGTCTTAACACCTCCGGGGCGCCAGAGGGCCCTAGCCTCGGCCCTAGCCTGGGCCTTAGCCTGGGCCCTCCGCGGAGCGGTGGGCGGGTCGAGGGTGCGGTCCGACAGGAGGCGGGGCGAGCGACGAGGCAGGGGCGGAGCCGGGGCGCGGCCCAGCGAGGGGCGGAGCACACAGTGCGAGCCGCGGCCCGACCCCGAGCGGCTGCTGAGACTGGGCGGGGCCGGACGAGGGGCGTGGCGGAGGCCGCGGTGGGGGCGGGGTCTGGACAAGGCCAAGAAAGGAGAGGAGCTGATAACGCGGCCTGACAGGGGGCGGGGCGGGGGCGGGGCGGGAGCGGGGGTGGAGAGGGTCCGGGTGGCCAGTGGTGTGGGCCAGTGGTGTGGGCCAGGTGAACGATCGTGACGGTGAGGCTGTGCAGGTAGGTGGCTGCCGCCCGTCGGCTTAAATTTGGATTCCAGACCCAGCCCGATGCCCACTCGGGCCTAAGGCTTGCGGGACGCTGAAATGGGGACAGGACTGACCCAAAGCGAAACCGAAACCCTGCTGCGGGTGATCGGGCCTTACTGGAGTTGGAAGGGGTGTCCTGTGACTAATTAGTTGTGGGGGGAGGTGAAATAATTTCTTGGTTCTGGGATGGAGTCATGCGCTCGGTGCAGACGGGTTCAGATTTAGGGGCTCTTCTCGGAGCTCGAGA
Source organism: Urocitellus parryii (assembly GCF_045843805.1). Taxonomy (NCBI): domain Eukaryota; kingdom Metazoa; phylum Chordata; class Mammalia; order Rodentia; family Sciuridae; genus Urocitellus; species Urocitellus parryii. The sequence goes on along the minus strand of NC_135531.1, from coordinate 266,369,367 downwards.
GTTCCGCTACCGATCTGGATTTCTTGGCTGGGGATGTGGGGTGGGACTTAGGGGGCCGGGCTAAAGCTCTAACTAGCGGGCTGGCCACGCGGAGTAGCTACTGTTTGGTGGTCCTTTGGCGGGAGAACGGTGCTTTCAGCCCAGAGAGGCTTAACCCGGGATCTGGGTCTGTCAATGGGGAAAGGGGCGAAAGCAGAGGTCTGAGCCGTGGAGCAGTAGCTGATGGGGGTGGGCATGGCGCGGTGAGTCGCCGGAGCCCTTACAAAAGGTAGGAGTCCCAGACCTGGTAGGACCCTGAGCGCCCCCCTCCCCTAGGTGGCCATGAGTGGCAGGGCCCGAAAGGAGGCGGTGCAGGCCGCGGCCCGGGAGCTCCTCAAGTTCGTGAACCGGAGTCCTTCTCCTTTCCATGGTAACTGATCAAGGCAAGGGAGAATAAGGGAGGGTGTGCCCCCCACCAATTTCCATAGCTGTGAGAGGGTCCTTTTCTTACAGCTGTGGCTGAGTGCCGCAGCCGCCTCCTTCAGGCTGGCTTCCGTGAACTCAAGGAGACCGAGAGCTGGGATATCAAGCCCGAAAGCAAGGTAGTAGGGATGGGATGGAAACAGATGGGTAGATCCCTAGCTGGTTCTCAAGTCCTGTGTGCCAGCTGGCCAAACAACTCACACCCCTGTCTTTCATCCGCCTTCTCCAGTACTTCCTGACCAGGAATTCCTCTACAATCATTGCTTTTGCCGTGGGCGGCCAGTATATTCCTGGCAATGGCTTCAGCCTCATTGGGGCCCACACGGACAGTCCCTGCCTCCGGGTAAGGAGCTAAGGATGACTGGAGTGAGGGGAGGTTTTAGGGGCCTTGTGGGGACAAAAGAAAGCCAGGAGGCACAAATTGGGGGGCTTTAGCCCTTGGAGCAGAGGAGTAGGTAGAACTGTCTTGCCCTTCCTCCTCGCTTTGGACCTTCATCTGATGCTGATATTTCCTCTGTATTTCCTCTGTATTGTCTCATGTCCAAATCTTGTCATTCAGCCTTTTCTGACTTCCTACCGGTCTTCATGGTCAGGTGAAACGCCGGTCTCGCCGTAGCCAGGGGGGCTTCCAGCAGGTTGGTGTAGAGACCTATGGTGGTGGGATCTGGAGCACCTGGTTTGACCGGGACCTGACCTTGGCTGGACGTGTCATTTTCAAGGTGGGGACCAGGGTTGGGGACTGGGGAGGATCTGAGTTTCAACTCCCTGAAGATTGAATATCATGTTCCTTTAGAGTACTAGAGGAGAGGCCCCTGGGATAGAGGGGTAGGGGCAACCTGAAAGACCATTGTGGTTAGTCTGGGTGAATGAGAGTTTTGACCCACCAAAGTTGGTTGGCACCCTGGGTTGACCTGGCCTGTGGGCCACAGTGCCCCACCTCAGGTCATCTGGAGCAGCGGCTGGTGCATGTGGACCGGCCCATTCTTCGAATCCCACATCTGGCCATCCATCTGCAGCGCAACATCAACGAGAACTTTGGGCCCAACACAGAGACACACCTGTGAGACTGGAGCAGGAGACTGTTGTGGCAGGGAGGGATGGGTATGGCACCAGGTGACAGAAGGCCCTAGAGGGACCTGGGTGACCTATGCTTAATGGCCAAAGTCAAGTTCCACTGTTGGACCCCAATTAATGTTCAAGCTCTGCCATTTGGGGAGTGGGCTGAAAATCAAAGGGCAAGGGCACTTCCCCATTGGGAGATGCCCACGTTTATGGATACTCCACCCTGCCATGCTCTCTAGCCCTCTTCATGGTACCCTCTCATGCCTCTCCCCACAGAGTTCCCATTCTTGCCACTGTAGTACAAGAGGAGCTGGAGAAAGGGACTCCTGAGTCAGGGTCTGCCAGTGCTACGGTAAGAAGGCTGCCCTGCTCCTGGGGAAGGTGTGCAGAGGGAGTACCAACTGGTCCTCTGAGAAGGGGCAAAGAAGAGGAGGAGCAGACCCTTCTCTCAATATCTTCTGTTCTGCAGGATGAACGGCACCACTCGGTCCTCATGTCCCTGCTCTGTGCCCATCTAGGGCTGAGCTGTGAGGACATCTTGGAGATGGAGCTCTGCCTGGCAGACACCCAGCCTGGGGTAAGGAACAGCTGCAAGAACTTGTGGGTGGGGGGACCTCCAGGATTCCAGCCATCCCTAGTAGGTCCCCTGAAGCATTCATCCCTCCACCAACCAGCCCCTCAATTACTCTCATTTCTGTTTTCTCAATAGACACTACCCCGCTGCTTTCAGTGGTTCTCAAATAGGCAAGGTCCCCTGATCAGAGACCTGCCTACTAGGACTGTCTGTGGATTGGGGAATCTGGGAATCAAACTTTTTCATAGATTTCTGGGGATCTCTGCTGCAGGTGATCCCTGTCTTCTTTGACCCACACTGACTCTAAACCTCTAGGGGCAAGAGGCTTAGAGGTGGCCACCTGTTCTCTACCTCCCGGTTGATGACAATAGGAGATTGCTTTTGTTTGTCAGCTGGTTTTCTGTTTTTTACTTCCTTGGATTTCCCCCCGCCGCCCCTCCAACCATTTTTCCCTTTTCTTGTCCCACTGGAAGAGGTCAGGGAGTACAGCGCTTCCCTTCCAGGCAGCCCTGCCCTATCCTGCATTCTCTGCTGAGTCTGCATAGCAAGGAGAACAGTGCCCTAAGCTGGGGCCAGGGAATAGTTGCATAAGAACCTGAGGAGGCTGGCTCAGCTCAGGCCCTCGGGAGCAGAAGCCAGTGAGTCAGGGAGGAGACTTAGGTCAGGCTGCCTGTCCTGTGTGTCTAGGTCCTGGGTGGAGCCTACGATGAGTTCATCTTTGCCCCTCGGCTGGACAATCTGCACAGCTGCTTCTGTGCCCTGCAGGTGAGGAACTGGGGTATTCCAGGCACTCACACTCCAGGACAGTTGGGGGGATGATCTCGAGCTCCAACAGGTGGTAAGAGAGGGCCCTGGCCGTGCTCTCAGTCTGCTGAGGTAGACCACAGGGAGGGGCCCAAAGACTGTACCCCTGGCATCCCTACCCATGGCCCCTGTCCTTGCACTGGCCTGGAGTCAGGGGCTGAGGTAAGGGGAGGCTGAATAAATTCCTATTTAGGGTGCTGTGGTATCTTCTCCTAACTCTGTTTCTGCTGCTTTCCCTCAAGTTAATAACCCTTCCAGGCAATATCATCCGCCTCCTTCCGCTTCCCCACCATGTTCCTGGCTTGAGCCCACTTAGCCTTCTCTCCATTCCTTGGGATCTCGGTGGGGCTGTCTTTCTTACTTCTGGTCTCCTTCATTTTACCTATCTTTATTTCATCCCAGTCAGGCCTCTTTCTTTCCTCTTGCCCTCACTCCTACCTCTGCCCTCTTCAACCCTTCCTTCTCTGCCCATCCTGTGACTGGAGACCAGAGGCAGATCTGCGGACTGCATCCGCTTCTGCAGCCACCCCTCCGGACTTCAGTTTGTTAACTGAGGCCGAGCAGTTTACGTGGTTTCCATGTGCTGTGAAGCTCAAAGTCACTATGATCTTACCTCCTTCTCTCCACCTTCGACATCCTCTTCCTGCCTTTTGTGGGGGAGGGGTGGGAGCACCCTGATTTTGGTTTCTCCATCCTAGTTGGAAAGTTTGCCACCACTCCTTCTGCCAGGCCCTAAGAGAGGAGGCCAGTGGGAGTCTAACTCATTTCCCTCAGAGGGAACATGGACAACAGAGTGTGGCCCCCCAGATTCTGGTGGGCTAAGCTGGGGAAGAAGGAATGGCAAGAATGATGCACTTGTTTTCTTGCCCATCCAGGCCTTGATTGATTCCTGTGCAGCCCCTTCCTCCCTGGCCATGGAGCCCAACGTGCGCATGATCACACTCTATGATAATGAAGAGGTACGTGGAGAGCTTAAGGAAGGGCCCCTCTGTGGAGTCGTTGGCAGCCAGTTTGTGCCATACACCTATCTACCATGATCCAGGGCTATTCTGGAGACCTCAGAAATGGGGGTGGAGATGCTACCCGTGATTCTTTAGCCCTTGGTGTCCCCTAATGGCTCAGCAGATATCTGCTTCTTCCAGTGTGACCCATCTTCCACATCCCTCTGTGCCAATTGGCAAGCTCATCCCTCAACTGGGCTCATTCTGCTCAATTCATCCTTGCAGCCCAAGGAGTCAGTAAATAGTAGGTCTCTGTGCTGCATGTGTGTGTTAGGCTGCAATTGGAGATGCTGTAGTAGAACTTGACAGGGAGATAATTCTCTCCTATGTAACTGTCCAACAATGTTAGCATTTCAGGACAGATCTCTGCCATCCCACACACCTGGCTTCCATATCAGGATTCAGGGTAGCAGTTTGAACTTTTACCATCATCTCTACATTATTAGCAGGAAGGGAGGAGGGTAGAGAGGGGATGGATGTCTGTGCCCTGCAAAGTGGGCATTCATCACTGCTTATGATGAATATAGCATGGCCATATTTAGCTGCAAGGGAGGCTGGGAATGTCATCTGTAGCTAGGTAGTTAGATGCTTAGTTACAGCTTGGGTGTTCTGTTATAAAAGATAACTATGGATAGTAAGCAGTCTCTGTCATATGCATAAAGGGATGTTGATCACTGTGCTGGGGCGCCTCTGTTGAGCCCCAGATGTAAGTGGTAGGAGAGAGAGAAGTCAGTACAGAAAACCCATCAGTAAGTGCTATTTCTAGCCTATAAGTGACTGGAAACTAGTTTGGCCCCAGCCCACTATCAGGAATTCAGTAATGATCCAGGGTTGGAGACATTGCTGAGGACCCCCTTAACCCACCCAGTAACTTAAGCAGGTCCTGGGCTAATGTGGATGTTGGACTTCTCTCGCTGGCCACCTGTCTCAGGCCCATGTCCAGAGTCATGTCTCTGTGTCCCCAGGTGGGCTCAGAGAGTGCCCAGGGAGCACAGTCTCTGCTGACAGAACTGGTGCTGCGTCGGATCTCATCCTCATCCCAGCACCTGACAGCCTTCGAGGAAGCCATTCCCAAGTCCTTCATGATCAGTGCAGACATGGCCCATGCTGTGCATCCCAACTACATGTGAGTCTCCTGTACAGACAGTCTTCACACAGAGACCCAGGCTCAGCCCTGGATGTCCTGTCCCCCTCCCCTTCCCCTTCTTCATCCTCATTCTGCCTGGAGGGGCTCCAAGGGGGTCAAAGTCATTCGATGCCTAACCCAGGTGTGTTGAATAGGCTTTATTACAAACTCCTTTCCATCTATGCTAGAGGCTGCATGGTAAGCTGTGTTTAGAGTGACTCTGAGGTCCTACTGAGTGAGATAGAAAGAATGATGTGATCCCTTCTCTGCCCGAGGAAGGGTGGTGGGTGTTGACAGGCCAACTGCTGTGCGCCATCCTGGCCCTTATTGTTTCTTACAGGGACAAGCATGAGGAGAACCACCGGCCTTTATTTCACAAGGTGAGATGCTCTCTTCTTTGAGATGCAGGGCCCTGGCTGGCCCTGGGCCTCATCTCATCCTTCGGAGCATACCACCATCTCTGCTTCCTCCGGACTCTCCCCAGGGCCCTGTGATCAAGGTGAACAGCAAGCAGCGCTATTCCTCCAATGCAGTTTCAGAGGCTCTGATCCGAGAGGTGGCCAGCAATGTTGGGGTGCCCCTGCAGGTAAGGGCAGGCTCTGCCTGGGAAGGTGTGACGAAGGGAGCAGGGTAGGGACACAAATCAAGGGGCCCCCAAAGAGCAGGGCTCTTGGTACATGGCTTTTGGTGGAGGGGTATCCCAGTACATGGCAGAATGGGAGTTTTGAATACAGACCGTGCTGGCTTTGCTGTGGAGCTAGCCTTGTGAACTTAGACTGGTCTCCTAGGCTGGCTGAGTCTCAGTTCCCACATGTATAAAGTGGGGGTGATAATGATGCCTACTTTGTTAAATTTTGACGAGGCTTAAAAGTTCAGTATGCTTCTGGCACATTGTGGATTAGTCTTGCCTTTTCCCCCACAGCGTCCTCTTCCTGTGTCTCTCTTATACACCCTTACTTCCTCCCGGGGCTCGGGTAGCCTGAGACCCCAACTACTCATTTTCCCTCTTCCCTTAAATCATCCATCTAGTCCTTTTTTTCTCAGAGAGAGAGAGAGAGAGAGAGAGAGAGAGAGAGAGAGAGAGAGAGAATACATACACATATATTTCCATATATTTTTTATCTATCTGTGTGTCAGGGACCAAGCTCAGTGCAGGACAGTGACAAATATAGCAAGCAAGTTTCAGTGGAATCAGGACTAGGACCCTGGCATTCTGACTCCCAGCTCAGTGCTGCAGTGTCCCTACCCTGTCCCATGGAGAGCAGGTGATTTCATTCTCAGGAAGGCCTGTTAGAGGAAGTGATGTTCAACTACTAGGAAAAGCAGCTCTGGGTGGGTCTGGGGAAGAGCATCCCAGGCAGAGGGAACAAGTTGAAAGTCGACAGGGGACAAAAATGAGCTTGGTCTAGTAGGAGGAGAGAAAGCCAGGGGAGAGCAAGAGGAGTGGAGAGAAGCCCACCTCGGCTAGTCATGCAGGGCTTCAGGGGCTACAGAAGGGCATTTGGGTTTTATTCTAAGGCAGTGCAAAGACACTGAGAGATTTTTCTCCTGTAGCTTATGCAGAAGCAGGACATATATACTTTAGAAAATATCAATTTTTCTTTTCCTTTTATGACTATCAGAATCATGAAGTTTCATTGATTTTTTGTGATCCAGTCCACTATAATTATAATATTTGATGTTCAAATTGTCAGAAACAATAATAAGTGAATCCCCAGAGATCTATACATATTCTGCCAGTTGTTTTTCTATACATGAACAAACACACATTTTAAAAATGAAATTGTATTGGATCTATATTTGTTGCTACCTGTTTTCACTCCATTATCTCTACCTTCTCATTTCGGTAAAGTTTTGTTTCAATCAATTTGTTTCTCATCCTCAAAATATTCTTTACAACTGTTTGGTCCACCCTGGTTTCCAGTTCAAGACCAGGCATTATATATGGCTGATATGTCACTTAAATATTTTCTAATCTAGCATAGCCCCCTTATCCCCACCCCCACCCTTATAAAAAAAATAATATTGGCTTGTTGAAGAAACCAAGCCAATCACCTCATGTAATGTCTCACTTTCTGGATTTGTTTTCTTGCTTCTTCATGTTGTCATGCTTATGCTTCTAAACCCTGAATTTTCTATAAACTGGAATTTATATCTAAAGACTTGATGATATCAAGATATCATGGCCATGTCCCCTTCATATTGTACCACACACATAATATCTGGGTTCACCCTGAGCGATGCTAGGATTCACCACTGGACCGAGGGCACTCTCTAATCTTCCTGTCACATGGTGGTTTTCTTCCCCTGACTGTATAATAGTTGTATAAGCTGTGAGTTCCCCCATCAGACAGCTAATGGTTTTAACACCAATTGACAATCCTTGTCTAAATCAATAATTACATTGGAATTTACTGAAAAATCACACACACACACACACCCATACCCCCCACACACACACTCCACACACACACACACACACACACACCTTTCTTTCATCTCTGGAGTCCCTCTCCCTTATCAACTATTCGCTTATTGTGAAGTTTAATTCCTACTGAGAAGACAGGATAAATGCTCATACTTTCCCACGAATAAGCTCTTTTCAACATGAGGTGTCATCCCAATGTCACCTTCATGAATGGTGACAAGGGTTTCTTTTCCTTTTATGACTATCAGAATCATGAAGTTTCATTGATTTTTTTGTGATCCAGTCCATTATAATTATAATATTTGATGTTCAAATTGTCATAACTTTGACCAGTGGGAGCCTTTTCAATGTAACTCCTGTGCCCATCTGATATGACTCTTGAAAGTTTCCTTACTTTTTTATTTTTTAAATACCTTTATTTTTATTTATTTATTTTTATGTGGTGCTGAGGATCAAACCCAGTGCCTCACACATGCTCCACCACTGTGCTACAGCCCCAGCCCCATCCTTATTTCTTGACACAAGAAATTTTAGACTCTGAGTTTGAGGATGTAGTTCAGCAGTAGAGTGCACGCTTAGCTTACATGAAGCCCTGGGTTCAATCTCTAGCACACACACACAAAGGAAAAACAAAAAAACTAAATAATAGGCTCATCTTGTGAAGTTAGCTCTCCTGAATTAGTTGCTTTGGGTGAACAATGGTATTAGAGACTAAGGTCCGGGTGCACACCAAGAGTTCATTGTTGGATGGAGGAAAGGAGATGGTTTTTTCTTTTCTTTCCTTCTTTCTTCTCTTTCATTTTATTTTATTTTTTGATATTGAAGATTGAACCCAAAGGTGCTTTACCACTGAACTACATCTCCAGTCCATTTTTATTTTTTTTTTAATTTTGAGACAGAGTCTTGCTAGGTTGCTGAGGCTGGCTTTGAACATGCAGTCCTTCTGCCTCTGCCTCCCAAGTCCCTGGATTACAATATGCCACCGCATATGGCAAGGAGACAGTTCTTAGAGATCACTTCCATGAAAATAGCTAGAAAAATAGATGTATTTTACAAATCATGAGTTAATATTGTAATTCTTACTCAAAAATTAAAATAGCTATCACTTAGTGTATTGATTTTATAATTCTGTTCTCTCTTACACTGAAAATCTTTTTTTGGTTTATTTGTTTGAAATTTGGTCCCCCTATATTGCCCAGGCTGGTCTCAAACTCATGGGCTCAAGCAGTCATCCTGCTTTAGCCTCCTGAGTAGCTGGCACCACAGGCATGCACCTAACATACCTGGTTGAAATTATTTTCCCCCTTGTGGTAATGGGGCTGTAACCCAGGCCCTCAGGCATAGTGTGTGCTCTACCCCTGAGCTACATTGCCAGCCTTCTGAATATGTTGGTGTATCTAGCATTATATTATGATTTCCTTATGTTTTCTTCTTTAACATATATGAAGAAAATAGTTTCAGAATGGTAACAGCTTATTTTTTTAAATGCTAAAACTACTGAGTGATTTTTCTTTGTGTGTGCGGGGGTGATGGTATACATGAATGTGACAAGGATAAGTGGTTTTTAAATCCCCTGCCTGCTCTTTGGGGAATGGAATATGGGAGGTAAGATGATGGTAACTGAAGTGAGGGTGGTGGCAGTGCAAATAGAATGGGACTAACTCAGAATAGCTTGTCCTCTGGGGTCTGCCATTTAGTATTGGCTTTGTGATTTCACACTGGTAATTTTCATGCTCCAAGAGGCAGAAGTGAACCATCTCTCAAGCCCTTCCAACCTTGTAGTTCTAAGGTGGCTTCCTCCTTGGCCTTAGTGAGTATATAGTGCACATGGCTCATGAACTTCCTCCTCTCTCCAGGACTTCATGGTCCGCAATGACGTCTCCTGTGGTACCACCATTGGCCCTATCTTGGCTTCTCGGCTGGGGCTGCGGGTGCTGGACTTAGGCAGCCCCCAGCTGGCCATGCACTCCATCCGGGAGACAGCCTGCACCACAGGAGTGCTCCAGACCCTCACCCTCTTCAAGGTACTCCCACCCCCAAGGTCTCTGGGCTCCTTCCCCTTCTAATGCCTGGATTGGTTGCTGGGGCAGCAGCACTAAATGGCTGGCCTAGGTGATAGGGTCTGGTTGCCGTGGTGCTACCACATAGGGAAACAGTGTCCTCCTACTTCTCAAGGCTCGGGGACCCTGACCATTCCCTGAAGAAAACAAGAGGATGGGGAGGGGATGAGGTATGAGAAGGGACAGCTTTCAAGCACAGGTGAAGTCTCTTGCTGGGGCTAATGTTGTTAGGAGGTGAGGATGGGGTCCTCCATCTGGTCACTCACTAATTGCGAATCCCATGTTGCCTCTTGTTGTAGGGCTTCTTTGAGCTGTTCCCCTCTCTGAGCCGTAAACTCGTAGTGGATTGAAGGCTCTTGGCAAGACTTCTCTTCTACCCCTTTTACCAGAGAGAGAAAGTCTCAGCTGAGCTGAAGCTGGATTATTAAAGTGGATTTTTCACTCACACTATGCTATGTTGTGCTTATTTGGAGACTGTAGGGGTAAGGGTTGAGCTTGGCATGAACCTCTGGGACCAGAGCACAGGGTGGCTTGGGATGCAGGTAGAGGAGGCCATGGCTCCTGGGAGCTGCTAAGAGTCCTGTTTAAAACCTCTTTTCTGTATCTTAGGCACATGCCTAAAGTGGTGGGTGAAGGCCAGTGAGTCACAATTAGAAGGTCACTTCTCTTACCCCAGCCCTCCCTTCCCCTGGACTGTGGCTTCTTTCATTCCCAGGGTATTCTGAGAGCACAGCTCTGCCCTCTAGGGTCTCTGGGATTAGCATTAGGCTTCTTCTGAACTGCACTGGGCTGCCTAGGCTGTTCCCCACCCTCCCCAACCCCTTCCAGGAGCTGCAAGAAGTTCCAGGAGCCCATGTTTATCATCCTTCTCTTCTTAAGTCCCTGCTATCACATGACAGCACACTATCAGGAAAAAGGATTATCACCAAAGAAATTAAGTCAAAGTCTGTTTATAAACCAACCCCCCTGGGCTGGGGTTGAGGCTCATAGGTAGAGCGCTAGCTTACCATGCCTGAGGCACTAGATTTGATCCTCAGCACCACACAAAAATAAAATAAAGATATTTTGTCCACCTATAACTAAAAATAAATATATTTTTAAAGAAACCAACCTCCCTCTGCCTCCCAAATAATGGTACTAACTTGTGTTCTGATTTTTTTTGATACCTGTAAAAATTTTTATATAGGCCAGGCATAGTAGTACACACTTGTAATCCCAGCGGCTCAGGAGGCTGAAACAGTCTCAGCAATAAGGCCTTAAGCAATTCAGTGAGACCCTATCTCTAATAAAATATAAAAAAGGGCTAGGAATATGGCTTAGTGGAAAAGCAACACTGGGTTCAATCCCTGATACCAAAAAAAAAAAATGTTTTTTCTATATAAATATGACCACTTAAGTTTTCTAAAATAATATGGAGATATTTTCATATCGCTACATATGTGTTAGACAGTTTTTTGGTGCTATGACAAAATACCTAAGAAAAATAAAAGGAAAGATTTATGTAGGCTCATGGTTTCAAAGGTTTCAGTCTCTCCTCTGCTGGCTCCGGTATTTTTGGCCAGAGGTGAGGCGGAACACCCTGCCAGAGAAGGGCATGGCAGAGGACCTAAGGGCTGCTCATCTCATGGCAGCGCAGAAACCTAGGAAGGGTCCTGGGACAAAATACACCCTTCAAAGGCAGGTTCCCAGTGACCCACTTCCTCCAGCTGGGCCCTACCTCCTAACAGCCTAGTCAGCTGTGAACTCAGTAGATAATCCACTGACGGGTCAGAGCCCTCATGACCCAATCACTTCCAAAAGCCCGACCTCTGAACACTGCTGCATTGGAGAATGAACCTTTGGGAACATTCCAGATCCAAACCATAGTAACATGAGTTTAATTTAGCAATGGTGAAAAGAATTAAAATCCATCTAGTTTCCTCAGTAAAAGCAAAAACAAAGTGCACTATGAAACATCCTTAGGGTGTAGCTGTTGAGACATGCTAAACATGAAGAGATCATAATCACAGTGTTGAGTAGAGGTAATTGCAACACTATCCATAGAGCATGTTGGGATTTGTGCAAAACCCACTGACCCACAAAATGTATTTTGTAAATATGCAAATATGCATGTAGATATATAGGATAAACACCTGATAAAATGCGAAACAAACTGCAGCGTGATTTTCTGGGCTGGGAGTGACAAAAGGGCCTTACCCTTTTTGTAGTTATTTCTTTTTGTACAGTAGAATGTGTTCATACATTACATATGAAATAAAATTTTTATCTTAAAATCAATATCCTTATAATTGCTACTCAGTATTGCCTTGTACAGAGGTACCGTTACTCTTTCAGTCCTTAATGGACATTTTTTTTTCTCCATTTGCTTACAATTCTAAACAACACTGGGATGATTATGTTTATACATACACCATTGTGCATTTTGGTTTCTTTTTTTCCTTGGGATAAACGGGACTTAAGCAATCAAAGTTAAGCATATTTAAAACATCAGTAACTATTTCCAGTTCTCATTTTCCCTGAGAACTGGAAATCTTGGAATGAAGAATCAGCCCCAACACTTAGGCTCAGCGCCCCCAAACCAGAATTTCCCATTTACAAGGGGCCTTACACTTCTCAACGCACCTTCATATTGAGCTCACAGGGTTTTTGGATTCTCACAGGGTTTTTTTTTTAAGAGGTTAGGATTTGGCCATAGCATATTTAACCTATTTAAGGAAGTCCAAGAAGTTAGGTTGACTTGTGTAAAACAAGGTCAGAGACACCACCATGCTTGCCTTTTCCATCCCACCAGCTACTTTGAAGGACAGCTAAACACTCTCTTGGACTAGTCATATTCATTTATACTTAGTTTGGTTAGATCGGAAAACCTCAGTGAGACAGACGTGCATATTTTCCCATCATAAATTTTCTCTTTCATCCAGCAAACACTTATGGAGCCCTGGGCCCGTTCCATCCCCAGTGGAATTATCCTTAATACATAAAGATGAAACCGAATTTTTTATTTAAATAAAAATTTTTTATTTAAATGAGAAATTTTTCAATCAGCAGACAATAAAGGATTTTCTAAAGGTCAGAAGGCCTTTGACTCTGCATGTGAAGAAATTGATCTATCTTGTTCTTAAGTAAGTTAAGGACATATATCACAAGTGCTAGGACAATCACTAAAATCATTTAAAAAGAGTATATAGTTTCTGTGATGGTTTAAATGGTGTTCTACCCACCAAGGATGTTGAAATCCTAGTACGTGTCAGTGTCCGCATTATTTGGAAACAGGTTCTTTGCAAATGATTGAGTTAAGGTGGCATCATCAGAGTGGACCCTAATCCAAGTCGAATGTGTCCCTATAAAAATGGGAAATTTGGACACAGACATGCACAGAGGGCAGATATGAGGACACATGGATAATGCCATGTAAAAACAGGAGTGGAGTGATGCAGTTCAAATGAAGCAATGCTAAAGCCTGCTGGCGAACCATCACCACCAGAAGCCAGAAAATGGCAAGGGAGAGTGTGCTCACGGGTTCAAAGGGAGCCTGGCCCTCTAACATTTTGATTTTCTACTTCTAACTTCCATCACTGTGAGCCAATAAATTTTGGTTGTTTTAAGCATCCATTTTTCTAATTCTTTGTTATAGCAGCCTAAAAAACTAATACTACTTCAAATTAAGTGAGTGGAAAATGGAATAATAAAAAATAATCAGTCCATTCTGCAACCTCAAATGGTTCAGCAAAACCATATACATATATATGTGTGTGCAATATAAATAAAGTAAAATTTATTGACACAAGTTGAGAAGTACTGACTGTAGGTGGGGACATTATGGGTGTTCATTGTACTCTTTCAATTTTTTTTCTGTGGTTGAACGCTTCTGTACTAAAAGTATAAGGATAAATTTTTAAAATTCAAAGCAAAGAAGGGGAAAAATGAGAAAAAAATGGGTAGGTGAAGCAAGAGAAAGCACTTAATAAAATGATCGACTGAGACCAAAATATATCTAGTTAAACATTAAGAATAGGTAGACTAATTACTTCTCACTAAAGCTGCTATTTTAAAAAATAGGTAGGCCAAGCACAGGTGGCCCATGCCTGTAATCCCAGCAATTCTGGCTGCTGAGGTAGGAAGATTGAAAGCTCAAGGCTCGGCAACTTAACAAGACCCTGTCTCAAAATAAAAAATAAAAAGGTCTGGGGATGTAGCTCTGTGGTAGAGTGTTCCTAGATTCCATACCCAGTTAAGAAAAATAGGTGGACTAAATATTTTAGTCAAAATAAAAATGTTGTCAGACTGAATAATTATAAAAACTCTATTTGTTTATAAGAGATACCCCCAAACCAAAAAGGTTGACAAAGCATCATTATAGATTTGTTTGATCTGTTTCTGAGGTGTGGGATTGGTAAGAATATAACAAGAGTGAAAGAGGAATCAAGAGAAGGAGGCTAGCAGGGGTACTCCTGGAGTAACCAGGCCTGTAGGGACTTTGGTGGTGGCCTTCCCACACCTGGCTGTTGTCACTAGATGGAAGCGGGCCAGGAGAGCCATGCGTTGGTAGATGGGGGCCACAGCACAGTCTCCTAATCTGTTTCTGAATGTCATGAATTTCATATATGCAAACTTATAGGTTTTTTAACCTATTTTTTAAATCAACATACTACTTTGGAAATATCTCCATACTGTTGCCATGTGGAATTTTTTTTTCTCTTTTTATTACTGAATTCCCTCATGTGAATGTACCACAATTTGCTTAGTCATTCTCCAACTGATAGGACTTGAATTGTTTCTGATACCTGGATATTATGAATAAAGCACCTATAAACATTCTTATACAAGTACATTTGTGGAAAAAAAATTATTACTCTGGGATGCAAGGCTGGTTCAATATACTTCAGTATAAATGTAATTCAATAAATGTAATTCACCACATCAATAGACTTAAAGATAAGAACCATATGATCATCTCAATAGATGCAGAAAAAGCATTCGACAACATGCAGCATCCCTTTATGTTCAAAACACTAGAAAAACTAGGGATAACAGAAACTTACTTCAACATTGTAAAAGCTATTTATGCTAAGCCTCAGGCTAGCATCATTCTAAACGGAGAAAAATTGAAGGCATTCCCTCTAAAATCTGGAACAAGACAGGGATGCCCTTTCTCACTACTTCTATTCAACATATTTCTCAAAACACTGGCCAGAGCAATTAGACAGACAAAAGAAATTAAAAGCATAAAGATAGGAAAAGAAGAACTTAAATTAGCACTATGTGCGGATGACATGATTCTACACCTAGAAGACCCAAAAGGTTCTACCAAAAAACTTCTAGATCTAGAAGATGAATTCTGCAAAGTGGCAGGGTAGAAAATTAACTCGCATAAATCAAAGGCATTCCTGTATATCAGTGACAAATCCTCTGAAATGGAAATGAGGACAACCACCCCATTCACAATATCCTAAAAAAAAAAAAAAAAAAAAAAAAAAAAAAAACTTGGGAATCAACCTAACAAAAGAGGTGAAAGACTTATACAACAAAAACTACGGAACCCTAAATAGAGAAATAGAAGAAGACCTTAGAAGATAGAAAGGTATACTTGTTCATGGATAGGCAGAATTAATATCATTAAAATGGCCATTTTACCAAAAGTACTCTATAGGTTTAATGCAATGCCAATCAAAATCCCAACAGCACTCCTCGAAGAAATAGAAAAAACAATCATGAAATTCATCTGGAAAAATAAAAGACCCAGAATAGCTAAAGCAATTCTAAGCAGGAAGAGTGAAACAGGTGGTATAGTGATACCAGATTTTAAACTGTACTACAGAGCAATAGTAACAAAAACAGGATGGTACTGGTACCAAAACAAGCGGGTAGACCAATTTTACAGAATAGAGGACACAGAGACTAATCCACAAAATTACAACTATCTTATATTAGACTAAGGTGCTAAAAGCATACAATGGAGAAAGGATAGCATCTTCAACAAATGGTGCTGGGAGAACTGGAAATCCATATGCAACAAAATGAAATTGAATCCCTTTCTCTCACCATGCACAAAAGTTAACTCAAAATGGATCAAGGAGCTAGGAATCAAACCAGAGACTCTGCATCTAATAAAAGAAAAAGTTGGCCCTAATCTCCATCTCGTGGGGTAGGGCTCCAAATTCCTTAATAGGACACCTATAGCACAAGAGTTAAAATCAAGAATCAACAAATGTGATGTATTCAAACTAAAAAGTTTTTTCTCAGCAAGAGAAATAATATGTGAGGTAAACAGGGAGCCTACATCCTGGGAACAAATTTTTACCCCTCACAGTACAGATAGAGCTCTAATCTCCAGAGTATACAAAGAACTCAAAAAGTTAAACAACAAAAAAACAAATAACCTAATCAACAAATGGGCCAAGGATCTGAACAGACACTTCTCAGAGGAGGATATACAATCAATCAACAAGTACACAAAAAAATGCTCACCATCTCTAGCAATCAGAGAAATGCAAATTAAAACCACTCTAAGATACCATCTCACTTCAGTAAGAAAGGCAGCCATTATGAAGTCAAACAATAACAAGTGCTGGCAAGGATGTGGGGAAAAAGGTACACTTGTACATTGCTGGTGGGACTGCAAATTGGTGCAGCCAATTTAGAAAGCAATTTGGAGATTCCTTGGAAAGCTGGGAATGGAACCACCATTTGACCCAGCTATTCCCCTTCTTGGGCTATACCCAAAAGACCTAAAAAGAGCATACTACAGGGACACAGCTACATCAATGTTCATAGCAGCACAATTCACAATAGCTGGACTGTGGAACCAACCTAGATGCCCTTCAATAGATGAATGGATAAAAAAATGTGGCATTTATACACAATGGAATATTACTCAGAACTAAAAAATAGCAAGATCATGGCATTTGTAGGGAAATGGATGGCATTAGAGCAGATTATGCTAAGTGAAGTTAGCCAATCCCTAAAAAACAAATGCCGAATATCTTCTCTGATACAAGGTGGTGACTCAAAACAGAGTAGGGGGGAAGAGCATGAGAAGAAGATTACCACTAAACAGGGAAGAGAGGTGGGAGGGAATGGGAGGGAGAAGGGGAATTGCACGGAAGATGGAAGGAGACCCTCATCGTTATTCAAAATACATATATGATGGTGTGAGGGGGAAGAAAAAAAAGAGAGAGAAATGTGTCATAGTAGATTGGGTAGAGAGAAGTGATGGGAGGGGAGGGGAGGGGAGGGGGGATAGGAAGGGTAGCAGAATACAACAGACACTAGTATTGCTGTATGTGTATACGTGGCTGTATAACCAATGTGATCCAGCAATCTGTACACATGGAAAAATGAGAATTCATACACCATTTGAATCAAATGTATGATATGTTAAGATCATTGTATTTTCTTGAGCAACTAATAAAAAAATTTATTACTCTTGGATATATATCTAGAAGTGAAATTGCCGGATCATAAGGTAAATGCATGCTTATCTTTCCAACTACTACACAGTTTTACAAAGTGACTATACCATTTCATGCATGCACATACTTTCAGAATACAAATCTTTTTTATGTGTGTATTCAACATAAAAGTTGATAATCACAGGATGAATAGTCCAATAAAAATAGGCAACATGTTTGAATGGCAGTTTCACATACAAGAACATCCAAATGGCTCAACATTAGTCATCAGAAAATATCTATTGGGGACTGGGGTTGTGGCTCAGTGGTAGAGCACTTGCCTAGCATATGTGAAACACTGGGTTAGATTCTCAGCTCCACATATTAATAAACAAAATAAAGGTCCATTGACAACTAAAAAATATTTAAAAAGAAAATGCCTGTTGAACTGGGGATGTAGCTCAATGGTAAAGTGCCTGCCTAACATGGAGAATTATGCTAATAGAGTTTTAAAACTTTTATTTGTTTGCTTTTTATGTTTTTATTAGTGCATCATAGTTATACATAATAGTGGGGTTTATTTTGATGTATTTCTAAATGCATCTAACATAATTTACTCCTTTTCAATCTCTAGTACTTCACCTTTCCCTTCCCTCCCCCAATCCTCTTCTTCTACTGGTTTCCTTATAATTGTTTGTTTGTTTATTTATTTATTTATTTATTAGTTGTAGTTGGACACAATACCTTTATTTTATTTATTTATTTTTATGTGGTGCTGAGAATCGAACCCAGGGCCTCGCATGTGCTAGGTGAGTGCTCTACCACTGAGCCATAACCCCAGCCTCTGTTTATTTGTTTTTAATTGGTGCATTAACATTATACATAAATTGAGAAAACATTCAACCCTTGACTTCCTATTTTTGTGTTACCCTGTTTTACTTGGCCACTGGCCTGGAAGAAATCAGCACGCCAGGTGCTGGACACCCCTTACTAGTTTTTCACAAACATGTATCCAGTGTAGAGGTTTGTAGAAATATGTAAACAAGGCCTCTGGCAGTGATCTGGGCTTCACAGAGATGTCTACATTTTTAAGATAAGAGAAATTACCAATTAGGCTCCATGGCTGGCAGAGGGGGGAAAGAAAGGGGAGAAGAAGCTCTCCTTAGGAGCTGTCCTCAAGGGTTAACTTGCCCAGAACAGTGAAAGAAAAAAAGCTGCCTTTATGTGAACTTCTACAGACTGTGAACTTCCGAGCCCCTCCTCTGACAACTGGGTATAAACTATCTGAACTCAGGGTTCAAGGGATTGATTGATGACAGCAAAAGCTGTGCCCTCTGAACCTGGCTGCAGCCAAATAAAACTGTTATCTTCAGTGCCTTGCCTTTTCTGCCCCTACAACAGTGTAAACTGTTGAAGGTGTTTGTAGAAGACATTGTGGGTAACCTCCTGTACTCCTCACTTTTACCCCTTCAGTGCCCTCAATCCCACCGCCAACTGCACCTATCTGTAGTTCTTTGCCTAAGGGCTTCCTTTTGTTGTTTTCCACTCTGGGGGCATTTGGATGAGCCAGCTCTAACCAGTGACTGGTTAGACTTGGTCTGAATCTCCCAGCTTCCTCACATCCTGGGTATGACAACTCTGAGGTGTGTGGTTCACACTGGCTCCCAGAGTCTCTCCAGGAGAGAAGCTCCAGAGTTCAGCCTAGTAACACTTCCCTGTATTGTGATACAGCAAAAGGGAACCTTAGCAGTTTCAGAGCTGACAGGCTGTGATTTTGCACACAGCAGCTCTGCATACTGACATTGCAGTGACTGTTAAAGATAACTGCAGCAGCAGAAGCAGGAAACAAAGCAATGGGAACAGAACAATGCCCCTTTAGGCTTTATGCAGTACAAGTCCCTAAGCTGTAAGAACTAAGAGTTCCTAAGTTGTCACAAGCTTTTACCCATATAAGGAACGTAGACTGCACCCTCCAATAGAATTTTACCAACTTTCTTGCCTTGTTGTACCCAAAACTTGCTCATGTATAAAAGTTAAAGCCCTGCTGTGCTTGGAGCTCAGACTTTGGGAATTATCCTTCTGGGACGGTGCCAGTAATAAAGTGTTGCTTCCAGATCTAGTGTCCTGACCCTCATTTATCACTACAGTATTGGTCACCTTTCCTTCCTAATTTCTTTTCCCAATTCCCTACCAGTGTTTTCCCTTACTACCCAGGTAAAATTCTCCTGCTCAGACCAGGTCTGTTTCTGAGAGGTAGACAAAGATGTCTGATGGAACAGGTTTTGCCTTAGTTCAAAACCACGGATCTACAATACAAAGGCAACAAAAGGACCATAAGAATAAAGAGTCGGAAAGAAAAGAGAAAAACTTCCTTTTGATATGAACTATTATGTAGAAAACCCCAAAGATACATTATTCAAATTAATAAGAGAGTTTATCAAGACAGCTAGCTGAAAAATCAATTATATTTATATTTACCAGCAATGAATGGTTAGAAAATGACATTTTAAAAAGGTTTGCTTCTACCAAGCATAAAAATTAATTATCTGTGAATAAATATAAAAGATATGCAAGATCTCTACAGAGAATATTAGGTCCAAGTAATTTAAAAGGTAAGTTTTCTTCATGGATGTCAAACTCATAAAAATATTAATTATCTTCCAAATTGATATATAGATTCAATTCAATCCTAATAAAAATGTCAATGTTTAATATATGCATATATACATACGATATAGAAATGTTCAAGATGCTTTGAATAAGTCAACTGTCCAGTCTTCTCTCAACGCTTATTGCTAAGCTATAGTAATCAAGACAGTGTAGTATTGGTTTAAAGATATAACCTGACCAATAGAACAGAATAGAGACACATGAATAGCTGACACTTGATTTATGAGAAAGTGGCAATTCAGATAGTTTTTTTAATAAAATGGCTATGAAAATCGGATATCTCTACCACGCGGCCTGCGCAGTGGTTTCATTAATGAGGTTCTAGGCATAAAGTTAGTTAGACGAGATCGAAATAAAAACACAAGACTCAATTACCTTAATTCTATTGCTAGGTCCGAGACGGCTCCCCTCTCTGGTTCGCTCCTCTAGCCGCCCAGCAGGGCAGCAAGGATTACTCAGGGCTAGCAGGAGAGAGAGCGAGCACGCCGGGGAGTAGCCTTTTATTAGGGAACCAGAGATTCAGGGGAGAATTCCATCCAATGAAGGTTGAGGGGGGGCTGCACTCCAAGGTCAGGGTCAGCGATTGGGTCCCCGGGGTCAGTGGTCAGGCACACCCCCACACGGATGGGCTCTCTCATCAGGAGAGGGACGGGAAAAACTTCGACATGTGCCAAAGTGCCTCAGACCCTCAACGGGAGGCACCCGATCACGTGTGAGAATGGCTCCCCACAGATATCTATATAGAAAATGAAACTGACTTAGTGTAGTAGCTCATGCCTATAATCTCAGGGAATTAGGAGACAGAGGCAGGAGAATCCCAAGTTCTAGGCCAATCTAGGAAATTTAGTAAGAATCTGTCTCAAAATAAAAAATAAAAAGACTAGAGATATAGCTCAGTGGTAGAGTGTGGCCTTAGGTTCAGTCCCCCAACACCTCAAAAAAAATTTATTGGGCTGGGGATATAATTCACTCGGTACAGTGCTTGCCCAAGGCCCTGGGTTCAATCCCCAGCACCAAAAAAAAAAAAAAATTATTAACCATAATAAGACACCATTAAATACTCATCATAATAGGTAACAATTTTAAATCTGATCATACCAACTGTTGTGAGGATGTGAGAAAATAGGGACTCTTATACGTGAGAGAAAGTGTAGGTTGGCAAGAACTGGGGACATGAGTTTGGCATTATACCCATTTACCCAGGCATTCTGCTCTAGGTATACACCCTCTATAAATGCATTTGCATGTGCACCCAGAAATATGTGCAAAAAAAATGTTCATAACATCACTGTTTTTAACAGTTCCAAACTGGAAACAACCCAAATGTCCATAAATACCACAGTGGACACCAGTAGAGACACCAGTTTTGTGGGGCCTGACACACAACTTGGTGGAACCCTCTTTAAGTAGAAGAATAATAAACAATAAATACAAAATTTAGTATGAAAGCAAATATTTGATTAAAATGAGACGAAGTATTTAAGGAAGGAGTAACACCCATTCTTCACAAACCCTTCAAAAAAGCGAAAGAGGATGGAACACTTCCCAGCTTATTCCATGAAACCAATATTATCTTAATACCACAAAGATGTCTTTGTCTGAACAAAGACATCTCAAGAAAAGAAAAATGAAGGAATTCATTACTGATGAATATCAACTCCAAAATTC
The DNA here is from genome assembly GCF_045843805.1 of Urocitellus parryii. Classification (NCBI taxonomy): domain Eukaryota; kingdom Metazoa; phylum Chordata; class Mammalia; order Rodentia; family Sciuridae; genus Urocitellus; species Urocitellus parryii. The sequence goes on along the minus strand of NC_135531.1, from coordinate 266,348,121 downwards.
TCAACAAAAATGAATCCAGCCACAGTAAAAAGGATTATACACCCTGACAAAGTGGGATTTGTCCCAGGAATGCAATGTTGGTTCAACATACAAAAATCAATCAGTATAATATATCATCAGTATAATAACCAAGAGTGGTGGCATATACCTATAATTCCAGCATCTCTGGAGGCTGAGGCAGGATGACCACAAGCCCAAGGCCAGCCTCAACAACTTAGGCCCTAAGCAACTTAGAGAGACCCTGTCTCAAAACAAGAAATAAAAAGGTCCTGGGTGTAGCTCAGTGGTTAAGATCCCTGAGTTCAATCCCCAGCACCAATATATAGATATAAGCATATATACAATATACCATGTGAATAGAATAAAGGACACAACCACATGATCATCCTAATAGACACAGAAAAACACTTGACTCAATCCAATATCTTTTCATGATAAAAATATTCAACAGTCAGAAATAGAGGGGAACTTCCTCAGCCCGAGAAAGGGCATCCATGAAAAACATACAACTAACATACTACTTAATGTGAAAGATTGAAAGTGTTACCTCTAAGATCAGAAACAAGATAAGGATGGTACCTGCTCTTGCTACTTCTTCCAACATTATACTGGAAGTTCTATCCAGGGCAATCAGGCAAGAAAAAGGCATAACCGAATGAAAAACTATATCCTAACAAGTTACTTTTGCAAATCCTACAATTTTTTTAATCACATAAATATATTGCTGGGGTTTGTCTCAGAGCCTTCGAAGGGATCTGTGAAAATGAGGACCCTTACCAGAACAGGTGAGTCTATGTCTGCAGAGAGCAGACTAGTAGTTGCCTAGGGCTGGTAGGAGAATTGGAGGTGTGGGAGCTTGATGGCCAAAAATATAAGGTTTCTTTGTGGGGGTAATAAAGATATCCTAGGGGTTAGGGGTTTAGCTGAGTGGTAGAGCACTTGTGTAGCACACACAAGGCCTTGGGTTCAATCCCCAGCAGATAAAACACACACACACACACACACACACACACACACACAAATGCAAATGTTTTGAAGTTTAAGGGGAAAAAAAGGACCTCTAAAGTTGAAGTTTTATTAGTTTCTCAGTACACCCAACTCTGAATTGCAATCTGATTATATAAGACTATACAACAATTAAAATGAATGAAATATATTTGACATTGTGGGTGAGTCTTTAAAATATAATGTAGAATGAAATATGTCTGCAGAAAATAATGCAGAACTGTGTGCACTGGGTTGAATAGTGTCCACCTGAAACATTAGAATGTGTCCTATTCTGGAAACAGTGTCTTTGCTGATGTAATTAGTAAGGGATCTTGAGATGAAACCATCCTGGATTTAGGGATGACTAGTATCTTTATAAAGGAACAGAGAGGGAGATTTGAACACCCAGAGACAGGGAAGAAGGACATGTGGGAATGGAGGCAGAGGGCGGGGTGAAGCTGCCACAAGCCAAGGAATGCCAAGAGGCACCAGAAGCTGGGAGAGGCAAGAAAGGATCCTCCCTAGAGCCTTCAGAGGGGGCTTGGCTCTGCTGACACCCTGACTTCAGACTTCTGCCCTCCAGAATCATGGCAATACAAATGCTACTGTCTTAAGTCACCAAGCTTGAAATAATTTATTGTGACAACCCTAGAAAACAAATACACTATAATTACACTTCTATATACTGCACTCTAGAAATGTGTACTTATGTTTCAAAACAAGATAAGGAAGAATGTTATGACCATGAAATCAGGACAGTGATTAGTTCTGGGAGACAGGCATGGAAGGGAATAGCTTGGAAGGAACAGGAGGCATTTCCAGAATATTAGTGGGATTAGATTGCCTCGTATAAGGGAGGAAAAATATCTTTTCCTTCACTCTCATCTTAGGTTCATTACCTGGAACTCCTGTTACAAAAGACAGATTAACAAGAAAAAGTATACTAATGTATTTAATGTGAGTTTTATGTGACACAGGAAATGAAATGAAAACTTGAAGAAGCAGTTAAACTTGAGGGTTTTAATAGTAGTTTCAATGAACAGGGAGAGCTGTGAAAAGCTATGTTGGGGACATAAAGAGCAGGAACCAAGGGTAATAAGCTGAGGGAATTTAGCAAAGCCTGTTTATTCAGATTCTTCTTGCTGGGTCTTTGGAGATAAGAAAGCTCCTTTCCTCCAGGCACAGGGAGAACACCTTGCACATGAGGGCCTAATCACCTCCTTGAGAGAAGAGAGATACCAGAGAGACCACCCCCACCTGCTGTTCCCCAGATTCCTTCAGCTTAAAGCATGCAGGGAGCCAGAGTGTGGGGTATTGTGTCCTGAAGAGTATGACATGGAGAGTATGATGTGGGTGCTCACACTCTAATAATCTGTTGAGCTATAATTTTATATTTCATCCACTTTTGTTCATCTGCATTACTTTTCACAGAGTTTTAAAAAAAAAGTTAAGAGAAAATCAGATAGGCCTCTAAACAAAAGCTGGCATCAAAAACATTTTAAACAGAAAGATAGGGCAGGGAGCAGCTTCTGAGATGATTGAATTAGTTTAAAAAAAAAAAAAAGGCCTCTTCCTGCTCAATAAGGCCCAGAGGCCTGGGATCAGCCCTAGGCAGAGAAGAAAGGAGGTCAATAGGGCTCTCTAGCTCTTCCCTTTCCCTGGCCTATCTCCCCTTCTCTCCCCCAGGCCTGCCTCCAGGGGCTGCTGCTCTCTAGGAACTCTCAACCTGTACAGAGGTGGAGACTCCTCTACTCCCTCATTGCTCACTCCCAAGAAGAATTGAAAAGTTCAAATAAAAATTAACAACAACAAAAGCCTTAATAAAGAAGAGCCAAATGCAGGTCCATTTACCCTGGAGGCAAAGGAGAGTTTGTCCCAGGCTCTGGGTCCAACCCATCCACATGCTACTCCAGGAACCAAGGGATTCTCTGGGTCTCTCCATTCCTGGCTTCAGGCTTTCCTCCACATAAGTAGGTAACATTTCTAAGCTTGTTGTGTACCAGCACACTTTCATACACATGAATGCAACATGCACAAGCTCATGCACACACATCCATAAACATGCATGTTCATACCACACATACTCATAGGCATGTATACATACATGCCCACGTACACTTTTAATGCTTGCAAACAAAAAAAAAATCACATACACATACCCACATATACAGCTGCATATGCATATTAACTTATCATGTACATACTGCAAATACACCTATATAAACACAGGCATATAGACATATAAATTCATATGCACATATTCATGGTCTAATTGACTAATAGAACATGGCAGAAAGGGTGGCATGTGACTTCCATGACTGGGTTATTTAAAAAACCATGTGGTTTCTGCCTTGTTCTCTTTCTCTCTGGGGTTACTCACTCTGGAGGAAACCGGCTATCATGAGGACACTTGATCAGCCATATGGGAAGATGTGACAAGGAACAAGGAACTGAGATTGAGAAACTGATGTGACTCCATTTTTGAGAAACCAGCTTCTACCTCAAGTCCTGTCTGAAAGGAGGGGGCGTGACCCTTGTCCTTGGAAAAACCCACAGAGCGCTCCTAGGTCACCCCCACCAGAGACAGGGAAAATACCTGAAATGCCAGGTGACCCTCCCAGTAGTTTTGGTGATTGATAACAGGATTAGGCAACCCTGCAGTTTAACATATACATTCTTGCAACCCCTTGCAGCCTAAACCAATCAGTTCAAACATATCCACCACTTGAACTAACCAATCACCCCTACCCGACTTGTTCCTGCCAACGAATGTGCTAATCAATGTTAAGAGTTGTTATTTGATTTTCCCACGGTATAAAATGATTTGCTATGTGATGTTGTGATGCATAGAGTATCCCCCAAAACCTATAAAATCTCACTGAACAAAGGACAGGGACTCACTCCTCAGGACCGCTGTGTAGGAAATGGTTGTGAGTCCAGGCTCGAGCTTGCAATAAAGACTGTTGTGTGATTGCATTGGATTCAGCTCCTGGAGGTCTATTGGGGTCCCACGAATCTGGCATTACAAGACCTCCTACCAAAAGCTAGCACCAACTTATCAGGAGGGTAAGGTAAGCCATTTTGGAAGGAGATCCCACAGCCCCAGTTGAGCCTTCAGATCATTGTGGCTTCTGTCCACATCTTGACTGCATTCCAGTAGAACTTCAGCCAGAAGCACCCAGCTAAGCTAATCCTAGATTCCTGACCCTCAGAAACTATAAGATGATAAATGTTTGTTATTCTTAAGCTGCTAAATTGGGGGAATTTGTTACACAGCAATAGAGCAGTAGAAAATGAATACAAATATATTGCATATACTCAGACACACAGACACACATACCATATCCATATACTCAAATACATCCCCCACATACACACAAGTCTACAGCTACACACACATGCATATAAACATACACAAATATACTTGCTTGCAATACACATTGATACGCAGGCATACATGTGCACACACATGCACGAGCCCTGAGAATCCACCCCCAAAGAGTCCCGAGACTCTTCCACATCCAGGTACCCCCTTGAGCTTCCCTCAGAGTCTTATACATCTCTGGGGAGATGTTTTCCAGGAGATTCCTGCCAGGGTGATTATGTCCCTGAGGGAAGATTTGCTTCCGAACAGAAGGCCGTGGCCTGGGTCTTGTAGACTCAACACCATGAAACCAACTCCCACTGGGCATCCAAGAAGAAGCACCAGAATGACAGTCCACCCTGGCCTCAGTGTCTCCCAGCCAAGATGACCCACAGACAGAAAGAAAGCTCTACAGGAACCTGTGAGGCCAAGGCTTTGGTGGGTCAGACTCAAGGTGTGCCCTTCCCCATCAGGGTAAGCACCTCTGTTCTCTGGGGGTAGCTGGGCTGTCTCACCCCTTCTCCTTGCTGAGCTGTGGAGCAGGACTCCTGGGTTCTGCTCCTGATTCTCCACCAGGGCTCTTGCCCCTCTGGGTTTCACACATGCGTGGGACATGATGGAGGTGTTTGAATCCCTAGGACACTGAAGCTGAAGCGAAGCAGAATTTGACTCACAAGGTGTTTGAACAACACAAGGCTATTTTCACGTCCATCATTTCAGTTCATGTGCCCAGTCACTTAATAAGGTGCCCACTTAAGGGATGAGAGAACAGAGGTAGAGATATCTGGAAGCCATCTCAGGACCCAAGTCTGATTCATTTATTCAACAAATATTTACTGAGCCAGATAATGAGGGTGTGATGATAAAGTGAACACATGTCCCCATGGAACTTCCACGTGAGAGGGAAGACACAAACAAGTAAACAAGGGAATAAGTCAGTGTAAACACTAAGAGTCAGGAAGGCATTGACATGATAATGATTCATAGGGACAAGAAACTATCTGAGGAAGTAGAATTTTAATATAACAAACTGATATAGAGTGGTGGAGAGAAGAAGGGGGAAAGATCTTCAGAAGAGCTCAGGTGTTCAAAGAATGGAAAGAAGGCTGGAACATGGAGAAGAAGACAGAGAGGACATGAGTTTGGAGAGGGAAGCAAGGCTAGACTGTGCTTGGATTTGTAGGTAGAGGTCCAAGATTTAGTGATAATTCAGAAGTGTTAAGAAAATCCACAGCAGAGTGTAAAGCAAAGAAGTAACACGCTTTAATTGATATTCCAGGAAGCATTGCCTGGTGCTTGATAGATTATAGTGAGGCAAGAGTCACACAACAAATATTCAACAAGTATTTGTGGAGCACCTACAGTATGCCAGACATGATTCTAGGCTCCTAGATGATCCCCCCAAGCTTCTAGTGATTCCATAACTGTAAAGATGCCATCATAGTAACAGGTGGAAGATGGTGGCTTGTACAAAGGTGGTGGTACTTGGTCTGAAAAATATGGACTGATAGGAGAAAATTTTAGCAGGAAAAATCATTACAACTTGCAGGAAGTACCAATGACAGAAAAGGTAAGTTAACAAGAACTGTAAAAGCTAATAACACACACCAAGGGTCCATCACCTGCCATTTAATCATATATTTAAATGCTTCACAGTTTTGAATTTATTAATCCTAAGAACTCCTGGCATTAGACACCCAGACTCCTTAATACTATCAGCCCCAGCTTACAGATGAGGAAACTGGGGCACAGAGAAGCTAAAAAGCTGCCTTCAGGTTGGTGGATATGACCCCGGGGCAATCTCAGCTTAGCACAACACCTTAACAAGTAAGGGACTCAAGACTGACTCCCAGGTGCCATTTGGCAATATGCAGTTCTTGACTGTATCAAGCCCCCTTCCCCTTCTTTAATCCTTGTGATAAGAAGAGGGTGTGGTAGAGGTAAGGCATGTGGATGTAGTGGAGCCTTGTCCGCTTGGGATTCTAGAGAGGAGTCCACTATTTTCAGGAGACAGGCCACTCTTAAAAGCAGTACTCTGACCCCAAGACAGGGAAGAACCAAAGTTGGGACCTTGTCACCGTCAACCTAGAGACTGTATCACCCCCTCTCTGAGTTCCAGCCAGGCAGGTGCAGTGGCCACAGTGAGTTGGGGGCCTCAGAGATGCGTCTGAGTCTTTGTTTTTCCACTGAGACAAATTCCCACGATGAGGAGGAGACCTGGGAGAAGGAGCAACGGCATCTTGAGAGGCGTGGTGGTGGGGCAGTGGGTGCCCGAGGCTTGGAAACTCTGGAAAAAGTGTGCGGTAGGGAGAGAAAGTTAGAGGGCGTCTTGGAGGCAGAGGTTAAAACAGAAGAGGGGGTGGGAGGCAAGTGAAGCCAGTTTAAGTGAAGATTAGAGGTTCGGCAGCAGGAATGGAGGGGAACTTCAGAGGAGACCAAGGGACCTGGAGCCCAGCCCTGGGGCCTTGGGAGAAGCAGACATGCTGGGAAGCCGCGACCAAGGCAGACAGAGCCAAGCCAGCCAATGTCCAGTTCTGACCTCGGGATGAGTCCTGACTGGGCCCAGGGCTTCCTCTTCGGCCTGGGAGCTGCACCTACTTGAGAGAGGGGCCAGGGGAATAGCAGTACAGGATGAGGCCAGAGTTCTAGACCTCACAATACCCACCATCCCAGGAAAGACACAGGGACATCACACCGGTTCAGAGGTCTGGGCCCTTTCACCTTCTTCTGTCTCACCTGGCTTTGAAGTCAACTCCAGACCAAGCCCCCTCCATCCTGCCCTGGGTCTCAGCACTGGTGACAGCAGGGGTGGTGCCCTTGAGCGTTCAGTCCAGGGACCATTGTCTCAGATTCTACTCACTCCCAAAGCTCTGTCTCCTACAGTAGGGTGCTGGGGTGGTGCTCTCTCATTTCTCTTTTTGTTTTTAATTGTCTTTATTTTTTACAATTAATTTTCATTCATGTGAAGAGACACTGATTTTCCATTTATGTGTGGCAGTTTATTGCGGTACTGTGGATTGAACCCAGGCCCTTGTGCATGCTAGGCAAGTGTTCTACCACTGAGCTACATCCTCAGCCCTAAAAATAATTTTACTTTATATTACTTAGAGAGTAAATCAATAACAGCACAATGGCACAGGAAAAGCCAAAAAATCCTGTGGGCTGCCTGAAATTTGGGAAAAACTGTGAAGCTATAATGCTTGCGTTTATTTAAATAAAGTTATTAGTGATTTTTAAATAACACATTATTGAGGTATAATTCATATATCAAATTGTTGTTACCATGCAGGAGCAAGAGGCTAGTTCATGTTCCACATATAGGAGTCAAATTGGCGGGAAAATAGGTTTATTCAAAGCCAAGTTTGAAGGAAGATAGAGGAGACTTTCCGCCCCCCTCTCAAATCATCTTCAGAGGACAAGGAAAACTTGAGTTTAAGGCCTGTTTGAAGAAGGAGGCATTGAAGAGAGGGGGCTGGTGTTGGCTGAATGAGGATTGACAGGGTTCCACTGAGTGCAGACCCTGGTGAAGAACCTTCTGGAAGAGTGGGATCAGACCCAGCCTAGCTTTGCTGCTACCCAGGTGTAACCTTAAACACATTTTTTAAGCTCTTCAAATTCTTCTCTGTATGGGTGAAATAGACGTGGTAATAATGCCCACTCTCCCCAGCTGCAAGGAGGATTAAAGACAATGTAGGAAAATGCCTGTCCGTAATTCCAGACTGAAGGTAACTTCTTCATTTTCCCACTGGAGGGCGTCCCCACTTTCTCTGTCTCTCACAGTCACCCTTTCATAGATTTCAGCAATTGTGGCGGCTTGCAGGCACTGGAGGCCCCCAGTGGCCTCTTGTTCTCTAAGAGCAAGCATAGGCACAGCCCTCAGAAAGAAATCTAATTCAGAGATTTCCAGTGTCTGAAAATACTAACGTGTTCTGTTTTGCTAACAGAATCTTAAGTAGAACACAACCCTAATCTCCACCTCACTCATGCTTACATATAGATGCACACACATAATATATGCATATGTGTGTTTTTATATACAGTCAGTCCTCCATGTCTGCAGGGTCTGTATCTGTGGATTCCACTAACTGCAGATGGAACATAGGCCTACAATGGATTCTTTTATACAGAACATGTACTTTTTTTTCTTGCCATTATTCCCTAAATGGTATAATATAACATCTATTTACATAGTACTTATACTGTATTAGATATTATATGTACTCTAGAGATGATTTAAAGTAAATAAAATCTATGCTATGCTAGATAAAGAACTTAAACTTCCCTAGATTTTGGTATCTGTGGACAGGCCCTTCCACTCTGTCCCTTGAGGGTCTTGAGGGGTGAACTGAATCTATCTATATCTATCTATCTATCTATCTATCTATCTATCTATCTATCTATCATCTATTCCTATCCATATACATATCTGTATCTATACTTGGAGAAAGAAAGAGTCACTCTCCTTAAATGACGCTCAGAGTCCCTCACAGTCAGCTGCACTTTGCTTGTCTCCATGGACATGAGTAAGTCACCTGGGCAAGGCTCTCAGGCATCTCCTTGGGACCTCTGAGCCTTTTGGAGCCCAGATTAAAAACTGCCTCCCTGGTACCCCCAGCCATCTTTATCGATGGAAAATGAGGTTAAGTGTGGAGCCAGGATGGACTCTGGTCCCCTGACTCTCAGACTTTCCTCGCCACAGCCTACCCTCCTCTCAGGACCCCAAGAGAGGCCAGACTGGTTTGCACAGTAGACCCTTCTGCTCTAAGGAATGTCTGAGGAGTTAACATTTGAACTTAGACTTATATGACTAGAAGGCAGCCAAAGGAAGACCTGGAGCAAGAGTCCCAGGGCAAAGAGACTGTTTTTTTTTTTTTTTTTCCAAGTACTGGGAATCAAATCCAGGGTCTCACACATGCGAGTCAAGTGTTCTAGCACCGAGCTATATCCCCACCCCTTTTTAAAAAATTTTTGTTTTATTTTGAGATAGGGTCTCGCTCAATTGCCAAGGTTGGCTTTGACCTTGTCATCGTCCAGCCTGAGACTCCTGCGTCACTTACATTTCAGGTAAGCACAATTCAATACAATTGCTATCAGGTGAGATTCCAGGCACATTCCAGGAACAAACAGCATAGGCCCATGGTAGGAGATGGGCTTGGAGGAAAAGGTCCAGGGCTACTCAGGGCTTATGGCTCATGCACAGGAGGTTGGATTTTATTTAAAGTACACAGGGAAATCCCTTGGAAATTTTTAAGGATGGGAGCCAAACAACAGAATAAACATTTTATAAAGATACACTGATGCTGCCAGAAAATGGATTATGAAGTGGACAAGATGGAAATAAGAAACATCTGGGCTATTAAGTTGTCCAGGTGGGACCTGGATCTTGGACTGAGATGATGGCAGCATAACAGGGAAAGCTCCTATCTGGACTCTGCCTAGTGCAACCTGCTCCTTGGAGGTGCTCAGCCTCTTAGCCATTTCAGAGAAACTGGTCCCCATCCCTGTCACCATGGCAGCAGGGCTTCTTAGCTTAGATTGGTTGCTGAGCCACATCATTAGCTCTGTGACTGACCCATGATGGGAACTGGTTGCCATGGTTTTGTCAAATATGCAAACTAGGAACTGCCATTCTTCTCTAGGCTCAGGGGACCTGATCAGTCCCTAAGGCATCTAATGGAAAAATCCTGGGGAGGAGGTGGAATTAGAGACAGCGGATTAGGGAAGGGCCTGAGTCACTTGTTTCTGGAGTTATTCAGATCAAGACTGCTATTGAAATTTGTTCTGTATTTGGTGAGGGAGACCAAAGAGAAGGAGTAGTAACCCCTGCATCGGTATATTAATTGAAAACCCCTTTTTTCTTCCCATCTTAGGATTTCTTTGCTACCACACCTCTGAGTCACAACTTCATTGCTATTTAAAACTGAATTGGAAGGTTCCCATACCTCATACTTTCCCTGATGTTCTTGAGGAAGGCAATCGCAGGTCAACCTGAGTATGGATTATTGAAGTTGGTTTTCAAGCCAACTCTTTTCACAGATTTGTCTGGAGGAAGGATGGGTAGGCTTTGGGTGACCATAGCCTCCAAAGCAAGAGGGGCAGGTGCAAAACATAGGAAAGATGGGAATGAGGTACAAAGAGCACAGTCTCTGATTGCCTAAATCCCTGGTTTCAGATGCCTTTCTCCTTCCTCTGGTCATTTCTAATGCAGGTGAATAGTACAATGGATTCACATCTGGAATGACAGCCAGACCACTACCTTCTTCAAATGCATCTTAACTGCTCTTCATTCCCCTTGTGGAAGAAAATCCTTTCGTCCAGACCCCAAGTCAGGCAGGCCAGGACCCTGCTCTGCCCCTTCCAACGTCCTTGGTACCCACTCAGCTCTAGGATCCCCTACAGGGCGGTCATACCAGCCTCAATCCAAGAATCCACAGAGAATTCTGCAACCACAAGTTATGCACATTTAATATTTGGTACCTTGATCAATTGTCTCTGGGAAAGAAGAGTACACTGAGGAACGAGAGACCAGTGCTCAGTCCAGCCAAACTCCAGCATGTTCCCTGCTTCTGAATTTCTCAAAGCATGGTCGTACTCAGCTCATCTGATCCTAACTAAAGGAAACACATGGGTGTTTCCAGTCCACCCACTTATAGAATGTGGGGAAATTAAGAGACACTCTTTTGGTATACAAATACTGCCAATACATGTCCTCTCCCCTGCATTCTTACTAGTAAGGACATAGCTAAACATAATGTTCAATGAGTCATATTTATTCATACCTTGTTCTCATCAACGATTTGGACCCTGACTGCGTACCCTTTTCCCATGATATAGATTCTCTTTTATTCAGCATATCTGTACTTCATTGTACTTGGACATTACAATACATGGTTCCTGCCTCAAGGTAAGTGAAGACCAGTTAGGGAAGAATGACACACATCCAGCACATCATGCAATAGACATTGAACACCTGTGCAGCAGGCCACACAGATGCCCTACCTCATATCCTGTAGCCCAACAAAAAGTTGGTACATGCTGAACACCTCCTACCTCAAGCCCTGGGAAGGCCAGGAGAATCCATATAACTGGGCATCAAATGGTCCTCAAATATCTGGTATTTCACAGCACCAGAGGCAACACCTAACATGTTAGATTGACAGCCAGAGTCTCACTGAGGTTTCTTCTTCCTGCCCAGGAGGGTTTAAGCCACCCTAAAATTTAAAATCTCAAATAATTAGTGAATAACAAAACACAAATACTCAAAAATATATTTACAAAAGGCAAAGCTCCTGATAGATCTAGTCCACATGGGTTCTAGAACTAGACAAAGACAAAATGGCTCCAGTAGTTTATTTGAAGGGGTACTTCAAAGTCAGGGATAAAGTTTCAAGGGCAGAGTCTTGCTTGGTGATGTCTTACAGTCAGCAGGTTGATTGACATCTTGGCAGGTGACACCCATCTTAGGTGCTATGTAGGCTGTGGCAGAGTGGGATAGAGATTCACATTATCCCTGGGCAAATAACCAGAGGAAAGGTCCATTGGTCATTCCCAGATACCAGATGTCTCTATCCATGAGGCTTCCATGCACGGTGACCCACATGCAACCCATGGACAACTCCTGACAGTTAAGGACTAAGTTAGTGGATAAATATCCTTCTCTTGGTGAGATAAGGCAAGTTTTACATGGATCCTCAAAGGTCCCAGCAAGATTGATTCCCAATGACCCACAGCAGTGACCTGCTCACCAACATTCTGCTTATTGGCTTTTCTCTCACTGTCCCCTCCCTCCACTTGTACTTTCAAGGACAATCTGACACCTAGACCACCTGTACTGAATCCTCGCCTCAAGTTTCCTCTTAGATAAATCCAAATGAAAACAAATGGTTTTCTATACTATTATGGTTTGGATGTGAGGTATCCCCCAAAAGCTCACATATGGGATAGTGCATGAAGGCTTAGAGGAGAAATGATTAGGTTGTAAGAACCTTAATCCAATCAGTGAATCAATCCCCTGGTAGGGATTAACTGAGTAGTAACTGAAGGCAGGTAGGGTGTCTTTCTGTATTGTGATGAGACAGAAGTCCTGACTGTTGTGACTCCATTTTGTTTAGTAACTCCATTTTGTGAAAGAGCCATGCCAACTAGAAAGGTCATGACTGGGGCAAGTTGTTTTTTCCTTTTGTCGTGGAAACCCTCAAGAACTTGGAACTATCTATCTGGGCTTCTCTTTCTGTAACTGGAGTAACTGGGCTTATTCTGATTGGCTAAGCCTCCTGCCACCTGACTGCAATCTCCCACTTCTTTGACTTGGCTTGCTTGCATTGGCTAAAACCCCAAACGTCCCTTTTGTGGTTTTTGACTTAAATATGAGGCCAAACTGAAGGGTGCATGCCACTCTGACCATCTTGCTTTTCGAGAGTAGAGTGTCTGCCACTGGCCAGCAATAAAGGCTTAATTGGAATGGCAATGTGTGGTCTGAGAGTTATTTGAGGGTCTCGGTATTGGTATAACAGTATATATTTTGTATCTGGTGAGTGGGGTCTCTCTCTCTCTCTCTGCTTTCTGATCATCATGTGAGCTGCCACCGTCCACCACACTCTCCCATCACTATGTCCTGCCTCACCTTGAGCCCCAAGGAATGGAGCCTCCTGTCTATGGACTGAGACCTCTGAAACTGTGAGCCCCCAAATAAACTTTTCCTCCTCTACATTTGTGCTGTGTTTTCGTCACAGTGATGAAAAAGTTGACAAAACACTTCCCAGCTCATTATACGAAGCCATAATTGCCTGGATACCAAATCAGGAGAAGACACCTCAAGGGAAGGAAACTGAAGACCAACCAACATCCCTTATGAGTGTGGGTGTAAAAACACAAAAATGGCTTTCTGCTTCATCAATTTTTCTCTTTTTCTGTTTTTGTTTGTTTTATTTTTGGTTCTGAGGATTCAATCCAAGGGTGCTTTACCCCTGAGCTTCATCTCCACCTTTTTTTTTTTTTTTTTTTTTTTTTTTTTTTAATTTTGAGACAAAGTGTTTAGGCCCTCACTAAATTGCTGAGGCTGGCCTTGAACTTGTGATCCTCCTGTATCAGCTTCCCAAGCTGCTGGGATTACAGGCATACACCACTACACCTGGCTCTTTTTCTGTTTTCAATTATGTTGATTATGATTTTGGTCTTTAGTTCTTTCCTCTGATGACTTTTCCAATGTAGGTATTTCATGTCCGACACTTCACTCTAAGCATTCCTTCAGCTGCTTCAGCTGCATTGCACAAGTTTAGATATGTTGTACTTTCATTTTTGTTCAGTTCAAAATATTTTCTAATTTCACTTAAAACTTCCCTTTTGACCCATGAGTATTTAGAACATTTTTTTAGTGGCCAAGTGTTTGGAGACTTCATTGTTACTGATTTTTAGTTTAGTTGTATTGTGGTTGTAGAACACTCTGCATAATTTCAATTATTTTAAATTTTACTAAGGTTTTTTTAACATCCAGGCTACTGGTAATGTCCCATCTTATACTTGAGGAAAATGTGTGTTCTGCTGTTTAGGGGGTGGAGTGTTCTACAAATACCAATAAGAATCAATTGTGCAATGGTGTGATTCAGTTCTTGTACATATTGCTACTTTTATACCTACTTGTTCGTTTGATTTCTGAGAGAAGAGTGTTGAGGTATCCAAATATAGTTGTGGACCTATTTCTCCTTTCAATACTGTTTTTTGTGTGTTTGTTTGTTTTGCATCATTATATTTTGAAGCTCTGTTATTAAACACATTGAAAGCCATATGCATTCTTGATGAACTGACCCTTTTATCATTAGGCAATATTCCTCTTTATCCTTGGTAATTTTCTTTCTGCTAAAAGTCAGTTCATCTAGTATTAATATAACCACTTCAGTTTTCTTTCTGTTAGCATGACCCATCTTTCTCCATTTATATTATTATATTTGAAGTGAACCTTTTATAGACAATACATTGTCGGGTTATTATTTATTCATTATTTTGCTATACTGGGGATTGAACCCAGAAGTACTCTACCACTGAGCTACACCCCTAACCTTTTTTATTTTATTTTGAGATAGGGTCTCTCTAGGTTGCACAGCCTGGCCTTGAACTTGCACTGCTCCTGCCTCTCAGTCTTCTGAGTATCTGGGATTACAGGTGTGCACCACCACACCTGGCCATTCTGTACATCCCTGTCTTTTAATTGATGTATTTAGGCCATGTACAATTACCAATATGTTTGGATTTACATCTATTGTATTATTCATTTTCTTTCTTTCTTTCTTTTTTTCTTTCTTTCTTTCTTTCTTTGTTTCTTTCTTTTAATTGAGACAGGGTCTTTCTGTATTGCACAGGCTAGCCTTGAACTCAAAATCCTCCTGCCTCAGTCTCCTGGGTAGCTGGAATTATAGGCATGCACCACTACACTTGGCTCTCTTTGAAATAGAATGAACAATTTCAGGGCTGGGGTGTAGCTCAATGGTACAGTACTTGACCAGTATTCGTGAGGCCCTGGGTTCAATCCCTAGTGCTGCAAAAACAAATAAAAGCAATTACAAATATAGGCTGAAAGAAAACAAAGGGATTATTGAAATACCACAGGGATATTCTAAAACAGCATTTGCAGACAAGTTCATGTTGCTCAACATAGGCAGGCAGAAGGAATAGGGGGAAAGTATATAAAAGTGAAACAGAAAAGCCAACATTATATCAGCTAGGTTTTGTGAGAGATTATACATCATATATTAGTGACCTCACCAATAATGATTCCCATTTGGAATTGACATTTCAAAAACTGTAAGTTTTATACACACACACACACACACACACACACATCTTTGTGTGTACATATGTATATATAAAACAAATATGTTGCCTGTTCTTTAATTTCTAAAACACACTTTTGCAAACATTGATTGATTGAAATATACATAAACATTCTTTTATGAAAGACAAGAATATCTACATTATCTCAACTTATACAAAAAAAAAAAAGGTCCAAAATAGCATTAAGGGACTTCCTTAGTTAAAACTAAGGAACTAAGTGTGTGTGTGTGTGTGTGTGTGTGTGTGTGTGTGTGTAAATCCTTTCACTCCCAATTCTTTTGGCTAAATTTTAAACAGATAATATCTGCTCTTATATTTCTCACTGATATTAAAGGCATCCATACCCTGTCACTCAAACCAAAGCTCCTTCTCCTTTATCAGTCCCCCACCTCTAATTATCAAGTGTTAACAAAACATCCTCCATTTCTCTGGAACAGATCTCTGCATTAGTTTCCTTTTACAAGTATGTCTGGTATGTGAGATTTTAATTGAGCTTTCACAGTTTTCTCTTTTTCAGTCAGTGGTGACAGCTCCAGGTCTGTTTGCTTTGTATTTTTTGTGTCATGGTCATAGTGTTATTCTAAGTAGCATAAATGTAGCTCTTAGTCTCTTTCCACTCAACAGCAACTGGTTTAAGCGTGCATATAAAGTTTGATATTGAGGCTTTATTGCTGACAATTCCTTTAAGACTATAACTGGATTTTTCTGGCTTGCTGAATCAGGATTATTAGTCTTGATTTCATATCCCAGCCTGTTCTGAATGTAATCCTAATCAAAATCAGCTTTCTGGATTATCAGTTTAAGCTTATCCATCTCCACCTCCAGAATAGTTCTATTGTGCTTTTTACTACATCTTTGTGTAGATTTTTTTTCAGTGGTTGCTCTAGGGATTATAAATATACACAATTAATTTTTTTTTTTTTTGTACAGGGAATCAAGTCCAAGTTCTCACTAAATTGCCTAGGGCCTTGCTAAATTGCTAAAGCTGGCTTTGAACTTGAGTTTCTGGGATTACAGGAGTGTGCCACCACACCCAGCCACACCTAACTTTTTACAGTCTATTTATAATCACTGTTTTATCATTTGAAGTGAAATGCAGAAATCTTACCAGCATACAGTTCTCTTCTACACCCTCCATTAATGTTGCAGTTGTCAATTAGAATAAATTACATCTACATGCATTGAAAACTCTGTCAGATAGTGTTATAATTTTTGCTTTCAACCAACCATATTTCAAGTAACCCAGGAAGGGAAAAATATCTGTAATATTTATTCAGATACTGACCAATTCTGTTGGTCTTCTTCACTCCTAATGTTTCTGCAAGCAATGAATTACCTCAGTTTTTATTTACCTGAGAACATTTTTGTTTCACCTTCATTCCTAAAATATGTTTTTTCTGTATATAGAATCCTGGGTTGACAGCTTCTTTCTTTTATCCCTTTAAAAATGTCATCCCACTTCCTTCTGGTCCTAATGGCTTAAAAAGAAAAATCCAGTCATTCAAACCACTGTTCTCTCTGAGTGCTGTGGCTCACACCTGTAATCCCTGCAGCTGTGGCAGGAAGATTGTTAGTTCAAAGCCAGCTTCAGCAACTTATCCAGGCCCTAAGCAGCTCAGCAGGATCCTGTCTCTAAATAAAATATAAGAAAAGGCTGGGGATGTGGCTTAGTGGTTAAGTGCCCCTGGGTTAAATCCCTGATATCAAAAACAAAACAAAACAAATCACTGTTCTCCTCTAAGCAATGTGTTGTTTGAGATTTTGATTATGATAATCAAATCTTATTTTGGTTCTAGGGATCAAACCTAGGAGTGCTTCACCACTGAGGTACATCCCCAGCCCTTTTTATTTTCATTTTAAGACAGGGTTTCACTAAGTTGCTGAAGTTGACCTCAAACTTGTGATCTTCCTGTCTTAGCCTCCCCAGTCACTGAGATTACAGGCATGTGTCACCACACCTGGCTGATGGAATCATTTCTATTGATCCATCGCCACCAAGTGAATTGACTTTTCTATTGTTCCTATTCTGTTTTTGAGCTCATTCACTGACTTTAAAAAAAAATACCTTTATTTTATTTATTTTTATGCGGTGCTGAGGATGGAACCCAGTGCCTCACATATGGGAGACAAGTGCTCTCCTGCTGAGCTATAAACCCAGTCCCCATCCATTGACCTTTTATTTTAGTTGTTGTATTTTTTTTAGTTCTCAAATGGGCACGTTAAAGGAACAAAAAGAATATCCAGTGATAGGCAGTAGGATTGGAGAAATAATCTCAAAATTGACCATACAGGGCTTTCCAGATAATAGTAAAGGGTCTAGAGCTTATGCAATGTGTGGAAGAAAATCACTGGGGATTTTACGGAAGGGAATAGAATATCTCATATAATTTTAAAAGCTACCATAACAATGTTGGAGAACATATGATATGGAAGAGAATGGAATGGCTAGACCTGTTAGGAAGAATTGTATTGGTGTAAGGAACACTGAGGTGGCTTGAACTTGGCAACAGCAGTCCAGCTGAGCACCTCCAGTGGGCCAGGTGCTGTGCCAGAGCAGTCTGAGCCTCAGGGGACACTAGATTCTCATATGTTAAACAACAACAACAAAAAAAACCAACACCTGCTTCTGAATCCTGTCACCATGGCAGCTGTGCTTCTTCTGCCTGAATTGGCAGTAGGGGTGACATCATTAGCATTAAATGACTGATTCCCACAATGAAAACTGGTTACCATGGTGCTACGAAGCATGAAAACAAGAATCTGCCATTCTTCTCCAGCCTCAGGGTCCTTGACTAGCTCTATACCTAATGGAAAATTGGGAATTGGGGCTGTTGGTGTGGGGGTGGGGCAGGGGAATCAGGACTTGGGAGCCAAGGGGAGGCCAGCTGTCAGGTAATTGCTGAGTCCCTGTGCCTCAAGATCTGCCCTAACCAAGACCACAGTTACAGCCTGCTCTATACTGTGGAGGGGGAAACCCGGCATATAAACACACAAATTCCAAACATCATTTTCCTTTCATGTTAGAGCTTCTCTGAGCTCTTTCCTCTAAGTAAAACTAACAGATCAAGGCCTGAGCCTTTGCACTGTCCCTCAGGGGACCATTCTAGGAAAAACTGCTATTGGATTTTTCCTGGAAACTCTTTGAACCTATCTGGAAGCAAAAAGAGTGGGCCTCAGCCAGAGCCTCTGAAGTAAAATGTGTAAGGCCAGTGCAGATACAGAGGGGACATTTGAGGAGGGGAAAAGGAATAGCACATTTCCTTGGTACAAATGGAATCTAGGCGGCTGGGGCTGTAGCTCAGTGGTAAAGCGCTATGCTAGCTTTTCCCCAGATTGTAATTCCTAAATTTCTAGGAAATCTGCAAATCTTCACTCAAAAATCTTGAAATTCTGTAAATTTGCTCACTTATGAAAATAACCTTGTGCAATGTACTAATACATGTATTTTTTAGTAAGTTAAGCAAAGGGAGATGCACAATTTTAAGACACCTATAATATAGGTTCCATTCCAAATGTTATCTATTGATAAGATAATGAGACATTATCAACCTAAGGATCCTGAGAACAGGCAGAGCACCATAAACTATCTTATGATTGCCAGGCTGATGTCATCCCACATATCTTCCCATGGGGGTCTTTCATCCTGTGGGAAGAAATTTCCTCCCTGTGGACCCCAAGTTCAATAGAACCTCCTTGTCTTTTGAGGGTATTGCCCTCAGCACTGGAGTCCCCATGCAATAAATGGCAAAAGTGAAGTGCAGTGTCAATGCTTGTGCACATATTTTGATAGGTATTCTTCTGGCAGATTGAAAGCTTAGAAGAGAGAGAGGAACATACCTACTGTGCTTATCCCACCTGAAGGCCAACAGGAGCTTTATACTTTTCAAAGCAGGTTCATACTCACTTGCTCCTCGGCCTCAAATTTTTCCATAAACTAATTAGAAATAATGTGTCCATCTCTAGCAATCAGGAAATACAGATCAAAACACTAACATTTCATCTCACTCTGGTCAGAATGGCAATTATCAAGAACACAAATAATAATAAATTTTGGCAAGGCTGTGGAGTAAAATGAACAGCCATCCATTGTTAGTGGGACTGCCAATTAGTAAGCCACTCTGGAAGTCGGTATGGAGATGCCTCAAAAAAACTAGAAATGGAACCCCCATATGGCCCAGCTACCCCACTCCTTGGTAGTTATCAAAAAAATAAAAATAAAAATAAAATCAGCATACCTTAGTGATATAGCCACTTTGATATTTATAGTAGCACAATTCACAATAGCCAAATTATGGAATCAGCCCAGCTGTCTATCAATAGATGAATGGATCAAAAAAATGTGGTATATATACACAATGGAGTTTTACTCAGCCATAAAGAAGAATGAAATAATGGTATTTTCTGGTAAATGGATGGAAATGGAGACCATAATGGTAAGTGAAAGAAACCAGACTCAGAAAATCAAGGGTTGATCGAGTTGCAGTTGAGCCTATAATCCCAGTGACTCAGGAAGCTGAGGCAGGAGGATTGCAAATGCAAAGCCAGCCTCAGCAACTTAGCAAGGACCTGTGCAATCAATTTAGGGAGACTCTGTCTCAATAAATAAAATAGGCTGGGGATATGGCTTAGTGGCTAAGTGCCACTGGGTTCAATGCCTGGTACCAAAAAGAAAAGAAAAAGAAAAAAGAAAGTCAAGGATTGACTATTTTCTCTCATATGTGGAAGCTAGAACAAAAGAAGGGAAAGAAAACAGGGTGTTGAGGAATTGAATATAATAAGTATATAAGGAAGGTAGGTGGAGTAGAAGAAATAGATCAAGAGTGAGGAAGAAAGGACTGGAAAGGGGAGGAAATATGGAATGAATTTAACAAATCACATTTTGTACATATAAAAATGTGCTAAAGGGAATTTCCCCTTTATGTATATAGAAAGTACCTCTCAAAAATCAATGAATAGGGCTGGGACTAGGGCTCAGTGGTAGAACACTTGCCTAGCATGTGTGAGGCACTGGGTTAGATCCTCAGCACCACATAAAAAATAAATAAATAGAATAAAAAGTTATTTTTAAAAAATCAATCAATAAACAAGTGAAAGGAGGATCTGTAGAGGAAGGAGAATATGAAGAGGGAACTGTAAAATGAATTGGACATAACTTTCCTATATTCATATATGCATACATGGCCATGCAACGCCACATCACGTACAATATGTTAAAATATTTCTACTGTCATGTATAACTAAAAAGAAGAAATTTAAAAATTTTAAAAATATATAGGGATGGAGGAGGTGAAGGAAAGTGGGGAGAATGGGGATAGAAATCAAATTCCATGTAGGTGTGATTTTGCCAAAATGAACCCTGCTACTATGTATAACTATAATGCTCTAATAAAAAATAAAAATAATATGTCTAGCACACAATCACTGATAACCAGATAAATTTCCAGCTTGTGGCAGGGCAAAACTGCTGTGTCAGATCCTCCTATTAACATTGAATATATACTCCAGACCAAATATAAAAATAAAAATAACTGTATGTAAGCATGGAGACCAACCAAAAGCAAGAAAAATGAGAGGGCCTATAATCCTTGAAAAAGGGAAGCCTCACCAGGTGAAGCTCATATTTGACAGGATTTCCCTCTAAAGATACTTCACAGTTCATACTGTAGTACACAGACAAAGTGTACTACAGAAGTGACATTTTACTGGCTGAGAAGTAGAGTTGGGTGTACAAAAATGTCACAGCACCTGGAAATTGAGGTCAAAATTTGGGAAAATGACTGATCTACAGAGAGGGATTCCAAAATTTACTTACAAATTCTGCTCAAATCCTTATCAATCTTCTAAATGGCACATGTACAGGGTGAGATTTCAAAGAATCTAATACGAAAGCCAGATAGCTGAACAGGGATTTTTGTCAGCTGCCACAGTATTAGGGAGACCAAGTCTGGAGTTCAGAACCCATAAAATTAGAGGGCATTGGTAAACACCTTGGAGTTTCCTGTAGAATTCTGAAAGGACCACACCTAAGTTGAAATTACCATATCCCAAGACTGAAGGATATGGCTGAGGATTAAAAGCAGAACTGAAATACTCCTGTTCTGACCGGCTGTAGGATCAAGGCTTTCTACAAAAAAATTTATTTTTCTGCCAGAACAAACAACCCTTTTTAAAGATAGATAATGTAACTCAGAGCGTTAACAATGTCAACCTAAAACGTCCAGAGTACAACAAAAAAATTATATTGAAATGCCAGTCCAGGGTTTAGAAAGCTCACACCTATCATACAAATACACATTGGAAGCAAGTGGTCAGTTAGCCAGTTAGTTATTGCAAGACCTCTATAAAATAGTACAGTGGTTTGGACTAGAGAGATGGCAAAAGATGTGGAAAAAAGTGGATGGATGTGCAATATATTTTGCAGGTCAGATCCATATGATTGTTAAAGGTTTTCAGATGGTTGAGGATAAAATAACGGTCAAGGATAACAAAAATATACTGAATTCATTGAGAATCTACTGTTCCGTCTCAGTTCATATTTATGACTCACAACAAACGCATGAGGTAGGCACAATTTCCCACCTACATCTTACATGCGATTGTTTTCTCTAACTTTGGACTGGTGCACTGGAAATAAAGGTGGTGGTCCTTGAGACCCAGTTTCTGTTAAAAAAAAAAAGAGAGAGAGTGGGGTGGATAGGGGAGCTGGGTTGTAGCTCCATGGTAGAGCGCTTGCCTAGCTAGTGTGAGGCAGGGGGTTCCATCCTCAGCACCGCATAAAAAATAAACAAATAAAGGTATTTTTGTCCATCTACAACTTTTAAAAATAATTTTTAAAAATTATAAAAAGGAACGGAACTGGAAATTCCAGAAGGTGCGCGGTGGAGGGAGGTGATAAGGGGAAGGAGAAATTGGGTAGGCGTCTTCCAGGGCAGGGCCCGCTAGCGATTGGCCCAGTTGCACAGGAGGGCTACGCAGATCCCGCGTCTCTAACCGGTGGAAAGCGACAGACAGCCCCGCACAGTCCCTCTGCCGGCTGTCTCCACTTTCTCTAGGACTTAGAGCGGGGGAGTGAGCGCGTAGATCCCGAGAGGATGCAGCGCCGGCAGTTGCCTGGGGGACCCGGGGGGCTCCACCTGCTCGTCTGCTTCTTGCTGTTGAACAGCTGTCCAGGGGGCTGCAGCGACATTAGTGGCCACGGTCAGGAGGAGACCTGGGGGGGGGGGTGCGGGCAGGGCCAGAGCAATTCTGAGAAGAGGGTCAGGAGGCCTCAAGGCGAGGAAAATCAGGAGGAAAATAATGTGTTCGGGCTCATGAGGAGAGAGGAATGTATACAGAGAGCATCGCAGAAAGAGGTGGACTTGGGATGTCTGTGGTGTCTTGGACCCAAGGGGAGCGGGCTCAAGGGAAGACTGGGAATTCGGGAGGAGGTCAGGAAGACAAATGGGTGAAAAGGCGGCTACAGGAGAAGCCAGACTTGATGAGGGGCCGGGGAAGAGATGGCCTGGGTTAGGTACTGGCAAGGGACCAGGAGGGCTGGTCTTCGGGTATGGGGTCCTGGCTCCAGAGAGAAGGCTAAGTCGAGAGACGGACCAAGGCTCAGCGCAGGCCCACAGTCTAGTGACTGTGATCCGATTTCCAAAGAGGGAAGGGTGACGACGGGTAAATCAGGAGGGGAGGGAGGGGAAGGAGAACATCCTTCTTCCTCCCACTCTGCTCTGCGCCATCGCGGGAGCCGCAGCGCTGACTCACGCGGTTGGAGAGGGACTGCAGAGACTCGAGAATGCCCAGGCCACGTGGGAGAGAGCGGCAAACTCCTAGTTGGGCGCCCACTCTTCCTGCCCGATCTTGGGTTTAGAGATCTACGCACAAGACTCCCAAAGAGCTGTGGGAGGAGGCCTGGTGGCGGAGGTGATGGAGGGTGCTGGGGAAGGACCGCCAAGCTCAGCTCCGCCTCCACACCAGGCTTCACCGACCCTCCAGCACCACGGGCAGCGCCAGGCGCTCGCAGGGTCTCAGCGGGGCGTTTCCTGTCACCGCTCTAGGATCTCAGAGAATCGTCTCCGTTTCCCGAAGCTCTTTTGCTTCACCATGGAGTTCTGGAGGTTTCACTCCTTCCTGAGGCCAGGAAATTGTTATTAGGGCTCCATATGAAGAGGAAGAATTCCCTTTTCTAAGACATGCCTAGAAAGATTCATGATAATTCCATGATAGATTTGTTTTAAAAATAAAGAAAAAAAGTTCGGACGCAGTAGGGCAGGCCTGAAATTACCGGGGACTCAGGAGACTGAGGCAGAGGATCGGAAACTCAGGCCAGCTTCTGCAACTGAACGAGACCCTATCTTAAAATAAATAGATAGATAGATAGACAGACAGTCAGACAGACAGGCTGTGGGTATAGCTCAACGGTAAAGCGCCCCTGGGTTCAATCCCCAGTACACCCGCCCTCAGTGGACTTCCTATCCCATCAATCTGTAATAAGAAAGGTGTGTTTGGCATTAGGGACTGTATTTCTTCAAACCTCCCTTTCCCTTATGCACAGTTCTAGCTTTCAGTAGAAGTATCCATACTCTCAATTCCTATACATACCCATATAGATGGCCCTCCGGGTCTGCGTGTCCTACATGAGGGAGTGCTGCATCTTCTAATTCAACCAATTGTGAGTCAAAAATATTTAGAAAAAAATGTGTCTGTACTGAACATGTACAAGTTTTTTTTTTCTTGTTATTCCCTAAACAATACAATAAACAATGATTTACATTTTGCTTAATATTATAAGTAATTGAGATGATTTAAAATATACAGGAGAGTGTTCATAGGTAATATGCAAATACTAAGCCATTTTCTATAAGGGACATGAACATCTGTGGATTTTGTTGTGGGGGTGGTGGTCCTGGATCCAATTTCCTGAAGATACTGAGGTGATGATACTTTCTCTAAAAATTCCAAGTCTTCCCCTTAACCCTTCTAAAGATTCTCTAAGAGGGAGCTCACCTTCTTCCAGTACTACACCATCCATCAATTATCCATTCTAGGAGGTAGCTTTCTGAGCCTCTCCTCACCTGAACATCCACAGGCTGCTCTTTGCCTATAAGCTTGGTTCCTATCTGGAAGTTACACCAAGGGTGAATGAGGCCCAGGGACTGAAGAACAGGGCAGGTGGTGATGGGGGGAAGGGGAACTGGAAAAAAGAGGACCTGAAGAGGGGAAAGGGCCTGGTTCAGGAATGCCGGTGAAGAGAAGCTAGCTGTGTCTCTTCCACTGGGATTTGGGACAAGCTGCTTGCTGATTCCACTATTTTGCCCTTAGATTGTAAGAGCCAAGTAGGAGCAGGACAGCCCTGGCCGGTCCAAGGATTTACTGCTTCAGTCTTCCGGCAGTTACAAGTCATACTCCACCAAATTGTACCTCAAGGTAAGTATAAGCCAAAGAGCCGAGGTTGGGGCCTGTGGGGCAAGCACTGAGGACCTGGGGACAGTTTCTCTTTGTCAAATGTCTCTACTTGAAACTGGAGTGGGGATGGATCTAGATGGATGAGCTACTTGCACTTGAACACTCTGGAATAGCCTAGCAGATGCTTCTAGAAGAAACTCCTGAGAGAGGCCTTAATCAAATTCCTGGGGACTCAACTCCCTGGCACTATCTGAGTTTTTCCTGAGCCAGAACTCAGCCAGAAGCACATGCACATACCTCAGCCTCTGTGTAGGAAGCAGGGAAAAGTATCTGACAAATAGAAGAGAAGGATAAAAGGGAGTCCACTGGAGATAGATGCTGACCCTTCCTTAGAGCAGAATTTTGTGAATGGGGGAGGGGAAAGTCAGATAGAAAATCTGCCTTAAGTTCATATCACTACTGCTAATGCCTACTGTGCTTATCATGTCTCAGAGCAGTGGTTCTCAAAGTGCATCCCAGACCAGCAACACCAGCATCAATAGGGAACTCGTCAGAAATACTAATTCTTGATTTCCATCCCAGACCTACTGAATCAGAAACTCTGAATTTTGAGAACAGGAATCTGAGTTTTAATAAGCCTTGAAAGATACTTTGATGCATCCTAAAGCTTGAGAATTACTGCCTCTGAGTTTTCTGAATACTCTTTACATTCCTAATTTCATTTAATCCTCACGGTAGCATCAAATGAGTCAGCAAAGAAACTAATCAGAATTTTAATTGAATATTACATGCCAGGCATTAAGCTAAGCATCTTTTATACACCGTCTTATTTAATTTTCTCCACACAATGTGATCCCATGTATACTTGAGGGAAACCTCTCCATGATCCCTGTCAGTGTTCCAAGTGGCAACTCACTCCATCCTTTCACCCCGCAGGTCTGTTTTGGAAGGATGACACCACCCAGGATGTGATGACCCAAAAGATGAAGCACATCAGCCTACTTCACCCCCAAGATGCATGCATGAAGGATGGAAAGGCAGTTTTCCCCACTAAAACCACTGCGATGAGGTATGTGAGGCCTGTGGTTGGCCCTTGCTGTCTGGCAGACACAGAGCAGGGAAGGAACAGTCCTAAAATGGTGAGTAGGAGCTACCAGGAGTACTATGGGTGGCTGCTTCAGAAGTCCCTTTGGGGACCATCAGGGAATAATCCCATGATACTTAGCTATGCCTGAAAAAGGGGGTTGGTGGGTTAGCAAGCCTCGGCCCACTGTCATTCTTGTGTCTTCTAGGGGCAAGCAAGAGGAAAAGCTTCAACTCTTATTTCCCAAGGTGAGATTCATGCATCTTCCCAGGAATTATGAATCCCTGACTTTGAACCCATCACTTTCCCTCTGGGATCCTCTAATCCTTTTCTGCCTCCTTTCTGACTCCTGCCTTCTTGCCTATAGAGCCCAGTGTCCAAGTTGAACAGAGATCAGTGCGTCACCTCCAAAGTGGTTCCAAAGGCCCTAAAACAAGAGGTGACCAATCCCATCAAGGTGAGGGACTCATTTTTTCTAAGGAAGTTGGAATCATCAAGGACTTGTTTAAATGAGAGTGGCAGGTATGAAAGAGACAATGGGTATTGAGGTGATAACAACTAAGTGAAGAAAAAAAATTTTTTCCTTTCCCTGACAAAGGGTAATTCTGCTTTCCTGTATCTCTCAAAGACTACCTATAAGGCATCCATATGAGAGGTGAGGAATGGGACATGGTGCAGGTGCTGAGAACTTCTAAGGAGATGAACTACAAGACCATGCATCACCATTGAGTTTGTTGTTGTTGTTGTTGTTGTTGGTGGTGGTGGTGGTGGTGGTGGTACTAGGGATTGAGCCCAGAGGTGTTTTACCACTGAGAAACATCCCCAGTCCTTTTTTACTTTTTTTAAGTTTCAAGACAGTGTCTTGCTAAGTTGTTGACAGTCTTACTAAGTTGTTGAGGTCTTGACTTAACAATCCTCCTGCCTCAGCCGGAATTATAGGTGTAAGCCACCATAACTCACTTGGCCATTGAATTTACAATAGGCATTGAAATCTTCAGAGTTCTCAAAATTAGATAAGAAGGTCCTCCTTTTACCATATACTCCTTTGTATTCATCAAGTGATAGCAAAGTTCCTTTAGATAAGTGGGAAACACAGCCCTGAGGCTTCATATTTAGTCCCTGCCTTGCTCTACTCTGTGGCCTGGGCAAGTCACCTGAGTAAGGTTCGGAGATAGCTCCTTGTCAAAGATCCTTAGGATCTTTGAACTCTTCAGAATCTATACTGGAAACCACTCATCTAGTATTCCCACCTATATTTATAGATGAGAAATTGGGGCCCAGGATGGTTACGAGACTTATTCAAGATTGCAAAATGTTGGGCTGGAGATGTGGCTCAGCGGTAGCGCGCTCGCCTGGCATGCGTGCGGCCCGGGTTCGATCCTCAGCACCACATACCAACAAAGATGTTGTGTCCGCCGAGAACTAAAAAATAAATATTAAAAATTCTCTCTCTCTCTCTCCCCCCTCTCTCACTCTCTCTTTAAAAAAAAAAAAAAGCATAGAAAAAAAAGATTGCAAAATGTTCATGGCAGGGCCAGGTCTGGACCCAGGTCTCATGATTTCCAGTTCTTTCCCCTACATAGGTCCTGCTCTTCCTCTCAAGGACTGTAGCAGGGGTGGGGCTGTTCCAAACATCAGATGCCTCCATAGTGCTTTATTTGGACTAAGACTTAAACTATCAGAAGGTGAAATCCAGAAGAAGATATAAAGGAGAGACATCCCAGGCAGAAATCATTGCAACCACAAGTGCCCTAAGACTAGAATACTAAGGTATATCAGAGGAACAGACAAAAAAATCACTAGCATAAGATGAAGTTGGAGAAGAAGGCCCAGGACTGATCACTTGAGGTCTCACGAATCACAGTGAAAGGTTTGGATATTATTCTAAGTACAATAGGAGGTTAACTGGGGTATTTTAAGGAGAGGAATATTGTAACATTACGTATGATTTTAAAAGGCCACTCTAGTGATGTTGGAGAATCAGTGTTGAGAAGAGTAAGAATGAAAATGGAGAGGCCAGCTGACCTGGTCCAGGGAGATGGAGGTAGCTTGGACTTGGGTGGTCGCAGTGGATCCAGGCACCATCCCTCCACTGGCCACACCCTTCATCTAGAGGCCACCTGCATTTCAGCCCTTCATGTGCTCCCAGGAAACCGGCTTCTACTCCCATAAAGTGGCAGCTGGGCTTCTTAAACCTGGATTGGTTGCCGGGGCAACATAATCAGAGATAAGTGACAAGGACCTACCTGTGGGGAATTGGTTGCCGTGGTACTTCCAAGAATGCAAACAAAGTGCTGCCATTCTTCTCCAGCCCCCAACCTGAGGGAGAATCACAGCAGGAAGAGGAACTATATGTGGGAGCCAAGGATCAAGCTGTCACTTGCTGGGCTGAGTCATTGCAAAAAAGAATTACTTAAATCCTACTTTATTGAAGCATTTGGAAAAGGAGGACATGTGAGAGGGACTAACACTCCAGGTTAATCCCTGTTTCTTCTCTTTCAGGAATACTCTGGGCCACTTCCTACTGCAGGCCACAGCCTTGTTGCTGATTGAGACCTCATATGAAGCGAACCTTCCTCAGTGCCCTCACCATTGCCCTTCAGAGGGGCAGTTCTTTGATGACCCAAATATCATTAAAGTGGACCTTTATGTGATTCTTTCTGTGAGCTTGTCTTGAAGCAGAATTGGGGGGCGGGAACTGGTCAAAGACTCTCAAGAGAGAGAAGTGGGGGTAAGTCCTTGAGGCTGGTAGAAGGCTGGCTTCTGTCTGGTTTTCCTTCCATTGGTTATTCCTGAAATAGGGAAGGTGGGACACAGCTGGAATGACAGCCTTCCCCACTTACATCCTAGCCAAGCTGTGTGGTCCGGTTGTCCTTCCTTCAAGTTATGGGGAAATGGGCTCCATATTTGCCACCAGTCATCCTTCCATCCCTCATGCCACACAGGCCTAGACCTGCAGTCTTATGAAGATCTTATGAAGATCTCCAGCCCTGGGCTGGGGATGTGGCTCAAGCAGTAGCGTGCTCGCCTGGCATGTGTGTGGCCCGGGTTCGATCCTCAGCACCACATACCAACAAAGATGTTGTGTCCGCCGAGAACTAAAAAATAAATATTAAAAAAAATTCTCTCTCTCTCTTAAAAAAAATTAAAAAAAAAAAAGATCTCCAGCCCTGACAGAGCTATCCCATCCATTGTGCCCCCAAGGGTTAACCAAGCAGTGCTGAGATCAAAGTATGCACACATTTAACATTTAAGGGTAATTGCTGGTTTGCTTCTGATAGTTTAACATCTTAAAAAGGAGTGGGAGGACTGGGGATGTAGTCCAGTGGTAGAGCATTTGTCTAGCATGTTCTAGGCCCTAGGTTCAATCCTCAGAATCGATTAATAAATAAATTTTTTCAATAAAAGGGAGTGGAAGCCAGACATAGAAGTTCATGCCTATAATTCCAGCTCCTTGGGAGGCTGAGGCAGGAGGATTATAAATTTGAGGTCAGCCTAGGCAACATAGAAGGACCATGTCTCAAAAGAGAAAAGGCTGGAGGTATAGCTCAGTGGTAAAGTACCCCTGGGTTGAATCCCTAGTACCAAAGCAAAACAGAACAGGAAAAGAGAGTGGGTAATCTGATGACCCATGCTCAGCCCAACCGAACACGAGAGGGTCCTATTTACAGAACTTTATTTTCCTCAAAGCACTTTCATATTCATTGGATACTCATAGATGTAAGCAAACAGTCAGGTATCAAGATCGGAGTGCTCTAAGGAATTGGGACATGGCCACACCACATCTCACCCAGGTAAACAACCCAGAGAAATTTGCTGACTAGTTCTTGGTAACACAGAGTCTCAGTCATACCGCTGTGCCTACCCTCACTTCAAGGACATAGCTAAACCCAAAACTACTAGACCAGTTATATCCCTTTGTTCCCAGTTCTCAACGAATCAACTAACCATAGCCACTCATCCGTGTTTCCCCCTTACAACTTTCTTTCTCATTCATTCTTGCATTTTGGTAAGCCTATGCTCCACTGTGCCTGATTCTATGAGTGTATTTGGTTCCTGTCCTCATAAAAAGATTGTTAAGAATAGTCAGGAAGGGCCATTTGGTCCTATCAGCCTGGTTCCATACTCTCACCTGGCTGTACGCTCCACCAGTATGTGCCAGGTTCCCAGAGCCACATAGATGGCCACAGCAAAGACGCAGGACATCACCAACCAGGTGAAGTCTCAGCTGGAAGAAAAAGAAAACCAGAAGTTCCCTGTTTTTAAGGCTGTGTCCTTCAAGAGCCAGGTGGTGGCAGGCACAAACTTTTTCATCAAGGTGAACACTGGTGGTAAAAACTTCATGCACTTGTGGGTGTTCAGGAATCTCCCCCATGAGAAGAGCCCCTTGACCCTGCTCACCTACAAGACCAACAAGGCCAAGCACAACGAGCTGAACTACTCCTTTCTTTCTTTTTTCTTATTGCTCAAAGAAGCTTCATTGTTTTATTTAGATTCTGACTCTGGGCTTGTTCTTTCATCACTTTCACAACAATTTTCTGTTCCTCAATAAAGAAAGCACTCTTGATCCTGTCACGGACACATTTAGCACACATGGAACCATCATAGGCCCTGCTGACATATTTTTTGTTTGTTTGTTTGTTTGTTTTAGACAATCCCATAAGGATTTTACGTCTCACAGCATGAACCCCTCGAAGTCTGCCTGGGCACACACCACATGCAGATTTTGGTGCTTTCCCAACTTTCTTTGTATAAAGGTAAACAATTCTATTACCAGGGGTTTGGGACACCCTGGTTTTGTTAGAGGCTGTATAGACACCGTCCCCAGAGAGTGAACTGACCTATTTCCAGTGCTCATTCTGAAGAGGGCCCTTTGTCCACATTCCAGATCCTTACAGGTACTCTCTGTTGTCTACAGCATGTGTTTGTAACCATGAAAGGAAAGCCATCTCTGTGTTGTGCCATCGAGGGGAACAGGGACAGTACGGGATTAAGCAGCTCCTGTTTCCTGGCAGTTCCAAATTTCATTGTATAGATTTTTTTTTCTTTCCAATTAATGATCTTAATTACTTTCAAGGAGAACCATACATCATCTATTTTAAAATATGTATATTTAATGCCTTTATTTTAAAGAAAAAGAATAGTCAGAAAGGGTTGGGGTTGGGATTCAGCAGTAGTGCACTTGCCTGCATGTGCAAGGCCCTGAGTTCAACCCCAAGTACCATCCCCCCAACACAGAAACCTCAAAGAATAATCATAGAAGTTAACCATAGTTCCATTCGGGTGGAGTTTCCCTGCCTCATATCCCCCAGCTCACATCTCTCCATCCACAGCTGATGATGGACAGTGCTACCACCTCCCCATCTCATGCCCTGGAACACTCTGCTTCTCATCCTGCAAGTTTTCTAGAAAGCCAGGTGTGTGCCTCTCTATGCTCCAAACAACCCTGGAGTCCCTGGGATTTAATACCTCCAGAGGCAACTCTCAAAGAACAAAACTTAGTGCAACTGAATCACGCTGGACTGTTATCCAGCCCTCCACAGACAATTCTGAGGGGTATTCAATATGATTCTTCCAAGGGTCCACAGTGATACTCAGCCCCATTGCCCACTGCTGTAACCTGTTCAACCTCACACTTAATTTCATTGACTTTTCTTCTTTCTTTGCCTCAAAGGAAAGTGATTTCTGGGATCATCTCCCACACAAATTACCTGAATCCAACTTCTTATTTATTTTGGCTCAACCCAAACTAAACCTATTACATGCTAGACACTCTTCTAGACACTGGGGATACAGTTGTGGAATAAGGCAAAATGTTCACCGCCATGGAGTTTATTTATAAATCATTTTCTAACCATCTGTTATCAGGGAAAAATTCAAGCAATTTATCTGGTACAGGGAGCATTCAGGTTCTTGTCTTATCAATTTCCTCAGTGCCATGGTGCTTTACCCCATTCTGTCAACTATTTGTACCAGCAATTCAATCCTAATTGTGTTTCCCAAATGTGCCCAGAGGGTGTATGCTCCAGGGTCCCAGTATATGCCATTCTCTCTATATTACAAGTGCCCCCTCCCCAACAAACTTTGTCAATCTTATCCTAAAAATCTAAGTTCTCCTCTGTGACCTCTAACTGGCCTTCCCCACATCTCCATCACTGGAGCAAAGTGACAGTTTGCCATCTACAAGGCATGGAGAGGGGCTTAGAACAGATTCTCCCTGTCTGCCCTGCTGACCCCTTGATTTCATATTGCCAGCATCCAGAACTGTGAGATCACAAATTTCTGTGGCTTAAGCCACTCAGTCTATGGCATTTTGTTAAGGCAGCCCTAGAAAACTAATACAAATGGCTGGATTTCGTTGGAGAGAATTTAGATATATTCTACCTGAGAGAATAATGGTGCCACTGTATTCATGGTAGGTCTGGAACCTGAGGCTTTGCATTTTAAAGAAAATTTAGATGATACTGATGCTATTAGTCCAAGGACCACACTTTGAGAACCACCATCTTAGAAAAAATGCACACATAGGTGCACAGAAGGCATGTATAAGGATGTTCAAAACTGTGTTATACACAATAGTCCCAAACTGGAAGCCTATATATCTATCAACAGTAAAAGAGAGGACCAGGTGATACAGCACTTGCTTAGCATGTACAAGACCAGGGGTTCGATGGCTTCACAAAATTGGATAAAAAAATTTTTTAAAGAATACATAGTATATAATCCCATTTATATACAGATTTAAAATAGGCAAACTACCTCTTCTGGACCATATTCAGGAGTTTGGGGACTGAATAAAAATCTCTTTTTGGCCTTTATCCAGTTTTTTCCATTCAAGAAGAGATGCCACAGAGAATAAACATGGCAACACCCTGAGGTGCAGCATGACCCAGACAGCACTGCTGAATACATGAATTAGTCTTTGACAAGGGGTTGTTGTTCCATTAATTTAGGCAAGTCATTTGACTTGGAAGAAATATGATGCAAATAGGCCACACGTTCTAGTTGGTATCAGGGTGGGATGAGTCAAACTAAATTAAATGAATAACTACTAAACTTTAATTGACAGCAATGAAAAAAATGCTGTTATCTTAAAACCATCAAAGCCCCAGAACCTTGGAGGTTGGCACTGGAAATCTTAGAAAAAACAATCAATTGGATGGTGTGTCATAGTTGCCTCTTCCCAGTAGGAATTCAGCCTTTTCCCTAGGTCCCAGTGCTAAGGCATTCACAGATATGGAGCTCCTTAACTAGATGGCAATGTGGCTTTAAGTATACACAGTGGATCTTCCTCCAAGTCTTCCCCAAAAGGACCCACAGCCATTTACAAAGTTAATCATACAGGAGCAGCAAACGCTCCAGGCTACTAGAAACCAGTTCTAAATGGAGATTCATCCACAAAAATATAAGATACCATTGTGAACACCATCAAGGTGAGAATCTATGGATGTCAGGTAATAAATGGAGTTGTGGTCACAGTCTGCCTTATGATAGTTTACTTGAATTGTGGACCCATCCTGTAGTCATGTCCTGTCTCTGAATGTATGGTGGGAATAGACATACTTAATAGTTGGCAGAATCTCGTCTTTGATTTTCTTACCTGTGAACTAAGGATTATTTTAGCAGAAATCCCCACTGAAAGTACCTGGAACTACCTCCCTGATATGGTTTGGATATGGCTTTTCCCCCAGAAGTTCTTGTGATAGAGAGTTAGTCCCCATTTTGGTGGCGATAAGGTGATGTAACTTTAAAGAAGTGGAGACTAGTGTCAGATAATTATGTCATGGGGGTTCAACACTCATGAATGGTTAATGCTGTTCCTTGGGAGTCAGGTTTAGTAGGAGTGGATTGGTTCCTGCAAGAGCAAGTTGTTAAAAAAAAGAACAAGCCTGACCCCTGCCTTGTCTCTTGCATTCTCTCTTCCCATGTGAACTCTTCCATGTATCCTTCCACCTTTGGGCTGCCATCCACTCAGAGGTTTTCCTTGGAGCCAAGCAGATGCTGGTACCAAGTTCTTAAACCTCTTGAACTATATAGGTCTGTTTTCTTTATAAAGTACCCAGCCTTGGATATTTTGTAATAGCAATACAAAATGTACTATAACATTCTCCCTTCCAAAAGTATGCACCAAAAGCAGTTCTGCATCCTAGAGGAATTTCAGAAATTAATACCACTATCAAAGACTTGAGGACTGAGATTATAGCTTAGTGGCAGAGCGCTTGCCTAGGATGTTTAAAGCACTGGGTTCAATCCTTAGCACCACGTATAAAATAAACCAATAAAATAAAGGCATTCTGTCCTCTACAAGTACAAAAAAAATTCTTAAAAAAAAAGAACTTGAAAGATACAGAGATAACTATTCTTGTCACATCCTCATTTAATTTGCCCATATATGCTTTGAAACAGACAGATGAATCTTGGAGAATAATTATAGATTATAATAACCTTGGCTAGTGCAAACTGGAAATATGCTGTAAAAGTAAAAGATACACTGATTTTGATTTCAAAAACTTATTATGAAAAACCAAATTCAAAATATCTCAAGAAGTTCTTATACTGAGAATACACTGAACTAATATTTTGATACATTGGGTTAAATATAACATTTAAATTAATTTCAACCATTTTTTCATACTTTTTAAATGAGTTATTAGAAAAATTACACGTATAATTACAACTACAGTTACATTAGACAACACTGATTTAGAAAACCTTCTTTCTTTCTCATTTTTATTAGGAAAAACAGAAGCACTTTGCACTCATATGACAGAGAAAAACACCATGTCCCAAAAATGTCTTTTTTGAAGTCTATATCAACCCTCCTGTTCTCTTAAAATTGTGATCTGGAAAGATTGCTTTTACTTTGATATCTAAAATGGGTTGAATGTTTGTGTCACCCCACCCCTGACAAATTCATATGTTGAAATCCAAACTATGTATTAGGAAGTGAGCCTTTGGGAGGTAAATGGGTCCTGAGGGACTAGTGCCTTTATAAAAGATCTAAAAGGCTCTCTTTCTTTTTTTTCTACTTGTGAGAATAACAACAAGAAGTTGTCTGTCTGCAACCTGGAAGGGAGCCCTCACCAGAATCTCAACCAGCTGGTACCTTGATCCTGGACTTCCAGCCTCTGGAACTGTAAGAAACAAATTTCTATTGCTTAGATGCCTTTTAATTTATAGTAATTTTATAGCAGCCTGAAGTAAGACAATATCCCACATAAAATGACACTGGTTCATTACTTTAATGATATTGTGCTAACTGGATATGCTAAGCAGGATGTAGCAAGGATTTTAGATACCATGAGACACATGCATGGAAAAACTTCAGGTAATTTCAGAGTCCTGCCACATTAATGAAGTTTCTAGAGGTCCAGTTGTCTGTGACATGTTGAGATCCCCTCTCTAAAGTGAGATACATTGAATGGGGGTGTACTTCAGTGGTAAAGTGATTGCCTAGCATGCACAGGCCTTGGGTTTGATCCTCTGAATCATAATCAATCAATAAAGTGAAATAAGTTACTTCATGTTAGACAATTATCATGATTAAAAAGATAAACAATACTCTTTGGAAAAGAATGGTCCTCAGTGGTATTTGAGGAAATATACAGTGCCGCAGTCTGGCTGGGCACAAAATAATCGAGCCGCCACACAGCCTTGTAGGTTCAAAACAGGAACTCCTTTACTCTCTGAACTCCCGCAAACGCCACGCACACGGCCTTCTCTCCGGACATACCACACACCAACCGGAAATCCCTCCTCCGGCACTTCCCCAACCAATGGGAACTCTCCGGGAATCCCCATGAGAACTCCAAAGTAGCAGGCTGAGGCGGACAGCAGGGGTCTAATATACACAGTTTAACATAACCATTATCATCTCAATGGATTGCTGGTGTCACCTCTCAATCACTCCGTTCTGGCAAAAATGCCATGCATCATTCGGACTCAGCTATGGCTCTCAGCAATACAGCACATTTGTGCTACTCAGACTGATTTACCAGTGAACCAACACACTTTTCATGTGGCCTGAAGCAAGAAAATGTTTTGCAGTGATTCCAAGTTTTAATGCAACCAGTATTTTATTTAATTATTATGAATCAGTGATCCCAGTGGTATTGGAAGTGTCTACAGCAGACCAAGATGTTATATGAATCCTCTGGCAAAACCTAGTCAGATTATTTTCGTGTACTCTCCTAATATTTTGGAGTGAGGCCATTCCTCTTTATTCTACCAGCTGTTCTCCATTTGAAAATCAGCTCCTAGTTTTCTACCACGCTCTTGTTTTAGACTACACACCTGGTCATAGGACAATGAGTAATTAAGAACTTGGTATTATCTGACCCACAAGTCATAGAATTGGAGGTTCATCACAGCCTTCCCTTACTAAATGGAAATGGTACATATAAGAGGGGACCCAAGAAGATATGGATGGAACAAGTTGCATGAGCAGGTAACTCAGACTCCTACTGCTTCATCACCTCTCCCACAATCTTATTTATGGCCTCCTGGAGAATTTCTTATGACCAGATGACAGGGGAAGAAACAACACAGGCCTAATTTAGAGACATCTGCACAAAATGCAGGCATCAGCCAGAAGTAGAAGACTGCTATATTATGGCCCAGTGCAGAAGTGTCTGTGAATTACATTGATGAAGAGAAATCTTCTTTGTGGGAATTTTTGTTTATATATCTGGCTTTCCACTTAGAACTGAAGAAGAGAAGATCTCTGAGGCATGGATCTATACTGATACAAAGCTTATGGCTAATAGGTTGGTTGACTGATTAGGGATTTGAATAGAACACATTTGAAGATCTGCAACAACAAGGTCTTGGATGGATCACTGGGAATGGACCCATTGTATGACTACTGTCATGATTTCCTGAGTAAATGACCATCAGAGGTGCAGAGTGTGGAGAAGACTTTCAATAGTCAAAAGTATAAAATTATCTGTTTGTACATACCAGTCATCTTTCCCCAGCAACTCTGGTACTTTCTTAATGAGCCCATGTACTAATGGATAGGGTGTCAGGGATTAACAACATGACTTCCCTCCCCAAGAATTATCTGGTTATACCTACCCCTGGATACTAATTTACCAACAGCAGAGAACAATGTTGATTTCCCAAAATTGCATTTAAGCAACTTGGTAATATATTTTCATCCTGAATTCATTCCACCAGGAAAAGGAATGGGGGATTTATATTCTAGAAATGGATTTGTCTTTCCTGTACATAGTACTAACTTATCATTAGTGAATTTGCAGAATGTTTTTATCATCCCTAAGAAAAGCAAGAAGTGAAAGTCAAAGTGGCCCCTCTCACTATAACACCTCAGAACCTCTGAAGGAATGCTTGCGTCCCATCTCTTGAATGATGACTTTTCAAGGTCCTACTGCCCAAGGCAAAAAGGCTTTCACCACATTCATGGTAATATTAAATTGGAAGCTGAGATTAACTAACACCTGGCCACTTGGTGTTCCTCATATCACCAAACCCACAGGCTGATAGGGATGCCATTATATTAACCACAGTAATTGACTCTAATTATTAGGTTGGGAAGCTGTGTTACTGCTATAAAATGAAGGCAAAGATGATAACTACGGAAACCAAAGGAATTCACTTGGACTCTTTATATTTTCTTTCCCCATACTACTGGCTCAATAGAAAATTGTGGAAACCAAATAAAGTTAGAGATGTCAAATATCAGATCTTGCAGAAATAAGGATTTATTTCTCAGCCCACTAGTTTAAAAATCCCATCCAGTCCCTTTGACCAGGGTAAAAAGACCATAATAACCCAAGACCAGGGTTAATCAAAATTTAATCAAAATTTCACCAACAGTTAGTGATGCACCCTTAGGTTATAACATCATAGTGAAAAACAAAGAAACTCAGTCCACAAAAGAATGGATAATGGTTACCCTCGGAAAAAGGCCATGTCTGGGGAACCAATCAGGCTTTTAGGGTGCTGGAAAAGTTCTAGAGCTTGACCTGAGTCACATGGGGTTTAGTGGTAATGTATTAAGCTTTTGTTTGTTTGTTTTGCACATTCATCTTTTATTTTTCACAATTTACAAAGTTTCAAAAAGTGGAAAAAATGGGGTAAAGTGACAAAGATGGCAGGGGGAATTTTCAAGAGTGAAAAGAAGACTTCCCTGAGTATATGTGAGAGTTTTAAAGGGTTTTTGTTGTTTCTTTTTTAGAATTTTGAGTTTTGAATAAAACTTGTAGAACCTTTTTTCTAAAGGAAAAGTGACCTGTCTCTTCAACAAGATAATGCCAAATAAAACTCAAAAGTAAAATTTTATGAAAAATGAAAAACAGCATCCTAAAATATCAAACAAACTGAAACAGACCCAATTACATGTCAAATTGGTAGTTGTGACTGGTCAAACAAAAGAGTTATTTCAAATGACTTTATAACACAGTATTTTGACACTATATCCCTAGGGGTTATATTTAATGACAAAGACAAACTGCCAAAAAACTTATGCATTCACTGATTAGGAGAGTAACATTTGTATGGTTAGGTGTAAATCATTGCATATTGTAGGATTAAACATACAAGAGTTATGTTAATGTCAGTAGGAACCCAAATCTTCAGTGTAGGATTAAAAAAAAATTCATAAAAAATCCAGAGTTCATTAAGAATCATGGTGAAATTTTGTAAACATGTGTGTGTGTGTGTGCACGTGCACGCTCACACACACACATGCGTGTCTGTGTGTCTATCTGTGTCTATGTCTTAATATTCCATCTCTGGTCTTTGAAAGGGACTAGAAGCAGCAGTCCCTCACCCCATCCACCCAGATTATGGTTTCTAAAATCAGCCCTTAATAAAATCTATAATGTCTCTTTGGAGGAATGGCTGCTTTCATGTCCGGACAGGGAATAAAAAAATATGAACCTGATGCATTTTGGAATGGCAAAAATCAAGGTGGATTTTAATGATTAATGGGAAGTTTCAAAAGGACATCAGAGCAGGGCATGGTGGCACATACCTGTATGTCCAGTGACTTGGGAGGTTGAAGCAGGAGGATCACAAGTTCCAGGCTAGCCTCAGCAATTTAGTGAAACTCAGTTTCAAAATAAAAAATAAAAAAGGGATGGGGAGAAAAGGACTTAAAAACAGTATACTACAGGAACACAGACACATCAGTTTACTGCAGCACAATTCACAATAGCTAAACTGTGGAACCAACCTAGATGCCCTTCAGTAGATGAATGGATAAAGAAAATGCAGGTAAATGGATGGAGTTGGAGAATATAATGCTAAGTGAAGTTAGTTAATCCCAAAAAACCAAAAGCCAAATGTTTTATCTGATATAAGGAGGCTGATTTATAGTGGGATTGGGAGGGGGGAGCATGGGAAGATTAAACAACTCTAGACAGGGCAAAGGGGAGGGAGGGGGAAGGAGGGGGTAAGAGGGTAAAAAAATAGTGAAGTGAGGTGGACATTACTACCCTAAGTACATGTATGAAGAAGACACAAATGTGTGAATATACTTTGTATACAAGCAGAGATATGAAAAATTGTGCCCTATATATGTTATATGAATTGTAATGCATTCTGCTGTCATATATAACAAATTAGAATTTTAAAAAAAGATTTAAGGGAAAAAAAGGGCTTGGGAAATAGCTCAGAGAGCATCCCTCGATTCAATTCCCTATACCAAAAAAAAAAAAAAAAAAAATGGAGCCATCTTAAAAGACCTTTCACTGGCTTATTCTAGGATAATTTTAATATTGAAAATAATTGCTGTGATTGATTCATATCAAATATATAAATAATAATATTCAATAAAAAATCATGAAAGTATTTTTTAAAAATTACTATCCACTCTTAGGGGTAACTATTATAACTATTATAGCAACTTATTACTCTGAAAATGGGTGAAAGTGAAAGCTAAGAATATGTTCTACATTTCCAGTTGGGATTACATTTCAGATAAGTTAAGCCTAGTTAATAATGCCAATCCCTTTATGAAATATCAGCTAATAAATGTAAAAGGAAGGAAAGAGTAAGAAAAAAATCACTATTTTGCTACCTCTGGTGGAATAATTTAGTCAAAATTGATCAACTAGGTGAAAAAGTTGATGGGGAACTAGATATTCTCATGTGAAACTATTATCCCATGGAATATATGCTTGTTACGTTAGGAAAACATAATTTAATAGAGATCTGGCTGGTTCTACCTCAAATCAGTGATCAATTTCAGCATCACTAATAGTGGGACAGGCAGACAACATGCACCTTCGGAAGCGATGCAACTGAAGGTGTTTTTCTTTAAAAAAAAAAAGTGTTTAACCTGATCCAATCAAGGTTTCAGATGTAGCTTCTAGTTTACAGAAAATCCAGGGGATATGAATGTTATACACATGGAGAATATAGGGAAATAAGCCATGAAGAAACAATCAAACAAATTCAAAGGTGAGGAGTTCTAAAGAAAAAGTGACCTGTCTCTTCAATAAAACAGTGTCAAAAATGTGGGAGGGGATCAGTATCAATGCTAATTTAAAGAGAATTAAGAAATGTATCTAACCAGGCGAGGTGGCACATGCCTGTGATCCCAGTGATTCATGAGGCTAAGACGGGGGGATCGAAAGTTCTAGACTAGCCTCAGTAAATTAGCAAGGCCATAAGAAACTCAGTGAGAATCTGTCTCAAAATTTAAAAGTTGGGGAGCAGGGCTAGAGATGTAGCTCAGTGATGAAGCCCTTCTGTATTCAATCCCAGTATCCAAGTGAGAGAGAGGGAAAGAGAAAGAAGAAAGAGGAGGAGGAGGAGGAGGAGGAGGAGGAAAGAAAAGAAAGAAATCTAGATGCAATTATGGCCTTTGATTGACTCCCATTTTGAGCAGAAATAGCTGAAAAAGGAATTTTGGAGAAATAGTTTGAGAAATTTAAATGTGATTGAGTATTAAATAATATTAAGAGAGTTACTGTGGTTATGTGAAAAAAATGTCCTTGTTTCCTAGAGATACATATTGAAATATTTATAATGGAATTATGATGTCTATAATTTGCTTAAATACTAAGAAGAAGCAAATATAGCAAAATGCCAATAACTGTTAAGTCTAGATGAGATGGTATGAGTATTCACTATGCACATCTCTCTCTCTCTCTCTCTCTCTCTCTCTCTCTCTCATATTTTACTAGAAAGCAAGACAGTAAAATGATCAAATTTGAACCCTAGAAAGCTCACTCCCTAGCTTATTGGGAGATAAGAATGGAAGCAAAAGACCAGTGGGATGATTACTGCAAAATCCACCATGAGTGAGCACAGAGGTCTAGGTAGGGTAGTCAGGGGGAAGAGAGGTGAGCTGATATGAGATACACTTTGCCATACTAACCATAAAATTGTTGATAGGCTCCAGATGGAAGAGTCAGAGAGTCAACACTAATAACAAAAATTACTACCTACAAGGGTGCAGATAGATAGGAGAATAACTTCTGATGCTCTGTAGCACAGAAAGATGACTACGGTTGACAAACTAATTAACCATTTCAAAGTAAACTAAGAGAGGATTCTGAATGTTCCTAATACAAGGAAATAATAAATGTTTAAGGTGAGCTGGGGTTGTGGCTCAGTGGTAGAGTGCTTGCACGTGGGGGGCACTGGGTTCGATCCCCAGCACCACATGAAACTAAATAAATAAAATCAAGGTATAAAAAATGTTTAAGGGATAGATATGATCATTAACCGCTGTGTACATGTATTGAAATGTCACACTGTAGTCCATAAATATGTTCAATTACTATTTATCAATTAAAAGTAAATAAATGTTTTAAAACAAAGGAAAAAGTTCAAAAGTCAATAAATACATTGTAAGCATTGTAAGGAGAGAAAAAAAAAGATAATATTTTATGCTGTGTTCAGTACGTGCTCGTCCAGTCCTTGTTCCCAGTGATCCACATGAATTTAATTCATATAATTCTCACCGTCACATTGTGAATTACTTACTAGTATTAGCCTCTCTGATTTACGCTGCTTGAGCACAGATAAACAACTTGCCCAAGGTTATACCCCTAGTAGGTGGCACCATTGGAATTGGAATCCAAGCACGAACGCCTAACCATCTCTGGCCTTAAGAATGACGCCAGAACTATTAATGAAGACACACGTAAGAGTTCCTTTCTATTCACTTTTATGCTCCTCGTTTTAGGATTTATATTCCCAGACCCACGTAGCTTCCCTGGCCCCCAAGGAACTATAAGTAACCCATTTCGCCAATCTTGGGCGCAAAAGAGAGAGGTGGATGTGGTCCTTGAAGAGGAGCATAGTTAGGTCAAAAGGGGATAAGCCAAGTGGGAATTCTAGCGTGGCTCCTACTATTTGGTGGAGGAGGTGAAGGTTGCTTAGGTACCCCGCTAAGACAGGGCTCTTACGTCACGTATGACGCAAATAAGCGTAAGAGCCGGGGGTGGAGATGTCGTCACCACCCGCCTGCGGTTGGCCGAGTTGCCTTGAGAGGGGCAAGTAGACCCCGCCTTGGAGGTGGGTGGGAAGTGGCAGGCCCCGCCTTGGCTCCGCTGGAAGGCTCCCGCCAGCGTCGCTGCGACTCTGGCGGGGGATCGAGCGCTTGGAGCCTGGAAGGATGCGGCGCCCGCGGCGGCCTGGGGGTCCCGGGGGATCCGGTGGCCTCCGGCTGCTCGTCTGCCTCCTGCTGCTGAG
Organism: Urocitellus parryii; assembly: GCF_045843805.1. Classification (NCBI taxonomy): domain Eukaryota; kingdom Metazoa; phylum Chordata; class Mammalia; order Rodentia; family Sciuridae; genus Urocitellus; species Urocitellus parryii. The sequence continues at coordinate 266,305,798 of NC_135531.1, read as the reverse complement.
CAGCCACCCGGGAGGCTGCAGCGCCATTAGTGCCCACGGTCAGGAGGAAACTTGGGGGGGTGGGGGCAATATGGGGCTGGGAGCAAAAGTCGGTGCGGGGGTGGGGTGAGGGAAAGTGTCGTGAAGGTAAGAAGCCCAGGTAGAATATGTGTATGGGATGGGGTGGAGGAGGCACAGCGCGACGAGGACGGTGAGAGGGACGAAAGGGGCGTAGGCCTGGAGGTGGGGCTGGGAATATGCGGGCGGGACCTAAGAGAAGTGGGCTTAGGAGAAAATTGCTGGTTCAGGAGGAGAAATGGACGTGCACGGGGGTAGAGGGGCTTAAAGACGGGCTACAGGACCTCGGGAGCAAGTCTTGCCGAGGCACCAGGGAGGTGGTGACCCGTGGTGAAAAATGGGGGGGGGGGGGCAGGGAGGTAGGAAGAGGGAGAGGTAACGGTGATCTCTGGGCGATAAGAGCTGGGGCCCGTAGGCAACCCCTAGAGGATTGGGCTGGGGAAAAGGTCAGGATTTCTCTTTAAGTCTAGAGAGACCGGTTGCTGAGATCTAATCTCCTATAAGAGGGGCCAGCTGGGAGAGGGAGCAGAAGAGGATGAAGAGGGGAGGGTCGTTCTCTGTACCCCTCCCCACAGCCAGGCCTGGTGCTGACTCACATCTGTGCGGACAGAGGCTGTCAGCGCTGACTCACGGGCCGGGGGTGGGGGTGGGAAGGTGGCGCATGGGGGAAGGGGCGCAGCCTCGCCATCTGGCGCCCTCTTTCCCCACCCGGGCTTGGAGACCAACGCAGGGGTTCTTCCTGTGACGCTGTGGGTTAACAGGATGGAGCGGAGGGGTCAGGTCCTCTGGAGACTCCTCTCCCCTCAACCCCTCCCTCTCCCGCAATTCCCTCCTGACAAGCCCTTCGCGGCTCCAGGCTTCAGCACCACGGACAGCGCAGCGGCACGGGTCTGGAACCGCTTGCCAGGAACACCCTGACCCTCTCCCCCCACGCGGGGGAGGTGTATTAGACTTTCCGCCTCGTCTGAGTTCCAGGCTATTAAACTTAGGAGGCTTTCGAAGATTTGGGGAAGTAAATTTTCCTTCTGGATTTGGCCAAAAACTCTCCCATAGTAATTTTATGAAAACAACAAGATCCTCTAACACGACTGTCCCCGCCCCCGCCCTTGCCTTGGGCAAGTTGCTTTCCTGTCTGTGCTCAAGCAGCGTAAAGCAGAAAGGCTGCTGCTTCTCAACTCTCAGTAAAGTGACTGGAGGCTCTTAAGGATTCGGACTTTAAAATCCAGGGCCGGATCTCATGCTTTCTTCTGTTCAGGATTCTAGGCCTCTTCCCTACTCTCCTCCCAGATTAAAGGCTTTCTTAGAATGAAAGAATGGGCCCCGTCTGGTTTTCCTGTTTCCCTGCCTTTCCATCCATCCTACCATTCTGTGTGGGGGTGTCTGAGCTTCTGCTTACCTGTCCCTCTACAGGCTGTTTATTTGATCGTAGACTCTGCTCTCACCTCGAAGTATGCATTCAGGGTGAGTAAGACCCAGGCATAGGACTCACAAGACAGAGAGGTATAACAAAAAACAAGTGGGAGTCCCAGAAGGGAGGAGAGGGGACAGTCTTGGGATAAGGAGCCCTGACCTTAAGGAACAAGAGAGAAGGTGGAGAAAGTGCTGTTCATTGGCAACCTGGACTTTGATAGGTCTCTTGTTCAAGATTTCTGATACCACTTTTGTCCTCTTAGATGGCTTGTTTGGACAGTGCCAGGTGGGAGTGGGGCAGGCACGGCCCCTTTTGCAAGTCACCTCCCCAGTTCTCCAACGCTTACAAGGTGTGCTCCGACAGCTCATGTCTCAAGGTAAAATCTGGATGCACTGGAGGAGAGAGATTCAAGCTTGGTTAGATATGAGTGGGGATGTAAGTCACCACCTGACCCAAAGACTTCTCTTTCTGAAATATTCTTGTCATGCCAACTTCTGGAAACTCACCTTCCTAGATCTTGCTGGAGAAGGGGACAAGAAAAGGATGTGATAAAATCCTAAAGACTGGCTGTTCACGTCTGAACTCTGGATTCTAAAAGCACTGGAAGAAGCCAGCATCTGTCTCTTTAGGTCCAGTTTCACTCCCTGGGACTGTCTGAGTGTTCTCCACAGATTCTAAGGTCCTTAGGCAAGAGAACACCCCACTCATTCAATTCATTCATTCAGCACGTATCTATTGAGTATTTACTATGTGAGGGGGGGGCAGGATGGGGCCATAGTTCTAGATGTTGGGGATGTAACAGGGAATAAAACAAAGATCTCTGTCTATTGGGGTTTATGTTTGGAAGATAAGGGGAAGAAACACTATATTAGTTAGAAAATAAATAGTATGCTAGAAGGTAATAAATGGATATTAGGGTAGGCTAGAAAGTGCCATAGAACATTACAGCAGAATAAAGGGACCTGAAATGGTGAATTAGAAAGCTGCACTATACATTTTTGAATATATGTAAATTTTGAACAGACTGTAAGGAGAAGGGAGAGTTTGCCAGGAGGTTATTCAAGGAAAGAGTGTTTCAGGCAGACCAAACAGCTCGGTCAAAAGCCCTAAGGCAGGAGCAAATTTTAGGAACACCATGGATGCCACTATAACTGATAGAAAAGTGACAGAAAGGAAAAATAGAAGTCACATTTGGGTAAGTAATGGGGGAAGGAATGTAGTCATTGTAGGGACTCAAGGGAATGTATGGCATTGGCTCCACTCTGAGTACAAGAGGAAACCATTGCAGGGTTTTAGCACAGTTGTGCATGATCTAACTTCTATTTTAAAAGGATTATTCTTGCTGCTGTGTTGAGAATACACAGAATGTAGAGAGAGTCAAAGTTTGAAGCAGGAAGTCCAGTGAAAGCTGCCATAATAACTTGGGTAAGAGATGAGTGTAGTTTGGACTAGGGCGATGATGAAATACTAGATATGGCTGTAAAAAGAGAAGTCAGAAATGACATCCACATTGTATTGCCCAGACAACTGAATCAGTGGAGATGTCATTAACTATGATGGGGGAAATTGCACACACACACACACACACAAAAAAAAAAAACTTTGGGTGAAGTTGGGGATGTTTAGTTTTTGATATGTTGAGTTTAACATGTCTGTGCAGGTAGGATGGAATTCAAACCTGTGAGATAGGATTTTGAGAGAGAGGACCAGAATAGAGTTATAAATTTGGGATTCTTTGGCATAGAGATGGCAAATATATCTATAAGGTAGATGGCTTAACCAAAGGATTGAGTATATATGAAGAAGAAGACTAAGGATCAAGCCCTGGAGAATTCTTTTTGTGTGTGTGAGAGTGGAGTGTACAGGGATTGAACTCAGGGGTACTCTGTGACTGAACCACATCCCCAGCCATGTTTTGTATTTTTTAAATATCTTTATTTATTTATTTTTATGTGGTCTGAGGATTGAACCCAGTGCCTCACAGGTGTGAGGCAGGTGCTCTACCACTGAGCTACAGCCCCAGCCCCCCTATTTTGTATTTTATTTAGAGAGAGGGTCTCACTGAGTTGCTTAGTGCCTCACTTTTGCTGAGGCTGGCTTTGAACTCAAGATCCTCCTGCCTCAGCCTCCGGAGCCACTGGAATTACAGGCAGGCACTGCACCTGGCAAGCCCTGGAGAATTCTAATAACCTTTTCCCTGAATTACATCATGAAGTGTCCCATAATACAAGGCCCGAATTCTGAAGGGAGAGGGAAGATGGAAGGAGGGAGTAGTCTCAATGTTCCCATTCATAGTTTAAATGTATGACACATTTTGATTAAACTTAAAACATTTGATATTCTAGTGCAAATATAAATGGCAAATTAGAAAGCTGCAGTGTACATTTTTGAATATATGTAAATTTTGAACAGACTGTAAGGAGAAGGAAGAGTTTGCCAGGACTTTAAGGCCAAAAATACATTCTCCAAGTCAACTGCTCTGTGTGTATGGCTCTGCAGGTCCAGTCCTCAGACTCAGAGGGCTGTATCATCTGGAATCTGTTAGGACCTAGGTGGATGGCCAGTTACCAGGCAGACTTTGTTAACTGTTAGAGTCCAACATGTAAGTTTAGGGGGTACTGTGACCCAGACTCAGCCACAGAAGGAAAGAGACTTTGAAGCTGAGCTTATTTAGGTTAAGAAAGAAGGAGGAGGAAGAAGGTGAAAGGGGAAGAGGAGGAGGAGAAGGAGAAGAAGAGACTTAGAATCGGAAGCCAGTGAGGTAGGAGGAGTGTTCAATGTCCCAGATGCCAAGTGAAAATCTACCAAAGAGGGAGAGATCAACATTGTCAAATGATGATGACAGGTTAAGAAAAATGAGATCTGGGAACTGGCCTTTGGATTTAGATAAGCATAATTCACTGCTGACTTTGATGAGAGCAGCTTTGGCAAAGTAGTAGTAAAATCCTGAATAGAGGGGCTGGGGCTGGGGCTTAGTGGTAGAGCGCTTGCCTTGCACATGTGAGGCACTGGGTTCGAGGCCCAGCACCACATATAAATAAATAAATATATGAAATAAAGGTATTGTGTTCATCTACAACTAAAAAAAACTAAAAAAAATTAAAAATAAAATAAAATCCTGAATAGAGTAGATTGAGAGGGAATGGGAGGAAAGAAATTGGATAGAGTGTTGTAGATAAGTCTTTCAAGGAATCTTGGTACAAAGAAATGGGATCATAACTGAAGGGAAATGTGATGCCAAATAGTAGTTTTTTAAGATGGAAAAATATTGCATCATGTTTTTATGCTGATGGCAACAATTCAGTAGAAAATGGAGAAAAGGGTGATGTAGGAAATAGGGGAGAATTTCGGGGAGGGTGTTCTGGAGTAGGTAAGAGGGAATAGAATCTAGTGCTCAAGTGGAGGAATTAAGTTTAAATAGGAGCACAGGTAGTTAATCAAATATTAAAAGGCAAGAAGGCAGATAGAGATGTTGGTAGATCCCAGAATATTTGTCAAGAGCACCATAGATTATAAACCCAGAACATGGAAGAAAAAATTAGGGTAGAGAGTGGGAGATTTTTCTTTAAGAATGGGTGGCTGGTCTTTCCTGAGAGCAGAGTTTCATGGGGTTAAAGGGTCAAACAGAAGATCTGCTTCAAGGTAAGATGATGATTATAACAAATATGAGAATGATAATGATGCCAACCCTGATGAGGAGAGGATGTAGAGGTTTAAAGCAAGTGTCCACTGATTTAGAGTTTTCTAAGCACTTTCATTTCCATGGTCACACTTGATCTTCACAATCACATTGTGAGCTATGTGATATTCCCATATGGAAACTGAGGTTCAGGAAAATAATAATAATAGCTATAATAATAGCGTTGTTGAAAGTTCATTATGTAAAAAAAAAAGAAAGTTCATTATGTGACAGGCACTATTCTATTTAATATATGTTATTTTAGTTAATACAAAAATCTTAGGAGAGGGCCAGGATGGTGGCTCAGGGGTAACTGGTAACGTGCTTGCCTAGCATGCACTGGGTTCAATTCTCAGCACCACATACAAATAAATAAAATAAAGGTCCATCAACAACTAAAAATTTTATATATATATATATCTTAGGTGGTATAAATGCCCATCTTATGGAGGAGAGAATTGAGATAATTGAGGCTCAGCAATCTTCCCCAAATCACTGAATTTCTCAGTGGCAGAGGCAGATTCAAACCCAAGCAGTCTGACTGCAAAAGCTGGACCGGAGGGTGAGAAAAAGCAGCTCATATCACCCTGTGGGTCTCCAGCCTCCTCCACTGCCTCTCTGCTCTGCCAACAATGCACTGCAGTGTAGGGGTTGTGCTTTTTGTGACTGGGCACCCAGACTCCTCACCCACTCTCACCTATCATTGCCCAACAGGATTATCCTGGCATGATGACCTCACACAGTATGTGATCTCCCAGGAAATGGAGCGCATTCCCAGGCTTCGCCCCCCAGAGCCCCGGCCAAGGGACAGGTAGGCAGCCTTTCTCAGCAACCTTAGTGTATTGAGGCTGGTGGTGTGTGGTCTTCTTGATGGTGAGAAGGGAGGGGAAGGGAAGAAGAGGGTACCAAGGTCATCAGACTGAAACACAGATAAAAAGAGATTCAGGAATGGTCACTCTCTGACATGCTCACATGCCCAGTAGGAGCTGGGTGCACCCTGGGGATCAAAAAAAAGTATTAAAAATACACTCAAAAACATTATTTGAAAGTTTTAGACCCTGTCTCAAAAAAAAAAACCCAAAAATTAGAAGGGCTGGGGTTGTAGTTCAGCAATAGAGTGCCCTTGCTTTCTATCCCTCGTACCACCAAAAAAGTCATTATATGATATTTTATAAGAATCATAAAAGAGTCATCTTAGGCAGATTAGAATTTTGTTGAAGTCACTTAACATTCAGTTTCATCACTATGTGGAATTGTTTATGGCAGGAGATATCACCATTTTCCATGGCTAGGACCTCTAAGGCAGTGTCCAGACCCAGCAAAACGGAAGAAGTGCAATGAGGTTCACTGAGCTCAGAAGAAAGCATGCGGCAGGGCTGGGGGTGACAGGGCAGTCTTGAATGTTTGAACATACACGAGGAGAACCAGCACACAAGGACAACTAGGCACACTGCAGCCACAGTTCATCTTTAGAGGCTCCAAGCTGCTTTTCCTGCTCCCATTCTGCCCTCCTCCAATCCTAGCCATATGCTTCCCTGGCCCCAGCAGCTCTGTTTGGGGACCTAGGCATGCTTACCAAGGAGGCAGATACCTCAACCCAGGCTTGTCTCTCTGACCTTCCCCAAGTCCTTCTGGTGCATCTCCTGTCCCCTGAGGTCACCTCATTTCTTAAGAGGTCAGGCTTACTGGACCTGTCTGACCCCCTGCCCCCATCTCTTCCTCGTAAGCTCTCTATCCCCTTGCTGCATAAACCATCACACACACACTTTGCTTTCCTCCCCAGATCTGGCTTGGTGCCCAGGAGACCTGGTCCTGCTGGGGAGCTGCTTTCACAGGGCACCCCCACTGGTTCTTCCCCTGCTGCCCAGGGGCTTCCTCGACCTCCCATGGGTGGGGGTGGAGCTGGGGCAGGCTCCCCACTGTCCCCTCTGCAGGCTGACTTGCTGCCTCCTCTCTTGGAGCATCTTCTGCTGCCCCCGCAGGCTCCCCACCCTGCCCTGAGTTATGAACCTACCTTGTTGCAGCCCTACCTGTTCCACCAGGTGAGCCCTTGACTCTGGCCCTTTCCCCACCTTCCATCCCTCGGTTCTGACTTTTTCCCTTACTGGTATCTCTGAATTTCCACAGTTTGGCTCCCGTGATGGCTCCCGGAGCCCAGAGAGCTCATCAGGAATGGTCAGTGTTGGCCCCCTGCCCAAGGCCGAAGCTCCTCCCCTCTTCAGCAGAACTGCATCCAAGGGCATGTTTGGGGCCCATTCTGGTCACTCCTATGGGGACCTTCCTGGGCCCTCACCTGCTCAGCTTTTCCAGGATTCAGCGTTGCTTTACTTGGCCCAGGACTTGCCAGTACCCAACAGGGCTAGGACACCAAGGCTACCAGAGCAAGGGGGCAGCAGTCGGGCAGAAGACTCTTCAGAGGGGTATGAGCAGGAAGGACGAGTGGATCGTGGGGAGAAGCCTCCTTCCCCAGCAGTGCAGCCAGGTAACAGACCTCAGTGTCCACCTCCCTGACTAAGGAAGCTGCTTTGGGAGAACCATGGGGTGCCTTCCTGACTACCCATGCATCTGTTGAAGTGTCATCCATACATTTAACTAGTGTCTACTGACAAGGTGATCCATGTAGGCACTAGCATAGATGGGAGTACTGTGGGGTGCGAACTGTTTATTATTCTTCAGATGAAGAACTGAAATGCCCATAGAGGGCCTGGAGTTTGGTATTGGCTCCAGAGAGGTCTTTTCCCCAAAGTGTATACAAGGGCTGGGAAGGGGATGGTATCAGTGTCCTATTATTTAAGAAGAATCACTTAAATGTGCTAGTCCACCCTCCCAGTCAGTTCATTCCATCATCTGCCCTAAGCTCTGTGTCTGGCCCCCAGCGGATATAGCCCTGCAGAGACTGGCCACTGTCCTGGCGGGCTATGGAGTGGAGCTGCGTCAACTGACCCCTGAGCAGCTTTCCACACTCTCGACCCTGCTGCAGCTGCTTCCCAAGGCCACAGGAAGAAATCCAGGTGAGTGTCCAAGCAGAGAGACCAGCGACCAGCAAATCCAAGGAGGCTTCTAGCCCCACCTGTCAAGACCACAGGGAGAAGCCCAAAGGGAAAGAGAGTCAAGGTCAGGGGAAGAGAGATTTTTTTCAGACACAGAGTAATTTCCAGCAAACAGCAGGGAGCAAGTGGTAGGGTGATGAAATGAGGAGTTTGATCAAGAAAAGACTAAAGGGTGGAAGTAATGGAAAAGAAGGTATGGGCAGGGGGACTGGGGGAGACATGAAGAAGGGTGGGTCAATGCTTCTGAGGACACTAGGAGTGTGTGGCCTGTGAGTAGAGGCCAAAAATTGATGGGTAGAGGGAGAACTGAACAAAGAATAGCTTAGATATGGCCAATGATGAAAGGAGAAGTTAAGAAAGCAGTGCCTTATAAGGCCGAACCAAAGAGGAATGAGGCCATCAATAGAGTCTTGGTCACTAAAACAAGATCAAGGCCACGGCAGATAGAACAGGCTCAGGGGCTCCAGCCCCTTCTCCCACCTGTGTTGTTGTATAAATGTTGTTCTTGGCCCTTTTCCCCAGACTCTTGTTTTTCCTATCTCTACAGGAGGGATTGTAAATGTTGGAGCTGATGTCAAGAAAGTAAGTTCCCAGCACCTCCCTGACCTGTAAATGTCCCATGGCAGTACACTCCCTTGCTGAAACCTAAATCTCAGAATCAGGACTTAGAATCTGTATCCTCATCTTGGGCCCAGAGAGCTCAAGTCATTGTCTGTAGTTTTATATCAAGCTGTTGGCAGAGCTGGAATTAGAAACCAGAATTCTTGATTCATTCCTCTTTCACTAAAATCCTTTCAGACTATTCTCTGGAGATTCCTACAGCAAGAGAAGAGTTGAGAGAAAGCAGGCTCCTGACCATCTGTAGCTGGAGGAGCTCTGTTTCTCTCCATTTTAGGTGTCAGACTTCCAAGATATTGTAGCTGAACAAAAAGTCTTAAAAACATTGCCTGCTGTTCATCTTCTAACCTCACCCCAGCTTTTCTGGCTCCAGAAGTTCCTCCCACTCCTCCAACTCCATCCCATGGATAATTACAGATCATGTTTACTCATTCAATCTTTTATTCATTCATTCATCCACTTGGCTCACATTTCTGGATGCACTGTCTATACCCAGCGCTGCACCAGGCCCTGGCTTAAGCTCCACTGTGGAAAGCTCAAGAGTCTGGGGTGTGGCCCCCCTCCCACAAACCCCTCCACAGTAGGTAGTCCACACCTTCATTCTCTCTTCTAACAGACAATGGAGGAGCAGGTGCAGGGTGGAGACAGAGCAGAACCTCCACCCCCCACCCCCTCCCTGCCTGGGTACCCCACTGCCAGCCCTATCTCCAATAAAGACCAGCAGCTGCTGAGCCCTGCCTCCTCTGAGTCCCCCAAAGCTGTGAGTCTCCCCGCTACACCTGTCCTGCTGGAGAAGAAAAGTTCATTGGGCCAAATCCAGCCCACAGTGGTGGGACAACCTTTAGCTCGGCCATCAGCAGAAGAGTATGGCTACATCGTCACTGACCAGAAGTAAGGGCTCCAGCTCAGAGAAACCTTTCAGTCCCTTGGGGTTGGGCTGGCCCATCTGGCGGGAAGCAAAAGCAGAAATCCAAATGTGAAAGACAGGGAGGTGGTAGCAGCTCTGCATCCCTGGAGGTGGCTTGTTTTAAGAAAGTGACTGAGAATATCCCCACTTTCCTTCCTCTGCCTGCTACCCGCCTCCAGACCCCTGAGCCTGGCTGCAGGAGTGAAGCTGCTGGAGATCCTGGCTGAGCATGTGCACATGTCCTCAGGCAGCTTCATCAACATCAGGTGGGGCGGCTATCTTAATGGGGCAGTGGCAGGGGTCTAGAAGACAGCTTGAGCCCTGCAGTGGCTGGAGGAAAGGAAGACAAGTTCTGGGGTCAGACTCAGGGGAGGAAAGGAAGACAAGTTCTGGGGTCAGAGATGCTCCCAGCTGTACTGAAGGTACAGCCTCACCTATCCTTGCTGCTGGTTCCATTCATTATCTGCCTGTCATCAGACACCACTGAGGGGGCATCCCTGACCTGCTCCAGCCCCATCCTTTAATGGGGAGAGAGCCAGAGTTGGCCTCTCTGTTAGAACCTGGTGTCTAGGGTAGGTGAGGCAGTAACATAGCACCTACTTGGCAGTGTGGTGGGACCGGCCCTCACCTTCCGCATCCGGCACAATGAACAGAACCTGTCTTTGGCAGATGTGACCCAGCAAGCTGGTAAATACCACCCCACAACCTCAAGCCCAGGCTTGACCCTCGACCCAGTCCTAATATCCAGGCCCAGGGCTGATGCTCCCTTTAAATATCCCCAGCCCACATGCCATCTAGGCCCTACCTGCCACCTGGCATGGTATGACATGGGATGGAGACCATATAGGACTGAAGAGAGCCTGACCTGTGTCCTCTCTGCAGGGCTGGTGAAGTCTGAATTGGAAGCACAGACAGGGCTCCAGATCTTACAGACAGGAGTGGGACAGGTAGGCACTATCCCAAGGGGCTGACGTTGTCCACAAGAGACGGAGGCAAACTTGACAGTACAACTGAGCAGAAACCTCATTTATCTGGCTGGCCAGCCCCCCACCCCCCCTTTGCCAACCAGCCCCTCCCCAAACATTTCCTTTTATGGCCAGCAGATGGCCCCAGTGGCCCCCTCCTCCCTGTGGGACCAGCCTTTTAAAGAAAGGCCTATGATTGGAAGAATTGAGATGCCTTTGGTCTCCTGCAACAAAGTCTCTCAATTCTAAGGGGAAACTTGGCACAGAAGAAACACAATACTCAAAACATGTTTGTAGTCAACATCTAACACTTATGCCTCACACTCCAGTATTCCATTCTGCTGGTTCTTTCCCCACTTCTTTCTGTCTGTCTTTATATGGAAATCTTTCTGAAGGAAGTCACCCCCAGTGTCTCTGGCACTTGAGTTGTCTGATGGGGATTGAGAAGGAGCACCTGAGCCATTCTGACCTCACAGCTTTGCCCCAGGAAATGTCCTAGCAAGGATCAGGACAGGGGCATGGGTGACAAGCAGCACCTAAGTCCACCCCCCAACACACACCACTTCCTGCCTTCCTGATTCTGGCTTTGTTCCTACAGAGGGAGGAGGCAGCCGCAGTCCTTCCCCGACCAGCCCACAGCACCTCTCCCATGCGCTCAGTGCTGCTTACTCTGGTGGCCCTGGCAGGTGTTGCTGGGCTACTAGTGGCTTTGGCAGTGGCTCTGTGTATGCGCCAGCACTCGAGGCAGCGGGACAAGGAGCGCCTGGCAGCCCTGGGGCCTGAGGGAGCCCATGGTGACACTACTTTTGAGTACCAGGTGTGCAATCCCAGAAGGTTGTCAAGGGGAAGAAGAGCAAGGGGCTGAGGAGTCTGGGTCTTGCTTGGAGTGAAGGTGGGAGTGCAATGGCGAGCGAGTTGTCATCCCTAGGAATGTCCAGGCAGAGACTGAAGAGGGTCCAGCAGGTGTTGTGGGGGAATTTCTGAATGAATGGGAATTCCCACAAGGAGCAGATATTTCCAGAAGTTCATTCCAATGCTATGATTCTGAGGATCTAGGATTTCACCCTGTAATATCTGAGGTTGTTATAAGCCACACGCAAGCAGAAAACTCTGACAAGGATGAAGGCCAGGGTAGAAGATTCTACCTCAGAGGAGTTGGGTTCAAGGGCGTGCCTAGAGACCTAGACTTGAACCTAGGCCCCTGTTGAAAGGCTTCAGAGGACCCGTAGGCCTCACCTGATTCTTCTTCCTCTACAGGACCTATGTCGCCAGCACATGGCCACAAAGTCCCTGTTCAACCGGGCAGAGGGTCCACCAGAGCCTTCGAGGGTGAGCAGTGTGTCCTCCCAGTTCAGTGATGCGGCTCAGGCCAGCCCCAGCTCCCACAGCAGCACACCATCCTGGTGCGAGGAGCCTGCCCAGGCCAACATGGACATCTCCACAGGACACATGATTCTGGTCAGGACAGGGCTTGGGTCCTGAGAGGGGAGGGAACAGGATGGTGGGAGAAACAGGACTGGCGGTGTAGGCCAGAGCCTCGCTGTGGTGCCCCTGCAGGCGTACATGGAGGACCACCTGCGGAACCGGGACCGCCTGGCCAAGGAGTGGCAAGCCCTGTGTGCCTACCAAGCAGAGCCGAACACCTGCGCCACTGCCCAGGGAGAGGGCAACATCAAGAAGAACCGCCATCCAGACTTCCTGCCCTGTGAGTGAGCCCTGACTAGCCTGGCCCCCGCTCTCTGCTGGGACCTCTGGGGGGCTGTGAGGAAAGCGCTGGGCTCCTGGCTTAGGCTGAGTGGCAGAGGTGCCAGGACCCCAGTGACCAGAGGGTCATCTGAGGTGGGATGTCCGGGTCTGTGCAGATGATCATGCCCGCATCAAGCTGAAGGTGGAGAGCAGCCCTTCTCGAAGTGATTACATCAACGCCAGCCCCATTGTGAGTGGCCCTGACTCCAGCCTCCTCCTCTGCCCCATTTGTGTCCTGCCTTTCTTGACTTCATTCTCTGTGGTCACCTCCCACCTCACCCAAGTCCCTGGAATTGTGGGGCTGATATTCTAGTATGGAAATAAGGGCTTCTCTGTCTTCCCTGGCCTGGTCTCTTTGACCAAGCCTCTCCATAGTAGCAGTGCCCATTCTGGCTCTTGATGTATCTTCCTGCCCTCAGATTGAACATGACCCGCGGATGCCAGCCTACATAGCTACACAGGGTCCGCTGTCCCATACCATCGCTGACTTCTGGCAGGTGGGCTCTTGGAATGACCTCTAGGGACCAGGGGACTTTGTGGTCAGTAAGGGCCAGTCAGGTTACAGTGGGAGGTTAGAGTACAGTTTATCTGGGTCTCTGTCCACAGATGGTATGGGAGAGTGGCTGCACTGTCATCGTCATGCTGACTCCACTGGTGGAGGATGGTGTCAAGCAGTGTGACCGCTACTGGCCAGATGAGGGCTCCTCTCTGTATCACGTATATGAGGTCAGCAGGGTCCCCACACCAAGGAGAAGACAAGAGTGGAGTGGGGCAGATGAATGATGGCCTGCCTAGTCATTCATGTATTTATATGAATATATGTGCATAGACACATATATGTACATATATATATGTGCATACACATACCTACATATACATATATATCTGCCTGTATGTCCTGTCTAGGGTCAAAAAAGTGTTTATAGGGACTTAGAATAAAAGTATAGAAATAAAACCACTGAAACTGAGATAAGAAGCTAAGAGCCATGATTATGTGAGACAGAGTAAATAAGTATACCCAAAATCAGAGAATAAGACCTACTTTAATTGAGCCTAACTGAGCTCTGAGTTTCCCAATGGCCAAAACAAAGAAAGAAATATCACCAGTCACACATGTTGCTTACGTAAAATAGAAAAAAAAAGTGTTCTCATTGGGTGAGAAGATAGATAGGTATGGGGGGAGGAGACAGAGGCAAAGCAGGGGAAGGCAGTAGAGATTCTAGACAAACGGGAGACAGTGATCCCCTATAAGACAAGGGATCTTAAGAACACAATAGAAGTTTCTCATGGCCAGATAATCCTGGATAGTACTTTTTTCATTATCAATGAGCACTCTATAGTCTTTGTTCTTTATAAGCCTTTTGTCTGTCCTGCTCATGGGTAAAGGAAAAAATTGAATAGAAATATTATGAAATTTCATCAAAGTTTGTGATCGACTAGCAAACTTTGGAAGACCTGTGAGAAGGAGCAAGGAGAGGCTCCAACCTCTAGAAGTTCATAGTAATAGTTGTTCTGGGTGGAAAAGTCACCAGTTGTCCTGAGCAGTAGATAAACGACATAGGCTGCCAGGGTTCTTGAGGACAGCTGGGACAGGTGGGGCGGTGTGGAGTGGTACATTGCCTGAAGAATTTCTGGAGCGAGGTGGGGACCCCCGAGGCCCGGGGTGCGAGGGATGCGTGCGCAGCCTGGAGGCGGGAGCGTTCCTGCGGTGCTCAGGTCCCGCGGTCCCGGGCAGGTGAACCTGGTGTCGGAGCACATCTGGTGCGAAGACTTCCTGGTGCGGAGCTTCTACCTGAAGAACGTGCAGACCCAGGAGACGCGGACGCTCACGCAGTTCCACTTCCTCAGCTGGCCGGCAGAGGGCACTCCGGCCTCCACCCGGCCGCTGCTGGACTTCCGCAGGTGAAAAGCTCGACGAGGGGCTAGACTCCCTCGTGTCCCCTTGGCCCTCCAGCTCCTCCTGGTGCCCCAGGTCTAATTTGGAGCCTCGGCCCTTGATCCCTGCCTCCCGCCCACCACCCTCTCGCCCAAAGCCATCCCCAGCCCGTGACTGGTCTCAGTCTGGCCAGCTGTGTGCTTCTCCCACCCTCTCTTTCTCCCTGCCTCTCTGTGGCTGCCTCCTAATTTCCCAGCTTCCCTGCAAAAGGGCAAACGTTGTTTGTAGCTGCCCTCCCTGTCTCCGCTCCTCCACTGGGCTTTGCTTCCTGCCCTGCCACCCTGCAAATTTCTCCCACCTTCCTTCTTTCCATCCCTCCCTCGTGGACACTATCGATTCTGTGATCTGCAGCTAGTATTCTCACTCTAGATGCATAGTTACAAGGGGAGCCGAAAAGCAGCTGAAAGCCAAGGGCAAGAGTACAGAAAGGACTGAGACTGTCAGAGGGAGGGCAGTAGGGTGTCTGTCTTGGGAACTCCTTGGAGCAGGGGCAGAAGCTAACTGAGGAGGGCTGAGGTTGTAGTTCCGTGGTAGAGCACTTGCCTTAGCATGTGTGAGGTCCTGGGTTCAATCCCCAGAATGGGGGAGAGGGAGAGAAGCTGAGGGACTCAACCTGTTGTGACACTGGAACCAAGACCAGGCCAGAACTCCAGTGTCCCCTGCCCTTCCCCAGCCAGGCAGGTGGCTGGGAAGCAGGGCCTCTCTGCCCTGCAGTTATTGTGTGTTGCCAGTCTCTTGCCAGGCTGGCCTGGGTCTCTGGGCAGAGAATCAGAGTTAGGGTGGGGACCTGGGTATACTTTTTGAACATGAGGACAACTAGAGTCCCTGGATGGGAGCATATCTAAAAAGCAATGCCAGGGTGTTGGAGCTATTTCCATTTTTGACCTTTAAAAATCCTGATCAGGCTGAGGGTGTAGCTCAGCTGTGGAGTGCTTGCATAGCATGTGTGAGGCTCTGGGTTGCATCCCAGCACTGCCAAAAAAGTTAAAAATCCTGTTAGGACCTTACATCGATCTGTTTTAGGGCTGCATATATAAGCTAAAGATTTGTAAGCTAGGCTAGAATTATGCAAATTCAGTTGGAATGAGATATCCAGAACAAATTAATCATTTTGGTGAAGGCCCACCAGAGGGAAGGCAAATTAATAAAGGAAGTCCTAGAAAGTGACCCTGGGCAAGTTTCTTGGCCTCCCTCTGTTCTCTTACCTGTGAAATGAGGCTGATGACACATACTTTAGGGGACTGTTACAAGATTTAATAGGATCAAACATGTAAAATCTAGTTGTACATAGCAAGGACTCAGTTAATTCCAGATACTATTTATGATCATTATTATGAACCAGCTGAAAACCATCATTGTGACCCCCATTCAACCCCATCCTTCTGATGCACCCACCAGTATGCTAGAAAGCCACGTGGACTCCTGTAAAACCATTCAAAGTCCTCTGGTCCCTTAGCTGGAGGATCACTAAGTCCCAAGTTCCTCCTGAAACAATCTGACTCCTAAGAAGTTCCTCCCTGTCCTGGGGGTATTAGGAGTCTGCCAGTGACTCTCAAAGATGGAAGGTTATAAGGGATGATGGAAGGTTAGATAAGGCCACTGAGGGAGGGAGAAACCCCTGCTCTTTGCTGAACTGTGGTCAAGGATAGAGAGAAGCATCCAAAGTCCAAGTGGACCCTAAGTCTGAATATAACCCAGACATAGAATGCCCGGGCAGAGGTGAGGCTGATTCAGGGAGACAGGCGGCAACCCAGTGTTCAGAGATGAGTGGTTTTCCTCCCTTGGCCAGAGGAAGTGTGTGCCCAGTGTGACCTGACGTCACTGCTGGTGATGACTATTAGGAGTCTGAATGAGGAGGGGCATGGTCTGGGTGTTTGTAGAGGATGAGCAGAATAATGCCCTTGAAGTCACCCCTTGGATTCTGGCAGAGGCAGCTATTAATGTTATTGTGTGTTGTCATGATTAGCAGCTATCATTTATTGAGCACCCACTGTGTGCCATATCTTGCACTTAGTCCTTTACATAGATTTCTTGTGATTGTCATAAGAACATTAAGGAAAAGATTACTATTATTATATCCCCCACTTTACAGGTAAGAAATTTGAGGTTCAAAGAGGTTAAATCCAGGAACATAGCTTGGGCACATAGCTCTTAAGTGACAAGTCAACCCCAGTGCCGCCCACACAAATTCTTGATTCTTTGCCTCCAGCCCTGACTTCTTTCTCCAACCCTCTTCCCACTGCCCTGGCCATGGGGTGGGGTGGGAGGAGGCAGATGATAAGGCCAACAGGTGTGTTCTGGGCTCCCTTCCTCACTGCTGGTGTCCAGTGGTGCTCACAGCCATTTCTCATTGCAGGAAGGTGAACAAGTGCTACCGGGGCCGCTCCTGCCCCATCATCGTGCATTGCAGGTTGGTGGGGACAAAAAGTGCAGGGCAGCCCAGGCTTGGAGAGTCCCCGGGCTGGAGTCTTCCTGATTCCCATCCTTCTTTGGCCTTGCTCCCTCTGTACATCTCCCATGCACATTGCCGGCCTGTCCCCTTAAGACTGGCACACTCTAGTCCACAGACTAAATCTGGCACAGCCTGTTTTTAGTCTTGTTGTTTAGTGGCCCATGAGCCATGGTTGAAGGGGAAAAAAAAAGAATGTGACAGAGACTCTCTGTGACCCTTTCCACAGAAAGTTGGCCAAACAAAAGCCTGGCCCCTGGTTAGGGAGGGCTGTTTCCCCCACCCGCTGGTGTCTCCTCCACAGGACTGACCCATGGCTCTCCTTTTGGGTTGTTCCAGTGCCCAGGGATACCCCACAGTTCACAGGCTCCCCTCTCTTGACCCAAGCCCAGGGCCCAGGCACTATGACCTTTCTCTTATCCGTGGCTCACTAGCGCCCTCCCCGGGCCCACCCTAATGGATCAACCAGTGTTGTCTCCAACCCAAACTTCCAGGCCTCCTCCACCCCTCTCCCCCATTCTGCTGGGCCCCTCTGCTAAGCCTGTCAACAATCCCTCCTGTTTTAGTGATGGTGCAGGGAGGACTGGCACCTACATCCTCATTGACATGGTACTGAACCGCATGGCAAAAGGTAAGACCATCCCCACAGTGCTCAAAGCTCTAGGGCGGTGGCTTGAGGCTCCCCAGCACCAGGTGCCTGGGAGCTTATGGAGGAGCAGTCTGTCAGGCTTCCAGGCTTTGCCCCATCCTCCATGCCACCCCCCACCTCTGGATGTCCCGGGATTTCTTTGCCCTAGCCTCCTCTGGACACCCCTGCAGCCCGGTGTTCTACCCTTTTTCCAGGAGTGAAGGAGATTGACATTGCTGCCACCCTGGAACATGTCCGTGACCAGCGACCTGGCCTTGTCCGCTCTAAGGTGACTGTGCCTTCCTGCCCTGACTCTAGCTGCCACCCTTCCCTAGCAGCCATGTCAGCCACCCTGGGGACAGCAGCAGCAGCCTGCTTCTCCCTTCTACCTCTGGACTTCCCTAGGAGGCTCTCCTCCTCCCAAGAAACCTGCCCAGTACCCCCATCTGTGGAAAACCCCAGGGCAAAAACATAGACCAGGTCTCCCCATGACTCTCCTGTCATTGCCCTTCCCCAGGACCAGTTTGAATTTGCCCTGACAGCTGTGGCAGAGGAGGTGAACGCCATCCTCAAGGCCCTACCCCAGTGAGACACCCACGCCCCCTAGTGGGCAGCCCAGCCTCCGTTCCTTCTGCCTGTGTGAGCATCTATCTGTATATCTACTCCTCACCCCAGCCCACCACCTTGGTCCCTCTGGGCCCACCCAGCCCTTCCAAGAGCAGCGTGTAAGGGAGGAGAAGTGGGAAGGGCAGGCCTGTCCAGCCTCACACATGCTGGAGTTGGGGTAGCTCCTGGGGGAGCTGGCAGTGGCCAGAAGGAGAGGAGAGGCCGTGGGCAGCAAGCCTACCCAGAGCCTTCTCCTGCCTGAATTCCCTGGCCCCTCTTTGTGGTTCTGGATGCTCCTGACACCTCCGTGTATTTCCCTGGCCTGCTGTGTGGACAGAGCGGGGTGGGGTGCACCAGCTTTCCCAGCCCTGCTGCTGTTGGCCTGCCACCTTGAACCCCACAAGGGGACTCTCCTCCCTGCCCCCAGGCCTCCTCTCTCTGCCCTCCCGCCATGTGCCAATCAACCTCTCTCCCTCTGGCACAAGAGAGCATTTCTAGAAAAATCTACTTTTGTATCAATGTGAATAAAGTTAGTGTTGTCTGTGCATCTGCAACCCTGACTCCTTCGTGTTTGTCTGCTCTGCTTCCAGACCAGCCTCAGCCCTGGTCCCAGCTGAGCCCTTTCCATCTCTCCTTAGAGGATGGGACACTGCAGCCTGGAGGCTCGCTTCCCTCCGTCTGATCAGTGGTGGGTTAGGCATACATAACCACCAGGCAGTCCTTGTTTACCCTAGGTGGCTGGCAGTCTCCAAGGTGTCTCACGTTTATTAACTTGATCTTCACAAGCCACTACCCAGGATTAGCCTCTTTCGAAGATGAAGAGGCTGCAGCATGGCCCTGGCCCAGGTGGTACATCCTTGTAAGTGGTAGAGTTAGGACCAGACCCAGCAGCTTGATCTCCCTGCTGCCTTCCCTCTCAAGTCTGGGCAGCTGTTTTGTGCACTTTGTCCTGGGGAATAACTTTCATATGGTGCAGGACTGAGGTTAGGCCCTGTGGAGGTCACTCTATAGCAAACTCTGACAGTGGTGCCAGGAAGACCTCTCTACCTGGGGGGTGGGGTGAGGGGGGATTCTTCTCCCTTTCTGTCCCACCCCAGCTTCCAGGTACCTCCCTTATGAGGCATTCCTTCCTGGCATTCCTTCTCCCAGCAGTCCTCACCTGTGTGCCAAGAGGTGCCCTTGGTGGTGGACACAGAGCCTGAGGCCTGGGCCACATAGGAGTTAGGACCACTTACCCATGTAGAGGCTCAGTCTCCCAGAGCAAATACCATCTGCCAGAGTGGGAAGTGAAGGGACCAGCCAGAACAACACAGGCCCCTGCTGTCCGTCCACTCTACCAAGGTGCAGCCCAATGTGCTCAACATCTCAGGGCGGAAGCAGGGAAAACAGCCACTTTCACAAACTTCTGGCAGACTCTTTCAGGATAGAGGCTACTTCTTTAAGAAAATACATCAGGGCTGGGGATGTGGCTCAAGCGGTAGCGCGCTCGCCTGGCATGCGTGCGGCCCGGGTTCGATCCTCAGCACCACATACCAACAAAGATGTTGTGTCCGCAGAACACTAAGAAATAAAATGTTAAAAATTCTCTCTCTCTCTCTCTCTCTCTTTTTTAAAAAAAAAAAAGAAAAAAAAAAAGAAAATACATCATAGGCCCTTCGGCTATTTAAGTTAAAACTAAGAGCCTCTCCCAGAATGCATGGAGGCAGGTCACACTGCCCTGCACCACAATGCAAAGGTGCTTGTGCCATGGCTGGAGAACGGGGAAGGTAGCCAGCTCTCTGCTCCCTGGACCCAGATGGCTTGGGGCCTGAGTTCTGCATGGGAGGACTCTTACTCTTCTAGACGCCCTGGCTCACACCTCTGCTGTGAGGCAAGGACCCTGCTGAGGGGCTTAGTAAAGGGACCTGGAGGTCTGGCTTAAAGTTTTCACCAAAGTCCTCGGCTTCCTGAGGCTCTCATGCTTCCAGTCTTAACTTAATCTGGTCCTAACTGTGCCTGTGTTGTGCAGTATTGGTGGGTGGCTCCCTTGTAAGAGGAATATCCACCATGGGGAAAACTGATTGTGGGACCTCAAGAGGAAAGGGCCAAGAACGTAAGCATTTCTCAGGGCCCCACCACAAACTGGGGAGGGCAATTTGGTCAACCTGGAGGAGACTTCTGCTGCCAACTGGCAAGGCTTGCACCTGCAGCTGTTTGGGCAAAAAGGAGGTGAGGCCTGAGGTGTCACCCATTCGTCCTACAGGGTTCCTCATGAGCCACCTAGGAAAGAAGGAACACAGCATACTACCAAGCTCTCAAAACAGCTTTATTGACTTCCAGTTTCCCTCCTGTCTTGAGCTCAGCCCAGCTGGCTTTGATAGGTCTCTGAGGCTCAGTGCTACAAGGGCTGATGACACCCCACTCCAGCAGTCCCCTCCCTAGCCTTGGGCTCCCCAGGCAGGGAGGAGGAGAGGCAGCTCGTCTGTGATGTTGGAGAGAAAGAATGGGTAGCAGGGTCAGAGGCCAAAGAAAGCCATTCAAGCAGCAGCATGCCTGGAGTTCCTGTCACATGCCGCTAGGGTGGCCTCCCCTTCCAAGCTCTGCCAGCCCACGCCCATCAGCCTTCCATGGCCATGCCCTGCTTCCTCAGTCTGCTGCCCCCCTGTCTTGTTCCTCAGACCCCAGTCTGCCTGCAGAAAAAGAACCTCTTTCAGACATTGCAGGTCCTTGACCTGCCCACTCCGACCCCGGGGGCCAGCAAGGTGTCAGGGGAACTGAGGCTCAGGTCATTCCCCCTTCATCCACATTCTAGCCTGCCAGGAACAAATCAAAAGACAAGATCTCCCAGTCTAGAGCGAGTGACAAGCTGGCCAGCGCCAGAACTACATACTCCAAGAAGCACAGATCTGTAACCACGCACCACCTCCCCTGGCTATGTTGAGCAGGAAGGTGGTCAGGTGCACTGCATTCTAGGACTAGTAGTCCCCAAGAGACAGCAGCAAACACTCAGGTTAGAGAGTTCCCAGGCTAAGACTACTGATGCCTCCCACCCGACCCCCACCCACTACCCAGGCCCCAGTTCTACACTCAGGATGGGTGAGGGAGAGGAATGGAGTGTCCCCTCCCAATGCTTGGGGGAGGATGCTGTCCTGTTGGAACTGTGCAGCGACTGTGGATCCTGGACATCCAGCTCAGAACACATCTGGGGAGAGAGCGGGGGCGGGTAACAGGAGAGAGGGTCAGCAGCAAGCTGTGGAGGATGGAGCCAAGCATGCACACCTGGGCTGGCCCTGTGGCCTTTCCCTGAGCCCTGATGCATGGTGGGAAAGTAGTATGGGATCCAGTCCCCACCTAGGCCTCCCCCGGGTCACCTGGCCCTACCCCACCTCTCCAGGGTTAGCCAGCCTCACCTCTGCCTAGTCCCAGGGCCGGGGCAGGCTGAGGCAGCAAGAGGAAGGGAGGAGGAGTGGACTCCGGTTCCAAATCTGGATGGCTGAGAGGCTCCCGCCCCACCCCGCTAGCCTCCCCAGAAGACCTCATGGCCCCACTGGCCCCAGCATCTTCCTGGGCACACTGAGGCTTCTCGGGGAGGGAAGAAGAAGGGAGTCCTAGCCAGACGGCAGTGAAAGCAAGCGATGTGGCCCGCAGGGAGTTGCAGAAAGCAGAGTAGGAGAAAGGAGAGCAGCACAGAAGGGAAGCACAGAGACAGTCAGAGCTCAACACTGCACAGAAACCAGCGGGGGCTGCAGCTGGACATAGAGCAGAGCCGCTGCTCAGTCTGCACTGCTCCCCAGGGTAGCTGCCAACTCGGCTCAAAGCACCCCAGGCCAAGTCCTCCTTCCTTGACACAGTTGGCAACACAGGTGGCAGAAAACCTGGGCACAAAAGGCCCAACCCAAACTACTAATGCCACTCAGAAACTCCCCATTCAGCAAGTGCATCTGGGCTCATCCTCAGCCCCTTCCACAGCCCTGATGCCCCGACCCTGGGCTTCACCCAGGGACCTATCAGCCCCAGGCTGAGCAAATAAATTCCAAATCCACAACACCAGAGTGCAGCAGGCCTGGGAGGGAAACGTGGAGGGACATGGGCTGCTTTAACTCAGGCCATGCTCCACTCAGCTCTGACAGCCGGACCTCAAGTCAAGACCTGAGTCAAGTCAGGCTGGGCCTGGTGTTCAAAGGATGTGGCAGCGAGAGGCCTTCTCCTCTGGAGATGGGCTACGTTTGGTTGCCTCACCCTTTGCACCCTCAGGGGTCCCCCCCACACCCAGATCTTGGTGCTGGACCTTGGGTTGCCCCTGCCGTTGTTGCTGCACCCCCCGCCCACCTGCCGGCTTCTGCCCAGCTGCTTCCATCTCTGACAGACTGTAGGCCATGGCAAGCTGCAGGTCCTCATCATCCTCAGAGAGGTCACTCTCAGAGGGACGTGATACAGGGGTTGGCCGGACCTGCATGCCCCCCGACCTGGAGGTGACTGACTGTTGCTGCTCCCGACGGCTCAGCTCCAAGCCCAAGGCCAGGTCATCTGGGACACCTGCAAGAGTCACCACCAACATGAGGCTCCAGACTCGGGGCCCATCCCTTCAGTGAGGACTGGGCACCATGCATCAGCCCCTAGGGCTCACCTTGAGCAAGTTATGAAACTTCCCTGGGCCTCCCTTTTCTCACCTATGCAATGGGAATGCAATCAAGCCTACATATGCAAATCATTCCAGTGATTAATTAAGACAACAAGCATGGGGTTACAATGGGGAGGAGGGGAGCAGGGTTGGTGGCGTCTGCTCTGGGAATCCTGCACCCAGAGTTTGGTTACTGGTTCCTTTTATCCCTTGCTTGATAGGAAGAAATCTTGCACAAGGAGCTACTTGAAAGTCAGGGTCATTAACCATGCTGTGACTTGGTCTCCTCAAATAAAATTAGGCAAATACCACCTGCTCTGCTTGTTCTCATGGATGCTTTAAGAATACAGGAGAGGGCTGGGGTTGTAGCTCAGTGGTATAGTGCTTGTCTAAGCACGTGTGAAGCACTAGGTTTGATCCTCAGCACTACAAATGAAATAAAAGTATTGTGTTCATCTACAACTAAAAATATTTTTTAAAAAAATACAGGAGATACTGGATATGTGCTAATGTTTTAAAACTATAAAGTGCTCTGTAAATGTAAGGCACTCCACTAATGTGATAGTGATTAGCTGTATCACTGAGATCTGTTTACTCTTTCCCCCTCTCATGGCCATCTCTGATCCTGAAAATCTGGCCTGTGGCTGACATTAGGGCCCAGCCCACACAGGAGTTCAGAGAAGAGCCATATGGGGAGGGGGCTGTAGGGGCTGAGCTGATCTTCCTGCAAGTTCTGGGTGGTGGAGCCACTCCTCACCATTGATGGAGACTGACTTCAGCTGCCCGTCCTCCTCCACTTCTACCCGTTCCTGCCCATTCTCCATGATTCTGTGGGAGACAGCACAATTCTGGTAGAGACTCTGGCCACCACAGTAGACAGGGCAGATTTTCTATGGTGTACACAGCTCTCACCTCCACCCCTCAATCTCAGACCTCTCACCCACATGGCCCTAGAAGGAGCTCTCACCTGCGTGTTGTGATGCGGCGTCCTTGGACAAAAGTGGTGGATGTGGAAACAGAGCGAAAAGCACCAGCCCCAGGGCTGAAGGAGAAAGACGAGGAGGAGAAATCTGGCATTGGGATGAAGGAGGCAGAGGAGAAGCTGTTAGGGGAGGCTATGCCCTGACTGCCACAAAAACACCAAAGGCCAAGGACCTCAGGCCTCTCATACAGCTGCCCAGAAGCAGGACCCTACATACAGGGCACAGGCTTAAAAAAGTGACAAGATGAGGTAGAGATTCCAAGACTCAGAGCTTCTAAAAGTGCGAAGAGACAACACTTACCAGAATGCCCAGGGAAGGAAGAAGAGAAGGTAAAGAAGGGGCCCGAGTGTCGAGTGCCTCGACTCTGAAGCTCTGAGAAGGGGCCCAGGTCATCTGCAACAAGAAAGCAGATCAACCGTTACTAGGGAGCAGATTTCCCCCCAAAATGTGTGAACTTAGCTTATAACTCTAGAAATACAAACTGCTAAGCAACTGGGTACTTTTCTGATTTTTTGTTGTTTTTGGCTGAACTTCTTCACAAAATAAGTTCCTTTTGAAGGTAGTATATGAAAATCCTCAGTGGTTAGTTCTGTTCTTCCTTTGTTCCTTCCAGAACAACCAGTTCTGGGAGGAATGAAGGAAGAAAGGAAAGAAGGAAGGGAGAAACATAAAAGGAAGGGCAGATGGCTCCTTCCACATAGGCAATTAAGGATGATGTGATGATAGGCAGGAACAGCAGGGAGTCCTGGCTTTTGCCATTTGCTGTGTGACTCTTTAAACAAGCTATCTGTGCCTCAGTTTATAAATTTTTATTTCTTTATTTTTAGTTTATACATCTTTAAATGGGGATTAAAATTACCTCTAAGGTGGTTCAGAAGAGAACTGGGGATGTAAAATACTTGACATTAATCTTTCAAAACCTAGTATATGTTGTTATGGGTAATGCTACTATTATTGTCACATGATGCTTTGAGTCTTGCTCTCATGGCTGTTATTGTGGAAGTCTAACAATGTGTTACTGTTGTTGTCATTTAGTAAGACCAGTCTGTAAAGTGTCACTAGTGGGTCACGTGAGTTCTGGCATGTGTAAGGTTCTGTCCCAGCTCTCACTGGACACACACCCACTGCATAAGATCTTTTGCCTGTGGAATTCAGCTTGTCTCTCAGCCTCTTGCCTAAGGGCCTCCCAGCTGACAGAGATCAGGCCTGAAAGGGGAAGCTGAGTCATTCTGAGCACATCTGGGTCCACTCACCAAAAAGTTCTGCAAAAGGGTCTCCACTCCCGAAGAACTCACGGAAGACTTCTTCAGGACTTCGGAAGGTAAAGGTGAAACCAGGCCCACCACCACCACTTTCTGCCCGAGAGGGACCAGATGCTGGAGGAGACACAGCATGAGAGGGAAGCTTAGGGTGTGTGTCTCACCTCAAGACAAAGATGCCACCAATGGCATGGCCAGGAGCCTCACAGAAAGCTTTTCATGGCAGGAGTCTGCCCTCCCCCTTCCTCCCTGACCCACTTCCATCCCCAGGTCCCGCCTACCTGCCCCAGTCAGCCCTTCCCGGCCATAGCGGTCGTAGATCTCCCGCTTATGCTCTGAAAAAAGAGACCTGATTACTTCTCCCTCCCTCTGGGATGATGGCCCACCCTTCCAGGCTAGCATAGCCCTCAAAAGATTGCCCAGAGACTGAAGTTTTGGGGAGCAGAGTGCAGGAGGGTGTTCAGGGCACACAGGCTATGGGTTTAGCCCTTGGCACAGCTGGTACCTCATCTGTAAAATGGACAATAGCAACTACCTCCTAGGGCTATTGCAAGGATTAAATGAAATAATTTATGTAAACTGCTTAGCACCATGTTTGACACATAATGAGCGCTCAATAAATGTTGGGTAGGAGCTGGGGGTTTAGCTCAGTGGTACAGCGCTTGCCTAGCACCCTGGGTTCAATCTTCAGCAATGCAAAAAATAAATATCAGCTAATTATCACTATGTAATTATTAGTCAGAACTTAGCCTGAATGTCAATTCCTTAGAGAGACCTTCTGAGACCACCATAACAAACCAGGTGCCCATTATTCCCTACCACAGCACCCTGCTACTCTCCTTCAAAATGCTCTTCACAAGCTACAACTCTGTGATTATTATCTATCTTTGCTGACCTCAGGACAAGGGCAATGCCTGCTTGTCCGCCCCAGTACCCAATTAGTGCCTGTCACTGTAAAATTCTAATCAATAGTTTTCAAATGAATGAATAAAAGACAGATTCAGGGTCAGGAGTGTAGCTCAATTGTTGAGCACTTGCCTAGCATGTTTTATCCCCAGCACCACAGAATAAAACATAAAAGGCACACCTGGACTCATTCCAGCTCTGTGAGACCCTGAGCAAGTTTTTTCACCTCTCTCAGCCTCCTTGCCTATGAAATGGGAGTAAGAAAACCTGCCTCACAGGTTGCCTGAGAGGACCCATGGAAATTATCAAGGCCTGGCACGGAGGAGGCTCAAATACATTGGTCACCTGCCCTGCTCCCTTCCCTGGTCAGGACCCATGCCACTCTCTAGAGAGTAGGGAGGAGACAAAGCTCTTCCTATGGAAGGGGGCACTTAAATGCCAAGTTTGAAAAATGGAGGCAGGTGGCAGAGGGATGGCTTTGGGAAGGAATCTGATGGGCATGAGTAGAGAGAGAGGATGTGCTGGGCCCTGTCCTGACCCAGGGCCTTACTGTCAGACAGCACTTCATAGGCCTCAGCCACCTCCTTAAATTTCTTTTCAGCAAACTCTTTATTATCCGGGTTCTTGTCTGGGTGCCACTGTAGAGCCTTCCGACGATACCTGCAAGAAGTGGGTGCAAGGGGAGGGTCAGGCTCTTCCCACCAGGGAACTGAAGCACCCATCCATTCTCCCTTAGCCCACCACTGTCCTTTCACAGCTTGTACCCCAGCCCACCCCAGCTGCAGAGGCTGCTCTGTTGCCATCTTTTCATGGAGCTCTTCTCTCTCCCTTCTGTGCCAGGGCTGGAACCACATGATGAGCAGATATTAATGCCAGAGTGAGAATGCCCTGACCCTAACTGGACCAGCACAGAGGATAAAAGAACACTGACCCTCCTCCTAGAATCTGGGCATCTTTGAGCTGCATGTGGAGAAAGCCCACATCTAGAGGAGGGGAGTGGAAGGGACGGAAGAGAGGCACTGGAGAAGGACCCACAGTGTAGCTTCCAGCACGACTTGGTCTTTCTCTGAACTTCCTCCTTTTATTCTACTCCTGCAGGTATCACTCTGAAAGGCCCCATGGCACTGGGGGTGGGGGGTGGGGCAGGGAGTGGGAGGTTTTCTGATGCACAGCGGAGGCACTTACGCCTTCTTGATGTCATCAGCGGATGCACTTCGAGGCACATCTAGAATCTCGTAGTAGGATGCCATGGCAACCCGTCAGTCGTCAGGCAGGCCTCTCCGGGCTGCAGGAAAGAAGGAGTCAGGCAAAGGGTACCAGCAGCCCCTCCCTATGGCGGAGACCCCCGGGGGAGGGAGGCTCTCGGAGGTGGTGGCAGAGCCCGCGGGGCGGTGCTTGCAGCCGGCAGCGAGACTCCTTCCGCAGCTTTATCTGCCCCCGCAAGCCGGTGCCCAGGGCTGTCTGGATGCGCAGGCCCGGGGAGTCCTATCAGAGCCCCCTAAATTCAGCACCCTGGGTCGGGCCCCCGCCTTACGCGGGCCCGGCAGCACCTTGGTGCCGGAATCCCGCCCCAGCCCCCCGCCGGGAACCGTCTGGCACGGGCGGCACGGCTCGCGGCTGCTGCGTAGGACGCACCCGGCCCAGCTGTGCGACAAGCATGCGTCAGCTGCACGGAAACTACTAGAGACTGGGAGAAGACCGGCTCCACCCGTCACACCGAGGGGAGGGCGACGGCAGGGGCTGCTGGGAGATGGGGGCGGAGCTTGCTATTTTGGGCAAGCACAGCGGCTACGTCATCCCCAGGTGCGACCTGGGAAGCTGAGGCCAGCGCAGTCCATCCAGGCGTGATGCACTCGCGCAAACCGAGGCAGAAGCAGCCCACCAGCAAGGTGCTGGCCCTGGTCCCGATGTCTCTCGGCTGTAACACTCTGTAATCCATTGGAACTCACCCGGAGGTCACGGCTGCCTCCAAGACCCACCGACTCGCCTAACTCCTCCCCTTCTTCGGATCCCTGTTCCAAGTCCTGGCCTTCAAAAGAGCCTGCCCTAACATTCCTTGAGTAGGTCAGACCTGCCTTTTAGAGCGTCTCGCGGCATTTCCCTCAGCACTCTTTTCAGAGCCACAAATTAGCATTTATTGGTTTGCTTATTTGATTCACAGTCACCTCCCCCACTAGAATGTAAATTCCACAGGGCAGAGATTGTGTCCTTTTTTTCACTAGTAAATAGGGCAGTAGTCAGTGTTCCAAAAGATCCGTTGGATAATTAAATAACTAACAGATGCAAATCCCTTGGTGACAGTTTGACACATTTGGGAGAGGTGAAGTTATAGGAGACACTAAAAAGAAACTCCCCAGATTCAAGGTTTTTCTTCTCAAACCGATGTTGGAATAGCCCTGTTCCACCTCAAAAATGATTCCCAGGTTCAGGCCTTATGAGAGAGCTAGAGAACCTTCCAGAAATGGCTCTTACAAGGTACTATACAGCCAATCCACAAGCATTAGTTGCAGATCTTCTACATACTAGATGCTGCCAGCATGTATAAAGAAGAACACAGAGATTGGAGCATAGCTTTGTTGTAGAGCACTTGCGCAGCATGCATGATGCCCTGAGTTCCATACCCAGCACTGAAAAAAGAAAGAAAGAAAAAAGAAAAGATATAGAGGAAGAGGGAGAGGAAAGGAGAAGGAAGACTAAAACTTGATATGATAACAGCCTATCCCTAGGGCTTTTGGAAACAGACCTGGGTTTGCAACCTGACACTGCTCTGTGACTTAAGGAAACCTCTGTGGGCTCACTTTTTTCTCTTTTAAATATAGGTAATGCCTGGGGTTGTTTTTCTTTGTTTTGTTTTGTTTGTTTGTTTTTAAGAGAGAGTGAGAGAGGGGGAGAGAGAGAATTTTTTAATATTTTAATTATTTATTTATTTTTAGTTTTCGGCAGACACAACATCTTTGTGTGTGGTGCTGAGGATCGAACCCGGGCCGCACGTGTGCCAGGCAAGCGCGCTACCACTCGAGCCACATCCCCAGCCCCTGCCTGGGGTTGTTTGAAAGTCAAATGGGGCACAGTACCTATTCTGTATCATTAGTACAACCATCTCTGGCATCACAGTTGGCTCAAAGAGTAACTGTTAATGAGTCCAGAAAAATGTTTCCAGATGGGTGACCCAGGAATGCTTCATCAAAGATAAGGGCTTGAGCTGGACATGAGGGAAGAAAGTGGTATGCATTTGTCCAGTTTTCCTGGCTGTCCATCATCAGAACCTCCTGCTTACATTTGGGGAATTCCCATCTACATTTGGGGAATTTCCATTGCACAGTCCCTGCCACATGGCCATCTGCCACAAAAGCACCAGGGATTGCTCTCTCAGACTTCCCAGCTCTAACAGTGGGAAGGGCACGCAAAAGATATAAGATCTGCCAAGCAGGTGCTGTAACTGGGACTTTAAATCTGGAACAAGTCACCAAACAGCAGGTGTAAGTAGATGACTATCCATTTCTGCCTGGTGGTGACTGCCATGGGGCCTGCAGTGGCCTCTAGTGTCTGGCCGAAGAAACTGTCAGCCTCAATTATCTGTTGTAAGAGAGGCAAGGGCATTGAAGTTGGTGGAGGGGCAAGTATCTCCTACACAGGTGGCCAAGCTTGCCCTGGTGCTTGCCTGTTTGCTGAGCCTTGTTTTCAAGCTCTTGCATTGATTCTGTGTGCTACTACATTTGTGGAGGTGGGGAAGGGGTGTTGTTTTGTTGCTTTTATAAATTTACCAGAGTTCCTTTCTGCTGTTTACAATAGGAGTTTTGACTGATCCAAAGACTGAGGACTCAGATTTTATATAAGAGCAAATTGTAGGCTGGGTCACTTGAAAATCTTCCAAGCCATTGTCTTTATCTTCTTACTTCTCTCACCTCAACAGATATTTGTCTAGCATCTCCCGTATATGTGAGATGATACAAGGGTAGAAATTCAAAAGGTTTCAGTTCCTGTCCCTGTGCTCAGGGAGATGAAAATCTAGTTGGAACATAGTCAAAGGACATAGACAAATGACAACCAAGAGAAATTATATTGAATGCATCTAGCAAACAAAGGGTTAATTTCCTTTGTCCACAAATTCAACAAATTAATAAGAAAACAAACAAACTGCAATTTTTTTCAATGCTGGGGATGGAACCCAGGGCCTCACATATGCTGGGCAAGTGCTGTATCCCTGAGCTGCATCCTCAGGTCTCCACTGTAATTTTGAAAATGGGCAAAGGGCATAGACAACTCACAGAAGAGGAAGCACTAGCTTCAAAATACATGAAAAGATGCTCAATCTCATTCATAACAAAAGAATTATAAGCAAAAACTGCTGCCAGTGACAAAGGCCTGTAATCCCAGGGGCTCTAGAGGCTGAGGCAGGAAGATTGCAAGTTAAAGTCATCTCAGCAATTTAGCTAGGCGCTAAGCAACTCAGCCAGACCCTGTGTCAAAATAAAATACAAGAAAAGGGCTGTGGATGCAGATTAGTGGCCAAGACACCTTAGGTCCAATCCGTGGTACTAAAATAAACCAAACAGTGTAACAAAATACCTTACTTTACTTTTTTTTGTGGTACCAGGGATTGAGCCCAGGGGCACTCTACCACAAAGCTATATCCCCAGCCTTTGTATCATTTTTTTTAAATTTTGAGATAGGGTCTTGCTAAATTGCAGAGGCTGGCCTTCAATTTGAATCCTCCTGCCTCAGCCTTTAGAGTCACTAGGATTACAGGCAAGTACCACCACATCCAGCTACTTATTGAATGATTGACAAGGATCAAAGAGAATAAATACATCATATGAGCAAGGCTCAGATGTTCTTGTATGTTGGTAGTGGGAGGGCAGGTAATTTAGTATAATTTCTGTTAACTTTTTTTTCCTGGTCACTTTGTGGTGCTGGGAATTGAACTCGGGGCCTTGTGCATGCTACACAGGTGCTTTACCACTGAGCCATGTCTCTAGGCTTTGGTATGCTTTCTAAAGAGCAATATGGGGTACAACAAAATTAAATGTGTGTGGTCTTTGATCCAGCAATTCCAATTCTAAGAATTTATGGTTGTATATAGGTGCAAAGAAGTATGTTCAAGATTGCAGCATTCTTTTTATTAAGATAAGATTAGAAATAACCTAAACACTTATTATTAGCAAACTGTTTAAAATGACAATGGTAAACTGTGTGATGGAATATTTTCAAAAGCATGAGGCATCATTACATGTACTGATAAAGACCATCTTCTAGATTGTTAAATGAAAAAACAAGGTGTAGAACACAGTGTATATTAAATGTTATATATACACATGAGAGGTATTTATATGTCTCTAAAAGAAAACACTATCAAAAAAGTTAATAGTAGGCTGGGGATGTGGCTCAAGCGGTAGCGCGCTCGTCTGGCATGCGTGCGGCCCGGGTTCCATCCTCAGCACCACATACAAACAAAGATGTTGTGTCCGCCAAATACTAAAAAATAAATATTAAAAATTCTCTCTCTCTCTCTCCCTCTCTCTCACTGTCTCTCACTCTCTCTTTAAAAAAAAAAAAAAAAAAAAAAAAGTTAACAGTGGTGTCTTCCAAGAGGAGAACAAGACAAAGGAGATTTATCCTTGCAGTTCATAGATTTCTTTGGTACCCTTTGAATCCTGAAGGATGTGCATATAATGTCTATTCAAATACATATAAAATTTAAAACCCTAGTTTGGGAACTAGGACATTAATAAGAAGCCACGTGCTACTGTACAAGGCAGCCCATGCCAAGGGCCAAATGAGTGGTGGAGACAGATGGATGGTAGGGGCTGGCAGAATCCAGAGGAGGGAGAGGTCCTGGGGGTTGCATGGGTTCCAGATGGCTGTGACCTAAGCTGGAATGAATGGCAACAGTGAGGTGGGGAGGGGAAGGTGGCAGTCCAGAAGGAAATGGTGAGGACGAAGCTCCAGAGGCACACATGTTCCTGACACAGCAGAGGTGAGTAAATAAATCTGTTGGGTGGGATCCAATGCTGGGAAGCTGCCTCTTGTGTCTGTCTGCAGGAGGTAATTGTATCCTGGCTTTAGAAGTATCAGGGATGAAAGCATTCCCCTGCATTGAGAGAGTCCCCAGGAGCCAGGCTGGGTGGCCCTCCCAGCTGCCACCTCCCCATACCACACCCAATCTAACCCAGGCTTGCCAGTGCCTGCCAGCATGCATACACTGGGATGACTTTCGGAGTCTGACAAGAAGAGATAGCCATACAACTGCCAGGGGTGGGTTGGCTGATACAGTAGACAGGAGGGGAGATTGGCTGCCTCTCTGAATACCAAGCCATATTGGCAGATGACAGTCCCATCTTTCTCTCAGCCATCCCTCCTGATCTCTCCCAGGCCCTTACCCCACCTCCTATGAGATGTCAGAGGATCCTTTCCAAAGGATACCAAAGCCCTGCTACCTGTCCCCAGAGAAGCATCTGTCCTAATTTAGGCCCAGAAACTTGGCTCATGCCCCCTCCCTTGATGCCCTCCCCACCCCCAGATCCTGGGCAGGGCAGAGTCAAGCATCATTCCCTCCCTGCCCTGGAGGTGCCTGAGTCACTGTCTGGGCATCAGGCACCTGGCAGGCCAGAGGAACCACTGTGGGCAGGAGGGAAAACATCTGAGGGAAGGTAGGCAGCAGCACAAGCTTTAGCTTGGTCTGATCTGAGTTTGAATTCCTCCTCCTTGCATTTACTAGCTGAGTAAACTTGGGTAAGTCACATCACTTCTTTGAGCTTTAGTCCCCACCTCTATTCAAGTAACAAGTTCCTTCAACAATACTGAGTGTCTAATATTATCAATGAGGAACAAGGCCTTGCTCCCATGGAGTCCCCCTTTTGATAACATAGTAACTGTACCTATTTCAGAATGCAACAAGACAGTATGGACTCAGGGCCTTACGCATACTGGGTGCTCAACAGATGGCAGCAATTTCTTGGGGTTTGAAGGACTCCCAAAGTAACCTTCCTTTCCATCCCAAATTTGAAGCTAGGTGAGGGAAAGACACAGGAGTCAGATGGAGATTTTAAAATCGGCATTTTTTTTTTGTAGTTGTAGATTTGTAGATGGACAGCATGTCTATATTTTATTTGTGTATTTTTTTTATGTGGTGCTGACGATAGAGCTCAGTGCCTCCCACGTGTAAGACAAGCGCTCTGCCACTGAGCTACAGCTCAAGTCCACTAAAAATCAGCTCTTTTAGTAGAGAAAAAAATGGATTGAGGGTATAGCTGTGTTATTCAGCCAAAATGGGTTTCCAAATATGCTCTCTGAATTAAATTACCCCCACCTCAATCAATACACAACTGCAGCCTCTCTGTTCTGAGAACAGAGCCCCTTAAGTGTAAATCATGGAAGATGAGTTGAGGACACTTGCTGCCTCTGAGTAACTCCCAGAGGGAAAGGAAGCCACTGGGCTGGACATGCCCATTTTCTCCTCTAAATCCCCCACCATCCTGTTGCTTTCACTCCATTTTCTATTACTAGAAAGTACTTGTTGGGACAAAAATGACAAGGACAGGAGAGCAAGGAGCTATTCCTTGAATGGCATCCTGGTGCCGGGCCTCATGGCAGTCGGTGTTGGTGGTTCACCTGCTTTCTCCATTTCCCCACCTTCCCTACCCTGCTCTGTACCTCACAGGGCTGCATGACCTTTGTCCCCCTTGCCAAATGGCGTCTAGTTTTAGCCAATGGAAACCACTGGCTGGAAATTGAAGATGGGAAGAAGGAAGAAGCCAGTATCCCTGCTGTGGTTCCAGTTCCCACCTGGCAGTCCCAGCTTCAAGACCCTGGTATTATATCTCATCTGTTGGTTCCTCTAGCCTGAGAGATGACAGTACCTTCCTGATGTCACTAATTTTGAAGTCATCCTCCTAGCCTTCCATCTTTGGGAGGTGGCACCAAGCCTGGGACAAGGAAGCTGAGGATGACACTGAGAATTGAATATCCACTTGTTAGGGTGACATGTGGATGACTCTAGTTCCAACATCACCAATGGTTAAACCATCCCTCAACCCAGAAGGTGATCCAAAAAGTCCATATGAGAAGATAAAAGGACCACCATCAGGCTGGAAGTAGGGACTTGAAGCTGTACTTGCATAACACATAGCATAGGATTAAGAAAAGGTCACTTGTTTTATTTTATTTATTTATTTGTAGTACTGCGGATTGAACCCAGGAGGCTTTAGCACTGAGATCCCTAGCCCTTTTCATTTTGAGATGGGGTGTCCCTAAATTGCCCAGACTGGCCTCAAACTTGTGATCCTCTCACCTTAGCCTCCTGAGGTACTGAGATTACAGGTGTGCACCACCACACCTGGCTGGTCACATGTCTTATGAAAAGTGATGAGTATTGATGGAGATTATCAGAGGTTAGCCCTTCTGCTAGCCATTTCCTCTTTGTTGGTGCTACTATGTTACTGCCTGACTGCCAACTTCTGGACTCTCTATACATTGACCTCCTCCTGGCAAAGGCCTCCAGACTGAGCTGCAGCCATGTCTGACTGCTCTTCTGCATCGCTCTGGGCCTTCCAGTGGCCCAGCTTCTGTTGAAGCCCTGGGTGGACTTCATATTGCATGCTCCACAGCACCATGTCTTCCCCCAGGGTTTCCTATTGACTCTGCAGCCCAAATATGTACAGCCCAAAAGTACAGGGAACTTGATATTTGATGGGGTGAAGATTTAACTCACAGAAAAAAGAAAGCAATTCATAACCTCCTCCACCCTCACCTGCCCGCTCCCCTAAGGATGGCCTGAGATGTCATTTACATCACTGCATCTTCTCTAGGCCAGGTTTGCCCTCCTTTCCTGCCACACTCCCCACGGCCCCCATTCTGCTCACTGGAATTATAGTCTAGTGAAATCTAAAATCAGATCTGCCTTCAGGGGAGCCCAGGCTAAAACATCAGCCTTCCTTTCTCTCTTGAAGGAGAAACCCCCCCCCCTTTGTGGTTTTTCCCAAGAGAAAAAGACATTTATGAGACAATAAGGCCACAGTACTTTATTTAGGACAGATACAGAGGATCTTCTAATATTCGTCTCCTTCCTCCTCCTCTCCCTCCCCCTCCAGGCTGTCCATTCCCACCTCCTCGTAATCCTTCTCCAGGGCAGCCATATCCTCTCGAGCCTCAGAGAACTCACCCTCTTCCATGCCCTCACCCACATACCAGTGCACAAACGCCCTCTTGGCATACATCAGGTCGAACTTGTGGTCCAGGCGGGCCCAGGCCTCGGCGATGGCGGTCGTGTTGCTCAGCATGCACACAGCACGCTGCACCTTGGCCAGGTCACCCCCAGGCACCACAGTGGGAGGCTGATAGTTGATGCCAACCTTGAAGCCTGTGGGGCACCAGTCCACAAACTGGATGCTGCGCTTGGTCTTGATGGCAGCAATGGCGGCATTCACATCTTTGGGCACCACGTCTCCACGGTACAGCAGGCAGCAGGCCATGTACTTGCCATGCCGGGGGTCACACTTCACCATCTGGTTGGCAGGCTCAAAGCAGGCATTGGTGATTTCTGCCACCGACAGCTGCTCGTGGTAGGCCTTCTCTGCAGAGATGACTGGCGCATAGGTGGCCAGGGGGAAGTGGATGCGCGGGTAGGGCACCAGGTTGGTCTGGAACTCCGTCAGGTCCACGTTGAGGGCCCCATCAAAACGCAGGGAAGCTGTGATGGAGGACACGATTTGGCTGATGAGGCGGTTGAGGTTGGTGTAGGTTGGGCGCTCGATGTCCAGGTTGCGGCGGCAGATGTCATAGATGGCCTCGTTGTCCACCATGAAGGCACAGTCAGAGTGCTCCAGGGTGGTGTGGGTGGTCAGGATGGAGTTGTAGGGCTCCACCACAGCTGTGGACACCTGAGGGGCTGGGTAGATGGAGAACTCCAGCTTGGATTTCTTGCCATAGTCCACAGAGAGCCGCTCCATCAGGAGGGAGGTGAAGCCAGAGCCGGTGCCCCCTCCAAAGCTGTGGAAGATGAGGAAGCCTTGCAGCCCTGTGCACTGGTCAGCCTGTCCAGTGAAGAAGAAGAGAAATGTGGGGTATAATGCACCATTGACAAATGGGAAAGACCCATCTGTGCTGTTTCAAAATCCCCAGAAGCTTCATGAAATCCTTGGAAGACTTTTCTAAAACCATGAGAGATCCATGTGGAGAGGCCTCCCTCTTTCTCCTCTTTATCCCTCTTCCTTTCTACAGTCTCCTGAGGCCTTTCACACACAGCTCTCTTGAATCTTGTGACATAGTCATTTTTGTCATAACTTGCCAATACACCCAGCTTCACACCCATGTCCCCCTGACTTAACTTCAGATGTTTCTGGAGGACTTTTCTAATGAATCAATAATTCAGGACCATCCTTGGTGGAAGCCAAAGCAAATCACAGAGCCTTGGGATAACATTCTTTTAACCCATGATTTTCATGATGATATTCTGGGAATGCTTATGGGTCTCCATAACTTGGCCAGGCAACCCACCGACATGTTGCATTAGGGGTCATTGCCTAGCACTGGGCCAGTCACTATGGAAAATAAAGAAGACCCCAGCTCCAGGCTGGAACTACAGTTGGCCTCCACTGATCAGAGCAGGGGCCTTCCTCATTAGTCCTAGTCCTTTTGTTTAGGAGGCTCTCCCAGGGGATGAAGCTGTCCTTCCCTAGTCTGGTCTCCAGAGCGTTTCACAACAGGGATCCAGATTCGCCTGCCCTGGCCCTCAGTCATTCCTTACCAGCTTCCGAATCCGGTCTAACACCAGGTCAATGAGCTCCTTTCCAATGGTGTAGTGGCCTCGGGCATAGTTATTGGCAGCATCTTCCTTGCCTGTGATGAGCTGTTCTGGGTGGAAGAGCTGGCGGTAGGTGCCTGTGCGAACTTCATCTGCAAGGGGTAGAGTTTTAGGTTCCACCTCCTTTACAGTCCAACTCCCAAGTCCCAGGGTACTCATAGGGAATGGGGTGGGGTCCCAGATTCTACCCTAGAATCCAGAAGAGCTGGATCCAGGCTGCTGAGATTACCC
The DNA here is from genome assembly GCF_045843805.1 of Urocitellus parryii. Classification (NCBI taxonomy): domain Eukaryota; kingdom Metazoa; phylum Chordata; class Mammalia; order Rodentia; family Sciuridae; genus Urocitellus; species Urocitellus parryii. Next base: position 266,268,966 of record NC_135531.1, on the reverse strand, counting down.
TCCCTGAAAATGCTTTCCCATGACATGGAAAAGGATGTGCGGTAGCCTTGGAACTCAGGAACTGTAGATCTGAAGTTCTAATTGGCTACAGCAGCTGGGAGGCTATAACCATTAACTCCAGTCCTCTCCAGTGGTGGAATAGGCTATGGTAGGGACTGATCATCACTCACCAATCACTGTGGGCTCTAGGTCCACAAAGACTGCCCGGGGCACATGTTTTCCAGCCCCAGTTTCACTGAAGAAGGTGTTGAAGGAGTCATCTCCTCCCCCGATGGTCTTGTCACTGGGCATCTGCCCATCTGGTTGGATTCCATGTTCTAAGCAGTAGAGCTCCCAGCAGGCATTGCCAATCTGCACACCAGCCTGCCCCACATGGACTGAGATGCACTCACGCTGAGTGGGCAAAGGGCAGAGAACAACCTTAGGAGTGTATGGTGCCTGGACACCATTCTTCCCTATCTTCCTTGAATGGTTCTCTGGCTGAGAGCCAAGTTCCTGGACTCTGCTACCCTTGCCCCACCTCCCATATCTACGCATTTATTGGTGGCATTTAAGACCACCAGGCACTAGTTGTGGGGCTAAAACTCTCAAAGGAAGCAGATGTGGGCAGATTGAAGATTATACAGCCTTGCTCAGTGACTAAGCTTCTCAATAAGGAACATGGACCGGATCAGATGAGTCTGGCAGAGCATGATAGTCAGTCCACTCATGTTCAGAAAGAAATGAGAAGCCACTGGTGAGGAAAGCAAGGGAAAACATGAACACTAAGTTTGATACTCTCTGGCAGAGTGGGGAGTGAGTGCAATTGGATAGGGAATCTATGGTCAAGCTTGGTGTTCATTACATTATGTTATTCTTTATATATTTTTGCATATCTGGAATATTTCATAATTTTAATGAGGATGCTTTCTCCTTAAATTTAACACATCACTGACTTTTAAAATATGAAATAAGGACCTTGACTTAGGATTTTCAGATGACAGGAATGAATTCATAAGTAATCTGGATCCCAGCCTTATGAATTCTCCACGTGTCTTGAGCAAAAATCTTAAGCTCCTTGTTGGCATGCTGTCCTTTAAAATGGGGATGATAACAAAAACTGACTCCTAGAAAGAAAGAGGTTTGAATGGAAGGACTCATGCAGACTGCCTGGCCCATTGCCTGATACATGCTAGGGTATGCCATTATATTTTAATTTCCCACCCCCAATTCCTGGTTTCATGATAAAAGAAGGGAATAAGTTGATGTAGGGATTCAATGACTCTGAAATGTCCCAGGTTCCAGAGAGAAGGCTGACTCAGTCTCCTGTCACTAGTAAGACTAGCATGGCTACTGCACCTCTGAGGCTGCCCAGACTTTGTCCACAAAACCAAACACCACCCTGGCCCTCAAAACTGCCAGTATACACAGAGTGTCTCTTAGGGAACAAGGCTTCATACTCTGGGGCAGCAGGTCTGGGACAAAGAACTCAGTCTCTGGAGTTACACAGACCTGGCCTCTCTGATGGCCTCTGACAAGTTACTTCATCTCAGCTTCCTAGTTCCTTTTCCTTTTTTTTGGTACTGGGGATTGAACCCAGGGGCACTTGACCACTGAGCCACATCCCCAGCCCTATTTTGAATTTTATTTAGAGACAGGGTCTCACTGAGTTGCTTAGTGCCTTGCTTTTGAGAGGCCAGCTTTGAACTCACAATCCCCCTGCCTCAGCCTCCTGAGCAGCTGGGGTTACAGGCATGCGCCACCCTCCCCAGCATCCTTTTTCTTGATAATAAAAATGGGACCATCTCCCACCTTGCAGGCTTTGGTGTGTTTTTTAGTGCCTGTTTAATAAGCACAAGTTAGATGTCAGGCACTGCGTTATTCCCTCCTCATACATTAACTCCTTTAATCCCCACAGCAGGGGCTGGGGATGTGGCTCAAGCGGTAGTGCGCTTGCGTGGCATGCCTGCGGCCCAGGTTCGATCCTCAACACCACATACAAACAAAGATGTTGTGTCCGCCAAATACTAAAAAATAAATATTAAGAAATTCTCTCTCTCTCACTCTTTCTTAAAAAAAAATTTTTTTTTTAAATCCCCACAGCAATAGCCTTGGGTGGGTACTTTTATTATTCTCGGTTCACAAATGAGGAACTGACCCTCAGTAAAATTAAGCAACCTGTTTAAGGTCAAGAGTGAAAGTAGCATCTTCAGAGTACAGACATCCTGGCTCTTAACTGCTCTTCTACCCTGCGTGGCAGGGAGACTGTTGCAGATATCAAACGTGCCCCAGGCACAGCACAGCAGCTCCAGATAGATGGAGCACCTCCCTCTTCTCCCTCCCTCTACCATTGATCTGTAGCTGAAATATGGAGCTGAACAAAGGCACAGGTGGCAGAACTAAGAGAGAATCCTGAAAACAGCAGCTTCTGAGGAGAACATGTCACCACAGCAAAGAAAGGGAACCAGAGCCCAAAAGGGAATCTAGGGCAAGACCCAGGGTTTGGAGATTCAGCCAATATGGCAAGTACCTATGCTTTCTCCTCAAGTCCTGCTTACCCCACGCTCCTCACCCCTAAATTCAGAGCCCTTCAGCAACCCTGCTCCTGAGCAAGGCTCAGATGCAACCCTGGAAACTGTTGTCCTTTCTTTCCTCACCCTTGTACATACCAGCACACTTAGGGGCCACACTCATACCCAGAAGTCTCATTCTGTCTCCCCGCTTCACCTCAAGCTATAGCCCAGGGGATACCTGGACTCCCAAAGTTCCCTCACAGCAGCCATCTGCCCTGCTCACCATGTTGCCTGGCTGGGGGCTGCCTGGGGTCCTCTGTCTGTGTGGCTGCTGCTTGGTAGAAGGCGGGGAGGATCTGTGAGAAACCCAGGGCTGCGGCCTCCTTATACTCTCTGGTTGCTCTCATGGGGGAGTGTTGTTAGAAACGGCCCCAGGAGGGCTGGCCTGTTGACTTGGTTACAGCACAGTAGGCAGGCACTGAGCCTGCGCCCAAACAGGAGCCAGCTAGGGTGAGCAGAGGAGGGGCCAGCACTAGGAACCCCGCACAGGTATCCAGGTCCCTGGGTACCTGGGTCCGTTGCCAATCACTTTATTCCTTTTCTGATTACAGCCCAGCTCTCACAGGTTGGAGAGGATTTAGAAATTAAGCCCCCAGAACTCAAACACCACCACTGCCTCCCTTCCCCCAGGACTAGTGAGACCTGAAGTAGTGTGGGTGGGACCAGGAAGATAGCTGCAGTCATCCAGAAATAATGAGTCCTTAGGCAGGAGATCAAGACTGGAACATTCTGGGTGCAAAGTCCGAATATCATAGAACATAGAGAACTAGGGTCAAATAGGGAACCCTGTGCCGAATACCTACTAGCTCATAACTTCTTTTGGCCTCAGTTTTCTTATCTGTAAGACTGTGAGCTTTAGGAGTTTAGGAAACAGCAGCAATCCCAGACTAAGCACCTGAGAGAGTTTATCTCAAAGGAGATAAACTCTCTCAGGTGCTTAGTCTCCCTACAGGCAAAGCAAGATGAGTCTCAAGGCTGTTCTTAAATGTTTTCCTAAGTGTACTGCATGTCATGGCTACACTAGCCTAGCCCTTATGTCCCCTCAGGAGACTCTGTATTGCCTTGGGAAAAATTCTGAAATAAAAAACGTCAATCTCTAGCATGTACCTCCTGCTTTATACACTGCTCCCCCAACCCTGTGCTCCGGATTGAACCCAGGACTGGTGCCTGCTAGGCCAGTGCCTACTACTTTATAGTTCTTAAGGCAGCTTTGTACCTTACCTTCTTTGAGACTCTCAACAACTTTGTGAGGTAGGCAAGGTGGTCCTCTTATTCCTATAATGAAGAAAAGGAAATTGAAGTCTCTAGTGTCTGCGCAAGGTCACATGGGGGTTCATTATCAGTGAAATTAAGATTCATCTGAGACTCCGGCTGTGCTTTCCTTTCTACATGGCAGAGCACTCACTACCCTACAGCTAAAAAAAAAAAAAAAAAAAAAAAAAAAAGCTATTCTTGTTAAGGCAGGGTATGGCAGACCTCCCCAGCAACCTGGCCTGCCCTTGTCCCCACATCCCCACATCTTTGCTGACAGGGGCTTGATTTTTTTTTTTTTTTTAATATTCACCCTTCTATTCACTGTTCAAGAAAAATGGCTTCCTCCAAATGCATGGGTAAGTGGAGATCAGTGGAAACCATTCATGGTTATTCTGTTCCTTCCTTCCAGCGATTGGAGACACAAGGAGATGTCTGCTAGGGTGCGTTTTCTGTCTTCCTTTCCTTTTTTCATCCCTTCCCCTTCCACCCCTATTTCACCACTGTCTGTCTGTCTCCCTCTCTCCCTCTGTTTTTCTTTTCTACTTCAGTGGGTGCTTTAAAGAAAGGCTTTTCTTTCTGATAAGAAGAAATGTGGGAAGAAACCCCCCTTAAGAAAGTATCCTATGAGACCATGATACTTAGAGCTGCTGCAGCCGTCTTTATGATCACACAGGAAAATACCACCAGCCCTTGAGGATGCAAGAGCAGACAGCTGGAAATACCGGAGTTATTGGTGACATCACTGAACCAACCCTGGGACTGCCCTACACTCCAATTTGTAATGGGATAATGAATATCCTCCTTGTTTAAGCCATGGTTATTTATGTTTTCCATTGTTTGCAGCCAAAAAAAGAAAAAACCTCTTATAAAGATGAGGGTAGCAATGGAGAGAATATGATGCTAGATTTGAGCGTGCTACCGCTTGAGCCCCATCCCCAGCCCCATGATGCTAGATTTTAACTTAGCACTTGGGTGCAAGGCAATATTGTTCACTCAGACTGGGATGTCCAGAACAGAAGAGGGTTTGGCAGGAAGCAGGTGAGGGTAGGAAATTGAGAGCTCCACTGTGAATATGCTGTTTGATATGTCTGATGGACTCTCGAGTGGGGATATCAATAAGGCAAACAGACATGTGAGTCTGAAGTTCAGAGAGAAGTCCAAAATGGGTTACGCATCTGAGAGTCATTAGGATATCTGTGATATCCATCTTTCTTTGTTTTTGTGGTCCTTGGGATTGGACCCAGGGCCTTTCATGTCTTAGGCAAGTGCTGTGTCACTGAGACACCCCCAGATATCCATTTCTTTTTATCCTTTTCTTTCACTGTTGCATGAGAATTTATACACTTTGGTTCTACTCCCCCCCCCCTTTATACTGGGGATTAAACCCAGAGGCACTTAACCACTGAGTTACATCCCCAGCCTTTCTTTTATTTTTTATTTTGAGACAGGGTCTCGCTAATTTGCTTAGGGTCTCATTAGGTTGTTGAGGCTGGCTTTGAACTTTTGATCCTTCTGCCTTAGCTTCCCACATTGCTGGGATTACAGGCATGCACCACCACACCCAGCAGTTCTATTTCTTTTTGAATAATTCTAGAAGTGTTACAATAACTTTTTATTATGGACATTTAAACACATACCCCAAACTGAAAGTAATGCAATAAAATTCTATATACTTATCGCTGAGATTCAACAAGTACTCCTTCAGGGAGAAAATTTTTAAAAGAAAATAAGAATACTTGGGACTGGGCTGTGGGAATATCTGTTTAAGGTAAGCTACCAGAGATTACCAAGAAAGAGTGTCCAGCGGCTGGGGCTGAAGCTCAGTGGTAGAATGCCTGCCTCACACACATGAGGCACTGGGTTTGATACTCAGCACCACATAAAAAAATAAATAAAACTTGTATCCATCTACAACTAAAAAAAATTTTTTTAAAAAAAGAATTTCAAGGAAAAAGGATGTTCTACCATGTCAAACAATGTTGTGAGAAGCTAAGATAAAGATGTAGACACATTCTTTGGAGATTTGGTAAGATTGAGATCACTAAAGACCCTGGAAAGAACATCTGAGTGGAGCATGTGAGCCAAGGCTTCTGGCAAGTGTTGAGGAGTGAAGATATGGAGATGGTGACAATAGGGACATCCACTCTCAGTGGTTATTATATAAGAAGGAGGACAACTGGTAGAAGTTCCAGTCACGACAAACTTAACGTTGCACAAAACTACAGCTCCACCTGTCCAAGATGGAGGTGGTGAAGACAGTTTAAACTTCAAGAACCTTGCTGCTCTGATCCAAGGTGAAAATGAGACTATGGGAAGGGGTTAGAAATGATGGAGGTAACAGCAGGTTAGGAAAGAGGGGGAGAGAACCAATGGATATCCACCTGGAGTAGATGGACTGAGATGTGATTTGATGGGAAGAGTGAAGAAACACTCTACATTCTGTACATGCATGTGAATGTCTAAATAGTTTGGACCATTACCTTCATGGTCACAGAGCTTATGGCCCTAATTCAAGAGATCTGTATACATCCTGAGAGGACAAACCCACACCCACACGCCCCCCCACACACACACAAACACACACACACACAAACACACACACACACAATCAGAAGCAGCGTCAGAATTCTACTCACATGCCTTGAACATTTCTTCCTGCCTCCTGTTTCTCCATTTTCCCAGCTAGAGGGGACTGCTTAGGGGTTGTAAACTCCTAGCTCAGGAGTCAGGATAATATAACCCAGTATAACGTGGGTTGAGTGTTAATCATTTTCAGTGTCAGCAAGGTATCAAAAGTGAAAAGGACTGGTGAATTGGATAGGGTAGGAGTTTATCTCCTACCCTAAGAAGATAATCACTATCAACTCCATTTGTTACTGTACTGGTTTCCTATTGCTGCTGCAATGAATTACTACATACTTAGTGCCTAAAACAACAAAAATTTATTATGTTACAGTGATGAAGACCAAAAGTCCAAAATGGGTCTATGGAGTTAAAATAAGGGTGTTAGAAGGGAAGATTCTAGGGAAGACTCTGTCCCTTGCCTTCCATCTTCTACCAGTTGCTCTCATTCCTAACTCATGGCCCATCTTTAAAGCCAACAATCTTGTCATTCCAGTCTCTGCATCTGACCTCTTCTGATTCTGACCGTTCTGCTTCTCTCTTTAACTAATAAGGACACTTGTGATAACAGTGGGTCCACCAGGGTGCTTTAAGCTAATCTCACCATCTCAAGATTCTCACCTTCATCTCATCTGCAAAATATCTCTTCCTATAAGAAAACATAGTAACAGGTTCCAGGAATTAGTATGTATCTTGGAAGTGGGGTGCACCATTCTGCTATTGCAGTTGCTAAATGGGAATGCAGGTTTGGTAGGACCAGAGGCTCCAGTTCTTTTCAAGATAGGCTGGACATCAGGGATTTGATATGAATACAGAAAAAAGTTAACACAGTTGGCCTGAGACTGATGTCCTTAGAAAGAAGGATGGTTCATTGTGCTTTTCTTCTAGGAGTCTGGAATTTTGGTATATGCTAGACAGAGGTGTCTATGTAACAAAACTTTTTTAAAAAAAATCTAGACTACTGAGTCTCTACTGGGTTTCCTTAGGCAGAATCACTTCAGGAAGATGTTACTGCATTTATATTTTGGAGGAAGAGTATGCTTTGTGTGAGCCTGATGAGAGAGAGAGGACACAGATTCCTGACTCTGTCTGCATCTTTCCTTTATGATCCAGTTCATCCTTACTACGTTGCTGTAATAAACTTTTGCTGTGAGCACAACTATACATGGGGTCCTGTGAGTTCTTCCAGTGAATATCCTAACATGAGGGTGGTTTAGGGTGTCCTTCAACACAGTAATTCCTGATCTTCTCCTATTCTAAATGCTATGGTGATTAACAACATAAAGGCCAGAAAAAAACTTTTCTGAGAGGGAATTGTGTCTCTAAGTTGCCAAGCTTCAACTTCTGTCTTCTTAAGTTCTATCCTCATTTTAACCCTACCATGGGTCAAACATATTAAGAGTTTTGCCTGAGATAATGCAGGTCTCACTGTATTCATTCTGCTGGGATGGAGTACAGAAGGAGGAAAGAGGGTAAAGGAGAGCTTGTAAGATCTGTGTCCCGTGATCACCAATCCTCTGCAGAGGTCATGACCCCATTTCCCAAGGAGCCCTCCTATGAGCCCTTGTTGGATTTCTTTTTATGAAGACTTCTTTTCCCAACTAGATGGCAAGTCCACTGGGAAGAGAGACTTTTGTCATATTTCATTGTATTCTTTTCTACACCTTGCCTAAGTCAAATGCCAATTAACTATTTTGTTGATAGAAAGTTTCTGTCACTAGTTATTTTATGGGATTGTGTTGCATTGTCAGACAGTCCTGGCCCTGGGAAAACAGGATAGGAAGAAAGGCAGTAATCGTTTGTCCTGGGAGATGGATTCTTAAGAACTAGCACATGGGTACTGCTTGAGGAAATTCCCCAATGGCGAGAGACAGAAAAATGTAATGCAAGTCAGGGAAAGCAGAAATCACTTGAAAAGACATGACCTTGTAAAAATGGAAATGAAGTGTACAAAGTAGGAATGGCTTCTGCTGAAAATCTAAGGTATCAGTGAGATTAAGTCATTTGCCCAAGGTCACATAGCACAATCTGAATAAGATTCCAGGTCCAGAGGGCTTCAGGTCCAGCGCTCCAGGATTCTGGAGGCCACAGTGATTGCTCACCAATAGTGACCACGCTAATGAAGGGGCCACTGATCAGCTGGCCGCCGGAAAGTTTCAGGAGATTCCCCAGGGTCGATCCTCGCTGACAGGATTCGGGTTCGGTGCTGCAGGAAAGTCTAAGGACTGGGTACCCTGGGACTCAGGCTGTGCAGCTCCGGTCCTGGGCCTCCCATAGGTGTGGGCCAAGACCCGTCGTCACCACCGGGACCAGCAGGCGGCGTGCGACTAGAAGGGGTACAGCTGAAAGGAGCCTCCAGGGAGGCGGGGCGGAAAGGGCCTTCGGCGATTTTGATTGCCGTTTGCAGCCAGGAAGATTTCACCCTTACACTTAAGTCAGAACAGCTGAACGACCGGCGCCCTCATGACGCAGGTGCAAGCGAGACGCGCAGTGTCACCGCACCCTGCATCCCTGCGCGGGTTCTCTGGAGCCTGGGGTGTCAGCTTAGAACGGGAATCGAAGGGTTAAAGTCTGGGCGCTAGTCCTAACCCAAATCTGACAGGTAAGGTACCCAGGAATGGCAAGGGGCGAGCACCCGGCGTAGTCCCACCTTCGGGACCGCCTACCCTATGAGGGCGTGGCCTCTGGGTCACCCAGCCCCTAGTGGGCGAGCGGAACTCGCGGGCCCCGCCCCCTGCCTATAAGAGCGGTGCGGCACTGCAGCTAGCGCAGTTCTCACTGAGACCCGTCACCCCGACTCTACGTGAGACGCACCACCCGGACTCACCATGGTGAGTGGGCCTCGCCGGGATTGCGCCCGTCCTGTCCCCTAATTGTCTTTCTCCTTCTAGGCAACTTCCCTCCAGGGATACTTGGGACCCTACGCCCAGCGTTCCGGGTCTCAAGGAGGTACAGGGGTTTTGCACTATGCCCAGCCCCCCTCCGGGGGTGACTTTGGCCTGGTAGTTGACCACCTTCAGAGGCTGGAGATGGGGGGGCGGCCGGGTGGGATTTTCCACTAGCAGAGAGGAGCCCTCCTAGCAATGCCCTCCTGTCTCCCCAATCGTTTGTGCCCCAATCCTCCTGAAGGGAGCCAAAAGGTCCTTTCCACCGTGACCCGCTTGGCTGCCCCTGCCCCCAATCCCCCCCCCATCCCCAGTCGCTGCAACTGACAGAACACGTGCTTGGCTCAAGAAGGTGGAAGGGGTCAAGTTACTTGGTGCCGCATCCCCTTTTCCTACCTGGGTGCATCTCTCGCACCCACAACCCCCCTCCGGTGACTCAGCACCCCGCTTCTGAGCCGGGAGGGGTGGCGGGAATGGGGTTCGGCCTCTTGAGGCGAGCCAGCCTCTCTCCTGCGGGTGCGCTGAGGACTGGCAGAGACAGCTGGCATTGAGCGACAGCCCAGACAGAGGCCAGGTTGGGGGGAGGGGAAAGCTGTGTGTGTGTGGGGGGGTGGTATTTATAGCCTAGGAGCGGGGGCCGAAACTCAATCCTCACTTTCGGCTAGGAAATAACTGGAAAGACTCCTGGGGGAAAGCGGATGTAGGGCCTGGGTACAGGATGGCGCTCACCCTGCGTGGGGCAAGGCGGGTTACCTCTGGGGCCTCACCACAGGTTCCGCTTCCTTTTCTGGGTATCTGGAAACTGTCACCCCGCCATTTCGTTGTGGAAGGGAGGTGCGCGGAATTTGGTGCTGCAAGGGTTAAATTTCGGACACTTGGTGGCAATACCTAAGGCAGTGAATGCCCCAGTGCCCACAACCCTAATTGCCCGCCCTTACTGTCTGCTCACCAGCATTATCGCTGCTATTTCCGTGCGGGCTGTCGCGGTGGATGAAGGTGGTGAAGACATGCAGAGTGCGGGGGTGGATGTGGGGAGAGGAGCCAGATGGGATTGATCCCCAGGGCCAGATGGGATTTAAAGGTGGGGAGAGAGGGCATTTTGATGACTAGGGTGGTCAGCTGATCCAAAGGCTGAAAGACCTCTGCTTCCACCATAAAGAAGGGGAAAGGGTTATAGGAAATTCAAGTTCCTCCCGAAATCAAAATATTAAGTGGGGAGGCCTCTGGCTAAGTCTGGAAAACCTGGAGAAGCGGGTTGTGGTTAGCAGGGATTGGGAGAAGCTGCAGCCTCTGCTGGTCTCATGCACATGCCCTTTCTGTCCTCAGTGTCCTGTCAATGTGACAGGGTCATGCTGAGCCACAGCTCTCACTTGACAAATTTCCCACTGTGAAATAGACTCAGGAGTTGCCTGCCCTCCCTGGTACCTCCAACTAGGGAGTCCTGTGTAGGAGATCCTGGGGAGGCTGCCAGCCTAAGCCTCCCTTCTTGCCAACTGAATCATCCCAGCTGGTTATAGGATGGGAGAGAGGAACATGAGGTGAGGACTCGTGGATGTGGCATTTACGATGTGCCTACCCCTCTCTTTATCCCTCTAGCGTGAATGTATCTCAGTCCATGTGGGGCAAGCAGGTGTCCAGATGGGCAATGCCTGCTGGGAGCTCTACTGCCTGGAACATGGGATTCAGCCTGATGGCCAAATGCCCAGTGACAAGACTATTGGTGGAGGGGACGACTCCTTCACCACCTTCTTCTGTGAAACTGGTGCTGGAAAACATGTGCCCAGGGCCGTCTTTGTGGACCTGGAGCCGACTGTAATTGGTGAGTAGAGGGGGCAAATTTGAGGAAAGAGAAGAGTGACTGAGAGAGGGTGTCTAGAGTTCACTTTCCGGGTCCTGAAAACTCCTATCCCTATTTGAAGCTAAAGAAGGCAAGCTGACCTCAAGCAGGCGGGGCTGTAGCAGGTCTGAGTTTCTCTCACACTATGGTATCTTAGGCTGGCAGAAGGATGAGCTAGCTCTTCTCTATATCTGGCCACAACTACCACCCAAGGGGAAGGTCCCTGCAGAATGCAGCCTTGTGGTTTTGTTCCAACAATGTGGTTTATCCCTTTCCAGATGAGATCCGAAATGGCCCATACCGACAGCTCTTCCACCCAGAGCAGCTCATCACTGGGAAAGAGGATGCTGCTAACAACTATGCCCGTGGTCACTACACCATTGGCAAGGAAATCATTGACCCTGTCCTCGACCGGATCCGTAAGCTGGTAAGAATTTGTCGTGGAAGGGAGGGAGTTTTTTTCATCCATTTCAGAAAATATGTGTTGCAGAATGTGAGCTTCTATGGAATACAGATTGGTCTTTTCCTTGACTTCTCAGATACTTTAGGCTACATATAGCTACAAGAGAGAGTTCCTTGGGTCCTTCCCCTACTTATACTGCTCTCTTTCTCTTTCTGCTCTCTTTCAGTCTGACCAGTGCACAGGACTTCAAGGCTTCCTGGTATTCCACAGCTTTGGAGGGGGCACCGGCTCTGGCTTCACCTCCCTCCTGATGGAGCGGCTCTCTGTGGACTATGGCAAGAAATCCAAGCTGGAGTTCTCCATCTACCCAGCCCCTCAGGTGTCCACAGCTGTGGTGGAGCCCTACAACTCCATCCTGACCACCCACACCACCCTGGAGCACTCTGACTGTGCCTTCATGGTGGACAACGAGGCCATCTATGACATCTGCCGCCGCAACCTGGACATCGAGCGCCCAACCTACACCAACCTCAACCGCCTCATCAGCCAAATCGTGTCCTCCATCACAGCTTCCCTGCGTTTTGATGGGGCCCTCAACGTGGACCTGACGGAGTTCCAGACCAACCTGGTGCCCTACCCGCGCATCCACTTCCCCCTGGCCACCTATGCGCCAGTCATCTCTGCAGAGAAGGCCTACCACGAGCAGCTGTCGGTGGCAGAAATCACCAATGCCTGCTTTGAGCCTGCCAACCAGATGGTGAAGTGTGACCCCCGGCATGGCAAGTACATGGCCTGCTGCCTGCTGTACCGTGGAGACGTGGTGCCCAAAGATGTGAATGCCGCCATTGCTGCCATCAAGACCAAGCGCAGCATCCAGTTTGTGGACTGGTGCCCCACAGGCTTCAAGGTTGGCATCAACTATCAGCCTCCCACTGTGGTGCCTGGGGGTGACCTGGCCAAGGTGCAGCGTGCTGTGTGCATGCTGAGCAACACGACCGCCATCGCCGAGGCCTGGGCCCGCCTGGACCACAAGTTCGACCTGATGTATGCCAAGAGGGCATTTGTGCACTGGTATGTGGGTGAGGGCATGGAAGAGGGTGAGTTCTCTGAGGCTCGAGAGGATATGGCTGCCCTGGAGAAGGATTACGAGGAGGTGGGCATCGACTCCTATGAGGATGAGGATGAAGGAGAAGAATAGAACAGCTGCCTGGAGCCTCCTTACTATGTTTATTGCAAAATCCTTTCAAAATAAAGTTTCCTTGCACGGTTTCTTGTCCCCTCTGTGAATACTTGAGCTTCTGCTGCCTTCCCCTTTGTGCTGCTGCTGCTGCTGCTACTGCTACTGCTACCACTGCTGCCCTCACTATTTGCTGCTCATGACACTTTTCCCTTCCATGGCTGAAGGTGAGACTTGCCAAGGGGCTCTTTCCAGGCCCAGGAATCATGACCCCAGGGACCTTGGTATTAGGTCCTAGGAGGATCCAAAAATAGGGAGGAAATGAGGACCAAATCCCCCTGGACCTGTCTATCCTGTCACAAACTATTGAAGGATATGTGTCTTCACTTCCTTACAAGTAGGAATTTAAGTCCAGTAGTTTCTGTGTTGGAGAATGGACTGCCACCCTATTATTCCTGCTGCTTCTGCATCCACCAACTCTGGAACCAAGACTTGGGCAAGGCTTTGCTGTGCATTATTAGAGTTTGGGAATGGGGCTGAGCTGGCCCGAAGTTCCCAGGCATGGAGTCACATCATAAGCTTGGAGGGTGGGAGGGAACAAGGGCAATCTGGAGTTGTTTTTGCCATTGCACTTCTCAGCAGCTTTGCATAGCTTACTGTCTGTCTTGCTTTGCTGGAGCTAGGGCTGTGCCATTAAAAGTCAGGTCGTCTCCCTGTTTGTGCTTTCTTTCAGCCTCAGCCTAACACTAGCTGGTGGGAGCCTCCTGCCAGGGCCCTGGGGGAAAATTCAAACTTTGCTAATAGGCACCCCAGGACCCACACTGATGTCAGTATGTGGCGACGGTGGGCATGGTGGGGGAGGAAGCTTCAATCTCAGGAGCAGGAGATGCCAACCTGCTCTTGCCGCCTCTCCTTGGTGATTCAGGGACACTGTGCCCTTCCCTGGGGAACAGGTTTTAAGCCCAGCTAAGGGCAGGGCCCCTGTTTACTCAGCAGAGCAGACAGGAAGTGGCTGCTGAATACTGCCACACCACACTAGTCTCATTAATTATTAACTACGCGTGAGCTAGGAAAATCAGGGAGATGTGGCCAAAATGGTTGCCAGCTCCACTCCCCTTGCCCCAGGCTGAGGATGGGAGACCAGTTAGGTAGCTGTCTGAAAGCTTCCCCAGGTGTCTCCACCCAGAGGCTCTTGGCCTGGCAAACCGGCTGGGCTACTTTAACTAAGTAACCCACCCCTGGGAGTGAAAGAAGAAAAGAAATAGTTGAGTATGCTTTTAGGGGTGCTGATCCCAGTTCTTAGCAAAGGCAGAAACTAGCTCAAGTCAGAGCTTTAATTTTGCGACTAAAACAAGCTAGGAAAAAAACTACCCACATATCAGAAAAGGACACTTGCCTCCTGTTAAATAATACAGAAACACTTTGCTGACTACACCAGTACCTCTATCCAGGCTGATCCCTTGGAACTGGCAACCAGACTCTGGGCCCCTTGCATCTCTTCTCTGCCTCTAGACACACTGGGAATAAGATCCACACCAACCTGCTTTCACTTTATTCTCCTGTTTATACATTCTCCTGCTTCCAGATTTGAAAGCAGAACATGATGTGAGCGCAGCAGTCCAGCTCAGAGTTGTGTACCATATTTTCTCTGTTTCACTTTCTCCCCCAGCCTCACCACCGGTCAGGCCCCTTGCCTATGTACTGAGGTAAAAGAGCAGAGAGAGGACTGAGATAAAGATCCTCATCCCTGGTACCCAACTGTCAATGGCAGCCCTGGATAGAAAGGATGAACTTCCAATGAGGGATAAGAGCCTCTTTCCAAGGCACATGGAGCCATCTCAATGTGGCCACCGGTTAGTTCAGATTTGAGTGGTATGCTGGCCTGGAGCTGGGGGTTGCATTGCCTCCAATTGACTGAGGAGGAGAGGAATGTGAGGGCGTTGCTGCAGGTCCACAGTCATCATGGAGGCCAGCAACTGTCGAAGTGCTGAAGAATGCCTGTGGAGGGAGGAGGGCAAGGTGAAGGGAGGGCATCTAGCCCCCTTGCTAAGGTCCAACTCAGCTTACCCTGGGGAAGTCTGAAATGCTTGGTGTTCCTCTAAGTGCTCACCTGGGGCTTTGTGGGATGCTGAGTTGGTTCTGCACAGCAAGGGCCACACTGTCACCTTTCTGAAACACCATGTCATAAGGGCCTTCCCCAAACATCATGGCATAAAGCACACAACCTAGGGACTGAGCACAATGTGGTTAGTCCCTGGAAGAGAACTGATGGAAGTGACATCTCTCCCCTTCTGTGGTGAAAAAAGACTACAAAAGCTAAAAAGAATATTCCAACCTGAGCCAGTGGCACTCCCAGGGCCCAGAGAAACTGCCAGTTAGCCAGAGGCCTCTGCAGTCCTTGCTCAGATACTGCCTTCAGCACCGATAACGAGCAGTAACTACCCAGCTCAGTGTGAGGGATTATACCACTTCCTGAGCAACTGAGTATAGTATCAGTGACAGTTACCAGGAAGGAAGTTGAGGGGTATGGAGACATACTGTGGTTCCTGGGGCTTCATGCAACAGAAACCAAACACTTTCTACTGCCCCTCCCCACTCCACAGCAGGTACAGAGTTGCACCCCTCCCACCCAGAGTCCCACCCAGTTGCTTCTCACCCAGACATCAGTCCGTTCATCGATGACACAGTGGCTCTGCACAGAGAAGAGCTCCGGGGCCCGGTAGGAGATGGTGCACCGCTGGGCTGCCCAGTCCTGGAACAGTGGTCCCAAAGCTCAAAAGTGGGGCGCAGGCCACAGTAATGTGACTGAATTTGGGCATGCACCACAAGGAATTGGGAATGGGAAACAGGTGGGCAAAGGAACCTGGAGACTTACCTGCAGGGTCAGAGCCTGGCGGGAACCCTCCACTTGGATACATGCTTGATTCATGGAACCCAAGTCCATTAAAACTGGCTGTCCCTCATCTCCAAGCAAGATATTGGTGGGCTTCAGGTCCCTGGAGTGAAGTGAAAAAGACCAATAAGCATTCCTGGACAGGAAGACTTGGAATCCCAGGGAGCAAAAATATCAAGGGGGCTTTCCTTGGAAGGAGAGTGGAGACCTCCTGGTTGTCTTAGTGAGGTTCTTCCTCTTAGCTCAGCATGTACCTGGGGCCCTCCCACTGACCTGTGGGCATAACCTTTGGTATGAATGGCCTCAAGGCCTCTGCAGATACCCAACAGCAGCCGAAGGATTTGATCCTCAGTCAGGAAGTTGCCTTTGTCTTTCAGCCTTTCTATCTCATTCCACAGCGTACCTCTCTGCAACACAAGTTTCCTCAGTTGAGATTTTCTGAAGTCTCTGTTCCCTGGGCCTAATCCCTGTCCTGTGTGTCAAAGCCCACCAATCCTTTCATCACACATACCTTGAAACCCACAGTCCCACTTAGACTCCTCTAAACTCCAAATCCAAAGTGGTCAAACCCTGGACATGGCTCCTGTTTCCCAACATGCTTGACTGCTCACAGTCTTCAGTAGGTATCTGCTGCAACCCCCTCCATAACCAAGAGACTTTCTGACCTTGAAGAAAGGTAGCAGCAGCCAGGCCTCATGCTTAGCACCCCGCTCTCTCAGACAGTAAGCCACGAGGCGAAGAATGTTGGGGTGGTGGAAGAGGCGATGCATGTCTGCTTCCCGCTGAGCATCCTCCCGGTCCTGCTGCTCGTGACACAGGATTCGCTTCAGGGCGTAGAAGTGTCCGTCATGTAACCCCTCCACTAGGTCCACATAGCTGAACCCACTGTGGGCCAAAGGGGTCAGTGAAGGACCATGATCATCTCCCACACAGCTTGGACCCAGAGGAATTCCCTTGGGGAGGGGTGCCTCTCTCATTGCGTAGAAACCCTCCCAAGATGTGGCTCTAAGAGAAGTGTGAATGAGTTCCTCAGGAGCAGGAACACAAAAATTGTTAAGGTCCTGTGGTCCTAACAATGTTCTGCACATGATAGAAGCTCAATAAATATAAAATAATAGCCAACATGTATATCAAGTTCTTATGAACTGGGTGGGACACCTATATACATTATCTAATTTAATCCTCACAATTACCTCAGTGAGGTATGATAATCATCTCCTTTAGGTAGATGAAGGAACCATGGCTCACCAGGGTCACACAAGGTGGATCTAGAAGGCCTGGGTCCAGAATCCACTTTCTTGACCCATTCAGCTAAGGCTTGGTCAGATGAGGTAGATAGGGATAAAATCCTTGTGCCCCTATCATGTGCAGACCCTATGTAGTCCCTCAGTGACCATAACCCTGGGGGCAAGCTAAGTGATTTCCAAACACTCACCCCTCCCCCAGTTTCTGGATGAAGAGGTAACGCTTATTGTCAATGATGACAGTTCCACGAGAACAGACACACAGGGCGTGTCCCATAATGTCTCAGTCATCCTTCTCAAGGACAGACTTTGGCTGCCAAAAGGTTCGTCCAGAGTGAATGGGCTCTTCTAGGTGATGGCCTGGGGGCCCAGCAGATCATGCTGGAAAGAAATCGACCGCAGGTCGCGGGTCCGGCATAATCCAGATGGCCCTGAAGTACAATTGCGGACAGCTCAGGCCCAGGTCTCGGAACTTACATTCCCGTCTAAAGAAAACAGACCCTGGAGACAGCAGCTCCAGAAGGCTGAGTCAGGTGCCCTAAAGCCTCTGGCCACGCAGCGACTACCAGGTCGCTTCCTCCAACCCCGGCCCACCTTTGGACGGATCCCGCTCCCAAGCTCTTGGGGCCGCAAAGGCAAGGCACAGGGTAGCTCCCGAGGAAGTGCGAGGCTCGGGCCCACCTCCGGCAGAGCCCACCCCGGGCTGCGGAGCCCAGGATCTGCCAGCCGCGACTCCCCACTGACCTGGCTCGGGCCGGAGCGAAGCACCAGGGACCGGAAGTAACGATTACATCATCAGCCCGCGCCGGAGTAACGGTCCACCGTATCTTAGCAACTGTTGAGCATCCGGAGGATGTGAGGGCGCGGAGCTGAAAGGCCCCGGGCCGCACAGACCTACAGGCCGACGGGTCCCAGGACCCGGGTGAGGGTTCTCCACTTGGCCTTCAGTAGGGGTCAAGACACAGGCACTTGCGCCAAAGGGGGGCAAAGCTGGGCTCTGCCCGAGGCCCCCAGGACCTCCATCTCCCAATGTCGGAGGTAGGGGGCCTCACACCTCCGCGCGCTGGGGGAGAATGTGGCCTACTATGGTTCAGCCCAGAGAGGGATCCAGGGAGGGGCGGGTGCTGGTGGCCCGGCCCCCTGGAGTTCTTGTCCTGTCCAACCTTAAGGACTGTGGCATTTGTCCTACTACCCTAGAGTCAGTGATTAAGAGCTCAGACTGGAAGCAGACAGTCAGTTTCTAAATCCAGTCCTAATAGCCTCCTATCTGCATGACCTCTGGCAAATGACAACTTCTCAGATCCTCTTTTCCCTAGCTGTTAAACAGATGTAATGATACCTAAGGTTAAGTGTATGAACTATGAGGTCAAACTGCATAATCCAATCCCAGTTTTACTAAACTAGTTGTATGATCTTGGATGGGCTACTTATTTCCATCCTCCAGTTTCTTCATATGTAAAATGAAAATAATTATTTCACGGAGTTGTTTGAGATATAAAGTGCTTAGCCCAATATCTGACACATAGTCCTTAAGTATCAATAAAGAGCAATAATAATCATTGCTTATTACCCTGGTTCTCACACCTCAGGTTTGGAACTGTGAGGCAGAAGGAATAGAAATTCACAAAGTACAAGCCTTGGCACCAAGCAGTTGTTTGTGACATCTCTTGTCTAGACAAGCAGGGTAAGTTGGAGAGTGCCCTTCCGAAGAAATTATAATGGCTCTATTTGCTCAATATGGTCTTTTGCTGAAACGGGGCTCTCTACGGGAAAGGTCCGTCTTGTAACTTTCGGTTCCCTGCTTCCACATCCCTGGTCCAAATCTCCATGGTGACCAAGGTTCCTTGATTCTGACATCCATTAATCTAGATTTAACTTGTTATATGTCAAGCCCTGTGCCAGACACCGAGGATCCAACGACAAGACACTCCTGCTCTCAGGGAACTCGGTCCAATAAAGCAGTGCTTCTCAATACTGAATATGTTTAGGATAGCCTGGGAATCTTGTTAAAATACAAATTCTGATTCTATAGGTCTAAGGTAGGACCTGAGATTCTGCATTTCTAACAAGCTCTCAGGTGACGCTGATTAAGCTGGTTCGTGAACTGCACTTAGAGTAGTAAGATGTAGAGGATTTTTACAAACTAATAGAGTAGTGTGGGTGGCTGGCTGCAGGTGGGGTACAAAGTCCCGGGTAACCTCCTAGAAACTTGAGGTGGTCTCCGCCCCTTGCTTGCTGAGGTTCCCTCCCAGGAGTCCAACACGTGACGGTCGGACCGACGGATCAGACTAGAGGAGCCCCGTGAGCGTCATGGCTCCCGAGAAGCCGCCCTGCCTTCCCTTCCTGATGCTGCCGCTCCTGACGCTGCTGCTGCAGCAGGTAAGAGGGTTGACTGACGGATGAAAGTCAACCACCAAGCGGCCAGCAGGGCTAGTTTCATTTTCCTCCGCTTTTGGCTGACGCTGACCCTCACTCCAAACGTCTGCTGAACACAGGCTTTTCCCCTTTGCAGGCAGACCCTCGGTCGTTCGTAGTGGATCGGGAACGTGGCCTGTTCCTCTTGGACGGGACCCCGTTCCGATACGTGTCTGGCAGCTTGCACTACTTCCGGGTACCGCGGATACTGTGGGCGGACCGGCTTTTCAAGATGCGATTGAGCGGCCTCAATGCCATACAGTTGTAAGAAGTGCTCGCGAGAGCTACTTGGGGGAGGGGGCGGGATTTACTTTTCCTACCGGTTCCTTCGGATGGGTCCAGGCCTGAAGACTGACTCTGGCTGGAAAGAGGCTATAACTCCCAGACTCTTAAGGGTGATAAGGGGCGGGCCAGGACCTGCTTCCTAGTGCTGCTGGAGATTCCTGCCCGCCTGAGCCCTTAGTCCTCCCTGGCATCTCCCCATCTCGGGCCCTGTTAACCTCTTACTTTCTCAGGTACGTGCCCTGGAACTTTCATGAGCCAGAGCCTGGAGTCTATAACTTTAATGGCAGCCGCGACCTCTTTACCTTTCTGAACGAGGCAGCTATAGCAAACCTGTTGGTCATACTGAGACCAGGACCTTACATCTGTGCAGAGTGGGAGATGGTGAGTTAGTTGGAGGAGGGACAGAACAAAAGCTTTCCATGTGTTTCTAGGATAGTCCCCTCTGCCCTCACTGTAGGGGCATGTCCAGCATTATATTCAACTCTCTCCTTTCTTACCTTCCCACTACACCCCAGGACAGCAAAACCTACATGCTTTTTTGTCTTTGTTTGTCTCAGGGGGGTCTCCCATCTTGGTTGCTTCGGAATCCTAAAATTAATCTGAGAACCTCAGATCCAGGTGAGTTGAGACAAAAGATTTAACACAGAAAAAAAATCAAACAAAAAGGCGGATCATTTGTGTGCCTCAAACAGAAGAGACCATCTTTAACTTGGAGATTATTCATTCAAATATTGTTTCCTTCATGCCCAGCAGGACACTGGAAACTGGCACGAGACAGACCTAGTCCCTGTGCAGTAGAGGTTATAACAGTGGAACAGACAGACCAAAAAACAAACAAACAACAACAACAAAAAAAACATTCACCACTTGTAAATAAGGTTATTAGCTATAAACAAGGAGTTAAAGACAGTGGGTAACAGAGATTTTCTTATTTGCAGGGTAGTCAGAAAAGGTTCTTCTGAGAAGGGAACATTTTAGTTGACTTCTAGGGAAGGGAAAGCACTGGTCATACGAAGAGTGAGGCAAGAATATTCATGTCTGAGGAAGGTAGATCAGCTTGGTGGAGTACAGTGGAGTGAGGGAGATAGTTATAAGACATGATATTGAAGATGAGACAGATAATTGGTGTAAGTCCTTATAGGACTTCTGTGGGGTTCTTAGTTTATTCTCAGTATACAGTCACGTTAAAAAAAAAATTAGCAAGGGATATGACATGACTTGATTTTTTTGCTTGTTTGTTGTACCTGGGATTGAACCCAGGGGTGCTTTACCACTGAGCCACATCCTTTTTATTTTTGAGACAGGGCCTCACTAAGTTGCTGGGGCTGAATTCAAACTTGCTATCCTCCTGCCTCAGCCTCCTGAGTTACTGAGATTACAAATGTGTGCCACCAAGCCCAGCAGATCTGATTTGTTTTAACATTACTTAGTCTGGATGTGGAGAGTAGATCGAGGGGAGCAAGGGTGGAGAACTCAATGGAGATATTACTGTAGTTAGAACAGAGAAGAGAGTTCCTGGATTAAGATGACTGTGGTGGAAATGTAAAGAAAGTAGAATTGAGATACACTGTGGATATAGAAATCCATGCTTGGTTGAAATCCACTTCTTTTGTATCCTATGATATCCACTTATCTGGTCTCTGCCCTTGGTTCCCAAGGCAGTGACCACTCAATCTTACTCTCTTGTTGACAGATTTTGATTGGAACGGGATGGGTGGGGCAGTGTGAGTAGGAATGAAGCATTTCGCCAATTAAAGTGGTGATGCTATTTCCTGACACAGGGAAGGTAGAGGAGACTAGGGGAACAACTTAAGATGCCAGAGAGCTTTATGCCAAACCCAATTGTCTATAAATATATTTAAAATGATAAATTATTAATGAAACACCAACATGCAGTCCATTTTGCTCAAGAAAACCAGCAACTGGCTGGAAATTTGTTTTCCCTTTTCATTTTAAAATACATACCTGCCTTAACCTTCAGAGGATTGTATAGAGTTTTGAATTATACTTCAAACAAAAAAAGGATAAATATTGAAATAATTAAACATCTTTTATCCAAGAAATAAAAAGAAAAGAAATCCAGTGACCACTACAGTGTGAAATCCATGATTTCCTCATCCCCTTGACCAATGAGTGGCCCTCAGCACAGCTGGGTTGCTCTGTCCTTTGAAATACACTTATTTTTGGTACTGAGGATTGAACCCAGGGCACTTTACCACTGAGCTACATCCCCAGTCCTTTTTATATTTTGAAACAGGGTTGCTGAGGCTTGCCTCAAACTTGTGATCCTCCTGCCTTGGCCTCCTAACTTGCTGGGATTACAGGTGAATTCTTACTGTATCTCCCATGATACCCACTTATCTGGTCTGTGCCCCTGCTTCCCAAAGCAGTGACCACTTAGTCTTAATCTCTTGCTTGTCCTTTTCTGTTTTCCTTTACTACAAATGCTGTAGTGTACACAGCTATCCTTGGATGCTTTTCTTTTCTCTATTATCATTCCCTAGGTGATTGCATTCATTTGTATGATGGGATTAAAATCCATCTGATAGCTTAATGATCCTGAAATATGTATCTCCATAGCCAGGACCTTTCCCATGATTTCGACACATACATTCAACTGCCTATGTGACATCTCCATTGAGGCAAATAAAAGGCATAATGATACAATCTCTTGGTATTGTCTTCCAAACCAGCTCTCTTAGTCTTTTTTATTTCAGTTAATGGCAACTCTACTTTCCAACTGAGCAGCATAAACACTGTGTTAAATCCTTCATGCTAGTCTTTCCTGCACATCTCACATTTAATCCATCAGAAAGTCCTGTCAATTTTACCCTCAACAACATTGAATTTAACTACTTTCTCACCACCTCTGCCATTCCCTGGTCCAGAGGATCTCTCCTTAGCTGACTTATCTTATAGCTTCCCAAGTGACTTCCTTTGTTCGCCCTCTCTCCCATATAGTCATTTCTCAATCCAGTGGCCAGTGTGATTCTATTAAAATAGATGTTTAAATACACATCATGAGATTTCTCTGCTTAACCTCTACAATAAAATTTCATCTCATTCAGAATATAAATCATGTATTTCTTAAAATGATTTACTAGGTCTTATGTAATTGGCCCCAGTCATGTCCTTCATCTGACCCTCTTCTCCTTGTTCATGCTGCCTCAACCTCCCTATTCTCATTGCTGTTCTTCAGACCCACCAGCCTTGGGTTGTGAGGCCTCTGCCTGAGGTCTTCCCTTGATCTCCCTGCTGAAATCACCTCAGCGGTGCTTCCTGGCCACTCTTTAAATTTTAAGTTCTCCTACTCCATTATTTTAGACCTTCTTTCCTGCTTTAGTTCTTGTTCTTGGCATTATATATTCCCTTATTTATTTCCTTAATTTATGGTCTGCCTACATCACTAGAAATTCCACAAGGGCAGATGTTTTGTCTGTTTTGTTCCTTTATGTATCCCTGGAACAGTGCTTTGTGCATACTCAGCACCCATAAATACTTGTTGAATATGTGAATGTGATTTAATATATGCTTGGATTAAAATATGCAGTACAAATTTGGCTTCCTTTATATGACACATAAAGTGTAATTAAATGGTTTAAGAATGGAACAATATCCTCCAAAATGTCTTTCATTGAATCCACCTTTGAGAGTCCCTGTCTTTTGCTTTGTCCTCAATGATAGGGATGCAACATTGAAGGAACCCTCCAGATAAGGTTCCTATTCACTAGTTGGGAAATTAGCAAGAAACAATCACAGACATATTTGTCAAGTTACTTAAAAGTATGAGATAATGTGAGAGTGTTTTAACAGGAGATCTATCCTGATCTGGGATATCAGAGGCTTTCTTGAGGACATTAATTGCACACACCTGTAATCCCAGCGACTTGAGGGTGGAGTGAGTGCATCAGAAATTTCAAGGCCAGCCTGGGCAACCTAGGAAGACCGTGTCTCAAAAACTTAGAAAGGCTGGGAATATAGTTCATGGTAGAATGAACCTGAGTTCGGTCCCCAGTACCAGAAGAAAAAATATTGAAGCATGAATTGGAGTTGGTTAGGTAAAGGAAGGTGGAGGAAAAAGTGTCAGGCAGAGGAAACACTGTGCATGAAGATCTTCAGGGTGAATCACAAAAATAACAAGCAGGAGTTGAGAATTTTAAGGCACAATGCCTAGTATAATGATCTTCCAATTACCAACTTAAAAAAATCATTTGACTGGAAGGTGCAAGTCAGATGCTCTACATTGTGAATTCCCATGCTACTTCACAGAAATCTCAGGCATAAGTGGATTACTTAATAATAGTTCCAAGGGCTGGGGATGTGGGTCAAACAATAGCACACTTGCCTGGCACGTGTGCGGCCCGGGTTCGATCCTCACCTCCACATACAAACAAAGATGTTGTGTCCGCCAATAACTAAAATAATAATAATGATAATAGTTCCATACTGTGTATTTAGCCTTTTTCATCCATGTGTTTTTTTCCTTTTTGTTTTGGTTTGGGGGTACTGGGGATTGATCTCAGGGGCACTCAACCACTGAGCCACATCCCTAGCCCCATTGTATTTTATTTAGAGACAGGGTCTCATTGAGTTGCTTAGCACCTCATTGTTGCTGAAGCTGGCTTTGAACTCAGGATCCTCCTGTCTCAGCCTCCCGAGCCACTGGGATTACAGGCCTGCGCCACCATGCCTGGCTCATCCATGTATTTTTTTTTTAATATATATATTTTTAGTTGTAGTTGGACACAATACCTTTATTTTATTTATTTATTTTTATGTGGTGCTGATGATCGAACTGAGTGCCTCACATGTGCTAGGTGAGCACTCTACTGCTGAGCCACAACCTCAGCCCCTCATCCATGTATTTTTAAGAAACAATACTTTATACCCATCATGTGCAAGGTCCTGGATTCAATCCCCAGAACCATGAAAACAAACACATGTACTTTAAAGTTTCCTATGTTTTACTTCCATTGACATGCAAATATATACGTGCTTAGGGTTGAGAGTTCTAAGAGTCACTACTTCCCAGAGTTTTTTTTGGGGGGCAAGTGGGATGGAACCTGCAGCCTAGAGTAAGGGCAGCACTGAAGTTGTTAGCAGGGATGCTGGGGATGGGGGCCATGGAGATGGTGGTGGCCCCTAATGAGCAGAGTGCCTCTCCTTCCTTTAGACTTCCTTGCTGCAGTGGACTCCTGGTTCAAGGTCTTGCTGCCCAAGATATATCCATTTCTCTACCACAATGGGGGCAACATCATTAGCATTCAGGTACAAGTGGGAAGTTGACTGGGCTCGGGGAAGAAGGTGTGAGGTGTTTTTAACCTTCTCAACCACATAGTTCCCATTTCCCTTTCCCCTGGCAGGTTGAGAATGAATATGGCAGCTACTGGGCCTGTGACTTCAACTACATGAGACACTTGGCTGGGCTCTTCCGTTCGCTACTAGGAGACAAGATCTTGCTCTTCACCACAGATGGGCCTGACGGACTCAAATGTGGCACCCTCAAGGGACTGTTTGCTACTATAGACTTTGGGCCAGGTCTCCTGAACAAGGGTTTGCAGTGGAGTCTGGGGAAGGGGTGCCTTTTCTGTACTGTTCATCTTTTACCCTTGCTTCCTGCAGCTGACAACATGACCAGAATCTTTGCCCTGCTTCAGAAGTATGAACCCCATGGGCCACTGGTGAGGGACCAGAGGGAAGGGGGATCAAAGCAAGAATCATGGATGGGAATAGGTCCAGCTTGGTTTTCACCTCTTTCATGGCTTTTTCACTTCATATTCTAGGTGAACTCTGAATATTACACAGGCTGGCTGGATTACTGGGGTCAGAATCACTCCACACGGTCCATTGAACCTATAGCTAAAGGACTAGAAAACATGCTCAAGTTGGGAGCCAGTGTGAACATGTAACTGAAGACAATATGAACCTGTTACTGGGAGATGGGGATGAAAGTTAAGATTCAGTGGGTCAGCTTTTACCCCCTCCCCCCAATTCAGGTACATGTTCCATGGAGGCACCAACTTTGGATACTGGAATGGTGAGTACAGATTGTCCCCTGGGACAGAAATAGGAAGGTAACAAGGAATTAAAATCTAAGGGCTGGATGGACTAGGATGCCTAGAAATTGGATATGCCACCACTGCCCGCTCTGATGGCAAAATTCTCTGCATGAAGCTCTTTGCTTAGTGCCTATCCTCTGAATGAAAGATATGTTAATTAAATTGGTTCAACCCTAGGTGCTGATGAGAAGGGACGCTTCCTTCCAATAACTACCAGCTATGACTACGATGCACCCATATCTGAAGCAGGGGACACCACATCTAAGCTTTTTGCTCTTCGAAATGTCATTGGCAAGGTGCCCTTTTATTAATCGGGGAGAAGGTCCTGCCCAAATTGTAATGGGATCCTCCTATAAACTCCTGGTGGTTTTCTGGGCCACAGAGCTGAGTGTCCCATGGAAGCATTTCCCAATCACTCAAATGGTACCACTTGAGTTACACATGAGTGAACTTTATAGTGTCTAAATTAGAGTCTTTATGACCAAAGCCCTTCCCTGGGTCCCAGGTTAAGAACCTTGCTCTAGGGTCTTGGAATAGGGGCTGTTTCTGTGGTTTTCCTATGGCTCCTGAGAGAATTTGGGCTCAGTTCCAGGAAGTTCCCTTGGGACCTTTACCTCCCCCCAGCCACAAGATGATGCTTGGACCTTTAACTATGCACCTGGTAAGTTCCTCCCCATCTTTTCTGATTCTATACCTTTACTTTCTAAATATCTACCTTATCCTGCCCTTGATCCAGAAACCTCCCTCTTATTCTGATTCTTGCCTCTTATTTTAACAGGATGGGGATTTGCTGGGTTTCCTAGATTTTCTGTGCCCCCAGGGGCCTATCCATTCAGTCATGCCATTGACCTTTGAGGCTGTGAAGCAGGTAAGACATATATCTACATCTGGTGGGAACCGCAAACTCTCACCAACTATAGTGAAAAGTTCTTCCTAGCTACAATTTCCCTTTAATGTCCTTTCTTATCTCAATTTATCTTAAACTCATTCTTCCATATCCAGGACCATGGCTATATGCTGTACCGGACCTATCTTTCTTATTCCATTTTTGAGCCAACACCATTATGGGTACCAAATAATGGAGTCCATGACCGTGCCTATGTGATGATGGATGGGGTGAGAAACTAATTCCAGGTTAATTTGTGAGATCCAATTTCCCCCTTTCCCCAGCACCCTATAGCCTTAAGTTTTCATCTTTACCCTTTCCTACTGCCTGCTCACATCTATAGAGGGTACAGAATTATAACCTGGGATGAGGAAGAACTTGATTAAGGATAGAGTTCCAGAATGGTGGTGGGTAATTCACAGTTGGCTACATTTTCCTTACTCTTCAAATAAGTGTTCTAATGTGGTTCTCTATGCAGTGGCCAAGAACTAAATGCTGAGCCCTTCCTTTCATAGATCCTGTCTCTTATCCACAGGTGTTCCAGGGTGTTCTGGAAAGAAATACGGATAACAAACTATATTTGATGGGGAAAGTAGGGACCAAACTGGATATCTTGCTAGAGAACATGGGAAGGCTCAGTTTTGGGTCTAACCACAGTGACTTCAAGGTGAGTTAGTTTTGCGTCCCTGTCTATCCCAGTACACTTATTGACCAACTCCTCTGGAATGACCAGAGTCTAACGGAAGGTAAGGTACAGCCAGGTCTTTAAGAGTCAAGAGAAATAGTGGCTTGTGGGGACCTGAAAATGGCCACCAATTACATCCTAGAGTTTGATTAGGGACAGTAAATAAATTTACAGGCTTAGTAAATAATGACTTTTCCTTTGCCTCTCACAGGGCCTGTTAGAGCCACCAATTCTGGGGCAAACAATTCTTACCCAGTGGATGATTTTCCCTCTGAAAGTAGATCATTTTGTAAAGTGGTGGTATACATTCAAGTTGCCCAAAAGACCACAGCCTAAAGATCCTTCTGGCCCCACCTTCTACTCCACAATGTTTCCAATTTTAGGCTCAGCTGGGGACACATTTCTCTATCTACCTGGATGGACAAAGGTATTGCTAATGGTGGTGGTTGGTGGAGGATGTCTTTCCCAATATCACCCAACCAGACCCTAAAGAAAAATTATGGAAAGGGGGGGGAGCAGAAATTATTATTTTGATGAGAAACCCCAAAGAGGATGATTCTATCCCTTGGAGAGCTGATCTTTGCTTTTCTCACTCTCTTATTGCCCCACAGGGCCAAGTCTGGATCAATGGGTTTAATTTGGGCCGGTACTGGACAAAGTTGGGGCCACAACACACCCTCTACGTGCCAAGACCCCTGCTGTTACCTAGGGGAGCTGTCAACACAATCACCTTGCTGGAGCTAGAAAATGTCCCTTTACAGCCCCAAATCCAGTTCTTGGATAGACCTATCCTTAACAGCACTGTACATAGGACACTTTCCCTCTCACCTGATGTACAAAATGACTCTGAACTAATGGAGTTAAGTGGGCACTGAAAGAAAGATAACCCTTGGACCTGGGACATGGAGTGGGCAGAATCCTTTGGTGCTGGCCATGGTAACCAAAGGCCAGAAGGCCTCTGAATGTAAGTACAAGTGCAGTTTTCTTGCCAAACTTTTTATTAAAATTCCAGAGACAGTACCAGCTCCATACACTTCTGTGACCCTATCTTTGCCCTGGTTCCTGAGTATCCCTCACCCTATTCTTCCAAATACTCTCTGGCTTCATGGGGAAGAAGAAACCTAGGGCTGGAGTCAATATGCCCTCTCAGGGCCTACATTTGGCCCAGGTGAAGCTGTAGGAGGTCAGGAAGAGGGCTTCCCAGCCTGACAGCGATGGTCCTGGAGGCAACGTGTGGAGCAGAAAGTGAAGTCAAGGTAATGAAAGGGAATGAGGCCTTGGAGGGAAGTCCCACAACTCCAGCAGCGTCTGAACAAGAGGAAGAAAAATGGCAGGACAGGTTCCCCAGAAACTTTCCACTCCAAGCTTTTTGCAACTCTCAAAAGTTCCCAGAGTATCTCAGATCCCCTCAGCAACCCCTCTGAAAACCATGTAGACCATCATTCCACTTGCCCCAAATAGTCCCTACAACATTAGAGTCCACTCTGACTCAAACCCTAGCCCCATACCGAGCATTGATAACTCCAGAGTTAGGGATTGGAGGAGCAGGGGCTCCCAATTGGGCAGCAAATCGGCGCTCTGCAGCCAGAGCTCTCTGAAAAACACAAAGTCACATTGCAAACAAGACCCAGCAGTGAACAGCATGCCTGAGAAACAAGAGCTGCACTATGGGGAGTGGGTGAGAGCTCTAGGGAAGTCTTGCTGTGGAAGAGCCTGGCCTCACCTTCTCTCTGTCACTGAGGGCAGCAAACCTCCACTGCTCTTCTTGCTCTCGCTCTTCCTGCTCTCGCTGCTTCCGCTGCTGTTCCTCCCGTTGCCGCCGGGCTGCCTTCTGGTCCCTTTTCCGTGTGGCCTGCCGTGCCTCCATTTCTGGTGTCAGTGGCCCTGGTACCTGGGGGATTTTCCAGAAGATATTAAGTAAGACCCACAAAAGCTATCCTTGGTTAAAAGTGCAAAGGAGTAGAAAGGACCTGGCTAGGACCTATGACACCTTCCCACTCTGCATCTCCTTCTTCTAGCTGACCTGAGCCTTCTTGTAATCATAGGCATCCGGATTCTTCTCCATGAACCTTCGGAACTCATTACGTGTTGATCTGTCAGCTGCTACCATATAAGGTGGGCGGGCCTGGGAGTCCCTACATACAAAAAAACCACAAAATGGGTTCAACTTGCCTTCTGTCTTTCTCAATATCACCCAACCAGACTCTAAGATTATATTGTCAACTAAAGAATGCAACATGAGCCACCACCAAATTATCTTCTCTATATCCAAAATGGCTCAGAGTGGAGACACTTACTGCACAGTGGGGTTGCAACCTGCCTCCAGCAGCAGACGAACCACTGAGCCTCTTCCAGCTGCAGCTGCTGCATGCAGGAGAGTGAAGCCACCAGAGCCCGAGGGGGCATTGAGTAAGGACCTAACTCTAGGGTCTGTAGACTCAGCAGCTAGCTGGAGCTTCAGCATTCCAATGTCTCCAGCTCGGCAAGCAGCTAGAAGCACATTCCATAGCTCTGGCTGATCAGGGGTCTTGGCCTTATCCACCAAAGGCCTCAAGGGGGCTTTAACTGTCTGGTCTGACAGAGAGAAGGGCTCATTTTCTTGAGGTTTCTGGAGAAGAGTTGTATGTGCCCCAGTTTCCTGGTCTCGACTTCTCTCTTTATTCCGTTTTCTTCTTCTCCGCTTAGGCAATACTTCAAACTCTCGAAGATCCAGTGTCTCCCGAGTTAATTCCACTAGCTCCAATTCTACCTGGGAGCCATGTTCTCCCTCTGACCCTGAACCTAGGGAGAAATATGACAGGTTAGATCCATCTAAGGAATAAACAGAGAGTGAGCTGGTTCAGATGCATTTATGTCTATAAAGAAATGATCCAGACTGTCCTAAAATGAAATTTCTATCTTGTCCCGGAACTATTCCTATGAGCAGTCCTAGGATTGTGCATAGAAGAAAACATGGCAGCAATCCTTGCCCCAAACCAACAGCATTCAGCCAGGCAGACAAATAATGTGAGACTTGTGCAACACACTGAAATATCAACTCCATGATAAGATTTTCTAAGTACCAGGGATATATATCCATGAACAAAAGAGATAACAGGAGATCTGGAAAAGTCAAGTAAACATGCCACAGTGATTGCTATGACACACCTTACTTTATACAGATACTGGGGTGTATGTGGATAGGTATATGTGGTGTAAAAACCCATCTATGGGTCAATTAAAAGTGATTTTGCCACTGTATTTCAAAGACAGACACACAAATAGACTTGATAACTGCCAGATGGTGCCTATACCCTGGTTGGATAATTCCTCCATCTTCCCTAGTGCCTCATTTTCATCACTGGGGACCTTTCTTCTTTCTTCCTCAGCAGCCTTCTTCCTCTCCTCTTTCACAGTCTTCCAGTATGTCTGAGGTGAGTACAATCTGATTGTCTCCTGAGGGTTGTCTTCTGCCATAAAACACAAAATCTTTCTCAAACTTAGTTGAGGAAAAGCCAGCCCAGGTTTCTCAGTGAAAACATACCTGGGCTATAGTTCCAGGGTTAGAAAAATCCTCTGGATGCCCACAAGAGAATCAAGGTTTGAGCTGTAGAGTACTGAAAGGTCTAAGAAGCCTAAAGATTGGAACTGGAGGCTTACCATAGACATGCAAGGTGGTCAGCTTAAGAAACACACGCTGGACCTCATGGAATGTGGGTCTGCGGGTGGTGAGGGGGATAACCCAAAGTCGGGGATCCTCCCTCTGCAGAGGTGCCCCATGGCCTCCAAAGAAGAAGGAACGGCCAGAGCGGGGGACACGCAGCAGGATTGTCTCAGCCTCCTCAAGTGCCTTGGCCCAGGCTGGCCCTGCCAGCAGGTCCCGAACATCCTAGAGAAGAGAGTAACTCCACTTGGCATATATTCACTTACTATTTTTAAATCTTCATCCAAAGATTTAAAAAGGAGGAAGAACTAAGGTTCCTGGAGACCCTTATTCTATTTTGTCTACCCAGAAATAATGAAAACTGGAAGGATATGAGAATCCCAAACCTCTCTACTGTAACATTTAGCAAGTTGAAACGAGAAGCAAAGAGTGATTAGTGGACCAACAAATCTGGGAGGTCTAAACTCACTGTATACAGTGTGGCTTCATTGTAGCGCCTCAGATTGGCTCCAGCAGAGCGTGTTGGCCCACCCTGGGCATCTCGAAGACCCTGGGCTGTGCCCCGCTTGGCCCGCACGGTGTAGCGGTGAAAGGTTTTGTGTATCATCACTTCTTTTCTGTAGACAGCATAGACTCAGTACTGGAGAACAGCTGGTGCTCCCAGGTTAGCAGGATCCATTCCAGCCTTGCCCCATACAGCACCCTCACCCTTGAAAAATGGCACCAGCAAAGTGCCCAGCTGCAGCCAGGAGCACCACGCAGCACCTGGGACCTCCATTTTGCAGGTTCTGAAACAGCAGTTCTGCCTCTTCTGGGGGAACCTGCATGATATATGAAGCAGAACATAGTTTTATTCATTAAGGACAAGAAACCAAATGCTAATGCTAAGTGCTTCACAATAAATTACTACCTCATTTATTACAACCACCCTGAGCCTTGTTTCCATTTTATAAAGAAGGACATCTGAAGTTTGGAGAGGTAGTAGTAGATATACCACTTGGATAAGTGGTATATCCACAATTCAAACAGACTGATCTGTTTCTAAACTGAATTCTATAATACTTGACCCTAGCACAATTCAGGCCAGTTTCAATTAAAGACTGTTGTCCATGTGATACCCAAGCCCAAAAAGAAGGATGGGAAGAAGTGATACATTAACCAGCTAAGGAGAAAACTAAGCTGAGCATACAAAAAGTTGGGGTTGACCACACAACTTGTGCAGACACTTGCCTTGTGAGGGCCTAGAACACAGCGGTAGGCATAAAGAAATTGGCCATGGGCATTTTGGAAAAGAACTCGATGGGCATGGAAGCCTGGGGATTGGTTGGGCTTCTCAAATTCAGCCCTCTCCTTGCTCAGTGTCTGCAAGTCCTCTTCGCTATCTGAATCTTCTGATCCTGAGATGCTGGAAAGATCTCCTAAAGACAGACAACATGGGACATAAAAGTTTGGTACCCCATTTCTAACCTTTCTACAAACTCCTTATGGCCTTCTTACACCCCATGCCCTGCTCCCACCAGGTATCACCTGTGGAGCTCTGCTTTTCGAAGTCCAGGGCAGACAGGAGAGGCTTGTTCTTGAGACGTTGCTTTAGGTTAAAGCGATGCCAGTCAAGCTTATAATGTTCTCTCTGGTACAAAGGCAAAACGGGAGGCAGGTGGTAGAACATGGCCCAGCCTGGCCCTATGTACTAGCCAAGACCGCTCATGGAACTCCAGAAGTGGGACCAGGTAACACCAACTGCTTTAGTGGTAAAGCACAGACCTTTAATAACTTAAGGCAAATCAAATGTCTACCACCACAGGCACACCCCCCCCACCTCTACTTTTGTTCCTAACATCCAGCCCTATATCCTGGCTTTTACCTGTTCCTGGTGGTTCTGGAAGGTCTGGTCACAGGATGAACAAAATAATTTCTCTGAAATATCCACAGGACCATGGAGTCCTTTTCTTTCTGGGCTTGTTCTCTCCCCTGAACCTAATAAGGGAAGGGTAATTGAACTTCTAAGGGGCTCAAATTCACAATGCCTGGATTTAGTCAATATCTGATATCCCAACAGTAAGACACAAAAGAAAGAGATGGCCACACGCCTGTAATCCCAGCAGCTTGGGAGGCTGAAACAGGAGGATTGCAGGTTCATAGCCAGCCTCAGCAACTTGACAAGGCCCTGAACAACTCAGCAAGACCCTGTCTCAAAATAAAATGTAAAAAAGGGCTAGGGATGTGACTCAGTGGTAACACCACACCCCCGCCCCCCCCTTCAATCCCTAGTACAAAAAAAAAAAAAAGATGGTATGACTTTGCCTTCAAAATATTTACAATCTAATAATCATGAAATCAGTTTACACAATCAATAGGCTTCTAAAAAATTCAATAAAATAAATATGTCAAATGTTGTATTTAAAATAGCCAAAGGGATTATTTACAGGAATTCTGTAGAAAATAATTTGTGGTAATGTTAAAATTTCCTCTTTTTTCTTTTTGTTTTAGGTGCTGGGAATTAAACCCAGGCCTGGTACATGCTAAATTCATGCTCTATCGCTGAGCTACACTCCTAGCCCTTGAATTTTTTTTTTTTCATTTTATTTCATTAACTGCTACATACTGCATGTTACATAACACTGGAGAACGTTCTAGAAAAGGTAAATGACCACAAGTTATTATTAAGAAAAATGTTCCCTTAATCAATATTCTCCAAACTTTTTGACACATAGTGATAATTCTGATTCACACCTATCTCTTTTTTCATCAAACTCCACTGATATGGATTAACAGGCAACCCCTTTTTTTCTTGCTCCTGCTAGTGAACTTGTGGATGCACTCTCAGTTGCCACTCCCCGGAAGAACAAATATGCACCCATAAAGACAAGTCCAGGGAGAATCTCAAACCACATCTCCACAAAGTTAACTAAACCAAAACACTATTACCAGGTCCCTTAAAAGTGACTGGGCTTCAGCTCATATCCCCATAAATCCTAGAATTATCGCTGTTGTTGTTGTTATTTTGTAGTACTGGGTGTGCATTCATGCTAGGCCGGCACTCTGTCACTGAGCTACAACCAGGCTTTAATAACTTAAACTTATTTTTAAGTGTACAAAAGCCACTCCCCTGCTGGGTCCTGTGATCAATGCCTGTAATCTCAGCAGCTTGGGAGGCTGGGGAGGGAGGATTGCAAGTTCAAAGCCAGCCTCAGCAATTTACTGAAACTGTAAGCAATTTAGCAAGACCCTTTCTCTAAACAAAACATTAAAAAGGGCTAGGGACGTGGCTCACTGGTTGAGCACCCCGAGTTCAATCCCTGGTACAAAAAAAATAATAACAGTCACTCCCTAAGTGCCACTTTTTAAGATTACAGTTCAATTAAAAGGGCAGTTATTCTAAAGAGAAGTGTAATAAAACACATAGCCAAAGACAAACTACAATTATATGAAACCGACAATAATTGTTTAATATTTAGCACAAAGGGATGCTTTTGAAGCCAGATTTAAAGATAGGTAGTTAGTGTAATTAGGTAAATCGGGTCTAATATCTAATATTGAGTAAAACGGAGAATGAAGGCCATATTGAGAATGGAGTCCAGGAAAAGGGGAATTGAAAATGTCCCCAAGGCCCAGAGCCTATCCCAAGGAAATGTTAATGAAGCAACTCCCAGCAAAATGTGGAGATGCTAGTCCAAAAGTCCTTCCAGCCCAGATTACTCCTTCCGCCCACTTGTCCCCCACCCTTTGGGCCTTCCCCCCCTACATTCCATCACTGCAAGATAAAAGAAATAAGGCCCACCTGTCCCCCACCCTTTGGGCCTTCCCCACCTACATTCCATTACTGCAAGATAACAGAACTAAGGACCTGGAATGCCAGAAAGCTGAGAAGACCTCCCCCTTCCATGGATTCCACCTCTTGGGTCCCCTTCTTCCTCCGGGTATTAGTCTTTTCTGCTGTCCTTAATAAAGCTTCTACTTTATAAACTTGCCTCGGAGTGCTTCTCTGGTGTTATACTTCAGCATTCGGGGAAGCAAGGACTTGTCACTGGTAAAGAGCGGTAACACTTTGATTGGAGTTCAGTACAATTTGGAATACATCTAAGTATTTTGAAGTGTTTTCAAGGCAGTGGTGTTAAATGTGACCAAACATATGCAACAGTTAAAGTCTTGTTTGGAGAAAACTTAGGGGCCTGTGATGGAAATTACCCAGAGACTAGTGAATTTTAAGAAAAACTGTATCCAGTAAAAAGAGTCACCGTGTACTTCTAAACTGAGAAATACGATTAAGAAAGTGTTCTGGGCTGGGGATATGGCTCAAGTGGTAATGCACTCGCCTGGCGTGCACGGGGCGCTGGGTTCAGCAACACATAAAAAAATAAAGATACTGTGTCCACCGAAAATAAAAAAGTTCTCTTTCTCCTCTCTCTCTCTTAAGAAAGAAAGAGTTCCTAACACTCCGAAGAGCCCTGTGAAGTTCCACATGTGTCTACCCCAAACTTTTCGGGATACCTGGACAGGAAGTAGCCAGAGCCCCGGCCAGAGCTTCCCCGGGAGCGTGGCTCACCAGGCTCAGGCCCCGAAGAACTGGAGCATCCGCGCTGAGGTCAAAGAGGGAGACAGACGCCGGAGCTGGAACCGAAGTCGCAGCTGGAGCTGGCGACATGGCTGAACAGGAATTACTTAGAAGCAGCTCCTGGAGCAGAAAAGGGAGTATGGGGGGGGGGGTTGTATTAAGAAACTGAACTCCCCAGAAACCACTGCCACATCTCATGCCTGAATTGGCCTTCTCTATGGCGCAAGGCCCATAGGTTCTCAACCTGCTAGAGGATACAGCTCGGCGGTAAATACATGGCCCTGGTCTGTTTCCTCAAACCCCTAGCCTCGGGCCGCAGGGGTGAAATGGGGGAGCATCCAGCTCCAAATCGAATTTAAGAGTTAAAATCACTAAGATTGCCTAACCGACCGCTCTTTTGTTACTCGAACGACGAGTTCCAGCCACGACTGAGTCGCGTAAACTTGTCCCCACCTTCAGAAGCTGCACCAAATGTCTCAAGAGCCCCGCAACAGCACAGCCACCTTTGGAAAGCCGGATTTCTGCAACACCACAAGAGTCCCGTCACTACGGATCAGCGAAAAGGACAAACATCCCCGCCCGCCCCCGAGTCCCTCCCTACGTAGAGCGCACCATTGGTCCTCTGACTTCCAAGACCCTCCTGGTGTCCTTCGTCCCGCCCCTGGACTCGAGAATTGGCCGATGTGTCTCCTCCCCCCATTTTCATTGGCCAATTAGGCTGCAGATGACGGTGAGTGGCAGACGCCGGGCCTAGAGCTCCGGGTCGGACCGAGCAGAGCCGAACAGACCGAGCCCCTGGAATCGCCCGGGTCGCGGTTCCCGAGGTGACACGCGAGACTGGTTATTGGAATCCCCGGGCCCAGGCAGGAGCTGGCCAAGAGTGCCCACGGAGCTCCAAGTGAGCTCGCAGCGGGTAACGGGGGAAGGGGCGCCGCGGGCGGGGCGGGGGCGCGCAGTCAGAATGTTTTGATAGCGGGCGCGCGGAGGGGTGGCGCGCACGGGCGGCGGGGACGCGCGTGAGGTTGTCCGCTGTTGGGAACCGAGCCCTTGGCCTGGGGCCGGGCGACCCTGGGGCGCGTTGTGCTCAGGCCCGGGTGGCTGGGTGTAGGGAGGTAACCCAGTCCACCCGGGCGTCAGCTGTAGGTCGGGCTCTACCCCTCCAACATCCGCTGGAACCCCTAAGCCCAGGCCCTGCCTGCTGGGGATCCATGGGTCCTGGGTCTACATTGACCTGATGAATGGTGAGTTCGCAGAGAGGCAGGGCTGCCACTAATCCAGGGAATCCCACTGGGGCAAGGTGGGGCCAGATCTACAGTCCCCAGGGTCTGCACTGACTTGGTGAACACCACCTTGTCCATGCCTGGCTTCAGGGACGTAGGGAATCCACGTATTCACCCGGGATCTGGGGTTTACACTAACTTGGAATTTCCTGGCCAGAAGCTATGTCTGTGTGCGAAGGAAGCAGGTGAAGGGGTTGACCAGAAAGGTCTTTTTCAGATAACACTTTTATTTGGGGTTTTGTGGACCCTGAGGGCCATATCTAATTTTTTAAACTGAGATGGGGCAGTGGAGGAAAAATCTAGAGGGGCCCCCAGCCTCTGGCCAGTACTGACTCAGTCTCCACAGGGTCAATAAGTTGCTTCTGGGGATTCTAGAGGTGGATGAGTACAGCCAAAGGAGATCTCACAGTCCTAGACTGGAAGGGGCCTTTTCCCCACTGCAGCCTCCCTGTCCTCCTCTTAGTGGAACTTGGGTGCATGGGAGGGTTGGTTTCTTTTCTGTCCCCATTCCCCACTCTCTGGGGCCTGACGCCTTCTCCTCCAGCAGCTGTCAAGCCAGGGCATCCAGGGCTGGAGTGGAGCAGACACTGTCCATGGAGCTGGTAGGGCCATGTGCTTATCTCAAATCTTTGTTTACAACATGCTTCCAAACTGCTAGTCTCTGGGGAGACCAGGGATTCCAGGAGGGGTAGGGGAGGGACCTTGCTCTCTATTGAATAGAAGATGAAATAGCCTGCTCCCCACCAAAGGAGCAGATTCTGGCTTCAGACCAGGGAAAGTCTCTGGGAATGACTGACCACGGTTAAGGGCATCCAGTCCCTAAGCTTACTACTCTCCTTGGGTTATTACTCTTGCTTTGCCTTTGAGCCAAGGAGACTGGTGGTGAAGACAAAACCCAAGGATTCTTTCTCACTCCTTCTGGCCTAGTAGACAGGGCAACAGGCAGGCAGCACCTGGG
This sequence comes from Urocitellus parryii, assembly GCF_045843805.1. Classification (NCBI taxonomy): domain Eukaryota; kingdom Metazoa; phylum Chordata; class Mammalia; order Rodentia; family Sciuridae; genus Urocitellus; species Urocitellus parryii. The sequence goes on along the minus strand of NC_135531.1, from coordinate 266,231,333 downwards.
CCTGAACCAGTGTCTCTTTTTCCTCATCACTGGCAGGTGGACAAGGTGGACAGGGGGCTGCGGTGATGGCGCAGTTTGACACTGAATACCAGCGCCTGGAGGCATCTTATAGCGATTCCCCTCCAGGGGAGGAGGACCTGTTGGTGCATGTTGCTGAGGGAAGCAAGTGTGAGTTCTTGGGTACAACAGCCAGAGCTGAGCTGAGGGGGGAGTGGGTGGAGGAACATTGAGAGAGTGAGGGACTTTTGTTCCTTCAGAGCTCTGACATCTCTGCTCCTGTGCCCACAGCACCTTGGCACCACATCGAAAACCTTGATCTCTTTTTCTCTCGAATATCCTTTGTGTCTCTGTGTTAGAGCTCTGGGACCCTTAACCCTTCTCTGAGCCAGGTCACTGATGGGATGCAGGGGTGGGTTCAACTGATCCCTGGAAGAAGAAATGAAGCCCATCCTAAGGCTGAAAGAGGCTAGTAAAATAATGATTATTAAAAATAATGATATGCCACATTTACTAAGAGCTACGTGCCTAGGTGCACTTTGTGGTGTTAATTTATAAGGAACTTTTCTAAGATGATCCACCTTTCTGATGGGATGTTAATAATCATAATAATTACTGTCTTTTGACTCATTCTTTGTCATTTCTGTGTTAAATACTTTGCATGCATTTTCTTATACCTAATAACTCTGTGAGACATGTTGCCATTCCACAGTTGACAAAAGTTTAGAGAGGTTAAATAACTTGTATAAAGTCTAGACCTTCAGAGCCAGGAACTTAAGCTCAGGTGCATGACATCAAGGTCTAAATGTATAAATGTTGTCTTTACTGACCACCTTTTCTTAACAATTAACACGTTTATAATCTTCATCAGAAGAATGGCTTCACGTGTATGCTCATTGGGGAGATCTTTGAGCTCATGTAAGTATACAAAGGAATGAATGATGTCATGAAGGAATTCATCTATCTTTCCTTGCTCTAACCCTGACTCTGCTTGCCAAGATCTCACAGTCCTAGACTGGAAGGGGCCCAAACTCTACAAGACCAGGTGTGATGCCAAAACTTATAGCTTCACCTCTTGCAAGAAGAGCTTTCCAGGTCCTGTCTCTTCTATGAAAAGAACTCACACCTTGATCATTTCATCAGAGTTGCAGTGAATATGCCAGGTTCAGTCAGGATGTCTCAGAGGTAGCAGACAGTTAAGAGCCTCTGTTCTACATTAGTTGTACCTTAGACCTGTTGCTGGGCACAGGGCCTTCTAATGGGGAGGAGCCATACAGTGTTGCCAGAGGGGAAGGGTCTGAGAAGCCGTTTCTCAATGAGAAAAGAGTTCACATCCCCAAAGAGCTTCTAACTACCATCCAAAGGGATCAGGGGCTAGATTCGAGAAACCATAGTTATAAAACCTCTGCAAGTTAAGTCTAGTGGTGGTGACAGATTATCATAAGGTGAGAAAGCAGAATGATTCTGTGGTGCCTGAAGCTAAGAGTAAAAAATAGGAGCCAATTTGGGCCTGAGAATGTCCCATGAGGTTGAACAGAGGCAGCCTGTTAGAAGTTCATCGCCTTTGATTTCCTGTCTTCTTTGGCTGCTTCCAAGCTCTCTCTTGTTCCACTTTATTTTACTGGTGCCTCTCTGATTCTCAGACTGCATCCCTCTTCCCGACTCCCTAGGCAGTTTCTCTTTGTGGTTGCCTTCACTACCTTCCTGGTTAGCTGTGTGGACTATGACATCCTATTTGCCAACAAGATGGTGAACCACAGTCTTCACCCTACTGAGCCCGTCAAGGTCACTCTGCCAGATGCCTTTTTGCCTGCCCAAGTCTGCAGTGCCAGGTGAGGCTGTAGGTGAGAAGGCACTGGGGTCTGCAATTCTTCTAGTAGGTAGGGAATGGAGTGGAGTATGAGGCAGCAACTTGTACCCCAGATGCAGACTCAGGCTCGGCCTAGCAGAATTTTTTAGGATAGCAGAATGTCTCTAAGACTCATTCTTCAAGGACCACTCCACTTCACCTTCTCTGTCCCCATTAGGATACAGGAAAATGGCTCCCTTATTACCATTCTGGTCATTGCTGGTGTCTTCTGGATCCACCGACTTATCAAATTCATCTATAACATTTGCTGCTATTGGGAGATCCACTCCTTCTACCTGCATGCTCTGCGCATTCCCATGGTAAGATTGGCTTTGGACCATTAGCACCACAATGTAAGACATCATGGGAGGGATGAGGTGTATTCTGAGTATCACATGTCCGTCCAGATTCATCATTGGCAGGTGTGCTAATCAGATTTCTATTACAGTTACAAAATACCTGAGATAATCAGCTTATAAAGTGAAAAGATTAGCTGGGCATGGTGGTACACATCTGTAATCCCAGCAACTCGGAAGGCTTAGGCAAGAGGATTGCAAGTTCAAAGCCACCTCAGCAATATAGCAAGGCCCTAAGCAACTTAGCAAGACCCTGTCTCAAAAAAAAAAAAAAAAAAAGGCCTGGGAATATGGCTCCATGGTTAAGCACTCCTGAGTTCAATCCCTAGAATGCAAAAGAGAGAGAGAAGGTTTATTTTATTCCACAATTCAGAGGTTTCAGTCTATGGTTGGTTGATCCAGTGGTCTGGGGGCCTATAGGAGGGAAGTACATCATGATAGGACACGTGGTAGAAGATGCCTTTTCATCTCATGGCAGCCAGGAAGCAAAGAGAAAGTCAGGGGTCCCAAGTCCCAATATCCCCTTCCAGGGAATGCCCCTGATGACCTAACTTATTCCTATTAGGCCCTACTTCTACAAGGTTCCACCACTTGCCAATAGTGCCACCAGCTAATGGGAGACCAAACCATTAACACATGGGTCTTTGGGGAACACATTCTAGATCCAAACTAGAGCAATAGGTCAGGAAGTGTCTGATTAAAGGCTCTACTTGGGCCACATCTATGCAGGGTAAGGGGTCGGGCTAACAACTCCCCCTTCCATACCTTGTTTCTTCCTCATCCCACCCTGCAGTCCGCCCTGCCCTATTGCACATGGCAGGAAGTGCAGGCCCGGATTGTGCAGACCCAGAAAGAGCATCAGATCTGTATCCACAAGCGTGAGTTGACAGAGCTGGACATCTACCACCGCATCCTCCGTTTCCAGAACTACATGGTGGCACTGGTGAACAAATCCCTTCTCCCCCTGCGCTTCCGCCTGCCTGGCCTTGGAGAGGCTGTCTTCTTTACCCGTGGCCTCAAGTACAACTTTGAGCTGATCCTATTCTGGGGACCTGGCTCTCTGTTTCTCAATGAATGGAGCCTCAAGGCTGAGTATAAACGTGGGGGACAACGGCTAGAGCTGGCTCAGCGCCTCAGCAACCGCATCCTGTGGATTGGCATTGCCAATTTCCTGCTCTGCCCCCTTATCCTCATCTGGCAGATCCTCTACGCCTTCTTCAGCTATGCTGAGGTGTTGAAGCGCGAGCCAGGGGCCCTGGGAGCACGCTGTTGGTCACTGTATGGCCGCTGCTACCTCCGCCACTTCAACGAGCTGGAGCATGAGCTACAATCCCGCCTCAATCGTGGCTACAAACCTGCCTCCAAATACATGAATTGCTTTTTGTCACCTCTGCTGACACTGCTGGCCAAGAATGGTGCCTTCTTTGCTGGCTCCATCCTGGCTGTGCTTATTGCCCTCACCATCTATGATGAAGATGTATTGGCTGTGGAGCATGTCCTCACCACCGTCACACTCCTGGGAGTCACGGTGACCGTGTGCAGGTGGGTCAGGGCAGCAGGTGGGAGCAAGCAGACTAACCTTCCAGGAAAGGTTTGCATCTCACCATGAGCTTGATCTCACTAGGTCCTTCATCCCAGACCAGCATATGGTGTTCTGCCCTGAGCAGCTGCTCCGTGTGATCCTCGCTCACATCCACTACATGCCTGACCACTGGCAGGGTAATGCCCACCGCTCGCAGACCCGGGACGAGTTTGCCCAGCTCTTCCAGTACAAGGCAGTGAGTGGAGTTGGAGTTAGGGCCTGCTAGAGACTGACTGGTAGCTTGGTGGTGAGGCCGAGCTCCTTCCTGCTCTCTTATGACCTTGGTCCCTTTCCTTTTAGGTTTTCATCTTGGAGGAGTTGCTGAGCCCCATTGTTACACCCCTCATCCTCATCTTCTGCTTGCGCCCACGGGCCCTGGAGATTATAGACTTCTTCCGCAACTTCACCGTGGAGGTGGTTGGTGTTGGAGATACCTGCTCCTTTGCTCAGATGGATGTTCGCCAGCACGGTCACCCCCAGGTAGCAGGAGAGAAGAGGGGCAGGTGGACAGGGATGATGCCAGTACATAGTGTCTTTGGACAAACTGCAAAAAGTCACCCTTTTTGAGCCAACAAAAAAGGCAGCTCTGCCTCTGGCCAGCCCTGCATCAGTATTTGGTACTATTTAGGACACCACTTGGTAACCAGCAGCCTGGGCTGGATTTCAGCCCTGTTTTGCACTATTGACCAAATTCCCTTGAGAAAGGCACAACACAAGCAACTGACCCAGCATGTTGCTACCCTGGGGTGGGCATTAGGGTCCCTGAACAAGATATGACAATGCTTTATGGTCTCTGTCCTCCAAAAGGGCCTACCTTGCAAGAGGTACAGGTAGAGTGCCTATAAGAGGACAGGCTTACTTACTATGTCTTCCCTGTGCAGTGGCTATCTGGTGGGCAGACAGAAGCCTCAGTGTACCAGCAAGCTGAAGATGGAAAGACAGAGTTGTCACTCATGCACTTTGCTATCACCAACCCTGGCTGGCAGCCACCACGTGAGAGCACAGCCTTCCTAGGCTTCCTCAAGGAACAGGTTCAGCGGGATGGAGCAGCTGCTGGCCTTGCACAAGGGGGTCTGCTCCCTGAGAATGCCCTTTTTACATCCATCCAGTCCTTACAATCCGAGTCTGAGGTATGTTCCTGGGGCACTGGGAAATGGGCAGAGTGGACTCCTGGAGTCGGGGATTGGGGTTATGGCATGGAATGGAAGGTTTCCTTCTGTCTGTTTAGTCTAGGCCATTGGGCCCTAAGGTATAGAATACTAGGGAACCTAGAAGCTTCTCCCCTGCTCTGAGAATTCTGCCCATCCTTTTTTTTTTCATAGCCCCTGAGCCTTATTGCAAATGTGGTAGCTGGCTCATCCTGCCGGGGCCCCCCACTGCCCAGAGACCTGCAGGGCTCCAGGCATAGAGCTGAAGTTGCCTCTGCCCTGCGCTCCTTCTCCCCTCTGCAGCCTGGGCAGGCTCCCACGGGCCGGGCTCCCAGCACCATGACAGGCTCTGGGTGAGTAGAAGTGGACCAAGAAGGGAGGGTATGATAGTAGTCCCAGCAACGTGTGTGGGCCTAAAGAGTGTTGATAACTAGGGCTGGGGATATAGCTCAGTGGTAGAGCACTTCCCTAGAGCACTGTGTGAGGACCTGGGTTCAATCCCTAGTACTGGGGACAAAAAAAAAAAAAAAAAAAAAAATACTGACAACTGCTGTCTGTCTGTGCTGGGAGGGACAGGGTGGATGCCCGGACAGCCAGCTCCGGAAGCAGTGTATGGGAAGGACAGCTGCAGAGCCTGGTGCTGTCAGAATACGCATCCACGGAGATGAGCCTGCATGCCCTCTATATGCACCAGGTGAGTGGGCAGCTGGAAAACAGAACAGGAGAAATCAGGCATGGGTTCCCATCCCTTCTCTGCAACTTACCTGTTCTACAGTCTCCATTCTCACATATACCATCTTAATACCGTGTTAACCAAGCATACTTTCAGTGCCTTCAGTTACCTCTGCCTAGAGTTCATTCCCTGATATATCCAGATGCTCCCTTCTCCTCCTCCTGTTATTACCTCCTCCTGAGACTTTTCTCTGACCACTCTCAGTAAAAGCCTCCCTTACTGCCTTCCTGTTCTGTATTTCACCATGGCCTTTGGTACCATCTGACATACTGTATTTTTTCCTTATTTGTTTATTGTCTATACTCTGCCTAGCCACTACCATCACCAGTGTATAACCAGGGGCTGCTGGCTTTGTCTATTTTGTTTACCACTATGTCCCAATACTTAAAAGAGTGCCTGACACTTAGACCCTTGATCAGTTTGTTCTTGAATCAAATGAATGGGTAAAATGGGAGTCCTTACCACCTATGCACAGACTTTTCTAGGAGTCTGCTGAGAACAAACCTGTAGAGTATCAGGCATCTGGCATATGCTACTATTAACACCATATGTGCCCTGGGTGAAGGATTCTAGGTGAAGGGGGTACAAGTGGGAACTGGATGATACCATGATGGAGGCAGCTGTTTCAGTACCCTCTGTCCCCTCAACTAATAAGCCCCTCACTTCTGCAGCTCCACAAGCAGCAGACCCAAGCTGAACCTGAGCGGCATGTGTGGCACCGCCGGGAAAGTGATGAGAGTGGAGAGAGTGCCCCTGAAGAGGGGGGAGAGGGCGCCCGGGCCCCTCAACCTATCCCTCGCTCTGCCAGCTATCCCTGTGCTACACCCAGGCCTGGAGCACCCGAGACCACTGCCCTGCATGGGGGCTTCCAGAGGCGCTATGGAGGCATCACAGGTATCCATCTGGGGATATGGAAGGAGTAAGGTTGCAGGGAAGCGTAACTTTTTAGGGGAGGAAAGAGATCAGAAGGATGGGGCCCAAAGAGGCCAGTCCTCCGAGCAGTCCTTGAACCCATCTCCTCTTTCCTGTTTGTGTTATTTGTCTGTCCAGATCCTGGCACAGTGCCCCGGGCTCCCTCTCACTTTTCCCGCCTGCCCCTTGGAGGATGGGCTGAAGATGGGCAGCCAGCATCAAGGCACCCGGAGCCTGTGCCCGAGGAGGGCTCAGAGGATGAGCTTCCCCCTCAGGTGCACAAGGTAAGAGCTCTAGGGCTTGAGAACCACTACAGGCTGAGGTGGCAGCTTCCCATGTGGAGGAATGTGTTCCCACTCCGTGCACCCTCCCCTCCAAGATATACTCCCCTTTCCTTACTCACCTGTTCTGAAGTCCAGGGCTTGCTTTTGCTTATCTTCCCAGGGAATCAAATTTCTTTTTCCTTTATATCTAGGCTCCCTTGGTGCAGATATTTAAAACTATCTCCATTGCCAACCATTTTCTCTCCACAGGTATAGATAAGGCTGAGAAAGTCCTTATGCCCCAGGATGGAGGCCACCGCTGCCCTGCCATCCCATCCACTCACCATGGGAGGGCTCCTCTGCGTGTTGCCTGGCTCCACATGTGTGGTGTTTGTGTGTCTGTGCCTGGCCAAGGGAGGTGCCAACACTGGGCTTGCCACAGCCCCAGGAGAAGAATTTGTGGCCTAGGAACTGGGGGCGCACAGAACTCTAGCCTCAACCCCAGGACCCCCTTGGCTCAGAGTGTGGTGCTAGAAACTTGTCCCCAGCCCAGCCCCAGTACTGCCACCTTTGCACCCACCCCTGCAAGTCTCCAGAGCGCTGACTACCACAGAAGCTGCCAAGCAGGAAGAACCTGTGCCAACTGTGGAGTGGGGAGGTTGGGCCTGGACCCTTGACCCTTGCAGTCTACCCCCAGATGAGCAGTTCAGGCTGTGGCCCTTACCTCATCCCTAGTTCTCACCCAGTGCTACAGCCAGCTCACCTCTCTTCTGCTTCCTGCACATCACTGGCATGTGTGTGCTGCTTGCTCCCATTCTGTTCGCTTGCTCCCCTTCCATTTGGCTTTTGCTTTGCGTTGGAGTGGAGGCCCTAGCTCCCAGCTCCCCTCACTCTATCTTTTGACACTAACTTGCAGGAGCAGTATGGAAATTCTTTGCTGCCCTCTGCAACTTTTAGGATGGGCCCCTGGGAGATGAGGCCTTCCTGGGCCCCCATTGCTGCTTATTGTATCCCTACCCCCTGCACATGGACCGGACAGGGCTGGAGTATGACCTCAACCGTCTATATCCCAGCAAGAGAGCTCTGGCCCCCATCACGCTGTTCCCTAGAGGGGGATGGAGGTGGGATGGCCTCGCCCTAGGCTTTGGGCTGCTGCATTGCATGCTGGGACTCAGCTCCTACTCTATGTCCCACCCTCACCCAACCCTGGTCCGCAGCGGCAGAGTGGTGATCTCTGCTGTCAGCGCTCGCAGAGGAACGGGGTGGGGACCGTGTACAGCTTGATGACCCTCAATAAAGAAGGGACTTTGACCTGGTCGTGGCTTATCTCGTGCAACTAGGGTCCTGGAAACGAGGAGTGGGGTGCGTGCGATTCCTCCTACTCCCTGGAGACCAGGCGGGATTTGGTAGCAAGTGGGCCAGGCCTCAGCTAGAATACACCGAGCTTGCCGAGTAAGCTGAAGGGCTGCTTCTGACCCACAGTTCGGTGGAGGTCAAGGTCTGCGTCGGACGTGCGGTCAGATTTCCCGCCCTGAGCACAGGATCAAGTTGGCTCCGCCCCTCTATTTTGCCCACCTCGCGTGCCTCGTTCTTCCCCGCCCCCTGCCTCCGGAGACATTTGGCCAATAGAGACTCTGTATAGGGGATGGGGCGGGACAGGGTGGGGGCCGCTGCGGTAGAGGGCGGTGCGAGTCTGACATTGGGTTTTCTGTGCGCCAACACTTGGCCGGAGGGTCCTGGGCTGCGGGCGGAGGCGGCGTACGTGCCCTGCGTGAGTGCGTGGTGGCGGCGCGTGCGCGAAGCGAGTGGGCGGTGTGGCAGGTCCATGTGCGTCCATTCCCAAGACCCCCGCAGTTTCGCTCCGGGAGACTCCATGACCCAAGACACCCCGGCGTCCGAGCCTCTCCCTGAGCGGCCAGTCCGGTTCTCCGGTCCCACAGTGCTTGCAGGTTCGACCAGCAGCCACATATTGTCATGGTGATTGTGGGCAACTACTGTGAGGCCGAAGGGCCCGTGGGTCCGACCTGGGCTCAGGGGGGCCTGAGTCCCTGCTTCTTCTTCACGTTCGTGTCCTCAACGCTGATGGCCCTTGGGACTCTGGCCTTGGTGCTGGCTCTTCCCTGCAAGCGTCGGGAGCGACTCGTTAGCGCGGACGCTTTGTCTTGGGGGACTGGTCCCCACATCGCTCCTTACGGGCTGCAGCTGCTTCTGGCCACACTTCAGGTGGCACTGCCACTGGCTGGCCTGGTTGGCCGGGTGGGCACCGCCCGGGGGACCCGGCTGCCAGGCTACCTGCTGCTGGCTTCTGTGCTGGAGAGTGTGGCCAGTGCCTTTGGCCTGTGGCTGCTTGTGAAGGAACGGAGCCAGGCACGGCAGAGTCTCGCAATGGGCGTCTGGATCAAGTTCAGGCACAGTCCTGCTCTCCTGTTTCTCTGGACGGTGGCGTTTGCAGCTGAGAACTTGGCCCTTGTGTCTTGGAACAACCCGCAGTGGTGGTGGGCAAGGGCAGACCAGGGTCAGCAGGTGAGGGACCTTGTGGAGAGAATGGGAAGCACTAATGGCAGGGCCTGGGAAGAAGTACTGCATGTGTGGACTTACTGGCTCCATACTTTAGGATGGCTCTTAAAAAAAGAAAGGAGTGACCAGTGCCTGCTGGGTGCTGATAGCCAGCTGGTGGGGCGTGCCTGTGCTGAGTCACTGTGGTTTTTTTTTTTTTTTTTTTTAAGCCTGTTAGGTGCTGGGCTCCTGAGGAGGGCTCAGTGTTATGAGAAGTAGTCAATGAGATTTTAGTGTCATTCACATTCTGTGCACATTTCATTTTAGGTTCAGTTTGGTCTGTGGGTCCTGAGATATGTGGTTTCTGGAGGGCTGTTTGTCCTGGGGCTCTGGGCCCCTGGACTTCGTCCCCAGTCCTACACCTTGCAGGTTATTGAAGAAGACCAAGATGTAGAAAGGAACCAGGTATACCTTGTTTTCTGAGTCCTGAGATGTGTGTGTGTTGTGTGCATGCGTGTATGCACTCTGGGTTTCCATCCCAGGGTCTCCTGAATGCTAAACGTGCTCTACCGCTGACCTACATCTCCAAGTCCTCTGAATCCAGATGTCTATCTTTATTTAACTCCCTGTCATCATTCCCTCTCCCCAAAAAGAGTTAGTTCTTTTCCCAAACATCAATTTTTGACCCAGTAGTAGCTTTCTAATCCCATAAGAGATTGCTCAGACACTTGGGAGCTATATCCCCATACATTTTTCCATGGAACATTTTTGGCTAGTGAGTTTCTTTATCTCTGAGCTTCTCTCCTCTGTGTGTTATCATCCTAGGCTGGATCGACAGACCAACAGTCTACTTGGCGAGACTTTGGCAGGAAGCTTCGCCTGTTGAGTGGCTACCTATGGCCTAAGGGGAGTCCAGCTCTGCAGCTGGTTGTACTCATCTGTCTGGGGCTCATGGGCTTGGACCGAGCACTCAATGTGTTGGTCCCCATCTTCTATAGAGACATTGGTGAGGGGGAGAAGGAATACAGCTTAGCCTGCTGGTTCTTCCTTGGCCTGGTGGATGAGGTGGCTCTTACCTAGGGAGATGGGACAGAGAGAGGTGGGACAGTGGGACCTAGGTGGTCAGAAAAAGACAGCTTGGGGCAGTTTTGCCTGAAGCAAATCCCGGGTGCCCAAGTGACCTTTTTTTTTCCATAGTGAACTTGCTGACTAAGAATGCCCCTTGGAGTTCCCTGGCCTGGACTGTTACCACCTATGTCTTCCTCAAGTTCCTCCAGGGTGGTGGCACTGGCAGTACAGGTGTGTGGGACCCTGCACTCATCCTGGTTGGCATCAATCCCTCCCACAGGCATTCCCTTACCCCTGTGCCTCATTGAGGATTCCTTTCCCAGGTCCCTCTGTGCTTTTAGACCTTTCATATCTTAGTGTTGGGCTGACATCCCTCAGCCTCAAGCCCTATTGAGGCTTCCCTGCTCCCTAGGCTTTGTGAGCAACCTGCGCACGTTCCTGTGGATCCGGGTGCAGCAGTTCACATCACGGCGTGTGGAGCTACGCCTCTTCTCCCACTTGCACGAGTTATCACTGCGTTGGCACCTGAGTCGCCGCACTGGGGAGGTGCTGAGGATTGTTGACCGGGGCACATCCAGTGTCACAGGGTTGCTCAGGTGCCACACGAGTGGGAAGGGCATTGGGAGGGTGGGACCCTGGAGCAGGGGTAGAGGAGCTATCAGAATAGACCTTGCCTGACCTGCTACCCCTCTCACTTGGTTTATGTTTTGTTTTATAAATCATAAGAGTGATATATACACTGCTGTCATAATAACTTAATGCAGACAACAAGAGATCTCAATTATATCTGTGCAGACTCACAGAATTAATATACTGTGGAAAATTTTCCTAAATCAGGTTTTTAGGACATAGATGTTGTTCTTAGAGTTCCTTTAACAAAACCTCATGGGGGTATATTTTCATCCATGCATGAAGATCTCCGCTACTCACCATAAATGATAACTTTATAGAGAATTCTGTGATTTGGGCATGCCATGGTTTATTTAGCTGTGTATCTCTGGAAAGACATTTAGATTGATTCCAGTCTGTTGCTGTTGAAAACAAAACACTACACTAAAACTCCTAGAGGTGGGGTTGCTGGGTGTCAGCCATCAACCTTTTGTCGCTTGACTTGCCCTCTTAGCTACCTGGTGTTCAACATCATCCCCACGCTGGCTGACATCATCATTGGCATCATCTACTTCAGCATGTTCTTCAATGCCTGGTTTGGCCTCATTGTGTTTCTGTGCATGAGTCTTTACCTCAGTGAGTACAGCTGGGTGAAACCATCTCTCTGAACTACCTAGGGCTTCCTTGGCATGAGCATCACTACCCACTTTGGGGAGGCTGAAGATTGGTGGACTTGATTAGGATATGGCTCCTCCTGGCATGGTGGGCAGGTTTCCTGCTCTGTCACGTTGAACCTTAGTTCACCCTAGATAAAGGACCAGGGAGGGACATCCTTGTCACATTAGGTCCCTCCAGTGGCCTCAGGTCAAGGAGAAACTCATTTATGCAGTTAGATGCATTTTGCCTTTACCTCAAGACGTTTTCCACTCATAGGCCTTTGAGTAAGCTGCAAAGATATCTTAGACGAAGCTCCTCTCCTCAGCAAGCTTAAGGCTCTCTTCCTCTTGAGTCTGGGTCCCAGGGCCCTAGTATAGGTTTAGTATGTATGGCAGGTAGTGGACATCGACGCTTAGTCTTTGTTGTTGAGGATGATGACTTATTCTCCCTGCCTCTTACCCTGTCACCCTCCAGTCCTGACTATCGTGGTCACTGAGTGGAGAACTAAGTTTCGCCGTGCCATGAACACACAGGAAAATGCCACGCGGGCACGAGCAGTGGACTCTCTGCTAAACTTCGAGACAGTAAGGGAGGCCTCAGGGGCAGTGATGAGAGGCACAGAAATGTGGAGGAGGGTGGCTAAGACCACTGGGGTGATGAGGACCTAGAGTTAGTGATATTTGGAATCAGGAAGGGGGATTAGGAATCTGGATGAGTGACCTGAGTGCTGTGTGCTCTTTGACTTCATCAGGTGAAGTACTACAACGCTGAGGGTTATGAAGTGGAGCGCTACCAAGAGGCCATCATAAAGTATCAGGTGAGGATGTGAGGTATGGCCTCCTAAGAGCAGCAGGCTGGTCATCTGGGTATTGTCAGGGCTGAGAGTAGTATAGTCCAGGTGGTGAGATCAAAAGTTTGGGATTTGGTGATGGTCAGCGTGTATTTGACATTCCTCCCTCCTGTGTCATTACCTTCAGGGTTTGGAGTGGAAGTCAAGTGCTTCACTGGTTTTACTGAATCAGACCCAGAACTTGGTTATTGGACTTGGTCTCCTTGCTGGCTCCCTCCTTTGCGCATACTTTGTCAGTGAGCAGAAGCTACAGGTGAGGCAGAATCTGGAAGAAGAGAGTGGGGTCAGGGAAGAAAGGGGCCTGGGGCCTGTGTCTGAGCCTCCAGGCCCATGAATGGGAAGTGGGCAGGGCAACAGGAAGAGCAGCCTGCAGACCCCCTATAACTTGTCGGCTTCCCTGGGTCTCCACAGGTTGGAGACTTTGTGCTCTTTGGCACTTACATCATCCAACTATACATGCCCCTCAACTGGTTTGGCACCTATTACAGGTAATTGCTGGCTCTCACCTGTTTGATGTGTGTGTTGCTATTTCCCAGCTCCTCAGAGGAACCCCAACCCTCACCCTTCTTGCAGGATGATCCAGACCAACTTCATTGACATGGAGAACATGTTTGACCTGCTGAAAGAGGAGGCAGAAGTGAGTGGAGAGAGGAGTGGGGCTTGGTTGGGTTGTTTCTTGTGTCTGGAGTTTTTTTCATTGGCTGCACTCTGCCAGGTGACGGACCTTCCTGGAGCAGGGCCCCTTCACTTTCAAAAGGGCCAGATTGAGTTTGAGAATGTGCACTTCAGCTATGCTAATGGGTGAGCCCTCCTCTTTTGCCTTCTTTCCTTTCCCCGTATCCATTTGCACACTGCCTTCCTGCCCCTGGTCCTGCTCTGAACCTTGGCTTTGCAGCTTACCACTACCAAGGAAGAGAGCCTAGGTGGGGAAGGGCATCACCCAGTAGTGGCTCTAGTAATTGGAATAGCCTGCTGACCCCTCCCATACTTCTCTGCAGGCGGGAGACCCTGCAGGACGTGTCCTTCACTGTGATGCCTGGACAGACACTGGCCCTGGTGAGAAGACACCCAGCCACTTGGCCCATACTTCTTGAGCTTCTCTCATTCAGTGCCTGTGGCTCATGACCTGGACTAGGAGTCAGAGCCTTGTTATAATGCAACAGGAATGAATGTGTTAGACTTCATGGGTTTTGGTTGCCTGTTGGAGCCTTAAAAGACCTGAGTGGACCTGAGTGTTTCCCTGTGTTTCCAATGCAACAGGTGGGCCCATCTGGGGCAGGGAAGAGCACAATTTTGCGCCTTCTGTTTCGTTTCTATGACATTAGTTCTGGCTGTATCCGAATAGATGGGCAGGACATTTCACAGGTAAGGTTATTGGGGACAAGACTATAATTTAGAGGCCTGTATATAGAATACATGATACACATCTTCTGTAGTGGTCCAGGAAAGCAAAGCAGTGGCGGCATATTTATTTCTATGGATGGAGAGAGGTGAGAGGTGAGAGAGGGTGAATGATTTGCCCACCCAGCTAGCATTTGCAGTGGTGATGGCAGGATTCCAATCTGGACCTCTTAGCCCTTGTGCTTCCTGCCATCCCATTCTACTTCCCAGGCCTAGGGGATCTCACAGGGTGTGATATATAGTCTTTTGGCCCCAGGTGACCCAGACCTCTCTCCGATCCCACATTGGAGTTGTGCCCCAGGATACTGTCCTCTTCAATGACACTGTTGCCAACAACATCCGTTATGGCCGTGTCACAGCAGGGAACAACGAGGTAGAGGCTGCTGCACAGGCTGCAGGCATCCATGATGCTATCATGACATTCCCTGAAGGTGAGGTACCTCTGCAGAGTCCCCTCCCCTGCCCAGTGTAGTCCTCTTAATGCTTCTGATCTCTGGTTACAGATACTAAGTTTATTATATGTGACTTGAGGGAGGTGGGCATATCCACAGGGTACGAGACCCAGGTGGGTGAGCGGGGTCTGAAGCTAAGCGGTGGGGAGAAGCAACGAGTTGCCATCGCTCGCACCATTCTCAAAGCTCCAGACATCATTCTGCTGGATGAGGTGAGGCCCCAGCACCCTTCTCCCCTCTGTTCTCCCTCTCTGTGCCCAAGCCACTTTTGCTAGGCATTTTCCCACCTGCCATTGGCATCACCCATCTGTTTCACCAAAACCCTTTATGGTTCTCAAGCCCAAACTCTTTATTTCCTGAGCCTCAGGTAGCAAGCAGCCTGCATCCTCCTCCCATTGGGATCTTTGGGTGGCAGGGACATTTTACCCAGACCCTCTCTGTAGGCAACTTCAGCCCTGGATACATCTAATGAGAGGGCCATCCAGGCTTCTCTGGCCAAAGTGTGCGCCAACCGCACCACCATCGTGGTGGCACACAGGTACAGGACTAAACAGACCTGGGTGGGTGGCAGTGTGGGCCACTTCTGGTACAGTGGCAGATAACTGATCTCTGACTTTTTAGGCTTTCCACTGTGGTCAATGCTGATCAGATCCTTGTCATTAAAGATGGCTGCATCGTGGAGAGAGGACGGTGAGACACACAGGATGAACAGGGGAGGGGCTTCTAGAGGGGGGGTCCCTTGCTGTCCCCTTTGTCCTCTCATCCCACTTTCTCTACAGTGAAACTTACAGTTGGTGCTCACACTTCCTTCCTCACCCCAGGCATGAGGCACTATTGTCCCGAGGTGGGGTATATGCTGATATGTGGCAGCTGCAGCAACAGGGACAAGAAGAAGCCTCTGAAGACACTAAGCCCCAGACCATGGCTCAGTGACAAAAGTTGTGGTTTCTTCCCTCTCACACACTAACTCAGGGGAATAAGATGTGTCCCTTTTCCCTGGCTTATTTCATCCTGGTCAGGGGTTTGGTGCTAGCTGTTATGAGGGAAAGGGGCCTTTTAGAAAAGTACTTTTTGGGAAAATAAATGTGTGGAATGTGTGAGATCACTGTGGCTTTGTCTGTGGGGCATTGTGAGGGCTAAGTCAACAGAGCATTTCTGACATTTACTGTCTTGGTTAGAGAAGGAAAAGACACACATCACTTGGATATCTTATTAACTGCCAAGGTCTTTATTCTTTCCAGGCCCCTCCCTGCCCACTACCTATGTGGGGCAGCCCCCAGGCAAAGGGATGACATGATGAAAGGGGCTGAGAGTGGGGCTTGGCTAGCACCCACCAAGGGCCCAACCAGAAAATGGTTTTCAGTTACTTTCTTCCTGCAGCAGAAGAGCTAGCAGGACCTTTCATAGGCTCAGCTCGGCAAGCCTTCTGGTGCTCCTGGGAGCGGCCTCCGCCTCACTTCTGCTTCTCTCTGCACTCCAGGTTGCTGTGTGCCTCCTCTCTCTGTGTACCCTGGAGGTGTGAGGGCCACAGTCCTTCTCAGCTGAGCCTCCCTCCCCAAGCCCAGGACCCTAGCACAGGCTGCAGTTGGACGGCTTCAAGCTGCGGCTCTGCGCCTGGAGCAAGGAGGGGGAGGAGGAGGAGGAGAGAGGGTACAAAAGTCAAGGAAAAAAGAGGAAAGGCCTCATTTCAGAACTTAGCACTGGCTAGGGTCACACTGAAAGCAAAAGGATAACCATCATCCCAGCACTCTCCAGCACGTAGAGGAATACCCCCTATACACAGCTTCTTACTCCCTACTAGCTCAGGGCCTCATATTTATCACACTATCATACCTGCTGCCGTTGGTATTCTGCCTCACTGGCAGATAGTGCTTGAGCTAAAGCCAAGTCTTCTTCCTCCTGAGAACTAAGAGAAACAACTTGAGTTGGATGACAGTAATATCTAAAATTCAGTCATCCAGTCTGCTAGGCATCATGGTGCTGAGCACCTCTAGGTATTACTGCAGTCTTCATAGCAATCTAGGATGGATGCCAGTATTGTCCCCATTGTATAAAGGCAATGAAAGAACTGGTCAAAAGTTATCTTGAGCCCAAGTTCTTATTATTTTGTATTGGGTCAGAGTGGTCTCCCCTCCCTCCAGACTGAACCCTTGCCTATGTCCTACTCTCTCTCTCTCTCACCAGAGTAGATAGATACCTTGGGATTTGGGGTTTGGTCTCTGCCAGAGATAGTTCCAGGGCACGTTGCAGAGCCTCATCCTCACTCTACAAAGGAAGATATAAGACAAGTTTCCTTGGACATTACTCTCTACCTGGGTTTGCTTCTGTCCATCCAACCTTGCCCAACTCACCAAGCCATTCTGCAAAGTAATCACTGGAGGGACTGTCCGGGACGGAGATTGGGTTGTGGCTCTATGGCAGACATATAAGAGGCTGAGATTAGAGATGTGAAGGGGAAAAAGGGGAGGGGAGAAATGGGCAAGCCTACCTGCTGGGAGAAGTAGAGGAAGGTAACGTCCGACTTGGGCTAGGAATGGTGCTTGCAGAAGAAGCCAGACCTTGTGATCTGGAAATGGCAGCAAGTCTGTAGGGAAGACAGTCTTGGCATGCCTCTAAGAACATGTCTTACCCAGGAAATCAGAAAATGAGTAACTCTAGTTTGAAAAAGAAGCTAAGATTCCCTTGGCCAATAAGGACAGCGTTGAAGCTTCCCAATTTGTAGTAATAGAGATCGAGAATCAGTTGAACAATTACCCTGCCTTGCTGGTTGGGTGCCCCTCCCCAGAGCAATCATGGTCCAGTGGGTGTCGGTGCTTGATGCAGAAGTTTCGGCCACAGCGCTCACAGGTCAGTTTCATCATCTCCCGCTGCCGGCAGCCAGAGCGTTCACACTTGTTGGTGAAGATCTGAGGTGAGTTGAAAAATTTTAAGTCTGAGATTCTACCCCTTCTCCAGCCCCATCACTGGAGTTTACTGTTTAGATTTGCAGGCACTGGTAATCCCAGCTGGATCACGATTAACCCTTCAATCACTGACCTTGCGTTTTTGCTGTGCTGGATCAGAGCGACAGTCTCTGTCGATGTGCTCTCCCACAGCCCGGTCAGGGGGCTCCCCTCTGGCCACAGGCACAGGTACATTACACAGGGGACACACGGGTACCTGGATATCCTGTAGTCAAGGGGCAGGAGTCAGTCTGTGGCCCACTCCCACAAATCTCTGATCCTGAAAGAACTTTGATATACACCCCCCCACACTAGTGCACAAGAAAATCCAATGTTCCCCAGTATTGAGCCTCAAAAAGACAATAACAGGGAAAATGTAGGGCAGATTCTGGAGATTCTGAATGCAGTCACCATCTGCCCCCTCTCACCCTCACGATCGCCCCCCTCACCTTTTGGTAAGCGGATCCACAGTGATGCTGGGCGTAGGCCACGTGGTCTGCACAAAAGATGCCTGAGCAGGCATCGCACTTGAGCGGCAGAAAATCTGCAGGAAGTGGATCGGATTGTAGGTCTAGCAGGACCTGGCTGTCCTTTCTTCTCACTCAAGGCTGCCACTCGGGAAGAAAAACGCCACCCTATTGGCAACACACTGCACCCCTTCCCTAGTCCAATACCTTTTGCCACGCCCCCTCGCCACCGCCCCCAACTTCAAGCTCCGCCCTTCTCTGACTTTGCCAGCCCCGTACCCCTCCCTTCTCACCCCACCTGCAGTCCCAAGCCCTTTTCTGCTCCGCCCGCCTCCCCGCGCGCTCCGCCTCTCACCCAAGCGCTGACAGCTCGGCTCGGAACAGTGAGCCCCAAGGTCCGGGAACTCCATTGCCGGGCCGGGCGGAGCCTGCCGGGGTAAGAAGCGAGGGCTGAGCTTCCCTAGGACCCTCACTCCGGATCCGGACCACCACCCTGCACTCAGAAAGGGGCTCCCGGTCCCGCCCCTTCCTCTCCCCCTCCCAGCCTGCGTTACCAGAGCCTCTGGGCTGCCGGTCCACCGCTCCCACTCTTCCTTGGGCGCGCGCGGGCGCGATGACGTCATCACGCAGGGCGGCCCGCGTCCGGCCCGCGCAGTCTCAGGGCCGAGTCCGGAGAGATCCATCAGAGCCCCGCCTCTCGCCCTGCAGGTCCAGGAGTTGGGTTCTAGTCTGAGGTCCGTGGGTTGCCGCGCACCGGTCTGGGATCCTGAGCTCTGCTGTAACTCCGGGAAGGGTCTTTCTCAGTCCTCAGGGATGAGCGGAAGGAACGGTGACGGCGAGGACAAATGCTCTTTTGGGGACAAGGGCTGGCTGGGATAGTCTGGAATCAGGCTTTTCACAATTTGGTCTCTGGCCAGATTCTCATTCCACGCCCTCCCGCTGGCCATTTCATTCATGTCCAAGGTTTACCTACTCTTCAGGAGCTGACAGCTCTCATAATTCTTTGCAGTGCAGATCCCTCTCCAGAACTACAGATCCCTCCTCCAGGTCTCAGCTTTGATGCCTTCCTCTGAGACTTCTCTGACTCTTCTCATTCTGAGCGAGGCACACCTTCTATGCCATCTCTCTTCCAGCACCCATCGCACCTCACTGTAATCAGCTCTGCAAGCCCTGCACACATAAATATACTTGGGAGCTGGGGACCATGTCTATTCTGTGTCAGGTCCCAACACCTAACAGTGTCTGTAAGAGATTTCAGACTTGTATGTGAAATCTCAGAATTTATGAACACTGAGCTCTTCAGTAATTGTTCGCTTTTTTAAAAAAATATATTTTATAGTTGTAGATGAGCACAATACCTTTATTTTATTTATTTATTTTTATGTGGTGCTAAGGATCTAACCCAGTGCCTCACACATGCTAGGCAAGCATTTTACCACTGAGTGACAACCCCAGCCCAGAAATTGTCCCTTTAAGGGGCCTGTGCGAAAGCTGAATCCCCATGGCAGAGGACCCTTAAGTGCACACCTGGATAGAGTCTCCAGCATGTCATTAGCTTTGACTTCAAGTTGTGACCAGAGATTCCGACAAATCTTGAGCAATAGGATTAATCTAGTGAAATGACTTGTAACAATCTTAAGATTTGACAAGTGAAATCAGTGAGTGATGGCGATTAGCCATAGCTTTGTTCATAGACTTTGAGAGGAGAAAAAAGAGTCACATAATTACATGACTTAAATCCATGGGTGTAAGCTACAATATCAACTTTTTTTTTTTTTTTTAATGGAGCTCAAGTGTCCCATTAGTCAGAGGTATTGTAGATAAGAGTCTCTTTTCCAGCTGGGCACAGTGGCAAATGCCTGTAATCCCTTCGGCATGGGAGGCTGAGACAGGAGGATCTGAGGTTAAACCCAGCCTCAGCAAAAGCAAGGCACTAAGCAACTCAGTGAGACCCTGTCTCTAAATAAAATACAATGTAGGGCAGGGAATGTGGCACAGGGGTCAAGTGCCTGAGTTCAGTCCCTGGTACCCACCTCAAAAAAAGTCTTTTTTCCTGGTTCTTGGTTCCTATGACAGTGTGGTTATATGGCAGATGGCTTGTATGGTACAGGTTCAATCTTTTTTTTAAGTATTTATTTTTTAGTTGTAGTTGTCATATCTTTATGAATCTCATTGGCTAGATGCAGCAGTCATATCTGCCAGACCCATTTCTGACTTCAGTTGCTGCTAGAGTGGACAGGGGCCATGAGTCCACTTCAAAGCACAGCCTCAGCTTTTCTGAAAGACTAAAGACTAAGAGACTGGCTCCTCATTTTCTTTTTCTTTTCTTTCTTTTTTTAGTTGCTGATGGACCTTTATTTTATTTATTTATATGTGGTGCTGAGAATCAAACCGAGTGCCTCACACATGCCAGGCAAGTGTGTTATGCTAAGACCCAAAGGCACTCGACCATTGAGCCACATCCCCAGCCCTATTTTGTATTTTGTTTTAGAGACAGGCTCTCAATGAATTGCTTAGTACCTTGCTGGTTTTTATACTCGAGATCCTCCTGCCTCAGCCTCCCAAGCCACCAGGATTACAGGCATTCGCCACCTGGCCTTGCCCTCACTTTCAATTGTAGCCCAGCTTATCTCTCCATTCTGGAGGGCAATTGAACTCTTGAGCTTATTTCCTCTGTTAACTTATCCCCATGCCTAGATTTATGGGGGGATAGAGTCACCAACTCAAAAGAAGAGGATATAGCTCTCAGTAGTAGCGTGCTTGCTTAGCATGTGTGAGGCCCTGGGCTCAATTCCTCACACTACCAAAATAATAATAATAATAACTAAGAGGGAGAGAGAAAGAGAGGGAGAGAAACAACTACCCCATACAGGAGGAGTCGGAGGCAGTTAAACAGCAAAGTATGCTGAGGTTGGAAAGACTCAAACTGAGGCTCCTAAAATAAAGCAGCAACCAATCTAATATGCCCACACTTCATTCAAGAAACATTTCAGACACATTAAGAATATTCTAGCTAGTGTTTTCCAGATGTGGTGCATGGGTAATCTGTGTCAGAACTCCTTCAGGTGCTGGCCGTGGTGGCCAAAGCCAGTAATCCCAGCGGCTCCAGAGGTTGAAGCAGGAAGATCCCAAGTACCAAGCCAGCCTCAGCAATTTAGTGAGGCCCTAAGCAACTTAGCAAGACCCTGTCTCAAAATAAAAAAATAAAAAGGGTTTAGGATGTGGCTCAGTGGTTGAGTGCCCCTAGGTTCAATCTCCAGTACAAAAATTAAAATGAATTATTTCACGTGCTTCCTACTGATTCAGAAGCTCTGGGCCCCAGAATCTGCATTTTAAAATATATTTCATATATGAAATTCAGCATCCATTCTTTTAGATTAAAACATGAAATTGGTAATCTTTGACCATTTTTATACTTAAATTGTTTTCCCAATATGGTTTAACTAATCTAAGCAGCATATGTTACTGGCAAGAATTATTTTTTCTGACCTATCTAATCTTCAGCCTGCGGGTGTCAGAGTGCAGACATAAAAGCAAACACTCTCTGTGTGGAAGTGTGATTTAAAGTCCAATGGGGCTGGGATTGTGGCTCAGCCATAGAGCACTCGCCTAGCATGGGTGGGGCCCAGGTTCGATCCTCAGCACCACATAAAAATAAAGGCATTGTGTTGTGTCCATCTACACCTAAAAAAATAAATATTAGAAAGAAAAAAAAAAGTCTGTGCACCACGGGGTTGGGGATGTAGCTCAGTGTCAGAGCGCTTGCCTAGCATGCATAAAGCCCTGGGTTCAATTCCCAGTACTGTAAAATAAATAAATAAAAATCAGATATACTAAATGTCTATGTACTTTATCCTCAGACATCCACTGTTATTTAACTAATAGGGCAAAAGAAGAGGGTAGGATATATGTTAAACTGCTATAAAAGAAACTCAAAATAACAAGAGCTTAACAACAAACAAGTTTAATTTCTTGCTTGTGTAATAATTCAGGGCTGGTATGACAATACCTGTCAGGAACCCAGGTGCCTCCTGTTTTGTTACTGCTCCATCCCTATGATTGTCTTTGTACCTGTGGTTCCAGATAAGGAAGCAGAAGGGGGGGGGCGGGTGCAGGGAGGACACACTTCTTCCATTTAAGGGCCTGACCCCAAGTCTGCATTAATCGCTTCTGCACATCTTGCACTGGCCAGTGTTTAGTCGATATGATCTACCTGGCTCCAGGGAAGTAGGAAATAGAGTCTTTAACTAAGTGGCCTCATGCCCAGGTAAAATTTCAATGATTATGTCAGTGAAGGAAAACAGAGTTGGGAGACAACTAGTGTCATAAAGGCATCTAAAGAATGACTTTTATGCTATGTAGACCATCCTAAATTTGAAATAATAAGACAGGTGTTAGGTCATGTAAAGTCACACAGCAGCCAAAATTGTGAAAGGCATTTATGTTAGCTCATGGTTTTTGAGGATAAGAGCAACAGGATTCAGTGCCACTTTGTCAATATCCTGCTGTGGCACACTGTGTACCCAGCAACCACTTCCCAGCTCCCTCCCTTAAGGACAAAACACTGATTTTAATCATCATACACCAAGCAGTGATGTTTTGCAACTCTCTTTACAGCCCCAGGGATGTCTTTAAATGATTTAAGTTAGTGTTTTTTAAGCTTTTTTAACCATTACCCATATTAGGAATTGCATTTTATTTCACACACACACACACACACACACACACACACACACATGCACGGTCATGAAATTAGTACTTGACCTTATATTTGATAAAAATGCTGGTTGCTATACACTGTTGACTTCCCATCTCACCTTCACATTAATGAGTTGCAACCTGTAGTTTGAAGAAAAAAAAAATGTTCTAAGCCAAAACTGCCCTCATTCTCCATGGTAAAGCATATAACAATATGGGTACGAAAGAAAAAAATACTGCAAACTTTCTCTCTCTCTCTCTCTCTCTCTCTCTCTCTCTCTCCCCCCCCCCCCTCAGGTGCTAGGAATCAAACACATGGTGTACCACTGAACCATACACCCAGTCCTTTGTTTTAATAAACAAATATTAGATTTTAAATACTTATTTTCAAGTCAAACTGTGATCAGCTGGATTCAAGAATTGCACTTCTTCATTTGTTTATCTTAACATTTGTTAGGAGCCACAGCAAAAATATTGATATAGGCACCTTTGGATTTAATGACTGCCAGCCAGCAATTCACATTCATATGGTAATTGGACTCATGCTGTCTAGCTGGCCCCATTTCAGGACTCAGGTTACTCATGTCACTCTTGTAATGGGAGAGTTCCCATTGGTTGGGAAAGGATGGTAGGAGGGTGTTCCGGGGGAAGGGGAAACACCCCCCCCCCCCTCAGGTAGGAGACACACGTGGCGGACCCACCTGTTAGGGGACGCACACGGCCTCTCTCTAAATAAAACTTTGTCTCAGTTTGACTGGCTTGTGTTTTTGTGCCCAACCGGGTTGCAAGATTGCAAGCCCGCGTGCACTGACAGCTCAGCAGGGAATCGCTCAGCAGGGGTGCCGCAGGCAGTGCTCGGCAGCAGGAGCGGGACTCAGCCGGCCCGGGGCCGGGCAGTTTGCGGCAAACATTCATCAGCAGCTTTAGAACTGAAGGCTTCCCATTGGGGGACCTTGGAATGGAGCAGACATAATAAAGTCAAACACTGCCCCTCTCCCTGCTCCAGGCTACCAATGCACAGATAACCAAAGGCTTGGAGAACTTGAAAAGAAAATTGTTTGTAGCTCTCTCTTGAGTATAAGCCAGAATTTTTTTTTCCCCAGTGCTGGGTATCAACTAAGGGCCTCACACATTCTAGGCAAGCACTCTAAGCACTCTGCTACTGAGCTACATTCCCTTCTCTGGAGCCAGAATATTTTATCTGCCATAATTTACCTCACCTCAGAGACCCCATGTCCACCAAAGAGAGTGAAGGTCTCACATATCTCTTCTCTGCAAAACCTTTTCTGACTAATGGGTTGTAGTCCAGATAGCTATTTACATTGACTGAGAGCCCAGGGTGCTCACCTGTAATCCCAGCGGCTCTGGAGGCTGAGGCAGCAGGATCTCAAGTTCAAGGCCAGCCTCAGAAACTTAGCAAGAACCCAAGCAACTTAACAAGAGCTTGTCTCAAAATAAAAAGGGAAAAGTGTTTGTGGGGGTGTGGCTCAGTGGTAAAGCATCCCTAGGTTCAATCCCTAGTACCAAAAAACAAACAAAAACTCCAAGGCTTTCTCACTGGATGTTACTGACTTCCCCAGATTTAAGAAGAATGATGCACAAACCAAAGTCTCCATTTCCCAATACATAGTTTAGATTTCATTTCCTTGCCTCCTGAAGAAAGGAATAAAGGAGGACACTGAGGGAAATCCAATAACATTTTGCAAATTGTGCAGCTGTTCCAAAAGATATCAATTAACAATTGAACAGTGCTTAAGTCTCTTTTATTGTAGATCAACAAAGCATACCCAGACCTGCTAAGCAGCTTTGTGCACTAGTTCTGGATAACTGAGCTGCAGTCTCTCTCTGGAACAACAGACATCAGCTTCTCTACAAATCAGCAGGTGCAGTCATGGCCAAACATCTCTTATTTCAGCCTCAGCAGGTTTAAAGTAGACAAGGTCAACATGAGGATGGCCAGCAAGGTTGTCTTGGCCCCAGTCCTACACATACTGAGCTTGAGATTAGGTTACTTGCTTCTGGAATTAGGATCTGAACCCAGGTTTTTGTATTGACATAAACCCTATGCCTTTCCATTATACAACATCATCTCCCGAAAATCTATTCTTTTAACTTTCTAAACAACTGGAAGAGGACATATAAGTTATGATTTTCCTAAAGTGTAGAAAATCACTTCATGGGTTATCAATAGTCAAACACCTACCAGCAGAAGGTACTTAAATATCTAAGTGAGATAACCAGGATGGGGAAGCTCTTTGATTGGAGCTGACTTCAGGTCCCAGGAGATTAGTAGGGCAGCATGGCTGTGCCTCTGCTTAGGTCTGCCTTGCTTTCTGGAGTGTGGTATACAGTCTTTGTGACAATATTCAGTCATTTGTCCTCAGGTGCCCTAGCGCTCTAGGGAATTAATTTAGACTCCTACTTTAAGCAAATAGTTCAAATTCATCTGACTTTACAGGCTACAAAGTGATTTTGAATGTTCAATTCAACCCAAATGTTATATTAGGCCTTGGGCATAGGGAAAGCAGTTAATTTATGATCCTTGGCTCCAAGTCATTCAGCTTTTGTTAATAAAGACACAGAAACAACTAATTCAAAGTGAGGAGGTCCTGTGTCTGTCATCCTAATTATTAGGGAGGCTGAAGCCTGAGAATCACAAGTTCAAGGTTAGCCTCTGCTACTAAGTAAGACCCTGTCTCAAAATTAAAAATTTTAAAAAGAGCTAGGGATGTAGCACTTGCTTAGGATGTGCAGGGCCCTGGGTTCAGTTCCCAGTACTGGGGAGAAAAAAGTGAGACATGCATAATACAGTGGTTTTCAAATGTTTTCAACCTTAGCTAGGAGTGATGACACACCTGTAATCCCAGATACTTGAGAAGCTGAGGCAAGAGAATCACAGGTTCAAGGCCAGCCTGGGCAATTTAGTGATAACATCTCGAAATAAAATAAAAAGGGCTGGGAGGTAGCTCAGAAGTAAAATGCTCCCAGGTTTAATGCCCAGTGCTGCAAAAAAAAAAAAAAAAAAAACTGTTTTCAACCTTGACCCACAGTAAGATAAACAGTTTACATGTCCTACCTTAATGTCTACTGAATTAATTTATTAATTTCATGACCCCCAGTGTGAAAACTATACTCTAATAGATATGCAGAAGGTTATGGGACATAAATGGGAGCAAGTAATGCCCCGAAATGAGGATGGGAGAACACAGTGAGTGTTCTGCATGAAGACAAGATGACAAAAGTATTCTGGCAGGAGGAAGGGGATGCAAGAGCTTTCCAAATGTTATAGCTCATCCTCACATATAGAGCAGAGAGAAACCTGGTCCACGAAGGTGGCAGATAAATATTCTGATAAATATGGCCAATTGAATGTAGATATTTTATGTGTGCTTCCTCCCCAGTCCACACCAAAATGTTAGGAAAGGAGTAAGAAGAACAGAAATGAAACAATCCAGGGAAGTATGACAAGACCATTTTTAGAAGCTGGAAAGCTAATCAAAGAGGGATAACTGATTGGGGAATCTAAGGACACTGAACCCTAAGTATCAAGCCAGTGTAGACTGAGGAATTGGAGTGGTGGGAAGTCTAAGGAACTGGGAATATAACACCTGTGAAGGTAGGCTGGGAGGAAGGGCTGAAAACAGAAGGGTGTTTAAAGTTTGTCTTAGTCTTGAGTTCTAATAACACAATACACTGGGTAAATTATGGAGAGGTTTATTTTGGTTTATATTTCTGGCTCAAATTTGAGGGACCCACATCTGATAATGCCCTTTTTTAAAAAAATATTTAATTTTTAGTTTTAAGTGGACACAATATCTTCATTTTACAATATGTGGTGCTGAGGAATGAACTCAGTGTGGTAATGCCCTTCTTGCTGGCAGAGTCCCGAGGCTGTGAGAGACAGAAAGCACAGGAAAGACCAAACTGGCTTTTATACAGGCCTCCTCTTATTTTTTTTTTTTGTACACATATATTTAATAATAGGTTCACACAGAATGCTAAGAGCATTTTTCTTCATACCTCACAGAGGCGTGAAAAATACAGACTTTCTATTAATATTCATACCCACAGTACATCCAAATCTAACTCCTAAATAGATGCATTACAATTTGCTTAGAATTTAAAGGCTTAATGGCAAAACTCAGAGGAGGAAAGAATATATAAATTTATTTTACATAACTGGCTGAAAAATAAATTTGAGAGATAGTAAATAAAATTTAATATGGTCTCATATGCCCTGAAGAAGGTGGTGCCCGACTGGGAGGGGTAATCACTATGCCCAAATAATCTCCTATTTGGAATTTATGCAACTGCAACGTCATGAAATTGTCAGTCCTCTTCCTGCCTGACATGGTGCTGCCACTCTCCTTGATAGCCAGGTCTTTTAAGATCCATAAAAACAATTGCAAAATTGAAGTGTGTTCCCTTCTTTTTAGCTTCTGTGTAGACTTCTTTTACTAATCAAGTCAATTCTTTCAAAGTTGCATCCGTCCAAGTATAAATCTGCAGCTCGCTGGAGGGTACGTTTCTGTGGGAGAATTCATCCATTCGGTGGTGGCCGCCTTGTTACTGGTGGTAAAGACTCAAAGTAGCAGCAGGCATGTCTTCTCTGGGTCAGTTGACTTCTCTGGCTATTTCTTAATTTCCTCCTGGGTAAAGCGTGATTCGCCATCTTCCGAAGGCTGAAGGGCCTGCGAGACGCTCGCCCTGGCCTCCGACTCTGGCAGCCAGCATGAGTACCAGCAGACCCACTCTTGAGATAACCCATTTAATGAATGGATGGATTTATCTATTCAGGAGAACAGAGCCTGTTTTAGTCAATTTTGTGTGCCTTGACCAAAATAGCCAACAAGAACAACTAAAAGGAGGAAAAGTTTATTTGGAGCTGTGTCACCAGCGCTTATTATCGATTCAGTCTGAGATGCAGTTAGATTTAATCAAACCCATTTTATTGATGCTCATCACACTTAAGACACATGCTAATTCTAAGTCCTAACTGAGTCTACACCCAAGGGTCCCAGATGCTCACCTGTGACGTGTCTTAGGTCTGGGTCTCTGGAACTCAATCTGGACTGAAGGGGTCTGTACAGGCCTTCTTTCTCAGTCCAGGTCCTGTTAGTCCTGTCGCCCTCCCAGAAGTCTGGGTTTTTAAGTCCTAGTTCACTTGTGCTTGCAGCTGATAACTGGGTGAGGTCTGGGGTGTACACCCTGGGTGTAGACTCTTACATCACTAACTTAAGTCTAAATTCTGCAGTTTATCTAAGTTTTGCAGTTCACCTTATATCATGGGCACATTGCTTATAGTCTTTTAACCAACACACACACACATACACACACACACACACACACACACACACTAATTAATAGAATCAACAGTCAATAATCCTTTAATATTTCTGGTATTCATATCAGGCTGACATTTTCAGAGGTCTCAGTCCATAGATGACCCACTCCATTGCTCTACCCAAGATGTAGCACATCATGGGGAAGGAGCCCAGGAGAGTAAAGATGTTCCACTTATGTTGGGTTCAGGGAAACAGAGAAAGAGGGCATCCTTTCAAGGTATCTGCCCAGAGACCCACTTCCTCCAACCATGCCCAACCTTATAAGAGTTACCACCCAATCAGTCCATTCAAATGGATGGACTGATTAGGTTACAGATTTCAGAATGTGATCATTTCATCTCTGAGTATTCCTGCATTAACACAGGAGTTTTGGGAGCTTATATCCAACCATGAGAGAGCCCTAATCAGCTGGTAAGGATCCTACTTGGCCCTACTCATAGTATCTCATAATAGGGATTAAATTTCTTCCCCCGCCCCTTTCTCTCTCTTGCTGGGAACCAAGCCCAGGGCCTTGCCCATTTAGGCAGGTGATTTACCACTTGTACCACCAATAAGGATTTAATTTCAGCATAAGTTTCAGAAGGGACAAACCATATTCAGACTGTAGTAAAGTCTGTCTAATGAGCACTTAGATTCTCAGATTCCCTCCTCTAGCTTAGAAAACAGGTTATTTCTCCCTCCTACCCCCAAAGAAGGCAGGAGGCATACTCTCTGCAGAGAGTAAACCAGATGGGGGTCCTTGGTGAGTGAGGGTGGACAGGAAGAGAAAACACAGCCTCCTTTCACCTGGCTTCAGAGCACTGCCACCCAAGCTGGAGACTGGGGAATTCTTCTCTGGGGAGCTGCCAGACAAAGAGAAAAGATTCATGGATACTGGCATTGGGGGTTCTCAACAAAATGGTCGTCTCTATCACATTTCCCTGCAGGGAAGATGCCAAAAAAACAAGTTGGAGAGAACATTCAGTTGGCCTTTAGTTGTTGTTGTTGTTGTTTTTTTTTCCTTTTTCTTCCTTCTTTCTTCCTTCCTTCTCTTCTCTTTGGGGTGCTGGGGATCAAGCCCAGGGTTCAAATGCAGTAAGCATTCTGTCACTGACCTACATCCCCAGCCCTCAGTTGTCCTTTAAAGAAGTGCCTCTGCTTAAGTATAAAGGAGGAAACCAGGGTTTGAGGTAAGTCTACTGTGAAAGAGATCAAAGTCAAGAAACAGGGGCTGGAGTTGTGGTTCATAGGTAGAGTTCTTGTCTGGCATGTGTGAGGCCTGGGTTTGAGCCTCAGTACCACATATAAATAAAGAAAACAAAAAAATCAATTCCAACTAAAAAATATATTTTAAAAAAGTCAAGAAACAAATGGAGGAGGGGACCAGCAAAATGCAGGAAATGCTAAAATATAACTATTATAATAATGATGATAAATATAACATTAATAATTAACATAATGTCTTCAGAGAGCAGATTTTTCACCTAACACCCAGGATCAAGAAACTATAAAAAGGGATACTCAGAAGATAAGGAAAGCTCTTATCAATGAAAAATTCAGAAGAATGGTTGCAATGTAAATTTTATGTTAAATTATTTTTTAGTTGTAGATGGACACAATACCTTTATTTTATTTATTTATTTTTATATGGTGCTGAGGATCAAACCCAGTGCTTCACAGGTGCTAGACAAGTGCTCTACCACTGAGTCACAACCCCGGTCCCTGCAATGTAAATCTAAGAAAATATTTTAGAAAATAGAACAAAAATACAAAGGAATGGGAAAATATATATCAGAAAACTAGATTATTGGTCCAGGGATTTCAAAGTTTTGTCAATAGTAATGGCAGAAAGAAAATGGATGAGAGAGAAATATTTAAAAAAAAAAAAAAACACAGAATCTAGAAAACCATAAGGAGAGCTACTAACAGAAGAGAGAAGTCCTGCAGTGAGGGACATCCAGACATTTTTTTTCTTTAGTTTTTCCTCCCAGTACTGGGTATTGGATTCAAGGGTACTCTACCTCTGAGCTATATTTCCAACCTTTTAAAAATATTTTATAATATTTATTTTTATTTGTTCTTTTAGATATATCTTTTAGATGCTATATAACAATAGCATTATTTTGAATGTTATATTATAAATGCATGGAATATAACTTATTCTAATTAGAATTTATTTTATTTTATTTTGAAACAGGGTCTTGCTCAATTGCCCAGGCTGGTCTTGAATTTGAGATTCTCCTTTTCAGCTTCCCGGAACAATGGGATTACGGAGGTATGCCACCACTGTACCTGGCTTGGGTTTTTTTTATGTTCTGGGACATGGAACTTTAATATCTGAGTATTCCCACCTGTATGGTCCTTGCTTAGCATCTAGATTGCCATCTTAAGTGACAGCCACCATTTTAAGAAAATTTTCGCTTTCCCACCCAAGGGCATTTCTGAGAAAGGCTCACTACTCCCTCATGCTTACCCAACCCTTCACCTCTGGCATTGGGACCTGCCCAGCTCTAATCTCTGAGCCTGCCCCCTGAAAGTCCTGAATCCCAAGCCTGTTTGGTCTCTCTGTCTATGGAGAGATGTGCCTTTATTTGTCCGACAAATAATCTCTAGTGTGTATATCTGCCTGATTTCCATCTTTCATTTGTTGCTCGCCCATCTCCCGGTTCTTTGCCTTTCTTTTCACAACCTTCTCCCTCCAAGAAGATGAGGCATTGTGTTTCTGGCAGCTTCAGGCCTCGTACTGATGCTCTCATCAGTACAACCCCCAATGGGTTCATCTGGGAATCTGAGAAAGTAGAGCTAGAATCATATAAATTGGAAAGGACTGATTTAAATGTGAAAGTGAAGGAGGGATTTGGAAGACTGGGATACAGCTTAGTGTAGAGCACTTTGCTTGTCCAGGATGCTTAAGACCATGAGTTCCATACCCCAGCAAAGCAACCAGGTGTAAGTGCGCGCACGCACACACACACTTTGGAAGATTGCAGAAGAAAGGGCTGACTTGGAGAAGGGAGACAAACAGATGAAATTTGGAGACTTTCTGGGAAACAAAAAATGGAGGAATGGTATTGTGTTGCTTGAGACAGTGGGAGAAAAATGGGGAGAAAGAATGGGGAGAAATTCAGTGTTTCGGGCTTTTTGCATGATTTTGTTAAAGTCTGTCAGTGCTTTTCAGCGTTCCAGGACTATTAGATTGTAAGACTATGTTGAGCCTGGCTTCCAGGAAGCTTGTTTGCAACTTCAAGTAGGTTGCAGGAAATGGGGGCATGGCTTGTCCTGGATGGTTCCCTTGTTTTCACTGGATGAATAGGCCAGGGTACAGTCTTTCACTCAAACCCTGCACTGTCTGAAAGGTCTCCTATTAAGAGAAGCAAAGCTACCTGGACCCTCTTTCCAATATACTCCCTATCGTTCATTGGGAATCTGTCTTCAAGGAGTTCAAGTCTTCCTTGCATTCTGCCCAGGTCCCCAAACCTTGTTTTCACATTCAAATGCATGCTCCACTTCCCAGTCTTACCTCCTGAAAGACTTATTGGTTGCTTCTGTTTTCCTTTATCCAGGATTAGCCTCATCCTTAATTAAGTTGAGGTGGTCCCTGGACATGCAATCCATCTGGACTCCTTCCCCTGCCTTGGGGCTAGACACCTGTACTTTTCAGGGGGCCTGCTATTAGCTTCCCTGACCTTGGTCTTGAAGAGTGAGTCAAGAGTTGGCCAGGTGGAAAGTAAAGTGCAAATGCCAAAGAGGAAGAATAAGAATTACTATACTTGCTCTGTGGTTCAAATGTCTAATTAGGGGAGGAAATAGGGAAAGACATTAATAGATATGGAAAATGAAGAATCCCCAAAATAATGTGGCTGAGAAAAGGGGAGTAAAAAAGAAAGCCATGCACTGACAGCTTTCATCTCCCAAGACAAATGTTTCCCTGGTGCTAATTTCAGGCAGGAAGGAGGTGTCTCATCACACTAAGGTGATAGTCTCTGAGGGGCATTGACCTTACTTGGAGTAAATTCTCTCCAGATGTAAAGCACAGACCCCTGACCCAAGAACTCAAATTACTAAGCACTCAAACTGACCCCTTCACTGATTGATAGAACAAGCCCAAATTCCTGAGTGCCCAAGAAAACTGATATGCCCACTAGACTACTTCTCAGGATAACCTATATAAGCCCAGTCCCTTCCTTTGTTCAATGGCTCATTTTCCACCAGGAAGTGGGTCCATTCCCATAGGTGTCATCCCATTCCTGAATAAAGGCTGAAATGATCTGTGAAGTTTGCATCCAGCCTGGTCTCATTGTTCTAACAGACATGAAGCTGATCATCTAGGTAATTTTCATATTATTTTGAAATGTATGTTTATAAACATCTGTTTACAGGTGGCACAACAAGGCTTCAGATGCACCTCTTGATTCCAAGTTTAGTGGTCTTTCTATATAGTTTAATTTAGATCAGTAGTTCTTAACCAAGGGCAATTTTGCCTCCAGTGAACATTTGGCAACGTCTGGAGACATTTTGGCTGTCACAATGAGAGCACGGGCTGGAGGGTGCTACCAGCTTCTAGTGGGTGGCAATCTGTCAAAGATGTGGATAAGTATTCTATAATGAAGAGGAAAGCTGCCACCATGACCACCAAAGAATTATCTGTCTCAAAACATAATAGAATTGATGCATTAAAGCCCTGATTTAGATGAAGTTTAAATCTAGAACTATTCTAGCTGGTATTCTATAGGTGGTAGCACCTGTAGTTCCACCTACTTGGGAGGCTGAGCAGGTAGGATCCCTTGGGCTCCCAAGTAGGACACCAGCCTGGGCCACATAGCTGAGACCTCTAAAACAAAACAAAACAAAAAAACTAAAGCTAATCTGAGTTCAAATTCCAGTGCCAATAATTCCTAGCTGCCTGAGATTAAAAATGAGAACACAATGGCTTTACTGGCATCTCAGTATTTATTTTACATAAAACAGCTTCTTATTTATTTTGAAAAATGTTTTTGGTATCAGGAACCCAAGGTTTATTGCATGCTAAGCAAGTTCTACTACTGAGCTACATCCCCAGCCCAGTAATTTCATTTTAAAGCAAAATATTCTGCACTTTGAAAAGTAAAATTGGTATGACTCTACTTTGTGTATAACCAGAGACATGAAAAATTGTACTCTATATGTGTACTATTCTTCTGTATAATATTATAGAATAAATAAGTACATAAAAATAAATAAGGTAAATAATAGTAATACCTTTGAAAACAAACCTAAAAATGTAGATTTAAAAATATAAACATTAAATATACATATTTTAGTTGGGTACAGTGGCACACACCTGTTAATCCCAACGACTTGGGAGATTGAGGCAAGAGAATCCCAAATTCAAGGCCAGCTTCAGAAATTTATTGAGGCCCTAAGCAACTTAAGGATACCCTGTCTCAAAATAAAAAAAATAAAAACTGCTGGGGATGTGGCTCAGTGGTAGAGAGCTCCTGGGTTTACTCTCCAATAACAAAAACCCCATGTTATTTTTAAATGAATTATTAGCATATAAAAGTAATATTATTTTATTATGATATTAACACACATAATTGACTGCACAGAATAATGGAATTCACTGTGATATTTCCATCCATGCATATATTGTGCATTGATCCTGTGCATTCACTCCTCTTCTGCCCTTGGACCCCTTTTTCCTCCAGTACTCTTCCCAGTACCTAGTAATCTCTCTCCTACTTTCAGGGCATTTCGGGGTTTCTATTCTCAGGGGTCACTCCAGTTGAACTGGGCTGACTGGGCTGCACGAAATAACCACACAAGAGACACAAATACCTTTTTCTTTGGGGTTGCTGTGACAACTCTTCTGACCTTAAGGGTTGGCAGGAAGAGAGAGAGTGTGAGAGCACTAGCTGACCCCTTTTATTGAGGAGAAGCTATTCAAATGAGGCAAGGGGTCAGGTTTCAGGGGGCTGAGTCTATCTTCATGTTGTCCACTGTCAGCAGGTTGACTGACATCTGGATAGGCCACACCCAAGGACACAGTAAGAGAAGGGGACTCACACAAGGCACTTTCATGGAAGATTTTATCCTAAACAGGGCAAGGGGTTATATTACAGAGGAACAGGTGAGCATAGCTCCACCCATGGGGCTGTAGCAAGACACACCCATGCAGGAGACACTGACCCTGGAACCCAAGAAGGGTGGGGAAAGCTCTGCCACATTTCTGTGACTGAGCGCCTCAGCACCCAGCGGGGAGTGTGACTCAGTCACGTGCAATGTTGGTCTCCCACAGGGCATCTTTCATTTTTTCGTTTCTACAAATGAGAGAGAACATGCAATAACTGTCTTTCTGTGTCTGGCTTATTTTGCTTAACATGATGTCCACAAGTTCCATCCATTTTGCTGCAAATGACAGTATTTCTTTTTCTTTTTTTAAACCAAGAATTGAACCCAGGGGTGCTTAACCCCTGAGCCACATCCCAAGCCCCTGTCCCCTCTTATTTTTTAAGACAGGGTCTTGCTAAGTTACTTAGGGCCTCACTAAGTTGCTAAGGATGGCTTTGAACTTGCAATCCTTCTGCCTCAGCCTCCCAAGCCACTGGAATTACAGGCATATGGCATCATGCCTAGCCAGGATTTCATTCTTTATGGCTGAATAAATGTGTGTGTATGTGTGTGTGTGTGTGTGTATCTCATATTTTATCTCTTCATCTGTTGATGAGTAATTAGGCTGATTCCCATATCTTAGCTATTATGAAGAGTGACACGATAAATGTGAGCATGTAGATATCTCTTTTGTATACTGACTTTATTTTCTTGGAAGTATACCCAGGCATGGGATAGCTGGATCTTATAGTAGTTTTGTTTTGATTTTTTTTGTTTTTTTTGTTTTTGCAGTACTGAGGATTGAATGCAGGGCCTTGTGCAAACTAGGCAAATGCTGTACCACTGAGCTATGTCCCCAGCGCTACTTTTTTTGTGAGGAAACTCCATACTATTTTCCACAGTGGCTGTTAATTAATTTACATTCCCACCAACAGTATATAAAGGTTCCTGTTTCTCTACATTCTTTCCAGCCTTTGTTATTTCTTGGTTTTGATAACAGACATTTTAAGTGGTTTGAGATGGTATCTCATTGTAGTTTTGATTTGCATTTCCATGATGGCTAATGATATTGAACATTTTCCACCTTAGTACTAGGAATTGAACCCAGGGGTGTTATACCATTGAGCTACATCCCCTGCTCTTTTTGTTTTTGATTTTGAGACAGGGTCTCACTAAATTGCCCAGGTTGGCCTTGAATTTGCAGAGGCTGGTTGGGATTATAGGCATGCACTGGGATTACAGGTGTGCACCACTAACTTGAGCATTTTTTCCATGTTTTATTGACAGATTTTTGTTTTTTATTTAATTTATTTATTTGGCACCAGAAATTGAAACCAGGGGTGCTTAAATACTAAGCCACATCCTCAACCCTTTTTTGTATTTTATTTAGAGACAAGGTCTCACTGAGTTTCTGAGCCTGGCTTTGAATTCAAGATCCTCCTATCTCGGCCTCCCCCACTGCTGAGATTATAGGTGCGCACCAGTGCACTGGCCTTATATTTCTTTTTTTTTTTTTTTAAATATTTATTTTGTAGTTTTCGGCGGACATAACATTTTTGTTTGTATGTGGTGCTGAGGATTGAACCCGGGCCGCACGCATGCCAGGCAAGCGCGCTACCGCTTGAGCCTCATCCCCAGCCCCTTATATTTCTTTTTTGAGAGAAGTGTTTATTCAGATCATTTGCCCATTTTTTAAGTGGATACTTGGTTCTTGTTGTTAAGTTTTTTGAGTTCTTTATATATTGTGGACCTTAACCCTTTGTCAAATGAATTGCTGACAAATATTTCCTCCCATTCTGTAGATTGTCTCTTCACTCTGTTGTTTCCTTTACTGTACAAAGCTTTTTAATTTGATGTAATACCATTTGTCATTATTTTGCCTTTGTTTCCTTTTGGATCCTATCCAGAAAACCATCACCTATACCAATATATTGAGGTGTTTCCCCAATGTTTTCCTTTAGTAGTTTCATAGTTTTAGATCTTACATTTAGTCTTTAATCCATTTTGAGTTGTATAGGGTGAGAGATAGGGGTTAAGTTTTAATTTTCTGCATGTAGATATCCAGTTTTCCCAGCAACATTTGCTAAAGAAGCTGTCCTTTCTCTATCCAATGTATGTTTTTGGCACCTTTATGTAGAATCAGTGGGCTGTAGATATCTGAATTTGTTTCTGGGTTCTCTATTCTGTACCATTGGTCTGTGTGTCTGTTTTCATGCAAGTGCCATGTTGTTCGTGTTATTATGGCTCTTCAGTATGTCTTGAAATCAGGGATTGTGATGCCCTCAGTTTTGCTCTTTTTGCTCTAGATTTATTTGGCTATTCTGGGTCTTTTGTGCTACCAAATTAATTTTAGGAGTTTTTCTAATTCTGTGAAGAATAATATTGTTATTTTGATGGGGATTGCACTGAATCTGTAGATCACTTTGGATAGTGTGACAGTCCATTTTCCATCACTGTAACCAAAATATATGATTAGAACAACTTAGAGAAGAAAAAGTTTATTTTGGCTCATGGTTTCAGAGATTCATTCCATGGTCCTCAGACCCCATTGCTCTGGGCTCCAGGTTAGGTTGAGAATTGTAGCAGAAGGGCAGTGGAAAGTCCTCACATCATGGTAGCTGGGAAGGAGAGAGAGAGAGAGAGAGAGAGAGAGAGAGAGAGAGAGAGAGAGAGAGAGAGAGAGACAGAGAGAGAGAGAGAGAGAGAGAGAGAGAGAGAGAAAACAAGAGCCAAGGACAAAATACATAATCCTCAAACCACATCCCCAATGACCCACTTCCTTCAGCCATACCCCATCTGCCTACAGTTCCCACTCAATAATCCATCAAATTATTATTCCATCAAATGGATTAATCCATGGATTAGTTTATGGCTCTCATAACCTAATCATTTTGCACCCTATGTTAACACAGGAGTTTTGGGGGACCTCATATCCAAACCATAACATGAAGTATGGACATTTTCACAATATTAATTCTTTCAATCTGTGAACATGGGAAGTCAGATTCTTTAGCATTTTGTAATTTTCATCATAGAATTCTTTCACTTCCTCATTTAAGTTTATTCTGGGTATTTTATTTATTTATGATTATGCTATAGGGATTGTTTTCATGATTTATAAGCCAATAAATTTTGCTGTATAGAAAGTTTCTGATTTTTGTATGTTGGTTTTGTGTCTTGTTACTTTACCATAGATATTTATCAGTTCTAACAGTCTTTTGACTGGATTCTTTGTTTTTTTTGTGTGTGTGTAGAATCATATCATCTGCAAACAGGGAACATTAAACATTTTCCTTTCCTGTTTGTCGGCCTCTTATTTTTCTCTCTCTTACCTAATTGTTCTGGCTAAAATCCCTAGTACTATATTGAATCAGCTGTGACAGTGGAGGGGCTTGTCTTGTTCCTCATCTTAGAGGAAATACTTTCAGTTTTCCCCATCCAACATGATGTTGACTATGGGTTTGTCATATGTTGAGGTATGATCCTTTATGCTTAATTTGTTCAGGTGTTTTATCATAAAAGGAATGGTGAATTTTATCAAATGCTTTTCTGTATCTGTTATACAGAATGATTATATAATTTTTCCTTGACCCTCTTTATGTGCTGTGTTATGTTTATTGATTTGTATATGTTGAGCAATTCTTTCATCCCTGAAATGAAACCAACTTGATCATGGTAGCATGATCTTTTGCTGTTCTGTTGAATTTGATTTGTAAGTATTTCATTTAGAACTTTTCCATTGATCTTAATGAAATATATTGGTCTATTTTCTTTTTTCATTGTGTCCTTCTCGGATTTTGATAACAGGGTAATGCTTACCTCACAAAATGAGTTTGGAAGCGTTCCCTCCCTTTCAGCCCTGTGGAGAAGTATTGTTGTTAGTTTTTCATTAAGAGTTAGATAAAATTCAAGTTGGTGCAGTGCCTCATGCCTGTAATCCCAAGTGACAAAGGAGGCTGAGGCAGGAGGATCACAGATTTGAGGCTAGCCTGGGAAATTTCATTGGGTCCTGTCTCAAAAAATCAAAAGGCTTGGAGATGTAGCTCATTGGTAGAACACCCCTGGGCTCAATCCTTAGTACCACCCTCAAAATAAGAAGTTTGGTAAAATTCAGCAGTACAGCCATCTGTTCTTTGGCTTTTCTTTGGTGGGAGACACTTATTACTGATTGATTCTTACTGTTTGTTATTGGTGTATTCCATTTTTAATATCTTCTTGGTTCAATTTTTGAAGGTCAAATGTGTCCAGAATTTGTCTGTTTCTTCTAGATCATCCAATTTTTTATCATGTAGTTTTTCAAAATATTCCCTAATGATTCTTTGACTTTCTGTAGTAATGTTTGTAACCTCTGCTTCTTAAAAAATATTTTTATACAATTGTATAAAATATATATTTTAAAGTGTGTACACACACACATATACATATGTATATATATATATATTTGGTACTGTGGATTTAACTCAGGGGCACTAGATCACTGAGCCACATCCCCAGCCACCTGCTTTTTATCTCTCTCATTAGTCTAACTAAAGGTTTGTCAATTTTGTGTATTTTTTCAAAGAACAAGCTCTTTATTTCATCGATCCTTTGTATTGTTCTTTTAAGCTCTTCTACTTATTTCTGCTCTGACCTTTTTTCTTTACTAATTTTGGTTATAGTTTGTTTTCTAAGACATTGAAATGCATCATTAGGTTATTTTAAATCTTTCAATTTTTTAAAATGTAGGCACTTATCACTACAAACTTCCCTCTCAGTATTGCTATTGCTGTATCTCACAGGTTTTGATATGTTGTTTCCATTTTCACATGCTTCAAGGGATTTTTAAATTTCCTTCTGATTTCATCAATAACCTAATGTTCATTCAAAAGTATGTTGTTCAGTCTCCACTTATTTGTATAATTTCTAAAGTTTCTCTTGCAATTGTTTCTAATTTCATTCCACTGTGATTAGAAAAGATACAAGATATGATTTCAATATTTTTTAATTTGTTGACTTGTTTCATGGCCTAATATATGGTCTATACCAGAGAAAGTTCCATTTGCTGATGAATTTGTATTCTGGAGCTGTTGGACGGAGTGCTCTGGAGATGTTTATTAAGACTGAACTATAGCTGGGGATGTGGCTCAAGCGGTAATGCAATCGCCTGGCATGCGTGGGGCACTGGGTTCAATCCTCAGCATCACAAAAAAAAAAAAAAAAAAAAAAAGACAACTACAGTGTACTTTGAGTTTGTTGATTTTTCTTTTTTCTTTTTGGGTCTGTATGATCCATTGGTGATAGTGGGGTACTGAATCCCCACTATTACTGTATAGGAGCCTATCTTTTCCTCTTAGGTCTAAATGATGTTTGTTTTATAAAATTGGGTGCTCTGTTATTTGGTGCATATAGATTTATAATCATTATATTTTCTTGATGAATTGATCCCTTGATTTTTTAAGGGGGGGGGAGAGAGAGAGAGAGAGAGAGAGAGAGAGAGAGAGAGAGAGAGAGAATTTTAGTATTTATTTATTTATTTTTAGTTTTCCACGGACAAAACATCTTTGTTTTTTTGTATGTGGTTCTGAGGATCGAACCCGGGTCGCATGCATGCAAGGCGAGTTTGCTACCTCTTGAGCCACATACCCAGCCCCAAAATTATTATTATTATTTTTTTTTTTGTGGTGCTGGGGATTGAACCCAGGGCTCTCTGTGCATGAAAGGCAAGCACTCTACCAACTGAGCTATATCCCCAGCCCTGATTTTTTTTTTTAGTTGTTGATGGACCTTTATTTATTTGTATGTGGTGTTGAGAATCAAACCTGGTGCGTCATGCATGTTAGGCAAGCATGCTACCACTGAGCCACAACCCCAGCCTGGATCCCTTGACTCTTATATAGTGACCATCTTTTTCTCTTCATACTGCTTTTGTCTTACCTATAAATATAGCTATTCCTGATTGTTTTTAAGATTCCATTTGCTTAGACCCCATCCTTTCACTTATATTCTGTGTGCATCTTTATTGGTGAGATGAGTTTCATGTAGGCAGCATATTGTTGAGTCTTGTTTTTAATTCAGCCAGTTTAAGTCTTAAAAACATTTATTTTTAGACAAGTTGTAAATTGTCCAGGTTGTCTTCGAACTTGTGATCCTCCTGCCTTAGCATCCTGAGTAACTGGGATTAGAGACATGTGCCACCATGTCTGGCCAGTCTGTGTCTTTTAAATGAATAATTAAGGCCATTTATATTCAGAGTTATTAACGAAAGGTGTGGACTTGTGCCTATCATTTTGTTGATTTGCTTCTAGTTGAATAGTCTTTGTTCAGTTCTTCCTCTCTTATTCATCTTTATGATTTGATGGGTTTTCTGTGTTGATAATGATTGATCCTTTTCTATTTCTCATTTATGTGTCTGCTCTTCTAGTGGTAAAGCACTTGCCCAGCATTTGCTGGATACCCAGCACAAAAAAAGAAAAAGAAAAAAAAAAAGATTACTGAATTCCAGAAGACCCCTTCACTCATTTCCCTCCACATCCAATGGTGGCCACTAACTTGCCTTCTACCAGTATAAATTCTATTGTATAAATGGAATCATATATATCATTTTGTTTTTATTCTTTTGCTTAATATTTTGTTTACAAAATTCACCTATTTTGTGTCTACTTCTAGTTTGTCATTCTATTTAGTTATCTAAATATATCACATGTATTTATTCACTGAATAGGAAACTTCTAGTTATATTTATCTATGTATTCCTTCACAACCAGTAGTTATATTTGCTTTACCATTTTCTATCTTTCTACACATATACACATGTACACACACACACCATATATTATTAATTTAAACTATTTGATAAAATTTACAGAGAACTATACATATAAATTCTTCAGTATCCTAAAAAT
The DNA here is from genome assembly GCF_045843805.1 of Urocitellus parryii. Lineage (NCBI taxonomy): Eukaryota > Metazoa > Chordata > Mammalia > Rodentia > Sciuridae > Urocitellus > Urocitellus parryii. Next base: position 266,190,558 of record NC_135531.1, on the reverse strand, counting down.
AAGGATATCCACTCATATAACTATACCACAATTATTAAATTAATGAAATTTGACCTGGATACAATCTGTATGTATGTGTGTGTGTGTGCAAGTATTGTGGTGATTGATTCCAGGGCTTCATATATGCTAGGCAAGGGCTTTAGCAATGAGCTATAAAGCTCAACATACTCTTTTGTATGATATACATATTCAGATGTTACCAACTGTCTCAATAGTGTCCTTTGTAGCAGCTCTTTTCCCTCCACCTAGCATCCAATTCAAGATCACATTTAGTATTTGTCAATCTTTTTGGTTTTGTTTGTTTGCTTGTTTTTGGTACTGGAGATTGAACCCAGGGATACTTTATCACTGAGCTACAATTCCAGACCTTTTTATTTTGAGGTAGGATCTTGCTAAGTAATTTAGGGCTTTGTTTAGTTGTTGAGCCTGGCCTTGAACTTAAAATCCTCCTGCCTCAGCCTCCTGAGTTGCTGGATGTGTGCCACTGCACCCAGCTTATATATATATTTTTTAGTTGTAGATGGACACAATACCTTTATTTTATTTATTTTTTATATGGTGCTGAAGATTAAACCCAGTACCTCACATGAACTAGGAAAGCACTGTACCACTGAGCATTGCAAACAACAACAAAACAATCAACTTCTTTAATCTTACTTATTTCTACTGAGTAGCAGCTCAATTTTTTAATATTTATTTTTAGGTAGACACAATATCTTTATTTTATTTCTGTGTGGTGTTGAGGATTGAACCCAGTACCTCATGCATGCTAGGCAAGCACTTTACCAATAAGCCACAATCCTAGCCTGCAGCTCAGTTTTTTAAAGTAAGTCCTACTACATATGATTATTATTATTTTTTTGTGGTGGGGAGTGAACCAAGGGACATTTAACCACGGAGCCACATCCCCAGTCCTTTTCTGAATTTTATTTAGAGACAGGGTCTCACTGAATTGCTTAGGGTCTCATTTAAGTTGCTAAGGCTAGATGTGAACTTGTGATCTTCCTGCTTCAGCCTCCCAAATTGCTGGGATTACAGACTTGCGCCACAATGCCCAGACATGACTAGATTGAATGATTAAAATATCTGAGTCTAAATATTTTAGCCAAAATTATTTTCCAAATAATATAATATTTTGATGCAGTCATAATGGTTCAAGCTAATTGGGCAATCTTACTTTAAACTCAGAAAATCTTTAGCTCCAAAACCAGAAATTATAATTCTCCAAATCTACATAATTTTCATTGCCTTTAACCTAATGCAGAAACAAAGAACCCACAAGTCTATCTGTGGATTATTTTAATTTAGCTACTATCAACTCTGGAACAATAACAAAATATTTACCTTCAACAGATAAACCCACCACCAAACTCTATTTATATTGTCTGCTTCAAAAGTTGGAACTAGTTATTACAGTGCACTTGTTTAGTCCAGTATACATTTATTGAGCATTTATTATGTGTCAGGCACTGTGGTAGATTTTGGGAATATTCAGGTGAATTGACAGTCTCTGCCTTCAAGAATGAACATTTAAAGTTATGGATACATATACATACAGAGAACATACGAAAATTCTATGTAATAGGTGGAAAGAAGTATGCCTAAGATACCATAGGAGCACTAGAAGAGCAGGACTGATATGGGAATGGGTATGATATGGAATATCAGGGCAGGTTTGTTGATATAGTGTGACCTGAAGATATCTTAAAAGTAAAGGGCCAGGGGGCTGGGGATGTGGCTCAAGCGGTAGCGTGCTCGCCTGGCATGCGTGCGGCCCAGGTTCTATCCTCAGCACCACATACCAACAGGGTCCGCAGAGAACTAAAAAATATTAAAAATTCTCTCTCTCTCCTCTCTCACTCTCTCTTTAAAAAAAAAAAATAAGTAAAAGGCCAGGTTGGGAACATAGTTTAGTTGGTACAGTGCTTGCCTCGCATGCATAAGGCCCTGGGTTCAATTCTCAGCATCACATACACACACACACACACACACACACCAAAAAAAAAAAAAAAGTAAAGGGCCAGGTGCAGTGTTGCATGCCTATCATCTCAGCAACTCAGGATACTGAGGCAGGAGGATCACAGGTTTGAGGCCAACCTCAGCAACTTAGTGAAATTCTCAGCAAATTATCAAGACCCTGTCTTAAAGTACAGAAAGGGCTGGGGATGTAACTCAGTGGTAGAGTGCCCCTGGGTTCAATCCCAAGTATAAAAAAAAAAAAAAAAAAGTGAGAGGCTGGGGATGTAGCTCAGTGGCAGAGTACTTGCCTAGCATTCATGAGGACCTCGGTTTGATCCTCAGCACTGGAGGGGTGGGGTGGGGGATGCCATAGCTGAGATGCTGCACTGTGCAGGCATGAAATTAAGTATATGCATGTAGAGCAAGTGAGCAGCACAGCTGAGCAGTGGGGAAGGGGCGCTTTACCACTGAGCTATGTCCCCAGTCCTTTTTTTCATTTTGAGATAGGGTCTAATTTGCTGAGGGTTTTTGCTAAATCACAGAGGCAATCATGAGTTTGTGATCATCCTGCCTCAGCCTCTGGACCTGCTTGGAATAGAGGCAAGAGCCACTGTACCCAGCTTCAGACTTCCTAACCCCTTCAGGGAGCTTGAATTTATAACCTTGTAGATAAGCCTTTGGTTAATAAATATTAAATACAGAAAGCTCATCAAATCTATTATTTCTGAATACTCTATTGACTGGGAATGTAGCTCAGTAGTAGAGTACAAGCTTACTATGCTTGAGGCTCTAGGTTGAGTCCCTGACACCAAAAATTAATAATAATTCAGACATTTTATTAAGTAAGGGTTTGTGGTCAGGGACAAGACTGTGGGCAGGAAAACTGTCCAGAGATGAGGAGGATGTGCAATGGAACTGTGATGGAGGTAGCCTTCAAAAAGTGATTAGAACACCAAATTGGCAGCAACTGGAGATACACTGGGTGTGGGATGAGGGAGAAGTAGGCTATCATAGTTAATGGTGCCAACAAACAAGATGAAAAGTTCAGAAGAATGTTCTGTTTGAGGGAGGTGGGGAGTAGAGTGCAGAATGGAAAGAGAATTAGTTGTTTTTGATCTGTTGAGCAGAAGGCACCCGTGGGACATTCAAGTGGAGATGTCTAGTTGGAAATTCTGGGAAAGGAGCTAAGCTTTAGATACTATCGGCAAATAAGTGGGAACCAATAGGTAAATATGTGAAATTGCCTAGGATGAATGAGCAGAGTGCAATGCCAACTATTGACACCCAACAATATACCGACATTTAAGGAAACAGGTGGAGGGAGAGAAGTTTGAGCAGACTTTAGATAGATACTAAAAGAAAAATGACATGGCGATGTAGTGTTCTTCCACAAGATTATTGTTAGAATCTCTGTCCTTGACCATTGTGTTTTAAAGATCATTTGTTGGCAGGGGTACTTGTAGCTCAGTGTACAGTGCTTCCCTGGGTTCAATCCCCAGTTCCACAAAAAGAAAAAAATAAATCTGTTTTGTAGTATCCCTTGTCTAGAAAACGAAACTCTATTATCAATCTACTCAAAAGATTTAATTTCTGCCTTCTGAAACCCTACAAATCATCACAATCTGAAGGCAGCTAACATGACCAACTCAAGTCTCAAAACATTTCCCAATTCTTTCAATTGGTCACACTGCACAGCAAACCCTCCTCTGGCAGTATTTTCACTTGTATGCTGTACAGAAGTTACTACTTTCCTTGTTCTGAAGACTACAATTGTATTAAGGCAGACTAAAGCTAAATTAATTTATGAGCAGCCAAGTTACACCATTAGCTGTTTGGATACATAGTTAGGAATACTGCTTCCTACCCCAACATAAACACGAAGCCAACCCTTCTTCTCCAAGCCTGTACTTCCATGGTTGATTTTTGTTTAGCCTAATGATAGGTTTCACACTCTCATTCATACGAAAAGTTGTCTTCTTGTGCTTTTCATCATGGTACACAAAATGGCCAGGACACCTGATAATGGAAAAAATAGATAATATGTAGCAACCATCAGGCCAGGGTGAACATCAATAATGGACCCTTAAGGAACTCCAGACCTACAGAGATGTTTTGATCTAGCTACAGGCTTCTGGTTCCAGTCTCAAACTCCAAGATTAATAAGGAAAAAGATTAAAATGGAGCATTAGGTAATGACTTTGGTTAATTCTAATCTGGAATTGCCTGTTGATTAGAACTGATTTCCATTCTCTTCTGAAATCTATGGATAATGATTAGTTTATTTCTTCAGTGACATAGGACAAGGTCTCAAGTCAATCCTGAAAGATGGTAAATATCAAACCAATGGAAAATTCTCACAGAAGAGATGAGGCATAGAAGTCAACCTCAAAAAGACAGCATTGCCATATGGTGCCTGCAGCTGAAGGCTAAGGACATGAACTCATATAGAAACCAGCTGCTCAGTTTGTTTCCCAAAGGAGGGGGGATTGTCATGAGTCTAACCTTTGTAAAGCCAAGTATCAGATTTACTCTATAGTTCCCTCATCTTTGAGCATCTTCCTATTTGTATCCTGTTGATAGAGAGGGGCTGACTATTCAAGTGTACCTGCTGGAGCCAAAATATGTGGGTTTGGATATCGGTTCCACCATTTGTTGGGCCTTGTTACTTTCAGCAAAGTTAACCTATCCGTAAAATGGGAGTTAATAACAGGATATATTTCAAGAGTTGTGAGGAAAAAAACACGTCAACATATATAAATCATTAAAAATTGTTAGATATTATTTCTTTAGTATTCCTTGGCCTTCAGTCAGTTGCTATGGTATGTATAAGTCCACTATTGTTTGGCCTGCCCAGTCCCATATATCAGGACTGAGCAAGCTGTTAGCATGTAGATGACTTCTTAAGAGGACAGTGTTAAGGATGTAAGCAACATGGAAAAAAACAAGTTTTATGGCTCCAAATTTCTAATTGGGAAGACAAGGCAATTTCCTCCTGCATACACTTTATTCACGCATGCTAAGTCTCACTAAACATATCACATGGTAGTCAGGAAAATGGCTGACGGGCAGTTAGGGTGTCAGGGTAATCCTCATTTCTGGCCTTGTTTTGCACCAAGATAAATGAACAGCAGGAAGCAAGACTAGAGTGAAGGGGGTAAGGGTGAGGAGGGGAAAACACACAGTGTGGGAGGCAGCTCACAGTGAGGCAGGCAGGCAAGCAGGCAGCAGTTCTAGCCAATCAACACTTTATTTTTCCAAATGACACCTGCACAGATGTTACTATCTACCTCCTGACCCCAATGGGGTCCCATCCATGGCCCAGAGGAGTAGGTTTCCTTCTTCCTCCCTAGGACAGCAAGGAAGCCTCTTGTCTCAATAAGACAAGAGCACATGCTTACCACCCAACACTGACACCCGTGCTGTGGGACCCTGCTCTCCTGCATCATGAAAAGGCTGAACTAGGGCAAGGGTACAGTGGAGCTTTTAGAGACTGCAGCAACCTAAATGCAGAACTACTGGCCTTTCCTATCACTCCAGGATTACTCTTTACCTCCCAGACCAGGAGCCACACTAAAGCTTGGCCAGTACCTGTGGGAAGGAGATGTCAAAGGATTGCACTGCTAAGGACAGGACACAGCAAGGAAACAAAGCTGAGGGGAATGCAGGACAGGAGAGAAAAATCATAAAGTGCCTGAACTAAACAACCAAGTGGGACATGAGGGCACAGCAGCACAGGTCCCTGAGGATAGGAGGAAAAAAGGGCTAGACCACCAGGGCTTGGGACATAGTGGAATGAAAATAGAAATGAGGCAGGGAGGCAAGTGCAGGCTGTGGGAAGGACTTCCCTAGCCCTGTTCACATCCACTAACCCAAATGAAAAATTATTTACAGACTTAAAATCCGTCCCAGACACAGGTGCTGCACCAAGCCTAGGACAGCAGGCAGGCAGGCAGAAGGTAGGCTGGCTACCAACTGATAGCCAGCTTCCCCACACACTGCCCCACCTTAGAGTGGTAGGGAAAGGAGAAAAGAGGAACACCTCAAGCCAGGAAGCCCACTGTGCCTGCAGCTCTTTCCCCATGGCTCATGGCTCTACCATGGCCTGTGCCTCTTGGTCTGACTGTACCAAAGAATGGGTATCTGGCCCCAAGGGAGGAGGGGGTGGAGCATCAGGGGGCTCTGGGTGTATCTCTGGCCCCAAGCCCAGCTCTGCATTCAGTTGCTCCAACTCCCCCTGATCCAGCAATTCAAAGTCCTCAGTGGCAAGTGCCTCCTCTTCCTCAGGGGCAGACAGGGGTTGGGGTGAGTCCTGGGGAAGAGGAGGGAGCATGGAGGGGGAAGGGAAGGGGACTGGGTCACTTTCAACAAGGCAAAGTGGGGGTGACAGGGTGCTGGGCGGAGCTGTGAGGTCACCACTCACTGCCTCTGGGCTCAGCGTCTCCACTGGTCCTCCAGGGGAGCACTTCATTTCATCCTGGGGGGACCCTGCCCCATTGAAGTGCGTGTTCACAAAGTGAAGAGGGGATGACAGCCGAAGCAAGGTTTCCTTGGCTGCTACATCTTCCTCCCCTTCCTCCAAGTCCAGGGCTTGCCTTAAGGGAGCTGATGGGGTGCCTAGCAGATCTTCAGGAGGGGCCAGCTCTGCCTCCTCTCCTTCCCCCAGCTCCCGGCTCAGGGCCTCCTCTGGCTCACTCGGCAGGCTCTGCTGGTCCAAGTCTGAGCAGAGAAAAAGTTAGAAATGGGGCTGTTAACTCTGACCACAACAGTCAAAAGTTCAAGGACACAAACTTAAAAAACGGATGCTAGGCCAGGGATTATGTTATGATCTTTTGGGACCTTAAATCAGAGGGTCCGTTCCCCAGAGGAAATATGATTTGTGGGAAGCCAGAGAGCACAACCAGCACCCCATGGAATGAAAAAAGGAAGATTGAGAGAGGCAAAAGGCTTCCCATACCTTCAGAGACATCTGTCAACTGTGGAGTTGTGGCCCGTGATACAGAGAAGCCACCACTCTCCAAGATAGAGGCCTCCTCATCTGACAGCTCTGAATCTGTAATGGCCAAGGCCAGTGCTGTTTTCTTCACATCCACCTGCAGGAAAACCAGGATGAACACAACAATGGGATAAGAGCACTGTGCTCCCAAACTGTAGGGTTCCCACCTCCTTGAGAGGTGGCAGTTCTAAAGCATACAGATTTCCCCAGCCTTCTATTTGACATCCCCATCTCCCCTGGACCTCACCACTGGGGAGAAGCCAGCCAGCTCTGCCTCGCTTTCACTCTCTGTTTCTGCCAGTGGCTCATCACCTCCTGGGGGTGCGTTCTTCCCTTGCCGCTCTAGAGAAGAGCAATAAGGCAGTGTCCAAGCAAGGACAATAGTGGGGGAAAAACATGGCCAAGGAACTGGAGATGATCTAAATTCCAGGGCATTTCAAGCCATAATCCAGGTCCTCCCCCCTTCACCCTCCTGGATTGAGAGAGTCCCTTACTCCTCTTGTCATGTTTGTGATGCAGGGCATCAGCTTCCGCCTTCATGCTGTAGTCCAGCTGCATGAGCAAGGGCTCCAGGCGAGTGTACATCCTCTGGATCAGCTCATGATAAACCACCAGGGGCCACAGCAGGATACTCAGCACTATGGGTTAGAAAGTTCACTCAGAGTTCTCTAAGCCAATTTCCTAGACAGCCTTCATTCAGCTAGTCTCTAAGAAGAGCTGAAGGAATCCTGGTCCTTTCCCAAGTAGTGCTACCCTTTTTGCCCCAAATCTACTGTCTTCCTCCTTAAACGACTCTTCTACTATAAATAGGAATGCTCTATAGCATCCCTGGAAACCTCCACAGATGGGGAACTGAACAAAGAAAACATATTCCTCCCCCTAGGTTGGTCTGTGAAAAGAAAAGAGGAAGGCTATGGGAAGGGCAGGGCTGGCCCTTACTCACAGACAATGTAGGAAATCATAATCCCTGGAACATAGTGTCCCAGCACAGCCAGCACAGCACAGCCAGAGCAGACTCGCGCACAGAACTGCAGAGAAGAATACAAGGTCTGTGAAGATGAGTTTGCTGAGCTTTGTGCCCAACTCATGTAGGTTAACAAACTACTGCTCAACTGTGACAGAATGGGTATTTCCACTAGAAGTTCAGTGATCCAGTCTAGTCAACAGGATGCCCATAACAATCAATTAAGGAGGTTTGCAGCAGATAGCTCACAACACTTCTGCTCTACCCTACCCTCACCTTCAAAAAACCATTACAGGGTGTGGGGAAAGTTACCTGAGCTGGATTCTGCCTCTTATACTGCAGCAGCTCTTGCAGGTGAATCTGGAAGGTGAGCCAGCTCTCAGCCAGGTATCTGCATAACTCGGGCACACTCAGCAGGTGCGGCCGGGCGCCTGACCCCGCACCCTCACTGGAGAGACATGACATGACCCCTAGAGGCCTCAGACACCAGTTTCCTAGGTATTCAATTCCCTCTAAGACTGCTGATGAGATCTTTACTCTAAGGAAGTTAAAAAAAAAAAAAAAAAAAAACCAAAAAACCAAAACCCACCTCCCGAAGGGTATAAGAAAAGCCCAGGGTACCCAACCCTCTGTGTCAAAAGCAGTAGTTGTACAAACACCAACACAGGAGCCTAGGACCAAGAAAACTCCAGCCTATTGTTAGTCCCTTCACTTGGCTGGGGCTGTGCCTGTAGAAGCTGCAGCACTGCTCTTCTTTGTGGTGACATCAGCACCAAGAAGCAGACTGTCTTCAGGAGACGGTCTGTACTCACCTGTCAGAGTGTGGTTCCTCAGGGGATGATGCTATGGAGAAAGAAAGGTAACAAATTATTAAGTGGTAGAGGCACTGGCAGACACTCCCCAGGCAGAAATAGTTATCCTCCTCTGCAATCCCAGAAAACTTTCTTCAAATACTAATTGCAGTAGGTATTACACATTGCTCTATATCCTTTTTTAAACTTTACCCTTTAAACACAGACACCACATCTTATTGTTGTTCATATCCCACACAATTCACACAGCCTGACACCTCTTGCTCCAAAATGCACATTAAATATATAAAAAAATAACCCCAACAAACTAGTACAAATACTGTAAGTTAAACACTACCATAATCATGCATCATGTGTTGACTCATTTAATCCTTATCTTGTTATGATGTTAAATTCTATCATCCCTACTTCAGAGATAAGAAAACTGAGACAGAAATTGAGACTATTTACAAGGTTATACACATGTAAGTGCTACTGAGTTGGGCATGAAACCCAGGCAAGCTGGCTGCAAAATCCACTTTTTTTTTTTAAAGAGAGAGTGAGAGAGGGAGAGAGAGAGAGAGAATTTTAATATTTATTTTTTAGTTATCGGCGGACACAACATCTTTGTATGTGGTGTTGAGGATTGAACCCGGGCCGCACGCATGCCAGGCGAGCGCACTACCGCTTGAGCCACATCCCCAGCCCTGCAAAATCCACTCTTAACCACTACATCCACAGACACATCAATTTTGGGAAATGCCTGCTATATGCTACCTTCATCCCCATTCAGGAGATCAAGCACAAAGCAAGCACGCAAATAAACAAGTGCTTGCCCAATGAAGAACCACTCACCTGAAACATCAGGGAGGAAGCGAGGTTGCCAGAGATCCAGCAGAAAGTAGGCCAAAAGTGAGATGCTGAGTAGGAAGAAAGGCCGGAGGGACGATGAGGACAGCAACCTTTGAGAGAGAGAAGCACCCCATGGGAGTGGGTGAGAGTGGCTCCTGCGTTCATCGCTAAAGGCGGAAAAGCGCCCACAGATGCGGGTACAGCACTTGCAGGCCTAACTCGCCACCCAGAGATAGAGGAATGCAGCAACCCAGGCGGACGTCAGCCTTCAAAACCTGGGGGATGGATCATTTCCCCAGGCCAAGTGACAACCCAGAAAGGAGAAAGGTGCTCCTGGTCCCTTCCGCCCCCGCTCTCCCGCGCAGCCCGGCCCCGCCCCCCTCCTCCGCGGCCGTTACCAGAAGAGGCCGTTGAGAGCGGCCGCCGTGACCAGGCTGTGCAGCGGCTTTTCCCACACCAGCAGCCGCTGCGCCGCCGCCAGCACTGCCTCCCAGCCGCGGAGCCGCAGCCACAGTGTCGTGGCCAGGCGTCCCACCGCCTCGGCCGTGGCCGCCTCCTCCTCCGCCTCGCAGGTGGCCTCACCCATGCCGAGGCTCAGACCTAGGCCCAGGCCCAGCCCCGGGCCCCCACCTGCGCCGGTGTTACCACCGCCTCCGCCGCTCGCCATAACCTAGCCGCAGCCGCCGCCCGAGCCCACTAGGAGCCAGGGCTGCGCGGCCGCCGCCAGGGGCGCGTCAGGCGGAAGGGGGCGCAAGCCGAGGAGAGCAAAGGCTGCGGACGGGCGTCACGTGACGGCGGAGCGCCGAGGTCGTCACGTGATGCGGCTCAACCGCCCGGATGGGCGACCCGCGCGTGCGCGCAGGCGGCTGCGTGGACCCGGCACCTACGCAGGTGCGTAGTTCTTCCTGTGGTATCCGTGACCGTAGGTCGGGGTCCGTTCTGCACAGTTCGCGTTCTTCTCTCAGTGTCCGCAGGGAGACTGAGGCGCCTAGAGCTGATCGTATCACAGGTGTGACCCCGATTGGAGGAGCAGAAAGTGGGCTTCCGGGCGCCCAGTATCCTGGGTAGGACCTGCTGCTACTGCTCGGGAAGGGCGGCGGCCGTCTCAGTACTCAACTCCCTACATACTAGTGGCCCTCCCAGGTCCCTCCCCTCAGCGGGTAAACAAACACGAGCGCGTGACTCGACAGATTTGAAAACAAGTTGCTTCTTCCCCTTTCCGTAAACTTCTTTCTCGGCTCCACGTTTTGGCGCTCCTTGCTCCCCCATCGCCTGGCGTGAGGGTGGTAGGTGAGTTTAAAAATAAAACCAGAGATGCAGCTGTTGGTGGGGAGACACTACAAACATCACTGTTTGCAGTAACCCAGCAAAACTTATTCATTTAGGCTTAAAATGCCAAACTATACTGGAAGGTATACAGTGAAAAGCTAAAATGTCCCTTTCACCTGGCCGTACTGCTCCCACAGGAAGTTTCTGTGTGCTTTCGCAGCCGCCTTTTGTGTGCATTATTGACTGAGTTCGTCTCTTCTAAACAAGTGGGGCAGCTCGGTGCTGCCTGCTTTATTCACATTAACACAGGGACACGGAAAGGTCCGCCTGGCTGGTTCGCCCTCGGTGGCGTGGTCTCCCAACTGTCCCCATTTCTGAGACGAAGGTCCTCGGGGCTCAGCTCTGCCCCTGGGCCCGGCTCCGTGAGCTCTGCGGGGCTCGTCTTCCCGGCAGGCGGGGCGGCATTTCCTGCCGGCCTCTGACTCGCCGGCGACGCGCGCGCGGCTTGTAGACGCGGGGCGGACGCGGCACCGCGGAGTAGGCGTTGGGCTGCGGGGTCGTCTCTTAACTGCGAGGTGAGCGCCGCGCCAGGCACCCGGCCGTGGAGCTCCGCCGCGCCGCGCTCGGGGCGGAACAGGAAGAAGCGCCGGTCTGCCCGGGCTCCGCCTGCCGCTGCCGCCGCGAGGGGAGGGGGCTGGCGGGCGAGGGCTGCGGCCCGCTCGGGGGAGACAGGCGGGCAGGTGAATCGGCGGGCGAGGACGGCTCTGCCGGCCCTTTACAACTCCTTTCTTTCTCCACCTTGGCAAGGCGGCGGCTGGCGGTGCGATGGACCTGGCCGGGCTCCTGCTGGACGAAGAAGGCACCTTCTCCCTCTCCGGCTTTCAAGATTTCACGGTGAGCGCGTAGCCTGCCCTCTTCTCCAGCTCCCTTCTCCAGCAACGCCTTTTATGCTGGGCGTTCCCCTCTGGCCTCCAGTGGACCGAAAGCTCACCGTCTTTTTTGGTGCCCGGGACTGGGCGGCAGCCGCTGGAGTAGTGTTTACTCGAGGGCCTCTTGGGCCCTGAGGCAGAGCCGCGGGGCAAGAAGGGAGGGGGGGTGGCTAGACTGGGGGCCCGTTTTGGAGACTGTCACCGGGGAGCTCTCTATAGGGCTTTGTGTTTTCCTTCCCTATGGCACAGGCTGCCATTTGCAAACAGTCCAAAGTACTAGGAACTGAGTGGGGCATAAGGCCCCTAGCAGCAAAGCGGACCCTTACCACCTAAGGAGAGCCAGGATCTTCATTATACTCTTCTCTACAGTTCACTCTCCACCCACTCCTGCCCTGTTTTTAGTTCCTCCCAGGACACCAGAAGCTGAATGCTCGGATCCGAAGGAGACTGTACTATGGCTGGGACTGGGAGACTGACTGCAACCTGGAGGAGCTCTCTAGCCCTGTAGCAGGTTAGGCAATGACTGGGCAAATGATGAGGGTAAGAGTGGGGCTGTCAGCAGTCACCCAGATACCTACAGGTTTACCCCCAGAGCTGTATACTGTCTCATCAAAGCTTGCTCATTGGTACTTGGTTCAAGAATGCAGGTTATAGCTGATGTTCTTCTAGCTCCTGAGAATAAACAACATTTCACAGCCAGTGTTTTGTTTTTGTTTTTGAGATGGGGCCCTTTTTTTGTTCTTCAGGCTGGTCTCCAGTTTATGAGCTCAAGTCATCCTCCTGCCTCAGCCTCCCAAGTATCTGGGACTTTTAACAGACACCCAGGCCTGCTCTTTTTGTGTGTGTAGTATTGGGGATTGAATCCAGAGCCTTATACATGCTAGGCACATATTCTACCACTGAGCTACACCACCCTGGTTTTTCTCTGCATTCATATATCAGAAACTTAGTTTTCTAGGGATTTCTCTTGGGTATGTCTATTTCTTAGACAAACATCAGCGAAAGACAGATATGATCCATTTGAATTGACAGGGAATTAGCCTTCCTGCTGGAAAGATCTGAAATTCAAACTTAGGGCTTTTTGTCTCAACTTGAGACCATTTGCTCTCTATTTTGTTCCCAAGGCCTCAGATAACATAGACCTGGGTTTTTACTGATAGCAATGGGGCCTGGTGTGGGAGTCATTTGTTCACTTTGTCTTCCTTCTTCCCTTTACAGACATTGCAGTAGAACTGCTCCAGAAAGCAGCCCCCAGTCCTATTCGCCGACTCCAGAAGAAATATGTAGCTCATGTGTCACGGTGAGCCAGGAACTGAGGATCAACTAGGATGAGAGTTTTTGGTCCCTATAAAGGGGAGAATATTGTCTCTAAAGAGAAGATGTAGAGATGGGTGTTGTAAGAATTGTGAGAGCTGAATGACCCTTGGCTTTAGTTACTGATTCTTTCCACCTCCTAGGGAGGCGTGCATTTCCCCATGTGCCATGATGCTAGCTCTGGTGTACATTGAGCGACTCCGGCACCGAAACCCGGACTACCTGCAGCATGTGTCATCCTCGGACTTGTTCTTGATCTCCATGGTGAGGTGCCCCTCTCCTTCATCTCTCTGGTGAGCCAGGAACCTGGCGCAAGCTCTATTGATGCCACTTCTGGTTCCTATGCAGATGGTTGCCAGTAAGTACCTCTATGATGAAGGGGAGGAAGAGGAGGTTTTCAATGATGAGTGGGGAGCTGCTGGAGGTGTGGCTGTGCCCACTCTCAACGCCTTGGAGAGGAGCTTCCTACGTGCCATGGCAAGTAGCTATTCTGTCTCTCACTTTTTTCCCCTGGTCCATCTGTTCCTTCCTTTCATTCTTTGTTCTCTCTCAGTTTTCAGCCGTTTTTTTCATTTCTCTTTTTGCCTGTCCTCTTTGTGCCTTTTTGTTAATTGTTTTACCTTCCTATCCTTTCAGGATTAACCTTTAGGAGGTTCCTGGAGTGGTGAGGCCAGGAGTAGAGTACTTCCTTCCCTCCTTTATTCCTCTAGGACCCCACAGGGCACACTGAGTCAGACCTGTCATGTTGGGCTCTGACTGTTTGCTTCCAAACTTATTCTGACCCTACACTCTAAGCTCTGTGGACATGGACCATTCTCTGGGTTATTTTCTGTCTTTGCCCTTAATATAGGGTATAATGTGAATGTAGGTATTTTGTGTATTATATCAGCTTATGTAAAAGCTCTTGAGACAGTACCGTAAATACAGAGTAAGTGTCAGCTATGTAGAGGTTGTAGTTTCTGCCATGGCTCATGTTCTCAGATGACTGTGGCTCACATCCAAGTCAGGTTTGATGCTCTTCCCTCTTGCCCACAGGACTGGAGTCTGTACACTGACCCGAGGGAGATCTTTGAGGTGCTGAGCTGGCTGGAAAGTTGGTATGTTCTATGAATCAAGAAGAAAGGCTTGAGGGATTGAGAAGCTAAGGCCTAAGCCATAGAATCTAGAAATGAGGGTCTGTGTGACTTGGGGTAGGAAGGAAACAAATAAGAGAGTTGCCCAAGGTGGTGATTCCTAAATCTGCCTGCCCTTTTTTAGGAGGCTGAGAGTAGATTATTGGAAATATGTACCTTTCCAGCACTGCAAAAATAAAAATAAAATACAGATTTTGGTCTTTTTCTTTGCTTCTGGAATCTGAGTACTTAAATTTGAGTTCTGGAGGGTCCTGAGGGGTAAGAAGGTGTCCCTAGTATAGCTGCAGCAGAGTTGAAGACTCTGTTTCTCTTCTTCTCTCCCACCAGTGTGGCTGAGCAGCAGGGTCGACGGCGGGGCTGGTATACCTACACAGATTTGTGTGTGCTGCTGGAGCAACCAACCTGGCAGCTGGCTCTGGGCTCCCTCTGCCAGAGGCTGGTTAAGGTGAGGAGGGGTTAGAAAGGAGAGGGATCTTGAATGGGCTGGTGTGTAGGTGTTATAAAGCAAAACACTGAAACCCTTAGGAAATGGGGCTTGGGAGTAGATGAGTGAGGGGAAGTTAGAGGAGCTTTGGAGAGCTTTAATTTGAAAAAATATTTTTATAAAAGATGGGTGTGTGTGTTAAAGTAAGCAACCTGGTGTTTTCTTGCCTTCTCTCCTGCAGTTCTCCTGTCTGTTAGCCATGGCATATGTGAGCAGTGTGGCCTTGGCTGTGGCATCAGTGGCTGTAATACACCAGTCCTTGGGGCTGTCTTGCAGTCCCCCACCTGGCCCTCCTGACCTTGGACTGACCTCCAAGGGCCTCTTGGAGCCTTGTTTACCAACTTCTGTGCCACAGTGCCTGCCATCTTCTGTTAACATCTCCACCTGCATGGAAGGCGACGTAGGGCTACGTTCACTCTGGGGCAGTCTTTTGGCCTCACTGACCCCCCCAACACTACCTCCCCCAGATCCCCCTGCCCCACCCACACTTCTCCATAACTGCCGCCTTTGCCAGAATGTCCAGAGAGATCCTCCAACCTGCCGTGCCTGCCACCACCCCAATCGCACGGTGTCCGCTGGGCCTCCCAGCCCCTGGTACCACACCCATGGCCTGGCTCCACCTTGGCCCTGGAGCCCAGTGGCTTCTCCGCTTCCCCATCCCCAGCAGTGTTCCCTTTTCAGTGTCATGGAGCTGGCTCGTCTGAAGTCTTTCATTTTCCCAGGCTAGGTAGAGCTCTGAGGAGTGCATTAAGAGGATTTGGGAGTCCCTGAGAACCTGGGAGAGGGAAGTTTGACTTAAATCCTCGCTACCTCTCTGGGTCTTTGGCTGATCCCCTGTCCTCCTGGGTAAAAGCTTAGGGGATTGAGGGGCAGAAAGGCTATAAAAGGTCATTCACTCTCCCAGACCTTAATGGCTGGCTGCTTGGCCCAGGGCAGTGATGGTGTCAGGGAAAACTTCAGCTTGGTGACCACGGGCATGTCACAAATGGCAGAGGAGACGCCCCCATTTTGGGTCCCTGGGGCTCTTCTAGGCTTTTGCTTTTGAGTTTCCTTGGGTAAAAAAGAAAAGGTCGGGAGATGGAGGAACTGGGGCGAGGGGAGAAAGGAAATGTTCACATGGGCTTGTGTGATGTCCCAGAGACAGAAGAGCCAGGGACTGATGGGACCAAGGTGAAATCTGCTTAGGGAAATATGGGTGAGTCAGGAAAGCCTTTCTACACCTATAGACTGCTGGGACCTTCAACTTTGACCTTCTGTCTCCAACCTCTTAGTACCCTGCTCCGTAGCTCCCTCTCTTCCAGTTTCTCTCCAGGTGTTCTCTTCACAGGCCTTTCCAGCTATTGCTTTGTATCTGGGTTTTTCATGCTTTTATAGAACTGAGATTTCAATAAACAGTTTCAGTTGCATGGCCTGGACTTTTTCTTCTGCGGCAGCCTTGAAGATCTTTCCTCCTGTGTTTGCCTTCCAAGCCTCCCTATTTTCTGATTCCATCATCTTGCAGCTGTTTTCCTTGAACCCCAATTTACTTAATGTATCATTTGAGAGTCATAGGTTCCCATTTCAAACTTCTCTTTGACCCTGCTTCCAGCACCCTAGGGCCCTAGCCCTGCTTTACTTGGGGTGCTGTGCGACACAAATGATGGCTGTCCCATGTCCAGGGTTGGCCTTGTCTGTGGCATGTGAGCACTACCCTTGTGAGACCAAGTATCTAGCAGTCCCCTCAGCTCCTTGAGGGCAACTCCAAGGATACCTTTCTGTGCTGGTGCTGACTGGCCTGTTCACTTGGCTGACATGGTGAAAGGCGTTGCTAAAAGAATGCTGAAGCTAGGTTGTCATTGGAAGAACAGATTGGGTGGTGGCCCAGCAGGTTAGGCTGCTGAAGATCATCCACAACATGGTGGCACTGCCCTCTGTGGGCCATTTTGGCAATATCTGTCATTTTTTGGTTGTCAAGAATTTAAGGGGGGATGTATGGGGCATTTAGTAGGTCTGGGCAAGATGCTAGACATTCTCAGATACTCAAGACATCTCTTGCTAGGAAGAATTCCCAAGACAAATTTTGGATGACTTAGATGGTTATTGTGCATGTTGAAGTCCTTACTGAGCCTGGAACTATCTTTTTATGTATAAACATGAATTTGTACATTTTGAAGAAGTCTTGATTTGTCAGGTATGAACTTCTATGAAAATTAAAACAGATTTGTCATGTTCATTGCTCTATCAAGAGTTTGTCTGCCATTTTGCGACATCAAGTTACCACTTGTTCAGGTACTGAAGGTAGCATCTGAGTTGCTCAGTTGCCATTATTAGCTGCCACAGTAGCTGTCACATCCTCAAAGATTCTACATATGGGTGTGGGACTTGGAATGCTCCGTTGTCTTCTGGTTTATCCATGTCCAAGCTTTTAGGCATTAAAATACATGTTGTTATAAATTTATTTCTTACAGAGAATATATAACACGGAGTTTGGGTCATTGTTGTGTGTGATTTGGGGCATATTATCCATGAGGTTTTTGTCCCCCCCACCCCCCTGCAGTACTAGGAATTGGACCCTGAGGCCTTTTAACCCTGAGCTACATCCCCAGTTTTTTTTTTTTTTTTTTTTTTGAGACAGGGTCTCTCTAACTTGCCCAGGCTGGCCTCTAACTTGTGATCCTCCTTCCTCAGCCTCTGAAGTTGTTGGAATTACAGCTGTGCTCCACTGCATCCAGCTCATGAGTTTCATTTTGAGATGATCCAGGGACCTGTCCTGATATGGTTGAAAAGTGTGGATCATTAGATGGGATGGTTGTAAATGGTTGTGGGAGGAAATAGTCTGCAAAACCTTTCCAGGCTATTTTGATAGTTGTCCATGTTCTCCTACCTTCCAGAGCCTGGTCTAGGAGCAGGGAATGAAGATTCTTGGGGGAGGGGTCCAGAACTCAGCTCCCCAGTTAATGGCTGATGGAATTTGCACAAGAACTGGGCAAAGGTGAAAGGGCCCCGTCCAGCCCCAAAACCCTCATCCCTTTGCTCCGCTTCATTGAAACCCCCACCCCCTCCCCATTCCTGGCAACTAACCTCACCCAAACTCCTACCTCTTATTCTGTACTTAACTCTGGCTCAGGGCAGCCAAGATACCACAAAGGCAGGGCAGCATGAGCCGATCACACCTTCATCCCATTCCACTCCAGTCTGTGGGCTCCCAGGATGCCCCAGTTCTCCTACCACGGCCACTGGCTGTTCCCCAGAATTCCTCTTCCCACACTTGGGCCTCTCCATGTGGGCCTCCCACCTGGGGCCTCAGCTGTCTTCTGGCTCTGCAGGTAGGAAGTAGAGGTACAGAAGTTGGTGCTAGCTGAAGGGGGTGCTTGGGGAGAATCATGTGGCATGAAAGCCCTCTAGAAATAGGAATTTCGAAGACTGTCCCTCCCCATTCCTCCACCTGCAGCATTTCCTGGTCCTGGCTTCTCTGCTCTGTGCCTCCCACCTGCTCCTGCTTCGTAGTCTTCCCCCAGGAGGACTCTCTTACCCCGCTGCTCAGCTCCTGGCCTCCAGTTTCTTTTCATGTGGTGTGTCTACAGTCCTACAAACTGGGATGGGCAGCAGGTGAGGGAACCCCTTGGAGAGAGGGTGATGGCTCCAGGGGGAAGAGAGGCATAGGGGGGAGTACTATTGGCTGCCACATGTTTCCAGAGCTGCTAGGGCTGCTGTTCCTACAGGCTGCCTCTTGTCCAGGCTCCATCCTTAGAGTTCCTTATCCCTGCTCTGGTGCTGACCAGCCAAAAGCTACCTCTGCCCATCCAGACACCTGGAAATAGTGAGTACAGAGCAAGGGTGATGGTACAGGGGACTTGAGAGCTCAACTGAGCATACATGGAGAGTTGGGCTCAGGATTGAGGTTGGGCAGTAGTGGGACTTCTGGGCACTTAGGGTCTTGGAGTTGTGCCAGGCACCAGTGAGGACTGGAGAGCCATGGGTTTCCATCCCATTTACTTTTCTCCTTTTCATGCCCTAAACTATTCCCAGGCTCCGTTGTGTTGCACCTGTGTAGGAGGCCTGGCTGCCACAGCCTGGAGCTCTGGAACACTTCTCTTCGAGAGGTGAGTGCCTAGGGATGGGAAGCTGGAGGGTTAAGGTGGCCCAGGCCTGGGAGGTTCTCATTTCCATTATGCAGATACTCTGAGATACTCTGGGGGAAGAAGTTGGGGCAGGGTCCTGTCCCTGAAGTTAGCAAATCCAGGCTGAGGTTAACTTTACTGAGCAGAAAGTTTTTTCTTCATCTTCTCTTTTCTACCAGGTTTCAGGGGCAGTGGTGGTATCTGGGCTGCTGCAAGGCATGCTGGGGCTGCTAGGGGCCCCTGGACGCCTGTTCCTACACTGTGGGCCCCTGGTGCTGGCCCCCAGCCTGGTTGTGGCAGGGCTCTCTGCCCACAGGGAGGTGGCCCAATTCTGCTCTGCTCACTGGGGCCTGGCCTTGCTGTACGTGAGTCCTGAGGCACAGGATAGTGCCTAGTGGGGTGTGCGGAACTGGGGGAGGACAGAGCTGTTGGCCCTATCAGAATCAGCAACAGTCTGGGAAGGCACACCACCTTTTAGACTTCAAATCCAAGGTTTTTTCTTGATTCATCCAGTCTCCTTGAGAGTCTTACTGTCTCTTCATGTCCCCCATGTACCTCTCTACCCCTTTCATAGAATTTTCTTTGCTAGGACCCTCTTTATTTTTGTGGTGCTAGGACCCTTTTTATGATATTCTTCTCATTCCCACCTTCATTGCCATCCCTCAGGATTCTGCTGCCTCTTGTCCCTAAAGCTGCTTCTCTCTTCTAGGCTTATCCTGCTCATGGTGGTCTGTTCTCAGCACCTGGGCTCCTTCCAGGTACCCCCATGTCCCTGGAGGCCAACTTCAACCTCTTCAACTCATATTCATGTCCCTGCCTTTCGGTTCCTCTCGGTATGTGGGGGCCTTGGTAGTTGAGGCTAGAAGGGCTGGTACAGAATGCTCCCTGGCCCCCGAGTTTTGGGCTTCTGTCTACCCAATCAAAGCTGGTTCACAAGGTTCTGGGGGAGGAGCTCTTTCCTGTCTCAGTCTTGCCCCTCAGGTGCTGATCCCTGTGGCCTGTGTGTGGGTCGTTTCTGCCCTCCTGGGTCTCAGCATCATCCCCCTGCAGCTGTCTGCCTCCACCAAGGCACCATGGTTTTGGCTGCCTCACCCAGGTATGTTCTTTCCTAGGCCCTTGTCCTCTTACTCAAATCAAGGTATCTATTTCTTTGAACTCAGATTTGGTGGATTTCACTTCTTGTGTTTCTTAAAACACACAGGAAAGAGAAATTGCCAGCCTGAGGGGCAATTCAGCCCCTCCCTGCAGCATTTTATTGGGGTTGGTGTTGAGACAGACATATATAGCTCCACCGCTCACTCCTTACCCAACTTATACATTTACATTACTGAGCTCCAAGGGCTTTTCAGCTGGTGATCTATGTAGAAAGATTATTTTTGAGGCATAGTATGCAAAATTTATCATTCATCTATTTACCTATTGCACTGTTAGGGATCAAACCTGGCCCATCAATTAATAAGGCTCTTTTGAGTGCTGATTGTGTGCTAGGCATGTGGCAGGGGACATAGTGATGAATATGACAGACATAGTATCTGCCTTCATGAGACTGGTAGTCAATTGGGGAATATAGATACTAATTAAATAGGGACCTAAGTAAATGTGGAATTGTAATTGTGGTAAGTATACTCAAGAGGAATTACACTAGCCAGGCATGGTGGCAAATGCCTATAATCCTAGTGACCCAGGAGGCTGCAGTAGGAGGATCACAAGTTAGAGGCCAGCCTGAGCTGCTCAGGGAGGCCCTGTCTCAAAATAAAAAATTAAAAAGAGGGGCTAGTGACTGGGGTTGTGGCTCAATGGTGGAGTGCTTGCCACATATGTGTCAGGCTCTGGGTTTGATCCTTAGTACCACATAAAATAAATAAAGTAAAGGTATTGTGTCCATCTACAACTAAAAAAAAGAAATATTTTTTAAAAGGGGGTGAGGGGATATGTAGCTCAGTAGTAGAGATTCCATCTCTACTATTGGATTCCATCCCAGTATTGAGCGGGAAAAAAGGAGCTACATTGCATGGTGAGAGCTAATAATGGGAGTTTGACATCATCAGGGAAGTCTGGAAAGGTATTCTTCCAGTGGTCATTGAGCAGAGATCTGAGAAATGAGTAGGAGCTAACTGTCAGGAGGCAGGAGAGAATATTGTGGATGAAGAGAATAGCATGTACAAAGACACTGTGGTGGCAAGGAGCACTGCAAGTCCAGGGCCTAAAGCAAAGGTAGTGTGTCTAGGGTGAGGAAACTGAGGTGAAGTTTGGCAGATGAGGCTAGAGAGAGAGTGTTAAGGGTCAAACCAAAGAAAGTCTTGTAGACCACAGTAAAGAGATGGGTCTTTCTCCTTAGAGTTCAGGTGTTTTGTCCCAAGATATCTTCAAAGACAATGGCTTCTAGCATTCTTATGGCACAGGCTGTTGTAGGTAGAGGGGTGTTCCAGAATTGAGTCTGGCCTTAAGGTGGCTCCTTTCCCTCCTCAGGAGAATGGGAATGGCCCTTGCTGACACCCAGGGCTCTGACTGCAGGCATCTCTATGGCCCTGGCAGCCTCCACCAGTTCCCTGGGCTGCTATGCTCTGTGTGGTCAGCTGCTGCACTTGCCTCCTCCACCTCCACATGCTTGCAATCGAGGGCTGAGCCTGGAGGGGCTGGGCAGTGTGCTGGCTGGGCTGCTGGGGAGCCCCATGGGCACAGCATCCAGCTTCCCTAATGTGGGCACAGTGAGTCTTTTCCAGGTATGGGAACCTGGGACAGGGGTGGGGAACTGGAGGTACAGTAGAAAGTAGAGAACACATTGACTGTTTGCCAGCTGTGCCCAGCACTTAAGCAGTTCACATTAATGACTTCACTTAGGGCTGTACCTAGAAGTAGTAAGAGGCTAGCAATGAGGCCAAGACAACAAATTAGCACATCAGAGACAGCTGGCACTCTACCAAGGCTGGGGTTCCAGTGAAGAACAAGTCAGATAAAGTCATACTCTCTTGGGGACTTCCTCAGGAGAAGAAAATAAAGTACATAAGGTAATTTCAGAGAGTGATAAGTGCTATTAAGAAAACAAAGTTGTGGAATAGTGGCTGAGCAGAGAAGGCATCTTTAGACAGAGAGTGGTTACAATGCTACTTGGATGGTAACATTAAAGTTGGGATCTAAATGATGAGAAGGAGTCAGCCAGGCAAGGATCTGGGACAGTCCAAGGAAGTGGCTATTTCTAGTATCTCTTCCTGCAGGCTGGATCTCAGAGAGTGACCCACATAGTGGGGCTGCTCTGCATGGGGCTTGGGCTCTCCCCTAGGCTGGCTCAGTTCCTCACTACAATCCCGCTGCCTGTGCTTGGTGAGTGGATGTATTGACAGGCATCCTTTCTCTCTAAATAGCCTTCCTGGATGGGTGGATATGAACATGTGTCAGCTGCCCTCATTGTTTTGACCCAACATCTTGGTTTCTTGAATGGACTTTTGGGACTCCTGAAAAATCTGAAAAAGGCCTTTTGGTAGTCCCCCCATTATAATCTGCCTGCCCATGATACACTGTGTCCTCTCCCTCTCTCAACCCTCTTGATTTTTTTTCTATATGAGACAGGTGGAGTACTAGGGGTGACCCAGGCTGTGGTTCTGTCTGCTGGATTCTCCAGTTTCCACCTAGCTGACATTGACTCTGGACGGAATGTCTTCATTGTGGGCTTTTCCATCTTTATGGCCCTGCTGCTGCCAAGATGGCTTCGGGAAGCCCTAGTCCCACTTAACACAGGTAGGTGGAGAGGGAAAGAGGAGTTGTTCAGTAGTGGAAAAGTACTGTTTGGACTCCTGGCCCCACAATCTTCTCTGGGCTTCGGAATAAATAATTTATCCATTTGTTGGACACCATGCTAGCAACTTGGGATACAAAGGAATTCTAGATGTTATAGTCTAGTAAAAGACATGAGGTGTGCAGGAAAATAACAAGAAAGATTTAGATAAAGAGCTGTGGCTCAGTGGTGATCCAGTAATATTAAGCTGGTCTTGAAGGATGGTAAACATATTTGGTAAAAAGATCATTTTTGATGATAAACAAAGATGTAGGAGAGCAGCCAATAGCTTAGCTTATCTAGAGCAATGGTTTTCAACTGGGGGTGATTTTTCCCCTATGGGGAACATTTAGCAATGTTGGGGAAAACACTTTTGACTACTGCAAATGAGGGAAGGGAGTATTGTTACTAGCAATTAGTACAGGGAGAGATGTTGCTATATTTCCTGGGCAACTTGTGAGACCCTGTCTCACAAAATGAAAAAAGAGGGTCCTGGGAATGTAGTTCAGTGGTAGAGCACCTGAGTTCAATCCCCAGTACTCGCCCCCCCCCCCAAAAAAAAGAATCCTTCAATGCATAGGACAGTCCCTCATCTGGCTCAAAATGCCAATAGTACAGAGGTTGGGAGACTTAAGATAAAATATAGCAGGTATAAGGAGTAGGAGATAAGGTTGGGGATTTTAATACCAAAATCCCAGAGAAATGAAGCCTGGAATAATCAAAGCATATCTAAGCATGTGAAGGTTGTATGGATGCTCAGGAGATAGGGTGTTGAGCAAGGAACCTTGAGAAAGGGCCTCAGTGAGGAAAACGGAGAGTAGAGGGATAAAAGATAAGGGAGGTATAATGACAATTTAGAAAGGTCTGTCTTTAGTCCAAGACTTAGGTTTAAGTCTGAAAGGATAAGACTCCTTGGCTCTGAATAAGTATTAGAGTTCCCTTCCTGACTGGTCCTAACCCTTTGTAGGCTGGAGCTCCCTGGATGTGTTACTGCGCTCTCTGCTGGCAGAGCCCATCTTTCTGGCTGGACTCATGGGCTTTCTTCTAGAGAACACTATTTCTGGTAAGTTGACATCAGGCCCTAGCTGCCTGGGGCATGGCCAGGAAGTTATCACTCCCTGGTTTGAGCACAACCTGACAAACTTTTTTTTTTTTTTTTTTGGCAGGTACAAGGCTTGAGCGGGGCCTCAGTCAAGGGTTGCTATCTTCTTTTGTTGCCCAAGAGGCTCAAATGTCTCAGAAGTCCAGGGAGAAGGCTGCTCAAGAGTATGGGCTTCCTTTCCCCATTCAAGACATGTGTCCCTGCATTCCCCAGCCCCTTCATTTCCTCTGTCCAATGCCTGAAGACCTTGGGGATGAGGAAGGAGGGCCATCTGAGCCAGGAGAGACCGCAGACTTGTTGCCTGGCTGTAGGGAGTCATGCCCTGCATCTAGCAGAGAAGGACTTAGGTCAAAGTAATTATTGAGACTCTTTCTGCTTTCATTGAGGATCAGCTCCCAGGCTCAGAGGGACTGTGTATGTGTCATGGGCCCACTTAGAGGTCTCATTTCCCAGTAGGATGGGTTGCCTTTTCTTCTCTTAATTAGGCCTATTATAGAGCAGGGGCCATGGTTTAGTGGATCATGATGAATGAATGAGATTTTTCCTATAAACTATTAATGTCATCTGAACCCTAGCATTCACTTAACAAATATTAATGCTTCTCATGTGCTAGGTTCTGAAACTAAAATATGAATATGATGGGATCCTTGTCCTCTCCAGGTATTTAAGGTTTAAAAAGATATATGTAATTTCTTATTAAAAATGCAAAGCAGAAGACAATCTGTAATAAAAATAAAAATAACACCATGGGAGCAGAGGAAGAAGTAGTTCATTCTGGGAATAAGGCTTTATGAAAGCAGCAGTGCTGAGGATGACCTTGAGAAGCAAGGATTCCGGTTTTGGAAAATAGATGAGAAATTTTCAGGCTCAGGAATCCAGCGTGAACAAAAGCATGAGTTGTACAAAGTACTGATGAGGGGTTTCAAGTCTTCAGTGGTGACAGGTTGTGAGTATAGGGGTGCATAAAGGGTGAGATGATGCAGAGGAGGTAAAGGATGAAATCAGACTACAGAATTTATGCCCAGGAGCCTCCTCTCTTCGACTACTCTATTAGCGGCCAAGTCTCCAGAGATGATATGGTGAAATTCAATTCTTTCATTTTATTAAAAAAGGAAAAGTCTGGACAGTATGGGTGGGAACAGAAGTAATCTGGGTTTGACAAATTCAAACCCACATCCTACTCGCCTACATTTCTTCTGGTATTCTTTCTCCGCTGCTGATCTGACTCCTAGAAGGACCACTACCCCTCAACCTCCCTAGTAAGGGCTGCGGTGGCCTTCCGGTCCTTCCGCGCTCCTACAAGTTGCTCAGTGAACCCGAAGCCCCGCCCCCGCCAGGCCTGGACCCCGCCTCCGCGCCCAGGACCCGCCTCCGTGGGGGGGTATCGGTCTCTACCCTACGCCTTTCAGTTTCCGCGGGCGGACGGGCCTGCAGTGAGGAAGGTGTGAGTTCTAGAGGAACTGACGGTAGGTGGTATCGAGCTCAAGTTAGGCCAGGGTCTGGACCGGGTCGGGTCGGGCGCCGTGGAGCTGCGCGGATTCTGCGGGTTGGGCCCGGCACGGACGCTTTTTCCCAGAATGGACAGCGCGCAGCCGGGGATTTGGGCAGGCCTCCAAGAGTAGGCGGGGCTGCGCGTGCGCAGCGCGCTCCGACCGCTTCGGCGTTTTGGGGGCGTGAGTGAGGCTTTTCCTAGGCCTGCTATTTGGTGTAGCCGGGCTACGAACCGGAGGTGTCCACTGTGTTACCCGCTGAGGGATTCTGACTATGCCTTGGTGCAGCTGGTGCTATAGAAATGGAAAGGCGGACCGCGGAGTCTCTTCTAGGGGAGGCAGATGGAAACTGGACGCCAGGCGGGGTTCCTGGGGTGGGCTGTGGTTTGGGACTCAAGGTTCGCCCTCTCCCAGGGGACGAGGAGTGGCCCCGGCTTGAATCTCTCTAGGGCTTACTGCCCCCTGCAGGGTAGTGGAGGAACTGCCCTGAGGGGTCTGCTGGCCGAGGGGTGGAACCCTCGCACCCCCCTTCTTCAGACAAGAGTACTAAACGGATGAATATAGTTAACATGAATGTTAAAGGCGGCCTTGAAGAAAACAGAGGAATGAAATTTAGAGGCTTCAGTCTCGAATGGGCCTGGCTAGTGAGAGAAGCCAACGTGGGTCTGTTGCAGAAATATTCCGACTTTTTTACAGGGCCTGTGACCCTAGCCACATTTTAAACTACACCCTTTCATCAAACAAAAATCATCATTTTGAGGGTTCTGAGGTTCTTGGCTTTCAGAAGGACGGACTAGAATGATTAGCCGCATTTTGGTGACTCTTTTTAAAAAAAAGTGAACACTGGGGAATTTCTATAAGGGAAATTGAAGGGTTTGGCAACTTAATTTGCATTTGTGATCTTTGGCGGTAGGTGGTATGGAGCTCATTGGAACTCTGTCCAATGAGGACTAGCTTAATCATTCCAAGGTCATTTTTGCCCTGTAGGAACAGCAGTGAGAGATGTGACTGGACACATCATCTCCCAACAACACCTTGGCCGCTGCAGATAAGTCACCATATAGTAAGTCATGCAGTCATGGGTCATTAAGATTGATACATTTTGAGATACAGTATTAGGTGATTTCATCGTGGTGCAAACACCATAGAGTGTATGAAAATGCAAACTAAAGTGCCTGCAATGTTACTAGCAGTATACTGTTATGGAACTACTGTCATATACATATGGTCTGTAAATGACTGAAATGTTATTATGTGGCATGACTCTTTAGTTACAGTGCAAATTAAATAATGTCACAAGGTCACTCTTTGAAAACTAGGTTATGGTTGGAAGAATGATGATTTAGACTAAGTTGGAAATGACTGTGTTAATGAAATGTAACAGGAATTTTATTATTTTCTTTATATTCTAAGTTTTCACCTCCTGGTACTTCTCTTCATTTTGTATTTATAGACTGGAATAATGGAGGAAACTATATTATTCCCCACACACACAGGAAAAATAAGCTCTGTTAAGCAGTCATTTTTGCTGAATATCTACTAGGTTAAGGCTACATAGAAAAGTTGATTTCCGGGGCTGGGGATGTGGCTCAAGCGGTAGAGCATCGCCTGGCATGCGTGCGGCCCAGGTTCGATCCTCAGCACCACATACAAAGAAAGATGTTGTGTCTGCCGAAAAACTAAAAAAATAAAAAATATTAAAAAAAAAAAAAAAGAAAAGTTGATTTCCAAACTTTTCCAGGAGTTCCAAGCTGTGCAAAGAGTATGATGTCATTGGTGGCTGTGCCTTGGAGTGGGGATATGAGTTAAGTGGAAGTTAATTATCTCTTCTTCTGTGGTGTGCTGTGGTTTATATTCATGACCTCCTGGTCATTTGTAAAAGTGGATTTGGGTCTTTTCTGTTGCTCCTGGTCACTGAGCTTTTTAGCTCCTTTCTATGTTTGTGCTGTTAATCTCTAAGAATTCGACCACAGCTAGGCACAGTGGCATATGCTTGTTGTCCCATCGACTCATGAGGCTGAGGCAGGAGGATCGAAAGTTCAAGGCCAGCTTCAGCAACTTAATAAGACATATCTCAAAATAAAAGTGCACGAGGATGATGGATCACACTATGCATTATCGTGCATACAGAACTGAGCGTGAATGTTCCTTGGTTTAATCAAAAATTTGAATTTGACTATAGAGATGGACTGCTTCTGTATGCACATATATGCATAACATTTTCATATAATTCTAGAAGGTTTGGGTGTATAAACTCTACATTAGGAAGCTCTGTTTTAGAGATTAAAAAAAAATTCCTGAGAGCTTCTAAAGTTTTGTTTTTAGATGATGATGAAATAATTTGTATATCCTGCCCCTGACAAGACTTGATGATGTTTTACAATACAAGAACTATCTTTCTCTTCTAAAAGTTCTGGGAAATAATAGTATTGACATTTATTAGGATTTCTATTGTGGTAAAGGTGCAACAAGAATGGTTTGGGTTTCACATTAAACTATATTATGAGAGAGTGGAAACACACCAATTGGCTGAGGCTTAAATACTATGGAAGAAAGTACTATTCTCTACCCTCTAGGAACTTTATGTGGAAAAAGATTCTAACTAGATTTTAAAATCAGATACAACACTTTTTTTTTATACATTTATTCTGTTTATTTATTTTTATGTGGTGCTGAGGATTGAACCCAGTGCCTCGCACATGCTAGGCAAGCACTCTGCCATTGAGCCACAACCACAGCCCCTCTAACTAGATTTTAAGTGGTAGTAGGTTGGTGCTCAGCTAGTTCAATAATAAGGAGAAGAATGTAAATCCATGTTTCCTATTTTGTCAGTATTTTCACAGGATTGTAGTTGATGCAGAGTTGTCTGAGCACCCTCCTAGGCCTACATTACTTTGGAGATACTTTGCTAAATTACGCCTTTTCTGCAGATGGAGGAATTGGAGCAAGGCCTGTTGATGCAGCCATGGGCTTGGCTACAGCTTGCTGAGAACTCCCTCCTGGCCAAGGCTTATATCACCAAGCAGGGCTATACCTTGCTTGTTTCGGATCTTCAACAGGTGTGGCATGAACAGGTGGATACTAGTGTGGTCAGCCAGCGAGCCAAGGTAAGTGTAAAGAGAAGTACCACTGTGAGGATATGTTCTTTCCTAGTGAAGGTCAGGGGATGTTAATGTCAACCAGCTTGACCACTTGTATGTTGGCAAGGAAGATTGAAATGAGTTGATACAATTCCAGTTTCAGGTTGAGCATCCCTCATCTAAAAATCCAAAATTCAAAATAATCTAAAATATGAAATTTCTGAGCATAGGGCACTTACAAAGTTTCACATTTCAGAGCATTTTAGATTTTGAAATTTGGGTTGCTCAACCGGTAAACTCTTACACATACATTCCAAAATCCAAAACTCTGAAATATGAAACACTTCTTGTTCCAAGGAATGTTCAACCAGTTATGTCCTACACTTCTGTCTGCAGCTGTGGAATCTTTCTGGGATGAGGGGAGAAGGGAGGACGGGGAGAGAGAAGGAAGGGATAGTATATGTGTTTCTGTAGCATGATAATGCATAATGTGACCTATGTTGTCTAATCCATACAGGTCTTCTGTAAATTGATCTTGCCTAAGACAGAACTTTTTTTTTTTTTTCATTTTAGCGTTTTTAATGCAAATTGTAAATATGGTTATTTTATTCCTGCATCTTCTCAATTGTTTCTTCTTTATATTTGCCCTTTTCCTTTCCTACTTGGCAAGACTTGGCCTTCCGTTCCAGGATCTTTTTGCCGTCTTTGTCCAGTTTTAGCCTGGTGATAACCACCTTGCTGGGGTGAATGCCCACATGGACAGTTGTGCCATTAGCCTTTTCCCGCTGAACCCGTTCAATATAGATGACATATTTCTTCTAGTAAACCTGGACGACTTTGCCAATCTGCTGACCTTTATAATGTCCTCGCACTACCTGAACTTCATCATCCTTTCGGATTGGCATAGATCGAACATTGTACTTTTGTCTCAGCTCTTTGGAAAGAGGGGAAGACATAATATTCCTGCGAATGTGTGATGGTGCATTGAAATGCCTTTTGCGGTTCTTGCTTCGGTCAGAAGTCACAAAAGGATTGAATTTCAGGATGGCCGCAAAAGGGAAGATAGAACTTTGAAGTAGGCCAGTTGATTTTTGTGACTCTTGTTACCTTTGTTTTTGTTTTCTTCTTTCCTATTGTGATGTTTTTCTCTTTCTTTCCCTTCCTCTCATGCCCATTGTCTTCACATTAATCAGGGCTTTCCTTTGCTACTGCTCAAGAGGGAGTTAATTTCCTTTTAGCACCCTCAGTGTGTAAAACTACTGTCTTTTCAGGAGCTGAACAAGCGACTGACTGCTCCCCCTGCAGCTTTTCTCTGTCACTTGGATAATCTGCTTCGCCCATTGTTGAAGAATATTGCTCACCCTAGTGAAGCGACCTTCTCTTGTGATCTTGTGGCAGAGGCACTGATTCTACGGGTGCGGAGTGAGCTTTCTGGTCTCCCCTTCTATTGGAACTTCCACTGCATTCTAGCTAGTCCTTCCCTGGTAAGTTCAAGTCAGATTTGGGGTGGACGTCGGGATGCCAGCTGCTTGAGATGCAGCTTTAGGAGTCTTTATATTTTTGTAAACCCTGTTTGAAATTCTTCTCCAATCAGAAAACTTTCCTTGACCAGACAGTGGCAAATAAGAAAGATTTTTGACTGGTATTAGCAGGGGTCAGACCTACATACTTTATTCAGGGACTTTATTCATTAGTTTATTTATTGAACCACCTATGTACTGCTAATTACTGAGTATCCCAAAACGTGTGTGTGTGTGTGTGTGTGTGTATACATATGTATATGGCTTCCTCCTGGAGTTTATACTAATGAGGAGACAGAAAGGAAATTATGATAAAGTGTGGTAAGTTCTGTTACTGAGACAGGCCCCAAATGGCTTGAGGATCAGAGAAAACCTCTTTGAATAGTGAATTTCTGAGTTGTTTTGATGATGATTTGGGATAAAACAAAGAGAAAAATCATTCTCAGCAAACAGGTATGGAGATGTGTAAGTGTGGACTGAGTTTAGGAACTTTATAACCGTAGTATGATAGGAAGGCATGAGAAATGGGGTGAGTTTAAAATAGGGGTTTTACATGGTCCCACTTGTGTTTTATCAGGACTGCTCATAACGGTGGACTAAGTGCTGATGTTAGTTATTTTTCTGAGCATTGTCTGATCTTTTAATCCTAATGACTGTCCTGCAAAATATGTATTACTGACCTCATTTTCCAGAGCAGGAAACTGAAATTGAAGGTAACTTGTCCAAAGTCATCCAGGTTATAAATGAGTGAGTTAGAAATTGAACTCCATATCAGTCAAGTCTGAAGGCCCACTTTAGGGACTAGGAGAGTCATTATCTTCTTCTCACTTGTAATTTTCGTGCTCTAAGAGCTTTTATTAGAAATTAAGCATTGAGCATTGAGAACTAGTTTTCATGAATAACAAACAGGGCTTATTTTAGTAGCACTAGAGGTCAGGGTGTTCTCTGTGGGAGGACTAGGGGACAAGTTTCTCAACAGAGGGATCTGCAGAAAGTAAGCGTCATTTCCCAGCCTATGTGTTTAGTCTCCCACAGGTGGAATGATGCTCTAGCATCCCTATATGACTGTGAATGGAACAAAAGACATTTTTATAAACTGTTCACTGATGTTTATTCATGAACTGGAACCCAGTAAAACTTGACTTGAGTGCTAAGAGAACTACTTCTCACTCATTTCTGTATTTCTAAGGCCAATATATTGCCTAGCATGTAGTCAGTCAAATTTGTGGATTTTAATTGAACTTCTTGTGAAAGTTTCCATCCTGTTTGAGATATAGAATTTACCTGTATCATTTAAATCCCTCATGACTTTTTCTAAGTGACACTAGGTGGCACTGTTCTCTCAAGAATGAACCCAAATATTTCCTCAGCCTTTGGGAATCTTAAGTGATATCTGATTTCACTTTGCTTTACATGGTTCTATACACAGGATAGTGTGACTTTGGAGGCAGCTCTTCTTGGAGGCTGATGGACTCCAACAGTTTCTTCTTTCCAAAGAATATAGTGGGCTTGGGATATAACTCAATGGTAAAGCATTTGCCTAGCATGTGCCAGGCCCTGGGTCTGATCCCCTGCACCACAAAAATAAATAAATAATTTTTAAAAGGATACAATAAAAGAGCACTTGTTTAATATTATAAGTAAAGAAATATGTGGAGAAAAACTAGCACACTATTCTAATTGAGGAACTATAGTAAGAGAAGAAGCCAAAAAAAAAAAAAAATGTGTTAGGTGGGTGAGCCTTGATTGGCTATGGGCAGAAATTAGCTTTGAACAATTGATTAACAACTGTACTTTAAGTGAAAATAAAATACTCATCATTAAAAAAAGAGGAATGTCACTCCAGGGAAACCCCGGAGCCTGGGGAACTGTAGGGAAGAGTCATAGCCGCAGGCGCTGGCAGGGGTGTAGGCAGATGCTATTTCAGGCTTCTGTGTGTGTGTCTGTGAGGTCATGCGGTTATAATTTTTGTTTGTTACTCATTCTTGTGATAGTTTTCACTTTTTTTTGAATGGGTAATTCATCCAAAGTCAAACATTTCAAACAGCATTTAAAGGTTTACAGTGAGAAAACAGTCTCCTTTCTGCCCCTCTTCAGTCCCTCATTTTCCTTCCTTTTTTTGTTGGGAGGTTACTAGGGATTGAACTCAGGGGCATTCAACTACTGAGCCACATCCCCAGCCCTATTTTGTATTTTATTTATTTATTCTAATTTGTTATTCATGACAGCAGAGTGCATTTTAATTTATAGTACGCATATAGAGTGCAATTTTTCATGTCGTGTTATCTATAAAGTAGAGTCACATCATTCATGTCTTCATACGTGTACTTAGGGTAATGGTGTTCATCTCATTCCACCATCTTTCCTACCTCCATGTCCCCTTCCTTCCCCTCCCTCCCCTTTGCCCTATCTAAAGTTCCTCCATTCCTCCCATGCTCGCCCCCATCCCCATTAAGGATCAGCATCCACATATCAGAGAAAACATTTGGCCTTTGTTTTTTGGGATTAGCTTACTTCACTTAGTATAATATTCTCCAGCTCCATCCATTTACCTGCAAATGCCATGATTTTATTTTATTTAGAGACAGGGTCTCACTGAGTTGCTTAGCATCTGGGTTCTCCTGCCTCAGCATCCTCAGCCGCTGGGATTACAGGCGTGATTGCACCACCGCACCCAGCTTCATTTACCTTCTTCTTCTTTTTTTTTTTTTTTAAAGAGAGAGTGTGTGTGAGAGAGAGAGAGAGAGAGAGAGAGAGAGAGAGAGAGAGAGAGAATTTTTAATATTTATTTTTTAGTTCTCGGCGGACACAACATCTTTGTTGGTATGTGGTGCTGAGGATCGAACCCGGGCCGCATGCATGCCAGGCAAGCGCGCTACCGCTTGAGCCACATCCCCAGACCCCTCATTTACCTTCTTTAAAGCAACTGCTGATATTCCTTTATCAGCTTCTTGTAAATTCTTTAAAAAAGCTCTATGTAGTGTGTGTTTTATGTACATACACAGTCAAATACATATTTACAAATACATGTATAGTTCTACAAATGGCATCATGCTGTACACTGCTCAATATGTTGACTTTTTCACTTAATTATATAGAGATCATTCATGTCAATATGTTTAGAAAACCAGTATAATATTTTTAAATGGCAACTTAGTATTTTATAGTTTTATCAATATGTATTTAATTGATCTACTATTAGTAGACATTTTTTATTTCTAGTGTTTTGTTATATACTGTGATTATCTTTACATTTATTTATTCATTTATTTTTTGTGGTGGTGGGGATTGAATCCAGGGCCTTTTGCATGCAAGGCAAGCACTTGTATCACTAACCCTATATTTACTTTTTCTGTGTGTTAAATGTATAAGTAAATTTCTGAATGTGGAACAGCCAGGGCAAGGAGTATTTTCATCTTTAATTTTGCTAAACCAATGCCAGAGTATTCTCCAGAGACCTTCAGTCCTACCAGCCATAGAAAGAGTAGGAGAATACCTAATTACCTACAGCCTCTACCATATAATGTATGCATAATAACAACTCAATGGTTCTTAAGTTGCTGCAGGATATTGTGGAACATATGAGGTTTGGGGTCTCTGCATTATAACTTTGAGCTGGTCTCCACTTGTGATGAACTTCTCATCTCTTTTCCTCCTTCCTACTGTCTGCTCTTTGTATTATCTAATATAATTCTTAATATTCTATATTTTTCCTTTCGAATTTGTCACCCCTTTGACCATTTTATGATCCCAGGAGTCATTTCTCAAGGTTTTTAGTGGTAGAAAGCATAGGCTTTGGAACCAGCTGATTTGATTTTGTAATTAACCCCAGCACTTTCATATTTCACCATTTATGTTTTTTTTCTTTAGCTATAAAATGGAGATACCAATTACAATCTTTTTACAGACTTGTGAGGATTAAATGAAAATATGTGTAACATTGCTCGACTTTAGTATTATATTGTATCTGTGAAAGCAAACAGTTAACTCCATAATTTTTCTTTTTGAAAAAGACAAGGACCATGAAAGTAGTTGAAGTTAAGACATTTTCATATTAAAGTTATGTGAGAGTCAGGACTGGAATCTAGGTCTCCTGCTCTCTAGTCTGTTACCCATTTCACTGTGTCACCTGATATGATTCATCTGGAGTTGAAAACTGCTATTCTGTCTCCTGCCTTGTGAGCATTTCTGTGGGAAATCAGAGGACGTTGGGGGAAATTCTAAATGGTTGAAGATTGGCAACTTCTGCTCTGTATCTACCACACTTCCTAACCTCTCTAACTGTTGGGCGTTCTTGGAGAGCAGAGGTCCTAGAGCACATGTTAGGTTCCTGGTAAGTATTGGTTGAATTGATTTGTGACCTGCATCTCTTCATCCTTTGCTGTCTGTAAGTGAAGGGGAGTATCCTGACCTCCTAAAGCACATCAGGATTTTTCCTTGTAATGTCTGTGCATTTGCTTTGATCTGTTTACACATTTGTGCCATTCTTTCTTTTTTTTTTCTTTTTACTTTTTAGTTTTAGGTGGACACAATACCTTTATTTTACATTTATGTGGTGCTGAGGATCGAACCCAGTGCCTCATGCATGCCAGGCGAGCACTCAACCACTGAGCCACAACTCCAGCCTCTGCACCATTCTTTCTTATGACCATTGATACATATTTTCAAGATTTCTATCCAGAACAAAACAAAGCTATCTGGTTTAAGGGAAATCATTTTAGTGTTCATTTAACTTTGAAAGTAATTATACCTCAGTAATTCAGAAGGTATAATACAATCCTATGAAATTATTACTATTTATTTATTTCCTGAGGGTTGAACCTTGGTTCTTGCACATGCTAGGAAAGCACTCTACCACTGAGTTACATCCCCAACCCTTTTTAAATTTTTTATTTTGAGACAGGATGTCACTAAGTTACCTAGGCTGGCCTCAAACTCACAATCCTCCTGTCTCAGCCTCCTGAGTTGCTAGGATTATAGGTGTATACCCTATGAAATTATTTGAGCAGATGAAAAGATGAAATATGTACTGATAAAACTGTTGCTGTTGCTGCTATATAGACATTAGGGTCTGATAGATCTTTTGAGTAGCCTGGTATATTATTATCATATTTAATTAGACATAACATTGATTAAAACTTACCATATTTCATGATATATTCTGTACCACTCAGAGAGATTGCTATTAAGGTGTCCCTTTACTCCCTGAGAGAGGCTAATTATTAACTTTAGGAGTACCTGTTATTTGAGTGGTGCCACCAAATGCATGGTGTGGTTGCTTGAGCAGTGATAATTATTTTCAACCCAACTCACCAAACCTAGCCTGGCATTTAACAAATATTCAACTTTTTATCCCTCCTGATCTACTTTAACCAGGACCAAACTTAACAAAACTATTTCTAGGAAAGAGAATTGGGTCTAGAGCATAAAAATCTCCCCCAAACTGTACTTCCGCCACATTCTGAGCAGTACTTCTTGGAGACCTAAGTGTCCTGAAGACCTGAGTTACGAGGCAGTGTCAGGTTGGGGTGTGCTGTGTGATAGAAAGAAATAACGAACATCTAGAGTTTGACTTGGCTTCTGACCTTCCATCCTATGCCAGCACCACTCTCTCTTTGCCCACTTCCCCACATCCAGTCTTTCCTAATTGATTATTAGAGAAATGTGGAAAAAAAGTATTTTCCATATAATTTGAGTCACAACACAAGTAGAAGTTTTAGTGGTAACTTTTACCTAGAAAAATTAATGGAAAATGAAAACACAAGAGTCTGAAGAGCTCAGACTTCTGGTCCTGATTCAGATTAATCTGGCTTGCACATCCTATGAGAATCTCTGGTACCTTTTCTTCATTTCAAGCCTGTGTTGGGGTATCCTGTCTAAAGTCTTCCTTCCTGTTTATTTATTGTATTTTGTTTTCAGTGCTTAGGATTGAACCTGGAACCTCATGTATGCTAGGCAATTGCTCTGCCACCAAGCTGCACCTCTAGTCTTAAATTGCTCCCTTTTAGGACTAAGACAGGGGTTGGTATACTGTGGCCAGCAGGCCAAATCTAGCTTATTGCCTCTTTTTGGAAAGTTATATTGGAACACAGCCATCTCCTTTGTTTACATATTGTCTGGGGTTGCTTTAGTGTGCCACAACAGCAAAGTTGAGTAGTTGTGTCAGAGACTGTATGGTCTACAGAGTGGAAAATATTGACTATCTGGCTTTTTCCATAAAAAAATCTTCTTGACCCCTGATCTAGAGCACCACTTCTTAGTTCCTTCTTTAATTTGTGTCCTTCAGGGGAAAAAGAAAGTAACTCTGGTAGCATCCCCAAGCCACAAATAGGTGATTGACTTTGTTATTTTCTTTATTTTTATTTATTTATTTTTTAATATTTATTTTTTTAGGTTTAGATGGACACAACAAATGCCTTCATTTTTTTTCATTATTTAGAGAATACTTTATTAGTTTCTGTAATCAAACCCACGTAGATAAGACCTTACATATTTAATACAGTGCATTACCCCTGTACAAATGGAAAAAAAATTAAGTTTAACATTTCTAGACCAATATGGCTGTTAATTTCTGTACAATGCCAACTCAACACGGTAAACTGGGATACTTTTCCAAAGTTGACAGCACAGCTAAAGTTTCCAAAAATTCAAATTATCTATATATGTATATATATATATATGTATTTATATTTATATAAAAAGACCAATAATAGCAGTATGTTCTGCATCAGCAGCAGCAACAGCGTTTCCAGGTTCTGCAGTCATCTGAACAGAATCATAGACACACCCAGCACACTCCATTTAAAAATGGGGGGAAAGTAAAAAAAACAAAAACAAAACAAAACCCGAGAAAACAGCAAAGTTCTGTTACTGTTGTGATACCTGGCACCATTTTTTCTTATTAGCTTCTCAATCATCATCTGAAAAGAAAACATTCTAGAGTAATATCATTAAAAACAGCTCTGATAAAGCACGGTCACTACCACGTATCATAAAGCAGGTACGAGAGGTTTAACATTCACAGCATATGATACAGTACTGTCCTACATCTGCAATACTAGAGGGTACAATTACAAAGGCAATTATTTGAGACTTGATTCTACTTTTACAGCAGAGGGCCAAAAGGATGGTATGACACAGCTCTGTAAAGAAATGTACTTCCTTAGGATTTCCTTTCACTGGCGGCACAGTTCCAAGTACTCACTCTCTTCAAGAACGTCAGCTAAAAACCGTTAATGGGGAGGGGGGGAAGGAACAAAAAGCAAAACAAAACAGCCATTGGATCCATACAAAGGTGACCAAGTGGAAGCAAGCAAGACTCAACCTAACTAGCATTTGACCAAATCTGTCATGTTTGAATGGTGAACGCTCCATGGAAGAAAGGAGATGCCTAGTAGTGCTCCAAGCTTCAGACCATGCCTTCATTTTTATGTGGTGCTGAGGATCGAACCCGGGTCCCGCCCGTGCTAGGCGAGCACTCTACTGCTGAGCCACAATCCCGGCCCCTAGTTATTTTCTTTGAGAGACTAATGGACACCTTGCATGGGTGAATTAAATGATTATTCTGTACAGTTCTACATTATCATACGAGAGCATCATTATAGCTGCACTGTAGTATGGCTCTGCTAGCATCCTTCTTTTTTTATTAATTTTATTTTATTTTTACACAAATGGAGCACAACTTTTCATTTCTCTGGTTGTACATGATTCAGAGTAACACCATTCATACAATCATACCCATACATAAGGGTGATAATGTTTGT
Organism: Urocitellus parryii; assembly: GCF_045843805.1. Lineage (NCBI taxonomy): Eukaryota > Metazoa > Chordata > Mammalia > Rodentia > Sciuridae > Urocitellus > Urocitellus parryii. The sequence goes on along the minus strand of NC_135531.1, from coordinate 266,153,043 downwards.
CTCATTCCACCACCTCCCGCCGCCATACCTTCCCCTTCCCTCTCCCCACTCTGCTCATTCCAAAGTTCCTCCATTCTTCCCTTGCCACCTGCTTCCCTCATTATGTTAGTATTCAGTTATCAGAGAAAAGATTTGGCCTTTGTTTTCTTGGGATTGGCTTACTTGCTTAGCATGATATTCTCCAACTTCGTCTATTTACCCGTAAATGCCATAATTACATTTTTCTTTATGGCTGAGTAATATTCCATGGTGTATTTATACCACAGTTTCTTTATCCATTCATCTATTGAAGGGTATATAATCTGTTTCTACAGTTTATGTATTTTGAATCGAGCTACCATAAACATTGAAGTAGCTGCATCACTGTAGCATGATGATTTTAAGTCCTTTGGGTATAGACTGAGGAGTGGGATAGGTGGGTCAAATGGTGGTTCCATTCCAAGTTTTCTAAGGAATTTCCATACTGTGCTAGCATCCTTCTTACTTCTTGTTAAAAGCAAGGTATATTTGGGTGGGTATTTTATTTATTTCTTGGCTAGTCTTTTAGAAATTGACGTGCTTTTATTATAACAACAACCTGAAACTCTGCTGCATTTGTGGAAACAGATTGAAATTCTGGGCTATCATCAGCCCTGAAATGGCACTTGATAAATGATCTAACTTGAACTTCAGAGCTCTCTACTTTCTGTTGAATTTTTGTTTTCTGTTATACTCCAGCTGGTGTACTCTGTTTTAGCCACTAGCCATACCTTCTTTGTTTTTTTTTTTTTTTTTGCTTCCAGGTGTTGAACCCACAGGTGTTTAACCACTGAACCATATTCCAGGCCCTTTTTGCTATTTTTTAATTTTGAAGTACAGTCTTACTAAGTTGCTTAGGACCTTGCTAAGTTACTGAAGCTGGCCTTGAACTTTCGATCTTCCTGCCTCAGCCTTCCAAGTTGTTGGGATTATAGGCATGTGCTATCATGTCTGTCTACCACACTTACTCTCTTGAGGACTGCTTGAATATTCTGCTTTTATTTCTTAACCTCTGCTGAGAGTTGAGCAAATACTTTCCCTTTCTCAACTGTATCACATCATTGTCTCTAAATCACAACTCTTAAGTTAATCTATCCATATTCTATCTGGGTCATAAAGGTAGTCCTTGAGCCTCTTTAATAAATTTATTTAATTATTACGTTTATATTTATGCTCATCTAAATGGATTGCTTGCCTTTGAAACTATAAATTCTTGTGAAAATATTCTTTGGTGTTTTCTTCTAGTACCTAATGCAGAGAGTACTCTGGAAACATCTGTTGGCTAACTGATGTCTCTTTTCCATCAAAGGTCTCCCAACATTTGATTCGTCCTTTGATGGGCATGAGTCTGGCCTTGCAGTGCCACGTGAAGGAGTTGTCAACATTGCTTCGGATGAAAGATCTAGAGATCCAGGACTACCAGGAGAGTGGGGCTATGCTGAGCCGAGGTGAGAGGACATTCTTTGAGGAATTGGGTAAGGAGTGGGACAGGTAGTCCAAAGGTCTTAGAGAATGGAGAAGCTCATGTGCATTGGGAAATTGTTTCCCCTGGGGTGAGTGTTGGGTCCTGACTAGGAACTGGAGACTTGATAGTAAGTAGATGACACTTTTTTCTACCTTGAGTACCTGGCTGGTGCCTAAGTGGCCAGTGGAAGCTATAAAGGACAAACATGTCCTAGGAAATGACAGGGGAAGGCTTTGGAAAGGAGCCAACAACTATACAAAATTGTACTAGGCAAGGCGAACTTGGGAGTTTAGGACGTTGCAAAGCACCAACTTCAAAGTAAAAATTCCGTTTGACATGCCATTTTGTCAATGGAAATGGCAGGAGGATCTCATAGAGCAACTGCTGCCCCTGAACTGCCATTTGTTGCCAGTTGCCCTCTCCTCCTTGTGTTTGCCCACATACTCTCAATCCTCCTTCTCTCACCTGGCTAGGGGGGATCTCTGGGAGGGCATCTTTCTGTTCTGGACTCTGTTCCTTTTCATCCAACAGGTAGGAAGCTCATCCTCAGGATCATATTTCTTTTTCTTTGACCCTTCTTATTACAGGTCGATTGAAGACGGAGCCATTTGAAGAAAATGCTTTCTTGGAACAGTTTATGGTAGAGGTAGGGTAGTTATTTCCTTTCTTCTTCAAATTTGAGCACTTAAAGTGCCTGGATAGTGCTGGGCATGATGGTGCATGCCTGTAATTCTAGCAGCTCAGGAGGCTGAAGCAGGAGGATTACAAGTTCAAAGCCAGCCTCAGCACTTTAGTGAGGCCATAAGCAACTTAGTGAGACCTGTCTAGTAATAAAACATAAAAAGAGCTGGTGTTGTGGCTCAATCGTTAAGTGTCCCTGGTTTCAGTTCCTGCCACCTCTTTCCCCACAAAAAAGGTACCTGGATGGTGACTTGCATTTTGGGTGGTAGGTGGCTTGTATGGTTGGAAAGCCCTTTGTCTGAAAAAAAAATGGCTATAGAAAATCTGATAAAGCTTGAGATGTACATAGGGAAGATGGGGGAAGGAAAGGGGATGAATACAAAAGGCAAAAGCAGACTAATTAACAATTGTAAAATACCTCTGTTAAAGTACCTGGGAATTTCATTTGGAATTCTCTAACCTTGGGAAGCTTGATTGGCCAGTTGTTAACTTGTGCTTATTGAGATCTGAATTGTGGAGTAGAAGTGTAGTCATCGTTACTTGTCCAGTCCCTTCAGCATCTAGCAGTAGAGGAAAGTTAAAAGCTCAGGGCTACCATCTGGGGACTGTCTTGTGGGTGCTGCAGGCCGTGGAAAATCACAGTGTTTATACAAGGGGATTGGCAAAGGAATGAATGGGGAGTAGATAATTGTGGCCTGTCAGAAGCTACTGCCTAGGTTTCCCTTCTAAAGATTAAGCTTGGCCAAAAGAAACATCTGTTGAAGGCCAAACAGTGGGAGTATTAATAATGGTGACCTTTGATAATACCAGTCAATATTGATCTTTTCCTTCTCTAATTCTTTTGGGACTTGTTGGTTATACAGTTAGTACCTTAGTATTATTGCCCCATTTTCTAATTATACATATTATCCAAGTTACTATGTAAGTAAATAATGCTATTATAATATTGTTATATACAGATTATTCATATTTCTATCTTGCCCTTTAGGCTACTTGTAAGCTTCTTATGGATAAGTTCTGTGTCTCAGATCTCTTTAGAACCTGAAATAAACTCTTTTCACAGGGGCTAGACGTAAAGCAGGTATTCTTGATCTGGAACCTTCTGTTCTTTCTATTCATTGACTGAGATTTAATACTTGAAGTCTTAACACTAGGAGCAAAAAAAAGTGGGGAGAGCTGAGTACTCAGCCCATGTACTGAAGTAGTTTTAACTCTGGAGAAGAAGGAAAGCTTGCATTGCTAAGTCCTAAAACATAATTAATGTCAAATTCTTGGGGAAAGAGAGACTGTTACACCTAAATATGTGACAGAGATTTCTTTTTTCAAAAACTCAAGTTTGTTTTTTAAATATTTATTTTTTAGTTATAGATGGATACAATATATTTTATTTATTTATTTTATGTGGTGCTGAGGATCAAACCCAGGGCCTCACACATGCTAGGCAAGCGCTCTACCTCTGAGCCACAACCTCAGCCCTTGATAGAGATTTCTTAGGCCACTTTTCTCTCAGATGGCATTAAGGAGTGTTAACACAGCCTGGAGCTGGTGTACCATTTACCTGCCTCAGGCCCTGCATTAGAGTTCAGGGCTAACTCTTAGCCTTCTCTGCTGGTCTAGCGCCTATGTGCTTTCCAACTTGACTCCATAACGTTTTACTATATGTGCTTTATGTTTCAGCCATAAGAAATGACTTTTGATTTTCCCAGATGCTGTTTTGTTTTATCTTGCCTTTATGATTTTATAACATTGTTTCCTTTATCTAGAATGACCAATGTGCTGGCCTTATCTACCTTGTAAACTGTTCATCTTTTAAGTGTCAGCTTCAGCTTCTTTGGAAGATCTTTCTGGACTCTCATTATAAAAATAATCCTTTCCTGCTATTAGAGTGCATTGGTTTATACTTTTTTTTATGTCTGCAAAACTGTAGCTTTCTGCTGCTGATCTTTGATTTCTTTCCCCTTCCCACCCCATACTGGGGATAGAACCCAGGGGCACTTTACCACTAAGCTAAGTCTCCATCCCTGTTTATTTTGAGACAGAGTCTCACTAAATTGTGCCAAGCTTGCAGTCCTCCTGCCTCAGCCTCCTGAGTTGTTGATCTTTGGTTTCTTTGAGGGCAGGGACCATGTTGAATGCATTTCTGTCTTCCCAGCATGGATTATAGTGCCTAGAAGAAGTAGGTTCTCAATAAGTTTGTGTATGCATATTTTGATAAATCTATGCCAGGGGGAATTGTGTGAATTTTGTGGCAGTGTGGCCTGTAAATACATTGTTGCTTTTAAGGGCTATATATGAGGACTTCAGTTATTATCATGGTTTATTTTGCAGCTTTAGATAAATCACTTCTCTCAGAGCCACTATTTTCTCATTTTTAAAATCGGAGGCTCATCTCTTTCATGCTGCTGGGGGAGGGCTCCATCCCTGTAGAATGTAATGAGAAAGCCATATAATCCAGGTGCTAACTCAGGGATGGTGTTGGTAGTTGCAATTAATTACTTCATGAGTTCTGGTCCTCTAGGCACTGGGTGGATTGCAGCCAAGCCTCATAGACTTGTAGAAGTTTTATATATGGGATCATATAGAGATACATAGCTGAAGCTTTCCATTTTATAGATGAAAAAATTGAGTCTCAGAGGTTAAATGACTTACCTATGTTTAGGACTTCCCACATTTCTTGACTCAGAGTCTAAAATGTATCCCTATTCTGTTTCTCTACTTTAACTTGTTGTGCACACCAGCTGAGGAGACATAAGGATAGGGTAATTTGAATTCTTATGACTGTGGGTTCACTGCACTGTCCTCAGAATGTTCTGCATAGCTGCTAGACTGAAAGGACTCTAGAGCACTATTGAGACTATAGAGCTTCATATGGCTACTGCATCTTTTCAGTTACTGTGCTTGCCTAGGGTGCTGCAAACAGGACACAGAAGGGTCATGGGGTCACCCAAGACTGAAATGAAAGGATGTGCCATCAAAATAAGCAACATGGGATAGGAAGATAAACAAACCAGAGAGAGAGCTTGGGATGAAGGCGTGGAGAGGCCAGGCTGATGTCAGAGGGCCACGCGGTCAGTACTTGGGGTCACTCCTATTCTCATTGGAAATATTGCTAGGGAAGAGATTGTAGACAGAGTGCAGGGGCAGTGGGATAGGGAAGTTTCTTGGATATAAGATTAGGAAAAATATTGAAGGATTGAACAGGGATCACTTTCCCATATTTGATCCTTTTTGTTTTTCTTCTCCCCTCAAGAACCTCTGATTTTTCATTTCTAGGGAACCTAAGGGAGCCAATTGATGGCAGCCTAACTAAAGCAGGAATACTGGCAATGTTGATTCAAATCAAGGCTGGGGGAGAGAGGACTGCTGGCATGATCCTCATGTAGGGCAAGATCCCCATATGGAGCATTTCCCAGGATTAGGCTTAAGAGGTATCTTTTGGAGTGGAAGAAAAGTCAAGGAATTGGGCACTGTTATGACACAGCAATTGTAAATGAGTTTAAGATGAAGTTTAGGATGAGTGGCTGCTGTAGCCTTCTCTCCATCTAGTCCACTGGAGGGAGTTTCTTCTCCTGGCCCCATCTGTGCCTCTTTCCCTCCATCTGGTTGCTATCAGGCTATGCGGCTGCTGGCGGGCTCTTTATTTATTTATCCCAGTGTAATGGGATGAGGAGGGAGCTGGCCTAAGGCTAGCATTCCGAGGCCATGCCACTGAGCCACAGGCGGTTTGCATGGGTGTGTGAGTCACTGGGGCTGCATGCTGCTCAAACCAGATGCGGACAGGCTCAGGGACAGCAGGCAGCCTAAAATAGAGCCCCTCCTTCTGCAGCTGGCAACCTCTGGCCAAGAATCAACCCCTGACACCAAAACCTGGACAACTATGTGCAGTTGGCTTCCTCTGGGTGGAGGCCCATTGTAGAGATAGATATTTTGCAATTTTCTCCTTCTCTGTCTTTATATGATGATACTCATAATAGCAGTCATTCCCATTGCTGTATTCTGATTGTCTTATAAGGCTTAAACAATCTGTTCAGTGTAATACATTAACCAAGAAATTTGGAGGCTACAGTTAACATTGATTTGACTCAGCATCCTAAGTGTAGCCGTGGTCCTTGTATCCTGTCTAGTTTTAGTTAGTATCTTCATCCCTGTCTGGTTCCAGGCAGATTCTAGAGCAGATACTTCATGCTGTGAACATATTCATTGCTGCCCTGGTGAATCTATAGTTCATATCAGAATCACCTGAGGGAGATTGGGAGATCTTTAACCTGGCAATTGCTATCCTGTAAGTTTATTCACAAAAGATTCTACTTGGTTTCTTTGGCTGGCTTTCCAGCCTTTACCTGCCTCTTGAATGTTAGTTTTCCCAGGTTTTAGTCCTTGATCCTCTCACCCTTTGCTCTTCTCTCTGGGTTGTCTCGTCTAAACCCCAATGTCAACGTCATCAGTATGCTACTGAGTACCAATATCATATCTCCACTGTGTTTCAGCCTGTATTTCTTTTTGCATCCTTGACATTTCCAGCGGGGTGCTTCATAGACAGCACACCCTAACCATGTCCGAAATGAATTATGTAGTCCCCCAACTCTATTTCTCTTTTCACATGCCTTCTCTTGAGAAACTACCACTGTCTATTCAGTTTTCTAAGCTGGTAACTTAGGAGTCACCACATGTCCTTACTTTGAAAGCCTAACTTAGCAACTTATTTTTTTTTTCTTTCACTACTGGGGACTGAGCCAGGGGTGCTGTACCACTGAGCTATATCCCCAGCCCTTTTATTTTGTTTTGAGACAGGGTCTGAGCCTCAAACTTGTGATCCACTTACATCAGCCTCCTCAGTAGCTGAATTACAGGTGTGCACCACCACATCCAGCTGATTATGCCACTCTCCTTCTTAAAGCCTCTTAATGGTTCCCAGTGGCCTACAGGATAAAGTTCAGACTTGCATGCCACAAAGACCATTTGTGTTTAGTCCTGCTGACGCTTCAGCCTCATCGTCTGTCACTGCATTATAGCACCCTGAACTTCCCTCATCCTAAAGTCTTGGCAGCTTCCTGCTTGTCTTTCTGTTTCAATTCATTTGCCTGGTGTTCTCTTTCCTCTTACCTGTTTAACCTTTCCAACTCTATGTGGACATTGCCTCTCATGTGTGTATTCCATGACAATTTTCCTCTCCCTCAGTCTGCTCTCTTCTTCCAGGTATTGGTATCCTGTTATTCCTATAGCTTCCTGCACAAACCTCTGCCTGAGCATTTGTCATCAAGAAGACACAAGAACAGGAAGGCTAGGGATGGAGAGACAATTAAGTTTGCCAGTCTGACCATTTAGGCTTTTTCATTATAGCATTTATCAGTCCTTCTCATCATTATTCTTTCTTAGCGTGGCTTTCACAGCATACCCTCTTCTGTCTTTCTTCCTGCCTCAACAATTGTTCCTTCTTTTCCCTTACCTCTTACTATTGGAGTGCCTTAGGACTCAGTTCTTATTTCCCTCACTCCCTTATTGGTCTCAACTAGTCTTATGACTTTATTTTATTTTTTAAATTTACATACTTTTTAAATTTTGTCAGTCTTATGGCTTTAAATACCATCTTGTTAGTGATTTAATCTTTATTATAGACCTTATTTTAAAACTCCAGACTGTCTGTACAATATTTCCATTTGGATGTCTACTAGACATCTTAAACTCAACATGTCCAAAACTGAACTCTGAATCTTATTCCCAAATTTGATTTTTCAGCAGCCCAGCCCCTATCCATTTTTTCACTGGCCTAGGCCAAAAACTTGGGAGTCATCTTTGACTCTCATCCTTTTCTCACATTTTACATTCAGTCCATCAGGAAATTCTGTTAGTCCTACCTAAAAAAATATACCCATAATCCTGCCTCTGCTGCTATCATTGGTCTGAGCCACCATCATCTCTTACCTGTGCTTCGGCTGTAGCCTCCTCATTGGTATCCTTGCTGCTACTCCAGGAATGTAGGAGCTTAGCAGGGAGATTCTATTTCAGGGTTTCTTGTGAAATTGCAGTCATGAAGTTAGCTGGGAATGCAGTCATTGTAAGGCCTGGGGAATTCACTCCCAAGCTCTCTCATGGGGCTTTTGGCAGGAAGTGCCATTTCTTTACCACATAGCCTCTCTATAGGGCTACTCAGATGACCTGATTCTGGCTTCCTCCAAAGGCAGTGAGTGATCCAAAAGAAAAACCAAGAAAGCAAGATTGAGACCAAGTGGAGCCACAGTCTTTTTATAACCTAATTTCAGAAGTAACATCTGATCATTGTCTAGCTGTATTCTCTTCATTAGAAGTGAGGTCACCAGGTCCAGATTACACTAGGAGAGGGTCATTAAGCTCTACCTTTTAAGTGGAGCTGTGTCAAAGAATTTGGGGACATACCTATGTGGATTACATTGCATGTGTGTTCACATTTCACATTCCCACTAGCGTTTTACCCCGCCTATTCTATTTAAAATTGTAAGCCACATCCCTGTTCCTCTGCTCCTGGCACTCCCATTTCACTTTACCATGTTCTACTTTTTCTTTTTTTCTTAGTAGTTATCATCCAATATATTGCCAAAAATTTATTTATTTTATTATACTTATTGTTTTTGATTTGTCACCCCACTGCTAGAATGTAAGCTCAACAAAGATAGGGATTTGTTTTGTGTACTGGTCTATCTCAAGTGCCTAGAACAGTGGTGCCTTCATGCAGAGTAGACATTTATTAAATATTTGGTGAGAGGATAAAGGAATCATGTCTTCCCATCTTATAGGCCATCAAGTGATCACCTGTTGGGAGTCTTGAGCTTACCCATATGTGTAAATAGGCAAGTAGCCCAGTTAGCTTGCCATTTTTTGCTGTGTTGCTTTCTTTCCTTAATATTTTTGTTTTCTGGGAGGTGTTCTGAGCTTTGGGATGAAGTATTATTGACTCTTTTGTTATTGAGAGATTACTGACATCTATTTTTAGAACCAGCTAAAAGATGACTACCTAAAAAAACTAGAGGAATAAGAACCTCACAAAACCTTGGAAAGAAAATTATTCCTAGAACCACAAGGGCTCTACATCCACAGTTAGAGGAGCCTCCCCTTTACCATATATCTCCTGTTCAATATATGGAGGAAGGTAAGCATTCTGAGTGTGTTTTTTTCAGAATCTTCATGAGCATCATGAAGAGGATAAGTCTAAATGCATTAAAATATACTCTCTATTATTGTGTATGACCTGAGGAAACCTGCAGTTAATTTATTCTCTCCATGTTCAGTAGTATACACATGAATTATACAAGGTTTTATGATCATTAGGTATGATATTATTGTCATCAATAGGCTCACAGTGTTTAGTGAGTGATTATAAGGGCCATGATGGTAGAATGATTTTTAAAAAGCTTCCCGTAAAAAGCAGCACTTGAACTCAATTTTAATGGTTAGTTTAGGTTTTTTTTAAAATGTTTTTTAGTTGTTGATAGACTTTTATTTTATTTATATGTGGTGCTGGGAATCAAACCCAGTGCCTCACGTATGAGGCAAGTGCTATACTGCTGAGCTATAACTTCAGCCTCTGGTTAAGGTTTTGATAGGGAACTATGTGGATGGCATTTTAGGTAGGAAGCCCACCAGCAAAGATGCAAAAGTAAGAATAAAAATGGGTGAGATTCTTTAACAGTCAAAATTAGATGACATAATTAAAACTACATGGTATCTCGCATAAAAAAAATGGGTGAGGATTAGTAGAAAATGAAGTCAGTGAGATAATAATGAGGCTAAGTTGTGGGGGCCTTAAATGCTATGATGAAGAGGTGGTATTTTATTCTGAAGGTGTTCCTCAATGTTTTTCTTCCTGTAACATTTATTTGCCATTTTAGTCCTCGTATTAACATCAGTCATTATGTGCAGCAATTCTCAAACTGGGGCACATCTAGGAAGGAGTTAGGGCATTTCCTACTTGCAGTTATTAATTACTGTGGTAGACAATGGGAAGCCATTGAAATTTTCGACTTGAGAACTGACATATGAAGGTGATCTTTTAGGAGGGTCAGGCTGTCAGTGGTATGCCTGAGAGATCTGAAGAATAGTGGTGCCATTGAGGGACTGGGAAAATCATGGGTGGGGCTCAATTAAATCTAATCTTGGGCATATAAAGGAATGGTTTTCTTTGCTTCAAACACAAATCCACCAGTATTTGCACTCTGGAATGAAAATCATTTCTGGGGTGGGGGTGGGGATTGCATATGTTTCTCATCTATGTTTCTTCTGACTTTTGCCTTCTATTTGGGGTTTTCTTGCTGTGATTTCTATAGTAAAAGTAACCTAGTTACCAGGGGCCATCATCTTTTCTTTTTGGCCCCCAAAATGGATAAAAGTCCACTTTATTTTCCTTTTACAAGATTTTATAAGGGCCTATATATTTTTTTTTTTAGTTGTAGATGCACAAATACCTTTATTTTGTTTATTTATTTTTATGTGGGGATGAGGATCAAACCCAGGGCCCTGCATGTGCTAGGCAAGCGCTCCAACACTGAGCCACAACCTCAGCCCAGGGCCTATACTTTTAACAGAAAATATATTACAATTTTGAGGGGAAATAAAAAGGAAATCAATATTAAAAATAAAAATGGGACAAAATTACTCACTTCCAAAGGATAAATTTCTAATTTTAAGAATCCCAATAGTGAAGGGCAATCTCATATGCCAAACTTTTTATCCTAAGACACTCAAAACTAGATATTTAAAACTGAGATGGCTTCAGCAGCCAGGGATATATGACAATATGTATATTGGGTCAGATATAAAACAATAGGGAGTTGTAGGGACCTGTAAGAAGTGAAATCTCAAGTACTTCTGTGTCTGATCCAGATAGGCTAGCACAATTTAATAGACACTCATGGGGGGATTGTGTGTCTTACTGCATTCAGAGGAAGTTACCAACTCTCCTAAAATTAAAACTTTTTTTTTTTTTAAGAGAGAGAGAGAGAGAGAGAATTTTTAAATATTTATTTATTTTTTTAGTTCTCGGCAGACACAACATCTTTGTTTGTATGTGGTGCTAAGGATCAAACCTGGGCTGCACGCATGCCAGGCGAGCGCGCTACCGCTTGAGCCACATCCCCAGCCCCTTTTTTTCTGTTTACCTCCACCAAATACACTGTTAGTCTCTCATTTAATTTTAATCTCCTGATTGAGATATCTGTTTAGGCCATCAAGATTGATGTCTTATTTTTGACAAATATCTGTAGAAACTCTCATCAGATGGCCTTGTTGATCTATAAGGTTTGTTTATAGGCCTAACCTATAAGCTTCTTCATGTACCCCCAGAGCATTTTTTTTTAACAAAGTCAACCTTTTTTAAAATTTATTTTTTAATTACAGATGGACACAATACCTTTATATATTTTTACGTGGTGCTGAGGATCGAACTCAGTACCTCACACATGCAAGACCAGCGCTCTACCACTGAGCCACAACCCCAGCCCCCCCCATAGCATTTTTTTTTAAAGATTCACATAGTCGAGTCTCTCTATATTTTACCCTAACATGAGTTTCCTAAAAGTCCATTCATTACAATGTGACAATTTAACAATGCCTTAGCCTATAACTAGGGGAAAAAAAAAAACAATGACTTTTTTATAAAGATAATTAAAAAACAAAAGAACTTTCAGGGACTGGGGTTATGGCTTAATAGAGCACTCACCTAGCACGTGCAAAGAGCTGGGTTCGATCCTCAGCACCACATAAAAATAAATAAATAAAGTAAAGGTATTGTGCCCAACTACAACTAAAAAAGAATTTAAAAATAAAAGTAATACAAAAGAACTTTTCATATTTATGCTGAATTTAAATTGTTTATAGGACATACAATTGAGAATGCTCAGGAAAGAGTAGAAAAAAATAAGGTTGAAGCTTAAGTTGAAAAAAGGCCCTATAGAGGGCTAGGGATGTGGCTCAAGCAGTAGTGTGCTCGCCTGGCATGCACCGGGCTCTGGGTTCGATTCTCAGCATCACATAAAAATAAAATAAAGATATTGTGTCCACCTAAAACTAAAAAATAAATATTAAAAAAAAGAAAAGAAAAAAGGCCCTATAGAAACAGATTTGGGAATCTTCTGGCCAAAGAGCAATATCTGAAGCCATGAGAATAGATACATGTTTTTCTGGGAAGAGCTTGGAGAAAGAAAAGGAAAAAACCAAAACAAAACAAAACAAAGACCCATAAGTTGAGATTTGGGGAACCATTCTGATTGGAAGAAATAATAAGTAGGAGTCAGTAAGGGAAATGTGAGAACAATCAGGAGTGTGTAGTGATTAGCCAAGAAAGGGAAACTAACCAACATTAAGTTCATAGTGTGTGTGTGCTAGTCACCATGTTAGGTGTTGTATATAAGTTATACTTTTTAATCCTTACAATAACCCTAGGAGCAGGTAAGATTATCTTCATTTTAAAGATAAACAAGCTGGGCACAGTGGTGCATGCCTGTAATCCCAGCAGTTTGGGAAGCTGAGGCAGGAAGATCACAAGTTCAAAACCAGCCTCAGCAAAAGCGAGGTACTAAGCAACTCAGTGAGACCCTAAATAAAATACAAAATAGGGCTGAGGATGTGGGTTAGTGGTCGAGTGCCTGAGTTCAATCCCTGGTACACTACTCCCCCCAACCAAAAAAGAATTTAAAGATAAACAAGCAGAGACTCAGGGATGAAGTAATTGGCTTAGGGTCAGTCAGCTGATTTATTCATACTTGTCTTGATTCAAATCCTGTGCACTTCACATCATCAGGGATGGTGATCTGAAGTGCCATGTGCACAAGCAAGATCAAAGAGAATGGGCAGTTGATAGGAAAGATCACCAGGCAGTTCGTGATCTTGAGCAGTCTCTGTGATTGCAGGCAGTTAAAGAAGAACAATGGATAAGGCAATGGAGACAATGAATGGAGAACTCTCCTCAGAGAAGTTGCACAACATAAAGGAAATGAGAGACAACTGGAAAGCCAGTGGCTTAGGCAAAATAAAATTTTAAGGCACATATGGATTTGAAGGCCAAAGAGTAGCCAGTGGATGAGAAGGCGGGAAAAGGGCCAGTAGGAGAGCAAGGATCTATAGGGCTGAGCTAAGGGAAAGAATTTCATTCTTCCTCTGGGATTTATGGATGGTTTGAAAGGATGGGCAATAGTTTGAAGATGGATAACTGGATTTCTGCATACTTCCAGCCTTTCCCCGCACCCTCAACCCCCTGCCCAGGAATTGTAACATTTTTATCCAGTGATTTTAAAGTCCTTTCCAGGGGCATTCAATTTCCCTTACTTAAAGAGAGACATGCACAAGAGGTTCATGAGTTTTATCCCCACCCCACCCCCAAAAATGGGGAGGGAGCACAAATGATACATGATTTTTCTGTTATGACAGAAATCATGAAACGAACAGGAGTAAAAACACAAGCTATATTTCTTTCTTCTTCTGAACTCCTACAATGCTTTGTATCTTTCCTATGTCACTTTTGCCTTGTAAGAATTTCTAGACTTATTTTCCATTAGTTTTTATAGTTCTCAGGGAAGGATGGATTTGCTCATTTGTTTCCTTTTTCTTGCTTTTTTTTCTTTTTTTCCATGGACTCAGTGAGACTCTATCACTGAGCTACTGCATCCCCCCAGTCCACCCTCCTTTTAAAATTTTATATTAAGATATAGTCTTATTAAGTTGTCCAGGCTGTCCTTGAACTTGCAATCCTGCTGCTTCAAATCCTGAATAACTGGGATCATAGTTTTGCACCACTGCATCTGGTGGTTTTCTTTTCTGAACCCACTGCAGTGCCTTATAGATAGAAGTACACAATCAGTCGTAGTAACTTAAACTTAAAAATAACTTCACATTTTATTTTGCCTGGCATTCAGGGATTCTCTCACATTGGTGCATATTGTCTCTAATTATAGAAATGGAAAAAGAAAATGAAAGTATCAACGTACCTTTAAGTGTCACATGGTCTGTTGGCTTTATAAGTTTACCTGTATATCTCAAGACCTAAAGTAGTCTCTCTCATATCCTTCACTCATGGATGATGTTTATTTTGACTAGTGCGCCACATTGAAAAGAATGTTCTATAGAGACTGAGTCCTTTAGGTTGGCAGCTTAGCTGTCCAGGGTTTAGGGAATGAAACTGCAGGATTCATGGGCATCCTCATCTCCTTTTAGGGAATTTTCAAGGGAGAAATTGCCAGAAGGTCCAGAAAGAGTATTTTTAATTCTGTGTGGAAGATCTATTTGCTTTTCTATTTAGAAGTTTAAACTCTATGTGGACAGTACTTATTAGACACCATTGAAAATATTATAAAAAATAGTTTCTGTTTAGAAGTTTAAACTCTATGTGGACAGAACTTATTAGACACCATTGAAAAGTTAAAACATTTTTTTTTGCCCTTAAAAGATGGACTTTTGAGGGAGATTAGACCACTAGAATTTAAATATCTATAAGAATATTCTTGCCGGGCATGGTGGCACTCGCCGTAATCTTTCAATGGGGGAGGCTAAGGCAGAAGGATGGCAGGTTCAAAGCCAGCCTCAGCAATTTAGCAAGGCCCTAAGCAACTTAGCGTGACTCTGTCTCAAAATAAAGCATAAAAAGGGCTGGGGATGTAGCTCAGTGGTTAAGTACCCCTGGGTTCAATCCCTGATATCTAAAGAATATTCTTTTTTTTTTTTTTTAATATGGAACACTTCATGAATTTATGTGCCATCCTTGTGCAGGAGCCATCCTACTCTCTCTGTATCATTCCAATTTTAGTATATGTCTGCCAACGCAAGCATAAGAAGAATATCCTAAATACTGTGTGTGTGTGTGTGTGTGTGTGTGTGTGTGTGTGTGTCTGTCTGTCTGTCTGTCTGTCTGTCTGTCCCGGGAGAGGAAGAAGAAACAGACTCATTGGATGGGATCTGGGATTCATACCAGGATACTTAGGATAAGGTATTGCTGGAAGAGGTGAGTCTTGAGCTAAGAGTTTGGAGGATTTTGTGTGGTGAATGGCTGTCAATGGAAAAGTCACAACTAGGTATTTTATACAGTTATGCTTTGGGACTCTCCATAGGTGTAGTGGTTTGAGGGAATCCTTCAAAAGCTCTTTGGCTTCTGTTAGTCTTATGCTTAAAGCTTGAACAATTCTAATAAAAATTAAATCTGGTCTAAAAAATAAAGTTTGAGCAATTCTGATGCTATACATTGTCCTCTTAGACTATTTTATTCTGAAGAATCCCTTCAGAGTGATGTGGGTAAAACTAGGAAAGTGATGATACCTTGAGATGGTAGCATGATAATATAGCTTGGTTTGAAAAAGGAGCAGCTGGTGGAAGCTGCAGGATTTTGGGGGCAGAGCAAAGTGAAATTGCTGAATTTAGTGAGGTCATAAGGAAATGTCAGCCTCAAGCAGAGTATTCCTCCAGTGTAGGCTAACCATTCATACTGAAGTAAGTGACAATAAATCTAAGATTGATGGAATTAGCTATGTACAGAAGTAACTCATTGAGTGGCACATTGTGTGTGTGTGTGTGTGTGTGTGTGTGTGTGTCTTACAAATCTCAAGGGTCTAGGCAAATACCTCAATGAGGGAAATTGTGACATCTAAAATATCTCATACAGAACTTTACAGTCATAGAATTTTATGAGCTGTATGAGACTTTTAGTTTAAAGATTTATCAAGCCAATTTGTTTTACTTATGAGGGAATGAAGGTCTACAAAGGTAAGAGAACTGTAGTGTAGACAAACAGTTTTAGAAGTTAGCAGCAGGGCCCAGGGCTTTGAACTTTGGATCCAGCATATTTCTGTCATGTCCTACTGCCTTGCCGAATGTTACATGGCTACGCTTGAACTTTATGTGGGAGGTAGGCAGGTCTGAGACCAAGGTGTATGCAATGTTAAGGCCTAACATAATTAAAAGAGGAAGTGATCCAAGGCTAGAGAACCTGCCCTAAGTACTGCCTCCTCTCCTAATCCACTTGTGTACCTCTCTGCACTTATAAGCAATTTAAAAAAATTATTGTGTATTAATTCATGATTTCTGAGGAATACATTAACAGAGGAACAATAACAAATTTTTAATGTGTCTAGAATATCCCAAAGTAATGATGTAGGAAAACAAGATACTTAAGATACTTGTCCACCTTGTACAGTGTACACAAACTCTCCATACAAACATTTGTCTTTTTTTTTTCACCCTTTTTCTGTGTTTAACAAATAGTGCTAATGTGTTTATTTAACTTCCCTGGAAAAAGCAGCTAAAGATATTTCAGGCTGGATGTGGTGGCACACACCTGTAATCCCAGCTGCTGGGTAAACTGAGACAGGAGGATTACAAGTTTGAGGCCAGCCTGGGTGACTTAGTGAGACCCTGTCTCAAAATAAACTAAAAAGGGCTGGGGGTGTGGATCAATGGTAGAGTGTTTGCCTAGCATGTACAAGGCCCTGGGTTCCATCCTTATTACTGAAAAAAAAAAAAAAAGATATTTCAGTCACTGGAAGGGCATAACCCCCCACATTGTAAGGGAATTGAACCCAGAGATGCTCTAATACTGAGCTACATCCCCAGCCCTTTTATTTATTTTTAAATTTTGAGACAGGATCTCAATAAATTGCTCAGGCTGGCCTTGAACTTATGATCCTGCTGCCTCAGCCCTCCTGAGTTGCTGGGATTTTAGGCACCCTGCCTCTCATGATTTTTAGTAGGTATCACTCACTTCTCTAGAGTCTGATCATCCTTAAATAAACTAATGAAAACCAAGTTAGACACACTAGGCCTTAGGTGACCCCTATAGAGCATAGACTCCTCAAGAGAAGCTGCCTGAACAGCCAGGCAGAGTCTTTCAATTCGTGTCTCTTTCCTTTCTCCCAAATGTATTTTCCTTCAAAGAGATGGGGTCTTACTCTGTTCCCTGGTCTGGCCTTTGAAATCCTGGGCTCAAAAAATCCCCCTGCCCCATCCTCCTGAGTAGTTGGGACTACAGGTGTGTGCTGCCATGCATGGCTCTCCCTGTATTTCTTTCTTTCTTTTTTTTTTTTTCAAAGATTTTTTTTAGTTGTAGTTGGACACAATATCTTTATTTTATTTTTATGTGGTGCTGAGGATTGAACCCAAGGCTTTGCATATGCTAGGCGCGCGCTCTACCACTGAGCCACAACCATAGCCCCTCTCCCTATATTTCTTATTGAAGGCACTATGTGCTAGAGCTCCCCTAACACATCTGAGAGTATTAATATGGGCTTAAAAGCATCACAGCAAGTATTTGGAGTTTGCTTACTGGATGCTGTGCCCTTTGTTCAGTGCACTAAGCAGATTTGACTCCAGACCTCCTTTCATCGAACTTAACACATATAGTAGGAAATCCTGCCTTCAGTGTTGGGGCTTTGCCTGCCTGGAGAAGCCCTTTGGGTTGTATGTAGGTGTAGAGGTTCCAACTTGGAGGTGATCTCTGAGCACTCTCTTAACTCACAGTTTCCTTTCTTTAATTTTATTGGCCAGAGAAAGAGAGAACTCTCCATGCCATTTTGGGAAATTTAGAAGAGAGGATTCCCCAGAGTTTGTTTGCCTCATCTAGAAAGCCCTAGTACCTCAGAGTCTGAGGATCTTCCTGCACTGACCTGTTCAGAATCACCTGTATGGACCAGTAATGACAAACAGACTGAGAGCCCATCTTTCCTGAACTACTTCTAGGGCCTAGACGCTTCAATCAAATGACCATTGTACTAGCCTTGTATTGGGGCTCAGAATGCCGGGTTTTAGCTTGTCCTTATATATAAATATAGGTTTTTCTAGATATAAAAAGTGGGAGAGTCTGTAAGTTGCTTTTTTTTTCTATACCCCCTTTCATGGGGCAAGCTAATGAGATGCATATCATTAAAGGCCTCATGTTTTGTGGGATGGAGCCTTTTAAACTGGATGTGCCTGGCTTAGTTATGGCAAATATTTACCAAAAAAAAAAAAAAAAGGGACATACCATATAAAATTAGAGTTCTGAAAATAGTACTGAGAGAGGGAGAAAGAAAAAAAAAGGGACAGAAAATACAGGCCAGTCTGTTTGGGGAAAAGGGAAAAAGAGATAAAATGAGAGAAACCTCGGCAGTAAAAACAGCATCTTGGTAAACAGACTATAAAAAAAATTGTGACCTGCTTTCTGGCAGCCCTGGTGGCTGTCAAGCGGGTGAAGGTGGTGGAGCTGGCGTCTGTGTGGACACACCGTGCCCTGGGTGCACAGCTCCCCTGGCCGCGCAGGGCGTTAAATTTAGCCACATAATGATGGGCCTGAGGAGCAGCCTCTTGTTGACCACACCATAATTACTGCTTCGCTTTATGAATTTTATTTTGCTTATTCTGTTTCCTCCTTCTTTGGCATGAAGGAGGCCCAGAGTGGGGGGGAGTCCCGCCCCCGCCCCTTACTGGACAAATGAGTCTTCATAGAAACTTGGGTTCCTGGGCCCTCAGGGTAAAAAGTAAGCTTCCTTGATAAATCAGAGAGGGAGGAAGGTTTGCTGGTCTCCAAGGCTCTTGATGTGCTAACCCTGCTTCTCAGAGCTTTTGGAGAAAATGTTCTACAATCATTGGTCTAGGTTGAGACTCTTACTGTGTACCTCAGGAGTAAGTGTTCTGGTGTCATAGTATTTTTTTTTTTTAATCTTTTGTCCCAAGCTCCCTAGATAACTCTTTGGAAGTTCTGTTTTGACATTCTGCATCATGAAGAGGTTCATTGTTTTATATATTTTAGTTGTGGTGATAACTAGATTTTGGAAGATAAGGATTTAATGTAATCAAGTGATTCTTTGGGTAACAGAAAAATGTAAGTTTAGAATATTCTGGTGAAACCTCAAATATTGTCCTTCTTGGGTGTTGGAATAGATGCTAATCTTGGGTTTAGTTTGCTAGAGTATACCATGGTCTTTGTCAGAGTGCTACTCTAAGGCTTAGCCTTACATACAACTTCAGAGTAGGATCCAGAAGTCCTTGGCCTCAGACCAAAAATCCATATTGGGGAGAGAATATAGGCTCGAAGAGCAGTAGAAGAGTTATATGGATAGTACTAGGTCACTGGGGGTGAAGTTTTTGAATGTGACCTAGGCTGGCAGCTACTTATGGCCCCACAGTGGCCCTCCAACTGAGGAAGTGGTGGAAAAGGAAAAGCAAACAGGGGCTGTGGTCAGGGTACTGGTTTGTCTGTCATTGGCTGAGACTGTCCTGTTTGTGTGTCAGGGGTGGTTGGGCTCCTCCCGAGGCCAGGCAAGAACGTGTCAAGGAGAAGCTTCTTGCAGCTCTTGTTTTCCCAAAACAAAGGAAGCTCCTTGCATTGCTGGAAGTCGCGTGCTTGGATGCTGAGTTTGTTACTGCCTGATAACCTGGCCGCTAACTCCTGCCCTCCTCTTCACCCCATATAGCCAGTGAAGTAGCGGGAGCAGCTTCCTGTTCCTCATCCTTAGGCAGCACATTCACTCTTCATTGAACCCAGAAGTGGGAAAAGAGAAGAGCTAGCCTACCCCAGGACCCACTGGTTTCTTTTCACATGGAAATCTTCTGAAACAGTATTTTTCAAAGTATCTGACACACGATCTTACTATGTATAACCAATGTGCAGCATGTACCATGGTGATTTACAGTATACATTTAGCAATAAAACGTTTTTGTACCTTGTTCATTGGGGTGAGTCCTCTGAACTTTGGGTGTCCTGACAATACGAGGTTACTAAGTTTTCAAATGCTTACACTCAGTTTCTATAAGTGTGTCATCATGGGCTCATTGCAAAGAGTTCATGGACCAGCACCAGTTCTTTGAGCATACTTTGCCTGTGGGCTTTTTTGTTTTTGTTTTTTGAGATGGGGCCTTGCTATTTTTGCCAAAACCAACTTTGAACTTACTATCCTCCTGCCTCAGTCTCCTGAGCAGATGATGTTACAGGCATGTGTCACAGTGCCCGGTTTCTGATGCACTTTGAAAAGAATTGTTCTAGAACTTTAAAACTAACTAGTTGAGCTAGTCCCTAGTAGATCTAGTGGTTTTACCCTAAATCTCTTCAGTGGGGATGAATAGAAAAAGGAATTCTTAAGGGGATTTCAGGCAGCAAGAAACATTGATTCTCATACTAAAGAGCACTGACAGTGAGGTGGAAAATTGGACTAAAGTTTCTTCCCCTAGCATGATGTGGTGGCATATGCCTGTTATTGTAGCAACTTGGGAAGCTGAGGCAAGAGGATTGCAAGTTCAAGGTCAGTCTTGGCAAAAATAAAAACAGCTGGGCATGGTGGCTCATGCCTGTAATCTCGGCAGCTCAGAAGGCTGAGGCAGGAGAATGGCGAGTTTAAAGCCAGCCTCAGCAAAAGCAAGGTGCTAAGCAACTCAGTGAGACCCTATGTCTAAATAAAATACAAAATAGGGCTGGGAATGTGGCTCAGTGGTCGAGTGCCCCTGAGTTCAATCACTGGTATCAAAAATAAACAAACAAATAGAAACCAAAAAAAGGGACTGGGAATATAGCTTAGTGGTAGAGCATCCCTGGGTTCTGTCCCCGGTTCCAGAAAAATAAAATAAATATGATTTCTTTCCCAATGCCAAGGTTGTGTGATTAGAAGGTATGGTGTGAGGTCAAGAGGTAAAGTTAATGACTATGCTGATTTTCCGGTGGGGTATTGATTCTAGACCGTAAACTACATCCTAGAAGACTTAGTGAGGCATGGAAAAAAGAAAAGGAGTGGATGCTTTCATATAGTTCACTTTCTTGTTTGTATTATCATCTAGATATGAGGTCTTCCTTTTTTTCATTTTCTCCCCAGTGCTAAGGCTTGAACCCAGGGCCACTTGCATGATGAACAAGCAGCTCTACCATTGATCTACATCTTTAGGCCTCTGGGGTCTTTCTTATGCAGATTGATTATGTTTGGTCAGCTTTATCTTAATCTTCTGTTAGGAGGCCACCAAATTGTTTCTAGAGGTTGAGAGATCTAGGATGGTGGAGAAAAGTAAATACTGGCAGAGTTGTGGAATTCAAGAGGGAGATAAGAAATGAACCTTGGATTAGAAATGTGGATTATTGGCAGGGTTACTTGACAGCCCTATTTGGAGGGTGGTGATAATGGGGAAATAGTCAAGAAAGGCTAAAAGCCTAGGTCAATAGGACAACTGGTTGGAAAGATGAGCCATATAATCAAAGGTTTTCTGTTGTGTGTGCTTGTGACAGAGAGAGAGGCGGGTGGGGGTAGACAGAGAGAGAGAGAGAGCATAGGGTGGGGGACAGAAAGAGAGAGAGAAGTAAACCAAAATGTTAAAGAATAGGAAGAAAATAACTAGGCCCAACCTGAACCTCTGCTTTTTTTCTAATGCTCCACTAACCCCAGAGATCTGCAATCAGGAAAGGAAACCAGATGGAAACTACTGATCAAAGTAAATTTGGTCATATGTCCTTGCTTAAAACTGTTGGGTGGCTTCCTATTGCCCTTAGGATAAAGTCTAAACTCCCTAATCAAACCATCAAGGCCCTTTATGATCCGACCTCTACTCAGATCTCCAACTTTATTTCCCATGCTTCTACTTGGCCACCCCTCCCATACACACACACACTCTGAGTTCAGTTTAGTTGTCCTTCTCATGTGTTACTAAGCTCAGTTGTAGGCTATCTCAATGCTGTACTATAATTACTGACTTTTCTGTACCACCCCCCCTTAGATGTCAAGTTCCCCAAGAGTAGGAACATTGTATGTTGTTCAACTTTTTTCCTGCACGGGAAGCACTTAGTATAGTTTTGTGCTGCTATGTGTTCTGCAGAGGACTTTAGCCTTTATGATTTGATTGGACTGTATAGCTACCTGGTGAGGTAGGCAGGCTTCATTGAGCAAAAGGCAACACAATTATATTGACCGTCTACCCAGAAAAAAATACCAAAAATACACAGGCATGGTGGCCATACCTGTAATCCCAGCAGCTCAGGAGGCTGAGGCAGGAGAGTCGTGAGTTCAAAGCCAGCCTCAGCAACTTAGCTATGCTCTAAGCAACTTAGTGAGACTCTCTAAATAAAATATAAGAAGGGCTGGGGATATGACTCAGTGGTATAAAGTGCCCCTGGGTTCAATCCCTTGTACCTAACAACAACAACAATAACAGTGATAAAAAAATAAAGAACAAAGTTATTGTTTTTTGTTTTTTTTTTAAGCCCCTTAGGGCCACTTAAGACTGAGGAGATGTGATAGATTGGCTCAAAGAAATTGACTGATCCCGAATTCCAAAAGTAATTGTAGTGGAAACCAGAACCTCGTCTTTGACTTTCTAGTACAGAGCTTTCCCCGCTCTCCCACACGGTGTTTGAGACTCTGTTCTAATAAAATGTGTTTGAGAATGAAGAAAATGTAGGGAGTAAGAAAACAGTCCTGTAACTCATCTTAAATCTGCCATTAAAATGCAGGTTCTAAAATTAGAGAAAAATGGCCAAACACCAAGGTGGATTATCCCCACATAGAAGGTCAAAGAAAACTGTTAGAACCACGCAACATGGAAATGAGCTGAGACAGAGTTGGAGGGAATCCTCCGTCCTGGAGAAAGATCTGAGAGGGACTGACATTTTCAGCAGCCTGATGTTTTCCTTGGGGCTGCCCTGAGAACAGACTAGCCAAGAGGGATGAGGACAGAACCGGGGGTGAGGGGTGGGAGTCTCTTGCTGACTCTCTTGTACCTCTCACAATTCATCAGCCATCCAACAAGCAAGGTAGAGGAGCTAGAACATGTAGGGCTACCTCTTGGTCCTTTTTGTCCCTCAGCTCTTGGGAGCCATGGTGAATGGGTATCGCCCAATTTAGAAGCCTAGTCTGTAGGCAGGGCTGGCCACAGAGCCAGGTTCAAAATTATTCCTGTGCCCTTTCTTTGGGCTGAGGAGAGAGAGCATGGCCCTGGTTCTCTCACCAGCAAGGATCAGTAAATTCTAGCCATACGAGACCCAGACACTCTTGTCCAGTTCTGTTTTCCCTGTGTCTCTTGGGGAGTGATTCAGGGCCAAGGTGACAGTGGGTTTGGAGCCCAGATGAAAGGATTGCGGGGACCACAAGACAAGATCCCTTGTGTGGTGGCTGCTGGAAAGAGGAGGGAGTGAGCATGTGTAGAGGTCAGTGACGCAATGGCCCTGGCTCGCAGGCGTGGAGGAGGAGAAGGCTCGTGGTGTGTCTCCCTATAAAGAGGGCCTCACCACATGAAGCAGGGGGTGAAGGTGATCCCACTGTGAGTCACCCAGGAAGGGACGCCGTGTGCCCAGAGCCCAGAAGAGAGAGAGGACTTGTGGATTTCCCATTCTTTCCTTCTATGATTTTATGCGTAACAAGGGTTGCTTTAGTCACTCAAACTGTGTTACTTCCCTTTCTGTCTTCTAATCCATTCTTTCCCCTTTCTCTACACTGTCCCCGATGTAGACAGGTTTTAAATCTATCAATGTGTTCTTGATTTATCTAGACTTTTTTTCTCTTCTGAATGAAATTTGGAAACCTTTGATTTTAAGAAACCCAAGGCACATTAATTGTTTGCCTTTGAGAAGATGGCCTGGTGCTCTTTGCCAAGCAGGTCATTCTTAGATTGTGTTTGCTTTCTTCCTTATCTTCAACTAAGGCAGGTATCACATCCTGGACTGGAATCTGAAGGGATTCTAGGGTGCCCTGGATCCAGTTGCCCCTCAGTTGAACACAGTCATAGTCTTGCCTTTATTGAGGTCTGGGACTGCAGAGAGTTCTGGGGAGTGTCCCTGTAATCAGCCAGCCACCAACCCCACACTGCCTTGTAATAAAGCAGCTCTATATTTGTTCTGTTTATAGTCTCCTCTGTAATAATGCCACAGCCCTCACTTCTCTCTTTCTCTTTGGGGAGATTTTTTTGGTACTAGAAAAATTTGAAATGTTAAAGAGGGTTGTAGATGCAGAAAATGTTTTTATCTCATATGTCTACTGTTGGGATGATGCCCAGGAAAGGCGGGCGTCCCATGCTCTTTGGAAGGAGTGTGTTGTAGAGAGTGTGTTGTGTGTGTGCATTGTGGCTGGGACTGTGTGTGGGGAGGGGCCATGGGCATGTGCTGTGGGTTGGAGTAGGTGTGGGGTGGTGAGTGGAGAGTGTAAGAGGTGTGTGGAAGGGGCTGTGCAACGATGGAAAACCCTGGCAGATTTAGAAACGGTCAGCTGTGCTGGATGGTGTGAGCTAGAAGTTTAACTCCAGAATGGAACCTTTGAAAGCAGACATTCTGCTCATTCAGTGGATGCCCCTTTACTCTGCTTCCCAGCCTTTGGAGGCTCAGGCCCACTGTTTTGCTTGCATTCCTAGTTTCTCCTGCCTATTCCTCCAAGTTTCTCATCTCACTCTTGCTTAGCCAGGAAGAAATTAGAGACATACTATTGTAGAGGAGTGAACTTAAGCCACCTTGGACCAGGCTAATAAGAGTAGCAGGCTGTCCCAGGCTGAAAGCTCTGCAGTCTACCTGTAAGGTCAATACAGGAGTTGTTGCCAGGCTATTGCTAACAATTCTGATTCTTCCTCTTACCCTCCCCCATTCTATGCCCACCCCCTCAGATTCTATAAATACTTTATTATATGGCACTAGTAAAACTTCAAGTATTTCTTTTTATTAGAGCCACATAATATGGTAATTGTGTGACAGAACACAGCTCCCGTGAGTAGCCCCCACCCTCTTCCTAGGTGTGGCCTCTTACCACCTCAGCTTGGGCGAGGTCCACAGGCGTCTCTGTTCTTCCAGAGTGTGCAAGAAGGGGGCTGGATCAGCTTTTCAGGCCGAGCTAAAAGGTCAAGGCCTTGAAGTAGGATGGGGTTAGAGGAATGAAGAGGCACTTTTCTAATTTTAAGAGTAGTTTGTCCTGGTGTGTGAGTATAGCAGTAATCTCGTTATTAGCATTAATTCTGACCACTGCATGGGAACCTTACCCTGCCTTTCCTTTTATCAGCACTGTCATATAGCACAGAAGTAGGTTTTAAACTTATACTCAAGGCTAGTGGTATATGGATTTCTTTGGTTGATTCTGATTCACAGTACTACTTTTTTTATTTTTTTAAATAATAGTGATCATTCTTTCTGATGTCTCTTGGGTTTAAAGTCTGTAGATGTTAAAAGATATATCTGTATATATATTATTTATATATTATACATTCTATCTATCTATCTGTCTGTCTGTCTGTCTGTCTATCTATTTTGATGCTAAGGATCAAACCCAAAGCCTCATGCCTCCCACATGCCAGGCAAGAGCTCTATCACGGAACTACACCTGCAGCCATAGGTACAAATAGAAATTGGTACTTTCTATCTCTTACTGCTTTAACCCTAGAACATCTTTCTTTTTAAACCTGTCATTACTCCCTGTGTCTGCTAGTCTCATGGCTAGAAACTACACCGTTTATAGATCTTTCACTATTATTAACATGTGACCTTCAAAAATATATATATATATGTATAATTTTTTTTTTTTTTTTTTGCCTGATTCACTGTTATGATTTGATTCTGGTTGGACTTCTTGCTCTTCTGATACAGCAATTGAACTAGGTCAGTAGAGCCCTACTGGTGTTTTTTGGAATTGCACATGAATTTGTTTGTACATCCCAACTTTTGCAAGGCTTGAGAATTGAGGATTCCTGCCCTGGTAGCATCCAACAGAGAGCCCCCAGTGCCAGGGACATGGGGCACAATGTTTAGTCTTTGCTTAACTGCCCACGTGCCCATGTTTGCATAGGGGCCAAAAAATAGCAGATCCCTACACTGGCCTCTGCTGTCCACTCGTTACTCCCCATGGGGATGTATGGGCATATGGTCTTCCTACCTTTTGGGCCCAGCCAAGGTTAATATTAGACCTTCTAGCTGGGCTGCTATTCCCGAAAGCCACAGGGTGTTGTTAATATTCATGTGACCACAGGGACTCATCAATATTCATGAGGTATCTGCAGTCTTCCTTTAGTCCCTCAGCCTGGAGAAAACAGGGATGATTGGAGTTTCTTGAACTTTAAAACTAACCCTATTTCCTGGAGTCTCTTGAGGAGGAGGGAAACCTTAAGAGTAAACGTCTGGGCCAAGAGAAAGTTTTCTTGCCAATATCCCAAACTGGTCTGACAGCTTAGTGCAGTCATGCTGGATGTCTGCTGTTATGTGTCGTCCTTATCCAGCATTTATTGGGTTAGATTCTTGCACAGGTAGTAGAGGATAGGAAGCTAGCATTTTTAAGTACTTGTTGAGTGCTGGAGATACAAAGATGCCTGACATGACCCTTGCCCTCCATGTGGCTCAGAAAGGAAGCCAGACAGGTGTCTATCCAAAGAAGAATGCCGCATAAAGAAAACACACAGGGCCTAATAGGGGCAAATGAGGAACTCATTCTCTGTGGGGAAATTAGTGAAAGAGTCCCAGGCAGTTCTTTTGAGGTCGGGGAATCTAAGGAAAGGAAGTAAAAGTTTCTGTGACTTCTTTTGTGATCCTCAGCAAGTCATTGAGCCCATATCTCGGGCTCCCTGCTTATCAGCTGTGGTTGCTGCTACCTTTGTCAGATACTTTAGCTATTCTCAGACCTTGTTTAATAGAACTTCTTTCCTATAAAGTACACTTCTATTCCTTAGGTGGGAAATATTGTCTGCCTGCCTTTCTTCCTTCCTTTCTGCTCCCCCCCACCTCTCTCTCTCTCTCTCTCTCTCTCTCTCTCTCTCTCTCTCTCGCTCTCTCGCTCTCTTGCTCTCTCGCTCTCTCTTTCTCTCTTTCCTGAAAGATTTCACTAGTAAGGGCACCCAACTGTGATAGTCTTTGGTATAGTCTGGATACTATATAATTAAAGAAATAGCATATGGATCCCAGACCAATTGTATTTAGCATTAGTTGGGCTTTTAGAATTTTGGTATTCTGTTTGAAAGATGCATGGGGGACTTAGTGCCCAAAGGAAAATAAGAACAATAATAAAAAGAATGGACATACAATAAAAAAAGAAAAACCCCAAAGCAAGAAAATTATTTCATTCAGACAATAGATTGGATGGTAGCTCATGAAAAATTAGCACATGTAATATGGTCAATAGTTTTTTGGCATTTCATTCAAAATAGCTCAAGAAGGGATAAATTTGAATTGTAACAATAAGAATGGGGTTGAAGTAAAGGGAAGGATTTTTTTAACCTGCCTAAAAAAAAAGTTTCTGTTATCAGAGAAACTTTGGAACCTTCTTTTTTATAATTCTTTAAGATTTTGTGGTCACCAATGTAGCATGGTCCCACTTGGGAACAGTTGGAGAGTAAGATCAGGAGAGGGCATGGCTACCTTAAGATTCGAAGGCTGACTTTGTTTTCCTGGCTCATAGAACAGCCTGTGGAAATTTATTTCTTCTACAATATGGAAATACATTTGATAGAGGTCCCATCTGTTTTCTTTGGTGACATTCGAGAAAATATTTGCAAATAATTGAAGCCTTTGGTCCCAGGTATTGAACAAATGCCACTTCTCCATGTTTTCTACTAAAGTCCTGTAACTCTGGAGAGCTGAGGAGAGCTGGCCTTGGAAACTGGCATGCAGGTCCTAGATTTAGGTCCAGGAATGGGCTTTAGGGGAAAAACTTAGCTTGAAGGAATAATTCTTATATACTACACTCATTCATTGCCCCCATTCTACATTTCTTCTTATATTTCTTCATTTTGTCTCTTTGTGAAATTTGTTTATATTTTTGTCTTCATCTTTGCTTCATCAGGGGCTCTTAAGATGAGTGAGGAATTGCTGCATTACCTAAATGAGTCAGGTGAAGGATGCTAGAATAGAATGTAGCCTCCATGAGAGCAAATGTTGTTTGTCTTATTCACTACTTCAGTATGTGCCTGGTCCATGGAAGGTGCTACAGAAATACTTAGTAAATGAATGAACTAAGCATTTGTATCTGTGAGGTGATTTATCAAAAAAAAAAACTTATCACATGTTTGTTAGAATGTTTACCCAGAGTGAGGGCCATCAGAATTATAGAACAGTATAAAATATCTGAGTCATCAGTTGTTGGGTGACACTGCTTCCATTACAATGTTGTGATGACAAACACTAGATCATTGTCATCTAGGTACAAATTAGAATTTCTACCTAAAACCAAGAAAACCAAACAGTGTGCTTTAGAAATAAGTTAACTTGTTTGGACTCTATTAACTAGAGAAATTCTTGTTGGGTATTCACTATTCTCAAATCCACAAGGAGAAGGAATCTCTCAAACTAATGGTTTTAATACTAGAAATAACCCAGTGAGAAAGTTCTAGCTAATTGGTTTCTTTTTTTTTTTTTTGCCCATACATATTTTTTTAATTATTAGTTGTTCAAAACATTACAAAGCTCTTGACATATCATATTTCATACATTTGGTTCAAGAGGATTATGAACTCCCATTTTTACCCCATATACATATTGCAGATTCACATCGGTTACACATCCACTTTTTTACATACTGCCATACTAGTGTATGTTGTATTCTGCTGCCCTTCCTATCCTCTACTATCCCCCCTCCCGCTAATTGGTTTCTAAGACATCAGAGCTGGGAAACAGGAGAAGAATAGAACACTGGTTTTCTCCAGAGCACTCCCTAGGAAAGTTCCCTTTGGTAGAAATTGTGGTTTCTTTTCTTTTGGGTTCCATTCCCTTAGAGCTTATGCTGAATTAAGGAAGGTAAACTTGAGGTCCATCCAGTTCAAGGATCTGGCCTCCTCAATGGTCAGGAAAGGACAGCAGGTGGCGCCAAAACATTGACACACTTGTGCTGGCTGGGGAAAAGAACTGGGACTGAGAAAAAGATTCTCTTTTGCATTGGGGATGGGAGGAATGGCTACCCTGGCTGTTGCTCAGGTAAGAAATTGTGGTGCATTTAGGGTCTTCTAGCCCCAACACCAAGCTGTGGACTTCAGTATGCTAATTTGGCAAGAAGATTGGTGGAGAGGGGGATCCTAGCAAATCAGAGCAGAAGATGAGCTCAGTCACTTTCTGTCCTGGTAGGACTGTCTCCTTCAGGGCCTGGTTCAACCAGATGCCATGGTTTCTGAGGCTCTGGCTCATTCTGTGAGCTGCATTTTCCTTTCTGTGAGTTTGTATCTGTCTTTTGAGAGGTTGTCCTATTGGGATACTTCCCTTATTTAGGGACACCTCCTCACCTGCCCCCAACTCATTGCTCTGGCAAGCTGGGAATGAGTTAAGGGAGTGAGGAGTGGTGTAACCAGCCCCTGGACTAATTTAAAGTGGAGGTGCTGGTTGGGAGGATGAGGAAGATAGGGAAATAAGTTTTATCAGAGGCTGTTTGGTTCTGAGAAGGAAACAGAGCCCTGTCAAGACCGTGGGATCCCAGGCAGGCTGTCAGTCACCTCAGGACAGATAAAGCTCCCCAGCATTCTGGAGCTGGAGCAGCACCTCCACTCCAAACCTGACCCTGATTGATTCCCACAGCCTAGTCATTAGCTCTCTTCCAGCATTGTCCCTGACGCCCCTAACTTCCCCACTCCCTTCCAAACCCGCCGGGCTGTCTCCAACCTTCATTCCTGGAGCTTGTTCCTTGGGCCTCCCCCTTCCCGGGGCGGGTTTAAGGGCTGGGCGGAGCTGTCCGCCTGAATTCCCTGTGGCCCCCTTGGTTCCTGGTTCTATATATATCCCTGTCCTTCTCTGCACAGGGTTTGATATGGCTTTATGGGCATTTCCATCCGATTTACAGACATAGCCACCACAGAGGCCTATTTCACCCGAGAAACCTCAGCGGAGCCCGGCCTGTAGCGGACTCTGTCCCTGAATCAAGGCTCTCTTCTCTCCCTGCCCTCCCCGCCCTCCACCTCCATCTCCCGCTGCTTACTCCCAAGTGAGTAGCAGAGCTCCGGGGAACACTCAGCCTCGCTGGCAGAGCACTCTGAGAGTCCCTTAGGAATTCCCTCATGTCCCTTCTCCACCGAGCTAATTGGGGGAATGTCTGCCCTTGACCTTTGGCTTGGGCACTATTGTGATAGGACATTTGGGGAGACCGGAGCCCAGTGGGTGCTAGCAGGTTTTGGGAGGCACATGAAGGGAAAGAAAATACTTTTTACACTGAAGTTAGAGGAGCTATTGAGGCCCTAGTGAGGAAGGTCAGGAGCAGAACTAGATTTAAGACTTCAGAGTGATGAAGGGACCAGATTACTCAAGAGTAAGAAAGAATACTTCCCTAAGGAACTCCCTTTGGCTCATTCTCTGGCCAGATCAAATAGTGGAATCTGGTTTGCAAAAGGAAAGTTTGCATAGAGTAAAGGAAAAACCTGTGAAAGAGGCTGAATTTGCGTAAGGAAGGAATAGGACCTGCCACTCCACCTCTATTTTCAGATGGTTAACCCCCAGCTTATCAAAATAGCTACTATTTTGTGTACCTTTTGAGTGCTAGGCACTCTGGCTGTAAATCTTATTGTTAATCTTTATATCTTCACATAGTACAAAGACAAAAGAGATTCAGAAAATATAAGATGCCCAAGGTCACTTAGCTAATAAATAAATGATGAAGCCAGCTTTCAGACCCAGTTAGCCAAACCTGAAGCCCATGTTCTTTCTGCTAAACCATGCCGCCTCCCTATGGAGACCATAAGAAGAGCTGCTTCTTAGTCTGTGGTCTGAATAATATTTAGTCTCTTTCCATTATTTAACATTTTATATTTCCACGTGGTTCTCTAAACTCAATATCCATGTTTATCTGTGATTTTCCCTGACATGCTGGTTGATTCTTGAGCCTGGGAATTTCCTGGGCACAAAGGATGCTTGGCTGTGCCCCATAAAGGACTGACACATCTCTGTGTGCATCTCTTTGTTATTGTCCATCTGAGCTCAGGCAAGAAGGTAGCTTGCTATTGTTGCCTAGAAGCCTTCATCCCTGGCTTAGACACATCAGTCTATTTGTGAATTTGCTGTCCAGAGTGACCTGCCTAGATATTTTCTTTCTCCTGAGATGTTTACTGTTCTTTCGTGGGATTTCAGATTTCCATGATGGCGGAAGGCTTGTAAAACGAAGGGGTGGGGAAGGGTTACTGTGGCAGGAGCCTGGGCCAGGCCAGGTCGAGCTAGCAGCACAGACAGCTTTTATAATGGTGTGCAGGGCTGGGAGGCTTGTAAAGGCGATGGAGGCAGATAGGGGGATAAATCATGTAAGTAGTGGGCAGGGTGGTGAAGCCGAGGTTAGGAATTAACTTTGTGTTGGATGGAGCCCAGGTTGTGGGATGGGAAGAGAGGCCTCTCCTCTTTTCCTTTCCCCTTAGCTCTGTTCTTTGCCTCTTCTTTCTGTTGGCCCTATTCACTACAGGCTGTGACATGTTTGCCCTAGCCCTTCCTGTCCCTCCTCCAAGTTGCCTGAACTAAATCAACAAGGGAGAAGGTACCCCAGAGCAAGGGGAAGAAAGCATTCCATTCCTCTACCAATCAAACTGCTTTGTTGATTGCAAGTACTGTGTGGAACCAGCTGATTCCTTCTTATAGTCCTATATTAGGGTGCCCATCCTCACCTCCTTTCTGCTTATTCTCTGGTATTATGGCGTTTAACATAGAAAATGGATCCAAATCCTTTGGGATCATAAAGGGAGTAGAAAATGTCCTTCTAGCCATTTTGAGGTTCCTCTCGATGTAGTGTCTCAGCCTGCCTGAGGGCATAGGCCTGACTTGGCTTCTTTTGAGGGCTGGGGCAATCCAGATCACTTCATTCAGGAATTATATTTGATGATAGCATCTTTTTCTTGGGAGGCATCTGTGTGTCATGTGTGGAAATTAGTAGAGAACTTGGAAAAATGCAGAGAGGCCATGTGAGTTGTCAGAGTGGACTTTGTATATAAAAAGAAGTTGAGGTTAAATTTTCTCAGAAGACTTGTGTATATGTATACAATGGCTGATTGTTATGTGGTGCATCTTATTGCAGGGATAGTGTTTATAAGCCTGTCTGGGTCAGGGTGATATCTGTTGTGATCTTTATTTCTCTTTGCAGCCCTCTCCATAATGCTTTGCAAATGGTGGTTGATCAATACATGCTTTTGACCATCTTGTTTGGCCCTTGACTTGCATAATCAGCCAGCCCCAGGCTCTCTTCTTCTCCTCCTCCCTTCTCCTCCACCATCTCTCACCATAAATTATCCCTCTAATCATTACAGCTTTCAAGTGGATGGCTCAGCCCAAACGAAAGTCATTGACTACATTTCTTCCCCCACAGATCTGTCATAGCAGTGCCACTTTTCTTTCTAATTAGGCCCTAATTGAAAACTGGTTGCATTTGGACTTCTTTTTTGCTTTTTAGTGCCAGTGGTGGAAAAACATTAAGCTGAGGTTTGAGTTCCCCCCACCCCACTCCCTTTTTCTCCTCTCTCTTTTTAATATGGTGGGATTCTTTTGGACATGCTGTCCCCAGCTCTTGGAGCTCCACTCACAAACTCCAGCCTTCTCCTAGAAGACCGGGTCTTTTTAAGTGGTTTGTGTTGAACACATCGGAGGCCCCCAATGCCTGTGACAGTTTCTGTTAATTATAGAGGCTCTTTTCCCCTCTCGCATTAGTCAAAGGAGTTTTGTATGTTTTAACAGCGTTTTCCCTTGGCTTGAATAAGACTCTGTTGGGTCTCTGTTTCCTAGAGCTGGTGAGTCGGTAGTGCTTACTAGTACCCAGTAGCAGTGTTTCCTTATTTGCTTCTTTAGGGGCTTCAAAGATTACAGTGGAGGGGTGCTTCCTAATATGCTGGAAATTTAGTTATTTCTGGATTACAGACATAGTTCTTACACAATTAGAAACTTATGCAACATCTGGGCCTCAGATATAAAATAAATGGGTGCTTGTGTGTAGACATGTCCTCCAGGTCTGTGGGCCTCTTTTTGTGCCTTCACTCTTCTGGCCCTATCTAGTTTCTGTAGATTTTTATCCTTATTGTTGAGTTACATCCAAACATTTTTCTAAGACTCTGGTTTCCATTTTATACTTCTCAAGCCTGTATGAGCACAGTCCTTTGTAGGCCTATGTTATAGTCATCTTCAATATTAAAGTGTTTGAAGCCCCAGGAATGACATTTTGCTTGGTTAGACCAAGAAATTCTAAGTAAGAATCAGCCCTGGCACATGATCTGCTTAGGGACTTTTCTGAAACACCCATCTACCAGCTTGGCCAGGAGAGAAGAGGAGATCATTAAAACAAACAGTGTTCAATTAGAAATCCTATAGTGGTGGTAGTTTGCTGAATTATATTGAACTCAGGCAGCCCATATTCAGTCTGGGAGAGGATCAGCAAGCTCTTACAGATGGAGCTGCAGAGACAAGAGACCTCTTACAGGGCTGGGTTGTGGCTCAGCGGTAGAGTGCTTGCCTAGCACATGTGAGGCCCTGGGCTCGATCCTTAGCACCACATAAAAATAAACAAATAAAATTAATATTGAAAAAAAAGAGACCTCTTACAGGCAAAGCATCCTTGGATATATGACATCTATTTGTCCGATGATGATCACTTGTCTTATTGTGGGCTTTTTCATTCTTTTCAGACATTTACTTAGCTTAATCAAAGCCCTGAGCTTTGAGAGAGAGAGAGAGAGAGAGAGAGAGAGAGAGAGAGAGAGAGAGAGAGATAGTTTTAATATTTATTTATTTATTTGTTTTCGGCGGACACAACATCTTTGTTTTATGTGGTCCTGAGGATCGAACCCAGGCAGCACGCATGCCTGGCGAGCATGCTACCACTTGAGCCACATCCCCAGCCAGCCCTGAGCTTTTCATTAAGAATATTTTGCTCTTGAAGATGCTTTTATCAGACCCTACCTCATTCTTCTAGCCTAGAACCACTTGCCCTAGCCATTGACTTTATTGGGATGAGAATGCTGTGGGAGGAGGTCTACTGAGCTCTCTTAAGGGCTGCTCCTAGCTTTGGTGCTGAGAATAAAGGGGTGAACTTTATTTTGGAGTATTAAATTGGTGACAGTCTTACTTATGGTGAGTTTTATATTACTTTTTCTGGAAGTTTGGAATATCTTGAAATGCCAGTTCTTGCTATATAGCCTGATAGATTCGGCAAGGAATCTTATTAGGCTCATAGAGAAGATCAGCTAAGTTCATTTCTTCATAGTTTATAGAAGAGAGAAGGAAGACCTGTAGAGAGGGAGCCAGTTGCTCATGAGAAGGGTGGAAGTGGCGTGAGGAAGGGCTCTTTTCCATAACAGAGGCTCCAGAGTCTCTGAGTGGCTGAACCTGGAGGCTTATCACTTATCTGGGGCCTAGGAAGAAGGACAAAGCCATAGAAAAAAAGGTGATAGAAACTATAATGATTACATTTTAAGATAAGTTTCTGGATCAGGATCTAAACTGCTCCTCTACCTGAGTATAATTTCCCATCTCCTCCCCCTTGTCTGTCCCTTTCCTTCCCTCCTTGTTTTGCCTCTCTGCTTTAGCAGGTATTTGGTGCAGCAAATGCAAAACATCTTCCTGCCCTGTGACCACAGAGACTGCAGCGTTGGAAATTCTTCCTGAATTGCTGACATGGTTCTGCTGTACATTGTTTATATTTTGTGACACACGTTCAACAATATAAACTGTAATATATTAAGTAAAACATTGAACGAGTGAAACAGAGTCAAAAGAGACTAGCAGCATGTGTTTGTTTAACACTGAGGAGATAAAGGACTTTAACTTAGTCACCACCTTTTCCATATGCATAAATGACAGTTGCTTGTTTACCATGGTTTTAAGATGTATAGTATAAACAATAAACCACATACAAGCACAGGAACATTCTGTAACACTGGACAACTAATTTTAACAAAGTCTCTTCATGTACTTTTATTTGAAATGTTATCATAATTGTGATTCTCTGTGGCACAATGGGGATGGGGTGTGTGTCATACTCTACTATATGGAGGTGGGGCCAGACTTTTTATTCTTATCATTATTAATCATGAAAGTCATGAACATGAAGGAGGGCATAAAAGAGGGTGAAGGCAGCAGAGGTTTGGAACAGAACTATTTCCCAGATGGTGTTTGTTCCAGGAAAACCTTAGCTTGCCAGAGTTCATCTTGAAGGGAAATGGTATCTGAGTCCCTTCTTCGCTTTCATATCTGGTCCTTTGGCAGCCTTGAGTCTAGCTCTGAGTCTAGCTCCTTTTTCAGTAGGCTGGCCTTCCCCTTTTCTACAGTAAGTGGAAGCTTGGGGTGTGCTCTTTAACAAGTTCAGGGCAAGCTCATGCTCTCCCCACTAGTCCCTGACTTTGCCTATAAGGAGATTACAATTTGGAGCATAAAGATGCACAATTATCTGGGATAGAATTAATAATAATTCATATATGTGTGGTCTTTATGGTTGGCAAAGTGCTTTCACTTACATTGTTTTCTTTTTGGTTCTGATCTTTATGAATTAGGGCAATATTTTTGTATTATATCCCTATTTTACAGATGAAGAAACTGGAAGTCCTTGAGTTTCCCCTAGGTTACATAGCAAGTAAGAAGCAGAGCCAAGACTCAAACCAGGTCAGTTAGATTGTTCCATTAGGTTGCTTAAATTGGTCACCTGGTCTTCTACCTTATGACTCTTGGTTTGACCAAGGGCCAGGGTTCAAAAGGATAAGCTTCCCAGTGTTCTTTTGTTTCAATCTCGGTTATGCTTCTCATTCTTCGTAGCATTTTTAAAAAATTTTGGACACTTCCTTTTTCCTTCTTTTTCCTATTTCTCTGGCCCCCCACTTTCAGAGACTACCTTATTTGCTTTCCTAGAAATTCCACTTTTAAGGCTTTTGGGAACTTTGACCTACCAGTAGTAAGTACATTTTAGAGAGTGTTTAAAATGTCTCCTGCCCCTCTCATTCATCTCCCACCCCCAAAGCGTGGCCTCACCCCATCCTGCCATAATGCTGGCCAAGCGCGTGGGGCAGCTGTGGTCAGTCCCATTTATAAAGCTGGTAAATATGGGACCAGTTTCGGTCCCCTCCAAAGGTCAATATTTGTGCAGAGTTTAATTTTAACTTAACAAGCAGTTGTTTTCTGCAGCTGCCCTGATGTGTTGTGTTGTGTGTGCTTTCCTTTTCCCTTCCTTCCCACCGACTGTATGTGTGTGTGTGTGTGTGTGTGTGTGTGTGTGTGTGTGTGTGTCTATATTCATGCTACAGACTTAGTTCTGGTCTTTACAACATGCAGTCCACTGGCTCCGGCAGTCTCTGTGTACCAAAGGACATTTGGGGCTGAAGGGGAGCTAGATAAAGGGCAGCAGCCTAGCACAGGGGGATAACTAGACTTTCTAGCAGTCAGGGGACAGAAGACTCTGCTTAATCTTTTGTGATCCTGATGTCATCACCATATCTTCTCCTTCCAGGACAGTTTCTAGAATTCAGGATTTGATAAAACTAGTCCCCTTTTTCAAAAGCTGTACCATCCTCCTGTTTTGCTTTCTAAGGAGAGTTAACCCCTTATCCAGGAAGCCTGAATTCTAATTTTGGGAGTTGCTCTTCAGTAAGATGAAAGGATTGAATAAGATAATCTGTAGATTTTGTTCTATGATTTTATGAATAATAGATCACTGAACTGGGAATAAAGAACAAATCCTGTTCCAGCTCTAGTTTTAAAATCATTTTAAAAATGATCCTCCTGCCTAACTGGTCTAATAATTAAGGGATATGACTTATCCTTGCTGTACAAGGATTTTGTAAGAATGGATGAGATTCTGTTTAACAAAACTTTGAACTACTTAAGTGAAATACTTTAATACTGAGTTCACCTTATCTACCAATATCCCCATCTACCAGCTGTTTAAGTTCTTTCTACTTGTTAGTATGAACCTGTCCTGACATTTAGTTCAACAGGCAGTCAGCCCAAACTGCTAGGGCCGTAGGATCTGAGGTGGAGAAGGAGCTCTGTGATAACTAATGGCATATGGGTTCCAGCACAGCTCCTTACACTGCTGTGTTCGGTGGTATTAAACGTGTGCCCCACCTTTGGACCTTCGCACTTACTGTTCCTTCCCTCTGTTGAGAGTGTTCTTTCCCCACATATCTGGATTGCTCATTCTTTCTCTTCTTTTAGTTTTTTTTTTTAAACACTACCTTCTAATTGAGGATTTCCTGGCTACCCTATCTAAAATTTCAGCTCCATTTCCCACCCCACAAGTGCTTTCTATCCCCTTCCCTGATGTTTTTCTCTTTAGCATTTATCACAATCCATATTCCAAAGGTCTTGCTTTTTCATTCTGTTCTTTTTCTCCCTTGTGAGGTCTGGATTCTCATTGAGGACAGGGATTTTTGTCTGTGTGTTCATTGCTGTCTCCCCAGTACCCCCAGAACAATGACTGGCACATATAAGCTCTCCAAACGTATTTGTTGAATACATGGAAGGAAGGAAGGGAGGGAAGGAGAAGTAGGCTCTCTAAACTCATGGTTCTTCCTAGGGGGTAATACCCCTCAGGGGAGATGGTCAGAATGATTTGGAGACCTTTCCAAACTATTCACACCTTTACCAAAAAAATTCTGATTTGTGTTTCCTCCACATCAGGCTAGTTCAGAGCCTCTGCATAATGAACATAGTTACTGATGGGAATCTGTGGCATTCTTGTGTGTGTTGGGCAGGAAAAAATTGAGAACCACTATCCTAGGGAATCTGAGAGGGCCTGTTCCCTCCTGGCCTGTGAATTGAAGGTAGCCCTCCCGCTAGGAGATTTGTTTTCTTCCTTTCCCACCTTTCCTTACCTCATATATACCCCAACCCATGCCTCCTTGCCCCTCCCCTTTCCTTTCTTCTCAGCCAGACAGACACACAGGGGTGGCCTACATTGTGACTGATTATAATTGGGATACAGAGACCCGTTGATGGCTGCAAGTGCTTCTTGTGACATCAGCTCTGTGGCTTTAGGGGGAAGGCTGTGGCTCCAGGTCCCCAAGGGAGGGGGCTGTTTTTCTCTTCTTGATCGTTCACATTGGTGCCCGTCTGACTTATAAACTTTAATGGCCAGTTTTAAAGGTTACTGCCATGGGGCACCTTTGTTGCCAGTTTTAGTTTTTTAATTTGGAAACTTTTTTCCCCTTGTGGTCTTGGGAGGAAAGATTTGGGACCATTTGGGACTGAGAATTGGTATTTGTGGGTGATGATGAGATAGCACAGCAACATTCTAGTTTTGGCTCCAATAACTAGAATCCCTGCCATATCATCCAGTGGTCCAAATGAACCCCTAAATGAGAAGGAGCAAACTGATGTTGGGATGTGTAGTCTTAAGCAGCATGGGTAGTCTTAAGGCTACAGTGGGTTGAGAGCTTCTTGCACTGTCTGAGAGAATGGTAACCATAATTTAGGTGTTAAGACCCTGGGAAAGGAAGGGGATATCTCTTATTCTAACTCTCTTGTTCCAGTCCTTTGTTCTGAATATGAACATCATTGACAATGGTCAGGTTTAATTGAGATGGGACCTAGGGTTCAGATATAGAATTCACAGAGGAGAATGTGGCCTGGTAGTAGTTACCTGTATGTAACATGGACACAGAACTAGAGAAAAAGCCTCAGAGAATCTTTGTGCCAGGGATTTTTGCCATTTACTCCTATGCCTTATTTAAAAAAAAAACAAACAAACAAACTTTTTTTTTTCATTCAGGATAACTTCATAAAGCCTCAAGTGCCAAAAAAAGGTCATTGCCCATTTTAGTAATCTGTATCTCTAGGAGTAAAGTAGTATTATAGAATACAACTCAAATAATAACATCTTGGAATTGGGGGTACTTATTTTCAGCACCTCATAAAACTCATATTCAATACCTCTATCTGAAACTCAGAAGGTTTAGAGTTTAAAATATATTCTGTGGATGCTAGGAAAACTTTTTGAGACATTTAATTCTGAGCATGCCTTTTTCCTGAGTACTTTTCTTTTTTTAGACAACTGGAATAGGGGTATAAAAATGAATAGATAATCTAATAGATAGATCCTAAGAGGAGGCAAACAAATAAATCCATGGATACTTAGACACTAAAGGGATAAGCTCTTTAGGGAGCTGTTGACTGGTACCCTTGCTAACCAATACCTGCACATCCCCTCTCTAATATTTTCCTGGTGAGACTGAACTCAGAATTTAACTTTGAATGCACTTAAAGAATTCAAGACAGGAGCCTGCTATAGAAGGAGCACACAGCTCCGCACTTCAAGATATCCAGTGCAGGCAGTCCCTTCTGGACAGTCTTGATACATTCTGTGAGGCTATAACACAGGGTCTTGGATTCAGATCTCACTTCTGGCTGTTCTTCCTGAGCTGGACAAAACTAGATTTGCTTCTTGTTCCCTTTTGCAGGGCAGGGGAGGAGGTGTGGTGATTGGCGCAGGGCTGGGCCACAATTAGTGACCTGGAAGCTGGGCTGGGCACCCAGAGGCTATAAATAGCAGTCATGAAGCAGTCTCTGAGCAGACTGGAAGCCCAGCCAGACTAGCCGCGTTTCAAGTGGTCTGGGTGGGATTTTTTTTCTCCTGTTAACCATTTGTACATCTGGTTTCCTCAGGGTTGGTGGGGGTAAAGGAGGAGGGTGGGGCTGTGAGCCGAATCAGAAGTTCATATGTGGAGTATCTTCTTCTGTTAGTTTTGCCATATGTGAATCTTGGCTTCCAGGGCCTTTAGGACCTGCCAGGCATCTGGTTGGAAGGAGAGTAGGTCCCAGAGCAGAGTATTTGGGGTGGGAAAATAGAAATCCTGCAGGGCCCCTAATTTAAAGTATGGTGGGTGTTTCTGAAGAGAGGGAACCACTAAGATTTGGGAGTAGACTGGGTGGCTGATTTCTCATTCTTCTGTGAATTGGTCCCTCTCTCTCAGCCAAGCCCCTCTGCTTACCTTCTCTCACAAGGCTATTTCTATTGTCTCAGCATTTGTTCCACCATCTGTCCAGATATGAAGTTGGAATACTTTGATTTGAATTCTACTTCTCACGATTATTTCATCTGTCACTTGGACATATTAAGTTCTCTGGTTTCTGTTTAATTCATCTTTCAAAGAAGCATTTTTGAGAGAAGACACCCTACACTTCCTTCTACCTTTTGTAAACTATAAATTGATTTCAGTCAATCAGTTTCTATTTTTCCTCCTGAGGAAGGAAACTCCTCCCTGCCAGGAAGCCCTCCCTCAATCAACAGTGGTCTTCTCTCCCCTGTCCTTCACGGTGGTTATGTGTAGTCTATCCTATTTTTCTCTTGCATGTATCATTTGTTTTTTGGCAGTTGTTTTCTTACTGTTTGTACCTGTTTGTATACCTATTTATAGAATACTGAATACCATTCTCTGAAGCAGGACACCATGTCTTCCATGTCCCTATCACACATAGCACTCACTGTCAGTGTTGGCAGCACCACTGAAGCCTACTAGAACCTACTGCAAGGCAGGAAGTGGAATGGGAAATGGGAAGAAATGAGTATGTTTCCAGAAAACCCCATTTTGAGAGATGTCTTTGTTTGAATAAAATGGGAAATAGCAAATGAGGACACCTGAGAGATTTCCCCAGTTGTCCAGCACATGGTTCCAGTTCCACTGTTTTGCTGGTCTTTCATTCACCTTTTTCTTTCCTCATCTCCACTTGAAGATGCTTTTCCTAATGAATGTACTCAGACCCAATGGGTTTTTTAACCCTGCTTCCATGACTCTGGGGATGGGGCTACATTGTACATATGGGAAAGGACTGTACCAGCATAGACACTTTGCATTAGGTTTCAATTATTCTAGTTTTAATAGTTTGTGTGCTTGCAGGTCTCCTTTATGCCTGACTAGGAGGATAATGACACTTGTTGATATCTGTGAAAATGTTTGTGGCCTTGTTTTCTCAGAGTCCAAGGAGGGCAGTGTGTCTCTTAGTTGGCTCTCCTGTCACAGTACTTTGATGTTCCTCCTTGGTTTCATCCTTCCTTCAGCTTTGAGCTTGTGGACCAGGCTAAACAATTCCTCCCTTCTTGAGTGTTTACTCTCTGGATGTAAGCAGAAGGTTGTCATGTCTAGTCGCAGAGGTCACTTAGGCCATCTGCCTCAGAGGAGCTCCTAATCGCTTTTCTTTCATCCTTTCCTCCCTCACTCCAAGTCAGTTATGCTGCTCTTTCTGAAACTCCTTCAAACTTATCTGTATAGTTTTGATGCCAAAGTACCCGACAGTGGGGACAGGAACCAGGCAAGGTCTCCTCACAGCCAAGAGAAAGAGACAGTTCTCTATCTTCAAGGCATCATGCCTCCCTGCCCGGGATTCGAGACAACTTGGTTGTGTTGGTATTTTCTTTCTTCCAGCTCATTCACATAATAAACATTTACTTAGTATATGCTGACATTTTATTAGACACCAAGGATATAATTCTATTTTATTAAACCTAGGAGATTTTTAAGTATTCACTATTATGTTAGAAGATGGGGGTAACTGTCCTAACCAAAATGAGAACCTTGTCCTCAAGAAGCTCATAGGCCAACCCTGGAAGAGTTGGACATGTAAATACCAAAGTATAGTTCAACACAGAATGAGATGAGAGGCCCAAGCAATATGCTGTGGGAGAAAAGAAAAAAGGTTTAATTCTGGCCTTTTGAAGGAGGCAGGAAGGGATGAGGGACGACTGAGGAAGAGAAGGAATTTGAGCTGGAGCCTGAAAGATGAGAAGTTCCCAATTCGAGAATGAGAAAAAATATTAGAGTGAACAGCATTTATTCTTTATTTTAAGAAATAGTTTTCAAAGAATGGGGAAAGGACACATTAAATAGAATAGCACTTACCTCTTCTTCAAGGAACTATTTTGGAGTGCCTACTGTATGCTGCTCACTGTTCTGAAGGCAGCGATAGAGCAACAACCAAAAAAGTCTTGCTGTTAGAAAGCTTGCAGTGTGGAAAGTTGAAAAAATCAGTGTGGCATCTGCCCCATCTCATTGCTG
Source organism: Urocitellus parryii (assembly GCF_045843805.1). Taxonomy (NCBI): domain Eukaryota; kingdom Metazoa; phylum Chordata; class Mammalia; order Rodentia; family Sciuridae; genus Urocitellus; species Urocitellus parryii. The sequence continues at coordinate 266,111,054 of NC_135531.1, read as the reverse complement.
TTATCATGTATCATTGCTTTGTACTATACTAAATCCTTTGAACAACAAGTCTCTTTCCTATCTGGGCACTGTTACCTCCTTTCTTGGTGCCATCTGTCTTTCTAGATATTTCTTCTTAGCCAATAACTGAGACCAGATTCTGCACAAACCTTAGATAGTCATGACAATTGATACTTTTAAATGAACACCCTATGTTTTTGAAAGATTATGGGAGGTTTTGTATTTTAGTGTTATTTTTATTTCATAACATACTTTCTAATTCTTTGAGAGTTGGTAATCTATATGAGAAGCAAATGGTAAATATTAAATAGAACTATGATTAACCAGAATATCCCCCTCTCAATCAAGCTGTGATCAGTACTCAGCCGTGATCATATTTACCTTGGTTGAATCACCTCTGTTTCTTTCAGTCACTGTGCTGATTCTCAGAGCCTATCTTGTGCTCTCATTGATGTGTGTTTCTGTTTTACGCATGGTCTTTTTGTGGCTTTAGTCCATTTTAATTTGGTCAAGTTAAGCCTTTCTTCCCAAGTCTGCAATTGCCTTTGCCTCAATTCTAAGAGAGGCTGACAGTAGGAATGAGTCCAAAATTCCATTCATTTTATATTCACCACATCTGGGTTTCTTTTAGCATCATTTTCTCCCTTGAGAACATATTCAAGGTTTTCCTAATTTTCTAGTGTTTTCCCCCCCTTGGGGGAATGAATTTTGGAAGGTTACTGAGAAGTTTCCAGGACTGATTATCTAGTCTTCAGTCTATTTCTGTATATCCCCCTTCCCTACCATCTTCTCCCATGTAGTGATAATCATTTTGTTGTTGTTGTTGTTGTTGTTCTCTCTTCATTTACTGTGCAGGCATCTTATTCTTGAGACCTGAGTTGTGAGTATAGTTATTATCCTCTGTTCCCATTTGTTTCCCAGGAAACCATTGATTCTCAAAGAGTAGTATTGATATATATTTTAATTTCTTGTAAGGGACCAACCTGGGTAATGAAAACAGTAGTGAAGGTTTTCTTATCTCCCCAAATCACCTTAACAGCTATTGGGGTTCTGAAAGTTTTGATCTCTGTCAATACTATTTTCACCACTAGGGGGACACTCTTAACTTTCAGTCTAGTTGTGGGCAGAAACCTCCCTTTTCCTTTAGGCAGTTTGCATCTGTCTTAGGATCACCCATGTGAGATGTGCAGGTTGTGAACTGCACAACTTTAGGGGATCCATTCACATACCCCAGGTGCTGAGGGAGTGGTGCAGTGCAGTGGCCCTGACTTTAGTTCAACCAAGGCAATGTCAATATTTAAAAAAAAAAAAAAAAAAAAAACCCTAGGCAAAACAGAACCCCAAATATCAAAACCAGAACCAAAAAAAGTGTTGGGAAGTAATAAATTCTTCCAAATATTATCATTACATTATTAATATAGATAACATAAATTCTATAAAATAAACAAACACCTCACATGGGTGTGCTTTAGAGTTAGGCACCTGTGGGTTTGAATCCTGACTATACCAATTACTACTCTATTAAGCAGGTTAATTAACTTGTTTAATTGCAGGCTCCAGAGTCAGATGACTTAGGTTCACAACTTGGCTCTACTTGTGTTAACTTTGAGAAAGTTATTTAATTTGTCTTGTTTCTTTTTGTGTAAAATAGGAATAATGCTTTCTGTAGGGCTGTGTGAGCTCAACAAGTATTATACTTGGTTTCTGGTGTATTAAAAGCATCCAGAAATAATAGTTGTGCATAATGTTGTTTATTCTCAGGTTTCTTTCTATTTAGAAATCATTCTATTTAATGAAAATGGTATCTTCCTGGTTAAATGTTTATGCATATAAATGAATTTGAAACTGTTTTCGCTTTTTCTTAAACTGATGCGTTCTCCACTTAAATAAAATAAACAAATAAAAGTTCCAAGAACTGGGGCTGTGGATGTGGCTCAGTGATAGAGCTCTTGCTAGCATGTGGGGGGCACTGGGTTCAATCCTTAGCACCATATAAAAATGAATAAATAAAATAAAGATATAAAAAGTGTTGTATCCATTTAAATTTTTTTTAAAGTTCCAAGAACAATATCCTCTTCTATCAGTTGGCAAACACTAAGATTGTTATAGCATTAGCAAGAGGATGGGGAATTTAGTATTCTAGATCATTTTTGGTGGGAAAGTAAATTGGTACATTTTTCAGAGGGCATTTGTTTAAGGATATCAGATATATCCTTTTATTGAGCAGGTAGAAAGGTAATCTGTAGAACTATTCATGTGTGAAGACATCTGCACAAGCATGTTCAAAGCTTTATTGTTTAGAATAGGGAAAATTAGAAACAGAAATGTCCATTGTCATGGAAAAATGAATAAATTATGGTTTATCCATATAACATAATACAATGAAGCCATTAAAAAAATGAAATAAACCTGTATATACCTTGAAAAGATGGCTGTGATATGCTGTTGTGCCAAAAAAGCAAGATGCATAAGAGTAGATGTAAAGTGCTGGGCACAGTGAGCACATCTGCAGTCTCAACTATTTTGGAGGCTGAGGCAAGAGATTCATGAGTTTGAGGCCAGCCTGAGCATCTTAGCAAGACCCTGTCTCAAAATAAAAAATAAAAAGGGCTGGGAATGTAGTTCAGTGGTAGTTTTAACCCTGGGTTCAGTCTTCAGTCCTGGGGAGAGGAGAATATGTGTAATATGATTCCATTTGAGGGGAAAACCACTTGTGCATGTGTGTGTTTGTGCAAAAATAATGATGGGATATACATAGAGTTGTTCAAAGGGGTTTCTCTGAGGATTTGGTTGGAGGTTAAAAAAAAAAGAGGTCTTTTAGTTTTGTTTACATTATTTCCATTGTGTTTACATTTGAATTGGTAATTTTTTTGTAGTTTTCTAAAATGCCCATAAAGGAAGAAATATAAATGACTAATTTTACCCTGCACCAATTCCTTATCTTGGCAGAGTCCATTTCCATTTCTTAACTCAATTGGCTTACCTTACCCAGGCCCCTTTCCTCACACTTATCTGGCTTGGTGGGATTCTTGGTCCCTCTGGGAATCTGCAGAGTGATTCCAAGGTAAACACTAGCTCAGTTCTCTGGAGTCTTGGTCATATTCCATTCTTCATTGGAGCCACTCTGCCTCTTGTAGATTAGTCTAATTTCTGATCCTCTCTGAATAAGGCACTTTCCTAAGTGGCCACAAGAAGTATACCTAGGGCTTTATGCCTACCTGTACTAACTTCACATAATCGTCACTTTATTGAAGGTTTCCATGCCTCCTGGATATTGAAAACCTGTTCTCACCTCTGCATAAATTTACATCTTTTTGATTGACTTCCTAATAGTAAAGCTGGTGAAGCTTAGAAAATGACCAACTTATTCCAAACAAGTTGTAGTCTAGGGTTGGTAATTATGGTGTCATTCCTAGTGGCATGATCACATCCCCAGCAGATTCTTACCTTATGTTCATCTTCTTGCCAAAATAACAGAAAGCTTCAGTCTCTTATTTTAAAGATCTACCTCAACCATACTACTCCTTCCTCAGGGGACCTCCCACTGTATCCCACCTTTCAGTTTGAGAAATACATCTGACAGTTTCCCCTTCTGTCTCTTTTCCTGCCCTTCCCCAATTCCTGAGCCCTTCCATCTGTCTTCTGGAATTAATAGTTCATTATCATCAAACTCTTTTTCTATCTTCAGTCTCTTCTCTGAGTATTAGTTTCTCCTTCCTGGTCAGAAACTCATCTTTCCCCTGATGTGGCCCTCACACATGGTGGCTGTTCATTCTCATTGTCCTCTTACCACTGAATATTAGGGCTGTTTCTGTTTGCTGCTTTCTGTACCCACTTCCCCTAGCTTTGGATCTCCTGTTTTCAGGTCGTATTACCCAGCCCTCTTCATTGCTGCTGTCCTGCACTGACTGAGTCATTCATATTTGTTGTCAGGACTTTAGCTCCTGACTCACCACCACTTTCTCTGGTACTTATCATATTGTCTTGACTCTTGCTCTGTTTCATCCCCTCTCTTCCCTGGATGTATTCATAGCAGTAGTTCTCAACAAGGGAAGATTTGCCCCCAGAGCATCTTTGGTAATATCTGGAGACATTTTTGGTTGTCATTGTTTGAGAGGTACTCTGTGGGTAGAGTCCAGGGACACCACTCACCACCCTGGAGTACAAAGAATTGTCCAGCCCCACATGTCAGCAGTGCCTCTGTTGAGCAATCCAGCTCCAGAGTCTGCTCTAGACCTTGTCATCACCAGTGATTGCAGTTCTTCTACAATCTCTGTGTACCCTCCTCTGAGCACTCCTCCTCCTGTCTTTTCCCTCTCTTATTCTGCCTTGACTGACATTTGTTTAATCACAGAGAACTCCATTCCATAATGGCAGCATCCTTTTCATTGTCCTAACTCCTTTGATGTTCTATCTCCCTCCCTTACCCAGCTTCCATGGTCAATCATGATAATCCCTTCCTTGTTTAGATTCCTGGTTCTGTTGCCCATCTCTTGTGCTGTGTAGAGTTAAACTCTACTTTTCCACCTCCTCCATACCTGCTTATGCAGCCAAGTATAACCAGAACAAATCAAACAAAATTTACAACTTTGCTGACTAGTTTTGATTTAAATTCTTGACCTGGCCTCCCAAATGCATCCTTAATACTATAAGACAAACTATATTTTCCTAATCTAGTTACTCTGCTGTCATTCTAGATCACAATTTCAAACCCATGTCTCTTTCCTCAAGCTCACATCACCGTGACTTTGCTTCCTATTTTTCCTGGTGGTGGTGGGAGGTGGGGGGAGAATCCGTCAGAAATGAACTTTTGCAGATTTAAACCACTACTTCTCTTTCCTTCTTTCCTTCCTTCCTTCCTTCGTACCAAGGATTGAACTTGGGGCACTCAGCCACTGAGCCACATCCCCAACCCTATTTTGTATTTTATTTAGAGACAGGGTCTCACTAAGTTTCTTAAGGCCTTGCTCAGTTCCTGGCTTTGAACTTGAGATCCTCCTGCCTCAGCCTCTGGAGTGGCTGGAATTGTAGGCATGCTCCACCGTGCCTGGCACTACTTCTACTTCTTGCAAACATGGGTACCCCAGACATTGCTCTTCCTCCTATTTGCATAATAAGTTAGCCCTGCCTAACTAAAAGCTGGCCTTCCATTTGTGCATTATATTCCGTCTCATCTATCAAGGAATTGCTCCAGTAATTCTCCTCTAACTTTTTGTTCTCTATAGATTTATCATATATATAAATGTTCCATGAGTTTCCATTTTTAAAGTCCTCCTTGTGATACCCCACTTTGCCCACTAGTTTTCACCCCACTTCTTCACACCCCTGCCCAGTGCTATAAAACTCCTGATAAGAGCTCTCTCTTTTCATTGTGTTATCTTCTAGTTTTAAAACCATTTCAGCAGGGTTTTGGCACCTATTACTCCATTGAAATTGTTCTTGAAAAGGCTATACCAACTTTGTCATTGCAAAATGCAATAAATAATTCACTTTCTCATCTTATTTGGTCTACTGGCAGCATTTGGGGGGTGGGGTGCTGGGAATTGAACCCAGAGGCACTTAACTACTGAGCCACATCCCTGTCTCTTTTTTGTATTTGAGACAGGGTCTTGCTGAGTTGCTTAGGGCCTCACTAAGTTGCTGAGTCTGACTTTGAACTTGCAGTCCTCCTGCCTCAGCCTCCTGAGTCACTGGGATTACAGGTATGTACCACTGCACCCAACTACTAGCAGCATTTGATATAGCTGGTTACCCATTCCTTGGCATGATCTTTTTATTTGGCTACCTGAGCTGTATACTTTCCTGACCTTATTTTCTATTCTATCAGTTGCTTTCTCACACCCTTCTTTGCTGATTTCTTTTCTTCTGTGCCCCTTCCAAGGGGTCAGCCCTGGGACTTTCTGTTCTCTGACTGCATTTGACATGTTAGTGATCACGTTCATTCTCAGAACTTTAAAGACCGTATGCCTTCATTACTAGCCCACTTGTTTCTCCCAGATCCCAGAATTGTGTATCGACTGCTTAAACAGTATTCCACTTGGCAATCCAAAAGATGTGTCAAACTCAGTGTACTCAAATTGAGCTCCTGATCCCCCACACTTAAACCAAGCCTGCTCTTCTCATCACCTTCTCGTCAGTTGACGGCAACTCCATCCTTCCATTTGCTCAGGTGGAAAATCTTGGAGTCATGTTTGTCTTTTCTTCCTCTCATACCCCACATCCAATCCATGAAGAGATTCTTGTTGGCTTTTCCTTCAAAATACAAACTCTGGCTGGGTGTGGTGGTGCATGCCTGTAATCCCAGTGGCTCAGGAGGCTGAGGCAAGAGAACCACAAGTTTAAGGCCAGCCTGGGCAACTAAGCAAGGCTCTAAGCAACTTAGCGAGACCCTGTCTCAAAATTAAAAATTAAAAAGGGCTGGATATGTGGCTCAGTAGTTAAGTGCCCCTGGGTTCAATTCCTGGTACCAAAAACAGAAACAAACAAACTTTGCTTTTGCTTCCAGCACCTTGATTTGAGCCACTAGTGTTTCTTGTTTAGACAACTGCAGTGTTCTCACTGGAGACTGGGCCTGCCCTTGCTTGCCCTGTAGTGGCCTCCTCACTGGTCTCTGAGCTTCTGCTCTTGCTCTCCTATAGTCTTTTCTTCTTCTCTTTTTTTTATTTAAAGAGAGAGAGAGAGAGAGAGAATGAATTTCAATATTTATTTTTCAGTTTTCGGCAGACACAACATTTTTGTTTGTATGTGGTACTGAGGATTGAACCCGGGCTGCATGCATGCCAGGCGAGCACGCTACCACTAGAGCCACATCCCCAGCCCCTCCTGTAGTCTTTTCTCAGCATGGAAGCTATAGTGATCCTTTAAAGCTCTAAGTCAGTTCACTTATTTGCTCAGAATCCTATGGTGGATTCCATTTTATTCCAAATAAAAACAGTCCTTACAATGGTTTACAAGGTCCAGTTCTTCAGACTATCATAACCTCTCTTTCTTCTTCTCCTTCAATTTTTCTCCCCCTTTCTTCACATTGGCCATTTTAGTCTTCGAACACAATGGGCACACTCCTGCCTCAGGTCTTTGTACTAACTAGCTAGATCCTCTGCTTCCAACGCTTACCCACCACATGTCCATGGGCTAATTCCCCACCTCCTTCAAACCTTTGCTCAAATATCATTTCATCAAGAAGCCTGCCCTGGCTACCCAGTTGAAAGGTATCACCCTTCCCTTCCATCTATGCATTCCCAATTCCTTACCTTACTCTACTCTTTCTTTTTATAACATTTAACATCCTCTGATATACAATTTAATATTGATGGTCTTTCACCACTAAAATGTAAGTTCCACATTTTAAGATATTTAAGTATGTTTTGTTCACTTTGTGTTTCAGCAGCCAAGAACAGTATCCGGAACATAGTAGGCCCTCAATAAGTTTGTTGCCGCAGTCTGGCTGCAGCAAAATAACGGGGGTGAGGAACAACTTGTGTACATTGATACAGCAGGAATAGGAGCCTTTTATTGTAGGACAACAGAGGTATTTATACATTTTGCACAGCTTATCTTAATTAGCATAAACTAGATACAGCAGTCAACCAATAAGGAATCTCCACACTTAATAGCTCGCTTTTGTTACTTCTCAAACCACTCCCTCTGGCATTTTGCCAGGCACCATACAGACTTGTTTATGAACTCTAACATTTCTCTGGCAAAATGCCAGGCGCCATCCTGACTTGTTTACAGACTCTAACATTCAGACTGCAGCAGTTTGTGTTGAATTACTACTCATCTAGTTTTAGGCATGGTTATGGAGCATGGATGAAAACTTGAGTCCATAGAGTGGTCATTTCATAAATCTCCATAGCACCTTATACCTGTGGGATCTTTCCCCAGTCATTACAAACTCTTTTTCACCTGGTTACTTTAGATATTCTGCTTCTGATTAATCTTATAAAATTCTACTAGAGGGCTGGGGATGTGGCTCAAGCGGTGCTGAGGATCGAACCTGGGCCACACGCATGCCAGGCGAGCGCGCTACCGCTTGAGCTACATCCCCAGCACCACATACAAAGATGTTGTGTCCGCCAATAACTAAAAAATAAATAAATAAAATTAAAATATTTTTTAAAAAATTCTACTAGAATTTTCTATATAGCCTAATGTGTGTGTGTGTGTGTAGCCGTGGCTTTTAATCCCCATTACCACATTGAAAATGTTCTTACTTCCTGTCTACCTTGAAACCTGCCCATTAGCTCTCTGATTGCATTTATCATACAGCTCATACTCCTTCTCTCTGAATCAGATTCCAGATTATTAAGAATTTGGTCAAGGAACTAACTAATCCCTGCTGTAGACAGTGCCATCCCCATGGGGCGTTAGATCTCATCCCTGTGGTAAGGGTGTTCTTGAACCAGATCAGGTCTGGGCACAAGGAGTTGGCAAGAGTTTAAGGGGTTTAATTATTTAAGGTTTAGATTGTAGGGGACACAAGGTGGGGAGGGAACAGCTGTTAAGTGACCATTACGTGTAAAATACTGCACTTATATCGTCCAGAAACACATGTCAAGAACTGGTGGCGAGATCGTTCAACAGTAAGGACTACTGGTGAGCACATAACCAATCACCAGTAAAAGATACACACCTCAATACAAGAACTGGCATCTTGGCTCTGCACACTCTGCATCAGTCTCTTTATCAAGATGGGCTTTTATTTTCATTCTCTTCCCTGCCTTATTCTCCCATAGATCATACAAAAGATACCTCAGTAGATAGGCTCAATGGAAGTGGGAAGATGGCTGATTTGGCAGCGGTTCCTTTGCCTTTCTCCCATGTCTGCTGCTCATCCTGCCTTTCTGAAAGGGTGTGTGGCACAGTTGCTCACACCTCATGGGCAGCTTTTTCTTGCATGCTTCCTTAGGTGCTCTTCTACTCTGGCTAGTGGCCTTTGGGGTAGAGTGGGTCTGGATTCCCTGGGTTAGAAATCAGAGGGCATAACTTTTCCTTCCCACCCTCTCCCTCTCTTTTGGTGGGTGGGAGGGCCAAAGCCTTGACAGATAGTGTTTTATTATCAGCAGGTGTTCTAGATGCCCTGTAACTAGAGCCTAGACTTGGTCCTTCCTTCAGCCCCTCACCTGGGGATGAACCCTCGGGGAGCAGCTCTGTTGCCTAGGGTCAGCCTGGTGTCAGAGCTGCCTGTTCTTGCCTCTGTAGTGACCCTGAGGATGGGGGTTTAGCAAACTCAGTGGGAATTCTACACCCACAGGCCTATGGCTTCCTGAAAGGAAGTGGAGAGTTTATCAGTTAGGAAATGCTAAATTAAGTAACCAGGGCATTCTCTCCTCCTCAGTGAAACCTGGATCCAGAAGAGTGTGAGATGTACTGTCCAGATCAGAGGTGATCTAGGCATTCGAGAATACCTGGACTGTAGCCAGGTGTGTGGACAGGGATGCAAAAATTCTGAACCAAAGAACTAGAAGTCCCAGGAAGTCGCTCTTAGCCTTAAGCCTGATCACATCTCTTTCAGAGAATTTCCTCCTAATCAGGTTTGTCTTGACTCCTCTGCAGATTCATATTCTTTCTTCAGCCTCCTTCTCCCAGCACCCACCCACAATTCTCCCATAGTACCACCACACTACTGTCCTGAACTGAGGTCTGAACTGAAGTATAGTCAAGCTCTGCATAACATTTCAGTCAGCATTGGTCCACATAAACAATGGTCCCATAAAATCATATCACCTAGTGACATTGCAGCCATCTTAGTTTGTGAGTATACTCTATGATGTTCACAGAAGATGAACTCACCTAATGATACATTTCTCAGAAATTGTCCTTATGGTTAAGCAACACATGTCTATATGTTTTAACCTCCACTTTATTTCTCCCTATACTCTTTTTCTGGGATCTCTTTAATGCTTAGTTAGACCTGTTTAATTTTCCCTAGGCACTGGAGTTGGGGTCATTGGAGTTAGGGTCATCATTGAACAATTTTAGGTTGTATCTTCCTAACCCAGCCATAGGTTAGGCACGTGCCCTGCTGAGAATGAGTATTTTGAGTTAAACTGGTGGCAGATAACTCAGACCTTCTGTCACTTCAGCTTCCTACCTCATAACCTGCCAGTCTTCTGGATCTTCAGGAAAGTGACTTTGTATCCAAATATTTTTTCCTAGAACCTTAGGCTCCTCAGAAACCTTGCCTGTCTTTAAACTTGGAGTCCAGTGGTCCCAGGCAGTGGTATGAATCTAGAGACTATGTTCCTCACCAGACTTTTTAATACCTAGACTTTGGGAGTCATTGCTGATGTATTAAACAGTTTCATTTTTTTATTTGAATGTTTGAATTGATTTGGTTTTTACTGTCTTTTAAAATATTTTTAACCTACATTTTTCTTTTTCCTCTTTCACTTTTTAAAGACAGGGTCTTGCAATCTTGCTCAGGCTTGTCTTAAATGACTGGGCTCAAGAGCTCCATCTGCTTCAACCTTTTGACAAGTTGGGACTATAGGCACATACACTGCACCTGGCTTTAAAGTATTTAATACATACAAAAGACAAGACATAGCATATATAAGGTATAAGAATAATAAACACTGTATGCCCAACACTCAATGCATCTTTAAATATTCAGTCCCTTTCCTGTTTGCCCCTAGGGGGATTAAACATAGTAGAGAGAGCAGCTGGAGAATCCTGAGAGTTATTCTGTTCCCTTCTCCTCGGAAGTGGCTCCAGATTTATATCTATCCAGTGAGAATTTAGGCATCAACCATCCTGAGTTATTTTTGTGACAAGAAAGTATTCAGGCACAGTTTATCCTCCATAGTTTTTCCATCATTAATGAAATTTTTTAAATCTACTTAATATGAATTTTCTAAGTGGAAAATTTCTGACAGCTTTGGTTTCTTCATCTGGCCCTTGCTATTCTTATCCTCTTGTCCTTGCTTTACCTAAACCTAAAGATCTATAGTGATTTAGATATTACCGTGGCTTCATAATTGATTGTTCATCCTGTACCATTTGTCTGGCTTCTATGAGATTAATTTATCTCCCTATAAACTACTCTGTCATGTGTTGCCATATAGGCAGAGGTAGGACAGCTTTTCTTCCTCCCCTGAGGTATTTGACATTCTTAGTATCTTCTACAGCAGGTTTATGGAAATCAGCAGCAAAGGCTTTACAGAATTAAGAGGATAAATACTCTGAAATAAAGAATTTATAATCTGGTAGAACATTAATGTAAGGTTGAACTTCTCTAATGTGAAAATTCAAAATTCTCCAAAATCTCGAAACTTTTTGAGCACTGACACAATATACATCTAGAAAATTCCACACTTGACCTCATATTACATGTTCTAGCCAACACAGAGGCACACTAAAAATATTGCCTGAAGTTGTCTTCAGGCAATGCACATCAGGTATATATGAAACATAAATGAACTTTGTGCTTAGACTTGGGTTCCATCCCATATATTCAAATACTCTGAAATCTGGAAAAAGATTTGAAACCCAAATCACTTCTGGTAGACTCAAGCATGTTTAGTACCTGTTCAAAGAGAAGCAAGGGAGATTAATGCTGAGGACATGCATTCTTCTAACCTGAAGATGAGTTAGGAATTCAAGTGAAGAGATTGCCAGAGAATGTCATTTTCCTGGGGCAAGTTCATACCTATAAAACATCACTTGCCACATGATGCTCTGTCTCCTCACCAGCTTTCTTAGTCACTTTATTAATTCTAGTAGGTCATTGGCAGTAGTGGTATGGACAGGGATATTGATTGACTGGTTCCTATGGATTTCCCTCCCATCTTAACTCAGTATGCTCTGATTTTATACTCAAGTCTTTAACTCATCTCACTCTGCAGAACTACTTGATGGCATTGCTTCTGTTCCCCTTTGGTGCAAGTTAAAAGCAGGGAGTCAAAGGCTAGAAAATTTCTGATATGAATGAAGAATTCTGTCTGCTTTCTATTCTTCTCTTAAAGCAGGCTACATATAGACCTGTATCATAGAACTGAACATAGTTTGCTGAACTCATAATCATTCATGTATTTCTTTGTGCCTAGAACAATTTGGCTTAGAGAAGGTGCCAAGTCAGTGCTTCTTGAATGAATAAATGTGTTTATTTCTGTGGCTTGAGACTTTGTCTCTGATTCTGCTTTCAGGACATTATTTCCTGCAAGCAAGGATTTATTCACTAATTTTACACACACACATACATACATACACCCTTGTTCACTTAATAAAGAATTTGAAACAGCCTTTTTCAATAACTCTTGGAATTTTATTATCTCCCAGCCCTGGAAAAGTGTTCCCTTAGCCTATCTCCAGAGAGTTGGTAGCAGAATATATTTACTAGATTCTAATTCATCATCCCCAGACTTCAGGTTGGCTTAGCAGGAAGCAGCCTTAGGATGAAGTCAGACTTGAAGATGGAGAAGCTCAAACTATGGGAAATGACCATCTGGGAATCTCAGGGCATTGAAGTTAAAAGGTGCTGAGGGGTCAGCCCTTCCGGGTTCATATATTTCATCTCTACAGAACTAAAGGGGCTCTTTCTTGATACCCCACTTTCATCCCCAGCCTGTATGTTCCTTGCCTGATACCCACCATACGTGTCCTTAGAATGCTGATATGAATGGATTTATAAGGCAAGAACTTGAAGAAATGGCTGTGAGTGCATTGTTTGCCCTAGCTTAAACCCCACTGAGCTGAGAATATGGGCCTCCAGGGCAACAGGAGGAGGAACTGAGAAGTCCGCAGAGTTCCAACTTCTTGCCTTTTTTTTTTTTTTTTTGGACTTGGGAAGAGATGGGCAGCCAAGGGCTCATATCTGTCTGGGTTGATCAGAATAGGGTCCTCAGCCAGGATCTGGATAAATGTCCATCCCAAAGCTATCTCATGAATATTGGCTATAAGCTTCGTGAGGGCTATGACCATGTCTCTCCATTCTGAATTCCAGCACCTACTTCAAGGCCTACCACATGACAGATACTCAGCACATATTTGCTGGATCAATGGTTCCTGGGCTCCAGGAACATTCAGCCTAGTGGGGAGATAGGAAGTGAGTAAAAAAATAATTAATTGAAAATGTTATAATTGTTTTGAGAAGAAAGAGTAGAACACTATAAGAGCAAATACTACAGATCATATGGTCTGGGCTAGAGGAAGTAACATTTAAATGGAGACCTGAAAGATGGGAGGAAGCCCACCACTTGGAGAGTAGAGAGAGAAAGATAAAAGAGATGCCCTTCAGTCCCTGGATTGTTAGTAGTAATGCCAAGGAGGAAGTCTGAATGCCTTTTCATCTAGACTTTTTTTTTTTATTGGTTGTTCACAACATTACAAAGCTCTTGACATATCATATTTCAAACATTAGTTTCAAGTGAGTTATGAACTCCCATTTTTACCCCAAATACAGATTGCAGAATCACATATGTTACACATTCACATTTTTACATAATGCCATACTAGTGACTGTTGTATTCTGCTACCTTTCCTATCCTCTACTATCCCCCCCCCCTCATCTAGACTTTTGTAGGAGATTTGTGGGAAAAGAAGGGTCTACTGTCAAATCAGAGTTAGTCTTTTCTCTGCCATCCCAACCCCACTCTGTTGTTTACATATCCAGCTTCGTCTCATAACACCTCAGACCTGGTGCTGTTGACTGGGAGTCAAAGACCGTAGTGTATGGCTGGCCATGAAGAACAATTGATTGTTTATGTGTCTGACTCACTAGCCTGACTATGAGCTCCTCGAGGGCAGTGAACACTGTTTTATCCTTAGGACACAACATGTTATCTGACATACTTGACAATTTTGTTTAATGATTGAATGAATAATAATAGTTCATATTTATTGAGTACTTCCTATATGCCAGGCATGATAGTGTGTGCATTATTTCATTAATCCTGATAATAACTCCATTATGCAGGTAGTACTATTATTCCCATTATACAGTTGGGGAAACTAAGGCTTATAGATGTGAAGTAATAGACCTGGGGATTTGAGAATTAGCCATTTAACTGCAGAGCTCAGTTGCCTTTAAATACTTGAGATTGCTTGGGATTCTCAAGGGAGTAGAATTAATATGTTACTTATATTATCTCATTTGATCCCTTGTGACAGCCTTCATGCATAGAAATTATTTCACTATATAGTGAGAAATTATTTCACTTTATAGTGAGAAAATTGAGGCCCAAAGAAATTAAGTTACTTGCCCAAGATCATAAAGTAAATATGTTAGGTGGTGGATTTATTTTCAAAATTAGGTCTGTCTGATTCTAGGTGCTGTGGTCTTTCACCACTCCATGCTAACTCCAGCTGTTCAGTCACTGGGCAGGCTCCACTGAATGGACAAGATAAACAGTCCTTTTATTTTTATTTTTTGATACTGGGGATTGAATCCAAGGGTCCTTTACCACTGAGGTATATCACTAGCCCTTTTTGTTTATGTATTTATTTATTTGTTTGTTTATTTGTTTTTTGGTTTGTTTATTTAATTTTGAGACAGGGTCTCACTAAGTTGCAGAGACTGGCCTTGAACTTGTGATTCTCTTGCCTCAGGCTCCCAAGTATCTGAGATTAAGGTGAGCACAAAACAGTGCTTTTTTAAAAAAAAATATTTATTTTTTAGTTATAGGTAGATACAACATCTTCATTTTTTATTATTATGTGGTGCTGAGGATCCTTTAAAAGCTTTTCAGGCCTTTTGAGAGCCTGAGGGTCTATTCCTAAGAGCAAACAGCGAGGAGAATAGGCAAAGGAAAATGGGAGAGTAGAGACTTTTAAAAAATCCTTTTAAAATTTGAGCTATAATCCACATGCCATAAAGTACAATTAAAACTATACATCAAGAGTATACAATTCTGGGGTTTTAATATATTTATGAGGCTGTGCAACAATAACCACTTATCTAATTCCAAAACATTTCAACACCCTAACAGGAAGCCCTGTGCCCATTTGCAGTCATTCTCCATTCACATCTTTCCCTAGCCTGTGGAAATCACTAATCTACCTTCTGTTGCTATAGATTTGCCTTTTTTGTGTATTTCATACAAATGGAATCCTACATTACATGGTCTTCTATGTCTGGCTTCTTTTACATAGCACTGTGCTTTCCAGCTATTAAAGCAAATATCAGTACTTCATTCCTTTTCATGGCAGAACAATATGCCATTTTGATATTCAGCATTTTTGTTTATTCATTTATCTGTTGATGGACATTTGGGTTCTCTCCACTTTTTTGGCTTTTATGAAAAATGCTGCTATGAACATTTGCATACACTTTTTTTTCCTGTACTGGGGATTAAACTCAGGGCCTAACATATGCTAGGCAAGTGCTCTGCCATTGAGCTGCACCCCCAGCCCATGTGTACACATTTTTGTGTGAATATATGATTTTACTTCTCTTGGGTATGTACTTAAGAGTCGTATTTCTGAGTCATGTAGTAACTTTTGAGTTTAACTTTTTGAGGAACTGCCTGTTTTCTATAGTGATTTATTTTATTTTTTATTTTTTGAGACAGGGGCTGGCTTCAAACTTGTGATTCTCCTACCTCAACCTCCTGAGTCTCTGGGATTACAGGAGTATGCCATCATACCCTGCTATCTTTTGTTAATATATTTTTTTTCTTTTTAGGCAGTGCTGGAGAATTGAACCCAGGGCCATGTCCATAGTAGACAAGTGCTCTACCCCTAAGCCACATCCTCAGTCCTTTTATTAATAGACTTATAAAATCAAAATACAAGACACTATAGGAAAATACTCATATTATAAGTGTCCTGTTTGAAGAATTATTGCAAAATCACTATAGTTTTGTAATCCAAACCAAGAACTAAAAAATTTCCAGTGCTCAGAAGCAAACTATTCCCTCCCAGTACCTACTACATCCCAAGGGTAAACACTATCCTGACTTCTAATAAGATCATTAGTTTTGCTTATTTTTGAATTTTATATAAATGGAATCATATGAAATACATTCTTTTGTGTGTGACTTCTTGCACTCAACAAAATGTTTATGAAATTTATCCATGTCACTGTGTGTAGCAGTATTTATTAATTTTCATTTCTGTAGACTATCTCATGGTTTGTCCATTTGTGTAGGAATGGGCATAATGAATGGAATGACAGGGTCACAGATATGTGATCTCTGGATTTAGTAGAGACTGTCAGACCACTTTCCAGAGTGACATGTCAATTTATACTCACACAAGCAATATAGAAGTGTTTGGGTTGTACCACATCTTTTCCAACATTTGATATTATTTGCTTTTTCTGTTTAGTTATTATGGTGACTGTATAGTGATATTCTATTGTGGTTTTAATTTTCTTAATGACTCATTTTCAAGTAATTGATGTAATATAGATACAGCAAAGCCTTTTGCCAGTGTTTTATTAGGTTATTTATGTTCTTTGTCTTTTTTTCAGAAATGGGTATTGAAAGGGCACCCCAGCCCTTTTTTTTTCTTTCTTTCTTTCTTTTCTTTTCTTTTTTTTGTTGTTGTTTTTGAGCCAGGGTCTCATTAAATTGTTGAGGCTGGCCTCAGTCCCTGGAGTAACTGGGATTACAGGTATATGCCACAATGTCTGACTTTTTCTTCTTGATTTTTAGAGTTTTTAAAAATATATTTTGGAAGTAAGTCCTTTCATTGGTTATTTGTATTTTCCTACACTGTAGGTTACCTTTTGCTCTCTTAATTGTGTGATTTTGATGAATAGAGTTTTCTAATTCTAACATAGTCCAATTTATCAGTTTTTTCCTTTATGGTTTGTATCCTTTTCAGAATTCTTTATTGACCCACAGTCATAAAGATCAGGTCCTTATTGTGCATGCATGCATATATGTGTCTGTGTTTGGGGAAGTGATATGTCACCCTATGGAGCAAGATTTCTCAGGGCCTAGAGGACACTGTGTCACCCTACAGAAAGCAGGCAGCAAGCCTTGGGGGAAGGGAGCCCTTGAACCCTGCCATTGGCTGTGTTCCCAGCTGTCAAGCGTGTAATCTGGAGTGAAAGGGAATCTCCTTGGTGTGGAGGTCCTCTAAATCACCTCTGTGCCTATAGGCCCAGCTGACTGTCCTCTCTTCTCCATTAAACCAGGAAAAAATTGAAATCTGCACAGAGCTGATAGCACAGGGAGGAACCACGAGAGCCTTCAGAGCCACAATGCCTGCCTCATAGCTGCAGTTTTCTTTTTGTCATTAAACCTGATGCATGGCCAGGTGCAGCGATACACACCTATAATCCAAGCGACTCTGAAGGCTGAGGCAAGAGGATCATAAGTTCAAAGCTAACTTCAGCAACTTAGCAAGGCCCTGACAACTTAGTGAGACCCATCTCAAAATTTAAAAAAAAAAAAAAAAAAAAAGGGGGATATAGTTTACTTGTTAAGTGCCCCTGGGTTCAATCCTCAGCACCAAAAAGCAAAACAGTATAACAAAAAAAAAAAAAACCTGATGCTTTTTTTCTTTTTGATTCTACCACATTGTTTCGTTTCCATTTGGGGAAAGGCTGTTAAGGTGGCAGGATTTGAGAGAGGTGCTAAACTAATGTTCAGACTGGCTATCCCCTTGCTAGGTTGGCCAGAGTTCACTCCCTGAGCCACAGGGACAGGAGCTGCTTGTTCTGAGGGAAGGAGTGGGAGCAAAGAAAAGAAGAAATGAGACTCATTCTGAGGGGTTCTGAAGACTCATCCCCCCCAGGAAACCACTTTCGTCCCGCGAGCCCCTTGCCGCTCATTAGCTGCTCTCCAGACTAGAAAGCCATGGTTTGTGCTGGGGCTGGGTGGGGCTCTGGGGACAGTTTGGGCTCTGGCCCTCCAAAGGGGAGGGGGGTGGTTATGGAGCGAGCCGAGGGTCACAGCTCAGTCTGTACCATTTGCTTGTCACCTTGAGAAGTTCCACCTTGTCTAGCAAAACCTCCTTTCAGAGGCAGCCACCACAAAGGGCTCTTATGAGAGCAGCTGCCCCTGCCCCCACCTCCACTTCCACTCCCTTCACCATTATTTTTCTTTGGGGGCAGAGCTGAGGGGCCTTCCTGCAATGACTCTGAGGGGCTGTGCTTCTTTTAAAAGGAGATTCAGAGTCTAGAGCTTCTCTGTACCAGAGATTCATTTTGGATTTTCTGGTACCCTTGGAGGCTACACAGGAGTTAAGAAAGTCTTCCCTTCTCCAGAAGCAGTTTTGTCTTTTCCCTCTCTCAGCCTCTTAGGCCATTTGGAGATGTACAAACGGAGGTGAGAGCTATTTTGGAGTACTATTAGACCTCACAACAGGGACTGACCTCTTTATGAGCCTAGTGGCAGGAAGGAGAAATGGACATGTCATGGGGTGGTTCTGAGAGGCAGTCTAATCAGTGGTTCAAGTGTAGGTTCTGGAATTCATCTTCCTGGGTCTTCAACTTTTTCATTCTGCTGTGACCTTGGTGGAGTTACTTAACTCTTTGAGCTTTGTCTTCTCAGGTTTAAATGAGGATGATTTTAGTGCCTAGGGGATAGAATAACTATGGAGGTTAATTGTGATAATGAACTAAAATGCTTAGCCTAGTACCCAGCACATAGAAAGCATTAAAAAAATCAGTTAATCATGGGACTAGGGGTGAACTTAGTGGTAGAGATCCTGCTTAACATGTGTGAGGCCCTGGATTCAATCCCTAGCACCACATTTTTTAAAAATTGTAATTTTTTAATATTATTTAAGCCTTCTGTTTGGGTCCACTCCTTTTATAGTATCTTCCCTTTTCCCCGCTCTTCTGGCTGTACATCTTGGGAGCTAGCTAGGCCTCAAACTGAACCAGAAAAATCTGAATAACCTGGGCTGCATTCAGACCATTTTGAACTCTTTGCCTGAGTTAACCTTCTATTTCCAGCCTTATGAGAGAGAGCAGGACAGCAAAATTATCTCACTCTGAAGGGAGGCCACAAAGAAAGTGAATTGTTGACTTTCTTAGATTTGTTGACACACCCACTTGCATGGGCAATTCAGCTTTCCTCCATTCTCCTACTTTATTCTAGAGTGGGGGGAGCAAGGTGGGCCATCATTTAATTAATTTGCAAGGTCCCTAAATTGCCGTTAATTTGCAAGTTCTCTAAACACAGATTACATTCAGGCTTCTCTTTGTTCTTTTTGTTCTGTCTCAGCTCTGAGTGAATGCTCAGGAACTCTGGCTAATTGTGGAGGTCAGTGGTGGCAGGCCAGAGTGGTCAGGAAGGCCTTATTGCAAGCACAGACCCAAACAAAGCTAAGTCAGACCCAACACAGAGCAGTGTCAGCTGTCTCAAGGGTTTCATGCAGACCTTCAAGGGCATATGGCTTGTGTGCTTAGGATGCTGTGTTCTCGTCCAGATCACCAAGGTTTCTATCAGTGAGCTGATAGTGGGGTACTCTGAGAGGGACAAAACAGAGGGACCCCTCATAGTTGGACCTTGCCTGAGACTCAGAAATTGCTCATCCAATGAGCTGCTATGGAAACCGGAGTAAGGAGAAAGGAGAGTAAGCGTGTTATCTTCTAAAAATCTAGTTGTCACTGCCATATCACTGTCCTTTGTCCTATTTATGTTTTTCTCTCAGACTCCGAGGACACTGTGAGATTAATCCCATCAAACACCATTTGACTATTAACTCTTTGTAGAATATATCTGCTGGTTATATTTTTTCTATTTTTCAAAGAGCCAAGGGCTGAGGATGTAGCTCAGTGGAAGAGTGCTTGCCTAGCATGTGGAAGGCCATGGGTTTTACACCCAGTACCACACATAAAAACAACCCCCTACACACATCAAAAACAAACAAACACTCCAAATATCTCTTACAGAGTGCATATGATTTACAAGTGGGACTAACACAGCAGAGCCATTCCTCAGGCTACAGCAGGAAGCTGGAAATGGTGGTGAGAAAGGACCCTGGTTGAGCACTGTTGGATAAGTTGGGCTACATAGAATACTTCTGCTGAAAATTTGTGGAAAGCAAGCTGTCTGTGCTTTGTGTGCTTTGGAAAGAGTTGTAGCTTTACTCTTTACTATTGACCCTCTCCCCATAGGAGGGTGAAGAGAATGAAGGAGAAACCTTGACCTCTTGGGCAGGTCCTAAGAAGTGGGAGAATAAGCTGAGCTCAGTGGCACACACCTGCTATCCCAGCAACTCAGGAGGCTGAGGCAGGAGGATTGTGAGTTCAAAGAAAGCCTCAGCAACTTAACGAGGCCCTAAGCAATTTAGAGAGACCTTGTCTCAAAATAAAATACAAAAAGGATCTGGAAATGTTACTCAGTGTTTAAGCACCCCTGGGTTCAATCCCTGGTCAAAAAAAAAGGAAGTGGGAGAATAAGGAGATCTTGGAGATCAGCAACAGGAGCTGATGTGGGGAGGTAAGGAGATATAACATATACTGAACAGCACCCTTAACAAATGTCTCATGAAACTTTCAGTGTCATGAAAGTAGGTATTGGTCCTTTCATTTCTCTGATGATATAACAGGGCCTAAAATAAGTTAGTAACAGCTGGGGATATAGCTTTGTTGGTAGAATGCATGCACAAGGCTCTGGGCTCAATCCCCAGCACCACCAACACACATACAAATTCCAGAAAAGGTTAGTAACACAGCTGGTAACTGACAAAACCAGGACTTAAACCCAGGCCTTCTGATACAGCAGCCTTGCTGGTTTCTGCTGGAGATGGAGGGTAAGCTCGAGTGGTGATAGTTACTAGGTAGGTTTTTCCTTACTGCCAATCTGATCTGGGCCTGTATTAGTCCATAAATTGTTCCAAGATCATATTCTTTGGGATGCCAGTGGAGAAAAGTTGACACTGGGACCTCCCCCTGGTTTTTCTATGTATGTAGTCATTAGGGCATTTCTTGATCCAACTTGGTGCAGGACTAGGGCCCAGCAAGAAAAGTATCAGTGTGCCTTGCAAAGGGAAGGACGATCTCTTTCCTGGATACATAGCCCACTCTCTCATTTAATCTTTTCACATACTCTTTGGGATGTACCTCTTATTAGTCTCAGTCTTCTCCTTCCTCCTTCCCCACTCCCTCTTTTCTTTCCTCTCCTCTCTCAAAAAATAAGACATTACGTATATAACTTGCCCAAAGTGTCATAGCTAGCAGATAGAAGACCTTAGTTATAAATCCACATTTTTTTGAGACTCTAAAGCCAGAACTTAAAGTTTGTTTGGTTCTTTTTTTGGCGTGGGCGGGGTAACTAGATATTGAACTCAAGGGCGCTTGACCACTGAGCCAGTCCCAAGCCCTATTTTGTATTTTATTTAGAGACAGGGTCTCATTGAGTTGCTTAGTGCCTCGCCTTTGCTGAGGCTCGCTTTGAACTCGCTATCCTCCTGCCTCAGCCTGCCAAGCCACTGGGATTACAGGCATGCGCCACTGTACCTGGCTGTTTGGTTCTTTGCAAAGAATTTCTCTCCCAGTTCCTGGATATTGCTTCTCCTTTCTCTTTGCTCTCTCCCAGTATTGGTTCGGTTTCCTTCTGACTCTCACCCTTTCACTAGGAAGCTGGGTCTGTGTTGTGGAAGGGCCATGAGACTATCTTTGATTTAAGGATTTTGTTTTAGGTTTTTAGATTATCCCTTTTTACTATCTACCTGTGCCTGACTCCTCTCCTGTCCTATACTCAATCCATCAGCTTGAAGGTATGTTGTCAATCCCTTAAGATCCATTCAGAATCTCACCATCCTCACTGCCTCCTCTGCTACCACTGTGGTCCCAGCTGCCTTCTTGTTGTAGCAGCCTCCTGCCAGGTTCGCCTGCTGCCTTTCTTGCCCTTTTACACTGAGCCATCCTTTTGAAATGTAAATCAGATCATTTCACCCTTCTGCTCATCAGCACTAATGGCCTCCCGTCTGTGTTATAGAGTAAAAGATAATATGCTACATTACCTCACAATGTTAAATAAACACACAGATGCACCTTCATATGCCTGCCATGCTCTTCCTCTGACAGGATAACCACCTAATTTATTGTTCAGATTGAGGAACTTCTAAGAGATTAAAAAAAAAGCTTTATTTATAATTAAATTGGGAGACAATAAGCATAAACAGGAACTTTCTCAAGCACACTAGAAATCTGGTCACTTGACTCAGTCTCATGGATTATTCTCTCATTTTCATTTAGGTCTTTATGAAATGCCACTCTCTTGGTGAGGGCTTGACCTCCATTAAAAATTGTATTACAGGGTGTGGGGAGTGTGACTCAGTGGTAGAGCAGTTGCCTTGCATGCACAAAGTCCTAGGTTCAGTTCCCAGTACTGCAGAATGAATGAATGATTGAATGAATGAGTCACATTCCTGTCCCTAATCTACAATGCCCTCACTGATTTATTTTTTCCTCATGGCACTATCACAGTCTGACAGAGAGTGAGTTTTGATCAGCTGTATGTTTTTTGCTGACCTCCCCTCTAGAATGCAAACCTCAATTCCCTGCAGGGATTTTTATCTTTGGTTCTCTACATGATACCTCTGGTCTCCACATAGTCCTGAACACCATAATAAATCAGTGTTTATTTATTATGTGCATGTATGTTGATCAGTGCATGTATGTTGAATTTGAATAGTTGTCAGAGGGGAGGACATGTTTCTTGAACAGTCTTTTCCTAAATTGTTTTTCTTATTCCTTTCTATTTATTTTGGCAAATCCTTTGGCAATTGAGACCATAGAAGAGTTTTCTATCCTAAGAGAAGCTAATAATTAATATTACCATGATACCGTAATATGTGGACTCTCTAAGGAGGGATGTTTGAATCCAGACCAGCATATTTGCAAGAGGGAAGAGAGGACTTCTTACCTTTAGGGAAGCGATGTGTCTGGGGCCCTGCCCTGGAAGTCATGATACTGTGACTGTCAGTGCCAGGGCCTTGATCTGTGCCAGAACCAATTACCTACTCAGTGGTCACTTGCTTTCCCTTGCCCTTGGTCTCTTAAATCTGTTCCCAGATTGAGACCCATATTTATAAGGTGAGCAGTATATCATGTTGAACTTTTCCTTAGCCAGGATTCTAAATGTTTCTTTTCTGAAACATTCTCAGAGGAAAGAAGAGATAAGACATGGGGTGAGAGACAGAACCCACCCCCCCCCCAGATTAGTTGAAAGTGGTCATTGGGACTCCTCTGTACTGACTTGTTGAAGATGGATTACAGTAGGGACAAGAAGAGGAAATAAAGTGCCCTGCAGGATTTCTATAA
This sequence comes from Urocitellus parryii, assembly GCF_045843805.1. Taxonomy (NCBI): domain Eukaryota; kingdom Metazoa; phylum Chordata; class Mammalia; order Rodentia; family Sciuridae; genus Urocitellus; species Urocitellus parryii. Next base: position 266,087,884 of record NC_135531.1, on the reverse strand, counting down.
CTCTGGTTTTCCTAAAAAGTTTCTGATATGCCTGAACAGCAGTGGCCAAAGTCCTTGTGAGCTGGAGACAGGAGAGTAAAATAGATCATAGAGATGTGCACAGAATATAGCCCTTATGGCTTTTGAGAAGTCATGATACCACAAGTCAGTATTGAAGAAGTACTGAGTTTAAGCAAATGTAGCCAAGAATCTAAAAAGGGAAACCTTGAGGAAGTTCCTGATTCCTCATTATAGTTTCACTTATTTTGGAGCCAAAAATCTTAAGCAAAACAGTTGTGTGGTAGAGAAAGTCACTTTGCAAAATAAAAGGAAATTCCCTGGTGTAACCTTAATTTAGAAAACAAAGTCCTTTGCAATCTCAGCCTTCTAGTCGCATTTCCAGGAGACTAATCCATGTCCTATCTTTTCACACCTCTATCATCACTCACAGTCTAACTTTGCAAGGCTTACCTTGATGTCACCACCTCTGAAGCTTTTCGCAGGCCTCTCAGTCAGAATTTATCACTTTGTTCCCTGGGTTTCTCTTGCCCTTTGTTTGTTACAGCAAATTATTTGAAAAACCGGACCAAGCAGCATATATCTGCCTATCTCCTGAGTGCGAACATGAGCTCTTAGAGGCCAGACTCTTATTTATCCTTGTATTGACCCAAACCTTTCTGAGCAACGACCAGCTGATGCATTCATTCCCTCTCCCCCTGCTCCTATAGTGCCTCACACATAGAATCCAGTGACTTTTTTTTTTTTTTTTTTTGCTGGCTAAAATTGACTCTGGTTTAATCAAATGAATGGGTTACACAGTAGACTAACCTGACTCTTCTTCCCCTCCCACTCTGGGCAGTGACCCGCTTGTGGCTGGTACACCGTGCTCCTGGCTCAGTCATACTTACCACAGGGGACACTGTTTGCTTGGCTTAGTCTTGACTTCAGCATTGTCCCTTTGATCTCTGCCGCCTGCCCCACCTTGCCCCCCACCATTGTCCTGCCCTGGGAACTAATGTTTCTCATTCCCAAGCTCAGGCCTCCCCAGATCTTTTCCATGACACATTCTAAGATGACATCAAGAAATTAGTTAGGCTGGGGAGTAGCTGCAGTGGGTTTCAGGGTATGGCCTGCCAGCCCCCAAGAGTTCTAGTTTGGACCAGCTCTCTCCTTTTTATCTGCTCACTTTTTTTCTTGTCAACTTAGGGATGGTATAAACTGTGATGTGAAGGGTTGCCAGTTGTGATCCTGGGAGAACTTGGATTGCCATTTTGACTAAAATCCTTCTGTTAAGAGAAGTAAATAGGGGAGTGATTGTATATGTGCCCTGAAGCCAGTCTGCCTGGATTCTAATCCTGCTCTACCACTTACTAGTTGTAATCACAACTTAGCCAAATGGGGTCATTCATTCATTCATAAATAGTTATTGACCCATTCATTCATAAATAGTTATTGACACCCCCCACTCCAAGGTTGCTCTGGATGCTAGGAAAATAGTAGTGAAAAGATGAAAATGAGTTAATACATTTAAATTACTTAGAACAGTCCCTAACATGTTGTAAGTACTCAGCAAATATAGTAATATTCTGTTCCTAGTACTTTTCTTAGAACAGATGCTTGGTTGGGATAACCTTTGGCAGCAACTGAAGGACCAGATCTCTCTGAGAAGAGAAGAGATACAGGAAGGGCTAAGTTAGGTTCTAGATTTGAACTTAGGTCCAGGGCAGCACTGGCTTGAATGGCCATTTTTTATTTCTTCTGGCATTTCATTTTAAGGTTAAATACATGAACTGGGTAAAGATATTCCTGGAAATTTTATGAGTCTGATTAGTTCTATAGAAAGGGCAGGAGGAAATGGCCCTGGACCCCTAGATTCTGCCTAGTCCATTTGTATGGACAGCATATGCCCACCCAGCGGTGTATGAACAGCCCTGAGAGAGGCTAGGCTTCTTGAGCAATGTGATGGAGAGCCTAGAGACTGGAGGCAGGAGAGCAGCTGTTTGCCTCTCCACTCCCAGGGCTCTCTGCCTATAGAATAGAGGACCTTGTTTTGGAGGAGGAAGTGACTTGGGGGTTAGAGAGAGAGCTGAACCTGAGAAGGAGAGTGAGGTGGGACAGAGGTGGCAAGCCCTGATAGTTTTCCTCCCATTTCAGGTCATTCCTCAAGGAATGCTGCTGAAGATGTCTAGTGTGACAACTCATAGTGTGATTATTGCTAGAGGCAAAGTTTAGACCCAAGGCTACTGATTCATTGTCTGTGGTTTCCAGTGAAAGTCCAAGCCTTACTGAAACCTGATGTTACATTGCAATAAAAAGAAAGAAAGAAAGTCCAAGTCTGAGATAGTCTTTATGGAGGTAGGGTTGGAATGGAAATGAGCGTACTATTTCTTTAGCTACACCCCACTCTGGGAAAGATCACTACAGTCCTGACCATGGGTCAGCACCTGTTCACTGCTTCTCATACTTCCCTTCTTCCATTCTTTTCCCACAGGGGATTTTCAGAAATGAATGCCTTTATAGCACAGAAAAGGTGTCTTGACATGAGATATGGGCCAATCTCATGGGTCAAGGATTCTTGGGTTGGTTCCCATGTGGGTCGCTGGCATGGCTGCTCTTAGGGACCTGCTCCCTTGGCTCGGAAACATGACAATTGGCATACATAGGGACAGATGAAGTAGTTCTGGGCCCATTCCAAGATTCTGAAGTGCAGCCAGATTTGGAACCACTGGATACCATTCTCTTTCATCTCATTTATATTGTACTTTGTTCAGTCTTCAGCCATTACTTTAACTCAGTTCACCTTAGTATATGAAACTAGAACTAGGCAAAGCATTTTGCTGTGGATGTACATCCCTAGTTCATTACATAGAGAAGTAAAGATAATATATTTATATCAGTGTTACTCCACTTTTTTTTCCTCTTTATCACCTCCCTTGTAAGACATTTTTTCCCTAATAACCCCCTCTCAGGAAATTATAATGTCAGTTATACCAAAACTCTGTAATTCTACCGTATATATACCTATGTAAGATACCTTAAAAGAGTAACTTTTTTTCATCCCTCAAAAACAATTTTTTCGTCTTCAGGCTTAAGATATACTTCAGTGATAAAGTATTTGCCTGGCATGTATGAGGCCCTGGATTCAATTCAGACCATGAAAATAATATTTCCCCCCACTGAGGGTGCATAGATTATATAAAACGGCAAGCAGCCCTCCAAAGCTATGCCGGCTTCGTTTCCCATCTCCTCTACCTGGCATCATGGCTCCATAATTTTTTCTTAATTTCTCAGTTCGTCAATCCATTTTGCTCCCTCTCCCTTCTCCTGGATTTAATCCTTTTTCTCTTTCTAGAGTAGAAAGTTTTGTTGTAAATTTAGGTAAGATAGTGATTTGTAGAATTCAGAGACAACTTAAGGAAGGTGATTTCCTAAAACAGCTAAGAGGTCATTCCTTTGGAAGAAAGATTCTAAAGATCTTTGGAATATTCATGGAAAAACATAATAAACCTAATGAATGGAGGAAATAAATGCCTAGAGTTGCCTTTCAGAGGAGAAGGTCTCCCAAGAATTGTTATCAATAGGCTTGATATGGATATGCTGTATTGGATCTAACAATTTTATATAAATTCATTCAGGGAGGGTTGATGTGAGTTCTGTCATCTGGATGTCAGATTCCTTTTCTCTGGCCATACAGTGACAGTGTCTCCTCTCTTGTAGAAGCTACCAGAGGCATGCAGAGTTGGTAATGGCAGGCCCTTTGTCATGCATCTGCAGAGTCTGTATGTTGCAGTCACCAAACAGGAGGTCCAAATGGGACAGAAGCATCAAGACACTGGTGAGTAGCCCCAGACATACCTGGTCTGCCTAGGGTTAGAGCTGGGGTGAAAGTTTGTGTTGCCCAGTATGATAGCTCTAGTTACATGTGGCTTTTTAAATTTTAATTAATAAAAATAGGGGCTGAGGTTGTGGTTCAGTGGCAGAGCACTTGCCTCCCACATGTAAGTAACTGGGTTTGATCCTCAGCACTACATACAAATAAGTAAACAAAATAAAGATAGTGTGCCCATATATGATTAAAAAATTAAAAATAAATTAAATTTTATTTCCTCCTATGCTCTAGCTACATTTCAAGTGCTCAGTAGCCACATGTGGCTACCAAGTTGGATAGTGCAGATACAGAACACTTCCCTCACTGCAGAAAGTTCTCTTAGGTGGCACTGGCATAGATGCTTAGGAGTGAGCAAGAGAATCAGTGGAAAGGTTAGTTTCCCTAGTAAGAGACATCAGGTAACAGAGAGAGGAACAGTTGGCTCTTTCGTGTTAGGAGAACTCTTATCCTGCCTGCTGAGAGTGGGCCTGAGAAATCTTTGTAGAAACAGAACAGAATCTTCTGAAAATCAGCTGGATTGGATTGTGACTTCTCTGTTAATTGTACCAATAGTACCAAACTCTGGCCTTTATCTGAATGTTTGGTAAATGCTAATGTCCTTCTAGTAAGATGGCATTTCTCACTATCCTTTCTTGATCCTTCTAGTTTCAGGAGATGCTCATACCTCAAGCAGCACCTCCCTTCAAGCTACTGATAACCAGCTTCCAAGTCAGCCAGAACAGCCAGTCTCTTCAGCACCAGCCCTCTCAGTGCTTGAAAAAGAGCCCCTGGTGAGTGGCAAGTAGCTTCTTGGATGGCATTCCATGCACTGAAGGAATTGGCCCCTGTAGCCCTCGAATCAGTGGTCCTTACAATTGCTGCCTCATTGATGCTGTTTCTATATTATTAAGGGATATTTGTGAGCAGACTTCCAAATAATGGAGAGTTCTTGTCTTTCACATCTTCCCTTGCTGTCTCCTCTCTGCCATTCTTGTGCTGAGTGATGAACCTTGACTCCTTTTCACCTTAACCCACTTTAGGTAATGGTCTGTGAGGTTGTTCCTGGAGGAGAAAGAACATGTCTTATATCACATTTAGTGCCTGATGCAGATTTCAAAATACCCATGTCAGACATTTCAAGGAGGCCTCATCCTAACCAGGAGCCAGGAGAGGAAGAAAGTCCCTTTTCCAATGTCAGTGGGTCTGTCTCAAAGCCTCTATTAACTTGGGTTCCTTTTTATCTAGGATACTGCAGGCCCTATGCAGAGAACTCAGCTGTCAAAGGTCAAGAGGAAGAAGCCACGGGGCCTCTTTAGTTAACCAGTCATGAGCTCAGCTGCTGAGGATGCACCAGAAGAACAACTCCCAAACATCACATGGAAAGGAGCTCACATGGCAGTTTCTCTCAAACAGAGTTACAATCAAAGGTCCACTCTCAGAGCAAGAGAACTAAGCTCATGGCGACATGTTTCCTGAATGGGTTACTGTTAAACAAGAAAAGCTTATTGCCATCCCATGGAGCATTGGCCTTCCCTGGTACAGTGGAAGCCAGTCTCTGGGATCCAGTCTCTTTTGGTGGAGGTTCTTTAGACTTTAGGATATAGAGCAAGTCTTCAAAAAGGAACGGTGTATCCAGGAAGCCTATGTATTCCTCTTCTGAGTCCCTAGCCAGTCCCAGATACTCCCCAGAGACCCACTTCTCTCTTTAGCATAGAATTAAAAGCACAATCCCTTATGTTTGAGATATGTATCCGTGGAACTCAACCCACCTCACCTCACCTCACCTGTTGTCCTCTCTGAGTGAAGTCTGTGTCCTCAGTCCAATCCTTCAAATTTATCTTTAGCTTCTCTGTTGTAGTCTGAGGTAAGACTCCATTTCAGAGGTTTTGATCTCCAGAATTCTTTCCAATAAGCACAAGATAAGATACACTGCTGGGCTGGGGAAATAGCTCAGTTGGTAGAGTGCTTGCCTAGCATGCACAAAGCCCTGGGTTCAATCCCTAGCACCCCCCCCCCAAAAAAAAAAAACGCTGCTGCTCTCCTTTGCCAATTGGATGTGTTTTCTGCCTGCTTACAAGATCTAAACAACAGGTTAAACCACAGTGCAATGTTGAAATTACAAAGAACTTTGAACACTAGGGCCAAGGTAGGTTCTCATGGGTGGGAGAAAAATGAATTTGACTTCTTCATTCTTCACTCCACTTTAGATAACATACTAAGTAGAGAACTAGGATAACAGAGAATAGGAAGTGACCCAAGAGTTCCCAAGGACAACAGAATTGGCCTGTAGAACTTTCCTACCAGGAAAGAGTGTGAAGGCATAGGAAACAGGCAGAGTCTGAGACAGTTACCTCTTGAACACCCCAGGACTGGCACAGTCCCTTGACCTTCTCTGCCAGGTCTTTCTCAATTGTAACATTATCTTAAACTTCACCTTGAAGGCAGAGGAATGAAAGTCAGCCTTAGACTGGGAATCCCAGCTTCTTGAGAGACTGAAGCAAGAGAATCATAAGTTCAAGGACCATCAGTTCATGGCCTGCCTGGGCAACTGAGTGAGACCCTGCCTCAAAATAAGACGTAAAAAGGATTGAAGATGTAGCTCAGGGGAGAGCACTTGCCTAGAAAGCACAAGGCCCTGGGTTCAATCTCCAGTGCCTCCCCCAGTGAAACACACACACACACACACACACACACACAGTAGAACTCAGATGTTCACTGGGAACCCTGCAGTAGCAGGTGGGAGAATGCAGAGGCCTTTTCTGGTGTGTTTACTTTTGCTGGCCTCCTTGTCTGTGTTTCCTCTCTAGCTGGGTTAATGTTTCTGCATTGATGTAGCCCACGGAAGGAGGACCATTCAAAGAATAATAAAGTACTAGTTATTATAATAAGAACATCAGCTATCATTTATTAAGCCATTAAAATATATCAAGTAGTCTGTCTAATAAGTGCCTGACATTGAAGCCTCACAACATCTGGGGAAGATACTGTTCACTCAGTCGGAAATTTAGTCTTTAGGTGATTGAGTGACTTAGCGAAGGTCATGCAGCTAATAAGTGACAGCAAGAATTTGAACTAGGGGCTGGGGATGTGGCTCAAGCAGTAGCGTGCTCGCCTGGCATGCTTGCAGCCCGGGTTCGATCCTCAGCACCACATACAAACAAAGATGTTGTGTCCGCTGAGAACTAAAAAATAAATATTAAAATTCTCTCTCTCTCTCTCTCTCTCTCTCTCTCTCTCTCTTTAAAAAAAAAAAAAAGAATTTGAACTAGGACTACTGAATTCTTAACAGCATTATTACAGATACACTGAAGACACTTTTTGTTTTTCTTCTTCTTTTTTTTTTTTTTTTTGCAGTACTAGGATTGAGCCCAAGGAGGCTCTACCACTGAGCTAGATTCCCAGTCTTTTTTGAGACAGTCTTAAGTTGCCAAGGCTATCCTTGAACTTGTGATCCTCCTGCTTCAGTCTCCCAAGTTGCTGGGATCACAGGTGTAGTTGCTGGGATCACACCCAGCTCTGGAAACACTTTTTCCAGGAGTGCTGTTGGGTCTTCTTCCAATTTGTATAGTACCCACCTTTATCCTACGACCCTGCCTCCTTCCAAGGGACGCTCCCCTCCATGTGGGTTCTTCAAGGCAGGAAGCTTTGAGCACTCCAGAACTCATGCCCTTGTCTTTTCCTGCCAACAGCTTTTGAGAGGGCCACCAAGCATCCCAGTTGCTAGTGATAACTTCTCTTTACCTCCAGACCATAGCACCCCAGTGCGTGCCCACCAGTAATGACTATCATCAAAGCAATTTGGAACCTGTGTGAAAAACAGCGTATCAGCTGGGTCACCTTGTTCTCTACTTTCCTTTTAGCATAAATCAGATAGCCAGATTTTGGAGTTTTCATGATATAAGACCACATAAAAAAGGGAGGCTTTCCCAGCAAGCTTGGAAAAAAATAGGAGTTCTTTCACTCTGGATAAATCTCTCTGCCTAAGAGCAAAGTCTCAAGCAGGCATTTTTAATCACGGGGACAAAGGGCCTATGACTTTCCTAAAATTGTAAGAAAAATCCTTAGAGTATAACTTTCTTCATTTCTTATAAGATGTCATGACTTTTTTAAAAAGTTAAGTAAGTTTATGCCTGAGAACCTTCCTGTCCACTACTCCTGCATTCTCAAAGGTTGCTCCCTCCTTGAGGGCATTTCTTAAATGCATCCTCAGGGAAACATCCCTGCTAGAGGCCTTGCCTTGGGTATCCTTGCCCTAGGGCCCTTACCCAAGCTAGGGGTAGTGGTTGAGAATTATTCTTCCAAGGAAATCACTGCTTTGACAAATTGGCCCAGCCAGGCTGTATTCCAGCCCTGCCTCCTGGCTTGGGCCCCTCCCTGAGGCCCCCAGCCTGGCCCAACCCCCACTCCAAATGCACATAAAAGGGTCGAATTCTCGTGGCTGCTCCATAAATTTTATTCCGTAAATATTAGTTTTCCCTGTGTTTAATAAAGCAGTGGCCCACCTCCCCGCCTACCCGCCCGCTCCCCGGGGCCGGGGCTGGGGCCAGGGCTGGCTGGTGGGAGAAGGGACTCTTTCAATTGCTTTGGAGTATTTTTAGAAAAAAAAATAATATAAGGTGGTTTACACGAGCAAGCCAGCAAACCAGGAGCAGGACTTGGGACCTCGAGGAAGTTCCTGCAGCAACTTGATCTAAAAAGTAGAGAAATAGCGCCACCTAGGTTGCAGGGTCTACTTGGCCTTGCTGGCTAGTCCCAGGGCAGTCAGCTAGGACTGGCATTCTCCTTTCTGGGGGAGAAATCCTCATCTCTGTGCCCCAGCTGGGTAGCTCCACCTTATTTCATACCTCATGGGGCTTCTTTCTCATCAACCCTTAAAAGCACAGTCCAGATTGGGTTCTGTATAATCCTGCCAGCGCTTTTCTCTTCTCCCAGATCAGGGTTCCAGGGTATGGTAAAGTTACTGAGATGGAGGAAGGAAGCTTCTAGTCACCATCTTCCCCTGAGACCTGAGGAACCAGAATTCCTAGGGCATAAGGTAACAGGGAGTAAAATCTGTGCTCCTGTGCTCTGGATGGCAGAGTCTATCCCAGTCAGACCAGGATCCTTCCATCAGCCTGCTATGGGGCACCTACCATGATTGGCTGCAGGACACTGGGGGAAGGAAAGATGCCACCTCTTCTGATACTCAACCCTACTGCTTCTTGCTTTTATCCTTTGGTACATTTGGACTCCTTTGCTTTCCTTCCTGTTCATTTAAGCCTTCCTTTCCTAAGTCCTTCCCTTCTCCCTAGTCCAGCTCTGTTGGGAGATATCCAGGAGCCCTTGTGTACTCTGTGCAAAGATGGTGGCAGGAGTAGGGCAACACTTTCTCATTCCTGACAGTGTCACCAGGATAGTTTCTTCTCCTATTTTGTCCCTCACTTTCTCCTACTTTTTTAACTGGGAAGATTTGCTCCAAAGAGTTTAGGGAAGCCTAAATCCTCATAGTAACCCCCATGTGGTGAGCTCACTCTGATCTGTCTTGCTTACCTCTCTCTGTTGTGCTATTAAAGTAATATGTATTAGCAGGCACATTTTTGATTTTTTTTTTGTTTTTCTTCTTTAATTAGCTTATACTCCATGAGAAGAGAGTAAGTTTTTAACTTAACTCAGAAAATATACTGTGATGGTATTCCAGTATAGTACAACGTAGTGTTAGCTGAGTTTTCAAACACTTTGACTCACCTAGGAAGATTGTGCCAGACATGTTTTTCTACACTTTGCCCTGGAGTAGTTTCTGTCTTCTAATTGTCCTGAAGAAGAAAGTGTTCAAAAGGAGTAAATAACATACTGCAAGGAAGCCACCAAACTCAGTGCTCAAGAACCATGGTCACTAATTACTGTTACCAACATTCATACATGTATGAGCTGATAAAATTGTACTGGGTGATACTGGGCCCTTACATACAGAGAAAAATGTGGGAAAGGGAGAAAGCTCACACTTTAAAGGGGTGTTTCCCTATTGCTGTAACCCTTAGGAAGCTTCTAGAGGATATTCCTGTCCAGGGCTCCCTATTGCTTTAGGTCCCTTTCTTGTCTCCTCTGTGATCCTTATCTGTGACCAGGGTCACAGATGATCCCACCCTATGGGAGTGTACCAGCAAGGAAGGTACCAGGTAGCCTATCTGTGTGTTAGGGACAGGGACCCTGGGGATTAGTTCTGTATTTGAGGAGCTGGAAAGTCATACATCTCTCAGTCTTTTATCCCAGAACCCTTTTATGTATACTTTCCATCTCCTGAGAATTTCTCAATGGTCATCCTTTATGCATCCCCTCAGTTTTAGGGTCTCCTTTCCGTACTCTGGCACCTGGGATGTCATTAGATAGCACCAAAGTATTCTAGCAAATGCTCACTCTTCTGAGCTGGTGATTCCCACCCCCACTCAGTTTTCTTATCTGGAACTCAACAGATCTTTTGCCACTATTCACACCCTTGGACCCCTTTGAATAAGTGCTGGTCCCTAAGCACCCAACTCTCATGGATTCCTAAGAATCTGGACCAGCCTACCAGGGGAACCCGGAAGAGGCATTGAAAGAACTCCAGGGTGTGGGGAGCACACAGCCTTTGACTCACCTGGGAAGATTGTGCCAGGATTACTTGTCCTGCTGGGCCAAGGGCCAGCAGTTAAAGGAACATGCAATGCCACACTCTCTCCTCTTCACTTTGGGGTCCAAAATAGTAGCAAGGTTAGAATAGGGAAGTAGGGCATGGGGGCTGCTGGGAGTCCCTTCTGAAATCTGGGTGTTGTATTTACTTTTTCATATTGGCAGCTGGAAGGGGAAGCCCATCCCAGCTTGGCATTGTTGTCTAACGTGGTTAATCAGATCCTATAATCCTGCTGTGGAAATATTGGGCCTCACTCAAAACAATAGAGACCAAGAATATTGTAGTTAAATTTCAACCAACTGCCTCCCTGGCCTGTTTGCCTAACCCCTACCCCCCTCTCTAGGGCCAGAGTCCTCCCAGCTTTATGGACCCCTGATAGGATCGACAGCTGGTCAGAAATCAGGACAGGAGACAGGAATGGAGTAGGGGAAGAGCGATCCCCTTGACTGGCACTCCATCCTGCCTTCTCCCTCTCTTCCAAGGCCTTGAAGGGTAGATAGAGGATGATAAAATGGGTTCAAGCTGGTAGGGAAGTCCTACAGGTGTGAGTCTTAGCTCAGGGGTCAAGAATAGTACTGCTGGGAATCATTGGTGACAAAGAGATCTTTTATTCAAGACAGAAAAAGACCTCTGCCAAGTGAGAAGGAAAGATTGTCAGTTTCATTTATAACTGGTGTCTGATGCTTCCAGGGCACAAAGCAATACTAGTTGGTCCTGTGTCACCCATGGGAGGAATGGGAACACTGGTTGGGTGAGATGGAATTTTTTGTGTCATCAGTAATCCAATAACAGCAGTATTACTACTGACACTCTGATTATATATAAAGGTGATACTGATAAGGCAACCTGAATGCTTTTCTGATGGTGGTGATGTCCATTGTGTTTAATAAGTACAAATTAAATATGGCAAAATAATTTTTAAAATGGAATAGCAGGACAAAAGGGATAGGTTTTTTGAGAAGATAGGTTGATTTTGAATCAAAAATGGGAAAAGATGCAGTGTCTGGATTTTGCGAATGGGGAGATTGAACACAGTGACATGTTAAGCAAGAGGCTGGGAGAGTTCCTCCTGCAGATGCTTCACCCCACTGTGAAGTGGCCAACTTGAGTTTGAACTTGGCTGTTCAAACCCAAGACACAGGGACATGGCTTGCAGCCACGCTGTTTTGGAGGCGTCACTAGTCAAGAAGGTGAAGTACAGTGAGGCCCCAGCTCCAGCACTCTGGACTATTGAACGGTCAAAGTGTATGTGCTTTTTTAGGATTTGAAGAATGAAAATAGCAGAACAGTGCCAAATGAAACTGCATTAATCTGTCTCCAGAGGGTGGGGGTGGCACTACAGCAGAAAACCCTGGCAGATGTTCTCACTAGGGTGCTCTGTGATGATCCAGGGACTGGTGTGGTCATTCATCAAAGCCAGGGTGAAGCAGGGACTGAACTTTCCACCTGCAGGACATCTGGGAATCTGTTCTGAGAAATGAGAATCTAAGACATACGCATGATTCTGGACCGGAATCCCAGAAGTAACTTCATGGTGGTTGTTGACCGGGACTGAAGCAGGTAGAGAATCTGATACCAAATGATCTAAAAATGATGGAAAATATTTCAAAATGTAACCAACTGGGTAATGAGTTGGAAGAATTCAATGAGAAGAAAGATTCCCACAGAAGCCCCAGAGAATGGGCTGTATTTCTGAAGGAGAAGAGGAATATAAGAAGCCAAGTTGGTTGGTTAAATCTCATGCTGTTCATACACTTGAATTGCAAATGGGAAAATCTAAACTGAAAACATCACTACAATGAATTTCCAAAGAATGGCACCAGTTTGTAGGCATTGTTGTAATAGATTTTTAAAAACCTATATTCAACAAGAAACAGGAATAATTAAACATGCGTTAATTTTAATCCTATTGATTGAGTGCTTATTCCCTGGCATTCTCACCAACAGGGGTGCTCTGCTGCTTTCTAAATGGCCACAGGGACATACTCCCCGCGTTCCACAAGCCTACACAATACAAAATTGATATTTAAAGAATAGAATTTTTGCCCAAAATTTTAAGTTTATGAAATAGAAAGTGAAAGCAATGACAATACATCTTTTTTTTTAAGTTTAAAAGAATCCTGGGGCTGGGGATGTGGCTCAAGCGGTAGCGCGCTCGCCTGGCATGCGTGCGACCCGGGTTTGATCCTCAGCACCACATACCAACAAAGATGTTGTGTCCACTGAGAACTAAAAAATAAATATTAAAAGTTCTCTCTCTCTCTCTCTCTCTCTCTCTCTCTCTCTCTCTCCCTCCCTCCCCCCTCTCTCACTCTCTCTTTAAAAAAAAAAAAAGAGAAAAAAAGAAAAAGAAAAAAAAAAAAGAATCCTATATGTAAGTACTCTTTTGTTACCTACTCTTACTGAACTATGCTTTTTGTCCATATTTACACATCAATACATTCATTTCTTTTTTTTTTTAAGAGAGAGAGAGGGAGAGAGAGAATTTTAATATTTATTTTTTAGTTTTCGGTGGACACAACATCTTTATTTGTATGTGGTGCTGAGGATCGAACCCGGGGCGCACACATGCCAGGCGAGCGCACTACTGCTTGAGCCACATCCCCAGCCCAGCATACATTTCTTTAAAGAGTATATATTATCTTTCGAGGTTGGTATCATACACCTTTAATCTTAGCAACTCGGGAGGCTGAGGCAGGAGGATCTTAAGTTCTAGGCCATTCTCAGGAACTTGGCAAGACCCTATCTCAAGATGAAAAATAAAAGAACTGGGGATGTAGCTCAGTGGTAAAGCACCCCTGGGTTTAATCCTCAATAGCCCCCCAAAAAGGAGGGGGACTAAATTTTCTTTAACTGGAGTTTTATAAAAGCTTGGAAATGGGGCTGGGGCTGGGGCTCAGCAGTAGCACACTTGCCTGGCATGAGTGAGGCAATGGGTTCTATTCTCAGCACCACTTGTAAATAAATAAAGGTCTATCAACAACTAAAACAAAAACAAAGAAGTTTGGAAAACACCCTTGTGATCAGGAAGTAGAAAGTCAAGGTCACTTGCTCCAGTTTTTCTCTTAACTTTATCTTCTTCCATCGAAATGATCTCTTTGTCTTTCTGTAACATGCCAAGCATGTCAGGGTCTCTTTGATCTACGCAGTTGTCTGCCTAAAAGTTTCTTTCCCTAGATACCTGCTTAGGCAAAACCTTCACCTCTTTCAGGTCTTTGTTGAAACTATACCCTTTCAGAGAGTTCTACATTGACTACTCCATGGAGCAAGCTGCCTGCTGACCTCCCTGCTCCCCACAAGCTGGCTGACCCCCTCCGTCCTGTTATCTTGTTTCATGTGTTTTTCTCATGGTCCCCCCTTATTGCCTTTTAATGCATTCTATGTTTTATTTATTGTATTTTTGTTTTTAATTGTTAATCTCCCCAACTCCTCCCCACCAGAGTAAAGCTTCATGAAGTCAGAGATCTTTGTTCTTTTGTTATTAATTTTTTTTTGTTGGTTGGTTTTTTGTCTTCTTACATCCCAAGCATCTGGAATGATATGTGGCATTTAGTAGGTGCTCAAAATTTTTGTTGTTGTGGAGTAAAAATATGAAGAAATGTTAATATGCAATCACACACACACACACACCTTCTCATACCACAGTATCTTGGGGTAGTTTTAAAAATTTGTGGTTATAAGCCAAAGTAGTGTTTTAGGAAGGTGAGAACCTGTCATAAGGTGGGAATAGGATTTAAATACCATTTTGTTATCAATAATTATAATGGAATGGATTTGTTATTTGTGGAAACTAAGAATACAAGTTGTTGAAAAGCAGGTGTCTCTATACTTTTTTGCTTTCTTTGGCTTCAGATCCCAGAATCTTTAGGGTGTTACATCTACCAAAAGGGACTGGTGAGAGTCTCAGTGGATTAGAACAAATTCAGTCAAAGAATGTTGTCAGGCATTTGGCTATTAAAAGAATAGTAGCCTCTTGCCTTATTGAAAATTCACTAAACTAATAGTTTCCAAGATTTTCTGCTAAGCAAATACTTTCTTTTCAAATAGAGATACTAGGGAAGAAATGAAGCTCATTATTTAGTAAACATGTTATAATGCATAGAAATACAATTCTGTGCATGTCTTTCCATATGCAACTATCTGCCTACAAGATAAGAGTTTCCCACCATCTTTGGTCTCTTACAGGAGGGGCAAATGCTCTTTATGTAACTAATTTTGTTGCCTTTTCCTACCTTTTCAAAGTCATCAAAGCAAGGTCTTTAATGCCTGAGCCTCTCTGAAGTGCCTTGTAATGAGCTTATTGTTTGGACAAAGGTAACTCAACATTCCCATTTCTGATCAATAGCTAGCTTTCAAAGCATTGTTAGTTTTGAGTGGCTCTAATTGGACCTCTAAATGTATTCTGCACGATCTGAGACTTGAAAGACAAGCATGCTTCTATATGGGCCAAATTTGGTGGAATTACCAACCTCTTCCAAAAGTCAACAGTAGTGCAGTGATCCCAACCAGGTGGGGAAGTAGTCAGTCAGAGCATGAAGGCTTAAAAGCCTAAGAAGGTAACAACTCTTGAAGACAAAAACAATTTCCTAGATTTTGAAGAGAAAATGATTGACTCAAACACAGGTCAGCAACCCAGCATTCTTGCGTTAGGAGTCATTCACCGAGAAACTGTGCCATTGTGCGGTCACACCGGCCTGGATTCCAGCTCCTCCTCCCTCATGTGCAAGCTCTGAGCCTCGATTTCTTCATTTGTAAAACTGAGATAATGGCATCAACTTTGGAAGGCTTTTGTGAAGGTTTGTGGGACGGTATTAGAGCCCTTCATCCCCATTGCCTCCTCATCTTGGCTTGTCCCACACCCTCTCCCTGAGTTTCCTTTTCATTTTTTGCAGCCATTTTTCCCCCTCCTTCAAAACTGATTTCATCCAAGAGGTTTCCAACTCTGGGCTAATCGTTTCTTAATTCCATATTCTCCCAGAATAAATCCACCTAATCTGTTAAACTATCTAGTTTCTAACACACTGTACTCATTTAGAGCGGCATTTGTGGCTTTGTAATTGCCTTTATTTTAATGATATATTTGTTAGGTTAAATAATAAATTTTTTTAGGACAACAACAAAATCTTCTATTTTGCTGTTGGCATTCTCTTTTTCTGTGTGCCCATTATGCTACTGTAGCAAGGTAGAGACTCCTTACAGAAAGATGTAGGACCTCCTGATCTCCAGTGCTGCCTGAGGGCACACACATACCTGAGCACCCTATACCCTCCAGACAGGTATAGGAATCAGAGGACTGCCACCACCCCTAATGAATCCAACAGAGGATAAAAGAAATTTATATATAACATTTGGACTTGACAGCTTGTATTTTTAAACACTGTCAACATCCCTATGAGATAAATGTTATCATAGATGAGAAAACTGAGACTCAGAAGGTTTGTGTGTACCTTGCCTAAGGTCACACAGATAAAAGGTAGCAAAGATAGTGTTCAGGCATGAATCTGCTACCTCCAGCTCTAGTGTTCTTTCTATTGCATCAAGGCTGCCATACACTGTGTCACTCGGGGACATTTGACTAACTGCATTCCTGAAACTTGTCCAGTTATGGTGCAGCACCCTTTGGTTTAGGCTGGATTGATCTGGTCAAGAGGCAGGATTAGGAGAAAAAGACTAGTTGGCTATGGAAGTATAGATCTATGTAGCGTGTGTGTGTGTGTGTGTGTGTGTGTGTGTGTGTGAATATTATATATATTTTATACACACTTAAATGTATCTGAGTATATCACTTATATAGTACAAGTACTATATATAGTTTGTACTGTAATGTTAAATTTGTACTGACTAAAAATAATAACATGGTAGAGCCAGGGACGATGGTGCACACCTGTAATCCCAGCCACCCAGGAGGCTGAGACAGGAGGATTGTGAGTTCAAAGCTAGTCTCAGCAATGGCAAGGCACTAAGCAATTCAGTGAGACCCTTTCTCTAAATAAAATACAAAATAGGACTGGGGATGTGGCTCAATGGTCGAGTGCCCCAGAGTTAAACTCCTGGTATCCCCCCAAAAATAATTATAATAAAAATAACACCTTAGACTCTACTATGCAGATGTTTAAATTATCAGACCCTATAATATATGTTCCTCCTTTAATAGCCTATTTTTCTAACTTTGGCTTTTAGACAAAGATAAATTGTATTGTCCAAAGCAACAGATTTTTCTTTGTTCTTTTCAAAATAGAGATGCCTGAGGGGTAGAAGAGATCTAAAGGTGAGAGAAGAAAGTGATTTTTACCAATAGGTACAGGACTCAGACATGAGGCTCTGATGAGGCTGATGGGCTCTGTCTTCTCTGCTCACTCATGACAATTAGGTTAGGAGCTGTCCCAGACTGTTGATGCCTCCAGAATGGTCACCTTAGTTCTCTAGATCTACTGCTGGCAGAGCCTGACAGTGATCAGAAGGAGTCAGGCCTTGTTTGAAAAGTCTAAGGCACTGGCCCAGCTCAACAGCCACCCCACATCTACTGAACCTAAGAACATAGGCATACAAGCAATGACCCGGATTCTTTAGTCCTTACTTGGATTAAAAGTGCTTGTGGTCACTGCTATAGAAATCATGATACTTCCAATCATGTTACTCCTCCACCAGAGGAGACTAAACTAATCTACTTTTTTTGAGATTCAGATCTTGAAACATAAATTGTGTCCTGAGAAAAAAGAGTATAGCTTTTCTATATAGTATAGAATGTAGTGTAGAATATCTAGCTGCCTCTACATATTTTTCCTTTTTCATTTCATTTCCAGTACACACTGGAAATGCTTCTTAGTGATAGGCCTGAGTGAGGAGGGTCTGATCTTAGCAAGTCCCAATCTCTGCCAAGGAGGTGGTGCTGCTGCAGATGCACTCTTGGCACCCAGCTGTAGCCACTGAATAATTTTATTTGTCTGATCAGATCTTTACAGATTTGTGTTCAATTGGATAAGAATCACAATTTAAGAGAGGAAAAATGAGAGGACAAATGGAAAAGCTTGTAAATAAATAATCATAAATTAGAATCTCTGAGATAATCTTAAAGAAATGAACTTTCACTTGGAGAAAAGCAGATTGAAAGTAAATTTCAAGACCATGCATATAGGATACTAAGAAGGAAAATAGCCTTGATTGCTAAGGCATGAAAAAGAGGAAAAGAGTTCATTTTGCATTGGAGAGGGAGGGGGGAAGACAAATGATATTTAAGGCAAAATGTCTCTAGATTATTATTAAACATTGTAATAGGTAAAGGCAGAAGCCTATAGTGTGTGGGGGGGTCTTCTGAGGGAGGCTTCTTTTTGGAGCTTCATAAAAACAGAGCCCCTTTTGGTTGGGAGGTACTGACCTGCTGAGTACTCTACCTCAGAAACCTGAGAGGTGTGGAGAGCGAAGGAAAAGATGAAGATATTGCATGAATGGTTCTTGAACCCTGGAAAACTCAAGTTAAAGCCTTTGGAAAACTTTCAAGGGAAAGAGGCAACATTCATTCTGTGACTAGGAAACAGAATCTGAGTGCTAAAGAGCATGGCACCGCCGGGGCGGGGTGGGGGGTGCCAACAAAGGGGAGAAAAGGAGGTAATCCATTTCGTTTTCAATTCACAGGTGCCACTCCACTCCTTGTGGAATCTTCCAAAATTTCCTTCTGTGAGCCTCAGTTTCCTTTCTGTAATATCGAGTGCTTGGATTAAGCCCTCTTGAATCCCTTCCAATCCTGAATTTGTGTTCATAAAACTGATCCAGAAAATGTGAATGAATCTATGAAAAGCTGCTTCCTCCTACAACCCAGGTGTGCTGGATGGGTGAGACCTGCACAGAGAAAGGGATCAATGTCTGCCTAGGTGAGGGCTGGCCCCTGCATCCACATGGGGTGGAACCTCTGCTCCTGAGCCATGGGTAAGTTGCTTATCTTCTCTTAACTTAGATATCCCTATTTGTAAAATAAGGATAGCAATAGCTCATCTGATTGTTGTGAGTTTAAATTAGATTTGCAAGATGAATGCAGTATAATAATATCTAATAGATCCTGTATCTCAGACACACAAGTACCAATAAATGTATTAATATTGGAATAAGAGTTTGTAAATCATTTTATTTCTTACCCTTTTATTTCTCTTATTGAATTGCAAAAGAAAATCATACAGTTTAATATTGTGATGGCAGTGGGTTTTTTGTTTTTTAACACTTAACCTTTTCTTGTTTGGGCAGAATAAATCCTAATTAATTACATTTTCCTGAATGTCCTATTAAAATACATAACCCATGATCACTTTTCTAGCTTCCTCTACATATTCTGTCCTTTTTCATTTCTAAAGTAGAGCCAAGAGTACTTGTAGGGACTTTGGATCCTTTTGGCATTCTTAACAAGCTGCTCTTCCTGAGAGGTGGCTCGCTGTGTCTCTGGGCAGTTGGGCTCATTGTTTTGTGGATGTCCTCATTTTAGCTGCCCTGCTCTTGGTGTGGGCCTATCTGCAACTTCGTCTTGCTTGTTTTAACAGTGGTTTGTTTTTTGTTTGTTTGTTTTCAGTGTTTCCAACTCAGAAGCCCCTATTTGCCTCTTCAAAAGGCTGAACTGCCCACTCCCAGTTTCACACCGGCAGGCCATGGGATGTTCCTTGGGTTGATACAGAACCCAGTTCCACTAGGCTGAGAGGGCGCGCCGCTTGGGCCAGGGTGGGGCACCAGGTTATGAGCAGCCTCCTGCCTTTTAGGTTTGCTTTCCCGCAGGGGACACCGTAGGCGGCTGTGCGGTTCGGCCACTGACCCCCGCCCCTCGCGTCCGGCCGCGCCGTGGGTTGCGGTCTCCGTGGGGGTGGCACCTCCTGTCCGGGAGGTTTGCGCCTGGCGGGGCACCCCGGAGCCGCGAGGAGCCGGGAGGCGAGGCCAGGGCGGGGTGGGGCGCGTCCGGGCGGGGAGGGCAAACGCAGGCAGTGCAGGGGGCGCAGAGGGCAGCAGGCAGGCTGACGCGCTGCCGAGAAGCGCGCGGGACGAGGGCTGGCTAGTGTCGGGGCCGCCCGCCCGAGGGGGAGGAGGCTGTGCTGCCCTTGCTACAGGTTCGCTGTCGAGAGCGCAGGAGGCAGGGACATGGGTAGGGTGCGGTCTGCACGGGGCCCGAGCCCGGATCTCTTCCATTTCCCCTCTCATTCGGCCCGGGGCTGCGCCGCAGACGGCAGCAGCTCCCGCTCCGCCCGAGCAGCCTGACCGCCGGGCCGGGGTGCTAACCGCGGGTCCCTTCAGCCCGCCGGCCCGGCCAGCCCAGCCCAGCCCGGCGGCCCGCAGCCCCGCCGCCCGCCGCCCCCCGCCGCCGCCGCGTTGCCAAAACAAACGGGCCGGCCTATTTATTGGCGGCCGGCGAGCTGGGCAGCTCAGAGTCGAGGCGCCGAGGGGGACAGCGCGCCGCCACCAGCCAGGGCCCTGGGCCCCCGCCCCGCACCTGAGTCCCGCGGACCTTGAGCCGCGCCACGCCGCCCATGGCGCCCCCGCCTGGAGCCCCCAGGAGCCACCTGGTCGCCTGAGCCCCCACAGCGCTCCCGCCGACCCGCCCACCCCATCAACCCACAAGGCTCCCTTGCCCGCTGCTCTACCGGGCTCCTCGGCCATGTCTCCCGCCCGGCTCCGGCCCCGCCTGCGGTTCTGCCTGCTCCTGCTGCTGCTGGTGGTGCCGGCGGCGCGGGGCTGCGGGCCGGGCCGGGTGGTGGGCAGTCGCCGGCGACCGCCGCGCAAACTCGTGCCGCTGGCTTACAAGCAGTTCAGCCCCAACGTGCCAGAGAAGACCCTGGGCGCCAGCGGGCGCTACGAAGGCAAGATCGCACGCAGCTCGGAGCGCTTCAAGGAGCTCACCCCCAACTACAATCCCGACATCATCTTTAAGGACGAGGAGAACACGGGTGCCGACCGCCTCATGACCCAGGTGAGCGCGATCCGCCCTCCTAGCGCGCCGCGGAATACAGCCACCTGCCCGGTCTACCCGCCCCCCTGGCACCTTTTCTCGACTACCTGGCACGCCCCCTGGCACCTGCCCCTCTCACCAAGCCCAACTGCTTTCTGCCCAAGACCGGCTGGCCAGGGTCCCTGCAGGAGTGTGGGCATCCCCGAGCCGCGCGGAGTCTTTGCGAAGAGATTGCCCAGCAGGTTGGCGGCGGCCCCTCTGCCCGAGAGCGCTGGCAGCTCAGGCTAGACGCCGCACCTGGAAGTACCTCGACCCTGCTGCCTCCCGGGCCCACGCAGTTCCTCCCGGCCTAACATTCCTCACGGCGGCGCCCTTTTCATTTCGAAGCTATTTGGTACCCCTGAGGCGAAGAAGCTCCGGGCGCTAGGGGCCCCCTGGCCTTTCCTCCCCGCGTGCTCTTAGTTCGCTGCGCTGCCCCCTCCTGGATCACTATTCCGGCTGAGTCTGGGGTTGAGGAACAGCAGGGAAGAGCTGAGTAGGAAGGCGGAGGTGGGATAGGGAGCCCGCTGCGCCCCACGTGTTTGTCCCGATAGCTGAGCGGCGCTGCTGCGCTTAAAGGGTGGGGTGCCAGGGCCTTTGGGCTCTTGGACCGAGCGAGCTTGGGGAATCCCTGGGCTTGGTGGCGGAGATGGAAGAGAGGAGCAGGGATGCCGAGGGAGACGGGGAACGAACAGAGATGACTGAAGTCTCAGCGTTCTCGGAACAGGATCCACGCTCCAACCCAGCGCAGGGGTGCAAACTTCCCTTCCCTGCAGCAGGGTGAGCCAAAGGAGAGACCTCCTCTGGGGTCCCGGGATCTTCCTCCGCTAGCAGGCAGCTGGCTTTCTAAATCCTTTAGGGAAAGCAGCTAAAGCACGGCTTTCAGCATGCACCCTGGCGCCGGGGCCGGTCGGCCGATGTCGGGGCCGAAGGTTGGCTGGTGGCCGGGACGGGCCGGGCGCCGAGGAATGCAGATAAGGATCCGGGCCACAGGCTGGGCAATCATTGACAGCGAGAGCCCAGGCTCTGCACCCGAGGGAGGGGGGACTGGGGGGAAAGAGAGGCTGGGAGCTGTGTCCTCGGGTGGACATAGGTGGGGGGCTAAAAGCCAGGCGGCATGGACCAGGAAGGGAACACTTAAAGCTACCTCTCCCAGCAGTGAGCGTCCCAAGCCAGGCTGCCTGCCGGGAAGGCTGGGTCTGACTTTGGTTTGTAGCCGTTGGCTCCTGGGAGGCCAAGTCCAAGGGTCTATGGGGCCCCTGGAGTGGATATAGGTTGAGGCATGAGTGGCCCACACTTGGTGGGGGCCCTCATAACTCTGATTCAAGGCCTGGTGGAAGGCCCTTTTCCCTACAGGTGGAGGCCAGGGCTCCTTTGCCCTCTTCCCTCAGTCAGCTGCATGGTCCCTTTTGCTCTAAGGACCCTAACAGGGAGGTAGCAACAGTGGAAGTTTTCTCCTGGTCTTTCCTCAGCGGGGCTTCACCCCATTTGAGGAGGATCCTGAAGATATGGAGCCAGATCCTTGAGAGTATTGGCTCAGTTTTTTTTGGTTCCTTTTCCAAACAGAAGCAGCGTACCAATGGGAAGATGCAGAGGAGTCAACCTCACTCGATGCTTGCAGAGCGAGACAGTCCCTATTGCCCCCTATCAGGCCAGGGGGGCACTAGCCCACCAGCTGCTAGTTCTCTGCCCCTCTGTCTTTTTGGAGGGTGCTGATAAGCTTGAAATCTTAAGAGGGTCCCAGCAGGACTGCTCAGTGATACTGGAGGGATCCAGGCAAGCTTGGGATTCCCCTTCAACACATCCCCTGCCCTATGCCCATGGGGTGCTCTGCACCTGCTGTTCCTCAGGGGCTGATCATCCCAAGACCTCAGCCCTGAGGCTGCGGTGACACCTACTGGGCACCTCAGGCTTTGCACGCCTAGCAGGCCAGCCTCAGGCAGTAGACTCCACTAGTACTTCTTCCTCTGGCACCTCTAGGGACCAAACCCAGAGCAGGGGAGATACAATACTGGAGGGAAGGGTAGCTCCACCTAACAGAGAAAGGCACCTTGAGGGCACGTACATCCTGAATCCCCCATATTTGTGGTATCACAATGTGGCTCAGTTCCCTGGGGGCACCTGGATGCTAGACTGGGAGGAACACTTTAGAACCTTCTCTTCCCAAGGAGGATAGACATCTTTCTGGCTTTTCCAACTCCGGGTGTAGTAGGAGAGTATGGGACAAGGTTGGCCACCTCCTGCTCCTCCAGCTAACTCCTCTGCCTTCCTCTCTCAGCGCTGCAAGGACCGCCTGAACTCGCTAGCCATCTCTGTTATGAACCAGTGGCCCGGTGTAAAGCTGCGTGTGACTGAAGGCTGGGATGAGGATGGCCACCACTCAGAGGAGTCCTTGCACTACGAGGGCCGTGCAGTGGACATAACCACCTCAGATCGTGACCGCAATAAGTACGGACTGTTGGCACGCTTGGCAGTGGAGGCTGGCTTCGACTGGGTGTATTACGAATCCAAGGCTCACGTGCATTGCTCTGTCAAGTCGGGTGAGCCAATGCCGGGGGGCTGGACCCGGGGCCGGGGACGCAGGGCATGGGCAGACAGCACAGTACCCTCTGAGGCCAAGAAGGTGAAGATGCCCACCGGGGGATGGAGGCTGGGAACTGGGGGAAGAGGACGTCGGCGGCGCTCCCTGCAGCTGCTCATGACTGCCTGTCCCTTGTATGCCTGGTAGTGTCATGGCAGAAGCCTAGGTTGACAGGGCCTGTCCCAGTGTTGCTGGGTGCTGACCTGCTGGTCCACAGTCCAGAGCCTACCACAGGACGTACAAGACAGAGCAAACTGGACAGATGGAGGAAGCCAGGCTGGCATGTGCCCCCGCGGTGCAGGAGAAGTGGTGGGGCTTGGGGTCAGAAAGGGCCCAAACATAAGTATGCCTGACCAGAAGCCCTAAGGTTCAGAACCCACCACCCAGCTACAGGTCAGGCCTCCCAGGGTGGAGGGTGCAGGCATCCCTAACCTCTCTCCCAGAGCCCCGAAGCTGGACATTTTGGGGCAAAGCCAGCTGTGAGTGCCAAAATAAACAAAGTGGACTCAATAAAGTGGATTTTCCCAGATTGGCCGCCTTGTTGATCAAAATTGGCAGGCATTGGAGCCTTGCCCTCTCCCTCACCAGAGTCTCACCAGCGTCCCTGTCACCTACATTGAACCCAGTCATGGATGCTTCACATGGCTCCTGTGTGAGTCCCAGCCTGCACCCCCTGGCTGCAGGCTCCGCCCTCCACACCAGCACAATGTAGTAATTGCACTCACAGACCCGGCACACAGATGGAGCCTGCTTTTTTAGTATTCCTGACCCTACTGAGGCTCACAGCAGTGATCTCACCCTGACCCCAGCCATGGCCTGACTCTTCTGCTCTGCACCTCCCTGACCAACTGTGTCTACTTCAAGTCATATCCACCTTCACCTGCAAACACTGGCCCAGGGTCAGCTCCCCAAGTGGCCACTTCCAACATTACTCTTGATCCCCAGATACTGTTCTTCATCTCACCTGCTGATGCCGCCAAGTCCTATGCCCTTACAAGGACCCTGTACATGAACTAACAGTGGTGATTTTGTTCTTGCCCATGACCATCCCTGACCATTCACTAAGAGGCTGCTCCAGGAGTCTGTGTTTGCCCTATGGGTGGGCCTCCTCTCCCTTCCATAGACTCAAAGAACCAACTCTGTCACAGGGAGGGCAATTTTTTGGAAGCATCTGAGCAAGGGGTGAGAATTAACAGGATATCTAGACCCCAGAGGAGCTAAGTGACTTTCCTTCTCTATGAGGCTACAGCTTTCCTAGGGTCAAGTCACAAATGACCAATGCCTGGCTCAGCTGACCTCTGTTCTCTGACTCCTTCACAGCACTGGCAAGCTGTCAATATGGATGATATCACCTGGGTTTTGGGAGGGCCCTTTTCCTTACCCATTGGATCTTGGAGCCCCAGTATGCTCCTCTCATTGGCAAAGGCTGGGGAGAAGGGGATCTGAAGATCACATTGTGGGTTGAGGGTAGGCTCTTTCCTGCAGGGGTTGGGATACAGATGGGGGCTCCCTGGGAACAAGAGGAGCTCTGACTGGGCTAGGATGGCTAGGGGAGGGATGCTATGTCTGGGAGTCCAAGTTCTCCTGCAGTAACACCTCCATGTCCCTTCTTCCCACAGAGCACTCGGCAGCAGCCAAGACAGGTGGCTGCTTTCCTGCTGGAGCCCAAGTGCGCCTAGAGAGTGGGGCACGTGTGGCCCTGTCAGCTGTGAAGCCAGGAGACCGGGTGCTGGCTATGGGGGAGGATGGGAACCCCACCTTCAGCGACGTGCTCATTTTCCTGGACCGTGAGCCAAACAGGCTGAGGGCTTTCCAGGTCATCGAGACCCAGGACCCCCCACGTCGCCTGGCACTCACTCCCGCCCACCTGCTCTTCACTGCTGACAACCACACAGAACCAGTAGCCCGGTTTCGGGCCACATTTGCCAGCCACGTGCAGCCTGGCCAGTACGTGCTGGTAGCAGGGGTCCCTGGCCTTCAGCCTGCCCGGGTGGCAGCTGTTTCCACACATGTGGCCCTCGGGGCCTATGCTCCACTCACAAGGCACGGGACACTGGTGGTAGAGGATGTGGTAGCTTCCTGCTTTGCAGCTGTGGCTGACCACCGTCTGGCTCAGTTGGCCTTCTGGCCCCTGCGACTGTTTCCCAGCTTGGCATGGGGCAGCTGGACCTCAGGCGAGGGCGTGCACTGGTACCCTCAGCTGCTTTACCGCTTGGGGCGTCTCTTGCTAGAAGAGGGTAGCTTCCACCCACTGGGCGTGTCTGGAGCAGGGAGCTGAAAGACCCCCACCACTGCCCTCCAGGAACTGCCATGCTGGACCCAAAGGTCTTCCTGCCAGGAGGGCTGTGGCTCTGGAAGGGACCTAAGCTGGAGGCACTAGTCCCTGCTATTTCCTCCACAGGAGACACACCATTGAGACTTGACTGGGCAATGCTAATGTCCGCCAAAGTCCCCCAATGTAGTGATAGAGCTGAATGCTGAGCTGGCAAGGCGCAGTGGGCTAGCCCTCTACCCTAGAGACCTTGACACCCAGCCAGCTCTCACTATGATTTTTCACACCCTGCCTCTCTCCATCAGAGGACCATTCCATCTGTCTTTGGATGCTTACTCCAGTCTTTCTCCAGCCTGGTTTCCAACTTCATTGTTGGTAATAGACCACAGTATGAAAAGATTCTGCCTATAGGCGGGCTTGCACCTCAGTTGATGCTGCTAGATTCCCTGGGAGCCAGCAGGGAGCTGGTTGGACTCATTGCTACCCAGAACCTAAAGGGCCACAGGGGTGGGGCAGCCATCCTGGCCATCCTGAGGCGTGACCTTCCACTGGCCACACTCCTCCAGACAAATCCTGAAACTGTTGCTGTCAGTGGGCAGAGTTCTGTGTTCTGGCCAATGTGACCATAGTACCTGGGACTCAGGGAGAGGGGCTGGATGTCCTTGCTAACCCTGCCCAGGCTAAGCTCCTTTTTCTGCTGAACCATGACCCCACCCCCCTTTCCGTCAAGTCTCCCCCATTTTATTTATTGGCAAGAGAAGGAAATCCACAGGAGAACTTGGGGGATGTTTTGGTCTTTTCTTTATTTTGTAATAAAAATTATTTAAGTTGTTAGAGTCATGGAGTCCAGGATGCTGAATAGAGTCAATACACAGAGTTTGGAGTCACAGATGGATCTGTTTAGGGGTTTGCTTTCCTCTTCCAAGAACAGACATCCAGAGCTCCCACCTACTCTGCAATCTCTTTCTCACCCAGTAACACTGCAAAGTTCAGCAGAAAGCTGTGCTCCACACTGGGCAGGGCCTTTGCATACTGACCCCCAAATTTTGCCCTAAACATGGTTGGATCAGAGAAATAACAGGGATATCTAATCCACGGTTACTTCACATCTAGATCTATTTCATTGTGTTCTGACCAAAGTCATTTTGTATGCGCTGTGGTCCTTCTTGGAACCTGGCTTTCTGACTCTGCTGTTGGTAATGGAG
This sequence comes from Urocitellus parryii, assembly GCF_045843805.1. NCBI lineage: Eukaryota > Metazoa > Chordata > Mammalia > Rodentia > Sciuridae > Urocitellus > Urocitellus parryii. The sequence continues at coordinate 266,061,378 of NC_135531.1, read as the reverse complement.
TGTAGAATTCACATTTATCTTGTGGCCCATTCTAACTTCTTGGACAAGTCAGAATTTGGGTGTTTTGTTTTGTTTTGTTTTGTTTACCAGGGATTAAACTCAAACACTCAACTATTGAGCCACATCCTCAGCCCTGTTTTGTATTTTATTTAGTGACAGGGTCTCACTGAGTTGCTTAGCATCTCGCTATTGCTGAGGCTGGCTTTGAACTTATGATCTTTCTGCCTCAGCCTCCCCAGCCGCTGGGATTACAGGCATGTGATACTGCACCTGCCAGTAGATCCTTTAACCACGTAAGAGATCCTTTAACCAAGTAGTTGTCAAACCTAAGAATGACCTCAGCAGTTGATTCAAAGATATTTCTGACATGGTCTTCTGGATTCTGCTTTACTACATCCATTGTGAGACCCAGGAACTTTATAAATATTTCAAACATGTATCACATTTTGAGAAGCACTGTTAAATCTAGAGATGACCCCCTTCATTTTCTCTCAGTCACTCTATCCAAGGCAAAAAAAAAAAAAAAATGTACCACCACAGATCAGCTGACATCCTAGGTCCGGCCAGTAGAAATAGGTGATGGTGGCCATTGGAACACCATGGAAATTGGCAAATGCTGCAATCAAGGTTCCCCTATTGCAGAAAGCCAGTTGTTAAAGCAGGCCACTGCCCAGGTTCTGTCCTCTTACAGAGATTACTATGTTGGAAATGGTAGGGATGAATTCCTTGGAGGAAAGCTCCAGGGGAAAAAACATTTCCTTGGGAAACAGGTTCCCACAGGCTATAATGATAACTGCTCTCATTTAATGATGACTAATCACTGGGCTAGGGTGGCTAGGGGAGGGATGCTATGCCTGGGAGTCCAAGTTCCCCTGCAGTAACACCTCCATGTCCTTTCTTCTGAACCATGACCCCACCCCACTTTCCGTCAAGTCTCCCCCACCTTATTTATTGGCAAGATAAATAAATAAATAAATTATTCTAGAACTATATCCTCAGTGGCCCATTTAACTCTATGTGGTGTGTACTTTAACACTATAATTTTCCAGATGAGAACATACCCAAGATTATACAGCAAGTGACAGAAACAGGATTTGAAGCCTTCCATTTGTCTCCTGGGTCTGTTGTTTTGCTACAAGGCCATGATTTGGTAAACTTGGTCCCTTTCTGGAAAGTCATTGCCAGCATTTCAGTTCTGGAAATCTGCTTTGTCAGCACATCTAGAGTGGGCCTATCTCTGTAGCAGATTTTCACTGACCATATCAAAATGCCTGTGAACTCTTTTGTGGAGGGAAATATGAGGTGAAGATCAAGATGTTCTTGTCTGCTCATGTGTACATCTTCTCCATGTAGACATTCGGCTTGGGAGATTAGATTATGATGACAGGTGATGAATACAGATGCATAGGGTGGATGGTTGGGCAAGAAGGAGTTTGGCTCTCAGGCGAGAGGAAAGAGGGGACAACTTCGTAAGTCCAAGGCGTGGAGGCTGGAGTGACCCTGGAGGCTTGGAGGAACCACCATCAGGCCAGTGTGGCCACACCATGGGGGCATGCACGGCTTGGCAAAAACTGAGGTAAAGCAGTGGCAGAAGTAAGGTGACCCGGAGCCTGGGTTCCACGGATTTGGCCTGGATCCCCAGGACCCAGGAATATGTGGAAGGTTTGAAGAGGGGCAGGTTTGTGACCAGACAGATTCTGAAAGCTCCCCTGGCTACAGTGGAAGATAGACTAGAAGGCTCAATAGTGGAATGGGGAGTCCATTAATTGGGCAGAGAAGCATTTGACCTGGATTGGGGAGATGGCCATGGGGTCAGAAACAAGGTGACAGATATTTACATCTAGGGAATAGAATGGCCAGCAGTGAAGCTCAGGTTGGATGAGCAGCAGGGTAAAAAGGGTCCAATTCAACATCAGTGGTTTTTTTATTTTATTTTTTTTCATGGCGTGGGAGGGTGGTGTTGAGGATTGAACCCAAGGGCACTTTACCACTGAGCAATCTCCCCAGACCTTTTTATTTTTTATTTTTTTACTTTTATATTTTTAGTACTGGGGTTTGAACTCAGGGGCACTCAACCAATGAGCCACATCCACAGCCATATTTTGTATTTTATTTAGAGACAGGGTCTCACTGAGTTGCTTAGCACCTCATTTTTCTGAGATTGGCTTTGAACTCACGATCCTCCTGCTTCAGCCTCCCAAGCTGCTGGGATTGTAGGCGTGCACCACTGTGCCTGGCTTTTATTTTTTATTTTGATATAAAGTCTCCCTAAGTTGCCCATGCTGGCCTCCAATTTGCAATCCTCCTGCCTCAGTTTCCCAAGTTGCTGAGATTATAGATGTAATCTCAAGCCTGGCAAACTTCAGGGTTTTAAAGTATGAGACTCCACTCTCTCATCCCCAGCTCCCCCCTGTTCAGCTCTCCCATCCCCAGTACCCTTGACTTGGGTTCTTCTTTGGCCTTAGTGGCTGCACCTGCAAGAGTGATGCCCAGGACTTTTCCATATAGATATCCTCTCTCATTGCTTAAGGCTGGTCTACCTGGGCTTACGGGACTCTCCAGGCTCCTGCTCTTTTTCTGTCTTCCCTCTTAGTCCATTTAGTGCTGCTTTAACATAATTGTATAGCCTGGGTCTTTTGTAAGAAAAATACATTTATTTCTCACAGTCCTGGAGGCTGAGGTGTCCGACAGCCTCATTTAAGCATCAGATGAGGGCCTTTCTTCTGCCTCATCCCATGGTGGAAGGGAAAATGGCAAGAGAGTAGGAAATGGCAAAAGAAAGGGGGTCAAACTTGTCCTTTCATCAGAACCCACTCCTGCAACAAGCCCACTCCCAGGATACAGGCATTAATCCACTCCTGAGGACAGAGCCCTCAAGTCCTAATCACCTCTTAAAGTCCCACTGTTACATTGGGGATGAAGTTTCTAACACATAAGCTTTGATAGACACATTCAAACCACAGCACCCCACCCCCACCACATATCTCACAATTGTGTAGGAAAAAAACTTAAAGAGTAGCCCCTGATGGCTGGGCCTAGGCAAATTACAAGACCTACACCTAAGGCCTCAGGTCCTGGAGAAGACTGGAAGATACTGATACTAGAGTTTTGGGTCCCAGATACAAAGTGGGGGAACTTCTTAGTTGTGAGGTCTCTGTAACAGCCTGGGTGCTCTGCCCTCCCCAGAGAGCCCCAGTTCACCTGCACTCCCCCATCTGACTGCACCAGAACCTCTGGCAGCTAACCTCTCCAAGCTGTCCTTGCAGAGTCAGTCTCTCTCTCTCTCTCTCTCTCTCTCTCTCTCTCTCTCTCTCTCTTTCTTTCTCTCTCTCCTCCAGTCATGGCCAAGCACTGCTCTTTGCCAAAGAGCTATGTGAACCTGCACCCCTCTCCCCCAACATAAGCTCATTAGGGTGCTATTTGCTTAAGGGCTTCTGGAAGCAAGTTGGGGCCCTGGGTTGGAAAAAGCTGAACCCAGAGTGACTGTCCTTCAGCCTTCCTACCTCCTGCTAGGCACTTGCCACCCCTGTGAGGAAACTGGACATAGGAATCCATTGAAATATTTAACTTGAGCAAGGGCAGTTGAATGGATCATTAGGAGCAAAAGCAGGGAGGGGAAGTTTAGGCCATGCTCAGGGACTGGAGCCCATGTAACTGGGGCTAGAAGTAGCAAAAGGGGAGGCTAAGACATGGGGACACTGAGAAGGAAGGACACTGCACTCAGTGCCAACTGGACTGAGGGCCTTGTAGGAAGTACCTCCAACAGGAATTCTCTCAAAGAGATCAGACATCATCAATGGAGACCTTTAAAAGCAGAGTGAAGGCCCTGCTTCCTATCTCAGAGGGTGCCTCCTCTGGGCAAACCTTCCTGGCAGTGGTAGCTTTCCCACCTGGGGTCCTCTGGCTCCTGGGTGTCAGTACCTCTCCGGCTCAGCTGCAAGTCCCACACCCCAGTCTGGTTCTCAAAGCCTCTTTGTTCAATAGGCCAAGCCTGAATCTGAAAAGGCTGCATTGCACTGGGTAGACAGCAGCCCTGCCCTCACTGGTACCCTGAGCCATACCCCTCGCCCTCGCACGCAAGCAGCATCCATCCCAACTGGTACAGACACAGGGCCTTCTCAACCAGGTGGGGGCAGGGTTTGGTCTCCGGAACAGGCCTCTCTGTGGCCCATTTAAGACCTCTTTCATCCCTTAGGGAAGTAGGATAGAATTATTATCCCCATTTCAGAGATGATTAAACTGTGCTCCAAGAGGGGAGACAACTTAACCACATTCACTTCTTGCAGAGTCAGGAACTCCTTTTTAGTCCTAAAACGTTGGAAAGTGGGGTTGCTTCTAATTTCTACTTTGCACATGAAGAAACTGAGGCCCAGAGAGATGAAGTCTTTTTCCCCAAATTACATATTAATAGAGTCCAGATCAGTACCTAGGTCTCCTGCAGCAGCAGACACAGTTCCCATTCCAGGGGAACTGCAGGAAGGCATGCAAGATCTGATGGGCTGAGAGAGGCCAGATCTCTGTTAGAGAAGGTGGTCCTGGAATAATGGTTCTAGGTGCTGTCAGGGAACCCAGAATTGGGTGTGAGGATAGTTAAAATAGGTCCACAAATTCTTTGGTGACTCCTCCTCTGGAGAGGCTGGGTGTACCTTGAATTCAGTCTATGGCTAGGTCAGAAACAGCCATGCAGCTTCTGTCTGTTCTACCCAAGACTGCACTTGGCCTATATAGATAGGTGTTCTGGTTCCTGACCTAGTTGAGCCCCCAGACAACAGGCAGCATCAATGTCAACCATAGGAGTACCATCTTGGACACCCGGATCAGTGGAGCCTTCGAACGGCTGAAGTTTTGGCCAAAGTCTGATTTGGAAAAGATCCCCCAGCTAGAACTGTCTGGCCATGCTCTGAATTCTAGATCCACAAAACCGTAAGCAAAATAAAATGGTTACTTAGAAACTTGACATTTTGGGGGAATGAATAACCAGACAAACAGTGAAGAGGGAATGGGGACTGAGGAGGTCATTTCCTGAGGCTCTCCAGAAGCCTTTAACACAATTTGACACAAAGACTTTTAGAAATGGAGGCTTCGTGAGGCTGGAGGATGTGTGATACCCTTCAACATCTAAAAGGGCAGCCTGAGAAAGCACTGCAATGGGAAAAAATGGGGCAGACAGAGATGGAGGCAAAGGGGAGAGCTGGATGAGCACATCTCTCCACACTCAATAGATCGGAAAATATATTTGTGCTGGGCGTGGTGGCATACGCATGTAATCCCAGTGACTTGAGAGGGTGAAACAGAAGGATTACAAATTCAAAGGTAGCTTCATTAACTTAGACCCTGTCTCTAAATAAAAAATAAAAAGTGTTGGTATGTGGCTCAGTAGTTAAATACCCCTGAGTTCAATGCTTGGTGAAAGAAAGAAAGAAAGAAAGAAAGAAAGAAAGAAAGAAAGAAAGAAAGAAAGAAAGAAAGAAAGAAAGGAAGGAAGGAAGGAAGGAAGGAAGGAAGGAAGGAAGGAAGGAAGGAAGGAAGGAAGGTTGGTTCACAATGATCAATTTTTGAGTGGAAATGAAGAGTCTTCAGGTGGTTTTGGAAGCAAGGAATATCATGGACGTGGATTAGTGGGTATTAAGGAGTTATCCATCACCAAAAGGAAATGAATGTAATTAGAGATTTTTTAAACCCAACAAGTGTTGAAGAAAGTGCTCAAAATTTGGGGCTAGACCTGGGAAAGTTGGCCATTCCTTAGAACAATTGCTAGCCACATTTGCCCAGAGTGCCCTACAGGCAGAAAATGTAAGATCTCATTAAGAAGGTCTATGAAGATGACCCAGAAAGCACCTTGTTGCCCTAAGAAACTCCAGATATTATAATCTTGGTGACTCAGGAGGCAGAGGCAGGAGGACTGTAAATTCAAGCCAGCCTTGGCAACTTACCAAGAACTTGCCTTAAAAAAAAAGTGCTGGGGATATTGCTCAGCAGTGAAGGTTCAGTCCTCAGTACCCAAAAGGAGCAAATAAACCTGCAAGTCCTTCTGCTTCTGCATCTAGTTTATGCACAAAACTCTGAATGCTAGATTTAGGAAAACTCGGAGGAAAGCAACCACATAGGTAATAGGGAATGAATGTGGCTTGGGAGAATATTTGGGAGTGTGATGGAGGAAAGTTTAGAGGAAAGGTTTCAAGATCTTAATCCTAGCAAAATATGGGCATGATGAAAATCTATCACATAGAGGGAAATAACAATATAGTGGAGAATCGTGAAAGACACCACTTTAGCCAAGTGGTCAAGATTAATATCACCAACAACACATGGTGACACTATGTGCTCTCATATGCGACACTCTGAAAAGGACTTATCAATTTTGTGTTATCCTTCCCAATATGCAAACCTTATCTTAATCACATGGAGACAAATGCAGGCTGAGGAATATTCTAAGAAATTACTGACAGTACTGTTTAAAAGAGTCAAGGTGCTGATAGGTGAGAAAAGACTCAAGAAGTGCCCCAGAGTGGAGGATTCCAAGGAGGAATGACAACTAAGTGCCAGATACTTGGGAGAAAAAGGACATTAATGATAAAATTTGTCAAACCTTAAATTCTGTAACTTTTGTTAATAGTATTTCAAGTACCAAGGTTAACTCCTTAGCCTTGGTAAACATTCTATGGTAGTATAAGAGATTAATATAAGGGGAAGATGGGAGAAGGAAGAACACCATTTTGTGACTTTTCTGTACAGTTAAAATTAACTCATGAAGTTATTAATGATGGTGGAATGTGATGATCATTATTATCCAAAGTACATGTATGAAGACACGAATTAGTGTGAATATACATTGTATACAACCAAAGATATGAAAAATTGTGCTCTATATGTGTAATAAGTATTGTAATGCATCCTGCTGTCATATATAAATAAAAAATAAATAAAATTAACTCAAAAATTTTAAAATGTGGGGAAAAATGCCTGCTGAAGACAATCTCATGGACTAGTCATAGGTGACTTCTATGTCCAAAGAGGCCAGCTGTTCTAGCTGGTGACCATGCAACATCTTTACTTGAAAGAGAGCCTTGACCAGAAATGGAATGAAAAAGGGTTGGAGGGATTGAGTAGGGTGAAAAGTCATGAAATACTGGTGTTCTTCATTTATTCAAAATTTACAATGAGCCGCACAATATGTTAAGTTCTTTAAGTCTCTTATTTCACTTAAACCTCACAACTATTGGGGTAGCTGTTAAAGTTTCCACTATTGACAGATGAGAAGAGTGGGTTTTTCTTTTGCTCTCATGTTCTGGGGATTAAGCCCAGGGATGTTCTACCACTGAGCTATAGCTCCATCTTTTTTTATTTTTTATTTTGAGACAGGATCTTGCTAAATCATAAAGACTGGTCTTGAACTTACAATACACCTGCCTCAACCTTCTGAATAGCTGGAATTACAGGCATGTGCCACTACTTCCAACAGGAGACTGGGTCTTATAGAACTGAAGGAACAGAATCATGTAGCCAATAGGGGCTGGGATTCAAATCCAGTTTGATGGCTCCAGACCTCTTTCCTAACCACTTCACTCTACTGTCTTCTCAGGGACACCCTCAGTCAGTTTATATCTCAGGGTTTCCCATCTGGGTGGTGTCGGGAAGAGGAGATTGCCAGCAGAAGGAAGGAGGAAGGGTTTGGGCGAGGATGGGCTGGGCAGCTGGAGCTGTCCATGGTGCTGGTACCTCTCTGTCACGGGTGAGGCGGGAAGGCTGGAAGGAGGCAGTATAGGAGAAGCAGGGAGAGCTACTGGAGAGACAAAGCCCTGCTCAAATTAAAAGGAAATGAGCCTGAGATGTCAGATGTGGTGGCAGATCCTTCACCAATGAGAAATAATCAAAAGGGTGAGACTCCAAGTTTGGAGGACTTCATATTGAAATAAATAGTTGTGTATACAAGAGCCAGTGAGGAAGGGATTTGTCCTCAAGTCTGACTTGCAACCAATATAGTATAGCTATATCGGTTGTTAATATCTGGAAATTCCTTGGCACCATTTGGTAGGCAGTCACTGGCTGAGCCCTCCACTGCCATGGCTGCCTTCTCAGTCCCCTCCCTGCACTCAGGCTTTCCCATGGTCCAAGAAGTAAAGGGACAAAGCCTGAGAGGGCATCCAGCATAATGTGGGCTTCCAGGACACTTCTCTGGCTCTAAGACCAGATGACGTCATTCTCATAGCCTAGTTGTCAAGCATTTTGAGTTCTGTCCCCCTTTATCCCCATTTTACAGATAAGGAAAGGGAGGGTTTAGGAGGTTGAACAATTTGTCTGACGTTGTTCAAATACTAAAAGTTGGAAGAAAAAAAAAGATGGGGGAAGAAAACTAGAACCAGAACTTGAACTTGAGTCTTCTGAGATCAAATTTCATGTCCTTTTCCCATACTGTTTTTTTCTCTTTGTTTTTATTCTTAATTTTTCATGTTTAATCATAAAATTTTTTCATTACGATAAACTAAATATCTAAATCATCTTGAAGAATCAAAGTTTTAGTGAAGTCAAACTAATAATTTTCCAAAAACTCAAGGGCAAATTATATGAATGGTAGGAAGCTGTGTCTAAAGTACTCATCTGGACTTTATTTAAAAAAATTTCAAGAAGAATCTGTCAGTCCATTCTAAGGGAAAAACACACCACCTTGGAGACAGATCCTTTCAATTTAGTTACTATGCTGAGATGATTCAAACAAAAACTAATTTGTACTAATCATGCAGAGATCATATGTAAAATGGTCACTAATTTATTCCAAACTATTCCCTTACTGTTGACCTGTATCTTTCTACCCTGTTATAAGGACAATGAATAGAGGTGTAGAGTTATCTAGGGAGGCTGGGTTTGTTCAGAGAGTTAGAAAACCCTATGGTGGCCCCAGGCAGGTTGGAGCCCTTTCCTTCGAATTCTCTTGCCATATGGCAATGTACGTGCAAACTCCTGCTCATTTTGTGCCCCAAAAGTGCATTCAGGCTGGTGATGCCGCCAATCTCTCAATGCTTTCCTATTCCAAAAGCTACAGGGACCTTGCCCCGTGCATGCTCCTACATCCATCCCTGAATACGCTGATGGCCCTGTCACTTTCCACCTCCAAGGCTGGACTGAGAAGACACGCCCCACTCATTTCTGAGACCAGGAGCTTCTGTGAGAGAGCCCACCACCCCACCTCCTTCCTCCAAATACACCTTGGATGCGGACCTGATTCCAGATCCAACAATCAGACTACAGCCATTGTTGCAGTGTGAAGGAAGACCGAAGGAGGGCACAGACAAGTGCTAGAGGACTTGTCCAGAGGAGAGTCGAGCACTCTGTCGGCTTTTGTCTTTTTCCACCTGGAGCAGCAGGGTAGCCTCCTTCTCAGAGAAACAAAAGAGGAAAGAGTGGTGAGAAAAACACACTCTAAATGTGCAGCAGAGAGGCTGGGAGCTGTAGGAAGCGACGGTGCACAGAAAACTGACTGACTTATTTTGGGGGACCTCCCATTTAAGGAGTGGTGTGTGTGTGTGTGTGTGTGTGTGTGTGTGTGTGTGTGTGTGAGAGAGAGAGAGAGAGAGAGAGAGAGAGAGAGAGAGAGAGAGAGTTTGTTGACTGCTTTACACAGGCTCAATTACTCAACCTTCACAATACCTTTGGGAAATTATTCCCAAGAAACAAATGAGGAAACCGAGGATCAAAAAATGATGTGACTTTCCCTAAGCCACACAGCCAGTAAATAACGGTCAGAATGAATCCCAGATTCCCAGAGTCTTCTCTGTTCTTTGGAGGAGAGGAGCAGCCATGGGAGCATGAAAAGACACTTAGAAAGCTTAGCAGAGATATTTCGTGTGTGCTTTACCTTTCTTACCCCCAGCTCTGGGTTCTGGAGGGTCTGAGGCTGCTCCAACCCATCCTTCTCCCTTTCACCCACATCCTGGGCTTCATCAGTTTTCCTAAATCATCATTCACTTTTGTTTACAGACTTGAACCAAACAACACCTCCCTCTGATGGCGTTTTTTGGGGGAAGGGGGTTGTCCAGGGAGGACATGATTACCAGGACACAGCAACTATTATTTCCCACAAGTTCTAGGCTCCTGAAAAAGGGGACTTCCAAAGCAAGCCAAGGTTCCACTTCCTCTCCTCAGGCTCAAATCCTAGCTGTGCCTCTTTCCATGCTATCCACCTCCCTGGGCAAGGTCCAGTAGGCAGACCTCTCCCTGAGACTCCCCACGTAAGTCAAGGTCACTAGCTGCAGAGCTCCCAGGAGATAATTAGAATCCCCTAGATCCAATAGAAACCAAGACCACAGGGGCCCCTGCTGACAGGAGGAACCATTCATCTCCTTTCATCCTTCCAAGCCCAGAGCCCACCAAAGTGTAAGCGGACAAGAACTCTAGAAGGGGGATCCCCCAGTAAAGACACAGAAGGACTCATGGCCCTACTATGAATTTTTCTTCCTCTTTGGGGTTTTCCTGAGGTCCCCACTGGACTCTACTCCTAGGAACAATGCTTCCTATTTTCATTTTGGCCTAAAATGGAAAGGTCCATTTCTTTGTCCTTAAGGTCAAGCTGAGTCAGGCTGACCATTTCAAAAAGAACTTGGGGAAAACAAAAAGGAAATCATTATAGAAACCATAAACAGCATAAAAGTCGTCATGTCCAAAGTACACATTTCAGATTCTGAGAATTCCATGAAAACAAGTGAAACACTCACTGAGTTCTACATTCCTTGATCCCAAGAAAACTCCAAGCCTAATCATGCTAGCATAACTTAACAGGCCCCTTGGCCTGCCCCTTGCCCCCAGTCCTGCGTGCCTCTGGCCATGTGATCGCCCAGGCCAACTCAGGCCACTATTATCTCAGCCACCTTCCACCTTTCACAAGTGAATCCTAACTTTCCAAAAATTATAGTTTATTTCTTGGTTTACTTCTAGACTAAGCTCTCTTCCCATAACCACAGCCCTCCTCTTCAATCTGAGGAGAATCCAGCTTACTGTCCTGGATAGTGAAACATCTTTAAATACCCACAAATGAACTTTGAGATTTCCAACCTCACCTACCTAAAGAGTCTTCACCAAGAAAGATTCTTCCTCCAAAGCACACATGGACAAGTGAACACATGGGCTTCCGAAAATCCACAGTATTGTATAGTAATTTCTTCTTCATACATTAACCTTTGGAACCCTTCAAGAGAGTTAATTCAATTTCAAAGAGTTAATTCATATTCCAAACAATATGCAAATAAGTTAGCAATTGCAATCGCCTGAAACGTGATTCTGGCTGGGGTTCTGACCCTATGTCAACAGCAGTTGTGGGGAAAGAACAGGAATGACTCCTATTTGGGTGTCCAGTCCAAAGAAGTAGTCCCCTATAAATCTGGTCCTCAATGATTGCTGGGACGTCAGGACAATTAAGGCATTATGTATAATAGCACCTTGCGATTGGTGAAAGCCCACAGTTACTACTACAGCAGGAAAAGTCAGGGAATAAAAACTGAGTAGTATGAGGATTGAAATTGGGTGACAGGGGCTGGGGAATGTACCTCAGTGGTAAAGCGCTTGCCTAGCATGCGCGGTTCCATCACCATCACCGCAAAAACAACATCCAAACAATACACACACACACACACACACACACACACACACACACACACACACACACACACACAATCACAATCACAATCAACATTTGGGCAGCGCATTCGCCTACACTGAGCTTGACCCTTTCGGGTTGCCGTCGTTGCCCTGGGATACCAGGAGACGCTGTGCCCTGTGCGTCCCGTATCTGTGGAGACCGCAATATGGCGGCGGTGTGAGTTAGGAGCGTTGGTCCGCTGCTAGCGAGTAGCCAGGGAAGGAATCTGTACCAGGAGACTGCCTCCTCCGGGAAGTTGTGGCCAGGGCCCCTCGGGGTCCTCAGACAGCCCCGTAAGACTGGGAAAACTTGGGCGAGATCAGACCGGGAAGCCCGAAGACAAAAAAGGAACAGCTCTAAGTATATTTTGTTTCCTTCATTTTACCTATTTTTTCCCCTCAACTCTCCACGACGACCTCCATTTTTTTCTCTGGTCATCTTGAGAAATTTTAATATCGGAAATTAGGCAATTAAAGGTGGCTGGTGATGTGTGTGTGTGTGTGTGTGTGTGTGTGTGTGTATCCCTGGAGATTAGAAGATTGGATTAAAGAAAAAAGTAAAACAAAACCCATAATTGCCCAGTGTCTTCACGATGATTGCAGCAGTGTGAAGTCTTTTAGGAAAGTAGTGCAGGCTATTGTGGAAGTTGATTGTTAGTTGTAGTAACATTGGTTTGTTTAATGCTTTCTCAAACCCCTTATTTCACATAAGCTTTACATGAATTGTGAAATAGGACAACCCTCATTTTATGGAATAGATTGACGTTCAGTGTGATGGAGAAACTTGCTTGTCCCAAGAGAGTCTGGGGAGTTAATTGAAAGCTGCTTGCCTTGCTTTCTGCTCATTCAGTCCTTAGCCTAGGATGGGCCTGTTTCTTACCCCATTACTCTCCCTATGCACTCTCTGGGCTAATTCCATATGTTGAATGGAAACTTTTTCAGAAACTGCCTGTAGAATCCTCTGAAGTCAGAGACATCAATGAGTAGGGGCAGGACTCCAAAGTGATTCAGTGACAGAAAAGTAATGGTAATTTCCTCCCTGTGTCTTCAGCTTGCATTTCTTGGGTTACATTTGAATGTTTGCTTTAAAATTGAAGGTAGGAGTCTTGCCTGTCTTGTCCCATGTCTAGTACAGTATCAGTTAATAGTAGGCACTCAGTAAATACTTTGTGAATGGATGAGTGAATGAATGAGTACATGAATGAGTGGATCTAAGATAGTCCTTTCCAGAAGATTTGGGAAACCCTCTAGGAACAACTGAATCAACAGAATCTTTTGCTTTGGATGGGTGGTAGAGAAGGAATGGGAGAGTGTCTTCGGGAAGTGTACAAATTCTTAAAGGTGATCATAAAATATTTACTAAATTTGAGTGAGTACATTATAATAAGGAGCTGAACCACAAACATGAACAGGAGAATTAGACTAAACAAAATGAAAGTCACTTGCAATTATAAACTGTTGTAAGGATTAAAGTAACTGTGAAGACTTTACAACACTGCTTGGCACATACATTCTCAGTGGATGTTAGCAGAAATACATACCATTTTTGACATTGTGGGGAAAGATACTGAGTTGTCTGAAAAAATATTCCTATGTTCAAAAAAGGTGTTAAGAGTGATGCTGCCCAAGGTGATATCCACTAGTCAAATGTAGCCATTAAGTACTTGGAATAGGAGCAGTCTGAATTTGAAATATAAAATTGTACATCATATTTGAAAAAAATGTAAAATATTTCAATAATTTTCTGTCAATTACTTATTAAATGTTAGTGGCTTAAATAAAATACTTTATTATTTCACTGGTTTCTTTTACTTTTTAAATGTGGCTACTAGATAATATTTAATTACATACCTGCCTTGCATTATATTTTGGGGAGCAGAGCCATGTTTGGTGATTTCTTGGATATTTGCTCTGTATTGAGTGTAAAAGGAAATTAGAGCTGAGTAGATTTCTAAAAAAAATGGTACTAGGGATTGAATTCAGGTTCTTAAGCATAATAGGCAAGGATTCTACCATTAAGCTACATCCCCAGCCCTTAGAGCTGAATGTTGTGAGGTGGATCATTGTAGAGGTCTGGAAACCACTATCATTTGTGCCTGAGCAAGACTGGCTGTAGCAGGAGTGTCTCAGAGTAGAAGTTGCTATTCTCTTATATAGGTTACAAAGTCACATGTGAGTGTATGTGCCAAAGTAAACCTATTAAAGGAAGAAAGGATTTGAAGTGATGAAACCAAAAGTGGTCTAAGACACTTTGTATCCCTTAGAGCAAGGTCAAGAACTCTCTTTCACTCATTTGGTGAAAGCTGTGATTGCTTTTCTTGGAAAATAGCACCCGGGTATATGTATGATATGTCGCATATAATATGCATGAAATTGTTTCATATTTTTGCATATAATTTTCAGCTCTGACCCAGTCCATTCAAGGATCCCTCTATTCTAGAGGTTGTTAATCTTTTTTTTTTCAGTGTTGGAAATCAAAACAAGGGTCTTGTGCATGCTAAGCAAGCACTCTACCACTGAGCAACATCCCCTGCCCCTTCATTGATTCTTGTTTTTTTTAACCTTTTTATTAGTTACTGATGGACCTTTATTTATTTATTTGTTTATATGTGGTGCTGAGAATCGAACCTAGTGCCTCACACATGCTAGGCAAGCCCTCTACCACTGAGCTACCACCCCAGCCCCCCCTTCATTTATTCTTTAATTGATCTATTATTTTAGTGAATGTTTGCTTTAAACTTGGTCTACAGGGTGTGTTCTGGTAGAGAAAACCCAGAAGATCACGAACATGCCATCTCATTTGCTTCTTTGCCCTCTATTTCTCTTCTCATAGCTTATAAGACACATTTAGAGGAAATAGAGAGTAAAAGCAAGCTAAAGGTAAGGCATGTGCTTTGGTGACTGGGGACTTGCTAAGTAATGCCAATTGAGGCCATGGAGGGGCATGGCTGGATGGGCCTTATTCCCAAACCTCCGGTTGAGTACCTTTCCTGAGTGGTGTCTCTCGGCCCCCAGGCAAAGCTCCAGATCATATTTCTAGTGTCGGGTCTCATGGTACTGCCTCCTCTCTTACCAGCGTTGGGAAGCAGGCCTTCTCTTCCATCTCAGTGATGGCTGTGGCAAGTCCCCATCATCAGCCTCTTTTTCTCATATCCCTTCTGTCTCCACTCTGCTCTCCTCCCCACTCCAGACTTGTACCTGGATCTGCAGGAACTCCTAGCTTAGTCAGAGTGCTTCCTTGGCATTCTTGTTCCAGGTGCCCATTGCTCATCCAGGCGATATCAGGTCCCACCATGAGGCCCAGGGACAGCGGAGACTGCACTGTGAATTCTGGTGGGTCATGCCTGAGTACCATTACAATGGCTGTCCCCACCATCAATGACAGCAGTATACCCATGAGCACCTGCAGCAGCAGCACCAGTGCCCAGGTGAGAATGGTAGAGTAGAATATGGCAGCACCAGTCAGGACATGGATGGCAGGGAAATGGGGCAGGAATCTGAGAGACATGACTGTCATTTACCCTCCAGTGTTAGACCCTGCATAGGTAGAGCACCAAGCCAACTGGAATGTCCGTAGCAGTGAGCACTATGTGAGAAGCATGGGGTGGGGCTCCACGGGGAGGAGCAGGCAGGAGTCTGGGCAGGTAGCCAGTGTTTCTTACTTCAGAACACTCTTTTGGCCTTGACCCTGGGACTTTGTATTTGACCATCCTGTGGATGTTGTTTACTTTTTGTAACTCTTGTGGTTCTCTGTATGGCAGCACAGCTGTCCAAGGGTGTGACGACGGAGTATGACTTTGGGTTTGGTGCAGCTTGAGTTCATATTGTGTGTGGGTGTGTGGCGTGCGACTGTGGTGTGTGGGTGGTACAGGGTGTGTGTTAGGTGGGTGGTGCAGTGTGTGTTGTGTCTTGGGGGTGGTACCTGCCTCTTTATATGTGACGGTTGTTGCATTCATCTCCCTATGGAGAGGGGTCTTCTTGGATGAAGGTGTCTCCTCCGTCTGTGTCATTCTGGGCATGTTCGACTTTGGATTCGCTTGCCACCCTCCCCTCTGGACGGGAAAGGCTCCCTCCTCTCTCTGATTTCAGCCCCATCTGCATCAGCATCTGAATCTCCCCAATGGCTCTTGTTCCCACCATAGAAACTTCAGGACTCCAGTAACCCCACCATCTCCCTTCAGCTGGGTGTGGTGGCTCCTTGTTGCTGATGTTCATTCCTGGATTTCTTCATTGCTCCTGATTGATAATTAAATTCTGTTTTAAATACCAGGATGGCTTCTGTTTTCCTGGTTGGATCCTGACAGATGCATCAACTGATATTCATAGTAAATCACCCTCCCTGATCCATGCCACCTCTTCTCCATGTGCAGTCAGGGAAAGAAAATACAGTGGCCATTCGGGACTCTCAGTAAACATTGAAACTGAGAATGTGAGCACTAAGTGAGAAGGGATTTGTTGGTCTCATTCACTATTGTGATCTCAGCACTTAGCACAGAGACTGGGGCATAATAGGTCAACAATATTTGTTAAATGAATGACTACATCCTTGTGGTATGTAATGATAAACCAGCTATAAAGTGGTTGAAGATAAAATGGCAATAAGTTGAGTGATCACACCAATGGCCTTGGTAGGAAGAGGCAATAGGTTCATCCTTCTTCCACCTTACTACCTAGGGAGGTTTCCATCACTCTTCCTCCTTAGCTGTACAGGCATCAAGCATCAGCCTGTGAAGGATCTTTCCATAGCAGACAGGGAAGTGTTAGCACATTGCATCTCCAGCATCACCAGGAACAGCACTTAGAGAGGACCCAGAAGGGGAGGGGCAGGGACGGCTCACACATGAGTTGGCTGCTTAGTTTTATTAGCCAGCTGAGGGGTGGAAGAAGGAACTGTGATGGGTCCTGTGATCTGGAAAAGTGCCATTCCACATAGGAGAGGCTTCTTCAGTGAGGAGGAAGTGGGAGGACTAGGTTTCTGAGAGAGAAGGGTCTGAGGTGAAAGTGAGGAACAGAACTGGCCGGCTAAGACTGCATGTGTGTTCTGGATGGACTGGCTGGATTGGGCTGCCCAAAGGGAGGCTTCCAGAGACAGGCTGTCATTGGCAAACCATTCCAGTGACCTTGGGAGAGGACATATCTTCCTCTGGGGCCTGCCTGCTCCTCCCCTCTCTCCAGACCATGCTCCTGGTGAGGGTTGTTGTCACTCTTCACTTGCTAGAGACATGGGGCTCTTTGTCCACTCTCTGGGCCTTTGTGTCCTACCCCTAATGCACCTCTCCTTCTTCCCCTTCTCCCTGCCACTGAACAGCCCAGCAGCCCCATAGACACTCAAGTGTGCCTCCCAAAGAAGCAGAACAAAGTAAAGAAGAGGGTCATCTGGGGCATTGAAGTGGCCGAGGAGCTGCAGTGGAAAGGCTGGGAACTGGGGAAGGAGACCACGAAGAACCTGGTTTTGAAAAATCTCTCCTTGAAAACCCAGAAGATGAAGTACAGGTACCAGAATGAGGGACCAGGGACCAGGCCCTGGGCCCTCAAGTCCCCAAAGTGGACTCTCTATAAAAACAAATGAACTTTTGGGCTGGGGCTGGGGCTCAGTGGTAGAGCACTCACCTAGTATGTGTGAGGCCCTGGGTTCGATCCTCAGCACCACATATAAATAAATAAAATAAAGGTATTGTGTCCACCTACAACTAAAAAAATAATAATAATTTTTTTTAAAAAATGAACTTTTAAAATGCTGTATAAAATCAAAGGAGTATTCAAAATGTGCAGTTTGAAGAATTCCAGAAAGTGGCACTCCTGTAAATGGATGAAATCATGGAACAATGACAGTGTCTGAAGCCTCCCTTCCCCCATCCTGGGTCCCTCCCTCCTCACTAATGAAGAAAACCGCCATCCCGCCTTCTATGTGACTTCCTTGCTTTTCTCAAATACATTTACCAGCTGTGTCTACATCTCCAAATGACATCCCTAAATTGATTTTACCTTCTTAGGAACTTTATGTAAAACGGGAGAATTTGGTGTACCCTTTTAACCCTTTCGTTTCTGTCTGTAAGACAGGGTGACTAAGTTGCTGAGGCTGGCTTGCTCTTGAAGTCCTTTTGCTTCAGCCTCCTGGGTTGCTGGAAAGACAGGTGTGCCCCATCAGGCCTGGACTGAAGTTTAATAACTTATCTAGTAATTATTTGGGGTTTCTTCCAGGTGCACATTCATATTTTATATAGAAAGTGGTGATTCTCTTTCTTTCTTTCCAATTCTTGTACATTTTCTTTGCCTTTACTGTACTATTAAATAGAAAGTGTTGAGCAGAAGTAGTTATAGAAAACAGCCCTGTCTTGTTTATGATCTTCAAGTGAAAGATTCCAATGTTTCACCATTAAGCTGGATATTTTCTGTAGGTTTTTTCTTTTTGTCTGGTGGACTTGATCATTTTAAGGAAGTTCTCTTCTATTTCTGCTTTGCTAAGTTTTTCTCATAAACCCATGAAGTTTACCTAATTTTTATTGATTCTCTGTAGTTACATATGACAGTGAAATCTATTTTGATATATTTAAACAAGCATGGAATATATCTTATTCTAATTAGGACCCCAGTCTTGTGGATGTACATGATGGTGAGATTTTTATTGAGATTATCATCTGATTTTTTCCCTCTCTTAACTAACATGGTAGAATATATTGATTTTCTATTTTTTAAATATTTATTTATTTATTTATTGTAGTTGGACACAATACCTTTGTTCCATTCCTTTATTTTTATGTGGTGCTGAGGATTGAACCCAGGGCCCTGCATGTGCTAGGCGAGCGCTCTACCACTGAGCCACAATCCCAGCCCCTTGATTTTTCTATTTTATATCAACCACTTATTCCTCAAATAACCCCAACTGGTCACAACTGAGTATGCTTTCTATACGTTGTTAAGTTCCTTTTGCTAATATTGCTAATTTTGTGTTTCTGAGTAAGCTTGTTTTTCTGTGTCTCTAGGGTCTAGAGATCCTGCCTAGTCTCTAGGGCCTTTGCAATTTTCCTTCCTACTGTTTTCTTTGTGGAAATATTTTTGACTACCTATTCCATTTCCTTGATGATTTCAGGTAGGATGCCATAAAATTTATTGTGCAATTCTTGAGTCAGTTTGGTTAGTAATATTTTCCTCAGAGTGTGTTTATTTCATCTAAACTTAAGCAATTATAGGCATAGAGTTGTTGACAGCACCTTATTAATATTTTTAAAGTCTATAACATCTGTGACATTGGCCACCCTGGCACCTCCCTTCCCAGCCTTGATTACCCTAGATAAGAGCTCAGGGATTCTGTTAAATCAAGATAGCCTGTCCCCATTCCTGTCCTCCTGGGCCATCATCCTCATCAGAGGCACAAGTGTTGTTCTTTTTTGATTTGGGTGAAGATCTGAAAGGATTGTGGGAGTGGCTGTGCCCTCTTGTGATCAGACCCTATCTCCCTCTCCGTGGACTCATCTCCTTTTTTTCCATGGTCCCACGGACTCCAGCCCCCTCAGCTCTCTCTAGAGTCTGCAATTTTCCTGCCTCCTCTGGTTGCTATAAGCCCAGATCTGAAGTGCTCATCTCTTGGCTCTTTCCTGAAGGCCTCTCAAGACCAAGTTCTTCTTCACGGTCATCCCTCAGCCCATCTTCCTGAGCCCAGGCATAACTCTCATGCTGCCTATTGTCTTCCGGCCTCTGGAGGAGGTAAGTCCCACCAAGCAAACAGTAGCATGAAGGGAGGGACATGGGAACTGGGACCTCAGAACAGGAAGTAGGACAGAGCAGCAAGGAGCTCCCCACACATACACCCTGCCAGCTACAACTAAAACCCCAGCTGGGGAGTCCCCCACAAGGCTCAGAGCCTAATCTCCTTAGGCAGAGGGATATTCCCCATCAGATTTGAGGGCATAAAGACCGCAATACTGTGTTGGTTACTAGAAAGTCCTAGATTTCTTGGCCTCTTCTTGCTCTCTGCAAGTTTCTCCAAAATTCTTTGAAACAACAACAATTTCTCTTTGAGATGGGGGATCTTACTGTGTTGCCCAGGCTAGCCTTGAACGCTTGGCTCAAGTGATCTTCCTGCCTCAACCTTTCTAGTACATCTGACTACTGATGTACTGACTACCAAAGTGTCCTCAAAATTCTTTGTTCCCCACAGAAGAGCCCCTCGTCTCTGAGACCCAGACAGTATAGGAGCACAGGCTGAGCTAGTACGTCACAACCCAGCCTACTGCCAGGGGTTGTGTTGGGGGGATGACTGAGGGGGGGGGGGGGATGTGTGGCCCCTGAGCACTAGGAAGGCACTACTGACTGCCTCCCCTCTCCCCTGCCCTACAGAGAGAGTACAAGGACCAGCTGTGGTTTGAGAAGGAAGAGGGGATATTCTGTGTGGAACTGAGGGCCACCCTGCCTTGCCACAAACTAGAGTGCCCCCCGTCCCTACAGCTGCCCATGTGTGCCATCGGGGACACGGTTGAGGCCTGTTTCTGCCTGGACAATGTGGGGTGAGGGGAAAGTGGCTGAAGCTCAGAGGTGACAAGAACCAGCACTGGGAAGAGAGTCCAGGGAGCAGGGGAGGCAGGCATGTCCCAGTGGGGAATAGGGCACCCCGGAGCCTCTACCTGATAAGGCCACGCAGTAGTCAGATGTACAGTGACCCGGACCCACCCCCTGCCTCCTAGGGACCTGCCCACCTTATTCACCTGGGAGTTCCCCAGCTCATTCCAGATCCTTCCCACCACGGGGTTACTGGAGCCAGGCCTGGCTTGTAGGATCAAAGTGACCTTTCAGCCCCTCATGGCTGTCATCCATGAAGTGGAGGCCACGTGCTGGTATGGGGAGGGCAGCAAGCAGAAAAGCAGCATCCAGCTGCAGGCTATAGGTGAGGCTTTCCTCTCCGCCGTCCCCAGCTGCTGCTCCCTGGGTCTCAAGGCCTTAGTGTGCCCCCACCTCCCACTCTGCCTCCCCACCAACCCCCCCCCGCCCCACACACAAGCTTTGCCTTTTCTTTGCTTCCATCATGTCACAGACTGTCTTCCCTGGGGACACATGCCTTCTAGGGACTGTTCCCCCAAAACTGCCCCATCTCTGCCCCAGCCAAATGTGCCCAGCTGGTGGTGAGCATAAGGCACAAGCGACCGGAGGACCAGGATGCTGAGGGCTCGCAGAAGGTGTTGCACTTCGGCTGCGTTGCTGTGGGCTGCACAGCTGAGAGGCAGATAAGGCTGTATAACCCATCCGTGGTATGCACTGGGCAGGGGAAGGAGGGTGGCAGGAGGGGGAGGCAGCACTCAGGGACCCCAGGACTGGGTGCGCTTAAACTCCATTCCCTTTTCATAATAACCCAGAGCCTCCAGTCTGATCCCACACACGTCAACAGCTGTCATTAGAAGTTCCTCTCTCCTCTCAGCTGGCACTGGACTCATGTGACCCTAGCCTCTCAGAGAACCCCTGGAGTAGCCCTAAGAGTGTCCTGACCCCAGGACCATAGCTAGCCCCATAATGCTTTGGGAAGAACAAGACTCTTTTCTGGGCACACGGCATGGCCCTTCCTTCTTCCTGGTGGAGGCAGCTTCACCCACACCCATGCCAATCAGTATGCACGGGCTAGATGCCAGCTGCCCCCACTACCTTGGCTGGACCCCTCTGTAAAGTGCCCAGACTGCCCAACTCTGTGACCTGATCCTTTGCTCCCTCACCTGGACCCACAGGTGAATGCCCCTTTTAGGATCGAAATAGCCTCAGACATTCTGGCCAAAGACCAAGCCTTCTCATGTTCCAAGGGCCATGGCATCGTGCCCCCAGGAGAAAAGAAATATGTGTCATTGTTCTTCCACCCTGAGGCCTTGGATGTCAGAACTATGGATTACATTTCCATCATGTCTTCCGGCTGTGTCTCCCAAACTGTGCTCAAAGTCGTTGGTTTCTGTATAGGTAATGGCGTCCCCCAGGCCAGGAGCAGCTCAGATTTAGGATTCCAGAGAACTCCTTGTCTGTTCCTAAGAGACCTTGCCTGTCAGCCTGGATGTCTGCTGCCCCCTCGTGGCCCAGTGGGGAAGCATTGTGGACACCTGGTGATACCATCCTGCCACTACCCCTAATGACATGGGTCTCTGCTCAGGCTGCAGGGATTCTGTGCCCATCCTCCCTGCCCATCTATCCCCAGGCAACAGCAACCCCCAGCAGTGTCAGCCTTTCTGAGACATTCTCTGGGAGGCTAATACCCCAGCCCCACCCAAGTGGGAGGGCCCACTCGCAGGGACCACAACTCCTGTGCCCAGGTCCTGCTGTGGCCCTGCAGCACTACTGTGTCAACTTCAACTGGGTCAACCCTGGGGAGCACTCGGAGCAGACACTGTGGATAGAGAACCAGTCAGACAGCACAGCACACTTCCAGTTTGCCATCGACTGCCAGGAGAGTGTCTTCAGCATCCAGCCTGCCTTCGGGACCCTGGTGGGCAAGGCCCGCAGGACCCTGCACTGCACCTTCCGGCCCACTCGCCCCATCATCTGCTTTCGGCGGGTAGCCTGTCTCATCCACCACCAGGTGAGTGGTAGGGAAGGGGCTGAGGGGAAGGAATCCCTCAGTCTGAGAGCCGGCGAGGAAGGCAGGCCTCGGTAGCCATTCTCCTGTATTCTGAAACTTCCAGGGTGATCTCTCAGCCATTTTCTCCTTCAGGGCTCCAGCCCAGGCTGTTGGAGCTGATTGTGGCCAGGAGCACCTGAGGGCTTACTCTGAGCCAACTGGGTGTGCCAAGCTTGTCTGGTTGCTACCAGGCCAGAGACTTTGGTGAAGCTGTCGCTGGTGGGCTGGGGAGAGAGGGGTTTAGGCGTCATTCCACACAGTATGCGCAAGGCAGAGAGTCTGAGAACCCAACTCCAGGCCTCTGGGCAGGTCATTCCCTTGGTGCCCTGACCTGAGGGTGCCTGGCTAAGATGACAAGCAGGGACTGAAATTTATCCTCAGATGCCTCCCGAACAGGTACTCAGGCTCTGGGCCCTCTCTCTCTAGGCCTGGAGAGTGGGTGCCTCTTTCTGAGTCTCATGCAGGTGTGGGGTTCATGGGGGCCTTGGGATGGGAGGAAAGAACGAATTTGTTTTCTGCTCCCACAGGGAGGGCCTAAATGCTGGTCTTGCAGGCCCTTGGCTGGCAGTGGGATGGGTAGTACAAGGAATGCCCAGCGCCCATGTGCAGCAGAGGGAAGGGCAGGCCATGGCTGAGTATCCCACTTACACTGAGTCAGCTAGGCGGCTCTCAGAATGCTCCCTCTGCCTACCACCCTGCAGCTCCATCTCTGCCATCCTGTTTGCCCAGTGTCGGTCCTCAGTTCAACCCCAGCGTACCCCCTTACCCCACCAACCCTCCTGTGCCCTGTCACCCATGGAAAATGTCGCAGGACCCGCTGTTCCTGGACCTGATAGGAACCTGCCACTCAGACAACACCAAGCCCGTCATCCTGAAGCCTCAGCACCTCACCTGGTACCGCACGCACCTGGCTCGGGGTCTGACACTGTACCCTCCTGACATCCTGGGCATCATGCTGAAGGAGAGGAAGCTGGAACAAGACAGGAATGGGGCCCTTATGATACCCATTGAGGTACCGTGGATCCCTTAGTGCCCTTTCCAGGATGCCCTTTCCAGGTTCCAGCCCCCTCTAGCAATTTGTGAACAGTCCTCTGCTCCCAGAGGTACAACTATAGCTGGGGGTGACCTTCATGGAGCTCTTGCAGTCTTTTTTTCCAGAAGGGAGGGGCAGAAGGAGGGCAGTGGCAGGAGGAATGGCAGTTGGGCACCATCCCTGTCTCTCCCCTTACAGGACCCGGAGGATATGCCAGCCCCGCAATACCCCTATATTCCCCCGATGACTGAGATCTTCTTCGATGGTACCAATGACTTGGCCATCTTCCCCCCACCCGTCAGCATAGAGCCCATGGAGGTGGACTTTGGTGGCTGCCCTGGGCCTGAGCCCCCCAACCCTATCCCTCTGTGCCTGATGAACCACACCAAGGGCAAGATCAAAGTGGTCTGGACACGCAGAGATGACTGTCCCTTCTGGGTGACCCCAGACACCTGCGATGTGCCCCCACTCAAGTCTGTAGCCTTGCGTCTGCACTTCCAGCCACCCAACCCCAACTGCCTCTATGCTGTGGAGCTTGAAGCCTTTGCTGCCTACAAGGTGTGTGCTACAAAACAAGTCGGGGAAGATGGTTCTCTGCCTTCCCCAACAGAGAGGGGCAAGGTGGGGTGACAGCATGTGACACAGGGTCCTGCATGGTCCGTCCTGTCCATGCCCAGCTTCTCCTACTTTCTCCTTGTTGGACAGCACCCCCTACTGGTTTGATCCGGCCTAACTCGGGCCCCCTGATAATGTCTCATTCATTTGGGGCCTCCCTCCCCTCTGGGGAGGAACTCAGGAAAATTGGGCTAGGGGGTTCCTGGCTTCCCTTCTAGTCCTCCAAGCAGGAAATGGTCCCTACAAAGGAGCTGTGGGCAGGCAGGAACCAGGCCTGGGAACTGAGTCAGGGTGCAGATAATGAAGTACACCAGGGAGGGCTACTGAGTACAGCTTCCCCTGTCAAGAACCTCAGTCCACAGCCTGTCCCCAGGCCTGCTGTGGCTGCTG
Source organism: Urocitellus parryii (assembly GCF_045843805.1). Lineage (NCBI taxonomy): Eukaryota > Metazoa > Chordata > Mammalia > Rodentia > Sciuridae > Urocitellus > Urocitellus parryii. Next base: position 266,037,127 of record NC_135531.1, on the reverse strand, counting down.
GGCCTCTTAGTCCCTCCATGTTCCCAGGCAGCCACTTTCCCTCCCTCAGCCCTGTCCACATGCTGTTCTTCGCAGTTGCTAGCTCTGGGCTGGAGAAGAGCAGGGCTGAACCGTCAAGGTCGGAGTCCCTGACCAGCTCGGTGACCTTGGACAAATTCCTTCGTATCTTTTCATCTGTAAACCAGGGGCTGTTTCAGAACTTTTAGGGAGGTTTCCCAAACAGAGTTTTGAATTACCTCTGCCCTGGTGTCTCGGCAGTGGGGGAATATGGAAATTTGTAGAATAAGGCTATAGATTCCTGGCTTGGCTGAGGCCAAGCACATCAGGTTTAGGTTACAGGGTTACAGGCTGTGTACCTGTAATAGTCTGATAAGGCGGCCAGCAGCCACACGGGGCCACTGAACACTGAAAATGGAGATGTGCTATAAATATAAAATAGTTCAAAACTAAATTTCAAAGATTTCATACAAAAAGAAAGTAAAATATCTCATTAATAATTTTATGATGATTATATGTTACAGTGATAAGATTTTTAGATCCAGTGGGTTAAATAAAATATATTATTGAAATTAATTTCATGCGTTTTACTTTTTCATGTGGCCACTGGGACATTTAGAATTATATTTATGGCTGGTGTTTGTGGCTCATGTTGTATTTCCATTGGCTACTGCTCCTCTGGGCTCATTCCTAGAGAATGAATGCTGCTTTCAGATCCTGCCCCACCCGCCTCCCGGCTGTGGGGACTACCAAGAGAGGGTTTGCAGAGCACTCCCTGTAGGGCCTGGCTCAAGACGGGGTGGGGGTGGAGGTGAGGGGTGTACAGCTGTTGTACTCTGCATGCACTGTCCCCCCTGCGCCCTTGCCCCCTATCCATCCCAGCTTCAGCACCCAATGTAAGACTCCTGCAGCACAGGGGCAGGGGAGGGTGGGGCAAGGTGGCTGCCTTCCATGGAACCCTGAGCTGCCCCCTGCAGGTCCTGTGGAGCTACAGCAATATCGAGGAGGACTGCACTGTATGCCCACCTTGGTGCCTGACAGTGAATGCACGAGGCCACAGCTATTTTGCTGCCTTGGAGCATCATGTCCCCCAATATTCCCTGGATGTACCCAAGGTGAGTATGGCACCAACAGCAGTGAGAGAAGGACAGGGGAGCGCTGGCTCCTACCTGCAGATCTTTCTTTCTCTCTGTCTTGCCTCAGAAACACACCCCTACACCCTCTCCAGCTGTCCTGGGGATCTGGGCCATTTAAGGACTTGCTCCTAGACCATGGCACTGGGACAGGGACATTCTGGGAGCTGGCCACCAGTCCTCCCTTCTCCCTCTGAAATAGTCACCTGGTCCTCTGCCTCTCAGGTTTAAACCTCCTCAGCTCCTTTGTTGCCAGTGCCCTGTTGACTGAGCGCCTGCCCAGCCTAGGTCCTGGGCTAGGCCCTAGGGAAACAAGGACCATTAGCCCTGTCCTTGGGGGATACTCCTTGGGGGATCAGAATTCCCAGGTCTCTCACAAGGCCCTTGAGGCCCTTCAGGCCTATGAAGCAGAGTGTCGAAGAGCTGAAAAGTGTAGGGCCCACTGCCAGGCCACCAGCTGCTAATTCTAGTTTGGCCTCTGATGTCTCCTCCAGGCTCCCATCATCAGCTTTTCTCAATAGTCTTCTTGCCCTGGAAAAGTACTGCTCTGAGCCTGATCCTCCCACCAGCTCCACTCCTTTCCCCAATCCCAAACCTGTACCACCCCTGCCCAAAGCCCTCCCTGACTCAAAGGGTTCTCCTGCTGATGCCCTCAGCAGCCTTCCCTTGGCATGTCCTCAAGTGGTTTGTGGCCTTTCCCATAGTCCCCACATCTGGATGGGAGCTGGGTCCAGGATTGAGAGTTTGTGTTTTATAGCTTGATCAGCTGTAGCCCAGTGCACGCCCCACCTCAGAGGCTCAAGAAGAGTTTGGGGGTTGGGCAGTTGGGGCTGGATTCCTTCAGTCACCTGCATGAGAATCATTTGCCCCTGAGCTTCTAGACCAGGATTTCCTAAAGCATCTTTCCAAAGGGTGATTTGAGGGCGCTCTAAACAACTTTTCTTCTCACCGGAAGGACAGACCTTGGAGGCCTAAGTTTTTCTAGGACCTATGATTACCCGACCTCTGTTTCTAAAGGTCTCAGCAAGAGGGAAGACAGAGTATTCTTTGGTGCTAGACTGTGGCCTCCCTCAATTCCCTACTTTTAGGTTGTTGGTTGAGCTGTGTGCGGGCATCTTGGATCTCCTTGGAAATGGCCCACCCACACCCACATGCATGCCCCTGAGTGTGCATCCCAAGGGTGGGGATCTGACAGGGCTCCTGCTTTCCTCCTCTCTCCCACTCCCAGCTATTTCCTGCAGTGTCCTCTGGTGAGCCCTCCTACCGCAGCCTGCTCCTGGTCAACAAAGGCTCCATGCTGCTGATCTTCAGCTTGGCCCCCCAAAGCAGCTCAGACATCACCCTGCGGCCTGCCTCAGGCCTGGTGGCCCCTGGGGCCCACCAGATCTTTCTCATCAGCACCTACCCTAAGGGCACCTCCTGGAAGCAGCACATTTTCTACCTGCAGTTCAATTTTTACTCCCAATATCTCAAGGTAAGAGGCAAGAATAGGGAGTCCTTAGAAGTGGACCCTAATCTGTGACTTCTTTTTTCAAAACCACTCTCTGGGGTTGGCTTGCAAGGCTCCCCTGAACTATCCAGGAAGGTAGTATCTCAGGGAGATGGTTCCATTTGTGAGCTAGGCAACCCTCAGGGCCCTGCCCATCCACTTCATAGAATATAGGACCAAGACAAAGGGTACAGATATCCAAGATTCACACCTGTGGGTGGTGGGGGGTGTTTGGGGGCAGCCCAGGGATAGGGTCTGGCTGGTGGACCCATGTCTGACCCTGTGAACTGGCCTGTACATCCTCTCTGGGTCCCAGGGTTTTTTTTAGTTTACATTCTATAGAAACTGCCAGACTCAGGTTGGCAGAGGACCTTTGCTCCACCCTCCAAGAGGGGAAAGCTGACCATCCATGGCCTCTTGGACACTTGGGAAGGCCAGGACCCTGAGGTAAGTTCAGGCACCACCCTCTTTCAAGGAGGTGAGCCTGCAGAGCCGGGAGGAGCCACTGCAACTGAAGCTGGACACCTACAGAAGCGTCTTCTTCAAGCCCACCTGGGTGGGCTGCTCCTCCACCAGTTCCTTCACCTTCCGCAACCCCTCGCGTCTGCCTCTAGAGTTCGAGTGGAGGGTCTCCCAGCAGCACCAGAAGACGCTGGCCGTCCAGCCTGCCAGAGGCCTCATCCAGCCCAATGAGAGCCTTGTGAGTACCCTGACCATTGCTGAGGGTGGTGGAGAGTGACCGTCACCTTCACCTTCAGCGTTTCTTGCCCCGGCTCTCACAGGCTATGCTGCACCCATCAGTCCACAGTCCCCTCTCCCAACTTGTGAGTGGGTATTCTGAGTACCACCTTCATCTCCCCCACTTCACAGAGAATTGAGACTTAGTGGGAAAGAGCTGTTTACTGAGATCAAGGTTAGAAAGTGCAGAACTAAGTCTAGAACCGGGGTAGTCCATGCTCCGTCGTCCATGGTCCCAAAGCTATGAGATTGCTGGAAGGGTGGTGTGGAGCAGCTGGATTTGGGGCCAAATGGGCGGCTTTCAGTAGGGGTGATGATTCCCCGCTATAGAACAAAGTGGGCACAGTCTGGGACCCCAAACAGCAGACTTTGTCTCTAGTCTAGAGCCTCATAGGGTAACTGGGGAGGCTAGACTTGGGGGGGGGGGGAAACCAACACATGGTATCTATCTGTCAGAGCCCAGAGACAGTAAGCAGAGGGTAGGGGCGATCACATGAACTTTGGAGTTGGCCAGAACCATCCCAGCTACCACCCTCACCCGCTGTCTCACTCTTGGCCAGTTACCTTGTTTTTCTGAGGCTCTAGTTTCTCAGCCCAAAATGAGTCTTGAAAGTGATACCACTCACCTGCCATGGAAGGCAGGGTGGGGGAGACATAATGTACCACATGGAGCAGACACTCAAGGGCATGGCCAGAGCCTGACACCCCACAGTGGGACCTCTACTGGCCAGGAGCCTGAGGAAGGGGACCCTGGAGGAACCAGGCAGGGATCATCTCTGTGACTTCAGACGCTGACGTGGATCTTCAGCCCTTTGGAGGAGACCAAGTACCTGTTCCGAGTGGGGATGTGCGTCTGGGAAGCTGGCCTGCCCCTGAACACCAAGCCCCCAGCCATCACACACTACATGATCCGCCTGGTGGGCATGGGCATCACCAGCAGCCTCTCTGTGAGTGGGAGTCCCCAGCAAAGTGGGGGGTTTCAGGGCACAAGTGGGACAGACTCCCAGAGGGCAGGGACAGGATTCCTCCGGCTTCCCCACCCACCGCCCTGGACCTGGCCTTCCTTGGGGGGATGCTCCAGGGATAGGAGTAGGATTATGGGACTGGGGACCCAAGGGAGTCCCCCAGCAGCTGGCTGACTGTGCCTCAGGCAGAGGCAAAGGACCTGGACTTCGGAAACGTGCTGGTGACTAGCAGGGAGTCCAGGAACCTGGCGCTTCTGAACGATGGCAACTGCACCCTCTATTACCGCCTGTACCTGGAGCAGCGTAGTCCCGTGGGCGATGACCACAACTCCCCTGGTACTCAGACCTGGGCTGGGGTCAGGGGTCGGGAGGTGTGTGTGTCAGGGAGGGTACTGTTTAAGATGGAGGGTACTGCTAACTGCGTGATGGTCTTGGTCAGGCAGAACAGAGCTTGAAACATGGTGCTTCCACTTTAAGGCTGTGTGGCTTTGTGCAGATGATTATCCTCTCTGAGCCCCAACATCCTCGTCCTTAAAATGGGGCTACTGGTGGTACCCACCTCACAGGACTGCTAGGTGAAGACAAGTACCTAGCAGGTGCCAGTAATACAAAGTGCGGTGCCTCTGACCCATCCTGGGAGGAGGGCCTCCCTGTTTTCTGATTTGGGGCTCCTCTAGCCAGTGCTCTCCTGGACCAGCGAGGGTATCTCAAAAGGAATAGGAGAGACCAGGTGCCTCTTCCCACTGACCCACCTGCATCATCCCCAAGCAGCTCTGGAGCTAGACCGTTCAGAGGGGAGCATGCCGCCCCACTCCAAAGACAACATCTGCCTGACAGCCTGCCCGCAGCGCCGGTCCCAGTACTCCTGGACTATCAGCTACTCTCTCCTATCCCACAGAGGTACCTGGTGCCTGGCATGGAGAGTCAGGGCTGGGAAGGACAGAGGGGAGGGGAGAGAGCTGTGTGCAGCAGGCTTGTGGGGGCTGCTGAGAATCGAGACAGCAGCTTGGGCCAAGATGCAGCATGCCTTTGGTATCGGTGTGTACGCTGCATCTGACAGTATGTGTTTGCACGTGTGTGCACTTGAGCTGTGGAAGACTCAACATGCAAAGTTAGATGTGCTGATTTCTTATGGGATTTTAAACCAATCCACAGCCTCCCTTAGCCTCAGCTTTCTCCTCCATGAAATGGATCTGTTACTAGCCTGGAAGGTGAGCAGGCACCAGAACATGGACTCAGTGAGCTGGGATCCTAGCTCCAACACTTAATAACTGCAAAGTCTTGGCAAATTGTTGCACCTCCATGTGCCTCTGTTTTCTCATCTATAAAATGGGGGTGATAATGGGCCACAAAATTAGGGACACATGCCACCACACAGATGGAAAACATGATGCTTAGGGAAGTCAGTCACAGAAAGGCACATGGAATCATTCCATTTATATGTGACATCTAGAATAGACAAAAATATACAGACAGAAGGCAGATGGGTGGTTGCTGGGGTAGAGGGTAGATGGGGAGCAAGAGCCAATTGGTACCATGCTCTGCCACGGAGCTACTCCCAGCCCAGTACTGAGTTTCTTTGCAGGGTGATAGAAGTTTTCTAAAATTCAGTAGTAGTGATGATTGTACAACTCTGAATATACAAAAATTACTGAATTATATGTTAAGAGGGTAGATTTCACAGAATATAAATTATGTCTCAATAAACTATTAGGGAAATTAATTTGAAAACAAATAACAGTGCACATTAAAAGCAAAAAATCTAAGTGTGTAAAGCACAAGAATTGGCTGTGTTGTAAATGCCCCAGAGCCTGCGGCCTGCTCTCCCCCCCCCCATCCTGCATCACTTACCTGCATGCCCCGCCCCTCTCTTCCACACCCATGCTCCCAGATAACAAGGTTGGCGAGAAGAAAGAGTTGTGTCAAGTCTCTCTGGTGGCTGTGTACCCCTTGCTCTCCGTTCTTGATGCCTACTCCATGGGCAGTGCCGAGGGCATCACCCGGAAGCACCTGTGGCGCCTCTTCTCCCTGGACATGCTCAACAATTACTTGGCACGTGACCCCACACCCGGGGAGCTCACCTACCAAGTGCCCACCCGGCACAGGTAAGCTGGGCCAGGGAAAAGGGGACAGGGACTACTGGGAATGTTCATGGAGCTACCTGCCCACATCCCAGCACCTATCTGAGAAGCTGCTTTTCATCTTTTGGGAGAAGTGACCTCCAAATTCTCACTCCTCCCTGGAGGGACCTGGAGAAGCAAGGATTATCTCAGGTCTGAAGAGCTAACTCATCTTGAGTTCCACATTCTCCATTTCCCACCTGGGGAGATGGGAGTGCCCAAGCCAGCCACCCCTGGGAGCCCTCCCCGTCCCATCCCCAGTTCTGAGCTTGTTTCTCTGCTTCACACAGCACGAACCAGACCCCCCCTGTCTTCACCCCTTTGAAACTTGATTTCAATTTTGGGGTAGCACCGCTCAAGGCCCCACTCTCTGTGGTACTCCTGGACCTGAAGAACATTGGGATGGTACCCTTGGACTGGTATGGCTGGCCTGGAGGAGGTGGCTTATGGGGGGTGCGGGGACGGGGCCAGAAGGGTGTGGAAGAGTCAGCTTCTCTTGCCAGTGGGAAACCTGAGGAATGAGCCTCCCCATGGACAGGGTGTGCAGGCCCAGGTGGGACTCGGGTCACCCAATAGCAGTTGGGACCTGTCATTGGCTGAGACGTGTTGATAGGCTCAGGGCAGGGTGGAATTGCCCTGATGGAGACTGGGCACAGTCATCTTAGTAACCAAATGAATGAGAAGCTTTTATTCAGCACCTGCTGCATGCCAAGTGCTGTCTTTCCAGGCTTCAATCCACCAGTGCTCACAGCAGCCCTGTGAGAACGTTCTCTTCTCACTCCTCCATAGGCCAAGGTTAAGGACTCAGCTAAGACCACTCACTAGTGGGCAGAGCCAGGTTGAAATCCAGATGTGTCCAACTCCAGAACAAGAAGGCTTTGAGTAGCTTCTGCATACCAAAGGTATCCAGGTGCTAGGACCCTCCAAACAGCTCCCAGTGCAGCAGGGCTGGGCCTGACTGGGTTCAAGTCAAGAGTCTCAGAGAAACAGGGGTTTGGTGCCACAGATGGACCTTCCCCCAGAGGGCATGGCTTAGAAAATTTGTGGGGTCTGCTGGCAGGGTAGAAGCTGGCTACAGAGCAGGCAGCACCTCAAAGATCCCAGAGGCCAGGCCTGGAGACCCAAGCCCAGCAAGCTCAGCCTTTCCTGTGCTCCACTTTCCTCCCATTTGGGCCCAGAACTCGTGTCCTTTTGATGACTTCCAACTTTACTTAGCTATCAAGAGGTGAAAAAGAAGGGTTCCCATCTGAGTCAGGCTTGAGAGAGAGAGCTCCGCCCCTCCCCAGGCTGGACAAGTACTAGAGAGTAAACTGCAGGTGGAGAATTTGTGATGCAAAACCGGTGGCCTAAGCAGGAGTCTTGGGGTAAGGGGGATGCCGGGAAGTGGAGGCCCATTGTCGGGTGTGCAGCAGCTGCCCCTTGCACTGACTGTCCCCTCCCCACCCTCCGTGGTGGAGTGAGATGGAGAAGCTGGCTTATGAAGTGGCTCTTGTCAGGGAAGGATGGGACTGTCAGCAGCCCAGGGCTTCTGGCCCTGAAAAACTAACCGGGGAAGCTTGGCCCCACTGCTGGCTGAGGTGGGGAAAGCCAGGGCCTGCCTTGAGCTCCAGATCTGCCAATCACTGGGCTCTGGTGGGCCAGGAGCCAGACCCTACGGGGTTCCGGGTGTTGGCCTGTGTCCTGGAGTGGAGCAGGGTATTTGGTGGACCGCAGACACTGTGTGTTTGTGTAGGAGCAGCCTAGCTCACACTCTCAGTGGACAGGGTCCAGGTGCTAGAAACAGGCAGAGTGCCTGCTGAACTGGACCCCTCACTGGTGGAGAGCATTTGAGGTATAGGAAGGAGTCTGTGCTTCTTGCAGGGTTCCAAGGGGCCTGACTCTTCTGTGCTGTTTCAATTTCTTACAATTGAAAAATTGTGTTGTTTCAATTTCTTACAAGCTTTTTTTTTCTTTCTGTTTTTCTTTTCTTTTTTAAAACAAATTCTAGTCTGTCTCTGCTTAGTTCATAAAGAACAGACAGAGGGTTTTATTTCTGCCAGGACCAGTTATATAGAGGGAGTATGGCCTTGGACTAGAGGTAGCAGCAGACAGGATGGAGGGAGAACCCTAAGTGGGAGGAGAGCCGTGTAGCTGCCCCCTCCCCTCAAGCCTTCCCCTGACACCTCTGCTCTGTTTGGCCCCAGGATGCATAGGGTCTGCAATTAAAAGGCAGCCCACCAGCACTGCAGTGCTTGTCTGTAATCCCAATGGCTCGCAAGGCCAAGGCAGGAGGACTGCAAGTTCAAAGCCAGCCTAAGCAACTTAGTGAGGTCATAAGCACTAAGAGAGACCTTGTCTCAAAATAAAACAAAACAAAACAAAACAAAAGGACTGAGGATGATGTGTCTCAGTGGTTAAATGCCTTTGGGATTAGTTCCCCATACCAAAAAAAAAAAAAAAAAAGGCGATCACTTAGAGATGTCAGATATACTGGTTGACGTTTTTTTTGTTCGTTGGTTCGTTTTTATTGATTGGCTAAACCTTACTTCCTGGGTGGAGGCTCCTGGCTCCAGCCTGCCTTCCTTAGAGCATAAGGGGCCTGGGGCAGCTCAGCCTCCTGGTTGCCTAATGTGTGCTTTGAGGATAAGCGTGCAGCACTCAAATGGGGGTCAATTGCTCATGTTTGTTTGCTTGTTTCCGGGAGGTGGGTAGGGATATCAGCAACACTTCCTAGATGAAGCTACAGCTGAGCTAGACCTACAGCCTAGGATCCAGAGGCAGAAAGGCCACCAAGACCCTTCCCACCAGAGGTCCTGGTGGACAACAATGGGGCTGGAGCAGCAGGAGGAAGGGGGGAAAGGCCTCAGGTGAGGTTGGGGGAGTAGGCAGGGGCTAGGACATGCAGGGAACCTTTCTTTGGAGAATTTGGACTTCTTCATAAGGGACCAAAGTGATGAAAGCTACGGGTGAGGCAGACGTAGTCAGCCTTCAGAGAGTCACCCCGATCTCCAGGGAAGATAGGTTAGCAGCTTGCAGGACAGGTGGGAGCCATAGCAATCCTCCAGACTTGGGAGAGGGCACCCACTGGAGGTCCAGTAGAGGACCTCGGAGGGAGACTGGATGAGGGCAGTGTGTGCAGAGAAGATGCTGAACCCAAATGGAGGACCCAACATGGGATTTCTAGGTCAAGAAGCAAACACGTTTTTTTTTTTTCAAATTCCTTTGAAAAGACTATAACAGTTTCCTTTCTCCTTACCTAAGGGTAAGGGTGTCTCTTTGTTCTAAACTTACCAGCATTGTTACAACATAACTGATGTTCACATTGCCAAAGTAAAAAAAAGAAAAAAAAATTGAAACAGATTCCTTGTGAGAGTTGGCTTGCATTTCCTTGTGGAGGCTTTTGGGGTGTGTCCTATCTGTCTTCTTTGTTTCCCTCACCCCTGAAACTCTAGGGAATCTCTTTTTTTTTTTTCTTCTGGATGTTTCCTGTTCACATTGCTGTCCTAGTTTGCTGCTGGAGCCAGTTCCGTGCCATCTTTGAGAGTGAAGCGTTCTCCTAACCGATTGTGACTTCAGGACCCCTTTATTGATACTATTGGCAGCGAGAGCGCACAGTCTATTTTTCTTCAGTGCAAAGCACTTCCAGAACGTTATTCCACGCCATGCCTAAGCTGGCCTCTATACTTTTCCTGTCAGGGACCCCTGGGGGTTGCTGCCAGCATTCTTGGGAGCCTCAAATGGCCCCTTCCTAAGAGTTTTATCAAAGAAGTATCAGTGACCCACGCTGAGTGGCCCATCAGTACAAGTGACCCACTCAACTCCTGTTACCCGCAATGGGAGCCCCAATCTTCACTTCTCCTTTACTCACTATGGCCCCTAGTCCATAGGGGACTACTATGGAATAAGAATGCACAACAGCCACATTAGCTCAGCCGTGCATGGCACAACCTGCCAAATGGGGGGAAGAAATGCAAAAGGTGTGGCAGAGGCTCAGAACTCCTTTCTTCTGATTCACCCATCCTGGCACAGCTTCACTACCTTTACTTCAAATCCCTCTTCCTCCTCCAGGGCCTTCCTCTTTCCAAGTGACCAGCAGATTGACTTGGAGCTATGGGCAGAGCAAGTAGATTTTGACAGCACTGAGCTCCACCAAATGCGTGCAGAGGACAACTGCATCTTCTCCATCAGCCCCAAGACTGGGAGCCTGAGTCCTGGGGAGGAGCAGATGGTGGAGTTAAAGTACAGGTGCTCCTCCTTCCCCCACCTCGCACCTTTGGTCCTAGAGACCTCTTTCCTTGGCCTTTCACTGTGGGACTCCAGGGCCATTCCCCTGTGAGGCCACCTTCCTACCTGCGGGGGAGGCCTAATGTCCTTCTTGCCCTGTTCCAATTCAAGTATGGGTCATCCCAGGAGCTAGCTGGCTCAAATCCACTGGTATACCATGTCCATTTATTCTTCCACTTTTACGAGGGCTCAAAGAACTCACTCCCAGACTTGTCCCCTCTCTTCCAGTCACCTGTTTGTTGGCACTGATCGCCTGCCAGTGCTCTTCAAGGTGTCACATGGCAGGGAGATCTTGGTAAGACCCCAACACCCTGGCCCTGCCCTGGGTCTCAGGCTGAGGGAGGAGCTCTCTGGACAACCAAGTGAGGAACTGGGAATAGTATCCACTGGGAGTCAGGATCCAGATCTTTCTGCTGGGTGTGCCACTTCCTCCCAGGGAAGGATGCTATCTCTGGGCTTTTTTATTTCCAGTTAAATTTCATAGGCATAACAGTGAAGCCGGAGCAGAAGTACGTACTCTTCACCTCCACTAGCCACCAGTTCATCCCTGTCCCCATTGGCAACACGCTGCCCCCACGGCAGGTCAGTGGTCTATGTCATCTTGATCACCAAGAGTTCTAAGCATTGATCTCTGCATATCTGTGACAACCTTGATGACTGACAAAGATGCTGTCCTCTAGAAGCACCTAAGAGGTAGGGTTGGCAGGTTGAAACCCCAAATTGGGCAACTGGGGAGATTCAAAGTGAGAAGCTTGTCTCCTGGGGCCTGAGACTAAGCCTTTTCATCAGACTCAGTTCTCATACAAAAGTGAGTGGTTTTCCCTCTGGCATAAGATTGTTCAAACTTCTCTGACCATGAACTACACTAACATGTTTTATATCATATATGCTTATTACCCCAGTATTTACATATACATACAACCAAAACAGAAGTATCATAAATATACACGTAGGCTACCACATGAAAAGAGCATTTATTCTGTTCCTTTTTTGTTTATTTTTAAAATATTTATTTATGCTGGGGATTGGATTCAAGAGTGCTTTACCACTGAGCTACATCCCCAGCCACCCCCCTCTTTTAAATTTTAAGACACAGTCTTGCCAAGTTGCTGAGGGTCTTGCTAAGTTGCTAAGGCTGGCCTCATTGTATGATCCTCCTGCCTCAGCCTCTTGAGTTGCTGGGATTATAGACATGCACTACCATGCCTGGCCATGTTCCATTTTAAAAATGCTGGATAACACCCACTATAGAACTGCTCACTAATAGGTGTCAGCCAGAGTTTGGAAATTACTGCAGCAAGGAGATATAAAGGATAGGAATGCCAATCCTTGTTGTAAACTTTTCTTTATTAATTGGAGAGAATCAGGTACCTGTGCTCTGAAAATGTATATTGGAAGTGCCCAAGAGGTGAACATAAGATTTTTCTGGAATATTTAGCATCTATGAAGTCTCTAAGCATTTAGAAGCCCCTGTGTTTCTGGGCAGGTGTTGCCAGACATTCAGCCTAGAGACTGAGGAATGGGCTTCCCGGGCCTGAAGGGAGTCCCAGTACCCAACTCCTTTCACCTCCCTTCACAACCTTCTGCCCCTCTGACCTCCCAACAGCCTCATTCAGGACAGTGACAGAGAAGCTGGCTTAAATTACAAGGGACATGTGGTGCCATTTTCAGAAAGGAAACAAACTGGGGAAAGGAATGAATTTTAGAGTGAAGAGTTTGGTTTTGGCCAAGTGTGAAGTTCATGTGAGGCCCCTAGAGGGCTTTTCAGTAGAAGTCAGTTACTAGTTTTCTTAGTCCATTCTGGCTGTGATAACAAGCTACCAGAGACTGAGTTGGCTTATAAAGACAGGTATTCATTTCTTACAGTTCTAAAGGCTGGGAAGTCCAAGATGAAGGCCTGGGAAGATTCTGTGTCTAGTGAGGGCTTGTTCTCCTGGCTCATAGGTAGCATCTTCTCACTGTGTCCTCCATGATGGAAGAATGAAACACTCCCTGGGGCCTTTTCTACATTCATGAAGGCCCCACCCTATAACCCAATCACCTCCTAAAGGCCTCCCTCTTTAAGATGGCTGCATTGGGGATTATGTTTCAGCATATGAATTAGGAGGGTGCTGGCACAAATGTTCACTCCGTTGGTCTGGAGATTAATAGGGTGGGCCAGGCTGAATAACTAAAGTGAGCATATGCAGGAGAAAATGCTGAGAAAGAGAAGGTTCCAGGACCAAATGCAGGCCAACCCTTCGTTCTCCCGGTCTTCAGTTTTCTCATCTCTAAAAAGTAGAATTGGATAGACGGTCTCTGGTTTCTTCAGGACACTCTTTGTAGTAGACCTTCCTTCTACTCCCTTAACTGCTTTAAGCAGTTACTCCCTCTAATGGCAGATGTAGAAAGTGACAGTCTCGTGGGGGATTGGAATGAGAGCCTATAAAACAAAGAAGGGTCTGGATGGTGCATACGTGGACATTTTCCCAAGTCCCAACACTAGGCACACTCCCTAGAGTCCCCTTATAACTTTGCAAGGTAAACTGAGGACAAATAAAATAAGCTGCACCTTTACAAATGGGATTAGAGATTATCCTCAGAGGTCACAGGCTGACTATACAGTTACATCCTTTCTAGATGCTCAAATCAGAGGCTGTTAGGGGAGTTCAGGGACTCTTCAGATGATATGGTGGAGCTCAACTTGTCTTCCCACAGTACACAGAGAGTCCTGGGATCTCTGGTCTGCAGTCCTGAGCTGGTGTGGAGGTCTCTATTCCTGTCCCCTACAGATTTATGAGCTGTACAATGGTGGCTCAGTGCCTGTGACATATGAGGTCCAGACCAGCGTCCTGTCACAGGTTCAGGAAAAAAGTTTTGATCACCCCATCTTCTGCTGCATCAACCCCAAAGGTGAGATCCAGCCAGGTACCACTGCTCGGGTCTTGTGGATCTTCTCACCCATTGAGGCCAAGACTTATACAGTGAGCAGCAGCCTAGATGATATAGGGTGGGGGCTGGAGCTGTGGCTTCCTTATCAGGCCATTGTATAACCAGTCCCCGATCCCACCCTCCCGACTTCTCAGGTGGACGTGCCCATACACATCCTGGGATGGAATTCAGCCCTTATCCGCTTCCAGGGAGTAGGCTATGACCCCTGTGTCATGGGTGACACAGCGCCATTCCACAGCATCTCGTCATGGGACAACAACTCCACACACTGTAGGATGATGGTTCCTGGACAGGTAGGGAGAAAGGCACCTGGGAAAGCCTTGAGAACTTAGAGAGCCTTGGAGCCCAGAGTGGCCAGTTCAGAGGGGTGAGGAGGTGGGAAGGAAATGAGATGGAGTTGAGGAGGGACTGATGGAGAGGTGAGGCCTGGAACCAGCCTTCCTCCAGGTTTAGAGGCAAGAGCAGCTCCATGGGAGGCTTACCCTGCCACCTAGTGCCCGCAGGCATTTTTACTCAAGCTCCTGTCCTTTCTTCAGGGTTTAGAAAGAAGTCCTCCTATTCCAATTATTATCTTCATACAAAATAGTCCCTCCCCTGGACCTAGATGGATTTTGCTGAAAGCTATCAAGGGTCACTGTTACTACCTTTAGTTCATATGCTTCTCATTTTTGGCAAGTGTGACCTGTTCATCCATCCACCTGAACATCTACCTACCCATACATGCATTCATTCATCTATCAACCCACATACTCCTTGTTAGTCTATATATCCATCTATCCATCCCCCATTCATCCATGGGCCCATCTATTCAATCACTATCTCTACCTGTCCACCCTTCTATTCAGACCCTCATTGTAATCCTACTCCAGGATAAGCACTGTGGAAGCCCTGGAACACAGAAAGAACCAGAAAAAGTGCCTATTCTGAGCACTCAGGGCCTGTATGGGAAGAAATTGCCTCTTCTGTGTGGCTTCAGTCTTTGCAGACATCCCTAAAACACAGCTCCTATTCTGTGCCCAGGGAATATGCTAATATCTGGTCATCTGTTCATTTACAACTATCCATCAAAGTCTCCAATAGTGTTGGCATTAATTCTGTCTTCTCTAAGCTAATTCTGATTCAGCTCTTCCAAGCTTATTTTAATGGCTGAAATCATGGGCTTTACTATGAGCCTGGGTGGGTTTATTCTAGGTCTGCATGTGAGAGGCATTTAGAAAAGTTATTCATGCTCTCTGAACCTTAGAAGTACATCTGTCAAATGGGAATGAATGATAGTAGCACCTATGTCATAGGCCATTATGAAGGTCAGATGCATGGGTATACCTGACTTAGTGCAATACCTGACCTGTTGAATATATCAGACTGATAGTGATTATATTGTTATTATCTCTTCACCTCCAAAAGCTACTGTTATGCTATCTCCACCAACAGGCTGTCTTCCTGTCCCAGTCTCATATATCCCTGGGAAACATCCCTGTTCAGAGCAAGTGTAGCCGCCTACTCTTCCTCAACAACATCTCCAAGAATGAGACAATTGTCTTTTCCTGGCAGCCAAGGCCTCTAGATTTTGGGGAGGTGAGAATCTTCTTTCCCCACAGACCCAGAACCTCTAGCAGGGCTTCAGACTTCTCCTGACCCATCCCATCTCACTCCATCCCATTCCATCCCATCCCATTATATCCCACCTTGACCCATCCTGTCTCATCCTATCCAATCATGTCACAACCTGTCTCATCTCAACCTGTCTCTTCCCATCTCATCCCTTCCTGTCCCGTGTCGTCCCATCCAATCCCATCCTTGTAGAACTCTAAAGACTCCTTCCCCAAACCAACAGATATCTGTGAGACCCATGATAGGGGAATTGGCTCCTGAAGAGACAGCTCCCTTTGTGGTGACCCTGAAGACCTCAGTGCATGCTAGCTTTTACAGTGTGGACCTGATATGCAAGGTGGGAACCAGCCCCAGGGAGATGAAGGTGGGGTAGAGGGAGGCTCTGAGATCCTCAGACCTCCAAAGAAAGGCAGGAGGGTAGGGGGGCTGCAGCACAGGCCCCAGGTGAGCCCTAGCTGAGACCCTCCAGAGCTAGGCCTTCTGTCACCTCGTGCTGGGCCCAGGTGTACCGGCAGGAGCTCATGAAGCAGTACCACAAGGAGCTCCAGGAGTGGACAGATGAGAAGGTGCGACAGGAGGCAGAATTTACCATCACAGACAGGAAAGTAAAGGTGAGGAGTGCTGAGTGGGTCTCCCAAACCCACATCTTCTAACTGGCCTCATCAGAGGGGATAGAGGTGGTGGGCTGAGGTGGTCTTCCATGCAAAATTGGCCAGGCTGCCCTAAGAGGTTAGATTTTATTCACTGGACTCTTCTCTTAGCAACTGGGTGGGAGCAAAGGCTGACTGACCATTTCCTGCTTCAAGAATGCCAGCTGTATGCTGGGTACTAGGGACACAGGGCAAACAACACAGATCTCACCTTCTTTGAGCCATAGTCCTGGTCCACATGTGTCCACTATTGGCTTTAGGTGCAAGCTCTAGAAGCATGTGGTACAAGTTTGATTCCTGGTTTTTACCGCTTCTAGTTCTGTGACCTTGAACAAGTGACTTAACCTCTCAGTTCCCTCTACTGTAAAATGAGGGTGATATGAATCTGGGGTTTGCTTCAAGATAATCCAGAAGTAGGGACAGATGAGACAAGACTGGCCCTGGGTTGCTGATTGTTAAAGCTGAGTGACTGGGTAATGGAGGATTGTCACATTTCTTGCCTTTATGTATACAAAATAAAAGTTTAAAAGTATTTTTAATGTGAGTGAAATATCTGCTTTGTAGCCTTATCATAAGGATTAAATGAGTTAATATGTGTAGAGTGCCTACAACGGAACCTGGCACCCAGTGAGCCTTTCCTAAACACAGGTTTTAGTATTTCTGGGGGGAAACTGATAGTAAATACAAGACAGTGCCTCCCAGTCTCACAGTCTGCTTGTGTTGGTGTTCCTGCTCCTCAGTCACCTCTCTGTTTACCACGCTGAGCTCCTAGAAAGTTTCTGCTCCCTCTAAAATGCCAGCCCATCTGTGAATACAGATCCCTCCCCGGGGCACTGGGAGAGGGATTTTCAGACCAAGTCTTCATAAGGGACATTACTTTCCTGTGTCACAGAACCCCAGAGCTCCAAGGCACAAGAACAAGCCGCTTTGGAGCATCCTGCCCACTTTTGGTAGCATTTCCTTCTCTTTCCTTCACTTGGGTAACCAGATTTCCCACGTCTACAGGCAGTACTTTCCTAGGGAAGGTTCCAGAAGAGGGTGTGACTGGGAAGTGGGCAGGACCAAGAAGACAGCAGGGCCAGAAACTGGTTTCAGGTCTTCCATGTGCCAGAGAGAGGAAGAAGGGGGACATGGGCTAAGCCTCTTGCATCTTAAGCAAGAGTTAAGCAAGGGTCTCTCCTTCCACAGAAGAGAGCATATTGTACTGCCTGTGAGCCCATGAGGAGGTACAAGGTGAGGCATGAGCCCAGGCCTGTCTACTTGTGGTAAATTGGAAGGGTCCTTGTTTGTTTCCAGAGATACTTCAACCCCATGGTCCAGGCTCCTAGAAGGGAAGGGTGAAAGGGCCATACTCCCATGTGGACCAAAAGGTCTGGTTGAGGGGCTAGGACAATGAACCCATTGGTGATGGGAGTGTGGTCTCCAAACCCCTGTCACTCATGCCTCCCCCTCCCCAAAGACACTTCCCCCCATCAAGAACAAGCAGTCTCTCAACTGGCCTGCCAGTTGGAACCTGAAGATCACAAAGGAGGAGACATCCTGGCCATGCCCCCAGCCTCCCGCCACAGGCATGCTGTGCCTGAGCCTCAGTGCCCGAGCCCATCCCACTGACTACTTCTTGGACAACTTCTTCTCAGAGTTCTCCTGCCACTTCTTGCACAGGTGAAATCTTGGGAAGGAAGGTTCCCTCTCCTACCCCTGAACAGGGGCTGCCTACACCCAAGCTTTGGCAGGAGCTGGAGCAAGTACAGGGGCAGCAGGATTCAAGATGTACCCCGAGTGCTTGGGCCCTTATGATGAGGGGACAAAGCAACCAGAGCCCTGGGGAACCCACCTATGCCTCCTGCCCTTCCTTGTTCCATCCTTTGCCAACTCAGAGCTCTAGGCCCTGCCTCCCCCCAAGGGTTGGGCTTGGCAGGAGCACTACATTTGTATTATAGCTCCAACATATCAATGACCTCACAACTGGGCAGCTACCACCATGGCTTATACACCCCACCCCAGCATGGTGGCTTGCCCAGGCCACTCAGATTGTTATGGCCTGCCCCAGGGAGCTGCCAGAGAGGAAGACTCCCAGGGAAGAGTCAGAGGCTTCTGAAGATGAATTCCCTAACAAGGGGACACTTGTCTACAAGCAGAAGAAGCAGCTCCTGGTTGACTGCCTTACCAACATCATCAGGTACTGGCCCAGCATATTTATTCTCCCTTTTCTCCAGTTTAGTTGGCCCTGAATTCCAGCACTTCCTTTCTTGAGGAACAGAACTTTCATGCAAGATCCTTCTGCTAGACTACCAGGATAGTACAGCGCTAATGGAACTGGCTGAGGGATCCTTGAGGCTTGATCTGAGTTCTGCACTGTTCCATGGCTATTGGACGAGGTCTGGAGACAATTTATTGTCTCCCCAGGGCTCCTTACCCCTTATCTGTGTCATTCTGACCTGTTGGCTCTGCCTCCATCCTATCCTGTTCCCCTCTAAGAATCCATGGGCCCCAACATGCCTTCCACCAAAGAAGGAAGAAAGGGGCAAGTGACTAAGGGCTCTCCTCTGCTTCCTAGCATCTGCTTGTGAAAACAGAAGGCAAGAGCTGCCTCTTGGGGAGCCCCAAAGTCAGGAACCTCCAGGGGGCTGCAAGGCCCCTCATTGAAGCCTATCTCCTCCTCCCTGCCTCCCAGGGGCATGCTGGAAGACAAGAACTTCCACAAAGCTGTGGACCAAATCCTGGTGGAGCAGGTGCCTTACTTCTGCCAGTTCTGGAATGAGCAGTCAGCCAGGTTTATGGTCCAGAAGAGCAATCTGTACTTAGTGCCAAACCTGTCTCCACCCTCCAGCACCTGCGAAGAGGAGAAAAGCAAGGAGCAGGAGAAGGACAGACAGGGGCTGGGGGAGGAGGACAAACGGGGGCTGGGGGAGGAGGACAAACTGGGGTTGGGGGAGGAGGACAAACCAGGGTTGGGGAAGAAGGAAGGGGGAGAAGAGGAGGAGAAGAGCAAAGAGGAAGAGGAGGAGTTGGAGGAGGAAGAGGAAGAAGAGGAGACAGAAGAGGAGGAGTTGGGCAAAGAGGAGATAGAGGAGGAGGAGATAGAGGGAAAGGAAACATCTGAGACCTGGAAGGAGATTGAGCCCACAGTTCAGCCAGAGTTCCAGACCTCCCTGCAGTGGCAATGGCGGCCGGACCTGAAGACCCTGGTGAAGGAGGAGCAAGAGCATGAGAATAAAGAGGCCATTGGAAGGTGAGCAGCCAGGCCCAGGTGAGGGTCAGGAGGGAGGCTGCCTGTAGAAGGTTCATAGGATACAGTGGTGCTGAGGCTGGCCCCTACTTGTGTGCACATCTCTTCCTAACTCGTCGTTCTGTGACATCATGTTGGTAGCTTAAGGCCTGGGTTAGGAATATTTGTATAACAGCACAACTGCAGCTTTATTTATTTTCTTCTGTACAAGCAGATGGTTAGCATTTAGCCAGCACTACAGGAAAGTGGTGACAGTCTTTAGAGTCTCTTCAATGAATGTCTAGAGCCAGAAGAAACCACTTTCTTCTGGCACCAGCTTCCCCTGGGCCAGCTCTGGGGATGCATTGTCTTTTGGGGGGATAACCATAGGTCCCACTCATCCCTTCTGCACCCACTCATAACTGCCTTCCTCCAAATCTAGCTCTGGGATGCTGACTCTATTACCTAGATTTCAATCCCACCACTTCTATAAGTAGCGCCCCTCCCACCACCCAATCCCAGTTACTGGAGATTGAACCCATGCTAGGCAAGTGTTTTACCTCTGAGTTACATCCCAGAACAATCCTCCTACATCAGCCTGAGTAGCTGGGATTATAGGCCTGTGCCACTAAGTTGGTCTCATTTGGCTATATATTGAGCATCTGTGAAACTGGATCAGGATGTCCCAAAGTGTTGCGGGGTAAGTGACAGGGAATCTGCATAGAGCCCCTTTCACACTGTGCTGCACCGAGGAGGTGAGCAGACAACCAGCACAACCAGCACAACCAGCCTCTCAAAAGCTGTCACCCCCTCCCCCTCACAGGCTACCCGCTTTCGCCAACCTGCAGGAGGCGCTGCTAGAGAACATGATCCAGAACATCCTGGTGGAGGCGAGCCGCGGGGAGGTGGTGCTCACCTCGCGGCCACGCATCATCGCTCTGCCGCCGCTCAGCGTGCCCAGGTGGGGGCCAGCGACCGCACTGACCTCGCTGGAGAGGCTTGAGCGGCTGCAGGGGCGGGCAGGCGCGGTCGGAAGCCCCGCCTTTACCCCTATCTGGGGCTTTCTGTCTTCCAGGATGCCGACCCTAGACCCTCTGCTGCCCACGCAGCAAGAGGAGGTAACCGTCCCGGTGGCGCCACCTCCTCCCGACTCTTTGCTGGCTACCGTGCCCAGCCTCTCTGACATGCCGACCTAGGTCCCGCCAAGCTCCCTCTCCACCGCCCTGCCAGTAAAGCATCCAGCCCTTTTTCTCTCTCTACCTGGACTTTATTTCCCCGACGAGGGGGAAACGCGCATGCACTCTGAGAGGGGTGGAAGGTGGGAGCGGCCAGGATGGAACCGCAGCGACCGCTGGGCACTTAGGGGCTAGAAGAATGTCCTTCCTTGCTCCACACCTCAGTTGGATGACAGCTCTCTAGCTGCCGGGCGCTGGACCCAGTCTGGCCAGCGGAGGGCGCTCCGGGGCAGGGCGTAGCTGGCCTTTGCCCGGGTGTAGCCTGATGGACAGAAACTCAGCGCCAGGCCTGGGCAGCGAAACAGGTGGCCATGAGGCGGGGCGAGCACCCCTTTCTCTTTGCCCCCACTCGTCTGCTCTGAGGCTCTGCACCCCCAAGCCAGCCTTTTAACATTTGCCGGTCTCCTGGAACTCAGATTGTAAGGGAAACTGAGGCACGCCGCAAAGGGCCAAGAACTAGGTTCTGGGGCACCGGTCAAAGTCACCATCAGGCAGCGGGCCACAGTCCCAACTAAGCGATTCCCACTATGAATTAATTGACCCCTAGACCAAAAGATGTTCCACTTTTTCTAGAACGTCCTCCTCCCTTTCCTCTAACCCCCGCCCGGCAGCCTCTGTCCTCTGCTCCTCGGCTCCTCCCAGCCCAGAGGCAGGTGGGTGGAAAAGTGACATCTGGTGTTGTTCCAGAGGCGCCCAGGTCCCCGGCACCCTCCCTTTCACCCCCGCCGCCAAGGCCTCGGAGGAGCTCCGGTCTCAGAGCCCGAGCCGGGGAGAGGAGGGGGGCGCTCCTCCTCCATGAGTCAATATTTGCCCCGAGCAAACGGGCGCCCGGACAGGTGTGAGTGTGCGTGCGTGTGTGTGCGTGTGCGTGTGTGTGTGTGTGTGTGTGTGTGTGTGTGTGTGTGTGTGTAGGGGCGGGGACTGGACCTGCGGTATAAGAGTGCGCTGAGCCCGGGTCCTGGCACAAGCTTCGGGGCGTGGGCTGGGGACGAAGCCAAGCAGGACAGCGCAGGGCAGAGGGGCCAGGAAAGCCGGGCGGAGAGTGGCCAGGAAGGAGGGGCGGGCCAGGTGTGCACCTGTGGTGGCTGCCGCGGCCGCCGACGTGTCAGCCACAGTTGTGCGCAGGTGAGGGAGGTGGCTAGCGGAGCGTTGAGCTGCACTGCGCTCGCGGAAGACCAGGACCAGGAGAACACCGAGGGCCACCTCCAGGCCCCGGGCCCTCCGCTCCCGCCCCGCGACGAGCCCCTCGCACAAACCGGACCTGAGCGTTTTGTTCGTTCGGCTCGCGTGAGGCAGGGGCGGCCACTCAGCACCAACCCCGGGGCCCAGCCGGATCGCCACGCAGGCACCTGCCTGCCGCCGCCGCCACCATATGGGTCGCAGAGGGTGCGCCGCTCCCCGGGGAGATCCGGCTCCCATCCGGCCCCGCCCGCCTTGCCCGCAGATTCTGGGCTGCCCGGCTCGATTCCGGGTAATGCGGGCTGAGCACGCTCCAACAGGGTGGCGGAGGGGGCTGTGGTTTGGGACAGATGCCCTTCTGGAGGTAGAAACTCAGATTCTAGTCCGTCTTGAGCAAGTCATTTCCCAGCCTCTCGATTTTCCCATTTGCACAATGAGAGTGTTGGTCTGGCCTCCCACAGGGTGATGGCCTTCCCTGCCTCCATATCCTGGTTCCTGGACTTCTAGCTATACTTTGAGCCCTCCTGATGGGGAAGATGGAGGTCCTGCCGGAGGCTGGAGCCAGAGCTATGAGGTGTGGAAAATCTGGGTGGGGCCGGATGGGGACTCAATTCACCCCTCAGATCTCTGGGGCTGCTTGCTGATGGCCTGAGATTTCCCTTCCTGCCACCTCTCTGGTACTCCTTTCAGTCCAACGTCTTAGTCTTAGACCATCCTAAAGACTGAAAAGGACAAAGATAGGGTTCCAAGATACACAACTCACCTCCCTAACTCCAATCCTAGGGCCCTTGTTCAGACAATTGGGTGGACTAGGTTTAAGTAGTCCCCAGCTCACAGCCAGTTTCTGGATAGTTATCCACAACCCACATCTAGAACAGGCCCTTCCCCCCCTTTCATTTGCCCAAAATGCAAACATGTAACCTGCAGGAGGGGGAATGGAGATTGTCAGGCCCTGGCCTTCTGCTTGAGGCCCCCGGAACTAAGGGCTCCATACAAGTCCTAGAGTCAGGACAAGCCAGAACTGAGTCTCTGCCCTGTGAAGTACCCTCTTCCTCCGGACAATGCACAGCCAAGCTGAGCTAGCACCAGAGGGGCTAGTAGCATGTAGGAGTGGTAGAAGGGTCCTTGGACAGAATTAAAGAGCTTCTAGTTTCCGTTTGAGATGAGGGAGCATCACGGGAGGGAACTGTATCCCCAGGCAGAGACAACCCCCAGGGTGCTGGGGACCAGGGTCAGAAGTGGTTCCAAAATTGAATGTTTCTGGAGATGCTGGCTTGTCCCCTTCACCACCTCTCTCACTCTACTGCCCTCCCCACCCAACTACCCTGAGGTCCCACAGGATCTACTGAGTCCCTGTCATAGAAGTTGGGGGTGGGGTGGTGAGACGGCTTTGACAGATCCCAGGCAAATCTGGGGAGAAGGTGGGCTCTTGGGGGAACAGCTCCAAGGTGGAGGAGGACCCAGGGGCCTCCAGCTGGGTGTGTGCAGCCCCCATCTTGGCCTTCCTGACCAGGCTTCTGTCCTGGCCCAGCCTTCCTCTTTGCCTGGTACTGAATGATTGACTGTCAGGGGCCTGGCCTGGCACACCTTCCCTGGGTCTTTGAGGGTATCCCCTCCCCTCCTCTCCCCAACCAGGGCAGGGAGCTACAGCTCCCCTCTGAGATTCCATGCCCTGAGGCTGAACAACAAAGAGGTCTCCCCTAGGAAATGACCCCCCAGAAGCAGTCCTTGAAGGGAAGGTCTAGGGCCTGGGGATCTGGTGATAGAGACCATTGTTCCTGCCCCAGGGCCCCATTTCCCCAGACTTCCACTCTGTACCCATCCCCAAGTTCTGCATTTCCTGGCCATTACCCAGGATCTGGTCTCTCCTCCAGGTCCCTCCTCCCTGACTGACCAGAGAGGGTGGAGTCTCCAGGCGCCTGCCAAGCCTGCAGGTGCTGGGCTGCGTGGGGAGGGGGGTCCTTAGCAGCTGGTGTTCGGGCGGCCCCTCCCCCCTCCCTGCTCTAAGCCAGAGCCTGCTTCCTGTCATCCCTGTCAGCACCCTGGATGGGGGAGGGAACAGGTAGTGGGAGAAAAGGAAAAAGGACTGAGCAGTTGGAGTGCAGTCATGGGGGGACTGGGAAACAGCCAAAGAGAAATGGCAGTGGGGGAAGGCTGAGAAAGGGGCCTGGGAACAGGGACAGAAAGGACAGAATGTGCATCCCAGAGCTGAGTGAGAACACAGGGGAGAGTCAGGGCCCCAGGAGGTTGCAGACCCTCAGACAGGGAGACCAGAGACAGAGAGAACCCAGAGAAGGGGAACAGAGACATAGGGACAATTTGAAAGAACAGGAGATGGACACTGCAGAAAGATGTAGGTTTAGAACATCTTGTAACCACAGGTGGAAGGCACAGCGTGGGTGGAGGAAGGGGGCACTGTGGTGAAGTGCCCCTCCACTGAGGATATAGAGGTAGGCTGTGAATAGGGACAGCTGGGCTGGAGGTGGGGCTATTGGGGATGCCCCTCCCCCTTCTGGAAGACCATTCTCCCATTAAAGGACTGGAGGTAAAAAGGGACCAAGCTCATGCCACGAGTAGACACTGAAGGGCAGGAGAAGTGATGGGCCTAGATGTGACTCCATCTCTTCCCTTTTTCTTTTTGGTCACAGTGGACAGGCCAACAGCTAGGGAAACTGCCTTGCCCTACTCTATTAATTCTGACCTGGCCTTGGAACTTCTGGGCTTGGAAGCCATCCAGAATCTATGTGAGAGTGGGGAGACCAGGAAGGGGGGCTCATACCCAGGTGCTAATCCCCATCCAGCCAAGGCAGTACCAGATCCTCATTGACCTTCTTGGAGATTAGTCCCCATGGAGACCACTGGCAACTCGCCCCCTCACTCTGGCTGGGCCAGGTGGGTGGCTGGGTGGGGCAGGCAGAGGCTGGATGGGGAGGGGAGTGAGCCTTCCTAAGGCATTACAGGATCACAGCAGGCAGGGTTAGGAGGCCCCTCCAGGATCATCAGCCAGTTTAACTTAACAGGCAAAAAAAAAAAAAAAAAAAAACCCAGAGGCTCCAAGAGTGAGAGTGACTGGCTAAAGGCCACAGATGGAGCCAAGAAAAGCAATGGGAGCAGAAGCCAGATCTTTGGTTTCATTCCCAGGTGTTTTTTCCTGGAGAGCAGAGGCCTGTGCAGAAACAAGAGAAATTGGGACACCTGCTCTGACCTTGTCAAAGAGGTCATGAGCAGGCAAGGTGTGAAGGTGCACCATGCTGAGTGCGTGCTGGCCTTCCCAGGGCCAGGAGGAGGGGGAGGAGACAGATCTCCGCACCCTGCTTGCTGCCTGGACCACCTCTGATCCCAGCCCAGCCTCTGGTGGGACGGTGGGGAGAACCATGCCACAAAAGCTGTTATAACTGCAGGCGACAGTAATCTTTAACATTTGTTAGGCACATGCTGTAGGGCAGTTTTCTGTTTTGCATGTATTTAAATCTTCATGACAGTCTTTAATAAAGACAATTATTCCCATTTCACAGAGGAAAAAAAAAACTTGAGAAGCACAGTATATCGCCCGACTTATAAGCAGTGGAGTTAAAATTTGATCCCAGTAGCAGCCTGGCTCCAGAGCCCACTCTTTCTAGCCTTTCTGTGCCTGTACAACAATGGCTGGGCAGTTCCAATGATGTCTCTCTGGGCAACTGCAGAGTGGGCATGTGTGCATGTGAAAGTGCACAAGGTCATGGTCATGTGTGAATCCGACACCCCACACAGTGCCTTGCATGTGGTACATCTTATTAAATATTTGGGGAATAAGTGAGTGAACAAACATCTGTCATAAATGAGTATGACATTAAAGTGTCTATACAGAATCCTAGAACAAGGCTGTTCACGTGTGAAACGTGTGGTATCTTATCCGTGTGCCTGTAACTATGGATGGCTCTGTCTCCATCTGATTTCGAAGGTGTGTGTTATGTGCCCCCTCCCTGCAGCCCTGTGGCCTTGTGTCTGGGTGAACAGGCAGTGGCTGCTTCCCATCTCCTTGGATGGTGGCCAGATCTCCAACCCTACTGAGAGGCAGGGAAGAGGGGCTCCGCTTCTGGTGGGAGGGGACCATGGATCTGGCTAGGCGGGGCTCCCTCCAGAGTCGGCCTGATCTGGGCTGGTTTCTGCACTGAGTTATCTCTGTCTCCCAGGAGACCAACCTTGCACAGCCCCAGGGAAGGAGTTCATCTGCCTGTTTCAGACCTGGGGTGGGGCGGGGACTAGAGAAGCCAGGCTAGAAAGGAGGGGCTGGTGATGGGACCAGGGTGGCAGCAGGCAACATTCACAGAATTTGCATCTTCAGTCTCCAAAGCCCTGGATGATTTCCCAGGGA
This sequence comes from Urocitellus parryii, assembly GCF_045843805.1. Lineage (NCBI taxonomy): Eukaryota > Metazoa > Chordata > Mammalia > Rodentia > Sciuridae > Urocitellus > Urocitellus parryii. The sequence continues at coordinate 266,011,254 of NC_135531.1, read as the reverse complement.
AATGAGGGGAAGGGGTGGGAGCAGACCACTTTGAGGAAAAAGACATTGGCCACCAGCACCACTAAGCGGCCCAGCAGTACTGAGAAGCTGAGCTATTCGTGGGAGGGGCTCTCTACTTGGGGGGAGGTGTCACTTCTCTGGGGTTTCTGGGGCCCTTTTCCTGGGATGGAAACCTGAGTGGGAGCTCAGGGTTGAGTCTGAGGGTTTCTCTGTAGAATCTGCATGTCCCTAATGTGGGATGGGTGTCTGGTTGGAATCTGAGAGCCTTGCTGAGGGGATTCAAATCTTAGGATTTCTCTGTGAGGTCTTAATAGTTTGTGTGGGATGAGTGTTTGGGCAGAATCAAGGGTTGGGGTGTGGCATGGCAGGATCCTTAGATTTCTCTGTGGGACCCAAAGGTTCCAATAGGAACGAGATGAAGAGCTAGATGGGCTCAGAGTGAGTTGGGTTCTCTGAGGGTGATGAGATCCCTGTTCAGTCCTGGGATCTCTCTGAAGTATAAATCAGAGGATGTTGGGGGGCAGTTAACTCCCAGTCCATGCCCAAAGGCCAAGTCTTGGAGGAGGTAGGAGTGATGGTGCTGAGCTGGCAAACAAAGCCACCTGGGCATCCATCCTTCAGGAAGCTCTGAGCACAGCTGATCTGGGAAAACAAACAGGAACAGCTGCTGGGCTGGGAGGGGACCCAAGGGGGAGGCTGAGGGACCCGGCTGGACCAGCCTGGTTGGGAAAGGGGGAGACCCGAGGGTTCCACAGCACAGGACAGGATGAGCTCCCACAGTCCCATTCTGGCACCTCGGGGTGGTAATTCCTGAGAGCCCTAAAGCCAGGGGAGGGGTCTCGGGGTATGTGGGACCCTGAAAGTTCTTCTGGACCAGTGGCTGTAGGTGATGTTGGACATGTGGTGTGCACATTTTTTAAAAAGCTGGTTGTGGATAGAACTAAAAGCCAAGGGTGGGATGGAGGGACCTACATATTTTCCGGAAGAGAAAACCAAGGTACAGAGAGGGGAGAAGCCGAGAAGCTGGCTGGTACCAAGATTAGAGCTGCCAACTGGAATGGGATGGGGGGCTTCTCACACACCCCAAATGGCCCCGCTCCAAATCCCAGAAGGATGCCTAATTCTGACCCAGCTCTAAGCTGCTACCTGGCCCCGCCCGCTCCCCGACCCAAAGACACACCCACGCACACACAAACCCCTCCTAAGGAATACTGTCATCTACCAACACCTGGACTGCCCCCAACCCCAGGTGGAGCCGGTTCTCAGCGGCATGTCCAGACCCTGGCCGCAGAGCAAACAGAGCCTCGGGGCTAACACACTAGGCCCGCGTCACCGACAGCGCAGACGCACAGCCTGACGCATTCGCCACCAGCCCCACTGGCCCCTCCCAACCTCAGCGACCCACCAACTCCCCCGCCCCCCATCGCCTGAGCCTGCTTTTGGCCCAGCGTGGCCTGGCTGCGCCCTCTGGTGGCAGAATCCAGAATTGTTTATTGAAGGAGGGAAAGTGGGAGATCTAACTGCTCACGCCTCATCCTGGCCTTCACCCAGGCTTGTGAAACTGAAATCAGAGGCTGGGACATCAAAGCTCCAGAAATCGCTATTGTCTCATTCTGTAGTTTGGATTATACTTGTAGCTTGAGGAAAAATATATCCCATTTGTGTTTGTCTTACCCTCTCCAGGGACTGAATCAGACCTAGTGGTGATTGTCCCTTCTCTGATCCCCATCCTTCTGACTTGGACTCCACCTCCATGCCCAGTTCTAGGGCACTCCTCTTCATAAATATGAGCCCTGAAAGCAATTTTTCTTCTTTTCTTGAATCTTTCCACATTTTTTATTGTGCATTATAGTTATACATCTGACAGCAATTTTTCGTGAGTGAAAAGAGAGATCCAGCACCCAGAACCCCGTTCTCAGTAACCCAGGACTTCAGGAGTGAGGAGGTTAGCAGGATGGGCAAACCATCCATGGCCTGCTCCTACTGGAGAATTTCCTCTACCCTGTTTTCCCCTTGGACATTTGGCCCACACCTGACCATCTTGCTATTTACTCAACAGGTTTCATTGAGTGTCTACTATGTATCCAGAATTGTGCCACATTTGAGGATAACAACAAGAACAAGACATACACTGTCCCTGCCCCTTTGAATAGAGCTTACACTCTTACTAGTAAGACAGACATTTGTACACCTATAAACAAACACAAAATGAAAAAGGTATGTTGACAGAGTGATAGACACTAGGGAGAAAACATGGTGATGTAGGGGATGGTAACAGTGACAGGAAAAGCATAACCCAGGAGGTGACAGAGGAGCTACAAGGACAAGATCTTGTGACTAAGATATTCCAGGGAACAGGAATAGCAATTTCCCTCTCCAATGCAAAGGCCCTGAGGTGGGAATGGACTTAGCAGGTTGTGAAAAAGGATAGAAGGTGGCATCATGGGCTTCCAGAAACTGGGACAGTCACATCTGCCCTTTTGTGGAGTCCTTTTGGTCACAGGAGTTGGGTCAAAGTAGTGGCAGAGCCTGGCTTTGGTTTTTGATTTGTTTCTATTTTTGACTTAGTTCTGCTCTTGCTCTCGGAACTGGCTACTTATGTGTTGGAGATACTGGGGTGCCGCAAGGAATCAAACACCGCTAAGAAGCAGTTTAACAAGGCCAACTTTACTTCTGCAGAAGGGTGCGCTACCAAAGTGCTGCAAGCAAGCACACTTGGAAGAGCAGTTCGCTTGTTTTTGTGTCTAATGCAGCCCTGCCCCTGGCTCTGATAGAAGCTTGGGTTAAAATCTACAAGATTGGCCAGTTTTTAAAACGGGGAGGGCAAAAGGAAGGGTTATCGTTAAGATGGCTAAGATTGGATCTTACATCCCCATTAAGGCTAAATACTATATTCTGAAAATGGACCATGGGACTTTCTATTTCCTCACAACCCCTCCCCCCGCCTTTTCTTTTTATACCTTTTGGCTTCCTTTTCACTTTTGTTCTTGTACCCTTTGGTATTGCCATTCATCCTAGATATATTCACTTTCTGAGGTGGAAACTGTCCATGCAAATGAGCTCTCCTCTTTTCAGCAGTTTGGATAGCCATGCCAGTGACCAGGAGCACTTGGTAAGGTCCTTTTCAGTTCTGTTGAAGCTTGTCTTCTTTCCACATCCTGATTAAAATCAAGTGGCTAGGCTGGAAGTGATGAACTGCAAACTCCAGAAGAGGAGTCTGAGCAGCAACTATAATACTCACACCAGAAAAAGAAACACAGATCTCAAATAGACTCAGAACAAAGTTGTGGCTCTGATAGAACTTTTTTTGACATTTGTCAGGCACCCTGTATAAAAACCCTTCCTTTATAACCTCCCAGTTTAATTTCTTTTCAAGAGGGCTGTCACAAATGTACATCTCAGGTAACATTAAAAGAATCATTGTCCCATCTTTTAGATGTCCATTAAAGGCTATGTTTTGGTTATACTCTTCTGCCAGGTGTTTAAGACCAAGTTGGACAAAATTGGCCTTTTTCCTATCTACTGTTATAGTCAGCTGAGATTTGTCAGGGATCATTCTTGGGAACTTGTGAGAAGCATCTGAGCTCCTTTAGCTTTTCCTCTACCAGTTATATCATCTGCCAGGAAGTGTGAGGGCCTTTCTGACCCATGTGGCTTCCCTTGGAATCATCAGGGACATTCCCCTCTCCAATGACCCTCCTCTTTGCAGAATGTGCACTGGTTGGCTTCCTGTTCTCTAGGGTCCTCTCAATCCCCCTGATTGGGAGATCCTGTGACTCACTGGAGTTGCAGGGCCCTTAGAGGGGTCCCCATGATTCCCTTATTCTGGCCAACCTAAGAGGGCAAGGACCAAAATACTGGCTGCTTTTTCCTTGGCCCTTTTACTTCCTTAACTTTGGTCTCCATGTTTTGGTTTTAAACACCCAGCATGTCCATTTCACCAGTCTTGAAATAGAAGTACTGGGTTTTAATTTCAATGCCTATAATTTTATAGTTACCCCTTCAATTTAATAGGGGTATCAGTACTAGAAGTCAGCTTTATATCCTATCTGTCCTTTAAGTGATGGTTTATTTTCTCAAATTAACTGAGGTTGTTCTGTTAGAAGCATTGTTTCTGCAAAACACTAACAGACAACAGTTGTAAAGTTTTACAAGGAAAATACAAAATAAAATTAATAAGAGCAAAAACTTACTCAGTTCTTATAATAGCTATGAACCAGGAAACATAATTTTTATAATTCCAAACCCTCAGCTATGTATTGTATCCATTGTTTATTTTGAGATCACAGTAACACAAAAAAATATATATCTATATCTTTTGAACATAACTGTGAATGTGCTTATAATTCTGGCCTACTTTGGAGCCATCCTAAACCATGGAGTAGGGTGAAAGACAGAGCCTTATCTCAGGTAAGGTAGGATTCCTGACAGATCTTAGGTAAAGTGCTTTATTTCTGAAGGTGATATTTGTCTCTTTCTTAAGTATCATTTACAAAGTTCTCACATATTATTCCTGAATCCATCTTAACATCAGTTAACATAATATATTACATCTGAAACATTAATCAAACAGAAAACAAATCAGACTCTCCTTGTTACCTTTCAAAATATGTTTAAATCCTCATCCCCGTGAAAAGAGCAACAGAAAAAAATATATAAATTATATATATATATATATATATATATATATATACATATATATCTTATTGATAACAAGTTATCTTTTTTGAAAATATTTATTTTTTAGTTGTAGTTGAACACAATACCTTTATTTTATTTATTTACCTCTATGTGGTGCTGAGGATGGAACCCAGGGCCTTATACGTGCTAGGCAAGCGCTTTATAGCTGAGCCACAACCCAGTCCCACAGGTTATCTTTATCCAGTTACAAAACATTAAATGACATAAATGCCAACCAAATTGGTTATTTCCATATAAATCTGAAAGAGACTATTGCTATGGACAATTTTAGTTTGGAGAATACCAACTTGATTAAATGCTGTTACACTTTACATTTAAAAAGCTTGTATATCTGTAAACAGGTACAAACCCTAATCCCTTAAATACTTAGTTTCCCTAAGTAATAAAACCTAACATACACAGGAAATTCTTTTGATAAGAGCAGATCAATGTTTTAAGGAGCCCTTATTGTTTCTAAATAGAGAATTTGCATATTAAAGGTTAACCTTGTGGGGGGGAACCTTGAATAACTTGGACTATGCTGTTTATAGCCAACTTAATCACATACGCAAGCCTTTTGAGATTTACCTTCCACAACCCTTTTGCAACTTACTCAGACATTCTACAGCTTGTTTGCATCCTTAGTTTTGTTTTCTCTTTCATTTTGGACTTTAGCATGAGAATATTTCTTTACCATTCCCTCTAACTTTTCATACTAAAATATATTTCCATACCTATAACTTTCTTCTATCTCTTTTCTGGTTTCAGGCCCTTTCTTAAATGTACATTCTGAAACAATCCTTATGAAATTTCTGAATTTAGACAAATCACTCCTTTTTTTTTCTTTTTTTAAATTTGTTTTAATTAATTACACATGAAAGTACAATGATCTTGACAATTCATACATTTGAATCAGATGGGGTATAATTTCTCATTTTTCTGAATGTACAGGTTGCAGAATCACATTGGTCATGCAGTCACGTATATACATACAGCAATAATAATGTCTATTTTATTCTGTTGTCCTTCCATTCCCCCCTTCCCCTTCCCTCCCATCACTTTTCTCTACCCTATCTAATGTGACCCATTTTTTCTTTTTTTTCCCCTCACATCGTCATACCTGTATTCTGTATAACAAAGGGGGTCTCCTTCCCTCTTCCATGCAATTCCCCTTCTCCCTCCCTTTCCCTCCCATCTCTCTTCCCTATCTAGAGGTAATTTTCTTCTCATGCTCCTCCTCCCTATCCCTTTTTGAATCACCTCCCTTATCTCAGAGAAGACATTTGACATTTGTTTTTTTGGGATTGGCTAAGTTCACTTAGCATAATCTGCTCTAATGCCATCCATTTCCCTATAAATGCCATGATCTTGTTATTTTTTAGTGCTGAGTAATATTCCATTGTATATAAATGCCACATTTTTTTTTTATCCATTCATCCATTGAAGGACATCTAGGTTGGCTCCACAGACTAGCTATTGTGAATTGTGCTGCTATAAACATTGATGTGGCTGTGTCCCTGTAGTATGCCGTTTTTAGATCTTTTGAGTATAGTCCAAGAAGAGGGTCAAATGGTGGTTCCATTCCCAGTTTTCCAAGGAATCTCCATACTGCTTTCCAAATTGGTTGCACCAATTTGCAGTCCCACCAGCAAATCACTCCTTTTTTTAAAAAAAAAAAAAAATTAGTTGTATATGGACACAATATCTTTATTTATTTATATTTATGTGGTGTGAGTTTTGAACCCAGTGCCTCACACATGCAAGGCAAGTTATCTGCCATTGAGCTACAACCCCAAACCCTAAATCACTCTTTTTTTTAATGAGGTAAAAATCTATTTCACAGTACTTAAAACACAGCTGAAATTTTTGTGCTCTTTGCATATAGAATTATACTGTAAGGGACCGGCGAACAATGGAGGAAGAGACCACCAAGAGACTGACTCATGCAACAGCAAAAGGGGGTTTATTGCAGATCCAGCGCTCTGGGGCTCCGTGCTCACTCAAGAAGGGAGAGTGGCCAAGAGCCCCGAGCAGGGGTTAAGCAGTGCTTAAGTACACTTTTTGGGGAGGGCGGGGGCTTTGCATACATCAGAGCAAATCATCATGAGGTGAGGGAAAATCGAACAACAACTCTCAAACATGATTAGTACATTCATTGGCCGGAACAGGTCGGGCAGGGGTGATAGGTCAGTCCTAAAGTGGGGTATACATTCAAACTGATTGGTTTAGGCCCTGAGGTGCCTACGTGCTGAGCTGCACTGGGCCCAAGTTGTTAAACAACTAAGTGGTCAGGGGGAATTCCTACACATATCTAATGGGTAGTCCCGGGAATTGTCTTAACAGCTACAGGAATTTCAGGCTTTGAGTGTAGCTTAGAAATTTAACAATACCTGGTCCTTTACATTTTAACTTCAGTTTCTTTTACCCTTTCAATACCTGTTAGAATTTTAGCTCTTCATAACCTAGCTTTCAGTGAAGACTCAAAACAAAGCAGTCTTAAACTGTTTTCCCATTTACCAACAACTTATAAAAACACATTTATGAAGATTAATCCTATTTATGTTAAAAATCATTTACACATTTTAAACTTAAGTTACCCATGAAAACCAAGTATAGTTAACACTTTAAATTAGTTATTCCTGCCAATGGAAAAAAAAATCCTTTAAAAAAACCCCAGACATTATACTTTAAATATTTTATAGAAATCAATGCTCTCTTGATTGGCTGGCTACCTAGAAAACCTGTGGATTCATAATCTAAGACCTCTTTACTCATATCTACTTAACCCATTTAAGTCATATGAACCGAAAGACATTTAGAACCATTTTTTTAATTTATAAGCATTCATTTATTCATATGCTAATTTTGTACTATGTAACTGATAGAGACACAAGCACTTACGTAGACACAACATACAATACAGGGTGTGCATGTATATATATATATATATATATATATATATATATATCAGGAAACAAGGGTTTATCGCTTTTTGTTTTGTAGGTATTAATTCCCTACAGATAGGAGACAAAAGAACTATCAGATTTAACCTTTTAGAAATCAAAACAGAGTCTGTCACAGATTTTTACAGTATCCCCAAATTTCCTGTGTGCGCCATGAGACCAAATGAAACAGTATTTTATCATCCTTGATTTCTTTTTTCCTTTCTTCCTAGGACTATCTTTCCAGTATTTGAACATAGGGCCTAGAGGGCTATCTGGGGGAATTCCTGTGTCTTCCCCTATAGAGTTTTCTTATTTAGAGGCTCAGCCTCCCCACTGGAGGTTTCTTGTACTGTGTGTCCCCATTCTGCTCTCCTGGATGTGGTCCCTCATTTCTGATGGTCCCCTATCCATTTTGGAAGTTTCTTGCACTCACAGCTCAGTCACATTTATATAACCTTAGGGATGTGCTGAGGGATGTGCTGACCACCAAGGAAGTACTTCTTTCTTAATAATAGATTTTCCTACCTTGGTCCAGCATGGAGTTACCTGGTCACCGAGGTGCTTGCTTGGGCCCTTTCTCTGTGTTGAAGATCCACTTTTGGTTTTGGGTCCATTGTGGGCCACAGGGACTGAAGGTTCCCTCCTCCACACCTAAGTGCTGCAACAGGGCAGCAGGACTCCTCTCCTCTGAGGAGGGAGTCGTCATCATAACCCTCTAGCAAGGTCTGGAGCCCCACATTGAGCACCAAAATTGTTAGACATACAGGGTGCTGCAAAGAATCAACACATGCTCAGCAAGGCAAACTTTACTTCTGCAGAGGGCATGCCACCAAACAAAGTCTAGCAAGCAAGCACACTTGGGAGGACAGTCCACCTGTTTTTATCCCTAATGCAGCACTGCCCTTTGCTCTGAGAGGAGAAGCTTGGGTGCAATTTACAAAATTGGCTAGTTTTTACAATGAGGAGGGTAAAGGGAAGAGCTACAGTTAAAATGGCTACGACTGGATCTTACATCCCAATTAAGGCTGGATGCTATATTCTGAAAATGGGCCACTGAGTTTTCTATTCCTCGTGTATGTGAATTTGGGCAAGGCCCTGTACCTCCTTGAGCCTCAGTTTCCACATGCAAACTGACCTCTTTGAGTTGTTGCAGGTCTATAAAGGAAGCACTTGGCTCACAGGAGCAATAAAATTATTAGCTCCCTTCACACTCACCCTTCACTCTTCTGCCAGAATACCCATCACCACCACCACCATTAAGAAACACAATTTTGCAAGAAACCTTTGTGTCTCCTTAACAGCTACGGTGGTTAGGAAATTCTGCTACAGGTGGTGAGGAAATACTCCTTGGAGCTACCCCTTGAGGGTCCAAGCCTTTTACCTGTCCTTGTCTCCTTTTTCCCCTCTCCCCACCTCACATGGCACTAGGATTGTGTGGGCAAGAGCTAGAACCTTCACTCTAATGGAAACCCAGGTTCACATCTCAGCTGAGTCACCCTCAGCTGTGACCCTTTGACCAAGTCCTGAACCTCTTCTGGGACTCTGCTTCTTCCTTTGGAAAATGCTGGACTGTAACCGCGCCCACCCCTTCTGGTCAGTGTTAGAATTTCGCTGAGACCACACAAGGGGAAGCCTGGGCAGAGCTCCTGGCCTGAACGGAGCGCTCAATAATAATATTGCCTAGCTTTCAGGCAGGCCATCATCCATCAAGACCTTAGCTCCACACCCTAGAGCTCTGTGCCCTCAGCGTCGAGGATCTGGTTGTGGCGGGGAGGTAAGGTTGAGATGTTCTATCTCCTACCACAGTTATCCTACCACAGTTAACCCAGGAGGGGTCCCTGGGTTACTGTTATTCCTAAACTCGCATCCTTGGGGGAGGTTCTTGTTTCCTGAGTTAGCGCCGCCTTGTGGTGAGTCCTGGTCACCTCCTCCTGATCTCTGAGAGCGAGAAAACTCCGAAAGCGCTTGGCCAGGGATCTGGAAAATGAGCTTAGAAGGAAAGGGACCCTGATGGATTGTTCCTCCAGGGGAAGGAAGACTGAGGTGCGTGAGACGAGTCATTTGAGGAGAGCCTTCTTCACCTTCGCCTTAGCATCAACCAAAAAAGGTTACGACCTAGAGCTGAAGAAGAGGTGGAATTTAGACCTTGAATTTAGACCTTGGGAAGTGCGTGGTGCATCAGCTCCAGTGCGGTCTTAGCGGGAGGCCACAAGCAGGCCTGAGTGTCTGAGCCAGGGATCCTGCGTTTTACCCCGAGGTTGAGTGCGCCCTGCCTGGCCCGGCCGGAAAGAAAGAAAGCGCAGAGTCAGCCCGGGCTCCAGCAGGGGCGCGATGTGCACCTCAGCACTTTCTGTTGTAATCCCCTGGGACTGGGGCCAGATCCCCGGCTTCGGGAAAGGCCTCGGCTCCCCAGGAAAAACCAGGGCAGACCACAGCCTGTCTGCTGACTCAGGTCCCCCACCCCTGGGAGAGGGAGCCAGGCGGGGACCCGGCCTGAGTATAAAGGCCCGCGCGCCAGGCACGCGCGCAGCCTCTGCATTTGCCTCGCGTGCTGTGCTCACCCACCCGGTGAATACCCTATGCTGGGGTGGGGGAGGGCGAGAGGAGGGAGAGCCCCTGGCAGCCCCGATCCAGCCCCGGGGTCCTTCACATGCTACCCGGGTTGGGCAAGCTCTGGTTAGACAGAGGGGCTCTCAAGAGCTGAGTGCGTGGTCCCATCCTTCCTGTCCGCAGCAGCATGAGCAGCGCCCCCGCGCCGGGCCCGGCGCCCGCCTGTCTCACGCTCTGGGATGAGGAAGACTTCCAGGGCCGTCGCTGTCAGCTGCTGAGCGACTGTGCAAACATCAGCGAGCGCGGAGGCCTACGCAGGGTGCGCTCGGTCAAAGTGGAGAACGGAGCGTGAGTGATCTCCGTCTGGGCTGGGTTGAGGGGATGCCAGGTTCCCCTCCCAAGCACGAATCCTGGGATCTCAGCCTCCACCCCTGTAAACTCTGGGGGAGAGTCACCAACGTGGGAAATCCCTCGGCCTCTCCGAAACTCCGGACCCCGACACAAGACAAATCGTGGGAGAGTTGTGTCCTCAAGCCCTAAAGAGAAAAAGGCAAGAAGCAATCATTGGAACCAGCCCCAACGCCAGCGAAATTTCCATTGTAGTTATATCCTTCCCACTTCTTTTCTCTGAACAAAATTATATAGCTCTGCACTTTAACAAAATAAGCCAAATCCCTTCGGGTGATCCCACCCCAGTCTCCTAGAGACCCCAGCCTGGGGCTTTTGGGAAAGTGAGACCGATCTGTGCTTCTCTATGCAGGTCCCGAAATCCTTGAGGTAGGAGTGCTTGGGCGGATGATCTTCGTAACCTAAAAAATTCCTTTCAACCTGGGGTGCCCTGAGTGGGAAGCCTGGGTCCCACAAACCCCAGATAGCTGCCAGTTTGGAGGTTTTCAAGAGAGGCTGAATTCCCTGCAAGGGGTTGGAGAAAGAGATTGGGTTTCTTCTTTTCATCCGCAGCAAACAAAAGGGAAGGGGAGGAAGGAGTGAAGCTGGGCAGATGCCCCCTAGTTCCCCCTCTCCTTTTCCAGATGGGTAGGCTTCGAGTACCCTGACTTCCAGGGACAGCAGTTCATTCTGGAGAAGGGAGACTATCCTCGCTGGAGCGCCTGGAGTGGCAGCAGCGGCCACCACAGCAACCAGCTGCTGTCCTTCCGGCCAGTGCTCTGCGCGGTGAGCACAGCCCACTTCCCCTCATCTCCTGCTTCCTGGCTCCAGGCCCTGGCCCCACCGCGGCCGCCCTGAAGGGGCATTCGCCCTTGTGCGGGGTGTGGAAACACACTCCCAGATAGGTGGTAATGGAACCAGAGGGAACTAGACCCAGAAGGGTCTCTGAACATTGGAACTGGGGCACCAGATGCCTGTTAATCAGCACCACGGACAGCGTTGAGGCTTGCCAGTCCTGTGCGCCCGGGTTCTTCACATCCAGTCCATTACTGTGAGCGAGAACCTCTGTCATCACATAGCCCTATGTGCTTGGGACAGCTATTCTTAGTTCCATATGCAGTTGTGGACATAAGGTTCAGAGGGACAATGTGAATTCTCAAGGTTACAAAGGGTTAACTTGGAGATGAGACTAGAATTCAGTCCAGGGATCAAGGTTGAGAAGGTCAGTCTCAGTATGTGTCTCTGTGTTGGGGGGGGGGCGTAATTAATCAAATACACTGGGGAGGAGGACCTCGATTTCCATCCGTGCTGACTTAGGTACTGGTACAGCCCGGAGCTGGGGGTGGAGGGCACAGGACATAGCCCAGTCCAGCTCTCTGTTTCAAGAGGCTGAGGAGCACTATAGGGGGAAGACCCTGGCACTAGGGAAGCCAAGAGGTAACAAACACTGAGGCCCAGGCCTGTCTGTTCTGCCTCTGCCATCTAGCACTGATTAGCTGGGCCTTGCCTTGAGAGAGGTTGCATCCAGGATGCTGGGCAGGGGGTTGGGTAATTAGTGAAGCCTTTAGGGAACTACTTTGATTAGTGGGCCAGACTTCTTTTAGGACCTCTGATTTTCCTTAAAAAAACAAAACAAAACAAAACAAAAAAACAGGCTTATGTCACAAGATGTCCTTTACACCTGATCTGAAAAGGTCCCTGGGGACCTCCCCCATATACACAAGTCTCATCAGTCCAAAGCCACTGGAGGGGCCATGTGAGGCCTCTGAGCATCCCAGCTTGTCAGACTGCCTGGGAGCTGAAGGAGTGAATTCTGGGAGTGTTCATAGAGTCAGCTTGTGTTGGGCAGGGGATGGGGGAAATGGAGCCGAGGGTGTATTCATCAACACTCTTTCAGGGGGCTGATCTCTGTCCCCCTTCTTGTGCTTCAGAACCACAGCGACAGCCGTGTGACACTATTTGAGGGGGACAACTTCCAGGGCTGCAAATTTGAACTCAGCGATGACTATCCCTCCCTGCCCTCCATGGGTTGGGCCAGCAAGGACGTGGGTTCCCTCAAAGTCAGCTCTGGAGCGTGAGTCCTGGAACTGAACAGGCAAAGTGGGAAGAACAAGGAGGCAGTGGGGATCAAGGAGGAGATGGGGAAAAGTAGTGGGGGCTCTAAGAGACATGGGGACCTGAGGCAAGGGGAAGTAAGGGGGTGGATGGAGGAAGGAGGGAGTGAAGAATGGGAGCCAGCAGAACAATGAGGGCGAGCAAGGGCAGGAGGCAATGGAGGTTGGGAATAGAAGACTGCATGGGACAAGTGACAGGAAGACCCAGAGCAGTGGGGGGGGGCAGGAAAGAGATCCAGGGAGGGAAAGTTAAGCACTAGTTTTGCAGCTGAGAGGAGGGTGCTGGGAGATGGAAGGGGAACTACTAGTGGAGGGCATGGGTCTGGGCAGGAGCAGATCCTACTCACCAGGGTTTCCTCACTGGCCTAGGTGGGTGGCCTACCAGTACCCAGGCTATCGAGGCTACCAGTACGTACTAGAGCGGGACCAACATAGTGGGGAGTTCCGTAACTACAGCGAATTTGGCACACAGGCCCACACTGGGCAGCTGCAGTCCATTCGGAGAATCCAGCACTAGGTTCTACAGCGCCAGCCACCTCCTCAGAGGGCCATCAATAAAGAATCCTGAACCTGCCTGCTCCTCTTGCCTCCTTCTTGGTGTCTTCCTTTGTGATCTCCATCATCACCCTCTGAGGGCTACAAACTGATCCTCCCCTCAGCCCCAGGATCCTGGACTATCAAGAATAACTGGGCTTAGGGTGGATGTGGGTAGGCATTGAGGGGCTGAGAAGATGCTGGTAAGAGTTGTGGGGATCCTGTCAAATACATTCTCATATCTCTTATTGATAAAGTCCTACCAGGGTGGGTCAGGAGACTGCAAACCCGGGGACACACTTGTCATCCTCTGGATGGTGTGGATATACCCCCACAGCAGGGCTTTTAGCTAGATTTCAACCTCTACCCACACTCTCGGGACCAGGTACCACCACACAAGGCAGAATTTCCTTAAGACTATGTGGAAGTTCTGTTGGTTTCTCTTGAGCACCCACCCTTTATCTCTTCAGCCATTATCTTCACCCTGGTTCCCCACCTAGCCAGAGAATACTACCAGCCTCCTTCAATAGTCTCCTTTCCTGCATTCTCAAGACAGGAATTAGTGAGAGGGCTGGACCCAGCCCCAGGCCCTTTGTTTGAAAAATTAACAGAGGACCCCTGAACTAGAGTGTCCCTCAGTCATTGAGTTCTGGGAGAAACTGGGCATGATGGCATATGCCTGTAATCCCAGTGATTCTGGAGGCTGAGGCAGAAGGATTACAAGTTCAAAGTCAGCCTCAGCAACTCAGTTTTAGGATAAGTGGCAGAAACTTACAGTCACGACAGGGCTGAGTATGGCAGCAGCCATCAGAGATGCTAGCTCCAGTGTGGTTTTCTTCCAGTGACTCCTTTGCTACAGTTAGTGGTATCCCTTCCTCCACAAAAGCAGAACTTTCTGAGGCTCTTTGAACTCCTCTCAGCTTCTCCTGCATGGATTCTCCTGTTGTTCAGCCCCTAGTGGGGAGGGGCACCCCAGAGCCCAAACAAGGCAGGGTGATATTGGAGAGCAGTCTGACTTGAATCTGGGCTGTGCAAAGTCGGGAAATTGCTCCTTTGGAAAAAACCCTGGACAAAAGTCAAAATATTTGGAGCCAAATCACATAGCATCCATGAGCCTCTGTTCCCTTCTCAAACTGAGGCTATTGGTCCCTGCCTCTTGTGTCTCAAGGGATTGGTGTATGAATGCAATGGGAAACCCCTGAAAAGGTTTGTGGTATTATGAAGGAGTATTGGGGTAGTCCATGTAGGGCCCTCCTACCCTTGCCCCTTATGAGTCTTTGGGTTGGGGCACTAAAGGACAAACTTATAGGTGGGGTATGGATTCTGCTTTACACCTGAGTGGCCTCTAGAGTTTGTGGCCCCTGTTGCACCTGAATTCTCTTAATACCCTCTATTTTTCATCTGTTTCACTAATGAAGGACCTGAGATTTGATGAAATCACTCATTTACTTGATGACAAAACCAGGCTTTGAATACAGGCTCATAATGTAAAATCCAGGCAAGTGGAGGTTGATGTGAACTGTATGCTAACTCCTCAGGTGTCAGCAGAACCCGAAACTTCTATGGGCCTCCGACAAGTGTGAGGTTCCTGGATGGTCAAGACTCCTCCCCTCCCCTTGAGGAATGATAATAGTAATAATGGGTAGAAGTATAGAACCTCATCTATACACTTCACATAGATTATCTTATATAAAACTATTAATTCTATATGCAAGTATTATAATTCCCACTTTATAGATAAGAAGGCAAAAGTACAGTGAAGGGTTTGTGTGGCTGCTTCCAGAGTCACACAAACAGGACGGGAGGGTGCCAGGGGTTGAACCTAGAACCCCATATAAATTGGCTTCAGAATCCAGCAGCCTGCTTCCCAGAGTGAGCCATGGGAAAAGGGGAGATCTGGGTGCCTGTACTTAACTGAGCTGCCCTCCATCCAGGGGGTTCTGTAGTCACTGGGGAGAATCAACAACATGGCTTCAGGACCATGAGCAGGACCATGAACAAGGCACTGGTTTGTGTATACTGAAGAAGCTGGTGAAGGTAATATCGCTGCAGCCTTCACCAGCATGGATCTTTTAGGTTTTCCTGGACTGAGGATTCAGGCTTTGCTCCCCACGTCCATTGGCAATTAGGGAGTGGGGTCTTAAGAAGACTTACCAGCACCATGTAGGAGTACTTATCACCACCACATACCAGCCATGTAGGAGCAGGGTAGAACAGAACCCACCAAGTACTCTCCGCTGGCTTAAACCCTGACTGCACTGCAGCAGGACAGGATAGAGGAGGTCAAGACCCAGGCGAAGAGGGAGAAACTACCCTCCTACACACAAACTTTTGCCAGTGTCCCACCTGTCAGCACCCAAGATTTTGGTCAGGCTGGGAACAAAGCCTGCACTGCTGATCTTTGCCTAGTTCAGAGCTGGTTTGTCTGGGTAGATCCCCTGAATGCCTCTTCCTTCTGCCTCTGCCTCCTGCTAAGAATATTAAGTGGGTAAACCTTGATGCCTCCCAGCTCTCCCAGCTCTTTCCTTCTGTTCCTTGTTGTCTTTTGTCAATAGTGGTTGGGGAAAGCAGTAACAATAGGTCATGTGATCTTGGCCCTACCTTCAAGTCCTCTTCTCCCGTAGAGTTGAGAGTTTCATCCCCAGGAAACATCCCAATCCCTCCCTTTGCTCCACCAGATTCTGTTTTACATGTCCCGAATCCCCTATCCCCATCTTCCTAGGATTCCCTGAGGTCTGGGATCCTCCATATTCTCCCCAAGACTCTGCCCTCCCACAGTCCTCTCTGGCTCCTTTGTACCATTTACTAGCAAAAGTGAACACTCCAGCAGTTATAACAAGTAAGCACAGGTACAGGGCACTGCAGAAACCCAGCCATCCTCAAACAGGTAGCCTAGGACCAGGGTCCATAAACTAATTCTGTCAGTAGTCACAGGGTACTGCATGGCCACAGAAGTGTGCTTCTGACCCAGGGTCCCCTCTTCATTCGGCTAGAATCTCTCTTTAGTCTCCTCCTTCAGAGCCAGGAAGTCCCAGAGGTACCCAGAAACCCTAGACTACCAGAGAACCACATCAGCTTCTTTGCACAAGCTAGGAGATGCCATGTACAGTGCACCTTCCTATCTTTTTTTGGGAGGCGGTACCAGGATTGAACTCGGGGGCACTGGATCACTGAACCACATCCCCAGCCCTATTTTTGTATTTTATTTAGAGACAGGATCTCACTGAGTTGCTTAGTGCCCCACCATTGCTGAGACTGGCTTTGAACTCATGATCCTCCTGCCTCAGCCTCCTGAGCCGCTGAGATTACAGGCATGTGCCATCATGCCCAGCCAGTCCTATCTTGACACTTGTACTGCTACAGCCTGGTTCAGGGTTAATTAGCATGGGAGTGATAGTGAAAGTGGGGTTGGGGGACAAACTGGGATGATAGGGAATGGATAAGGATGGGAGAGAAGTAGTTGAAGGGGGAAGTATAAGGGGCAGTCGGGAGTCAACCAAGAAAAGCCAGCATAGACTTTCAGTGTCTCTGGAGTAGACCCAGCCACAACCAATTTGCAGAAAGTGAATGGATAAGAAAAGGAGAGGTGAGAAAAAGGAAATGGAAGGGAGATGGGAGCAGGACAGAAACCAGGCAGAGACTAGACGGCAAGGGGAGACCTAGAAAGGGGGGGAAGGGAAAGGAGAGGGTAATCCAGGAGAAGTTGCCAAGGGAGATGCCCCAGAGACCCGCCTGAAGCTTGGGACCACAGAAAGGCAGGAAACCGGTGAAAGCAAGGGGAGACAGGGAAGGGGATCGGGTCTCCAGGGAAGAGCAGAGAGTGGGAGACGAGGAGGGAGGGAGAAGGCGCGGGGGTGGGCAGAGATAAAGGGAGCAACGGCTGCAAGGCCGGGAGCGCAGCGACAGGCGAGAGGGAGGGAAGCGGAAATTTAAAAGTGAAGATGCAGATAACGCAGCCTGGAGACGGGAACCCGGTGGGGGTAGGGGGAGGAGAGTGAGCAATAAGAGGGGCGGGAGCGGGCTGGAAGAAAGGCTCTGGGGAGGGGGCTGTGGTCTGGGGGTCCCAAGAGGGACAGGTATACCCGTCCCTCCAGTGTTTGCAGAATCGGGAGGCGGAAAAGAAACGCGCTGGCTGCCCCCTTCGGAGCTTGAGGCCAGGGCCCATCCCCCGCGCGTCTCCCGGGCTGCGGGACGCGGGGGGCTGCCGGGTGCGCTTGGCTGTGGCAGGGCGCGTTGGAGACTTTATTGCGATGGGAAGATAAGAGGGGCGGGGGCGGGGTCCGGGGGGCCGAGGCGGCCGCACTTTAATTAAAACGGAAATTGCGGCCCCTGCCCGCGCGGGGACCGGAGGGTTCCAAGCCGCACCATAGCTGGGATCATCGCTCCAGGACCCCCACCCCCACCCCTACCCCCGCCACACCCGGGCTGCCCCCTCCCGCCAGGCCCTGCCGGACCCGGCGCAGTCTTTTCCTCCCTGTCACCCACTGTCGCCTCGGGCGGGGATCGGTGCCCCCGAAGCGCAAAGCCTGACGCGCCCCCCTTCCCCGCCCCCCCATCTCCCACCGCCCAGTCCCCGGCAGCGATGAGACAGAGCGGCGCCTCCCAGCCCCTGCTGATCAACATGTACCTGCCAGGTACCAGGGACCAGCCGAAGGCTGGAGGCACCAGGACCCTGGGCGGGAAGTCTAGGCTAGGGCTTGGGGAAGGGGATTGTGGGGTCCAAACGAAAAGGATGCGATCTGGACACTCGGATTGCGGGGTGGGGGACCGATTGCAATTTAGGACATGCAAGGAACCTTAAAGGTAGATAGAGAACTCTGCGGTTTCGGTGTGGGTCTGGAGGATTCGAAGTGAGCCGATTGAGAGCCTAGGAGGATGAGACCGGGGTTCAGGGGCCCAGAAAAGCCTGGTGGGGGAGCAGAGGTCTTCCATGTGGTGGAGGACTCTGTGCTCTAGCCATGCGAGGACGCAGGGAGTCGCCCCTGTGCCCTCAAGGCTCCTCACCTTGGTCCTCCAAACGTTCGCACCCGCGAGGCCCTCAAGCGCCCTCCTCTTCTCTTCGAGGGGCTCCGCTCGCCCAAGCTCAGTTGGCGCAATCCCCGCTCGGCTTTATAAGGCTCCAGCCGGCCCCTTCGGAAAACGGATTTCCTTTTTCCTGGACGCGTTTCCTGACTTGGGCGCTACGGAGGGGCTCTGCGCGGCACGCGCCGGGGCCGGGCTCCCGGAGGAGGAGCTGGGTGGCCCGGGCCCCCAGAACACTAGAGACCCTGGAGATTTGGCCCCGGGCCCTTTCGGTCAAGTCCACAACTTCCGCCGGGTCCGCCTGACTCTTTTCTTCTGCTATCGCAGATCCCGTCGGAGACGGTCTCTTCAAGGAAGGGAAGAGCCCGAGCTGGGGGCCTTTGAGCCCTGCGGTGCAAAAAGGTGAGCTGGCCAGTGCACTGGGCAATTGGAGTGAATACTGGGCAGTGAATGGGGGCTCGGCATGGACCCCAAGAGAACGGCTGCTACTGCCACCGGACAGGGTGGGAGCGATGTGGATTTTGGGTTTTTTAAAGCTTGGAGTCCTGGACTGAATGTAAGGAAGCCTTTGGGGAAACATTCCTTTGGCCTTTGGCTTTTTCATTTTCTAAATCCTAGGACTGTTTGTAAGCCATGGCAGGTGGAAAGTATCCTGGCCGCTCAGATCTTTTTCTGTTGCATATAGTTTTCCAGGTTTGGGGACCGGGCCTGAGGGCCTGAGGGCTGCTATCAGCAGCAGGAGGGTAAGCCTGGAGCACAGCCTGGCAAGGTGACCCAGAGAGACACCTCCAGGCTGGACTGCTGGTATCCAAAACCCTGCTGGTGCTTCCTGCTTTACCAGCATCTCTGCAGGTCAAGTCTGGGGGTGCAATTGTGGTTGACTCCCATTTTTGCCTGTTGGCGCTGCCCCACCACTAAAATACCAAGTTGAGGCTGGTCCTCCAAGCAACTTCTCTCCCCCGCCCCACCCACCCATCAGCATTCTAGATCTCACCAAGTTACAGCACCTACAGAATGGAGGTTGGCAGCCTCTTTTTCCCCCAAGGAAGGGGACATTACTGCCCAACAGGGACTGGTTTCCAAATCTCTGGTGTTGCTCAGCAATTGGTGCCAGGTGCACATTTTAACCTAAACCTTCCATTGCTTCCGATCCCCAAACTCAATGCCACACCCAGAGCCAAGTATCTCCTTGCTGGATTGACATGGAGGGACTGGGGTTGAAGTTGCAGGTGAAGGAAGCCCCGGGATCAAAGCAAGTGGTTGAAAAGGAGGAGAGGTTCACCAGGCTGGATTTGAGGCAATAATCAAACAAATTTGAGGAAAATCCGTTTTATTCTAAAAGGGAGCAGGATTTTTTAAAATTTATTTTGAATTGTAGTTGGACACAATATCTTTATTTCACTTATTTATTTTTATGTGGTGCTGAGGATCGAACCCAGGGTCTCCCACATGCAAGGGGAGTGCTCTGCCGCTAAGCCACAACCCCAGCCCCCCCTTTTTAAAAATTTATTTATTTTGAATTGTAGTTGGACACAATATCTTTATTGGGAGCAGGATTTGTAACAAGATTTTTCAAGTTTGAGGCCCCAAGACAGAGAAGGAAATCCTGGAGAATTTCAGGGAAAACCTTCTGGCCACTTCCTGGACCCGGAAATCTGGAGACAAATTGACCAAGAATGGGAGGACTCTGGGGCCTAGTACAACAGCTTTTCTGTCCTATCTCCCCTCCCCAGAGCTATCCCTTAGGCCCTAGGGGATTATGGCACCTTCCCACACAGGGAGTCCCGCCTGATACGAAAAAGGAGACCAAAGGGTGAGCACTGCCAGCACAGAGTTTTGCTTACCTAAAGGGGGCTGGGATAGGGAGCCTTAGAGTCTGCCCCTCCTCTCAAGTATACAAGATTTATGTCCTCATTACTGCCTGACATGGTGCCTCAAGGAAGCCCACCACAACACCTCAGGCCGGGTCTGATCCTATGCCTTTGGGTGGTGGGCACTGGTGTGTGGTTGGGCCTTGAACAGTAGTGGCTGGGGTCATCCTGTTGGCCCTTCCCTCTGAATCTGGACGTAGCACAACTGAGATGCTGCAGTCCACCCGGCAGGGCTGCCCGGTGTGGTTGTGTAGGCTCTGCCCTGAGCAGCTGAGGAGGAAGTGATATCTGGCCCTTGCTCACCTTATAAGGCTAAGGGCCTTGGTTCACCCTGGCCTCCCAAAGGAGGAGAAGGGTCTTCCTCTCTCTTTCCTCTCCCAAACCATCCGCCCAGGGGGCTACACCTCCTGAGTAAAAGCTGTGTTTGCATTGTGGCAAAAGCGCTACAGCTGCTGGAGACCATCGGCCCTTCCCTGACCAGTCGCTCTGGCAGCCCGCTACAGCACCGCTGGACACGACCCTTTCTCCCCGACTCTGGGTCCCCCCCCCCCAGTTGGACTGGTTTCCCCCCATCTTTCCCCTAATTCCAGCCTTCCCCTCTGCCCCGGGGCTGACCGTCCCCTTCTCCACAGGCAGCGGGCAGATTCAGCTGTGGCAGTTTCTGCTGGAGCTGCTGGCCGACCGCGCCAACGCCGGCTGCATCGCGTGGGAGGGCGGCCACGGCGAGTTCAAGCTCACAGACCCCGACGAGGTGGCGCGGCGCTGGGGCGAGCGGAAGAGCAAGCCTAACATGAACTACGACAAGCTGAGCCGCGCCCTGCGCTACTACTACGACAAGAACATCATGAGCAAGGTGCACGGCAAGCGCTACGCTTACCGCTTCGACTTCCAGGGCCTGGCGCAGGCCTGCCAGCCGCCGCCGGCTCACGCTCACGCCGCCGCCGCCGCCGCCGCGGCCGCCGCCGCCGCCCAGGACGGCGCGCTCTACAAGCTGCCCGCAGGCCTCGCCCCGCTGCCCTTCCCCGGCCTCTCCAAACTCAACCTCATGGCCGCCTCGGCCGGCGTCGCGCCCGCCGGATTCTCCTACTGGCCCGGCCCGAACCCGGCTGCCACCGCCGCAGCCACCGCCGCGCTCTACCCCAGTCCCGGCTTACAACCTCCACCGGGGCCCTTCGGCGCGGTGGCCGCAGCCTCGCATTTGGGAGGCCATTACCACTAGACGGGGCGGCGGGGTGCTGCGCAGCCTCTCCCACTCGCCCAGAGCCTTGCCCAGACCTGTCCACAGCCCGAAGAGGGAGCCCGGAGCTTCCCCCGACGCTCCTTGAACCAGATTTTACTCCACCTGCAGCACCAGCTCCGGGCTGGGGGAAGGATTCCGAAGCCTCCTCGTCCTCCTTAAATGATAGATTTGCCCCTCCTCGCCCCTTGTCCCCGACTGTGACCCTCCTTTTAATTTTTCTCTTCTAGGTCTCTAGATCCTAAAAAGCCTGAGCCCCTTGTCTTTTTCTCTCCTCTACCAGCACCTCTGGTTCCTAGAAGCCCCCTTCATCACCACCACCCCCCCCTTTAAGTTCCAAATCTTCTGTTTTTCTCTTCCCCACGGAGCTGCCTCATCCCAGCACCTGGAGGCCTTTTACATTCCTTCTTCCCCGACCCGGGCAAAAAGGTTGGTAAAGTCCACTGTCCCCAAGACTTGTGGTTCCCGTTGGTTCTGAGCCCACATCTGGCTGAAGGGGGCCCAGTGTGTTTCTATTTCCTTCCAGCCCCCATTAAAGCTCCCAAGCTCCCTGCTGCCTCCTTTCTCTGTTCTTTGCTCCACCAGGACCCTTCAATCAGGGGGAAAGAAGGGAGAGGCTCAGCCCAGGCCAGAGCAGAAAGGCCTCCAATGAAGAGCTCAGCAGCCTGGGTGCTGCTGACTAGGAGCGAGGAGCTGCCGGGTGGTGGGCCCTTTCTGCACCCTCCACCTCTCACCCTGCTTTTCTCTCACCCCATCCCACCCCAACTTCCACACATTCCACATTCCCCCATCTCGCCTAGCCTCCATCCTACCTTGTCTTATCTCCATCCTATCTCAACCTCCCACCAGCCCCTCCATCCCATCCCCTTCCCACATTCATAACTTTCCCTGCCTCCCTCTCCCACCATCCCATCTTATCCATCTCTCCCCGACCTTCTTTCATTCTCCCTTACAGACCACTCGCTGCCCCCAATAGCTGTGGCTATCTTTTCTCTGGATCCGCCTCCTCGGGTTTTTGTTTTGTTTAGAAGAGCTCTCACTATCACCAGCTCCTGCGCTAGCTGCCAGAGCTTGCTGGGGACCTCTCCTTCTCGCGGGTGGTGCGCGCCCTCTGCTGGTCAGAGGAGGGTAGGGTGGGCCAGCACTACACCTAAACTTGTGAAAGCTTTGGGCGCCACGTGGTGGAACCTCTCGTGCTTGTCCAGGCTGAGAACAAGTGGACCAGGTTGGCCCCAGACTTCCTTCAGACTTTAGAGAAGAGGGTGAAAAGAGGAATCCTGACCCTTCACCACAGATCCTACCTTGGGAAGTCCGGGAAGCGGATCGAGTGGATCATTCTGGCTAGGAGGCTCTTCTGAATACTGTGCCCAATGGCCTGCCGTCCTTATGCTCTCTTCTCAGCTTTTCCAAAACGTATTGGCTGGGAAGTGGCCTTAAATGCCTTCCCTTGGAGGAAAGCAACCCTGAGGAAGGCTCCTGAAGTGATGCCAGGCTTTAAAGCTGCACCCTAAGGAGATCACCTGGTTCTCCCTTCAGGGTCCTGGTATTTCTTTCCCAGGGTCATGTCTCTTCTGGGAAGGAAGGCTCCTGGTAGGTGGGAGAATGCCTTGTGGAGCCTCCACAAGGCAGTTGAGATTTCCATGTGGAAAAGGAAATGCAGATGAAAGGCTGGACAATTAGAATTGTGGGTTGGGCCTGAGTGCCCCTTCCCAGAGAGACCATCAATCACCCATGTCCACCTAGGGAGAGAGCCTTTATCCATGTTCATTTTATTTTTCACTTCATCTTTATGGTTTTCCACATAACACATAGTTAATGTAGAAATTTTGAAAAATATTTATGTAAGACCTGTTAAATATTGGTTGGATGAAGAATGTAATGAAGCCTGGGGGAAATTGCCCACAATCTCCTTACACAGAGGCCGCTATTGATAACTGCCATATCTCCTTCCTCTTCTCTATGCCTTTTTAAATGCAATGACATTCTGCTTTCCTCATCTCACATTCTGGTTTAAGCAGGATCCCCACTATTATGTCCTATAGGCCCCAGGGGGTAGGGTATAGGACAGAAAACCAGAAAACCTACGTTCCAGTTGCAGCTTGGCGACTACCTTGTTATGTGACCTTCAGAAGATCATATCTCTTTTCTATGGTTCCATTCTCATCTCATTAAAATAATGAAGCTGGACCAGAGATTTGCAAACTCTACTCTATAAAATCTCAGAAGCCACCTCTGTTCCAAACAAAAATAAAACAAACAAAACTGTTTTTCAAGGGTTGGAAATTATCTGTTCAAGGTGATCTATTAGGTCAAATTTGGCTTCAACATCCTAAAGATGGCTATCCTTCTCCCCAGGCTGCCTTGGCTCTGGAAGCTCCCCTGCTCCTCTGATGGTGTCTGAGCCCTAAGTCTGTGGTCTTGACCCAAGCCTTAAAGAAGACATTCTCTTACCACATGCAGCTTCTTATAATCCAGGCCTGTCATCACTGAGAACCCCTTGGTCCTTGGCCCTTCAAAGTATTGATTCCACCATTGCTTCCTGTCCCCATCCAAGGTCCAGCCCCTTTTGCGTACCCTGAAGTTCTCAGTCTTTTGTCTATCACCTCATTCAGGTCACTGTTGAAAATATGGCTCACTTCCCTGCCCCTAACCATAGATCTGCACTACATATTTTTCAGAATGTTTTCAAATCCATTGTTTTATTGTTCCCCTCCAAGTTTAGGGAGGAAGACTGAGCAGTACAACTCTATCCACTTGGAGGTTAATTAAACCAAGGCCCATGATGTTAAATGACTTGGCCACAGTCTCGAGGCTTGTTCTAGGACATGTGCCATCTGCTTCCCCTGCCAGACATTTCCCCACTTCTCCATAGTCCTGAGTAACCCTTGATCACTTTGGTTTTAAGATTACTTCCATGCAGGATCAGGCAGAACCATGCTCCTCCAGTAACAAGTGCTCCGTCCCCTGCCTGCCTTCACTTGCACATAAGATAGTAAGGCCTGCTAACAGGCAAAGTGAGGAAGAGGGCATCTGTGTTCATGCTCTCTGAGAACTGCAAGGTCATGGAGAAACCATGCCACCTAGGCTGGCAGAGTACTTTCTAATATATTAGCTAATAGGCACACATCCACTTGGGCAGCTGTGATGTCTTTTTATCAGAGCCTTTGTGCTCCTGGCCATCTTCCCATCGATATGACTTTAAAATGCATCAAAACCCATGTTAGCTTGCTCCTTAAAGTATTTATAATTCATGTCAAGAGGGCCTGCTGACAATCAGAGCATACCTTCCCATTCATTGAACCTGACTTTGTGCCAGGTTCTGCCCTATGCTGATGCTTTACAGGTGGTGTCTCCTTTGATCTGGCTACAACCTTACCAGGTGGGGGTATTACCTTAATTTTCAGATGAAGAAACAGGCTTGAAGTTCAGTGGCTGACCCAGCAGTGGACCCCAGAGCTCAGGTGCTTCCCACTCCACCAGATCCTCTCGTGTTGGAGAGCTTTTCATGTAACCATGAACTGCTACTTCCCCATTGCAGGCGTGCACTGTCTAGTTGTCCAGTCATAACAGAAGACAACTGGCTAAGAAGGACTGATTGACAGCTTGTCTCACAAGTGTCTCCATGTGTTTGTTCCTTGTCAGGAGTTATCCCATTGCCTTCTGCCAGCCTTAGTTTCCTACCTGCGTTCTACAAGCTTGGAGTAGACCACTGTGCTCAGGAGTGGAGGTGAGGGTCTACTATATCTTGACTTGGGTGGCATGTCCAACCTCAGCAGTGTGTCTCAAAACCAGAGGAAAGTGGCTCAACATCCCATCAACTGCAACTCTTTCTATTTCTGGGAATTATTTCCGGCTGGACCCTGTTTGCTATTTCCTTCTTTTTTAGCATACTATTCTTATGATCAAAAGGCAGCATAGCAGGGCTGGGGTTGTGGATCAGCAGTAGAGCATTTGCCTAGCACGTGTGAGGTACTGAGTTTGATCCTCAGCATCACTTAAAAATAAATAAATAAAATAAAGGTATTGTGTCCAACTACAACTAAAATTATATATATATATATATATATATAATTATTCATATATATATATACACACACACACACATACATATATATGAAGGCAGCATAGCAAGGCAGTTAAGAGCAAGGGCTGCATTTCCCAGGTTTTGAGTGCTGGCTCTATCACAAGCTATGTGACCTTTACTTCTCTGTGCCTCAATGACCTCATTTGTAAAATGGATATGATAATAATAGAACCTACCTCATAGGGTTGCTATAAAGATTGATTATGTAAGTACCTTGGTACATCTATCAGTGTTTTCTATTCTTAGACAAATAAATAGAAATTAAGCAAAGCAAGCTCCCGCTTCCTCCCCTTCTAGTCCCAATCTGCATGCTCAGGGGAGGACCTTCAGTGGCCATACTCACTTTTCCTTGTCAGTCCAGACTGTCCTGGGCCAAGAACCAGCCTCTTGACTGGGTATGGAATCACAACCACCAGCACATGGACTGGCCTCCTGGACTCAGACTCTTCTGTTTCTTTGGGGAGTAAGAGCAGAACGTACTGCTGGGTGCAGTGGTGCACACCTATAATCCCAGCAACTTGGGAGGCAGAGGGAGGAGGACCACAAGTTCAAAACCAGGCTCAGTAACTTAGCAAGACCCTATCTCAAATTTTAAAAAAACGTCTTGGGGTGTGTGGCTTAGTGGTTAAGCACCCCTGGGTTCAATCCCCACCCACCACCACCAAAAAAAAAAAAAAAAAAAAAAAAAGAGGGAAGGGGGAATATTCTGAATCTAGAATTATAAGTTCTCAACTAGATACTGGCTCTGTGATCTTGAGAATATGTCTACACTATTTCAAGACTTAGTTTTCTCTAAGTCTATCGTCATTTTATCTAAAATTTCTAATTATTTAATTATTAATCATTATCTAATAACTTTCCATGGTTATTGTATGGACTATTAACTGAGGAAAGAGGTTTTTCCTGTAACAGCAACTAACATCACCATGATTAATACCCAAATTGCACTCAATCTTACAGCAATCTTCTGAAGTAGACATTGCTATATTGCTATTCCCCCATTTTACATAGGAAAAAACTGCAGCTCAGAGGAGATAAGGTTTTTCTAAAGTTACACAGTGAGAAAAGGCAGTGCAGGATCTGAGCCCAGCCTGATTCCAGAGGCAGTGAGTTCTCTTAACCACCATGGATATGAAAGAACTTTATATGCTAAAGCTGCCTAGGAGTAACAATAAGAAGAATAAATACTCACTGAACATTCATATGCCAAGAATTATTCAAAGAGCTTTATGTTCACTTAGCCTTTACAACCCTCTGGAATTGGTCCTAGTATTGTTCCCATTCTGTAGATGAGGAAAATTTATGCACAATTGTTAAATAACTTGTTTAGGATCACAGAATGAGGAAAATGATGCACAAATGTTAAATAACTTGTTTAGGATCACAGAACTGCCTAGTGGCAGAGATGCAGTTCAAACCCCGGTGGCCCAGCTTTTAGTCCCTCCCCCACCCCTTTTCCCCTGATCACCATCATATTCCTGGAAGAATATGTGGATTCTGAGAGGCCCAGGAAGATGCAAGTCAAAATGCCCAAACCCAGCTCAACCCCAGCACAGACTCCCAATTCCAGCACTCACAATGAGTTCCAGACAAATAACAAAGTGAGAAATGCATTTTAATGGTTCTTGTGGTCCATTGTGACCCTGCTTATCTTTAACAACTCGGTGGAGTAAGGATCTCAGATGGATGTGGCTTTAAATCCCATCTCAGCTTATTCCCTGTGGGGCTGAGAAGGCTAGTTACTCTCCCTGAGCTTCAGTGATCTCATTATAAAATAGAAATGCTGATTAGACCCTTCTCCTCAGTTTATTTTGAGGACAGAGAATGTACCTAAAGATTCTAGCACAGAGGGCTGCTCCATGACTGTCATTGCCCCTCACAAGGATGAGCCTAGAAGCAGGGACCTTCCCTGCAGGCTCATACAATTTCTCTGTCAGTCTAATTCTCCTATTCTGCATCCTAATTCTTCCTTCATGAGTCAAAGAACATCCTGCCTTGAATTTCCTTCCTTCTTAGAGAATGAAAGAAGAAGAAGTAGCTAAAAGAGGCTGGAAGTCCAAGCCTGGAGCATTGGGTTCTTCTTTCTGGAAGAGGAGGCCAAGTTGCTTAGCAACACAGCAAGAGTTGTCAGGGAGGTTCCTAGGCAATGCTGTCCTTTTTTATCCTGCAGCAAAGAGAGAGATCTGGGGCCTGCTGGGTAGCGAGATGAATTGGAAAAGAGGGGAAGGGTCCCAGGCTCTGATGGTAGCCTCTAGGATTCATCCTCCTTCTCTGTGATCATTCTTCAGTGCCCCTACCCTTTCCCCTTGGTTTTCTACTTTGACACATGGTTCTTGGGTCCGTCCTGTGCAAACATCTGTGCGATGGTCACATCTGTGACCATGCACCTAAGGATCAGACCAGAACTACTTGTATTTATGCTCTACAGTTTACAAAGCTGATCCATAACACGATTTCACCTAATAGTTATGACAGCCTCTTTAATAGTGGGAGTGTTATAATAGTGGCTCTTCATATCTATGGGCCCCACAACCATGGAATCAACCAACCATGGATCAAAAATATTTTGGAAAAAAAAGAAAGCTAGATGCAGTGGTACATTCCTGTAATCCCGACTATCTGGGAGGCTGAGCAGGAGGGTTGCAGGTTTGAGGCCATCCATGTACCTCAGTGACAGAGCACTTGCCTAGCACAGGTTCAATTTCAGTACTAAAAAAAAAAAAAAAAAAAAATCTTGAAAAAAAAAAGGTCTATATTGAACATATACAGACTTTTTTCTTGTTATCATTCCCTAATTAATGTAGTACAGCATCTATTTACATAGAATTTACATTGTGTAAATATTAGAAGTTTTAGAAGTAATCTAGAGATGATTTAAAATATATGGGAGGCTGGGTGTGGTGATGTACGCCTGTAATCTCAGCAACTTGGGAGGCTGAGGCAGGACAATCGAAAGTTTGAGGCTAGTGTCAGCAACTGAGACTCTCAGCAACTAGGTGAGAGCCACAGCAACTAAGTGAGACCCTACCTCAAAAATGAAATGAAAACCTGGGCACAGTGGTGCATGTCAGTAATCCCTACAGCTTTGGAGACTGAGGCAGGAGGATTGCAAGTTCAAAGCCAGCCTGAGCAATTTAGTGAGGTGTGGGAGGCCAACCTTACGGGTGACTGAGTTACACTCCCCAGCTGGGTGCTGAGGCCCTCAGTCACAGAAATGGGTGTGTCTTCCTACAGCCCCATGGGTGAAGCTATGCTCACCTGTTCCTTTGTAATATAACCCCTTGCCCTGTTTAGGATAGAATCTTCCATGGAAGTGCCTTGTGTGTGTCCCCTCCTCTTACTGTGCCCTTGGGTGTGGCCTACCCAGATGTCAGTCAACCTGCTGACAGTGGACATCATGAAGACAGACTCAGCCCCCTGAAACCTGACCCCTTGCCTCATTTGAATAGCTTCTCCTCAATAAAAGGGGTCATTGTGTGCTCTCACACTCTCTCTCTTCCTACCGACCCTTAAGGTCAGAGGAGCCGTCACAGCGACCCCAAAGAAAAAGGTATTTGTGTCTCTTGTGTGGTTATTTCGTGCAGCCCAGTTAGCCCAGTTTAACTAGAGTGACCCCTGAGCCTTTTAGTGGCGAGAACAGAAACCCGGCAGTGAGGCTCTAAGCAACTTAGCAAGACCCTGTCTCAAAATAAAAAATAAAAAGGGCTGGAGATGTTGCACAGTGGTTAAGCACCCCTGGGGTCAATCTACAGTACCAAAAAATAAAATTAAATACAAAGGACTAGAGATGTAGCTTGGTAGTAGAACACCTGGATTCAATCCCTACTCCCACCAAAAAAATAATAAAAATAAAAAATGAAGTATGTGGGAGGATGTATGTAGTCTACATGTGAATGCTACATCATTTCATATAAAGGATTTGAGTATCTGCAGATTTTGTTATCCCAAGCAGGGTCCTAGAACCAACTCCCACTTGGATACTAAAGGATACCTTTATTCCTAGATGACAGATGAGGGAAAAAAGTCCCAAGGTCCTGCAGTGAAGGAATAGATTTGCCCCAAGCTCAGGTCATTCCCACTCCTCTCTGCTGTATGGATGTTAGTCCAGGCAATAGCACACACATGTGTGGACACCATTCTTAGGGCCTAGATGCCCCAAGATGTACTTATCCTGACCCTGGTCACAAAGTAGTTGTGGAGGCAGGACTCTGCTGTTCTTCTTTGCTAGTCCCAACCAGCCTGGGGGGATCCCTGGAGTGGGGAGTCCCAGGAGAGGCCTGGCAGCTTGCTGACTCAATGGTCTAGACTCAGAAATATTGCTGTGTTGGACCAGACTGTCACAAGTACCTACATACCAGCAGCTGAAGGCATTCCAGAGAGAGGCACATGGGTCCCACTGGGACTTAGGCCTGGCAGCAAAGAGTAAACACATGTCACCCAGGTCACTGGAGAGCTCAGGGGAGGCCCAGGCCTCCAGGGCTCCCCACTGCCTCAGGGGCAAGCTGAGTTGAACAGAGATCCCAGGGCCCCATTCAGGAATCCATCTCTGTACCTTAGTCCTCCATCAGTATTTATGTGTTTATTGTGGTTCTGGGGATCAAACCCAGGGCCTCACACATGGGAGGCAAGTGCTCTACCACTGAGCTATACCTTCAGCCTCCACATCGATATTTATTAACAATGCCGACTATCATAGCAACATTTGTCAACATCAACCGTCAAGTTGTTATTCCTATCATAGACATTTGATTGACACAACAAACCTGAAATTCAGAGAGGTTGAATAACTAACTATTAGATCAAGAGAGAGTAACGGCAGAAGAGAGACTCAAATTTTTGATTGATAGTCTTGTTCTGTGTATCATATCACACTGTCTGAATGTTGTGGGGGAAAAAGGAGTCCCAGGGGTCATTTGGCCACCCCCTCCTATATCCTAAATTGCACATGCCCAAGACCACATAGTCTGATGTGGTTTAGTTGGTATTTTACTCAGCATAGGTGGTTTGAATAATTAATTTTTACTTAAGTTTTCTCTTCCATAAAATGATTTGAGATGATTTACTACATGAAAATGCACACAGAATATTCAATTTAAAAAAGAAATATAAAAGCAGTTGGTAAAATATAAGAAGCATTCCCATAAAAGTTAGGGACAAGCAAGGATGTCTTTTTGATTCCTCTTAATCTTTTTATCTCTGCTACTACTGAGCACAGTACAGGACATGGTGGTTAATACAATAAGACAAGAAAAATTACATACTATGTGTAAATATCAGAGAGGAAGATATTAAAATGTCCTTGTGTACAGAAAATAAGCTATCTGCTTAGAAAATTTAAGAGATTCAACTGGAAAATAATTAGAACTAATAGAATTCCAGCAAGGACTTCAACAAGGTTAAATCTATGGTTCTCTTGTTACCCTATACAAAGAAGAAAAAAAGAATTGGGAATAAGATATTGATAACAGGGCTGGGGATGTGGCTCAAGCGGTAACATGCTCGCCTGGCATTCGCGGGGCGCTGGGTTCGATCCTCAGCACCACATAAAAATAAAAATAAATAAATAAAGATGTTGTGTCCACCTAAAACTAAAAAATAAACATTAAAAAATTCTCTCTCTCTCTCTCAAAAAAAGAGATATTTATAACAGCAATAAAAATTTGCTCCCAGATCAACCTAATGAAAAACATCTAAATGAAGAAAACCTTTACTAAGGAACATAAAAGAAGACCTGAAAAAATGGAGAGACTGAGCATGTTCCTGGGTGGAATGACTTAATATTGCAAAATTGTTAAAACTCTCCAAATTGATCTATAAAAGTGAAGCAGTCCCAATCCAACTCCCAGAGAAATTTTATGGAACTTGACAGGCGTGGTTCTAAAGTTCTTCTTGACTATGTTTAAGAACAGACAAGACAATTTTAGCAAAAGAACAATATGCATACTGCAAAAGTAGTTATTAAAGGTGTGGTTTGGCACAGCAATAGTCAAGTAGACCAGTGGAACAGAGTAGAACCTTGAAACAGATCCATGTATGGGTGTGAATTTCATAAATAATAAGATGGCATTTGCTGGGGGATAAGACTGTTCAAAGGCTAAACAGCTTGTTCTTAATTTTGGGAAAATTTTTATGTCTCAAGACATGCAAAAATAAATTCCAAGATAGATTAAAGAGTGAAATAGCTATACTATAAAAATACAGAATAAATTTCAGATTCATTTTAAATACCAAAAACTCAACTCCCAAACCCAACATAAAACAAGAACATCTAGAAAAATAGGAATATAAATATCTAGAAGGAGTTAGTTACCACAGTCAAGTCCTAAAGATACATATTCAGTTGTATACTTATTGGCAACTGAAGATAAACATAAACATTGTGATTTTTCTAAAGTGCATTTATTCATTGCCATAAGGAGATAAATGGAGGGAAATCCAATGCATGAATGCTTATCATAACATTGTTTCTAAGAAATCAGATGCCACCTGAATAAACACCCACTCTCACTTATGGAGAATTATTATTAGGCACTGTACTTCTTAATAAAAAGATATGAACAAGTTAATGTGAAAAGTTTCTCTAGTTTTATTATTTGAATAAGGACCGTGGATATTCTGTGGCACTTATGAAAAATACAGAGAAGTGCTCTTTAAATGGTCTAGAATCCTGTAAGAATGTGTGCCAATGGGCCCTGCCTCTGTGTGTGTGTGTGCACTCGCCACATGTATGCTGTGTAGACATAACACGTGTTTGCTGGTCTAGATAGGAGCCTGGCCTCCAGCAAAGGACATTCTTAAAACATAGGGATTTGAAAACAGCTTTGGAAGAGAGAAAAACAGTCTTTGAAGGTGTGTGGGAAAGGAGGGAAAGTGCTGGAGATGTGTTTCTCCTTTGCCAGATACTGCCCACTCCCTCTTCCTCTTCCTCCCCCTCCCTCTCTCTTCTCCATCTTCCTTTCCTTCTTCCCTCCCTCCTTCCTTTTTTTCTTCCTTCCTTGTCTCTTTCTGTTTCCATATAGCAGTCAGGCAGGCAGAGTTGAGTTCATCAGGAAGGAGATGGTTGTTAAGTCAAGATCTGAGTGTTGTTTAAAGGCGCATCTCTCTCTCTCTCTCTCTCTCTCTCTCTCTCTCTCTCTCTCTCATACACACACACACACACACACACACAGAGAGAGAGAGAGAGAGAGAGAGAGAGAGAGAGAGAGAGACACCAAGCTTTGAAGACTGGGTATAATTTGTAATAGAGGACTTGCCTAGCTTGTTCCAAGTACTAAAAAACTAAAAAAACTCAAGTACTACAAAACTAAAATATAACAAAATAAGAAAAGGGATCATATTATAATGTTTTTAACCTGCTATTCAACCTACTATTTTCACTTTGTCATAGTCATTTGTTACATCAACAAATCTATACTGATATATATATATATATATATTTTTTTTTTTTTTGAAGATTGAATTCAGAGGTACTTGACCACTGAGCCACATTCCCCAGCCCTGTTTTGTATTTTTAAATTTAGAGACAGGGTCTCACTTAATGCCTCGAAATTGCTGAGGCTGGCTTTGAACTCGAGATTCTTCTCAGCCTCCCAAGCCGCTGGGATTACAGGCGTGCAACTGGCTCTGATGTATAATTTTTAATGGTTCATAATACCCCAGTAAATACCAGCTTACCACAGTTTACTTAATCTCCTGCTGATGTTCATTCATGTTGTAGCCAGTATTTTTTTAAGAGAGACAGAGAGAGAGAGAGAGAGAGAGAGAGAGAGAGAGAGAGAATTTTTAATATTTAATTTTTAGTTTTTGGCGGACACAACATCTTTGTTTGTATGTGTGTTTGTATGCCAGGTGAGCGCGCTACTGCTTGAACCACATCCCCAGCCTCTTGTAGTCAGTATTTTATGATTATAAACAACGTTATGCTGGATGTGGTGGTGTACACCTGGGAGGCTGATTCAGGAGGACTGCAAGTCTGAGGTCAGCCTCAGTAATTCAGAGAGGCCCGAGGCAACTTAGAAGACCCTGTCTCAACATTTAAAAATAAATAATAAAAAAGGGGGCTAAGGATGTAGCTCAGTGATAAAATGTTCCTAGTTTCGATCCCCAGTACCAAAAAAAAAAAAAAAAAAAAAAAAAAAAGTTGTAATAATAAGCATCCATGTCAGGTCTTTCCCATTTAACTGTTCAGGACTGATTTCTTGAAATGTGGTAGCTGAAGAACATGCTGCCTCTCACATTTTGGTTCAGTATTCTCCAGAGACCAAACTAGCATGTTCATCTCCCCATGCTTTTCCCACAGTTGGAATTTCCATTTTGATGACCTTTGTCATGATAAGAGATGCAATAATTCATTTGCTGTTTGGCCTTAATTTCCTTGGTCAATAGTGAAGATAAATATCTTTTCCTGTATTTATCAATTACTTACATTTATTTTTGTGAATTCTGTATTCATAGTTTCAGTTGTTTTTCTGTTGAAAAGTATACCATGTTGCAAATATGTTCTCTCAGTTTGTCACTAGTCCTTCAACCTTATTTTTATTGAGAGGATACCAAGTAAATAAGTAACAAAATTTATGAGGTGGGGACAAATGCTAACAAGAAAATAAATCAAATTTGTGATGAAGAGCAATTTTGTTTTCTTTTTGACATTCAAAAGTTTAAATGGGCTGGGTGTAGTGGTGCATACCTGGAATCCCAGTGACTAGGGAGGCTAGGGTTACACATTTGAGGCCAGCCTCAGAAATTTAGCAAGGTCCTCAGCCACTTAGTGAGATCCTGTCTCAAAATGAAAAATAATAAAGACTGGGAATGTAGCTCAGTGGGTTCAATCCCTAATACCAAGATCCCCCCCCCACACACACACAAAAAGTTTAAATGGAATCAGATGACTCAATCTTTTCTTCTAAGGCCTCTCTACATTTAAAAAGATGTTCTCCACCCATCCCAAGATGCAACAATAACAATAATAGTAATAAGCAACTTATATTTTCTTAAAGTTTTAAATCTAATATTTATGATCATATATTAATTATTGTTTTCTAACTAAACAAACAATAAAATATTTTATTGTAAAAAAATTAAACTCTAGGGCTGGGATTGTGGCTCAGTGGCAGAGTCCTTGCCTCTCAAGTATGAGGCACTGGGTTTGATCCTCAGCACCACATCAAAATAAGTAAATAAATTAAATAAATGTATTGTGTCCATCCACAGCTAAAAAAAATTTTTTTTAATTAAACTCTACAAATGAAGTCCTCCAGACAACATCAATCCCAGTCCCTTCCCAGAAATCACTTGTCAATAGCAATGTGGCCAGCCACAGTGGTACACCCTATAATCCCAGCTACTCAGGAGGCTGAGACAGGAGGATCGAAAGCTCCAGGGCAGCCTAGGCAATTTAGTGAAACCCTGTCTCATAAAATTTTAAGAAAGGATTGGGAGCCAGGTGTTGTGGTACACACCTGTATTCCCAGACTAAGGCAGGAGGATCACAAGTTTGAGGCCAGCCTCAGCAACTTACCCTGTGTCATGATAAAAAACAAATAAATAAAGGGCTTGAAATGTAGCTCAGAGGCAGAGGACCTGCAAGGCATCTCTTTCTCAAGATACACACAGAAATTTTATTTTGCTTTTGCATAATGATGTTGTATCATATGTATTGTTATGTGACTTTTAATTTAGTTAAATATTTTGGAGATCTTTCCTGTCAATAACAGTTTCAGTCTTTCTCTTTCTCTCTAACTAATTATTGGAGTATTTGGTAAATTGGATGTATCAAATGTATCAAAATATATTTCACTCTTACCCTATATTTATATTTAGATATTTAGGGTTGATTCCAATTTTTCTCTCTCCAAACAATAGTACAGTAAAAAAAAAAATCCTTTTCATATCTTTTTGTGCACTTATTCAAGTATTTCTCTAGGATCAACACTAGAAGTTAAAATTAGACTTCTGAGTAGAAAAGTCTGTAGATTTATAATATTAATAGATATTTTCACATTGCCTTCTCCTCTAGGGCTTTTATACTTTTTAAAAGTTAAATCTTTGATCAATTCGAAATTTATTTCAGGGTAAGGATGAGGTGGGCTTGGCCTTTTTTTCTTCATTTAAATGACTACCCTGTTGTACCCAAACCATTTACTGACTAATCTATTTTCCCAAAAAATTCCAAAGGGAACTTCTTCCTGTTAAATTCTCATTATGACAGAATTTAGTTTTGGATTCTCTTTTCTATTCTATTAATAAGTCTATTACTGTATTGGGGCCACACATTTTATCTATCATAGCTCCACAACAATTTTAATATCTGATAGGACAAGCTCTCTACAATCTATTCTTCTTTCTTGGCTTTTCTTGATATTTTGTGTTTTTCTGGAATAATGTGTAAATTTTTAAATTTGTTTTTGAGATGGAGTCTCATTTTAGTGCCCAAGATAGTCTCAAACTCCTGGACTCAAGTGATACTTCCACCTCAGCCTCACATGTGGCTGGGACTATATCATTGAATGCCACCACATTTTTTTTTAATGAGTAGCATGTAGAAAATATGTACCCTAAAGAAGTACTTCTTTTCCTTTCTGTATAGTTCATCATCACCCCTCTGTATTTTTAGGTTGTCATATATGAAAACACACATAGACTAATTTTAAGGTTTATGGGCTTAAAGCCAAATATTAATCACAGGAGAGCTGGGGTTGTAATTCAGCAGTAATGTACTTGCCTGGCATGTGTGAGGCACCGGGTTCGATTCTCAGCACCGCATATAAATAAACAAAATAAAGGTCTGGAGCTGGGGATATAGTTCAATTGATAGAGTGCTTGCCTCTTATGCACAAAGTCCTGGGTTTAACCCCCAGCGCCACCAAAGGGAAAAAAGAAAGAAAGAAAGAAAGAAAGAAAGAAAGAAAGAAAGAAAGAAAGAAAGAAAGAAAGAAAGAAAGAAAGAGAGAGAGAGAGAGAGAGAGAAAAAGGTCTATCAACAACTAAAAAAAAAAATCTCAAAAAAAAGATCACGGGAAACTATGAGTAAGTGGTATAAAAAAAATTGGGGAGGGCTGGGGATGTGGCTCAAGCGGTAGCGCGCTCACCTGGCATGCTTGCAGCCCGGGTTCGATCCTCAGCACCACATACCAACAAAGATGTTGTGTCCGCAGAGAACTAAAAATAAACATTAAAATTCATTCTCTCTCTCTCTCTAAAAAAAATAAATAAATAAGAACAGCCTCAGCAACTTAGAAAGGCCCTAAGCAACTCAGTAAGACCCTGTCTCTAAATAAAAAATTTTAAAAAAAAATTGGGGAAAGTCTCAAAGAGAAGAGAAATTATGGGGCTGGGGTTGTAGCTCAGAGGTAAAGTGCTCACCTGGCATGAATGAGGCACTGGGTTCGATTCTCTGCACCACATAAAGTAAAATAAAGACATTGTGTTCACCTATAACTAAAAAAATAAATATAAAAAAAGAGGGGGGAAATTATTATGGGCAGTGTTTCTAAGCAGAAAGAGACCTTGAGAGCAGCTAAAAAGACAGTGGGAAGAATGGGGGGACATGAAATTCCAAACTGGAATGGGGGGTTTTAAATAAGAAACTAAGAGGTTAACCTTGAATATTGAGAGAAATAAAAGGAGGAGCTGGAGAGAAGTCAGCCTAGCTGCAAGTACATTGAGATATCTGCATCTAAAAACTTCATGAGGTTTTAAAGCCAAAGGAAACTGAGTTCTGGGATTGTACCCTGCAGTTTATTTTATTCACAATCTCCCCCCTCTCTCCCTTCTTTCCTTCCTTTCTTTTTTCCTTCTCCTTCTTTTTCAGTAGTGAGGATTGAACCCAGGTGCACTCTACCATTGAGTTACATCCCCAGCCCTTTTTATCTTTTGTTTCAACATGGGGTCTAAATTGCCCAGACTGGACTTGAATTTGTGATCCTCCTGCCTCAGCCTCCCCTGTGGCTGGGATTATAGGCATGCACCACTGCGCCCAGTGCGTACCCAGTCTTTTATCACACTGACTAAACAAAGTTTCTGTCATCTACACTCCTGTGTAGATAAAAATAACTTTCTTTGTAGGACATGTGTCAAGACGCTGAGAGAGAAGGTCACTGTCTTAAAAAAAAAAAAAAAAAGGTCTTGAAGGGTTAATACCTGCTGTCTTGAGTCTTTGTAAATGTTATCTGTGATTTACAAGGGGGATCTGGAATACCACTTAACGGGAGAATAAGGTGGTCAGGTGGCTTCTAGTTAATCATGGTGAACTGCCTGGAGGAGCTCTTTGACAGGCTCTGTTATAGAAATTTCCCCAGGTGCCCATCTGGGTGTCTGAAGCAGAGTCCCAGTGGGCAGAACCCATAGGATATCCTCTTGGATCCTGCCAGATGCTCTGGTTGCTGTGAACCGTGCCTGGCAGACAAAACAGTTACCATGACAACACCCCCCCACACACACACACACTACACACACACACACACCATACCCGCAAGTTTTTGCATTTTTCCTTTTCCAATAAGTACCAAGGTATTCTAGGGACAGGCAAGCATGGATCTCTGGACAAAATGTCCTCTGCTCCAGGAAGGGGGACAGGGAAGGGGAGAATGAAGATGAGAGTACATTAGGACTGAATGACCCTTAATCAGTATAAATGCATGTGTGTTTGCTCTGGGTTAAAATGTGCCCTTTTGGTTATGTGTCAATGCATGTATCGGCACGGAATCACGCAAAGGGGTGGCTCACCAGTTATCACCCTTTTATTTTCCTGTTCTCCTCCCCTCCCCGCTTTGGCTGCCCCTATGCTGGAAGAGTGGTCCCTGCTCTTTGCGAGGGGAAGTGCTGAGTCACGGCTCCAGCTGGGTTTTTGTCTCCCATCCTCCATCTCCATTCTTCCTCCGGCTCTCTAGACTCTGGGCCTTCTTCACCACCTCCTCACCAGCCTGGACTCACCTCCCCCAGGTTCACTCCTGGGCAGTAAAGAAAAGTCATCTTATCCTGTTTCTACACGTACTCTTTTCTCCCTTTGCCTCCCCAAAAGACCATCTTGGAGAAACCAAGTTTGACCCAGGAGAATAATTCTTACGGGTTTCCGTGTTGATCCTCCTACAGTCCCTCCCAGCTAATCGGATTAAAGTAGTGGCTCATGCTTTGGGGCATGGTAAGGAAGGTGAGATTTAAGTTAACACCGTTCCTTAGGCCTTTTTCTCATTCCGGGTCCACAGTACCAGACCACAGATTCCAAGAGGGGTGTGTGTGTGTAGGTGTAGGTGTTACGTGTGGGTTGGGGGCAGTATTTAGAGGCCTCCGGAGGGCAGGATGTATGCGGGTCTGCCTGGGCTCTCCATATCACTCCCTTTAGGCTCCTCTAACTCAGAAATTTCAATCAAGTCTCGCTAACTAGTTCCAAATTAGAGAACCAGGATTGTTTCTCCCTTGCCAGAAGTGGGAGAGTAGAGAGGCGGCCCGGCTCTCTCAGTCTGGTTACTATGGCGACAGCCGCGGAGTGACCCAAGTGATCCTCCCTCCCTCCTCCGAAACCGGGAGAGATGACGGCACCGCGCTGACTGCGCCAAATTCCAGCCAATGGGCGGCTGCTCCCGCCTTCTCTTCCGCCAGCTCCCCCCTCGCCCCCCCCCCAACTCGATTCACAAATCTGGACTGAGGATTTCCGGCTCCAGGCCTGGTGCTAAAGCTCTGGGCCGAAGCCGGATGAAGGCCGAGTCCTGATCTCTCAGGAGGGCAAGTGGGAAGCGACATTGCTGGAGTCTCGGGCCAGACTTCTGTAACTCGCCATCAAAATACCTGACACCCTATTTCTAAATTATCCAGAAGATCTAGTAGCGAGTGAGTCCCCAACTCTTCCTGCCCATACAAGTCCCCACCCTGCCCAAACGTGCCTGTCAGCACCACGGACAGCGAACCTGAGGCCTGGTCTTAGCCAACCCCTCCTGGTTCTCTCTTTGGGTCTTCTAGGCCACGGTGGTGATCGGGGTTAGAGCCTCAAGAGCTCTGTTGAAGCCAGGCCTCCTTGGGCCATTGGAACAATAACCAGAGCACTTAGCCATTTGCCATGCAGCTAAGAAGGCAATGGAGGCTGAGCAGGGATCTCAAGCCAAAAGCTCATCTTCCCTCTTCAATGCTGAAGAACGGCTTTCGTCTCCCCTTTTCATCTCTGTGCCTCCCTGACTCAGGGTCTGAGTTGGAAGCAGGGATGGGCCTCCAAAGACTGCCCTGGGTGGGCTTGTAACCAAAGCAGCCTCCAAGCTGCCCAGTAGTGGTGAGGGTTGGACACATGTGGGGGTGTGGGTGGGGTGGGGTAGCTGAATGTAGCCATCAGGCCCCACTCGGGAACGGTGAACACCGACCTAACTGGACTCTAGATCCACTATATGGTAGGGAAAAAGGAAAAGCAGCAATAGTGACTAGTTAATTCTTCCACAAGGGGTCACCTAATAGAAGGGAAACGACTTCTACTGTCCTTACCTCTTGTCTCTAAGTGGCCAGGGCATTTATGAGGAGCTAGGTTAGACAAGATGGAGGCTGGGATGGGAATTGTGGATTCAGCCTCAACCCTTGGCTACCCCACTTTACTCTGTAAAATTGAAGCTGATGTGGGAGGGGTCAGCAGGTAGCAGCTCTCAGGAATTGACCTTCCCCAGTAGACCCCTATATCTGGTCCTCCTGCTCTACCAGTGACAGTTCCATTTGGGGTCCCGTTCCCTCCCTCCAGGGGCCCAAAGAAAGGCCGGCGCAAAACCATGTGCAGGCGCTTCCAGCGCTTTATAGTTCTCTCCGGGATAGACGGACAGACAGACAGTGCGGCCCGCGCCGTCGGCCCGCATCATTGGCACCTTGGACACGGCCCCAGGCCCAACCCAGTTCCTGGTACTCTCCCGGGAAGATTCCAGTCCCTCCCCAGCTCAGCACCTCGGACAGTTCTCGGCCCAACAACCCCCCTCCCCCCTCCCTCCGGAAACAGTGAAATAAATTAAAAGGGGAGAGGGATAACAAGAAACCTAAGGATAAGGAAGAGGGACGCCCCTCCCTCAAAATAAGTAGAGTTTTCTTTCTCTTGCCGCCCGCCCACTTGAGGCATCGCCGCCGGGGTGTTCTCGCAGGTTGATTTTGCCCCAAATCTCAGCCTCCTGAAAGAAGCCAGCAGTCCCTCCACGCCCCCATCCCCCGCCAACTCCCGGCATGCAACACGTTGGAAAAGGTGGGGAGAGGAGGTGGGGGTGGGGCAAGGGGCCATTCTGGTGGTTGTCTGGTCGCCTGGGACTGCAGTTTCTTGTCGCACCTCAGTTGGTCCAAATTAAAAACTAACAGTCCCTTTGATCTGGGGAGGGGGATAAGGGGTCTCAGTCAGGGGAAGAATTGCAAGATGATACAAGGAGGGGGGGAAGGCAAACAGGAGGGGAAATATTCACACATGACAGGAGCAAGGAGAAAGAGATCAAGAAGGGAAGATGGGGACACAGGTGCAGGAGGAAAAACGGGGGCAATGGGGTACAGTCAGGCACGGGGGTAAGGTGGAGATGGAAACACACACCCAAGGAACGGTGAATGCAAAGGTAGAGGGAGAGATGAAAGTGCAGACAGGAGGAAAGATGAAGACACAGAAAGGTGAAGAAATGGGGGTGGGGGGACAGGGGAGATGGACTTACAGACACGCACGGCAGGGAAGGGGAAAACCCGGCAGAAATGAAGAGATAAGGACACTGACAGATGGAAAGGATGAGGCTGGGGTGCCCTTCCAGTGTTCATCCCCCATTCCCAGCCCACGCCCAGCAAATCCAGACACCGTGGCCTCTGGTGTCCTAGCCTCCACCTTCCCCTGCGGGACAGGAGCGGCTCCTCCTCCGCCCAGCCCAGAGTGGCGGTAACACCTGCGGTGGCTTGAGAGTCCCGGGGGCGGGGGAGAGGGGGGTCCGAGTTTGTGTCGGAGACTTGGGCGGGGGGCGGGCACGGCCCCTGGGTATCCCTAGCGGTCCAAGTTCATAGTCCAGTGCTTGGCTCCGGCCGCGCAGCTATCCCTGGCGGCCGAAGAAGCTGTGGGCGCGCTCCCACTCGGTGGACCCCCGGCGCCGGCGGCAGCCTCGCCCTCATTCTTGAGGTCTTGAAAGACTTGCGTGAAGAAGTGGGGGTCGGCGTTGAGCCGCAGCATCTGCGGGCTGAGCCGCTGGATGAGGCGCAGGCAACGCTGCCAGAAGCGCTCCTTGTCAGGCTCCACGAGGAAGGGCTTGAGTGGGTAGGAAATCTCGTTGCCCATGTAGGAGTAGGCGAGGTAGAGGCAGGTGAGGAAGGCGGCCTGCAGCTCGGCGGCCGACGCCAGCTCGTCCCCTCGCAGCGACTCGCGGCACAGCAGGTACACGAACACCAGGTTGGCGGGCGTAATGAAGGCCTGGTCTTGCCAACCCTGCAGCAGCAGCGAGCGGTCCACGCCGCGGAACCAGCCCACCAGCTCGCCAGGGCTCAGCTCCTTGAGGCGGTAGCATCGTCGACACACGAAATCGCCCAGGCAACGGAGCAGCTCGCCAGTGGACGCCTGCACGATGACCCTCCGCGGCGAGCCACCAGGCACCGGCGGCGCCGCCTGCGGGGCTGGGGGTGGTGGCGGCGGCGGCTTTCCTCCACCCGATCCTGGCGGCGGGGCTGCAGCGCTGCCCCCCGACGGTGGCTCGCAGGTGGCAGCAGCCGCGGGCACTGTGGGCACTGGCACAGCCAGGGGCTTGGTAGCGC
This sequence comes from Urocitellus parryii, assembly GCF_045843805.1. Lineage (NCBI taxonomy): Eukaryota > Metazoa > Chordata > Mammalia > Rodentia > Sciuridae > Urocitellus > Urocitellus parryii. The sequence goes on along the minus strand of NC_135531.1, from coordinate 265,969,111 downwards.
CACCGCCGTCGGGGGGGTCCCGGCCCTTGCGGAGAAGGTTCTCGCGGTTGCGTTGTTGGACTAGAGGGTCAGGACCGGTGGACGCTGGCTTGGGCGTCACCTTCTTGCTGCCTTTCTTCTTCTTGGCAGATGCGGCCACCAGGCGCTTCCAGGTGAGCGCCGAGATGAGCACGGACGGACGCTTGAGCCGACTCTCGCCTTTGCCGCCCTTGCCCACTGGCGGCGCCCCGTAGCCCCCCAGCGCCTCGTCCCCCGCGGGCGGCGCCTTCTTTTTCTCCTCCGGCAACCCGCCGGGCCTCCGGCCCTTGGCCGAGGAGGCAGGGGAAAGCGACAGCACCGTGCCCATCCTGCAGAGCGGGGCCGGCGCCCGGGCCCCGGCGGGAACCGCGGGCGGCGCCGCTGCTGCTGCAGCCCCGGGGGACCCGGCGGTGGGGGGCCTAGCCCCGGCCCGCGCGCGCGGACAGGCGGGGGAAGGAGCTGCTTTGCTGTTCGGCGGCGGCTGCTCAGACTCTGAGCTGCGCCAGCTGCAGCGTCAGCCCCACCCCTTAGGCCCCTTCTTTCGCCCCGCCGCGCCCCGCCTCACGCAGCCAATCCTCACCGAGATGCCCTTCTGACCGGCAGCTCCTCTGACCAATAGGGTATCAGATATCAATCTCAAATCCCGCCTTAGCTCCCACCCTCTGTCCTGGGTCCTTTTCTTTCACGCGAAGGGGAAAAGTGGGTAAGGGGCAGGAGGTGGCCTTCGTTCGAGGGTCCCTCTCTGGGTCAGAGGTAGGGCGTGGGGAGAATGGTTGCTCCCACCACCTTCTCCAAATCCTAGGGCGGTGGATCAGCTTGTTTTGATGCACTGGATTCGCGGTAGCAGAGAAGCCATGGGAACAGTCTTTCCTTTCCCCGCCCCCATCTATGTGTAGGAGGGCAGCGTGACAGTGAGTGCCCTCATCCAGAGGCGCAGGTCCCAGCTCCTTGGCACTGCACTGGTTTCTCCAATCTGGCCGTCGGGTCGATTCAGCGCCCCCCGCCGCCACTATGAAGGACTGTCAGCAGGCACATTATTGCTCTGCCTGTGAGGGGGTGTTGGCCGATGATGAGACTTCCTGCAGGTCAGAGTCTGCCTTCTTGGGGGTCTTTGCTTTAGGGGAGCAAGACCCTCAGAATATGTCCCTGCAGCTGAGCTTGCGGCTGTGGTCCCTGGGCAGCTCGTCTTGCCTGGTTGTCCCCACCAGCACACACTGATTCACATTTGGGTGGGTGATGGATGATTGATCCCTGGGGAAATGCTGAAAATTGAGATCAGGCTTTGACAGTGGACATGGCTTCCTGTGTGGAAGGAGGCCTAAGAGGGTTGGTCAACCTCCACTCCAGTCCAAATTGAGGTGGGTTTTCATCCTGCTGCACAGGCCCTGCTGCCCAGCCCCTGCTGCCCAACTTCCAGCTGCAGGCTGTTTGGTTAGGTCCTACCCATTTCTCTCTGGGTCTGTCTGTTCCCTCCTCAGTGCCCACCAGATCTTTGTCCAGGAATTTGGACTCTCTGGGCCTTACCTGCAGGTCCCGAGCCCAGCTAGCTCTATGTGCCTTGTAGCACCGTCTCCTGGTCTGCTCTCTGTAGCTTCCCAACACAGGAGACTTCTATTTTCTTAAATGGCCTTGGAGGTGGGTATGAGCCTGATGGGGAGAGAAGACTGTCTACAGGGTAAAATCCTCAGAACTGTCCCTGGAGTTGCCTCTATGTGCCTCATGGACCCACACAGCTCCAAGGATCCATTGTTATGAAGATCAGTTTGTGCACACATTCAAGTGTGTGTGTGTGTGTGTGTGTGTGTGTTTCATTCTAGATAGGCTTTTCCAGAATCTTTGTGGGCTGCAGGTCCAACCACCAGAAGCCCCAGCTTTTCTTATCAATTTCCCGGCCCCTACTCATTCACACCCTCCTGGAATCCTGCAGCCTGACTATCTTGAGTACCATAGTCACACTCAGACTTGTACCTCCTCCTGACTCAGTACCCAGTGTGTACCTTCTCAACAGGATTGCTCCTGCTCTCTTGGATCTGATTTTTATTCTCTTGCAGCCCAAGCTGGCCTGCTCAATCTCTTATTCTCTCCACAGTTGTAGGGAAATGTTCCTTCTTTTCAACTCCTGTAATTGGCCCCACTTCCTCCTACAAGGCCTTCTGAGTCAGCCTTTATCTGACACCCAAGGAACAGTTGGCTCACCGGTAGTTAAGGACAGGCCCCACAGAGACTGAGTTGCGCTGGCGGAAACACTGGGCACGTGAATCTGAATGGCACGTGGGTCCTCCCAGCACTGCTCCCAGGAGTCCCTCATTGACGTAAGGCCTATTGCTGGTAATGTTTAGAACAAGATCTTCCCTGCAGCACCACGGACATCACCACCATGGTACCCCCACTCCAGGCCCTGTTGTGACCTCCTATTGTTCTCTTGATCAGGATCAAGAACTGCCTCCTCTGCTTCAGGATCCAGAGACCATGTACTTCCAGGGGTCTCACTCCTTCTCACTCTTTGCCTTGCCCTGCCTCAGACCCTCTTTCTGCCTCACACACAATGCCTCTCTCCTCAATTTCTGAGCTCCTGCTCTGGCCAGAATTCTCTCTCAGACTACCACCCTGCCTTCTGTCAAGTTCTTGAAATCCCTGTTTCTCCAGGGAGTCTTTCTAGAGTTATTGGAGGGAACCAAATGCTTTGACTTCAGCCTCTACAACCTCTTACACTCAGCAGCAGCTGCTACCTAACAACCTGATTAAGGGCTAGACTCTGATTTCCATTCCAAGATGTGCAATATGAATATGGATAGAATTTTTTGGAGGACGTGAGTACAGGGTATTGAACCTGGAGTGCTTACCATTGAACTATACCCCCAGTCATTTTTTAAATTATTATTTTGAGACAGGGGGTATAGTAATTAAATAATTAATTTAATTTAATAATTTTTTTTTTAAAGAGAGAGTGGGGGGGGAGAGAGAGAGGGAGAGAGAGAGAGAGAGAATTTTTATTATTTATTTTTTTAGTTATCGGCGGACACAACATCTTTGTTGGTATGTGGTGCTGAGGATCGAACCCGGGCCACACGCATGCCAGGCGAGCGCGCTACCGCTTGAGCCACATCCCCAGCCCCTAATTTAATAATTTTTTAAAAAGTTGCTTAGGGCCTCACTAAGTTGTTGAGGTTGGCCTCCAATTTGTGATCCTTTTGCCTCAGTCTCCTGGGTCACTGGAATGAATTTTAAAAGACAAACTAATTAAAACAGATCCACAAAGAGCAATAGTATTGCTCTTATATGTAAGCTGCAGGCTCTAATGGATGAGCCAGAAGGAGGTTTTACTTCTACAGGGTGGAGACCAAAGGAGATAAAGGTAGTGAAACCAGGAAGACTTCATGGAGCAGGTGGAATTTACAGAAGGGCAATGACTTCCCTGCCACATCTGCCAATCTGCCAGTGCAATTTTTTTTTTTTTTAGTTGTAGTTGGACATAATACCTTATTTTTATGTGGTGCTGAGGATCAAACCCAGGATAGCACTCGTGCACATGCTAGGCAAGTGCTCTATTGCTGAGCCATAACCCCCCTCCCGCCAGTGTGCTTTTTTGGTTGAGTTATATTTAAGGTCTGTATGCTGTGATTTCCCCTTATGTGTTAGTGTCTGGATGTTGCTTCTTGTCCGTTTCCTGCATGCTCCTCGGGGATGGGCTGGCTATGTCAGACTCCCTTAGATGGGAAAGCTCCTGAGGCCTGGCTCCCTGTCTGTCCCCTTGTCTCTTTAGGTTATCTAGAACAGCGCCCTGTCCAGATTACTGGTTGTTTCTGAGGCTCAAGGCAACAACTGCAGGCCCAGACCAGGAGCTGAAAGGCCCAGACTGAGGTGATAGCAGTACAGGGTTTATCCTTGAGGATCACCACCAGCTTCACCTTAGATGATCCCCTCACATTCCTGCCTGGGTAATGAGCCCTGTTTTTAAGGGAATGTCTCCAGGCAGTGCAGCCCGGCTCTTCCTTCCTCTGGCACTGCCTTCCTTCCTCTCTAAAGGGCCACAGTCTAGGGGGTGGGAGAAGGAGTTCTAGTCCACTGCTACCCAGTTGTATGACCTTGAGGAAGTCATTTCAGTTCTCTGAACCTCTGTTTCTTCATATTAAAATGCAAAGATTCTATACATTTTAGTTTTATTATCAGACAAAAATGAATATTAAAAGAATAAAATAACATTTCAGGAATTGAACTGAAAGAGGATTCCTAAAGTCTCTCCCAATTCTATGACTCGGATTCTAAGTTGAATCTAGCCTACCAATCTGTTTGGCTCTCTAGCTCCAACCCTGTCTGGCTCTCCCTGATCTGTCTCTGTCTGACAGGCTCAGTCTTTGTGTGCACAGCATCCCTGTGAGGCCTGTATTTCTGCAGTTCAACCCAGGTGATGAGAGGGAAGGGAGCTCTGGCTCTTAGTAATGGAAATCTTCCCAGGTCCCTCCAGACTTTAGAGGAGCCCTAAAAGATGGGTAGGCACAGGAGGGAAGGCTGAGGTCCAGGGTCTTCCCATAGACATCAAAGCTGGAGACCCCAGGTTTTGGTCATTTGTTATGCTGATGTCTCCAGGGGCCTCTACAGAGTCAAATGGAAACACAGAATCTTAAAGCAGCCAGCATGGAGACCCAGCCTGGACATCTGATGCTTGGATCCTACTTCCCAACCCTCACCAGCTCTGGCTCCTCACCCCTAACCCTAACCCTCAGTTCCTGGGATGTGCAAAGGGGAGATATGCACCAACCCAGGTCTCCCTCCCTCTCCTGAGAACCTTACTGCGGGAGAGCTAGGTAGGTAGGTGGAGGGGAGTAGAACCCCTCCCTAGGTAAAAGGAAGGTGGGGAGAAGGGGTGATCAAAGAGATGATACTGACAAAGGAGGTGCCACTAACTGTGGGCAAGGAGACCCCACCCACATTCTCACTTCTTTCCTTGCAAATAGCAAGCTCCTTGCTAGAAGGACTTAATTAAGGAGCCCAAACACAGATTCTTTGAAACAGGGAATAGGGTCAGGAACGCAGGAGGAATGCCATGCCCCAGGGCAGAAAGAAGGGATCAAGCAATGCTAAGATGGTAGAGGTAGCAGAATGAAGGGAACAGAAACAATAGAGGTGAGCTGGAGGCTCCTTTTCTCTGCCACGAGTTGATTCCTTCCTTGATGAACAGGGGAGCTATGTCTCCCTTCTAGTTATCCATACCAGCCCTCTCCAGTCCTCATCTCTGACCTTCCTCCTCAGCTGCCCAGCTCCTGCCTCCACCTTCCTTCGCTGCCCCTGAGAACAGCTTTCTCTGTCTAATCCTCCCAGCCTTTCTCAGTTCACCTTCTCCTGCCTGCACCAAGCCTCTTTTTGGCCTCCTCGCCTTCGCCCCATGCTCCAAGCATCACCCCCACTCCATATCCTCACTGGCGCCCAGGATAGCACTACAGATGTAGGAGCAGATCAAGAAGGGCGGGGGTGGGGGCTGTTGCTCGCCTGAGATATTCTTAGCCTGTCTGGGGGCTGGAGCTGGAATCAGCGTTTCCATCTCAACCAGGCAGGTGGCTGCCAGAGATTGCCGCTATGACTGGGTCTTTCTCTAGTGCCCTCATGTCACATGTCCCTTATCCTGTCCAGATTCTACACTGTGAGCACAGACTCTCAGAGACACCTGCTTTCCCACCCCAGTGTCCTGGGCTAGGAGGTTGCTTCTGTGCCTGACCTATACCAAGAAGGTCTGTAAACCTGGTTCCTGAAGATTCTTGGGGAAAGAGACTTTCAGAACTCCAGTTCTGTGCCCTAAAGCCACACAGATATCTCTTCTCTGCTCCAAGGACCATTTTTGTCTGCCTCCAGCAACCTCTAGAGAGTACTTGGTCCCTAGACTCAGACATAAATCACAAGAATATTTCTTATTTTGATTTACACAATTCATTCCTGAGAGGGACTGATCCCTGGGACTGAACAAGAGGCTGACTGGCCCAGATTCCTTCATTATCAAAGGGAGGGACCAGTAAAATGTTTTTCTTTCTTTCTTTTTTTTTGTACTGGGAATTGAACCCAGAGGAACTCAACCACTGAGCCACATCCCTATCCCTTTTTTATATTTTACTAGAGATAGGGCCTCACTAAGTTGCTGAGGCTGGCCTCGAACTTGCAATCCTCCTGCCTCAGCCTCCCAAGTTGCTATGATTACAGGTGTGTGCCACCACACCAGGCTGAAGAAATCTTACTCACAAATAGCACAGAAAATGTTTGTTATTTTAAAAGAGACAGTGTGAAGGTTCATAGTTGTCTTCTGGAGTCACTCAGGTCTGGGTTCCAATCCACTCCCTCCATTTAGGAGCTGTGGCCTCTGAGCAAATTTCTTAATTTCTCTGAGGTCTATAAAAGTAGACCATCAACAAAGGGTTATTGTAAGATTTTGTTTAATCTTACAATGTTGGAACAATGCTTGTATATTCCATGAGTATGATGCTTCGTATTCAAAACTTTAGTTAAACTATACTGTTAGTATTTTTACAGAACCGGAAAGGTTTGCTTGACTGCACTGGCAGTAAGTTTTTATTTTTTATTTTTCTTTCATCAAAACATTCTTCATTAAATAGCCAGGGTGGTACTATCATTTCTTTTTGTTTCGTTCTTTTTTTTTAAGAGAGAGAGAATTTTTTAATATTTATTTTTTAGTTTTCGGCTGACACAACATCTTTATTTGTATGTGGTGCTGAGGATTGAACCCAGCACCATGCACATGCCAGGAGAGCGCGCTACCACTTGAGCCACATCCCCAGCCCTTGTTTCGTTCTTGAGACCCAAATTTACAGCTGTTACTTCTACTTAGATACTGTGCTGGTACCACTGCAACTCAGACTGTTTGTTGGGGGGTTGTTTGATTTGATTCCTGAGGTCATGAAGACTTGACAGTGTCTCAGAAACGCGTCCCTTTCTCTGGTCCCACTGCAGGCCTCATTAATTTTTGACCCTCTGAGTGCCTTTACTGTGCCAGGCACTGTACTGGCCCCATGTTCTGATTCCACTTTTCAGGAAGAATTCTCTGGCTACTCATTCCAGAAAAGACTCCCTGTCTCCCTAAAGACTCCTTGGGGAGTCAGCTCTGTTTTTCAAGACCTTGGAGGGAAAAAAAATTGCAAAATTATAAAATTCATATGAACAAATATTATTTGAGAAACTATAACCTACAAGGTCCTGAGTGGTGGCTAAGTGGTGGGAACACAAAAAGGTGGGAGGTAGGGCTCCAGCCTCCAAAGAATGTACAGCCTCCAAAGAATGAGCAATAGAGATATGAAAAATGATAATAAGTAGTATTAAAATGATCAGCACCCTAGGATCAGTTACAGAGGATGGGATTTGACGCCACCACTAATCCTACCCACCCCCCTCCACCTTCCATCATTGCAGCTAATCCATCTCCAGCTTGTCCTAAATTCTCATGCACAGGGAATTAACATCAATTTTTAACTTAGGTCCAGTTCCTCCACCTAGCACTGGGTCCTCTCAAGTCCACGTCCTTCCTTGTCTAACCCAAGGTGATGTTAAGCACCTTTTCCAATGTACAGTCCTCAGCAGCTCCCCCTCACAGTGACAGATTCCTACCTCCTGAGATAGGAATTAGTGAGTAATTCCTTGCGTGAATAGCCCTGGTGGGCCTGCAGCTTAGTGCTTCAACATCTTTGTTTACCTCTTATTTGTCCAGGATTAGGGGCAGGTGTAGAGTGGGATTTGAAACAGGTTCATTAATTTACACTTGCCTCTCCCTGGTTTCAAAATATAAAGACTATTCTTGGGCTGGGGATGTAGCTCAGTTGGTAGAGTGCTTGCTGCCTATGCACAAGACCCTTGGTTCAATCCCCAGTATCACTACAAAAAAAAAAAAAAAAAGACTATTCTTTATGTCGACCTCCTTTGAGTAAAAAGCATTGCTAATTTAGTAAACTAGAGTTCCACATATACTTGTTTTTGATTTTGAGTAGGGAACAGAGAAAAAATTGTCCACTAGATTAATGGCTTCTAAACCTTTCTGCCTAGCAGAACCACGTGGGAATTTTGTGACTATGTAATTTCTGACTCTACTTCAGTTGGGTAGAATCATGATTTCTTTGGGTAGGTTCAAAATGGAATTACTGTAAGAAAAAAATCAAGAGAAAAATGACTGTAGCCCACCTGTCTTTCTAGAGAGTACCACCCGTGGCTACTGGCCAAGAAGCCAGCTCCCCCATCCCCTACACACACACACACTTCATGGTAAAAATATCTTGATTTGTCTTTAGGAAACCACTTCCCTCACACTCTCAATCCATGTAGTTTACATGGGGTTCATCCCTCCCTAAATCTAAAGGTAAATTCAAAATGACCAAATCTCATCCTGATCTCTCTCAACGGTTCAGGAATGAGCTGGTAGTCCAAACCAGTCCAGTGAGACTCAGTTCTTCAAGTTTTTCTAGAACAGTTGGAAAAGAGATGTTTTCCTTCCTCTGAGGTGGCTGAGCTAGTGAGAGGAAAGTTTTGAGTTGCTCACTGTCTTACTCCCCTACAGAGAAAGGTCACCTGAAGTAATGCACAGGAAATACAGAGTCAGCAGATAGAAGGTCAGTTTCCCAGCATGATTTTAGCCTCTGGATCCAGCTGAACCTGACAGAGTTGTATGAGCCAGTAAATAACTCCCAGACTTTTTCTTTCCCTAAGATTAAGGTAATTTGAGTTGCAAATGTAATACTTGGAAGCAAAAATATCCTAGTAGAATTTCCTGCCTGAAAACTTTCCTCTGGAAATCCACCTGTAACATCAGAGAAGTGTGTTTGGACTCAGTGTCTGAGAAGGGGGTCCCTTACATCCAGCTGTCAGCGGATGACTAAAGCTAGAGGAGCACTCTTAACTGCCACTTGGGTTCTGATTCTAGACCCATTTACTGTTAAGATTCCTCTGACTTCCCTGTCCAAACTATAGCTGATCCAAACCATAGTTCTTCATCTGATCCTGGTGACCCTTCCTCAAAAGTAAAAGCTTTGTCAGAGAAAAGTCATTTCCCCCCAGCCTGTACAAAGGTCAGGTCTTCCTCTGGGCTGCCACCAGGTCACATTCCTCAGGATTAGCTCCTCTCAAGTATGAAATTTGATGCTTCACCTTCCAGCCTACTTCTGAATCACATTTGCCCACAACCACTGGAAGAGGCGACTGTGGTCACACAGTGACCATTGTTATTCTCAGGGGTATTAGCACAGCGTCTCTTGGGGGAGGGGCAGGGGTGGGCTTGAACTTGAAGCTGTTCCAGAGTTCTTGTTGTCTAAGACTCCAGGACTCCTTGTCTGGACTGCCTTTGGGAGCTTTCTCAGCGGAGTTGCTGGGCTTCTATCAAATTGCAATTACCCCATACAACATGGTTTGTTTCTATCTTCTTTTTAAAAATGCCAAGGCTGTTTACTTTCAAGGTTTGTGGATATTCTGCAATATCCACAAATCCTGTCCCACTCTGTGGAACTCTACAGTTAGTTGGGAATTGCTCCAGTTTGGATTTAACTGTCCCTCAAAGGCCCATTTATTAAAGACTTGATCCCCAAAGTGGGAGTATTGAAAGGTAGTGAAAATTTTGTTGGGTCCACTTTGTTTTTTGTTTGTTTTTGGTGCTGGGGATCGAAACCAGGGCCTTCTGCATGCAAGGCAAGCACTCTACCAACTGAGCTACATCCCCAGCCCCTGTTGGGTCCATTTTGGACCCTACAGACCAACCCACCTGCCAGTGGAACAGCACAGAGTGACCTCACTTGATACTAGTAGAAGAGAAAAACTGCTCAGTCAAATCCTGTCAAATTCTGAACCACAAGTTGTAAGACAAAAAAAAAAAAAGGTGGTTCATGTTTATAGCAGCACAATTCACAATAGCCAAACTATTCTTATGATCTGTCACCACATTCCATATCTATGAGGGACCAGCCTTGGTGCCCATCAGTGGATGAAATGATAAATAAAATGTGGTGTATATACACATGGGTTTTATTCAGTCATAAAGAATAATGAAATTGTCATTTGAAGGAAAATCAGTGGAACTTGAGAACATTAGCTAATAAGCCAAATTTAGAAAGTCAAGGGTCGTTATGTTTTCTTTTATATATGGAAACTAAAGAAGAAAAGGAAAAGTGGGTGTTAAGGGGATCTCATGAAAATCAAAAAGAGATCTGTAGAGTAAAAAGACCAGGGAGAGAGAGGAGGGGAGGAAAAAGGGAAATATTGGGGACTGGTATTGGCCAACTTATATTGTTATATTGTGTACAAATATGTAACAAAATCCCACCATTATGTACAACTATAATGTACCAATAGAAATATGGAAAAAAGGACTGGGGCTGTAGTTCAGTAGTAGAGTGCTTACCTGGAATGCCTGAGGCCCTGGCTTAGATTCCCAGTGCCACAAAGAAATAAAGAAATTAAAAGGTGGTTGTTATTTTGAACTACTGAGTTTGAGGCAATTTCATCTGCAGAAATAGATAACCAGAACAGCATATCTGTCACTCACCTTTTCTTCACTATAACAAAATTACTGAGATAATTACCTTTAGAGAGAAAATGTTTGTTTACCTATCTATTTTGGTAGTGCTAGGGACTTGTGCATGTGAGGCAAGCTGTATCCCCAATCCCCCTCAGAAAAGGTTTATTATGGTTCACAGTTTGGGAGGTCCCAGTCCACACTGATTGACTCATTACTCTAGGCCTATGGTGAGAGTGTGTGATGGAGTAAAACCACTCACCTCATCATCCAGGATGCAAAAAAGAAGAGGTAGTGCTCCACCCTCAAGGAATTCATGGCTAGAACCTGCATGATGACAGCAAAGGAAGGTCCTCGTGGGTCAGACTTCATTCCTTCTGGAAGAGGATTGTGCTCCTTGATTCATATAACCACACTCCAAATAAACACTCTCCCAAGTCCAGAATGATTACAGCTTCCTTAGTCTTATTATTTATTTTTATAGTACAAATTTTATTTGACCAGTTTGAGAGTAAGTTGCTAACATGATGCCCAGTAACCCCACAAATACTCTAGTGTACATTTCCCAACCCTGTTTAGACTGCTATAGTAAAACACTAGAAACTAGATGGCTTATAAATAACAGAAATTTATTTCTCATTATTCTGGAGGCTGGGAAGTCTGATGATCTGTCACCATATTCCATATCTATGAGGGCCCTCTTTCTTTTTATTTATTTATTTAGCGGTTGATAGACTTTATTTTATTTATTTACATGTGGTGCTGAGAATCGAACCCAGTGCCTCACACATACCAGGCAAGTACACTACCACTGAACCCCAGCCCCAGCTCCAGCCCCAGTGGGCCCTCTTTCAATTTTTCACTGTAACTTCACATGGCAGAAGGAACAGGGGAATCTCTGAGGCCCCTCTTATAAGAACACTCCTCTTATTTGTGAAGACTCCATTCTCATGACCTAATCATCTCCCAAAGACACTACCCACTATTACAAACTCAACATGTAAATCCTGGGGAGGGACATAAACATTTAGTTCATTGCAAGGACTTTTTTTTTTTTTTTAAGCTAATCACCAGGCAACCATCAAAAATCAGGAAATGAATGTTTTCCCTTAATATTTTACTTAGAGACAGGGTCTCTGTTGTTTGTGGTACTAGGGATTGAACCCAAGGATGCTTTTACCACTGAACTACATAACCAGCTCTTTAATGTTTTAAAATGTGAGTCAAGGTCTCACCAAGTTGCTGAGGCCTGCTGTCTCAAACTTGCAAATCTCCTGCCTTAGTCTTCTGAGTTGCTGGGATTATAGCATGCTCTATTACATGAGCTTTTTCTGGTGATTTTAACTTTGATGAAGACGGTATCTGCTAGCTTTTCAACCATAACATTACTCTTTTTCCTTTGATACATGTAATATCCCATTTCCCCATAAAATTTTGAGTTTAAATTAATTTATTTATATCATATGAATTTATGGATTCCTATTTTATACTTTGTGCTATAATCTGTTACTATCTTTATTTCAGTGTTCAAAATTGTACCATATTTGACCACTGGAGCTCTTTCAAGCTAGTTTCCATGTCCCTTGGACAAAATGAATACAATTCTTTGAGTACTTCTTTATTTTCTGGTATAGCAAGGTATTCCAGGCTTGTGATTTTCCCATCTCAGATCTGGAACCAACCGTTTCTCTAAAGAAGTCTGGCTCCTGTTAGGAAAGAAGGATTTAGAAAATAAAATCTGGGAGTTAGATGTGTCCATTGTCATAGGCGTGTTGCTACTGCTAGTAAATATTACTGAGAAAAATATCAAAGGAACCCTAAATAGATGGAGGAAAAAAATATGTTAATGGACCTTAAAACTCAAGACTATTATTTTTCCCAAATTTATCAGAGATTAAATGCAATCCTAACTAAAGCCCCAGTAGATGTTTCAATAGAAATTGACAGTCTGATTCTAAAATTTGTCTGGGGGTCAAGGGTGAAAATAACAAATATGATATTGAAGAAAAAGAAAGCATAGTATTTACACGTGTTATATTGGTTCACAGACAGACAAATGGAGACAAAAGAGTCCACTAACAGACCCCAGAATTTATGGTGACTTGGTTTATGATAAAGGTGCTGCTTAAGTGTGTTGGGCAAAGATTATTTTTATCTTTTTCAACAAATGGTGCTGAAGCAATTGTAAATTTCATTTTTTTCCTGTGTGTATTTTTTTTTAATTTTGAGACATGTCTAAATTACTTAGGGTGATCTCAAATTTGCAACCCTCCTGCTCTTAAGTGGCTGGGATTAACAGGCATGCACCACCATGCCCAGCATGTAAATTTTAATCTCTATCTTATACCATACACAAAAATTAATTTTATAAGGGTCAAGGACTGATAAAAGCTTTTTGTTTTGTTTTTGTAGTGCTAGGATCAAAATCAGAGTCTCACACTTGCTACCACTGAGCTACATCCTCAGCTCTGAATAAATCTTCTTGAGGATAATGGAGGATATTTTCATGATTGGGGTAGCAAAGACTACTTGAATAGGATATGAAATCACTAACAATAGAGATAATGATTGACAAATTGACTATACTAAAATTAACTTCTCTTTATCAAAAGTCACAATTGAGAGAGTAAAAGGAAACCCAAAGGAGAAGAAGAAATATTACATATGGACTCACTCCAGGTTAAGGATATAAAAAAGAATTACAGAGTTATAAAAAGGATAAATCAGGAAGACAACTCAACTTTTAAAATGAGTAAGAGACTTGAACAATTTTATAGATGGAGTGTATAAATGGCCGTTAAGGGTTTGTTTTTTTTGGGGGGTTTTTTTTGGGGGGGATTACACCCAGGGCCTTCCTTGCACATGCTAGGTAGGTGCTCTACCACTGAGCTACACCCAGCATCCACTATTAAGTTTTTGGAAAGGTACAAATCAATAAATATCAGGAACAATGTAAATTAAAACCTATTAAAAAAGCTAGAATAAAAATGACAGAAAATATCAAGTATTGATGAAAATATGAGCAATAATAACCCTGCCACACTGATGGTAGGGGTGTAATTTAATACAAGCACTGTGGAAACTTTTCAGTATTCATTTATGCTGAACATATGTGACTTGGCATTTTCACCTGTAGGTTTATTCCCAACAGAAATGCACATATTTTCCCCATAAAACATCTATTAGGAAGTGCTTAGCAGGGATATTTGAAATAGCCCCTACTAGAACTTACTCTGATACGAGTTATATTAGTTCTCTACTGTGGCATAAAAATCACTCTGAAACTAAGTAATCTAAAACAATACACATTTAAAAAAAAAATCTGATAGTCTCTGAAATTAGGAATCTGAGAAAGGCTTAGCTGGATGGTTCTGCTTCAGGGTCTCTTGTGAGTTTACAATGGTTATGATGAAAGGGCTGTAGTCTTCTGAAGACCTGATTGCCCTTGAGTTCAAGGTCATTATGTGTCTATGGGCAGGAGGCCTTGGTTCCTTGCTGTGGTTGGACTGAAGACTCAGATCCTCAATATGTAAGCCTCCATGATATCCATTCTGTTCCCTTGCTTTGATTTTCTCCTTCAAGAATTTTTACTTACCATGTGATGGGTCTTACTAGCCTAGCTTCAATATTTATAATTTTCTTTCTTTGAATCCTCTCTTCAAAAGTTTCATTTCCATTTTTAGTATTTTCCTCCTTCACTCACCTTCTATTCTTCTTAAGACATTATCTACTGTGCTAATTCACTCTAATGTTCTTCCAATTTGGCTTTTCATTTTGAATCACTTTTGCTTTCATTTCTAATTGTTTTCTGATTTCTGTCCACCTTGTTATAAGGTTTTTCTGACTTTTGTTGTTTTTTTCATGTCTTGTATTATTTATCATGTCTCTTATCTTCTTTTCAAATAGTTAAGGTTACAGTTTTTATCTGCTCTGTGAGCATGTCTTTCTGTGCCTGTGGGGTATTATTGTTCTGCTTCTTTTATTTTTTGATACTGGGGATTGAACCCAAGAGCACTTAATCACTGAGCCACATCCCCAGACCCCCCCCTCCCCGTTTTTTTTTTTTTATATTTTACTAGAAACAGAGTCTCACTGAGTTGCTTAGGGCTTCACTAAATCGCTGAGGCTAGCTTTGAACATACAATCCTCCTGCTTCAGCCCCCCAAGCCCCTGTGATTACAGGCATGCACCACTACACCTGACTGTTCTGCTTCTTATTCTTTTGTAATAATTTACTCTGTGATTTGGCCTCATGCTTTTCTATTGCTTACTTTTACGTGAAATTAATTTTCTTGAACTTTAAAGGGAGATGCGGTTCTGGGTAGCTTTTCTAACTTCATGGCGTTCCCTCTTCTGTTATTTTCATGTAATAATGAAAATCATGACAGCATGTTTTCTGAAAGTTTTTGGTTCTGCTCCTCTCTCCATTTCCATTTGGGCCTTGTCTTTTGTCTTTTATGTCTCTGTCTTGCTCAATTCTAATTTTCTTCCTTGCAGTTTCTTCTCAGTATGGAATCCTGTCCTAGAGACAGCCCTGACAGTCAATGTTGAGAGTTCACGAGGGCTAGAGTGCTGCATTTCTTTTAGCTCTTACTGCAAGATGCTGCATTAGCCCACAACTGGATAAGGCCAAACCTTGCTTGATTTCTGTTGCTTTCTCAATTTGACCGGTGAAAAATTGGTCACTTCTGTTTTCCTGTTCTTGGTTCCATCAGAAGCCCTCTGCTTCCCTCTGCTTTCTTCTGCAGATAGCAGTACCTTGCAGGTCTTTTTGCCTTATGCTTGCCTGTTTGTATTTTGGAGTTCCTGGGAATACCTTCCTTCTAATTAGCTTGTAAATGTTATCCATGGGGTTTAGTTTTGCTATCTTATTGTTGTTTATTTTTACATAGGGATTTAGAGCAATGCACTCTGCTATGGCTGTCTTTACAGAATTCCAATGTTCTTGTGGATGGTGGTTAATTGTGTTCACTCTGTAAAAATCCATTGAGCAGTGCCCTTCACATTTGTACACCTTGCTTTCTATATAGGATAAATCAACAGAAAATTAAACCCCTGTTAGGATTCTCCAGCATATCTATCTACCTGTACACACACACACACACACACACACACACACACACACACACACACACACACATATATGGAGAGACAGAGAAAGGTTTATTGTGAATTGACTCATGTAATTATGGAGGCCGAAAAGTCCATAATCACCAGGGTAAGCCATTAGGCTGGAGACTCAGGAAAGAGCCAATTGGCAGTTCAGGTTTGAAGGCAGTCTTAAAATTAATCATCACACTCCAGACACACGAAAAAAGAACTCTAGCCCATTAAGTCCCAAGTTTTCAATTCTGCAAATATTACAATGTCACAGATGCACTGAAATAGGTTAAGATCTGTTTCTCAATTTGTTTTCTTAGTTGCTCCACATCTGGATCAAGCAGACAAAAGGGGTTAAATTGGGTTTATAAACGCAAGGTAGAGATACCTAGTAACTTGCCCAAGTTCACACAGCTACAAAGTAGTGGATCTGATAATAAAACTTAGCTCTCCCTGAGGCAAGAATCCATGTTCTTCCCTCTACACTATGAAAAAGATGTTCTACCAGGGTCTGGTCACAGCTTCATGGCAACTTTGCATGTCCTAGATGCTATCCTCTTCAGTGGGTGGCTGCAAGGGCTTCTGACTTATCTTGCTGCATTTACCCTGCATACAGCAGTCAGAGTGAGATGGAAATCTGATTCTGTCAACTAGAACAATTCAATGGTATGTCATTAGAATACATGTTGATTTAAAAGGCCAAAAATAGTGACTCAAATAAGTTAGAAGTTTACCAATGTGTCACATATGGTTTAATAGTTCAGGGCTGCTACACTGCTCTATGGTGAGAGGGATCCAGTTCCTCTCTATCTTGATGCTTCACCATCCTCAATATATGGCTTCCTTCTCATCATGATCTAGAATGGCCCCTCCAGCCCCTAACATCATGTCTGCATTCCAGCCAATGGGAAGAGAATTGGAGGAATGAAAAGCTGCCCTTAGTTCTGTTCACAGTGCTTTGATCAAAACTTAGTCACATGGGCTAACCTATATGCAAAGGAAACTGGGAAATGGTCTTTATTTGGGTAATCATGTGCTAGGCCAAACTCTAGGATTCTAATACTAAAAATAATAATAAGAAAAAGTGACTACTAGGGGACAAGTTACAATCTATACTACAAATTACAAAAATATTTGACCTAGCCTCTGTAGCTCCAGCTTATGCCCCAACCTCACCCCTCTCCAGAATCCCTGTACTCACTGTCCTCCAACCACATTGGCCTTCTTCCCTGAGTATTCTGGTCTCCTGATAATCTATGCTCCCTGCAACCACAGTTGTATGAAGTGTTCCTTCTGCCTGGAATGCTCTTTTCCCACATCACCTAGTTAACTCCCACTCAATCTTCAGATGTCAGCTCAAATGTCATTTTGTCAGGTAGGCCTTCTCTGATCCCCACTCTAGATAATTTTTCTTAACCACTCTTACTCACCACAAGTCTTTCCTCTGTAATATCTTTCCTTGGCTAAAGTGTAATTTTACACCTATTTAGTACTTACTTAGCTAATTGTCCTCTACACCATAAGTCAATAAAGGCTTTGCTCACTGTTGTATCCCTAGCACCTTACAGAGTGAAAGGGACAAATATTTGTTTTTCTTGAATGAATGGACAATAGTCCTTAAAATTTTCTGGATAACATTGACAGAACAATTTCATCAGTGTGAACAAGGTCTGAGACCACATGGCTTGATCCAGAGAGTTCTCAGCTTTCTAGCCTCTACAGTCAGTCTGGATTGTCTGAGTTCTCCTGTGGGCAGAGAGTGGGTTATGTGAATTCCACATTATAAGGCTTGATTCTACAGTCTATTGCATTGCTCTCTTGCTCCCTGACTGCAAATACATTCTTCCAAGCTTTTAGTTTTTTCTCTGATGAGCTTGTATTAAAAAAAGAAGCAGCAGCAATGGCTACCCAGATGTGGTGGCACTTGCCTATGATTCCAGTTGCTCAAGAGATTGAGGCAGGATCACAAATTTGAGGCCAGCCTGCTCAATTTAGTGAGACCCTGTCTCAAAATAAAAAATAAAAAGGGCTAGAAATGTAGCTCAATGGTGGAACATCCCTGGGTTCAATCACCAGTACCAAAAAAGGAGAAGCTGCCAGACAGGTTGAAAGCTGCCAAATTGCACCCCTATACAGAAACTCCAAAAGTGCATCATGTGAATGGCTGGCTGCCTGGGGGTTCAGAGATCAAAGTACTGAGAGGAATTGGATTGGACAAAGAGGAAAAAATGGAAGGGAGAAGGGATGGGAAGAGGAAAGACAGTAGAATGAATAAGACAAAACTTTCCAATGTTCATATATGAATACACCACCAGTGAAATTCCATGTTATGTACAACCACAAGAATGGGATCCTAACTGGAACACGTTAAACTCCATGTATGTGTAATATGTCAAAATATACTCTACTTTCATGTATATCTAAAAGAAGAAATTAAAAATAATACTGAGAGGAGAAGCACTTTAAGAATCCACTAGAACTGGGTGCAGTCGTACATCCCTATAATACCAGCAACTCAGGAGGCTGAGGCAGGAGGATCACAAGTTCAAAGCCAGCCTCAGCAAGTCAGTGAGCCCTAAGCAACTAGGCAACAACACAAAGTACCACTCCTCAGCACCAAAATTTTCCATGTGAATTATTTTCAACCATTTCTGGCAAAAGCCTTGCAGAAACAAATGACCCCCCTCCAACGGGCAAAGGTTTAGAATTCATATCCACAGTTCCTTGTTAAGTTTCTTAAATATAGATCTCCATGCTGTGACCACTATGTGACCTTGCCTTCCACTCCAGTCCCCAACCACAGCTATTAGATCATGATGGGACACCTGCTTAATAAACAATCTGGAAGTGAGCCAGTGGCCTATGCATATTGGTTAAATGAATGGAATGAATGGCTAACTATGAGATGGCCTGGGACAAATGCTTTCTCCAACTGAATCAATCAGATCTGCTCTCTTATAGATCTTAAATTGAGACACAGAAGTCTGAAATTGATGAGAGACCGAGAAACCAACTAACTACACAAAGAGATAGCAGATCACATAGGTTCTGAGGCCACAGGGAAACAGAAGCTCAGGAATAAGTAAAATCAATGAACAAAAATGTTCAGGGAAGAGGCTGAAGGGGTTGGCTATCAGCAGGAGGAATAGGACAATCTAAGAAAGAAATACCTGAGTGCTGAGTCACCATAATGGCAGGGAACCAAAGCACCTCTGAACATGATGGGGTGACAATATAGCCTGATCATAAATTTGACCTCATGTCCAAAACTACTTTAGTTCTCAAATTATGTCCCAGGCCATGTAAGGATTAGCTGCTCTTGTGAAATTTATGTTTTCCTTCCTTCTGGTGTATACCCTTATGATAAACTGCTATCATCAGAATAAAATTATGGGGTTGGGGAATCTCCATCCCTTACAATCTAAGGACCCTAACCCACACAGGATTTAAGAAGATCATCCAGGGCTGGGGATATAGCTCAGCTGGTAGAGTGCTTGCCTTGCATACACAGGGCCTGGGTTCAATCCCCAGCACCAAAAAAAAAAAGAAAAAAGAAAAAAAGAAGACCATCCAAAGAATATGCTTGTCATTCACTTGACAAATTACCTATACTGAATTAGGCAACACACTAGGTGTAGGAATCCCTAAATGATCCACAATATTAAGGATAATATTGACTACGGGAAACAATTACAGTACAACACAATAACTGATAAAACAACTTGACCCAAGATGCAGGTGTAGAGGTAGGATCCCAGAAAACTTCTTAGAGAAGTCAGCATGAGCTGAGACTTCAGGGTGATTAAGTCTTAGTTATGAAACAAGGAGATGTTGAGAACAGGAAGAAAGAAGAGTATAAGCAAAGGCACAGAGCTCTGAAATGACTGACTGTTTAGGAAGCTGTGAATACATGATTTTATATGCTAAGCAGAAAGATTTAAAACCCAGGAATGGAGCTCTGCTTCAGGCTATGATAAAGTAGCTAGTATAAGAATAACCATCCCACTGAAAACAAATATTAAAGCTACCCAAAATGTAAAACACAGATGTTTGGAGAGCAACCAAGGCAACCAGCATCTGTAGGACCAAATTCCCAGAGAGAAGCAAAATGTAGAAAGAATGGAAAGCATTGGAAAGGGAAATTTTGAAGGAAAATTTTATTGAATCGTGATTTTTAGGAATAACTGAAATGATCTATTGTGAGGTTTATAACATATTAGAAAAAACACTTGTCAACAATAGCAATGAACCCTGGAGTGTGCCAAGCAGAATTAAAGTACTTGAACTGTCTAGAAAGGGCACAAGTACTAATTTTAAGGAGATTAAGTCAAGGATGCATGTTGTATCTAGGGTAATAAACTAATCATAAAGTATATAACCAAAGTTATAAAGGAGAAAAGTGAAATAACCAGAAAAAATATTGATTGAAAAGGAAGCAAGAAAGAGTAAAAAGAAAAAACAAATGAGACAAATAGTAAAATGGAATATTTTAAACACTGGAGAATCAGAAATTACAATAATATAAATCAAATAACTACTTCAACTAAAACACAAAGGTTATCAGACTAGACAAGAAACAAAATAACTACATGCTACTTGTAAGAGTCATACTTTTATAGAGATTCAGAAAGGTTAAAAGTAAAAGGGTGTTTTTCAGGCTGAGGATAAAGCTAAGTTGGTAGACTGTCTCCCATGCACAAGGCCCTGGGTTTGATCCCCAGCATCACAAGGGAAAAAAAAGGGGGGGGGGTGTTTGTTTTTTGCAGGGTGGAATGGGAGAGGGTGTAGTACCAGGGATTGAACTCAGGGGCACTCAACCACTGAGCCACATCCCCAGCACTATTCTGTTTTATTTATTTATTTTTTTTAGAGACAGGGTCTCACTGAGTTGTTTAGTGCCTCCTTTTTGCTGAGGCTGGCTTTGAACTCTGGATACTCCTGCCTCAGCATCCGGAGCCAATGAGATTACACGCATGTGCCACCACACCCAACTAAAAGGGTGTTTTTGAAAAACATGAAAGCATCAAAAACAGGCTAATGTGTATCTGCACTGATATAGACTTTAAGAAAAAAATATAGGGGCTGGGGATGTGGCTCAAGCGGTAGCGCGCTTGCCTGGCATGCGTGCGACCCGGGTTCGATCCTCAGCACCACATACCAACAAAGATGTTGTCTCCACCGAGAACTAAAAAATAAATATTAAAAATTCTCTCTCTCTCTCTTTAAAAAAAAAAAAAAAATATATATATATATATATATATATATATATATATTATTAGTGTTAGAGACATTTCATAATGATGAAAGTGAAATTTTAATAGAAAAATATAAAACTCAACCAAATATGCAATTAAAAACATGGCCTCAAAACACATATAGTAAAAACTGACAGAGTTAGAAGGAGAAATTTTCATAACTGAAAAATTTTAATACAGCTCTCTCAATAACTGACACAGTAAGCAAACAAAAACCATTAGCACAAGGAGATTTTGAAAAATATGATTAACAAAACTGACTTAAATGACATATGCCTATTACACCAACAGCTAAAAACTACATATTCTTTACAAGTGCATATCGAACACTTATTAAAATAGACTATTTTAAGTTTTACCCAACTTTTGATATACCATATATTAGCACTTAGCTTGAAGTACTGTGGTGATTTCTTCTTTGACTCATGAAGTTCTATTTTTTGTTGTTGTTTTTTAAATAAGTGTATTTCCTAATTTCCAAATATTTGATGATTATTCTGGTTATTTTTTGTTATTGATTTCTAGCTTAATTTGTCAGAAATTTATATCCCTATAAACTTGTTGAGATTTCCTTCATGGTCTATCTTAAAATAAGACTTAAAAGGATCAAACTATTTCTAAGCAACTTGACTGTATCCCAGAACAAAGATCAAACATAATTAAAGGAATAAAAAAATCATTCAGCATCCAAAAAAGTAAAATTCGAAATGTTTGGCACAATGTTTGATTAGAGATCACCTGGTGTTATGGTTTAATTCTTCAATGTCCCCAAAGGCTCATATGCTAACTGCTTAGTCACCAGCCTGTGGTGCCTTTGGGAGGTGGTGAAATCTTTAGGATGTAGAGCCTAGTGGAAGAAAGGTGGTCATTAGGGTCACACTCTTGAAGGAGATATTATGACCCTGATGCCTTCTTTCTTTGTTTCCTGGATGCCATGGGATAAGCAGCTTTACTCTACCACGTGCTCCTATTAATGATGTACCTACTGTTTTGCCACAGGTCCAAAAACAACAGTGCCAACTGACCATGGGCTGAATCCTCTGAAACCATGAGCCAAAATATATCTTTCCTCCTTATTAGCTAATTATCTCAGGTATTTTGTCACAGCAATGGAAAGTTAACACATCTGAGTTACAAAGCAGCAGAAAATTACCACCTATAAGGAGGAGAAAAATCAGTGAAAACCAACACAGGACTGACACAGATGTTAAGATTAGCCAACAAGAATATTAAAACAAGCCAGGCTGGGTGATGCATACCTCTAATCCCAGAAGCTAGGGAGTCTGAGGCAGGAGGATCATGAGTTCAAGCTAGCCTCAGAAATTTAGTGAGGCCCTAAGCAATTTAGTGAGACCCTGTCTCTAAATAAAAATATAAAAAGGGATAGGGATATGGCTCAGTGGTTAAACACCCCTGGGTTCAATCCCTGGTAATTATATATGTGTATTTGTGTGTGTGTGTAATATATAATTAAATAATTATGATATATATTAAAACATCTATTATAATTGTATTCCATATGTTTAAAAGTTAACTAGGACCAGGGTTGGTGATACACACTTGTAAACCCAGCAACTTGGGAGGCTGAGGCAGAAGGATCACAAATTTGAGGTAAGCTGCAGCAACTTAGCAAGGCCCTCAGCAACTTGGCAAGAATCTGTCTCAAAATAAAAAATGAAAAGAGCTGGGGATGTAGCTTCGTGGTAAAAATGACACTGGGCTCAATACCCAGTACCAAAAAAAAAAAAAAAAGTTAAGTAGACACATGAAATTAGCAGATTAGATATTACCAAAGAAAAGACTAGTGAACTTGAAGACACACACTGTGATAAGATGTGCTATAAATCCTACAGAACCACTAAAATGACAAAAATACTTACAGCTAATAAACCAGTAAAGGAAATAAAGTAGAATAAAAAAATTCAATCCAAAAGAAGGTAGAAAAAGGAAATGGGAACAAGTAGGACAAATAGGAAACAAATAGCAAGGTGATAACAAATCTAACATTATTTTTTAAGTATACATTAAATGCAATTCAATTAATTAAATGGCATAGATGTCACTCTGAATTTTATTAACTCAATTGTATTTTACTTAAAGGAAAAACAAACAGGTTAAAGTAAAAAACAAAGATACACACGCTAACACTAAAAGAAATTCAGAATGGTTATATTAGATAAAATAGACTTCAGGAAAAAAATGTAATAGAAATAAAGAATACAATTTTATAATTATAAAGGAGTCAATTTACCAAAAGAATGTAACAGTCCCAAATGTTTATGCATCTAAAATCATTTTTAAGACACATGATGCAAAAAAATGAAAGAACTGCAAGGAGAAATAGACAAATCCACAGTTATATTCAGAGATTCAATATCCCTCTCTCAATATATGACAGAAAAGCAGGCAAGAAATCAATGAAGCTACAGAAGATATAAACAATACTATCAACCAACTTGATCTAATTAACATTTATTAATTATAAAAAAATAGCAGCATATATATTCTTTTCAAATACACATGGAATGATTACCAATATAGGCCATATTTTGGGCCTAAGACAATTAAAATTGTATTACAATTATTTTTTGTGGTACTGGGGTTGAATCCAGGGGCATTCTACCCCTGAGATATACCCCCAGTTTTTTTTATTTGAGACAAGATCTCACTAACTTGCCAAGGCTGACCTTGAACTTGTGATCCTTCTGCTTCAGCTTTCCAAGTAATTGGGATTACAGGCATACACTTCCACACCCAGAATGTTAAAATTATTACTAAAATGATTCAAGTCTTTTTTCAACAGAATTAGATTAGATACCATTAACAGAAAGCCCTCAGAAATCTCCCAAATATTTGAAAATTAAATAACATGCTTCTAAATAGCTTGGGGGACATCTAAATAAATCAAAAGGGAAGTTAAGTTAAAAAGTATTCTAAATTGAATAAAATAAAATAAAACATGTCAACACATTTGGGGTGCTGCTAAAAGCAACACTTAAAAAGAAATTCATAGCACTTAGAACCTATAGTAGGAAAAAAGAATGGTCTCAAATTGATGATCTAAGCTTCTAGCTTAAGAAACCATGAAAAGAATAAGTAAACTGAAAATAGAAAAGGAAATATTAAATATCAAAGTAGAAATCAATATAGTTTAAAAATAAAGAATTTTTAAAATTCAAATTCAATAGACTCAAAATAGATCCAGTCAATTTTAAATTCAATAGAAAAATTTAAAAATAGAGAAAAATAAAAATAAAAAACAATAGAGAAATGCAATGAAGCTAAAAATTATTTCTTTCAATAAAATTGATAAACTTTCCTAGCCAAACTGGCTAGGAAAAATAAAAATAGAAAAGACATAAATTTCAAACATTAGAAATAAAAGAGATGGTATTAAAATAGATTTTAAAATATTAAAAGATTAATAAAGGAATTTGATTAGCAACTTTATGTTAATAAGATTGACAATTTAGACAAAACGGGCATATTCCTTAATGCACATCATTCACCAAAGCTCTCTGAAGAAGAAATAGAAGATCAGTGCAGCCCTATTGCTGTTCAAGAAACTGAATATGTAGCTAAAAACCGTCCCACAACTCCAAGACCAGATGGCATCACTAGTGAATTCCACCAGCATTTAAAGGAAGAAATATCACCAATTCTACACAAACTCTTCCAGACAATAACCTGATAGGAGCTGGGTAACTAACTGTTTCCCTGTGGGACCAAGTTCAAGTACCTCCTTGGGATGTGATCTAAAATCACACCCTTGCTTTTTTTTTTTAACATGTTCCCTGACTGGCATTCTTCTACTTCCTTCCTGCTCTCTCCTGGGAGCACTCCCTTAATAAATCACTTGCATACTAATCCTTGCCTCAAATCTATTTCTTGGAAATCTGATCAAAGACAGGCAATGCCCAGATTTCAGGTTTGGGGCAACAGGTTGAGAAAGAATAAACAGGGATGGGGTTGAGAATAGAGGAAGATAAGGTCACAGCCATATTGCATGTTAAGTGTCTGTGAGCCATTCTAATATAGGCATACAGTAGGTAGTTTGATATGCAGGTATGCAGTTAAGGAGAGCTATCTAGGTAAGAAACAGACTTGAGAGTCATTAGCCTAAAACTGTCAATTAATGGAAATGGAGGCAAAGAGTAAGGAGTGTGAAAGGAAACAAGGGCCTGTGCCTAGATGACCAAGGAAGAAGCAGCAGCAGAGCAAGTTGAGGAACAGCTAAAGGAGGAGGAGCAGGTTGGGGGTGTTCTCAAAGCTACATGAAGAATGCTTCATGGAGGGAATGGTCCACAGGATCAGGGGAGCATCCATTCATTCAGCAAATCTGAGCATACCTGCTGCACAATGTAAATTACTCTTCAGTAATTTATAGTCTGGAGGGAAGGATTATCAGGTAAATAAAACCCAAAACTTTACAATCACAAAGTAGGATGTTGTGTTTTGTTTTTGCAGTGCTGGGGGTAGACCAGGGCCTCACTCATGCCAAGCAAGCCCTATGCAACTGAGCTATATCCCCAGTCCAGTAAAGATAGTTTTGCAAAAACATGTATCATAGGAATGCAATCTCCCCTGAGGAAGAGACATTTGAACTACACCAAGATGGAAGGGGACTAGATATAAACTCAAACACAAAAGCAACAATAATTACAAAATGTGTACTTTTTCAAAATTAAAAACTTGTTGCTTCAAAAGATACCCATCAAGAGATGAGGCTGAAACTTAATGGTAGAGCTCTTCCCTAACATGCATGAGGGGTTCCATCCCCAGCACTGGAGAAAAACAAACAAACAAAAAAGACCAAGAAAGTAAAAAGACTACCTAAGCAAGGAGGAAAAGTCCACAAAATATATATGTCTAAGAAGGGACTTCTTCTATTTAGAATTTGTCAAGACATCCTAAAATTCAATAATAAAAGATAAATAATACAATTTCTAAAATTAGCAAAGAATTTGAGTGTACATTTAGCCAAAGAAGATATATGGGCTAACCTGCATGTGAAAGGATGATCAACATCATTTGCATCAGGAAAATGCACATAAAAATCAAATGAAATACCACTTTACATCCAGTAGGATGATTGTAGTAATTTTAAAAATGGAAAATAACAAGTATCAGAGAGTATATTAACTTGCTAAAGGAGTTAAATATCAGAAGCTGGGAAAGAATTTTAAATGGAAAAATTAAACTGGCTAGGAAAAATAAAAATAGAAAAAATTTAAACTGGCTAGGAAAAATAAAAATAGAAAAGACTTTGGGGAGCCTCCCTATTGACACTTTGATTTTTGACTTAGCACCTAGAAAAAATTTAAACTGGCTAGGAAAAATAAAAATAGAAAAGTCAAAAATCAAAGTGTCAATAGGGAGGCTCCCCAAAGATGGCTATGGGAGGATATTTTCAGTATTCTTTCCCAGCTTCTGATATTTCCTTGGCTTGTGGCATTTGTTATACTCAGAAAATGATACCCAAAGTATGGCACTTTGGCATACAGAATACTTTAAATTAAAACAACCTAGAAGGCCTTAGAATTAGCCTCAGTATAGGTGTGATGGTCCACATCTATGATCCCAGCAACTTGGGAGGTGCAGGCAGGAGGTCCTCAAATTTAAGGCCATCCTCAACAAATTAGCAAGACCCTGTCTCAAAAAATAAAAAGGGCTGGGGATATAGTTCAGTGGTAAAGTGTCCATAGGTTCAATCCCCAGTATTTTAAACAAACAAACAAAAAAGCCGCAGAAAGTGAAGTGTCTCTCTGACCTTCTAGTGCCCTTTTGCTTCTTGTCCTCACTTTCTCCTTGAAGGCAAGCCATAGAAACTAGAATTCCTCTTCCCCAAGCAGGTCAGAGAAACTAGAATCTTTTTCCCCAAAGCAAGCCATAAAACCTGCAAATATTACTCTAACCTCCTATTCCATCTTTATCTGTGTAACATCTGGTGATAAAGAAATTAATATCATTATTCTCAGAAAGATCCTACCTCATACCAGAATGAAAGAGATGTTACACCAGAGAAGCCAAGAAGAATCTGAACAAGCTTTGCTGGATTTCTTTCCCACTTGTCCATTTCCATTAGCTCATGTCTCTAGGGACTTAACCCAGGGGCACTTTACTACTGAGCCACATCCCCAGCCTTTTTCATTTTTTATATTGAAACAGGGTTTCCCTAAACTGCTTAGAGCCTCACTAAGTTGCTGAGGCTAGCCTCCAACTTGCAATCTTTCTGCCTCATCCTCCTATGTTGCTGGGATTACAGGCATGTGCTAGTGTGCCTGGCTCATATCCTTTTTGTGTAATCACATTTCTACACAGTTGTCCCTGCTCTACCCAAAGTAAACATTATTTCAGATAATTTCTTTCCCTGTATCTTTGATCTTAATTCTACAGGCTCCCATGTCACACAAAACTCTGATTAAGTAAATATGCTATGCTTTCCTCATGTTAGCTTTTCCATCATGGAAGAAACCTTATGAGCAGTGAGAACAGGGATCACCCTTTTCCTACCCCTACAAGCATAATTCCAGTCTTCACATGCTATTCTTGAGTGCATGTGTGTGTCCAAATTTCTCCTTTCCATAAAGGACACTAATCATGACCTCCTCTTACATAATTATGTGTAAAATGAACCTATTTCTCACCCTGCATAAAAATCAATTCAAAATGGATCAAGACCTCAGAATTAGACCAAAAACTATGCAATTCCTAGAAGAAAATATAGGGTTAACACTCCAGCTTTTAAGCACAGGCAAACACTTTCTCAATAGGACTTTTAAAACTCAGGAAATAATGCCAACAGTTAATAAATGGGATAGCATCAAATTAAAAAGCTTCTGCACAGCAAAGGATACAATTAGGAATGTGAAGAGAGAACCTACAATATGGGAGAAAATCTCCACTAGCTATTCTTCTGACAGAGGCTTAATATCTAGAATATACAAAGAGCTCAAAAAATTTTACACCAAAAAAATCAAATAACCCAATTAATAAATGGGCAAGTGAATTAAACAGATACTTCTCAAAAAGAAATACATATGGCCAACAAATACATGAAAAAATGTTCAACACTACTAGTAATTAAGGAAATGCAAATCAAAACTACACTGAGATTTCATCTCACATCAGTCAGAATGACAGTCATCAAGATACAAATAATAAATCCTGGAGAGGATGTAGGGAAAAAAAGAAACACTTTTACCCTGTTGGTGGGACTATAAAATTAGTACAATCACTATGGAAATCAGTATAGAGGTTCTCAAAAGACTAGGCATGAAAGTACCATATGACCCAGGTATACCACTCCTCAGTATTTATCCTGAAGAATGAAAGTCATCTTACTGTAGTGAGGAATGCGAACCCATGTTTATAGCAGCACAGTTCACAATAGCAAAACTATGGAACCAGCTTAGGGGTCCACCAACAGGTGAATAAATAAAGAAAATGTGGTATACATACACAATAGAATTTTATTCATCCATAAACAAAAATGAAATTGTGGCATTTGCAGGAAAATTGATGGAACTAGAGACCATCATGATAAACAAAATAAGTCAAAATCAGAAGGTCAAGGATTGCATGTTTTCTCTCATTTGCAGAAGCTAGAGAGAAAAAGGAAAAGAAAGTTGGGGGTGGATCTCCTAAAACTCAAAGGGAGATCAGTAGAGGAAAGGGACCAAGGGGTGGGAGGCAGGAAGTGAAGAGGGAAATGCTGGGGAGTGATATCAGCCAAATTATATTGCTATATTATGTGCATTTACAAATATGTAACAACAAATCCCATCAATATGTACAACTATAATGCAGCAATAAAAAAGGTGGGAAATAACAACAGCAAAAAGATCCTATTTCCAAATAAATTCATTCTAACATACTTGGGGTTAGCACTTCATATGAATGGATGATACAATTCAACCATAACAGCAAGGATGTGGAGAGATTGGAACTCTCATATTTTGCTGGTAGGAATGTAAAACAGTACAGCCACTTTTAAAAACAGAATGGCATTTTCTCAGAATGTTGAACATAGTTATCATATAACCCTAATTTCACTCCTAATTCTATACCCCCCAAAACGGAAACATGCTCATACAAGGTATACAGAAGCATTCATAGCAGCATCATTCATAATTATTAAAAGTGGAAATAATCCAATTGTCCTTCAACTGATAAATGGATAAAGAGAATGTTATAGTGTATCATACGATGGAATATTATTTGGCAATACAACAAAGCACATAAATGCATGTTAAGTGAAAGAAGCCAATTACAAAAGACCATGATTCCAGTGATATGAAATATTCAGAATTGACAAATCCATGGAGTCAGAAAGTAGATTTGTTGCCTAGGGCTGAGGAACTGGGAGGAAAGGAAGAGTGCCTATTAATGGGTGGTAAAAATGTTCTAAAACTGATTGTGATGCACTAGGGATATAGTAGAGTGCTTGCATAGCAAGTAGGAGGCCCTGGGTTCTATTCACAGCAAAATACATACATACACAAACACACACAGAGATGTAAAATTGATTGTGGTGATGGAAGCATGATGCTGAATATTCTAAAATGAATTGCACACTTTAAAAAATATTTTTAGTTGTAGATGGAAACAATATTTATTTTCTTTTTTAAATTTTTTTATTAGTTGCTCAAAACATTACAATGATCTTGACATATCATACATTTGATTCAAATGGGGTTCTTAATCTTATTATTCCAGGTGTACAGATTGCAGGATCACACTGGTTATACAGCCATGTTTATACATAGGGCCATACTAGTGTCTATTGTATTCTGCTGCCCTTCCTATCCCCCCTGCCCTCCCCTCCCCTCCCATCATCTCTTTCTACCCAATCTACTGTGACCCATTTCTCTCTCTTTTTTTCTTCCCCCTCACACCATCTTATATGTCATTTTGCATAACCATGAGGGTCTCCTACCATCTTCGGTGCAATTCCCCTTCTCTCTCCCATTCCCATGCACCTCTTGTCCTTATTTAATGGTAATCTTCTTCTCATGCTCTTCCTCCCTGCTGTTTTGAGTTTGTTTTTTAGGGATTGGCTAGCTTCACTTAGCATAATCTGCTCTAATGCCATCCATTTCCCTGCAAATGCCATGATTTTGTTATTTTTTAGTGCTGAGTAATATTCCATTGTGTATAAATGCCACATTTTTTTATCCATTCATCTAGTGAAGGGCATCTGGGTTGGTTCCACAGTCTAGCTATTGTGAATTGTGCTACTATGAACGAACATTGATGTAGCTGTGGCCTTGTAGTATGCTCTTTTAAGGTCTTTTGGGTATAGTCTGAGAAAGGGAATAGCTGGGTCAAATGGTGGTTCCATTCCCAACTTTCCTTTTTTTTAAATTTTTTTATTAGTTGTTCAAAACATTACAAAGTTCTTGGCATATCATATTTCATACATTTGATTCAAGCGGATTATGAACTCCCATTTTTACCCTATATACATAATGCAGATTCACATCTGTTACACATCCGCTTTTTTACCTACTGCCATACTAGTGTTATGTTGTATTCTGCTGTCTTTCCTAACCTAACCTCTACTATTCCCCCTCCCCTCCCCTTCCCTCCCCTCCCTTCCCGTCTTCTCTCCCTACCCCATCTACTGTAATTCATTTCTCTCTCTTGTTTATTTTTCCCCCTTTCCCCTCACTTCCTCTTATATGTAATTTTGTGTAACAATGAGGGTCTCCTTCCTTTACCATGCAATTTCCCTTCTCTCTCTCTTTCCCTCCCCCCTCTCATCCCTGTTTAATGGTGATCTTCTCATGCTCTTCCTCTCTATTCTGTTCTTAGTTGCTCTCCTTATATCAAAGAAGACATTTGGCATTTATTTTTTAGGGATTGGCTAGCTTCACTTAGCATAATCTGCTCTAGTGCCATCCATTTCCCTGCAAATTCCATGATTTTGTCATTTCTTAGTGCAGAGTAATACTCCATTGTGTATAAATGCCACATTTTTTTTATCCATTCATCTATTGAAGGGCATCTAGGTTGGTTCCATAGTCTAGCTATTGTGAATTGTGCTGCTATGAACATTGTTGTAGCTGTGTCCCTATAGCACGGTCTTTTAAGGTCTTTAGGGAATAGTCCAAGAAGGGGAATAGCTGGGTCAAATGGTGGTTCCATTCCCAGCTTTCCAAGGAATCTCCATACTGCTTTCCAAATTGGCCGCACCAATTTGCACTCCCACCAGCAATGTCCAAGTGTACCCTTTTCCCCACATCCTCGTCAGCACTTGTTGTTGTTTGACTTCATAATGGCTGCCAATCTCACTGGAGTGAGATGGTATCTTAGAGTGGTTTTAATTTGCATTTCTCTGATTGCTAGAGATGGTGAGCATTTTTTCGTGTATTTGTTGATTGATTGTATATCCTCCTCTGAGAAGTGTCTGTTCAGATCCTTGGCCCATTTGTTGATTGGGTTATTTGTTTTCTTGTTGTTTAATTTTTTGAGTTCTTTGTATACTCTAGAGATTAGAGCTCTATCAAGTGTGAGGGGTAAATATTTGTTCCCAGAATGTAGGCTCCCTATTTACCTCTCTTACTGTTTCTCTTGCTGAGAAAAAACTTTTTAGTTTGAATACATCCCATTTGTTGATTCTTGATTTTAACTCTTGTGCTATAGGTGTCCTATTAAGGAATTTGGAGCCTGTCCCCACAAGATGGAGATTAGAGCCAACTTTTTCTTCTATTAGACAGAGTTTCTGTTTGATTCCTAGCTCCTTGATCCATTTTGAGTTAACTTTGGTGCAAGGTGAGAGAAAGGGATTCAATTTCATTTTGTTGCATATGGATTTCCAGTTCCAGTTCTCCCAGCTGAGAATAGGACCCAGTGCCCCACATGTGCTAGACGCGTGATCTACCAGACTCTTGAAATTTAAATTATTGTGAATCATACATAAATAAATTTATTTAAACATCAACAAAACTCAAACTCTCTACCATGAAAACACAAATTTAAAGGAAAGGGACATTTCAGCAAAACAACAACAACAAAAAAAAAATCCAAAAAAATAATCAGAAGGTGAGCTCCAGAATGGCAGGAATTTTTGACTGATTTATTCCCCATTGTATCTCCAATACTAAAACAATGGCTGGCAAATAGTTGGTTTAAATAGTATCAGGACAGGGCATGGCCCATTGGAAAAATCAAAGATCAACATGTATGGACTGGAATGACATTGTAGAATAGGTCCTACTGTTCCTAAAAGCAGTGAGGAAACCACTGAAGCATTTTAAATGGAGGTGGATCAGATTACATTTGAAAATAACACTGAAAGCAGAGGAGAATCGATTAAGGATTGAAAAGTTGGATTTAGCAACAAAGAAGTTGTTAGTGACCTTGGAAAAATCAGTCCAGGTA
Source organism: Urocitellus parryii (assembly GCF_045843805.1). Lineage (NCBI taxonomy): Eukaryota > Metazoa > Chordata > Mammalia > Rodentia > Sciuridae > Urocitellus > Urocitellus parryii. The sequence continues at coordinate 265,936,864 of NC_135531.1, read as the reverse complement.
GAGATGGGGTGACTAATTCGGAGAATTGGAAAGGAAGTAGAAATGGTAAAATTATACTACATTTGGTAAGGTCTCTCCCTATTCCATATAAGTTTCCAGGGAAACAGACCAAAAATATACTTGGCTTAAGAAGTAACAAAAGACATGTTCCCATGCATATTCACACACAGCCGGTTCACCAGTGGATTCTGATTCTGTTCAAGGATTGCACACTTCTCACCCTAACACAGAAGGAAGACCCATAGCTATAGTTCTTCAGCCCTATGGTAGCCTTTCTTCATGAGAAGGATGGGCAAGGGTATAGAGAAAGGTCACTATGGTTTGTGATTTGGAAGCACTTCAAAATCACACTTGTTTCCCTTTTAGCTTTATCAGGCTTCTCATCTGGACCACATACAACCCAGAACCCAAAGCAGACCAAATGGATACACTCAAGCCCTACCCACTGAAAGGCAGTGAGAAGCTTTGGAATAGGGCACTTGCCCTTGGTGTGACTAGATGTCTGAAAGGAGAACAGAAAGAGCTATGTTCTAGCTCTAATTCTGCCACTCACAGTGGGAAAGCCAGGCACAAGCAACTTAACTACTCTAGGCTTACATCTTCTCAACAATTAAGAGAAGAAACATATGCCCTGCCCTAATCAGAGTAGTTAGGAGGAAGCAACAACCAAGCAAGGGCAAATCTAGATATTTTGATGCCAGAGCTTATGTAATTTCATGGGGCTCATAAAGAAAAAGAATTAAAAATTAAAAATACAAAAATAGGTACAGGGGCTAGAGATATAGCTCAGTTGGTAGAGTGCTTGCCTTGCATGCACAAGGCCCTGGGTTCAATCCCCAGCAACACACACACACACACACACACACACACACACACACACACACACACACGTAGGTACAAATGTGAATATTTGAGGAAAAAAATTATATCAAACTACCATGCTTGGCATGGGCCACTATATATTTTCCTCCCTACATTTCTGGCTGCATATTTTTGGGAGAAGTGGCAGGATAGGATTTCATTATGTTGCCCAGATTTGTCTCAAATTCCTGGGCTCAAGTGATCCTCCCCTCTCAGCCTCCTAGGTAGCTGGAACTACAGATGTGCCCATGAGGCTGGGCTTGATTATGTATATATTTTCAATGCCTCTTTAACAGCAACAATTTTCTATGGAGAGAATAGGAAGCTCATTTAGTCTTTCCTCTCATGGTTGGTCAAAATTTGTTCACTAAAGTAGTTTCTCCTTATTTTCGGGAGATATGTTCTAAGACCCCCAGTGGATGCCCAAAACCATAGATAGTGCCAAACCCTGTTTTCCTATACATATGTACCTATGATAAAGTTATAAATCACTCACAGTAGGAGGCTAACACTGGGGAATGACAGCATATGCCTGTAATTCCAGCTACGTTGAAGGCTGAGGAAGGAGGATTGCAAATTCCAGGCCAGCCTGAGCAATTTATCAGGTTCTTGTCTCAAAAAACAAAAAGGACTGGAGATGTAGCTATAGTAGAATCCATGAGTTCAATCTCCAGTTCTGGGGTGTGGACAGGGGAAGAAAGAGAGGGATTAACAACAATAAGTAATAACAAAATAGAACAATTATAATATACTATAATAAAAGATATTTAAAACTGAATTGTTTATTTCTGGAATTTTCCACTAATATTAAAACCACAATTGTCCACAGGCAGCTAAAACTGAGCAAATGGGATAAAGGGGGTGGGAATTAATGTGTTGCTAGTTCAGAAAAAAATTCTTTCAGTCCCTCAACTCCTTATTTTAGGAAGGTTGCCAAATTTGGAGTAGTAATTTCTATGAAGCTTTCCTATGAGCTATAATTTCAGGGAATTCCATATTTGTTCCATGAAGTGCAACTCTTTTACAGCTCCCAATTCTGTGATGCTGGAAGTCCTAGGACCAAGAACCTCTTGGATGTTAGGTTACCACGTTAGTAATTCAGTGCAATGTGGATTAGGGAGTACTCCCATTGGAAAAGTAAAAATAATAACTTAAGTTTACACAGGAGCCATATGAATTCATCCCACTAAACTCAAATTCAGAGTATTCTCTACCCCCAAATACCTAAAAAGCATCCACAGACACATCAATTGCCCCTAGATAGGAGAATTCACAATGAAAGAGGCAGTGGTGTTAGCAGATTTGGAATAAAGTATCTTCGTTTTGCTAGTTTTCTACAAATATAACCATGTTGAGTAAGTTGCTAAGACCCTTTTCCAAGGCCATGGAAGGGGCATGGACTAGAGGGTCAGAAGCTGTAGCTACGTTAGCGTTGGGGCAAAACATTTCTTGGGTCACGAATACTCTTAACAAGCCGAGCCAAACGGAGGGGGTGTTATAGAGCAGGAGAGAGGCTGGGCTGAGCTGGAGCGTTTCCCGGGTTCGGGACCTATGCCAGGGCAAAGTGAGGCCTCGCCAACCTGCCTCCCAGAACACGCAGGTCCAAGGGAGCTGCCCAAGGCATGATGCTGTTCTCCCAACCAAACCCCCGAGAAGGGTGCCCGCTGACCCAGCTCTGCCCACCTGCGGCTCCCGCTCTTTTCCCAGAGAGGACCTCGACCTCCGACGTACCCGGACCCCCGGCTGGTCTCAAGTTTCAAAAGGAGCGCGCTCTCCGGGGCCCGCCCCTCACTTCCGGTCTGCGCTACCTTGGATCTCGCTAGATCTCGCGATAGCGTGTCTTCTCTCCCGAGGGAGCCACCCGGAACAACGCCCACGCGGGGCTGCGGGTGCTGGCTCCTCCATTGGCTTTAGGGTCTCGAGTCTCTTTCCCTGGTCGGTTTTGGAGCAACTCAAACATGGCTATCAAGGCCACCGGTTCATTTTCAACTGAACCCAGCCCGAAAGGTTCCGATCGGGAGGCGAGAGGTGGGGAGCGTCGAGTCTGACCGCTGCCCTCGTGGGGCTGTGCCTTGCAGGGGTGATCCAAGGTCTCACAGATGCCAGTGACTTCCAGCTCTAGGCGCTCACTGTGTGCGCAGCACCGGGCTGTACCGCGCCCCTTGGTGCCCACAATGATCCCAAGAGAAAGGCATGATTTTTTTTTTAACCCTTGTTATACAACTGGGGAAAGAGTCTCAAAAGAATTAAGAAACCTGCCAAGAGGCAGAGAAAACGAGGTTGCTTAGGTTCGAACTCAGACTCGCTGCGGCTCTAAGGCCTCATTTCTGAGACAGAGCAACTTCACTACAGGACCTTTACCCCCTAGATTCCTGGGTGACCTGAAGCTCAGTGAGAAATACCTGGGCTTTGGGTCCTCACAGACTGGGTGCATATGAAAATCCAGATAAGTCCTTTGTTCTGTGACCTTGGACAACTTTTTTAAACCTTTCTGAGACTCATTCTTCAGCCGATAGATGGGATAATAATAATACATCATAGAATTATTGTGAAGGTTAGATGTATATTCAGATCTACTCCATAATAAACTCCCAGTAATTGGAAACTATGGTTATTAATCTTTAATTCTCTTACATGTTGTACATTGTTCAATGTGTAGGAAGTGCTTAGTAAACCATAAGTGAATGAATGGAGGAAAACATGATTCTGGCCAGACACCAGGTGGTCCTCACCTCCAACCATTAATCTCTTCTGGGATGTAGTACTATCTGAAAGGGCTTCCAGTGATAAATGTCTGTTCATCATTCTTTTCTCAAATAATGGTGTGGGTGGGGTGGAGAAAGAATATGAATCTGTTATTGAAGTAACATTAAATAAAAGAAGTAGTAATATAATAGTAAGTGCACAAATCTTAAGGGCACTTAAGTTTTTAACCAAATGAATGCAGTGTAAGTAGGAGCCTGATGGGGAAACAAGATATTATCAGCTCCCAGAATCCCCTTTCTGGTCACTTTTTCCCCTGCATGGGTAACCACTCTCTGGCCTTATAACAGCATACATTAGTTTTGCCAGAATTTGCTTTGGATTTAACTGGAATCCTACAGCCTGCACTCTCCCATCACATCCCAGAAATCCATCAGAGGAAGTCCAAAAATAAACCAGTAGAGTTGCCTTTCACCAGGTCAGGTCTGCTGCCCAATGCCACCCATCTCTTCATCACCATCACCTACTGCCTCTCTGCCTGCCAGTGGCCAGCAGTCTGGCATACTTCCCTTTTAGTGTGTCTCTCTGTCTCTCTCACCACCTAAGGTGAGAAAGCACCTTAAGCTTTTTATTCTCAACTCTTTCATAAGGAGTTCCTACAACAGAGACAACTATGTCCTAGTAACCCTCCCTTGCCCTCATACCCCAAATTTTTCCTTCTCCATCAAGAAAGCCCGGAGGAAGTGGGAATGAATAGTCATGCCCAGCCTCTTGTTATTCCAAAGAAGACTCTTCTGTCTGCCCCTTTCCCCTCCAGCAAAATCTCTTTTCCCTCAGGGTAATGAGCTCTTGAGGCTTCTGTTGATCCTGTCTGCATTCTGGTGTTCACCACAGTCCCCCAGCCCACCAGACATGTCTGTTCATGCTGGAGCCCCAATGGTGGACACCTGAAGGATTCCTGATGCCATGGTGGTTAAAGGATATGGCCTAAGGGTGTGGGTGTTCTGCCTCAAGAGGGCAGTGTTGCCTAACACCACAAGGCAGTCCTGTCCAGAAACCCCATTACACAGATATTATCATCAAATCCATGTAACAAGAGGAGGGTAAGGCTCAGAGAAGTTTAAGGGATTTGTCTAAAGCCATGTAATTCTTAGATGATGGGCATGTACCTCAGAAGTGCCATTCAATGCAGGTCTACAAGTCTGGGTATCATCATTCAATGGTACTAACAGGGACAAAAAAAAATAGACTGGTAGATAACATATATGTTATAGCTTATCCTCAAAACAATTCGAGGAGAGAGGTGATTTTATTACCACATAGCAGGTGCTGATATGGAAATCCAAGGTCATGCCCAGCCTCATATTATTCTGAAGAAACTCTTCAGTCTGCCCTTTTCCCCTCCAGCAAAACTGAGATAAAACTGATTCAACCCTTCTACCCCACAGGCTGATTTCAAACCCTGGCTCTTTCAACTGCTCTTTGCCACACTAGTCAGAAGGATTTTGACAAGCAAAGATATAAGTGATCATGTGTCTGGGACAGGACAGTGGGGCAACATTCCCTAGAAAGCCAAACATGTACCACAAAAGGGTAACATTACTGAGTAACAAGCCACTCCAAAATTTAGTGGCTTAAAATATTTTTTTATTATCTCTCACAGTCATGGGTTGACTGTATTCTGCTAGGCAGATCTTACTTGGGGGGAACTCAACCAGTTACAATTAGATGGAAGCTGGTACTGGACTATCTAAAGATCTGAAGGGTCCACCAACTTGACTGTCAAAGGTAGGGTTGGTATTTTTGTTTGTTTTGTATTTGTTTGTTTGTTTGTTTTTTCAGTATGTGGGATTGAATCCAAGGGCACCTTGCCACTGAACTACATCCCCAGCCCTCCTTTTGTTTATTTGTTTTTTGTGTGTGAAAAAGTCTTTAAGAAAAAAAATTTAGTTAACAAAAAATTTAACAAGTTTCACTTAGCAAAATACACCCAAAAGGAAATCACAATACAAAGAAAGCTTTAAGTCAAGGCCTCACCAATTCCTACAGTATTAGTATTGTGTCTCAGTTCTCAAAACTAACTTTAAAAAGCTTAATCTTAACCTAAAAATTTTAAATGAAGAAGAAAAAAAAATAGAACAAACAAACATGAGAAATGTTTCTCTTTGAATTAGGGATCTAGCACCTTTGAGTTCTCCAAAAAAGTACATCTCCCCAATGTGTTCACTGTGGTGTTGTGTAAAAGATCCACATTTAACATACTTAAAACTACTTTAACTCAGATAACATCACTCTGAAGTATACTACCAAAATGTTAATCAAGAAAAGCAGAAGAAAATAGTTTTTAGTTTACTCAATATCACATGCTAGAAGAAAAGTTTGCATGAGAAAACACTGAAGAGGTCATTTTTTAATCCAGATTTCACAAACTCATGGTGCTAAATGGGTCCCACAGCTTTCTCTAGTTATAAACTGCTTTTCACTGCTTGTTGGCTGCCTGTGAAAATTTGATTGAAATAACTCAAATGTTACTACAAAACTAATCATATCCACCCATGCTGTTCTGACCGCTAGAGCCGGCCCCATAACACTGACTGCCTCTCCAGGCCACTATAGGTGGCCTGGGCAGCTGACACCCCCATGCCCTGCATCACCTGGCTGCTATAAGCCCATTGCTGGCCCCTGTTGTTGAATTCAGGAAGAGTTCTATGTATCTGTGCTGCATGTTGGCCCTGTCTTTTGACATAGCTGCCACAGCTTCTTCATGGTGGCAAACTCAACATCTGCTTCACCCGTCCGTCACTCTACCTTCAGGGCCAATCTCAATATGGACTCTCACAGGGTTGAGTGGAGAGAAGAAGTTGTAAATGTCGTTCTCTGTTGCTTTGTAGGGCCTCCCCCTCATGTGGACACAGTGGCCAGTGGTGCTCTGCACTGTGAATTCACCATCTCCATACCTGTGGTCATACATTCCCGAGAGACAGTAACTGAGGTCTCTCCCAAACAGGTTGGTGGTAAAGCCGTAGCCATCACTCAGGCCGCTGTACTCCTCATAGCCCCCATAGCCTGCACTGTAGGCACCAGACCTCATCCTCTCCAGGCCCGCCTGCTTCACGATGCCAATGTACCTCCTCTGGGCTGTGCCTGGCCGGTCATAGGTCCCCGGCCGCTGCACAGACATGAACTTCAGAGGCGGATCAGGGTATGACCTAACTTCCTCCTGACTGCTCTTAAACACTTCGGATATACCTATGCCCTATTCTCTCCTTGAGCTTCCCTAGAGCCTTTTCAGCTAATTAATTCCTGTGAGGCAAACTGCACGAAGGCCTCCCCTGTAATCTTGCCCTCGGGGTCCACAGGCAATGTGATCCCGTTTGGCACAATTTCCAACCCTGAGAAGAACTGAACGATTTCTTCCTTTGTGCATCCAAACGGGAGTCCCCGAAGCCGCATGAAGCCCTCATTGGCAGTGTTGGCACTGTTTGGACCACTGTGCTTCAACACCCAACCCATCCCGGTTCTGTGTGACTTGAACACCTCGATGTACCGGTGTCCCATGCTTTCCCTGTCTTTTTTCAGGGCCATTTTTACATCATCTTCTGATTCAAGTTCAACAAAAGCCTCACCACTCTGCCTGCCTTCTCTAGTGTAAATGAAATGGACACCTGCAACCCCATCGTGAATCGTGCAGTCGGAGAGAAAGTTCTGCACGTCCTCAGTTGAGCAGGACCAGGGCAGGCCACGGAGTTTGACCACAAAACCTTCACCTCCCTCAGGGCCCAGCATCATGGACACTTGACAAGGCAGATGTCAGACAAGCTTGGACACAGGTTTCTGTGGCTCAAGGAAAGATGGATGCCTTCAGTGGGAGACACTTAAAGTAGGTAACAAATTGTCCACTGAGGAAGGTAGGGGTGATTTCTTTCATCAAGTAAGCGCAGCTTGCAGCCAGAGTACCTCAAATTCCACCGACGCTTAGAAACGTAGAAGGCTCTGGGGAAAGTCCAGGTGCATCTTTTTTGTTCTTAACCTCTAGGAGCAGGGGACAAATGCAGAGACTGGCCCCCTGGGAACACACGCCGCCATGAGGAGGAAGAAAAGGCCCTCCTTTTATTTTTGAAGTTGGGACAGCATCTCATTAAGTTCCCAGGCTGACCTCAAACTTTTGATCCTCCAATTTAGATAACTCTTTTTAATCGTGTGTCTCGCACCTCATCTGAATTGGCTGAAACAGATGGGGACTGGCCAGACATTATTCTCTCTCCAAGCAGCCTTTCCATGTGACTTGCTTAAATTTTCTCACAGCATGATGGTCTTAGGTAGATGGAACTCAGACATAGTGACTGGCTTCCCCCAAAGGAACATTCCAAGAGACTAAAGCAGTCATGTAGGACCATTTCCACAGCCTGTGTCAATGAAAATGAATTACAGGACCAGCCCAGATCCAAGGGGAGGGGACAATACAGAGGTATGACACATGATTCATTGGGCTCATCTTTGAAGGCTAATTGTTACAGAGGCTAAGGCAGGAAGGGAACTGCATGCAGTCATGTTTCAGTGGAACATGGCATGCAGGGGAGAAAGAGAGGGGTGATAATGGCAGATGGTGGAGGTCTCAGTGATGTTCTCAGGAACTTGTATGTGAATATGCACTGGGGTCTTTAGCTGACCAGCATCCGAGCCCCTGACCTATGTTGGTGGATCCTCCTTAGAATAAGTCTTAGTGGGAAGTCAAATATTTGCTCCCCTGATCCTGAGCAGAAAGGGCATAGCCAAATCAATGTTCCCACTTAGAACTTTGAATCTTCAGTAAGTGAACCAGGAAGGCAGAGGACTATTTATAATTAAGGAGCTACAGCCCCTAGAGACCATGGGTTGTAGTTCCCAAAGCAGAATGCTCCTGAGACAGGACTTGGCTGAACTGGAACTAAACTGGGAAATTTTAGCTCTAGAACCAATAATAAGGCAATGAGCAAAACACCCAACATCTGTGATATTGTTGCCAAAGACACATGATGACATCAAATCAGGAAACAATAGATAAACCCAAAGTGAGAGACATCATCCCATATAACTGGTCTGTAATCTTCTAAACTGTCCTGGTCATGAACATAAAGGAAGGCTTAGAAAGTGGGTCAGATGGGAAGAGACTACAAAGACATAATAACTAAATGCAAAAAAATTCTAGACTAGAATTTTATTATAAAGGACATTATTGGGCTAACAGCTGAACATGGAATAAGGTCTTAGAGGCATTAGTTAGTACTAATGCATCAATGTTAATTTTCTGGTTTTGAGTATTGTATTAGGTAATGAAGGAGAATATCTATTTGCAGGAAACATGTATTAAAGCATTAAAGAGTAATGGGGCATTGTGTAGGCAGCTCACTCTTATGTGGTTCAGGGACATGGGAAGTTCTTTGTACCATTGTAACTTTTCTGTACCTTCAAAATTATTTCAAAAGAAAAAGACAAAAAACACTCACACCTAGGCACATTGTGCTTGGTACAAATATTAAAGTCAAAGGTGAAAAATATGGAAGGTAGTCAACCTAATTAAATTCATAAGAATACAAACAGTGCTCCATATCAATTATTGTCACCATCAAACTCATCTGTTTGCTTTTTATATTGTGTATTAGAGAAATGTCCATATTTTTATTTTTTTAATTTTTATTTTTTTAAAGAGAGAGTGAGAGGAGAGAGAGAGAGAGAGAGAGAGAGAGAGAGAGAGAGAATTTTTAATATTTATTTTTTTAGTTCTCGGAGGACACAACATCTTTGTTGGTATGTGGTGCTGAGGATCGAACCCGGGCCCCACGCATGCCAGGCAAGCCCGCTACCGCTTGAGCCACATCCCCAGCCCAATGTCCATATTTTTAGATCATTGTGCAAAGGTAGTTTTTATTTCTCCACATTCAGCTTAATATGTTATGTGGGTTATGAATAAAATTAAATGGAGCTGACCCACACACACAAAAAAAGACAAAGACAAAGAGTGAATGAAGTTTCTGAGGCAGTGGAGAATGAGGAGGACTAGGCCATACATCATTCAAGGTGGTGGAAGGATTGCCTACACCCAAGGATAGAGTGGTTACAGATATGCAATGTTGCAAAGACATGGAAAAGGACTGGAACTGAGAAAAAGGTGTTAACATTTTTATAAATTTTGTGTATTATTAATCATGGCAACATCTTTGTACATAAGTAGTACAATAAAAAATAAATCAGTTATTATAATGACCCACAGTACTGGATGTGCATATGGGTTTGAGGATGCTTCTTGGCTTTCCTGGTGCAGGAATTCAGGACTTCTCACTACAAATCATTGTTATTTTTAAAAGAAAATTCCAATAGCATAATCATAGCTCTTATCAACCAGATTTTCCAAAACCTAGTTTTAAAAATATTCTAATAATTTGATGCTCCATTTTGGGTCAAAATGTTCTGCACATGGACTCATTGCTGAGCCCAAGTAATATGGGTTCGTTATAGACAAAGGAAAATGCAAATAGAGAACACATTTTAAATCACCTACAATCTCCCATCCAAAATAATTTATTAGCATTTGATGCCTATTTTAGACTTCTAAAATGGAAATCGCATCTATACATTTTTGTTGCAGTAAAAGAGGGATCCTGCCCTGTGCTATATTATGTGCCTAGCATCCTCCTCCCCAAAGTAGAGCAAACACTGTCTCAGTCACTAAATATACTTCAACCACCTCTTTTTTTTTTTTTTTTTTTAAGAACACAGCGAGGAATTCCATTGAGCAAACGGGCGGTGTCTTATGTAATCATGTTCCTATTTTAGGACTTTTACGTTGGGCGCGGAGTGAAGGTTCGCAGAATGTGCGGTCCGCGCTCCGACGTCTAGGGAAAGAAGCTGGGAGGTCTGGGAACTGTTAGGTCGCTGAACGGGGTTTTAAGTATGCAGGGACAAAGGAAAGAGAGTCCACAAAGCTGTGACGGGCGGAGGGCACAGGGCCTGTGACTTGGAAGCGAGGCAGAGAGCGGGTAGTTCCCAAGAGCAAAGACACTGAATGGTGGAATCCGAGACCCACCTGACTGGAGCTAGACCTCCAGCCCCCGCCGCAGCTGGAGGGAGGTCCAGGCCCTGAAGTTGGTGCGCTGCAGCTCTGCACCAACAGAGGGCGCCGTGTCCTCATCAGTTTGTGGTGGGCGGCTCCCAGCTGTCGGCCAGATGTGGACAGCTGGACTGCGGTAGGCGCGAAGCTCTACCCGAGTCCCTGCAGACTAGCCGGCGGGGGCAGAACGAAGAAGGGACAGCAGTGGGCAAGGATGGTGGTAGAAAAATCCACTGTCGCTGCTCTGTAGACTACCGGATTGTCTTCTGTAGAAATGGGAAGCTTCTTTCCCAAAGAGGGCGCCGTTTTCTGATTCCCACAAAAGGCGCTGGCAGCAGCCCGGGGCTGGCTCAGCAAGACCTAATTGGGTCCAATGGGCGGGGCGCGGGACCAGGAGAGACCCACGCGGCAGTCGGCGGCGGGAAAGAAAGCTGGTCTTGAGGGCCTTGAACTTTTTGAGTACGCAACCTGAGATTCCAGACGCTCCAACATACATGCACGCAGGCGTGAGCGCGCGCAGCAGATCTTCCCAGAGCTCTGTCTGCCCTTGGTACCGTGTGCATTCACGGAGTGAAAAATTGAGGCTCTGCAGGACGGAGCACTGAGAGACCCTTCCTCCCTATCCTCTAGAGTTGAGAAGTGGGGCTAGAGGGCCACAGCTAACGACCCTAGGACCAGTGACAACCCCAGGGTCCCCACCCCTTAACTTGCCTGTTGTCCCCACCCCCAGCCACTCCTCAGGCTCCAGGGTAATCAGCTGCTGCGCTCTGCAGTAATTGGTGGTGCAGACCGGGCCTGGCGGAGGACAGGCGGGCGGTGCAGGGGCGGGCGAGGGGCTTAATTGCAGGGCTTCTGCAAGCAGTCTGGGCCGCAGCCCCACCTGGGGGGAGGGGACAGGCCCAGAAGCTCCACAGGCCCGGCCTTGGAAGAAACCTTTTGGGTTGGTAGTTGGGGATCCCTTCTCTGCAAACGGTGAATTGGGACGTTGAACCCCAGCAAGGGTGTGGGGTGGGGGGCGGTGAGGGAGGGAGAATGCCTGGCAAGAGCTGCAGGACGGGGACCGATTGCAGACTTCCCACCCCAACCTCAGAAGCCCCATTCGTCTTGTCCGAGACTCCTCCCTTGTTCTGACCACCGCTGCTCCCCTTTCTGCCGCCCCCGTCACCCCCCTTCTCATATCCCCAGGGCGCTCCCACCCTAGGGAAGAATGTGCCCTTCTAGCGCACCCTTGCCATGGTAACGGCACACCCCCACCCCCGCGTACCACAGCGGCGGGGCCTGGCCCAGCGGGCTGCAAAGTGTACGTGTGGTGGGGGGGAGCGCCTCCCAGAGCGGTGGACACACCTCGGCTGTCCTCGTTGCCACAGCAACCAGTGGCGTTTGGAAGTACGCAGCCGCAAAATGGACAGGGGCTCTCTTCACTACCCCTAACCCTTCTACCACACCAGCAGGGGATCCCAGCTCCAGGGAAAGACACCCCCTCCCCAATTTCAAGGAAAAGGTCCAGAGAGGGATAGTGGAGTGTCCAGGCCTCTAGGACTCCAGAGGCGAGTCCAGGAGAAACAGGCAGCCTGAGGGTCCCAGAGAACCTGGAACCTGGAAAGAGAGCCCCTGTCGCCAGCTCTGTCTCCCTCCCGCAGCAGAACCCAAGGGGGGCGCTGGCAGCAGGAAGCCAGGGAAGAGCCCGGAGGCGTGCTGGCCCCACAGCAGAGCGGTGATTACAGGGACCTGTCCCTCCCGCCCCCGGCTCCCACTCTCATTAAGTCATTTTTTCCCCTGTTGGAAAGTCCCCGTGCAGGAGCTGGGGCGACCGCAGGCAGCTGCCGGCAACCACATGAGAAGGGGGGGTGAGAGGGGAGGACTTGGGCCACGAGACTAGGGCCTAGGCACTCTCCAACTCGGAAGGCCCCCTGCCGGGGGGCTAGTTGGGTATGCATTAATTCGGGGGAAGGAGGGAAGCCTGGATGACCCTGACCTTGCTTCTCATGGGGTATTCCCATGGCATTCCCATGGCCTACCTTTGAATGCCTCTCCCCTCCTCCCCCAGGTTCCTTGGGTGCCTGAAAAGCAAGAAGCCTAGGTTCTGATCCTACTCAGCCTGACTATCTCCACCTGACCCTTAACCCCGGCACTGCCTGCTGATCTGTCCAGCACACTCATTCCCTGTTTGCTCCCTCACTCCTTTGGGGACAATCTAGATCCAGTAGGATCTACTACTACTTCTGCCCACAAGGGCGTGACCTAGTGTCCACCAGGTGAAATGTATTGGGGGTAAAAGAGGTTCTTTTTTCCTCTGAATGATCTCTGGCCACTTTCTGTTCCTATTTCTAAGGCTCACCCTGATGCTCCCCAAGCTGTTGGTAAGTTCTCCTCATCTCAACTCTACCTTCCCACTTAATTTCAGCCTATTTCCCCTATTTCCAATATGTACATCAATACCCTTCAGCCAGTATGCATAAGCCCAGTGCCTCTCAGGCCCCATTTCCCCATCCCCCATCACTTTCATGTCTCCCTTTAGGACCCTTGCAAAGTCCCACACACCCCTTTTCATTGTGACTCTAGCCTTGGTCCCAGGACTCAACTTCTGGCCCAGGGAGAGGATGGGAGGATGACCAACACCCTATACTGTCCCTTTCCGAACGAACATTTCCTCCCCTTCTTTATGGCTCAGGCTGACATAGATCACCATGACTTCACGCCTAGAACAGGTCCCCTCCCCTACAGCTCAGTATCCAGTCCCCTGTCTCCCTTGCCACCCACCCTTGCCTCCAAGGCAGCATGTTCTACAATGTTGGGGCTCCTACCTTATTCCCCCAACTTGATCCTAGAGTTCCCACTTCCAGTCCATCCCCCCCACGCCTCATGCCCCACACCCAGGTCTGTCCTGCATAAGGCTGGGAGGCAGCAGAGGGTGAGGTCAAGGCCAATGCCCTACTGGACACTACTAGGGGTGGGGGTAAACCCCCCCCCAGGGCCCTAGGGACTGCAATTCCCCCAGCCTGCTTCTCCTCCTTCCTGGGATGGGAGGGAGGAAGGGGGCAGGGAACCCAGCCCCCACAGCCCTCTCCGGAGTGAACAAGAGGAAAGGAATGAGGCAGGTGTGTCTGGCTGCTCCTGCCTACCCCTCCTCCCTGGGGACTCTCACAGGCCTGCCTGTCTTTGGGGGGATGGGGAGAGAAACCCTGTTCTCCACCGAGGCAATGGAATTGAGCCCTTGGAAGGGTCTCCTGCCTTGGGCATGCCTGGGAGCTGCTGGGGTGCCAGCAGAGGAAGCACAGGGAGCTGCAGCCAGCTAGGGAAGGCAAATCTCCCAGTTGGAGGGCCCACAATGGGCATCACCCTGATAACCTCCTTTTCTTTTTTACTCCACCCATGAGTAAGGAGACATGGAGCTGAGGTAGGGAAATGTGGGGGATTTTTGCAGGCTAACAATTGGGGAACAAGATTTTGTCCTTGTCTGTTTTATCAAGAGGGATGCCATTTGCGAAAAACAGGCAACCAGCAGGGACCTTAACTGTGAGCATAAGGAAGCCTGGCTGAAATAGTTAAATTGTTCTTTCCCTGACATCCTGAGGGTCTGTTCCAGAAAATCTACAACAAGAATACAACCCTGTACTCAAACTACCAGCTCAGCAGTGTCCTGATGGGGGCATGACCTACTAAGAGGGATTATTGACCTGCCAAGGGGCACCCTGAGCTGGGGCTCTGAGGGCACCAAGGCCCAGGAAAGATGGTCCCCCAGATCCTTATTGACATACCCTGCCTCTCCTCCTGCGCACTCAAGAGCCCAGAGATCCAGACAATGAGTCTGCAGCCCTCCCCCACCACCCTCTTCCCAGCCGCACCTCCTGGCCCCACCTGCTCCCCCGGGCGATGGGCTGGGTTGAGCTGGGTCTTGCCCAGGATTATTCCTCTCAGAGTGCCTCCTGTCTCTGCCGACGGTTGCTGCTGGGCACAGCCACTCGCCCTGGCTTGTGGCAGAGGGCTCAGGCACAAAGTGGGCGGTTAGAACTCTGGCACAAAAGACCCTGCCTGGATTCAGTCCCTTTCCTACATCTCCATTGCCTCCATCCAGTCCAGGTCTCATCTCTGGTTTGGAAGTGGCCTTCCAGCTGTCAGCTTGTCCCCCAGTTCTGCATAGAACAATCCATGTAGGAACCAGACCATGACACCCCCTGCTTAAGACTCTCTGCAGGTTCCCATTCCTCGAAAATAAAATTCCAACTCCTTAACTAGGCCTAGAAAGACACATGATGTGACCTTTGCCCACCCTCTGAGCGCCTCTCTTGCCCATCAGTCCCTTGATTTCTTCACTCTAGTTGCAGTGGACTCTTTGCTGTTCCTCCAGTAAGGAGAGGTCTTTTTCCTCTTGGAACTTTTTCATTCCCCAGGCCTCTGCCTGGAAAGCCTTTCCCCTCGACCTCCACGAGGCTCTCTTTTCTACCTCACAGATCTCAGCATGAGTACCATGACTTCTGAGGCCTTCCCTGACCCCTGGTTTTATCAGAAGGGGTCCCCCTCTCCACATCACTGTACACCCAGCACATAGCATTGTCTGAAATGACCTTGTTTGTGTGTTTCCTGGTTTATTGCTCATCTCCCTCAAGAAGAATGTAAACTCCTTTAGGGCAGGTGCTGTGTCTTTCTCTTATGCACACCTGTATCCCGGAACTCCCTCCCCCATAGAGAGTGCCACAAAGGGAGTGCAAAATAAATATCTGTTAAATGAATGATGAGGGAAATGGTAAGGGGCAGAGGCCAGTGGGTGAGGATGACTGGGGCCTTTATAGAATTACTTCAGCTCAGTCATGTCCAGTTCTTCTTTTTAATCTTCCTCCCCCTGCCCATCAGCTTCCATCCATTCCCTCCCACTCCAGGGGAAGGGGAGAAAGGATGGGCACAGACAGGCCTGAGGGGCTGGGCTGCCTGCCTGACACGTGTGTGTCCTAAGGTATGGGGCAGTCTCCAGCCCAACTGAGCTGTGTGAGCTGAGGACAGGAAGGAGGGAGGCCAATCAATCCTAAAGCCCACAGAATTGAGCAGAGGGGTTGATTTGGAAGCCCTGGACTGTCCCTTGATTGCAGAACCGGGAGTCCTTCTGAGAGCCTGTGGTCCAGTCTCTCCCAGGAAGCCAAGGTGCTCTGGGCCAAATCGCAAGTGCAGAGGCCAGGCTCCAGGAGGGGAGCCTTTCTCGGGGCCCGGGGAAACCTGTGCGGCTCACTTGCAAACGCTAACCCACTCGGTGATGCGGCACTCTTCGCACACCACGAAACAGCACCAGTGGAACCGGCAGTGGCAGCGCTCACTGCGAGTCTGGCGCAGGATGTTGTGGCCGCGGCCGCAGCACATGCTGCCGCAGCCATCCGGGCCCGCGCTGCTCTTGTTGCACAGGCGGCCCACGGTGCCTGCCGAGTCCAGGCGCGGCTCGCGCTCGCAGAAGTCGGGCGATTTCTCGAAGTAGACCAGGTCGGCGGGGCTGGCTCGCCGGCGCGGCACAGGAGTGCCCGGGGCGGGCGAGGGTGCCCCCGCGGGGCCTGGCTCCAGCTGGCCGCCGTTGCGGTTGTGCGGCCGGATGAGCGTGGCGCGGTGGAAGCGGTTGCGCAGCAGCGCCCCCACTGCTCGGAACTCGGGCGTCACCTGCCAGCAGGTCTTGAGTTGGCAGCTGCCTGACGTGCCGTGGCACTTGCACTTTCGCCGCATGTTCTCCATCACCGCCTGCGGAAGGAGGCACCGTGAGGAGTGACGCTGGCGGCCAGACCCCTGCCCTCCTCCCACTGCCGAGACTGGCCTTCGAAATCTCAGAGGCTTTTGAAACAAGCTCCCATTGTACAGAAGCAAAGACTGAGGCCCAAAGTAGGGGCCCCACAACTCCCGAGTCAAACAAGCAGAATTCCTCTGCCGGCTTCTCTGCTCTGCTCCCATCCACCTCCAACAGGCTAGGCCATGGGGAAATTTTGTCCTTCCTGCTCCCCTCTGCTCCCCTCCTCTCCTGCCAGCCTTTCCTGCAGCTGCAGGGAGCCCTTGGGGCAGGAGGCTTTTGCTTCCTGAGGGAGGGGATCCCAGATCTTCAGGGAAATTCCCTCTTCTTCCATTCCTGGGGTAGGGGCCAGGAGAAGGGGGGTGCCAGTCCCACTGAATGCCAGCCCCAAAGCCTCTGGCCTCACTCCAGACCGTGAGCCGGGCTGGCAGTGAGTTTGAGAAAGCCCCATTCCACTGCCACCATCCCCAGGTCTTTGGAGGATCCAAAGCCAGGGGACAGGAACCTGGGAGACCACCCCTCCCATTATGCTGACTGGGACTCATTCAGTCTTGTGCTGAGTGCCACCAGAAGCCAAAGTTCTACCTGAATACAGAAGGAACCCCAGAGAGGGCCAGGCTCTCAGTCCTGTGAAAGTGGAGAGAGGTTGCCAGGCCTCCAGGGGAGGTACTTAGAGGAACATACCTGCCACCTAACTCTTAACCAGTCTAGGATCCCCTCCCAAAGAACTCCTTGGCATTGTCCCCCCAGGAAGGTGCCTCCCACTTGATCCCAAGACATATTCTCAGGCAGGGACAGACAGCAAGGATCTGGGGCCCTATGGCTGGGCAGGAGGGCCAAAAGTGAGGGACCCTGCCCCTCAGGCCTTATAGGGCTGTGCAGCTTGCATGTGGTGTCAGCACCTCATGAGAACCAGCCCCATGCCTCCCCTCCCCAGGCCAACAACTCCAGAACATCTGCTTCCCACAGGCAGCAGCCATTAATTAAACAGTTTAACGAGGACGAGGAGGAGGCACTGTTGGTACAGACTGGGATGGTATGGAAGCTTGGGGAAAGAGCCTCATGCACAGGGCAGGGTTGGGTGGGAGCTGGATGGGATCTGAGGGTGGGCGTGCCTCAGTTTACCCCACCTCTAAGTGAAGATGGGAACTGCTGGATCAGCTGGGAGTCTTTGTGGAGGAAGAAGATGAACTGGAGCAGGCTAAAAGTTAAAGGGAAAGGGGAGTGAAGTAGAGAATGCTCCCCAATAGAGTTGAGAAGAGGGCAGGAACAAGGTTGGAGCAAACTGAGCAGAGTCCAGAGATGGAGTGGGGATAGAATGGCCAGGAGAGGAGTGTGCTGGGCCACCATGAGGGCTAAGGAGGCATCAGAGTGTAGACTTCACACGGAGTGTACAACATGTACAGAATATAGAGTTCACACTGAGTGTACCATGTGTCCAGAAAGTAGACTCCACTCCATAGAACAAGCAAGCACAGGTTCAGAGCTCAACTGCCTGGGCATGGATCCTGCCTCTACCACTTTCTCCACTAGTTACATCAGCTCTAGCAAAGCTTCTTTGTCTACCTGTGCCTCAGTTCCCATATCTGAATATGAGGTTCATAATAGTGTTCACATCATAGGTGGTTGTACAGATTAAATGGGCTAATATGTAATAAGATGCTCAGGACAGGGCCTAACACACAGTAGGCACTCAATAAATGTAGGCTCCTATTCCTTTTTTTCCTTCCTTCTCCTTTTTATTTTTTTCATGTATTTCTTTAATTTATTTTCAATGAATATTGGAGGGAAGAAGGGATGAAGGCAATCATAACACAGGTCCAAGGGGGCCCCTAGAAACCTCTTATCCCTCTCACTTTCCAGGAATCCCCCATTATGGACTGGGAGAGGAAGTCAGAGTCACATGGAACCATGAAACATTAGAGCTGGGGGACTTGACAATGATCTAGTCCAACCTTCTGACTCTACAGGGGAGTAGAAAGGGTGACAACCCAGGCCTAGATCCCTGAGGTCCTGACTGCCAGCTCAGTCCTGTCAGGTGATACTGGAGAAAATGGGAGGAACAGACTGCTCAGCAGGGGTGTGCTGATCCCAGGCAGGGGGCAGGGGTTCATCCCTGTATTTCCCAGGCCAAGTCCAGTGCCTGGCATAAAGTAGGTCCTCAAGTCATGCTTGCTGACTGAATTAGGAGGGGGCAAAGAAAAGGTCGCTGAGCTGGTCCCAGGGAAGAAAGTTGGACGGGGGGTGGGGGGGGTGGGGGGGGAGGTGGGATATAGGTAGAGGGATTTGGAGCAGGTCTAGGGGTCAGGGCTCTCACCTGCCTCCCAACTCGGTTGTTGTGGAGCCTCATGCGCGCGTGGATGTCTCTGTGAGGCTCCCGGGAGTCCAGAAAGTCCTTAGAGAAGCGCTCCCCGAAGCCCACGTCAGGGCTGCAGCCGCCCCACTCCCAGGAGTCCTGCAGGCCAGGGCTGGCAGGGGGCAGGGCGGGGTGTTCCGGGACCCCGTGGCTCAGCCCCTTACCCCTCTGCAGCGCATCCAGCTGCAGACGATGCAGCTTGCGACGGAAGGCCTCCTCGTCTCCGCGCCGGGATGCATCGCAGCCGCATGCCCGCAGTTTGCCCAGGGCGCACGCGTTGGATACCGCGTGCACCACCCCAGCTGCTGCGATTGCGTAGGCAAAAGCGCTCTCTCTGAAACCTGCGAGAAAACAGATTCTGATGCGGCCTCGACATCCCATCCCCCTGCCCAGCCTGCCCAACCTTAGCATCAAACAGAGAAACTGAGTCCCAGTATGGAGGGCCTGATATAAAGACACAGAGGAAGGGAGGGAGGGAGGGAGAGCAAACAGAAATTATAGCAGAAGCCAGGCCTTCACCACACAGGATTCAAGGTGAAAGGGATAGTTCTCCTTGATAACACACTTGTTGCCCTGCCTTTCCCTTTTCATTAACATCACCCAAGCAAGTTCAGAATTCTTGTGCTTAAATCTCTCCTGTAGGGCAGAAAATACCTGGTAAACACATTCTTTTTAAGATCAGGGATTTCATCTATTACCTTTCATGGTGATATCTGCATAAACTACCCTGCAAAGTTTAACCTAAAGAATACATGACCAGTGATGGAATTCCAGTCCCCAGGGATGCCAGTGGGTAGAAGGATAAGTAAGAGAAGATGGTCTGCTCCTAAAGTGACCTCCCCCAGATTGCCTGCCAGTGTGCACCTGTGGTAGACCCAGCCCAGAACCCTCCCTGATGCTCCCCATCCTTGTCCACAGGACACACAATCACTCAAGAATGGATACCCCCCCAGCTGCTCTGCCTATGGTAGAGCACTTGCCTAGGGTACATGAAGCCCCTGGGTTCTGTCCCCACTACCAACATAAAAGAACAAAATCCTTTAGATCAGTTAAAGATGTTTGAGGGATGATAGAGGCAAGTCCAGCATCTTAACTGGGGTCTGGCATATGGTATAGGGGAAGACACCTTCTGCTAGGTGCTCAGGAGACATCAAGGCCCTTCCTGACCCATGAATTCTCAGTGGCTCAGATCCAGGCCATATACTTGTCTGTACTGCTTTCCCTCTCAGTGTTCCAGCCTGAGCCTTCCTCTTGGAGTGCCTGTGGCAGAGGGAGACCTACTAGATCTCATATCTGCAGGCTACTTCTTGCTTATTCTGCATCTGAGAAAGGAGAAGATGGACCAGTCTCTGGACTTCAGAGAGAGGTTAGGAGTGAAAGAAGCCAAGAACAAGAATAGCCCCCCACCCAGGGAGGAAAATCCACCAGTGCTACTGTGATCCCCTAAGAAGCCCACAACCTGGCAGGAGGCTGATGACCTCAGCAGAGGCCAGAGGTTCAGAGGAAACAAAGACCCTGTCTGGGTCCTTCTACTCTCTGTGCAGCCTCACAGATACTGGAGAACCAATCAGGATGGACCACTCCTCCTCTAACTCTTACCCCTGTATCACAGAGCACTTTCCTCCTCTTCCTGCCTAGACAAATGATGATGATGATGATAAGATAAGATGGTTGGTAGTTAAGAACTGATTTCTGGAGTCAGATTGCCTGGGTTCAAGCTATGTGACTTTGACGAAGTGATTTAACCTCCTCAGTTTCCTCACTTGTAAAATAGAGTTGCCTCATCCAAGAATTAAGTGAGTTATTAAATTTAAAGGCTTAAAATAGTGCCTTATTCATATTAGTTACTACATAAACATTAGCTATTATTGAGAAGGTCTTCCTACAGTCTGACTTCACTCACTTCTGCATTTTAAGGTCTTTTTTTTTTTTAAGTACAAGGGATTGAAACCAGAGGTGTTTAACCACTGTATCACATCCCCAGTTCTTTTTTAAAATGTAATGCTTTTGAGACAGAGCCTTACTAAGTTGCTGAGGCTGCCTTAAGCTTGCAATCCTCTTGTCTGGGCTTCCTGAGCCACTGGGATTTTAGGCATGTGCCACCCCACCCAGCAGGTAACTATTCTTTGTTTCCCCCTGTTCAAGGACAGAGCCCAGCAGTTCATAACCCATTCTAAAATAAATCATTTGGGCTACTAGCAGCTCATGAAGCTCCCTCTCTATATAATCTATTTCCAGCTCATGGCATCTCAGTATGTTTTTTCATAAGGAGCCTAGCTATGATCAGACAGAAAGGGATGGGGACTGGGCTGGAGACTTCAAAGGGGATGCTGGGAATTGGCAGGGGAGCAGAAACTACTTTGGGTTGGAAGGACCTGGAGAAGGAGGATGGACCAAAGTCCCTGGGAAGCACACCCTGCATTTATCCCTTGCCTTTTATCTTTGGAACTTTGAGCACTTCTCTTATTACGGAGGAGTCATTGGCCCAGTCTAGGACACATGGCAATATTCAGACCTCCAATGCAACT
Organism: Urocitellus parryii; assembly: GCF_045843805.1. Taxonomy (NCBI): domain Eukaryota; kingdom Metazoa; phylum Chordata; class Mammalia; order Rodentia; family Sciuridae; genus Urocitellus; species Urocitellus parryii. Next base: position 265,915,571 of record NC_135531.1, on the reverse strand, counting down.
TAGAAATCACCCTCCACACACCACAGCCACCACCAAATACACATGCACTATGCAAAATGAAAAAGCTCAAGGTCACAGGGGTTATGAAGCTGGATCCAGTTCCAGTAGTGACAACTTTCTGCTGAAGGACACTAGCTCCAAGGAAGTCTTGATGCTTAGAAAGAAACCCAGGTAACCCAGTTTCCAGTTCCTAAGACCCTGTGCACACTTGGCACTAGGAAAGAGCACAAGGCTGATTTGGGGTCATGTGCAGGGTCAACCACCATCCCCCAGGCTCTGCCACATTCAAGAGCAGACCCATAGGAATCTGGAGAACTGTAACCCATAGCCCTAAAAGAACATCCCTGTCCCATGCAGTTCAAGATGCCTTCCCCCACATGGCCTCTGACAGCTGTCACAGCCACGTGTAGAAGTGACCAAGTAGGGCCTGTATGGCCACCCTCTGCTGCAGGCATCCAAGCCTCAAAGAAATCCATCCTACTTGAGCCTGCCCCCAGCTCCTGTTTAGGGCCCCAGTTTCGGTCCTGGCCCCGACTGTCTGGGGCAGACACAGGCACTGTGCCATCTGGCCAGCTGGAGGGGGAAAGGGGTGGGGCTATGGCCAGCTGGGCTGCCCGAAGCAGAAGGGGGGGACTTGTTAAGATGCACAATTAGCCGCCCTGCCTTTGATCTGGGACAGGGACTGCCAGCATGTAAGTAGAGTCAGCTGCTGCTACAGGCTGCAGCCAAGGCCTGGGAAGGGGCTGGATGCAGGGAGTCTTAGAGGCCAGAGGGCAGTGAGAACTAGGAGGGGTTAGAGAAGCCGAGCCCTGACCATCCAAGTCAAAGAAGGAGGAGAGGGGAAAGGTCTGGTTTGTATCCCCTCCATGCAAATAATCTGCACTTGCTCTTGTGCCTGGGCAGAGTGAGACAGTGATAGAGCAAGAATGAATTGAGTGCATGTGGCAACACTTAGGCATGACACTCAATGGGGCTACACATTTGCACAAACATGGGTAGGTGTGTATGTGTGTGCGTGTGCGTGCACATGACATTTTAATTTCTTAGAATACACTCTCATTGGGGTTGGGATTGTGGCTCAGTGGTAAAGTACTTGCCCAGCATGTGTGAGGCACTGGGTTTGATTCTCAGCACCACACATAAATAATAAATAAAGATCCATTGACAATTAAAAAACTATTTTAAAATATTTTTTAAAAAAAGAATATACTCTCTTTGCACCAACTCATCTTTGGCCACAAGTGGGAATTCACACTGGCCTTGGAGCTTGGAAGACAGTATGGTAGGAGGCTGGGTGCACACTCTGAAGTCATCTGGCTACATGGAGTCCTGGCTGTACTGCTCGATTATAAGCTGTGTGACTAATGACAAGTTATCCAACTTCTCTTAGTTACATTTGTAAAATAAGGCTAATAGGATTTACCTCCTGGGGACTGTTTGAGGACGCTTCAGCATGGACAAAGTGCTTTGAACAATGCCCATCACATGGCAAATACTTAGTACATGCTGGCTAATTTACTGGGTGTCATTAGAATAATAGAATTAGAATAATAGTTAATCCTGTTTGTGCCTTAGTTTCCCCATCTGAGTGCCACTGCACACATGCTCCAAGCCCTGGAGGCCTGGATGTAAAACCATGATTCCCTGAGAGAATGAATATTAAAGGTAGGGTGGGAAAAGAAAGTCAGACCTTGGAGATGAGAGGTTGGACACTTACATTTCTGGTTTCCCTGGGGCTGGAGCCTGGCTAGCTGCAGGGCCTCATGCCCCCTCTATACGTCCATTCCAAATGGGTATGGGCCTTAGGGAGGGCAGTGCCCAAACTGTGTGGGAGCTCCCAGGATCTTCTATGTGAATCTACTACATTTCTTCCATCTAGCCTCTCCCTGACCTCCCATCCTTGCCCATCCCTGTGCCTGAGCTCAGGAGCTCCCACCTCACATCTCCTTCCTCTCCCCACCTCCTGAGTGAGAAATGCCTCATGTAACAGGTATTATACTCAGCACCCCATCCAGGCACCAGCCTGTCTGGGTCCTCAGTACAAAAAGCTGGGGGGGGGTACCAGTGCCCTCATTACTTAGATCATTGGTGCCCTTGGGTTGGGCAAAGCTGCCAACATGGGCTTATATCCTCCATAGGTGCAGCTTTTTTCTGACCCTCTCTAGCCCCCTGGAGGCCTCTATTCCTGTCCCATCTTCCCACCAGGCTGCAGCACCTCTCTTTGGCTAGGTAAAGCCTGGGTATGTTCCCAGGCTTGTGGAACCCAGATGTACCTTTTCCCTTCCCTCCTTCATCAGTCCCATCCCACCAGCACAACCCATCTCAGGGAAGATGACAGAACCACAGGAGGACAGTAGCAGCAGTAAAGAAGACCCAAGGAACCACCTACCCCAAGCAGTCTCTGAAATTGAAACTTGTCCAAAAAAAAAAAAAAATCCACTTTAAAAGAAATCTTTTGGCAGCTTGGGTCAGAAAAGGGGTCAGCTCCCTGATATTCCACTTGGGGGAAACCGAAGTCACCTGACTCTCAATGGACCCTGAAAAGGAGACTCAGATAAGAACCAGACCACCAGGGGCTGGTGCCACCACAAGCGGCCTCCTAGGATACAAATTTAGCTAGTCCTGGAGGAGACAGATCAAGATGGACCAGGAAATAACCCTAGAGGAGGGTGGATCCAGATGTGAAGTGGAACAGGGGCTAGTGGAGGCCAAATGGAGGTGAGGTGGGGGAGTGGCAGTTTTCTTTCCGGAAGCTCAGATTCATTTCCTCCGGAGAGGGAGAGATAGAAATGAGCAACGACTGTGTGCGGGGCTGGGGGGGGGTGGACAGTGAGGGGGGACAGTGAGGGGTGGGGGGCGGGGGTGTTGCAGAAGCGACGGAGGTAGGGCGGCACAGGCAAGAAGCCCAGCCCCTCTGGCGGGGCCCAGAAGCCACCGTCCCGCCCCCTCCCCGCGCTGGGCGCCGCCCCGCCCGGCTAGCCCCGGCAAGTCTCCCCCCTCCACTCCTAACCTCTCCCCCCACCCGTCCCCCCAGCTCACCTCCTGCTTATTAAACTGTGGGTGAACCCAGGAGTGCTTGGCCCCGCGCCAACCCAGCGCGGTTCCACCACTCCGAACTCGCCCCCAGTTTCAGAGACCCCAGTTTCTTCATCAGGCCTCACAGGCCTGATCGGAAAGCAACCAGGACGCCTGGGTTCACTCAGTCTAGAGGGCACGGGAGGACCGGAGGGGACCCGAGGCCGGGGAGAGGGCTGAAGAGCTTGCCCTGCCTCGCCTCGCCCAAAGCGTCAGGGGTGAGAACCTCAGCGCCTGGCCAAGCCCCCAGTGAGCGGAAACCCAAGCATGGGGTGCGGACCCTCTGCTCCAGGGCGGAGGGTTGCGGAGTACGCGGCTGCGGGAGCGCGGGGGACCTAGCAACCGGACTGCGGGAGCGGGCACGCGGGGCGGTGAGCGCCGGCCGGGCCTGGCCTGGGCCGGGAAGACACTGAGGCCCGCCACTCGGGGTCAGCCAGCGCGGGTGGCGGGGCCGGGCGGGGCGCGTGGTGGGAGCTGGGCCAGCTGTAGGCTGGGGGTCCCCAGCAGCCGCCCCTGGACGGTGGGAAAGGATCCGGCGCGGGACAGGAGGGAGGGCGTGCGGGGCAGGGGGGCGCCCTCTTGGAGAGCGGCGCGGCTGGGGCCGGGAGCCGTCTGCCGCGGCCCGCGGGGATTAGTTCGCGGCTGCATGCCGCCACACGCGCGGGGCTGGGCTCCGCCGGGGAGAAACAGCGCCCCGGGCGCGCGGGGGAGGGAAGAGGGAGCGCGCGGGGGCGGGGCGGGCAGCCGGGGTTGGGCTGGGGGAGGTTGGGGTGGCCCTGACTTGGAGGCCCAGGGGACACATGCAGGAGTCCTGGTGAAAACCAAAGGTCCTAAGTTGGAGTTCCTAGGGGCCTGACTCCTCCAGAAGCCCCGGACTCCAGGTATAAGGGTACCCCTTCTCATCCACCATCAGCTAGAATTGGACAAAGCCCAAGGAACTAGGGTCACAGGGTCCCCACACTGTCCTATGCAGGCTGCTGAGAGGAGAGACATACCCAGCTAGGCAAATCCAGGAACCAGGGCCCCCATCTTGCCCCAAGGACCTGATTCTGGCCCCAGATGCCAGGCCAGAGGTGAGAGGAATCAGAAATGAGTAATAAAACCACCTGCTGTCTTCAGCCCAAGCTGAAGTGGTCTCTGAGCCACTCAGAAGTCAGGAGAGGACAGGGAATGGGCTGCCACTCGCCTGAGCTGTGAGGGGAACAGGGGTTGGCAGAGCTGTCAGGCTTGCTGGTCTGGAGCCACCGCGCACAAGTAAGCACACACCCAGAGCTCTGATTCAGAGAGGGTTTTTGGGGGTGGTGAGGATGACACAGAGGCTGGTGGTGTACCCGGCCAGCAGAGCTTCTGCATAAGTACAGACCATTGATTTACCTGCCCAGGCTCCCGACCCGCACTATTTGGCAGAATATCATCCTTCTTCATGCCACTGCTAAGTACCTTCTCACAGGCTCTCCATTCTAAGTGTAGTTTACTAAAGTAGAGGGTAAATTGAGGCAGGTGACAGTGCAATTTCCCAGACTTGAGGGATTTTGGTGTTAGTGACAAGGCCAGATAACCCAGGAGTCTAGTTCCCTACTATGAATGAAACCTGCCACCATTGGCCAGAGACACATCTGTCCCATTTGTCCACCCCGTGACTTTTCTGAGGCTAGAAAGAGGCAGAAAAGTAGCATGGCTGGGCAGATGTGAGAGGTCAGGGACTACCAGCTTGAGAGTGTAGATTTTGGATAGATTCTGGGATGGAGGTGCTGGATGGGACAGGAAGGGGAGCAGGGGTGAGTGGCAGCTACCTCTGCTGAAGATGGGACTCTCATAAGGGATCTTGTTTCGAGTCTCCAAGCTAGAGCAGTTCCAGCGCTGGTCCCGGAACTGGTGTTGGCACTCGTGGATGGCGATTTGGATGCCCTGGATGGCTGAGGCGGCCACGTCAGGGTGACGCACACACACCTCCATCTGCCGCCGGCTCAGGCCAGGCAATGTCAGGCAAACTGTGTTGGCGTTGAGCACAGGCTCCGGGGGAAGGTGGAGGCCCAGGATGTCGTTGGGTGCTGATCTGCAGGCATGTGGGGTGGGGTGGGTAAGCGTTTTGGGGAAACCTTAAGGACCCTATTTAATAATACACACTGTCTCCCAAAGGTCATAATCACTCTGTGCTCGAACTCCCACTTCTAAAGGCTGGGCCCCTCAGTACACTCCTAAACATCTTCCTTTCCTTGACCTCCTCACCATCATCCCTTCCAATGCAACCCACCCAGCTGCACTCCCACACAGGCAAACATGTGTAAATGCACACACATCCGCTATGCCTGGCTATGCCTTTGCACACAGTATTTTATGAGTACATCCCTAGGCACAGATGCCTGCATACACAGGGTGCACCAGAAGCCCACTCTTAGAGCATGTTCCAGATGGTCACAATTACACAGACACACTTTCTGCACACACTGTGGTGAACATACAGACCCAGGAACTCTTACACACACGCACACTTCATCAGACACAATTACACACACACATCCACACATGTTTGTCTTAACATACCCGTGAACTCACACTCACACACACATACACTACGGCTGTTTTCCAGCCCAGCTTGCTAGGATCACTCTATGACACAGTCTTTTCAGCTGTAGTCGCTCACTGACCCCACCTGGGATACCTCCTCCCAGCCCCCCAACTCCTACTCTTGCAGGGAGAGGGGATTTGCAACGTGGAAGGAGGAAGTTTGAATTTTCTGCTGGGGTAGGGGTGGGGGTGCGCTCCCCCAGAGTGACGCTCCAGGCTGGCCCTGCTCCCCTCACATACACCTCTCCTAGCTGCCATCACCCTCTGAGCACTGCCCTGTCTCCCTGCACTGCCCATATTCTATCACCAGTCCAATCCCTTCCTAGGAGAGAGCTCACTGTCTTCGCTGGGGCACCCGCACTTTCCAGTGGCCTTGTCCCTCCCTCATTCCAGGGTCCCTGCCCCAGCAAGAGCACCAGAGGCCCCTGCCCCGGGGGTCCCAGCTCTCCAGGAGGGCGGAGCGTGAGGTGAGGGCTCACCTGGGCACAGCAGCAGCCAGCAGCAGTAGGAAGAACAGGAGCGCGCAGAGCGCGGGCCGCGGCTGGGGCCAGGGTCGGAGCCGCAGCCAGGGGCGAGGGTGGGCGCTGCCCATGGCGCGCGGGCCGGGCCGTGAAGGGCCGGGAGTGGGGGGCTCACAGCCCGATGGGCCTGGCGAGCCAGGGGCGGTGGCGCATGATCAGCTGGGGTCGGGGCGTCTGCGACACGCGACACACAGCTCCGACAAGACTCGGGTCACGGTTCCGAGAGCAGACGGCGCCCGCCTCCCTGCTCCATGGGGCAGCACCCCCGGGCACCGCCCTCGGGGGGTGGGGGGGGGAGCGGGCGAACCGGGCACCTCCTGGCACAGGGGTCCGGGGAATTTCCCAAGGCCCCCTTGCGACAACTCCTGGTGCCTGTCGAGAGTGAGGGGGGTCCCGGAGGTACAGCGGGTGGGGACTCGGGGCCGGGGTGCCGGGGAGCACCCCAGCGCAGCGCCGCGAGCCTGTGCTTCCGAGGTGAGCGAGGCAGGCGGCGGGGGCGGGGGGCGGCGCTGTGCCTGGCCCCACAGTCTGGAGAGTAAGTGACCGTCCCGGCTCAGGGAGCGCTGCCGCCTCCCTTTCTGCGCCCCCCCCCCGCCCCGTGTAGTGTCTAAGGGCTCTACCCCACGTGACGTCACGACAGGGGTGGTGTGGAGGCGTGGACGAGTCCCGAGGCCACGGCGTCGGTTCAAGACTGGGCGGTGGGAGAGGGCGTGCTGAGGGCGGAGGAAGGAGAGGCGTCGGGGTCTGTGCGCCCTGCGCAGAGAGTTGCCTGTGCGCAGAGTGCGCTGGTCTGTGCGGGGTAGGTGTGTTACCGCGAGGTGTGTGTGCCCGCAGAGACGCAGCTGCCGGGGAGCGCCCCACCCCACCCCAGCACACACCTGCTGGGACGAGATGGGAGGGGCTGTCCTCTCCCGGGTTCACCTCCCCTACTTCTGGAGGGACTTCCCCGAGCCTGCCCTGCGAGGCAGGCTGGGGTCCTGCGGAGGGGTTTGGCAGCCTTTGGCTCTTTCTCTCCTTTGCTGCTTGGCTTAAACAGGTGCCTACGGGCTCCTGGAGACACCCTTTGTCCCTTTACCAACTGAGGGTAAGGAGGTCCACCTCATGTGTTCAATGAGCCAAGGAAAGGAGAAAATGCCAGGCGTTTGGAAGCCTAGCACCTTGGGGGTGGCACTTGCTGGGAAAGGGGATTCTAAAATCTCTCAATCCAAGAAGTGGGTTTTGAGGTCATCTTATTGTGTCATGAAAAAATGTTGAGGCTCAGAGAGGGTCATGACTTCCTTAAGGTAACACAGCATATTAGTGGAACAACGGGAACTGAATTCAAAATTCTCCTGACTCCCAGCACAGCAGCTGTGGCCCCTACACTGAGTGTTGCTTGCCTGTGCCTACTGATGCTCTGAGTGTGCCCTGGCCCTGTCCACACATGGTCCTCTGGGACCACTTTTATTCCTCCGGTCTCTGGCTGAACACCAGGCCCCTCCTCATATGGGGCAAGTGTGTTTGGCCCAGGCAAGGGCCTGAAAACCAGAGAGCTGGGGGAAGAGGCTGTGGTTTCTGTTTCTGGTTCTGATCTGGGCCCTGATACTTCCTACTCCTGCTGTGGCCTCCACATCTTCCTCTGTAAAGTGGGCACAAGCTTCCCACTCTACACATACACACCCCTTCCACCCAGTGCCCCCTCTTTCTGAAGAGAGCCCCTCCTGGCTTGGGGACAGAACTGCTGGAGCCTCTGGGCTCAGAGACAAAAGGGGCCCATTCCTGGAATTGCCCATCCTGGGGGAATTGGAAGAGAGAGGAGGGGTGTTCCTGTCCCCACACTGTCAGGTGGTGGGGGTGGCCTGAGCAACAGCAGGCTGACGGCACACACTCCCTCCCCGCCCCCCAATCTCTGCCGGCAGCCACTGCAGCTGTCAGGAATTAAGGGCTGGAGGCTGCTGGGGGTGGGGGTGGGGCCATGGGGGAGCAGTCTGGCTGGACAGCAGGAAAACAGCCCGGGGCAGGAAGCAGACTGCGTCAGCCAGAGCCTGGTTTGACCCTAGCCACCCCCTGTCCTCCCCACTCTCCCCCACCATGCTGCGGGGACAAGGACAGGGACAGCTTGGGACTACAGTTTGGAAAGGAGGTAGGGGCTGGGTAAGACTACTACTACACAGGAAGGAACAGGAGCCCAAGGTGGGAGAGGGCGTTTGCAGGTGGCAGGGGGTCAAGCTCCCATTAGCTGTTGGGAAAACTGAGGCCCAGGAAGGCTTCAGAACAGGCCCAACACAATGCAGGCGACAAGACCACCCTTAGGCTACAGACCTCCTTGTTCCCTGCCCAGTGCTCACACTAGTGTTTCCCACACCCTGTCTCCTCTGAGCGGGGCCACTGGGGCCAGTGAAGCACGCCTGTAATCCCAGCAACTCAGGAGGCTGAGACAGGAGGATCAGGATCGCAAGTAAAGTCAATCCCACCAATTTAGTGAGGCAACTTAGTGAGGAGACCCTGTCTCTAAATAAAATATAAAAAAGGCTGGGGATGTGGCTCAGTGGAAAAGTGCCCCTGAGTTCAATCCCTGGTACCAAAAAAAAAAAAAAAAAAAGTACAGACTCCAGACCCCGTGTGACGGAACCAGCCTTTCCAGGCCCCCTCTGGGTCTGCATGTCTCACCATAACCCAAATGTTTTGGTGGAGCACTTTTGGGAAATGCTGCTGACCTGGCTGAGCAGCTGATTTTTCCCCCTTTGGCCTGCCTCTGATGAGCGAAGGTCTCTTTGTGCCCTGCCACCTCCACTATCCATGAAATATGGAGGTACAAAGGAGAAAGACCTTTTCTTTGAAAACCCCAGGAGGCAAATACTGATTCTCAAGATCTTGCTCCTGGCGTAGCTCAGGCCTGATGTCTAGGAGTGCCCAAATCTGGGGCACCCCTCCTCAGTCCAAGGATGTGTTGTGTTGTATGTGAGCACAAGGCCTTGACATGTAGGTAGATGAGGCCCAGAGAGAGTGTGTAACTGAGGCCCAGCCCTGTATGATCCACGCCATGGCCAAGCCCCTATCAGCAGCCCCCAGTCCCCACCCTCGCCCTGCCCTGAGCCCTGGCCCTTAGCCCAGCCCCAGCCCCCGCCCCCGCACCGCTGCCTGAGACCACAATTACAGGGCCACTGGGGGTGGGGGGGGGCACGGAGGATCAAAGGCAGCTTGGAGAATGGTTCCAGCTGTGGCTGCTCTGGAGGAGGTTGAGGAAAGGAGGGCTGGGGGAGGCACGAGGGTGAGAACAGGTGGGACCCTCACAGCCCCAGCCTGACCCAATCCAGTCCCCTTGATCAGTTGTAATTTTGTCTTGGTGAAGAGAGGGAAGGAGCCCCAGATCGATAAGGGGGCTCTTTGTCCTGTTGCCCAGAACTCAGCTAGGCCAGGGGGGAGTTTGCTGCTCCCATCTTCCCAAGCTCCTAAAGTTTGGCCATTGAAGGGAAAGGGAGATGTTTTCAGAGTCCTTGGCCTCAGGCTGATCCTGGGACTTCTACCAGGCTTCTTTACTCATATGCCTGCATTCTGCCTTTTTTTGGTGTGGTCACGCAAACATCTGGGGTGCCTCTCTGATCTTCCCCCATCTCCCTAGTACCACGTGTCCCCCGCCACTCAGCCAGCAGGGGACCTTGACTGTGCCTGTGGCTGAGCAGCTGGGTGAGCAAATGTGGTGTCGGGGCACTTCCAAGTTCTGCTTCTGACCCCTTCCCAGGCAACAGTGCAGAACACAGAGCCATTCTGGGCTTGAAGAGAACTAGACTAATTGTCCCAATGGTGCTTCCTGAGGCTTCACTGTCACCAGTCACAGAAAACAGCTTCCAGACCCCTGCTAGCTTGGTTGCAGAAAATGGGCCACTGACAGTTGACTAGCAGTTTACAGATTGCAGTGAACTCTCACAATGTGCTAAGAAGACCTATTTTGTGATGGAAAGACTGAGGCTCAGATAGGTTAACTGACCAACCAAAGTTAAGCTTGTAAACTAGGTCTTTTTCACTATGTTGTACGAGTTCCTTGGAATTACTTTCAACCTGCTTGTGATAGTATTGGTTCATGCTACTGTCCCAAATTTCCTTCTGTGGCATCATGGAGAAAGATACCCAGCATCACCCCATCCTGTCTCACCACCAGGTCCAGGCAGCAGTAGAGACTGGGAGACTGGCATCCCAGCCCTAGGTCTGGCGAGCCCATAGGTCCCAGAAGTCTGGAACACTGGCAGCTTGACCTAAGCTGTCCATAGGTCTCCTGCTTCCTTCTAGTTCTGCCAAGGGCTTTCAGTTCCCCAGATGTCCTGCTCCTTGGGTCTGTCCTTGTTAATAGGGAAGCTGGGCGCTGCCTGCCCCCTGGTGGTCTCTGAAAGAAGTGCAGGAGATTAAAAAGTGCGGTGCAGAGCTCTGGGGAAGGCAGAGCTGTGAATTATAATCACTGCCACTCAGGAAGCCTCATTTCTCTTTGGTGTGGCCCGAATGCCAGTTCCACTCTTCTCCTGGGAAAGTTGACTGAGCCTACTTTGGTTGAGAGGTTATGTGTCTAAATTCTCCACGACCTTTTCCCAAATCCCAGGCATTTGATCTGAGGAAGCTGGCAGGAAAGAATACCAGATGCCCCTTCCTTCCCACCACAGCCTGCTGCACACCCTCCTTCAACACCCTGTCACTGTAAAACTGGAAGCCTGAGCCTGGCTAGATCACAGAGTGGATGCAGAGGCACTTTGGGGGAATGGTGGATGTACTGGAAGCCATGGCTAGGGTCCTTCACATCCAGGATGAGGACCCCTTCCTTCTGTACCACTTGAAGAACTCTGCTCTCCTCTCAGTGGTCATAGGGGGCTGTCAACCCCAGTCATGGTACTACATCTCCATGGACACTGTTATTGGTTCAGTCAGGCAAATGACCAGGCTCAACTAGGCAGGGTCTTCCTTGAGATTTCTCCTGGGGATAACTGGGAAGGCTATTCTTTTTTGGACCCCCAGCTTTAGGAGAGCTGTGGTATTAGAGAAAGGGTTCAGGGGAGGATGAGGGCAGTATGCAAACAGAAGCAGAGATACGCAGAAACAGCAGATGCTGGAGGAAGGGGACTGATGAGATGAGAGGCCTATGACACCATTTGAGCCCCTGGGCTCAGCTGTGCTTAAATTCAGACTTGATAGATTTTCCATTCTTTAACTCCCTTTAGCCTAATCTAAAAGTTAGTTGTCTCACTTGCAATCAGAGCCTGTACTTGATAGACTTTTTCCTCCCTTTTCTCCTCCTCCTCCTCCTCCTCCTCCTCCTCCTCCTCCTCCTCCTCCTCCTCCTCCATTGGACCCAGGGAGGCAAGGGCTAGGCAAGGGCTCAGCCACACCCCCAGCTCCAGAACCTGGCTAATATCTGCAAAGCATAAATTCTCTATCCCCATTTTCACAGTAGCTACCATTTCTTAAATGTAAGTTTCAAGGAAATTATTATGCATCAAATGCTGTATTAAGCTGGGTGCAGTGGAGCATGCCTGTAATCCCAGCAGCCTGGGAGGCTGAGACAGGAGGATTGCAAGCTCAAAGCCAGCCTCAGCAAAAAGCAAGACGCTAAGCAACTCAATGAGACCCTGTTTCTAAATAAAATACAAAATAGGGCTGGGGATGTGGCTCAGTGGTCAAGAGTCCCTGAGTTCAATTCCTGGTACCACCCCCTGCCCCACAAAAAAAAAAAAAAAAAAAAAAAGGAAAAAAGCTGCACTAAGTGTTTTTTCTATCTAAAGAAAATAAATAAAAGCCTTCCAGGCAACTGTTTTGGATGTATTGTGATGGCTGCAAATTCTTTGCCATGTTTCCTATTAAAAGGTGGAGTCTGTTTGCCGCCTCCCCCACGCCCACCACCTTCAATTTTGGCTGGTTCTATGACTTACTGTGACCCATACAGAGTACCAGTGATTCTGGACTTTAAGAAGACACAATTTCTGCTTCTAGTTTGACACCCTCTCTTAGAAAGCAAGCCTTATGTAAGAAATCTGAGTAACCCTAAGGCCACCATGCTGGGAGGAAGCCCAAGACAGTCACATCAAAAGAATACTAAAAGAAGCTCTGAGGCCCTAGATATGGGAAGGAAGACTCTTAGGCAGTCCAGCCCAGCTCAGCCCCCAACCTGAGGGCCTACCATATGGAGCAGAACCACCCACCTGAGTTCCAATGAATGTCTGACCTGAAGAATCCTGAGAAGTAATTTCTTTGAAATTGTTCATTATGCAGCAAGGGATAATTGAAATGGGGTGATATTCCCATTGTTTATAGGCACATAAACTGAGGCTAGGTTAGCCTATGTTATAAACTAAGCAGTAGCAGCTTCAAACTCAGAGCTCTTGAATGCAAAGCTCATCCTTTGTCCTACATTGCATTATTTGGACGGGGGAAAGTGAGGACTTCAAATACCCACAATTCCCCCAGGTTTCTCCAGAACTGCTCACATCCCTTTACCCCCAACTTTCAAAGGAGCCAGAAGGAAGGTGGTGTGGTTGGGTGCCAAGAAAAAACTCTTTTCCCCTCCAAGCAGGACTAGAAATGTGTGGGCAGCCTTTTCAGTGCAAATAGGGGTAAGGTTAGTTTTGACCACAGAAGAAGCTGGTGTTGCTAATCACCTAGTTTCATCATATTCTACAGTTGATAAACTGCTTTAATCTCATGGATTTGGCTGGCCCCAAAAGCCTACCCTTGAATTCCCCAGGGGCCACAGAAATAAACACAATGCCTAAATATGATGGACAGGGCTGGCCCCAGAGCAGAGCACACCAGAGGCTTCTTGTCTCCCTTTCCTGGACCTTCTCGTCCCTTTAAAGTGGAATCACTAGTTCTTCCTCACGTGCAGGCTCCCATTGTGAGACAAAAAGGGTAAAAGTGTGAAGGTACAGGATTTACAGGAGAGTCCAATACGGTGGCAGAGGAGACAGGTACCCAGGTGACAACCTTTAAGATGCTAGTTCCATCAAAACCATCTCCCTTTACACACTCCTTCTCGAGCCTTCTGGCAGCCCGAGGGAGACCAGTCCTCCTCTCGAACCATGCATCTAGTCCTATTGGTTTAAATATTTTTATTGATGCTAAACTCACCCATCCATCCCATGGCCAGTAGTTCTGAGGAGCCCCTCTCCAGAGGCCTAGAGACCGCCTTTTTGGTTTCCACCTAGAGGGTTTGTATAGTCTCCCCCAGAAACTCCCAGAGCGCCTCTCCAGAATCCGTCCGGCGCACTTGGCCTTCGTGGGCGGATGCATACCCCAGGCCACTGTCTCCAATTTCCCTAAGCCTGGGAGGTGAAATTTCCCAAGGAAAGGCTGGGCTCAGACAGCGCTCCCTACTGGAGCCCAGAGGTCCTGCTGGTGCCGAAAGGAGAAAGGCGGCTCTGCGTAAATGGTGAGCTGGGCAGCGGATCAGAGGCAGAGGCTGAGCTCCTTGCGCACGCGGCAGCGGTGGCACTGCACCACGCAGCACCAGTGGAAGCGGCACAGGCAGTTCTCCTCGAGCTGTACGCTCTCTTGGCGGTGCCCACGGCCGCAGCACAATAGATCGCAGCCACTGAGGTCCGGGGCACTGCTGTTGCAGGCACGGCCGCGAGTGCCTGGCGAGCCGGTGCGCCGGTTGGGGGCACAGAAGTCTGGCGAATCCGCGGCGTACAGGAGGTCGGCGCGGCCTGGCGGCTTGAGCGTGCGAACGGCGGGCAGTAGGGCCTTGCCGTCGTTGGTGCCCATGACGCGTGAGGCGCCATGGAAGCGCTCCAGCAGCCGCGCTCCCACCTCGCGGAACGGGGGCAGCTTCTGCCAGCAGGTGCGCAGTGCGCAGGAGCCGGACAGCCCGTGGCACTTGCATTCGGTGCGCGTGTGGCTCCGCACGGCCTGAGGGGAGCAGGGGAGGGATGGGGACAAATGAGGGGCACGGGGCGGGGAAAGGCCCATAAGAAAGACAGAAAAAAGATTGGGGGATCCGAATGGAGGATAAAAAACAATTTAAAAATGGAGAATGCCAAGCGAGGAGGAGAAAATTAAGGAAGCGACAGTTCAGAGAGAAGCGAGAGGTAGAATGACAGGACGGAGTAAGAGAAGTGGAAATTGGGGGGTCAGTAAGTTCCACAGAGATTCCAGCGTCCAAAGCCAGGGAGAAAGCAGAATGGACGGACGCCAAGGGTGAAATTCTCACTGGAAACGGGGAGAGGCGGGGAGAGGGGGCAGCTGTGGAAGCTTAGCCTTCCTGCCAACCTGGCCTTCTCATTCCAGCCTCTCAGGGCCCCAGGCTGGGCTGAGCAGACACAGAGCCCGCCTGGGCGTCTGTCCCCACCACCCCTCCCAACCCTCCTGACAGGTATGCGGGCCTGTCCGGACATTCCTCTCCTGGCCCCCTCCTCCTTCCCTGCCCAATGCCTCAGGCTGGAACCCTAAGGGACGCACAATGTGTGTGTGTGTGTGTGTGTGTGTGTGTGTGTGTGTGTGTTTCCCTAGAACACTCTAGGATTGGGGCACAGGGCGCAGGAGGGCCCCGGTGAATACACTACTGAGAACAGAACCAAGGAGGCTTCCCTCTTCTTTGTTGTTTGGTCTGAGGCTGGGGTCTAAGAGCCATAATCCCACATGTACCAGTCAGATGGCCCATGAAAATCAACTGTAAAGCTCAGAGGTCAGGGGCTAACTTGACCTACAGATTTGGGTGACCTCTCTCTCCCTGACCCTCACCTGCCCTACTTCTAGAACCATCCGACCCAGGTAGGTTTCTTATCCCTCAACAATAGTCCTGGGACCCTCTTCACAGCAGAGGGGGAATAGTAGGGTGGGGCTGCCATGGCTCTGAGCATGTGAGACCTGATCTGGGGTTACTGGGCAACCTGTTGGAATGCCCAGAAACAGAGCTTTCCAGGCCTCCACCTGACCCCTTCCTCCCTCCACCAGGTTGGGCCTCTGGTCCTTCACTCCTTTCCAAACCTGCTTTCCCTTCCAGCCTGCTCTGGGCCCTTTCTAGGCCTCCCTCACTTCCCTGCCTCCAGACCCCATACCTTTGTCCCTGCTTCGATTCTTGCTTCCATCCTCTGTCTTTGTCTCCTTCTCTTGCTCCTGACCTGGCATCCAGATCTCTACCCACCCCAGCTTTGCCTCACCTGTCTTGTGTCAGAGGTCCTCTCCCACCTTGGGTTCCTAAAGACCCTGGTTGCTGTTCTCTGAGTTATCAGCCAGCATCAGGCCCTCCGAAGCCCTGTCCACTTCTGGATTGGACACCTCTCCTCTCACCTTCCGCAGGCATCCATGTCCCTCCCAACCTTCCCAAGTGCCTCCTCTGTCCCGTTCACTCTCACCAACACACTCCTTCACCGACACTCTTCACTCACGCCTACACTTCCATAAACATGCTGCCACCCACACTGTACTCACCAGCACACCATTTCCACACTGACCCTGTGCACACCCCCTCCCATACGCACCAGCCGGCCTGCCTCATTGTTGTGTAGTTGCACCAACGCTCGGATGTCTCCTCGTCCCCGCTTGTGTCGGGCATCCATAAAGAGCCTGGACTTCTCATCCCCAAAGTCCACGTCGTCTCCACAGCCTCCCCACTCCCAGGCAGCGGTGGCGTCTGGGGAGCCTGCGGGTGCAGGGGGCCCTGGGGTGCCAGGCAGGCTGGAGGGCCGAGGTGGGGCACGGCCCCTGGGGGCCTGGCAGCCACACTGCAGCAGCTCGCCCATGGAACAGGCCTGTGTGACCGCGTGGCTGGCGCCGGCAGCCGTAATTGCAAAAACGAAGGCAGTCTCCCTAATGTCTGTGGATGAAGGAGGGACAGTCAAGCGGCAGGGAGAGGTCTGGGAGACAGGGTCTATGCAGGGTGTGGAGGGGCAAGGTGGGCCAGGGAGCCCAAGATCAGCGGGGAGGTCGGACTCAGGCATCCTCCCCCAAACTTCTCCCCTCTCCTCCAGCTTTCCAGCAGAGAGGAAGCAGCCCCCCTCCCACCAAGCCATCTCCCCACACTGACCCTGCTGCAGGATGCGCCCAAAGGCTTTGCTGTGGCTGGAGCAGTTCCAACGTCGGAAGCGGAACTGGAACTGGCACTCTCGCACCCCAAGCCGGGCGCCCCGGGCTAACTCTGCTACCACTTCTGGCTCAGCCTGGCACAACTCAGCCTGCCGCCCTGCCAGTCGCCGTGCCTTCCTGCAGATGCTGGTGGGGTCCATGACCAAGGGGCTGCCCACGGCCCTGGGGATCATAGAACAGCAGGTCAGGGGTGTAACTCAGAAAAGAGCAAGCCTGGAAGAGAGTGAGACCAACCCCACCCAGCCCATAGCCAGGAGCTACGGTGTGCCTCCCTATCAGCTGGGATGAAGGTTGTCCTCTCTGGTTCCCTTACCATGCCGTGTCTGTGTCCCCTCTTGACTACATTCTAGACTGAAAATTGCTAAAGAGCAAGATGCAGTCTCACTCACCCTTCTGTGTACATCTTAATTAACAAATTCTTATGGGAACGTGACTCGAGATGAAGGCAGTTGGCACAAGGTAGGCCAAGGCTAAAATTCAACAGGCCTAGCCCAAAAGGGAGACAAGGAAGAAATTAGCAAAAGAAAGATCAAGAAGGCTGTCAAAGAAAGCATACATCAGAAAGAGACACCAAAGAGCCAGTATGGTGATACACACCTGTAATCCCAGCTTCTTGGGAGGCTAAGGCAAGATAATCACAAGTTCAAGCCCAGCCTGGGCAACTTAGCAAGACCCTGTTTCAAAATAAACAATTTAAAAAAGGGCTGGGTATGTAGTTCAGAGGTAGAGCACTCCTGGGTTCATCTCTAGCACAGAGAGGGAGAGGGGAAGAGACAGGAGAGGAAGGGGAGAGACGGCACACAAAGAAAAGTAAACAGCATCAAGGAAGGATCTGGTCTTAGTGGACCACAAGATGGATATGTTGGACAGACCAAATGAAAGGGAGGCACCATCCCAGGGCCATAGAGGGTCATGAGATGTTAGAATGGCTAGGGAAGGAACCTCTGGGGAAGGTCATACCCTCTCTTTAACTCAGGTATCTCATTGGAGAACGGAAGAGGTAGGCTTAGATCTCTAAGGTGGGAGCCTAGAACTACCCCCATATCCTCCGTTTCCCTGAATTAAAGAGCAGAAGGAAAGAACTAGGGACCGAGTCTCTGCAGCATTTCTGCAGAGTAGGTAACACTGACTCTTCTTCAGCTCCAAGGTCTGTGGCTTTCCCAGAGCAGGATGGCAGCAAGCCAAGGCCTATGCCCTGGGGTGACATATCCAATTGGGCAACGGGGTGTGTTTGGCTTGGTGGGTAAAGACCTCATGGGAAGTTCCACACACTTTCAGAAATCCCTCCGCGCTTGCCTTCATTCCATCTGAGGAGAGAGCTGACATTTAGTTTCCATAGGTTGTCAGCCAAGAATTCACACCTGGGGGGAACCCGTTTAATCAAATGGCTCCTATTTGAACACTTAACTGGGATCCTTGTCTTAAAGAAATATGTGGACACAGCACTTGGAAGGGTAATTTGAGACCATCCCAAAACCCTCTGCAAAGGGCAAAGATAGACTGGTTGGGAAGAAGGGTCTCCAGAGAAAATGTAGAGGAGAATCATGGCAGATGGGTGAAAGGTCAAGGTGACCTACTTTTCAGCTTTGCTTGAGTACATATCTGCCCCACTGTCCCCATTTGCTCCACAAGTACAGGCTGCCCAGGCATGTTCTGAGATGTAATGATCTTAAATAGCAAGAGGAATTTAGGTCTTAAGGTAGAACTCAGCACTAAGGATGAGGTGTTGTAGGAAGATATGTAAGCTCAGTATTTTAAGGCTTCCTAACACTCTATCTATGATCGCTTGATCTATCTATCTATCCATCTATCTATCTGTCTATCATCTATCTCTGTCTCTCAGGTAGGATTAGGTTGCTGTCATCATCCCTACTCACATAGGGATAGTTCAGGAACTATCTTTTCAATGGAAAGATTTATACTCCAGACAACTCTTCCATTGAGCTTAGGACCGGCCCAACACCAGCCCCTCTCTTTCCCCAATCCCAGAGAAGGGACAGATGGAGCAGAAGGGAGTAGACAAAAGCTGGAGATCCCAAGCTGGTTCTTAATGCCAGTGACCCTGGAGATTTGATCAGTCTCTATGTATCTACCCATCTATCAATTCATCTATCCTCTCTCCATTCACCTATCTCACCTCGTTATAAAAAGAATCTGAGCAGCCTCCAGCATAGCTAATACAGGGTCAGCAGCTAAGACTATGAAAATTATGACAGTCTCATTTTCCTTTCTCTAGCAGATATTCAGATGCCTAATTTCTATTTACCCCCAATGTTAACTATGAAAATTTGCATATTATGAATCATGTTACATATGAATAACACATGTAGTATATAATACAATAATGAATACCATTTAATACATGTTTCTGAATAAATGAATGACCATCTTCCCAAGGAGGAAATCCTCCCCTGAGCCCAGGCCACTGTGCATGTGTTATTTCATGGCTCCTGATTCACTTCCTGACATATTTTTTTTTTTCCTACTGGCTGGGTGAGGCTCTGCGAACTCTCCACAGCCCCTGTTGCTAAGTTTCCCAGCCCCCCCCCTCTTGCCCTTTGCTGACTCCCATTCCCAAGGTTGACTGGACTTATCTTCCAAGGTCACTCTGCCCCATCCCTCTCCTCTCCCTCCTCCTCCTCCTCCTAGGAAGGCAGGAAGGAGTGGGAACAAGCAAGGGAGAAAGGCAGAAACCTCTTGACCTTGTCTGCTTCCCAGGAGCTAGAGATAGGAGAGGAATCGTGGGGAGTCTTCAGGGCAGGGCCCTCCAGGAGATGGGGCTGGCCCTTCACAAGGTCCAGGGGCCGCCTCAGAGCCATTCCTGGTCTGGGTCTGGCTCCTGGGTTGGCTGGCTTCCTGGGAACTGGACTTGTTTACGAGCTGGTCAGGAGGCGGGATGGGCAGTGATAGCAGCTAGAATCCCAAGGGACCAACTTACTCCCTGCCTTCCCATCCTTGCTTCCATCCCAGAGACATAGGAAATGAAACAGAAGAGGCATGGCAGGGGCACCCCGGGCAAAACACTGTACAGAGCTTCGGAACCCTGGATTCTGCCAGCTCTGTGTGAGCTGAGCCACTCTGAACAGATCAGTTCCCACTTGGGGCTTCAGAAAAATGAATTAGAAGGAAAGCCTCATCCTCCCACCCCCAAATTTAACATTTGATTCCAGATTCAGGACTAACTGCCTCTCTCCCCAGTGTCCCTCCTTCCTTCCTTCCTTCCTTCCCTTCTGCTTCCTCAATGATCCCATCAGGAGATTTGGATTAAACTCTGTTTTTTGGGCTTCTGGATCAGCCCAGAAAATATATGTCTTTGGGGAATTTGCATATTTTAGAGTCTAGAGGGCAGTGGTGGTAGGAATATTCAATATATAGAATCTGCAGTTCTAATCAAACTACCATTACTAGAAAAGAGCTTGTCCCTAAAATAATTCAGAATTCAGACAAGAAAGATCAAGGCCAAAGAGCTTGGCCACTTGGATCACACTAAGGTCTCTCTCCCATGGACCATAATTGGTAGGATAATGCCCAGGAAGATGCTGTCAGAGGTCAGCCAGTTTCTACTGGTAGCCTCTGTAGACCTAAGCTCCAGAAGCCCCAGGGTTCTAGATCCCAACTTATCTTTTCACTTTTATTTAGAGGGTCAAAGAAACTAGTCCACCCCTAGCCACCTCACCCCTGTTACACAGATAAGGGTCAGGCCCTGGCCACTCATTGGAGGTTTCCCCACTGCAAGAAAAGTGAGATGACATAAAAATCTAAACAAGGTTGGAGGGAAATGACTTTTGTGAGGTATGGGAGGACCCCAGGTGGCCTCTCACATCTTCCTCCCCACGCCTCTTCCTCCTAGCAGGGTTCTGAATCCATCCAGACCATACCACTTAATTACTAGACTCAGAGCCAATATCTAGGTACCCCTAAGTCATCAAAATCCTTGCCAGCATCTCTCCAAGCTCAACTCAGAACCCACTGGGCCCTGAGGAGCCTCCCCTGAGTCCCTGCCCTCCCCTCCTCATCACCCCAAGTGTCCTAGCGGTCACTCACCTGGGGGTGTTTACTGGTTTGCAAGCAAATTTGCTTGTTTTATCTCTCAATTAGATAGAAAACTCATAAAAGACAAAAATCTCACAAAGGGCATGGTGTCATCAGCAGGGCCCATCAGGGCTTTGGGGATTGATCAGACTTGGGGTGGGATCTGGGCTCTGCCATTTACTTGTTCTATGAAGTTGAGTGAGTCCCCAACATGTGATGCTGGTACTTAGTATTTGTTGAGTGGATGATAAAACTTACCCTTCTGCTCCTGTTTCCTCAACTGGAAAACGCAAATAATAATGCCTACCTCCTTGCCTGGTTACCTGTGCCAAAGACCTGTCCAGAGGATGGGTTGAGACAAGGACTTCTGGTCATCCCATTCACTTCATCTAACTCTTGGGTCTGCACAGCGCAGGTGGTCTGTTTGGCTTCCTGAGAACACCCTTTTCTCCAACTCCCCGCCTCACTTCTCAGCCTGGATCTGTATCACCTCCTCCTTCATCCAGCCCTGCCCAGGTATATGAGTACCCTCTAGGGCCCCTCTTCTTCCTCAGCAAGCACTCCTGATGGGATCATTGAGGCCAAAAGGCCCACAGTCCATATGGGTGCCCAGCCTCCTCTGGAGGGTCTCACAGCAGGCCTTCCTGTATTTCCCGCCCCCCCCCAAGGTCCCTAGACTGACCCCACCTCCCAGGAGCCAGCAGAGGGAGCCCTGAGCCCTGGGGCTGTGGGTGGGGGCTGTATGGAGGTGGAGGAGGTGGGTGGTGGAGAAGGGGCAGAAAAATGTTGCCTGACGGCTGCTGAGGCTGCCGGGCCTGTGCCCGCCCGCCTGTCCTGTCCTGCTCTGTCTAACTCAGTAATTACTGTTCCCCCTCCCCCAGTCCCTACCCCCACCCCAACTACCACATCAAAGCCAGTGATGCCCCAGCTCCATTAACCCCTGCCTCCCCACTGTCCACCAGTGACCCCCATTCCTTCCCTCCTCCACTCTGACCCAATTTGGTTCCCTCTGTCTGTCCTCAACGCCTCTCTCTTCAGGGCTCCTGGAGAGGCTGGGGCTTTGCCTTCCCTGAGAGACCTCACCATATAAAAGGGTTTCCTACTGGTCATGGCTCTGGGAGGCAAAGCAATGGACAGACTGGCTCTTAAGTGGATGCACGAGGAGTCTGTTGCACACCTTCTGCTCTCCCCAGTAGGGTGGGGAGCACCCATCTGGGGGTGGATAGGGGAGCAAAGGGGCCTGTGAAAGGCCTTGTGGCCCTTTCCTGATGCCCACCTGCCACTGTACGCAAGGACGGAGCTGAGCAGAAGGCAAACTCTCAGCCCCAGCTCTTGGCTACCAGTATTCTGGGGCACTGGGCAAGTCACCTCCTGTCCCAGGGCGTCCTGCTCCCACCATGAATATTGGACCAGATGATCTCCGAGTTCCTTTTAGATCTACTTCTAGTTTAAACAGAGGACTCAGAGCTGATGGAACCAGGCAGAAATCCTCGTGGCAAAATTTTCTCCCTCAACTCTTCCGGCGTTCCAGCTGGGGCATGGAGGTCCGGAGCCACTCTCACCAGTTGCAGAGGATAGGTCTTTCTCTAGTGTTCTGGCTCTACTGGCCCCCAGCCCGGCTGCCAGCCCTGCCCAGCCCTGCCTCATCCCTTCCACAGCTGCACTTCCCCATCAAAGTGTTCATTCTGGAATCCCCCTTGCTGGGCCCTGGTGAGCAGGCCTCCCACTGACCTCCCCCCACCAACTCCTCTCTTCTGATGAGAACGGGGCAGGAGGGCCGCACCCCCCAGGAAATGTCACAGTGCCAGGACTCTGGTGGGCCCAGGGCATGCTCTGGCCTGGATCAAGCCAGCCTCCTTCTGCCCCTGCCCTTTTCTGCTCACAGCCTCATTGTCTCCCTTGGGGAAGCTGCCAAGGCGGGAGGCCTGGAGTGGGGAATGGATAGCCACCCTACCCCCATCCCACCCGACCCTGGAGCTTGGCAGGGGCCAGCAACAGGACTGACCATGAAGGGTCAGGGGTCCCAGATTAAGACAGAATTGGAAAGGGTGGCCAGGTCCTGCCTGGGGTGGAGGTGAGAGCTGGAAAACTTGGGTGTTAGGAAGAGGCCACGGTCTTTCCCTGCTTCCCTGTGGAGCCAGAGATGAGGCTATCCTAGGCCCCGGGTGCCTGTTTCCTTTCCATATGTGAAGTGGGGGTGGTGAAGGCAAGATGGGATGTGGGAGGGGACTGGGTGGTGTTTTTCCTAGTGGAACAAGAGGAGTTAGTTTTCTCTTTCAGAGAAAAAATAAAACAGAAAGAAGAAAGGAAAAGAGAAGGGAGATTGATTTAGCACTTCCATAAGAGTGAGCTCTTTTCTACATTCACTGATTGAAGGTATAAATAAAGATGGGTCAGACATTGTGAAGAACTTCCTGGGGGAGAGCAGGAGAGGAGCAGGGTAAGAGGGGGGAGCTGGTGAGCCAGCATGCCAGAGCCTCCCCTTCTCTATCCCACTCTGGGGACTACTGGTACTAGAGCATAAGGTGGATGGCCTGAAGGCAGTGAGCTGGACAAGATGACCTCAAGAAAGCCTGGCCAATGTCCTGGAATCTGGGATTCTGAGATTCACAAAGATAATGGTTACAAGATGGATAGAGAGACACAGAGAAAGAAGCTGGCAGCAGAGTCCAGAATACATGCATTGAGATGGGGGGGGGGGGGGAGGCAGAAAGGAAAGGAGAGCAGAAGGGAAACTTCTTTGGAACCTGAAGCCAGGTCCCTGAGCCAATTTCAGGGCCTGAGTCACCCTCCGCCTAGACCCTCCTTTCTACTCAGAGGTCCTCAAGGCCCCTTTGATCCCAGCCTGGCCACTGCTGGTATGTCAGAGTGGCTGCTGTAGGTCCTGCTGCTTTCCTGGCTACCATTTGGAGCTCTGACCAGCATCCTGAGAAGTAAGGAGAAGAAGGCCAGCAGAGCGAGTCCTGGACATCGGAGAACAACCTGAAAGCTCCCAGCTAAAGTGAGATGGGAGGGACAGGAAGAGCCTCAGGCCAACTACTGAGCCAGATCCCACCCACCAGCCTAACCACCCACCAAACCTGACCTTGGAGGGCAGTGGTGAGGTGGGGTGGGGACTGGAGTAGGCAGAGTGAAAGACCAAGTGAATGGGAGTCAGGGCTTAGACCAAAGGAATGAATCTTCAGAAATCCAGGAGAGGGAGGGGGCTGAGGCAGGTGGGAGGGTCAGGCTCTCTCTGAGGCACCTCTGAGTGAGGCATTCTCAGCCACCTTATCACCCAGGCCCCTCACTCTTCACCCGGCTCACCCTGCAGCTGTGCCATGAAGGCCTCTGTGTTCTCCCACACCTGCCCTCCTCAGCTCCTCCCCCACTCCCTGCATCCCAGCTTCAGGGTCAGTCTCTGAGGGACCAGGCTCCTCTTGGCTTCCACCCAGCAGTCCCTCTTGAACAAAGAAACCCCCACAGATACAAATCCCTGGAAAGACTAATCAACCAGTTTGACAATATTCCACAAACCTATCTTCAGCACCTACATTGTCTTGGGCCTGGGGGACCCTAAAGATATAAAGACTCTGACTTCCAGAAGCAGGATAGAGACCCCACAGCAGATGGTTGTCAGTAAAATGCAGTAATTGCCCAATGCTTGGGGCACTGGGAGCACAGAGAAGGCAACTGAAGGACAGAGAGACAGTTTCATGGAGGAAAGTGGAATTTTAACTGTAAGGATTAGAACGATTTGACAGATGAGAAGGGAAGAGAGGGAAGGCAACTGCCACCAGAGAACAACCCTGACCCCAGACCTCGAGAAAAGGCAGAGTTAGGATAGGTGTGTTTGAGAAAGGAGAGATCCCTTTACTAAGCTTTAATTGGGACTCTAGATTTTGAATTTAAATTAATCACATTTTTTTGCCCCCGGGGGACCTTGGCCTGGAGAAGCTGGGCTATGAAGAGTATTTCTGAATGTCAGATAATTTCCCCAACTAAACCTCCCAGCGAGCCTTCCAGGTAGAAAGATCATTATCCCTACTTTATAATTAAGACCTTGCCGGACTGGGAGGGAAAGTGACTTGCCCAAGATCACTGATTTAATGGCTGAGATCTCAGGTCTGTCTGTGCTACTGCATTGTGCTAAACTAGGATCAAAGAGCACATGTTCCCAATTGAGACCATGATCATCCTCAGTTTGCCCCCTTATTGACACCCAGGAGGGATGTCTTTCCCGCATCACGGAAGAGATAACCGCTGGCAACTCGCTGTGTGGGCATCCTACTTTATCTCGCCAGAAGAGAGGATTTGCCTGCCTAACCCCTCCTTCCAAACCAGCGAGGTGGGCGAGGACTGGAGTGTGGGAGTTCAACCAATGAATTGGTAATATGCAAATAGAGAACCTTCTGCCTTCTTAGGATTGGATGATCCATTAGCACTATTGTCCAAATCCCTCCCCTCTAAACGCTGAGCTATTCCCGGCGGGTTTGAGGCTCCGTAGACTTAAGAAAAGGGGTAGCGTGTGTGTGTGGGGGGGAGACTTTCAGGATTTCGATCTCTGAGCAGACCAGGCGGGCACCCACCTTCCTCGCCCTGCCCATCCCTCAAGGCTCAAAACTCCCGCAACCTTCGCTGGCTAGTGTCTGCTCTACCTAAGCCAAGACTAGATGCCAAGACTTTGAAGATGTCCCCTGTCCCTTGGCAAACCAGGTCCCTCTCCCTTCCACCAGGATCCTCCCGGTTCCCGCATCTCCTGGGCTGCACTTTTATTTATTTATTTTTAATCAATGACCTTCATATCTGGAAGGGCCAGGGGCCTGGATCCCTTTCTTGCTTTTCTTTCTCTTCCTTGTTAGGGGGAGAAAGTCAGGGTCCTGACTCAGTTTCCCCCTTTGCATTCCTTTCCTCTATACTACTGCCCACGCTGAAGAAGGCACAGAGAGAAGCTGGTGGGCTGGTAGGCAAAGAGGGGAGAGGGGCAGCTGTTTGACTCTCTGCCTTCCCACCTTTTTCCTCTGCCTGAGGAGGGAGCGCCCAATATCCAGCCCCCCTCCCCTAGTTCCGGAACCCTCCTCACTCATTCTTTTCTTCAAATCTCTGATTACAGATCTCGGTCTCAGAAACTCTTTCCTACCTACCCGCCAATTCTTAGTGATCTGAACTGAGCTCAGTACTTGGGGGGAGGGGAGGACCGGGGAGGAGGAAACACAATAGAATGTGTCCAGGGGTTGGGAACGTCAAAGTGGTACTTAAAAAGCGCCCCCGGCGGAGACCGTGAGGAGAACTCCAGGCACCTTTGCCCAGGGTCCCCAGGCCACTGCCCTTCAGCAGGGTTCCGCGAGCAGATAAAGTCCGTAAAGTCAGGAGTACAGTGCGGAGCCCTTCGATCTGGTCCACGGATCCCCACCCTCTGAGTTCGGAGCCGCACTGGGACAGCCCCAATGCAGCACTCACCACCACAGTCCGCCGACGTGCGCTGGACACAGGAGTAACAGCAACAGCAGCCCGAGGAGGGAGGACACGGACGGCAGCATCGTGACTTGTCTATCGCCTGCAGGCGCGGGCAGCAGGCGAGGCTGCAGAACGAGTAGGTGCGCTGGGCCGCCAGGGCTTCAGGACGAGCTCAGCGACTAAGGCGGCGGTCTGGAGGCGATGGCTCCGGCGGCGGCGGCGGCGGCGGCGGCGGGGGGGCCCATGCCGGGCGAGGAGGGCGCGGCGGAGGCGGAGAGCGGACCGGGCAGCCAGTGCCTGAGTCTCCTGCCGAGCTCGCTCGGGAGAAGAAATCAGAGCCGGGGGCGGGGGTAGGAGGGGAACGGGGCCCGGGCGTGGGCGGGGGCGGGGGGCAGGGGGGCCGTGGGGGTGGCAGTTGCGACAGTCAGGCGGCGGGACTCTCGGGAGGGAGCGTGAGCCCCGGGGCGGCGAGCGCAGAGCGCAGCAGAGGGCGGGAGCCGGGTGCCGGGGCGGGGCCGCAGCGCGCTCCTAGCTGCGGGACCCGCCCGCCTCACCCCCTCATCCCGCCTCTCGGGGCTGCCCCCCGCCGCCCCGGGCCGTTAGGAGTCGGGGGCAAGGAGGGGCGGGGAAGAAGAGTAGAGAGGGATAAGAGAGGGAGGAAAGAAGAAGAGCTGAGGGAGGGGGGGCTGGCTAGAAGGGAGACGTTTGACAGGTTTGTTGACTGTAAAGAGAGAAAACTTCCCAGGAATGAAGGAGTTTGGTGGTGGTGGGGGGAGAGCTGTGCAGAGGGAGATGCTGTGCTGGCGGGGACCAGGAGAGGAAGTCGGCCTGGGGCGCGGGATGCTCCGGGAGGGGTGTCAACTCCACTGGCAGCCCAGCGGACCTTGGAGGGATCACCTCTTACAGAACGCCGTCTCTGCGCCACACGCCCCTTCCTCAACCTTTCCTGGAGGAAAGGAGGAAGCCCTAGGCCTCCGCTCCAGCTCCCCAGCCATCCCGCCTCTTCAGGCCGGTGTTCAGGGGCGGGAGTGGGGGGAGATTAGACAGCAAGGGGAGCCTCTCTAGGGCCAGCGCTAGAGTGCTCGCACGTGTAAGCGAGAGCAAGGGAGGAGGTTGCGGACTTCCCAGAGATGTGCGGCCAGAACTCGCTGCAGCAGCGCCTCGCGTGTCCGCGGTCCCTTCCTCGAGTTCCTCCCCCAGCTTGGCCGGGGCAGAGGGTGGGAGAGCCAGCTGCAGGTGAGATGGCGTTTATCTGATTCTCTAATGCCACAAAAATGTCTTTGATGCCCCCGGGCCCCTCCCCACGAGGGGGAGATCAAAGGCCCGGTGGGGAGGAGGGACAGCTCCATTCATCACGCCAAGCGGCTGGCAGCGGGGCGGCAGCCCCTGCTCCTCAGTTCGGGGCAGAGGCCCCCCCCCCCCACATACCCCAGGAGTGCAGAGGGACAGGTGGTGCTGACGTTCTGCAGCAGGGGCCAGTTTCCCTATCACTACCATTTAGAGAATCCACATCATTTTAAGGGTGTCCTTGAAGGGAGGACAGATACAGCACCTCAAGCCCATGTGGCAGAAACTTCAGGCACCAGGAAGAAAGCTCTCCCTTGTCTGGGGTGGACTCTGGAAGTGGAGACTGAGGTCACTGCCAAGAAAGACAAACACCCCTAGTGAATAAGAGAATGCACTATCCTGAGTATCCCAGATAGTGGGGAAGAGTGGATCAAGATGAGGCTGGTTGTCCAAGGGGAAGCAACAAAAGACTATGGATGCCTACCCCAGAAGAAGAAAAAGATCTGGGAAAGGAAGAGGAATAAGTAGAGAAGAGAAGAAATAGAGAAATGTTGGCCCAGAGGAAGCCCCTAGGTTTTCTGGGAGTCCCACCTGGTGTCCAGGCTGGGTCTGACCAGTCCTTTGTACTGGTGCAGAGAGCTGAAGGGGGTGGGGTACTCTGGAAAAAGGGAAGGAGCAGAGGGGGGCAGTAACTAAGTGAGACAGTGGTCATTTTAACCTTCAACAACTTCCCAATGCCTAGTGATTTTGTACTCACAGTTGTCATTTCTGCAGGGCAACACTAACCCTGGACACTGCACATTCAGAGACATATCCATTTGGGCCAGATGGTGCTAAACAGGCAGCCAGAGTACTCCAAGGGCTCCCTGGAGGCTGTAGGTGACAAGTGACCAGTCCCTGGGGAATACTGCCTGGGTTCCAAACCCCCTGCCCACCCTGCCCCCACCCTGCTACTGTTATTGCAGATTATGAAATGCTCTCCCTATCCTGCATTCTTCTCTGAGGCAAGAATTTTAATGTATTTGTCTTTGTCATCAGGGGACCTGGGCTCTGGGACCGCCCTGCCTCTGCCTGAGGAGGGAGCGCCCCAAATCTAGTCCTGGCTGACTCCAGACCCCAGCCTCTCTCTGTTGCCACACCCCCCATGCCCTAGCCCTACCCCTTGCCTCCCCCTCTGAAGATACAGTCTCTCTGTGGGGTGGATAAAAATGATGTTATTGAAACAACAGAATTGGGAGCAGTGGCAGGGAGCAGGGATCAGCTCAGGAAACTGGGGCGTTTGCCAAGAAGCCTTCTCCCCCGCAGGCAGCTTTTCTGCCCCCACCCCCCACCTTTCCTACAAACACACACAGCTCACCCCACCCCTCCTGCAGCGCTAGCTCTGGCCAGATCTAGCACAGAATCTTTAGCCATCCCTGAACTCCCCAAGCTCTGATCCTTCCCCCAAAGAGTCCCACTCCAGAATCACTTGGTGTGGGATTGCCTGTCCAAGCTTTGGGCCAGGGAGGTATGGGCTGGAGTCCGTGATGGGCAGGAAACCTCAGTTTCCAGGGCTTTGGTTCCAGCAGCAACCTTACTTCTGCCCACTCCCCTTTGCCCTCTCTGCATTCTTATCTGGGGTTGCTTGGTATCTGGGTGGAGCCAGATTGATGACTTCTGTCCACAAATTTTCAGAGACATGAGTTCAGATGTTTCTGAGCCTTCACCTCCCCGCTGTCATCCTAGTAGCCTTTCTAGAGAGCAGGACTGGGAAGTGGGAGATACAGACCAAGGCACACAAGATAAATCAAGATGTGTGTTCCGTAGGCACGCTCACACACTGACAGCTGGCACAGGCGAGCAGATAACCCCATGGAAACCACACTCCTCCCCTTAGGCAATGCTGGGTAACTTTCACCCACAGGTACAGATGGACAGAGATGCACTGGCTCAGGCTGAAATGAATACCTGCCTCCCTGGAGATTGCATGCAGGTGCATGCGCGTGCACATGCCACTTCTACACAAATGCACATGCAGAGAAATGTTCATGAGGGACACTCTGGGCAGCAAGAGTGGGGAGGTGCCAGCCTGACCCCTCTTTGGGCACGGAGCTCTTCCGCTTCTTCCCCCATTGCTCGCCTTAAGTGCCAGGAACCTCTAAACTCCACTTCTAGTCCCTGTGCAAAAGAGAGACAGGGAAGGAGAAACTTGGGTGTCTGATTAAGGGGCTGAAGAAGAAGGAGGGGCAGAGGTGGTGACTGTGGAGGGGGAGAGAAGCAGCTGGACACAGATAACATCGGAATGGCTGCGGGGCGAAAGCAGAGCCCTCTGTCTCTGTCGGATTCTCTCTAGCTGCCTTTTCTGTGTCTTTTCACGTTTCTCCCATGGCTAGAATTTGGTCTCTATTTGTGTCTGTCTCTAAATTTCTCTCTCTCTCTCTCTCTCTCTCTCTCTCTCTCTCTCTCTCTCCTTCTTTTTCTTTCTCAGAATGACCAAAGCAGCAGGAGCCCAGGAATTTGGGCTTATGACCCTTCCCCTCTCAATAACCTTTCTTTCTCTTCTTCCTCCCTCCTTCTCTCTCTCCCTCCCTCACCAATGATGGGGTGTCTCACTCTCAGGGAGATGACAGGCTTGAGGATTCTAAGAACTCCAGGTCTCAGAGTCCCAGGAGAACAGAGGGAGGAAAGGCCAACTCCCTAGAGAGATGGAGGGAAGAAGAAAGTTAGAAAAAGAAAGGAGAAGGACTGGAGTTGTGGTTCGGTGGCAGAGTACTTGCCTATCATGTGTGAGGCACTGGGTTCGATTCTCAGCGCCACGTATCAGTAAATAAAATAAAGGTCCATTGACTAAAAAATATTAAAAAGAAAGGAGAGACTCATTTCCTCTCTCTTCTACATCCTAGACAGTTCTACTTAAGCTTCCCCAGCCACCTGAAATCCTAAGGCTATGCCTTTCCAGCTGGTGTCTCACCCTTAGCCCATCTTACCATACCCTGTAGGCTCCCTCTGAGCCTTTGTCCAAGGGACCTCCACCTAGTTCCCCACAAAGCCAACCTGCACATCTTCCACACCCCGGGTGAGCTTGAAAGAAGGGGCAGGGCTCAGGGAATAGGGGTGAAGAGGTAGGGGATACTGCTGCCCACCAGAACTGGGCTGGGGGGAGCCAGGGAACATTGACTTTCAATTAGCTCAGCCCCAGTGGACCAAATGGGAGTGGTTGGCCCCTCCTGCTTCTTTCTTTTTGGCAGGTGCCAGGGATCAAACTCAGGGCCTTGTGCGTGCTAGGCAAGTGCTCTACCACTGAGCCACACCCTCAGGTCAGCTCCTGTGGTTTTGATTGTTGGGCTGTAGGGCCCTGGCATGACTTCCAGCATTCTGGAGAGGAGCCCTCACCTTCTGCTCTTCTGACTGCTCCCTGCTGCTTCTCCCCTTCTGGCCTCTGTGTAAGGAGGTGTCCAGAGCCAGTCTCTCTCCTGGTTGTATTGCTGGCTGCTGGCAGATTTAACCCCTATCCTCATGGAGCTGGCAGTCATTAACACTGTCATCTTCCAAACAGAAGGAAAACCACAGCCTAGAACATGCTGGGAGGAAGAAGGAGGGACCTTGAGAGGCTGAGGTGAGCACTGACTAGGTCAGGGAGCAGGGAGGCTTCTCTGAGGAGGGAGTACTCCAACTGAGATGTAAGGAGTTAACTGGTAGATGCAGAGAGGGAAGGCCATTTCCAGCTGAGGAAATAACCATTGTGAAAGTCCTGTCTGAGCATGGAGGGAGGATTGCATGCAGGGGACATGGTGAAACAGGATTTGCAGGAGGTTGGAAGAGGGGGTAAAGTACAGCCTGGTGGGGTGGATAGGCTGGAGGGATTTGGGATGACCTAATCAAAAAAGGCATGGAAGGTAATATTTTTTCTTTATTTTAAGAACAGTGGATCCAGATATGGTGGCACATGCCTGTAATCCCAGTGACTTGGGAGGATGAGCAGGAGGATTGCAAGTTCAAAGTCAGCCTCAGCAACTTAGCCAGGACCCTAAGCAACTTAGGGAGACCCGTCTCTAAAACATCAAAAGAGTTGGGGATGTAACTCGGTGGTTGAGTGCCTCTGGGTTCAATCCCCAATATCAAAACAAACAATGAAACAAAAACAGTATCAATTTCAAGAGGGAAGAGAAAAAGAAGGAAGGGGAGCTTTAGGTTAAAGAAAACCAAACTGGCATATAAATAAAGAACAAAACAGGTAAATTGGAACTACAGTATTTAGGAATGCATGTTTGGATGACAAAGAAAAATACAGATGCTTCCCAACTTATGATAAGGCTACAGATAAGCCCAGTATAAATTGAAAATATCTCAAGCTGAAAATGCATTTGATGTACCTTACCTACTGTGGCTCAGCCCACCCTGCCCTGAACATGCTGGTAACACTTGCAGTAGCCCAGAGCTGGGCAAAATCCTGTAACACAAATCCTATTTTATAATAACACACTGAATATCTTCAGTAATTTAGATAGCGTGGAAGTTGAAAACCAGCATTGTTATATGTTAGTTTTTTTTTTTTTTTTTTTTTTGCTGTAGTGACTGAAAGACCCGATAAGAACAATTTTAGAGGAGGAAAAGTTTATATGATGCCTCACAGTTTCAGAGATCTCTCAGTCCATAGACAGCCAACTGCATTTCTCAGGGCTCAAGGTGATGCAGATCATCATGGTGGAAGAGTGTGGAGGAGAGAAATTGATCACATGATGATCAGAAAGAAGAGGCTCCACTGGCTATATTCAAAATATGTATCCCAAAGGTTCACCCTCAATGACCCACCTCCTCCAGCCACACCCTACCCACCTTCAGTTACCACTCAGTTAATCCCTATCAGAGGATTAATTAATTGATTGGATAATTCATTGCTATAAGACTCTCATAACCCAATCATTTGTCCTCTAAAGCTTCTTGCATCATTTCACACATGAGGTTTTGGTGGGGAGCATCTCACATCCAAACCATAACATATATGGATGCAGTGAACACATCTGTAGACATTGACATGAAGGGGTTTGGAAATACAATATCCAAAAATTGCTGGCAACGTACTATACTGTAAAGCATTGGTTGTTTCCCCTCATGCTGGTAGGGCTGTCTGGGAGCTGAGATCTCCTAAGAGTATCTTACTACTTATCACTAGCTCAGGAAAAGGTCAAAAGTCAAGTTACGGTTTTACTGAATTCATATACTTTTACACCATTATGAAGTCCAACTGGTGAGTGGAGTAAGCCAGGGGCAGTCCCTAAGTAGCTACTGACTGCTATTTGCTACAAAAGTTGGGGTCATAGCTCTGGGAGTAGGGGAAGGAGACAGTTCTGCTTTGAGGGGCACCCTGGGAAGGACAGCCTGGCAAGATTTCATCTCCTTTCTTGGTCAGTCATTTCACAGGTGTTCAATTGTACATTTGTTTTATGCTCTTTTCTGGGTTCATTATTTTAACCCTAAAAGGATTTTTTTAAGACATACCTTGGCAATGGGAATGACTGGTCAGTTCTATGCTTTGAAGGTTCAGGCCACCCAGAGTGAAGACAGGGTTGGAAAGCAGCCAAAGTGGAAGCAGGAAGACCAATTAGAAGGCTCTGTGACTGTCCAGGCGGGGGTGGGGGGTGGGGGCAAGGCAAAACAGTGCAGCCTTGACCTGGGTGAGTGGCAGAGGAAATGAAAAGAAGTGGAAGTTTAGTGTCAGGGAAGTAGGGTCAAGTGGACCTGGGGACTGGTTGAAAATGAGGGGAGGTGTCAAGGATGTTTCTGAAAGTTTTAACCTATTTAACAGGATAGATGCTGGTGTCGTCCACCCAGCAGTAAACACCAGAAGAGGACCAGCATCGGGCAAACTTTGGGACATAAATTCAAGATACTTCCGAAACACTCAAGAGAAGCTGTCAAGCAGGCTGTTGGCTCTATGCATCTGAGTGCAGAGGGGAGGCCTGGGCTGAGTCATCTCTGTGTAGGGTATAATTAAACTGGATCACCCAGGGGAGAGGACAGGCTGAGAGGAGCCTTGATGAAGGGCAGTTTTTCATGGCTAGATGAAGGGGAAGAGGCTGCAGAAGAGACAGAGGGGGTGCTGCTGGGGCAGAGGTGGTGGGAGATCACAGAAGTCAGGAAAAGAGGGCACTCAGGAGGAAGAAAGCGGACAACTCTGCTGGCCTCTCTGAGACGTCAGTCAGGAGAGGGAAACATGTTCTAGAACACAGGAGGAACATGACTGGGTTAGCTAAACCTTGGGCCAATTTTATCAAGGCACAAACACCATCCCACCAACTTCTCACTGTAAAACCTCCGTCTTCCATCAGCACATCTCTGCTTGCGAAATAAAGCCCATACTTCTAAGCTTGGCCTTGAGATCCAGACAATTTCTGTTTCTCTCTCTCTCTCTCTCTCTCTCTCTCTCTCTCTCTCTCTCTCTCTCTCTCTCTCTCTCTCTCTCTCCCCCCCTCTCTCCCCTCTCTCTATATGGAACACTTCGCGAATTTGCGTATCATCCTTGTGCAGTGGAGCTAATCTGTATCATTCTAATTTCAGTATGTCTGCCAAAGTGAGACCCGACCAGTTTGTCTCTTGTTTGTCTTCCTAGCCTCAGCTTGCATTTTGTCTCCACGGGAGCTCCAAGCTGATAGGGGATCTTGTTCAGATCCAACCCCTGCCCACACTGGCTCTCCTCCCCACCAAACAGCCCCTACATCCCCCAAGATCTCAGGTACCTATAGCTGGCAGCAAATGCCTCCAATTCCTAATAGCTTTCCTTAAGGAAATACAGCATCCAGAGTGAATTTTGTCTGTAAATTTCCACCCATTGGTTCTGGGTGGTTTGGGAGGACATGAACCGAGTCTGGCCTCACTGAGTGATAGCCTGTAGGGCAGAGCAAGGCAGGAATTCAAAAGGCAGAGTAACACCTCTTCACCCAAACCAGGTCTTCTGGACTCAGATGGAAAACTGGGGAGCCCACAGGAGTTCTTGGCATGGCCTCTCTTGGTGCACCCCACCACCACCACTAGCTCCAAGGCAGGCTCCGGGAGTCTGAGTGCAGAACCACAGCGCCATCTCCTGGCATGACAGCACACTGTTCCTGAAGAGAAAAAGCTGGTCTCCAAGACAGAGAAATGCACATGAAAAATTAGAACTAGGTTGATCTCTAATTTGTAATATTAGCAACATTTTAGAAGATGGTGCTAGTAAAGAAGATGAGCTGGAAATTTTCTGGAGAACATACTGACAAAACTGATTATCTACTTTGTAGAAGTCCTCTTCTGGATTGATACACAAAGGAAGTTATTCAAGAGGGGAAAAAAATTCTCTGGGTGCAATAGTACATGCTTGTAATCCCAGGGACTCCAAAGGAAGTTCAAGGTCAGCCTCAGCAACTTAGAGATGCCCTTAGTAAGTTAATGAGATCCTACCTCAAAATTAAAATGGGCTGAGGATGTAGCTTAGGGGTAAGTTACCCACTGGATTCAATCCCTAGTTTTAAAAAAAAAGTTTGGGGAATCTATCTATATATGAAATATATCCATGACAAACTTTTCTATTAGGGCAGAGCTAGAACCATTTGCAATGACTAGCTGGAAGTAGGGCATGGTTAACCAAGCATGATTTGACCACAGGATAAAGTACTGTGCAGGCCTTAAAATGGCGATATGTTCATTGTATTAAAACAAGAAACAGACTTCTTGAAATAAAGCCAATTGACAGAAAGAGCACCCCAAATGCTATTTTCATAATAAAGACTGTGAAGTAGACATGTGCACAACAATAAGCAGTGGAGAGGATTGAAAATCTCATAGTCAATGTTATTAAAGGATGAAGAAGCCCTTGGAATTTTTTGTCTATTTAAAGACTCTTTGGTTGATACTTACTTTTATTATGAAAACATCAGCTATTGAGTAAAAAAAATCAAACAAAAAAGGAATTGTCTAGGAAAATACCCAAAGTTTACAGAGCTGAAGACTGTCCCTCAGAGGATAGTAGTGTTAGAGATCTTCTGTAAGGTGTTTCTCCAAAGCATTTTTTCCCTCCTAACACACCCATAGCTCATAATATGCTCTTGGTAGATGTCTGTGGAGCCCCTGAATTAACATGATGCTGTGCCCACCATAAGGGCCATCTTCCTCATTGCCCTTCTGCTCTCCAGAAGTGTCCTCGGCCTATGGCTTCAAGTTATTCACTGTGGTTCTGTGAGGGCCTGACCATACATGGAAGCTGTGAATGACCTTTCTAGCTGCCTACTTTCAGTGCTTTTCCAAAATTAAATCTAAGACCAATCAGAAGGTGGTTTCCAATGAGCAAGGAAATTCTCACATTTTGAATTCATATATGGAATTGCTTAATCAAAACTAGTTATATGCCTCTTATGTCCTAGGCACATAAAATAGACATGTCACAGGCTTAGTTTATAATGCTTGGGATTTGCTTGGAATCAACACCTGCATTGGTAAGAAGAGGAAGGAAATAGGATTGGAGCTAAATTCCAATCCAGGGTTCTGGAGCCATGGAGGAAGATTGGCCCCAGAGTGTCCCTTGCTGGGTTGAAATGGCAGGTCTTTGTACCCGTGCCTCATCCAGTCATCAGCTATGTGGGCAGTCCTGGGAAGGATAAGAGGTGTTTTCTGCCACTGAGGCTGATCCCAAAGGAGCAAACAGCTAGACACTTCCTGCTGGCCACGCTCCTCCAGCTGACCAGCAAGTTCTTCCTTGAAGGGGAACCTGGGTGGTACATATCTGTGTTTACATGGATAGGATGCTTAGCATATAAAGTAACTGAAGCCAATATCATTATCATTTGGTATTATCATCTCAGCTTATGCTTCTGCCTGTATCCCAACCCTCCCTTCCCTGCCTATCCCACAGTGGTCCAGCACTTACCAGCCCCAGTGAGCCACCCCATCCAGAAGGCCCCCCATGGAGAGAATGTTATTGATGGCCTGTAGATGGATGACCAAAGGGGCCACAGGGTATCCAGCAGGATCAGCGACATCAAGGGTAGAACCCAGGATGCTCCTTCTTACCCACTCCTCCCCACCATAACCAGGACTTATCACCAACACAATCCCTAACCTCCTGTGTGTCTGGACCTTGAACTTTGTCCCTGCCTCTATCACAGCATGGCCCACCTGCTGCCCTCATGGGGCCACTCTCTGTCCCCCCTGCACAGAGAGTCTCTATTGCATAGATGCTGCCCCTGACA
This sequence comes from Urocitellus parryii, assembly GCF_045843805.1. Lineage (NCBI taxonomy): Eukaryota > Metazoa > Chordata > Mammalia > Rodentia > Sciuridae > Urocitellus > Urocitellus parryii. The sequence continues at coordinate 265,879,414 of NC_135531.1, read as the reverse complement.
TTATTTCTTAATTATTGCTTTGTATCATTTTACTTTTAGTTTCAGAACTCAAGCAAGATTGGTTGATATTGGAAATAATCAGGGTGTAACAAATTCAGCTCAACCACTTGCAAACTGTGGGGATTTAAGTAACTAGCCTGTCTGTGCCTCAATTTCCCATGAGGACCAGAATGCCTACCACACAGAGCTGGAATGAGGATTAAATAGCATTGCAAAGGCACAGAACAAGGTCGCTACTGAAAGATACCAGCTTCAAGTGGAGAACTTTGTGAGGATCAACTTTCTCGCACTAAATGAAGATTCAGAGACAGTTGCCAGGAAACCAGATGCATGCATGGATCATCACCTGGGAAGAGTGATGATTTCCTTGGAACTTTAAGCTTAAAGTGAGACATTTTAAAGAAAAATAAGTAAATAATAATCTGGGTAGTACATGGATATGAAAAAATACATAAAGGGGCCATCAAAGCTGGCATTTGGAGAAGCATGGCCTATGCCTTGGGTGTTCTTTAACTCATCTGCGCTCTGAGGGGAGAAATGCAGCAGACCAGGGAGGACAGCAGGGCCCTCTGCCCCTGAGCAATCAAAGGATGGCTCCAGCTGAACATTTGTTCCTCCAATTCCAGGGGCCTTGTGTGACTGGAGTCCCTGAGGGCCCCAGGCATATGTTGAAACCTTCCTCCCCCAGGTTGGTCACCCAGTCTGGCATTCGGTGTCTTCTTTTTTTAGAGAGAGAGAATTTTAAAATATTTATTATTTATTTATTTATTTTTTAGTTCTCGGCGGACACAACATCTTTGTTTGTATGTGGTGCTGAGGATCGAACCTGGGCCACACGCATGCCAGGCGAGTACATTACCTCTTGAGCCACATCCCCAGCCCCTTGGTGTCTTCCTCATTCCTCCCAAGATGGCATGTGAAAAGAAAGGTCAGAGACCCAAGTTCTGGGCCCAGGAGCTCAGTTTTTGCATTTTTCTTGAGCAAGTCTCTTCTCTACTTGCTGCCTTCCTCTCCCCATGTGACAGGGAGGAGTGGACAAGGATTGAGCCCTAAACTCTGTAAGTCCTAAAATCTTCTAAGGATTGTGGTGAGTCCTAGAAACCAGCAGAGGGTGCCAGACCCTAAGGAGCAGATTTGATGCGCTGCTCAGTTCTCCCCATGGGAGAGAAAGTAGGAAGAGCCACCAGGACCTGGGGAAAGTGGCTTAGCATTCGCTCAGGAGAAAAGAGCTCTGAGGAGGGACAGGACCAGCCCAAGGCTGGAGGCCTGGCTCCAGACAAGGCATTTTCTCTCGCTCTGCAAATAGCAATTATAGAAAAACTCTCAACATTCAAATGCAAGATTCCGTTCCAACACCACCTTCTCTTTAGGTCCTCCAGGTCACTAAGATGAGACTTCTTTTCTCTTTCTGCTAACAAAAAGGTTGGGATTTTTTATTTTTGTAGTACTGGAGACCAAAGCAGGGCTCTGAACGTGATAGTCACTGAGCTACATACACCCCCAGTCCTTCACATTTATTTATTTATTTAGAGGTGCTTTACCACTGAGCTACATTCACAGCTTTTTATTTTTATTTTAAGATAAGTTCTTGCTCAATTTTCCAGGCCAGCCTGGAACTTGTGAGCCTCCTTCCTCAGCCTCCTGAGTATCTGGCTTACAAAAAGTTTTTAAGTGAACAAAGAAAAAAAGAAATCTAGTATCTGAATGGATAAAGAAAATATGGTATATATACACAACGGTATTACTCAGCCTTAAAAAAGAATGAAATTATGCATTTGCCATGGAGCTGGAGAATATCACATGCTAAGGAAATAAACCAATCCCAAAGAACCAAAGGTCAAATGTTTTTTCAGATATGTGGATGCTAATTCACAATGGGGGAGGGGCTAGGGAAGAATAGAGGTACTTTGGATTAGACAGAGGGGAGTAAAGGGAGGGGAGGAGGTATGGGATAGGAAGGATAGTAGAATGAATCAGACATTATTACCCTGTGTGCATATATGATTACATGACAGGTGAAACTCTACACCATGTACAGCCAGAAGAATGGAAAGTTATCTCCATTTATGTATGATGTGTCAAAGTACAATCTATTGTCATGTATAACTAAGTAGAACAAATAAAAGTGAATTTGTAATTTCAAGGCATTTGAACAAAATAGATCATTGGGGCATTGATGGTACTAGGAAAACAAAACAAAAAAAACACCTTAAAACAATTTTTATGTTTATCAGTAGGAAAATAATTGCACTTATTATAGCCAATGCTATAAAATACAGGCTCTACATATGCTGACAGGGTCAAGACATATTTTCAGTGAAGAAAGCAGGAACATCATATCCAGGATAAATCTTTAAGTGGAAAAAAAATCCTCTAAGGGGTAAATTTCTGGAAGAAAACACAATAAACTGGTTTTTAAAAAAATATTTTTATTTGTTATTGATGGACCTTTATCTATTTTTTTTTCAAATATGTGGTGCTAAGAATTGAACCCAGTGCCTCACACATGCTAGGCAAGCGCTCTACCACTGAGCCACAACCCCAGCCCACAATAAACTGTTAATAAGGGTAGCCTAAAGATTATAGGAAAAGGGAGATTTTTCTTTTTAATATTATACCTCTCTATATTGCTTTAGAATTTTTTCCAACAATGTGCATGTCTTACATTTGAAATGTCAACCCTGCCAAGTAGGTATTTCTATTCCTATTTGAGCAAAGTAGAAAACCAAGGTTTAATGAACGTGATTTGCTGAAAGTCACATAGTGAATACAGCCACATCTTTTGGCTGGGTAGAGCAATACAGCCACATTTTTTGGCTGGTAGAGCTGGGTAGATCTCTGTTGAGATCCTGAAAGAACAAGGCAACACGCCTCCCGAAGTTCTCTGTGGGATCCTGGTGAACTAGGCCCGCTTAGGACATGTGTCCACTCCAGTTTGTAGGCTACCCAGGAGCTCTGTGGGAAAGAACTTGAACCTGGCTTATGAGTGGCATTTAAACAAATGCAGCAAATGGAGTGAGATTTCCTGAAGGTCAAACTGAGGCAGGGGAAGAGGGAGAGATAGATACGACTGTCCTCTGAGGCAGACATTGTGTGTGAAAGAAATGTGGTAGCGGAGGCTATACTAGTAGCCAAGCCAGACTGAGATGTTGGAGAATGCTGCTAATCCAGGTGAGAAATGAGGTTGTACTTGACCATCACTGTAACCCAGCACCACCCCCCCACACACATACACATATATACCGTGAGACTCTGGGAAGGAGTCTCTGTAATACAAGGGCATTATTAGGAGCCAGCAACTGGGTTGTGGGAAACTTTTTTTTTTTTAACTTTTTTTTTTTTTTTTTTAGTTGTCAATGGATCTTTATTTTATCTATTTATTTATATGTGGTGCTCAGGATTGAACCCAGGGCCTCACACATGCCAGGCAAGTGCTCTACCACTGAGCCACAACCCCAACCCTGGGAAACTTCTTTGAAAGAGCTGATCTGAAGAAGTGCACAGAAAATTTCTGTTTGGGGCTGGAGTTGTGGCTCAGTGGTAGAGCCTGGCATGTGTGAGGCCCTGGGTTCAATCCTGAGCACCACATATAAATAAATAGATAAAACAAAAGATCCATTGACAACTAAAAAATATTAAAAAGAAAAAAAAAGAAAATTCCTGTTGGCCTAAGAAAGTCAGGAGCCACAGAGGCCTGTGGTCAGAGAAGTAAGGAAATGGCAGAGGCACTGGTATAGACAATAAAGTGACTTCAGCCAATGAAAAGAGAGCTGCAAGTTCAGAGGGCGGCAGGGCAATAGGACTGTGTCCCAGCGGCCAGGTCTGTGTGTCAAAGGTCCTCAGACTCAAAGAAGAAATTGTGGGGACAGGTCTTTCTTTTAATCAAAGGGGTAACACTTTGAGCTCCAGGATTTGGCATATCAGCTGCAAATGTGGCATATTTATTATCAGTATTGAGATACAAGTAAACAGCTCACTTTGGTTTATTTTCATCAATAATTATTTTATTTTAAATCAGCATCACACCCTGCAGAGCAGACATTACAGTTCTCATTATATACAAGAGGTGGGGGCATGGGGGCAGGAAAGATGGTGGAATGAGACTGACATCATTAACCCTAGGTACATGTATGACTGCCCATATGGTGTGACGCTACATCATGTACAACCAGAGAAATGAAATGTTATGCTGCAGTTGTGTACAATGAATCAAGATGCATTCCGCTGTCATATATACCTAGTTAAAATTAATTAATTAATTAATAAAAAATTCAGGAAGAAATTGAGGCTTAGAACTTACCCAGCTCGTAGAGCAGGGAACAACCACCTCATCTCTCCTACCCCTGGTTTCTTTTAAACCCAGGTGCAAGTAGGTAATTGACTTAGTGTCAAGGCTTGTACCTCTCCCAGAGGTCCTGAACTTGCCACTGCATATAAAATGGGGTGTTTAGGTACTACATTTTTAGAAGGGAATGAGTACATCGTATTAAGCATTGACTTTTTTTTTTTTTTTTTTTTTTTTTTTTTTTGGCAGTCCTGGGTATTGAACCCAGGGGTGCTCTGCTACTGAACTACATCCCAGTCCATATTTCATTTTTTTTTTTTTATTTTGAGACAGAGTCTCACTGAGTTGCTGAGGCTGGCCTCAGAGTCACAATCCTCCTGCTTCAACCTCCCAGGAATTATAGGTGTGCACCACCATGCCTGGCTTAGGCACAGGCATTTCTAAAGTTGTATGTAACCTGGCATGGAGGATGTGTGTGACTGTTGGACAGCTAAAGTGGAAGAGCTTTTGTTGTCTTTTCAACACCATTCCATCTCTTCTTATTCTTTAGTAGCCATGCAGTTGGGAGAACTGACTCTAGTCAAGAAAGAGCCCTGATTTGTCTAAGTCAAACATGATATTCTCCCAAGGATGGGGACTGTTTCTAGAATAAGCACATGGCTCAGAGCGGGCGAATGAGACTTTCTCCTTGTAACAACTTTTTTCTTTTTTTTTTTTTTTTTGCTGCTGGGGTTGTGGCTCAGTGTTAGAGCCCTTGCCTAGCATGCATGAGGCACTGGGTTTGATCCTCAGCACCGCACAAAAATAAATAAATCAAATAAAAATGTTTCCTTGTCTTGGAAGGAAGTGTAAGAAATGACGGTATCTTTTCTTCTGGATTCTGGAGGGCCCAGGTCATGGGCTCAGAGCAGCTATTGCCTCAGTACTTGAAGCTGACACCAGAGACAAGCAGAGCTGGAAAAGCAGTGCTAAGAAAATCAAGGGAAAATCCACCAGAGTCTCTTGGATTAAATTGTTTGGAAGCCCAGCCTCGCCTCAGTGACCCAGTGAACCAATAAATTTCCAAATTATTTAAACTCAGTTGAATGGAATTTTCTGTTACATGTGTCTGAAATCATCCTCAGTAATACTGCATGCTTTCTGAGAAACGTCGTCTCAGCTGCAGCATCCACCGCCCATGGGGCCCTTGTTCCTGAGCCACACAGATAGTCGTGTTGGTCCCCATTCTGGTCAACTCCTTCTCTTTCCCTCCCCTGTCTGTCCCACTCTGGATCACAACACAGAGGATCTTGCTGCCTGGATGCTATGAGAGGTCACAGGAAACTTCCCAAGGTTTCCAAGGCTTGGGGTGATCCTGTATTGCTCTTGGTACTAGGATGCTTCTGCTATTCCCACACCCCAGACTCTGCAGCCCTTTTTACTCTGAGCGCCATCCAGGAAGTAAGGCGTGATGGGTACATGGACCAGAGGCTGAGGGTAGAGCGCTCTCCTTCAGGGCCTCCCATCTGCTGCTCCTAGTGTTTTCTTCTGACTTTTCTCACTACGCCCCAAAGAAAGAGAACTTTAATCTCCTCTTGTTTCATGCTTATTCTGCTAAATCTTTTGTGTTTCTTCTTAATCCCACCTGTTCTGTTCTTTTCCTTTGCTTCAATTTCTTGCCTTCTTTTATTGACTAATTCTGGTTCTATTCTTTTAATGCTTTTCCTAGGTGTGACAGCATGCGTGATTAACATATCAAAATCTAAAGCAAATCAAAACCTTTTGCTCTTTGCATGTAGACAACATTAGATTTTTCAAATACTTTAACTCCATTCTCCCCTATTCTTTAAATTTTTTTTTTTTTTTTAGTTGTAGATGGACACAATACCTTTATTTTACTTGTTTATTTTTATGTGGTGCTGGGGATGGAACCCAGTGCTCTACCACTGAGCCACAACCCCAGCCCACCCCCATTCTTAATTTATATGTTACTGTTGCCAATATTTTAATTCTGTAACTTCACAGGACATTATAATTTTATTATTTGTATTTATTTTTTGTTTTTATTATATATTTACTTTTTCAGTGTTAGGCACTGAGCCTGCTAGGCAAGCCTCCCAGCCTCCTCTTTATTCCTTTTTAGGGCTCAGATCTACCATGTAAGATTGCTTTTCTCCTCTCTGAAGCATATACTCCAGAATTTTCTTTTTTTTTTCATTTTTAAATTTTTTAAATTTTTTATTGGTTGTTCAAAACTCCAGAATTTTCTTTACTGATGTAATGAACTCTTTGTTTTTATTTGTCATAAAATACATTTTTTAATCCTCTTAGTAAATTTTCTCTTGGTATAAAATTATAAATTGGGAGACAGACATGGCAGCACACACTTGTAATCCCAGTAACTCAGGAGGCTGAGGCAGGAGACCACAAGTTCAAGGCCAGCCTCAGCAAGTTAGCCAGGCCTTGTCTCAAAATAAAAATGAAAAAGACTGGGGATATAGCTTAGTGGCAGTGTACCCTGGGTTCAATCCCCAGTACTCTAAATAAATAGAATTCTAAGTTGGAGATTATTTTCAGCACACTGAAGATATTCTACTGCTTTCTGATCTCCACCTTGTATTGAGAAGTCAGCTATTACATTGTCGTTATTTTCATTTAATACATGAAGAAAATGAGGCTCTTTGAAAATAACCTGTCTTTTTCTCCTCCTGCTTTAAAATGTTCTCTCTTTGTCTTTGGTGCTCTGATGCATGATGCTTCTGGTGGGCTTCTCCTTTATTTCCCCTGGCATTCGTAGACACTGTAATTTTTTGATCAGTTCCAGAAAACCTCAGCTAATCCCTCAACATCATGCTCTGCTCCATTCTCTCACTACTCTCCTTCTGGAACTCTATTGAAATTTGCTTTAGTCTTTTCTACTCTAACTTTTATTCTCCAACTCTCTTTCATATGTCTTTTGGATATACTTTCAACCCTCTGTATTACACTCTAGGTAACCTCTTCCGACCCAATGTTTAATCTTTTTAGTGCTACCTAAAATATTGTTAAATTCATCTGTTCAATTTTAACTTATGTTGTGTTTTTCAAACTGAAAATCTGTCAAGCTGCCTTTTCTTCTCTTTTTTTTTTTTTTTTTTTTGAACTCTGGGGTGCTTTAGCCCTGAGATACATCTCAAGCCTCTTTTTATTTTTTATTGTGAGATTGGCTCACTAAGAGGCTTAGGGCCTCACTAAGTTGCTGAGGCTGGCCTTGAACTCACAGTCCTCCTGCCTCAGCCTCCTGAGTCACTGGGATTAGAGGCATGAGCCACTATGCCCAGTTTGCTAAGCTGCTTTTTAGTTTGCTAGTTGTGCCATACTTTTTTCAGGCTTGCCTTATATTTCTTTAAACATAGTAAGTATAATGTTATGTATAAAAGGTCTGATATTTCCAGTTTCTGAAGTTTATATAGGGTTGCTCCTGCCATCTTTGTGCTGGTTCTTGTTCATGGCTCCTTGTTTCTTTATGTGCCTAATTATCTTCAACAATGTGATAAATATTTTTGGAATAATCTGTGATTTTTGGAGAAGGTAAGTTTCTCCAGAGAATATTTATGTTTGTTTCTGCTGAGCACTTGGGTCATTACTGATGCAGTCCCACCTTACATCAAGTTCAAGGTTTAATATTGTCTGGACATAAAAGCTAGTTTGCTTCTGGATGCACTTGCTCTGAGGGTGCATTCCTTTTGAGATAACTGCTTTCTACAGATGGAGTCTCTTCTCTCAACTTGCATGGGTTGCTGGACCCCCATCTAATGGCTCTTGCTAAAATTGGCAGATGCCCTAGAGCAAAAGTCACTTCTCACTAACGTTCTTTCAGTTGGCCCTTATCTTATTTTAGAAAATGCTCTTTATATTTTATCCAGTCTTTTTTGTTATTCCTAGTGGAACATGTTTTCTGAATAACCTAATCTTCCCCAACTCCAAAATCTTTTACATCAAAGGTTTTCCATTTCTTCCAGAAGACCTCAGAAATGCACAAGCCAGAAGGTGCTCCTCTGCACTGTACTATTTCTTTCTGGCGACAATAAACTAAGACGTTCCAGTTTGAATGAGAAAAATCAATAGGTTAGAAGAAAGTACCCCCTTCCCAATTTTGTTCCTATTTTTACATACTCTTCCATCACATATGTAAACTGCTTAACCTGGTATCCAGCACACTCTTAGTGCTTCTGGCCACAGTGAGTGGAGCATTGGCAGAATTAGTCAAATAAGGTTGAATCCTGGCACTTATACTGGAATTCATAGGAACTCTTTCCAACTCATTTAAAGTATGAAGATACACTATTTACAGCTCAGTAAATATTTATTATTGTTTCTATGCCCAAACTCACCTTCTTTATGTAAAGTCTTCCTTCAATAACCCTGTTCCATTTCAATCTTCCTTTTATTCTATTTTCTTCAAGCACCTTGTAAAAGTTCCCGTGACAACCTTCTGATTTACTCTAATTGCTTTCTCAAATGGGCACTATTTCTTGGTTATAACACTTTCATCTGCAAATGACCAATGACACACTTCAAATTTCTTTAAACCAACCAATAATCAAACGTTTCTATTGGTTTATGTAATTGAAAAAGCCGAGCATTAGGTCTTCAGGTACAATTTAATCCAAGGATGCAATGAATGCCAGGAGGATCTGTCTTTCCCCATCATATCGTGACCCTTGCCCGCGGATTGGTCTTTATTATCTGCCCCGCTCTCCATAGTAGCCCCCAGATTCTCCACACTCTACCCTCCTACTTCACCAGTTGGAAAGAGTTCCTATGAATTCCAGCAAAAGTCCCAGGATTCACCCTTATTTGACTAATTCTGCCAATGCCCCACTTACTGTGGCCAGAGGTACTAAGTATGGGATGAGCTTAGTCTGAATCGGAGGTCTACTTCTTGGAACCCACCCATAGCTGAGCCCTCCAAAAATCAAGTGCTCTGAGATCAGGGAGTTTGGGGTTTTTTGAAGGAAATCTTGGAGGTGTGCCAAAAAAGGGGCAAAAGGATATTGTGATGGAGGGGGGGGGGGCGGAGGCAAAAGTACTATTTGGGCACTACCATCCCCAGCAGCTCACAGGAAAAGCTCAGCAATGGGCCTGTGGACCAATGGAACTGTCACCAAGGTGCTGGTTCTGTCCAGTCCACACATGCTGCTGTGTCCAGCACCCCCAGGAAGGATGAGCTGATGTGTCTGGGCCACTGAGCAAAGGCTACTCTCACAGCCTCTCAACTGCTCTGGCAGAAGGGGACCCCATCTGTGATTTGTCAGTACATGGTTTCGTCCGGGCTACTCCCTTGGCCTCCTCAAGCTGTTTTTCTCTCTCTGATATAAAAATAACACTTAAACAGGATCCCCAACTCCATGTACTAGACAAATCGGCTCTCCAGAGGTGGCAGCCAAACTCACCCTAGAGTCAGGGTGCAGGGTCTTTATTATCCACACAGTCTGTGAGGCAGTCATGAAGCAGGATTTCAAGAAACATAATATCATGACCAGAGGTTAAAATCAATCACCCAAGAAGTCTACATTTCCAACTGAGGCCAGTATGTTCTGCCGATTTGCCTTGCCAGAGGCGACAGGTGGGAGTTGGGCTGGCAGTGAGCAGGTGTGGGAGATGGAAAGGCAAAGGGCAGGGGCAGGAAGGAGCACTCTCTTTAAACTAGCAAATCATTCTGGTCTCAGTGCTAAGCAGCACTGATGTCTGACCCCAGCCGGAGCACACCTCCGACTCTGATGGCAGTGTGAGATTGAGATGACCTCTAAGGTGCTGAAGCCCTCCCGTGCCTGCCTGCCTTTGGAACCTCTGAAGTGGAGGTCTGGGGTCACTGGGAGCAGGTGGTAATAATAATAGTAACCACTTACTGAGCACATATTACATGCCAAGCCTGTGCTCCCCCTAAAGTTCAGTGGTTACTTATGGGCACTGGAGTTCAGAAACCCTGGATTTGATTCTTGGATTCATCTCACTTAGCTTTGATACTTTGATCAAGTTACTTCAATCTATTTATGCCTCGGTTTTCTCATCTGTAAAACTACAGTAATAAAATCATTATTTCACAATGTTGCAAGGGATTATGTGGGATACTGCCTAGGATGTGTTCAGTGTTCTCTATAAACAAGGGTCAGTATCTACATATGTAAATTCTAGTGCTACACCAATCCTGCAGTGTAAATGTATTAATTAGAGAAAGATGCTATAGCAAAGGTCCCACTTGTCAGTGGCTTACACAAGACAGAAGTTTATTTTTAACATAACAGTCCAGAAGTAGGTGGGGGTGGGGGAGGATTATGATCTGAATGTGTCTCCCAAAAGTTCATATGTCGGAAATATTTTTAAATGTTCGTCTTAGTTATAGATGACAGTAGAGTTTAGTTTGACATATTTATACCCTATGTTGGAAACTTATCTCCAAAATAACAGTGTTAGATATGCTGCCTCTAAGAGGTGGTTCGGTCATGAGGGCTCTGGCCTCAGGAATGGATCAATGCTGTTTTCATGGAGTGGAAAACATTTTCTCAAGGGTGGATCTGTTATGAACAGATTGCCCTCTCTTTCTCTCTTTCCATGCAGGCTCTTTTGCCTTTTGCCTTCTGCCACAGGATGATATAGCAAAAGGGCCCTGCCAGATGCAGACCCTTGATCTTGTATGAAATAAATTTCTTTTCTTTGTAAATTACCTAGTTTGTGGTATTCTGTTATAGTGACACAAAACTGACAGAGATAGGTAGGCAGGCCATGGTAGGATTGGGGAGGTCCTGCATCTTCTATCATTGGGTTCAAATATTTATTGCAGGGATACTCTGGATCTGTATTCTTATTCTCTCTAAGGAGGTGGCAATCTTGAAGCTATTGGAGAAAACACACGAGGGTGTAAAGGAAACTCCCTTCTTCTGATGTCTGCCTACTGAGCTGGTTCCCACTGTCTGCTGAAAAGGATGGGCTCGAGAATGGGCTGGGAGCCCAGGTCCCACCTTCTTCCAAACCATATCTTATAGGTAGCCCTAGTGCCAGCTCTTGTAGAACTTTGCTAGAAGCAGTAAGTTACAGCCAACATGCACCAGTGGTCTCAGTGTTTCCTACCAGTTTCCATGAGTTACAGGTTCTCTGAACCATCCACAAGGACACACGATGCAGTGGACCCAGAGAGCCCACACCTCCAACTTCTGCCCACTGCCCCCTTATGCTCCGAGTCACCTTCACAGGCACAGAGCAGACTCAGCTCACACCACTGCCATGCTCCATTCTCTGTGCTACTTCCTGCAGGGTCAGAAGCAGGGCCTCCTCTTCCGGGAAGTCTTCCCTGACTATTATCCAAGTTGCATTTCCTTACAGTGCGTGTCCATCTCAGTAGAGTTGAGCTGGCATTCACCCAGCTGTTCCACAAGCAAATGTTATTCATCTCCAGTTCAACTGTGGGCCCCTTGACGGCCAAAATATATTGGCTGGATGTGATGAAAAGTCTGTTTTGGGGACAGACAGACCTGATTCCTGCTTAGGCTCAGTCCTTTGCTTGCCTATGACCTTGGGAAATTTTGCTTGATTTCTCTGAGTCTTTTCCTATGAGCATGAAGATGAAAATCATGAAAAGGGAGTTTCTTTTACACCCACGTGTGTTTTCTCCAATAGCTTCTGTAACAGAGACTGCCAGTTGCCTCCTAACGTCTGTTTCTTTTTTTCTTTAGTAATAAAATGGCTTGAGTTTCAGCTGAAAGGGCTGCTGTTACAGTTTGGATCTGCATCTGGAATGTTTCACTAAGGCCCATATATTGAAGGCTTGATCTCCAATGCAGCAATGTTCAGCGGCAGAGCTTTGGGAAGTGACTGAATCAGAAGGACTTTGACATCATCACTGGATTAATCCATTGGTGGATTCACAGCTGAAAGGACTATTGGGAGGTGGTGGAGACTGTAGGAGATAGTCAAAGGGAGTGGTCCCTTGGAGTGTGCTGTTGGGGACTGCATCTTGTTCCCAGCCCCTTCCCCCCACCCACTCTCTCTCTCTTTCTCTCTTTTTCTCTTTCCTAACCACCATGATGCTCTGCCTCACCACAGGCCAAGAAACAACAGCATCATCTGACAATGCTCTGAAACCATCAGCCAAAATGAATCTTTCCTCCTTTAAGTTGTTTTTCTCAGGTATTTTGACACAGGAATGAAAGACTGCGTGACACAGCTGACCATAATAAAGACTTTGATTCTCAACATCTCTTGAACTGACCAAATTCAGCCAATGCAATGTGAGTGTAAATAATGGTAGCAACTTCCAGGTTAGGCATAAAAGAAAAAGTTCCCCCTTTCCTACTTGGAATGCTCATGTAACACCAAGAGCTAGAGTGGCCATGTTGTGCCCAAGATGGAAGATGCTTGGAAGAACCACTCTATCAGCTTCTCAGTCTGCAAACTAATGAAGAATTTGATATTTGGAAATGGTACTGCTTAAAATCCTAAAATAAGTGTCAGAGGATTAGAGATTGAACATCAGACAAGGATAAATATTGCCTGCTGGTGAGCTGTGGACCATTGTTGCATTTCTGCAAAGTACAGGGAATATCTGTCATCTGTGATGCCTTGATAGATCATATGCTGGTGGTCTGTCCATTGTATGAGATGTCCCCATTAGCTGTGCCTTGGAAGTTTCCACCATCAGGAACCACAGAGAGACAGGCTCCAGGGATCCTGTGCTATTTGAGACCCACAAGAAAAGGTAAAGTCCCCTTCTTGCTCTGTTCTCCTCTACCCTCCCCGCAGACAGTGCAGGTGCTCCTAGGGAAGGAGGGAAATATGCTTAATAAATTCAGCAAGAAATCCAGTAGTCCATTTCTGAATGTCCACTCCTGAGCCAAGGACTGGGATGGAAGAGGCTGGAAGGAGGAAGGGAGGGGGAGTGAGAAGGGAGCAGGAGCAGCTGGGTCAGCTTTCCTGATTTGGACGCTGACTCAGGCTCCTGGAATGCCAAGGAAGGGGGTGGGCAGCCACCAGAGCCAGGCTGGGATTCCGTTGGCACCAGGAGAGATAGGGACAGTACACACAGCTGTGGGGGCTGGGGCTCTGGAACACCCAGACATCTCCTAATCACAGGAAGACACCGACAGGTGTTTCCTTCTGTGGACAAGCCTGGGCCCCAAGCCTGAAGCCCACCTCAAGCCTGGGAGGTGACCTGCATAGCTCCCCACCTGCCTGACCCACCCACTCCACCTCCTCCACCTGAGAGAAGGAGAGGATCCCAGACTCAAATGGAGGGCATCATGGCATAGACCGGCTGCTCTGCTGGGATCACCCATGAGCTCCCTGCCTTATCCCCAGCCTGCACAGTAGCCTCCACTGGTTCTTTCTAAGCCAGCATCACCCCCACCAAAATTTGTACTGGGAAGAAAGTTAAGCTCAACAGCCTCCACTTTCAGTACTTTGGTGCCTGATAAAGCTGAGCCGGGCCCTGGGACTGCAAGAACCCAACTTTCTCCTAGTGCTCATGCCCCCACAATGTGCCAAGCGGCTTCCTCAGCAGCAGGGTCCATCTAGCTTGTCCTGGGAGACCTGGAGGCCACCAAAGACCAGGCACCAAGACTCGCAGGTTCGCCCCTCGCCTCCCCAGCCCGCCCCCAGGCTTCTGGGCTGGAGCAGCTGTGGGTGGCCCCCTCCCTCCCAGCTGCCTGACACCCAATCAGAGAAACCGATCCCGGCAAGGCAGGGCGCCAGAGGCCGGGCCCAGAATAGTGCTGCCCGGCCGGCTGGGGAGTCGGCACTTGCTCACGGTTGGTTGGGGCCTGCTGCATGGAGCCCGAGCTGGAGCATGCACTGCGCAGGGTACTGGGGTCCCAGTGGGGCGGGCACCGGGGCAGCAGGGCCCAAGAATCGAGAGCACAGAGGGCACCGCGTGTGAATGTGTGTGTGTGTGTGTGGTGTGTGTGCGTGTGTGCTGTTTGGTCTACACTTTCTCTGTTTGTGTGAGTATGTTGGTGCCTGTGTATATACATAGTGTGTGAGTGTGTATAAGTCCTGTGTGTGTCTAGGAGTGGTTGGATGTTTGTGTGTGTGTTTGTGTGTGTGTTTGTGTGTGTGTTTGTGTGTGTGCCTATGTGTACAGTGAGAGGGAAGAAGACCTGGGGTTCCGGGAACCCGAGGCGTTTTTCCCACCCCTTCAGACATTCTTCTCCCCCTAGACCCTGTCCTGGAGCAGCCTAGGGGAGGCTGAGCATCAAGGTAGGTAGACTGCCCGCTTTCTGCGGGTCTGCATCCTCTCCCACTTCCTTTGTCCCCCACATTTCTGGTATGCCAATTCCCAGCCCCTAGCCTGAATTTTGTTGGGAGAGGTTCCTTCTTCCTCCTCTGCATAGTGTGTTTCTCTCATCTCCTGAACCCCACTCCTGACTCTACCACCTCCTAGCTGTGTGATTGTGGCAAATTGCTTAACCTCTCTGAATTTCTGGTCCCTTGCACATAAAATAGGGATGATAATAATGCCTCCCTTATAGATGATGAGCATAGAATAAGAAATATGATGGAGAAAAAGCCCCCTGGAAGTTTGCCAATAGTGTTATTAACAACATTTTAACTGATTTTGTTGTACTGCCCACTTAACCAAACAGGCCCTGTTCTCCCTTCCAGAGATGAGCTTCCTAGAGCAAGGAGACAGTTCCTCATGGCCTTCACCAGCCATGACCACCAGTTCAGAAATAATCCATGGGAAACGGGGGGGCAAGGCATCAAGATGGACGAGGCAGGAGGCTGTGGAGGAAGGAGAACCACCGGATCTGGAAGAAGGTAAGGCCAAGGCCAGTTCTGGAGAGGTGGGAGCCAGGACAGTGGGGAAGCCCAGAGCCTGGGTGGCGGGACTGCCGTGGATCCCTTCCTAACACCGAGTTGGGCCCAATCCTCATCTTGTGACTTCTGTCTCTCCACATGGGAGAGAACAACTGCAGGACAGAGCCAAGGGCCCTATGGCCAGCTAGGACCCACAGACAAAGCAGCTACCTGGGTGACTCGGCTTCTCCACTGCACTGTGAAGTCACAGCATCCAAGCTTCCCAAGGCTGCCACGAGGTCACCGAGAGCTGATGAGAACGTGCTTGAAGATGGAGCTACTATCTTACCCTCCTTCTCTTCCCATCAGGTCCCCCTTCCAGGCCAGCTGCTGAGTCCACCGGGCTGGAGGCCACATTCCCAGAAGCCACACCCTTGGCCAAAGCTGCTCCCTTGGCCCGGGTGGGCACCCCGCCCAGAGGGTGGGAACTCTTCCCCCAGCACTCTGCAGCCTCAGCCGCCAGCTCCAGCACAGATGATCTGGAGGTGGCCATCGAGTTCCCAGCCCCAGAAGCCTGGGGCTTTGAACTTGAAGGCCCTGGGGAAGAGAGGCCTGCCCCATGCCCATCGCCACAGGCTCCATTACTCAGCCTGGGCTGGGAGGACGAGCTGCAGAAGCCTGGGGCCCAGGTCTACATGCACTTCATGCAGGAGCACACCTGCTATGATGCCATGGCAACCAGCTCCAAGCTGGTCATCTTTGACACCACGCTGGAGGTGAGACCCAGCTTGCCACACCAGAGCTCGGTCTCCATGCTCAACGCCATCTTGCCACCACCATTCATACCCTCCAGCATGCCCTGCCAAGTCCCCTTCAAGAGCTCCTTAGCACCACGGAGCCCAGTGGGGAGAGGGAGGGATTCTGTTCTTTGGGAGCATCCCATCATCCCATCTCTGCAATTTCACTATCTACAAAACTTTGCGTTGATCCATTTATCTCCATTATCTTGAAAATGGAGATCGGAATGCCTGCTTTGCCCCCTGTGTTTCAGAGTATCAGGACAACCCAGTACAAAGTGAAAACAAACTTTGAAATATGTCTAAGACATTGCAGAGTTGTTTAGGAAAGAAGAGCAGGAGACTCTTGGTAATGGAAAAAATTAGAAGATCTCTGGTACCTGCTCTTTCATTAGATTAAGCTACCAAATGTCTGTGGTTCTGTTTTTTGTTTTGTTTTGTTTTTTGGTACTGGGGATTGAACTCAGGGGCACTCAACCACTGAGCCACATCCCCAGCCCTATTTTGTATTTTATTTAGAGACAGGGTCTCACTGAGTTGCTTAGCACCTTAGCACTTTTGCTAAGGCTGGTTTTGAACTCATGATCCTTCTGCCTCAGCCTCCCGAGCCACTGGGATTACAGGCGTGCACCACCATGCCTGGCTGTGGTTCTGTTCTTATTGCTGGTGTAAATGAGCAGATAGTATATGTAAAATGCTTAAAGCATGGTTTGTATGTCACCTACAGTACACAATTTGGTTCTAGTAGTTCATAAACAAATACTTCCATTTCAGTAGCTTTGTATTTATTTTAATGTGTAGTAGAAAAATACAACCAGCATGTACAGAGTGTATTGTTTAATATGAGTCAATTTATAGTTTATTCAGAGACAAAAACTATGTAAATATTATGTAAATAATTCTATCTCTAGTACTTATTTAGATTAGTAAAAAATTATGCTTGTGTCTGTACATGCATGATTTCCAAGTGGAGACTCTGAATTAGGGCTTCTAACCTGCTGTAACTGCTGAGGGTCTTCCTGTACCTCCCGCCACAAGCAGCCTTGTCTATAATTGTAAATGTGCCCAAGTGGGATCTGGTCTAGTGTGTGCCATGACATGGGAAAGACAGGCAGGCTCCTGTGGAGGAGAACCTGGGAGAAGATCCCAAGGAAGGACTCTGGTGGGAACAGCAAAGAGGACAGCAGGTGGACAGGGGAGTGGCCACTGAGGGGCAGCAAGAGGGGAGTATGAGGGCCTCTTGGGACTCACCCTTCCACTGTTCTGTCCCATCCTTCAGATCAAGAAGGCCTTCTTTGCCCTGGTGGCCAATGGTGTGCGGGCAGCACCTCTGTGGGACAGCAAGAAGCAAAGTTTTGTGGGTGAGGAGAGGCTGGGGAGGGGGGGTGAGGAATGGCAAGGGCGCTGGGAGAGTGGCACCTTTAACCTCCCTCACACCCAAGGACAGAAAGCTTATGGTCACCCCTGTGTCCCGCCTGCCCGTAGGGATGCTCACCATCACAGACTTCATCCTGGTGCTTCACAGATACTACAGGTCCCCCCTGGTAAGGAGCAGCCGGGAGCCCTGGGTGCCAGTAGTATTGGGGTGGAAGGGGGTCTTCAGGGAGCCTGGTGCCTGCCAAGTCCACATCTGAAACCAGAATCCTGCCGATGCCTCTAGGTCCAGATCTATGAGATTGAAGAACATAAAATCGAGACCTGGAGGGGTGAGTGGGGAGAGGGGCTGTGGGGTTGAGGGTGGGGCCCAGGGCCTGGGGCAGAGGGAGGGCCAGCTCAGAGGATTTCCTGCAGGGTGCAAGCGATAGGGAGGAAATTGTGTACTGTAGGTGCCTGGGGGAAGAAAAGGGTCCAGCTGCATGTGAGGCAGTGGCCACTCCCTCAGCCTCACTCTGGCGTTTTCTACAGAGATCTACCTCCAAGGCTGCTTCAAGCCTCTGGTCTCCATCTCTCCCAATGACAGGTAAGCCTCCCCATCAACTACCTGAGCCCCTGTCTTGCCCTGTCCCCTTCCCCTGACCCATCCTAGGAAGCAGGCAGATGAGACAACTTTGGTGCCCCATCCTCCTTCCTATCTGCGGGGACTGGAGTAGAAGGTGTCTCTTCCCACGCTGCTCCCCCTTCTCTGGTCTCACCTCTGCAGCCTGTTCGAAGCCGTCTATGTCCTCATTAAGAACCGGATCCATCGCCTTCCAGTCCTGGACCCTGTCTCTGGCGCGGTGCTCTACATCCTCACACACAAGCGGCTGCTCAAGTTCCTGCACATTTTTGTGAGCCCAGGGCCAGGGGGAGGCAGGGGGAGCCACAGGAAGGTGATTCAAGGGGCTAAGTCTTCAAGCCTGGACATGGGAGATGGAGGAACCCAGAGCCCTCTTGGGCTGCTTGACCACTGATCATCACCCTGTCTCCACCCCACCAGGGTGCCCTGCTGCCCCGGCCCTCCTTCCTCTACCGCACTATCCAAGATTTGGGCATCGGCACATTCCGAGATTTGGCTGTGGTACTGGAAACAGCGCCCGTCCTTACGGCACTGGATATCTTCGTGGACCGGCGTGTGTCTGCCCTGCCTGTGATCAATGAATCTGGTACCTGCACTAGAGCAAGAGCAGGGTGGGGGGACAACATGAGGTGGGGTGTGGGGTGGCAGGAGTCCATGTGGCACCAACTTGGGTGCCCAGGGTGGAGTGGGGTAGAAGTCACCTGCTTTGAGCCTTGGACCAGTCACTTAACTTTTCTTTGCTTCAGTTTCCTATCTGTGAAATGGCAATCTTAACAATATCCATACATCTGACTTCACAGGATTTACAAGATTAGTTGCAATAAAATCAGCACAGTGAGGTGAAACAGCAGGACCAGTTTTTTGGGTTTTTTTTTTTTTTGGTCTCAGTTCATCTTAAAATGGGCCATGAAATCTTGGGCCCCCAGCCAGAGTCAATTTCCTGTTTTAGAAAGGACCAGAGGGACAACAAGAATTCTTCTTTGGTTGGGTGTGGTGGTGCAGACCTGTAATCCCAGTGACTCAGGAGACTGAGGCAGGAGGATCGTGAGTTCCCAGCTGACCTGGGCAATTTAGTGAAATCCTGTCTCAAAATAAAAAGGGTGGGGGATGTTGTTCAGTGGTATAGTATTCCTGGATTCATTCCCCAGCAGCCCCCCCCCAAAAAAAAAATTTACCATAATAAAGCTAGATATCCAGAAGTGTTTGGTTTGGTTTGGTTTCCCCTTCAGTACTGGGGTTTGAACCAGAGGTGCTCCACTACTGAGCTGCATCCCCAGCCATCCATTTTTATTATGTTTTGAGACAAGGTCTCTCTAAGTTACCAAGGCTGGCCTTGAACTTGTTATCCTCCTGCCACAGCTTCCTCAGTTGCTGGGATTACAGGTGTATGCCATCGTGCCTGTCAAGAACTACTTTTAATTTATTTTTGACTTGGAAAAATTTCAAATAAATTTTTTAAAATTGTATAATTAGTGCCTGGGGCTGTGGCTCAGCAGTAGAGTGCTCGCCTAGCACATGCGATGCCCTGGGTTCGATCCTCAGCACCACATACAAACAAAGATGTTGTGTCCGCCGATAAATTAAAAAATAAATATTTAAAAAAATCTCTCTCTCTCTCAAAAAAAAGAGAAAGGTTTAAAAAAAAAAGAAAAAATTGTATAATGAATCCATATATATGTTGCCTGGATTAACTATTGTTAAGGTATTGCCATAATCAGTTCATCTTTTTTTCTAAAGCATTTTAAATTACAGACAATATTATGTCTCTGAGTATAATTTTCTACCCTAACAGAACCAGGAATGATTTACTAATGTTATATCTAATGTTTAATACTTATTCTCATTTTGCAATTTCTCCCAAGATTTTTTTTTCTTTTACAATTGATTTGTTCAAACCAGTATCCAACTAAAGGTCCAGATTTTGCATTTCTATCTTTTGTCCCTTAAGTCTCTTTACATCTAGAACTGTTCCATTTCCCCTGACTGTTTGACACAGGTGAGTTGAAGAGCCTGAATGGGTTATCCAGAGAATATTCCCCTCCAGATTTGCCCATTTGCTTCCTAGAGGTGGATTTCACCTTATTCTCTGCTTTAGTTTCCTGGAACCCTGATGAGTTGGCCCTACACGTTGGGGACTAGACTACTCACTTCATAGGTGATGCACTGTTCTCATATTGCATCTCTTCAGGGGGCAGGAGATGAGGTGGTCTCACTCTCTGTGATGCCAGGCTGACTCATGGCTTAGAGGGAGCAGCCTGATGCCTCATTATAAAGCTGCAACCTGGGAGGATATGGAGGAGTGCACTCCAAGACCTGGCCCAGGCCCTCTGCAAAGCACTGGTCCTGATGCGGCCCTCTTCCCTGTCTTTCTCCTCTCTCCCCTTGTAGGTCAGGTTGTGGGCCTCTACTCCCGCTTTGATGTGATTGTAAGTGTCTGTGGGGCTTGGGGTGCCTTAGGGAGGCTGTGGTAGGAGGATGGATGGGAGAGTATCTGTGGACACACTTCACGAGTGTGTAAGGGGTGCTGTCAAGTGAGGTGGGAGTCTGAGCAAAGCGGTGACTTGGAACTCTCTTTCTCTCCCTGCCCCAGCATTTGGCTGCCCAGAAAACCTACAACCACCTAGACATGAGTGTGGGAGAAGCCCTGCGACAGAGGACACTGTGTCTGGAGGGGGTCCTTTCCTGCCAGCCCCACGAGAGCCTGGGAGAAGTCATTGACAGGATTGCTCGAGAACAGGTACCCTGTGCCTCTCCAGGAATGCCCCCATAGAGATGGCCCAGTTCTTCCATGTGGGCTCCAGCCATCCCTGGACAGTGGACACCTGGCCTGTCCTCCTATTTCGAGACCAATTCTTGGCATTCACCTTAGTATGCACCTGGTCCTGTCTATGAGGTTCTCTTGCCAAGGGCCAGTCAACTGAGTGCTCAGAGACATTGCCAGCTGGTTCCCAGGAGACACCCTCTTGTCCCCCCAGCTATGTCAAACTGTTTCCCCTGCTTGTTTGGGATGGGGTGGGGTGGGGCCTGGTTAGTCACTGAACAATGTGACCCACAGGTACACCGGCTGGTGCTAGTAGATGAGACCCAGCATCTCCTGGGCGTGGTTTCCCTCTCCGACATCCTTCAGGCGCTGGTGCTGAGCCCTGCTGGCATTGATGCCCTCGGTGCCTGAGAAGACGAGTCCTCACTCCTATTCCCCTCACCTTCCATACCCTGAAGACAAAGAAAGGAGCAGGGGACCCAGATTTCATCTTTCCCCATCTGTTTGCCAAGTCAGCTCTGTTCCAGGTAGGCTTTGCCCCCGGCCCTTGGATCAGCCCCTATAACTTTTTAGTTTCCTAGATCTCAGACTGGGGCACCATGAAGATGGCAGTGGCCCCTCTCATAGCTGAACAGAACCCCTGGAGGGAAGCAAGCTAATAAACCTTTGTCAAATGGAATTTCTATCCTCAGTAAGAACTAAGTTAGAACTTAAAGTAGGGTGCTTACACCTAGTGCTCACCGTGGTAAATTTGTTGTGATCGCAGGCTCTTTCCCCGTAACGTTGGCTAGAGGTTTGCAGAGGGATGGGGGACAGTTTTCACCTGTTGACAGTGGATGGCACAACTCTCCTACTGGGAAGGCAACTCCCCTCCCTATTTGGTCACTATCTTCCCTTCTCTCTTCCTCACAGGCTTCTCCAGCCACCCTGATTGTCCTTGCCCTGTCTATACTCCCAAAAGTTCTTGGGCATGCCCAGTGCACTGTGGGATGATGAAATTAAGAACAACTGAGTCAAGGCTGGAGGTCCCTGAAGCACAGGCACTGGGACTACCCCAGGGCCATCTGTGCCCCATATGCACTCATATCCCTTTCCCCTACCTGGATTGGGGCTGGTTGGGATGCGGTAGTGAGCCGGTAGCCTGCAGGTTTATTCAAGGGCTCTGGATTCCTGGGCTTCTGGACTGTGTTTGGCTCGCTCCTGGGAGACCCAACTGTTCTTTCCCCATGGGGACCACTTTAGTGGTTCCCTATAACTTTGCCGCTGCCCTTCTACCCTCTTGGCATGGTCATTTCAGGGCTGCTAGGCTCACAATGGAACAGCAGTTACTTGTAGAACTGTCTGATGGTGTGGGGTCTTCTCTCCATGGTAGTCCAGAAAATGCCTTATCTCTCACCAGTGACAGATGGCCTTGTATTTGGATCCCTGAAAATGAGCAATCAAAAACACAAATGCAAAAAGAACAAGCCATGAACTTGGATTTTTATAAATTCCACTCAAAATGCTAGTTGTTTAACCGAACTTTCTGAAGATCCTTCTGCTTTCTGAATGTAAGACTTGGAGGAAAAGTCTACGATTGACAAAAGCAGCAAGTGGCGTTTCTTTTGTGCATAGAATGTTATTCCACTGACTTTTAAAAAAATCTTTTCTTTATAACAAAAATCATAAAATATTTATTAATTTATTACATGGTAGGTAAAACCCAGTCTATAAAACTCGAGCTTGTAAGAAATAGCTATTTTTCTAACACTGAATGCAATTTCTATTATGAACCCCATGCCAGGTGGTGGAAATTGATCTAGTCCATTTGGAGTCTCTTCCCATCTTTTCCTGGGACTAAGTTTGGAAAACTTTAAGTAGCATAAGCCTTTGTTCCCCAGTGCAGCATCCACCATGCCAGTACCTGCTGAAACATCCCTGTTGGCAGTTGGTCGATCATTGGTGTGCACAGTCACAGACATTGCCATGTGCTCCCTTACTCCCAAAGCCTGTTGGGGCCTGACTGTGCTTGGGGCAAGCAAGACATTTTAGCTCCAGTCCCTCCATCCCTCTGGGCTTTGGAAGCTCTATGAGGCTGTTCCAGGCCCATGTGCTGAGCTGTATAGCTAGTATCCTGTTCTACCCTACATCTTACCATTTTTTCCAGACTCTACTGGGAACACGGGGCACCAGGCTCTTCTACCCTTAGACTCTCCTCACCTGTATGAGGTATTTATCATACATACCCCTTCCCCTTCAGACTTTTCCCCTTTTCTTAGGGACCCCATAAATGTCCACTGTCTTCTCCAGCCCATCCCAGCCAATGGAACCTTTACCAACGGGCAGAGAGGAGGCCTCGGTTCTCTAATCCATCATATTTATATTCGGCCAAATCCACAGTCTGTGTCCTGAGTTCTTGCTACCCACTGTGAGGATCAGCCTTTTGAAACTCCAAGCCAAGACTAGGCTTCTCCTCTGTCACCCTCCCCTGTGGCAATGGGCACCGAAGCTCCAGTTGTCTCATGCAGGAAGCGTAGGTTAATATTTCTGAAATATGATCTTGCCCCCATTACCTCCCAGAGCTGCAGAGTGGAGACATTTGTGCTTGATCTGTCAGGCAGGAAATGAAGGTATTTTCTCACTAGCCATTTTGCCAGATCCCAGAGTCACTGCTGGCTCTGCTCTGTCCCTTAGGAAGGTGTGAGGTATTGGCTCAAGTGGGAGGATGAGAAGGGGGCGACAGTTGAGTCTGGGCCAAAGGAAGATCTCTCAAGTGACAACGTCCTTGGGGAGTTCCAGGTGGGCTGCCCCCAGCAAGCGCTGGCTCTGGAGAATGTAAATAACAACCTTGATGGTGTGACTCTGAGTTGCTGTGCCTGAGTCAGGCCTTCAGGGGTGATAGCAAGGCTGAGGAAGTCATCAGGTCCCCTTGGGCTCCCCTCACACTTTCCTGAGAATATGTACCTCTCTACCTGTGTGGGGTCACCATTCTGAGGACACAGCAGACCCCCTCCTTGGGCGCTTTGTGGGGGACCATCCCACCTCCCTGTCTCTTTTGATCAAGCTCCACCCTCAGCTTCTGGCTCACCCTTGCAGCCATCATGGCTACCAGAAAAAGAGATGTAGAATTTCCATGGAGGCTGCAAGCACTTCCACCCTAGCTCAGAATAACCCTTCCCTAAAGTGCAGTCCGCCCTGCTGTCCCCTCATGCCTAGGTGGGGGTCAAGCATTGTTGTCCCAGCTCCTCTTCAGTCCCCCAAGGCTTCTCTGCGTTTCTGTGCCCTCAGGGCTGGACTCTCAGGCCTCCTTTGCTTTCCCCATCTCTTCTCTCAACCCTCTCAATGGTTCTCAGCCCTGGGTGTGCTTCAGGATCACCAAGGAAGCTTTGTAAAATCCAGAGCCCAGGGACTCATTCGTAGATATACCCATTTCCTGATTTTGGAGTGTAGCCTGGGCATCTCTGTTTATTTTCTATAAAAACAAGAAACTTACAATTACTAACACATGATGAGCATGAGAGCGTGCTGAGAAAGCAGGATGAATGTCTCATTGCATAGTAAAGTCAATGCGGTTCCCTGTCTATTGTCACATGATGGGATCTATCAATTATTAAATTTTGACTAAAGTCTACAAGAAGCAATGGCTAAGAATGACAGCATGTTATAAAGGACATGTAATTTATTAGCCTCCTCACAGATCCTCTTCCCAACATCCTTAAGCACAACAGTATTCAGTATAATGTTATTATTGTTCATTCCATGATGACAGCTGTCAAAGTTTTTACTTGACAGACATATTAAAACTAGAAGCATACACAACAATTTGGAAAAAAAATTTCTATTATCAAACCAAGATGCATTCAGAGCTAAAATGTCTACGGAATATGAGTGTTTTAATAAAGCAGACATCCAGGCAATGCCGGCGCCCTGTCTATTTTTAATCACAAGAGTGTTGGCTAGTTGTTTAAGAAGACAAGCTGTTCTCTTAAAAACCTTACTCAAAATATCGATCCCACTTTGACCAAGAAATTCCAATGAGCTGGACTGGGAGTAACAGTTAAAGGTGTATCTGCTGGGCTGAATCAATGTCTACTTTTCTACAATTATCCTACATCTGCTAATATTTTTCCTTATAGAGGCAGGTAGGGTGGGCCATCAGGGAGCCTCACTGTAACATCCCTTTGCTGTGACTCTTGGGCACCCTGAGATTCTCAGACCCTGGAAGGGGGTGCCATTACTGGCCACTTATGGGCTTTGTGCCAACCCTCCAACAGGGCTGCTGCTGTTCACCCTGCACAGAGAAAGCTGCAAGGGAAGGGACCTACCTATGACATCACATCCACCCTGTCACACTTATGCGTGCTTGAACGAACCACTGTCAAATAAAGTAATGTTTTCGTTTACATTAAAGCAGTCTTGTGAGGCATTGCAATGGAATATGCATAGATAGAGGTAATTTTCAACTCCCAAGATAAGCAAAAGAATTTCATGTACACTTTTGGTGGGTCGGCCTGCCTGCCTGCCTGCCTTTCTCTCCCTCCCTCCCTCCCTCTCTCTTTTTCTTCTGGTTTTGGGGATGGAATCCATGGCCTCACACATGCCAGGCAAGTGATCCACCTGTGAGCCACATACCCAGCCCAATGTGGGTGTATTTTTTGATCTATTACCTATAAGCAAAAATCTTAAAAAAAAAAAAAAGAAAGAAAGAAAAGGGAAGGAAAAAAATCTTCAAGTATAAAGTGCAGAGCTCTTGGCCACGTTGTATTTTGTTTTTCCTGGTTTGGCATGCAAGTCTTTGATTCGCCTCCTCCACTGCTGCTGCATTTGTGGGCTTTCTGCTAGTAGCCCCTGTGGCCAAGGTGTCATGTCTCTGTCATTGACTCCTCAGCACTTATATCTTGGGTTCTGCACTTGCTGTAGGTTGGTTCTGGAATGTCCCTCAAAGCCAGTTGTTCAAAGGCTTAGTCCCCAACTTGGTGCTATTGAGAGGTGGTGGGACCTTTAAGAGGTGGGTCCTAGTGGGAGGTCTTTAGGTCACTGGGACATGTCCTTGGAGGGGTTAGAAAGTTTCTTTTGCTTCCTGCCATCATGAAATGAACAGCTTTGCTCTACCACACACTCTTGCCATGATATGCTGCCTTGGCACAGGCCCCAAACAATGGGGCCAATTGATCATGAACTGAAATCCCCCAAACTATGAGGCAAAAAAAAAAAAAAAAAAAACTTTCCTCCTTATAAGTTGATTATTTCAGGTATTTTGTTGCAGTAATGAGAAGCTGACTAACTAGCCCTGTTGGTAAAAGCTTTTGAAGGAAGCCTCTGAAGCTGTGCCCATGTCACATCTAAGAGTGAGAAAGTGTAGCATGTCCTTTAATTAATCTTCTCAAGGACTTGACTCACTCACCAGTCTACTTAGCTAGTGTTTCTCCTTTGTATTTTTTATTTTTGATTTGAGTTTGGATTATAAGCCCTGGAGATACACACCAGGCAGAGTTGCCTCAGAACTTTCTATGGTACTTGATCCTCAACGGTATCGATTACATGGGAAGCTTTTTTTGCAGGGGGGTGAGTACTAGAGATTGAACCCAGGAGTGCTTTACCAGTAAGCTACATTCTCAGTCCTTTTTATTTTTATTTATTTGCTTATTTTTATTTTTAGACAGGATCTCCCCAAGTTGCTGAGATTGGCTTCCAACTTGCAATTCTCCTTCCTTAGCCTCCTGAGTAGATGGAATTTCAGACATGTGCCACCATACCTGGCTTGGAAGCTAATTCTGCAATAATCTTAACCAAGATGATCTTCACAGATTTTTTTTAAGTTGAGGTATAATTCACATACTGTAGAATTCACCCTTTCAGAGTATACACTCCAATAGTATTACTATATTCACAAGGTTGTGCAACCACTCCTACTATGTAATTCCATAACATTCATCACATCCCAAAGAAACCTTATATCCATTGACAGCCACTCCCCATTTTCCCTCCCCTCCTCCCAGCACCTGAAAACTACTAATCTACTCTCTTTCCTCTGCTGGATATTCCATAATGCATGCAATCATACAATATGTGGTCTTCTGTGTCTGGCTTCTTCCACTTAATATATTTTCAAGATTGAATCATAACATAGCAAGAATCAGTATTTCTTTTGTGTGGCTGAATAATATTCTATTTATGGATACACACACACACACACATATATATATCTACACACATATAAATATTCATTCATGCATATACAGTCTTTATGGGTTTTTATAGATATGGATTTGTTTTCTTTTTTTTTAGTAATACTATTGAACTGCATACAGGGTTTGAACTGGAGATTTACCACTGAGCCACACCCACAGCCCTTTTTATATTTTTTTTATATAGAGTTAAGTTGCTTAGGGCCTCACTAAGTTGCTGAGGTTGGCTTTGAACTCATGATCCCCATGCCTCAGCCTCCTGAACTGCTGGGATTACAGATGTGCACACTGTACCTGGTTGGATTTGTTTTCTTTATAAAATATTTTTAACTGGCAAATGAAAATTATATATATTTATAGTGTAAAATACTTTTTGATATTTAGACATATTGTGGAATGGCTAAATCAAGATATTCATTCTGTGGAAGCACCACTTCACATCTGTGCTCTTGCACAGGATGATGATGATTTTGTCGTGCTGGATATTGAACAGGGCCTTTGGCATACTAAGCAAGCACCCTACTACTGAGCCACACCCTATCCCTTATCATGTTTTGTGTGTGGTAAGAACACTCAAAGTCTAATTCCTCACTCATTCCCAGGTATACACTATATTGCTATTAACTCTAGTCTCCATAATGTAGAATAGATCTCCTGAACTTACTCCTCCTGAGATTTTGTGTCCTTTGACATACATCTCCCTAATCCCTTGCCCTTGCCCCCATCCCTGATAACCACAATTTTATTCCCTGTTTCCTATGAGTTTGACTTTTTTCTGATACCACATATAATAAGTACTTCTTTCTGTGGCTTGCTTATTTCATGAAACATAATATTCTCCAGGTTTATCCATGTTGTTGCAAATAACAGGTTATACTTCTTTTTAAAGGCTGAATAGTATTCCATTGTGTATCTACACTACATTTTCCTTATCCATTCTTCCACCGGTAGACATTTAGGTCAGCACTGTCTCTCTGCTACTGTGAACAAAGCAGCAACATGGGAGTGCAAATGTCACTTCAATATGCTGGCTTCATTTCCTTTGACTATATATCAAGTATATATTCTGAAATTGCTAGATCATATGGTAGCTCTTTTTAATTTTTTGAGGAATCTTCATATTGTGTTCTGTAATGGCGGGACCTTCATGGATTTTGATGTGAGATTAGTCAAATTATGAGATCATGAGATCATTAGTCAAGTTGGAGATCATGAGCATAGAAATGCTCTTGCACAGTTGTTACAAAACCCCAATCCCAGTTCACATCACACATGTGTCTCCCACCAAGCGCCAGCACTTGGGGAGTTCACGTGGCTTCAGCAGCTGGGCCCTGCTGGTTTCAAGGAAACACTGGGGAAGGCAGAAGTCTCCTCTGTTTGACTTTGTAACAGAGATCCTAGCACCCTTTGATCCAAGACTCCATCCTCTGAATTTATAAAGAGCCCTCACAGGTGAACCCACTGCCTCAGTAAAGTCAAGGGCCATGTCCTTGTGATCAGAAATCCCTCCCAATCTCATCTAGGTTCCTCTACTTAATGTGAAAAGTGCTGTGTTCCTCCCTCCTCCTCTCCTTCTTCCTCCTATTCCAGTCTCTTCTCATTTAACAAATATTATTTATTTATTTATTTTTGTACTGGGGCACTTAAACCACTGAGCCACATCCCTGGCCCTTTTTATTTTTCATATTGAGACAGGATTTGGCAACATGAAATTGCTTAGGGCCTTGCCAAATTGCTGAGGCTGGCCTGGAACTTGTGAGCCTCCTGCCTCTGCCTCTCAAGCTGCTGAGATTACTGGCACCAGGGTCAACCAACCTTATTTAACACCTCTTAGATTCTGGACAGTTAGACTGGGTCCAAACTGAAAGGAGGTGATTTGTGCCCTTCAGGGAGTTCACAGCTGGCCAGGAAGACAGTCGGGCCTACAGCGAGGTGGACATGTTGGGTGCACGGTTCTGTACGGAGGAGGGCACAGGAATCACCTGGAGGGGTCAAGGAGGGCTCTGCAGTAGCCAGGACATTTGATCCAAGGAAGAGCAAATTCCCTTGGGCAACGTGACATTGATGAAGAGGTGACTGTGCCAAGAGAGGGGACATTAAGTACATGCCCTAGGAGAACATGACAATTGGTGAAGAGTGTGTTTTGCCAAGCGAGGGGACAGTAAGTACAAAGTTGTGAGCCAGTAAAGAGCATAATGTGCTCTGGAAGATGCAAGGAGTCAAGCTCAGCTAGGGCAAGGGTGTCCTCGGTGGGGGTGGACAGTGCCCGAGCATGATGCGTCTTATAAGTCATAGGAAGAATTTTTTATTTGGTTTGATGACTGAGGGGAGCCACTGAAGGATTTGAATCAAGGCAATGACTGAATTTTTAAGATGGGTTCCAAGCCAGGCACAGTGGCCCACACAGTGACTTGGGAGACTGAAACAGGAGGATCACAAGTTCAAAGCCAGCCTCAGCAACATAGTGAGACTCTGTCTCAAAATAAAATGGACTGAGGATGTAGCTCAGTGGTAGAGCACTCCTGGATTCAATCTCCAGTACTAAAAAAAATTAAAATACAGTAAAACAGTTTTATCCCCAGAAGTGTAAGAAAATCAAGTTTCTTATGTTTTCTGACTCAGAAGAATATACCGCTGGGGCTGGGGCTGGGGCTGGGGTGGTGTTATTGATCTGGATACCAACCCCTGTTCTTACTACAGAGGCTACAAATCTAAAAACTACAATCCCCAGCCTCCCTTGCAGCTGAGGTTCTAGGCAGTTGTACTTAAGGGATTTGAAAGGTGAAAAATGAGGCCGAATAATGTTCTTTTCCTGCTCTCAGGGGCAGTCAGGAGGCAAACCAATCAGTATTGGTTCTTTGAGTACTGAGAGGCATGACAGTCGGTCTATGACAAGGTGGTTGTGCTTGGGGACAACTAAGGCGATGCACAGTTGTAGCAACAGTTTCTTGCCTCTCATCCTCTGGATTGTGACTTTCAGCTCCTCGAGCAGTTCCATATCTATTAGAGGCCACTGCAGCCCAGCCCAGAGCTCCTCTAACAAATCGTGTGGCATTCTGTTGGCTCTCTCTCAGAATTTTCCTTAAAAATGGGTGTGTGGGGGGGTTCTTCTTCTTTTTTTTTTTTTTTTTTTTTGAGACAGGGTCTCACTCTGTGGCCCATGTTGGTCTTAAACTCCTTGGCTCAAGCCATCCTCCTGCCTCAGCCTCCTGAGTGCTGGGACCGCAGGTGTGCACCACCACACCCAGCTGGTGGCTTCTATTATCTGCAGTGGGAGCAGGACCATAGAAGTGCTGCTCTCTAAGGCACCTAGAATCATTCCGCTGCTGCCGCCCTGCTGCAGCCCTAACTATGTGAAGCCAAGGCCTCTCTGTGAGGTCTGGGGAAGCGTACAAGGGTCTCTCTCTCCAAGGAGCGGGCAGCAAGGCCTCCCATCATGATTCCTAAGTACAGAAAGGGTGTTCCCCAAACAGAAAAGGGTTCAGATGCTGAGTGGTCCAAAAGAAAAACAGACTCCAAAGAATTAGAAGTCCTTTTAGTTTATATTGTACCAAGAATAGCAATGCAGTAAGAGATGGCCTTTCATCTGAGAGAGGGTTGCTCACAATGATACAGATGTGTCAAAAGCTCCGGGTTCTGTGGGAAGGTGCTGAGTTCTTCCAGCTTGCTGAGTCGGACAGTCCCCTTCCTTTCCTCCTCATCTAAGACCTGGCAGTGTGCGAGGGCTACTATGCCAGAAACATGGCCTCTGGGACCAGACCCAGAAAGGCAGGTGCCCAGCTCAGCACTGTCTCTGCAGGAAACGCAGGCCCACCTTCTGACTAGGAACCAGGACAATGCGGGACACAGGCTTCACCTCCCCAGTCTCAGGGGCCAGGACCACCTCATAGTGCTGCATCAGCTGACAGAGAAAGAGCACAGGTAGGACTGGAGCCTTGATCTCTA
Source organism: Urocitellus parryii (assembly GCF_045843805.1). Lineage (NCBI taxonomy): Eukaryota > Metazoa > Chordata > Mammalia > Rodentia > Sciuridae > Urocitellus > Urocitellus parryii. The sequence continues at coordinate 265,848,714 of NC_135531.1, read as the reverse complement.
TCCACTGCCCCCCTCTGCAGTTGCTGACTCTGAACCTCCCTGCCTCTCCTCCCCCTCAGACTCCTTCACCCTTCCCTGGCCCTCACGAGCTCCCAATTGTCCCAGCTCACCCTCGCCAGCAGCAGCTGCATCTCCAGCTCAGCAATCCTGCGGCCCAGGCAGGCCCGGACCCCATAGCCAAATGGCACAGAGCCAAATGGGTGTTGGTTTCCACGAATGGCAGGCTCCCTCTTCCTCAGCCAACGGTAAGGCTGGAAGCTCTCAGGCTCAGAGAAGGAGCTGGGGTCCCGGGACACCACATAGTGGCAGAACACAAACTGGGTCTACGAGGGAGGAATGGACAGCGTGACTCCCTCAGCAAAGGGCTCTGGGCACTCCTGGCTACTTGGGCACTCTGGGCCCACTCACATTCTTGGGGAAGAGGAAGCCATCAACTTCAATTTCCTGATCCACGATCCGGGAGTTTGTGGGGACCACAGGGTAGAGGCTGCAAGGAACAGAATGCCGGGGGTCTGCCAAGGAGGGACAGAGTGGCCACTCCTTCCTCGCCTTTTGGTGCCTTAGCCCCTCTTCCCATCTCACCCCTGTACCTGGCCCTGGCCCACTAGCAGCCTCCACTTCCCATTCCTGTCTCTCACGCTCTCCTCCTCACAAAGACCTTGAGCTTGTGGGAATCACATCCTACCGCAGGGTTTCCTTAATCACAGCTTTGAGCAGGGGCATGCGAGCAAAGTCCTTGTGCTGGGGCACCTGCCCAGTGGGCACCACACCCACCACTTCCTTGTGCAAGGCCGCTTGGATCTCTGGGTTCTTTGAAAGGTGGTACAGAGTCCACGTCAGCGTGTTGGATGTCTAGGGGGTAGAATGGGAGATAAAGTGAAAGGGGATTTCTAGAGAAGTACCCAGCGAGGCGAGGTGAGGGTTTACACAGTGCGAGCATGCAAAATGTGAAAGTTAATTTGCCACAAACATGGCAGGAAAACAGATGAGGGTTCATCACCTTGATGCTAAATGTGAGTGGAATAAGGACTGATACAATGAAGAATTGCACCTTACAGGTGACTGTAGCAAGGAGAAGCCCCATGTGACAAAGGGGCTCAAAAGGAATCTGCTAGAGACAAAGGTGCCCATGGACAAGCAGTAAAAGAGAGCTGGAATAGGTGTGTGATGACCCTCCCAAGCTGTCAGAGAGCAAAGAGCCCCCAGAGGTGATGGGATCCCTCTTACAAAAGGACCGGCCCTTTTGCCTCAGCTGGGCTAAATGACTCTTTTCCTTTCACAGTCGCAGTCATGTTATAGAAAGAGCAGCTACATGAGGGATCAAGGTCAGCATCAGGCAGAGGGTAGTGGGGGATTTGTTCAGATGGGAGCTGGGAGTCCTTGGTCTCCTTGTCAGCCCGGCTCACGCACCGTGTCCACTCCAGCGAGGAGCAGCTCAGGCAGGCTGCCTAGAGCGTTCTGAGGACTGAGCAGTCCACCGGTCAGCAGGAAGTACAGGTAGCCAGATACCTGGACCCCATCTGGCCCCCCAGCCTGTAGCTGGGCCTCCACTTCCTTGACTTTCTGATCAATCAACTTCTTCCCTGCAGGGACAATGGAGAACAACAGAAGATGGGTCAAACCATTCCAATGGTTGGTGGCATGGGGGAGATAGTCCTGGGAGAGACTTGGAGATGCACAGTCCTGAGAGCCAACCAACTTTCTTCCCTGGCCCCAGTCTGGGAGTCCTCACCAAAGGAGAAGATGGTGTCCCAGCCAGCCAGGTATCGCCTCCAGAAGGGCAGCAGGGTACGGGTCCACTTGGGGAGGAAGGTTGAATAGACTGAATTCTGGAACATGAGCCCCACAGAGCTGATGAAGGTCGCAGTGTCCTTGGGGATAGAGGGCTCCAGACAGCCCACCCTTTTATCAAACAGGACGTAGCAAATAGCTGGGAAGAACAGAAGCCATTAGAGGACACAGAGCCAGGAGACACAAAACCCAGGGGAAATGAAGAGGAGGAGCACAGCCTTCCCTTGCCCCCTTCCCACTCTGAGCCCCTGTCCCAGCAAGGGTACCTTCCAAGGCAAAGTGGTAGAAGAGGTGAGCCATGTCGGGCACCTGATCCCCTGAGGCACTGTCAGCTCTCACCTGGTCCAATCGAGCCATAAAGTCACTTATCACCTCATTTAAAGAATCTGTGTAGAGTGCTGCCTCTGCTGGCTTCAGCATCCGCTGGTTCAGAGCCTGGCGCAGCTGGTACCAATGCTCTCCTTGCCTGTGGGACACAGAGTCAGCTCAGATGTAATCCTGATAGGGATCTGGTTAAATGCTATCTTCCCAGCCAAGGCCTCCACAGAATTGAGGGAAATCTGGCTCCTGGAATTTAGAATTACACAATCACCAAGCTTTCAATGACAGAATCACTACTGCACAGTTTAAGTGGATAAGGTGGACATCTATAACCAAACTTCTAGGACCAAATCACAGATCTGAGGATTACCTTAGGCAGGTGACTCAACTCCAGTGTGCCCCAGCTTTCCCATCTATGAACTGGGGATAAGAATAATGCCTATCACCGTAGGGGGGTTGGGCAGATCATTAAAGTGTTTAGGTCAGTTCCCAGCATGTGGTGAATGCATAATGAATATTGCCAATGAGTGTCTTTTTCCTGAATCTACTATATTTGAAATGAGGGGGAGCTGCAGATGTCCCATTCTGAGGAATAAAATTGGAGCAATGTTTCTAGGATGCTCAGATTCTGGACCTGTATGCTCTGCTTGGCTCAGTGTGTCAAGAGGACAGGAGGACAGCCCTTGAGCCACAGTTATTCAGTAGATGGTCAGGCCCCGACCATGCTTTCTGCATGGAAGCTTCATTTTCAGGGCTGTCTCATCCTCAGCTAGCCCAAACCTGTTACTTTTCCTAAGCAAGCTGGGTGAGAGTCCCATTTTTTTCCAAAGCTATTTCAGAGAATAAATGCAATATGGTCCAACTTTAAGAGCAAGAGAGGAGATCCTTACATATCCCTATGTATATCTACATACTTCCAAGTACAGAAAACACACCAAATTGTCACTACTGATAGCTTAGGAAGATGGGATGGGAGTGAGGAGGAGACTTAGTATTTTGTTATACAATTTTTTACAGTAAGTATTAAGGAATAAAACACATTTTTTAATTTAAAAAATTATTTAAGTGAACCTTAACCCTCTTTCCCAGGAGCTTTCTTTACTGTGTTGGGAAAAAGCTAGAAAACGATAAAAGAAAAACCAGGTGGTGCACACCTGTGATCCCAGTGACTTGCTTGAGAGGCTGAGACAGAAGGATTGTAAATTCGAGGCCAAATTGATCAAATTAATGAGATACTCAGCAACTTAGCAAGACCCTTTCTCAAAATCAAAGGGCTGGGTATGTAGCTCAGCGATAGAGCACCCCTGGGTTAAATCTCCAGTATGGCAAAAATAAATAAAATAATTAATTAATCAATACATTAATATATAAATAGAAATATTGCTAAAAAAGTAATAAAACCAAAAAAACCCATTTGTTGGAATTTAAGGTTGTAAGTGCTCTTACAAGAGTAAAATTCTCCCCATAGCAGAAATCAGATTTTCAGAATTTAAATGAGAGCATTTCTGTGATTGTTAAGCCACTTATTGAGAGAAAATGCTTCATAAAAAGAGATTTCAAAAATGTATATGCTCAAACAAAACAAACACCAAGTATCATAGGTTAGCAAAACAGCTCTTAAGCACATACAGTTGATGTATTTTGCTAAATATATTTAGCAAATTGGCTTCAGAGGAAAAAAGTGTACTTAGATCACAAAGGGGTCTACTTGATGCTCAACTGAATCAGAGGTAGCCTGGAATGATGAAAACCTGGGATCCAAATCTGGCCTCTGGATCAGGTGTCAAGTTAAAGAGGTCTTTTTAAAGACCAGACATCTGCTGCTCGGTTCCCAGAACTTGGAATAAAGGGCCCAGGAATGGTTATTTTAGTTCTGAAACTGTCCACCTATGAAGGAACCAGGAAAAAGAAAGAATAACACTCAATGGGACAGTGATTGTGTGACCATCAGGGATGGTGAGATGACCCCTCTACCCGGTTTATTTTCTTTCCAAAGTTGTAAGTTATTGAATTCCAGAACCAGAAAGATCTTATTCCACCATGGTTACTGGTGTCACCCTCTGACATGTGATGTAAAACCTCTCCGGGCCTCGGTTTTTTCATCTAAAATTACAACCCACTCATGGGTTTGTTGTGAACATAAAAAGAAACAATGGATGTCAAGAGACCAGCCTGGTGTCTGCCATGTCACAAATATACCATTGTAGCAGTGTGATCATCTACACCGGGATCAACTTTCATTCCTTGAGAAGCAACTAAAACATGGTTGTCAAGTTGATTATAAATGGGGAAAACCATCCACTGTTTTTGAAATTCTGTTAACATACTATAGCAAAAAGATGGCTGTAATATTCCCAGTTACAACCTGTGGCACTGGGAATGGCTTATCACCAATGAGCCCCATTTATCTACTTTGATTGGCAGCTGAGTCAATATCATTCTCAGATTCACTTGTCTAAAGTCACAATGTATTAAAGGAAAAGCCCATGAATGGCCCTGGGCTTCAGCCCATCCCAACAACTGCTCCATACTGAGTATCAGGTTCAGAGGATGCAGAGATGCAGCTCTGCCCTTCCCCCCATTGGCTGCCCTGTGTCCACTCTCTTTTGACCTGGTCCTGTGAGGCCCTGTCCCAGTCCCTTCAGGCCCCAGCTCACGTGGTGAAGGGCCCATACGTCAGGCCCTGATGGTCCCGGTGCTCCTTCCACAGCTCCATGTGGTCCCTTACGGGGTACTTGCCCTCCTGCCGCATCACTTGCTCTATGAGTGGCGCGCTGGCCAGGTTCACCAAGGTCTGAGACCCAATGCTGGATAACCACAGCGGACCATACTTGGCCTTGTTCATCACCTGTGGGAGTCAACCAACACTGAATAACCGAGGTCCGACTAGGCAGGGTTTCTGGGGCAGGAGATGGGGCATGGCGCACTAGTGAGTGGAGTGTGTAAGAGGCAGGCAGAGGGAGGGCTGGTGGTTCTGGGGGCGTAATTCTGGAGGAAATGGCCACACAAGGAGCAAGGATATTGAGAGCAAGGTGTATCTGGTGGAACTGGAGGAATAAGAACCTTGAAGTAATGAAAATATGTGGGAAAGGGGGATGTTGAAGTATAGATATTTGGGACGCAGCATTTTAGGAAAACTGACCCCTTTAGTGAGTGAGGTAGAAAGCCTATGGTTCCTTCTTAGCATTTAAATCTACTGCAGCTCGTAGCTCTGAGACGAATAAAAATGTCTTGTGCAATCGACAAGAAAAAAGGAACATTACAAGATGAGAAATTCCAGGAAAAACAAGAAACTGGATGAGAAAGGCATGAAGTAAACTATGTAGTGTGTATTTTTTAAACAAAACATTTATTGTTTGTATTACATAACTCCCAAATATTTTACCTTCAGGTCTTAAGGACTGGGGATGTAGCTCAGTGGTAGAGCACTTGCCCAGAGTACACAAAGCCCTGGGTTTGATCCCAAGCACAAAACAAAACCAAAAAACTATCCAGAATTTCTAAAGCACTTGGTAACTAATACTCATCACATTTATGAAACTGACATTGCCACAATGTACTTATAGTTGCTGAGAATGAGACAGAAAGAAGCACATTTTGGTATTTGGAGTGGTGGTGAAACAAACAGAATCCACAAATCTGAAACAAAAATTTACTAAGTCATAGCCACAGACTGAGAGAAAAAGAAACACAGGGGTTTGCCAAGTACTTCCTCTTTCATAATCGCTACTGAAGACTTTTTTTGTTTTGATTTGGCTTTTTGTTTGGTTGGGTTTTTTTTTGTGTGTGTGTGTGTGGGTTTGTTTGTTTTTAAGAGAATCAGAGTCTGTTGCAGTACAGAAATAAGGCCTAAAGGCTTCTATAAAGAGACACTGAAGTTGTAGAGATCTATCATTCAGATTATAGAAGGAAACGTCACCCAAATTATAGTGAGAAAAATGCCGGTCTTTACTGGCTTTCACTATTGGCCAATATTGTTTATGTTGCGTGGTCCTAGGACCATAATTACTCTTGATATATCACCCACTTGCTCGGAACCCATCCTGAACTAATAAAGGCTGATTCTGCCCATTCCCAGGAAGACAGTCATGACAACTGAAGGACTACCTACAGGAAGATGGGGGTGGAGTGCAAAGAATATTCTCAGTGTACATCATGTTATATTGTTTTGAGTGTGAATATATTACCTATGAGAATATATTATCTGTCAAATTTGTTTTAACCTAAAAGAAAACAAAACAATGTTTTCTGAAACAGCAATACACCCAGCATTGATCAGATAATTTCAGAAAGCAGGAAAACCTTGTTGAACCTCTGAACTCACACATAAACTTCTTAGATCTATAAGTAGACCCTAGCCATATTTATTTTCCAATAAACGAGTTTTGTTTTATTTGTCTTAATATTTCCATTTAAGAATATTACTCAGCCTTAAAGAAGAATGAAATTATGGCATTTGTCAGTAAATGGAACTGGAGAATATCATGCTAAGCCAATCCCAAATAACCAAAGGCTGAATGTTTTCTCTGATATGTGGATGCTAATACACAATAAGAATGGGGGACTTAGGGAAGAATAGAGGTACTTGGGATTAGGCAGAGGGGAGTGAAGGGAGGGAAGGGGATTTGGGGTGAGGAAGGAGAGTAGAATGAATCAGACATTATGCTACGTGCATATATGTGCATATATGTGTAACTCTACATCATGTACAACCAGAAGAATGAGAAGTTATTCTCCATTTATGTATGATGTGCATTCTACTGTCATGTATAACTAATTAGAACAAATAAAAAAATGATGAGCAAAAGGAAGTCTAATAGAATGGAAGAAGGAGAATTGGGAGGGGAAGGAGGACAGGAGGGAAAAAGGACAGAAAAAGGAGGGGAACATGAACTGCAATTGAGTTCCATGTATTATGAGTTAATTGGAATGAACCCAACCACTATGTATAACTATAAAGCTCTAATGAATACATTAAAAAAATAAAATTTCCACTTAAAAATGTTTTACGTACATATCTATTTTTTTCTTAAATTCCTTAGGAGACTTATGCTAAAAGTAGGCTTAATTTGTGTTCTAGTTTGGTTTAAGACATTAATAATAATAATTGCACCTATTTCTATGAAGCTGACCATAAACCAGACACTGTTCCAAGAACCTTACTTAAATTAGCGCATTAATCCTCACTACAGTTACATGAGTTGGGTTTAATATTACCGCAATCTGCAGATAAGCAAACTGAGGCCCAAAGAAGTTGCTCAAGCTCACTTACCAGTAAGTGGAAGTCGGGGTTCAAATTTGGACCCCCTGGCTGGAGGCCACACTCTTAACCACTTACTCCACTGGTCCCTGAGAAAATTGACTGTGTCCTATTGACTGTGTCCATGATCCTCCCTCGTGCCATTGTTCACCTTTGGGGTTGGATAAGTCTGTTCTGGGAAGCTCCTGTACCCAGCAGGCTGTTTTGCAGCATCCCTGGCCTCTTTATAGTAGTAGCTTCCAAGTTGCAACAACCAACCAAAAATGTCTCTAGACATTGTCAAAATACCAATTCACCTAAATTTGAGAATCTTTACAGCAAACCCAACCTCTTAAAATGTCTCTTAAATTTTTTTTTTAATTTTAGAGGACTCTTTTTAGAAAATAATAGGCCTTTTTGAAGAAATCTTTCTCTGAAATTTTGGTTTCTTTTCCTTTAACATTTAAATAAAATAACATTTAATATTTTTTATAAAAATGTGAACACTGGTGATCTCAGCAGTGGCAAAGAGCGGTTTGTAAATCAGTAGATAAATTTATTTTCTTCTTTATACTGTGGTTTGTTTTTTAAATTTTCTACCACGATCTGAGGATCAGAAGAAAAAAAAAGTCATATTTAAAAAGACTGGATGAAGACTCATTTTCTTGGGTACTAGCTTCTTCCCTGGGATCCATGGTCTCTGTGACCACTTATTGGCTGTCAGTGTGGAGATTTCTAGGACGTCTGTCCCTTTGTCCAGGCCATGCCTTCTTCCTTCTTCCTTCATATTTCTCTTCTCAGTTTACTGGTGGAACTTACCAAGGATCAACTTATGTAAGAGGTTATTTTAGAAAGACACTGGGATACTCGATGAGAGATTTGTTCTGTGCCTGCCGTTAGGTGGTAACCTGAGCCAGTTAAGAAGCCCAAGCTTCAGGGCTGGGCTTGTGGCTCACCGGAAGAGTTCTTGCCTAGCACGTTCGAGGCGATTCTCAGCACCACATAAAATAAGATAAAATAAAACAAAATAAAAAAACTATTGTGCCCAAGCTTCTCCGTGGAATGGAGATCCACTGTTAGGATGAATGAGAGAACTAGCCCTCACCTGGTGAAACCCCAGGGAGTGAGTGCTGAATTCATTCAACATTTACTTATTAAACTCCCAATTTGTTTCTTCTATTCCATTTGAGGGGACAAGGACACAGCACATAACAGAAAAGACCTAGCTTTAGAGAGTTTCCAATCCTGGTGCATGTTGGATAGGTGAGAATTTGACTACATATGCTCCCAAATGATTTTCTAATGATTTTTGTGGGTGTCTTGTCCCTTCAACTAGATTGAAAATCCTAGAGGGCAGAAACCACGTCATATTTCTTTATTTCCTCCCATATTGTTTGACTCCAAAATGTTAGGCACGTTATAGATTCTTAATAAATACTTAGATACAATAGATAGATAAAACAGATACAATAAATATTTAGTAGTTGTCAGTAAACCAGGGTGGGGGCAGAGTGGGGGAGGGACCAAGTTGCAGACAATACAAAGAATAGGCAAGACAGGGACAGACCTTGAGTTGGGAAAGACAATGAATGCCAGGAGCCTGGTAACAATGGCTCTTCCAGGATGGGCATTTGTTTTGAAAACCTGGAAGAATAATCTGGAAAGGAAATTAAGAAAACAATTCCCAGGTTGGGGTTGTGGCTCTGCAGTAGAGCGCTTGTGTGCGATGCCCTGGGTTTGATTCTCAGCACCACATAAAAATAAATGAATAAAACAAAGGTATTGTGTCCAGCTACAACTAAAAAATAAATATTTTTTTAAAAAAGAAAACAATTCCCTTTATAATAGTCTCTTTTTTTTTTTTTTACCTCTCCGAGAGATTTTATTAGCAGGACCGTAGCGGTCAGTCGCAGAAGAGAAGGGGGTCGAGAGAGAGAGAGAGAGAGAGAGAGAGAGAGAGAGAGAGAGAGAAGAGAGAGGGAGAGAGAGGAGAGGGGGAAGAAAGAGAGAGTAGGGAGAGAGAGAGGGGAGAGTAAGAGAGAGAGGGAGAGCAAGAGAGTAAGAGGGGTAGAGTAAGAGTAAGAGAGAGAGAGTATAATAGTCTCTTTAGAGACAAAATATTTGTATCCCCTCAAAATTTTTATATTGAAAGTCTAACCTCCAGTTAGAGATGGGACCTCTAAAAAAGTCATTGTGGTTAGGTGAGGTTATAAAGATAGGGCCCCTGATCTGATAGGATTAACACCCAGAAAGCTTGCACCCTCTCTATTCACAAGCACCGAGGAAAGATCATGGGAGCAGCTGTGTGCAAGCCTGGAAGAACCATCTCACTCAGGAACCAACAATGTTGGCACTCTGATCTATACTTCTAGCCTTCAGAACTGGGAGAAAAAGAATTTTTTTTTTTTGAGCTGGGATTGAACCCAGGCTTCACACATGCCTCACAAATGCTCTACCACTGAGTCACTTCCCCAGTGACAAAATTAATTTCTGTTATTTAAACCATCCTGTCCATGGTATTTTGTTATGACAGCCCAGGCAGATAAATACATAGTGTTAACCCAAATAATAATCAGAGAGAGATCCCCAAAGAATAATAACTATTTGGGAACAGCACAGCCTTGTGATGGGGCTGCACATAGTTTATTCTGTACTCAAAGAGATTGAGGAAAGAGTGAATGTTTAGGTGTGAAATAGGGAGGACTGCATAAGATATTGTCAAATAATTATTCTGACTACAAAAACAAATAAAGTGTCATCAGCCCAAGATTAAACAGACAGTTGTTGGGCAGACGTTCTTATAGAAGTATTCTTTTTGTATACAGTTGCAATGGCAGTATAGTTCTGGAGACTCTTTCATGACTAGCTCTTGTTATTTAGGCATACGTACATGAGATTCCCCTCCACGTATTTTGCATTTATTTATTTTGGTCAGGGTTTGACAAAAGTGACACCATTTTGATTCTGACAACTTTGACAACAGCATTCAAAAGAATAAAATACTTAGGAATAAATTTAGCCAGTGAAGTAAAACACTTATACACTGATAACTATAAAAGAAAGAACAGGGAGACTTAATACTGATAAGATGACAGGGCTCTCCAAAGCTATCTAGAGATTCAGTGTAAAGACCATACAATTCCAATGACCTTTCTGCAGAAATGGAAAAAGCTGGTCCTCAAATTCATATGGAACTGCAAGGATCCCTGAATAGCCAAAGTCATATTGAAAAAGAAAGCAAAGTTGGAATGCCCACACATTCTGATTTCAAATTTTACTACAAAACTACAGTAACCAGAACAGTATGGTAGGGGCTGGATTGTAGCATGTATGAGGCACTGGGTTCAATTGTCAGCACTGCATATAAATAAATGAATAAAATAAAGGTTCATCACATCTAAAAAGATATATAAAAAAAACCCAGCATGGTACTGGCATAAGGATAGACATAGAGACCAGTGGAATACAATTCAGAGTCCAGAAATAAACCCAAACATTTCTAGCCAATTAATTTGCAACAAGAAAGCCAACACAATTCAATGAGGAAAGAAAAGTCTCTTTCACTGGTGGCACTGAGAAAACAGTTTAACCAAACACAAAAGAATGAAGTCGGAAACCTTCCTCACACCACATGTAAAAATTAACTCTAAATGGAATTATCAACAACCTAAATATGGGGCTGGGGTTGTGGCTCAGTGGTAGAGTGCTTGACTAGCATGTATGAGGCATAGGGTTTTACTTATCAGCATGGCAGATAAATAAATATAGTAAAGGTCCATTGACAACTAAAAGAAAAAATAAATAAATAAATCCAGCAGGCATAAAAAAAAAAAAGACATAACCTAAATATAAGATCTGAAGTTATAAAATTCTTTGAATAAAACATAGGAATAAATCTTTTATTTTTACTTTTTTCAGATGTTGATAGACCTTTATATGTGGTAATATGATAGACCATGTATTTATATGCGGTACTGAAAATTGAACCCAGTGCCTCAAACATGCTAGGTAAGTGTTCTACCACTGAGCCACAACTCCAGCCCCAGGAATAAATCTTTATGACCTTGAATTTGTCAATGGATTCTTAAACTTGATACTAAGGGCATAAGCAATAAAAGGAGAAAAAAAATAATTAAATAGGACTTCATAAACATTAAAACTCTGGCTGGGCGTGATGGTGCACACCTATAATCCTAGCGACTCCGGAGGCTGAGACAGAGGATTGCAATTTCAAAATCAGCTTCAGCAACTTATCGAGACCTTAAGCAATTCAGCGAGACTCCATCTCTAAATAAAATATTAAAAAGGATTTGGGGGCTGGGCCTGGGGCTGGGGCTCAGTGGTAGCGCACGTGCCTAGTATGTGTGAGGCACTGGGTTCAATTCTCAGCACCACGTATTAAAAAAATAAAGATCTGGGGCTAGGGATGTGGCTCAAGTGGTAGCGCGCTCGCCTGGCATGCGTGGGGCCCGGGTTCGATCCTCAGCACCACATACAAACAAAGATGTTATGTCCACCGAAAACTAAAAAAAAATAAATAAATATTTTTTTTTAAAAAAAAATGTTGTGTCCGCCGAAAACTAAATAAATAAATAAATATTTAAAATAAATAAATAAATAAAGATCTATCAGAAACTAAAAAAAAATTTTTTTTTTAAAAAAAAGGCTTGGGATGTGGTTCAGTGGTTAAATATCCCTGGGGACTGAAAAAAAATTAAAACACTGGTATATCAAAGGACATTTTTGAAAATGTAAAAATACAACCTATAGGAGAGGAGAAAATATTTGCAAATTATATTTCTGGTAAGGGTTTAATATCCAGAATATATAAAGAAAAATTATAACTGAACAACAAGAAGACAAACAACCCAGTATTAAAATAGGACTTGAAATAGACATTTCTCTAGCAACGATATACAAATAGCCAAAAAGACCAAGTGCAGTGGTACATGCCTATAATCCAAGCAATTCTGGAAGCTGAGGCAGTGTAACAGATTCAAAACCAGCCTGGGTGATTTAGCAAGATCCTATCTCAAAATAAAAAGGGAAAGGGATGTGGCTCAGTGGCAAAGCACCCTAGGTTCAATCCCCAGTACCTCCCCACAAATCCTCTTGCCCCAACCTCTTTGAAGATACCTAGTTTACTATGGCTTGAGTATTTCTACTGCAGCACTCTGCTCTTCCCAGATGAATATCACTCTTCTTTGAAAAACTGGATTTTTTAAAAACATGGACATGGCATGCTTTTCTAAGTATTGAAAAAGTTGTGGTTGCACAACATTGAAAATACATTAAATGCTACTTAACTGTATGCTCTAAAAGGGTCAACTGTTGCTAAATGTGGCACATGCCTGTAATCCCAGAAACTCCGGAGGCTAAGGCAGGAGGATTGCATCAGCAATTTAGGGAAGACCTAAGCAACTTAAGAAAACCCTGTCTCAAAATAAAAAACAAAAAGGACTGGGAATGTAACTCAGTGGTAAAGCACTCCTGGGTTCAATTCCCAGTACCAATAAATAAATAAATAGTTGTATATAAAGTGAATTTCACTCCCAACATTTTTTAAGCCTAGAATTTTTCAGAGTTTTGTTTGTTTGTTAATTTGTTTTTATTTTTGACACACAGTCTTGCTGAAGTGGCCAGACTGGCCTTGAACTCCTCCTGCCTCTGCCTCTTGAGTAGCTGGGATTACAGACATGTAATTTTAAATTTTTTTTTATATTTTTGCAGTATTTGGGATGGAACCCAGGACCTTGCACTACTAGGTTCAATGCCCAGCACTAGAAAAGGAGAGGAGGGATGGCACCTGATCTGAGACGATGCCAGGATGCCATTGTAATCCAGGCCACAGTCCAGGGCAGACTCCATTTCTGCTCTTTATCCTCTTGGTCAGGAGCCTACGCCCTGCAGACCTCAGGTCAAGCTTGGTAATTAATCCCAGATGGGGTAAAGAGTTAAAAAGAAACTACATAAAAAATGCAAAGGAACATTCTATTTGTACAATCTTCCAATGGGCATTCTATTTGTACAATCTTCCAATACCACACCCAGATTCAAAGAACACAGTACAAAGATTGATCTGATGAGAGAAAATTATAAAAACATCAGCCCAAGAAAACATTCATGAGCCACATATTATTTTTGTCAATGTCAGACTGCATAGATGACACTGTCCCACAAAATTATATTGCCTAGTGAGATAGTATCCATTGTGGTTTCTGTAAACACACTTTATGATATTCACAAAACCACAAAACTTCCTCATAATGAATTCTCAGAATGTACCCATGTGATTAGTGACTCAGGACTGTATATTTGCACTTTATATAAGAAAGGATTAATAACTTTCCTATATAAAGAGGGAGCCGAAATCCATGTGAAAATTAGAAAAACATGTTGTCAAAGTAGATATAAAAGTAAGAATAGTGAATTTTCAACAGAAGATATATGAGCTCAATGGTAAAGTACCCCTAGGTTCAATCCCTAGTATCAATCAATCAATAAATAGTCAGTTGAAGGTGATGTGAATTTCACACAAAAACATGTAGAATATGTATCACAAAGACAGAGCATTTCAACTATGATATTCGAAGGTTTATTTATTTACTTATTTTTGTACCAGGGATGGAGCCCAGGGTCACTCAACCATTGAGCCACATCCCCATCCCTTTTATATATTTTATTTAGAGGCATAGTCTCACTGAGTTACTTAGGTCTCACAAAGTTACTGAGGCTGTCTTTGAACTTGCAATCCTCCTGCCTCAGCCTCCCCCATGTCACTGGGATTACAGGCATGCATCACCATGTGCAGTTCTGCAGGTTTACTTTTAATGAGCATGCTCTCTCTCACACACTAAACTACTCCCTTTGTAACTTTTCTGAAGGAAGTATAGCCAGGGGCAGTGGTGCATGCTTGTAATCCCAGCTACTTGGGGAGCCAAAGCAAGACCATGGGTTCAAAGCTGGCCTGGGTGACATAGTGAGATCCATCTCAGAAAAGAAAAAAAAAATTCCTCCTAAGGAGGACATTTTGGCAGTGATACATATGGAAGTCACAAAGAAAATCCTTTACCACAATTTCATTTAGGAGTTTTATTCTAAGGAAATAATCGAGAATTATTAATATTGAGTGACAGATGTATTTATCAAGCTTCAGACATATATGTCAACAATACATGGTGGGGCTGGGGATGTGGCTCAAGCGGTAGCGCGCTCGCCTGGCATGCATGCGGCCCGGGTTCGATCCTCAGCACCACAAACAAAGATGTTGTGTCCGCTGAGAACTGAAAAATAAATATTAAAAAAATTCTAAAAAAACCCCCCAAAAACGGGCTGGGGATGTGGCTCAAGCGGTAGCGCGCTCGCCTGGCGTGCGTGCGGCCCGGGTTCGATCCTCAGCACCACATACAAAAAAAGATGTTGTGTCCACCAATAAATTAAAAAATAAATAAATATTAAAATTCTCTCTCTCTCCTTTCTCCCCCTCTCACTCTCTCTTTAAAAAAAAAAAAAACAATACATGGGAAGTGGGCAACGACTACTGTTAGCTAGACCATGGATGTGTTTATGTATTCATTTTACAAATGCTTATTAAACACCTTGAAACACAGGCACTATGCTTTGTGCTGGGGGCTGGAATTATGGAAGATTAGAGTTTCTTCTTTTAGTTTCTTTATATTTTCTGATTTCTCTATAATAGGCATGGATTACTTCTGCAAGTTATTTCAAATAAGTCTAAATAGTATTTTCTCTTAAATGTGGTACAAAAGCACAAAATAGCCTGTACTCACATTTACATTTTTTTTTAAATAAGGATAATATTCTCCCCTGAAGTGCTGGGGATAGAACCCAGGCCCTCACATATGCTAGACAACGGCTCTATCACTGAGCAACACCCTCAACCTAGGGTAATTTTTATAGACAACAACAAGTGCCTGTGTCATTACCATGTGTTTTTATCTCAGCTCAGTCATCCACAGCTGGCAGTATCAGTTAAAGGGTCAGGAAGTGCTTGGCATGAGATTTTTGTTCTAGTTGCAACCCAGCACTACCAGCCTGCGTGACTTTTCCATGGCACTCTCGGGACTGTGCACCTGTCCTTATACACAGAGACTTGGACCCAGGCCTCCCTGAGTCTTGATGGTTGAAGCCCTGCAATCCTCCTAGGACAGGAGAGAAGGGCCTGCAAGAAGCTTCAAGGATGCTTCTTGCTCCCCACTAGCTCCCTATATCTCCTTAGTCTTTAGCTTCTTTTTGTTATCTGTGTAAATAATGAACTGTCTAAAGCTCAAAGTGCTCATGGTATCTTTACCATGTGACTGCTTCAGGCTTTGGCTTGTCTGAACTTGACATATCTGGTGCCCAACGTGGGACCCATAAACTTATTATGTCCTTTTTGAAGACATGAGCCAAGTTAAGAGATAAGTTCCCAGGATCTAGTAGCACATGCTGTGAATAGGAAGGCTGAACAATGAGATGGGCCAGGGTCCTCCTTCTCGGGGACTGCACAAGCCAGATTAGGAGACAGGACCCTGATGGTCCAGGAGGGAAGAGGAGTAGGGAATTTCCAACTTCCTATGCACTCTGTCAACAGAGCCAAAAGGAGCATCAAATCAGCTTCATGATGGCACCTTAAGTTTGTTGAACAAACTGCCACTTCAAATCTGTGTCAATCTGCATTTGCTGGTAGACCTGCTCCCTCTGAGTTGCCTCTTCCCTGCCTGGGTCCCCAGAATTCCCTGAGCTTCCAGCCACTGCAGACCTCCTGGAGGGGCTATGCAAAAGCCCTTTGGTCTCTTTCTGTAAAAACAGTAAAGGGAACCCCAAAGGAAAAGCAAGTCTTTGAGTGACAGACCTGTGAGCCAATCCCACCTGTGCGCTTTTGCAAAAAGGTATGATCAATATTGAAATCCTCAATTGTGAGGCTTCAAGAAATGCTGGCAAGACACCTTTGGTGTGCCAAGTTTACACTGCATAATGATATCTTGTTAGCAAACAGAGGCTTTTTGCCAAGATTCAGGGCTTGTTGTCTAAACAACACTGGAGTCACTACACTGAAATTCTGGCAGACAAAGAAAATTGCTGTCTTTTATCAACTAAAACAAAAGAAAGAAAGAACCCCCTAGTATGATCCTCAGACAGAAACTGTGCCTGCCAAAGGGGGCACACTGTCGGGGGGAGCTGCCCACCTGTTCCTAACAGATTAATACAGATTAAGTCTGTGGAATTTTTGACCCTCTCTTTCCCCAAGGCTGAGGGAAGTGTCCTTTTGGAAAAAGGACAGCATAACCCAAGACACCAACTAGCAAGGTAGGGGACAGAATCCTAGCAGGTAGTCACAAATCTAGTTGCTGATGTTTTTAGTGACCAGAGGGGCTAGCAGTCCTTGACCATTGTCCTTGAGATGACCAATAAGTTGTGTTGGTGTCTAGAGTTCAAGAAAGAGGGTCTTATAAAGTCAGGAGGGGCATTCTGTGGTTTTGCACCCTTCTATGTCACTGGGAAAGTAAAACTGCTTTGCTGGGATCCATGGCTGTGACCACAGGTAGAATCCTCCCTGGCCATCAAAGGTAATCAGATCCTCAGAGATGCCCTGAGGTCCCCTTTACACCTGGCCAGGAACACCTTAGCTGAGGAAGCGAGAGTGGAGGAGGAACAGGAGACTGGGCAGCACTTGCTCCCGCCTCTTCCCTTAATTGTGAGGCTTCAAGAAATGCTGGGAAAACACCTAAGGAAGCAGTCCACCTGAGAGGAGTGTCCAGCACCTGGGGAGTCCCCTCGGATGTCAAGACAGAAACCATGACTTCCCTTTAAGGCCACTGTAATCTGACCTGGATTTGTAATAAAAAACACAAGGACTCAAATGCTCAGCTAGATTGACAAGTCTGTTCAAAGGGCACATTGGGGACAGTTGAATCTACATTAGATCCCAGAGATAGGCTCTGGAAAACACAGGACAAAATGAGTGCCCCTCAGGATAAGAAGAATATTATGGGCTGAATTGTGTCCCTCCCCCAAATTCCTGTGTTGATGTCCTAACTCCTCGTACTTCCAAGTATGATCTTCCTTGGAGATAGGAACTTTATATAGAAGTAACCAGTAAAAATGTGATCCCTGGGGTGGGCCTTAACCCAGTATGACCAATACACTTACAAAAAGGGGAAATTTGGAGGCAGACACACGTGCATGCAGATGGCATGCCTTGGGAACAGGACAGACATCCGCAGACCAAGGAAAGAGGCTTGAAACAGACCCTCTGCTCACAGCCCTCACAAGGAACCAACCCTGCTAACACCTTGATTTTTGTCTTCCAGCTTCCAGAACTGGGAGACTACACACTTGTGTTGTTTAAGCCACTTAGTTTGTGGTACTGTTAGGGCCACCTGAACAAATTAACAAAGAGAAAAGTGGCCAACTGAGGATCCAGACTTGTCTCAGTCTATTTGAGCTGCTATAAAATAAATCATAGCTTGGGTGTCTTATCAACAACAGAAACTTACTTTTTACACTTCTTGAAACTTGAAGTTCAAGTTCAAGGTGCCAGCAGATTCAGTGTCTGGTGAGGGCCCCCTTCCTGGTTCCTGGGTATCTATCTTTTGGCTGTGTCTTCACATGGTGGAAGGGGTATGTTAGCTTTCTGGGCCTTTTATAAAAAAAAAAAAAAAAGGGCATTAATCCCATTCATGAGTGGTCTGCCCTTGTTTACCTCACAAAGACCCATCTCCAAATATCATCACCTTGGGGTTAAGTTTCAACATATGAATTTTAGGGGGACACAAATATTGACTACAAGACTATAGGGCCTGGCCATTACACCAGGGTATCCCTGTAGAGGAGACTGATGGTCCTATGAGGGAAATTCCCTTTATCAGGCCAAGAGAAGGACCCACAATGTAAAGCTCTGGGTCATAATAGTGAGAATCCTGTCAGCTGGGAATTTACTGTGGACAAAAAGGTGACCCAGAGGACCCAGATCCCCTTGCTGAGGCCTGTGCTATTGGAACTGGCATTGACCTGACCCTTCATGTTCCCTCTCTACCCAGACTTATTCCCTTCAAAATGAACAGTGCTAGAGCAAAGGCCCAAGTCCGTCCTTTCCTAAGAAGGATCAGAGGACTCATGTCCCGATCAAGGTATCCTGCGGAATTGTTGGCAATCAAGGTTGTTAAAAACCTTTTCAGCCTTTTCAGACACTGAGGCACAAGTCACTAGGGTGCCAAGAAATTTCCATAGGTGTCATCAAAAAATTACTTTAACTGAATTTGGAATCAACTCTTCCAATTGGTCGATGGACGGGTATAATTTGGGGGTATTTCTTCTCCAAAGAAACAGAACCCATGGGATGTTTGCATACAGAGAGGTTTATTGTAAGGAAGGAGCTCACATGATATGGAGGTGGCAGGTCTGAAATCTGCAGGGCAGGCTGGGGATTCCAGCAGGAGTCCATGCAGGGTCTGAAAACAGTCCAGAGGCAGAATTCCATTTCTGGGACTTCAGCCTTTTCATTTAAGGCCTTCAACTGACTGGATGAGGCCCACCCACCTTATGAAGGATAAACTGCTTTATTCAAAGACCACCAATTTAAAGGTTAATCACATCTAAAAGACACTTCGCAGTTGCACCTAGACTGGCATTTGACCAAAAAATTGGTTGCCATGGAAGTGAACACATAAAATCAATGGACACAGCTGATATGTGTGTTTTTTTTTTTTAAAAAGAGAGAGTGAGAGGAGAGAGAGAGAGAGAGAGAGAGAGAGAGAGAGAGAATTTTTGTTATTTTATTTTTAAGTTCTCGGCGGATACAACATCTTTGTTGGTATGTGGTGCTGAGGATCGAACCCGGGTCGCACGCATGCCAGGCGAGCGCGCTACCGCTTGAGCCACATCCCCAGCCCTGATATGTGTATTTGAGCCAATATTTCTCCATTAGGAACATCCCTTACAATCAAGTGCGGTATTCCATGTACTTAACATAATAGTATGGATATGTTAAGTACATGGAATACAGCACTTGATTGTAAGGGATGTTCCTAATGGAGAAATGTCACAAAACAGTAGTAGGGGGTCAAGTCAACCATGGGGAGGCCACTCAGTTCCCTGAGTGCAGCCATAACGTATCTATCAATAAAGTAGTATAGGATGCCAGGGGAGAGGAGGGTAAAAGGAAGACCACCACCTTGTTAGAGAACTGGTAGAGGTATCATGCTTAAAGAAACTCTCCAGCAGGCCTGGGGTTGTGGCTCAGTGGTAGAGTGCTTGCCTACCGCATGTAAGGCCCTGGGTTCCATCCACAGCACCACATTAAAAAAAAAAATAAGTAAATAAAATAAAGGTATTGTGTCCATCTACAACTAAAAGAAAGTTGTGTTTTTTTTTTTTAAAGAGAGACACTCTCCCTCAGAGTGAAGAGACTCAGGCCACTTGAGTCACTCAGCCCCAGAGAGTTTTGTCCTCTAATATGTCAGTGACTAACAACCTTGGAGGCTGGAATCTGTGACAAAAAGATGTAGCTAGTAGCCCAATGGCTCTCTAGGGTTGTGGAGGTGGATCTTGCCTGATGTCACCCCTTTCCCCCACAAAATGCTGCATTTGAGAGAAAATAACTGGCTTGTTATAGAGCACTGTTGGACACCAAGAGACTGATGATGTTCAAGTATTGTCATGCCCTGATGTCACTATCTGGGATGGGCAGAAATGAGAATACCAACAAAGGAGGCATTGCATGTTTATGCATGATGAAAACACACACACACACACACACACAGGAATTCTCCCTTAGCCATACTTTCCAAGGTTTCAGTTGATGGTGGACCCACAGTCCAAAAACATTAAGTGGAAAGAACATTCATATAACTTTTTTACAATATATTATTATAATTTTATATTTTTATCTTACTTATTGTTGTTCATCTCTTACTGTGCCTAATTCATAAATTAAGCTTTATCATAGATGTTTACATATGGGAAAAAACATGGTACATTTAGGGTTCAGCATTATCTGTGGTTCCATGCATCCACTGGGGGTCTGGGAATGAACACCTGTAGATAAGGAAGGACTATTATTAAGCCTCTTTCTTAAGCGGAAGTGGTATGTCTATGAAAGAAGTAAACCGGGTTGGGGTGGATCTCCTAAAAATCAAAAAGAGATCAGTAAGAGGAAAGAGATCAAGAGGTAGGGGAAGGGAGGTAGACAGGCTGGGGAGTGATATTGGCCAAATTATATTGTTATATTGTGTGCATATACAAATATGTAACAAATCCCATCATTAAGTACACTATAATGCACCAATAAAAATTGTGTGAAAAGGGCTGGGGATGTGGCTCAAGCGGTAGCGCGCTCGCCTGGCATGCATGTGGCCCGGGTTCGATCCTCAGCACCACATACCAACAAAGATGTTGTGTCCGCCGAAAACTAAAAAATAAATATTAAAAATTCTCTCTCTCTCTCTCTCTCTCTCCCCCCTCTCTCACTCTCTCTTTAAAAAAAAAAATGTGTGAAAAAAAGAAGTAAACCAAACATTAGCTAGTCATTTTCTAGGAGCTGATCCAGATTCAGGGTCTATGTCAGCACTTTGGGTTTCTTGGGCACTTCATTGCACTGAAATTATTGATGGCTCCAGGGCCTGATTCAGGGAGGGATCAGCTAAGTTGAAAGCATGTGGGGTATAATGAGTTACTGCTACTGCACAGTCCCAACAAAAACTGTTCAAAACTGGCATGAAACCAGGAACAGTGGCACATGCCAGCTGCGTGGGAGGCTGAGGCAGGAGGATTGCACCTCGACAACCTAGTAATACCCTGTTTCAAAAATAACAAAATATAAAGGGCTGGATGTAGCTGAGTAGCACACCCCTGGGTTTAATCCCCAGCACCCCCCAAAAAAAATTGGCATGGAAAAGAGAATTCTGTTCAGTGGACACAGCTGTAGCACTAGCTTTAGGAAAAAACACTGAAAAGCACTTTATCACATTTTCACTGACTCATGGCATATGGATTGGTGCCTGGCAGCAGGATCGACTGGATGAGCAAGTCTCAGCCTCTCTGGAGATAAACATTACGGCAGCAAATCACACAAGACCTACCTTTGTGATCTACACCTCTCCCTACCTTTGTGATCTAAACAGAAGCCCACAGAAAAAGTCACCTAGGGATGAACATCAGTGGAATCAACAAGCTGGTTAGACCATAGTCACATGGATACACCATCACAGGGTATGGTAACTCATGTACAATTCAAGATTGGGGGCCAAAACAAAATCTAGTGGTTACGGCACATGAGGTCAAGAAAGCCTGGCAGATCTGACCAGATTGCAAGCCACACAGGCCAGTGGTAAGGGAAACCCTGTGACACATAGTGAGGGGCACTGGCATTGACCTGTACTGTAAATAAACTATTAGATCCCTTGCCATTTTCTCAAGATTACTGCTGGGTATTGACTGTTATAAATATGGCACCATTATTTTCATCCACACAGTAGATGTGGCAAATTATTCACAGACCCTTAGATGGACTACAGTACATATGTGGATTCTCCAAAAGCATCCAATCAGATGATGGTGCCACCTTGATAGCAAAAAGAACCCAGAAGTGGTAATTATCTGAGACACTGACTGCACCTTCCATGCCCTATATTATCCTTGGGCAGCAGCAAGACAGAGCAGGTAGGACCCTGATTCTCCTAAGGTTTCCACCTGAGGGAAATTTTTTTTTAGAAATAAAAAGTTCTCACCAATGACCAGGTTAAGGAGCTGCTGACTCCTCCCTATAAGCTTTCCCCAAACCACAACATATGCAACATGCCTGAACTTGACCCATATATGACCTTGCTAAAGTGGTGATAGTGAGTACCTCTACCATCTTTTGAGAGTCAAGTGCAGAGGGACCCAAAATGCATAAGCAGATCATCATATCAAGTGCTCTTCTTTGAAGAGCTCAAAGAAAGGACATGACTTGTGCAGAAATCCTGAGCCTGTCACACCCATCCTTTGCTCCTCGAATCTTCAGAGGACAGTCAGGGGACTCTAAGCCATGTACTATCTCCTCGAGCTAAGAGTTACAAATAGACTCTTAACTCATTATTTTCATCATCTCATTCATGATACACCTAAAAAACTTAAAAATGAGCAACAAATATACCACATAATAACTTTGAAATAAATATTTATGTATTTAGAGTTCTATTCTTTTGAGAAAATAGGCGAATGATTATGATAATATTCACATAACATGATAATATTAATGACATAATTTATATAATTAATGATAATAAATTATGTAATACGCTCTAGATTATGATTTCCAACCTATTTTAATGCATCCATGTCAATTTCATTGAGATATCTGCAGAATTGAAAACTTGGGACTTAATGAGTTAAAAGAGAAACTAAAAAAGATTAACTAGGTCACCAAGACTCAACTGCCACTGGATCACATGCTTAAGAAAGCCGATTTGGATACGAATGTGGCAATTCATCATAAGAGTAGCTCACATTGAGCATGATTTTTAAGTATGAGATTGAGGAAGTGGAAAGAGAAGCTGATTGGCTGTAAGAGACACAAACCAGATAGTTAACTCCTCTCATTCTGCTATCTTTCTTCCCATTCTTACTCCTTAGGAAACTAGGCTACTGGAATTTGCAAAGTAGCAAATAGAGTTAAGAAGTGAATGGCTTAAACTTGGTGCTTCTTTTGCCACCAGCTATGCTTGCTGTCTTGGGCAATAATGGATAGTGATGATAACGATCATGTGTAGAAGGTGATAATTCCTAAGATGATCCTCATGTGGTCCACACATCAGAGGGTGGGAGACCGTCTAAGATGCTAGAAAGCAAACAAGAAGACTACTGAGCCAGGTGCAGTGGAGCACTCCTGTGATCCAGCTACTTGGGAGGCTGAGGCAGAAGGATCATAAGCTCCAGGGCAGCCTTGGCAACTTAGCAAGATCCTGTTTCAAAATTAAAAATAAATAAAAAGGACGGAGATGTAGCTCAGTGATAGAGCACCCTTGAGTTCAGTCAGCTCTTGTCCACAGGGTATCTAACATACTCTGGCACCATTCTCAACTTGATTGCTGGCAAACAAAGAATCTGAATCTGAGAATACATAGAAACTTCCTACAGACACTGACCACAGAAAATGTCCCATTTGCAAAAGATGACAGAACAAGTACTGGGCGCAGTGGGGCACCTCTATAGTCCCAGCAGCTTGGGAGGTTGAGGCAGGAGGATCACAAGTTCAAGGCCAGCCACAGTAACTTAGGAACACCCTGTTTCAAAATAAAAAAAATAAAAAGGGCTGGAGCTATAGCTCAGAAGTAAAGTGAGTTACTTTCAATTACCAGTGCCTCCCTCCCAAAAAATTTGGTCTCTTTGGTCTCCTCCTGTTATTGTTGGCCTCTTTTGGACACTGGTCACAGGTTGTTCCAAGGTTGTCAGCCAGTTCCTGCCCCCTGGCTGATTAGGTGCAGGTGATGACAGCTTTCGTTGCACTCCAAATGGTGCTGAGCTGCTGTCTGTCCTCCAAATAGGCCTGACCAACCTGCATGGAGTCATGGCCGTGCCCACTTTCATCTAATGTTGCCTAAAACAAACAGAATAAGCTGGGTGCGGTGGTGCATGCTGTAGTCCCAGCTACTCAGGAGGCTGAGGCAGGATAGCAAGTTCAAGTCCAGGCTGGACAACTTAGCAAGAACCTGTCTCAAGTCTGAGATATAGCTCAGTGGTAAAACATTCACCTAGCCTGCACGAGGCCCTAGGTTCAATCCCCAGTGGTGAGTGGGTGGGGAACTGTGATCCTCTGCAACAAGACAGATGGGAGGTCTGTAAAGAGCTGCTTGAGGCCACCTCTTCTACTCAACCCTCATCTCACCTGGGAGACTGTCATGAAACCGCATCTCATTGCCTCCCTGTGAGTTCCCACAAGACATGAGCCTTCCAACCCCGCCTGCCTCAGAAAAGAGCTGCAGAGCATATAGTTTCTTGGCTGCAGCCTGAAAGGGGCTTGATGGCAGCAAGGACACCCTACAATCCATGCTGAAGTCATCTGTCTCCTTGTATTTTGGTGTTGTCATTTGGGGTGTGTGGGACAAGGTGGGTGGCCCCTTTGGCTTATTCGTTTTTCACTATCTATGTAGGTAATAAACTGTCTAAATCTAAGAGTGGCTCTTTGTATCTTTACTGGCTGAATCTCTCAGGCCTTGGCTTTGACATATCTTTTATGTATGAGCTTACCTATATTTTCTCATCAGTTAAAAAAAGGAATTATAATACTAGTGGACCCCAAAGATATATGGTGGCTAGCCTATGTGTGAAGGGTAGATAATCCCAAGCAGGCCCTGGAATCTGTTAACTAAATGATAAGGATGGTGTCCAGAATGCACTAATCTGCCTCCAAGGCAAAGGGTTGTAATCGGAGAGGTGCAGAGGCTGGAAGTCAGGGAGTAGAACTGAAATCTTACGTAATACGCACAAACTCTCTTTTTAAATTTTATTTATTTATTTATTTATTTATTTATTTTTTGACGTAGAAAAAATAAAAAGCTTTCAGCTTTTCAAAGTGTTGGGAAACCCCAAATTTAGACAACTGAGCTCTGAATTCTGTGTGCTTTTAGAACTCAAGAAGTGATAGAGCCAAAAAGTGGAAACAACCCAAATATCTATCAATGGACAATGGCTAAACAATGGCACATTATCCAGCCATAAAAACAAATGTAGTATTGATACTGCAATATGGATAAAGCTTGTTGCAAACATTAAGTAAAAGAAGCTTGTCATAAAAGGCCACATGCTGCAAGATTGCATTTCCATGCAATGTTCATGACATGCAAATCCATAGACTGGAAGTAGATTAGTGGTCACCAGCGGCTGGGAGAGAGATGAGTAAATGAGGGGTGATTGCTAAGGGGGTACCAGGTTTTTCTCTAGGGTGTTGGTTGCACAAATGTGTAAATATTCTAAAAAACATTTAATTATAAACAGGTGAAAAAATGTGGTACATATACAGAATGGAATTTTACTCAGCATTAAAAGAGAATAAAATCATGGCATTTGCAGGTAAACGGATGATGTTAAAAAAGATAAAGCTAAGTGAAGTTAGCCAATCCCAAAAAAACAAATGCCGAATGTTTTCTCTGATATAAGGAGGCTGACTCATAGTGGGGTAGGGAGGGGGAGCATGGGAGGAATAGATTAATTCTAGATAGGGCAGAGGGGGAGGGAAAAGGGAGGGGGCAGGGGATTAGCAAGAATGGTGGAATGTGATAGACATCATTATCCAAAGTACAGGTATGAAGACTCCAGTTGGGTGTCAACCTACTTTATATACAGAGATATGAAAAATTATGGTATATATGTGTAATAAGAATTGTAATGGGGCTGGGGATGTGGCTCAAGCCGTAGCGCGCTCGCCTGGCATGCGTGCGGCCCGGGTTCGATCCTCAGCACCACATACCAACAAAGATGTTGTGTCCGCCGAGAACTAAAAATAAATAAATAAATAAATATTTAAAAAAAAAAAAAAAAAAAAAAAAAAAAAAAGAATTGTAATGCAAAAAAAAGTACATGTATAAAGGCATGAATTGGCGTGAACACACTCTATATACAAAGACATGAAAAATTGTACTCTACATGTGTAATAAGAATTGTAATGCATTATGTGTCATGTATTTAAAAAATAAAATCAATAAAACTAAAAAAATAAATAAAATACAAAATAATAATAATAATTATTATTATAAATGAGTGAATTGCATAGTATGTAATTATCTTAATCTGTTACCACAAAACACAAAAAGGAACATTTAAGTTACCTGAAATCTACTTCCCACCAAAAATCTGATGACTGCTCCTGGTTGTTAAACTAACTGGGGGTTTGTTTGGTTTAGCAAGAGGCTCCTTGGGGAAGCTCTCATCTCAGCTAAACACAAAAAGCACAAGAAATAGCCCTGACAACCAGAGCAAACTCACTGTTCTGCCAGGGTCAACAAATCAGCTTTTAGCTGGCAGCCAGCAGTTGGATAAACAAGAGTGACCTAACTCCAGGCACAGGCCACCAGTGTCTATATGGCTGACAGATGACAGAAAGAAGGCCCATTCTGGGTCACAGGCAGGGGAGTACAGCAGGGAAAGCCCATCTGAGTGCTGCCAAAGTGTCATCAGGAGTTAACCCCAACCCCTCACACAAGTGGAATCCACATCTCCAAGTGACAGGAGGTGCCAAATAATTAACAGCATTCCCAGCTTCTCCTTGCTCTGCACCTTGCCGTCAATGAGCTCCTCCAAGATCAAAGCAAGCTGGTGGCGCAATTTGGACTCATGATGAGTGGAATTACTTACATTCTTTTTATTTTTTCAATTTTAGTTGTAAATGGACACAATACCTTTATTTTATTTTTATGTGGTGCTGAAGATAGAACCCAGTACCTCACACATGCTAGCTAGGCAAGTGCTCTACCACTGAGCCAGGACCCCAGCCCACTATTCTTTATTATGAATATGTTAGTGTTGAAAATTCAGTCAAAAACACCCATGTAGCCACTTTTCTCAAATTAAGACAAGTTCATATTTATCATATTTGCTTTAAGTATTTTTCAATACTTATGTATTTATTTTAAAATTATAAAATGAATTACTGAACTTAAGTATTACATAGTAGAAACTAAACATTTTAAAAAGACTTTATACATAGATGTTTATACATATATAATAATATCTGGTGGAAACTTTTTTTCTTTCTTTCTTTCTTTTTTTTTTTTTTTTTGGTTAGGGCTCTACCACTGAGCTATATCACCAGCCCATATTCTTCAAATATTTTTTAAATGAAAAATTTAATATACAAAGTCCCCTTTTTAGTCTTCCTTAGTCCTTTTGCCCTTCCTCCCCAGAGTAACAACTACCCTGAATTTGGTTATATAACTTTATTATACACACACACAGAAAGCACACATACATATCAACATGTAGATACACATGGATATGTATGTATGTATCTAATGATAACTTATAGAATTTCTGTGTGGTTTATAATTCATATAAGTAAGGCAGAAGGATCACAAGGTCAAGGCCAGAATGATCAGTTTAGTGAGACTTTATCTCAAATAAAGTAAAAAAGGATGGAAGAATAGCTCAGTGATAGAACACCCCTGGGTTCGATTTCCCCAGTACTACAAACTACAAACAAACAAAAAATAAATCATAGAAGTGGTATTCTATTGTATATATTATTCTGTACTCAACTTTGCTTTGAGTTTTCCATATTGTTGATGGACATTTCACACTTCTGATCTTTTTTTGCTTGGTTTGGGGATTGAACCCAGGGCTTCCTGCATGTCAGACAAGGACTTTACCACAGCCCAGCCATAATTTTTTTTAATTTTATAAACAAAGCTTATAAAAAGACATTTTTGTGCATGTCATTACTTCAACACTCAGAAAAGTTTCTGTTTCTCTGAAAGAATACAGAACTACCATAAGTTATAAAGATGTGTACCAGAGAGGTGGACAGTAAGAATTTCCCTCTGAGGGCTAGGGCTCAATGGTAGAGCACTTGCCTTGCATGTGTGAGACCCTGGGTTCAATCCCCAGCACCACATAAAAATAAACAAATAAAAATAAAGATATTGTGTCCATCTACAACTAAAAAAAAATATTTTAAATAATAATAATTTCCCCTGATTTTGTGACCTAGAAAAACAATGGGATATAATGGGATGAAGGTAGGGGAGCATCCCAAAGTGATTCAAGAAGAGCTGCACCTGGGATGCCCTCAGGGAGACCCTCAGAAAACCAAAAGCACTGTCCACCCCTGCGGCCAGCTCCCACAGCAACCAAGGGAAACTTCAGGGGGTTAGAACAACACAACGTGGTCTGCAAGTCCTGTCAGGCTGATCAGTGAGAATACCAAAAAAGGAGTGGATGACCAACAACAGAGGCAAAGGTCAAAAGAGGATTCAAAAGTAAAGACTCAGAGCCCAACAGAGATACAGGATGGGAATGGGTGTCAAAAGATTCCCAAAATCTTATGTTGGACAGAGATACATATGGTCAACCATGTTTTATCTCCTGCTCTCAATTTCTTTGCTTTTTTGTTTTCTTTTGCACTCGTGGGTACTGAACCCAGGGGTGTTGTACCACTGAGCTACATCCCCAGCCCTTTTTAAATTTTATTTTGAGATAGTGTCTCATTAAGTTGTTCAGGCTGTCCTCAAACTTGCCATCCTCCTGCCTCAGCCTCTCAAGTCACTGGGATTTTTGTCTGGCTGCTATTGTTTTTGTTTTGTTTTGTTTTTAATCACAAAAGGTAATAAATACGTGGACACAGTTAAAATCCAAAAAATGTAAAAGGGTGTATGATGGCAAGGATGTCTTCCTCCTGACTTTCACGTCCAGAGTCCAAAACCCCTATACAGAGGCAACCCTTGTTGTCCATTTCTTGTGTGTTCTTCTAGAGATTTTCTTTGTCATCATTAGTAGTTGTTCTCATGGTGCCAAGGACCTAGGGCAGGGTCTAGTGCATGCTAGGCAAGTATTCTACCCTTGAGCTATACCCCCAGCCCTCCAGAGGTATTTCATGCATACACAAACATATCTATAATCACATCTGCCTCATACTCTTTCTTTATCCACAAATGATGGCACATTACATATTTTGGCACCTTACCTTCTTCCCGAGTCTTAGCAAGCAATTCAGAGTTGTACAATGGATTGCCCCATTCTTTTTAGAGGTTGCCTAAAACCCCATCTTGTGGATGGGCCATAATTTAATTAGGCTTCTATTATGGAACATTTAAGTCACTCTAATCTTTCCCAGCCGCATGGAATGCTGCCTTAAACATTCTTCAGTACCTCACTGACCACAGTGGTGCTGTAAGATAAAACCCTGGCAGTGCAATTGTTAAGCTGGTATGAGCCCTGCATTTTTTTACCTTCATACCTGGCCTCAAATTTCCCATTCCTGAGGCTTAAAGGCAGTGGACTCTATTCTCCCACAGCCTAATAGAGAACCTGTTCATGTCTGCCAAATGACACTGAAAAACACACCTATAAGCTCTGGTAGGTGTAAAGGTGACATTAGTGTCGGGGAAGAAGATCTATTCAATCAATAAAAAGAGAATGTGTTAACAGAAGAGAGGTGATCGTTACAAAATGCAGAAGAGGGGTAGCCAAACAGCAAGGCTGTGGCAGCATTTACCTCTCACTCTCCAAGGGAGAGCCCCACTTCACCTAAGGGAGGGGCATCTGAGAAGCTCATTCAACCAGGTTTCTCCATGGTCTAAGTGGAATTTCCTTCCATACAATTCCACTCCTTTAGTTCTGGGTCCTTGCATGCAAGCAGTCTACTAATGTAGTCATTTACTTTTCTCCCTAGGTACCTGGATCCTTGGGACAATGTAGTGAATTAAACATGGCTATAGATTCTTGGACATCTCTTCCCTTAGAAAGTAGGGTCTACGTCTTCTCTAAAGTCTTGGATGCTGTAACTTCTCTGATGAATGAAATATAGTGAATATGCTGTTGTGCCCATTTCCAGGCCCAGGCCTTAAGAAATGGATAAATTCTACTTTCTGTCTCTTAAACACTTACTCAGGACTGCTAGAACCATGTAAGAAGACTATCTTAACACCTCCATTCTTTGAGGAAGCCCAAGCCAGCCCTGCAGAGAGACAGAGACCCAGCTGTTCTAGGCTGAACCAGCCTGGCCACCAATCATGCCATGGAAGAAGGCTTCCTGGTCATTCCAGCCACAGGAGATGTGACATATCAGCCAAAAGTCAGACTGGAAGTCCAGACATAAGGCTCCACTTGAGCAATTCTTCAGCCATTTGAACTGAACCCCTCCTCGACTCCCTCATGAAATAGAGAAAAGTCCTCTTCATGGTACCCTGCTTAAATTCTGACCCACAAGATTATGACTCCAGCAAAATGTTTGTTATTTTAAGCCACTATATTTGGGGATAGTTCATTATGCAATAATACAGAACCAGAACAGGGCATGTTTGCATGACAGAGTAATATGACCCTGAGGGGATTGATCGCCTCACAAAATAAACACGGGGGCACTCCAGTCCACACAGTTATTTCTGTGGGTTTGGTCAATGTGAGTCAATCCCCAATAATCTGCCCATGCTGACTGTGCTGACAAAGTTTAGTTTCTGAGCCAGGTGTGATGGCATGTGCCTATAATGCAAGTTATTAGGGAGGCCAAGGCAAGAGGATTGCCAAGTTTGAGGCTGGCCCTGGCAACTTAGTGAGACCCTGACTCAAAACAAAAAAAATAGAAAAGGGTTTGGAGTATAGCTTACTGGTAGAATGCCCCTGGGTTCAATCTCCCCAACCCCCACCCCGACAATTTAATTTCTGCACTAGAAACACTAAGAACTGAAGGGCCAGGCTCAACCGGTCTGCCCTCCTCCTTCCCTGTATCTCCTTCACTCTATCTTAGGTCAAACTACCCAGAGCAGGGAGCTGGGAAGACAAGTGTCACAGAAGTTTACCACTAGGAGCGTCCACTGCCCACTGCTACTCCTGAAACCTAAGACCATGCCTGGTGCTGCAGGGACAGAGGTGGAAAAGATGTAGGCTCAACTCCCAGAGCTTTACCAGCCCAGTCTCTAAGCCATGTAAACAGGTGATGACAAGAAACATGATACATGAAATGACAAATATGTGCTCAGGCAATTGGGGTCCACAGAAGGGTCCAGTCCAGGTAGTCCACAATCCCACAATCAGAGCTATAGAGCAGATAAATCTCACAATTCTCAGAACAACATCTTTGAAAGACAAAAGTTTGGTAGAGATTTAACATATGTCAATGTTTCTTTTTTCTACTTTTTTTTTTTTTTTTTGGTGTTGGGATTGAACCCAGGTCCTTCCCATGCTTGGCAAACACTCTACCACTGAGCTATATCCCTGACCCTCTGGCACTGTTAACATCATTGTTTGGCAGTTCCCTTAAATGTTTCAGTGCTTCCCGAAGATGACTGTATTATTTTTATGTGTGATAATGTGGAGAGTTTGTCTGTGTTTGTTTTGTGAGGTTTTGGGGGGATTTTTTTTCAGCCATGTTGGGGAACAAATCCAAGGCCTGGAACATGCTGAGCTATGCCCTCAGCACCTCTGCTTTAAAAAAAAAATAAGGATGCAGAGGACTTCATAAGTTGGCTACCCTGAACCCCTTCCTCTTCTCCCTTTTGGGTGGGAGCCACCCAGTTTGGGTGGGGGGCCTCAACCCTGGCTTTAGGAGTGAAGCTGCATAGGGCTACGCTAATTAAAATGTGTCTCTGTTCTGGCCATTATGATGGACTCCAGGATGGGCAATTAACCCAGGCCAACCTAGTCAACCAACTTCTACAAGACAGCAGAGCCAAAAGAACTGC
The DNA here is from genome assembly GCF_045843805.1 of Urocitellus parryii. Taxonomy (NCBI): domain Eukaryota; kingdom Metazoa; phylum Chordata; class Mammalia; order Rodentia; family Sciuridae; genus Urocitellus; species Urocitellus parryii. The sequence goes on along the minus strand of NC_135531.1, from coordinate 265,816,992 downwards.
AGAAAAATAAACTGTAGCTTGATGACTTCATGCCTCTTGCTATGATTCGATTATATCTTGCTCCCCAGAGATTCATGTGCTGGAAGCCTGGTCCTGAAACTCATAGTATTAAAAAGTGGTGGGACCTTTAAGGATAGAACTTCATGGGCTAGAGTTATGGCTCAGTAGTAGAGCACTTTCTTGGCATGTGTGAGGCCCTGGATTCAATCCGTAGCAATGCATATAAGTAAATAAATTTAAAAAAAAGACTCATTGACGATTAAAAAATATTTTTTAAAAAAGAGTAAAACTTCACGGGAGGTGACTGGGTCATAACCACCCTCATGATGGAAATAGCTTAGTTCCAGTGAGCAGAGCTGGCCTCTCCCTGCTCTATTTCTTCTTATCTTGCCATGTGACCTCTCTCTGCACACATACTTACCTCCTCTCCTACTTCTCCGCCATGTTATGGCACAGCCAAGAGGACCCTCACCAGACACCGGTACCTCATACTCTTTGGATTTTTCAGAATTATAAGCCAAATAAACCTCTTTTCTTTAAAGTTACCCAGCCTCTGGTATTTCATTACAGCAACACAAAATGGACTAAGACAGAAACTTATTACTGAGTAGCATTGTTGCTATGATGATACCTAAGAACATGAAAGTGGTTTTTGAACTAGGTAATGAGCAGGGGTTGGAAGAGCTTGGAGTCAATGGGTCTTTTATTTAAACAAAGCACTGTGGGCAATTCTGGTGAGGATGCAAACAAAGAGACTTGGAAGGAGCTAGATATTCTTTTTTTTTTTTTTAAAGAGAGAGGAGAGGGGGAGAGAGAGAGAGAGGAGAGAGAGAGAGAGAATTTATTTATTTATTTTAGTTCTCAGTGGACACAACATCTTTGTTTTTTTTGTATGTGGTGCTGAGGATTGAACCCGGGCCGCACGCATGCCAGGTGAGCGCACTACCGATTGAGCCACATCCCCAGCCCCAAGCCACATCCCCAGGCCCTAGATATTCTTTTTTAAAAAAATTTTTTAGTTGTAGATGGATTAAATACCTTTATTTTATTTATTTGTTTTTATGTGGTGCTGAGGATCGAACCCGGTGCTTCACACATGCTTGGCAAGCACTCTACCACTGAGCCACAATCCCAGCCCAGGAGCTAGATATTCTTAGAGACTGCCTAAGTTGTTGTGACTGCAATGATGATAAAAATGAGGACAGTAAAGAACATGCAGACAAGGTCTCAAATAAAAAGGAAAAATATATCTTATTGGAAATCAGAGAATAGGCCATCCTTGTTATTAAGTAGCAAGGAACTTAGCTGAATTGCATCCATGCCCTACAGCTTTGTGAAAGGCCAAATTTAGGGTGATGACTTTATAGGTATCTGGCAAAAGAAATTTCTAAGCAAAATACAGAAGGAGCTGTGTGGGTACTTTAAAATATATATACAGTAAGATTCAGGAGCAATGGCAATGACCTAGGGGTGGATAATACGAAGAAAAGGAGAGTGTGGGAATTTGGAAAAAGTCACAGCCTACTTATATCAAGAGAAAAAAAAAAGGTAAAAAGAAAAAAAGGGTATAGGGGTGCAGTGAGCCACCACTTGTTAAAGAGATTATTAGACAAAGGGGGCTGGGCATCAGGACACCCTTCCATCACAGTCCCAGAGGACGCAGAGGACAGAATGGTTTCAGGAACTGCCACCCAGGGCCCCTGCTCTTCCTATCCCAGAGCAGCACTTGCCCACTGCAACTGCTGCTCACATGGGCCCTGGTGCAGTTTGTGCTGCTGCTCCAGAGGATGCAAGCAATAGGCATTGGCAGAGTTCACGTGGTGCTAATTCTATAGGCACACAGAAAGCAAGAGCTGTGAGGCCACACAAGCTGCCACCAAGAGTAGAAAAAAAAAAAAAAAAAAAAAAAACCTAGGTAGCCAGGCAGAAGTTTGCTACAGGGGCAGGACCACCACAGAGAATCTCCATTAAATGCCCAGTAGAAGCTGAGGGTGGTGGCACACACCGGGAATCCCAGCTACTTGGGAGGCTAAGACATGAAGATTGCAAGTTCAAGCCCCCCCCCCCCCCCGGGCAACTTAGCAAAGCCCCTGTCTCAAAATCAAAAAGGAAAAGGGTAGGGATGTAGTTCAGTGGTAGAACAGCCCAGGTTTAATCCCCAGTACCTCAAAAAAATGCTCAACAGAGCCACGAAAGTGATGAAGCCATCGCCAGGACCCAAGACAGCCAGGGCAACCAGTGGCTTGCCGCACTCACCTGAGAAGGTCACAAATGCCTGCCTGCAACCCAGCTGTCCTCAGGCCTCAGCCTCTGGAATTCAGGAAGTCTGGGGCAGGAAAGGGGGAGGGGGAAGCAGGGCTGCCTAAGAGTCCCATTCCCCACCCCAGTGTGCACAGGACACAGGACCGGGAGCTTTTAAGATTTAATGTCTGTGCTGCAGAGTTTCAGTCTTGCTGGGGGCCAGAGAATAGAAATGTTTATCCTATCCCTGCCCTGCCATTGTATCGGAGAAAGACAAAATTTGTTTTTTATTTTATGGGTTCACATCTGGAAGAAGTTTGCCTGTGTCTCAGATGAGACTTCAGACTTTTTTGAGTTGACTCAAAACAAATTAAGATTCCGAGAACTATTGGCCTGAATGAATGCATTGTGCAAAGGACATGAACTTCACGGGCCAGTAGTGGGTGTGCTTTGTCCCTTCAAAGGTTTATGGGTCGGAAACTTGGTTCCCAATGTAGCAGTACAGAAAGGTGGTGGGACCTTTAAGAAGGGGGGCTGAGTGGAAGAAGTCTGGGTCCTGACTATCACAGGGGGATGCTCTCACAGGGGGAATTAGTTCCTACAAAAGCGAGATTTTATGAAAGAGGAAGCCTGGCTCCTTCCTAGTCTCTTGCATCCTCTCACTCTTTGACCTCTCTCTGGCATACCCTTCCTGTCATGTAATGCCATCTGCCGTGGCATACACAGAGATACCAGAGCTGACCAGATGGGGCTGCAGACCTTGGACTTTTATCCTCCCAAACTGCAAGCTCAGTAAACCTCTTTTCTTTACAAAGTACCCAGACTTGGATACTTTGTTACAACAACACAAGACAAAGACAAATTTCTAGAGAAATTACCCTTGAAAGACATTCAACTATTGAAGTTTTTCATCCTATGAGCATATAAAAGTGCTTCAGATTTTAAGCCAGTATGAATAGTAACCAAACCAATTCTAATTGATTTGTATCATGTATGTCACTGAAACACATCCTCTTCCTCAGTAGAGCAATTGGGTTTTGCAGATGTACAACACTCTGCTCTTTACTTACACCAGCCTTTGTAATGGGGAGGGCTAATTTATTTTCCATGGGGCAATTCAGGTTTGAGTGATCCAAGATCTTTGGGGGCTCTCCTTTAAAAGACCACACATCTTGGGGTTTCTCCAGCTTCCTCTTCCTTGTCCCAAGGCCATCTAGAATTTCTTTGGTAGCTGCTCATCTAGAGCCAATCTCCCTCTGAGAAATTCTCAGTCCATAGCCTTGGGCATTCACTGGGCCTTTCATATTTCTAGAGATTGAATTGACCAGGGGAACTTCATGGGACTCTGGTTTCTGGGCTTAAAGGAGTCAGATCCACAGGGAGTAATTTCTTAACCCTCTCTCAGTACCTTACCAAGCCTTAGAAATGTGAATCCAACAGGGACCTGAAGAGAGACACAGCCACATGGGCAAGTGCAGAGGATGCAGCTGTGATCCTCCCTAAGTTAGTTGCTTTTGGAAGACTGTTTGTGGCAGCCAACATCACTGCAGATGATTCTGCATCCTCTGACAGTTTGTACACTTCCATCTGTCATTCTCTTCTCAAGACAGCTCTCCCCACTCCCAACCTCTGTCCCCCTTCTTTTATTGGAGGGTACTAGGGGTTGAACCTAACATTCACACATACTATGAAAGTGCTCTACCATTGAGCTACACCCCCAGACATTTTTATTTTGTATTTTGAGACAGTTTCTCACCAATGATTGAGGCTGCCCTGGAACTTGCTATCCTCCTGCTTCAGCCTGCAGAGTAGCTGGCATTACAGGCTGGCATTACAGGCTACCTTGCCTATCCACTTGAAGTTTAACCTCCAAGTCTCCTCCTTGCTGATGCCCTTCTTATGCATACCACTCATCTGCACATTTTCCCTACAAACTTCCAGTTGGTGACGCGCCTCTTTTGGCCCAGAGTTAACTTCCTTAACTAAGTCTCCTTTACTTTTGTCCAACGTCTCCCTCACCTTCAGCTTCTGGGTCCCATTGCCCACTCCCACCCTCAGGTCTCCTGTCCCCACCTGGTTACCTGGAGCTCATGCAAGCGCAGTACATAGCCTTGCACGAACAGCTGGAAAAAAAAGCGCAGCTGCCCTTGCCTTGGGAGCTCTTCCAAGCTTCGCAGCCGCCGCCGATCGCCAGGACTGGCTCCTGGTCCCTCGGCTGCCTCGTCCGCCGGGAGGGTGGCAGGGATCGCAGCTTTGGCTCTGGCCCCGTGTGGGCAGAGGCCACGGCCAGCCGCTTGCGTGGTCAGCAGCGCCCACCTCAGCCTCGCGCAGCCCAGCGCAGCCATGGAGGGTACTCAGGAGGCCGGGCACCCGGGCCAGCCTGGGAGGCTGAACTGAGGGGCGGATTCAAAGGCAGGGGTGACCCGGGGGTGGGGGTGGGGGCGGGCCAAGGAAAGGCGGGCCAGGCTCCTTCCTGTTCACTTTTGTCGCGGCCCCCACCCTTGCAAAAGACAGCCTAGCGAACACACTGCAGCCACCTTCTCCGGATGGAAGCTCCGGGCCCGGGGACAAGGTGACTTGGCGGGACCCACCGCGCTCCGGCGCTGCCTGCCTCCCCCACCTCCTCCCTAGCCCACGCTGCCGCAGACGCCCGAGGAAAACTTTTCGCTGGCTCTGAACCGTGGGCGGGAGTCCTGCCCTCCACTTCCAAGAGCCGCAGGCCCCACCCCGTGAGATCCGCCTTCGCCGGCGGGCCCGGCGCCATCGCCCCAGCGGTCCGCACTTCCCGGACCGACCTGGAACCGGCTCCGAGGCTCGGCTGCCCCGTTGGCCTTTCCTATTGGTCTCCAGCAGAGATCCTGGAATCGGAGCGCTGAGCTAGGAAAAAGCCAAAAAGGTCCAGCGGCCAAGGTCATCTGACCCCTGGAGCTGGGAAAACGAACAAAGAAATTAAATATTAGTGAAGTTTTAAAATGCACACCTCCCCAGCCCATCCGCTAAAGCAGGATGTTTCAAACTACAAATTGAGACCAGCATTAGTGGGTTGTGATAAAGATTACTTTCAATAAAATGAAAAGAATAAAATAGTACCAAAAAGGAAAAAAAAAACTGTAAGAAGAAAAAGTATTGTTTAATGAATCCTTTGTTTCATGCATATTCAAAGTATGGTTTTCAGCCAGGCACTCCTGTAATCCCAGTTACACAGGAGGCTGAGGCAGAAGAATCACAAGGTCCGGGTCAGCCTCCACAACTTTGGGAGATCTTGTCTTCAAATACAAAATAAAAAGGTCTAGGAATGTAGCTCAGTGGTAGAGCACTTGCCTAGCCTAAGCAAAGTTCTTGGGTTCAATCCCCAGGACTGCAAAGAAGAAACAATTCATATAAATATTAAATAAGCACAGAATCAAAGGTTATTTAGCCCAGGAATGAAGAATGCAGCAGGGTAATAAAACTGGCTCTAAAGACATCTAAAGAATTGTTTATAGCCAGCCAGAGGAAAAAGGGACCTCTTAAATTCAAACAATTAGACTGACAGTTGATGTGACTGGTTGTAAACTTTTTGTTTATACTAGGGTGAATAGTTTTGAAACCCAAGTTCACCCTAGGGTGAGTTGCAAAGCCAATAAGCACAACCAGGAGAAAAAAAAAGATAAACAAAGACTTTTTGCAGCAAGTAATGACATTGTTAGAGACAACTCTCAAAGCAGTGTTCTACCCAAACAATTTTAGAAAGCAAGGGATTTTTTACTAGGGAAAATTATACATTTTCACATATAGGAAAGATTCATCATCCCTTGTAGAGTTGGGAACATTGTTTAGCGTGTTCAATTTGAGATCATACTACATATTTAAAAGAAAACATGCCCCCAGATGTGGAGGTGCCTCCTGCAATCCCAGTGACTCAGGATGCTGAGGCAGGAGGATTGCAAGTTCAAGGCCAGCCTGGGCAATTTAGCAAGACTCTATCTCAAAATAAAAAAACAGAAAAAGGGCTTAAGATTTGACCCAGTGGTTAGGTACCCCTGGGTTCAATCTCTAATACAAAAAAGAAAGGGGGGAGTACGGTGGTACATGCTGTAGTCAGGAACTCTGCAATTTGGCAACTTGGGAGACTTAGGCAGGAGGATTGCAAATTGGAGGCCAGCTTGCCAATGTAGTGAGACCACTTCAGAAGGAAGGAAGGAAGGAAGGAAGGAAGGAAGGAAGGGAGGGAGGGAGGGAGGGAGGGAGGGAAGGAAGGAAGAGAGAAGGAGAGAGGGAGGGAAGGAGGGGGAGGGAAGAAAAGAAAAGAGGGGGATGTAACTCAGACATAGAGCATCCTTAGATTTAATCCCCAGTACTGCCAAAAAAAAAAAAAAAGTGCAACCCCCCACCCCTAGTCACACCTCTGAGCAGAGACTTTAGTATTATGATGAGCAAAGACATATTAGGTCACTTAAAAAGAATGAATATAAAAAGGTGAGGATTTGACCCAGTGGTAGAGCAAGAGCATGAGCAAGGCCCTGGGTTCCATTCCCAGGTTACTTATGGCCCGGGTGAGAGGTTTGGGGGTGGTGTTGAGTTAAAGGACTCTAGAATTTAGGCTGGTTCCTTGTAAATTTCTCTGAAGGGCCTTCTTCTGGGCTTCCACCTAAAAATGCCTGCCTAGCAGCTAAGTTTCTTGAACTTGTGACTAACCGTCTTTCATCAGCTTCGGGAGTTTTTTCTGTATAAACATTGCTTTTTCCTATTCTTTCTCTTCTTCTATGACTCAACCTATACTCGTGTTAGAGCTTTTTCACTGTGTCTGTGTCTTCTTTATGTATCATGATTATTATGTGTGTGTGTACATGTGTGTGTGGTGCTAGAGATCTAATGCAGGGCTTTGTACATGCCAAGTATGCACTCTATCACCGAGCTGCACCCCAACCCTTTTCTCTTCTTTTGTCTCTTCTAGTTCATTAATTTTTAAAAAAATTTTTTAATATTTATTTATTTATTTTTTTAGTTTTCGGCGGACACAACAGCTTTGTATGTGGTGCTGAGGATCGAACCCGGGCCACACGCATGCCAGGTGAGCGTGCTACCGCTTGAGCCACATCCCCAGCCCCTAGTTCATTAATTTTTTGATTGATTGATTGATTGCAGTACAGAGGATTGAACCCAGGGGCACTTTACCATTGAGCTATATTCCCAGACGTTTTTCTTTCTTTAAAAAAAAAATTATTTTATTTATTTTAGTTGTAATTGGATACAATACTTTTATTTATTTTTATGTGGTGCTGTGGATTGAACCCAGGGCCTCATACGTTCTAGGTGAGCACTCTACCACTGAGCCACAATCCCAGCCCTCTTTTCTTTTTAAAATTTTTTAAAATTTTTGAGACAGGGTCTCAATAAGTTGCAGAGACTGGCCTCTAACTTGTGATCTTCCTGCCTCAGATTCCCTGGTAGCTGGGATTTGGGGCATGAGACAATATTCATTTAATTCTTTTTAAAAATTAATTAATTGTTAACTGATGCATAAAAATATAAGAATTGTACCTGTTAGCCGGATGCTGTAGAATATATTTGTTACCTGGGAGTCTGATGCAGGAGGATTGCAAGTTCAAGGATGGCCTGGATAACTTAGCAAGACCCTGTCCCAAAATGAAAATAAGTAAAGAAATAAACATAAAAATTAGGGCAGAGGCTGTGGCTCAGTGGTAGAGCACTTGCCTAACTTTTGTGAGGCACTGGGTTCAATTCTCAGCACCTTATATAAATAAATAAAGTCCATTAACAACTAAGAAAAATTTTTTTAAATTATACGTATGTCCCATGTGATGTCTTGATACATGTATATGTTGTGTAATGTTTAAATCAGGGTAGCATATCTCCTCAAATATTTATCATTTCTTTATGGCAAAAACATTCAAAATCCTTTCTCCCAGCTTTTAAAAATACATATCCTTTGAATTCTTAATTTCCATTTTTGTATTTTTCAGTTTTCAATTTAGATTAGTTTGCTAAAGCTTATGTCTTTTTTTATAGTCTCAGTTTTAGGGCAAGATTCCTAATTTTCTCTTTTATATCTCCTTTAATTTTGTAAACACAGTTGTTTTAAGAATTATGACTAATAACTCCAATATCTGGAATCCATGTAAGACCATTTGCATTGTCCGTCGTTTCTGGGGATTTTTGTTCACATGACCATATTTCTTTTAGGCCTGGTTACTTTTGATTGTATGCTAAAAAATATAATTCAAGGGGCTGGGGCTGGAGCTCAGTGGTAGAGTGCTTGCCTTACATGTGCCAGGCACTGGGTTAGATCTTCAGCACCACATCTCAAGTTTCTAGTAAAAATTATCTGAGATTTAAGGTAACTTCGTTTTCCTTGGGGGAAGACTTAACTTCTGCTTCAGACAGTTGTCTGAAGGTACTGCAATCCAGGACCCCTTGGTGTAGTTTCAGGCCTGCGATGCTTTAAAAAAGCTGAGGGAGGCTTCAGTCCTTCATCCTTCTGGGTCCCACCCTAAGTTCAAATATTAGAGATCCTGGATTCCAGCTTTTCTTCACCCCACCTGAGAGGTTCTTGCCCTCAGCTTCCTCTTCTGAAAATGGGAAATACTACAGATAGAAAAGTTCTCCCAGATGCCTGATTTATCTCTGGATTTTTCTGATAATTGTTGGTAATTCTTCATTACCTTGTTTGTTCTCTGATGCTGGTGTCTTCAAGTAAAAGTTTTTCATATTTTATTCAGCTTGTCAAGTTATTCCCAGAAAGTTAGTTCTAGTATCAACAGTTGAAATCCATTTTCTACTTTTATCTTTATTAGTCTTCCCTTTACCCTACCCAGCCTACACCATGTCTGGATTCATTTCTTCCTTTCTTTGTTTTTTTGGGGGGTGGGGTGGGGTGGGGGTGGGGATTGAACCCACAACCGTGCACATGCTAGGAAAATGCTCTACTACTGAGCTACATCTCCAGCCTTTTTATTTAGAGATAGAGTCTTGTTAATTTGCTCAGGCTGGCTTCAAACTTGCAATCAATCCTCCTGCAGGGATTACAGGTATATATCTCTGCACCCAGCAGGTATTTTACATTTTAAAAATATTTTCAAAGAATTGACTGCTTAATGAAGTTTTCTTCTTTTCTTTTTTTTTAAATTTTTATCAGTCATTGATGGACCTTTATTCATTTATTTGTTTATATGCAGTGCTGAGAATCAAACCCAGTGCCTCACACATGCTAGGCAAGCGATCTACTGCTGAGCCACAACTCCAGCCCAAAGTTTTCTTATTTTCTAACAAATGCATTTTATGCTGTACATTTTCATGAAATACTATTTGGATGCATGCAAAAAGATTTAATGTATCATTTCCTTCTACATTCATTTTCAGTTTGTGATTTGCATCTTACTCTAAGAGTAAAATAGAAAGTGATTTTACTTAAATGTGAACAGTTGGGGGGTTTTATTTGTTTTGAAAGGGGTCACTCTTGATATTAATTTATACTATTATTACATTATGGTGGCAATACATATGTTTTACTCTTTAGAATTATTGAAATGCTTTTGATGGCCTAGAACTTGCTTATTTTTCTAAATGTTCCATGTGTATTTTATGTTTTATTTTAGGACAAATTCTTGCGAAATTGCCAGATTGGCCTTGAACTTCCAACCTTTCTGCTGAGCCTTCCCGGTAGCTTGGAATATAGTTGTGCACCACGGTACCTGGTCCATGTGTATTTTAAAAAAATATGTAGTCTCTCTTTATTAATTTATCAATTTTGCTTTAAAATCCTTTATAACTTTACTTATTTTTGTCTAAATGATTAATTTCCTAGAGAGGTACAAGTATTCTAAAAATATTATATTGTGGATTTTTCAAATTTTCTTGTATTTGCAACAGCTTTTGTTTTATATTTTGAAGATCTGTTGTTACGTACATAAAGCTTAATGGCTACTATATGTTCCTGATGGATGTCATCATTTATAAATTAGAGACACTGGGCTGGAGATGGAGCTCAATGGTAAAGTATTTGACTAACATGCATGAGGCCCTGGGTTTAATTCCCACAACATAACTTTAAAAATAAATTAAATTAGAAATACTTAATTGTCTTGGATTTAATTTGATTTAATATTTTATTCCTATTTTATCCTTCATGCATTTGATACATATTTATCATCTACTTTCCATCAGTCTAGGGTTTTTTAAATTTTCTTTTTTTAATTTAGTTGTAGATGGACACAATACCTTTATTTAACTAATTAATTTATTTTTATGCAGGGCTGAGGATTGAACTCAGGACTTTACACATGCTAGGCAAGCACTCTGTCACTGAGCTACAGCCCCAGCCCCTTATTTTTTTAATTTTAAGACAGGATCTCACTAAATTTCTTAGGCTAGCCTCTAATTTGTGATCTTCCTGCCTCAGCCTCCAGAGTCACTGGAATTACATAGGATTTGCTCCAACCCAGCCTTGTCTATGGCTCTTAAACATATATAAAAATGTTCAACTTTCCTTATTGTAAGACAAAGACAAATCAAAATTGCATTAAAAATTTTATCACCTATAAGTTTGGTAAAAAATAACAAATTTGATACCATCTTAAAGTTCAGAGTAGGAAAGCAAAATGAAATTGCTACAGAGTTTTCAAACTTTTAGGTACACTCGTCTTTTGAACAAGCAATCCTACTACTAGGGATTTATTGTACATGTATACATGCATGTATACATGCATGCATGCAAATATAGAAGGATATTTGTACATATCATTGTTTGTACATACAAAGAAAATATTGGAAGCAATAGGGGACTAATGGAATGAGTTGTGGTCAATCCATACATTGAAATAACTTGGAGATTTAAAAAAAATTATACAATTCAGCCCCAAACATGATGATATGCCACAATTTTCAAGATACATATTTTAAATGAAAAATTCAATATGCATAATACTGTATGGTAGACTACCAAATAGTTAGGCCAATGCCTGCATGGACACAGAGCATGTCTGGAGGTATACAAGTAATTTGTGATAGTAGCTGCCTCTAGGACAAAGAACTCAGACATATCTTCACAGCATGACCTATGGACTCTGAATTTTGTAACATGTACACACAATATCTTGTTTTATCAAAGTGGCTCATTCAAAAGAATGCCATGAGGACATTTTCTTTTGAACTTTCTAAAAACTAGTTTCCCAATGTGATACCTGGCTGTCCATGAACTTGGTCATTTGGGTCCTCACAGAACTCAGAACTTTACCAAAGCAATAATAATGTATTAAAACAATTAAATCTTTACATATACATCACACTTCTTTCTTCCTCTCTGTTGGAGGGGATGTGATATCAGGCAATGCAGGAAATATATAATTGAAAAAATATATCTAATAAATATAAAACAGTGTACATAAAAATTGTGTAATAGAAGTACATAAAGCTCTTCAAATTCATTCATTCTTCTTCTCCTTCTTTTTTCTTGGGTATGGATCCCACTATGTGACCAGGCTGGCCTCAAACTCCTGGGGTCAAGGGATCTTGCTGCTTCAACAGGCTCCTGAGGGGCGGGGATGACAAGTAAATACCACTTAACCCAGTATCTTTTTCTCATTTTTGCAGTGCTGGATATCAAACCCAGAGCCTTGCACATGCCAGGCAAGCACTCTACCGCTGAACTACACCCCAGCCCTTTTTTTTTTTTTCAATTATCAACCAACTCATACATTTTTGCAATTTTGAAAATTAAACCAAAACTTTCAAGCCTCTTGGTAGTAGTGATTTTATATTTTCATTGATTTCTAAAGTATTTAAGTACACAGCAAAACATTTTCAATATTTCAAAAATCACCCCTAATTCCACCACTTGAAATTAGGCAACAAATTCAAAGACCCCTGCACTTACAACCCTACTCTTCAAGTAGGGGAAACTGGCTGTTAGTAATCAAATATTTTTTTCTAAATATTTCATCATGTGTCTGACTTCAATTTCTACAAAGAAAACACTGGTCTATTTTTTATCTTTTTCCCAAAAGGGAATGAAATGAAATACTCCCACCATGTGTCCTCCTGAGGCTGTGCCCTCCTGTGGAAAGAGCAGGGGCTTTAGCCAAATGCTCACAATGTTTCATTAAGAAAAAAACAAAAGCAGGGCTGGGGTGTGGCTCAGTGTTGGAGCCTCTCCTGGCATGTGAGGCACTGTCACAGATCCTCAGCACACCATATAAAAATAAATAAAATAAAGTCCATCAACAACTTAAAAAAAAAGAAAGAAACAAAAGCAAGTTACAAAACCATTTCAACTGTTGATTCTCCCCCAACACCCCCCACCACATTTGGAAGGATATGTATCAAAATTAATATGGTAATAAATTATATAACTTGTGTCTCTCTCCCTCCCCCTCCCCCTCCTCCTTCCTTTCTCTTTCTCTCTCTCTCTCTCTCTCTCTCTCTCTCTCTCTCTTTCTCAATACTGAGGATTAAACCCAGGGGTGCTGTATCACTGAGATACATCCCCAGCCCTCTTGTTAATTTTTCTATTTTGGGACAGGTCTGCCTCACCTGACCTCAAACTTGTGATCCTCCTTCCTCAGCCTTCCAGTCCCTGAGATTACCATGGCACCATGTTTCTTTTCTTTCTTTCTTTTTTTTTTTTTTTTATGCTTTCCTGATGTTTTCTTAAATCTTTTTGTTTGTTTGTTTGTTTGTTTTGGTACCAGGGATTGACCTCTGGGGCACTCAACCACTGAGCCACATCCCCAGCTCTTTTTGTAATTCAGGGTCTCACTGAGTTGTTTAGCACCTCACCGTTGCTGAGGCTGGCTTTGAACTCATGATCCTCATGCTTCAGCCACCAGAGCTGCTGGGATTATAGGCATGCGCCACCACAATCGGCCCTTTTTATTTACTTATTTTTTTAATGAATTTCCTTAGAATAAGAAAAAATTATTCCCAACAGGAAAGAACATAGACTGTACGGACCTGAAGTCATATAGCATAGTTTTAATCCTGGCTTTTCTGCTTACTCTCTGTGAGACTTTGAAAGGCATTGAATAAGCCTCAGTTCTCAACTCTTACAAAAATAATAGAGTTGCTGTGAGAATGAAACATAATATAAGTAAATTTCCTCACTTAATAAGTGGCCATGATTATAATGCACCTAGGTGTCTTGTTTAATCTATAACCAGTACTTTGTTTCTATTGTTTTTAACAATAAATGGAAAATAATGATTCAAGAAGACTGGAGTTGGCCTGAAATTCTGCATTTCTAACAAGCTCCTGGTTAATAATAAGACATCTGGCCCAGGGACCACAGTGTGATGAACAAGGATCTAGAAAGTCAAAGGCACAAAAGAGAAAGAACTTTTAGCTGACTACTATAGGCATTTTCATGCCAAAAATGTTTAGCAATTCTGGGGAGAGCAGGAGGTGAAAAGTCCAGGCTTTATTTCAAGGAGGCAGTGGAGCTAGAAGAAATTTTGGCAGAAATCTGGGAGACCTCAAGTATATAGCCAGGTGTCTACTCAGGACATTTGCCAAATTCTGTGGTTACACAGAGCAAGAGACTGAAAATCTGAGAAGAGCCTCCAAAGAGCAGAGTGGCACTTTCATTAGTCTTGCAATTTAACTAGAATTAAAATGTATGTTGATGATGCAAAAGTCAAGAAGGAATTAAATGGGGCTGCCGTGATCTAACATTCTAGCATTATGTCCTAAAACCAGTCCTTTGTATTAGACTTTTGCTATTGTGGCATAATGAACTATCCAGATACTTAGTGACTTAAAATAGTAAGGACTTTAGGGTGGACACAGTGAGAATGACTTGTTCTCTAATTCTGAGAATTAGGAAAATTCAAATAACTTCCAGCTTAAGGACTAGAAAACTCTGGAAGCACTAGATAACCCAGAGACTAAGATCATTCTCTGGGAGTTTTCACATGGCCTCTGCATGTGGCATGGCTTCCTCAAAGCCTCAGGGTGGTAGGACTTACCACATGGCAATTTAGGATTCCAGCATGAATGTTGCAATAGATAAGGCAGAAGATACCTGGTCTTCCATGACCCAGTTTCAAAAGGGACACAGTATCAATTCCACTCTATTCTATTGGTCAGAAGAGTCACATGCCCTCCCAGATTCAAAGGAAGGAAATTTAGATTCTAATTCTTAATGGCAAAGCCAGTTGTAGAATTGCATGTGAGTTGCAGCAGCCACCTTTGGAAAATCCCATCTCCCCCACTGGCCTTCATGGAAATGCAATATAAAACCATAATGAGAAAACCTTCCACTTCCACTAGAATGTAATTTAATTCTAAAAGTATAGACACATGAGTAAAGTTAAAAACATAACAATTACAAAACATGCAAGTGTTTCTCCACTTCTGTTGGAACCTTCATGCATGGCTGCTAGGAGTGTCAAATGCTACAGGTGCTATAGAGATCCAGTCCTACTTATGAAAGCTGGGCATATGCCTATCCTATAACCTCGAAATTCCACTCCTAAGTAAGTACAAATGAAACAGAAATGTGCACCTATGCTCACCAAACAATAAGTAGTATTATTTATAATAGCCCTAACTAAAAGCTACTCAAATACTTGACAGTAGAATGAAAAAGCAAATTGTGCTTTATCTACACAATAGAATTTATATTATATATAGTGACAGGAATGAATAAACTGCAAGTATTAGACACAACTTGGACAAAACTCCTAATCATAATATGGAGTGAAAGAAACCAGACACAAAAACACTACATGCCATATAATTCCATTTATCTAAAAGCTAGCTGGGTACAGTGGCGCACACCTGTAATCCCATTGGCTCAGGAGGCTGAGGCAGGAGGATCACAAGTGCAAAGCCAGCCTCAGCAATAACAAGGTACTAAGCAACCCAGTGAGGCCCTGTCTCTAAATAACATACAAAAATAGTGCTGGGGATGTGGCTCAGTGTTTGAGTGCCCCGGAGTTCAATCCCTAGTATCCTGCACCCCCCAAAAAACGTAAGGTCTAAAAAGATGAAAGTAATGTACAGCACTTGCTATTATTTCAATGTGTCCCCTCCAAAATTCAGTGTTGCAAATGAAACAGTAAGAGACGGGCCCTTTACTTGGTGATCAGGCCAGGAGGGCTTCTCTCTCCTGAATGGGATTAAAGGGGTTTGACAGAAGGAGTTCATTTTCTTGATCTTCTACTTTCTGTCATGTGAGGACACAGCCTTCCTCTCCTCTGAAGAATGCAGCCCTCACCAGATAGACTAACTTCCTTATACCTGACCTTGGACTTTCCAGCCTCCAGAACAGTGAGAAAGTGCTGAGAGCCACAGCCGAGTCTATATGGCCCCTGGCATTTTGCCAACAGTATTGATTGACAGGCAAGGCGTTAATATCCGCCTCTGCCGCTGCTTTTGAGTTCTAGCGCTATTTTTGAGTTCTCGTGCTATTTTTAGTTCTCACGGGGATTCCGCGGGAGTTCCCATTGGTTGGCGAAGTGCAGGAGGAGGGATTTTCCCTGGGAGATATTTCCGGCGGGGAGTTCCCGCGGGAGTTCCCATTGGTTGGCGAAGTGCAGGAGGAGGGATTTTCCCTGGGAGATATTTCCGGCGGGGAGTTCCTGCAGGAGCCTCGTGGCTTTTCGGGAGGATTCCCCAGGAGCGTGTGGGAGGTTTTTTTCTTGCAGTAAAAAAATAAAGTCTGTTCTTGCTTCAGTGGCTCGTGATTTGTGCCCAGCCAGACTGCAGCATTTGGTGGCCCGTACGGGGAACGTCTGAAGCTTTGGGGTAAGTGAAATTGCTTACCCCTAAGGGAAGGCAAGAGAATGGGTGACCATTTTAAAAAACAATATGTTCTTGCTTTGATTTGTTTTGGTTTTGTTTCAAGCTGCCTATCCCTAGAATTTTCTCAGGCAGACTGGGAAAAATGGTTGGCTCAAGGTTTGAAGTTGTTTGCCCCTGAGGAAGAGATAGAAATAGACCACAGATGCACATGTCCAGAAAAT
The DNA here is from genome assembly GCF_045843805.1 of Urocitellus parryii. Taxonomy (NCBI): domain Eukaryota; kingdom Metazoa; phylum Chordata; class Mammalia; order Rodentia; family Sciuridae; genus Urocitellus; species Urocitellus parryii. The sequence continues at coordinate 265,800,790 of NC_135531.1, read as the reverse complement.
AGGAAAATTGATACAACGATTTTTTGTTCCATTTTTGTTTCATTCTGTTTCGGTTTTGTTTTGTGTTATCTTTTTGGGTTGCGTTATCTTTGTAACAGATTAGAAATTAGTAAAAAACAAACTGAAAGAGTGTTAAATAAATTGTTAGAGGTTCAAACCATGGAGAAAGACAATTTAGATCAAGCAAAAGAGAAGGTCTCTCAAGCTAGTCAGACAGAGGAAGAAAATTTAAAGGAAGAAAGCTTAGAGGAGAAACAGCTATCAGGGGGGAAGCAACAACAGGAGGCTGCTACTAACACCGATCTATCACCAGAGGGCGTAATTCAGCCAACAGCTCCACCTATGGAGATAGCTGAGTGGCCCTCAACCCCCTCAACCCCCGTAGTTGATAGATGGGATCCTGAGAGAGGACCTCAAAGATTAGCATGCCCTGTACTTGAGCAGGCAGGAGGGCAGCAAATTCACCGTGTGTTAGAGTTCAAAACAGTGAAGCAATTAAAGGAGGCTGTAACAACCTATGGTCCTCATGCACCTTTCACTGTAAGCATGGTCGAATCCATTACTAACTTGGACATGACTCCAGCAGATTGGGCTAGCATGTGTAGATCTGTGCTAAATGGAGGACAATATTTGTTATGGAAGGTTGCCAATGAGGAATTTTGCAGGGAGACAGCTAGGCGAAATGCAGCAGCTGGTTACCCTCAAAGAAATCTAGAGATGCTGCTAGGAAAAGGAGCTTATGAGGGTCAACAGCAACAAATTGAATATGATCCTGCTGTATATGCACAGATTGCTGCAGACGCAGTTAGGGCATGGAAGACTTTACAAGGACATGGAGATTTACAAGGTCAGCTATCTAAGGTAATACAGAGACCTAATGAACCTTACGCTGACTTTGTAGATAGGCTTATTCAAACGGCCACCAAAATTTTTGGTGACACAGAACAAGCAATGCCATTAATAAAACAACTGGCTTATGACCAAGCAAATCGTTGCTGCAGAGAGGTTATTAGACCATGGAGACATGAAGATTTAAACACATATATTAAATTATGTAGAGATGTTAATGAACAAGGGCAAGTCTTTGCGGCTGCAGTACAACAGGCTTTAGATGCCAGGACAAAAACATGCTATAATTGTGAACAAACAGAACATTTTAAAAGGAGTTGCCCCATAGGAGGAAGGTTTAACAAAGTTAGGTATCAAAGGAATAGAACACCGGATATTTGCCCACGATGCCGTAGAGGGAGACACTGGGCTAATGAATGCCGTTCTCAAACCACCATAGAGCGTACTCCATTATCAAAAAATGGACAAGGACCAGGTGGTTACCCACGATATCGTGGAGAAAGGCATCAGGCTCCATTGCCAAAAAACGGACAGGGGGACCCAATGCTCCGGGGCCCACGACCACAAATGTACGGGGCACTGGAGGAACCCAGAAAAACCATGGAGGAACCCAGCAACCCCATCAGGGTAGTACCCAGGACACATTATCCATCAGATCTCTCATCAGACGAACCAGAGGGAGTGCAGGGTTGGACATCTGCGCCTCCGCCAGAGCAGTACTAACTCCAGAGATGGGAGTTCAAATCATTCCCACAGGAGTAAAGGGACCTCTTCCCCAAGGAACAGTAGGCTTATTGTTAGGACGCAGTTCTTCTACGCTAAAAGGACTTATGATAAGTTCCGGGGTAATTGATCCCGATTATGAAGGTGAAATAAAAATTATAGCTAGTTCTCCAAAGGGTATATCAGTAATTTCACCAGGAGATAGAATAGCACAGTTATTAATAATATCCAGCCTACATGATAAATTTTCCAGTAGTACTATGGAAAGAGGTTCCAGGGGTTTAGGCTCCACAGGTGTAGATTGGGCTATGCTGTCTTTGAATTTAGATTCTCGCCCAATGCTAAAACTAAATATTCAAGGACATGAATTTAATGGGCTACTGGATACAAGTGCAGACCTTAGCATCATATCTCGTCAAGAATGGCCAAAACATTGGCCATTACAACAAGCCACTCAAACGCTTCGAGGCCTAGGAGTGGCAACTAATCCCCATAGAAGTGCAATGGTCTTAGATTGGAAGGATCCTGAAGGATGTGAAGGAACTATACAGCCATATGTATTGGATCATCTTCCCGTAAATTTATGGGGACGAGATGTCTTAGATCAATTAGGTTTGACATTAACAAATAATATCAATCAAAATGCACCCACTATTATGGCTAGACAAGGTTTTAGGAAAGGAAAAAGATTAGAAAAACAAGAACAAGGTATAGCAGCACCAATACAAATAGATCAAAGAATAAATAGACATGGACTGGGTTTTCAGAAGGGGTCACTGAGGCAATAAAAATCACTTGGAAATCAGATAGACCAGTATGGGTTTCTCAGTGGCCCCTGACTAAAGAAAAGATACAAGCAGCCCATGACCTGGTCAAACAACAATTAGCGGAGGGACATATACAACCTTCTGTATCTCCCTATAATACTCCCATTTTTGTCATTAAAAAGAAATCTGGTAAATGGAGATTATTACAAGATTTAAGAGCCATTAATAATGAGATGGTTATTATGGGACCTGCTCAATCAGGGATTCCCCAATTGTCTGCTTTACCAAAAACCTGGTATGTTTTAGCTATAGATATTAAAGATTGTTTCTTTTCAATTCCAATTCATCCTGAGGATAGTCCACATTTTGCATTTACTATCCCTGCACTGAATCATGAAGGTCCTGATCAGAGATATGAATGGAAAGTGCTCCCTCAAGGGATGGCTAACAGCCCAACTATGTGTCAAATTTATGTTAATAAAGCAATCCAGCCACTTAGAAATCAAAATCCTGAACTACAAATATTTCACTATATGGATGATGTATTGTTAGCACACAAAGATAAAAACACATTGCTGGAATGTTATGCCACACTTACAAATTTGTTAAAAAATTATAATCTAGAGATAGCAATAGATAAGGTACAATTAAATTTTCCAATTAATTATTTAGGAGTTCTATTATCCTCAACCATGGTCCGTCCACCAAAAATTCAAATATGAGTAGATCAACTCAGATCACTTAACGACTTTCAAAAGTTATTAGGAGACATAAATTGGATAAGGCCTTATCTAGGCATACCAACAGGAGAGTTGGGACCTTTATTTGATATCCTAAAAGGTCCATCAGATCCAAATTCACCCCGCATATTAACTCCTGAAGCAAGAAAGGCATTAAAAATTATTGAAACATATATGGAAAATATGCATTTGGATAGAATTGATATAAGTTTGCCTTTATTATTTATTGTAATACCAACAAAAAATATTCCTACAGGAGTATTTTGGCAAGATGGTCCGTTATTGTGGATACATTTATCTTATTCTCCTAACACTATTCTTACTAGGTATCCTGAGGCTGTAGGACAATTAATACTCAAAGGAATAAAAGCAGCAAAGGGAGTGTTTGGAATTTCTCCCAATAAAATTATTACTCCATATACTATGGATCAAATTGATGAGTTAGCTAATGAGTTAAATACTTGGGCAATAATCATGTGTAAATCTAATGTTTCATTTGATAATCACTTACCATCTAATCCTTTGTTGTCTTTTTGGTCTAAGCATCCTGTAGTTTTTCCAAAAATGACAAGAAAAACCCCTATCATGAATGCTCCAAATATATTCACTGATGGGTCAAATAATGGTACAGCAGCAGTAGTTACCCCTGATCAAACTTTTACATTTTTAGTACCCAAACAATCAGCTCAAAAGGTAGAGCTTAATGCAGTTTTACAAGCTTTTGTGATGTTTAAAGATTCTGTATTTAATTTATTTTCTGATAGTCAGTATATAGTTAATGCTATAATATCCCTTGAAGATGCTGGTAGGATTTCCCCTTCCTCTACTGTTTTCTCTTTGTTTTCCACTATACAAAGTCTAATCTGGGATAGAAAAGATCCATTCTTTATAGGACATATCAGGGCACATACAGGATTGCCTGGAGCCCTTAGTTTGGGCAATGATTTAGCAGATAAAACTACACATGATATACATATTTTTTTCTACTGTAGAAGAAGCTACAAATTTTCATAAAAGGTTTCATGTTATTGCTAATACTTTACAAAAGCGTTTTAAAATAACTAAGGAACAAGCCAGGCATATAATAAAACAATGTCAAAATTGTGTGACCTTTTTACCACAAGTTAATCTTGGAGTCAATCCTAGAGGACTGATACCTAACCATATTTGGCAGATGGATGTCACACACTTGCCAGAATTTGGAAAATTAAAATATTTACATGTTACAGTTGATACTTCTTCCGGATTCTTTTTTTTTTTTTTTAAAGAGAGTGAGAGAGGAGAGAGAGAGATAGAGAATTTTTTTTTTAATATTTATTTTTTAGTTCTCGATGGACACAACATCTTTGTTGGTATGTGGTGCTGAGGATCGAACCCGAGCCGCACTCATGCCAGGCGAGCGCGCCACCACTTGAGCCACATCCCCAGCCCCTCTTCCGGATTCTTGATGGGCTCTCTTACAAAATTTTGCCACTGTGGGTGTTCCTAAACAGTTAAAAACTGATAATGGTCCTGGTTACACTTCTAACTCTTTTAAACAATTTTGCTCATCTTTTGGTATTACTCATATAACAGGAATCCCATACAATCCACAGGGACAAGGCATAGTTGAAAGAGCTCATCAAACTATTAAAACGTACTTATTAAAGCAAAAAGAGGGAATTGGAAAGGGGTATATATCCCCCAAAGATAAACTTAAAATAACCCTTTTTACTCTAAACTTTCTAAATTTGGATTCATCAGGACTTAGTGCTGCGGAAAGACATATGTATCCGAAAAATGTACATAAGCCTAAGGTACTTTGGAAAGATATCCTAACAGGACAATGGAAAGGTCCCGACCCAGTTATTGTCTGGAGTCGGGGTTCCGTTTGTGTGTTCCCACAGGGAGAACAGCAGCCGATTTGGATTCCAGAGAGGTTAACCAAAACAATTTCTACAGAAAAAGAAGATGATTTGACTGAAATCCATAACAGCTGATATCCAGAGCTCCAGCTTGGCTATTCTTACATCTGCGACAGTGATTAACCACGGTGACTTTTTTTCAATATCTATTTTATTATTGCATTTTTCCCACATCATAAAGTTCTGTTTTATTTTTTGAGCTCATACAAACCTAGGTTAATGTTTTTCTGATCAGTTTTATTTTTTGACTGTTGAGTTTTTAAACATTGCAATGGAGATTTCACCTAGGTAAAGCTACAAGGCCTTTACTATTGTCTTATATGTTGTATGTTATGTGCGCACACTTCTGTTTTGTGTTGTATGTCTGTATGTGTGTATGTCCATATATCTTATATGAGGAGCGCTCATGAATAAATGGATCCGAATTTTTTTTATTCACGTGATTTTAATGGTTTAATTTAGATTGGGTAAACAGCTGTTGAAAATTGTTTTAATATGTGAACAAATATGGAGATTAACTGATCTGTTTGTTTGCTTTCACCTTTCCTTCTCATTATATTTAATAATTCTGTTCAGGATAATGTAAATTGTTCAAAAAATTGTTTTCTTAATGCCTGTTGGAATGTTACATAATTTTTTTCCTAGCATCATTGCCAGAATTCCTATCTTCATCCCAGTGCCGGTGAAGACAAAGATAAAAACCAAACTACAGCTTCTTCAGTAGCTATCACAACAAACTGTATAAACTAATGCATCAGTGAATAATAACTCAACAAGTAATGCTCAATCAAGGAGTAGATTTACTTTGGGAGGAAATGGACATATTGACAGATTCCTCTACTTTGAACTGCTTGCAGAACTTGCCTGGACTATGTATCACTTGTATGCATTATGAACTATCTGTTGGTGCAGCGAATTGTGGTAATGCTGGCATCTTTGCTGATGGTGTCACCGGTGGTACAATTTTTCAAAGGAGCCCTCAATTGGCTTGGTGTCATGGCATTTTTCATCCTCCTCCCTTCTACTAGTGATGGCCTAAAATTTGAGGGCCAACAGAGGTGAGGCAAAGAACCTCACCCCCCCACTGGCACCAAGGACAAATTTGGGGGCCAACAGAGGTGAGGCAAAGAACCTCACCCCCCCACTGGTGCAAAGGCCTATCCACAAGTATGGCTGTATGCTGGACCGGTAGTCAGTGACGGGTATGATCCGATTGCAGTGGTACCAACCTAAGACAGGAGGCTGACGCCTAGAGGTCAGTTCATCCGATGACGGGTAAGGACCATATGTTGAATTGGACTACCTAACAGGCACGGTCCCTAAGCCACATTACTTGTTGTTTAATTAAACAGAAGGGGGGAGATGCTGAGAGCCACAGCCGAGTCTGTATGGCCCCTGGCATTTTGCCAACAGTATTGATTGACAGGCAAGGCGTTAATATCCGCCTCTGCCACTATTTTTGAGTTCTCGCGCTATTTTTAGTTCTCACGGGGATTCCCCGGGAGTTCCCATTGGTTGGCGAAGTGCAGGAGGAGGGATTTCCCCGGGGAGATATTTCCAGCGGGGAGTTCCTGCAGGAGCCTCGTGGCTTTTTGGGAGGATTCCCCAGGAGCGTGTGTGAGGTTTTTTTCTTGCAGTAAAAAAATAAAGTCTGTTCTTGCTTCAGTGGCTCGTGATTTGTGCCCAGCCAGACTGCGGCAAGAAAGAAACTTCTGTTCTTTATAAATGAACATGGTGTTCTATTGTAGCACCACAAATGGGTGAAGCTAGTGCTAGAAATGAAGCAAGTGGTTTGGCTAGACCCAGGCAGAAGTATACTCACTAGAGCAAATAAGAGGTTAAGAATAAAACCAAGGGACCCACCTCCATCTCCAAGTCCACAATTTGGGGATGTGCAGAAATACCTGAAGAATAATGTTGGAAACCCTACTTGAGAACTAGCAGAGGTTTTTATTCAGACACATACTATTTCATAATTCCCAGTGAAAGAAAATGTATAAAAAGCAAATTCACTATCAACATTAATATGGCTGTGTCCCTGTAGTATGCTGTTTTTAAGTTCTTTGAGTATAGATAGAGGAGAGGGATAGCTGGATCAAATGGTGGTTCCATTCCCAATTTTCCAAGAAATTTCCATACTGTTTTCCATATTGGCTGCACCAATTTGCAATCCCACCAGCAGTATATGAGTGTACTTTTTCCCCCAAGTCCTTGCCAACACTTATTGCTGTTTGTCTTCATAATAGCCGCCATTCAGTAACTTTGGACAACACCAACATTGAAGGAATTTTTATGGAAGAATGAGTGTATGCATCTATAGTGAGAACAGTGTCTGAATCTAGAATAGAAACTCCTACATGATAGCTTAAGCACGATTATTTGTTTTGCTTAAGCAACCACTGTACAGAGAGAACTGTACTTTTATTGATAATATTTCTTTCAATGACTCCTATTTCACTTCTGAAATATATCATGATGAGATTGTCAATGCCAAAGTTCTTGTCCATGTCACAGCTCATTAGAAAGTTCATTTGTTTAGGATAGAGATGGATTCTAGAAAAAACATTCTTTTATCTCCAAGGATTTGGGCCTTTTCCCTTCCAGTAGGGGAAAGTGGGCAAGAATAATTAGTGATGTGATCTCTATGATATTATCAGGTATGATTAAGATTCTTAACACTTACTGGGCCCATAAATCCTGATTTTTTTTGTACTGGGATTTGAACTCAGGGGCACTCAACCACTGAGCCACATCCCCAGCCCTATTTTGTATTTTATTTAGAGAGAGGGTCTCACTGAGTTGCTTAGTGCCTTGACATTGCTAAGGCTGGCTTTGAACTTGTGATCCTTCTGTCTCAGCCTCCTGAGCCTCTGGATTAAACATATATGCCATCACACCTGGCTGAATCCTGATTTTGAGTCTGTTCCCCTCCTCAAAAAAAAAAAAAAAAAAAAAAAGAGAGAGAGAGAGAAATGTGTCTTAAATTTTAGTTTTACTTTGCCAAAGAGCATGCACTCCAGGGGTTATCATGGTTATGGCCAGAGAGCTGAACACTAAGACTGACTCTGCCAGTGCCACCGTAGAGTAAGAACTGATGAGCCTGGGAACTCCACTCCCACATACCTACCTGTGATGGGTTGAATTATTTGTCCCCAACTCCTATCCCAGTTAATATATTTATGTGCTGGTCCCCCAGTACTGCATAACGTGAACTTTTTGGAAATAAAGTCCTTGCAATATAATTAGTTAAGATGAGGTAATACTGGAGTAGGGTGAGCCCTTAATCCTCTATGACTATGTCCTTATAAGAGGAAAAATCTGGCTGCATATGGCAGAGCATGCCTGTAATTCCAGTAACTCAAGAGGCTGATGCAGGAGGATTGTAAGTTCAAGGTCAGCCTCAGTAACTTAGGGAGATACTCTCAAAATAAAATAAAATAAAATAAAGGCTGTGGCTGTAGTTCAGTGGTAGAGTGACCCTGGGTTCAATCTCCAGTATGACAAAAATAAATAATTGTACAGACATGCACACAGGGAGGAGGATGACTGTGTGAACACGAAGGTAGAGATCAGTGTGATATTTCATCTATAAGATAAGAAATGCCAAAGACAGATCCTTCCTCATGGCCCTCATAAGGAACCAATCCAGCCAACACCTAGATTTTGGGTGTCTAGTTTCCAGAACTGTGAGGCAATACATTTCTCTACTATTGTAAACCACTCAACTTGCTGTATTTTTATGGTAACTCTAGCAAACTAACAGAATACCCAGAAGAATTGAAGACAGGTACTCAAATACATGTACACACAGGTTCATAGCAGCACTATTCACAACAACCAAAAAAAGGTGGAACTAGCAGGGTGCGGTGGTATATGCCTACAGTCCCAGCTACATGGGAGGATGAGGCAGGGAGGATCCCTTGAGCTTAGAGTTCTAGTCTGGCTTGGGCAACATAGCAAAACCCTTAAAAAAAAAAAAGGTGGAAATTGCCTACGTGTTTATCAGTGAATGAGTGAATAAACAAATTGTGGTATATACTACAATGGAATATTATTCAGCCATCAAAAGGAATGAAGTGCTGATACATGCTACAAAGTAAATGAACCTTGAAAATATGCCAAGTAAAATAAGCCAGACACAAAGGTCCCATATTATATGACTCCATTTATATGGACAGGTAAATCTAGAAACAGAAGATTGGTGGCTGGTAGGGGTAAGGGGAAGAAGAAAAGATGAGTGACTATTTAATGGATATAGGGTTTCCTCTCAGATTGAAGAAAATGTTCTAGCATTAGGTAGAAGTTGTAGTTACCAATCTATGAATAAAATGAATACCACAGTATTTGCTTTAAGATGTTTAAAGTATGATAATTTTATCTCAATTAAAAAAAATGCTATCCTGAAAATGTGCAAGTCTCACATATTCATTTCAATGTGTTTTACAAGTGCATCGCCCATGTGACCAACACCCACCTCAAGAATGGAGCACTGCCACCACCCCAGGTTCCTCTTTTCTTATTAGACTATTAATTCCCAAGTGAATTGTCGTTCTGGCTTCAATACCCAAAGGTTAGTTTCTGGTTTTGAACTTGATGCAGGCATACAATATGTGCTCTTTTGTATCTGGCTTCTGTCATTCATTGCTTTTAAGATTCATCCATCCATGTTGTTGATAAGTCAGAAGTTTGTGGTATTTGAGTGGTATTCGGTCCCAGTTTATCTGATCCTCTGTTGAGAGGCATTGGTTCAGTTTGATTTTATCGAGTTACAGAAAACATTTTGGTGGGCATATGATTGCTATTTTTTCCCATTTAGGGGGACTAGAGCACCCAGCAGTGAAATTATAGTCATCGGTGGATACACGTTAGCCTTGTAATAAATGGCTAGTGATCAGGGCTCTGAACCATTTTATAATTCACACCAGTCATGTGTCAAGCTTCAACTGCTGTACATTTTATTTAGTCTCTGCAGCCTCTTTAATTATTCTAGTGCCATCTCATTGTGGTCTTTGTGTATGTTTCATGGAATGGTATCTCCTTGTGCTTTTTTAAAACTATTTTTAATTTATTTTTTAGTAGTGGGAATTGAACCTAGGGGTGCATAGTCACTGAGCTATATTCCCAGTCCTTTTTATTTTTACTTAGAGACAGTCTTGCAAAGTTGCTGAGGCTGGCCTTGAACTTGCAATCTTCCTGCCTCAAAGTCTCAAGTTGCTAGGATTACTGGTGTGCACTACTATGCCCAGCTCTTGTAGAGTTTTTCTTAAATCAGCATTGGGCTAGTGGCTCAGTAGCAGATGTTCGTGGCACAAGCAAGGCCCTAGGCTTGGTCCCCAGCACTGCAAACAAAAAACAAACAAACAAACAAAAAGATTTTTACTTACATACAAAAATATTAATTTTAAGTATATAATCTGATGAGATTCATCAACTGTATGCAGTTATACAACCACAAACACAATGAAGATACATACTATTTCTAATGTGACCCTTTAGTCAATCTTCTTCCTCATCTATAGTCCCTGGCAACACCTGATCTGCCTTCTGTGACTATAGTTCACTTTTTCTAGAATATTATGGAATCGGAAAGTATATAGTCTTTCCTAAGAAAGTATAAGTCTTCTCTCCAGCTTCTTCTTTCAAAATGGTTTTTTGTTTTGTTTTGTTTTTTTGGTGCTACTGAAGATTGAATCCAGGGTGCTCTATTTCTAAGCTATGCCCCAAACCCCTTCCTCCCCCACCCCCCCAATTTTTAAGACAGTCTCACTAAGTTATCCAGACTAGCCTCGATCCTCTTTCCTCAGCCTCCTGAGTCACTGGGATTATAGGCCTGTATCACCACACCCAGCAGCAAAATTCTCAGGATTGTTCTCGCAAGAATTAATATTCTGGGGGGGTCAGTGGGAGATGCTCAGGCATCAGCAGTGGGGTGGGATTGTGACCTGTTACTGGTGACCATGAGATCCCTGCATCTGCTCAGAGGCCCCTTCCTGTATGGCCTGCTCTGGGCTTTTTGTGCTTCAGATGCCAGGGCTGAGCAGCCTGGGCTTCGATAAGAACATGGTGCATGACCAAGAGCATATCATGGAGCATCTGGAAGGTGTCATCAACAAACCATAGGCGGAGATGTCCCCACAAGAACTGCAGCTCCATTATTTCAAAATACACGATTATGATGGAAATAATTTACTTGATGGCTTAGAACTCTCTAGAGCCATCATGTCCATATGGAGGAAGAGTGTGAACAGGTGCCACTAATGAGCAAAGAACTGATTTACATAATAGATGGTGTCTTCAGAGATGACAAGAACAATGATGGATACATTGACTATGCTGAATTTGCAAAATCACTGCAATAAACATTATTTGGCTATCTCCAAGTTATAATCAAATGTGACCTATCATAATGTGTTTGAATACTTTTGGTAATACAAAATAACTCATTTTTAACTACTGCTGCAGCATTTTGATAAAAACTTGTACACTGGGGTGAAAAAGAGAAATAAAGAAGAGAAATGGGACATTTTGTGGTCCCTCAGTGCTGTTAAATCTCTCAATGGACAAGAGCTTGATGAAAGAATCCTCTTAAGGATATGGAATAACTGGAGCTGAGCACTCAGGAACTTAACTGTAGGATAATGCTCATTCTGATCTTAATTCATGCTACCTGAAAAGTAAGACAATAAGCTTTGCCAAGTGGAAACACTTTCAGGGACAGTGAAGGGATTGAGTGAATGCCACATTTCCCTTGGTGGGATCCATCTCTTCGGATAAACGAGGTCAGTATTCTCTAAAGTTCCTCTGGCCGACATGATCACTTGCTCTGGGTAAGTGGCGATTTGTTAGGCCATATCAAAGCCACAACAAGAATGTCAGATATTGAGTTCAGATGGCTACAGAGGCAAGGTTTCTGTATCCTCTCATATTCTGGAAATTACAGACCACTGGCCTAAGCAATTAATCTTTTCGGATTTTCAATATTTTATACAACTACTGCCACACCTTTATATTTTCTTTTCTGTCATCTTCAACTTGAGAGAAACCTTAATTTAAAGGTGCTCTCTAATCAATAGCAAATATTTTAGCCGTCTTAATATTTGTATTTCACTCATTTCCAGGGTTTCCTTTTTGCAATTTTGGGACTATTTGGAATGTAAGGACTTGGTATAGCAGGTTTAAACTATTGGCTGGCCTCGCGTAGGTGGGAAGTTAAAAGATCATTCATCAAACCCAGTGATTAACCCAATCCAAGTTCTGTTTCAAAGGAATGTTGTTTAAATTCCCTCTTCTAGCCTGAATGGATGAATTCTTAAATTTCAGGAAATATTAGAAAAGGAAAAATCTCAGTATTTGAAAGTGAGAAGCAGCTGCAGACTGTAATTTGGTTTGTTGGCTGTGGTAGACATGCTGTGATGGAAAACCCAAAATGATGGTTGAATGGGGGAAAGAAAACACATAAAAATGTGCTATAAGATGTATACAGACTTATTTTCTTTATTAAGGTATTCTTCTAAGAAAACTTATTTGTAAAAATGATTTCCTGTGTCAAGTATTTGTGCAATCAGAGCTGACTTGTAAACTATTCTTGTAATATCTCATTATTCTGAAAGATGTATATAATGAATTCTGAATATATGACCAATAAAACTGATGGGACAAAAAAAAGAATATACTCCTTTTTTAATGTATTTAAGTAGTATTCCGTTGAACAGATGTATCACAGTGTGTTTATCAAATTGCTACACATCTAGTTTGTTTCCAAGTTCTGTTACTATGAATAAAGCTGCTAGGCACATTTGCTTGCAGGAAGGGAATTACTAGGTCGTATATTAAGGTTGTCTCATTTTGTAAGAAACTTATCAGGCTGTTTTTCATTTCATGCCTGCACCAGCAATAAATACAAGTTCCAGTTATGCCAATCCCGACACCTGGTATTTTTGGGTTATTTATATATTGCCATTTTGGTGTTCAAGTGGTATCTTTTTTTTTTTTTTTTTTTTGGTAGTGGAACTGGGGATTGAACACAGGGGCTCACACATGAAAGGCAAGCATTCTACTACTAAGCTACAACTCCAGCGGCCCCACCGTTTGGTCTTAATTGCACCTCTCTGATTAATAAGCACTCTGAATTTTCTAAGCTAATTATTCTAAATCCTAACTTTTATCTCCATTGGATAGAATCAAAGTACAGTTGTCTCTTGGTATCAGTGAGGGATTAATACCAGGACCTCCCATAGATACGAAATCCCACAGAAGCTCAAGTCCTTTACATAAAACAGCATTGTGCTTGCTATGTATAACCTATGCACATCTTGCTGTATAGTTCAAAATATGTCAACTTATACCTACAATGTAAATATTATGTAAATACACTGTATGGATGAGGGGACAGACTGTTCATGTTCAGTACCAACACAGCCTGAGTACATTTTTGATCCACAGCTGGTGGAATACATGGACACAGAACCCAAGGCAGAGAGGACCTGCTGTGTATTTCACCATAGTGTAGTAATAGTAACATCCTATTATAACAGTATTATATTGCTATTGTGTGCTGTTAATATTACTTTAGGTAAGCTTTTCATTGTTTGTAGTATGGGGGGTTGGACCCAGGTATACTCTACCCTGAACTACATCCCCAGACCTTTTCTGTTTTTTGAGAAAGGGTCACCGTAAATTGCCTAGGCTGGCCTCTAACTTGCAATCCTCCTTCCTCAGTCTCCTGAATTGCTGGATTACTAGGCATGTGCCATGCCAGTCTAGAAGAAATATTTTTGGTGTGTTTTAGTACCTATTTAAATCTGCACCATATATGTGTGAGGCACTTTTTAGATGCTTTACATCCAATTTAATCTTTTTTTCCCCAAATTTAATCCTTATAACTACCTATGAGTTAGGCTTTAGTATTCTAGTTTACTAATGGAAAGCTAAATAGCTTTTCAAGTTTTTCTTAGCTTTCGCTGGCATTCCAAATGTTTCAGTCCATTATGAAATTTAAAGTAAACATGGGTTTAAAAAAAACACCACCCTGGTTCCTGAGCCTTCTGGGGTTTTCACTCATGTAAGAAATCTGCTAGACTAAAGCAAGAGTCCTTGCAGCTTTCATTGATCCAAAGCTGGTGAAGGAGCAAGTCAATCAAGCCGGTATAGATCCCTGGGTCCTGTGAGTATACAAACTTTGCTACATGGGGTTGTCAGAGGGTCTGGATTTGGGATTTCAAGTGGTAAGATGAGCTCTTTTAGCCACACATGAAAACTATCAATGTTGCCAAGTCCCAAAGTAGATGGTGTATTAGAACAGTAGTCAGAAGGGAATCTTTAAGGGCAAATCAAGAGGAAGCAAGGAGGGGCACTCCCTGCTGCCCTTGGGGATGGTCTTTCTTGAATAATTAATTCAACTGAGGGAGGTAGGTAGGAAGGTCCCTGTGCTCAGACATCGGCCCCCACCACTATTGGAGTGCCCCAGAGGCCATCAGGCATGTCCTCTCATTACTGTAATGGGAAGGCCAAATATCCTGACATCATGAGAATGTACCTACATTGACAACTGTCCTTTGGTATAGCTGCTAGGTCTGTGCACCAGTCCTTTGGTTCCTGCTCCAGTCAAGCTCCCTATCTTCTGTTCCCTGTGGATGCCTGGTGTTCCTCCTTTCCAGACACCAGACACCCTCTTTTCCCTTGCACTTTTCTTAGGATAATCAAGTCAATTTACATCTCTACTTTTTTTTTGTTTGTTTGTACCATGGATTGAACCCAGGAGTGCTCAACCACTGAGCCACATCCCCAGCTGTGGGGATAAAATTTTTTGTTCTGAGACAGGGTCTTGCTAAGTTGCTTAACTTGGCAAGTTGCTAAATTGCTGCAGCTGGCTTTGAACTTGTGATCCTCCTGCCTTAGCCTCCCAAGCATCTAGGATTATAAGTGTGTGCCTGTGCCCAGTGCACATCTGTATTTCCAATGCTTAATGTGCTCCCTTTCCCAGGAAATGTGTACCCTGTGAAATATTTAAGCAAAGATACAAATCTCTAATAAAGCAATAATGTATTAGTAGAAGAAATAACAAAGATTGTGTTTCTTGTTGCACTGAGGTAAATGGGGGGTTATAAGTTATCGAGACCCTGTTCTGGCCTCTGCACTTCTATTTTTGTAGTTCTGGAGATTGAACCCAGGGCCTCACACAAACTAGGGGAGGATGCTTTTGGACTGCTAAAATATCTGTAGCCACTCTGCTTCCTTCAATGAAAAAGTTTTAAATTTCTTGCCAAGAACAGGGCTTGGTAAGCAAAAAGAAGGAGCGATCCCTCTACCTGCTTTAATGTTTGGCTTGTTTTCACAACCATGCAATGTAGGTACCATAATCATATTATAAAAAAAACAAAACTTTGAAATATTAGATGGTATGCCCAAGGTCAAAATAAGTTGCAGAACTGGGACTCAGGGCCTAGGGCAGCTTATGAGGTCCATGCTACTTACCTTATTAGTGTTCAATCTAAGGAATCTAGTTTCTAATCAACCCTGAGTGGACTTGAAGCAAAAAGGAATAGTGACCACCCTCTCCACCCCCATCCTAAATCCTTACTCCAGTGCTCCAGAAATACCCTGTATTTTATTCCCTGCCTCCAAAGCACACACTCACCTACTTCCACACAGAGACTGGGTAAGTTATCAACTTGGGAAACCAGTTGATATATTCTGACAAACATTTATTCTATTATACTCCCAAATTCAAATTTCCAAAAAGAGAACTACTTCTCAAAAACTTCCTTATTTAGTTGAATACTATATATTCAGGGTTAAACTAGGGGTACTGATTGCATAATAAGCAAGACTTAACTTTCTCTCAAAAGCAAGCCCCATTCCTTTCTCCCACCCAGCAAAACATACCTATCAGAAAATTAAATGTAATGAAAATTAAAAACAGAATGTATAAAAGTGTTTTAAACCACTAAGAGCATTTTATCTTCATCACTCATTTCCTAAGTTCTTTCCTCCTCCCCCAATATCCATCATACTGCAATGTTGGTCCCCTCTCCAGTTATGGGGATGGAAATGGGTTGGTTGTGTTATAAAGGGGCTCTCAGAGAACAGGCCAAAGAATTGAAGTTGGTTTCTAAGGAGTCAACCAGCTCAACCTAGGCCTCTATACCTAAGCTCTTGCACCAGAGAACTGGCAGGAACAAAGCTGTTAAACAGGGGCTAGTTTTCTCTTAGGAGGGCTGCTTAGGCCCTATGTCAATCTGCACTAGAATACTGCACCCAGGGAGGACCAGAGAGAGTTAGCTTTGATTGTAAAACAAATTCACCAGGACTGCCAAGGACCTCTCTCACCGAAGCCTGACTTTGAAACCCTTATTTGTTGAGTGGCAAGTGCTGCCCAGGACATTGCCACCAAACTTTTTCACAACTCTCAACACAGCCTTGGGACTGACCAGCACATCTACCTACTCTGTGGCCTTGAGCCCAATCAGGCCTTTCAGTGATTTTTCTTGGGCCCCATCCCAACTCACCACAAACTCCGGGAGCCAAGAAACATGGGTATCTCTCCCTTTTTCAAAGCTCAGAGAGGAGGGCAACTAAAGAACAGGGTGAAGTTGAGAAACTGCTGAGCTTCTGCCTGATGTGTAAAAGGCAAACCTTATATGGATTAGAGACATGGGAAAAACTGGCTCTGTGTATGTACTATGGCTGCTAGAAAAACTAAATAAAGGGATTGCAGGAGCAGGGGAAGAGGTGAGCAACCACTGGGAAGTGCTGGGTAAGAGAGGACCCTAGTTCAAATGCTAACAACTTTTCTGATCCACTCCCCCCACCCCCACCCCGCCCCCGTGTGCTTCCCCCGGGCTCCACATTCTACAGAGGCTCAGGTACCTGCATATTGAGGACTGTGTGTGTAGTTCAAGGGCTCAATATGTTAATACTCACTGTTCACCAAGTCCTGGGGAGGGAGGTGGACTCAGTGGAATATGAGCTTAGTCAGAGGTCTGACTAGAAGCCCACCCTATAGTAGTGACTGCCCTGAAACCTACCTGCCAAGGTATCAGAACCTGCTTGCTGTAAAGAGGAACACAAGCCTTTCTTCCCCTCCTTGGGGGTATTTCCTTTGACATGTGAACTTAGATAATAGCAACCGGGGTCACCCAAGCTCCTTCACTGGTGCCACAGGAAAGCCACAAAGTTCACAGAACCTCCCACAGGATGCCAAGAGCTGAACGTCCATGAGAGAAGTCTACAAGTTTGGACAAGGAGCATGTGAGGTCAGGACAGCAGCACCCTGGTCTCCTGGCAGGGTGGGTATGTGAAAGGAGCATTGGTGGAGAAGCTCTCAAGACCAGGATGTCAGGAAATAGATTCAGCATGTCACAGCCCTCCTGACTGTCTACTGAGGAAGTCTGAAGGTTTCTGAAAGTGGCTCCTCAGAAGAGTGGGTAGGGAGTGAGGGAGGGCAGACCTGAGAAAATAAGGACATATAGAAGAACCCCTGGATCATAAAACAAAGGATTTCTGGCCCAATTATGTTTAGCACATTTTCTTTTTCTTTTTTTTGGCAGTACTGGTGATTGAACCCAGGTGCTTTATCACAAAGCTACCTCCCAGCCCTTTCTATTCTTTGAGATAGGGTGACTAAGTTGCCCAGGCTGTCCTCAAACTTGAGATTATCCTGCCTCAGCCTCCTAAGTAGCTGGGACTACAGGTGCATTTTTTTCTCCACTTGAAGAACAAGGCCACAAACAAACCACACATGGCTCTCTGAAGACAGAAACCAAACCCTGTTTTATAAGGCTGCTTGGCTGTCACCCACTTCTCTACAGAGATAGGAGGTGCCAGTCAGGCAGACAGGTGACAGAGGGTGAACCTTCCTCACCTTTTCCCCATCACCACCACCCCGTCAGCCCTCCAGATGCCCATCTCTGCAATACAACCACTTCAAAAAATACTCTGATGAGGGGCAATGTGGAGGGGTAGCAGGGGTAAGGCTGGTCAGCAGGATGGTTCCCATGAGGTAGCTGACACGGGTGCTCCTGGGCAGTGGCTGTGAAGGCCAGTCATGGGCTCACAGCAGGCAGGAGGGAGTCACTGATTGACTGGGAAGTGGAGGAAACAGAAAGTCTGGAAGTCCGCCCAGAGTACTTGATCACAGGTAACTTCTGGGAAGGGCCGGGCTCTGTGCTGGTGATCTCACTCTCCTTTAAGCAGATGGGTTTCCTGGGGAAAGGGGGAAGGCCAACTTGAGTCTTCTTGGGCTTGGGTATGGTCTCGTCTTCAGATGAAAATAGGTTTCCCTTGGAGGAGCTGTTCTTTCTGAAGGAAACAGGTGTGGAAAGATGGCTGAGACACTGTGCAGCAGAGACTTACTTTTGAATTGCCTTCCACATATGGCCCAGGCACTCACAACATTATGTACTATAGATCATTAATTACACGGATATATTAATAACCATAAAATATATTTTATTTACTTGAAGGCTTGAGAGCTCAAGTGCAAGTGTGAATGTGAGTGAGTGGAGCAGAGCCAAGTACTTTAATTCTGTGCTCCAACTCACTTTTGCTGGGCATCCCAAGAGCCACCAGGAACCGGATATTGTGGCTACATATACGACATTCCTATCAACCCCCAGATAGAGAATGCTCAGTCTAGGAAAAGAGGAAGAAAGAAAGCTCCCCAAACTCTGTTAGCCCTTCCTTTGCTGAAGCCACACTCACCCCAGCTTGCCAGGCTCCGGTCTGTAGAAGGCACTGAGCACTCCATCACCCTTTGGGGCAGTCACAAGTGATGTCGGCAGAGACCACTAAGAACAAAGGAAGCAACAGGCAAAAAGGGTGTCAGGCAGAGGTCAGGCAGGAGTGTCGGGGGCCAAAGACTCTTTCTGCAGCTCTCCCATTCCCTGACCCTGAGTCCATGGGGTAAAAGTTTTGGCTCTCTATTTAGTGAGAAAAAAAAACTGAGGCCTGCAGAGCACTTTTTTGATCCTTGAAAGAAAGGAGTCCAGACAATCCTAAAGCCAATCATATTTTTTCAAAGGTAAGGGTCATGAGATACAGAAGCAGGGCCTAGGGGTAGGGTACATATAGCCCAACCTATGCTATACTTTCTTTTTTGATGGTATCAGGAAGTAAACAGGCACTCAAACACTGAGCAACATCCCAGCCCTTTTTATTTTTTATTTTAAGACATGGCCTCACTAAGTTGCTGAGGCTGGTCTCAAAGTTGAACTCCTTCTGCCAGCCTCTCAAGTTTCTGAGCTTACAGGCATGTGCCACCACAGCCAGCCCATGCAGTACTTTTAATGCAGAAGAGGGTGGGCCCTGAAAAAGAGCTGTTTTCCCACCCTGGCATAACTCACCAGTGGAACAGAATCAGAGATGACCCCTGTGTGGAACCCTTTGTAGCACCAACTCCGAAGCAGATCTACTCCTAGGGCAAGATGAATGGGGTTTGGAACTTAGTAGGGAGGAACCAATTGGCCCATTTTTTTCCAGAAAAGTCCATTTCTTGGGTTAATAAGATCTAATCTCTCACTAAATGTAGCCTCCTGTGGGCAGGAAGGGCACATCACCTTTGAGCTTGTTGCCATGGTACTTCTGCTCCCACTGGGTGGTGAGAATGTTGAAATATCGTGGCTGCTCAAAAAAGCGGAGATAGCGAGAAGAGATCCGAGAAGGAAAAATTCGTTCAAATTGACCACGACGAGAAAACTCATCCTCCATCTCAACTAGAATCCGAACATCATCTGGTGTCAGGACATCCAGCACGGATGCATAGAAGTCCTATGGTCCAAGGAACAGGGAAGAAGAGGGTGTGGCAGACAGTGTGAGCCAGAGGCAGAGAATCAAGAATCTGGAGACAAGAAACACAGTCCTGGGGTCCAGGTGTTCCAGAACCCTCAAAGGACCACTAGCTTTGCCTGATGAGCCAGCTCCGTACCTCATTTGTTTCTAAGACCACTCAACTTAGCTAATGGAGGAAAATGCTCTTGACTGGGATTGGAGGAGGTGCTGGGGCTCTGAGATTAATTGGTCTGTTAGATGGAGTTGCAATCAGGGTCCAATAACCAGGACTTGGCACCAGCATTGTGCCTGCTACTCTGTCATCTGGCTCCCATATCTGCTCTGAGAAGACCAAGCCTCCCAGGCTCTTGCTGTACTCCCCAGAGAAAGAAACCATGTGAGTGAAGGTCTACAGCTCTGACAAGTGAGCCAAGAGCACTGGCTCTTAAAAATGTGGCAGAGACTATCAGCTCTCCCCCAGAATAAGCAATGTGCCAACATACCTCTACACGTCACAGGATCCCAGACCTCGGTTAAGAACCCTTGCTTTAGAGAGAAGGATAGCTGGTTTCCTAAATGTTTGGTCAAAGGAGCTTTCTGCTGAGACAGGGGAAAACCAATCTCCTACCTGGTCAGGAATTTTCTGGGTCAAATAATAGGCTTTCTTCATCTTCTGTGCTGTAAAATGCTCTGGTGCCATTCGACATTTGTCCCTGGGAGAGCTGGGCAGGCTAAGACAGGGGATAGACAGAAAGCAAAGGAAGAGTCAGCAGCATCCCTCCTGAGGAATTCAGAGAGGTCCAGCCCAGGAAGACACACTTCCTAGGAGAAGACAAAGATGTGTGTCACTTGAGTGGATCACACTAAAATGCAATCCACTCAGGCAGCCTGTCTGAAAGTCATCCAGAACCATGTACCATGGAAGAACTGAAAGAGGCACAAGATATCCTCTCCTGAATTTAAGAAAATAAATAAAAAAGGAGTAAGCCTGATTGCTGTACACTTTGGCTTAGTTTAATTTAGTGAAAACTTACCACACACCTACTGGCTGTATGATCCTGGGCAAATAACTAACCCCCCCGCCCTGTTTCATCATCCATGTTACTATGATCACCGTTGAGAAAGATACAATGATGACTGAAAAGCAGTCCTGCCTCCAAGGAGCTTACAGTATGGCAACTGGAACAAGTTAAATGACAAATAACCACAGGACAGAGCCAAGGATAAGTCAACAAGGTATAGAGTAGAGAAAGCAAATTTTCTAACCAGGCAAATCAGGATTTTATTTCTATTCGCTACAACCGTCTAGCTGAATGACCCTGGATGGGTTGCTTAATCCTAGGGATCTTCAATTTCTTCTTCTGTAAACTGTGATACTGATAGTAACCTTTAGGGTTGTGAGAACGTTAAAGGTGTTTCCTTACACAGCAGAGGCATTTAATAAACATAAGAGTAGCCCAGTGCTTTGAGGGTATAGAGGAAAAAGCCCACACTAAGCTGGCTTCATGAAGATGTTGTCTGCAGCGAGGCTCTGGTGGGTGGGGGTCTGGCTAAGGAGATTTCAGAAGGAAGATACCCCATGAGCGGAGGAAAGACATCAAGGGGAACAGCAAGAAGCAATGAACTTTTCAGAGAACGAGATTGGTCTAACTGGTCCTTAAGGATCCTCCCAACCTTGAGCTTCTGTGAGTGATCTTGTCTGTCAGAGCACAGGAGCCAGGAAGAGGAGCAGAGAGAAATGCACCCAGGAAAAGGAGGCAGGGGCCTCGAATGTCCAGATAAGGAGTTAACTTGGTTCCCAGGCCGTGTGGAGATTCCTGAGCAGGAGAGCAAAATAACCAAACTTACTTTTAGGGGTACTAATGGCAGGGATGTGCAGATGGATAGGAGGGGCAGACTGAGCCGCAAGGGATACAAAGCAAAAGCAAAAGAAAGGATCCAGAATCCGTTCCTTCCCAGAATCACAATGAGCTATTCATGCAGCCAGCTAAGCCTCAGGGAAATAAGGAGGCTGACCTGGTGCTGGAGCCACTGGAGCTGCTGGGGCTGCTGGAGTTGGAAATATCCTCTGCATTGGGCAGAACAAAACCCGCCAGATTCAGAAGGTCTCGGATCATCTGGCCTTTGATGTTGATGTCCAGCTGAGAGTTGGAGTGGAGGCTTTGGGAAAAGATGCTCACTGTGGTCAAAGCAGCACTACAAATAGTTTCTGATTCTATGTCCAAGTCAGGACTAGCCCCATTTGGCTTTCCTGAGACAAAGCTCAAACATCATCACAAGTCTCTTGTACCAAGACAGTGAATAATTTACCCAGATGTTAAACCTGCCCATGACCTTAGTTTGCTAGAGGAAAACAAATAGTAGGGATTAACTTGAAAAGAAAAACTTCTTTTTTTAATTTCTTACATACATGACAATAGTGGAATGCATTCCAATCATAATTATCCATTTAAAACACCATTTTTCGTAATTCTGTATGTAAAGTATGTTCACGCAAAACTATGCCATTATACATGAGCTCTTATTATTTTTTTGCATTACAATTCTTTTTTTTTCTTTTCTTTTTTTTTTAAGAGAGAGAGAGAGATTTTTTTAATATTTATTTTTTAGTTTTCGGCGGACACAACATCTTTGTTTGTATGTGGTGCTGAGGATCGAACCCGGGCAGCACACATGCCTGGCGAGTGCGCTACCACTTGAGCTACATCCCCAGCCCTACAATTCTTAATTCACCTTTATACCACAATTTATCATATCTCTGATGAAAAGAACAACTTTTAAAAACCCTCTACATTCTTGAAGAACCTTGAGATAATGGCAAAGAGTAAGTGAACGAGCAAACACAAACCATGAAGGTTAAACACAAATTCTAGGGAAGGAACTATGAACTATCTTCCCCAAACTGACAAGACTATAATGACAAAAGAATTCTTAGGATACGGGATCAATTCTATTGTGAGTATATTGAAAATACACTCTACCTTGGGGAAATATTAACTTCCAGGACCCAGGGCTTGAGGTTCTCATCTAACATGATGTCAAAACCGAAGAGTTCGTGGCAGCTGTAAGGATGTCGCACATATAGCTTGAGCAGGTTGGTCACATAGGGCTCTGATCTGGACACAGGAATAAAGAAGTATTCAGTCCAAAAGCCAAATGCCAAATGATTTCTCTGATTTAAGGATGCTGATCCATAATATGCTGGGGGGTGGGGATTAAATGAACTCTAGATAGGGCAAAGGGGAAAAGGGGAGGGAGGGGTAGGGAGGGAGCATAAAAGTAGGAAAAACAATGGAATGTGATGGTCATCATTATCCTAAGTACATGTATGAAGACATGAAGGATGTGACCCTACTTTGTGTATAACCAGAGATATGAAAAATTGTGTAATATAAATTGTAATGCAATCCTGTTGTCATATATAACAAATTAAAATTTTAAAAAAAGGAATAAAAAGCACCCTCCACCCAAAAGAAAGTCAAGTATTCAGTCCAGCTCCTCCCAAAGGTCCACACCCAGAGCTGTCCTGTCAATGGAGTGGCCCAGAGTTAGGCAGACAGAAGCCACCCAGGAAAAGTGGCTCTTAAGAGATTTGTGTGATTGGGGTCAGCTCCTGGGGTACACAGTTCAGCAAATGAGCAAAATTTAACTTTATCTAATCCTTACCATTCCCTGTCCTCAGAACAGAACCACAGCATGGTCAAAGCCCAGAGGATAGCAGCATTAGGCCAATAAGAAATCAGGGGAGCTCCCTAGCAGCAGGCTCCACAGAGTAGCAATATAACTCACGAGATGATGGTTTTGACAACGACATCCTTTATCTTTTCCCAGATGGCATCGCTATTAACTCCCTTCTGGCTCAGATAGTTCCACAAAGCCTTCAGTGCCCTGCAGGGGGAGGAAAAGGAAGTATTTAGTGTTATATTCAAGAAATAAATGACAATGAAATGAGAAAAAACAGGGAATAAAAGACCTAATGGTATTTTTCTTCATCTCTTCCTTTGACATTCAGAATTAAGAGATGAACTTGACAACAAACAGATCAACTCTGAATTTACAAGTGCTTATGTAATCTTCAATTGCTATAATACTCCCCTACCACCAGGCCCCTGGACCTACAAAGCCCCAGGAAGGACCCACACCCTCTAGGACTACATTTGACTGGGACACTCTGCCTTCAGTACCATTTGTGGCCCTGGCAGGCTGTTTCGTCTGCATTGGCTTGGTACTCAGTATTCTTTTTATTGACACTATAGTTGGTCAGGTGCATGAACTTGTTCCCAAGGCTCTTCATGGAAGGGGAATACCTGGAGACAAGAAGAAAGGCAGAGATAAGACAGCGAGCAGAGAGTGAACCAAATATTCCCAAATCCTGAGGAGGTGAAGGACAAGTTCACAGATCTTTTCAGATCAACAAGGACCAGAGAACTTTAACTGTCAGCAATCATCTCCTTTGTCCCACCTCAGCTGCAAATTCAGCGAAGTAGAGAACCTCATTTCCCATTCCCTCCTGCTTCCCCCACTAAGAAATATCACTAAATCATGTTATTTTCTGTTTGGCATCCTCCAGTTTTCCTCCCTCTGAGGAAAATAAGTCCCCCAAATTGTGAGGCAACACTTCACACTCTAACATACTTGCAACTGGCAAAGCGGACAAGTCCATCTGAAAAGAGGTAAATCCGTAGAGGATCGTAGGAAGTGACATAAACATAGATCCGCAGATCAAACTTGCTGCCACTGATGAGGTAGGGTTTGTGTAGATACCTGTGTAGAGGAAAGGCAGCTCCACATTCAGCCAGTGGGGCTTGATGGGCAGCTGTGTTAGGGCAAAAGCCAGTTCAAGGTCCCAAGATAAAGACACTAAAACAGTTGGCTAAGGAAGGTCTCTGGCAGGGAGGACAAGAGGTCAAGGAGATAGGAAGATGGGGAGAGGAATGTGAGCTACAGGTGGGCTCACCTCTGTACCAGGAGGGGCCTGCGCTTGGGGAGTTGACTCCACTTGTGAATGACCTGGATGCCAATGCCTCGAGCTGATGCTGGCTAGAGAGAAACAGAAGGGAGACAAAATTTGCTCCAGGCACAAAACTATGTTGTTCCCATTCTCAGACCACCATTTGTTACCCACAGTGACCCACTCACTGGCTTCACAATCCACTTTTGGCGGCTGTTGCTCTCCCAGGCTTTGCGCAGGAGCTTGGAATCCTGGGGCAGGATAAAGGACTGGGGGAAGAAACTGAACTCCTTCTTGCCAAAGCGGCTTTGCATTCGAGACAGGTTCCGCCACAGTCGATCCTTCCTTCCAATCTGGAAAGAACCTGGGAAATGGTTTAGCTACAGAAGGGACCAAAAGTGAGAGCAGGGAAAGGTGAAGGTGAGATCACAAAGATGACAAGCCCCACTAGGCCATTCCAACTTCCTTAGCAGCAGTGCATGCTCCTATTCCATATCACTGTCATTGCTTTATGGTTTTCACATATACAACACTGAGCACTCATCAAAAGATATGTGAAACACAATTTTGATTAAGATAGGCATGATATCACCTTGAATGCAAAGAAAAAGTGGTTGAAACTTTTTCCACAACAGCCTATGGAACAAGGACAGGAAAACACCTGGCCTTTAGTAAATCTGGACATAAGGGACTCATTTGGTCCAACATGAGACCAGAAGTCCTCTAGACATACTTAGCTTGGAGCAATGGAGGCGATGTACAATGGTTATTGGGGAAACATTATCACCTGAAAACAAACAATACATCTCAAGATACATTAGAGGAAAAGTATTTTTGAGAGGTGGCAACTGGCCAAGACACTGCAACAGAACTGGAGTTGTGTATGGTCTGCTAGGGTCTCACCCTGTACCCCTCCTGAGCTCCTCTCTATAAACCTTCCTCATATCTCTGCAGTTACCCTCCTCTCTCCATATCCACTCTCACCATTCCCAATACCACCCTCCTCTTGGCCTAGTCCAAAGTCCAGGGAAACAGCTCCTCAGAAAGCACTCCTACCTTCTGATGTTCTCGAATGGATCGGAAACTAGCAGACTTCATGTGGTGACCCCAGCAGCCCAGCCAGTCATCATTTCCTGAAGAGGGCAATTGGGGAGTCAATCCTGCTGGCAGCTCTGTCCCTGAGACAGAGGCCCCAGAAAAACCACTGATCCTGGGCACAGCTCCCTGACTAGGTTTCCAAGAGTTGCCATGGAACTGTCCTACATGAGGCCCTGGGGCTAGGGACAGAACAATGATGTTCTGTCTCCCAACCCTGAACAACAGAGGGCTTAGCTATGCCACCACTATGAGGTTGGCAGCTTCAAGACAGGGTCTCCAGCTGTGCCCAAGGGGAATCCAGAGCTCTCCTCCTACCCAAAGCCCAACTGGTGGGACAAAGAGGACAGGCCCACAGTAAGGCCAGTGACTCACTCTTGCTGACTTTAAAGTGTGACCGTCCAATAGTCTGCTTGACAATGTTGGGAGTCACTGTGCTCATCTTCCACCGGAGCAGCTTCCTTTGCTCCCAAGGGAGTTTCTCCACTGGGGGAAAGGCACAGGGTGGGAGGTGGGGCAGGAGCAAGAAGAGCAGGAGAATTGTTTGGTGAGAAGATATAAAAGACATGATGGTGTCCATCATTTCTTGGGTAGGCAAGTCCCTAATAATTGTTTCAAATCAGGGTTCAAAAGAGCACACTTTGGGGAAAAAGAAGGACTGGGTGGGAATGAGAAGCAAAAAAAAGGATGAGACTGAAAGAGGAAAAGAAACAAGGTTAGAGGGTAGGTGTTAAGTCTAAGAATATGAAGCTGAAAAGGAACAGCTAAAGGACAGGCAAGAAAATATCCCCACCCTGGACCTATAACCAGCACAGTGAGATCCGAGCACAGTGTGGTAACCACTGTGACAGCCATTCCAGAAGCCCCTTCCCACCTTTATCATCACCTCCTGGGGCTCTCCTGGACTTTGTCACTTGGCCATATTTACCTCTTTCATCTCGAGTGCCAAAATAGATGGTAGGGGGCACATTAGGGAAGAGACTGTAGATAAGGGCTGGTCGGACAACTTTCTCATGAATGGAAGGTTTGGTAAGAAGCTCCGCACAGTTCCTAAGACAAAAAACAAACATGTGGCAAGTAAGGAAAAGCAACAGCCCCGAGGTGTCATAGTATTAAAGTATCTTTTTTTTTTTTTTAAAGAAAGAGAGAGAGATAGGGAGAGAGAGAGAGAGAGAGAGAGTGAGAGAGAGAGAGAGAGGGAGGGAGGGAGGGAGGGAGGGAGGGAGGGAGAGAGAGAGAGAAATTTTTTAATGTTTATTTTTTAGTTTTCGGCAGACACAACATCTTTGATTGTATGTGGTGCTGAGGATCGAACCCGGGTCGCACACATGCCAGGTGAGCGTGCTACCACTTGAGCCACATCCCCAGCCCAGTGTCATAGTATTAAGATAGAATGATTCTCCCCTTACCTGTACTGGGGATCTAGCCCAGGGGTACTTTACCACTCAGCCACTTCCCCAGCCCTTTTAATATTTTATTTTGAGAAAGGGTCTCGCTAAATTACTTAGGGCCTTGCTAAGTTGCTGAGGCTGGCCTTGAACTTGTAATCCTCCTGCCCCAGCCTCCAAAGCCACTGGGACTATAGGAATGTACCACTGCACCTAGCTAGATATAATGATTCTGAAAAGACAAGTGTTCAATAATTATTTTGCAAATATGAATCCGTAAGATGCTAGAGCTATCCTACATACAGCCACACCATTAAAAGTTACCTAGAGACAAGATTTTCCACTTCATTAGATAATACATCTCCAAAACTTCCTGTGACAAGCCACAGGGTGGGAATGTCCTTGTAGTTCTCAAAGAGGGAATGAGTCTGACAGGACACAAATAGAAAACTGCCACACTAACATAAAGAGCTAGATGAGGAGAAAAAAAGAATATGGATAATCAAAAGAAGAAAACAATAAAAGATCAAAGAAGAGGTATAAAGCCAGGCATGGTGGCACATACCTGTAATTCCAGTGGCTTAGGAGGCCAAGGCAGGAGGGTCATAAGTTCAAAGCCAGCCTCAGCAATTTAGGCAGACTCTAAGCCACTTAGTGAGACCTTGTCTCAAAATAAAATAAACCAAGTGCTGGGGATGTGGCTCAGTGGCAGAGTACACCTGGGTTCAATATCCAGTAAATCCCCTTCCCCCCAAAAGAAGAGATATAGAAATTTTAAAAAAGAAAAAGGGGAAAAAGCAACAGGAAGAAAAGAAACAATGATACTTGTAACTGTTTTGTATTAGGTTCATATGAAGGCACAGATAGCTTATGAAACTGGACTTTCACATGACAGAGCCATACAGTTCTAGATCTCATGGACGCATAAGCCAGGATGCTGGGCCAGCAGACCATGGCGATGTTTACTGTTGTTCTAGCAATGGCTCAGCCAGAGCTACCTCAAAGGTAGTCAAAATAGTGAACACTTCAACCATCTATCAGTACAAGCCAACTAGCACAGACCACATCTTTAAAGAATGGAGAGAACAGTCATTCCCCTCTACACTGAGCTGATATGATCCACAAATATTAAAAAATTTGATTTTTATCTTATAAAAAGCCACTTTTGGGCTGGGAGTATAGCTCAGTGGTAGAGTGCTTGCCTATCACAGAAGTTCCTGGTTCTGATTCCCAGCACTGAAAAAACTATTAAAAAAAAAAAAAAAAGTCACTCTACCTATTATCATTTTCAGTATGGTAGGAATAAGTATTATATATAAAATACTTCAACGTTCCAGATTTTAAAGGATTTTTATTTTATTGGGTTAAATTAAATACTAACTCCTAGGTAAATAATTCCAATGAATTCACTCTATTCCTCATTTCCCAAAGATTTTCCTTCAAAGACTGAGCATCAGAATTTAAGACTGTTGAAAATCAAGAGGAATGAGTAAAGATACAGAAACAAAAACAGGAACATAAAAGATATTCACCCTAGAATAGTTCTGACAGTTTCCTAAAAAACTAAACATGCAACTATCATATGACCAAAACTGAACTCCCAAGTATTTATTTATGTTCACATAAAAATATGTACATTACAGAAAAAGAAAAAGGAAAAAATCTACATGATTGTTCACAGCAGCTTTATTCACAATAATAGCCAAAAGCTGGAAACAACCCAAATTTTCTTCCAACAGGTGGATGTTTAAAAACAAAACAAAATCTGTGGTATATCTATCTATACCATGGAATACTACTCAGCAACAACAGCAAAAAATGAACTACTAATACATGCAATGACCTGGATTCGACTCTAAAGAACTTGCTAAGTGAAGAAAAGCCAATCCCAAAAGGTTAGATACTGATATCACTCCATATGTGTAACATTCTTGAAATAACAAAATTACAGGAATGGAAACTAGTGAGTTAAGGGCAAGGGGATGAGAGTACAGGTGTCACTTAAGGGAATCAGGAGGGATTCTTGCAGTGATAGAAATATTATGTACCTTGCCCCTGTCAATGTTAACTTCCTTCAATAATAATATTATGCTACGTCTTACTGTTGTTTTGCACAAGTTACAACATGAGAGAAACTGGGTAAATAATACAAAGGATCTTTCTGTTAATTTCTTACAACTGCATATGAGTCTACAATTACCTTAAATTTAAAAGTTTAATTAAAACAAAAGAGGAGAAAGCCTTTGTTAGCTGTCTCTCAAGAGTACTGGCTTACCCCCAAGACACCTGACTTTTTGTCTAGGAAGGCTACAACCTATGATCTTGAAAGACTAACTTCTCTGGTCCTAAATTTTTTCATTGGACTTGATGACAGCCATCTCTAAAATTACATGATTCTAGGGGTGGGGGGGGGCAACAGCAGGAAATGTAATAAAGCTATTGGTGGGAAGTGGGAGGATGAGTTAAGTGGAGGAATTTGGGGCCAGTCTGGAAACACAGCAAGACCCCTTCTCAAAAAAGTCAACCATGGACTGGGGTTGTGGCTCAGTGGTAGAGCACTTGCCTGGCATGTGTGAGCCTGGATTCGATCCTTAGCACCACAAATAAATAAACAAATAAAGTGAAAAATCCACTGGCAACTAAAAAAAAAGAGTCAAACAACCAACTAATGTGGAGGGGTACGGGGAACCACTGTGTAGAAAAATAAAGGCAGTGATCTTTCCAAATGTGCTACAATAAATGTAAAAATGTTTGATAAAAGAGGAAAAAGTTAAGATTTTTTTGGCAATCCAAAAGCATTTCTCATTTTAATTATCTTTATTTTCTTTTTTGGTACTGGGATTGAATGCAAGGGCACTTTACTATTAAGCTATATCACTAGTTCTTTTTTTTTTTAATATAGTTATTTTTTATTTTGAGACAGGGTCTTGCTAAATTGCTGCAGGTCTTGAATTTCTGATCCTACTTCAGCCTAACAAATCACCGTGGTTACAGACATGCACCACAGTGGTTTGGAATCCATCAATCTTCATTTTCTTGAAAACCTTGTTTAAAGCCTCATATTGCTAGGAAGATGTGTAAAATTTGTAGGAATTAATGAATTAATGAACTAAATAATTAACACACATCTTATTTGAATTTATTTCTTTTTTTCCCATGGTGCTGGGGACTGAACCCAGGTCCTCCCTCACACTTGCATGTGCTCTCCCTTTGAACAATATTACCAGACCATGAATTTTATTTTACATATCAGACGTCTAGATAAAGGGTGGTGTAGCTGTCCTGAAGCAGGCCTACAGATAAACACAAATCATTCTTAAGTATGAAAAAGACAGGACACCAAACCAATTCCAAGCTATATATTCTTCTCTTATGGAGAATGGAGTTACTTAATTGATTTATAACTAGGAGTTTTGCTTTTCTGAAAGGAGGATGTGTTAAGTCAGAAGTAACAATTCACAGATCAGACTCAAGTATCTGTGACAGAACTTCTGTCCACCTTCAGAGAAAGTCCCAATTCGCTCTCTCCCACTTTCCAGACAGCTCTGCCTCACTGGGCTGTCTTGGGGCTCAACAGGCGGTACAGCTGCTGCCATAGCATCATGGAGACACACCTAAGCTTGCCCATATTCACCACAGTGTGGAAAGCTTTCTCTCAGGTCTCCCTAAGGTAAGCTGACACAAAGAAAAGCAACCAGAGCAGATGTTCCACGTGTTGGACAAGCCTTGACATATATGGTTAGATTTTAATTAGAAATTAGAATAAACATTTTTGAACTAAAAATAATACAACAATATACTATATTTGTATTTTCAGTAGAAATTTTTTAAAAGAAAAAAATTATGTTTAGTACATTTGGGGGTTCTTTTTTAATACTTAATAAAAAATATGCCGGGTGTGGTGGCACACACCTGTAATCCCAAAGCCTTGAGAGGCTGAGGCAGGAGAACTGCAAGTTCAAGGCCAGCCTCAGCAAGTAAGCAAAGCCCTAAGCAACTTACCAAGACCCTGTCTCAAAAATAAAAGAGGCAGGGTGGCTGGGTGTGTACCTCAGTGGTAAAACACCCCAGGGTTTAATCCCTCGTACCAAAACACATACATGTGTGTGTGTGTGGGGGGGTTTGTATCGATTATATATGATTGTATATGTATTATAAATATATAAATATATAAATTATATGAAAATATATAATATAATTATATAATTATATATAAATATACATAATAAATACACACACACATATATATATACACACATATATATAATATATATATATATATAAATAAATATATAAACAATTAATGAAGACAAAGCCTCATTCTGAGGCCAGGCTGGAAATGGTTTGGGGAATATGAGATTATGGTGGAGAATGTTAAAGATAGTTTAAATGATACTTTACCAAGTTCTAAAAATCTTCCATGGAATGAATGCCCTCCTTTATAGAGATTTCTTTATAGTCCTGCATTCTTTCCTTTCCCTCAACTCCCACCCAGGATTTTTGTTAAGAGATTGACTTTTTTTGGTTTCTTAGTTAGGAATGAACCTCAGACTCCATCCAAAGGTAGATGAAAGAGAATTTTAAATTTAATTTAATTGGTTATTCATTTCTTAAACACTTCTTGAAATATTTGTCTTTTAGTTGAACAATTTCTTGGAGCCTCAAAACCAGAAACATGGTACTGTTTTTAAACCCAACTGACAAGTATACATCTGGTCTCCCACTAGCTCCCTATTCAAAAACTAAAGTAACAAACATAACAATTGGGGGAAAATGAGTTAGGGTTCGCCAGGCAAGTAGGGTTACACACTTCATGATCTTGAAAAGACAAAAAAATGAGTATGTACTAATGATCTACACAACTGACACTCACCGAGAGATCACTGCCACCGACTCGCTGTGTGAGACACCACTTAGTGAGGAGCACTCTGAGTCTCCTGTGGGAAGAAGAGCAGAGAAGTTTCAACTGGAAGAGACTGCCACATACACCCACCAAGCCTATACAGCTCTTCGTAGAATATTCCGTGAATATACATATACATATACATTCAGCCCTGCTCTGGAAGCCATGAGACTACCCTCTACCTTGCTTTGCCTTTCTTGTGCTCAAGAACAGCAGAGAGAAGACTGATGGGACAGGACAACTAGGGACCAGAGTCCTCCAGAAGCTCCAGTAAGTCCCCCAAAGCAGATGATTAATGAGGGTGATAATATGAGTCAAGCACAGCACATAATTGTTAGCCCCTTTCCTAGGAGACTGCAACCAATCCCACATGGAAGAAAAGGGCTCCCTACTCACCCTCCTCCTCTTCATTCCCGTCATGGCTGCAGCAGTCCTCCAAACTGTCTATTAGTTCTTCTTCTGTATCTTCAGCCTCAACCTGGTCTGGCTGGAGGTTAGCTGCTGAACTAAAAGAAAGAATCATGCCCCCAGCCCAACCAACTCCATAAGATGTCACAGTTAAGAGTCTCATTTCCTATTGCTTTTTATTTTTTAATTTTACAGGGTCTCACTAAGGTGCTAAGGCTGGCCTTGAACTTTTAATCTTCCTAAGTCTCCCAAATCACCAGGATTATAGGCATGTGCCACTACATGCAGCTTCATTTCTCTTTTATCTCCCAGTATTTGTTTCCTCCTTGTCACCAATCTGCTATGTCCTGCCTGGATCTCAAACTCATTTCTCTTGCCCTCAAAGTTCACATCTAGCCATAGTTCTTTTCATCCCCCCCCACCTATTCAGTAGCACTACCTCTTCCATTTTCTTTGAAGTCCCTTACTTCATAATATATAAGTTCAAAACTCTGCATATAAATGAATATCTTCAAATGTTCCTAGGTTGCTCACTGGGAACTCAGAAGGACTTGACAAACCAAAATTCCAGAAAAGTAACAAGACACAAGAGAAGGAATCAACCTGACTGAATTGTTGGCTGTCATACCAGCAATGCTTGGGAACCTGATTTGATTTGGAACAAGTAGAAAAGCCACAGATCCCAACACCTCGTGTCTGGAATTCTTATTTCTCTCCTGGATATAACCTAAATAGGGGCTAGCAAATTCTTTCTCTAAAGGACAAAAGAGTAAATATTTTTAGTTTTGCAGGCCATTCAATCTGTCACAACTATTCAACCCAAATGTTGTAACAAGAAGGCAGCCACCGTAAGGTCTGTAATCCCAGCACCTCAGAAGGTCAAGACAGGAGGATCCTAAGTTTGGCCTTAGCAACTTAGCAAGACCCTGAGAAATTTGGTGAGATCTTGTTTCAAAATAAAAAACAAAAATGAATTGGGATGTAGCTCAGTGTTAAAATGCCCCTGGATTCACCATTCAGTACCAAAAATCAAAACAAAACAAAGGGGCTGGGGTTGTGACTCAGCGGTAGAGCGTTCGCCTAGCACGTGCAAGGCCCTGGGTTCGATTCTCAGCACCACATAAGAATAAATAAATGAAGTAAAGGTATTGTGTCCAATTACAACTAAAAAATAAAATTTTTTTAAAATAATAAGCAGCCACAGACAATAGAAGTAAATGGCCCTGGCTGTGTTCCAATACAACTGTATTTCAAAAAGTAGGCAACAAGCAGGATTTGGTCTGCAAGCTAGTTTCCTGATCCCTGCCCTAAAATCAAAGTCAAAAATTCTGAGACAGTTAAAAAATAAAACCAACCTTCAGAGGTAACTGGGTCAGTATCACCATTATGGTATACCCATTGTACTGCTCTAAATGAACCAAAAACATTCTTCTACTTACCCAATATCCCTAGCAGGTGAGGCCAGCTCCCTGCCTTTCTCAAGTTCCTCCTTTCCAGGCTGGCCCAGATGGATGGAAGACAGATGGGTGGCCACTTCAGCTACCCCAAGGGGCTGAAGGAGAGGAGGGGGAACAGGAGTTTTATCTTCTCTAGGTAGTGGGGGATCAACTACAGACTCACAGGCAGGGCTGGGACTGAGCCCACTGGCATGTGAGGCAAGGAGGTGAATGCTGATCCTTTTGGTACAGAAGACTGTACTGTCCAATCCCACGGTATCCGAGGCACCAGGAAGGTTCCTACTGTCTGATCCAGCATCCTCCTGAGGAAACTGCTGGCCAGCTACAGGTTTCCACTGCCTGCTCCTGTTCAGAAGGTTCCACTGGAGGCTGGGGTTCACAAAACAAGACTGTTCAAACTGGTAGCCTTGTCGGGGTATCTTCTCAAAACCTTTTGCAGTCAATTTCCTCACAGCCTCTGTGAAACGAACCTCTTTAGCTGGAGCCTGGGAATCTGAATTGTCATCCAGGACATAGGGATGTGGCTCTGTCCTCAAGGCTAATTTATTCTGGCTATACTGAGAAGAGGCAACACTGGTGGTTGATGTGTTGAGGGAGCTAGGGGTAGACAGAGTAGCAGGGATGATATGGGCAGTGGCATCCTCTAGGACAGTGCCAGTGCTTTGGGGCACCTTATGATCAACAGGCTGGGGTGCATAGTCTCCTGTACCCCCTGAATGATGCCAGGAGATAGGCTGGATCTTGGGTGAGGATACTGACTTCAGGCCCTCTACAGCCTGAGATAAAGGCACTTTAGTGCTACTTGGGCGCATGAAGGAATTATTGTTCAGCATGGGCTTGTAGGAAGAGGACAGTGGAGATGGGATCTTCCCTGAGATGGCACAGGCCAGACTCCTCCTTGAAGGGCTTTCCCCAGCTGCTGCCAGTAAGAGGTATGGATCTGTGGATGAGGACGCCATGGGCTGAGCCATGGGGAAGACTGTGGAACAAGTGGCTTTACTGGCAGTGAGACTGACAGGGAGACTCTTCTGAGGGAAAGAAAAAGGTTTTTTTTCTGATCGGCTTGAGCGCAAGCAGAAAGACTCCAATTGCTGGTATGGTTTGTGCCTACTGTTGGAACGGCGGTACAGCAGGGTATTGCTGAACAAGTCTGGGAGAGAGTGCAGGTAACAGGAGGTGCTGTGACCTGTAATGACGGTTGTGGTCCCAGGGCTACATAAAGTGTTGGGACAAAAGAAATAGGCTGGCTGGGGTGGAACCTCTAAGAGGCCTGAGCCCAGCCCCGTTGACAGTGTGCCCACGTGCTTCTTCTCCAGCTTCCAGATTGGCTTCACCTGCTGATGGGCCTGTGACCAGACTTTGCACTCTGACGGTTTCTCAGGTGGTGGAGCAGGCACTGTTCCTGAGGAACCTCGCTGCTTGAAGTTGCTTCCCGGGCGGAGGCCAATACTGTAGTGCTCTGCTCCTGCTGAGGCCATGAGGGGCCCACATCATGGCCGCATGGCCTCAGGGCCTGGCTCAGGTAAGGTGCCACACATCTCCAGTAGCAACAGCTTCATCTTTGAAGTCTGTCAACTGCAGGGGAGAGAGGGTTAGGAATGCTGTATTCCTGGGAGGATGGAAAGTATACTAGAGTGGTCCTCAGGTAAGCAACAAGTCCCACTCAGCATTTCTTAGGCAACCAGTCTTGGTCACCATTTGGGGCCATGGGAGAAGAACCCTATGTTTCCAGGGAATTCCCAGTGGTCTTCCTGATGCCCTCATCCAACCAGACTTTAATTCCAAGGCTGCTCAGTGTGTCCACCTATCTCACTCAGAAAGTGTGCCTTCCTCTCCAAAAAAAGGTACATATCTTTGTCTCACATAATTCTCCATGAGGGGCCACATCCCCTCACCTAAAACCAGCATGGCTAGGAATGAGGCAAGTCTGGAAGTGGCAGAGAAGAACCAATATCTTCCTCTCACCCACCAGTTTTGAAAGCTCAAAAGATTATTTGATAATGCATTTGACCTCTATTTCTCCCTAATCTAGCTCTCAGCTACCCCTAATTCAGCCTGCTTTTTACAGTTAAGCAGGACAAGTTCAGACAGAAGCGAAAATTCCCCTGCTAACCTT
Source organism: Urocitellus parryii (assembly GCF_045843805.1). Lineage (NCBI taxonomy): Eukaryota > Metazoa > Chordata > Mammalia > Rodentia > Sciuridae > Urocitellus > Urocitellus parryii. The sequence goes on along the minus strand of NC_135531.1, from coordinate 265,764,723 downwards.
GGAGTTTATTCTGGACCTAAAACAGAAATTTCATCTCTTCAAGAATCTTGCCAGCTAGGGTGGGGTTGTATCTCAGTGGCAGAACACAGCCTTGCACATGGGAGGCACTAGGTTCAATCCTCAGCACCACATAAATATAAATAAACAAAATAAAGATATTCTGTCCATGTATAAGTAAAAAATATTTTTTTTAAAAAATGAATCTTACCAGCCATACACTTAAATCCCTAACAACATGTTAATAGGAAAAAGAAGAAAGAAAATGGAACTAAACACCAACATTATTTTTACTTACAGTGACTTTATTCCCAGCAGCCACAATGGACAGGAGTATTCAGGGAGTGGAATGAAGAGGCAAGAAGAGGAGAAAAGCTTTCTTTACTCCAGAGCCCAGACGTCAGTTTGGGTTGCTCTCGGGGATAGAAAGTCTGTCTTCTCATTCATCGTTTCCTCTCATGCAGAATCTTTGAACCAGCCTTGTAGTTCTGAGTCTTAATCTCTTCAGCATGGTCACTCTCTTTCTAAATCAAATTCACAAAATATTCTCCAGTTTTCACAAACGCAGAGAAAGGTGTGTTTGCTTTCACTGCAGCACGGGAGGGGGATAAGCCTATCTATAAGAAGTCAGACATCTGGGATAATTCTAAATGATGCTATCCTCATCAAGTGTTTTCAAAGAAGCTAGTGAGGAAAGGATGACACACACAAACAGCCTGCAAAAGCCACGTGATGTCACCTTCTTTCCCTGAAAAGGCTGACTTCCATTGAACTCTTTCTTGAGGAGAGTACAAAAAGTCACAACATCACTCACCAATATTCAAAATGATGGTGGGCTAAAAGCAGCATAAATGCTAAAACCAGATATTGAGGCCAGCTTAACCTCAAAATGAGGTGACAAACTAGATCTCTATAGAAGTCCTAACTATGGAAACACTGTAAATGGGACAATTACCCTGTGCATATATAATAGAGAAACACACAACAGGAAGAGGCAAATCCTACCTTTTCACAAGACTGCACATGTGCATATGTGTAAGTGTTATGTACGTTCAAGATTCACGTTTGGCGGGGCTGGGGATGTGGCTCAAGCGGTGGCGCGCTCGCCTGGCATGCGTGCAGCCCGGGTTCGATCCTCAGCACCACATACAAACAAAGATGCTGTACCCGCCGATTACTAAATAATAAAATATTTAAAAAAAAAAAAAAAGATTCACGTTTGGGGCTGGGGATGTGGTGGTAGCGCGCTTGCCTGGCATGCGTGCGGCCCGGGTTCGATCCTCAGCACCACATACCAACAAAGATGTTGTGTCCGCCGAGAACTAGAAAATAAATATTAAAATTTCTCTCTCTCTCTCCTCTCTCACTCTCTCTTTAAAAAAAAAAAAAAAAAAAGATTCACATGTTTGCCCTACCAGTGTAACAAAATGGATACACCAAAGTGATGGGAGAAAAGCATTAAGAAAATCAAAATTCATGCTGGTATCCCCTGAAAAACAATCCCACTCATGATTCCCCATGTGCATCATGCTACTTCAGACTTTCAGGCCTTTCTAAGCGCTGGTCCAGGCCTTCATGGGTGAAGTCCGCAGGAGCACACCACTGCTGTCTCATTGATGCCACAGACAATCCCATATTACCCCGCAGCCATCAGCACTCACTGCATAATACCTCAGGGCTGGGAGAAGAATTCCTCTCTGTTGCCACACAGTGCTCAGTTTTGCCTGATTTCCACCATGTGAATCCTAGTGCCAGGAACACTGGACACAAGGAGTCTTTCACCCAATTGTCTTGCCTTTTAATCCAAACACAAGGAGGAAGAAGGCTAAGAACAAACTCCCACCCTCCTAGAAGCTTTGGGTGGCCTGATCCCACACAGTGTGAAGCAGGCCAGCTTGGCCAATGACAGCCAGAGTACGGTGACTTCTCTTCTCTTCTCTCCAACTGATGGGATTTCAGAGCTCATGTCTCTGCAACAGTTATTTCCATTCCTAGTCTCCTGTCACAGAGGAGACTATGATGTGTAGGATGCCAAGATGAAGAAGCAGCACCTGTATTCCTAAAGAAAGATATCTGCAGCAAGGACCAAGTGGGTAAAATGTTGCTAAATTCTTTCTGAGAAAGAGCTCCTCAGCTAGTCAGAGACATCCAGGATTGGCTAAGATGGTTGTCAGGTAATGCTGAGCAAAAAACAAATTGTTGTGTCACACTCAGCAGTGAGTAGCTCCAAGAACATGAAGTAAATAGTAACATTCCACAACAGTTATCACATACAAGGGTTCCAAACTGGTTTCACTGTTTTTGGTTCAGAATTAGTATCTGCTTACACAAAGACATGATGATTGCTAAAAGTAACTTCCTTCTTTCTCCTTGTAAAATTCCTAGTGATATTAAAACCTCACATAATGAGAAGCAGAAACCTAGCTAGAACATTCAGGCAGACTTTGTCCTAGGCCCCCAACCTCTGCCACAGTCACCTTTGCCTGTGTGTTGTCCAGTGGCTACAGGAGTGTTTAGTAGCAAGACTTAAAAAAGCTGTAGAAGATCCAAAATCTAAGAAGTTGAAAAACAAAAAATAGTTTCAAAAGCTAATGCACCAAAAATAGTGAGTTCTGCCATAAAATCAAAGCCCAGACAGGCAAAGAATGTCTGGCAACCAAATACCACAAAACTCAGAGGCAGTTTTTTGCAAGGTCATCAAGCCCATCCCTGTGGTATACTCTTGGCTTACGAGACAACATCTGGGAGACCCTTCTCCCAAACTCCCTTAAATTTCTAAGTGCACCATAATGACACACTCTATATGTATGACTTTAATTCCAAGATAAATTGCCCATCTCCCAGGCAATATTTTAGGGCAAGGCATCAAAGGGAAAAGGACAGGAAGGAAAGATATTTGTGTACATAGAAGCCATAGATACATCAAAAATACCCAAATTACACAAATATAAACTCATAAAGAACCAATGGTTATTATGCAAGTTACAAAAGGACTTACCACAAGCTCCACTATTTTCATTCAGTTTACATACACTTTTAGCCATATATGTACACCACTGAAAGATAGGCAAAAGCATTCATACTTATTGTCTCTGACTAAGTCCAAAGGATCCTCCATTTGCTGAGAGTCCAACTAGAGGCTTGCAAAGAATTCACTTTAGGAGTCAATAAATTCACCTCACCTGGAAAATAACTTTGAATAATCTAACATTTTACAGAGCCAATGATCTAACATTTTCTTGTCCCTACATATGATCCCTGGAGAACAGGAGGACTTAAGAAGCAAAAAGGGCACAAACACTGACCTATAGCCTGCAGAGTTCAAATTTAGAAGAAAGCAAGTATATTTCTGTGGCTAAGTTCTTCACTCTTGGTCCAAACGGGAAAGCGCCCAGCTGAAAGGCAAATAAAGGTAAGTTAGGAGGAACTAACCTGGAGGAAAATTCTCTCTGGACAGTTCTCAGGACATTTGACTAGACTGTGCAAAACCAAAAGTCCAGAAGAATATATACTCCACTGTTTTTTTTGTTTTTTTTTAAAGAGAGAGGGAGAGAGGGAGAGAGGGAGAGAGGGAGAGAGGGAGAGAGGGAGAGAGGGAGAGAGGGAGAGGGAGAGAGAGGGAGAGGGGGGGAGAGAGAGAGAGAGAGAGAGAGAGAGAGAGAGAGAGAGAGAATTTTTAATATTTATTTTTTAGTTTTCAGCGGACACAACATCTTTGTTTGTATGTGGTGCTGAGGATCGAACCCGGGCCACGTGCATGCCAAGCGAGCGCGCTACCGCTTGAGCCACATCCCCAGCCCCTATACTCCACTGTTAATGATGGTCAGGGCAGAAAGGGAGATGAGGACTGAGCAGGGGAATATTAAGGGAATGTTACTTCAAGGCATCTGTCTTGCTTAATTTTTTTTAAGTTTTTTTTTTAAGATGGACATAATATCTTTAATTTATTTATATATTTTTATGTGGTGCTGAGGATCGAACCCAGTGCCTCACATGTGCAAGGCAAGCACTCTACCGCTGAGCTACAACCCCAGCACTCTCTTAATTTTTAAAGCAAAAACATGTATTACTTGTGCAAAGTTTCCCAGGAAGTCTCCAGAGCAATCCTCTTCCCCCCAGCCATGCTGCACTAACAGCTACCACCTCCTGGTGACTTCTGCCAAGCTCAGCCCTGGTCAGCAGTGGATTATATTCCAATGCTGAATCTACACAGCTGGAATATTCTGGGAAAGACAGGAGAGAATACCAAATTAGTGTGAGAGACCAAATTAGAAAACTGACATGAAGCCAGCACATTAGGCCATGCCTGTAACACCAGCAACTTGGGAGGATCACAAGTTTAAGGCCAACCTCAGCAACTTAGCAAGGGCCTAAGCAATTTAGTGAGACCCTGTCTCAAAATAAAAAAAGGGCTGGAGATGTGGCTCAGGGGTAAGTGCCTCCGAGTTCAATACCCAGTACAGGAAGGAAGGAAGGAAGGAAGGAAGGAAGGAAGGAAGGAAGGAAGGAAGGAAGGAAGGAAGGAAGGAAGAAAATTCACATGAAGTATAAAAGCACAGTACCTGGCCCATAATCAACATTTGCAGCGTGGTAGTTACCATTCTCCTTCTTACTGGCACCCAATGATCTCATCTTTTCCCTCAGCCCTTTTATAAGCTTCCATGAAGGGGGAAAATACAAGGAGCAGGCAATAATTATCCCACCACAAGATTTTAGCTAGGACAAGCAATGTTCTTTTATAAAATACATAACTGTCTGTTAGTTGGGAGCTTTTGTGAAATTTATTATACTACCAGCAACTATATTCTTCAGCTGCAGGTGTGACTAGGCACTAAAGGGCAACTGAAAAGTACTCTGGGACAAACCAGGAGAAGGTATGAGGGAAGCAAAACTTCTTTCCATAACTTTGCTTCAGGGTTTTGTTAACTTTTTTGGTGTTTGTTTGTTTGTTTTTTAATCCTTTTTTCCCCCCCAGGGCTGAGGACAGAACCCAGGGCCTTGCGTGTGCTAGGCAAGCGCTCTGCCACTGAGCTAAATCCCCAACCCCTGCTTCAGGATTTTGGTATGGTTTTTATCATTAGATTCTGGTTGGCATTTCTGGAAACACTAGGTGAAAGAGTTAAAAAGTGACTGTTACTCAACTTCCCAGACCTTATTTCTAAATACTATCTGTTAATAAGAGGAGCCAGAGCTCCAGGAGAAATGGCTCATTCCAAGGCTGTGGAAGAAAAGCAGGAGATAAGCCCAGAACATCTTGTTCAGTCAAAAAGTAAGGAAGTGCTAAAAATTTGATAGAAACATCAAAAGATTTAAAGGAACAGCCAATATCCGCCCCACCCCCGTGCTGGGGATGGAACAGGGACTCATGCATGCTAGGCAAGTGCTCTATCATGAGCTACACCCCCAGCCCCCAATATCATACTTAATAATGAAACACTAGATGTTTCTCCTCTATGACTGGGAATAAAAAACTATTCCAGATTAGAGGAAAAAAAGACATAACAAATAAATACAATGTATGATCCTGGGCCACACAAAGGCTATTGTTGGGACAACTGACAGTATTTGAATAAGGTCTACAGATAACAGAATACTGAATGAATGTTACTTTCCTGAATTTGATGGTTACACTGTGGCAAGGTAAGAGAATATCCTGGTTTTAACAAACATTCAGGATGTTTTAAAGAAATATTCAGATATAGTCCATACATATATCTATAAGAGAACATAAATAAATAATAACGCAGTATGGTAAAAATATTGGCATTAAATAAATCTGAGTAAAGAGTAATATTCTTTGTACTTTTTTTTTTTTTGGTAACTTTTTTGTCCTTCCCAAATAAAGTTTTGTTTTAAGTCATTACTACTTAAAGGAAAGGTTGGTTCTCCTCAGACCAGAAGGCAGGTAGTACACAATAAACTTGGACTTTCTTTTAAAGTATACTGGCAGAAATGGATTTTGCCAGTGAACAGCCAAACCAATGGATTTGCTCCTTACTCCATTACCTACAGTGAGCTTGACTGGGGAATACACCTGTCATTCCTAAGGTACAAGAACAAAAGTCAGATGCCTGATATGAGGAACCTCACTACAACAGACATCTTTTAAATGTAGCCACCTAAAGAAGAACTATTCATCCACCACATACCACATATTTATCCACCACATACCATCCTAACCTACCAATGAACTCTGACTCAAGGGGAGTTCAAGGGAGAAGGCAAACACTGGAACCTGACAGATCAAGTTTAACAGAAGCACTTTGGTGTCCATCAATGCATAATGGGGGCAGAGGAGGCCTCCAATACTTAGAGGGTAGTGCTGTTTAAACCTGATTCTACATGAAAACCTCACTGCCCAGTAAAACCCAAGTCCTTATCTTGCCCTCAACAGAAAAAAAAACAGGTGCTCTCAGCAACAAGCAGAAAAACAGAAACCCAAGAGGCTGGGATAAGAACTAAAGGGACTAAAGAGATGGAAACAAGGAAACTCTAGGAAGCTCAAGAGTTTCTGTAATCACTGTCATTCAAGGAAGGAACACATCATCTTTTAATCTCCTTAAATTAGACAGGAACATCAGATTTTAGCAAAGCCATGCCAGGGGGAATGGCAGGAGGACTAATGAATCAATCATATTCCTCCCTTGCTCAATTAATTAATCTTTTAGAGGTAAGGGCAGGAAATAAGTTACAACTGCACAAAAAAAGACTTTATAATAATTGGGGCTGGGGATATGGCTCAAGCGGTAGCGCGCTCGCCTGGCATGCGTGCGGCCCGGGTTCGATCCTCAGCACCACATACAAACAAAGATGCTGTGTCCGCCGAAAACTAAAAAAAATAAATATTAAAAAAAAAGACTTTATAATAATAATAAAAAAAAATCCAGGTAGAATATCGGGGCCGCAGGCCCTGGAACAGGCGTCCAAGTAACAGAAATTCCCAACATGCCTGGGGTAATAAGGACTTCTCCCTAACCTCAGCAGATCTTCGCTTCCACTCAGTCCATCAACAGGTCTTTCCAGCTTCAAATACTGGTCTCCAATTTCCAGTCATTAGCTCAATCAAGCCACCATCACCTCTTACCTGCTGATTCCTTTGCTTCTACTCTTTCTCCTCCTTACAATCTGTTTTCTAGGCAATGGCCACAGTGCTCTTTAAACATAGCGTAAAGCCTTCTGATGCTCTAAGGCGCAAGTGATCTGACTGGACTCTCTCTGACCTTGTCAAGAGCCACTCTCCTCACCAGGCATGTTTCCACCACATTTGTTGCTCCTGAAATAATCAGATCCCCAAATGACCAGTTCAGTTCCCCCATTCAGTATTGAGCTAAACAAGCCTCCCTGTCAATGCTCTCTAATACTGCCCCACCCACAATCATTCCCTATTGTACTACCCTGTTTATTCCATTTCATTCATCTACTATCTAATCCTGTGATATTTTAATACTTCCTTATACTTGCCTAAAAATACAATAAAGGGGTAAACAAAGAAATGATTCTTTACAAAAGATTACCAATAGGGTTGGAAACACCAAGATGAGAGACTTCCCTGTGTATACCTTTTCTAATATTTTAATATCTGAATTACATAAATGAATCACTTACCTATTTATTATATTGTAAAATGAAAATTTCAATTAATTATGCATTTCTTTGTTATTTGCCTATCTTCCAGAATGAAAGCTCTTTAAGAACAGGGACCGTATTTATACAGTGTATGCTCAGCCCTAGAAACATAAAAAGGGCACATTAAATATTTGTTAAATAAACAAATGCATCTACAACACTTCTGACCAGCTAAGTAACAATTTTTCTACTTTAATGTGCTAATTTACAACACAACACAGAAGACTTCACTTCTGGTCAACAAAAGCGCTATGTGGGGGACACATACCAAGATGTTCTCTAGTGGCCACCAGCTGGGTGTCCTTCAATTCAATTCTGATACTATCTGCCTTAAAATAGCTCAGATCCCATAGGTTAAGGGCTTAATCACACAGACTGCTTACATTCCAGATTGTAGTTATTAAGTCAGGCTATGACCCGTGCTTCTGACAAATCAACTAAAAATCCAAGCCTCTCCTTAAATAAATAATTTGCTAGAGTAGCTCACAGAACTGAAGGAAACTTTTCCCTCCACACTACCCTCCACATACCTGCAAGTGTTCAGCAATCTGGAAGCTCTCTAAACCCTGCCCTTTGGGGTTTTTAGGAAGGTTGCTTTATACAGGCATGACTGATTAAATCACTAACCACTGGTGATCAACTGGACTTCAGCTCCACACCCCTCCCCAGAGATTGGGGGTGGGACTGAAAGTTCCAGCCATCTAATCACATGACTGGTTCCCCTGGCAACCAGCCTCCTATGCAGAGGCTACCCAAGAGCCAGGGTCATCTAACTAGCAACAAAAAGACACTCCTCGTTTAGGAGATTAAAGGATATTAGGAGCTATGTGCCAAAAAACAAGGACAGAGGCCAAATATCAATTTTTTATTATAACATATCACAGCAGCACACCAGCAAAGTCACAGGTAAACCACTTCATTTTTAACTTGTGCCCCCTTACCTCCATATCCTGGTTGCTACTTCTTTACTTGGCACATTAACTCTGCCACAGCTATGCCCAACTCCTTCTATAGCTGATGTCCATTCTTCTTCTTTGGCACCCTCCAAAATCTTCTACAATTCCTCTCTTATCCTTTCTCCCATATCAAACCTATCTGTTCTCATAATTTCAAATATTACCTGTAGGAGGATAGTCACATAGGCCAGATCACTCTCAAGCTTCATGTCCACATCACCAACTACCTGTTCCATCTGGTCCAAATTCATATCCAACCACTTCAATCCAGCATTAACAAACTGGCTCTCTACTCCTGACCTTCCATCTTCCTTTGGTGAAACCTTCTGTCTCCTAGTCACCTAAAAGGAAAACTTAAGTAATCTCCGACTTCCTCCTTTCCCTTATTTCCTCACCTGGTCATGGTGACACACACCTGAAGCAGGAGGATCACAAGTTCAAAGCTAGCCTGGGCAACTTAGCAAGACCTTGTCTCAAAATAAAATAAAAAGGGGCTGGGGAGTGTAGCTCAGTGATAAAGCACCTCTGGGTGGTATCCCCAGTTCTGGGGTGGGAGTGGTGGTGGACAGCCCTTTCCTTTATTTTGCCAAAGCCAAACTACTCATGAAACATGAGAGTCTGTCTTCATAACATTCTTCTTCTTTTTATTATTTCCACCATCATCCCAGATATGGACTTACTACAACAGCATCCAAACAGAAATTTAGGCCTCCAGGGTCTGCCCTTCCTAATTTCATCTTGCAGACAATCTCTGCAATAATTTTGCTCATATACTGCTTGATCAGGTCATTCCCTTTTCAAAAACTGCCCATGAGCTGAGATTGTGGCTCAGTGGTAGTGCGCTTCCCTAGAATGTGTGAGGCACTGGATTCGATTCTTAGCACCGCATATAAATAATGAATAAAATGAGATCCATCAACATCTTAAAAAAAAAAAAAAAAACTGCCCATGACTACATCATGCAGGTCCACCAACCACCTGCATCAGAATAATCTGGGACGCTGACCTCTAAGCCCCACCTTCACTGATGATTTAGTTGTTCTGGAGTGCAGCTAGTAAATCTCTGTGTTTTACAAACATTCCACATAGTCTGTTGTGTGTGTCAATTAAAAAAAAAAATAATAACAAACAGATTTCTTAGTTTGAGTTGTAAGACTCCATAGTTTATCCATAACATAAATTTTTAGGCTTATTCTCATTTCTTCCCATCTTGAATTCTGTCGTATAAATTGTGCTTACACTAAACTCCTAAATAAACCTTTCAGATGCCCATCTGCAAAGCTTTATTCATGAATTATCTTCCTTCTGAATCCTTATGGTATTTTATCTATCTTTTCTTGACCTGGCCCAAGCCCCACCTTCTCCATGAGTACCTATTGTATATCCCATTTGATACTCTGCCAAAACTATCTTATACCACTATCCACTTTCCATGTGGTAATGCCATATAAATGATGGGTTTTAAAAGAAATTCTTGTGTATCTACAGGAAACAAATGCAGAACTATTCTGACAGAAATGGTGAAGAGTAACTGCCCAAGTCTCCTCCCCCAACAATTTCATGGGGCACTACGGTTTCCCAGAACAAAGTGTAAAAACAACTGACTTTGGGGTGATGGATATGTCCAATGACAATTATATATCCACAAAGCTATTAAAAATAAAACAAATGGGCTGGAGATATAGTTCAGTTGGTGGAGTGCTTGCCTTGCATGCACAGGGTCCTGGGTTCAATCCCCAACACCACAAAAAATGAAATTAAATTAAAAATAAAACAAACAACAACAAAACACTGGCCAAAGGGATAAGAGTGGAGGTAAAGAACTGTAGAGTTTTCTACAGGTAAAACAAAATGGCCTCAAACATCCCTTTCTAGCCCAGTGCCAAGACATCATCGTCAAGTACAGGGCTACTGTCGTGGCACCCCCACCTAAGTCCCTGGCTCCAGATTCTCTCCTGAAAGCATCCAGTTTGAAGAACCTGAACATCCATTGCATTTATAAACTGCCTGTTCAGTCCAATCTCTGTGGGGTAATTTTATCTCAAGTTTCCTCAAGCAGGCAGGATTAGTGACCTCAAGCATGAAAGATTAGTGGCCTATGCCAGAGAATCTATTGCTGTTGTCTCAAACCATCAAGTCTCTAGGGGACAGGCCCAGATCTTCTCAGACAGGTTTCTATTTCTACAAAAAGCAATTATTCATTACCCACTGATTAAATCACTCTCCTAGATTGCACCAGGATATGTGGTACTTGGGATCTGCAGTTTTCATTTCCTCCTCAATCAGGAGTTTCTCCCCTTCACCAGGAGAACTCAGGACATCAGAAATGGCTCTGCAATCCACAAGATCTCTGATATTACTCCTACTCTTCAATAGCTGTTAGAAGATATAAATGTTTGAGATAAATCCCAAACTATGTCTCCCTAAAGAAAATTGAACAAGCAACTTAAAGCCATACTGAGGAAGGTCAGCATCCATGATATAGTAAGAAGCGTCAGTATCACAAGGGAAGATACATGAAGTCACAGGAAGCTTTGGCAGAACATGGTTCAGTAATGCAAAACAAGTGAGCAAAGCTGAGGAAAAGATACAGATTATAGCAGCTATAGTAGAGGGAGGAAAATCTACAAACCATAGAAAAGGCTTTGTGTATAGTCAGGCAGCCAGCTTTCCTAAAGCCTTGACCTTTATCAGCTGTGAAAGGAAACTCCTCCCTTTTCAGGTAAGCACTGGAGTGGCAACACTCAAAGCCTAGTTCACAGACCTTCAGGGGACACTGAGATTCTTCTGTGTCAAAACTATTTTCATAACAGAATTAAGATGGAATGTACATTTTTTTCTATGCTGATCTTACAGCAGTGCTTTCGTTAAAGCAATGATGAGTAAAACAACAGCATCCGGGCTGGGGATGTGGCTCAAGCGGTAGCACGCTCGCCTGGCATGCCTGCGGCCCGGGTTCGATCCTCAGCACCACATACCAAAGATGTTGTGTCCGCTGAGAACTAAAAAATAAATATTAAAATTCTCTCTTTCTCTCTCTCTCTCTTAAAAAAAAAAACAAAAAAACCAGCATCTTACCATCAATCAAGACAATGCCAACTTTGACCCTTTACTATTATAGACTTCTTTGTCACACAGTGAAAGAATGCCAGTTCTGCTTGATGACACAGCAAAAATCATACTGAATCTCAAAACCCTTAAGTATGATGCTTCTTAATATTCTGTATGGATAAAATGAGAAGTAGGGGGATTGGAGAGCTCAGTGGTAGACCACTTGTCTAGTATGTGTGAGGACCTGGGTACTGCAAAAGGGACAGATAGATAGAAAGTACATACAATATTCTGTTTGTACATAGATAGTTATTGAACTCAATATTTTGGTTTAATGTGAGAAAGCAGTAGACACCTTACTGGGAGCTATTAAGTTTAATGCTATATATTGTGTACACTGGGTGCTGCTGTTATTGGTCTCACCACTAAAGGTGAAGCGCTGGAAACCTTCAGGGACACTATAGATCTACAGGGTAGAATTTATCCTGCCTCAGATCCATACTTTTATTTATTTATTTGTATTTATTTATTTATTTATTTATTTAATTTTTTGATGATACTGAGAATTGAACCCAGGGCTTTGTGCATGTGAAGCAAGCACACTACCAATTGAGCTATATCCCCAGACCCCAGATCCATACTTTTAGATGGGAAAACTCAATAACTTCATGGAAAACAAAGGAATAAAGCACCCCAAACAAACCAAGATGCTTCAACAACAGAAGCCATTGATAACACAGTAGAAGAAATGTCCAAGAAGGAATTCAGATTGTATATAGTTAAATTGATATGTGAAGTAAAGGAGAGTACAAGAAGTAAAATCAAAGAAAAAATATAGGATGTGAAAGACCACTTCAATAAAAAGTTAGAGGTCATGGGAAAAAAAAAAAACAAGCAGAAATCCTAAAATTGAAGGAATCAGTATACAAATTATAAATTCAGTAGAAAGTATCATCAACAGACTAGACCACTTGGAAAACAGAACCTCAGACAATGAAGACAAAAATGTTTAATTTTGAAAGTAGAGTTGAACATACAGAGAAGATGGTAAGAAACCATGAACAGAACATCCAAGAATTATGGGATAAAATGAAAAGACCAAATTTAAGAGTTATTGGAATAGATGAAGGAACAGAGATACAAACCAAAGGAATGCACATTCTTTTCAATGATATAATAGCAGAAAATTTCCCAAACCTAAAGAATGGAATGGAAAATCAAATACAAGAGGCTTACAGGACCCCAAATGTACAAAAATTACAGCAGACCCACACCAAGACACATTATAATGGAATTACTAACATACAGAATAAAGATAAAATTTTAAAGGCTATGAGAGGAAAAAAATCAAATTATGTATGGGGTAAATCAATTCAGATCTCAACTCATTTCTCAACCCAGACCCTCAAAGCTAGGAGGTCCTGGAATAATATATTTCAGGCTCTGAAAGAAAACAGATGCCAACCAAAAATTTTATATCCAGCAAAATTAAGTTTCAGAATTGAAGATGAAATTAAAACATTCCATGATAAACAAATTAAAAGAATTCACAACTAGAAAGCCTACACTACAGAGCATGCCCAACAAAATATTCAATGAGGATGAAGTGAAAAAAAAAAAAAAAAGTGAAAACCAGCAAAGGTAGGATCTACACTAAAGGGACATTCAACCAAATGAGAAACTAAAACAAAGCAAAACCCAGAAATAAATCAAAATGACAGGGAATACAAATCATATCTCAATAATAACCTTGAATGTTAATAGCTTAAATTCATCAATCAAAAGACACAGACTGGCAGACTGGATTAAAAAGCAAGACTAGATGATACGCTGTCTTCAAGAGACTCACTTCATGGGCAAAGAAATCCACGGGCTGAAGGTGAAAGGATGGGAAAAAACTTATCACTCACATGGATTACATAAACAAGAGTTTCCATTCTCATTTCAGATAAAGTAGACTTCAAACCAAAGTTAATCAAAAGAGACAAAGAAGGACATTTCATCATACTTCTCAAAGGAAGAATATATATAAGCAGGACATAACATATTTATGCCCCAAACAATGGAGCATCTATGTACATCAAGCAAACCCTTCTCAATTTCAAGAGTCAAATAGACCACAATATACTGGGTGACTTTAACACACCTCTCTCACTACTGGACAGATCTTCAAAAAAAATTAAGTAAGGAAATAATACAATCAATAATTTAGACTTCAGATGTATAGAATATTTCATCCAACAATGAGTAAATACACTTTCTTCTCAGCAGCACATGGCTCCTTCTCTAAAATAGACCATATCTTATGCCACAAAGCAACTCTTAGTAAATACAAAAAAACGGAGATAATACTGTGCATTCTATCAGACCACAATAGAATGAAATTAGAAATCAATGATAAAATTAAAAATACAAGCTACTGTAACAAATGGAGACTAAATAATACACAATTGAGTGATGAATGGATAGAAGAAATCAAGGATGAAGTAAAAAAATTCTTAGAAGTAAACAAGAACACTGATACAACATATCAAAATCTCTGGGATACTATGAAGGCAGTACTAAGAGGAAAGTTTATTGCACTGAGTGCATTCATTAAAAGAATAAAAAGTCAACAAATAAATGGCCTAACACTACATCTCAAAGCCATAGAAAAAGAAACAAATCAACACCCAAAGCAGTAGAAGACAGGAAATAATTAAAATCAGATCGGACATTGATGAAATCGAAACAAAAGAAACAACTGAAAAAATTGACAAAACAAAAAGTTGGTTCTTTAAAAAAGTAAATAAAATAGATAAACCCCTGGCCATGCTAACGAAGAGAAAAAGAGAAAAAACTCAAATTATTAAAATACAAGATGGAGAAGGAAATATCACAATGGACACATCTGAAGTAAAGAAGATAATTACAAACTATTTTGAAAATTTATACTCTAATAAAATAGAAAATATTGAAGACAGACATATGACTTACCGAAACTGAATGAGGAGGTCATAATGATTTCAACAGACCAATTTCAAGTAATGAAATAGAAAAATGCCATCAAAAGCCTACCAGCCAAGAAAAGCCTAGGACCAGATGGATTCTCAGCCAAGTTCCAAGACTTTCAAAGAAGAATTAACACAAATACTCCTAAAAGTATTCCATGAAATAGAAAAGGAGGGAACCCTTCCAAACTCATTCTATGAGGCTAATATCATCCTGATACCAAAACCTGACAAAGATACATCAAGGGAAAAAAAGCTTCAGACCAGTATCCCTGATGAACATAGATGCAAAAATCTCAATAAAATTCTGGCAAATCATATACAAAAACATATTTAAAAAATAGTGCACCATGATCAAGTGGGATTCATCCCAGGGACGCAGTTTTGGTTCAACATATGGAAATCAATAAACGTAATTCATCATATCAATAAACTTAAAAACAAGAACCATATGATCATCTCAATAGATTCAGAAAAAGCATTTGACAAAATACAGCACACCTTCATGTTCAAAACACTAGAAAAACTAGGGATAGGAGGAACATACCTCAACATTGTAAAAGCTATATATGCCAAACCCAAGGTCAGCGTCATTCTAAATGAAGAAAAATTAAAAGCATTCCCACTAAAAAGTGGAACAAAACAAGGATGTCCTCTTTCACCACTTCTATTCCACATCATCCTTGAAACTCTAGCCAGAGCAATTAGACAAAAGAAAGAAATTAAAGGGATACAAATAGGTAAAGAACAACTCAAACTATCACTATTTGCTGATGACATGATTCCATAACTAGGAGATCCAAAAAATTTCACCAGAAAACTTCTAGAACTAATAAATGAGTTCAACAAAGTTGCAGGATATAAAATCAACACCCATAAATCAAATGCATTTCTATACATCAGCAATGAATCCACTGAAAGAAAAATTAGGAAAACTACTCTTTTCACAATACCCTCAAAAAAACAAACAACAAAAAAAAAAAAAACCCTGAGAGTCAATCTAACAAAAGGGTGAAAGACCTCTACAACACTAAAGAAAGAAATTGAAGAAAACCTCAGAAGATGGAAAAAATTTCCCATGCTCCTGGATAGGCAGAATTGTCAAAATAGCCATACTACCAAAAGCATTATATAGATTTAATGCAATTCTTATTAAAATTCCAATGACATTCTTCATAGAAATACAAAAAGCAATCATGAAATTTGTTTGGAAAAGAGACCCAGAATAGTTAAAGCAATCTTTAGCAAGAAAAGTGAAGCAGGAGGCATCACAATACCAGACCTTAAATTATACTACAGAGCTATAGTAACAAAAATGGCATGGTATTGGCACCAAAATAGACCTGTAGACCAAGGGTACAGAATAGAGGACACAGAGAAAACCCTCATAAATACGATTATCTCATACTAGACAAGGGTGCCAAAAATATTCACTAGAGAAAAGATAGCATATTCAACAAATGGTGCTGGCAAAACTGAAAATCCATATGTAGAAAATGAAATTAAACCTGCACAAAAATCAACTCAAAGTGGATCAAATACTTAGGCAATAGAACAGAGACCCTGCAGCTAACAGAAGAAAAAATAGGCCCAAATCTTCACCACTGACTTCCTTAACAAGACTCCTACAGTGCAAGAAGTAAAATCAAGAATCAATAAATGGGATGGATTCAAATTTAAAAGCTTCTTCTCAGCAAAGGAAACAATAACGTAGAGAGAGAGCCTACAGACTGGGTGAAAATCTTAACCACATGCACCTCCAATAAAGCATTAATCTCTAGGATATACAAAGAACTCAAATTTAACAACAAAAAACAACCCAATCAATAAATGCGCTAAGGAAGTGAACAGACATTTCACAGAAGAAATACAAATGATCAACAAATATATGAAAAAGTGTTCAACATCTCTAGCAATTAGAGAGATGCAAATCAAAACTAAGATTTCATCTCACTCCTGTCAGAATGGCAATCATCAAGATACAGATAAGAGGGGCTGGGATTGTGGCTCAATGGTAGAGCACTCACCTAACATGTGTGAGGCCCTGGGTTCAATCCTCAGAACCACATAAAAATAAATGAATGGAATAAAGGTATTGTGTCCAACTACAACTAAAAAAATACTTTTTTTTTTAAGAATACAGACAACAATAAATGTTGGCAAGGAGCTGGTGAAAAAGGTACACTCATACATTGCTGGTGGGACTGCAAATTGGTGCAACCACTATGGAAAGCAGTATGGAAATTCCTTAGAAAATTGGAACGGAACCACCATTTGACCCAGACATCCCACTCCTTGGTTTATATCCAAAGGACTTAAAATCAGCATAGTACAGTGATGCAGCCACATCAATGTTAATAGCAGCTCAATTCACAATAGCTAGACTATGGAACCAGCCTAGGTGTCCCTCAATAGATGAATGGATAAAGAAAATCTGGTATATATACTCAATGGAATGTTACTCAGCTTTAACGAAGAGTGAAATTATGGCATTTGCCAGTAAATGGTTGAGTTGGAGAATATCATGCTAAGCAAAATAAGTCAATCACACAAAACCAAAGGCGGAATGTTTTCTCTAATATGCGGATGCTAACTCACAATAAGGTGGGGGACACTAGGGATAATAGTGTTACCTTAGATTAGGTAGAGGGAAGTGATGGAAGGGGAAAGGAGGGGATGTGGGGATAGGAAAGATAGAAGAATGAAACAAATATTATTTACTGTATGTATATATGATATGTAACTACATGACCAATGATTCTGCAACATGTACACTCAAAAAATGAGAAATTATATCCCATTTATGTATGATATATCAAAGTACATAAATGCATTCTACTGTCATGTGTAACTAATTAAAACAAATTTAAAAATTAAAAAAAAAAGAAAGTACATACAACAGACATGATGCATACAGAGGATGAAGAGTCTTTCTAAGTAAAGCACTGTGTGATTATTTGAATTGCAAGATTTTTCTGTGAGATACCATGTTTACTTGAAAGAATGAATGCCCTAAGTGATAGTTCTTCAGACTTTGGCATCTGGCAGACATGGTCTGGAAAATGAAACAAAGTAAGCCTGTCACCTCAAGGAAAACAGCTGACAGTATTTGTTGCCAATTTTGGCAAAACTGTATCTGCAACTAGGAGCTTGACAGTTTCCCAGTACTTAACTAATTTTCTGAAACAACTATGGTGATTATGCAAATACGATTTTCTGATACTATGTAATAAAATGTGTTAACATTTGGAAGATCTGCATAACTTAACCAGTATCATCCAACTATCAACCACATGATGTTACAAAGTCATGTGTAGGTATAAAGATCCAAAGTGAAAAAGAAACAGATGGATTTTAATGTGACAAAGTATGAAAAATTCATTGGTAACATTTTAGATTACATGCTACAACTGATCTTTAAAAAAATCAGCCCTTGTTTTGTGTTGTATCAAAGAATATCCCAATTCCTTGATAAGGCTCTTGAAATACTCCTCCCTTTTCTAGTTTACTATCTCTGTGAGGTTGGATTTTCCACAAAATTCAACCAAACCACATGCCACAATAAAGTGAATGCAGAAACAGATATGAAAATCCTGCTGTCTTCTATTATGCTTGACATTAAAGAGCCCTGTAAAAATACTACTCTGCTCATTAATTTTTTTTAAGTTGTAGATTGACACATCTTTATTTATTTATTTATTTATTTATTTATGGTGCTGAGGATCGAAACCAGTGTCCCACGTGTGCTAGGCAAATGCTCTACCACTGAGCCACAACCCCAGCCCCTGCTCATTAATATTTTTGAAACAATAGCACTTTTCATTTTAAAAATGTGAGTTATAAGCCAGATGTGGTAGCACATGCCTATAATCCCAGAGATTCAAGAGGCAGGAGGATCACAAGTATAAGGCCAGGCTAGCTTTAACAACTTAGTAAGACTCTTTCTCAAAATAAAAAAGACTGGGACATAACTCAGTGGTATAATGCCCCTGGGTTTAATCCCCAGTACACCCCATCACACACACTTGTGCTAACCAGAACTTGTGTTAAAAATACTACTTATGTTAATAATGGGCTTACTATTATTAGGCTTATTATATCCAAATGAATTAATACTTAAGTTTCTAATATGATAAATATGAGATATAAACCAGCCTCAGCAGCACAACCCTATAATCCCAACAACTTGGGAGGCTGAAGCAGGAGGATTGCAAGTTTGAATTTGGGCAACTTAGCAATACCCTGTCTTAAAATAAGAACTGACAAATAAAAGGGGCTGGGGATGTAGCTCAGTGGTTAAAATGTTCCTGGGTTCAATTCCCAGTACCAGTACAACCCCCCCCCCCACACACACACAAAGTTGAAATATATATCTCACACTAAAATAAACACACATACACAAAATCTCAAAAAGCTTTCTGAATAGTCTTGAGTTGAAAAGGCCTGGGAACTCCTGGTCTAGAGCAACACTGCCTGTCCAGGACATCCATGAGGGTTCTGAAGTACAAGCTTCTAGGTATTTGGGGGCCTAAGAAAATTAGCATTGTCAGTATTTGTTCCCAGTTCTTCCAGAAGAGAGGTTGAGAAGTTCAGGACATTAAAGAAAGACCTTTTATCTGCACTTCACTGGCAGACCAAGGTACACAGTCCCATACTAAAAATCCAGGCAGTCTGTGATCAGATAATTCCAAGGTCATATAATGAAATGCTAAGCCTAAATCCAGATCATGAGTATCAAAGAGATTCTGAAGTTAAGGTTTCATCTAGTTTTTCAGCAAATGACTAGTTCTCCAGCCTTCCATTCATATTCATTTCTGTATTCAGTTATATCTTCTGTCTCCTATTCCTTCACTCACTCTTTCAATGTTGGTTTTTCCCTGAACTCAGTTTTCTCACTTTGCCTGGTACACAGGAAGCACTCAACATCTGCAATTATTCTCCCACAGCAATATCTTCCATGCCAGGACTCTAGCTCTACATTCTCAACTCATTGTCATCACCCAAACCTCTGTCACGAGCTCCAGACTTACAGAATGACTTCCTGGGCCTTTCTACCTAGATGTGTTACAGGACTTAAATTCAGCAGATCCAAAATGTAACTCCTTTATCTTTCCCCACAGAGCTGCTCCTCCAGCCAGGCGCAGTGTCGCATGCCTATAATACTAGTGGTTAACAGGTTAAAACAGGAGGATTTTGAGTTCAAAGCCAGTCTCAGTAGCAAGGCGCTAAGCAACTCAGTGAGACCCTGTCTCTAAATAAAATACAAAATAAGGCTAGGGGGGCTGGGATTGTGGCTCAGCGGTAGAGTGCTCACCTAGCACATGTGAGGCCCTAGGTTCCATCTTCAGCACCACATAAAAGTAAATAAACTAAATAAAAGGAATTGTGTCCAAGTACAACTAAAAAATATTTTAAAAAATAAAATAAAAAAGAAGGAGGGCTGGGGATGTGGCTCAGAGAGTGAATGCCTCTGAGTTCAATCCCTGGTACCACTCCCCAAAAAAGCTGCTCCTCCTTCAATAGTTCCTTTAGCAGCACCACCCACATGGTCCCTAAAGTCAGAAACTTAGAGCATTCCATGCCACTCCTTGTCCCACTCTCCTTGCATGTATTCTTACCAGGTTTGTCAATTCTAACAGATTTAACATCTCTCTTAAACCTCTCCATTCCCACTATAGCAACATTCATTTTCTCCAGCCTCAATCACTATAATAATTTTCTCATTGGCTCCATTCTAAAATCCTTCCTAGTCAACATACACACTAGCTCTACAGAACCTCAGGCACAAATCTGTTGTTATTTCCCTGCTATTATCTTTTCATGTTTTTCCTGGAACAGTCTTCAAATGATTTTACTCACATATCCCCAAAATAATTTGTTAAACCATGTATTCTTCAAGTTGACAACTGAAGAAAGAAAAGCTGCATGTAGTGGAGCTCACCTGTACTCCCAGTGGCTCCGGAGACTGAGACAGGTACAAGTTCAAAATTAGCCTCAGAAATTTAGTGAGGTCCTAAGAAAATTACTGACACCCTGTCTCAAATTAAAAAACAAAAGGACTGGGTATGTGGCTCAGTAGTTAAGCGCCCCTGGGTTCAATCCCGCATACCAAAAAAATTTTAAAAAGAAAGAAAAAAAAATTTTTTTTGGTGCCAAGCATCAGACCCAGAGCCTGTGCATGCTACCACTGAGCTACATCCCCAGCACTAATATCTTAAAATTTTTCATCACAAATTTTTTTTTTATTGGTTGTTCAAAACATTACAAAGCTCTTTCATCACAAATTTAAAATTTACTTTTTTGTTAGGAGGAGATAACAAACATTAAACATTTCATAAAAATAAATGTTTGGGACTGTGGTTGTAGCTCAGTGGTGGAGTACTTGCCTGGCATGTGTGAGAAACTGAGTTTGATCCTCAGCATCACATAAATGAATAAATGGCATAAAGTTTTTTGTCCATCTACAACCAAAAAAACTTAAAAAAAAAGTTAAGAATTGTGATTATTTTTTCAGTGTTGGGGATCAAGCCCAGTGCCTCATGCACGCTAGGCAAGTGCTCTACAACTAAGCAGCATCCCCAGTTCAAGAACTGTAATCAGAATATATTTCATTGTTGCGCTCCATTTGTATATGATGAATTGAAATGCATTCTGCTGTCATGCACAACTAAGTAGAATAAATAAAAGTAATAATAAAAGAATAGAGATTTCATCACTTGATTTGATAAAATTGGTTTTTACTATCTTGCTGAATAGCACACTAAGAGAAATCTAAAATTATCCAATATAGCTTTAAAAACCCATGATCCCATAACACAGTCCAGCTGTTTACTGTTGTACTCTTTTGAATGTAGAACATGCCAACAAGCAACAAATTTCATTTGAAAAGCAATGTGTACTAGACAGGCAAAGGCAAGAAGCCATCTGCATTTGGAAGGCAACTTAATCACTAAAGAAGGCTTTCCTGAAATCAGCATTTCCAAAGTATTCCTACTTGGCTTCTGAGGAGGATAAAATACTGGAAGTGTGAAGTACAAGCCCCCTTGTCCTTCTTTAATTGCCGTTTAAGAAAAGACTTCATTTGAAAGCTGCAAGTCTGGGAATTTATTCATCTAAAGCTATACATGCAGGAATATCCCTGGGAAGTCTGGGTCCCTGATTACCCAACTTGAAAACCACAGCTCTGGAGGATATAGTTCTAATCCAGCAAAATATCCAAGGCCTTTTATAGTTTAACTCCAGTTAACTTTCCTTTTCCTATCTGTCACAGGATGTCTGTCAAACTAATTCAAGTTTGTGCGTTTTTCAAGCCTTGCTGAATCTTTCTAAGCCAATTTATTATCTGAAATGTCTTCCCATCCTTTTATTCCCAGAAAACACTTGATAACTTTTCAAGGATAGGTTTTGTCCAATCCGTAAGAGCTGGTAACTTTCTGGGCACAATTGGGGTGGTTTTTATGAAAACAGGGTCTCGGTATTGACTGCAAGAAGTGAAAGGATGGGATGGATCATTCTCCCAAAGGCTCCACCAGATGCCTGATGATTGGCTAAATCAACAGGTGCTTAAATTAAGAAGACATGATTTGGAGTATCTAAAATGACCCCCATAAAGGACAGATTAAGCATTTCCTAGATCCAGAATGAGAATAGGAAGACCAGGGGGAACAGGGATAACGTACCTTCCCAAGCAAGTCTAGTTTGAATGCTTCTCTTCTGTTCTACCACAACACACATCATAGTATGGAAAATGCTTGTTTACATGATTAAAAATCTCCCCTCCACTACTAAGTTCCATAGAAACATGCTGTTTTATACGCCTCTATATTCTCCCAGTTCCTTCCACAGTAGCCTGGCTCACTAAACATTTGTCGATGTTTTAAAAGTTGGTTATCAGTGACTAAAAGAAGAACTAGATGGAAAAATGGAAAGTTCCACAAGCTCTCAGATCCCGTAGAGTTTAAAAGTAGGTACCCACGTTAAATTCGGCCCTGAAGCCTAGGAAGCGCTTGGGCTCCCACCTAGACAAGGGGAATTTAAACCGCAGCGCGGCGGGAAAAAGGCGGCACGGAGGCCAGGACCCGGGGGGTGCTGTGGGGTTCGGCTACCCACAGCCGAAGCCATACAAGTTCACCGGCGTGGCCGCGCGGAGACAGGCTCCAACGAGGCCGAGGAGGAGGCCGCGGCCCCCTCGCCCATGAAAGGATGGAAAGGTGGTGAGCCGGAAGCGGGACCGGGCGGGAGCAGCCGGAGGGCTAGGAACCACGTTGGAGGACCCGGGAAGAGGGAGGGGCGGAAGCGTCGGGCCGGCGGAGGGTCTGGGGTCGGTCCCCGGTTCCGCAGCCACACTCACCCTGAGAACCCCTTGCCTGGCTTCGCGTCGTCTCCGCGCTGCTTCCTTCCCTCCGCCTGCTGGGCGAGCAGACGACCTCAGGCGCCCCTAGCAACCACGCACCGCCACGCGACCCGCGCGCTCCGCAGCCGATGCCGCTGTCGCCTGCCACACACTGAGCGCGCCCCCAGCGGACAGATCGAGGGCCTGGAAGGGGCGGGCGGGGTCGGACGAGGAGCCGGCGCGCGGAATCTCGGGTCTTACGAGGTCTGTGGGGAAGGGCTGGCACCGGCCTTGCGCACGCGCAGTCCCTTCCGGCGAGCGGAATTCTGGGAGAGGTAGTCCAGAAGCTGAAGGCTCCGTTGTAGGAATCCAGGACTTTCCCTTTCTACTCTGATTCCACTTAAACCTTGTAGACTCTTTGGCCGTGCCTCATTTTGCTCTTCTGAAATCAAAGGGCCCAAACCCTGTCAAAGATTTTCCACTAAAAGCCTTTCAATTTGAACTCCGTAAAGAGCTCACTCTGCTTCCCTCCAATTCACTTCCCCCTAAACCCAACCTACACAACAGACAAAACTGTAACCACCTGTTAGATGAGCTTCAAGTGTGAACTTTGGGAATATTGACTCCCTTCATTATCTCATTGTCTCCCCAGGAAAGACAGATCATGCCTCCTGTCTCTGATGTCCAGGATCTGATGAATTTGAAGGGATACAGAGATCTGGAGGGTAAAAGAATTCCTCCAGGATCCTTGGCCCCCCACCTCTGTGCTAGGGATTGAACTCAGGGCCTTACACATGCTGTGCAAGCACTCTATCAGTGAAAGGATCTTTTCTAAACAATCAGCTATAAAAACAAAGAGGACAACCAATGATGAAATTACCCTGAGGAAAATAATCTGGACCAGGACAAGGATGCTCAATAAATAATTAATTTAGGAAATAGTCATGGGTAGCTACTAAACTACTAGATGATTGGTGGAGGAATTTTATACCGGAAGGATGTCTGCCATCATCTGTATATACTAATCATTCTTAGATCATGAAACAGAAACATTGTGTCACCTAATATGTTGCAATTAGATTTGCACAGCAGGATATGTACATATTGAACCCAGCGGTGCTTAGCCACTGAGCCACATCCCCAGTCCTTTTTATTTTTTATTTTGAGAGAGCCTCTCACTAAGCTGCTTAGGACCTTGCTTAACTGCTGAGGCTGACTTCAAACTTGAGATTCTCTGGCCTCAGCCTTCTGAGCTCCTGGGATTACACGCATGCACCACCATGCCCAGGATATTTATGAAGCACAGTGTATATTTTGGAGTAAAAAAGCCAAAACTTAATCTAATCAAGCTTTGGCTCTAGCTTCCAGTTTTCAAGAAACAGAGACAGTTAACTAACACTACAAGAAAGTGATCAGACAAATACACAGAATTTGGGCCAATGTATAGGATGAACAACTTCTTTCTTCAAAAAAGAGGAGATGGATCCAGTTCAGTTGAACATCCTGAAATTCCAGCTACTTGAAAGACTGAGGCAGGAGGATCTCAAGTTTGAAAAGAGCCTGGCAATATAACTAGACCCTGTCTCAAAATAAAATAAACTCTGAGCTGGGGCTGTAGCTCAGTGGCAGAGCACTTGCCTAGCATGTGTTGAGGCACTGGGTTCGATCCTTAGCACCACACAAAAATAAATAAAATAAAGGCATTCTGTCCACCTACAACTATAAAAAGAAACTTTTTTAAATGGAGGCTGAGACAGGAGAATCTTGAGTCCGAAGCCAGCCTCAGCAATGGCAAGGCACTAAACAATTCAGTGAGACCCTGTCTCTAAATAAAATACAAAATAGGCTGGAGATGTGTCTCAGTGGTTGAGTGCCCCTGAGTTCAATCCCTGGTACCAAAAAATAAAAAAGGCTGAGGATGTGGCTCTGTGGTTAAGGACCCCTGGCTTCAATCCCAGGTACCCAAAAATATACAAATAAAAAATTTTAAAATGGTACTGGTGGTGGTGGGGATTAAGAGATACAACCAAACTGAATGTGATGGCACACATCTGTAATCCAAGAGACTCTGAGTCAGGTGGATTGCAAGTAAGAGGCCAGCCTGAGCAATTTAGGGGGACCTTGTCTCCTTAAAAAGTGGGAGGATGGCTTAGTAGTAAAGGCCCCTGAATTAGCTCTCTAGTACCAAAAAAAAAAAAAAAAAAAAAAGGAGAGGTAATCAAATACAATGCATACACAATGCATGCACATTGTTTGTATCCTGATTCAAACTAAAAAACGATTTTTGAGACAATAGAGAAATCTGAATTTGGTCTGGGGACATTAAGAACATAAGTGATGTTAAGAAACTATTTGTATAAATGAGATAATGGGAGGGAAATTGGGGCTTGATATAGTGCAATATAGAGAAATAAGTAGTATATCCAAGTGATAGATTGAACCCAAATTCTATACTGTTCTAAATATTAATATTTTTGTGGGGGTACTGGGATTAAACCCAGGGCCTTGTGCATGCAAGGCAAGCACTCTACCAACTGAGCTATACTCCCAGCCCATTAATAATGGTATTTTTAAGAAAGAAATACAGCTACTCAGAAGGCTGAAGCAGAAGGATCTTTCAGCCCAGAAATTGGGCCAGGGTGGGCAATGTAGCTAGTCCCCATTCTCAAAAAATAAATAAAAATGACCACTATTAATTTTGTTATTGTATTGAGCTGAATGGCAGCCTCCAAAATACATACATGTCCTCTAAGGAGAATCTGCCATAGTCATGCTGAGATTCACTAAGTTGCTGGCCATAAGGAACAGTAGCCATTGAACTGTTTAGTCATGTCTGCTTGCAAAATTGATAAAGAGCTGTATGGGGCACTAGCCATAGACATGCTTAGCAATGACTGTTTACAATTGATAGGGAGCCCAGCTCCATGGACATGCACAAATAACATACCCAGTTGCAATTATATCACCTCATTGGACATAACCAATGGACATTGACTTTCACTTGGTGTAACCAATCACCAACTTGGAACTGTATTTAAATTGCTGATCCTGACACATTGAAGAGTTTTGCTCCAAGGACATTGGTGAGACTGGCTGCCAGCCTAGCTGTCTGTTCGAGGACTGACTCCAGCCATCAGCTAGAGAAAACCACCAGACAAGGACAATGTCTGATCTTTGGCTAAGAGAAGTTGTGTGGCATCGTAGGTATTTTGGGGCTCGTGGTTGCCCTAGGATTGTGATTTGCTTATAGTGTTTAATTAGTGTGCATTCAATGGTAGTTGGGAAGCTCCTGCACATCCAACACTTTTGCATTGTTTATATTTGATGATTGATGTGACCAAATATACACTTGCATTTAAAGACAGTCTGCCTCCGAGTGATTATTACTAGCACCCCTTGCAACATGTCCTAATTCCAGAAAACTGTACCTGTTACTTTATATGGCAAAACAGTGACTATTACCTCATATGGCAGAAGATGAGATTAAGGATTTTGAGAGGAAGAGGTTATCCTGGATTATCTGGGTGGACCCCAAATCCAATAATGACAAGTATCCTTAATGAGAGGCAGGGGCTGTGGTTGTGGCTCAGTGGTAGAGCACTTGCATAGCATGTATGAGGCACTGGGTTCAATCCTCAGGACCACATATAAATGAATAAAATAAAGTCCATCAACTCCTAAAGAGTGAGGCAGGCCAGGTGTCATAATGCACATCTGTGATCCCAGGGGCTCAGGAGACTGAAGCAGAAAGATTACAAGTTTGAGTTCACCCTCAGCAATTTAGCAAGGCCCTAAGCAATTTAGACTCTGTCTCATAAATATAAATCAGTTTATATAATGTGGCTCAGTGGTAAAATACCCCTGGGTTCAATCCCCATACAAAAAAAAAAAAGTGAGGCAGGAGATTTGACAGAAGACACAGAAGAGAGGAGGCAATGTGATTCCTGAAGGCAGATTACAGTGAAGTGGACACAAGCCAAGGAATCTCAAGCACCAGATGCTGGAAAAGGCAAGGTATAGATTTTCCTTTAGAGTCGCCTGAGGAAATTGGGTACTGATCATTGTCTAATTTCAGACTTCTAGTCTTCAGGACCCTGAGGGAATACATATTGGTTGGCTGGTTTGGTTTGGGTACTGGGGATTGAACCCAGAGGCACTTACCACTGAGCTGCATCCCTTTTTGTTTTGAAATAGGGTCTTGCTAAATTGCTGAGACTGGCTTCCTTCAATCCTCCTGCCTCAGTCCTTTGAGTTACTGGGTTTACAGGTGTGTGCCACATTACACTGCTATAATTTACATTATAATTACATTGCTATAATTTAGTTGGGTTTTTTGTTTTTAATTAGTTATACATGACAGTAGAATGCTGTGTCTGCTATGATACATCATACATAAATTAAGTATAATTTCTCATTTTTCTCATTGTATATGTAGAATCCCACTGGTCATATAGTCATATATGTACATACGGTAATAATATCTGGTTTATTCTACCATCCTTCCTACTCCCACAGCCCCTCGCCTCCCTTCATTCCCCTCCAGCTAATCTAAAGAAACTCTATTCTTCCCTGCACCTTTGCCCCCTTATTGTAAGCAGTCACATGTCAGACAAAACATTCCGTCTCTGTCATCCAATTTATGGTAATTTCTTATAGCAGCCACAGAATATTAAAATAAGCATTCTGGCAGTTTGTTTTTGTAGAAAATATCCTTATACAGATTCATATGTTTTAAGGGTTAAGTGGCATAATGCCAGGGTTTGTTTTTGCTTTAAAATACTACAGCAGACCCCTTAGCAGCAAGGAGCACATTTCTCCAAAAAAAGAACCAAGGCTCCTTGGAGAAAAGGCTGGGGCAGAAAAAATACAAGATGAGCCTGGCACATCTTGTCATATCAGAAAGGAAGTGTTGGGCTGAAGGCTGAAGCAGCGGCAGCGGCCAGGCAGCGCAGCTTGGGAAGGCTCCAGCGCTGCGGCAGCACCCGCACGCGTCCCGCGCCGCCACAGTGCCCCAGAGGAAGGTCTGGGCGGCCAGCGCCTTGGCGAAGGAGGAGCCCAGAAGGCGTTAGTCCAGGTCCTGGAAGGCGGCAAGGATAAATCTGCGGACTAAAAAGTTCACACACAAGGGAAAGGGGGAGAGCAAAGGGAAAACAGGCTGAAGTGGCTATCCAAGAAACTAGAGAACATGGGCAGAGTCCAGCCTCTGATGAAGCAGAAGAGAAAGAAGCTAAGTCTGATTAATCATTCACCTTGTCTTATCAGTGGTCCCATCTCCCTTCTGGTACAATCCAGAGGAATATTTTTTATTTTGCTTTATTTTGGTCCCGGGGATTGAACCCAGGGGTGCTTAACCAGTCCTTTTTTGTATTTTATTTAGAGATAGGGTCTCACTGAGTTGCTTAGTACCTCGCTAAATTGCTGAGGCTGGATTTGAACTCGCCATCCTCTTGCCTCAGCTTCCCCAGCCATTGGGACTCCAGGTGTGCACCACTGCACTGGGCTCAACTATTTTGTAAATTCAAAATTTTAGTAGCCCTAGAAAAATTTTTTAAAAGGAGAGAATCCTGGTCTGGAATCCCAGCGGCTCCGGAGTTCAAAGACAGCCTCAGCAACTGCAAGGCCCTAAGCAACTCAGCAAGACCATGTCTCAAAATAAAGAGGACTGGGGATGAGGCTCAGTGGTTAGCCCCTCTGGTAACAACAACAAAAAGAGGAGGGACTCCCACCACATTCCATTTTTTAAGGGTAAATGATTTTTTGAGAAGTGAAATCAGCTTAATAAGCTGACAACCAAGGCAGTCCAAGCCTCCCATAATTCAATATCTCACTATTTTCTGGTTGTACCCGAAAATAAACAACCAGCCAATGACTTTCAGCTGATCTGGATCAACATAAAGTTATGAATCATGCTGCCAGTATGCACCCTGGATATGATAAAAGTGACACTTTAAAATGGGCATAGTGGTACACACATCTGTAGTCCAGCTATTCAGGAGGCTGAGGCAAGAGGACTGCTTGAATCCACAAGTTTGAGACCCACCTGGGAACCTGGGAAACATAGCAAGACTCTGTCTCAAAAAAAAAAAAAAAAAAAAAAAAAAAAGACAATGCTTGTTGATCTTCCTTTTAACACCCATAACACAGTCTAATCATGAGAAAAATATCAGACAAATTAGAACTCAGTGGTATCTTACCAAATACCTGATCAGTACTCCTCAAAACTGTTAAGGTCATCAAAAACAAGGAAAATCTGAGAATCTGTTTCAGATTAAGTAGGCAAGTAAATATAATGTGTAAGTGCTGGGGGTGTAGCTTGGTGGTAGAGCACTTGTCTAGCATGTGACAGGAGGCCCTGGGTTCAATCCCCAGCACCACAAAAAAGACATTATTGTTTCAAACAATTGGCAATATTTGAATGTGGGCTGTACATTAGTTAATAATGGTAAATTAGTTAACAATGCTAATAATCACTGAATCCAGGCAAAGAGTACATGGGTATTCTTTGTATTATTTAAATTTTTTTTTTAAATTCTTTCAAATAGAATTTTTAAAAATTTTCAGTGGTACAATAGATTGAACCCAGAGCCTTTCCTATGGTAGGCAAGCACCTTAACACTGAACTACATCACCAACCCTCAAATAGAATTTTTTTAACTACACCAAAGACAAATTTTAAAAAGAAATGCATAGACAAGCCAATTTGGCAAAAGCTGATGACAGCTGAATCTGTGGCATTAGGACAGAGGGGTTCATTATGCCATTCTGTTTTGTTGTAAGTTTGAGCACTTTGAGCCTCCTCCCTCCCCTAAAAAGCTAAAACACACACAAACTCATATACACAAACCAAACACAGGCACAAATCCTCAGCCTTCCAGACATTCTCTAAATTCCAGGTGCTACTCAGACTATTTACTCCAAACCCTCTTAGCACTTTGCAATAATTACTAGATGTAAAATTGTTATTTTTCTAATCCTCTATATGATGTGTTTGCTCCCAAAGATATTGAACATGTTTTCTTACAATGCTTATAAAAAATTATCAATTAATGCTTTATGCAGTAGCCTAAAGAGTTTGGATATGAATTTAATTTTTTTACATCATTTTTTTTATGTACCTGCCTAACACCTTGGTGTATGCCTTTAATCCCAGTGCCTCGAGGAGCTGAGGCAGTAAGATTGCAAGTTCAATACCAGCCTCAGCAATTTAGCAAAGCCCTTAGCAACCTGTCTCAAAATCAAAAAATAAAAAGGCCTGGGAATGGAACTCAGTAATAATGTGCCCCTGGGTTCAATCCCTAGTACCAAAAATAAAATAAAATAGATTATGTGCCAGAGAGCATTTTTCAAGCTAGTATTTAATGAATTGTTTTTTAAAAAATAATTATTTCCCCTAACTTATCTTTTAGGAACAACATACAAGTTTTAAAATATTATATTTGCCCAAATCAGAGATGGTTTAATGGTTGCCTAGATCCTGATCAAGAAATAGATACTGCAGATCTGAGCAAGGGAATTTTCAAAAGGAAAAGTGCTTCTAATGTCATCATCTATCTAGATTCAATGGCCCATATTCAAGATTCAACAACCAATAGAATCCTTTCCCCCCCCCCCCTTTTACTGGGGATCCAGTCCTGGGCGGTGCTCTACCACTGAGCTGCACCTCCAGCCTGTTTTATTTTTTATTTTGAAACAAGGTCTCACAAGTTGCTGATGCTGGCCTCAAACTTGTGATCATCCTGCCTCAGCCTCCAAAGTCTGGGATTACAAAAATGTGCCATTGCCCCAGGATATATTTACATATTTAAAGAAAGTGAAACTGTTACTTTGTAATGCCAATACAGTCTGAGGGGCTGGGGTGAAGTTAGGCTAAAAGCTCTTGCTGCTCCAGAAATATTCAGTCAGATTGGTAGGAAAAAAGCCAGCTTTGAAGGAATATAGAGGAAATTGTTTCAAAAGTTCCATCTTTGAAATCTCTGAAGGCGAGCAAAGCTTTTAAAGAGAAGAGGCAGGGAAGTGAGACCAAAGACAGGAAATGTACATATGCAAATTTTGTTAGCCTGCTGCTACACAGGCCTGAGGAGGGGGCAATCTCCACTTTTAGCTCCCTAGGAGCCTGTCAGGCCACTGGAGGCAGCCCCTCAGTTTTTTACTAGCCTACATGAGGAAGTTTTTAATTTCAGAGAGGCCCCCCAGATTTGGTCTGTTTCAATACTGGAACAAAAAAAGTGACATCCCAATATATTATCAGCCAACTCTAATGTGGGAAATTCTGGTGGTCAAATGATCTGGTTTCTTCAATAAAATATATTAAGTCTTGCAAGCAAGTCAACCAAACACAATGAGTGGACCTTGTTTAGATCTGGCATTTGAACAAACTAACTTTAAGTCAAGGAATACTAAAGTCAGATATTTAATATTAATCAAGTTAGTTTCTGTCAAGTACGGTTTAATACTATAGTTTTGTTAAAACAAAAGTCCTGATCTGTTAGATATGTAAATATATATTTATGGGTAACATTAGGTTGCCCAGGATTTGTTTTAAAATACCTGAGTAATGAAAGAATAATCTCTCTACTTTCCTGTGCGTTTGAAAATTTCTTACTAAAAGAACATAGTAAATTCATAACTTAAATTGAATCTTCCTACTCATTACTGATAGTCTTCCCCATTTCAATCCATGGCAATTTCATCCTTCCAATTTCTCAGGCCAAAAAACTTGGAAGGCTGTGGCTATGGCTCAGCAATAGCACACTTGCCTGGCATGTGTGAGGCACTGGGTTCAAGTCTCAGCACCACATATAAATAAATAAAATAAAGGTCTATCAATATCTAAAAATATATTTAAAAAAAAACAACTTTGATTCATCCATGTCTGCTTTCCTTTGGTCACACGCCCAACAACCAATCAACTACTAAGAAATCCAATTTGCTCCATGTTCAAAATATATTCAAAATTTGGGTAATTTTTACCATCCACCCCAGTCTAAGAAAGCATCACTCCTCTGGAGAAGAAACTCATTAGATCCTTAGTGCAGAGTATAACCCCAACTCTTCACCAAGTTCAGTTAAACTATGACATCTGGCTCCATTATCATCTTCCTTTCTTCCGTTTCTTCTCCTCTCCATCCTTCTCTCTATCCAAACTGGCTCCCTCATAGCTCTTTTTGAGAGAGAGAGAGAGAGAGAGAGAGAGAGAGAGAGAGAGAGAGAGAAAGAGAAAGAGAGAGAGAGAGAGAGAATTTTTTTAATATTTATTTTTTAGTTTTTGGCGGACACAACATCTTTGTTTGTATGTGGTGCTGAGGATTGAACCCGGGTCACACACATGCCAGATGAGCGCGCTACCGCTTGAGCCATATCCCCAGTCCCCTCATAGCTCTTTAAGCGTGACAAGCATACTTCCATCTTTGGGCCTTTGAAGTGATCATTCTCTCTACCTAGGTGTTTCCCTCAGATAGCTAGCTCCATTGCTCACTTTACTTCATTGAATGTCTGTTCAAATTCACCATCTAATGTTCAGTTGGGTGATGCATGCCTGCAGTCTCAGTTTCTTAAGAAGTGAGGCCCTTGAGCCCATGAGTTTGAGACCAGTCTGGGGGCAACCTAATGAGAATCATCTCAAACAACAACAATAAACAAAAACAAAGCTAGGACTGGGGATGTAGATTAGCAGTAGAGTGCTTGCCTAGTATGTGCAGGGCCCTAGGTTTGATCATTGGCACTGACAAAAACAATTTACCTTCCAATGAGATCTACCCTGACCACCCAACTTAGCACTCCTCAAACCCCTTTCTTTCCCTGCTTTCTCTCTAGAGCTTTTATCAATTTTTTTATTTGTATATCTAATTCATACATATACATTTTTAATATTTATTTTTTAGTTATAGTTGGACACAATATCTTTATTTTTTTATTTATGTGGTGCTGAGGATTGAACCCAGTGCTCCACTCATGCTAGGCAAGCGCTCTACCTCTGAGCCATAACCCCAGCCCTCAAACACACACACACACATATTTTTCTCCTGTTTGGAGATGAGATCTTGCTGTGTTGCCCAGGTTGGTCTCAACTGCTGGGTCCAATTAATCCTCCTGCCTTAGCCTCTGATTAGGGGAACTATAGGCATGTGCTACCAAGTCTGGCTTTAATTCACTTACTTTAATAAATTCCCTATGTCCCCCACAGGAATGGAAACTCTATCTCCACTGTTTTGAACAGGATCTAACATAAAAAAGGAATCAATAAATATAGATTGAATTTAAATGATCTGGATAGCACATAATTGAGGTCATCTCAATTTTTACCATCCACCCCAGTCTAAGAAAGCATCACTCCTCTGTTATTTTTGTTAAAGTGTAAAGTAGGCAGTGACGATGAGGACACCATAAAATTCCTTATAAATGAGCACATCTTACTCATCCTTCATTTCTAAAAAAATAAAATAAAACAAAACAAAACTAAAAAAAAAAAAAACCCTGTAATTTAAGGAAGGACAGAAAGGACTCTCCCTATTTTGGGGATGCAGAAATCAGGGCCCTGAAAGCTTGTCCTAAGTCATTCAATAAGTCAGGTTTAAACTCCCCAATATATGTTCAGTTAAATTATAATTCTAACGGGTCTGCCAAATACCCCTTTTTAAATAGCTACACTCCTAAAGCTACCAGGCTTCCCTAGACACTGAAACTGTGCCAAATATCCAAACTAACATCTGAGATCTCAAAGCA
Organism: Urocitellus parryii; assembly: GCF_045843805.1. Lineage (NCBI taxonomy): Eukaryota > Metazoa > Chordata > Mammalia > Rodentia > Sciuridae > Urocitellus > Urocitellus parryii. Next base: position 265,731,049 of record NC_135531.1, on the reverse strand, counting down.
ATCCAATTTACTTGTTAAATCTTATTCTTTCCTATTTTAGCTCCACTGGCCTTAGTTTAAAAGTAGGCAACCACATTTGTCTCATCTAGAACGGAGAAAGCCGGAAAGCTAGAGAAGATTCAAACCCCCAAATCAGGATCCTGTGAGTACAGGACCCCAGGGCTTCTGCACCCAGTACAAGCCAAAGGGTGGGCTGAGCCTCCCAACCCCTTACCCTGGGAGCTCCAAGTAGGGTGAGGTACATTTTTTATTAAAAGAGTTTACAAACAGAATTACAATTAAAAAAAGATATACTGCCCAACCCCCACCCATGGAAGGAATGTGGCCTAAGGACTAGGAACCCCTCAACAACAGGGGCTGATGGCATTTATCCCCCATAGCCTAGAGCTGAGACAGAAGCCAGTACACCTAAAGCACAATCATGGGAGGATTACAGTAGCTCCAGAAAGGGGGAGATGGGACAGGTGAGGTATATTTCCCTAAAGTCTGGGAGGCACATTCCTGAAGTTCAAGGCACATTATTGGAAAAAGACCCTGGACACAGAGAAGAAAGGAATCTTCTCTGGCACCAGCAGTAACGAAGTTTACTGGCTGAAATCATTCTGAATCTGGGGGAAGGAAAGAGCTTTATACATAAATCTCCTCTCATTTCTCACTCTCAAGTGAATTGGCAGCTTATCGCTCTTCTTCAGTCTCTTCAGCTCTCAGTTGAATTGACGGCTTATGTAGGAGAAGAAGGAAGACTTGGCAATAGCAGGGCTGGAGGCTGGATCCCACGAATCTGAGATCATGTGTTGTGGGTTGGCCTCAGGAGATGGATGAGTTTCCTGCAGTGCCTGGCAGAGGCAGGTCTGGGACTGCTATGTGGCAGTAACTGATTCCCCAGAGAGAGCAAGGCTAATTTCTCACTGGCACCCAGGGACACCAGCACCTGTAGGACAGAGAGAAGATGATAGAATAGGATGGGAGGCTTAGAACCAGTTGTGTTTGGGGCACAGGCAGAGGACTCTCATTTAGTCCTACAATGCCCATCCCAAAGGAAGAAAAAGGAGATGGGCTTTTGGGGACTTGGATAGACTGAATGGGGGAAGAGAAACCTTGGAGACAGGAATCATCAGGACTAGGGATTTACTTCCATTCTCTTTGGTTGCAGACCATAAAGCCAAGAACCAAGGGACCCATCCACTTGTCCCCCCAGAAGAGATAATGAATGTAGCACTGACTGACTATGAGCAGCAAAGTCTGATTCCCAGCTTTGGATCCAGATCAGTTAGTCCCAAGCTAATCCCTCATTCCCAGCCAAGAAACCTTTTTATTATTTCCTCACATGGATTGCCAGAAACTCCTATAATATCACCACCACCCTGTCAAATTTCTGTTCTGCATGAACTACCCAATGCTATCACACTGAGCTACTATAATTTATGTTATCATAGGCAGTTGTGAAATTTCCACTGGGTTCCTTATATACTGAAAATTGAGCAGACACAGCAGAATAAAACAGTGGTTAAGAGTATGGGCTCTAGGGGCTGGGGTGGTAGCTCAGCAATAGAGCGCTCGCCTAGCACATGCGAGGTCCTAGGTTAGAGCCTTAGTACCACATAAAAAATAAGTAAATAAAATAAAGGCACTGTGTCCAAAAAGTAAATATTAAAAAAAAAGAGTATGGGCTCTGGTGACACATGCCTATAATCCCAGTGGCTCAGGAGGCTAAGGCAGGAGGATCGCAAGTTCAAAGCCAGCCTTAGTAACTTAGTGAGGTCCTAAGCAACTCAGAGAGACCCTGTCTCTAAATAAAATATATAAAAGGGCTGAGGATGGTAGCTCAGTTGCAGAGTGCCCCTGGGTTCAACCTGCAGAACCCCCCCCCCCAAAAAAAAAAAGTATGGGCTCTGGACCCAGACTTCTGAGATCACAAGCCCAACCCTACCTGCTGGCTCTGTAACTTGGAAAAATTACTAAATTATTTGTGCCTCAGTTTCCTCCCCTGCAAAATGAGGATAATAATAACTTAAACCAGTCAACAAAGGAAAAATGCTTAGCATGCTACTAAAAAGATAGTTGGTATCTTCATGGCCTCAACATCTTCTTATCTTCTCCCTCCACCCAAGCCTCTGGAAGAGATAAGCTGTGGACCTTGAGATCTCAGGCATGTCCTAGAGCCCAGTGAAGCCCTCTTCTAGCTCCTTTCTCTTTTCAAGAGTGTGAGATGGTAAATGGAAAACTCGTCTCCAAGGCTTTGTCCCTGAGTTTCCGGCATCCTTGGAGTAATAGCTTAGATTTCTAGATGTCCCAGTTCCTTACAGACTATTTCAGAGAACTGGTGTGAACTATAGAGGCCCTGATCATCATGGCTCAAAAGTCCCCTGGGATGTACCTGATGGATGCAGGGCTCCTGTCGGAGGCTACGGAGGGCAACGAGGGCAGCCTCCTTCACATTCAGCTGAGGGTCTCCACATGCCATCTCCAGGAGCCGCTGGGGTACTTGGCACTGTAACAACTCCTCCCCCAACCCCTCAGGTCCCAAGTTGCCCAGAGCTGATACGGCATTGCGCCGGATCCCAGCCTGAGGATCTCCAAGCAACTGGGTCATACTGGGCACGGCAGCTGCCAGGGCAGGTCCGAGGGGACCAGCCTGATAGGCTGCATTGCCCACAGCAAAGCTAGCACTGCGCCGCACAGCAGGGTCTTCATCTCCAAGCCCCAGCAGCAGAAGATTAAGCAGTCCAGCCTGGCTCTGTAGTGCTCCACGCAGGGCCATGCTGTGTTGGAGCAAGTGTCCTAGGAGCCCATAAGTACGGGCCCGCACAGAGTTCTCTGGGTGGCCCAGGAGACTTCGCAGGGGCCTATAGGATTCATCAGAGCCAGCCAGGAGCTCTTGGATAAAGGACAAGTGGCTGGGAGACAGTACCCGGGCTGTGTGGGCCAGTAGGGAGAGAAGGTCAGAGGTCAGCAGTGGCAGGTCACTCAGGAGGACAACAGAGAGGAATGGAATGATAGCTCTAGGGGAAGCTGCCACTGTGTTCACAAACTGGTTGAGAGCAGTGGGATCCGTGAGGGCCAGGCGTGTAAGGAGGCTGATGGGCAGCTCGACTTGTGACAACGGAAGATAGTGGCAGCAGACCTGGGGGAGTGGGGAGAGTGGGAAAAAGGAGCTCAACATGAGGGAGAAGTACACCACAGCTAGGAAGTAGGGACCCAAAAGCTGGGGGAGAGAAAAGCCAAGCTGAAGAGAGAATGAAGCTTAAGTCCTGACCCATAGCACACCACATGGAACTCAGGTAGAGCCCAAGGGGCAGGTTCTTTCCAAGAACACGCCCCTTGCTCTCTAAGGACTGGTCTCTGCATCCAAAGACCTAAGGGGGTAATGCCAAGAACTGCCAGGGAATGGGTTCCAGGTCAAGAAGCTGAGCCCCTAGTGTCTGGACTAGGATGATTGCCCCACTGAACCAGATGAGAGAATGTCAGAGAGAAGAAAACACTAGCCCAGCTCCAACCATATGCCTCTCTTCAGGCCCGAGTCTCTCCTCGGTTCCAACTCTTAGGTCAAGCCTGGAGAACCCTGGACCTATTGGGAGGTAAATTAGAGAACACAAGACTGGCCATATTCCTGCCCCATCTTCACACCTGGTAGCTTCCCAAATACCTGCAGCAGGTTGGCTGCAACTTCTGAGTCCCTTAGGTCAGCCAGGATACCTACGAGGAGGTCAGCTTCCACATCCAGGGCAAAGGGAAAGCAGAGGAGCTGGCAGACAGAGACCGCCACAACAGGCAGAAACTCAGCCCCATGAGGCCTAAGGAGGAGAGTGTACAATATACTTGGTCTTGCTCACCTATCCTTTATGATACTTCCACCCCACACCTCAAGTTTCCTTCCCCAGCACCCTGTCCCCAACCTCAGCAACTCCTTAGGCTTCCAGACTAATCCTTATCCCATTCTGGTCTTGTAACTCAAGCTGTCAGCTCCCTCTCTCCTGCACTCTCAGCCACCACCTCCCTACTGCTAATTTTGGATCCTCTCTCCTCCTTCTTCTAGCTCAGACTCACGCCTGACTCAGGTGATGCAAGAAGCTGGGAGAAAGAAGGTGCTTCAGGGTGGACATAAGAAGACTTCCACGCTGGGACAGGTGGTTCAGGCATAACTGGGGCTCCTGAGTAAAGGTGGCCATGGCCAGGCTCAGCAGGGCTGCTATGCCTGAAAACATGGAGAAAGAAGACCTAGTGAAGCAAGCAAGAGACCTTGCTGCCCATTTCCCCACGGCTCCCAGGACCATCACCTATTCAGTCCCTCTCCATCCTTGAACAGCTCTATTGAAGACTCTGCTGTCTCCCCCATAGCAACAGCAGCAGCAGCAGCAGTCTCTGTGGTTAACCCAGTTCCAGACTCAATCCACTTGAAAAGGGACCCATACACTGGCCTCACAGAGGAGGCTATGCTAATAGAAAGATACCTTGGGGTGAGATCAGTGTCCAGTCTGGCTCAGGGATGGATGGGTTGGATAGTGACAGTTCCTCTTCCTGTGTTCCTACCTCCTCAGGTAGCCTCAGGGCCATGGAGAAGCGGTGCCACAAAATGGTCCACATTTCTGAGCTAGCCACATCCCTGATCAGGCTAGCCTTTCCTTGCTGGAGGTAAAAGCGAAAGAGTGACGGGGGAGGCATAAGTTAGAAGTCCATTACCTTTTTTCATTCTTGACCCTGATCTAAAAGGAAAGGGAGTCTCAGTCAGGAGGCAGGAGGATCTCAATTCAAGGTCAGCTTCAGCAACTTAGCAAGACCCTGCCTCAAAAAATGAAAATAATAAAAAAGTCTGGGAATGTAGCCCAGTAGCAAAGTACCCCTGGGTTCAACACCCAGTGCAAAAAAGAAAAAAGAAAAAAAAAGAGGGAGAGAGAAATAATTCCTCATCTTCCTACTTAGCATTTATGTTGTCTTATTTTCCTTTCTTATCACACCTTAACCTCCTGACCTATCAACCCATATGTGTGTCAGCTAAAAACCAGAGTATTGCCCTATTGGGGCTGGCTTGCACCAAGGCCAAGTGATGCACAGGTCTATAAAATAAAAAGTTTTAAATATCAATAAAACAACAGCCAGGTGTAGTGGTGCACACTTGTAATCCCAGCAATGTGGGAAGTTGAAGCAGAAGGATTACAAGTTCGAGGCCAGCCTCAGCAACTGTGCCAAGACCCTGTCTCAAGATAAAAAAATAAAAAGTATTAGGGATGTAGTTTAGTGGTAAAATGCCCCTGGGTTCAATTCCCAGAACCCAAAACAAAACAAGAAAATTTGTTATTTTCCCATTGGATCCCAGGGATACAGCTGAATGGTTTCCTTTAAAGGGCCCTACTGATGGCAAGTGGGGCAATTCTCAGGCTATGGTAGGTATGGTAGTTTGAGAGGAAAGGCAAGTATGTTTGCTTCTTTCTATCCAATGGCTCCCAGAATGCCCAATTTCTCTCTCTTCTTTTCATCCATCCTAAGATACACCTGTACTTGGGTGAGGAGCTGTAGCAGAAGGATGAGGAGGCCATCATAGAACCCACAGCTATCTGGTGGAGTCAGCCGAACCTGTTGGAGAGAGCAAGAATAATGCAGATCCCTAAAAGGGATGAGTTTGCCCTTAGGCCTGTGCACCTAACCCCCAGTAAGTGGGAAAGTTCTTCCTGAGTCTGGCAGAGTGGGAAGAGTTCTTCTGGATTTAGGAGTCTTGGTCCTGCCTATTCTATTAAGTGCATGTCATAAATATAGAGTCTGGTAGGGTAAGCAGACAAAAAAAGCAACTATAGTTAGAAAGATACTTGCTAAACAAGAGGTTAGGGGCATGGGTGAGAGTGCCTAATGCTGCCTCTTGGGATAGAAAACTGATGGATTAAAATTTTTATTTATTTATTTTTTAGTTTTAGGTAGACACAATATCTTTAATTTACATTTATGTGGTGCTGAGGATCAAACCCAGTGCCTCATGCATGCTAGGCGAGAGCTCTACCACTGAGTCACAACTCAGCCTCTGGATTAAAAATTTTAAAGACAGGTGCAATGGTGCTTGCCTGTAATTCCCGCTCCTCAGGAGGCTGAGGCAGGAGGACTGCAAGTGCAAGGACAGCCTGGGTAACTTAGTGAGACCCTGTCTCAAAATTAAAAAAAAAAAAAATTAAAAAGAGCAGTAGTAGAGCAACCCTGAGTTCAATCCCTAGTACCCCACAGCCCCCTCAAAAGAAAAGAGTAGGTAGGCCTTAAACTTTACCTCCTGTAACTCTTTTGGTACAGCAGGGTAATAGAGCCCAGAGCTGATACTTGAACTTCCAGCAGCAGGCAACAGAGTCTGGACTTTGTCCCAGAAGCAGTGGGAAGCGACAGATCATGAACATGAGCTCTGCACCAGTAACATTTTTTGTCTCTTTTATTCACTACTATATCCTCAGAGTCTGGAATGGTGCTGAGCACTTGATATATATCTATGTGTTCAATAAACACTGGTTGAGTGAATGACCACATTTTCCTTTAAGAGAGATCACTCAGGGGGCTGGGGATGTGACTCGAGCGGTAGCGTGCTCGCCTGGCATGCGTGAGGCCCGGGTTCGATCCTCAGCACCACATACAAACAAAGATGTTGTGTCCGCCAAATACCAAAAAATAAATATTAAAAATATTCTCTCTCTCTTTCCCTCTCTCTCACTCTCTCTTTAAAAAAAAAAAAAAGAGAGAGATCGCTCAGGACTGTGGTTGTAGCTCATTGATAAGAGTGTTTACCTAGCATATGAGGCACTGGGTTCAATTCTCAGCACCACCACATAAAAATAAATAAATAAATAAAATGTATTGTGTCCATCTACAACTAAAAAAAATAAAATAAAAATAAAAAAGAAAGAAAGAAAGCTCTGGCAGCAATAAAGTCTGAGAGGAGAGATCCTTTAGGCAAGTGCCAAAGACCAGAAGAGAGATGGTATGAATACAAACTAAGGCAGTGATGGTGCCACGGAGGGAAGGGATCTGTATGTCAATCAGAAGGTAGAATACATGGGAACTGGGGAGCCATTTATAAGGAGAATGATGGGGAAGACAGTTTCCAGGGTCTTGACTCAGGCTCCTGGATGAATGTTAGTGCTATCAGTAATTATATGATTTCTCTGAAGGTCAACTTTATCAAGGAAAGCAGACGATTATTACTATATTTCCTATATCTATCTGCCAAGTGTTTTGTGGTAACATGTGAAAAGTGCTTTATAAATTATAAAGAATTCTATATATAACATAAGACAGTAATGTGAATATGAAGTCTACCCTTCTTTTCACAAAATGAGGGAAATATGGATTCCAAAAGGTCTCAAAATGAAGAACAAAAGGCTGGAAAAGGAAGAGGGCAGAAAGGAGACTACAAATGGACTGATTCTTGAAGAATGTGTCAGCCCCTTCTCCATCTCGGTAAGAAAGCAAGAAAAGTAGAGTGGGCTCTGCTGTAGAAGGGGAAGAGAAGAAGCATAAAGAAGGACTCCAGGGCTCGGGCTGGGGCTCAGCGGTAGAGCGCTCCCCTAGCATGTGTTGGGTGCTGGGTTAGATCCTCAGCATCACATAAAAATAAAAGTATTGTGTCGAACTACAACTAAAACAAAAATTTTTTTTTTTTTTTTAAAAAGGAGGACTCTAACTAGAACATGAATTCCTGGGGGGCTAAAGCAGACAGGAAACCTTAGATCATGTCAATTGGTATCGTTCCTACCTCTGTCTTTAGAAGCCCTGCATGGGAAATCTGAAGCCCTGACCAGTCTGGGTTGAGAGGGGACTACTATCTGGGGTAAAAGGATGATTCCTTTCCCATTCCTTTGTTTTCTCCAGGCTTGCTGGTATTTCAGTCTTTCACCCAGAATGGTGTCCTAGGATTTGACTCAGAGAAAACATGTCTGCGCCTTCTCTGGTAGGCCTCACCTCTGCAGGGGCAGACAGAGCATGTGCAGCTGCAGTGATCCATTCCCTGGGCTGGAGGTCAAAGGACACCCCTTGCTGACCAAGCTGTCCCAACAGACAGGCTGCTGCACTCTGTAGGAAAGGTAGAGGAAGACTGTCTGAATCTGAATGGTGTAGGATTTGTGTCTCTGTCATGCTCTAATAGAATGTATCCTGAAAAGGCTGCAAATGGGAGAGGGACTGCCCCACTCCCAAAAGGGTCATGATGATAGGAGTAGAGGGAGAGGTTGGGGAAGGCTGAAAACTCACCACAAGAGAGACGACGTGTGAGTGGGTAAAGAGAGTAGCAACCTCATTGCCTAGCTTCTCCATTCTGGAATAGGGAGATACATAGAGAGATACAGCATGTTAAAGGTGGCCTTCCCTCTCCCTTGGACTGTGCTCTTCACACAGGCTGTATGTCCACCTCCAAGGCCCTAAGTTGATGGGAATCCAGGTCTGTTCTTTGTGAAGAAAACTTCATTCTCATCCCTTTGGCATAGGCTAAAGTGTGCTATTCTCAATATTCTGTGTCAGGGTTGGCTGTGTGGGCAGAAGACCAGTAGAGAGACCCAACTTTGTGACTCACCCAGAAGGCAGATCTTGGAGTCGAAAAACAAGAGAGAGAAGGTAGAGTGCCACTTCAGTGGACTCTTCCCAATCTGCTACTTTTACCTAAAAGGAAACCCGAGCTGTCAGAACCACTTCTGGGTGAGGTAGGATCACTATGATATGCCCACCTTCTTTGGCAGCTTACCTTGCCCTGGACCAACATCAACAGTGACTCCAAGGCCAAGGGCTCTTTCCCTAAAATATGGCACAGTCGCTCACTGATGTGGCAGCAGGAGTAGAGAACCTGGAGGAGTGGCAAGGTATCTATCAGTGGGCAGAGCAGCTCAGGCTTCTTGACTGGAAGGCCAAGCTGAAAACCAGGTGAGTCTCTACTGAGCTGGGGCCCACACTTGGGGTGTTAGGGGACTTTACCCCTTGTTTCTGATAGTCAAACAGGGATGCTTCTCAGTTCTGGAGAGGAATGGCTAACATGGGGTCACCTCAGTTGAACAGATTTAAAGGTAGAATGGAGTCCTCCAAGGGAGACTCATGATCTCTCAGACTCTTTCTCTCAGACCCTGTGTCTGTTTTTCTGTCTTGGGAGTTAAAAAAAAAATCTTGAGATGCTGGAAGTTGTGGGAAGTACCTTGAGAAGGTGTAGGCACAGAATGGGATGCCGCAGGCCAGAGATGAGGGATGGCCTCAGCTGGCTGCTATCTTCAGTCAGCTGATTTGCCAAATGCCAAGAAACCTGTGGAAACATACTTTAAGACTCAATCCTATTCCCCTTATAGGAATAGGGGAATATAGGAATCAGTCTTCATGGGAATTGGAGAAATGAAAGTCATGTCTTAGTTTGGCCTCAGTATATAGGCAGGGCAACAGAAAAACTGAATCCTGAGCCCTTGTGGAAGCATTACCCATGGCTTCCGATCAGCTGTCCTGCCACCCAGATAGCTTATCATTGAGCTTTCTTTATCACCAGCTGGCCACAGTTTCTGGGATTCTGGCTGTATTGTATTCTATAAGGAGCTCAAACAGGGTGGGTGGGAGTCTGTTTCTGGAAGTCCTCAGCAAGGAGAAGCATTAAAAGCTTCTCTTTCTGTCCTTCAAAGAAACTGGGGCCAGTCTTCCCAACTCCTCTGGCAGCGGGGAAGGGAGGAGCAGGAAGCTGCAGCTCAGACCTGTTCTTTGGCATCCCAGCAGCCAGGCAGTCCCACAGGAGCAGTGCATATGGCTGCCAGGGCAGAGGCAATGGCTCCAGGCAAATCCTCACTTTGCTCTCGCAGTGGCTGGCTCACTTGTGGGGCTCCTGTGGAGAAAAGTAAAGGATGTGGAGCGAGGTCTGGTGGCTTCCCTCTTTCAGTTCACAGTTATTTTTTAGTACCAACTAAGGGCTGGCACTATTCTAGGTGATGGCAGTCAGAAGAGCAGAGCTCTATGTAACAAACAAAGAGAACTTCCCCTCCCAACTATGGTCACCTGGGGGTGTGTGGAAAGGGAGCTGTAGAACTGTCAAGCCATGAAGGAGCCCATCCAACACAGCACGCTGCGTGGTCAGCAGGCTGGAGTAAAACACTTTGGAGATGGCCGGGCTGTTCCCATCCATGGTTTCACACAGGACAGTAAAGCACTAAAGGATATAAGGGCAGAAGTAACATCAGAGCATCAGAAAACTGACTGGGCTGAGTGTAACAACCAAGAGTACCCTGAGAACATGAGGAGAGAGAATACAGATCCAGGGGCAGGTATCTAATGCTAAGGTGTCCTTACACAGAAAATGTACAACTGCCTTCCCATTTCAAGGAAAAGGATTTTGGTGTCAATCCTTCTACCTCCACTCCCTCTTCTTTCTTTCCTGTCTTTGGTTGGAGATGGAGCCCAGGGCCTCTGGCATGCTAAGCACATGCTCAACCACTGAGCCATCCCCAAGTCTCAGCCAATCCTTCTATTTTCTGATCTCTTCCCTACATGATATTTATCAAAGTGTAATCTACAAACCATGTGTAGAATTCCTAGGGATTCCTGGGACTTCCCTCCTCAACCCAATCTTATTGATACAAAATTTTGAGAGGAGGGATAGTTATTTTAAACTCCCCATGCTACTCATTGCACAATGACAGGAGAAGTGGTGAATAACAAGTGTCACTGCAGGCTGAAATTTAGGTTAGACATTCAAAACTTCCTGACTTGGAAGGGTGAGGGATATGAAATTAGAATTAGAAGGTTAGAAAAGTTTGAATGGACTGCTCTCTGGAGGCTGAAATATAGCCCAGATCTGTGTACCTAATTATCAATTTAAATAAGGACCAGGAGATTGTTTACTTCCCTGCACATGCTCTTCTCAAATTATCTCCTCTGAGATCATGAGAACTTAGCTGTTTTCCCATTCAATTCTCTGTTCTCTTGTCCTGACTGCCAGGGTCCAGGGAGAGAATCCACATAGTTATCTAGTTCTTAGTGTTGGGAAATATTAAAAGATTCATAAGTCTCTTCAAGAAGAAATGTTTCTATTTGTGGTCCCCTAAAATACACCAGTTGTTTGATTCCTCTGGGCCTTTAGAAATTTGCTCTTTCTGTCTAGAATGTTCTCTCTACTTTCCTGCCTTATCCACTGGCAAACTGCTATGTGTTCATTAAGGCCTAACAGAGATGACTTCCTTCTTCAAGATTTCTTCCATAACCCTCCAAATAATGTTAATGGCATCTTTTCCAGAGCATCTGTATTTCATACAAAGTTCTAAAGTACTTTTCACTCTTCCCTTCTTGACTATTCCTAGTCCCTTAAAGGCAGGGACTCATGAGGCATATGGCATATGGTAGGAGTTAACAAATGTTTGTTTTATTAACTTGCTCTGCCTCTTTATACTCATAAAAAAGGGGATGGGAGAAACACAGAGGAAGACAGGAGAGACAGAAATATGGAGGTGGGATCAGATTACCATGAGGCTGTCCCTCCTCAATGTCTGCTCAGAGTAATCTGACTGAGATAGCAGTTTCCCCAACAGGTCCAGAAAGATATTGGCAGCCTCCTGAAACACCTGTAGGCTGGGAAAAAAATGAACCCATAGTTTCTTCTCATCCTTTTACTAAAAGCCCCAATGTGATGAATGGGTCAGATCTGGCTGATAGGAGAATCTCTACAAAGAAACACAACAGAATGTTCCCTGTCTCCCTCAATAAACACACACACACACACACACACACACACACACACACACACAGCCTCCAAGCCCCTTTTCTGCCATTTTCACATCTTGATCTTTCCACTTAGAGGCCATGGTGACTGCTGACTCTTAGAACCTGAAAGTCTTGGGGTGAAGCTAAAGATGCTTGAAGGTCCTTAAGAGGACAGCTTAACTCTGAGGGCCACTTAGCTCTGTCACAAATCACAACTTCTTTTCACTTGGCATCTTTCTAATTTGCAGGGGAAGAAATGGAGTTGAAACTGAAGCCAAACTGGTCAGCAGAGCAAAAGTGCATTTTATCCCACCTGTCGCCTGTCTGGCTCCTCTCCAGATTGAAGGCACAGGCAAAATAGGCCTGAATCACAGCCATTAGGTCCCGTAAGAAGGCCCCATACCAGGGTTGCTGCCAGGGAAGAGGGAAAAAAAAGAGAGAGTAAGGACAACATGAGGAAAAAAAATAGTAAAAAGAAGAGCATACAGAAGAGCCAGGGATGGTGGCGCATGCCCATAATCCCAGCAGCTCGGGAGGCTGAGGCAGGAGGACCATGAGTTGAAACCAGCCTCAGCAACTTAGTGAGGCCCTAAGTAATTCTACGAGACCCTGTTTCTAAATAAAATACAAAAAAGGGCTAGGGATGTGGCTCAGTGGTTAAACCCCTGGATTCACTCTCCAGTACCAAAATAAATAAATAAATAAATAAATAAAAATGGCCTACAGAAATCCAGCCAAAGTGACCAAACAGAAAGGGATGGGGGAGAAGCAGTATGGGCAGAGAGAAGATCGAGAGGTGACAAAATGTCAGCCAGTGAGTGGACTATAAACAGCCTGAAATGTGTCTTTTTCAAGTGTAGGAGATTCTATTTTAAAAAAAAAAAAAAAAATTCATAAAAATTCCTTAAAATCTCCCCAAATACTCATCAGCAGAGTACAGCTTGCCAGCTGCCTTAGCCTATGCCCTGTAAACTCTGACTCTGTCCTCTCCAGGTGACATGATGGTCCTCCTATCTTCACAGCTCAGCTGCAGCAGACAGTGTAGGTAAGTAGAGATTTGGCTCCAAATACAGTGCGTCTCAGTCCTAGCTCTTCCACTTATAATTTCTGTGACCATCTATAGATTAGTGACTAAGTATGAGTTAACCTCTGAACTTCAGTACTCTGCCCTCTAAAATCACATTAGTAAAGCCTAGGATCCAATGATTCAAACCATGGTTATTCTAAATATGAAGGAATTATGTATAAAAATCTGGATTTCTACTTGAAAACTTGAAGATATGGCAACACTGGCCCAAATTTTCACATAGCAACAATAGGCTGGAGCAAGGAGAAGATGGTCCATTTAGAGAGGGTGTCTAATCCGGTTTGTCAGATTCCCCACCTCTCACATAGTTATAAACTTAGCCGACTTCACTGACTGACACTACCTCTCTAGCCCCAGAAGGGCAGAGAATTTGCAATTGATGGTATGCTAATTAGAAAAAGGAGAAAATAAAATAAAAGGCAGTCAGGGAAAATACAGTTGGAAGCCCAAAGGACAGAATTCCAAGCAAAAGAACCTTCTGTTAGTCTTCAGAAGCTCCTGACCTGGTGCTTACCTGCTGTATAATGTTGCTCTCCTGGCTGTGCCTGAGGAGACTGAGCAGCAGCTCAGGCAGCCCTGCTTCCTGGCAGAAGGAATACAAGGGAACAGAGTCACTGCAGCTGGACAGAAGACTGCTCAGGACCCGGAGTGCAGGGAGGATATGGGAAGCATTCTCCAGGCTACCTTTCAGGATCTGGGTGACATGATGGAAAGAGATAGTAATTAATAGGCAAATGGATCATAAGAAAAATAAAGAGGAACTGGGGTTGTGGCTCAGTGGTAGAGCGCTTGCCTAGCATGTGTGAGGCACTGGGTTCAATCCTCAGCATCACATTAAAATAAATAAAGGTATTTTGTCCATCTACAACTAAAACACACACACACACACACACACACGAAAAAGGAGAGTCACAGATACCAAATGTCCCCAAGGAGTTGGCAAAGTAGGCCAAATGTTTGCTTTCCTTTTTTGGAATCTAAAATCCAGGGAAGAAGAGCAAGGAAAGAGGGCGACTGTTCCAAGGAAGAGGACTATAGATAGTCAGGTCACTTGACACAGAACACCCGAGACTAAGGGGCAGGGCAATTCCCTCAGGATCTATCAGGCCGGGTAACAATCCTATCTGCTCCCACTCCACTCTCCAGCCCTTCACACACCACACACATGCACACACCAGCACTTCTGAAAATTAAAAAACAATGAACACAAAACAATGCTACTAAACTTTAAAGAGACCGAAGGTCATTCAACTTCTGGTCAAGAAATCATAAACTATAGCCTACCAACCAAATCTTGCCTAACACTTACTTGTACAGCCTATAAACTTGGGACAGTATTATAATTTTAAATATAAAGGAGTAACATTTACAGCTAATGTTTTAGAACATACCATTCACTGTTTTTAAATTTTGGCACTAATTTTCCTGTGCAATCTTTACAATAACCCTGTAAAGTAAATAGAAATATCCCTTCCCCTGGCCCCAACTGGGCATTAAACCCAGGGATGCTCTACCACTGAGATACATCCCGAGCCTTTAATTTTTTTATTTTGAGATAGGGTCTCACTAAGTGGCCGAAGCTGACCTTAGACTTTCTATCCTCCTACCTTGTTTTTCACACCTGGCTAAAACTATCCATTTATTTTTTTTAAATTTATGATATATGTGTTATAAATGATTTAGTTATAAATTTATTTATATTATATGAACACATTTTATTTATTATTTTTTACGTAGTGCCTCACAGGTGCTAGGCAAGAGCTCTTCCATCAAGCTACAACTCCAGCCCAAACTATCTTATTATTTTTTATATAAATATTAATTTTTTTAGTTGTAGGTGGACACAATACTTTTATTTTATTTATTTATATGTGGTACTGAAAATCGAACCCAGGGCCTCACATGTGCTAGGAGAGCGCTCTACAACTGAGTCACAATCCCAGCCCCAAACTATCTATTTTAAATGAGAAAACTGAAGCTTCTAGATAGATTAATACATAGTCAAAGATCACACAGTTAATGAGTAGCTGAATTGGAATTCCAACTCAGAGCTCAACAGGGGATGGAGGTGTGGCTCAGTGGTAGAACTGCTTGCCTAACCTATACAAAGCCCTAGATTCTTTTTTTAAAATCAACATTATTTAGTCAATGCTGATTTAAAAAAATTAAAAATCCAGCAACCATTCAATAACAGGACAACAATGTGTTATTGCCAAAAATCAAGAGTAAGATGCCAAGGCAATTCAACGAGGGCAGTTTTTTTGTTTTGGTTTGGTTTTTCTGTTTGTTTTTCAAAAAATCCTTCTAGGATTGGGTATAGACATGCAAAAAGATAAACTCAGATTCTTAACTCACATCATAAATAAAAATTAACTCAAAATGTGTCAGAGAACTTAATGTATGTAAGAGGTAAAATTTACACTCTTAGAAATAAGTTGAAATCTTTTTAGGAGAAAATCTTCAAGACATTCAGTTTGAAAAAGATTTCTTATAAACAATATAATCTTACAATCAAAAGCATAATAAACAAAAGGAGAAAATTCAACATCTTGGTGATTTGAAAGACATTCTTATAAGATGGCAAAAAAAAAAAAAAAAAAGAAGACAAACCATACACTGGAAGAAAATATTTGCATATCACTTATCTGGTAAAAGTCCTATATCCAGAATATATAGCACATTCTTACAACTCCATAAGATAAACAAATCAATTTTAAAAAATTAATGGAGGATTAGAACAGATATTTCACCAAAGATATACAAATGACTAATAAGCACATGAAAAGGTATTCATCATTTATCATTAGTGGAGTGCAAATTAAAATAACAATGAGGTTCTTTACACTTACTAGATTGGGTATAATCAAAAAAGTCAGACAATAATAAATGTTGGCAAACATGGAGAAACTGTGACCCTCACATGCTGTTGGTGGGAATATAAGATGGTACTGCCACTTTGGAAAATGGTTCAGCAGTTTTTTAAAATGCTAAATAACAAATTTTTACTACATGACAACAATTCCATTGCTAAATATCTAGCCAAGGGAAACAAAAACATACAGCAGCACACAGCTGGATTAGAATGTTTATAGCAGCAACAACCCAATGTTTTCAAAAAATAAAAACAATCCATCAACTGGTGGGTAGATAAATAAAATGTAATCTATCTATTATGTATGAAATACTCATACATAATATAAAGGAATGAAATCCTAACACATGCTACATCATGAATAAACCTGAAAGCATCATGCTAAGTGAAAAATGCTAGTCACAATGATCATATACAATTCCAATCATGTGAAATGTCCAGAATAAACAACCTATAAGATAGAAAGCTTATCGGGGCCTAGGACTGGGAAAAGTGATTAACTGAAAATAGGTATAAGAAACCTTATGGGAATGATAAAAGTGTTTTACAATTGGAATATGATGATAGTTTCATAATTTGAAATTGTTATTATTTTGGTACTGGGGAGTGAACCCAGGAGTGCTTTACCACTGAGATATATCTTTTTATTTTGAGACAGTCTCTCTGAGTTGCTTAGGGCCTTGCTGAATTGCTGAGGCTGGCTGGCTTCAAACTTGCAATCCTTTTGCCTCTGCTGGAATTATTAATTGTATACTAAAAATCAGTAAGTTTTGTGGCACATAAATTAGATCTCAATAAATTTGTTGTAAAAAAAATTTTAAAGAAAAGAGAGGGAGGACTGGGGATATAGTTCAGTGGTAGAGTATTTGCGTAGCATGTGTGAGGCCCTGGTTCAATCCATGGTACCACACACACACAGACACACACACAAAAAAAGGGAAATAAATATAAGCAGCATATTTTGGTGAGTTCCTAGTAAGGGAGAGCACTGTTTCAGATAAGGAAAAAAGGCTTTATAAGAGTGAATCCTAGGGCTGGAGATGTGGCTCAGCAGTAGCGCGCTCGCCTGGCATGCGTGTGGCCCGGGTTCGATCCCCAGCACCACATACCAACAAAGATGTTGTGTCCGCCGAGAACTGAAAAATAAATATTAAAAAAAAATTCTCTCTCTCTCCCCTCTCTCACTCTCTCTTTAAAAAAAAAAAAAAAAAAAAAAAAAAGAAAGAGTGAATCCTAACTTTTAATTAAGCAAAATGTTACCCCCAACAAAGAACTTCATTCTCACTAGTATACCTATAGTACAAAATATTGCATATTCAATTGTTACAATTTTGTTTTTAAGGCTTGTCCATAAATATTTTGTGGAAATGTGTTTTTCTTCATTATATGAATACTTAAATAATTAATTAAGTACTTATGAATTTTTTGCCTCTTGGCCCACAATGCCTAAAATATATACCATCAAAAAAAAAGTTTGTTGATGCCTGCTCTAGATAGTTATTTTTTTTTTCCTTCAGAAAAGGCCTTCTCTTTCTGTGTTACTAAAGGAGGTTAGTGAGTCTCTTCTATTTATGCAGATAAACTGGAAGAACTGGGGAAGGACAAACTTTCTCCTTTTGATGTTTTTCAATGCTTCCTCTCTGAAAATAGCCCCAAATCCTGCCTACAGTACCCTCTGCCCATTACCTGCCCTCCAATTTCACGCAGCTGACTCTGGATGCGCTGGCAGAAGTCAGGATTGCACAGCAGGGTGAGAGGGGCCTTCAGCTGAATGGGCACAGGCTCAGTGGTCTCTAGCAGCTGTTGCCACTCATCATCACTTTCTGGCTCCTGGGGAACAAGGGAAGTGGTGGGAGGATGAAAGAGGTCAGAGGAGCGTATAAGTCTCAGGATCATGCTCTCAACTTGGGGCCAGAAATTGGGGGAATCATGAAGTAATTGCAAGCAGCAAGTGCCTCCTTTATCTCTAGTCATAAAAGGGTGTAGTGGGCAGTATGTGAGGGGTCTGGAAAAGTCTTTGAGAGCACTGGCAAGTGTGCATAAGAAGATACTAAGAAGCCAGATGTGCTGGCACACACCTGTAATCCCAGCAACTTAAAAGGCTGAGGTAGAAGGATCAAGTTTGAGGCCAGCCTTAGTAACTCAATGAGGCCCTCACTCAGCAACTTAGCAAGATCCTGTCACAAAATAAAAACTGAAAAGGACCAAGTGGTTAAGTACCCCTGAATTCAATCCCTAGTACTAAAACAAAAACAAACCCAGAAAAACAAAAAAAAAAATATCTAGAAGGATGTCCATGGTTGGTAATGATAAAAAATGAAAACATCATAAACTCAGTCAGTAAATAAACAACCAGGGATCCATCCCTACTAGTGAATACTATGAGGTTATTGAAAAGAATGTAGTACTGAGCATGTATTACTTATGCCAAAAAAGCATAACCTGAATCTAATCTAATCTAATGTTTGAGGAAGATTCTACAGAATAAATGTACTGTTATTCTTTGGACATGTGTATTCTCCCCAAAGTTCATATAATGGAGGCTTGGGTCCCAGCATGGTGGTACCAGTAGGTAGTGAGTCTTTTAAGACATGGGGCCTACTTATAGGTCCTTTAGGTCAAGTGGGAAGGGGATATGCCTGCAGAAAGGATTAAGTATTTCTCTCTCTCTCTCATATATATATATATATATATTTTTTTTTTCTTTTTCTTTTTTGAGGGGGAACCATGCTGGTGATCAAATAGAGGATCCTATGTAAACTAGTCAAGTATTTTCCCACTAAGCTATATTCCCAACCTGGAATTAAGTATTTCTTGAGGGACTCTAATTAGTTCTTGAGAGGGGGTTGTTATAAAACCCTGAACCTGGACTCACCCAATCTCTCAGGCTTCCTATTTTGAGTTGTGACACTTCCTCCCACACATACCACCTCCCTGTTGTGATGCCATCAGCCATGAGATCATCACCAGAGCAAAGCCAATGCCAGTATCTTGCCCTTGAATCTCCAAACCTATGAGCTAAATAAACCACTTTTCTTTACAAAGTTAGCATGCTCAGGTATTTAGTTATAGTAATGAAAACCAGACTAATACATGTACCTTAAAACTGTCATAAAAAAACAAAGAAAACCAAGGAACTGGTCCAGACTAAAGGATACTAATGAGGTATTAACAATTTAATGCAATGTATGATACTGGACTGAATCACAGAACAGAAAAATTTTTAATAAAATACATTACTGGAGCAATTTGAAAAATCAGAATATGAATTGTAGATTAGTCCATTAATCTATTTACTATTATTATAATAACATCAATATTAAATTTCTTTGTACGGTGGTAGTCAAGTGATTGACCTTATAATTGTTTAGGGATGAAGGGCTATATCTGCAACTTACTTCAAAATGATTCAAAAGATGCTATATCCAAACATATATGGAGAGAGAATTGTAAAGCAAATTTGACAAAATTTTGACTGGTGAATACCCTTATATTTTGGGTATAAGGGGGATTATGGATTGAATGTCTTTGTCCTCTCCAAAATATTTGTGTTGCTGGCTGTGGTGGTTCATGCCTGTAATCCCAGTGGCTTGGGAAGCTGAGGCAGGAGGATCACAAGTTCAAAACCAGCCTCAGCAACTTAGCAAGGCCCTAAGCAACTTAGTGAGACCCTGTCTGAAAACAAAAAATAAAAAGGGGCTGGGGTTACGGCTCAGTGGTAGAATGCTCACCTAGCACGTTCAAGGCCCTGGGTTCAATCCTCAGCACCACATAAAAATAAATAAATAAAATAAAGGTAATACATATACCTTAAAAACTGTCATAAAAAACAAAGAAAACCAAGGAACTGGTCCAGAAATTGAGTCCAATTACAACCAAAAAATAAATATTTTAAAAAATTAAAAATAAATAAAAAATAAAAAGGGCTGGGGATGTAGATCAGTGGTTAAGCACTCATGGGTTCAATTCCTAGTAATAAACAACAACAACAACATTATATATATATATATATATATATATATATATATATATATATATATATTTGTGTTAAATAATCCCCCCCAAAATTTGTTGGGAGGTGGGGCTAATAAAAGGTTTTTAGGTCACAAGGGCTCCACCCCTATTAATGGATTCATGCTGCTATAGAAAAGGTTTGTGGGAGTAGGTTCACTCGATCTCTTCTGTTCGAGGATGTGGCATTCAAAGTACTATGCTAGAAGGAGAAAGACTGAGCCCTAACCTGCTTACTTTCATCTTAGACTTCCCAGCCTCCACAACTTTAAAAAAAATACATTTCTGTTCATTATAAATTATCTAGTCTTGGGTGTTCTATTTTGGTTCACAAAATGGGCCAAGATAAGGATGTATGGGAATTCTACATCGTATTCTCACAAGTAATATTTGAGTTGAAATGATTTCAAAATAAAAAATTAGAATCATAAAACACAAAAGACTGAGGTAGAAATATATGCTATGATGTAGAAAAATCCCTAAAACAAATCAAAGGGTAAAAGAGGCATGATATGAAGCAATACATATAGGATGAACTCAGTAAACAGCCAAACTATTTCCCTTTGTGAACATATGTGAATACAAAGTTAGAAAGTTTAGAAGGACACAGATTAAATTAATAACAGTAGTCACACCTAGAACTGATATAAGAAGGGTTTTTGTTTGTTTGGTTTTGGTTTTTTAGATGGGGTCTCAGTATACTGCTCAGGCTGGCAATATAGTGGCAACTCCTAGGCCCAAGTGATCCTTCTGCCTTAGCCTTCCAAGTAGATGGAACTATAGGTATGTGCTACCATGCCCAACTTGGCATTTTTGATTTTACCTATGCATTCTCATCTTTGAGAATTACATGTTCAGATACTATTATTAAAATCTATAAATTGATATAAAAGTAATTTTTAAAACAAAAGGAGCTCATGCTTAAGAGAATCATTGTTCTAGAAAAACACCCACCTGGGCCCAATATGCCATAGCAGGAATGAGGCCAAGAAGAAACCCTAAGGCTCACCTCATTTTCTAGGTCCACTGCATCAATGCTCCGCTGGCCGACCACCTCTGACCTCAGCTCTTGGAATGCTTGTTCACAACCTGGGGTGATGTGGTTTTCCCTGCCAGAAGTCAGGATGGAAGTAGGATGAGTCCCAAGACTGTGAGGCTCAGAGTTCAGTAACTTGTCCCTCCCTCTAGATATGGAAAAAGAATGAAGTATAAGCCATCGAGGGAGATAGAGGAATTTTCCTCAGGTATGGGATATGGCCAGTACAAGATATGTACCTCTACACACAAATCCTTAACTGCTCCCACTTTGGATCTTATTCTCAAGTCTACAGTTTTCACCTATGGCTTTCAACTCAAACAATCTGCGTTTTTGTTTGGAAATAATCCTTTTCCTTTCAGTCAAAGAACAAGTGAGAAATGAAGAAGAGAAAATCCTTAAGTTTCCCAATGAGTCAGGAAAGGGTCTATAATTAGAACCCAACAACCCAGGTCTCAAATTCTGAAGGACTGGTTTATATTTAGGCAATGGCTAGTGACAGGAACCATTTCAAATTTATTTTAGCTCAAGCCAAAAATCTACAAGATACCTCTCCTCCCACTATACAACCCTCACCGAGGTGTAGGAGGGGCCTCTCCAGCCCCCCACTCGGCCCAGCTGTTCTTCATTTCTGAGGCCAAGATCCCAGCCAGGAGGTTTGATTCCTTAGGAGTAGCCCGTAGTCCAGGCAGAGGGACTGTGCTGGGAGTCACCTTGTTGTTCCTGTCCTCTTGCTCAAGGGCAGATTCTGTGTTGTGGTGTTTCTGTGGGAGATGAGTAGGAGATACTGGACCAGAACTGTCTGGATGCTATAGGACGGTATGGATCTTACTCAAGGCCTTTCCCAATTTCCTAGAAAGTCAACCTCCTTTTCCAATTCCCCCAATGACTAGCCTGGTTAGTTATATATTTTTACATGTTACATATTTTTCTGTATCTCACATACCTTCTGCTTGGCCTCTTCAGCCATGCGTTTACAGGCCTGACGCAAGATGCGAGACTGACTGCCCTTTGGGGCCAGCCGATGGGCCTGTTCATCTTTTAGAACCTGAAGTTCTGGGGGTAGGCGACTGGTAAATGGGGTACCCGACTCTGAGCCTGCTGGTTCGGTTATTACTGCAGGGAGGGAGCAGGAGAAAACATGGTTATACTAGGGCTGTAGACACCATGGCCACTTGGCCAGAGACTACTTCAGTGTCTCCAGGCTTCTATGGAAGGCAGCCATTTGAGACAATAACAAAAAGGGAGCAGGAGTGGCCAAAGTTAGGCAAAGGGCTAGGAAGAGAAAGCTCGAGCTGGTAGAGAAATGATAATATGTTGGATCCAGATATTGAGGGCAGAGAGATAGGTTGGAAAAAATACTGGGAGGTGCCAGAGCCCTGGGAATCCTGATGACTCACTGGTGACACGACCAGCAATAAAGGGGTGATGTAAGAGGTCTGGCCAGGACAGACGCTGCCGGGGGTCCTTGGTGAGCAGCCCCTGCAGGAAGTTCTGTGGAGAGAAATAATACTCCATCAGCTCTTCCTTCCCTTCCTTCTAGACTCTCTCTAACCTGTCAACAGAACTGGTAATCCCGAACTCCTATTGGTATAACAGACTTGACCACAACCTTGACAACTGTTACTGTGGGCCCCTTTCCAGACAGACTACTGCCTCACCTCCCAGGGAGCACCAATCCCTATTCATGGAGATTTTGTACCCTCAGACATGAGTACAGAATTTCAATGTCACCAACTTTGTGAAGAAGGGAGAAACAACTGAGAGGAAGATATCACCTTCACAATCATCTTCAGAAAGCAAACATTCAAGGGAGTCCCAGACTGATGCTTCCCTTTCATTATGGGTTTGTTTTGGGCTACATAGAAATAGATCTATAGTTAAGAAGACACTCAAACAGTAATGGTGTAGAGATGTTTGGGAACACTCAAAAGCAAATATTTAGATGGTTGAGGGGAATAGAGACTATAATTCAAGAAGTATATGTTATGAATTATTGGTGGAAAAATCTTCAACTGGGCCAGAAACAAAAAGGTACTAGTATATTATGACCACTGTTCTATTTTTTTTTTAAAGAGAGAGTGAGAGAGAGGAGGGAGAGAGAGAGAGAGAGAGAGAGAGAGAGAGAGAGAATTTTTAATATTTATTTTTTTTTAGTTTTCGGCAGACACAACATCTTTGTTTGTATGTGGTGCTGAGGATCGAACCCGGGCCGCAGGCATGCCAGGCAAGCACGCTACCGCTTGAGTCACATCCCCAGCCCCTGAGGTTTCTTTGTTTAGATTTTTTTCTCTAATTATTTGGGTCTCCCCAATTGAACAGGTTGTAAAGGAATTTGTCCCTTTTCATTTTAGATAGAGCATAGGAAAGTTATAATGAGATTTTATTCTAGGATAAAACTGTACTTAAATTCCATTGAGGATCCAAAATCTTGCCCTAGATAAAAAATAAAGAGAGTATAAACCCTTTTCCTCCCATCCTCCAAAAACCCATTGAGACTTAGCTACCATGAACAGGCACCACCTCTGTCATCTGCCCCTAATCATGGAGCCAGCTCCGACACTGGCCATTCTGATGTCTGAGGAGGACTGGAAGCAACATAGGCAACATCTAAATATCACCTGGACTCTGCATATGATACGAAATAAGTAGAACAGAGGTCATGTAAAAGAACCAATATCTACTTCTTAGGTTTTGAAATTACTTTTTTATTGTGATAAAGCTTACCCTGCTCCAAACAGGGCCTACCACTCCCAAGTTTGGCAGGCTTTAGAACAACCCCCAGCCCAGCATAAGCCCTTGCAGTAGAAAAGCAAGACTTATTGGCCCAGCTCCTGAAAAATCCTGCCCTAGCTCTGGAAAAAGTTTTTGGAAAAGGGAATAGAGGTTGACAGAGACAGTTTTCTGATATAAAATTATTTTCCCTTTCAATTTTCATTACCTTAAAGCAGGGACTGATAGTGGAGGGCCAGCGCACAGGGTCCTTGAGGATGAGGCTAACCAGCTGAAAGATGCTTGTGGTATAGAAGGGAGGAGTGCCTACAGCCAGTTCATACAGAATGCAGCCCACAGACCAGAGGTCTGCTGTGTGGTCATATGGTCGCTCTTCCACCAGCTCTGGAGACATATAGAGTGGTGTGCCTTTGATGGAGGTAAGAACCATAGTGTTGGTGCTCATAGCCCTGGCGAATCTGCAGCAGCAAATGGCATGGAAAGGGAAAAGGAAAAGATATTCTAGACCCGATCACTAATAGGAAATTAAACCTGCTCACTACTACCTGTCATTGTATGATTTATCTCAAGCCAGAACAGAGGGTACATTTGATTTAGTTCCAAAGGATCCAGCTGGAGGCTCAGTCTCTAGTTCAGGTTCTCAAGGGAAGTTCGTGTAAGTTACACATACAGTCTAAGACCCCTTGCAGAACTGGAGACATAGACAGAAGCTCAGAATCCTTACCCAAAGTCACAGAGCTTGATGCCACCACCCTTGGCAAGGAGGATGTTCTGAGGCTTCATGTCTCGGTGTAGGATTCGGTGAGAATGTAGATAGTACAGGGCTGACACCAACTGGGCAGCAATGGCCTGAACCTAGGGTTCAGATAGGCAGGATGAAAAAATAAAAGGAGGGAAGGGTTGGCTGACAAGCCAAAGACTTTTAATACTGCCACTAATGTGATTTTTTCTTCTTTCCCATTCTCCCAGAGTTTACTTGTTCAAGAACAAGGGCAGCTTTTGCTTCCCCAGTTGATTCATGCATGTATTCATTCATTCATTCATTCATTCATTCATTCACTCAAGGAAAATGTATTGAACCTCACTTACTCGCTGCATTACCAGGGGCAAATTTTTTTTATGCTTCTCAGATTCATCATCTATAAGGTGAGAATAATGATATCACCTATCTTCTAGATTATTGTGTGGACCAAATGAATAAAAGTGTGTAAAGCACTGCTCAAAATGGTGCCTGGCATTGAGTAAACATTCAACACACATTAGCTATTACTAAATAAGACAGTATCTTTTCTCAAGAGAAGTAGTCACACATAAGAATAAGAAGAAGTGAAAAAGACATTTCAAACAGTGATGAATGCTCAAAAGGAAAAAGAGAACTGTGATAAGTAATTCTGAGGGGGTCCTACAGAATCTGACTGAAGATTTCATTCAACCAAATCCCGCTGCTAACCTCTATGTCCTGGTGGCACATCCTGCCTGACCCACAACCCTTATCTCTCACTGCCTTCTCTGGTACCACCACACAGCCCCTTTTTTCTCAAAGATACCCAATAAAAATCTTCACGACATTAACAATAGTTGTTAAAATACTTAATGTGAATTAATTCATTAATCTCCACAATAGTCTTATCAGGTAGATATGATATTACTTCCATTAACTTGTCCAAGGAGATTCAGCTAGTGAGAGGCAGAACCAAGCTTCATACTCAGATATTTTGGTTCCACTGTTCCCATACTTAATTCTCATGTCATACTGCCTCTACATGCACACAGACTCTTGTATTCTTCTTGGGAGTTTTCAAAAATGGAGACTCTCCCTACCCTCTAATTGCCCTCCCAGCCCTTCACTGACAGAGTGGTCAGGGGTGAAGAGAAGTTTTATCCAGGAAACATACCTGGTCTTCAGGGAGTTTTCCGTCATCTTCCAGGATCTGAAAAAGCTCTCCCTCAGCATAGTCTGTCACCACCACCACCTGTGGGGAGAAGGCAGCGTCACTAATGGAATGCTCATATATTCTGGGGTTAGGAAATTATTGGGACCCTTGGAGAAAGGTGATACAAAACCATGAAAGCACACCTCTTTGTCAGTCTCAAAGCTGTCAAGCATATGCACAATGTTGGGATGCCGCAGACCCCTCATGATTTCAATCTCTCGTTGTAGATTCCTTAGCTCCTTCTCTGAGCGTCCCAATTTTGGGATGAACTTCAGGGCCACCACCTATCAGTGGTAAAGGGAAGAGTCAAGGCCTAACCATACTACTGAAAAAAAAAGCTAGGATTTCAACCTTAACTTCAGAAGTCCAGAACTCAAGACCTTAGACTGAGCAACTCTTATTACACTGGCTAGTCTCTCACCTCTTACCCCATTGTACGCTGGCCTTACCCAGGCTTTGCCCACCCCTCAACCTAAGAGGAAACATTTTCAGTACCAGAGATTGAACCCAGGGACACTTAACCATTGAGCCACATCCCCAACCTTTTTTTTTTTTTTTTTTTTGTATTTCTATTTAGGTTTCACTAAGTTGCTTAGGGCCTGGATAAGTTGCTGAGGCTGGCTTTGAACTCACCACCCTCCTGCCTCAGCCTCCCCACCCTCTGGGATTGCAGGTATTTCACCACTACACCCAGTGGAGACACCCTTTGCTAAACAGATTCTATTCATGGATTCTGAGAAAGGTGTTCTGGTCTAACCAAAGGACTTCAGTTGAGATTTTAGGGGAAAGTGATGGAAAAATAGAGTTCAGGTGTTTTGTCTCTTCCTGCAAATGGTATGATAGATCAAACTATTCAGAATAATAAACTGGGAGTGGTGGCCCAGAAGTGTAATCCCAGCAATTTGGGGAGGCTGAGGCAGGAGGACAACAAGTTTAAAGCCAGCTTCAGCCACTTAGCAAGACCCTATGCAACTTAGTGAGACTCTGTCTCAGAATAAAAAATAAAATGGGGGGCTGGGGATATAGCTCAGTTGGTAGAGTGCTTGTCTTGCATGCACAAGGACCTGGGTTCGATCTCCAGCACCACAAATAAAAAATTAAATAAATAAATAAAATTGGCTGGGGATGTGGCTTACAAAAATATAATAATAATAATAATAATAATAATAATAATAATAATAATTTGTTTTTTCTAGGTACCAAACAATGCACTAAGGGCTTTAGTTTAAAAACATATTTAGTCCTCAAACCTCATCAATAAGTTCTTATACCCATTTTATAGATGAGGAAAAATGAGACACAGAGGTTTAATAGTTTGTCCATCATTTAAGGCCAGAAAGTGGTAGAGCTGGAATCTGAACCCACAAAACCCAACTTTAGTGGCCATACTTCATAAGAAATGTGACAGTCATTGCCTTAGGAATACAGGTTGGTTTAAACACATTTGGCCCCATATTCCATTGGAGTTGTGGATACCGAATCCCACTGAAAATATATCCCTTTCTTCACCACCTGTGCACTGTATTTTTTCCGACCCTTGTACACTCTCCCAAAAGAGCCTTCTCCAATCATCTCCAACACGTGGTACTTCTCCATAACAAAGGTTTCAGGATCTCTCAGGAAAGAAGGTAGCGATGGTGCTCAAGAGCTACAGATCCAGGGTCACTTTCACACATCTGGGAGGCCTGGTTCTGGTGCTGAAGAGCTACAGATCCAGGGTGACTTTCACACATCTGGGAGGCCTGGTTCGGGCACGGGGGAAAGGTAAACGTTAGCCACTTTGCCTTTGCCTTTTTCACACTAATCCGGGCCTCAAAAACACGGTCGGGTGGAGTAGATAGAAAGATAATGGGATCTTGGAACAAACGAAGCATCTTCTTGGAGTTCCTCCCCGTTTTTTACTCTCCTGTCCCGCAAGCCCACGGGACTCTGCTGGTTCAAGCCTACCCCAATTTCCTACCTCTCACTCCTAGGCAGCCCGGCCCGGACACTTGCTCGTGCATTTCACTGATCCGGACATCTTTCTCAAACTCCCCCAAACCCCCCGAAAAAACATAGGAGCGCTAAGTGCGGGAGGCGCCGGTGGCGGCCTCCAGCCTGGTCCCCTCGGCCTGTCTCCTTATTTTGGCTTGACTTAACTAGTTTTTCTCCGTTGCCTACTGCCAGGCTCTTTCGGGCCCCATTCTTACCAATTTTACTCGCTAGAACTGGCCCAAAATTCAGAAGACAAAGGCTCTCAGAGGTGTGGGAGGGACGTGGACCGCCCAAAGGCACTTCCTAGAGCACTTCCAAGCTGTCGCTTGGCCATCCCGCTCCATTAAGGACCAGGAGTCTGAGGTTGCCTAGAAACGGTAGCAGCACACCCGCCTCAGTTTTCCGCCTCCGACTTCCCCAGGGCATTTCCGGTTCCGGCTGCCGGCCGGAGAAGACATGGCGGCGTCAGCGTCGGCAGCTGCCGGGGAGGAGGACTGGTAACTTTGGGTCATGGGCTTTGGCTGGCTGCCTGGATCTGGTTCGAAGAACTAGACTGTCCGTACGGGGGGCATTTGGGATGGAGCGAGGGATAAGGGATGCCTTAGATGCTGACACCTCTGCCTAGGCGAGCTCCTGGACTGGGAACGGGAGGGTGGGGGCGCTGATCTAAGTGAGGGGAGTCTGGGTCGGCTCGGGCCGGGCCAGCTGATGCCCCACCTGGTCGACTTGATCCCTCCTCCTTCGATCCCACCCCTCCCATTCTCTCCTGAAGTGAATTTTCTCAGGGGTCTGTGGATACCTGCTCATCAAATCTCCCCACCTTCCAGAACTGATGTCCTTCAGCTCCGGGCCCCTTTGCCCCTTGGCTCAACGTATTTCCACCTACGCTTTCCTCAGCCTTCTCTCCCAGGCAGCACTAATAAGGACTATTGTTAGAGAGAAACCTTATAACCTACAAAAATACCTCCCTAGACCTTCTAGCAAGCATTCTCAACAAGAGACCAGAACCTGTAAGGGCTTTGGGATTTGGAAACAGGATAAATGTGGGTTCACTCTACATTTTATTAGTTGTCTGATGCTGACCAGGCCTCCAAGCTTCTGTGAGTCAGTGTCCTCAGCTGCAAAAGAAAAAAAAAAAAAGTGGGTGTGGCATCTACTTCATAGAGTAGTTGAGAGGATCACTATGGATATGTAAGATACAAAAGCCTTTTTCATTAGTAAATCTGAGGTGTAGGACCTGAGGAGACTTGATGAATCCAAAGAAGTGAAGTGATTTGCCACAGGTACACAATTACTACTAGGAATTCAGTTCTATATGCTCTAGATCTCATATTCTTAGTACTAGGACACTCTACCATCCCTCTCCCCTGTTTTTTGACACCACCTTATCACCATCCCATATTGTGCCTGGTATGTAGGACCCAAGCCACAGCTAGAGTGGGAGAAGTGTTAAAATTGTCTCTTGACTGAGGCTGCACCTCAGTGTTACATTAATTTAGGCTAAACCTCACTGGCCATTCTTTTTTAGGACTATCTAGATTAGTGGTTTTCAGTGTTTGAGGAGAATATTGAGATTCTGAGAGGATACCTTGGACTGTGAGAGGCCATTAGTGAATTCAGCAGCATGCGGTACTCCCAAACTTCCACTCCCATATCAATCAGAACTATTCCACCGTTATCTGTGAGATGTAACACTTTATAATTTTATATTTTGAAGTTTCTACCTAAGGCTTAAAAGGTAATAATAAAGAACCTATGATATAGCTCATGCTAGGGCACCCCTGCTCTTTGTGAAGAGGGAACAATATGTAAGAGAACAAAGCATGTGTCTTTCCTTCTATCACCTGGATAGAGCTGTGGACTTAAATTATTCATCTTCAGTATCATTACTTAATGCTGTTTCTGTGACTAAGTTTGTGTCCTCTGATTTACATCAGAACCATGGATCCTAATTTACGCTGATCTAGGTCAACCAGACTGCTAAGGTTATAAACATATCTACTGACTATATTATTCCTACTTTTCTTTTAAGTGAAAAGGGTATATACAAACAAAAAAGAGGACTTAGTCTAGTTACTATGGCCCAGACACTATAAGAGATTTTACATAAACAAATCACCTTTAATCTTCACAAAAACTCTGGTGTAGGTGGTATTATATATATGTGTAGACAGAGTAATTTAGGCTTACAGGAATAAGTGACTACCCAGATCACATAGCTGGTAAGTGATTGGTATATATTACTGACTCCAAGGTTGATGACTCTTCTCCTACAACACAGCCTTTAAACCACCTAGAGCTGTTCTGTTCATGTTAGTATCTTCTTAGAGAAGGTTTGGAGTGACTGATGTTGGCAGTATATTTAGACAATACCCAGGACACTGAGATCCAGGCTGAACAGTGATGTAGCAAAAGGCAGGATTAGTGTTGGTAACTGTGTTAGTAATGGATGGATGCCATATATTTGGATCATAGAGATGGCCACTAAGGGATATTCAACTGTAGAATGAAACTTGATCAGGGAGTCAGGAAATGTGGCTCTGGTCCCAGTTCTGCCTATGTTAAGCCTTGGTTAGTCATTTCACTTTCTGGGACTCCATCCCATCTGTTAACATGAATGATGTCCAAGATTCTGATTCCAAGCTTCCTACCTGGCCACCGACAATGTAGGGAAACATTTTTCTGTAATATTTAAGGAATTTAGCAAGAGAAAGCTATCAAGCAAATAGCCACTTCTCTACAAAGCCAGCCTTCATTTGCTTTAACAGGCTTTGGCAGGGAGAGCTGTAATAGTAAGTAAGTCTCCCCATGTCTTTTTAGGGTCCTTCCCTCTGAAGTCGAAGTGTTAGAGTCTATCTATCTGGATGAACTACAGGTGATTAAAGGAAATGGCAGGTATGTACTCAGCTAGGGGTGAATAAGAGTCCTCTTAGTAATGACCAGATTCTGTGCATAATCAGGTCTTAAGACACTGTGAGCCTTGATTCAGAGATAATGTTTCTCTTGTGTAGACAAACGCTGTTCCTTAATTTCTTCAAAAGAAAGTGTCCAATGCTCACTTCCTCTGCCTGCTTTACTGTCTCACCCTGCTCCTCTCCTCAAGCCTCTGCTCTGTTACATCCTGGGTCTTCACTTCATCCACCTGCAGATCTTCACCATGGGAGATCTTCATCACTCTGCACCCTGCCACTGCAGAGGACCAAGATTCACAGTATGTTTGCTTTACTCTGGTGCTTCAGGTCCCAGTGCAGGTGAGGCTCTTACTATACAAAACAAGAAGGAAGGGAAGAGTCCCCAAAGTTGGATTGCTTTAGCAGTAACTTGTTACTTTCCCCCACTAGTATCCCCAAGAGGTGCCACAGATATCTATCCGTAACCCCCGAGGACTCTCAGATGAGCAGATCCACAAGTAAGTTGAGCTGGTCATTAGCAGGGGAAGCTCAGCACACAGCTTTAACTGGTGAAGGAGGAGGACAGGCCTAATATAAGCTTCTCTTTCTTCCAGGATCTCACAAGCACTGGGCCTCGTGGCCAAGGCAGGACTGGGCACTGCCATGCTCTATGAACTAATTGAGGTAAGGTGTGCTGGCCTGGGAAAATGTTCTTCCCTTTAAACTACAGCCATTTTTTTTCCCCAAGGGACTCTATTTAGGTAAGCCATAAATTAATTTAGAAAGATGATAACTCTTACCCAAGTTGTCTATTCTAGCATCTCAACAGAAAAGTGCCTTTCCTCTTTAGCTGCCTTTATTCTTGCTTCATTTCACTGCATTTCTTGATTTCTTGGCACTAGCAACTGTGAGTGGAAAAGATGGGAATCTTCCCTGGGCAGGTTAACCATTAGTGAACATTTGAAGGCCAGCCCGCCATTGGATTTGACAAGAAAAAGTTATGGTTTCTCTGCTCAAAGTTTTGTGTGGGATGTCATAGTGCATAGCTGTAATCCCAACAATTGGGTAAGCTAAGACAGGGGGATTGCAGTCTGTTTTGTACCCTGGTTAAGGAAACAATCTATACATTGCAACACATAGAGCCCCAAACTGATACACAGATAACTTTCCCTGTTTAAGGTTAAAAACACAATCAAGGTCAAGCTTGTTTTCCTCTACTTGGAATTTTTGAGAAAAATATTCACAACAGAGTGAAGGTGGGTGGCCCAGAGTCAGGGAGTGGGTGTGTTAGACCACTATGGCACTCCTGGGTCAGGCCTCCACAATGCAGCTTTGAACTCTGAAATTCCAGAGGATTAGCTATTCACATAATGATGCAAATGCATATTTTATGGACCAATTGATGCCTTTTGATTTTTTTGTCCATCTGGATTGTGTATGCCTTGACTTTCTTCAAGCCAACTCTAGAACAAACTCATGGCACCATGGGGGAGTGATAATTGAGGAGTGTTAATCAAGAAAGCCTCCCTTGTGGTTGTGCATGCCTGTAATTCTAAGTACATGGGAGGCTGAGGAAGAAGAAGTGCAAGTTTAAAGCCAGCCTGGACAATTTATCCAGACCCTGTCTCAAAAAATAAATAAAAGAGGCCTCACAGAAGATGAGTTTTAATTTAATGCCTTTTCTTTCCAAGGTATATTATTTTCTTCTCCAAGATATATTAAAAGTGACTTTATGAGAGGGAAAACAATTAACTTGGAATTTGAAGCCAGGAAGATCCAGTTTGTCAGGGAGGGATGGTGATATGGAGGATTGTTTGTAAGCAAAGGGACCAGAACAGGAATTCATAAACACGAGGTAACACAGGACAGGAATGCAGAAACACAGGGCAACAAGCTGGTTTGTGGACATGGAGTCCTGCCACTCACCCTTGGAAGTAGCAGGCAGGCCTTGCTCACAGTTCTTGTCCCTGCCTCCATGTTGTCTTCTCTCATCTCAGAAAGGGAAAGAAATTCTCACAGATAACAACATCCCCCATGGCCAGTGTGTCATCTGTCTCTATGGCTTTCAGGTAGGTTTCTGGGGCCTGGGATGTGCTTACGGCAGATGAGGATTCTGAGTGAGTGCTAATGCAGTATCATACAACTGTGCCTCCTCCAGGACAAGGAAGCCTTTACCAAAACGCCCTGTTACCACTACTTCCACTGCCACTGTCTTGCTCGATATATCCAACACATGGAGCAAGAGCTGAAGGCTCAAGGACAGGAGCAGGAACAGGAACGGCAGCATGCTGCCACCAAACAGGTAGGTCTGGCCAGTGCCTGTCTCACCTGACACCCTTAGACTTTGACAACTATTTCCACTCCTCTGCTCTAATGGCTTTCATCTTTTTAGAATCATGGATACTTTTGATATGAGTGAAATCTTACTCCTGTCCAGAAAAAAGGATATCTTTATGTATACTTATATGTTGCATGCAATTTCTAGGGGTCCCCAGACCTCTTCGGGGAAGTCCTTCCTTTGTTCCCCCTCATTGCCAAATAGGTATGCCTGTGCCTTTTATTCCCAATTTTCTGCATGTTAGTTTGGCTGGCTGGAAGCTGGTGTGATTTCTCTTCTTGTTTTAGAAAGCAGTCGGTGTGCAGTGTCCTGTGTGCAGAGAGCCTCTCGTGTATGATCTTGCATCACTGAAAGCAGCCCCTGAGCCCCAACAACCCATGGTAAGGGGATTCCCTTCTAATCTGAGCCAGGAATGATGGCATTCTGTAAGGCAGGAGGGAGGGCATCTTGTCTCCAATGAATGGGATCTTTGATCTGCTTAGGACTGTCTGCAAAACCACAAGCCTACACTGGCTTGTGAGGGACAAGATCAAAAACCTTGTGTCGTTCTCCTGAAGCCAACCTGAAAGAATAGAGGTTCAAGTCTGCTGCCTTTTCCTGTTTGTTCTTTCTTCCCTGCCATTCTGCTTCCTTCCTCCAGGAGTTGTACCAACCTAGCGCAGAGAACTTGCGTCAGCAGGAAGAGCTAAAGCGACTTTATCAGAGGCAGCAGGAACGGGGTGGCATCATTGACCTTGAGGCTGAGCGGAACCGGTATTTCATCAGCCTTCAGCAGGTAAGGGAAGGGTTTCCCATTTGTCGCCCAACATCAGCAACCCTCCTACAAATGCCCCTGCACCATGGCCCTAGGGTGTTCTGCTCAGTTGTTCCAGGCTGGTGGTGGCTGGCTAATAGTGGGAGAGGAGCCTGAAGTTCCCTGTTTGGAGGAGCGTCATCTCCCTTAGTGCTTCTCTTCTTTCTAGCCTCCTGCCCCTGTGGAAGCTGAGTCAGCCGTGGATGTTTCCAGAGGATCCCACCCACCTAATGCCCTTGCCACAGAACAGTCCAACTCACCAGCTGCCCAGCCAACCCTGCCAACTCCTCTTTCTATGGCTACCCAGTATACGTGTGAGAAGTTCCCAGGGACTGGGCCAAATCAACAGAGGTTGGGTGAGACCCAGAAAGCTACTCTAGATCCCCCTAGGTCCAGTCAAAGCCCCTGGCGACAGCCTAGTCGGAGGCACCTGAAGGGAGGGGAATGCTGTGCTCCCAAAGGTACCAGTGATTCCCAGGAACTACCACCTCCTGAGAGGCCCCTCAAAGAGCCTTTGGACCTAAAGCTGGAATCCCGTAACCAAGGGGTTGAAGGTCTGCCCCAAGAGAAGGGGCCTGGCAGCTGGCAGGGTCCCCCACCCCGCAGGACTCGGGACTGTGCTCGCTGGGAGCGCTCCAAAGGCCGGACAGCGGGTTCTTCCTATCCTCGCCTGCCTCGGGGTCAGGGAGCATACCGGCCTGGTACTCGGAGGGAGCCCCTGGGCCTGGAATCTGAAGATGGTTCCTAGCACTATTGTGGGGGGACAGGGAATTGGGGGTGGGTGGGAAGCAATAAAGAAATTAAGCCTTGTTCGTTTTCTTTCTCAGTAGTGTCTAATCTGTAATGTATGACTCTCTGAGTTCCTAGCAAGATTGGGGTATGACAGTGTAGCCCCTACTTCATTCTTAATTATCCCAAGAAATCAGGGTGAAAAGGGTTCGGCTCCTCTACTGTAATGAGTTTCAGAGGAAACTAGTAGGAGGTCGACATTTGGGCGGGATTTTTAGAAAGCACTATAACATAACCCACTGTGTATTATTTTTTTAAATATTTATTTTTTAATTATAGGTGGACACAATATCTTTATCTTATATTTATGTGGTGCTGGAGAATTGAACCCAGTGCCTCATGCATGTTAGGCAAGCACTCTACCTCTGAGCCATAATCCCAGCGCCCCCCACTATGTATTCGACCATGTTAATACATGTTCCTCACTTGGATGCCCTTAGATGGAGGCATGTATCTTCCGATTTAGAGCCTCTTCCTCCTCTCTTAGGCTAGACCCCACATCATCTGTATAGGTTTTGGAATGATTAACCCTTATATAGTCCCCTGTGATTGCAGCCCTTCATTTTGTATTAAGTACAATTTGAGAGAGGGAGAAAGAGTCAGGGACCAGAGTGGTATGGCAAGTGTTTATTGATTTCCTCTAGGAGGAGAGCCCAGCACAGCCTGGCTGATTACCTCAGAGACTCGGTATTCTGAATTGCCCCTGTGGGGTCATTTTTATACAACATGAAGTAGCCCTGCACTTGGGCTGGACTGATCTGGGTTGTAGCTTGAAGGACATGATCTGCAAAGGTTTCAGCTAAAGAAGGTGCTTGCCCTGGATAGAACCTCTGGAACATTTGGATCAGCTGCCAGTGTGAACAGTAGCCCACGTACTCCTTCAGATCTACTCTCCCAGGGCGTATCAGGGCAGGGTCCAGCCTAGGAGGAGGAGAGTCACAAGCAACAGTCGCACTAGCGCACCAAAAATGATGGTCTCCTCAACTTCCTAATTCTCCCAAGACATGGAATGGATTCTTCCCTCACTCCTTACCTATCAACATGATTGGTGGTCATGAACACAATGCGTGCCTCAGTGGAAGCCACTCCATCCAAGGCATTGAGCAGTCCACTGAAGGTAAGACGACCTAGACCTTGGTACTTCACAGGGTCTTGAAAAGACAGAAAAGCATGGTCATAACCTTGCTTAAAATTAGCACCTCCTCCATTCCCACCACAGTCCCTGACTCTAGTGCCTCACAGCCAACCTAGGCATCCTGTCAGCCCTGTGGAATTCCATGTCCTCCTATTCCTCATACTCTATACCTCACTATCCTCATTGAGAACCATCCCCCTTCCCTAACACCCTCACTTACTCTCTGCAGCCAAGTCTCGACTGAGAAAAGCAGCATCCACATCCTCCAGGAGCACCAGACTTTGCTGTGGGGCCACACTCAGCAGGTAATTGAGCCGGTCATCAGAGAGGCTAGAGTCTGTGAGACTCAGCAGGCAGATGCTATGTTCCAGTTCCCCAGCCAGGGCTGTGCTGTGAACATGAGGAGGTGGTAGGCAACTTGGGGACTATTCCTGGGTCCAGACCCTTTCCTCCTGTTGTGGGAGGTGTATCTCGGAGGCCCAATTCTCCCACTCCTTCCACATATCACATGCTTTTCCTGGCTCCTGGTCCCCAGATTCATTCCACTCTCCAGCCTCTTCTGCCCAGTTTTTCTACAAAGGCTGTTTTGTAGACTTGAGTGAAATTTTGACTACTCACATAAAACTGCTCTTTCCACAACCAGGGGGTCCATAAAGCAAGTAGCCACGTCTATAGGGAATACCTAGGGATACAGCCAAGATAAATAAGATAAATAAGTGAATTATATACCCTGTCCCACATGTCCACTTTGTTCCTAGCTGTGCCTCTTATTGGCCTGATGGCCTAGGTATGAAAAAAAAATCATAGGCAACTTTTCTTGCCCCTTCTTGTCTGGGAATTGAGCTAGAGGTTTACATCATTCCTGGCCAAAAACCAGCCTGTCTGCCTTAACAATATGGTTAGAAATAGCCTATCCCAGACCTAAGCTACTTCTCACCTCTGTCAATGTACCACTTGGGGTTATCAATGAATTCCCGGATGTCTCTGACAATTCGGTCAGCCAGACCATGCTGTAGAACCACAGAATTCAGTGGCCGCCGGCGGCGTGGATAGCCAAAGGGGCGCCATTCAGAGCCCACAGCTGTGTACATCACAGTCTTTCCTTCCTCCTGTTGCAAGGCTAGCTCTCGAGCTGTAAAAGGGGAGATAAGACAATGCCAATAATTCTCTCCAACATGGCTGTTCTTCAGTTAGACAGAATCATGCAATAAAGGCCTCCTAGCCCCATGCTCCCAAGGAGTCACATCCTCTTATTCTTCCTCCCCAAACTGCTCTGCTCTTCCTCCAATATCCAATGTCCCCATCCCTATGCCCCCCCCCCCCCGGTCCATTACAGCCTGCCTATGCCATCCCACACCTTCCTCCAGGATGTTGAAGAAAATCTTTCGGTCAGTGCCCAAAGCTGTGAAGGTGACAGATTCCCAAGGAGTCCCGGTCTGCAAGTCTATCATCTGCATTTCTCGACTTCGTTTTACCTGGATCCATTTGCCCTGATACCTGAATAAGAATGGTCAAAACGGGGTGAGTGAAGGAAAATGATAAAATCCAGCTCTCTATTCTTATATCAGAGCCCTCCCTGGTTCCCAGTCTTACCAGATAAAGTGGTTTCCAGGGCTGGGAACAAATTCAAACTTGGTGGAGATCCGACCACTCTCGTGCTGAAGGTATGAAGTTTCCACGCTGAGGTGCTGAGTACGGGTACTGTGGCGGGTAAGCCAGCTAAGCAACCAAGCATAGCTCCTGTCTCGAGCAGGGACTTCCAGTGTGATCATGTAATGGCGCCGGAATGCCAGCAGGCCCAATTGGGCACCCTTTCGCGCCAGGGCTAGGGCTGTGCCCACACCTACCAAGCCAAATCCAGCCCCAAAGTAGGGATTGTCCTTCAGGGCCAGAACAAAGTCTGAAAGTGGCATCTTGAATGGGAAACAAAGAAGTTTACAGGCTCTCAGGCCCTATTGAAACCTAGGGGTAGAGATGGGACAAAGCACAAAATTAGTTTAGAATCAGACTCCATTGTATGTCCCCAGACCTGCTCTACTCCCTTCTCCAGAAGTAGCAAGGACAGGTCAACAATACTATATGTTTCAATATCCTTTTTCAGGGTAGGGGTAGTGTTGGAATGCAGACCCTTCACTCCATTTTGTCCTCCCATCAGCCTGCTTATATCTCATTTCTTGTCAGAGGACCATGTTTGGAAATTCTTTAAGCTCAAGAGTGCAATATTACCTGATTCACATCAGGATAATGGATGGGTAGAATTTTTGTGGTCCATGGAACAAGCTGAGAATTTTTTTAAAGTCAGAGGTTGGGGGCACTAGCTGGAGTCAGCAGCAGTGGCGCTTCCACTAACTTGTCAGTGACCACATGCTTTACTTACCATGCATGAATAACATTCTTCAAATACCCTCTCTTTCCCCCGCACATCCAATTCCTAATGTCCTGTTTAGAGTTGAGACCTTTATTACTTCCCACCTAAACTTTCCCTTTAAAATTAAATTTTACTTCTGGAAGTGGCATTTTAATGGATCTTCAACTCTTGTATCACCAAACAGCTGCAAAGATCCAGATCGTTCATCATAAGGATCCGAATTCTCCCTACTCCAGCACTTTCAGTGGTTGGTTTCTAATAGATCCCTGAATTGGGTACAAACTCCTCAGTCTGGTACTCAAAACCCTTCACAACAGCCACCCACCTACCTTTCTTGGCTTAACTCTTAATACTCCTTATCCAACAAATAAGCAAAACACCTCCCACCTCCTTCCTCACGCAATTCTCCCTGCATTTTCCCCAAATGAAATCCTGCCCACCTGCTATTTCGCCCATGGAGTCTTTCCCAAATTCAACCTAATAAGATTTGACTAGGTCTAATTGTAGATAATAAGATCATGAAGCCGGCAGTGGTGGCGCACACCTGTAATTCTAGCGACTCGGCAAGATAAGGCAGGAGGATCGCAAGTTCAAGGCCAGCCTCAGCAACTTATGGAGATCCTAAGCAACTGGTGGAGAACCCTGTCTCAAAAAAGGGCTGGGGATATAGCTCAGTGGTAAAGTGCCCCTGGGTTCAATTATCAGCGCCGGGAAAAAATCATGAGGAATGGGAAGCCAAATAGTTTTTAGCACTCTTCCGACACCCCACCTCACTCCATTCCTGCCACTTTGCCCTGCCCCTGGCACGCAGAGCAGCGAATTGACAGCAGGAACCTCGGTTAAGGCTCAGAATGGGATCCAGAATTCCAAAACACCCATGGAAGATCACAAAGCTCTCCTCTTTCGCGGTCCAGACACCCAGAAACCCTACGGAACCCCTCTCTACACCAAGGCTCGAGCCTCCAGGAACATGGTTTGGAGTTCTCAGTCACTCCACCCCCTTACCGCCATGACTCTCTGGCCCTTCGTCTCGATGGTTTCGCCCAGCCGAACTTTGGGGAAGCGCCGTTGGGTCCCGCCCCCCGAATTTTTTAATCTACTTCCTGCCACGCCCACCAAGAACTTCTTGCCACTCTGCCCCCACAACTCTCGATGGTCCTTCTTTGGCTTCAGGGAAAAGGTGGAGAGAGGAGAGAAAACCATAGAGTACCCACCAGCCAACAAGAGGTAGATAGAGTGGCCGCCATATGCCCGTTGTCCTAGAGGCGGCTGGGCCGGGGGCGGTAGTACAAAAGGAGCCCTGGGAGGTCGCTCCAGCCGCTTTCGACCATAGAGATGCTGTTTCCGCCGGCGGTGGGTCTAGAGGTGAGTGAGCAGCTGCGAGGCGGGATCTGGGGGGAGTTTGGGTGGAGAGAGCTGGAGGCAAAAGTTTCTCGAGTTCCAGGATGGAAGTGGACCTGGACAGTGGGGACCCGAGGGAGGAGGTGCTGAAAGAAACACGCCTACGAGGGGGGCCCCGGCGCATCTCAGCGGCCGCTCGGCGTCTCAGCCGCGTCACCACTCTGGACCCCACCCGGGTACCCGCTACCGCTCCTCGGGACCACAGTCATGGTGGTGCTCCATCCCAAACCTTGCAGATTACAAAACATCTTTCTCGTTCTGTGGCTCTTGTGCGCCAGCTCCCGTCCAACAGTGTGGATGCTGTCATCGCCTCCACTTTTCAGAGAGGAAAGCTGAGGCCCAGAGAAGCGTGGCGACTGCATCTGTCCAGGGCCACGCGGTGAGTCCGCCCAGCGGCAGGTGGTAACCCGTATACTTAGTGGCTCCTTGTTTCCCCAAGCCTTTCCTCTCCCTTAATTTGACCTTCCTTTTCCTCACTGCCCTGCCATCGCCCGGAAGACAGATTCCCTTCGCGCCTGCCCCCCCCCCCTCCGCCTTCCTGCGGGTGAAGGTTCTCAGTGTAGACAGCGCCAAGTCCTCTTGGCTCTCCCCTGAGGCGGTGTACTGCCGAGCCGGAAGATCTCCCAGAGACGAGTTAACGGACAGTAAGCCGGTTTCCAAAGATATTCCTTCGGACCTCGGAAGTGCACCTCCCTGTCACCTTTGTGATCTGTTGTTTTGAGTTGAGTCTGACTCAATTTCATGAAATGATTGTCATTCTTATGAATTACAAAAATTACTTGGCTTAAAATTCGTGTGTAACGGGATATACAGTTGGTTTCTATTGGTTTCTTGGTTGTATTCCAGTTTGAGACCTTAATGAGTTTGAAATTTCTTGGTGTGTTTCTTTATGTGAGGAACCATTGGTTTCATACGTTGGTACAATATACTTTACTCTGATGTCCCTCCCTCTCAGTGGTTCTTCACTAGTATCTACTTGTCTGACTTGCATAGTTTATTGGTGGTTTGTGTTCATTGAAGTGATGTCAGTAAAATCTACTCAGAAAGTTCCACATCAGGAAGAGAAACTGATCGGTAAACAACAGTGCAGCGTGACAGAGTTTCTGATATGTACAATGTACCATCAGGACCCCTGAAGACTGAAAATAAGAGTGTCAGGAAGTCTTCAGAATGGAAATGACATTTGTGTAGCTTCTTTTTAAAAAAATTTTTTTAGTTTACATGGACACAATATCTTTATTTTATTTATTCATTTTTATGTGGTCTGAGGATCGAACCCATTGCCTCACACATGTGAGGCAAGTGCTCTACCACTGAGCCACAACCCCAGCCCTATGTAGCTTCTTAAAGGACAGTAAGGCACTGATTAGCCAGAGAAGAGATTGAACAAGTGCATCAAGCTGAGAGGTAAAAAGGTATGCCAATAAAAGAGAGTATGGTGCCTCCAGAGAATGGCACATCATCAGGTTCAGAGGTCTGTTGAGGGCAGAGGTGGAAACCATGCCTGGAGAAATCAGCAAGAACCAGATTGTGATAGAAAGGCCCTATAACCTCACTGAGGAATGAGAGCATCAAGAAACAAAAGGGAACTGGGCATGGTGGCTCATGCCTATAATCCCAGAGGCTCAGGAGGCTGAGGCAGGAGAATTGTGAGTTCAAAACCAGCCATAACAAGTTGGCAAGACACTAAGCAACTCAGTGAGACCCTTTTTTTTAAAGAGGTGAGACCCTTTTTTTTAAAGAGCTGGGGATGTGGTTCAGTGGTTAAACACCTGTGGATTCAATCCCCAGTACCAAAAAAAGAAAAAAGGAAAGGGCATTTGAAATCCTTTGGCCCCACCCAATTTTGAAAACTAAAACTTAGTTTAAGATTTGACTCACTTCGTATCAAGAAACATAACCTGATATGTTTCTTATGTTGACCAAAACTTGTTGGCTTTCTCCTAATATTGACTCTATACATATATTTTTTATGTAAACTAAATCTTTTTAAATTAATGTTTATATATAACAGCAGAATGCATTATAATTCTTATTACACATATAAAGCACAATTTTTCATATCTCTAGTTGTATACAAAGTATATTCACACCAATTCGTGTGTTCATACATGTACTTTGGATAATAATGGGCATCACATTCCACCATCATTTCTAACCCTATGACCCTATTATATTTTTTTAAAATTTGTTTTAGTTGTAGTTGGACACAATATCTGCATTTTATTTATTTATTTTTATGTGGTGCTAAGGATTGAACCCAGTGCCTCACGAATGCAAGGCAAGTGCTCTACCACTGAGCTACAACCCCAGCCCATTGACCCTATTATTTTTATACATTTTGTTCTGAACATGCTGCCATAAAGAAAATGCCTAAGGGGGCTGGGGATGTGGCTCAAGCGGTAGCGCGCTCGCCTGGCATGCGTACGGCCCAGGTTCTATCCTCAGCACCACATACCAACAAAGATGTTGTGTCCACCGAGAACTAAAAAATAAATATTAAAAATTCTCTCTCTCTCACTCTCTCTCCTCTCTCACTCTCTCTTTAAAAAAATAAATAAATAAATTTAAAAAAAATGCCTAAGTTGGAGGGCACTGGGCTGTGTACACACACAAACTGGGAAAAAAATGAGAGCTCTAATCACATTTTGTTTTTCTTTTGGTTGGTTTGTCAGCATTTAAGAGGCCACAGCACACAAATCAATGGTGATGACAGACCCTGTGTTGGACTCATAGCCAGCCAACAGTACTGTGGAGATGGATGGACTGTGTCCTGAGCTATTGCTGATCCCCCCACCTCTCTCTGACCGTGGAATTCTGGGACCTGACCAGAGCACCTGTCCTTCTGGGGACACTGCACCTTTGCCTGCTGACCCAGACTGCCTGCTGGTAGAGGCCACAGCTAATGAAGAGGGCCCAGGGAACATGGAGATCATTGTGGAAACAGTAGCTGGAACCCTATCCACAGGAGCTCCTGAAGAGACCCCAGGTACAAAGAGTTGTTAGCAGGCTAGTGGGACAGGCAGGCAGCCTTGAGGTTTTGTGTGTTATATTTTTATCCTTCTGTATGAATATGATTGGAGCATAAAATAGTATGCTATTTTTATACTTTGAGATGTTGTATTTTGGTTTGCAATTGGAGCCGGATGATGGAAGGCTGGCAGATTACTGCACAATCTTGAACCAAGCTTTTGGCAAAGTCTGTCCTTTAAGGGATTCTTGTCTGCTAGGCAGGATCCACAAGGGAAGACCTTTCTGACACCTGCCCGATCCTGGCTTGCCCTTACTCTTAACAATCTTCACAGATTCTTTACCCATATTGACCTTACACCCAGAAACTGCAGCCAGGGATTAGGCAGAAGCCCAGCCTGCCTCCCACCCTGTAGTTGGCAGGGCTTTCCAAAGGTAACTGGTAATTCCTTGCCCTAACTTCCTGTGTATAATGTACTTCACTCATTCAAAGCATGTTAAGAGGAAGGGTTGAGCTGGGCAAGGTGGTACACATGGCTAAGGCAGGAAGATTGAAAGTTTGAGGCCCATGTGGGCAACTTGTTGACCCTGACTCAAAAATAAAATTAAAAATGGGGCTGGGGATATAACTCAGTTGTAGAGGTCTTACCTGGCATGTTCAAGGCCCCAGGTTCAAGTCCCCAAAAGTACTACAAATATAACTACAGTTGAGCATTTTTATCCTAGGAGAAAGATTCTCCCCCTTTTCCTACAACTTCCTATTTTTCTGAAACTTACCTATTTTTAAACTGTCATCCTGTAGCTGTAGTTTTCACCACTTCCTTGGCAATGTAATGTAGTAACAAAGAATACTGGGAAAGATTGGCTAATTTGACCATATAGTATTTCTAACCTTCTCTGCAGTGAAACAACAACAACAAAACAAAAATTGGTAATATATAAAAAAGAGTTAATATCTTTAAAATTCAAAGATCTGCACAATAAGAAAAATAGTTTTCAAGAAAGTAAAAAAGAAATTTCTCTTTGCTTTGCTAAATAAGAAGTAAATATAGTCAATAAATGTATGAAGGATGCTTAATCTCACATAAATAAATTCCATAGTTAAAAATAACTATATGAGACTGGGCACATGGGCACACACTTATAATCCCAGTGGCTCAGGAGACTGAGGCAGGAGGATCATGAGTTTAAAGCCAGCCTAAGCAAAAGAGAGGCACTAAGCAACTCAGTGAAAACCTGTCTCTAAATAAAATACAAAATAGGGGTGAGGATATGGCTTAGTAGTCGAGTGCTCCTGAATTCAATCTCTAGTATCCAAAAAATAAATTAATTAGTAACTATATGAGCTGGGCACAGTGGTGCACACTTGTAGTCTCAGACATTTAAGAGGCTAAGGCAGGAGAATCACAAGTTCAAGGCTACTCT
Source organism: Urocitellus parryii (assembly GCF_045843805.1). Lineage (NCBI taxonomy): Eukaryota > Metazoa > Chordata > Mammalia > Rodentia > Sciuridae > Urocitellus > Urocitellus parryii. The sequence continues at coordinate 265,687,616 of NC_135531.1, read as the reverse complement.
CAGCAATTTAGCTAGACCTCGACAACTTAGCAAGACCCTGTTCTCAATCTCCAAGGTTGGTGACATTTTGTTTCTCAACTTTGGCAAAAGTTAAACAATTTAGGTAATACCTTAAACAAAAAATTAAAAGTTAAACAATTTGTGTAATGTTGGTGAGACTGTGAATTACAAATTATGGCGAATATAAATTAATATATTTTTTGAAGGTTAGTTTAGCTACATAGCAAGGTTTACAATGTGCATACTCTACCCAGTAATTCTATTCTAGGACTCTGTCTTATAGAAAAATACACATGCACATGAGGATGGGGTTACGTAGGGAAGCTTTATTTGTACTGGTTTGATTTATCAGTGTTTTGAAATTCCATGAACTGGACAAAAATATGAAACAGATTTATTGATAGATAAAATGTCATTGTTATACAGCAAGTGAGACAAGAAAAAAATTTTTTAAAAAAGCAAATTGTAGGATAATGACCACAAAAGGGCTGGAAGAAACTGGGTTTGGTGGCACACACCTGTTCTCAGGAGACTGATACTGGAGGATCATGAGTTTCAGTCCAGCCTGGGCAATATAGCAAGACCCCCATCTTTTTTTTTTTTTTAAAAAAAGCCTGAAAAGTTAGAGACTAGCAACTCAAGGAGGCTGAAGCAGGAGGATCGATTATAAGTTTAAAGCCAGCTTCAGCAATTTATCCAGGCTCTAAGCAACTTAGTGAGACCCTATCTCAAAATAAAAAGAGCTAGGGGTGTTGCTCAGTGGTTAAGCATCCCTGCAGCCAATCCCTGGTACCAAAAAGAGACCAGACTGTGGGGATAGTTATTCCTTTGCATACTTCTTATCATTTAAATTGTTGCATTGAACTTTTTTTTTTATATTTATTTTTTAGTTTTAGGTGGACATAATATCTTTATTTTATTTTTATGTGGTGCTGAGAATCGAACCCAGTGCCTCACACATGCTAGACAAGCATGCTACCACTTGAGCCCTGCATTGAACTTTTTAAAAAAACAATTAAAAAGAAAAAAAGGACCCACAGAATAAATGTAGGACAGTCCTGTATCATTTATTACAGATATTTTGATACTGCACGTATATGTCATTTATTACAGATATTTTTATATTGCATATATATTGCAGATACATCTCTCTAGTTGTCATTGTTCTCTTTTGGAAGTTTTTAATCTATTATTGCCTTAATGCTTCCTAGATTACATTGATGTTTGTTCATTCATTGAATACAGTTATTAAGCACCCATCTTGTGCCAGTTATTATGTTAGCTACTAGGAATACAAACACATGTACCAGATAGACTGACCCTGATCTATGGGCTTATAGTCTGCAGAGCCAGTCTTGAAGTCCATATGCATTCAGTGAATATAACAGATTCGCCTACGTTTCTATTAGTAACTAACTCCTATGAGTCTTGTTCGATCTGATTCTATTCCTTTCTCTGTCGGTCCTCTGCCTGCAGGTGTCCTGGTAAAGGTGGTGGAGGTGTACTTCTGTGAGCGCTGTGAACAGAGCTTCGCAGAGCCCACTCTGCTGTCCCTACACCAGTGCAGTGAGACCCACATACAGTCTGTGCAGGGCCTGTCTAGCCCCCCAGGCTCTGTAGAACTGCCCTCCAACAACCTCACCCTCCATGGCCCTCTGCAGGGCCAAAGTCTGACAGATAGCCCCCTATCATGTCCTGTATGTAGACAGGAGTTTGCCCAACCACAGGCCCTGAAGAACCACTTCAAGATTCACCGGGCCACTCCTGACACCTTCTCCTGCCCAGAGTCTGGCTGTGTGTTCTCTGCTGAAGATCGCAAAGGTCTGCAGCACCACCTGAGGCAGAACCACAGAGCAGTCCCTGTGCCATGTTCTTTCCGAGGCTGCTCCCTACTTTTTGGGAGCCAGCAGGGCATGGAACTGCACCGGCAGACCCATTACCCTTTCCACTGCAACCATTGCAGCTTCATAGGCTCCAACATCAAACTCTTCCGGCAGCATCAGCGGAGCCATGGAGCTGTGACACAGGGAGAACTTTCTGCTGTTCAGGGCCTTCCATCCCAGGAGCTGCCACCAGGTATGAATGAAGCCAGGGATCCATCAGTGCCCTGCCTAAAATATAGCCACAGTTGATCTTATAGAAGACACACTTATTTCCAGTGCCATGAATGACTTTTTAAACAGAAAGTCAGGAGGATAGAATTCCTGGAGAAGGATAGAAAAGCATCTAGAAACCTTGACTCATTTAGAATACACGGAATAAAGAGGAAGTCTTGGTCCACGACACTGAGTGAAATTCGGCTTCATCTACATGTGACCTGAAGTTACTTAAGCAACATTTTCGATTTCAGAACTTACTTTCTAAGGACAAAAGTAAAAGTGCCCACCACTGTAGCCACAAATGCCTGTAGACTCCCTATAGAGCAAAAGAGATTGGGCAGGAGAAGCTGGGGTTATTTTTAAAAGGAACCTTCAAGAGGAATGGCACTTTATTAATTCCTATTTCTTTAATCTCAAAAAACAATAATAATAGCAACAACAACAAAAATCCCCAATGTTGGGTGAGTAGAGAAATAAGTGAGAGAAAAGAGGCCCAGAAGAGGACAGATTTATGATGAGAGAATTTGGCTTGCTGAGATCCACTCAAGGTCTAGGGCCTAAAGAAGACTGTTTTCCTGGGAACCAGTCATACCTTTAGTCAGAGTCAGCTGTTGAGGGATAAAGGGATACATTTGAGGAGCAAGATGTGGTCTTGACTCACTAAGTTGAATTTCTCAATAGAACAATTGAGCTGTAAGGGTATATTCACCTGCACTGAGCCAACCCAGCCTTTATCCCTGGGAACCTGAACCAAAGAAATATAATCTGCCCTTCTCTACCTCTCAGTCCCTATGACCCCAGTGACCTCAAAACTCTAGGCTTCAAGGGGTCTGAGGCTGCTATTATCTGAGATTTGATTTACTTAAAAGTGATTACTACTGGTAGCTTAACTCCTAGTTCATATCCCTGTCTTGATTGGGCATATACTTAACTATTTACAACCCAAAATTCCCTTCTGCTTAAAGGGGAGGGGGTGATTCTGCTAAGCAGTAAATGGAGAAATACAGCATTTAGTGCTGTTATTGGCTCCCTATGGACTTCATTAAATTTTATGTGTCTCCAGCTCCCAAACTGCCTCCAGGAGAAGGAGAACCTTCAGAGGAAACAGATACGACTGTGCCTGGGCAGGTGTCAGCTGAGGAGGAAGAAGTAGAGGAAGAAGAAAGTGGCACCCAGAAGGTCTCTCAGAAAGCTCTGGATAATGACCAAGGGGCTCAGCAGTTTGAAGGTAATGACATCATGAGTAAGCTTGAAGCTCTCGATGGTAGGGAGGAATAGATAGTGGAGAAGCTGACATGGAGGCTCTAGGGTTTGGGTTTCTAACCTTTGGTTCAGATCATTCCTTTTATTCTGCCTTGACTCAAAAGTCAAGTGGAAAATGTTCAACAGACTCAAGATTCCAGTAACACAGGGTAGAGGTAAATAGAATTTGTTCTAGGCTAGTTTTCCTCAAGTAGAAAGCACTTTTGCAAAATGGAAATTGTGATGCCATAATATAAAGATACCAGAGGTTATTGATTACCAGCAGCCCCTTTTGCCTGGTATTGAGCTTCTTAGGGACTTTTTTCTGAATCTTTGCTTCCCAGGTTTTCAGCTCAATAGTCTCTCTGAAACCCTTCCCATAGGGAGCATATTTACTGTCAGGTGAATAGGAAAGATCTGACTATATTTATTATCAGCTCACTATTATCTAGAGCCCATTGAACTAGGGTTCAGAAGTAAGAGTATTTTATCATCTTCCCTTTTGCTCATTCCCTTTGGGACTTTTTTCCTTCTATCCAACCCTGACACCTCTCCCTACACCTATAGCAGGCAAGAACAAGAATGGTCCATCCAGGTTGTTCTTTTGAGCTGCTCTAAAGAGAGGCTCAAGAACGTTGGATGACTGAGAGAAGCACTTGAAACAGGCCTGAGAAGTCCCTGTGTTTTGGTTTCTCTTAATACTTTTGAGTTTCTCCCTCTTTGAGGCTACAGTGTTTTGAATCTATTGTTTGGGTTCTTGGAGACACCACAAAAGGTTTGCATCTGGGCTGTTGAAGAATATTGCTCTTACCTCTCTGTATTCCATCCCCCCAGGGGATGTGACTTCTAGCACGGAATGCCTCTTCAAGACACACATGTGCCCAGAGTGCAAACGCTGCTTTAAGAAGCGGACCCATCTGGTAGAGCACCTGCATCTCCACTTCCCAGACCCCACCCTCCAGTGCCCCAACTGCCAGAAGTTCTTCACCAGTAAAAGCAAACTCAAGACCCATCTGCTGCGGGAGCTGGGCGAGAAGGCCCACCGCTGCCCACTGTGTCAGTACAGTGCAGTGGAGAGAAATGCACTCAACCGCCACATGGCTAGCATGCATGAGGATATTTCTAACTTCTACTCAGACACCTATGTCTGTCCTGTCTGCCGTGAGGAATTCCGCCTCAGCCAGGCACTCAAGGAGCACCTCAAGAACCACACAGTAGCAGCCGCAGCAGAGCCTTTACCCCTGCCCTGTTTTCAGGAGGGCTGCAGCTATGCAGCCCCTGATCGCAAGGCCTTTGTAAAGCACCTGAAGGAGACCCATGGGGTGCGGGCTGTGGAGTGCCGCCATCACTCATGTCCCATGCTCTTTGCCACAGCTGAAGCCATGGAGGCCCATCACAAGAGCCACTATGCTTTCCACTGTCCCCACTGTGACTTTGCCTGTTCTAACAAGCACTTGTTCCGCAAACACAAGAAGCAAGGCCACCCTGGCAGCGAAGAACTGCGCTGTACCTTCTGTCCCTTTGCCACCTTTAACCCAGTGGCCTACCAGGACCATGTAGGCAAGATGCATGCTCATGAGAAAATTCACCAATGCCCTGAGTGCAACTTTGCCACTGCCCACAAGAGGGTGCTCATCCGACATATGCTGCTGCATACTGGTGAGATAGCTTCCATCCATCCTTGAGATAATGTAATGATGATGATGGTGGTGATGTGTCTAACATAAGCTTTTACTGTGTACCAGACATCACTGGAAGGGCCTTACATACATTGTTTCACTTGGCCTAGAATTCCTAAGCACTGCTTTAGTATCCCAAGTTTACAAATGAGCCATAAATTGAGTGTCATTTAAATAAAGTGGTCAGGCTAGGATGTGAATCTAGGCAGTCTGAGTCCACAGCCTGTGCTCTAACCGCAATACAGTTATGCATCATCCTTAGGCATGGGATGATGACCACCTAGCCTATTAGAATAAAGAAACCCAGACCAGGACAGATGCCTTCCTTTTCAATTCAAGTTTGGGGATATGCTGTGAGAGACAGGAGGCAAGGTGACTGAACATACATACACAAGGGCTTCCAAAGTTAGGGCATTCATGACACTGAAATAAGATCATCCCTAATGACCTGGAAGTTGTATTTGTTTCACCTCAGATTTTTTTTTTTTTTTAAAGAGAGAGTGAGAGAGGAGAGAGAGAGAGAATTTTCAATATTTATTTTCTAGTTATCTGCGGACACAACATCTTTGTTGGTATGTGGTGCTGAGGATCGAACCCGGGCCGCACGCATGCCAGGAGAGCGCGCTACCGCCTGAGCCACATCCCCAGCCCTCACCTCAGATTTTTCAATCCGTTGCTAGCATTTTAGATGCTAAATAACAACAAAATCGTGCTTCCTGCTATAGCATCATCCCCTTTGGAATCTATATAAATACCAGTGTGTCAAGAGTACATTAAGAAACTTTTCACCATGTCAGGCATGGTAACACACTCCTGTAATCCCAGCGACTGGAGAAGTTGAAGCAGGAGATCACAAGTTTGAGACCAGCGTCAGCAACTTAATGAGACCCTGTCTCAAAAAATAAAAAGAGCTAGGGATGCAGGTCAGTGGTAGGAGACCCATGCCCTTTTGTGTGAGTCCCTGAGTTCAATTCCCACTACTAGGGAAACAAATCTGGTTTGGGAGGAGAGTTTTTTAGACAATTTGGGGCACAAAGCCACTGTTGTTCCCATTGAATAGTTCATTTCTTTACATGATTTTTTTATAAGATTTCTTGTTTCTGAGGCCTTTCCTAAAACTTACATCTGTACACTATTGTATGGTTTCCAAAATCTTTCATGTGTGCTATCCCATATATCAATCTTGTGAGCAAGACAGGTAAAAGACAAGAAAAGAGACAAACTATGGGAAGTTAAATTTAGACCTACTTTAAGGTCTCACAGTTAGTTTCAGAATCAGAACTAGCATGCCATGTTGCTTGCATTTCACCACCGGGAAGGGGGCTGGGTAGAACAAGGCCCCCTTCCTGGTCTTGATCAACTACTTGGACACCCCATCCTTGAATTCACTCAGAACCACTGACAACTTTGGGATATCTCATTTAATGTTCACATGAGCCATAAGAGGTCAGTATTTTTTGTTGCTCCCTTTTTAAAGACCAGGAAACTGAGACACATAGTAGGAACCACCACTTAATAACTCTCTGATTTCTCTGTGCCTCAATTTCCTCATCTATAAAATGAGAGTGATAATAGTACCTGCCCTATAGGCATGTTATGAAGATTTAGTGAGGAGACTTTTTTTTTTTTGTAGTTGGTCACAATACCTTTATTTATTTTTATATGCTGCTGAGGATTGAACCCAGGGTCTTGCACATGTGAGGCGGGTGCTCTACGGCTGAGCCACAACCCTAGCCCCGTGAGGAGACATTTTTGTAAGTGCCCAGAAAGGTGCCTGGCCCATAGTGGGTACTATGCAAATATTAATGCCTGTAGTCGGGCATTAATACTTACTATAATATTGAAATCCAGAGATAAGGTTTTTTGTTGTTGTTTGTTGGTTTGTTTGTTTTTGAAACGGGATGAACCCAGGGTGCTCTACCACTGAGCTTCATTCCTAGCCCTTTTATTTATTTTATTTTATTTTTCAATTTTTTTTAATATTTATTTTTCAGTTTTCGGCGGACACAACATCTTTGTTTGTATGTGGTGCTGAGGATTGAACCCGGGCCACATGCATGCCAGGCGAGCGCACTACCGCTTGAGCCACATCCCCAGCCCTTTATTTTGAGACAGGGTCTTACTAAGTTGCCAGGACTGGCTTTGAACTTGTAATCCTTTTGCTTCAGCCTCCCAATTGCTTGGATTATAGGCATACTCCATTGCACTCAGCTAGTCAGTTCTAACTACTGTTCTGTTGCCTGATTTTTTTCTCTCTGTTCCAGAAAACTGAAAGGAATGGTCTAAATGGAACAACTGGTCATTAATGCCAGTAAGCTATGTAACAAATCAAGAATGGACTTCAGACCTAGTTTTGAAAAGCTCAGTCTTTCTCCTTTCCATTTGTTTAGGAGTTTGGGGAATAGTTGTCTGACAGGGCTATGAAGCATTCTTGATTGTTGTGAGGCTTTTAGTATCTCAAGTTACATGTGAAGTTTTTGCCCCTGCCTGGCATCAGGGCAAACTTGCTAGAGGAAATGGTCTGGCCACACATGTGATCTGTGTCTGACATATGTCCTCCCCTCTCATCTCCACTTCCCATATAAGGTGAGAAACCTCACAAGTGTGAGCTGTGTGACTTCACCTGTCGAGATGTAAGCTACCTATCTAAGCACATGCTCACCCACTCCAACACCAAGGATTACATGTGCACTGAATGCGGTTATGTCACCAAGTGGAAGCACTACCTCAGCGTGCACATGCGAAAACATGCCGGGGACCTCAGGTACAAACACACACATGCCATTGTCCCTATCCCAAGAACCTTATGCTAAGTTAGTCTTCTCTTAGATCCAACTTCTAGCCCCACTGCTTTTTCCATTTGCTGGAGAGTTCCTCCTAATGCCCTCTGCTCCCTCCATCTCAACTCTATCACCTACAGGTGGCTAGCCCCTGTGCCTGTAGCCCAGTTGCATAGTGAGCACTCTCTGAGCCCAGGGGAGAGTGTTTAGACCTAGAGGAAAAGCCTAGAGACTAAAGTGTACTTATGTTCTCATAGACTGGTCCTGAGAAAGTGGATAGGATCTCTATTTATGGTGCCATCCTAGCTACTTCCTAATCCAGGAAGCTGGTAGGAGCTTTCATGCTTCCTTGGGAAAATGGGACCTAGACATAGAAACCTGTCTTGAAATGCTGTATTCATGTCAGTGGATGGTACTGACCCATTATTACTTTCCTTGAGGAAGCAGTAGAGAGTAGGTCTTAGAACACCAGCCCTGAAGTTAAGCTGTCTCTGCCTCGCTTCTTTTGGAACAAACCTCAAACAGGTTATTAACTTTCATGCCTTGACTTCCTCATTTGTAAAACAGAAATGCCTGTTTCATGGGGTAGTAAAAAGGTGGGTTAAATTAGATGATGAATGTACAATATAGAGTTTAAAGCCTGCCATGGAAAGTATTTATTCAGAGACTTTTAGCTCCTGCCTCCTTGTGATCACCCTCTTTTCCTCCTTGTCAGATACCAGTGCAACCAGTGCTCTTATCGCTGCCATCGGGCTGATCAGCTGAGCAGCCACAAGCTGAGGCACCAGGGCAAGTCCCTGATGTGTGAGGTATGTGCCTTTGCCTGCAAGCGAAAGTATGAGTTGCAGAAGCATATGGCTTCCCAGCACCACCCTGGCACACCAGCCCCACTCTACCCCTGCCGCTACTGCAACTACCAGAGCCGCCACAAGCAGGCCCTGCTGAGCCATGAGAACTGCAAGCACACCCGTCTCCGTGAGTTCCACTGTGCCCTCTGTGACTACCGTACCTTCAGCAACACCACACTTTTCTTCCACAAGCGCAAGGCCCATGGCTATGTGCCTGGAGACCAGGTCTGGCAGCTCCGTGATACCAGCCAAGAGCCTGGAGCAAGGCAGTCACTGACACCACCACCAGACTCAGAGCCTTCAAGCCAGCTATCTGCCCAGCCTGAGGGACCAGGCCACAAGCCTGACATGGATCCCACCTTGGATCAGGCTCTGCCAGAGACAAGTGAGGAGGTCATCACTCAGAGACAGGATGGCAGTGAGGCTTCCCATGGGAATGACCTGGTTGGCAGCTCCAGCCCAGCAGAAGTGGAGGAGGGCAGCTGCACGCTACACTTAGAGGCCCTGGGAGTAGAGCTGGAACCTGTGTCTGAGCCATCTCTCGAGGAACTCACTGAAACAGCCCCTGTGGAGTTCAGGCCCCTGGATGCCTCAGTGCCCCTAGGACTGGAAGGACCTGTGCTGTCCAGCTTTGAAAGTGTTGGAACTCCTGGCTTGGGTGCTGAAGAAGAGCCCATTCTGGAGAAACCAGAGTCTGAGTCCCCCAGAAATCCTTCATCCTCAGAGGAGGCCCCTAATAGCTGGGTCGGAACCTTCAAAGTAACTGCACCTGCTGAGACGGCACCTTTGCCTCAGTTGCCCGAGACAGAGTCATTACTGAAGGCCCTACGGAAACAGGACAAAGAGCAAGCAGAGGCCCTAGTACTGGAGGGGCGCGTGCAGATGGTAGTGATCCAGGGAGAGGGGCGAGCCTTCCGCTGCCCACACTGCCCTTTTATCACTCGCCGGGAGAAGGCTTTGAACCTGCACTCCAGAACAGGGTGCCAGGCCCGCCGAGAGCCCCTGCTATGCCCTGAGTGTGGGACAAGCTTTAAGCAACAACGTGGACTCAGCACCCATCTGCTGAAGAAGTGCCCTGTTTTGCTTAAGAAGAACAAGGGCTTGTCTAGAGCAGACACTCCCATCCCCCTGCATCCTCAGCTCCCAGACACCGAGGCCTCAGAGGATGCCAAAGGTGGGAAGCCCCCACCTGTACCATTAGAAGTAGAGCTGTTGCTTTCAAAAGATGCTCCTTCTGAAGTTACCAGGGAGCCGGAAGTAGAGGAGCCTCTCACCACACCCTCTATTTCCCCAGCCCCTCCTATAGGGAACTCCTCACCCACAGAGACCCCAGAGAAGTTCTACTTTGAGCAGGGCAAATTTCGCTGCAACTCATGCATGTTCCTTTGTTCTCGACTCTCCTCTATTACCTCTCATGTGGCTGAAGGCTGCCGAGGGGGACGTGGCCGGGGAGGAAAGCGAGGTTTGCCTCAAACCCAGTCTTCTCTTTCCCTGCAGAACAATGAGAATTCTGCTCCCCTGAGTAATAGGAATGCACAGTCCAGCCCTAGTAATGGGGACACAACTCTAACTCAGAAGCAGAAGGGGGCCCTCTTCTCCTGCCCCACATGTCCTTTTCGCTGCCAGCAGGAACGGGCCCTGAGGACTCATCAGACTAAGGGCTGCCCAATTGGGATGTCTGGAGAGCTGCACTGTGGCCTCTGTCCATTCATTGCTCCTGCTGCTGCTGCCCTGAGACTCCACCAGAAACGGAGACACCCTACTACAATCTCAACCCGTGGCCCCCGGCCTCCCCTGCAGTGTGGGGACTGTGGCTTCACCTGTAAACAGAATCGGTGCCTGCAGCAGCATCGGCAACTCAAGCATGAAGGAGTGAAGCCACACCAGTGTCCCTTCTGTGACTTTTCTACCACCAGACGGTACCGATTAGAGGCTCACCAGTCCAGACACACAGGTGTTGGCCGTATCCCCTGCAGCTCCTGCCCTCAGACATTTGGTACCAACTCGAAACTGCGCCTGCATCGGTTAAGGGTACATGACAAAACACCCACCCACTTCTGTCCACTCTGTGACTATAGTGGCTACCTTCGCCATGATATCACTCGCCATGTCAACAGCTGCCACCAGGGCACCCCAGCCTTTGCCTGCTCCCAGTGTGAGGCCCAATTCAGCTCAGAGACAGCACTTAAGCAGCATGCTCTGCGCCGACACCCTGAGCCCCTAAACCCTGCCCCTGGCTCTCCTGCAGAGGCCACTGAGGGGCCCCTAAACTGCTCCCGCTGTGGCCTGCTGTGCCCCAACCTCGCAAGCCTGCGGGGACATACCCGTAAGCAGCATCCACGGCTGGAATGTGGGGCCTGCCAGGAGGCCTTCCCTAGCCGGCCAGCCCTGGAAGAGCACCGGAGGCAGCAGCATTTCAGCCACCGCTGCCAACTCTGTGACTTTGCTGCCCGGGAGCGAGCAGGTCTGGTGAAGCACTACCTAGAACAGCATGAAGAGACTTCAGCTGCATCAGCAGCCTCGAATGGGGATGCTGGCCAGCCCCCTCTGCGCTGCCCCTTTTGTGACTTTGCATGTCGCCATCAGCTCGTGCTAGATCACCATGTGAAAGGGCATGGGGGCACTCGGCTCTACAAGTGTACTGACTGTGCTTATAGCACCAAGAACCGGCAGAAGATCACATGGCACAGCCGCATCCACACTGGGGAAAAGCCTTACCGCTGTCACCTCTGCTCGTATGCCTGTGCTGACCCCTCTCGCCTCAAGGTAAGATCTGAGCTATGGGACAGGGAATGGAAGGAATGCAGGCTCTAGTTTCTTTAATCCTGACCCTTCCAAATATTAGATCTGTGATTGGACAAGTTCCTTATCCTCTTTAAGGCTCAGACTCCCCATCTATAAAAAAGAGATGATATTTACCAACTTCATGGGGTCATATAATAATACAATTCTTGGGGCTGGGATTGTGGCTCAAAGGGAGAGCACTCGACTAGCATGCAGAAGGCACTGGGTTTGATCCTAAAAATAAAAATAAAAAAATAAAATAAAGGTATTGTATTTAACTACTTCTAAAATAAATATTTAAAAATAAATAAATAAATCAAGATATGTGTCCACCTATAACTAAAAAATAAATATTTAAAAAAAAATAATCTTTAATACATGCTTAAGAAGAACAAGGACTTGCCTTGTGATAAAGACATAATGATTTATATGTGCATGGTAGTGCACACCTGTAATCCCACCAACCTGGGAGTCTGAAGCAGGAGGATCACAAGTTCAAGATCAGCCTCTGGAATTTAGCAAGACCTTATCTCAATAAAAAGGACTGGACATGTAGCTCAGTGGTAAACTGCCCAGGATCCCCCCACAAAAAAAAAAAAATGGGGGAGGATAATCTGGATAATAACGCTAACATTTATGAGCAGTTACTATAATGCCTAGTACCATGATTTTAATCTTTTCAAAAATAAAGAGATATAGATACTTATTCTATTCCCCATCTTACAGATTAGTAGACTGAGAATTATGGGTTAGCTCACCCAGTGACTCTCAGTGTCAGAACTGAGATAGTCAGGGAAAGCCTAGAGAGGGACTGAATAGGTAAGGTTGATAACAAAGTGACCATTATGAGGGACCCAGTTGGTAAGGGAAGTAGAGATGAGATGAGATCAAGGAGCAGGGTTATCCACCAATGGTTTCTCTGCCTACTTGTCCCCACTTCTATATCCAGTGAGTGCCAAAGGGAGCACATGTTCTGCTTTTTGCTCTTCCCTCTTCTAGTACCATATGCGGATACACAAGGAGGAACGGAAGTACCTGTGTCCTGAATGTGGCTACAAGTGCAAGTGGGTCAACCAGCTCAAGTATCACATGACCAAGCACACAGGTGAGTCTGTGATTTGGGTTAAAGGATTCTCCCATTCACTATCAAACTTGACTTCACCAAGGTAGTGTATGTCCTTGCCCAGATTCAGGGCCATCATTGATTTTTATACTGAGGGTTCAGGTAGGTTGGGAGTGTGTGTACCGGAATGGTACACACTGAATACCTGTCAGAAATAGGACAGAGTAAACCTGAGAGTCTTGGCCTCTGTACTTGGCAGATTTCTCAGGGATTGTGGTGTAAGGTCACACACCCCCCATAGAGAACCCCAACTCAAACTTGAGTGACTGAGGACAGGTCTACCTGATTGTATACAGATATGATGGAACTATCACAAATAAGAAGGAGAAAGAGGAGGGCTCCTTTGTGCTGATGTGGTTCTCTGAAAAAGGTTAATGATTGCCTTTTGATTATTGCATATGGTTTTCTCTGAAAAGGGGTAATGATTGCCTTTGATTATTGCATATGGTTCCCCCATAGGTGGAGGAATAGATCAGGTGCATTTCAAGACCCTCTGCTTCTATAATGATGCTTCTTTCATTTTTACCTCTTCCCTCTTTAACATTTTCTTTGACTTTTTGAGTTGAACAAGGAACTGTGTTTAAGTGTGTTTTCAAATTCTGTGACCAAAAGAGGGCTGGACTTTCCCATTTGATAACCTACCATATTTGAGTACTCATTACTATCAGATGGCTAGTTGGTTAGAGGTCCAGTTAGTTATCAGTATCATTGGGCTTCCATGTATTCAAAGAGTGTGTTGAAAGAATGTCAAGACTGGAACATTCCAAAGATAATGGTCGTTAACTTGCCACTTCTGTCGTTTATATCCCAGTATGTATCCACAGTGACTCTTATGACCCATTGAGCCTTGTCTGTCCCCCCTTCGATGGTGATTTATTCCCTGCATTTAGGACTGAAGCCATACCAGTGTTCCGAGTGTGAGTACTGCACCAACCGGGCTGACGCACTGCGTGTGCACCGGGAGACACGGCATCGAGAAGCACGGGCTTTCATGTGTGAGCAGTGTGGCAAGGCCTTCAAGACGCGCTTCTTGCTGCGCACCCACCTTCGCAAGCACAGTGAGGCCAAACCCTACGTGTGCAATGTGTGCCACCGTGCTTTCCGCTGGGCTGCTGGCCTGCGCCATCACGCCCTTACCCACACAGACCGCCACCCCTTCTTCTGCCGCCTCTGCAGCTACAAGGCCAAGCAGAAATTCCAGGTGGTCAAGCACGTGCGCAGGCACCACCCTGAGCAGGCTGACCCAAACCAGGGTGTGGGCAAAGACCCCACCACCCCCACAGTGCACCTACATGATGTAAAGCTGGAGGATCCCAACCCTCCAGCTCCTGCTGCTCCTCCCACTGGACCTGAGGGCTGAGAGCCTGCTACCACTAAGACAGGAAGAAAGTGTGGTAAGAGGTGTGCATACTGGGACCAGAGCTAGCCTGAGGAGCTCAGGGCCTAAGAAAGGACTGGCTTTGCGGTGTCAGTGTGACTGGAAACCACCCCCATCCCCACCCCCAGGACTCTGGACATAGTACTTTGAAATGAACAGCTATATGAGAGAGAGACATGGACCAAAACAGTGATTTCTTCTTGAAGTGCGCAGTGTTTTTAACCTGTGAATTTCTAGTTTCTTAGAGACCCTGGCTATAAGATCTTGGTTTTATCCACTCTGTCTTCTTTTCTCTTCTTACTGTATCAAATCTTATTTTCTTTCAGCACCTTCAAAACAGTTGTATCTAATTGCATGTGCTATTATGCCTGATGCTCTATAAAGCATGTCAAACAGAATGACTGCCAACTTATAGACTCATCCAAACTCCTGACTTGGCATTTCTAGGCTGTGATCTTGATCTGCCCTGTCCCCTCTTAGACCTCTGCTCCTCCTTTATCTCTTCTGTATTCAGTCGGAAACAAGTTCTGAAACAGAACCAAGTCTGCCTTCTCTGTCCTTAAGCCTGTCCTGATGTTTTCACTTTCTCCCTATTTCCAAGCCCCTCTTTCTGCTTGTATAGAGGGAGGATTGTCACTCACTAAGCCTCCTCTTAGAAGCAGCTTTAATTCAACATAAATCCTTAGACTGGCCCACAACTGCACTTATGAGTGAAAGTACAAAGGCACTGTAAAAGGCAGGTGATTGGGAAGGTAAATCTCTCATTCAGAATTCTCACAGTGTAATTGCTTCACTATGTATTTGATCATCTGAACTGAGACACTCTGGAAAAATCAAAGAAGATGCCATTAATATTTATGCTGGGACTCAACAGATTATAAACCAGGACTGTTTTAGGCAAACTTTCCAGGAGAGCCAGATCACATAAACCTTTGTCTCCTTTTGCCCTACCTCTCAGAAGCCTCTCTTTTGTGTCCTTCCTATTCAGCACATGCAGGAATGTCCCCGGAAAGCTTGGTTTTCTACCTTTTCTCTGACTCATCCGACTACCCAAATGTCCCCCCAACCCTTATGCCTCCCCTTGCCCAATAATCATAACAGAGCCAAATTGGAGAGAGAAGCTTTATTAACACCAGGGGGGCTGGAGAGGTGCAACCCAGTGGGGACATGGCTGTGTGCTGTTCTCTGGAGAGACATGGTACAGTCCTAGGGTCAGGTCTCCTTCCTCAGCCTTTGCCTGAGGAGCCTTGATTTATCCTTCCCTTGGCTCAGGGCTTTGAGGAAGTTAAAGGTATAATACTTCTGTAAGTTTCTTTGCTCCAAGCTCCTCTCTGAGTTTCTAGTTGCAATTTGCTTTTGCGCCAGAGTTGATGGGAGAGATTAGTGGTAGATCTGAGTATGGGACTGAGCCTACAGCAAGAGGAAGGAGGGAACTCCAGCATAGACTACACAAAGAGAAAAGGCAGGAAAGATACCAATGACATGAAAACAAAGGGAGAGAAAAAGGTGAAAAGTCAGGTTCTAGATTTGCATGTTAGGAAGGGCAAGGTAATATGCCTGGAATG
This sequence comes from Urocitellus parryii, assembly GCF_045843805.1. Taxonomy (NCBI): domain Eukaryota; kingdom Metazoa; phylum Chordata; class Mammalia; order Rodentia; family Sciuridae; genus Urocitellus; species Urocitellus parryii. The sequence goes on along the minus strand of NC_135531.1, from coordinate 265,672,118 downwards.
CACAATCCAAAGATTTTCACCTTTTCTAATTGCTTTCTGGAGCATCCAGGTTGTTCTTTCACCCTCTAAAGCCAGTATACCCATCCACACTATGAGAAATACCCACCTCAGAATTCAGACTCCCCAGGTTGAGGCTCTTCCATTTCCCGGATGCAGATGTACACAAAGATGGAAGCTGGGTGGATGCTGATGCCATCTTTAGAGAGCAGGTGTATGTGGCGGTAACCTGGAAAGGGGCAGGACAACAACATTAGGGAGGCAGCCAGAGCCAGGGTGTTGGCCAAGGATCCAAGGACTGTCTCACCTTGTTTCATGCAGGTCCATGGCAAGGTATATTGACCAATAAAGTCATTTCGGGATTTCCAGTCATAATCCTGAACCACAAAACGCAGCATAGCAAGTTCAGGTACCAGCACCCGGAAGCACAGTGTCTGACCCCAGTAGGGATTAAAACCTGAGGTGTCGGGTAAGAAGGAATGAAACACATTTTACTTTTTTTTTCCTTAGTAGTACTAGGGATTGAACCTAGGGGCACTCTACCACTGAGCTATATCCCTAACCCACTACCCCCTTTTTTTTTTCTTGAGATAGGGTCTTGCTAAGTTGCTAAGGCAGGTCTCAAACTTGAGATCCTCCTGCCTCAGCCTCCCAAGTTGCTGGAATTACAGGCATGCACCACCATGCCCAGCTTCTCTTGGCTCATACTGTTTTACCTGTATTCTCACTTAATCTAGATGTCAATCAGCATTATATAGGTGAAGAAACAGGTTCAGAATGTGTAAGCCAATTTTCCCAAGTCACTGGAAGCTATGGAAGGCCAGGATTCCCTGTACTATTCCATACTGCCCTTCTGCTATAGGGGTGGGTGGTGACAGTATGGAAGGGAACCAACAGTTATACTCCTACCACCTCCTTCCCCAGCACTGCTGTCTCACCATTGTTCTCCACATAGTTGGTCTCCTGGCAGGTTGTGTCTGGACGGATGCCATAGATCTCCACTCTCACCAGTGGGTCCACAATGGACCTCTCTTTGGTGTTGTTCACTTTGGGGAGTTGCTGACCACTGATAACCTGCAACCAGGGCACTGGAACCTCATGAGTGCCCTACCTAGCCCAACCCACCCCCCAATCTCTGACATCCCAGAGGAGAGGACAAGGGACCTTGCACTAACTTTTCAGTTTGCAAAACTAATCCTCTGCAAGCAACATATTTTCCTCTATAGTCTGTCTGCAAATTTATTCACTTATTTATTGTACTGGGGATTATCCAGGAATGCCCTACCACTCAGCTACATCCCCAGCCCTTATTTTTTGAGATAAGTCTTTCTTTCTAACTTGCTGAACCTGGCTTCAAACTTGTAATCCTACCTCAGCCTCTTAAGTCACTGGGGTTACAGGCATACACAGCCCTTTCTGCAATTTTAAATGCACAAAGTTGAAATTTAAGAGGTTTGAAAGTAGACATGCTAATGACAGCAGCCTTTTCTGTAGCACTTCCTGTGTACCAGATGGTGTAAGCACTTGACCTTAATAACTCCTGCAATCCTCACAATCCTGTGAGGTAGGCAGTAGTATCATTCCTATTTTACTGGTGAGTAAACTGAAGTACAGATGGGCTAACAAACTTGCCCAGTATTATACAACTAGGAAGTAGATTTTAAGCTAGGCAGTTGGCTCCAATGTCTTGTTAGCAATCAGGTTATTCTGCATCTCACAAGGAATTTTCAACCAATTATGCTCTTGTCAGGCCTAGCCATATCTTCCCCCACTTCTATCCCAGTTATCCCAGGTTCTTTTCAACAGCTTCTCTTCCCTTCATACCTGGACCAAAAGAGTCTGGGCCTTGAAAGGACTGAGGGGTTTCTCCGGGTTGAAGGAACTCTGGATATCACGCAGGAAATCTGGCTTCAGCACATAGCCACAGCCACTATTCTGGCGGAAGAGCCCATCACAGATGTCCATTTCAAGCCCTGCAGTCTGCATATTCATAGCCACTGAGGCCCCAGGAGAAAAGAAGGGAAAGATTTCATCTCAGAAGACTTCCAGGTTCTCTTCCAAGGGAATAAGACAGGTATTGGGTGTAAGAGTGCCTGCTGGGAACATCTTCAAAGATAGGTAGCCTTTTCCTCACCTAGCATTCAAGGTCATTCCCCCTGGCCCTACTTCCATTAGGGAACTTATCTCCCTCCACCCACTCCTGCTGTCCCACCTCCTGTCTGCTGCCTCCTCACCCATTTGGCAGCCTACATTCCAGAGTTCCTGGGGGTTGTAGTTGGATGAGTCTGTCCTCAGACCACTGGGATACACACGGCTTAACTGCCAGGCATTGTGCTGCACAAACTCATTGCCTGTAAAAGAAAGAAGGAGGAAGATGGAAGTGGGGTAGCTCCTGCCAATTCCCTGGCCCCAAGGACCCTGCCCACTCACTTCACTCTTTTCCCCAACATCTAAAGCTCAATGTCCCCTTCCCCCAGTGTCATCAGTCTTTTGCTCACTATTCCTAACTCCCTTCCCTTTGCCTGCTGTGATAAATTTCTTAACTCCATCATCTCTCTTGAGCTCCCTTGTCCTCTTACTTGGGACTTACCACCATATCCCTGCCCATAAGTCTGAACCTACCCATCCCGTGCTTCCCTCCCTGTCCTTCCATTTTGGTCCTAACCAGCCTCCTTGACAAGGCTTTTGGCCTTGGTTTCAGAGAAGGACGATATCTCATAGAAGTGGTAGTTCTCCTTTGAATGGGTGAAGCTGCGGAATGAGACAGACTTCAGGTAGACAACCAGGTCAGAGAGGGCTGGACACAAGACGGACCTGGATTTCTGGAGGAAAAAGTGGAGAGGAATTGAATCCTCATCAGCTTGAGAGGGAAGAAGCTAATGGCCCTCCATCCAATCTACACCTCTGCCCACTGCCTCCCCATTGTATTCTCCCTCCTGCCTCACCTGCTCAAGCAAGAGAAGGGACCCAAGATTGATATTAGAAGCCTGGGCCACAATGTGACAACAGATAGGCGGACAAAACAGCGGGCACATCACAACCTGGGGGTGGGGATGGGAATAAAGGCAGTCTGCATATACTGCTGGGATCAATTTCAGCTGCTGGGCTTGGAGAGTCCATTCTATGTTATATCTAGGATAACAGGTCTTTATCATTATTTTTAAACAGAGATGTGTTATCTTCCCTACCTCTCTTGTTTGAAAACAAATGAACAATAATCTTGATCAAAATATACATGAATTCGGGCTGGGGTTGTGGCTCAGTGGTAGAGCGCTTGCCTCTCGTGTGCAAGGCCCTGGGTTCGATCCTTAGCACCACATAAAAATAAAAATAAATAAATAAAATAAAGGTATTATGTACAACTAAAAAATAATTTAAAATATATATGTACATGAATTCATGCTGGGCATGGTGATGCATGCCTTTAATCCCAGCTACCTGGGAGGCTTGAGATAGGAGGATCACAAGTCCAAGGCCAGCCTTAGCCACTTAGTAAGACCCTGCCTGGGGGGTGGGGGGAGGACTGGTGACGTAGCTCAGTGGTAGAGCTCCCCTGGATTCAATCTCCAGTACCACAGAAACAAAAACAACAAAATGTACATGAATCCAGAGGTATGTCAAGGTATGCAAATGATTGTGGAATTTGCTTCTGTTCAGATGTGAGGGTCCTAGAGTAATATCACTGGACTTGTCTCCTGAATTCCCATTTCCATCCCTGGACATGGTGGCAAGTTAAACATCACAGTCCCAGAGAGAACAGGAAAGCTAGAAGTCAGCTGAGCGGGCCAATCAAGCCCACAAGAGAGAAATGCAGACTTCAAATCCAGATCTCAGAGGTCCCACCAATGGCACCCCTTATCCCTTAGCCTTGCCTTTCCCCATAGGGATATGGACCACACTGGCAAAACTTTCTCAAAGCTTTCACCTTCCCCTCTCCAAACCTTTGGCCATTTCTGGCCGTACCTCAAACTCAAATTCCACTCATTGTAAGAAGCTTTCTCTAAGCCCACTGGAGTTAAAGTCATTGTAATCATTCCACTAATCCCTATTTAGCCAACCTAATAGTGCTAAATACACACACACATACACACAGTGGTTTTCAAACTGGACTTTAAGGAGATTGAGAAGTACAAAATAGGTCTAGAGTCATCTAAGGGACCCATAAGAGAGCCAAATGAGGGGTTCAATTAGAATGGTTCTGTTTATCTATTTTGTATACTGAGTTTCCATATAAATTTTCATTAAAAAAAAATTTCATGGCCCAGAAAAGTTGGAAAGCCACTACAATGTATCTTTATTTGGTGATGTATCCCACACAGTGATGCCATCTATGCATTATTATACCTCTCTTCTTGGAAGGAAGGGTCATTTTTCTCCTTGGCCCTCCACCCTGCCAGGCTCTTATCTTCACAAATTAGCCTTCAGCTTGTGAAGCATGCTAACCAAATGCCACCACAGAAAGACTACTCCTGGCCTACCTTCTTTTTGTCCTTATTCAGGCGGCTCAGCTCCAGTGTCACAGGCTCAGAGGGGGACTCCAGTGGCAGTTCTGTCCCCTGCTGTCTCTCCAGCTGGGGTTCTGTCACTTCTTCCTCATCTTCAAGATCATCCTCAAGTGTTCCTAACTTCTTCCCCTTCACTAAGATCTTCCCTTTAAGCTGCTAGGGAACAAAAATGAAGAAAAATGTCTACCTGTCTGTTCCTGGGAATCCTGCAGTTCCTGCTGCCCTCAAAGGCAGTGAATAGTAGGAAGTTCCCCCATGAAGAAATTGATTGCTTAATACATACCAGAGGGATTCCCTTATTGTTAAACAAATTTGTAACATCTATAGCTATATGAAAGATAGATAAATAAATGTAGGCTTCTATCTCACATCTGAAACACTAAGAGTTTTTATCCTCTTAGTCAAGATTTACATATATAAAAGGTTATGGTGCACGCCAGTAATCCCATTGGCTGAAGCAGGATGATCATGAGTTGGAATCTAGCCTCAGCAGTTTAGTGAGGCCCTAAGCAACTCAGTGAGACCTTTTCTATAAATTAAAAAAAGGGGGGGAGGGGAGGCTGGGGATGTGGTTCAGTGCTTAAGCACCCCTGGAATCAATCACCAGTACACAAAAAAAAAAAAAAAGTACAAAAAATATAAAGAACATAAAAGTATGAGAGGAAAACAATCCTTTTTTTTTTTTTCTTTTTGGTATCAGGGATAGAACCCAGGAGTGCTTAACCATTAAGTCACATCTCCAACTCTATTTTTTTAATATTTATTTTTTAGTTTTCAGCGGACACAACATCTTTATTTGTATGTGGTGCTGAGGATCGAACCTAGGCCGCACGCATGCCAGGCGAGCGCGCTACCGCTTGAGCCACATCCCCAGTCCTCCAACCCTATTTTTTATATTTTATTTAGAGACAGGGTCTCATTGAGTTGCTTAGGGCCTCACTAAGTTGCTGAGGTTGGATTTCACCTTGCAGTCCTCCCTGCCTCAGCCTCCTGAGTTGCTGGGATTACAGGCATGCACCATCATGCCCACAAGAATCTTTTTATGAGGGAGGACGATGGTGGTACCAGGGATTGAACTCAGAGGCACTCGACTACTGAACACATTCCTAGCCCTAGTTTGTATTTTTTAAAAATATTTATTTCTTTTAGTTGTACACAATACCTTTGTTTTTATTTATTTATTTTTTTAATGTGGTGCTGAGGATCCAAACCCAGGGCCTCTCACCCACTAGGGGGTCGCTCTACCACTGAGCCACAACCCTAGCCTCCTAGTTTGTATTTTATTTAGAGACAGGGTCTTACTGAGTTGCTTAGAGCCTCACTAAATTGCTGAGGCTAGCTTTGAATTTGTGATCCTCCTGCCTCTGCCTCCCAAACCCCTGAGATTACAGGCATGCACCACTGCACCCTGCCAGAATTTTCTTGAATAGAGAATTTTTTTGAATAATCTCATAATGGAAAAGATTTTAGGGCTGGGGTTGTGGCTCAAGCGGTATCGCGCTCGCCTGGCATGCGTGCGGCCCAGGTTCGATCCTCAGCACCACATACCAACAAAGATGTTGTGTCCGCCGAGAACTAAAAAATAAATATTAAAAATTCTCTCTCTCTCTCTCTCTCTCTCTCTCTCTTTCTCTCTCTCTCTCCTCTCTCACTCTCTCTTTAAAAAAAAAAAAAGATTTTAGAAACATGATATAAAAACTCAGAAGATGGGGCTGGAATTGTGGCTCAGAGGTAGAGCGCTCACCTAGCATGCGCTAGGCCCTGGGTTCAATCCTCAGCACCACATAAAAAAAATAAAATAAAGATATGTGTCCACCTATAAGTAAAAAATAATTAAAAAAAGAAAACTCAGAGGATATCTAAAATATTGACAGATATGGCTACATAAGTCTTAAAAACTTTTGTAAGGAAAAACATGCTAAAAGACAAAAACAAAAATAGACAACAAAGTATTTCTCAAACCATTAATAAAGAATCTTTAACACATAGGAATCATTACAATATCAATAAAAATTATAAACCCTAATAAAATTGGGTAAACAAATTGTCAGATAATTCAAGAAAAGAAAATATGGACTTTTTAAAAAATTATCTTTTTTCAGTATTTGCCATTATCAATCATCTCACTGTTGTTTGTAGTTACTCTCCCCTGTTGATTGGAGTATAATTTGGTATTTTTTCCCAAGGGCAACTTGCAATAATAATCAAAAATGTCAAAATAAAAACTCTTTAACCCAGAGAGTTTTTATTTTGACATTTTTTGCCTCAAGGAATCCATAATAAAGAATCAATGGGAAAAGCTGTATGTACAAGTAGAAAATCACTACCAAATGTGCAACTGGTTGAATAATTCTCCTTCATGACATAAAATGGAATTCTGTAGAACTATTAAAAAAGAAAAATTTTTTACAAGAACAGACATCCATGATATATATTTCACATATAAAAAGGTTATGGAAGCTGGGTTGGTGGCACATGCCTGTAATCCCAGCAGCTAGGGAGGCTAAGTCAGGAGGTTCATGAATTCAAAACAAGCCTCAGCAACTCAGCGAGACCCTGTCTCTAAATAAAATATTAAAAAGGGCTGGAGATGTGGTTTGCTGGTTCAACACCTCTGGGTTCAATACCTGGTATGAAAAAGAAAAGGAAAAGAATATGGAAAACGACCTCATTCTTTTTTTCTTCGTGTCTTTTTTCAAATGTGAACATAGCCAGGTTCTGGGATGCTTGCCTATAATCCCGGTGGCTCATATGGCTGAAACAGGAGGATCACAAGTTCAAAGATAGCCTCAGCAATTTAGCAAGGCCCCGTCTTGAAACACAAAAAGGGCTGGGGATATTGCTCAGTGGTTAAGCACCCCTGGGTTCAATCCCTGGTACCCCCAAAATGACAAAAAGTGTGAATATATATCTATTTTTATATAAGCATTTAAAAATGTATTCTAAGGGCTGAGGGTATAGCTCTGCAGTAAAGCAGGGGCTTAGTATGTGTGAGACCTTGGTTAAATCCCCAGTACCAAAAAACCCCCAAATTATTGATAGGTGTTATTATGGGAAAAAATGGGATTATGATGGAAAGATTTCCCTTTCTCTGTATTGTCTGTATAGTCTACACCAACTGTCAACTATCCGGAAAAATAAGACATTTCCATTGAAAATTAAATAAAGGGCTGGGGTTGTGGCTCAGCAGTAGAGTGATCGCCTTGCACGTGTGAGACCTGGGTTCGATCCTCAGCATCACATATAAATAAATAAGTGAAATAAAGGTATTGTGTCCAACTATAACTAAAAAATAAATGTTTTTTTAAAAAAGAAAATTAAATAAAAAGTAAATAGTTGATTTAAAACTTAGAGAACTGTAAATGGAATTCTGTGTTCAATTAGATCTTTCAAAATTAAAGTTGTCTCTAGGGATATTAAAGAGCAAATGGTTCATCTGGGATAGAAAGATGTAAACAAGAGGGACATGAAGGAAGAAGTCAAGGTGAAGGAATGCAGAAGCCACAGTAAAGCCTGTCAGGGGTACCAGGTCCTTACCTCAGGTGAGGGAAGCTGAGTGGGTAGCAGCCCATCTAAGGTGGAACTCAGCAGCTGATCGTCCAGGATCTCAGTCAAATGGCGTACCATGGTCAGCTGCTGCTCCCAGGTGCAGTGGTTCTCCAGGGACAAGATGAGTGGATATTCTGATGCCTGTTGGGGGGGGGGGGCATGCTACATCAGAGTTCTAAAACCCTATACCTTCCTGTTCCAGATATTTGAGTTCCTAACCCACCCTCTATTTACTCAAATTAGTACCCTGATTGTTAAATTCCTCCAACCCCATTATAGAGCTCAGTGAGAATTTGCTGGGTCTGGGGCCCACCCACAGGGACAAGATCCACATCTAAAGGTCATTTTTTGGGATCCCCAATTTCATACCTGTGCCAAGTCTAACTCAGGTCCTCTGAGACCTTTTGAGTTTTTAGGATCAGAAGGGGAGGACCAGGTCTTTATATTCTTAGACTTCATCTCCAGATTCCTAGTGTTTCCCAACCTTACTTGATACTGTTTGTTTCTTTATCTAGTCTCTCCCAGATGGGAGACTGGTTAGTACCACTATGACTACTAGTTATTAGTAACACATCCCACACTTAATTCATAATAATCCCTTAATATCTGCCCAGTGCTCTAGAGTTAAAAACCTCTCTTACATATATCATGCCATTTGCAATAACCTTCCCAGCACCCCTTCACCCTCCCCAGAACCAGAGCCAGTCACTTTTCCCTTAGGCTCTTTTGTCTCAGCCCTCTTCCCAGCCTGGGGCTACTACCTGGAAGGCATATTGTTTAACTGTGGCCACAACATCTTTGAACAGGATTCGGGAAGTCAGGGTGTGTCCGTGATAAACAATGGGTTCCCCGTTAGGTCCATCCCATACATCTACCTCCACACAGCGGCACCCACGTTTCAGGGCCCTGCAAGAACCCCAACCCCAGAAGCAGAAGAGGTCAAGTTCTGACCCTCTCCCCAATGTGGAGAGATCAATGCTCATCAGCACTTACCCATCCACACCTCTTCAAACTATGTACACTGTGTGTGTGTGTGTGTGTGTGTGTTTATTTGTTTTAGTTGAAGATGGACAGCTTTATTTTATTTATTTTTATGTAGTGCTGAGGATCGAACCCAGTGCCTCACACAGGCTAAGCAAGCATTCTACTACTGAGCTACAACCCCAGCCCCTCAAGCTATGATTCTTGGATGCTTCTCTGTCCGCTTGAGGATGGCTGCAGCTCATACACCCACCCCACACCACTCACAATTCTTTTTAGCCACCTATCACACATTACTTCATGATACTCCTGGTATTCTGGTTGTATATCCCTATACAACACTTGGGTTAGTTAAGCTCTCTGCATATTTACACTTAATTTCTTCCTCTCTGTCTCTCTCTGGTGATAGGGATTGAACACAGGGCCTCACACATGCTAAGAATGTGTTCTACCACTTGGAAGTTTCACTTAATTTTGAGTAAAAGTTCCACTCATTTTCATATCCCTTGAAGCTACTAGTTGAGTTGCTAGCACTACAAAAACGTCTTGACTATTCAATCTAATCCATGATAAATCACAATAAAGGCAGCTACCACCTATTAGCTATTGACACATGGATTGTCTCATTTAATCTCCACTACAACCTGAAAAGAACAGGTACTGTTATCTCCCTATTTCATAGATAGGGATCCCAAGATATAGATAGTACCAAGTGAGGAAGCTAAGCTTTGACATCCACCCGTCTGACTCCAGAACCGACCTTTTTTTTTTTTTTTTTTGGAACTAGGGATTGAATCCAAGGGCGCTTTACCACTGAACCACAGCCACAGCCCTTTTTATTTTTTATTTTGAGATAGGGTCTAAGTTGCTTAGGGTCTTGCTAAGTTGCTAAGACTAGCCTTGAACTTGCAAACTTTCTATCTCAGCCTCCCGAGTCACTGGAATTACAAGTGTGCACCACGTGCCTGGCTGCACCCATGATTTTAACTCCAATGCTGTACTACTTCCTCTTTAACATTTTGCTTATTTGTTAGGGTCTCTGAGTTCCAAGAGTTTCATAGCTCAGGAAAGAGAGAAATCTCATTTACCCACAGGGTTTCTTTACCATTCTCCCATCAGTCTTCAATATCTTCTTCAAATGTCTCAGGTATCCAGGGTTCCTCAGTCCCGGTTCCCCCCAATATCAAAGTGTTGAAAGCACTACCAAAATATCTCTTCAATCCCTGTTATTCACTCACCACCCCCCAATTTCCCACAGATGGTCCCTCTAATGAGCTGGACCCTTTCTCTACTACCACTGCACCGTATATATCCCTCGACGCTGCTTTGGCCACAAAGTTGGTCCCCAACGAGATAAGTATTGTGAGAGGAGTTAATGAAGTAGTGGGTCAGAGGTTGAGTCATATCCTGGTAGATGGGAAGGCAGGCCGGGTTGAAGATGTCTCCATCCTTTGAGCAGAGGTAGCTGAGGAAGCCATCCAAGCTCAGCACATGCCGCAGTTTGCCTACAGTGTGGAATGGGGAATGCTAGAGTGAGCTGCTTGCAGGGGAGCCCCTCAGCATACCTACAGACCATCCTCCATCCCATTCCCTATGGGGTCTTGTCTTTCAGATGGTTCCTGTTCCCAGCTTCCAGATCCCCAACTTGCCCCACCCAGTGTGTGTCATTTCAATCACCCCCCATCCTCAGATATTATTAAAGAGAGCCATTACAATTATTGTAGTCTAGCTGGGCATGGTGGTACAGTATGAGTCCCAGAGACTCAGGAGGCTGAAACAAGAGGATCATAAGTTCAATGCCAGCCTCAGCAATTTAGCAAGGTCCTAAGCAATTTAGTGAGAACCTGTCTTAAAATAAAAAGCAAAAAGGACTGGGGATGAAGCTGGAGTTGTAGCTCAGGAGTAGAATACTTGCCTAGCACATGTGAGGCACTGAGTTTGATCCTCAGCACCACACAAAAATAAATAAACAAAGGTTTAAAAAAAAAAAAGAGGTTTTCAGTCTGGCTGGTGAGAATATTACTTTTATAAAAAGAACTGGTGATGTAGCTCAGTGGCTAAGTGCCCCTGGGGGTTCAATCCCCAGGGCCAAGAAGAAGAAAAAGATCATTTTAAGTCCAGTGCTATCTAATATAACTTTCACAGTAATAAAAGTGTTCTATTCTATGGTGTTGAATATTGTAGCCTTTATATACATGTGGCTGTGAGCACTTGAAAATGTGACTTGTATGACTGAGGCACTAAATTTTTAATTTTATTTGATATTAGCTAATTTAAATGTATAGTCACAAGAAACTCACAGTTGCCATAATGGACAGCACAGTGTCCAGTCCAAAGATTTAATTTTATAGATGGTTTTTAAAATTTATGATTTTAAATATAAAATTAAAGATTTAATTTTATAATCAAAGCCTAGTGAGAATCACAAAGAAGGTTGTTAGTGACATGGCCAAGGTACCTGTGTTTTCTTCCTTGGGCTGTGTAAAGCTATGTTACTTATGATCTGAGGGGTTCTTTCTACTGTCAACACTCCCAAGTGGTATTTTGGGGAGCATTTGTCAACATTGCCTTAAATTACCCTCTTGTGGAGGAAAGGACCCTGTTTCTCCTTCTGTAACTCTCACCCGTCTCAGCATGGGCATCATACAATAGCAACTTGTTACTGTTGTGATTGAGCATTTGCTCTATGCCAAGGATATTACATGCAGTATCTTACTTAATGTTCTCACAACACAGTATGATCTGCTATGAGAAGTTAGAAAACTAGTCGCAGTCACATATTGGTAAGTGGAGGGACTGGAATTTATATCCATGCAGCCAGGAGTCAGAGTTTTGTCCTGTACTACTGGGCTATGCAGTGTTACTGAGGAGAATGCTGCTGCAGAGAGGTGCCCTTGAAAGTTAAACAACCTGACTGACATTCTCAGCTTCTTTGCTCCAGGTTTTTTTTTTTTTTTCTTTTTTTTTTTAAGTTTTTTTTTTTTAATATTTATTTATTTTTTTTAGTTCTCGGCAGACACAACATCTTTGTTGGTATGTGGTGCTGAGGATTGAACCCGGGCCGAACGCATGGCCAGGCGAGCGCGCTACCACTTGAGCCACATCCCCAGCCCCTTTGCTCCAGGTTTGACAAGGCCTGTAGGCAGTAGAGAATGGTAGGATGTTGGGCAGGAAGTTTCATTTTTGCCATTGATAATCCAATTGCTCAGGTAAGTCCATGGTTGCTAGATACTTTGCATGTGCATCATTTTATTTGATCGCTTATTTTATAAATGAGGAAATTGAGTCTCAGATAGGTTAAGTAACTTGCTCAAGGTTACTCAGTCAATTAGAAGCAGAGTAGGGACTTGACAATTGACTAATAATACACTCAGCAACCAGAATATAGTATCTAATTGTCAAGTGAAAGGGGAGGGACTACCAGGAGTGGTAGGAAATAGAGTAAATATTGTCTTAGTCTATTTTATACTGCTATTGCAGAATACCACAGACTGGGTAATTAATTTATAAAGCACACTGGGTAATTAATTTATAAATTAATAAAGATAATTAATTTATAAAGATTTATTTCTTACAATTCTAGTAGGAATGAGAAGTCCAAGGTTGAGGGGCCTGCATCTGGTGAGGGTCTTCTTGCTGTCATCCCATGGCAGAAGGTGGAAAGACAAGAGAACACATGGGAGAGCAAGAGAGGGGAAAGGGGCTTATCTCATGAATTAGTAATTTTTTGGGGGGGTACTAGGGATTGAACCAGGAGCACTTAACCACTGAGCAAATCCCCAGCCCTTTTTATTTTTAATTTTGAAACAGGTTCTCACTAAGTTAATAATAATAATCTTGCTAAGTTGTTGAGGCTGGCCTTGAACTTGCTATCCTCCTGTCTCAGTCTCCCAAATTGCTGGGATTATAGGATTATATGCACCCAGCATGAATTAGTAATATTTTTTTTGTGTGTGTGTGGTATTAGGGATTGAACGCAGGGGTACTCTATCTGAGTTACATTCCCAGCCTTTTTTATTTTTTATTTTTTTGAGACAGGTTCTGGCTAAGTTGCCAAGGCTTGCTGTCCTCTTGCCTCAGTCTCTTAAGTAACTGGGATTACAAGGTGCAGTGCCACCATATCTGGCTATGATTTGATCAATTTTTTTTAGTTGTTGATAGATCTTTATTTTTATTTATTTATATATGGTGCTGAGAATCGAACCCAGTGCCTCACACATGCCAGGCAAGTGCATTACCGCTGAGCCACAGCCACAGCCCAATTTGATCAATTTTTAAGTCCCACCTCTCAACACTGTTGTGTTGGAGTTTAAGTTCCCATCACGGGTACTTTGGGGGACACATTCAAACCCTAAGTAATTGAAGTATACTAGATCCTGCACTGAGAACAGAATATCCTATTTCTTAATCCTCTGACATCCTTCTTCAATTTTATTTTCTGAAATTATTGCTTTACAACTCTTGTTCTTCTCTAAACTACCATACAAATCTGGGATCACTGATATTCTAACACTGTTTGACTCTAAGTTCCATGAGGAAAGTGTTCTTGTCTAATCTAAGTGCCAATTATCTTTGATACTCAGTGTAGGTCCTGTTACATTACAGGTACTTGATAAGTATTATCTGAAGTGGTGAATATATGATTAAACAAGGTGGAGTTGAGACTCAGGAAACCTGGATCACTTTGGCTCTCAATCAACTTATCTCTTCTTTATTTTCTAGAGAGGCACTAATTAAGAATTGACCTGGGTTGAATTCCAATTCTTTTCTCATTACCTGTTGACTTGAAGTAAATCGTTTAATCTCTCTCTCTATATATATATATTTTTTAATGTATTTTTATGTGGTGCTGAGGATCAAACCCAGTGCCTCACAAGGGCTAGATGGTGCTTTTCCACTAAGCTACAACCCCAGCCCAGTCATTTAATCTTTCTAAACCTCAACTTTCCTTTTTATAAAACTGATTTAATAATAGAACACATTCTAACAGAGGATGAAGGATTAGAAGAGAAAAGGTATGTATCGATATTAGCAAATTATGGAATACTTACCAAAGACCCAATAAAGAGTATAGCTATTGAATTATAAGTTGTAGTGAGAACTAAATTAAGTGAATGAGAAAGTGCCTTGTAAATAATTTACTGTTAATGTAAATTTCTCACTCTGAAAGGAATGGAGGGATAGAAGCAAGTCTGCAGACAAAGTCAAAGAAAGTTCAAGGATTAAGAAGGTATATTTTAGCTGCACTTGTTAAATGCTAAATTATTGGCTTCTTCATCATGCCCCTGCCCAGAGCTGTCTAGATTTTTCATAGAGGGACTCAGAGATTCAAGAACACTTGGAGAATTTGAAGAAATCCAAGGAAAGGACAAAAAGCCAGGATTTAATGGGACAGCAGATAGGAACCATGAAGGGGAACTAGAGGAAAAAGTATAATTTGCATAAAGAAAAGGCCAAAGCAAGAGCACTAGGAGTTTTTTGTTGCCACTAAGGACAAAGTTGATATCAGGAAGGATTTTCTGAATGTAAAGAATATGAAACGTGAGCATAGGGGAATTTAATCTTCCTCCTGAGAGAAAACACCTGTCTTATCCAGGCGGGAATGGCTGTTCGCCTCTAGAAGGAACAGTTAAATGAGATGATTGGGCAGAGGGCCAGAGTAGGGATGGACTCAGTCTCTCATAAGTTAGTCAAAAGACTGTCTCTGGATCTTTATAATCATGGCCTGTCCCCCTCACACCATGGCTGGTACCTCTGTACACCTAGTTTCCCTTACCACTTTCTGAAGGCTCATAGCGGTCAATGAGTTCCAGAGCAAGGTCAGAGGCTCGCTCTCTTTCTTTCTGCTCCTCTCGAAGGAAATCCACAAATTCCAGCAGGGTCAGTTTCTGCCCATCATCAGAAAATTGTTCAAACATTTCATGCACCTCAGTGCGTTTTGTCAATGCCTGATAGAAATATACAAATTCTTCTCCTTCTAGAGTCCCAGAATTGGACATGTCTGCTTCCTGCAACAGGTTTAGGAGAGAGTGGACAGACATTTCAGTGGGAAAATTTATGACCTTCACTTGTTCTTAAGGACATCTCATTGACACACATATTCAAAGATGCTTCAATAAAACTCCACAGAACCCCTGACATCTTGTGTTCATAGAAGTCACTTCAGTAAGAAAAAAGCAAACTTGCAGCTATATCATTTGCTAGTAGAGAAAATTTCAACCAAAAAGAGTTCTTCCTCCCAAAGCTCCCTAGGTCAGGATATACTTCCTTCAATTACTCATATTCCAGTTGGGGTTTATTCTAGGCACCTGTGAAATTCTGGCCACAAACAGAGAGGTCCTTGAGGTCCAACATAATCACATATTGTTATTTACCTTTCATGGGATTATGACTCATCTTTCCAACAAGACTAAATGGCAAGAATCATTCCCTACACTTTCCACTGAGCCTGTCATGATGCTAGGGCACACAGTAGGGATTCAACAAATGAATGTTGCTGACTGGTGTCAGAAGCCTGCATGTAGATGGTTGGCTCCTGCAAATTCTTCCTCTGCAGACTCACCTGAAAAAGACCAAAGGCATATTCTTGGTCCATTTCCACATTCATCAGACGTAACAACCGCCGAACTTCTTCGAAAGTCATCCGACCATCTTGGTTTTTGTCTCCACGCTGGAACAAATCACTCAACCATCCAGGTCTGAGTCAAGGCAAAAGCACTGTATGTATGTGTTTGTGTGTCCAGAAGTATGTGCATGTTTATCCATTGACATCCCTCCCCTGTCTTTGTTGCCAGTCCCATGCCAATCCATTCCCCACACAGCTTTAGAATAATCTCTCCAGACCAACAATCTATCTTGTCACTGAATGGCTCAGGTACCTGCAGGGACCTTTCGGCTGCCTGAAGAAAGAAACTCAAATTCCTTAACATAGAAATTAAGATTCCCTTCACCCCTTGGATCTTACACAACACAGCCTGTTCAATATATCTCTGTCTTCCTTGCACTTTATAGCTAGACTCAGCAACTCCCTGCTCTCGACTTTCTCTCTTGCTCCTCAATTTCCTATCTCCAGACCTTTACTCATTCTGTTCTCCCAGGCAGAAGTGCCTTTCCCTCCTCCACTCATCATGTTCCAATCCTTCCATTTTTCAGACCCAGCTCACAAACTATTTATTCCCTGACGCTTTATCAATACACTCTTAAGTAGAATGAAATATCCTTCCTTTAAATACATACAAATCATCTAAGAACAACAATTCTTTGGAACTTAGATTATTTATATCCTCTCTCCACTAACTGAAGCAATATCTGTATCTCATTAATATTTGGAACCCTAAAGCTTTGTATAGTTCCTGAAACATTCTGTTTAATAAGTGATTAATGAATGAATAAGTGAACTGGTGTTCAATCCAGCAATTTTGAAGTTGTCTATATCATTGAGCCCTCTAAGAAATGGCTTCCTGTCCAATACTATGGTATCCCTATGGTAGTAAATGCTTTTGGATCTTCTGTTCAGCTTTCAGGAGCAGTGCCTTATTTGCACCTCTGTCTCTCACTGTCCCTTCCTCCAAATCCTACAAGTCCTCATTCATGCCAAACTCTGTGCCATCCCTAGCATTCATTTCTCCTTCAAAATCCTCAGTTACACTTAACCTAATATGTCTCAGCCCATACAATCTGGACCCTTTAGCTTTCCTATCCCTCACCCCTTCCCATCTTCCCTAGCTCTGTAATATCTGGCTTCTTCAGTGATTCCCAGTCCCCACCCTGACTCCAACTTGTTGATACTGGTCCAGCCGCTCCTTTTGGTCCATGCTGGTAACAAGGTCCACCAAAAGCTGGAGTCCTCGCATCCAGTTCTGGGCCTCCTCAACACTGTTGGCAATCAGATCCAGGTTGGGACGGCGGCCATGGAAGACAATGGTGAAGC
Source organism: Urocitellus parryii (assembly GCF_045843805.1). Lineage (NCBI taxonomy): Eukaryota > Metazoa > Chordata > Mammalia > Rodentia > Sciuridae > Urocitellus > Urocitellus parryii. Next base: position 265,655,156 of record NC_135531.1, on the reverse strand, counting down.
CCTGCTCCAGGGGGAACTCATCTGCCAGGCTGCGCAGCAACTCAGAATCATGACCTTTACGCACTGTCTCCACATCGGAGATTGAGACTGCCAAAGAAGCAGGTGGGAGCACTGAGAAAGGGGTCCAACAAATTGTAGGGGCTAAGGGGCAAGGACCAGTGCCTACTTCTTCATGAAAACATAGAAAGGAGGAACTCCAGTCTCTGCAGACTGAGTCCCAAAAGGTGTAGTACAGAGAGACATAGTAGGGTTCCAGAGCCCATGTGAATCACTGCAGTTTGTTTCTGTAGGCAGCTGGGCAAGGGACCTGTGCTATGGACAGCAAGACATAATTTCCAGTCACAAAGTTAGCAGAGTGACACAGATCAAAACAACTTAATTCTTCAGTGTCCTCATCTTAAATAAGAATAGTCCTTTCCATGGTCAGTCTAAATAGTGATCATAGGAGGACTGGCAGGAATGATAAACGAGAACACGCTGAAAAGCAGTTACAACAAAGCAGCTCATGCTCACATTCAGATTTGAGGGTTTCTTCTTTCCAGATGTCTGGAGGGAGTAAAAAAAAAAATTCTTCCACTCCTTTTATGGAAGGGGTGGTGAGGACTGTGAACTTTAATTATGTCTCTAAAGCAGACTCTTTTAAATGTATCCTATGATCAAATTTGTAGTGATATGCCAGGTGAAGTGGTGCATGCCTATAATCTCAGCAGCTCAGGAGGCTGAGGCAGGAGGATCACAGATTCAAAGCCAGCGTTAGCAACTTAGTGAGGTTGTAAGCCATCTAGTAAGACCCTGACTCAAAACAACAAAAACAACAACAAAATAAAATAAAACAAAAAGGGCTAGGAGGGGCTGGGGATGTGGCTCAAGCGGTAGCGTGCTCGCCTGGCATGCATGCGGCCCGGGTTCGATCCTCAGCACCACATACAAACAAAGATGTTGTGTCCGCCGAGAACTAAAAAATAAATATTAAAAAATTCTCTCTCTCTCTCTCTCTCTCTCTCTCTCTCTCTCTCTCACTCTCTCTTTTAAAAATAAAATAAAATATGTTTTGTAAAAAAAGGGCTAGGAATGTAGATCAGTGATTAAGTGACTTTGGGGTCAATCCCTGGTAAAAGGGATTTTCTAAAAAAAGAAAATATTGTTTTTCTTTTTTTAGAGGTATCACAAAGAGCTTGGCCAATAGGATGAACACTGTTATTTTTTTCTTCAGTACTGGGGATTGATCCCAGGGGTGCTCTACCACTGAGTTATACTTCCATGCTTTCTCTTTTTTATTTTGAGACAGGGTCTCACCAATTTGCTCAGACTGGCCTTGAACTTGTGATCCTTCTGTCTCAGCCCCCTGAGTAGGTAGGATTATAGGTGTGCCCCATCACATCCAACTTTGATATATTTTTTTTATGTTTTAAAAATACATAATGGGGGCATTGTGGCTCAGTGGTAGAGCGCTTGCCTCACATGTGTGAGACCCTAGGTTCGATCCTCAGCACCACATAAAAATGAATAAGTGAAACAAAGGTATTATTTCCAACTACAACTAAAAAATAAATACTGGGGCTGGGATTGTGGCTCAGTGGTAGAGTGCTCGCCTGGCACGTGTGAGGTCCTGGGTTCAATCCTCAACACTACATAAAGATAAATAAATAAAGGTATTGTATTCAACTACAACTACAAAATAAATATTTAAAAATAAACAAATAAATAAATAGATACTAAAAGGTACCATAATGGAGCTGGGGTTGTGGCTAAGTGGTAGAGCACTTGTCTAGCATGTGTGAGGCACTGGGTTTGATTCTCAGCAATGCATATAAATAAGTAAATAAAATAAAAGTCCATGAACATGGGCTGGGGATGTGGCTGAAGCAGTAGCGCGCTTGCCTGGCATGTGGGCAGCCTGGGTTCGATCCTCAGCACCACATACAAAACAAAGATGTTGTGTCCGCCGAAAACTAAAAAATATATATTAAAATTCTCTCTAAAAAAAATAGTCCATAAACAACTAATAAAAATATTCTTGGGGCTGGGGATGTGGCTCAAGCGGTAGCGCGCTCTCCTGGCATGCGTGCGGCCCGGGTTCGATCCTCAGCACCACATACCAACAAAGATGTTGTGTCCGCCGAGAACTAAAAAATAAATATTAAAAATTCTCTCTCTCTCTCTCTCTCCTCTCTCACTCTCTCTTTAAAAAAAATATTATTTAAAAAATACCATAATGGCTAACACTTATTAAATGCACCCTGGTTTCAGATCCTGTGCTAGGTATGTGCTTTACAAATCAACTCATTGAGTCTCTGTAACCTAGTAGGTAGGTACTGTTTTTTTTTGTACGGGAGATCGAACCAGGGTCACTTAACCATTGAGCCACATCCCCAGCCCCCCCTTTTTTATATTTTTTATTGTAGATGAACAGAATACCTTTTTTTTATTTGTTTACTTTTTATGTGGTGCCAGGGATCGAACCCAGTACCTCCTGCATGCTAGGCAAGCGCTCTACTACTGAGCCCAAAACTCTGGCTCCCCCAGCCCCCTTATATATTTTATTTAGAGAAAGAATTTCACAGAGTTTTTTTAGGGCCTTGCTAAGTTGCTGAGGCTGACTTTGAACTAATGATCCTCCTGTTTGAGCCTCCTAAACCACTGGGATTATAGGTTTGTACCACTGCACCTGTGGGCAGGTATTGCTTAATACTCATTTTACAGATGAGAAACAGAAGCTCAGTTTAATTAAGTTGTCCAAAGCCACTCCTCTAGAAAGTAGAAGAGCTAGGATTTTAATTCAGGCAGGTTGATACCTAAGGTCATGGTCTTATAATAACAATAATAAAAAAGATATAGCCTATGACTTATTGAATCTTACTTAGTGTGCCAAGACTCTTTCAAGTCCTTTATATGCAATATTAATTTTTTAAAATATTTTTTTAGTTGTAGATGGACCCAATACCTTTATTTATTTATTTTTATGTGGTGCTGAGAATAGAACCCAGTGCCTCATACATGTGACTCAAGCGCTCTGCCCCTGAGCCACAATCCTAGCCCTGCAAAAACTAATTTAATCCTCCATAACAGCCTTACAGGAGCAAATATTATCTATGATCTCCTTGCACAGGCTCAGATACAGCCATAGTGGGACAGCACAAGGGCATACTATTGTAAGACTCTGGTATCTCCCCTGCCCTCAGGCTGCCAGGTTCCTCTGGGACCTTCCACCCTTGTGCCCACCCGCAGCTATCCAGGTCACTCACAGGTGGGCTTTTCACTGCCCCTAGCCTGACGAGCATGCCAGACTGTCATGCCATCATTCTGAAGTCTGAAGTATCTTGGCTTCTTCCAGCTTTTCGATCTCACCTTGCGCATCAGTGTGCCTTCTTGCATTTGCAGCAGGTCCTGATCAGTGGTCAGCCCTGGGACAAGAAAAGCAGGGAGAGATAGCCAGTGGAGAGAGAAGAGGGCCCAGAAGGAGCTCTAGAACAGGGGTCTAGTCTCCTTTCCTTTTCTGGGCTTCTTCCTAAGCCCTCTTCTGAAAGGGTACTCACGGTCTTGTATCAGGGATGCCATTACTCATTGGTCCGCCAGCTGGCGCCAGAGTCACCTAAAAGAAGCAAGAGAAGGAAACTGCCGTTTCCTTAGTGCGCAAAATATATGGGTCAGGTACTTCATCTCCATAGTCAGCTATATTTTACTTCTAATTTGAGGTTGGTGACTCTGAGGCTTAGGTAGCCTAAGAATCTTGCCTCAAATTTCATAAAGATCAGAATTTTAAAGCTGGGATTGTAGCTCAGTGGTAGAGAGCCTGCCTAGCTTTTGTGAGGCACTGGGTTCGATTCTCAGTAACGCATATAAATAAATAAAGATCCATCAACAACTAAAAATATTTTTTAAAAAAAGATCAGAATTTAAAATCAGATATATCTTGTCCCAGAGCCTCTGCTCTTTCCCATGGCTATTCCTAGGAAAGGCTAAACAAGGGCACCTACAACCCACTAGTTAGCTTTGCTCCACATTTATTCTCACATCCTCATCTTGCTGGTAACCCCTTTCAGAACCTGGACTCTCCCCACACCCTAGCTGTCTCTTCTCCAGGAAGAATCATCCCAGCCTCCTCTTCTGGAAACCCTGTCTGGCTCCTGAAGAGCTAGGACAGAGCACTTCTTGAGTCTCTGCTATAACACTTAGTTGTATTTTTCTGCCTTCACATTGTAGAGCATGTTTTATATTCTTTTACATAGCAGCTATTCTCACAGTTTTTAATGGAGTGATTAAGTTACACAAGTCTTGGAATTACATTTTCTTTTTTTTTTTTTTGAGAGAGAGAGACACACACAGAGAAAGAGAGAGAGAGAATTTTAATATTTATTTTTTAGTTTTCAGAGGACACAACATCTTTGTATGTGGTGCTGAGGATCGAACCTGGGCCGCACGCATGCCAGGCGAGCGTACTATGCTCGAGCCACACCCCCAGCCCTTGGAATTACATTTTCAAGTTTTCTCTACTTACTAAAAAAGGGCATATCCTTTAAGATATATGCTACCCAATTTATATGCTGGCTAAACTGTCCTAGTTGCTAACACAAAATTCCCTTTAAAAGAACTAGAAGCACTGGGAGCAGTAGCACACTTGTAATCCTAGCTAGTTAGGAGGCCAAGTCAGGAGGATTGCAAGTTTGAGGCCAGCCTAGGCAATTTAGCAAGACCCTGTCTCAAAATACTATTTTTTTTTAATTTATTTTTTAGTTTTAGGTGGACACAAAATCTTTGTTTTTATGTGGTGCTGAGAATCGAACCCAGTGCCTCATGCATGCTAGGCAAGTGTGCTACCACTTGAGCCACAGCCCCAGCCCTCAAAATACTATTTTTAAAAATGGCTGGGGGGGCTGGGGATGTGGCTCAAGTGGTAGCGCGCTCGCCTGGCATGCGTGCGGCCCGGGTTCGATCCTCAGCACCACATACAAAGATGTTGTGTCCGCCGATAAAAATAAATATTAAAAAATATCTCTCTCTCCCTCTCTCTCTCTCCCTCTCTCTTTAAAATAAAATAAAATAAAAATGGCTGGGGATATAGCTCTGGTGGAGTGCTTGCCTAGCACTCATAAGGTTTACTCCCTAGTACCACACACATACACACAAAAAAAAACCTAACAATATTTAATATGTGGCCACTTTGATTCTAGTACTACCCCATAAACATTTTCAATCTTGACCAGATTGTTTTGTCAAAGCTTATGAAACATAAAGCGCTCTCTCTATCTCTCTCTCTCTTTAATGAACAAAGGACAGGACCTACACTTGAATAGAAGCACTTTGTGTTTCTTAATTAAAACATTTAAAAATTTTGCCAGGACTGGGGATGTGGCTCAAGCAGTAGCGCGCTCGCCTGGCATACATGCGGCCCGGGTTCGATCCTCAGCACCACATACAAAGATGTTGTGTCCGCCAAAAACTAAATAATAAATATTTTAAAAATTCTCTCTCTCTCTCTCTCTCTCTCTCTTTAAATTTTTTTTTTCCAGGCATAGTAGTGCATGTCTGTTATCCTCAGGTAGCTGAGGCAGGAGGTAAAGCAACCCTGGGTTCAATCCCCAGTACCAAAATAAAAAAATAACTTTTGACAGTGATGAACATTTAAAACAACCTTACTCAGGAGGCTGAGGCAAGGGAACCATAAATTCAAGGCCAGCATCAGAAAAAAAAAATCTGGGGAAAATACTGCTATGCTGCCATGGTGGCACATGCCTGTAATTCTAGAGATTTGAGAGGCAGAGGCAGAAGGATTGCAAGTTCAAAGCCAACCTCAGCAACTTAGTGGAGCCGTCAGCAATTTGGTGAGACCCTGTCTCAAAATAAAAAATAAAAGGGCTAAGGATGTGGCTGGTTCAGTGACTGAGCACTCCTGGATTCAATTCCTGGTACCAAAAAAAAAAAAGGGGGTGGGGTGGGGTTGTTGCTCAGTGGTAGAGCGCTTGCCTAGCATGTGTGAGGCACTGGGTTTGATCCCCAGCACCACATTAAAAAAAACTAAATAAACAAAATAAAGGTATTGTGTCCATCTACAACTAAAAAGGACTGGGGACGCAGATCAGTGGTAGAGCACCCCTGGGTTCAATTCCCAGTATTGTCAAACAAACAACATAAGCAGGGTATGGTGGTCCATGCCTGTAATCCCAGTGGCTCAGGAGGCTGAGACAGGAGGATTCAGAGTTCAAAGCCAGCCTCAGCAATGGCGAAGTGCTAAGCAACTCAGTGAGACCTTGTCTCTAAATAAAATACAAAATAGGGCTGAGGATGTGGCTCAGTGGTTGAGTGCCCCTGAGTTCAATCCCTGGTACCAAGAAAAAAGAAAAAAAGAAACAAAAAAATAATATAAGCTACTCCAGATTTTATAGAGGAATAAAGTAGGAGGTTCAGAAATGTGATGTGACTTGTCTGAGGTCACACAGCATATTAGAATTCTGTCTCTCTTTGATGAGAAGAAGAACCTATAAAGTCACTCGAAAGTGATTAGGTATTCAGGGAGAAGGTGGGGATCACTGAAAATGCCCTAACTAGAGGACCTAAAGATGCCTTTCTAAAAAGGTAACAGATTGAAGAGGGAATGTTGGGAAGAAGTTTCTTGGGAGAAAAACAGTCCTGTGACAGTTGCAAGAATAAGATATTTTTCTGGCTAAGGCTGGCTATTGTGTGTCTTGGGTAAGATCAGAAGAAACCTCTGAAAAGAGGAAGGGATTCCCAGGGCTTCCTGAGAGACAGAGAGAGAGATTTTTAAATCCATATCCAAGTGGAGAAGCACAGTATGAAATAATCTGAAACTTACAGAAGTTAAATCAACATTGAAGTAGAAAGTGATAGGTCTCTCTTAAAGTTCTTAAAGGTCAAGGTTGAAGTATAATCTTCAGTGGTATCATTCTGCCTTTGCCTCTCTTTGAACTTCAGCTCCCATCTGTGGGGCATAGAGACTCTGGGGTGGAGCTAGGGCCTGGGAGAAGACAGAACTACCTTCATTTATACCTCTGATCAGGAGCCTCAATAATGTCCTACAGCACGAGAAACCTGAGAACACAGGTCCTCTGCCTAGACACCCTTATTTGATAGACTATTTCCTCTCAAACCAGCCTTAGGAAACCCTCCTTTGTCAAACCCTGGGGCTTGCCCTCCCTCACCCTAGCTAACTTTGCTCCCATTCCTGAATTATTATTCTAAACCTGTATCCAGGTGACATATGGCTATAAGAGCACCAGCTTTAATTCAGGAGCTGCAGAATGTCAGAACTGGACTTTATTCTTTACAGAGGAGGATTGAGTACTAGAAAGATTGGTGGATCTGTTGGGGTCATTTAGTTGAGTTGCAAAACTGGGACTAGAACCGAGGTCTCCATATAACCAATCAGAGAGCTTGCTGAAACTCTGCCTTGTTCCAGAAAGCAGGTCAAAGTGAGGTTAGGGATCAGTGAGAGATGCTGATATTCAATCTCTCCTCTTCATCATCCTCTGTTCCTCTTGTATCCCATAAAATAGCTTTTCTTTTCCCCATCCCATGCTTGATCTCATCCTTTCCCTTTCTTCCCAGCTCACTCTTCTCTCTTCTGGTCAGCCTCTTTTTGCTCTCCTCTTCTCTCCATTACCTCTTCCTGTCACTTCCCTCCTCTGTCTCCACTAATTGCCAATAGTTCTGATTATCATTTCCTTTGAGGATTTTGAGACTATGGTCCAGGAGGAAGGACACTTGAGTTTGGATACTCAGTAGCATATCCCTCTGCTCAGCGTCACTTTTCCCTGTATCCTAGGAGATTTGACTAAACAAAGTGCTGAGAATGTGAGTTAGAACCTAGTGTTCTAGGTCTTGGTGTTTCTTCTGTGTCTGAAAGGAAAGAATTTTTCAGCTGATGCAGGTGCAGTGTGGAGAAAAGGAACCAAGGGTTTGTGAGTGGGGGCACTTAAGGGCACAGAGATTGAAAACTGACAGTAAGATTAGGTTTTCAATGTTATCTCTTAGACATGTATGTGGAGACCTTAGAGGATACAGATAGTTGCCTGGATACTACAGGTATGACAAAAGACACGTAAAATAAGATGGGAAGTAACCTTGGGCTGCAGAACAAGATTTAGTTCTCAACTCCCAAGTGTCTTCATGTCACCTAAAGACAGACTTTGGCAATGTCGCCATTGGTGCCAATGACATTACACTAGGAATCAAGATGTCTCAATTCTCTCTGAGGGGCAGGAAGAAAGACAATCATTTTGACTATTCCCTTGCTTCTGAGAAGATTATGTCTAGCCTTATGTCATGGATTATGTCTAGGATTATGCCATGTAAAAAGGATAGAATGGCTCTAGTCTCAGGTCACAGCTCTCAGAATGTTAGAACTTGAAGGCTCTTTCATAGCACATATAAACCAGGGTTTCACAGATAATTCAATGTCCCAGGGAAAGTGTCTTAAAATAGAGAATCCTTAGCTCCCACCCCAAAATCTACCAGATCAAAATTTCCAAGGTTGGGGCTCAGAAATATATATATATATATATATATATATATATATATATATATATATTTTTTTTTTTTTGGTGGTGGTGCTGGGGATTGAACCCAGGGCTTTGTGCATGTGAGGCAAGCACTCTACCAACTGAGCTACATCCCCTATATATATATATATATATATATATATATATATATATATATATATATTTTTTTTTTTTTTTTAAACAAGCATATCTGGTACAAAGGCAAGTCTGGGGAGCCCTTAAACTTTCTCCTAATACAGATCAAAAAAGTTATGGTCTAAAGTCCCAGGGCACAGTCTTCTGATGTACCAAGAAACTGTCCTAGCTACCTAAGCAGGTGAAGAACAAGGCACAGAATTCAAACCTGCCTCTTTCCTAGGAAGTCTCATAACTCCATGCTACCAGGAGTTTTTCTGCTTCTCCCTGGGTCTTGGCCAGTTCTCCTTTGGAAACTCTCAAGGATCCATTAATAAGTCTCTGCTACAACTTGTCTACTCCAGTTCTTTCTTCTCTTATTGGGGTGGACTCACCTCTGAGAAGTCGCTAGGGTCAGCACTCCTGGCCTTGGATAGCTAAGAGGTTCTTCTTAAAAGGAGTGTTGACACGGGGCAAAAACTAGAAAAGTCAAAGAGGAAGACACACTGGAGAGAACCAGGTGGAGGCAGCACTGTGAGCCTTTGGGGTGGGGAAAGTCAGGGCAAGTAAGCATCAGAAGAGCAAAGTAAGGCAGTCACGTAGGGCAGAGCATGGGCAGAGGCTGACCAAGCCTCCTGGCCCTTACCTGGGCAGGATAGCCGTCTTGTGTCTATGAGCTGTGCCCACCTGAGCTCTGTGTTGATCTCCACCGTGAGGTAAGAAATCCCAGCCTGGCTCCTTTTCTCTTTTGCTCTCGCCTGCTTCCTTCCCTCTTCTACTGCAGTCTGCTGTTCTGACTGGCAGCGTTACAATCCCTTAGAGTCCAAGGAAAAGAGTAGGGTGGTTTGAGGTGGGAGCACTTTTCTCAGTCCAGCCCATTCAACTCTTAAAGGCCCAGGACACCAGTTACTCGAGGTGGGGGTGGGGTGAGAGAAAAGGATTGAGATGGATTTGACAACCATCTCCAGAGAGGAAAAGCCTGGCTGCTGTCTTTTATCTTGATCCCGTACTTCCCTCCATGGCCCCAATCCGGCAGAAGCTCTCAAAATGAAACCCAAGGAATGTCTGGATTGTAGTGCTCCGTGAATCTCAGCTTTTCATTCTGACCGGTCTCTGCATGTAACACAGCTGCTTTCGCCCTCATTTCATCTGGCTGCTTTCCACAGTGTCTTTCCATCGGCTTGCTCCTTTGTCTCTGCCCCCTGCCTTGCAGGGCACTAGTTCTAACTCTGTGGCACAGGAAAAGGAAGAAACAGGATGGGAAAGGAGGAAGATGAGGAGAATGGAAGAAGAGGAATGATCATGGAGTGTAGGGGGGCAGGTAGTGTTTATGTATATTTAAGGTACTCAAAGGAATTTCTTTAAAAGAATGCACGTATTGGGTTGGGGATGTGGCTCAACTGGTAGCGCGCTCGCCTCGCATACGTGCAGCCAGGTTCGATCCTCAGCACCACACACCAACAAAGATGTTGTGTCCGCCGAGAACTAAAAAATAAATATTAAAAAAAAAATTCTCTCTCTTGCTCTCTCTCTCTCTCTCTCTCTCATTAAAAAAATGCATATATGAATATGTGAAACAATTCACCTTCTCCTCCCCCTCCTCCCCCTTCCCCCTCTTCTCCTTCTCCTCCTCCTCCTCCTCCTCCTCCTCCTCCTCCTCCTCCTCCTCCTCCTCCTCCTCCTCCTCCTCCTCCTCCTTCTTCTTCTTCTTCTTCTTCTTCTTCTTTTCTCTCTCTCTCTCTCTCTCTCTCTCTCTCTCTCTCTCTCTCTCTCCTCTCTCAACAGGGATTGAACTCAGGGGCACTTAACCACTGAACCACATCCCCAGCTCTTTTATTTAGAAACAGGGTCTCGCTAAGTTGCATAGGGCCTTATTAAGTTGCTGAGGCTGGCTTTGAACTTGTGATCCTCTTGCCTCAGCTCTTGAGCCTGGCACACCTGTTCTTTCTTTACACTTATTCATTCCTTCTACAAGCATCTGTCCAGTGCCAGGACATATGTGTATGTTTACAAAGGGGTGGGTAGAGATGAAGCTGGCTCATGATGTGTAAGAACCCAGAGCAGCAAGGAGTACAGACCAGAAAGATACTCACTAGGAAAGATGGGTGAGGAGCTCCTTACAAGAGTGGCTGACATGGCAGTTGAAACAAAAACCAAGAATGAGGAAAGGGGACCAGATTAGGATAGGAACAGGGAATTGTAAAGAGCTTTATGATCATGAGAAACTGAAGCCCATGGAAGTTTACACAATGACCTAGACTCCTGTGTCGGCAATGGAGACGACCAGCCCCATCACGAATCCCAAACACTGTGAGCTAAGATCTGCTTTTGATCTGTCTTTGGAAGACAGTGGGATATGGTTCTTTCTGGACCAATGGATGACTGTAAGGCAGTTAAGGGAACAGGGCAGAGCCCTGTACTTGAATGTCTATGAGATCCTTTTTTGGTGAGGTGTATTTTAATCCTAGCCACAGAGGGAATCAGCTGTGTGAAACAGTGGGATTCAAGTGTGCTGAGATCAGGCTGTCTCTTGTGGTTCCCCCAAACATCCTTCAACTGCCTAATATTCTTCCACTAGTGGTTATTTATAGCTAAACTTTTAGCACCATTAAAATAAAATCCTCAGGGCTGAGCTTGTGGATCAATGGTAGAGTGCTTGCCTAGTATGTGTGGAGCCCTGGGTTCAATTCTCAGCATCAAATAAAAATAAACAAAATAAAGGTATTTGTCCATCTACAACTAAAAAAAATAATATAATAAAATCCTCCTAAGTAATGGCCATAAAATAGAGAGGAAGAAGGTGTTGTAATGGGATGAAGCACATAACTGGCTTTTGAAATAGCTGGCTAAGTTCTACTTCTAGTCTTGAGTGCTAACAGGGGACTTTATAATAACTACTAAGCCAGACATTATCTTTATGTAGTTTTCTATATCTATGTTATATTTTGCAAATAAAGGTTTTTAAACTTTTCAATTTTTTTGAAGCCTTCGTGGTTTTAAATAATTTATACCTAGGTTAAGTTGCTCATGTTCTTTACTGATAGGGGAAGAGAGAATGAAGGGAGGGGAGGCATTAAAAGGGAGACCATTCTTAGGGAATAGGGGTGTCAAAATGTGAGCTGTGCCGAATTCAGATTTGACTTAATATAGACCCTGTCTTCCATGCTTGTCGTTTTCTCGTTCCTACTTGCTTGACATCATTATCTCCTTTTTCTGAGCTTCACCTTCATATCCCCCCTCTTTTATATCACTCCTCTTTTAACCCCAGGATTATATTCATCTATGTCTTTCTGAGTCATTATCAGCTCAATGCTGCTCAACCTCCTTTCGTTCTGGGTGATCTGTGAGGGATGCTATCACACATCCTGGATTTTCTGGGAGAGCATAGATTTCAAATATTAAATTTCAACATCCTCATTAACACACCAGTACTCCACAGTCCATGGATCTGATTTTTGGACTTTCACAAAGTTACACAAAGTTAAATGGCTCCCAAGACTGCTTAGAAGGCATGCCCTTAGAAAGTAGGCATGATTCTCATTAAATCCAGAGAGAGAACAGATGGCCGCAGGCACAGGAACTGTCCATCTGGTTTGGTAATTCCTATTTCTGCAAAGATCCTGGCCCTTCCCCCCACTGATGTCTATTATTAACAGATTCAGAAACCTGAGCAGGGCAGCAGTAGCAGAGGGACTTTCTGGGAACAATGCCCAGGAAAGGCCTAGAAGGCCTAAACTGAAATGAAGCAGCAGCTGGCAGAGGTAGACCTAAACACAGCACTCTTCCTCCGTCACTCAGACTTGCCTAGACCCTCCTCTAGACATTTAGGGCAAATGACATCATACATAAACACCTTTGCTTCTCAGGACATTCCAGCTGAAAGTTTAAGGCAAATTCCCCAGACTATTCAGCCAAACTACTCAAATTACTGAAATGAATGGTGATCAAAAAAGTAACTCAAAATATCAAATTCCATTTTAAAATCATACATATGAACCAGGTGTGATGGTGCACACCTGTAATACCAGTGTCTCGGGAGAGGAGACTGAGGCAGGAGGATTGCAAATTCAAGGCCAGTCTCAGCAACTTAGTGAAAGCTCTGTCTCAAAATAAAAAATAAAAGACCTAGGTATATAGCTTAGTGGTAAAGTGCCCCTTGAGCTCAACATACAGTACAAAACAAAACAAAACAAACAAACAAACAAAAAAACCCAAACAAAACAGCAATAACAAACCAAAAATACCAGAGAATAAGGTAATAGAAGGCAAAATTAAGAGTACAAATGATATAATATTCCATGCCAAGAAATTTAACTTTCAGAAAAGATCATAAAACAAAATATAAGTAGATACTTTTTTTTTTTTTGCTTATTTTCACAGTACTGGGGATTGACCAAGGGGTACTCTACCCCTGAGCTATCACCTATCCCCCATCAGCCCTTTTAATTTTTTTTTTTTTTTTTTTTTTTTTTTTAAAGAGAGAGTGAGAGGGCTGGGGATGTGGCTCAAGCGGTAGCGCGCTCGCCTGGCATGCGTGCGACCCGGGTTCGATCCTCAGCACCACATACAAACAAAGATGTTGTGTCTGCCGAAAACTAAAAGATAAATATTAAAAAAAAAAAAAAAGAGAGAGTGAGAGAATCCTAACATTTATTTATTTTTTCTTAGTTCTCGGCGGACACAACATCTTCGTTTGTTTGTGGTGCTGAGGATCGAACCTGGACCAAACCCGGGCCGCACTCACGATAGGCGAGCACGCTACCGCTTGAGCCACATCCCCAGCCCAGCCCTCTCAATTTTCAAACAAGGTCTTGCTAAATTGCCCAGGTTGGCTTTGAACTTTTCTCTTGCCTCAGCCTTCAGAGTAACTGAGATTACAGGTATGATCCATCAAGCCAAGCTAGCATATGTTTTTTATAAGTTATTTCTACAAAAAGATTGAAAGTTAAAGGAAATTAAAGAAAGATATTTGGGAATAGTAAGACTCCACTTTTTTTTTTTTTTTTTTTTTTTTTTTTGGTACTGGGGTTTGAACCCTCTGAGCTACATCCCCAGCCCTTATATTTTGAGACAGGATCTCACCAAGTTGCAGTTTCATCAAACTTATTAACTTCTTGCCCCAGCCTCCTGAATCACTGGGATTATAGGTATGCACCAGAACACATAGCTTCCAATTTTTAAAATTCAAGATTATCTTGGCTGTTCTTGCAGATTTTAGAATATGTCAATTTTCACAAAAATATACCTGCTGAAATTTTACTTAGAATTGTTTAGCCAGCAGATCAATTTGAAAAATTGGGCATCTGTATAATATTTTTTTACAATCCATGGAAATGATTTATCCTTCAATTTTTATAGGTCTCTACTTTCTTTCCAGAATGTTTGTTTTTCATTAAAAGGTTTTTACATCATTTGACATACCTATTTCTAACTACTTGATTTCTTATGCTACTATACACTATATATCTTTGAAATATCATTTTCTATTTATTGTATTTCAGGAACATGTAATTGATTTTTTGGGTATATTGACTTTGTATTTTGTGATTCTGTTAACTTTGCTTCAGTTATTAAATTCTAAGAGTATATTGATATTGATTTTCCTCCTTTCTCCTCCTCTCTCCTCCTCCTCCTCCTCCTCTTCCTTTTTTCCCCCTAGTACTAGAGATTAAACCAGGGCTGCTCTACCACTACATCCCCAGCCCTTTTTATTTTATTTTGAGACAAGGTCTTGCTAAGATGCCCCAGCTGCCCTCAAATTTGTGATTCTCCAGCCTCAGTCTCTCAAGCCCCCAGGATAATAGGCATGCTCCACCATGCCCAGCTGTAGATTCTTTTGGATCATATATGTACAGAACCATTTGTCAGCACATACTAAGGTTTTGTTTGTTTGTTCGTCTTTTTCCTTTATAATAGCTTATATGTGCTAATTTACCAAACTAAATCAAGGAGTGCCTGGACTGTCGACATCCCAAATCACATTAAGAATAAGAACACTTGACACTGGAGCTTATCAAAATCACCATATGCAACCCCCTCACCTAAGACCCATAAAAGGAGAAGCCTCTCCAAGACTGGACATGGTGGCACCCTGATTCTGTCACCAGGTCACTTACCAGGAAAATCACCACAGCGACGAAGCTTGAATTTTCTTTTCCATTGGGTTTCAGCAAAGCACTTTTTCTCCTGCCTGTGATAACCATGCATGGCCCACTCCAAGCTGACACTCTGAAACTGTCGGTCTAGACCCTCTGTTTTGACAACTTTGTGGGACTGGCTCATTAAAATCTTTTTCTGAGTTGGGCATAGTGGCACACATCTGTAATCCCAGAGGCTAGGGAGGCTGAGGAAGGAGGATTGAAAGTTCAAACCCAGCCTCAGCAAAAGCAAGGCGCTATGGATTAGGGTTGCCTCGCATGTGTGAGTTCCATCCTCAGTACCACAAATAAATAAATAAAGGTATTGTGTCCATCTACAACTTAAAAAAAAAAAAACTGGAAAAAAGAATGGCAATTTGAGTCTTTCTGTGGCATATATATATGTATATGTGTGTGTGTGTGTGTGTGTGTGTGTGTATAATTTCATTGTGTGAAGTATGATGTGTGACTAGAGTTCTAGATATTAGAAATTAAAATTGGAATAAAAGACTTTCCTATGTTTGCCTGGTTTATGACTATCAGATGACCCATGAGTATTCAGTGAATTAGCACTGAAAGCAGTGTAACCTGTGAATTGTTATTCAATAAAAAGACATTGTGGAAAGATACAAACTTTGGTCTGTTAATGACATAGCTACCTCATGAAATGATCATAATACTTTTTTTTTTGCAGTAGTGGGGATTGAACCCAGGGTGTTCTACCCCTGAGCTATACTCCCAGACCTTTTTTAGCTTTTTAGAAAAAGCTAAACTGTGGAGGGGGTCCTGGGACTTGCCATCCTCCTGCTTCAACACTAAAATTACAGGTGTGAGCCACTGAATTCAGCTGTTGATACTTATTAGATTAAGAATATAACTTTCTATCTTTCTATTCCTGGTTTTCAAAGTGATTTTTTTTTTCCTTCCAGTATTGGGGATCAAGTGCAAATCCTCAAGCCTGTTAAACCCATGCTCTACCACTGAGTTATATTATCCAGTTTCTTTTTAAAAATATCATGGATGAGTGTTAAATTTTGTAGTGTTCTTCATGTATTGTGTGATCTTTTGCTTTTTATGTTGATTATGTGAATTGCATTAATTGGTTAAGTACTGAATTGATCTTACATATATGTTTTTGGTACTGGGGATTGAACTCAGGAAACTTGACCACTGAGCCACATCCTCAGCCCTATTCTGTATTTTATTTAGATACAGGGTCTCACTGAGTTGCTTAGTGCCTTGCTTTTGCTGAGGCTGGCTTTGAACTCGCAATCCTCCTGCCTCAGCCTTCTGAGCCACTGGAATTACAGATATGTGCCACCATGCCTGGCTAATGATCTTATATATTAATTTTTTTTTTTTAGTTGTTGATGGACACAATGCCATTATTTTATTTTATCCATTTTTATATGGTGCTGAGAATTGAACTCAGTGCCTCACACATGCGAGGCAAGCATCTACCACTGAGCCACAACACCAGCCTTGATCTTGATTTTTAAATAAATCCAAATTAGATCTCATGCTGGTTTTTTTTTTTTTTTTTTTTTTGGCAGTAGTAGGGCTTGAACCCAAGCGCACTCTTACTGATCAACATCCCCAGTCCTTTTTATTTTTTGTAATATATGTATTTATATATGTATACATATTTAGTTGTATCTGGACATAATGTATTTATTTTTATGTGGTACTAAGGATTGAACCCCGTGCCTCACACGTGCCAGGCAAGTGCTTTATACTGAGCTCCAACTCCAGCCCTTGATAACAGGGTCTTACTAAATTGCTTGAAGCTGGCCTTGAACTTGCAATCCTCCTGCCTCAACATTCCAGGTTTCTAGAATTACACGTGAGTCCCAGAGTTTGGCTGGTCTAAAGCTCTTGATCCTTCTACCTTAACCTGGCCAATAGCTTGTGTATGTAGATTCTGCCTATCTCCACAATAGAGACTGGACCCTGGTTTTTGTAATCATGTTACTGAGAAGGTTTAAGGTGGCTGGATAATGATTCTTCACAAATGAACTGCAATCTATTTGTTTTTTCTATTTTCTGGGAACTTACAAAAGATTAGTGACTAAGATAAAAGCAATGTACTTTTTACTTTTGTGTGTGTGTGTATGTGTGGAGCTGGGGATTGAACCCAGGGACTTGTGCATATGAGGCAGGCACTCTACTAACTGAGCTATATCCCCAGCACTACTTACACTTCTAATGCTATTTATTTTCCTTTCACCAGCCTACTTGGGGCTTATCAATTTTATTGATGTTTTCCAGGGACTCACTTCACTTTATTAATTTTTTATGTACCTTCTATTTCACATTATTATTATTTTTGGTTCTAGGACTAAACCCAGGTATGCTTAACTACTGAGCCACATCCCCAGCCCTTTTTGATACAGGGTCTTGCTAAATTGCTTAGGGTCTCACCAAGTTTCTGAGGCTAGCTTTAAAACTCACGATCCTCCTGACTCAGTCTCTTGAGCTGCTTCGACTAAGGCATGCACCACTGCACCAGACTCCTACTTTTTGAATGTTATTCTTTCCCAGTTTTTTGACATGAAGTCAGCTTTAGCCTTTCTTTTTCTGTAATGTGTGACTATGAGGTTATATACTTCAAAAAACACTACCTAAATGCTAAATGCTTCAGGTTCTGATAATGTCTTCATTATCAATTTAACTCAAAATACTTTCATTTCCTATGACCTTTTTTTCCCCCTTTAACCCACAGGTTTAGAATCATAATGCCTAAGTTCTAAAGAGGGACTTTCCAGTTCTTTCTTTTTAGCTTGATCCCACTGCAGTCTATGGTTTCAGTTCTGAATTTTTTAAAGCTTACTTGATGGTCCAGTTATGATCAATTCTTGTACATGCTTTAGGTTCAATTAAAAAAAAAATGCAGGGCTGGGGTTGTGGCTCAGCGGCAGAGCACTTGACTCGCACACACGAGACCTTGGGTTCGATCCTCAGCATCACATAAAAAAAAAAAATAGGTGAAATATGCATGCTATTGGTTAAGAGTATAACTAAAAATTTCTGTTGTTATTTCTGCTTTTGAAATAAATGTATCAAAATACTTCTCCAAAAAATTAAATTCCACACTGTATCAGGAGGGCAAAAAAGATCTCATTTCACTCTATGGTTCCTTCAAATGTTTCCTTTTTTGATTATGAGGATGGAACCCCAATGCCTTGGCAGAGTAAGTGTGTGTTCTACTGATGAGCTATGCCCTCAGCCCTCCTTCCCCTGCTCCCACACTAGAGATTGAAACCAGGAATACTTTTCCTTTTGAGCTCTTTGAAAATTTTGAGATAGGTGTCACCAAGTTGCCAGGATAACCTTTAACTTGTGATCCTCCTACGTCAATCCCCCAACTAGCTGGAAGTACAGGCATGCACACTTTGCCTGGCCATCCATGTTTTTTTTGGGGGGTGGGAGTGAGTTCTAGAGATTGAACCCAGGCAGGGCCTTATACATTCGAGGCAAGCACTCTTCCAACTGAGATATATCCCCAGCCCATTTTTTTAATATTTATTTTTAGTTGTACACAATATCTTTATTGTTGTTTGTGTTTATGTGGTGCTGTGGATTGAACCAAGGGCCTTGCACGTGCTAGGCGAGTGCTCTACCACTGAGCCACAACCCTAGCCCCACTTGGGCTTTTTGATAGCAACAAATTTGTATGTCTCCCTTTTCCTAACCTGTGAGCAGCAGGGAAAGTGAACAGGGGAATCCTATGGAGTCAGTGAGGAAGGCATGCTCTGAAGTTTAAGTGATGCCTCCTCTCCTTTCCCTGTCCCACCACGGTCATAAGCCCTCTAAAGCCCTTGAAAAAAAAGCTGGAAATAGGAGCAGAATGCATCCTACCAATAGGCCAAGTATTAGAACAACCTTTTTTTTTTTTCCTTTTTGACTACCAGGGATTGAACTCAGCCCTATTTTGTGTTTTATTTGGAGAAAGGGTCTCACCAAGATACTTAGTGCTTCGCAGTGGCTGAGGCTGTCTTTGAACTTGTGATTCTCCTGTTTCCTAAACTGCTGGGATTACAGGCATGAGCCACTGTGCCTAGCTAGAACAACTCTTAAGACAGGCTCTAAGCTCTGAACTCCAGAGGAGATAAAATTGATGTCCATAATAAGTGTTTCAAGCATTACCTCTTCACTTACAGAAATCTGTCACTGGCCTGAAAGCTGGAGGTGAGGTTCTGTCTCTGCAAGAAACAGTTTTTCAGGTAAAGGGTACCATATCAGCTTCTCAGATTTTGTATATCAGCTGTAGTCTTCTAGACTCCTCAATAACCTGTCCAAAAAAGAACTATCACTGCCACTGCCCTCTTAGCAGTGTATGTGTAGTATATGTAGGCAGACTGAGCCTGTGGCACAACATGAATCATCTGACCAACATGTCTTAGCTATCTCTATGTTGACAGAATTAAATCTCCAGTTAAAAGGAAAAAAATATTTTTATAAAAACAGAAGCACGTTTTATTTCAATCCTGTTGGGGGGGTAGTGAGAGGGATGGAAAACACAAAATAAGGGGAGAGGGTCTCTTTATATAATACATGTAACATTAGGACCAACCACAGGAAGAATACCCATCCCACCACCCCCCCCCCCATTAACTCCTATGTGGGTTCCAAGGCCAGCTGAGAATAGATGGGATAAGAATTAAGACACTATTGGCACAGTAACATGGCCAATGCACCGAAAGATGGACAGAGAATTTCCCAGGGAGCAAGGCCCTGGACCTCAACTGCTTCCCCAGTGGAGGGGGAATGAGAAAACTTTGGCTCAGCAGGAAGGCGGTTGTCAAAATAAGGGTTACCCTAGTAGGATTCTTCAGATTGCAGGCTGTGGCTGAAGGGAGTCAAGACATCTATCGATTCCATGCTGTCCTCTGCTTTCTCCAAGACCTCTCCTCTTCAGGCTTGAGACTACTGAGGTGTCCAGGTTCTCTTCCTTTTGGTAGGGAGGGGAATAAGTGCTTATTCTACCCTTCCTACATCCAGGCTACTTAATTACTACTTTCCTGGCTCTAAAAGAGACAGAAGCCAACTAATAAGACCGGCTCCCTTTGTGAAAGTCGGCTTGAAAGCCCTTGGGTTGGCAAAACTGCCTCTGCAAAGGTTTCTCTGAACTTTCCCCTTATAGACCCTCCCCAAACTTATTCAAAGACATCTTCAATTTCGTGAGATGTGGACAGAAAGACTTGGTCCCTCTCTAGAGTTCAATCAGCAATCCCATCTTTGACTGGAGATGGGAATGAGAGAGAAAGAACAGGTACTAACAAGGGAAAAGCAAGGCAGTTTACACTAAGATATAGATTCAAGCCTGAAAATTGTGAATAGTCATCTAAAGCTCCAAAGGAGGAAGAACAATTCTCCCACACAATATGAACAAGTGAAAAAATATTTTGTGACAACCCTGTAATTCCCAGACCACAAGAAATTGTGTTAAAAGGGGGAAAAAAAAAACACCCCAAGAAACAAACTTGCGAGCAGAGTCTAGCCCTCCATCTTAAATCTGAATAAAATAAACTCAATCAATACTGCTTCAAGTACAATCATGAAGACAGATGAAGCTGTTGAAATTCACACTTAAAGAATGGGATCAGGTGGCTAATCACCTTAATCCCAGGCACCTCCCTTTTAAAAGTCATCTGAGTATATCTTTGAAGACCACAACCCGTTTTCTGCCCCAATACTATACCCTTTCAGGATAGCCAGATGAATTAAGACGTCTGTTTTAAGTTTAATAGGAGGGAAGTGGAAAAAGAAAAAGCATTAAGATTTGGAAAAGCTAGCAGCTAAAGCCAAAAACAAGGTTAAGGTCCTTGTGGCATTCAGGAATGAGAGTAAAAGAATGGGAGAAGGAAGGTATTCAGGCGTTGGGTTCCTGCTGTCCTTTGGCTTTACATCTTACCCCTGCCTCCCATTTCTCCCAACAGCTTGATGCAGCTATCGGCCTGCATCAGAGGGGATGTAATGCCCAGACCAACTTTTTATTAAGCTTATGCAGCTAACAGACTTGTAAACAGTGCCAATTGACAAAGTTTTGCTGAAAATTACAGCTTTTGTCCATTAAACACACCTCTCTCTGAGATTAAAAAAAAAAAATCCAAAGTAAACAAATACTGAGAGAGAGAGAATTAAGAGACACATCTTGAGTCTTCCAGGAAGGCAAGTAAAAAACGCCACATGGCTTGGTCCCAGGCGTTCATCATGCCTAGAGTGCTGCTTTCACCACTGTCTCCCCTCCCTGCCAGTAGCTAGGTAGAGGTGGAAGAGCAGGGTCATCTTGGGCATGCTGCAAATACAGCATTTGCTGGTGTTGACATCTTCCTGGGGCTGTGGTGGCAGACTGCTGTGTTAGGAGCCCATTTCCCGGGAGTAGCAGAGAGCCCAGGTCCTCAAGGCAGCCTGAGATGGCAGCCCATACACCTCAGCGGGAGTACACTGCCCCTTTTCTCCAGTGCAGTTCAGCATTGAGGTTCTCTATTCCCAGTCGGTGATAAAACCTGAGCTGTTTTCCTCGTAGGTTCCCCTTCCCTTCCCCAACTTAGGGGAGTGGTGGGAGGGGACAAGGGAGGATCACTGAGGGGGCAGGGGGATACCCCGGGGATCGGTGACCTGTCCCTCTTGCAGGTTCTTCACCAGTTGTGCAAGCCAGCGTTTCGTGGTGGTGTCATCTTTTAGCACCTGGGCAAAAGTTGTGTCCTTCAGCTGGTCAGGGAGGCACTGCCTGAGTGCTTCACGTGCCCTACATCAGAAACAAACAAACCAACCAGGAAGACCAACAAATAAACCCACATTTTGGAGCTAGGCAAGAGTTGCTTTCTTAGGTATACAGTATTCTGGGAATCTACTGCTCTGTCAAGTTATACTAAGAAATCACTTAAATAAGTTCATAGGCTCAGAGACCTCCAGAATCTGTAGTCTGTAAATATTTTCAGAATGATGCCCCACTGTAGAATTTCATGCAAAAGCAAAATGGAAAAAAAAAGATGTAATAACTTACTTCAAACTGCTTTCGGATATTTTTACAGTCAATACTGTCAAAATACTCAGGTTGGAAATAGGTGAGTTACAGTAAATGAAATAATTTCAAAAATCAGTATATTAAATAGCAGATGACCTCACTTGTATATGACAAATAATAAATTTTAACTTTGTACTAGCTTTACCAATTTGTATCTTTACAGAAATTGCTTCAATTTTATATTTTAAAATATTGGATACATGACAAAACCAAAAATTATCAGATAAACTTTTAAACATTTCATTTTCTTTCAAATAATTAGTAGAAAGTCAAATTTGAAAACCTATAAAAGGTAAACGTTAACTACTTTATAGCTAATTTAAACAAAGTTATACCTATTTTATTCAAGTACAATATTAAATCAACACATTTTCAAATCACGGTGAAAACAGAACCACTGAAGAAAAGGACAAAATGGTCAAAGAGATAGGTAGGGCTGGGCCTGGGGTTGTGGCTCAGTAGAGAGCACTTGCCTACCATGTGTGAGGCACTGGGTTCAAAACTCGGCACCACATAAAATAAATAAAATAAAATAAAGGTATTGTGTCCATCTACAAAACAAACAAACAAACAAAAACCCCCAAACAAACAAACAAAAAATAACTCTAGTTGCAGGAGACTAAGTTCACATTAAATCAGTTATCCCTATTTCTAGGAATACAGAAATCACTCCATTATGTGGTTTGGCAGAATCTGAACAAGTAGCTTTCAAAATAAATAATGGATTTATGAAACAAAAGGTCAAACATTTCTAAAATCAATTATATCTACAACGTATGATTTCTGACAAAGATTATCAACATAAGGAGATGAAATAATTAGCTCAAAGGACTTTACAGGAATGAGAGAATTAGAAATATAATTTTAGAGTGTTCTGGGTTATGATCCTTTCTAAGATGATCTTTGGAAGTATACTTCTCTTTCTGACCACTTGGAATAGCAACAGAAAGCTCAAACCACAGGAGTAATGCATTACATAGGGTTTCCCTTGCAATTACCTAGACTCTGGAATTTCAGAGTAGGATAGAGAATTACATTGGGAAGATATACCTATGATGGATTTTTCAAATTTAGCATTTTAGATTTTAAAAGGAATTTTAGATTTTAAAAGGAACTCTATCTAAAACCAACTAAATAAAATTATATCCCTTCCTGTGTTAAAGATTCAGGGATCTATGCCATGAGATGTGGAGTCCAATCAGCAGAATATTTCCCTTAAATATTATAAATCCTGTAAATGTTTACCTGGGATTATCTGAGAGTCGAAGGTAACATCTTACTACATGCTTCAAAAGACGGGCAGAAGGCTCTTTGGATAGCTGCAGGACCATTTTACCCTGTTTTGCCCAAAATAGGGGGAAAGGTAGAAAAAAAACACAAAACAGAAAATAATTGTAATTGACATTGGAGATTAGATTGTCTAAAAATCATTATAAAGGTTCCAGAATTGCTATTTCTAATTAGAAGACTAAACCTGCTGAATGCCAACTGCAAAGAGACTAAGCTGTGGGATCAGAAGTATTTGCAAAGGGGGATGGGCATTATAGCCCACACCTGTAATCCCAGTTACTTAAGAGGCTGAGGTACTAGAATTTTAAGTTTGAGGTCAGTCTCAATTTAGTGAGACCCTATCTCAAAATAAAAAGGGCTGGGGATGAAGCTAAGTGGCAGGGCACACCTGGATTTAATCTCTAGTGTGGGGGGCCAAGGATGAAAATGAAGTAGGTAAAAAAACTCACCAAGATCATGGCAACATGGGAGAAACGTTCATATGTCTGACATATATAAGCCAAACCAGTGTCATCTAAGAGGATCTTCTGGAGGATGAATGTGGCAACCTGGAGTAAAACAAAAAGAGTTTAAAAAGTTGCTTAGACTTACTAACCAATTGTCCACTCAATTTCCCATCAATCAGTAAATTGCACAAGCAGAGACCCCTATATACCACATACAACTTATTCTACCACATATGCTTAGTACAAAAAGTTAAAAATATTACCATACTGAACATCACTATACATCAGGACTTTTTTCTAAAGGATTTATATACCCTTATTTTATCTTCCCAGTAAACTCATGAGGTAGACACTGTTATCTTCCCAAATAAATTCTTCCAATAAACTTATGAGGTAGAAACTGTTATTTTCAATTTACATAAAAGGGCAAGTCCTACAGATTTTTAAAAATCCAGGTTATAGAATATCTATTATGTGACATGCATAAACTACTAATCAAAGTGCCAGGATAAGGTTCCAAGTGACAAAGCTCAATCCCCACACCACCAAACAAGAACAAGAACAAACCAAGATTGACAAAAAAAAAAAAAAAAAAAAAAAAAAAAGCCTCAGTATGTGGATTAAGTGGATGGAAGATCAGTGTTATATGCCTGATAAATTTGGGAGAAGGCTAGGTTCTTATATTTTCTGTGGGTTTGTGGGAGAGAGGTCATATATTCCTTTGAAAATCTGAAGAATGCAATAAACACAAGACTCAGGTGGCAGAGAATTCTTTTGGGATTCTGAATATAGACTGGCCACAAATATTCAGAGCTTGAAGAACAGGGGTAACTGAGGATACTTGGTTACCATATAATACTTTTAGTAGTTTTCTCGAAATATTTTAAGGCTTATCCTTAGTCTATTTTAAGTTTCCACTTACTCTAATTATTCTGAAGTTTCTCTACTTTTTCCAGAAGTGAAATTTAAAATTTCTCATAAAATTAAAATTCTGAAACTAAAAACAAACCAGAAAACCCCCAAACCTCAGAGTCACTTTCTCAATCAAGTTTTTACCATGTTTTTGATATCATCAAATGAAAAGCTGATGACATATAACATGAATTTGCTTTAATATCTCCTAAGATACATTGTTTCCTTTCTTCTTCTTCCTTTTTTTTTTCTTTTCTTTTTGGGGGGGGGCAGTTCTGGGGATTGAACCTAGGGTATTCAACCACTGGGTTGCATGCCCAGTCCTTTTTTAAATTTTGAGACAGAGTCTTGTGAAATTGCCCAGACTGGCCTCAAACTTGAGATTCCTTTGCCTTTAGCCTCCCAAGTAGCTGGGATTAGAGTTTGTACCACCTTGCCTGGTTTGTTTCCTTACCTCGCTGTTGAAATATAAGAAACAAAGTAGGAATACTAAGATATAATTTGATATGATATAAAATATAATATAGGAGAGGATAAATTTGAAGAGAATCACACATACCTTGTTACAAACTTAAGCTAAAACATTTAATTGCAATCTGAATGGTAGTATTTATCTTAAATGGTGATTTTCAAATAACTCAAGAAAATGCGACTTAACACATAAGTAACTTTCCCAAATACCTTATTCCAAAGGGGAGGGCAGAAACAAATGGTAGGAAAGAGAGATTTCTGAATTTGTGCTGTGAGGATAGCATTTAGAATATGTTATTTTCTTCTAAAATTTTTCTAATTAACATAAAAATATTAATACTTATGTAATTGTTCTTGTTAGCACAGTGGATCAAAGCAGCTTCATAGTGTCTAGGTTCAAATCTCATGTTTCATCATTTCTATGAAATTTTAGGTAAATTAAGTACCCTAAGCCTTTGTTTCTCATCTGTGCTATGGAGGTGACAATCGTGAGAATCTGATGGAATAATGCACATATAGTGGTTACAATAATTGGCATTGGGCGTGATGGTACAAGCCTGTAATCCCAGTGGCTCAGGAGGCTGAGGCAGGAGGATCACAAGTTTACAGCCAGCCTTGGGGGTGGGGATGTGGCTCAAGCTACCGCTCGCCTGGCATGTGTGCGGCCCGGGTTCGATCCTCAGCACCACATACAAACAAAGATGCTGTGTCCGCCGATAACTAAAAAAATAAATATTAAAAAAAAAATTCTCTCACTCTAAAAAAAAACAAAAACAAAAAACAAGTTTACAGCCAGCCTCAGCTGTGAGGCCCTAAGTAACTCAGTGAGACCCCATCTCTAAATAAAATACAAAATGGGGCTGGCTAAGTGCTCCTGGATTCACTCCCCAGTACCAAAAAAGGCACATATCAGACACTTAGTAAATGTAACAAATTATGCAATAATTAGTATTTATGAAACAGGAACACCATGCCTAAGAATAACAAGATTACTTACTAATTAACATTTGTGTTGTCTACTCATTTATCATTGGTCTATATTATGTAGATTACCTAATCAAAATATGTAATGTTTATGGCATTTAAAACATATTTCCCCCTTAATTTCTTTTTTTTTAAATTTTAATATTTATTTTTTAGTTTTCAGTGGACACAACAGCTTTGTTTGTATGTGGTGCTGAGGATCGAACCAGGGCCGCAAGCATGCCAGGCGAGCGCGCTACCGCTTGAGCCACATCCCCAGCCCCGCCCTTAATTTCTTACAGCAATTAATCTGCTTAAGACCTTTCTTTAATGTATTAAGGTTTCATTATATCTCAGTCTTGTTGGTCTTCAGACAAAATACAACTTACAGAATATCCTGTAATAAAATAAGTTTGGAAAATGTTTTCTTTCTTTTTCTTTTTTTTTTTTTAGAATTATTTATTATTTATTTTTTAGTTTTCGGTGGACACAACATCTTTGTATGTGGTGCTGAGGATTGAACCCGGGCCGCACGCATGCCAGGCGAGCACGCTACCGATTGAGCCACATCCCCAGCCCCGAAAATGTTTTCTTAACAGAGATGTTTTGCCTACATTTAAAGAGATGTCACCAAAGTAGAAATGAGTATTTCTGCCATAGTTATAAGAAGTCAACTTGAAAAACCTATTCACAAGGCTGGGGATATAGCTAAGAGGGAGAGAGCTTGCCTATCATTCATGAGCCCTGGGTTTCATCCCTAGTACTGCAAAAAGAAAGAGAGAAAAACAAAAACAATACCAAAACCAAATTCTTCACAGGCAAATAATAATAAAAGATGAGCATACAGTTTTATGCATTCTAATCCTGTCCTTGAAATACACTGAAATTAATAAAAATAACTAAAATTAGGGAAGAATTATGAAAAGCATGAAATAAAGGTTCACATGTCACTTGTCTTTTGTGTGTATAAGCAGAAAACTGCGGACAGAGGTATAAATTTCCTTAACACACACACACATACACATCACAGAATGGAGGACTTACTGGAAAAGTATTTGGAGCCCGGGGCAGTGGCACATGCCTATGATCCCAGAGGCTCAGGAGGCTAAGGCAGGAGGATTGCGATTTCAAAGCCAGCCTCAGCAATAGCGAGGCACTAAGCAACTCAGTGAGACCCTGTCTCTAAGGAAAATACAAAATAGGGCTGGGGATGTGCCCCTGAGTTCATTCCTCAGTACCAAATAAAAAAGGTATCTGGAGGTAAAGTACTTGACTTAAAGTTCATAGAACTTCTCCTTATCTATCACTTAAAATAATAATCCTTGATAGAAATCTCCACATGGAAACTATGGAGACATACCCCCCAAAGAGGTAACAAGTAATAATTATCTATGCTTTAGGTCTGATGTTGTAATATTCATTCATTTAAAAAAATTTATTGTGATTAGAGCAGAAGATGGATACTGCAAAATAGAGTTAGCAAAATGGAAAAGAAGCCGTGAGAAAAATCAAATGATGTGAAATAATATAAAATGTTAGGGGGGGGGGAGTATGAAAGATAGACAAAGTAACATAACTGATGTTGCTGAAACAAGAGACTAGAACAAATTAAAAAACCATAAAAACAAACACAAAAGCAGGGATATGCTCTTCTAATAAAAATCTGATACAGATTATTAAAGAATTTAAAAACTAATAAAGAAGCTTATAGATATCCACACAAAAAAAGGCAAGCCAAGCCACCTACAAAAGGAAAACATTAGGATGGCCCAAGACTTGGACACAACATTAATGTCTTAAGACAATAAGTCTAGGACAACAAAATTCTCAGAGGGAAAAATGAGATAAAAGAGGCAGAAAGTGATCCTTGGATCATAAAAGCAGCAGTTCAAGAGCCAAAACAACGTAGACCAGTAAGGGCACATACTGTTTTAGAAAGTTCACTTCCAGATTCCATAATGCGCAAACACAAAGGGATAATTTCTGTTGTCAATAAAAAGTTGATTACTTCTTGCTCATCTGTTTTCACCAAGGCCCCTAAAGAAAATATGACAAACAAAATTATTTTTGAGTCAGGATTTTCAGTTAAATTAATTTTGTACTGCTCGTCAAGTTAGTTGTGGAATTTAAATAACTCAGAACACAAACTGAGGTTTCTATGCCAAAGAATCAGATTCACACCTCTATTAAAAAAAAAAAGGAAGAAAAGCACAGGTTGATTTTATTAGTCATCACCGAAAGACCAGACATCAAGTTTGGTTCATCCTACAGTTAGCAGTGGTTTAGCCACCTTTTAAATAATATGTTTATCATTCTTGTTAGACGATCTTAGAACAATACCACCAATCTGTCCTCTACTTATTTTAGGTTAGGGAGAATTCTGCATCAGTATAAAAGCATATTTCCAGGTAGCAAAGAAATGGTGTCAATCTGAAACACCACTCACAGGTTATTTAATTGCCTCTTTTCTCAAAGAGCACAAATATTGTAGGACAAAACTAAGGAAATTACAAAACAAAAAAAAAAAATTAAACAGGGCTGGGGTTGTGGCTCAGTGGTAGAGTGCTTGCCTAATGTGTGAGGCACTGGATTTGATCCTTAGCACCACATAAAAAAATAAAATAAACAAAATAAAGGTACTGTGTCAATCTACAACTAAATTTTTTTTTTTTTAAATTACAAACAAGAGGGCTGGGGATGTGGCTCAAGCGGTAGCGCGCTCGCCTGGCATGCGTGCGGCCCGGGTTCGATCCTCAGCACCACATACCAACAAAGATGTTGTGTCCGCCGAAAACTAAAAAATAAATATTAAAAATTCTCTCTCTCTCTCTCTCTCCTCTCTCACTCTCTCTTTAAAAAAATAAAAAATAAAAAAAAAATAAAATTACAAACAAGAAACACACACACACCTAGATTATAATCCTGTGTCCCCAGTTAGTTTACCAACTTGTTACTTTCCCTTTGTAGATCTATTTCTTTATCAATAAAATGAGACGAGAACAGATGACTCCTAAAATTCATTCCATTCTATTATTCTGTGAGTTTCTAGTCACTGATAAAAACGAATGATAAAGCTGATCAGGCGATGGACATAGCTCAGTGACATCTTTTTCAGTCTATACACAGGGAAGCAGGGCCCCTTAAATGACTTAAGCTGCTCAATGCATCACTAGCTTTTATATAAATACTTGAATCTGTAATAACTAAAATCAATTATCTTGAGAAAGAATGGGGAATGCCAGAACTGGTAAATTATAATGCCACATCTCTAAACTCCACACCAACCAGTATGAATAATTTTCAAATGTGGCCTAAGGCAGCTATCAAATTAATTTTTTCATTTAGATTTAAAATGTAGACCTATGATCCATACTGAATTAAATTTTTAAAAAATATTTTAGTTGGGGGCTGGGGATGTGGCCATGTATGTATGTCTGGACTCTCCATTCTGCTGCAATGATTTACAAGTTAATTTTATCCAATACCACAATGTTTTAACTACTGTAGTTTTCCAGTAGGTCTGGATCAGGTAGTATACATCTTCCAACTTTGCTCTTCTTTTAAAAAGTGTTTGAATTTTTTAGTTCCTCTGTCTTTCCGTGTAAATTTTATTTATTTTTTGTAGTACTGTGGATTGAACCTAGAGTCTCAGACTTACAAGGCAAACACTCTAACACTAAACCCTCCAACCCACTTTCTTTATGAATTTTAAGATCAGTGCATTGGGTCAGGCTGCCATAGACTGCTGACTTACATAACTGAAAAAACCTGAAATTTATTTTCTTACAGTTCTGGAAGCTGGAAGCCTGATATCACAATGCCAATAAGGAAGGGTTCTGGTAAGGGCTCTCTTCTTGACTTGAAGATGTATACCCTTCTTGATGTGCCCTCATGTGGCAAGGACAGAAAGAAAGCAAGATCGCTCATTGTCTATTTATTTATGTATTTACTTTTAAACTTTTTTTTAGAGAGAGAGAGAGAGAGAGAGAATTTTAATATTTATTTTTTAGTTTTCGGCGGACACAACATCTTTATTTGTATGTGGTGCTGTGGATCAAACCCGGGCCGCACGCATGCCAGGCGAGCGTGCATCCCCAGCCCCTTGTCTATATATTTATAATACTAATCTCATCATGAGGGTCCTGTCCTCATCTTAATTTAATTGGGTCCCAAAAGGCTCATCTCTAAATTCCATGACATTAGGTTTCAACATATGAAAATCTGAGAACAGAAAATCTATCTACAGAAATGATTGTATGATTTTTTTCTTCTCTCTTCTGTTGACAGGTCATATTGGTCGATATTCGAAAAGTTGAACCAAATTTATATTCATAATGATCTTTTTTATTTATTGCTGAGTTTATTAGTATTTTATTGAAGATTTCTACACCAGTGTTCATGAGGGATACTAGCCTGTGATTTGCTTTTCTTGTAAAGTCTCTGCTTTTATGGTCAGTGTAATGCAGGCCTCACAAAAGTTGAAAGGTTTCCCCTTCCTTCTATTTTTCTTTTTTTTTAAAGAGAGAGTGAGAGAGGAGAGAGAGAGAGAGAGAATTTTTTTAATATTTATTTTTTAGTTCTCGGCGGACACAACATCTTTGTTGGTATGTGGTGCTGAGGATCGAACCCGGGCCGCACGCATGCCAGGCGAGCGCGCTACCGCTGAGCCACATCTCCAGCCCCCCTTCCTTCTATGTTGTGGAGATGTGCAGAACTGGTTTATTTCTTCTTTCAATTTCTGGTATAGGACACTAATAAAACCATCAGAGCCTACAGTGTTCTAAGTTAAAAAGTTTTTAACTAGAAAAGCAATTTGATACAAGACTACTAAAGTTATCTATTATTTCTTTTAGATATACATGACAGTACAGTGTTTTTTGACATATTATACATACATGGAGTATAACTTCCCATTCTTGTGGTTGTACACCATGTGGAGTTACACTGGTTATGTATTCATACATAAACATAGGAAAGTTATGTAAATTCATTCCACTGTCTTTCCTATTTTCATCCTCCCTCCCTTCCCTTCATTCCCCTTGGTCTAATCCATTAACTTCTATTCTTACCTCCCCCCCTTATTGTGTGTGTTAGCATCTACATATCAGAGAGAACATTTGGTCTTTGGTTTTTTGAGATTGGCATATTTCAATTTAGAATTGGCAATTTAAAAATGCTACATCTCTCAACTCCATGACAGTCTCCCGTTCCATCTGTTTACCAGCAAATGCCATAATTTCATTCTTATTTATAGCTGAATAATATCCCATTGTGTACACATACCACATTTTCTTTATTCATTCATCTGCTGTAGGGCACCTAGGTTGGTTCCATACCTTAGCTATTGTGAACTGAGCTGCTATAAACATTGATGTAGTATCTATTATTTCTTGAGTGCAATCTGACAAATAGTGTCTCTTAAAGAATTTTACTATTTCATCTAAGTTGTTAATTTTTAAGCAGAGCTGTTAATATTCCTTTATTATCCTTTTAAAGTCTGAAGAGTCAAGTGATGTACCCTCATTCATTCATATTTGTAATCTGTACTGACTTTTCCCCCAGTGAATCAACTTTTGGTTTCACTCATTTCTTTTTTATGGTTCTAGGAAGAGCCTCGCGTACGCTAGACAAGTACTCTATCACTAAGCTACATTCCCAGTCTGGTTTCAATGATTTTTATCTCTTGTTTTTCTATTCTCATTTTTCATTAACTGTCAGTCTTTACCATATCCTTTTTTTTTTTTGTTTGATTTAATTTGCTTCTTTTGGTAGCTTCTTTTATATATACATATATATATAAAATACATATATATTTTATTAGAGATGGCCTCACTGAGTTGTTTAAGGTCTATGTTGCTAAAGCTGGCTTAGAACTTTATTATCTCCTCATTCTTAACCTTTATCCTAATATCTCATAAATTTACCACCCCACTGTAATGGTCAATAAAACCAGCAGAAGTAAGATGAGTTAAGAAAGAATTAAGGATCTAAGTATTTTATTTTGGCTGGAATTATACTGATGCCCTACATGAAAAATTCTGGTAGCTTAAAAGCAGAAAAGAATATTATTGGGAAAAATTTCTAATTAGAGTACCAACTGGGAGATGTAAAAACCAGAAACATTCATTTGAAGCATATAAGGTAATGGTTGGGCTGGGGCTGTAGCTCAGTGGCAGAGTGCTTGCCTTGCACATATGAGGCATTGAGTTCGATCCTTAGCACCACATAAAAAAAAATAAAGACATGCTGTCCATCAATTAAAAAAAAAAAAAGGTAATGGTTACTCCTTAGAAGAATAAAATGTACTTGAGACATACATCTTGGAAATACCAACTTTTAAAATCATTTCCTGATTTATGGTCTATAATTATAGGGACACAAACACAGGTTGAGCATTAAAACAATACATTACCAAGTCTGTGTAATTAGTTTTCTTTCTTTCTTTTTTTTTTTTGGTTAGTACAAAAGCAAAAAATTTAAAAGACACTAAGAAAGAAAGGGTGATTTGGAAAATAAATCTTCTTGAATGTATTATATTCCATAATATAGTAGATATTCCAAAGATAGTTCCTTACTACTTAGGAGTCTGAGGTCTGAAATAGTTGATATGTTATATTCTTGAGCAATAAGTATTTCACCTATGTTCCCCACAGTAATTATACATAAAAACACTAACTGAAGCATGAAAAAAATAACTAGGTAAAGTAGTAGAAAGAAAACCCCTCAACTTATGGGAGAAGAGCTTATAAATGGAAAAAAAAAAACATTAAAAAAGGTAAGTCCAGAATTACTTTTATTCCTGTAATAATATTTTGTTGAATCAAATTATTATTCTTTACTCTCCCTTGCCAGCAAATGTTTCTACATACATACTGAACTGAATTCTAAATATTAGTCCTCAAAGTCTTACAACATGTAGTATGGTGTTTGACAATCATTTATCATGTTCCCATAACTCAGTTATTAATGAATGGGATAAATTCAAAGACCAAAAGAATAAGTCATAAGAAGCAAGACAAAATATTTCAACTTAGACCACTTCAGAATGAGGATTTCAGTCTTACAAAACAACCCTAACAACTTACCAATAACTCCAAGGCTAGTAAGCCGAAGATACTCAAAGGGACGTGTTTTGCTGACAGTGTGCAAAAAGGGGTACAAAAAAAGTGGGATGTGTGCTGCAAGAAAAGCTGACCTGGAAGAAAAAAAAAAAAACAAAAAAACACATTCACAGCTTGAAGATGATTTTTAAGTATTTTTTTAAATATTTATTTTTTAGATGTAGTTGGACACAATATTCCCATTTTATTTATTTATTTCTATGTGGTGCTGAGGATCGAACCCAGGGTCTCACACATGCTAGGCAAGTGCTCTACCACCCACCACAATCCCAGCTCGATTTCTAAGTATTTTGAACATTCAAATCCAAGCAGTTAATTCTGTAAGGCCTATAACAATCTTCAGAAAGGAAATTTATGGGTCATTAGTTTCAACGAATGGCTCTCAAATAGGGTGCTTTAGCTCCTATGGAATGTTTTAACAATGTCTGGATTCATTTTGGTTGTCAGAATTAAGGGATGTGGAAGGTACTGGCATTCAATTGATAGAGGCCAAAGATGCAACTAAACATCCTACAATGCATATGACAGTCCTCTCTTGCTTTTCTTTTCCCACTATCAAGACTTATCCAATTCAAAATGTCAATGGTGCCTCTACTGAACAATACTAGTACAGGGCAGGGTGGATAAGGGAACACACACCATGTACCTTAAAGACTTTTTAACTTAAAATAGCCAACTGTGAATTTAAAAAACATATCACTTGGGGCTGGGGTTGTGGTTCAGTGGTAGAGCGCTTGCCCTGCATGTATGAGGCACTGGGTTCGGTCCTTAGCACCACATAAAAATAAATAAAGGTACTGTGTTC
Organism: Urocitellus parryii; assembly: GCF_045843805.1. Taxonomy (NCBI): domain Eukaryota; kingdom Metazoa; phylum Chordata; class Mammalia; order Rodentia; family Sciuridae; genus Urocitellus; species Urocitellus parryii. The sequence continues at coordinate 265,621,351 of NC_135531.1, read as the reverse complement.
ATACAACTAAAAAAACAAAAAACAAAAAACCCCCAGATCACTAAATGCTATTAAGTTCCCAGGAGATTCTCCTAGGTTACCTCCTCACCTAATTTAGGACTGAATAGATAAAACTTATAAACCAAGATAACAAGACAAAGTAGTCATCATAAGGTTTATATGCTATGTTTAAATGCAGTTTTCTTTTTTGTTAGGGCATTTCAAATATACTAAGCATTCTTAAAACCAGTCTATTACTTTGTATTATTTATTGTTATACCTGTAGCAGAATCAACACCCAAGATTTTTAACAAATTACTCTTGGATTTTTGTTAAGTGCTTAAAAATAATTTTCTTCCTAATTTTCTAAATCTCTGAAAGGTCACAGTGCCACAAAACACTCAGATGTCATAAGAAAACTGGACAAAGAGAAAAAAAGCTTTAACAAGTGTTTCAGGGACCATGAGAGCCACAAAACAGATTCCTGAACAGGTTATTTCCCTTTTCCTAATTTTCCATACATGCAAAAATGGTAAAAAAGTTAACTTTCAAGCCAATTCCTAGAATCCTATGTTGAGTAGGATTTTGAAGTCAAATAAGGGTTTAGTGGGGAAAAAGGCTTAAATAATATTTACGAATTACTATTATATATTATGTATAGCAGAGTTGTCTATGACAGATTTGGGATGGAGAAGCAGCTGTATCACCTTTCCTGTGGTATGAATATTGCTCTTTTAAAGTTCATTGTCATGAATGGGAAAAAGTAAGAGTCCTGAAGATACAAAAAAAAAAAAACCACATTACACATCCCTTCTGTTTTCACTTTCACGCAGCAACAGTTTAGAATTGTTTTCAATATAAACCTCCCCCTACCAACTCACTCAAAGCATTTACCTGGTTTCTGGGTGTGATGCCACACACTGCAGTAATGCCAGAGCATTGCAAACTCTGTTAGATTGGTGTGCTGTCAACGTGGGTGGGTTAATAGATGGATAAATATTTACAATTTCCTAAAAAATGGAAATCAGCACCAGATGAACGAGGAGTAACTAATTATAAAATTAATTCATATTAAAGTACTACTAATTATAATATTAATTCATATTAAAGTAAAGCAAAAACAAAAACAAAAAAGCCTTTGAACTACATGTATCCTACAAAAACTGATGTATCAAAGAAGGAGTAGAAATAAACAATGCTCTTATCCTTTGATCACAAACATATTTGACTAATTACCTAAGGCATTTCTACATGCGTCTCTAGGAGGATTCTACAGAAACAACTGTAGTCATCTACATTTTTTCTTTCTGCAGCTACTGAGTCTGTCACCTGAGGGACCCTTATATTTTTATAATTTCTCTTTTTGTCATCCTGCTTTAGGTTATAATGATTAATCACCGGCCAGAAATTATTAGTAAGTCAACCAAAGTGACTCACAAAGAAGTTTATATTGGTTAGGTAGCAACTTCAAAAGAGGAGCAGAAGGACATACTTAGTTGAGTATGAGTGAGGATATGTATAAATAGCAGTGAACATGATAGGTACTCAATCAAAAAGTGATAGTTTGCTGAATACAATTCCATTTATTTTAACTGTAAAACCTCTATGCAAAATGTTCTTATAAGAGGCTGCGGTTGTAGCTTGGTGACAGAGTGCTTGCCTAGCATGTGTGAGGCACTGGGTTTAATCCTTAGCACCATATAAAATTCGTAAGTAATGTAAAAGTATTGTGTCCATCTACTACTATGAAAAAAAAAAGTTCTGGGCTGGGGATATAGCTCAGTTGGTAGAGTGCTTGCCTCGCAAGCACAAGGCTCTGATCCCCCAGCACAAAAAACAAAACCAACAAAACAACAAAAAACCTCCATCCGTTTAAAGTATTCAAAGTCCTTTAAGCAAAGGCACAGAAAAATTCAAGTGCAATGAATCTGACTGAACTGTCATTCAGAGATATATACTCACCTGTAAAAGTGCTGCAATAGTACCAAATGAATGCCACAGCATGGGTGCAAGGTCAGGAACAGATTCTCGCTTCTTACTTAGCTCTAGCAAAGCATTTTCCCTTGTCTCAGGACTGGACAGCTCGTTGATCCACTGATAGATCTTTTCCCTATCTACTTGAGCCAGTGCAGTAGGCACAGGCTTCAGGGGAAAAAAAAGAAAAAAGAAAAAGAAAATGTGAGTTAATTAGAATCGAACAAAATCTTACCCTGTAACAGTGCTTTAGAGGAAATGTATTTTTCATAAACATCAGGGGAGCTTTTCTTAATATGTAAACTAGTTCAACCTATTTGTCAGTTATCAATGCTCACATGCATTAATAATTCCATGTTTAGGAATTTATCCCAAGTTTACTTGGGCTTACTGAATATACACCAGGATGTTCACTGTTGTGCTTTTTAAAAGCAGAAACTGACAACGATTTATCAATAAGGGACTAGTTAAATAAGTATTGGTGCATGTCTATAATGAATACTATGAAGTTTAGTAAAGACAGTTCTATATATACTAATAGTAAAAAAAAAAAAAAAAGAAAGAAAGGGGGAACAGAATAACCTGTATAACATGCTTCCACTAATATATACAAACATATTCTTATATTTACATACCACATTTCTAGGACACATGTTAATAATAGTTATTTCCAAGGCTAGAGATTTACATAGGAGCTTTAAGTTTCACTATATATAATAAAAGCTTCTGCATAAACATTTGTTCAAACCATTAATTACTGAGAGGGAAAAAATTATACTCTTCCCATCCATTACTGATTCTTTCTTATTAATTTTGACAACCTTTTCCATGGACCAGAAAACCCACAACATGGAAAAGTACTTTCTCCTGATTTTTTTTTTTTTTTTAATGGAGCTAGGGATTGAACCCAGGGCCTTGTGCATGACAGGCAAGCACTCTTCCACTGAGCCACATTTCCAATCCCTCCAAATGATTCTGTTTTTTTTTTTAATGCCTTTATTTGTTTCATTTTTATGTGATGCTAAAGATCAAACCCAGTGCCTCACACATAAGTGCTCTGCCACTGAGCTACTGTTCCAGCCCCAAATGATTCTTACATATACACTGCATGTCCATCCCTTTCAAAGCATCCATTATTACTAACATAAGAACTAAGCAAAATTTTAAAACATGCTTTCACTGCTTTGCTGAAGAATTGCAACATTCCTCTTAAATTTGAGCATTTCTACAATTCTCCACATTTGCCAAATAGCCTTGTAACCTTAAGATCCTTAATTATTCTCATCTTGAAAACGAGATGACAGACTAAAAAAATTATTACAATTGCTGTTTCTAAACTTATAAACTTCTACAAATTCATGGTGATTTCTATCACCTATGCCCAATAGTTTTTCATGGAGTATTTATCAAATCATGAGGAAATAAAAGGGTGGATGGGTAGATAAAAAGGTGAGCTACACTCGCAGATAAAATAACACTCAGAAGAGCTGACTTGCTCAATTCATCCAGGTATAAAGCTGTATATGCAAATGCTTTCTTGAAGTGTATTACACAGCTTCTCATAATATTGACAAGTTCCCAATACATTTTGGTGTGATGGAATGAAGACCTACCCACTGCATAGATAGAAAGACAACAGAAAGAATTGCTTTTGTTGAAGAAGTATAAGGTGGACTTTGAGATGGACTCAAATTTCCTCTATCTAACCTGAATGATGGCCTTCTATAAATGGAAACTTGATTAGAAGCTTTTATCTTGGTACTTATTTCACTTGCCTAATAGAATGAACCACAAGTTGGCAAAACGAATTATCATGCAGCTTACAACTTCTATTACAGTAAACTGCTAAAAGCTGCTTTGCAATTCTGACTGGTGATGCTCCTAAATGAATCAAAGGCTCCTAGGGCAACAAGAAGATTGAAAGAACATTCCTCCAGCAAAAGCAGTATTGTTCAAGTACTTACCCTTTCCATGTTGCTGCAGATAGGTTCTAACTCAAAAACTATAGTATTTGTTATTCCTACCAGAAGAAAGGGTATGTGTTTATTTATTTAGAGTTTTCCATCACCTTAAAAGATGAATGGAAACACGGGCTAAATTTTACTTTTTGGCACTTTTAAATTGTAGTTGGACACAATAACTATTTTTATGTGGTATTGAGGATCGAACCCAGCATCTTGTACATGCTAGGCAAGTGCCTGATTGCTGAACCACAACCCTAACCCATCTACTTTTTGAGACAGGGCATAGCTACATTGCTTAGAGCTTGCTAAATTGCTTTGACTGAACTCAAATTTGCATTCCTCCTTTCTCATCCTCCCAAGTTACTAGGATTACAGGCTTGCACCACTGCCCCTGGTCTTCATTAGATCATGATGATAATAAAATGCAAAATGTATCTTATTTTCTGAATCCCAAGGACTATTTAGGCATACCTTTCACAAAAACAGAAGATCTAAAAATTAAACTCTTCCTAAAAGGGGATGAGGAGTGAAACAAGGGGTAGAATGGGTGAGGAAGAAGAGGGAACTGTGTGTATTTTTAAAGGCAGTTTTATTTAAGTTTACAACAAAGGTACTTATTATCCTCATTTTACAACCAGCGAAACAGCAGATTTCCTCCTCATCCCATTCTAAAGATCATCAAGCCAGGTGTAGTGGCATGCACTTGTAGTCCCAGCTACTTAGGAGGCTAAGGCAAGAGGATCAGGTAAGCCTGATTTCAAGTCACCTTGGGTAACACAGCGAGACCCTGTCTCAAACTCTCTAAAGATTTCTAGTTCAGATGATAAAGGTCTATTTTAATCTACTAACACATTTCCGAAGCTATGGTTGATGGTTGATATGAAGGGGCTGGGGTTGTGGTTCAGCAGTATAGCATTTGCCTAGCATGTTCGAGGCCCTGGGTTCAATGCTCAGCATCACATAAAATAAATAAAATAAAGGTATTGTGTTCAACTACAACTAAAAAAAAAAGCATCAAATGAAAATATGGGGGCTGGGGATTTGGCTCAGCAGTAGCATGCTGGCCTGGCATGCGTGAGGCCCGGGTTCGATCCTCAGCATTACATACAAACAAAAGATGTTGTGTCCGCTGAAAACTGAAAAATAAATATTAAAATTAAAAAAAAAAGAAAATATGGGTCTTTTCTTTCTTTTTTTTTTTTAAAGAGAGAGTGAGGAGAGAGAGAGAGAGAGAGAGAGAGAGAGAGAGAGAGAGAGAATTTTTTTTTTTAATATTTATTTTTTAGTTCTCGGCGGACACAACATCTTTGCTGGCATGTGGTGCTGAGGATCGAACCCGGGCCGCACGCATGCCAGGCAAGCGCGCTACCGCTTGAGCCACATCCCCAGCCCAAATATGGGTCTTTTCCTCAGAAAAACACACAATACAAAAACGTAAAAACCTACACATAATTTTAGGTAATTCACGGACTTCTTGCAGAATCAAATACAAAAATGTTTATTAAAAAAAAAAAAAAAATAGGGGCTGGGGATGTGGCTCAAGCGGTAGCGCGCTCGCCTGGCATGCGTGCAGCCCGGGTTCGATCCTCAGCACCACATACCAACAAAGATGTTGTGTCCCTCGAGAACTAAAAAAAATAAATATTAAAAATTCTAAAAAAAAAAAAAAAAAATTAAAAAAAATAGAAAAGACCTCAATTTGCAAATAACTATATAAGTGCATAAATGGAATGAATGCACACTAAATTGCAAGCCCGAATGGCTTTAAAACCCAGATTAGCCATTTCTAGAATTCTGCAACCTAGGGATAAGTCATTAACTTTTCAAGTCTTAATTTTATTAAAGTGCAGGAACTAAATTAAATAATTACTGGCTTTAGTCATTTCTACCTTAGAAATTATTTCATTCAGTTCTGAGACATCAGTTTTATTGAGGTATAATTTGCATACAAAGCATGCCAGTTTAAGTGTATGTGTCAATGAATTTTGACAAATTTATACATCTAGTAACCACCACAATTAAGATGTAGATCACTTCCATTATCCCAGAAAGTTCTTTAATGTCCTTTTCAGCCAGTCCTAGGTACCCATGAATATTTTCTGCTGATCAGGGCTGCCTTTGCTGGGTTTGGTGGCACACACCTGTAATTCCAGTAGCTTGGGAGGCTGAGGCAGGAGGATTGTGAGTTCAAAGCCAGCCTCAGCAACTCAGCATGACCCTGTCTCTAAATAAAATATAAAAAGAATCTACAGAACTTCAAGTTTAGTATTCTGACATAGTTCACTAATTTGGATTTGGATAAACAGTTCAATTACATACTCAGACACAAAATTGTTTGAGAAGTATGATTTAGAATGTGTTTTACCGGGGCTGGGGTTGTGACTCAATGGTAGAGCGCTCACCTCACATGTGCAGGACCCTGGGTTCAATCTTCAGTACCACATAAAAATAAATGATATTGTGTCCAACTACAACTAAAAGGGCTGATGTACATTACTGCATTTTAATTATAACCTGCTAAAGTCAACAGTCCTTTCAACAGTTGTTTAAAAATATATTATCGAGCTGGGGCTGGGGCTCAGTGCTAGTGCACTTGCCTGGCATATGTGAGGCACTGTGTTTGTTCGATTCTCAGCACCACATATAAATAAATAAAATAAAGGTCTATCAACAACTAAAAAAAAAAAAAAAAGAAAAAAAGAAACCTAAAAACAAAACTAAAAAAGAAAAAATATTATCAAAACTTATTAGGGAACTGTTCTTTTTCTGTGGTCCTCAGGACTGAAACAGGGCTTCATACAGGCTAGGCAAGAGCTCTACCACTCAGCTACACCCACAGTCCTTTTTCAAGTGTTTATTTTATTCTGAGATAGGGTTTTGCTAAGTTGACCAGAATGGTCTTGAACATGCGATGATCTTATCTCAGGTTCCTGAGTTTGCTGGGATTATAGGTATGTGCCACCATGGCAGGCACGTTTCCCCATTTTTGTTTAATGGTTTGTATGCAGAAAATGTATTTTGAGTAACACTTTTATTTTTCTTTCCACAAAGCTCAGCACAGGCAAGATATTTACGAAAGTGGGACATCAATGGTTAATTACAAGTATCACAAACACGATGATACAGACAGTTGGTCTTCTATCTATGAAATATCCTAACATTTAATATGAAAAGTAGAAAGATATTTAGAAGTTATTTTAAATAAAACACACTCAAATTTATTGATAACGTCCCCTTTGAGTAAATTAAAAAATTGATGATGACTTTCTTAAACAGAAAATAGCCAAATTATCAATATCACTTTATGTTTTAAGGGCCATAGTTCTTTATTTTCCTACCAATGAAAATGGACAGTAAGGCTGAGGTTGTAGCTCAGTGGTAGAACGCTTGCCTAGCAAACAGTTCAATTCTCAGAAACATAAATAAATAAAGGTCCAAGTCAGATGAGGTGGTGTATGCCTATAATCCCAGTGGCTCAGGAGGCTGAGGCAAGAGAATCACGAGTTCAAAGCCAGTTCAGCAACTTAGTGAGGCAGTTAGCAACTCAGCAAGACCCTGTCACTAATTAAAAAAAAAAAAAAAAGAAAGAAAGAAAAAAAGAGAATGTCACAGTAAATAAAATATAGGATTAGTTTGAAATGAAAATTATTATCTTAAGTCTGTGACTCAACATGTGGTTTTGCACGTCAACATAATAATGATACTATTATATAATATACTTTCTAGGGTTAGGGATATAGTTCAGTGACAGAATGCTTGCTTGCATGCATGAGGCTCTGGGTTCCATCCCCAGCATCACAAACCAAACTACACCAAACTGAAACCTAAAAATCTTATCCTCATTAACTTAAGAGCTAAATGGTTTTTTTTTTTTCCCCAAGATAACTTTAAAAAATGGATGAATAAAGTTAAGAAAAGTTCAGCAACTTGCTTAGAGCTTCAGTAGGAGACTTGGGAGAAAACAATGAATTAGATACTGTAGAGTGCATAGTTCTACTTGTCAATGGGGAGGGCATCTGGGAGTCAATCACAGCTTCAACACAAAGATATAAAACAACTAATGATGCTGCTGGTTAGTTGGACAGCAAGAGAAACACAAAAGCTGACAGATGCTAAAACTGCCAACAGAAATCAGTGAAAAGAATTTTAAAAATGCATATCTAACGCATCACATAAAGGTTTACATTTGTCTATTTTACTAGCATAACTAAACACCTCTGTTACAGAAGACCTATGGCACAAGAGGATTGGTAGTTCTATTAATCTGAAGCAACATAGTAGTACGTTACTTTATCAAGAATCAAGAGTCATTTAACCAGTAAGCGAACCTAGCCAAGCGGAGAGCAATTTGTTATTCTTATTATTTTTTAGACTAATTCTGTGTAGTACTTCTGTTCCCATTTAATAGAGAGAAAATTGACTTGAGCACACTCCTCTGAAGGCCATTTCCACTTGAATTTCAAAATATAATTTCAGAAGGATGTTACAGTTTCTGGCGACAGCAATGAAATTGATAGGATATATCCATAATGACAAGAACTAACTAAACTATAAATTTTTAGTACAGTAAAATACTACTGAAGATAAAATTTAAGATATTTTTTCAAGTATCTCTAAATCACTTATTCTCCCACTAATGAAGAACATCCTACATTCACATGTGATTACATTCTTCTTTGATAGTACTTTCGGTCTCCCTTCCTATAGGGATGATTTTCCTGCTGTTTAGTTTAGTGTACTGTAGGCGCTGTTGCAAGTATTAACTCTTCTCAATTTCTAGTGAATGATACATCATTACTGGCCTTTTACTCAGAACAGAAGAATACAAAGGAAAGAAATGAGGGATTGAGAAGGAGGTGGCTCAACTTTTCATGTTTCAGTTTCATCACTAATTAAATATCCTTGTATGAGTGGTGCAAACAGCATAACAAGTGCAAATGCAAGAAAAATTCAAATCTTTAAGCTAACGTGAGGAATTGTAAAATAATTAAGAAACATGTATTGAATATTTATGTAATGTACTACAGTTTTAATGGCTGTTCAAAAGATGCATTAAGCCGGGTGTGGTAGTGCACTCCAGTAATCCCAGAGCCTCCAGAGGCTGAGAGAAGACGATCCAGAGTTCAAAGCCAGCCTTGGCAAAAGTGAGGTGTTAAGCAACTCAGTGAGACCATCTCTATATAAAAATACAAGATAGGGCTAGGGATGTGGCTCAGTGGTTGAGTGCCCCAGTACTTAAAATGCATTAGGGTGCAACTAAAAATAAAACAAACTGAATAAAGAGTCTGGGGAGGTATAGGGAAGAGGGAAAAGGAACCAGTTAGATTCACATGCTGAATGTGTCTCTAAGTGGGGAGAGGTAGGAAGGGCGTTCCACATAGAGGCCAGAATCAAAGGTACAAATGGTGCAGAGGACACAATCAGATTTTGACAGCCAACCTTGGAAGGATTTCCTTTATTCAGCCTCTTCCTTACAAGCAGGAACCACACCTCCCAACTTCCTTCTTCTCAAATTATAGGTACAATTTCAAATAACAGAAGAGGTAAAGAAATTAGACTTACTTAATTGAGAGCTACAAAAGATACTTCTCCAATTTGAATAGTTACAAACACCTAGAAACATGGTGAGAGGAGGCCCAGATATCACTGGTTCTGGAAATGCCAAGACAACAGAGATCAAATTTCAAGAACAATGTTTTCTATAGCTTAGTTATAATCAGCTGAATTTTTCATTTTATATTTAAAATTAAGGCAGTTTTTGTGTTCTATTTTGTGTTTGTCGTTTTTCCTCATAATGCAACTTTAGTATATGGCTCTCCTTAAATCACTTGCCCTTGGTGAAATCAAAGTGGAAATGGCCTTCAGAGAAGTGTGCACAAATCAAACGATCCCTTTTCCCCTTTATGGTTATGAACTCCCAGTGGTCAGTTTCCTCATCCGCAGTCTTTCAAATCAGCAAATTGAGTCTTTACTTTGTACCAGGAATTGTCCTGGCATTGAGGAAAAGAAGTTATCAGGATTCACACTATCCCTGTCCCTGCCCTTAGTCCTTATGTGCACTCAACAGGGAGACAGACAACGGAGACAGACTTCAAACAAGTCAACAAATCCAATAATTACATATTGGGATGAGCGCTGTAAAGACTGCTCTGACAGAAAAGTCACGAGTACTTTCTATAGTGTGCTCAGGGAAATTCACTGCAGCACATTTAGGTGGAGACACGCGAGAAAAGGAACCAGTTAGATTCATATGCTTTATGTGTTTGTAAGCTTGGAGAGGTAGAAAGGAAATTCCAGGCATAGAGGCCAGAAGGTGCATCAAACAAAGCGGTAAATGTGTATAAGGACCACATTACATGGGGCCTTTCAGGCCATGCGGAGAAGTCCAGATTTACCTAACTGCAATAGGAAGCCCACAAGAGTTGTTTCAGACAGGTGAATTACACTATCCGTATTTCTTGTTTAAAGATCACTTTGGTCGAACGAGTTGTGCGAGAAAGGTTTTCAATGCAGAGAACCACAAGTCAGATGCAATAATCATGCATTTCTACGGGCCTCTACGCACAGCGACTGGTTAGAACCAGAGGCCATTTCCTTCCCGCTGCGATGTGCCTAGGCGGTGAGTCTGAAGCGCAGCAGACGAGTCGGTCTGATCATGGAATTTCCCTCATCCCTGCCAGCGCCCAGCACACGACTGGTGCCCTGAAACTGTCGGCCAGCGCAATGAATCAATGAATGGCCGGCCGGGGCTGCACAGAGGGCGCTGCCGGCGTAGGACCAGGCCCCGCCGGCTAAAAAAAAGAACACGAAGTGCAGCGCGGGAGGCCGCAAGAGGCGTCCGGCGAGAAAAGTGGGGGCAGGCTCCAACACCGTCCCGGAGAGGTGTTGAGGGGGCCGGGGACTCGCGGGCGGGGAGCAGAAGCGGCTAGACTCGGGCCCGACGCAGGGAACTAGGGGAGGCCGAACGGCGGGGCTGAGGAAGGATGTGGGCCCAGCCACTCACCGCTGCTGTCGCCAGGCTGTGCATGTTGGGGCAGCCGCTGCTCTCCTTCTTTCGTTGGACGCGCCCGACCCGCGTCCCAGCTTCAGCGCCTCCGCCGCCAAGGAAGATGAGCCGCCATCCGCCTCCACTCGCTCCGCCCCCTTCGTTGCCTTCTGACCTCTCACCCTTGACCCCACCCACACAACCTCTTCCCGCCTCCGGGCCTTCGGCCTAGTTAACAGTCCCAGAGTATGTCCTTTACCCCTTGAAAATTTAAGACCAAAAGGACTTCTGTGACCTATTAGTTCCCGCACTCCTCGGAATCAAGCAGGTATCCCTAGCGGAGTGCGTACTCTGTCCCTCCTGCAAAGGCCAGGGAAGGGCGGGAAAAGACCAACAGGCTTGGGAGGACAAGCGTTGCGCATGCCCAACAGGGTTGAGTAGGAGGGAAATGATGGGAGGTCGAAATTGGGAAGGAAAGAAAAGTGATAAGTGCGCATGCGTACTACAGTCACAGCAGGGGCGGGGCTACCTGGGTTGGGCGTCTCTAGGTGCTGGGGCGGGGCGAAGACGTAAGCGGGGCGGAGTTTGCAGCCGTCGCGCACGCGCCTGGTCTGGTCGCGTCGAGTGTGCGTGCGTGCGTGCGTGTTTGCGTGTGGTCACAGTTCCCGCCATCAGCCGCTCTCGCTGTGTAGGGGGAGTGAGCCGCCTAGCTTTTCTGGGCTCAGTGACCCTTCCTTCTGTACCCCTGGCTCCTCCCCCTCCACGCGGACTCTGTGCTTCCGGCAGGCCTGTTCCGGGGCTTCGGACCCTCAGGCTCAGGTAAGGCGCCCAGGGCAGCTTCTCAATTGAGCCGTTTTCTCTACCCCCTCCCCCGTGCGGTCCGCCCACTCAGCGTTCACTCTTGTGGAGTTCGCCCCGCCGCTGCTCAGCCGGCCCGCAGCTCCTCTGCACTCTCTGGGTTTCACAGGTACCCTATTTGGGTGTTTCCCCTAGACTTTCTCTCTCCTTTGACCTGATCTGTACTGTCACTTGCTCCTTCTGCATCTCGAACCTGGTCCCTTTTCTCTGGTGCTGTCTTCGTCCGCCCCCTGCCCCCTAGCAAGGCCTGCTGTCTGATTAGGTGACTTCGTTGTCTTATATTCATCAGGTCTTGGACATGATACTTATTCTCTGTCTTGACCATTCTTCATCATTCTCTTAATCGTCTCCATTAAAAGGCATGGAGGGTATTTTTGTCGTGCATTTGCTTGCATCCCATATGTAGCCATCACATCAAGCTGTCAGGTTTACCCATTTTAAGTGATGTCCAAGAAAGGAAATGATAATTGATTGCAAAATGCTGAATTTTGGAGTGATGTTCTGTAGCAGTTTTGTGGTATTGCTCTCCAAATTTCAGCTCTGTGTAAATGCCTCTTTATGGGTGGCAGTGCATGATAAGTCTTCAACTAGGAGAGATATCAAAGAGAGAATGTTAAATAGGCATTGTATATCGTGGGTTAGAGATCAGGGGTAGTCGAGGCTGGATATGTAGATATAACCTGTGTATGAATATATATGTGTATGTCTCTGCCATGTAGATAGTTTTGGATGAGGTGCTTAAAGTGATTGTAGTGGTAGAAAAGAAAGGCACTTAAGATGGAGCATTTAGATATTCTTGATGTCTAATAACTGGATAGAGGGGATGAATCTTGCAAGAGATGAAAGAAGTCATGCATAGTGTCTGCTGAAAAGTAAAATTGAAGCTGGACTGAGAAACGCAGTGACGTAAAAGTAATTAATAGTCTTAGGGATGTTTGGGTTTAGTCCTAGTTCCTCTTTTGCTCTTCCATTCTTTCCTCAGTTTTAAATTCCACCTATGTACTGATGTGTTATGAAGTTTTATTTCCAGCCTATTTTGTTTTCTACTTCATATCAAAATAGCCAACTGTCTGCTTGACATCTCAACTTTTTTCTTAGGAATTTTAAATTGTAACATGTCTAAAACCAAAGTGTTGATCATTCTCTTCATACCCAGATTCTTTCTCCTCCAGTGTCCCGTTTCATTAAATTGTATATACATGTCTTCACTAGAAAATGAGTTATTTTTCCTGCCATGCACACATACCCTCTCCAAGTTCTGTCTATTCTACTTCTACTTCTTGAATCTATTTTTGTACATCTCACTATCATTTTTCTAATTCAAGCTACAGTTCTTCCTACCTGGGCTTTATATTTTTCTGGCTCCCAGCATTCTCATCTAAAAAATAGGAATAATAAAGTTTGTACTTTACTTGATTGTTATGATGATTAAATGAAATAACCATGGTGAGCACATGACACACATAAATTGGTAAGAATTAATTGTTCTTGTAATTGTTGTAAGTTGAACAATTTCAGTACTTTCCTATCTGATTGCCTAATTTTTTTCTCATTCTTGTTTCTTTCTACTCTCCTTCCTAAACAAACCACATCACTTCTCCACACAACAGTAATATATGCTTTCTTTTCTTGAAACCCTTTATTGTATTTTCCTGTTGCTAAATGCTTATTACATTTAGGATAAAATTTCAAAATCCTTCCTGTGATCTGCATCTGCATAACCTGATTCTTGTTTGCTTTATCTTACACCATCCTTCTTTCTGTCACCTCTAGTAGCCTAGTATACCAAATCATGTTCCAATATAGTGCCTTTGTGTATATTGATCTGTTTACCTGAATTGTTCCAGTGCCACCATCTCCAATCAACTCATTCTTCAATTTTTATCTTCAGTTGTAGTTTCTTAGAGAATAAAAACAGAAAAAAAAATCTTGATTTTTTTTTTTTTCCCCTTCTGAATCTTCAGGTCTTAAATCATAAGTTTCATCATGCCCTGTATTTTACTTTATATCATTTTTCAGAACTTGTAATTATAGATTTATTTGTATGTTTATTGGAAGCCTCTCATTGGCATATGAGAGTGATTATTTTATTTTTATTCCTCAAGAATTTGTTAAATGATCATGTATGTAAGAAATTTAAAAAAAATAATTTGTTAAATGAATAAGAAACTAGAACTTGCTATAAGAATCATCACGTCTACTTTCTGATAGGCCTTGGTAGGTTCAGTGATAGACATACTATGGTTTTGAGGATCTGTTTGCTCACACAAATCTCTTGTGTTCAAATGCATGTTATAATCCTCTGTTTTTGTTTCTGATTTTGAATAACTAGTAGTATTTAATGTAAATCAGGAAGTTAAAAAAGTTGTGTCAACCTAATGATATTCTTATCACGAGAAACACTCTTTTCCATTCTGCAGACAAATTAAAGGATGCATCCAAAAAAGGGGCAGGGTTTCAGTTTTGAAAACTTTTTTTCCAACTCCACCCCCTCACTGGTACTAGCTAGGAATTGAACCCAGGGTTGCTCTATCACTGACCAACATCCTTCCTTTTAAGTTTTATTTTGAAACAGGGTCTCACTAAGTTGCCCATGCTGGCCTCAAACTTATGATCCTCCTGCCTCAACAACCTAAGTAGCTGGGTTTATAGGCATGTACAACCATGCCTGACATCCAACTTTGGGTACTTTTACACCAAATTATGTTCCACTTCAGGGCCTTTGTGTATATTGTTCTGTTTACTTGAATTATTCCAGTACCACGATCCACAGTCAACTCATTCTTTAATTTTCAGTTAAGTTGTAGTTTCTTAGAGAACATAAACTTTTTCTGAGATTTTTGTGTCTCATAAAATTATTCAGATTTTAAACTGCTCGAATTGAAGATAAACTTTGTCTAGACAAACATCCTTCTTTACTCTCAACTTTAACACTAATTTTATCTCCATTGCACATTTGTTTTATGACCTTTTTATTAGGAAAGAAAGCCCTTGGGTATCAGAATAGAGGTGTATATATTTTAACAACAGGTTAAACTATGAGACCAGTGAAGGTGAGGTTTTTATAAGTAAGAAAAATTCATACTTAGGTCAATTCCTAGTGAATGAGAAATGAAATATTAAAATAATTTTTTAAAATAGAACTTGTGTTGAAAAATAGGGAATAAAAAATAGACAATATGCAAATGTCAGGCAGTTGAATTTATTTTCTAAGTAGTGACAAGCTAGGGAAAAAGTTTGAGATGAAATTAGTACTATCAGTCACAAATATTTAGCACTTACTAAATGTTTGTTATTTTGTTAGAATATAAAAGTTCTGTGTCTATGTGTCATTACCCCCACCCCTGCCCGGCCCCTGCACCTTAGGGCGACAGTTAAGGAGACTAGTACATACTTTGAAAATTTTGAAAAAAAAGTATTTTTTCAGAAAAAATATTGTAGTATAAAGGATTCATTGGCAGAAAAATCCTGAGAGAATGGGGACTTGTAAAATGATTTCAATTCACTGATGAGGATGAACTGTGGAAGTGGTTAAAACCGTGGGTTCTTGTCAGACACATAGCTTTGTGTCTTATTGATTCTGTATTCATAAATTACTTAATCTCTCTAAGCCAGTTTTCTCATTGGTAAATTAGGTAATTTAGTAATGATCCTTGTCCTTTAGTGTTATTGTGAAAATTAAATGAAGTAATGCATGTATGGCACTAAGCACTGTGCTTAGTAAATGTTGCATAATGCATATTTAATGCATTGATGGCAAAATGATGACTTTCTGAATTAGGGTAGTAACTATGAAAAGATTGGGTTTTAATATTAAACCTGATGTTAAGATTTCTTGCCTATATGATGGTAGAAGGAGAAAAGTATGAACCTTTCAATGAGGCCTTGGACTGCATCTTCTCTCTCTTTCTCTCTCTCTCACTCTCTCTCTCACACACACACATACATGTACATATATATATATATACACATACATATACATACATATATATTCCTACCACTTTGTAGTTTACTCTGAGTACTAAATGATCAGATTTTTAAAGTTGATGTTGTTGCATTTAACTAGGCAGTGAAGGATGTTTGGGTAGAATTTCAGGGCAAGTTCAGGCTTTAAAAAAAGGTCTAAAATTGAAAAATAGGTGTTTTATTTTTTAAATTTTGGAAACAATTTTACTCACTTTATTTGTGTAAACACATCATGAAAGTGATGTTTTAAGACTAAGATGTCATTGTAGCAGTGTTTATAAAGACAACAAAGGCTATACTTTTGCTCAGGCTTCTTAGTTTCAAAATGTAGCAGGAATAAATAAATCAAAACACAAGGTGATCAAGGTGCAGGCTCCTCTGTAGTCCCTTATTTACCACAGCAGATACGTTCCTAAAATTGTTGATGTGCATGCCTGTATGTGCATCATTTTAAATATTTTCAGTAAGTGATTTGTGGTTTGTAAATCATGGAGGGGTTAACTGTTATATAAATGATAAATTTCTTCTTTCTTAAGTTTTAATTTTGTATATTGAATCATTTTTAAAAAGGCACACTTATATTTTCTTTAGCTGAGTTGATGGCTCCTGGAGAACTGGCATAGCTGCAGAATATGAGTAGTTTCCCAAGAAGAGTGCATTGCCTTTGGCACAAGGATCAGAATAAAGGTGAATTGTTATTACATAGGGCTTTTTAGTAAAAGTCACTGAAAAGTAAGTCATGTTTTTGTTTTTGATATGTTTCCAAGAGTATATGCAAATCAGCGAGAACTGACAAGATTTCTGTGTTTATTTTTTAGTAATAATTTTATGTTTTAGCATGTTTTCTTGACCACAGAATCCCCTCTGAACAATGTTTTCAAAACGGCACCTTAAATGTAGCATTTAAATAAATAAACTGGTTATAGAAACATTTTTGCAATATTATTGATTGAGCTATGATGAAGTGCTGCAACTTGGACCATAATTTTAATTGCAAAGAAGTTTAGGGAAAGGGGATACTCTTAGAACATACTTAGAGAATAATTCATTTTAATTATCCTCTTTCTAATATTGCTTTGATTAGAGAATTAGCATTATAGAGTTCAAGGAAACTTTATCTTAGGTTCATAGAAAGTTTAACTGTTACTAAATCATGCTTCGTACTGAAAAAGAAACTTAGTTTTTTTCCTGTGACCAAGAAGGGCAAGCCCTGATAATGTGATGAACCTACAAAAGTAGTTATTGTTTTTTTTTTTTTTTTTTTTAAAGAGAGAGTGAGAGAGAGAGGGGGACAGAGAGAGAGAGAGAGAGAGAGAATTTTAACATTTATTTATTTTTTCTTAGTTCTCGGCGGACACAACATCTTCGTTTGTATGTGGTGCTGAGGATCGAACCCGGGCCGCACGCACGCTAGGCGAGCGCGCTACCGCTTAAGCCACATCCCCAGCCCCAAAAGTAGTTATTGTTAATTCATTTAGTGCAAAAGCAGGTAGCAGACTAAATTGAGGCGTTAAGAAAAAGGTTTATTATATTCTATTCATTTTTTAAAATGTTTTTAGTTATACATGGGCATAATATTTTATTTCATGTATTGATTTTTATGTGGTGCTGAGGATTGAACCCAGTGCCTCACCTGTACGAGGCAAGCCCTCTGCCACTGGGCCCAACCCCAGCCGAGGTTCTATTAATTTTATGTCCTGCATGGTTTATTTTTTTTCCTTAGAAGAAGGAAAGGTTTCTAACAGAAATGGTTAAGAAAATGTTCGTTGTCTAGAGTGCACTGAAGCACACTTATAATCCCAGCAACTCAAGAGGCTCAGGCAGGAGGATTACAAGTTTGAGGCCAGCCTCAGCAATTTAGCATGACTCTGTCTCCAAAAAAAAATAAAAGGGCTGGGAATGTAGTTCAGTGATAAAATGCCCCTGGATTTCATCCCTTGCACCAAGAGAAAAGAAAGAAAATGTTTAGTATCTAAAGTAAAATTTTATGCATTTAATCAAAACTCTGCATCAAAATGTTTGAGAAGAATAGACAATTAGCTAGAAACAGAAGTAACCAGTAACATTTTTATTTCTCATTTATTTTAGTGAACTTTGAACTCTTCATCTAAATTTTATTAAATAATGTCATTTTTAATAAGGCAAACTTTAATAATGGGCTTATTTTGGCAGCCTGACCAATAAATAATGAGACATAAGGAAAGCTGAGGGAAATTGACAAAAGATAAAACTGTTAATATGGAGTTTCATCATTGAGCAATGAATAACACTAGTTCCAATTTGGGAAAGCTTACTAGGTTCTTAAGTATTGTTTTCTGTTACTGCATATTAATTCATATTAATAAATGATCAGTCTTCCATTGAGTTATTAACAAGATGTTAGGACAGCTTTGCACTCAGTGGGGAAGTTTAGATGCACATAGAAAAAGCTTTAGATGTAATCTTCAAAAAATGAGTTACATATAATACAGCACATAGCAGTACTCTTACAAAGAGCTTAGATATAATCCTACATTGGCCATATAAAAGAGATTTATGATTCTGCTATCTGCTATTGTATATTTTAATAGCAAATTGAATAAAATTAGTGTTATTTTGTTCATTATTCTTAAACAATGCGTTTCTGTCTCCTGTGCATCAGACATTGTCTTAGTGGGGACAGAGAAATTAAAGAACATCTTCCCTGTCTTCAAGCTGCAGAGTCTAGATAGACAGACAAAGAAATAAATAGTTTATGATACAATGTGATAACTATTCTGCCAAAGGTAACTAAGCTAACACAACAGGAAGACAGAAGGATTTAAACAGTCCCATTGTGGATATGGGGAAGAGAACAAGTGAAGAGTTGGGAAAACTTACTTTAAAGAGTTGAGCCTTGATTTTAGAGCCAAGAAAAGAAATTTTAAGAGGGCCAAAGATGGGGAAAAGAATAAAAAATTTTCTAGACATCCACCACAGAGTGTACAAGTGTATATATGGAGTTAGGGGAAAATTGCAAGCAGTTCAGATGATTGGATTTTGGGGAAGTTCATTGATATTGGGAATAGAGAGGTAATCAGGGTCTCGATCATGGGACCTTTATATCATGTTAATGAGTTTAGACTTTATTATAAGGACAGAGGAAAGCCATTTAATGATATTTAAAAAATGTGATATGATTTGATCTATAGTTCATTATAAAACTGTATGAAAAGTATATGGAGGTAGAATTTACAGAACTACCTACCATTTCCAAACTAATACCAATAATCATCAAGAAAGAAGTCAAAGAACTGTCATGCTTCTGGCATGGAATCTATGGTAGAAGAGCAACCACATATTCTTTGCAGTATTGAGAAGTAGAGTGCAAATGATTTTAAGGACATACCCTAACAACGAAGCCACAAATAATTAATTTTTAAAAAAATTATAAGTACAATTTTTATTCAGATTTCTTCAGTTACTAGTTTGAGCAAAGCATCATATTAATAGAGAGGTTTGTGTATGGTAATGAGCTCAATTACTTTAAGGAATTCATATGTTCAGCCACTTTTACCAATATCTAAATCTGTCCATAGTAGGCACTCAGAAAACTCTGATGAGATGGGTGAATTATAATAGAGAACTTAAAATGAATAATACTTTTTAACTCTTCAAAGTTTTTTCCACATCTCTTTTAGCCCCATTTTTTTGCCCAATAGTAACTAAAGGCCTTGAACAGGGACCCCCCTAAGCTGTGTCCTGCCTACAGGTGGATTTTGTTTGCTTCATAGTTTTCAAATTAAGTTTGAATTCATTATTCACAATTTAATATTCACAATTTAAAATTTAAAACTTTTATATAAAAGTTGAGAGTCTTCATTTTCTTGAAAAAGAAGATGATAAGACAGTGCTAAGTTCACTACTGCTACATGCTATAATTGGCTGGATTGGGTAGTAATTGTTCATGTTTTACCTAAGTCATTACTTGGCTGTTCCCTATAGGCAGTTGAGTGGGTGACTTTCATTAATATCTTATTTATAGAGGTTTTTGGAGAAAGAGGAATTGTAGACAAGAAATAAATTCAGTTAGTGAACACTGACTCCATTAATATTAATAGTACTGTCAGCTGAGTGCCTAATATATGCTGTTTCATTCTGAAATATTACAATATTTTCTATTCTTGTTTTGTGAATAGAGAAGGTATGTTACAAGTTAGTAATTGACAGACCTGGCTCCTGATTTCTAGACCTCATGTTTTTCCTTGTGTAATTCCTTTTCTAAATTTTCTAGATGAGCTATGAAGGCAAAGGCATTGTTTAAAGATTTTTAATTTATTAGATTATGAGCAACAATCATTTTAGGGGCAGTGTGTTTTTAAATGTTTGAAATGGTATAAATTCAGCTTAGCAATTTTAGATGGTTGAATATTTATGTATATAACACTTTCTGCTATTACTCTTATTTATTTACTTGCTGGCTTTTGGCAAAGCTAGAAGGGTCTGAGACATCCTATCATTGCTGTAAGTCATTTTTAAGTATTAAAAGTTAATTCAGGAATGTATTTGTCAAAGTTAAAATTGCTAAAGATTCCTTCTAAGAATAGTAATGTTAAATATAAATGGTAGGTTGCTCTTAGGAAGAGAGCAGTTTTTGTTCTTCCTAAAGATTAAATGTTTTTCTCAAATAATGTAATTCTGGAAGTTAGACTAATTTGATGATTCTCAAACATTTTGATTCCTTTAATGTCTTCTGTACATGAAGTTAAGACCTATAAACATTCATAAAAAAAGAAAAGAATTCAACACCATTTAATAATGGTGAGGGCAATCACATTGAGAAAGACATCTTCTCTTGTTCCTAAATTGATGTGTCATTACTGGCAACAACTGTTTATGCATTCTGCAAAATGTAGAATTTAGGAACTAATAGGCATAGGTATTGGACTCTTGGCAAAGAAGGAAACATGTACAGAAGAAATTAAATGTGGTTAGATGCCATCATTGAATGTTAGTACCTGCTTTTGTTCTTTGTTACCTATATTCTACAATTGATAAGGGCCTTGGAGATTGCTTCATAAAAGTGTTTATTGAAGTGTTGAAATACAAGATGGTTCATTAAGTATTCTCTTTTAAACTTTAATTTTAAAAAAACTTTTAACTCTCTATTTTATTTTCCTTCTTTAGAACCTGTCAGGTGAAGGTATATTTTTGCTTTTTAATTTGGCTAGAAGCAATTTATTTTTAAAGAAAATATGTCTCCCCTGAAGATACATGGTCCTATCAGAATTCGAAGTATGCAGACTGGAATTACAAAGTGGAAAGAAGGATCCTTTGAAATTGTGGAAAAAGAGAACAAAGTCAGCCTAGTAGTTCACTACAATACTGGAGGAATTCCAAGGATATTTCAGGTATTAACTAAATTTTGTTTTTAATGGTTCTTGGATCAGGTCCATCAGTAAATTGCTAAAGACATAATAAGTAACAGAGTAGTCTCTCTTGTTTCTCATTTCCAAGACACTAATACTTTTGTGAACAAGATTTATAAAGTATTTAGCACCAGTATTGGCTGTGTATAAGAGAGCAAGAAATAGTCACCCAGTATTGAAAAGAAAACCAGTGTGCAGGAACTTAGAAGGATTATATCTTTTTAAATAACTGTATTTTTAAGTTATTTAAAAAAACACATTAGGACAAGCTTAGTTAATCCTTTTTTCTTTTTATTTTTTTAGTTGTTGATGGACCTTTATTTTATTCATTTATTTGTATGTTGTGTTGAGAATTGAACCCTGTGCCTCACACATATGAGGCAAGCACTCTACCACTGAGCCACAACCCCAGCCTTCCTTTTTGGTTTTAATATAGATGATGAATTCATCATTAGGTTAGTA
Source organism: Urocitellus parryii (assembly GCF_045843805.1). Taxonomy (NCBI): domain Eukaryota; kingdom Metazoa; phylum Chordata; class Mammalia; order Rodentia; family Sciuridae; genus Urocitellus; species Urocitellus parryii. Next base: position 265,599,776 of record NC_135531.1, on the reverse strand, counting down.
TTAACTTTTAAGAGTATTTACTAGTGTCTTTTAAAGCCAGTGTGTATTTCCTAAATAATTCTGCCAAAAGTCTTAGTATGGAATATTTAAGGATAATTGTTCAAGATTGTTTAGATAAATATTTTCTTGTAAGATTTTGAAGGATCCTCTTTATTTTATCACTACAGAAAATTGTTAATTTTGTTTTCACTTTTCTACTGATTCTCTTTTGTAATATGAGTTACTTATATGTTGAATTTAAGAACATAATGTCTGCTGGGTGTTGTACACATCTGTAATTCCAGCTATTCAGGAGGCTGAAGCAGGAGGACCTTAAGTTTAAGGCCAACCTAGGCAATTTAGAGAGACTGTCCTGGAAAAAAACATAAAATAAAAAAAAAGATCTGGGTTAGAGCAATCCTGGGTTCAATCCCCTGTACTACAAAAACAAAACAAAACATAATGTCTCACATTTGTCTGTCCTTAAAAATCCTTTATTGGGGGCTGGGTTGTGGCTAGCATGTGTGCAGCCCTGGGTTCAATCCTTTATTTATTTTATGAAGCAATAAATTAAAAAAAAATTATTTATAAATAAATAAAAATAAACAAAAAATCCTTTATTGGGCCTTTAATAGATGAATGGATAAAAAAAATGTGGCATATATACATAGTGGAATATTACTCAGCAATAAAAGAGAATAAAATCATGGCATTTGCAGGTAAATGGATGGAGTTAGAAAAGATAACGCTAAATGAAGTTAGCCAATCCCAAAAAACCAAATGAAGAATGTTTTCTTTGATTTAAGGAGGCTGATTCATAGTGGGATAGGAAGCAGGAGTATAGGAGGAATAGACGAACTCTAGGTAGGGCAGAAGGGTTGGAGGGGAAAGGAGGGGGCATGGGGTAATTAATGATGCTGGAATGTGATGATCATTATTATCCAAAGTACAGGTATGAAGACATGAATTGGTGTGAATATACTGTGTATACAACCAGAGATATGAAAAATTGTGCTTTATATGTGTAAAAAAAATTGTAAGCATTCTGCTGTCATATATAAATAGATAAAAACCTTTTAAAAAATCTTGTATTGGTTAATTAGGTTATATAAAAGTATAATATTTGTTCTAAACTAAAATACTCTGTTGAAGAGCAGTATATAACTATGCTTAAGAAATAAAAATTTTCGTTTGTCTTTGCTTTTAGCTATGAAAATGAATTGTTTATGATTTTATATATTGGATAAGTTGGAGGTGGTGACTGGTAATTGAAATATCTACTGATTGTTCATCTCAACAAAAGAAAGTTGTTTTGAAATGGAATCATTTTTTTCAGTCCTCAGCCAAGGTTGACACTGAGTATTTGAATAGTTAAGCAAACATAGATAGGCGCACAATGACTATATTTGCATTCCCAGCCTCATCTCAGTTCTGGGTCAGTTTACATTCAACAGTCATTTTCTAACCATCTACAGGTTACAGTTGTGGATTCTGTGGTAAGGGCTAAGAATACAGAACTGAATGAAACACCATTCCCCTCAGTTAAACGTAACCAAATGCATTTTCAGCTGTAAAAGTATTTCAGTGATACTGAGCTAACAAAAGAAGTGAGTGGTTTGTACTCTGGGAGTTTAGAGGATAAATAGGAGTTTTCTAAACGTAGAGGTAAGGCAGAAGTAATTTCTCTACATGGACAAACACAAATATGAGTCAACATTCAGGGAAATAGGGAATTAATTTAAAATAAGTGGGCAGTGGGGAGTGAATGGCAGATTTTGCTGATTCTTCTTTGTCCCAAGGGTATCTCAAGTTCTAAGGAGCCAAGCATCTCAAATTAATGTCCTTTGGGGATAGACAAGATATTGAGAGATTAAGGACATGTAGGAGATTTCATGGGAGGTTAAGAATGAAAAGTCCTAAAGAAAGGAAAAGGTAGTAAAAGAAGCAGGAGGAAGAAAGGATTGTCAAAAGACTCAGCTCATTAGATTTAGGAGGTGAGAGAGAAAGAGTCTGGGGAGATTGTCTATCTGAAAGAATGGCAGTCCCTTTTGTGCATTCTGTGAGGGGTAAAAAGAAAAAATTGTGGTTTGAAGATTGAGAGAGATGAATTGTTTGAGATTTCAGGCATTCAGAAGGTAAACAAGTCTGGAGTTCTAACGGAGAGTCTGGACTTGGGATAAAGAGTGGGGAACTCTTAGCTAGTTGCAGTAGTGCACACCTATAATCCCAGAGGCTTGGGAGGCTGAGGCAGGAGGATTGTGAGTTCAAAGCCAGCCTCAGCAATGGCGAGGTGCTAAGCAACTCAGTGAGACCCTGTCTCTAAATAAAATGCAAAATAGGGCTGGGGATGTGGCTCAGTGGTTGAGTGCCCATGAGTACCAAAAAAATGAGGGATTTAGCTCAGTTGGTAGAGTGTTTGTCTTGTATGCACAAGGCCCTGGGTTCAATCCCCAGCACCACAAAAAAGGAGTTAGGGCTGCAATTGTGGGGGCTACATGGGATTTTCAGTTGTTGAAGTGACCAGTTTCAGAATTATTCTCTTGTTAATGAGCAAACTTGTCTACTTACATTTAACTCTAATTTTTAAAAAAATGGTAAATAGACTGATGTAATGTCTTTATGTTACCTATTTTTATGTTTTACTAGAGAAAATCGGTAAAATAGTTTTTCATTTTTATCTAAAATGTGACAAAGAATATTTCTCTCTAATTAAAATTAATGAATGTTATTTCTTTTTTATACTGTTTAAAGGATATGTCTTCAGCAAAAGGCAGCTTTAGAAACCTTTGTATAGGCTGGGGATGTGGCTCAAGCGGTAGTGCACTTGCCTGGCATGCACACGGCGCTGGGTTCGATCCTCAGCACCACATACAAATAAAGATGTTGTGTCCGCCGAAAACTAAAAAACAATAAATATTAAAAAAATATTCTCTCTCTCTCTCTTAAAAAAAAAGAAACCTTTGTATATTCTGCTAAGGAAGAATATTAGAGGATAAGGCTGGCAGGGATAATTTAGGTAATAAAGAAACTAAAAATATTAGTATTGTTGAAAGTTTATTTTTGATGTGTTTTTAGAGTGTGAGGATGGTGGCTTGGATTAATGTATCCTTTTACATTGCAACTACCTAAATGATTTACCAAATAATCTTGCAAAGTGTTTGTTCTAAGAAAAAAAGAAAAAGAGACTAATCCAATTTGGTTTTCTGTCTTGGTGATAGTATAACTGTCCAGGCTCCAAAAATGGTTAGCTCACTGGTTTGCTCACATAACTTTAGAACTATATCTTAAAATAGGAATTTTCTGCCATAAGAGCAAGAGAGCTAGGATTATTTTCTAAAGTCAAGTTTAGAAGTTGTTTGTATCTTCTAAAAGCTTAATCTTTGATTTAAATGTATCAAGAAATGGGAACTCTTTGGTTAAAAACAGATTGAATCAGTATGGAGAAGAGTGAGAAACACTGCTTGGAAAGTATAGAGTTTAGTATTCATTATATAACTTATTGTACTTAATTTATATTTTTGATGTTAAGATAATACTTCTTTTGTTTTTGTCAGCTAAGTCATAACATTAAAAATGTGGTGCTTCGGCCCAGTGGAGCAAAACAAAGCCGCCTAATGTTAACTCTACAAGATAATAGCTTCTTGTCTATTGACAAAGTACCAAGTAAGGAAGCAGAGGAAATGAGGTTGTTTCTAGATGCAGTTCATCAAAACAGACTTCATACAGGTAAGCACTAATCATCCCAGGGTCTGACATGATGAATACTGATAAAGTATTCAACAAAATATTGGTAAACTGAATTCAGTAGAACATGAAAGTAGAGCGCTTGCTTGCCTAGCCCGTGTGAGACACTGGGTTCGATTCTCAGCACTGCATATAAATAAAGGAATAAAATAAAGGTTCATCAACATAAAAAAAATATATTTTTTAGTTGTCACCACCCCAGCCCCTAAAAAAATATTTTAAAAAAAGAACATTAAAAGAATTAATTGTACACCATTGACCATAAAGAATTTATTCCTAGGATGCAATGTTCAGATATGAAAGTCAGTTTATATAATATATCACATTAACAGAATAAAGGACAAAAACTGTTGGATCATCTCAATTGGTACACAAAAAGAATTTGACAAAACTCAACATCCATTCATGATAAAAACACTCAACAGACTTAGAAGGGAACAACTTCAAAGATAAAGACCATATGTCAAAAACCCATAGCTATCATACTCAACAGTGAAAAAACTGGAAGCTTTTCCCCCAAGATCAATAATAAGACAAAGCCTGGGTGTGATGTTGCACACCTATAATCTCAGCTACTAAGGAGGCTGAGGTAGGAGGATTGCAAGTTTGAGGCCAGAGTGGACAACTTCTTTATCAAGACCCTGTCTCAAAAAGAAAAAAGAGGGGCTGGGGATGCAGCTGAGTTGATAAAAGTGTTTGCCTTGCATACAAGGCCCTCAGTTCGATCCCCAGCATCAAAAAGAAAGAAAAAGGGTTGGAGAAATAGCATGGTGGTAAAGCACCCCTGAATTTAATCCCAGTACTTCAAAAAAGAAAAACAAGGCAAGGATGCCTGCTCTTGCCGCTTCTAGTCAGTATAGCATTGGAAGTCTCAGCAATTACTTAATAAAAAGAATCCAAATTGGAAAGGAAGAAATAAAATTATCTCTGTTGGGCTGAGGATGTAGCTCAAGCGGTAGCACGCTCGCCTGGCCCGGGTTGGATCCTCCCAGCAATTTAAGGAGACCATATACTGGAATAAAAAAGGTGTGTGGGGACTGGATAACAATATAATCTCTGGTTGGAAAAGACCTTCCTGAGTACTACATAAAAATGAATTGGGCTGGGGATGTAGCTTAATGGTAGAATGCTTGGCTAGCATGTCTGAGGCCCTGGGTTGGATCCCCAGCATCACATGAATACACACAAAAACAAAAAACTCTGGACTGTATAAAAACTTAGTGTCTGTATCAAGGGGGAAAAAAAGACAAAGGAAGAAAATTATTAGCCAGAATGATATATTAATACCATTAATATACAAAGACTTATTTTTCAAATTAGTAAGAAAAAAGACAACTCAATAGAGAAATGGACAAAAACTTCAAAATATTCAGGAAGAAAAATAGATGGCTGTTAATTGTAAAATAATTTTCAATTTCAGTAATTGAATCAAATTCTTACTGTCACAATGACATTGGTGTGAGGGGAAGCATGGAGATGTTCATGTATTTGATAGGAATTTAGATACATTTTTTGGAAGACTGTGTACTAATGTCAGTTTGGTTTAAAATGACCCATTAACCCAGCAACTGTTATTCTAAGGAGTTTGTTCTACTAAAATTATTCTGTTGGGCTGAGGTTGTGGCTTAGAGGTAGCATACTCACCTAGCATATGTGAGGCACTGGGTTTAAGCCTCAGTACCACATAAAAATAAAATAAAGGTTTTGTGTCTACCTACAACTAAAAAGTAAATGTTTCAGAAATTATTCTATTAGTAGAAGAGGAAATGTGGAAGGATGTTAAATATTGTTTGCAATTTTGAATAAACCTTCCAAAATAATCATCAATGGGAAATTTGCAAACTTTTAAATAAAAAATATAAACTATTTTGAACATCTTTGTGGGATTCCATGTGAAGTTTCAATTAATGCATACATTTTAATTAATAAACTTGTAGACAGTGCCTTAGAGTGTGTTATTGGAGGTGTGTCATTATTTCTGACATGTTTCCTTGGCATGTGGAGTCAGTGTTCATGCTCTAATTTAAACTGTGACCTTTAACTCTTTCAGACTGTTAATTACCAATATCATAGGAGAATTTCTAGCATTTTTTTTTCCCTGTAATCTCAGCGACTCGGGAGGCTGAGGCAGGAGAATTGAGAATTCTTCATCAAAAGCAAGGTGCTAAGCAACTCAGTGGGACCTTGTCTCTAAATAAGGGCTGTGAATGTGACTCAGTAGTTAAGCATCCTTGTGTTCAATCTCTGGCACAAAAAAAAAAAAAAAAAAAAAAAATTGTCTAGGCTCAAACTTCACATCTTCATTTCTCAGCCTCTTGAGTACCTGGGCTTATAGGCATGTGCCACTGCACATGGCTAGTATTTTCCTTTTGGTTTGTAAAATTTATCTCCTATTATATGATCTCACATTTTTGTGTTATCTGTTTCTTTACTGGGGAGTTTTGTTCTTTTTGGGGGTGTGTGGGCAGTAGTGGCAATTAAACCCAGGAGTCCAGGGATGCTCTACTACTGAGCTACATCCCAGCCCTTCAAAAAAAATTTTTTTTTTAAATTATAATTTTGAAACAGAGTCTTACTAAGTTGCTTAGGCTGCTATCCTTCTGCCTAAGCTTCCCAAATAGCTGGGATTATAGGTATGTACCATTGTGCTTGATTTAGCACACAATTTTAATTACTTTATATCTCAGGTGTATATTCTTATCAGAAAGAATTAGTTGTTCCATCTTTTACACTCTGTTTCTTCCATTTCTTCAATATTATGTAATAATATAATGCTAAATCTTTTTATTAAACTAAGTATTTTGGATTTTGTTCACCAGCCATGAAACCTTCTCAGGGCTCTGGTAGTTTTGGAGCCATTCTGGGAAGCAGGACCTCGCAGAAAGAAACCAACAGGCAGCTTTCTTATTCAGACAATCAGGTATGTTCATTTGAATCTTTCTAGCTTATTTAAAAAGATGATAGTTATATACAGATACACTAAGAGGTTGGAAAAAGTGAAATTTAGATTATAATGGCTAACATTTCTGGCATTGTCACAGGATATTTTCCCCAGAGCTGAAATTCATCATTTTGGCCACCTTGATTTCTTCCAATTAGTTTTGTGACAATCTAAGGTTTAAGTACAATTTTTAAAAGCATAGTTTTTGGTGGCTGGGGTTGTAGCTCAGTATTGTGTCCATCTACAACTTAAAAATAAATAAATAAAAAGCTTGACTTTGAATTAGGTATGGGATCAAGACTTGATGTGTCACTTATTAGTTAGGGGTCATTGGAAGTTTTTAAAGTATCCTGAGCTTCAGCATCTACTTGTAAAATTGCAACAACAGTAATATTTCAAGGATTGCTGTGATATAATTTATGTAAAATTATTTAATTCATTGTATACTATACCGCATACTAACAACCTTAGAAATGTTTGCTACTATTTCTGTGGTGCTCTTTAGGTCTGTTCTACATTAGGGACTTTGCCTGTATACTGTATGAAATAATTCTGTTTTGTTGAGAACTTCTGTTTACTTTTTAAATAGTTTTTCTTTTATACATATTATTCTGCCAGCAATGAGATGTGCTGTGTACCAGTAAATCATACTAATGCAACTTGGCAGTACTTATGTCTCTTTTGTGTTGCAAAGGTAAGCCAGGCATAAAGTCAGAAACTTTAAACCTCTTTTATATGTTAATTTAGGAGTCCTATTGGCTTGGCAGAAAAGTGATTACTAGTCCTCTTCTGGACTAAGCAATAAATAAGAAAAAAGTTTTGTTAGAATTGTCATAAATGAGATTTTGGGGGGACTTTTTATTGAGGTATAATTGTCATGTAGCAAATTATACATATTTAAAGTATAATTTGATATGTTTTGACTTAGGTATTAAACCTTAAAATCATTGTCATAATTAATGCAATGAGCAGAACCATAATCCCAGTAAGTTTCTTCATCCCTCTTTGTAATCCTCCTTCCTCCCTCTCTCTCTGATCCCTGTTTGGAAACAACCACTGTTTTGCTTTCTGTCACTATAGATAAGGTTGTATTTGATGTAGTTTTCTGTAGGTGGAATCAGTTTGTATTTTGGGAGGACTTTTGTGGGGAGAGTCTGTATTTTTCCCCACTGAGCATAATTATTTTTAGATTCTTACATTTAAAAAATATTTTTTTTAGTTGTCAATGGACCTTTATTTTTATTTATTTCTTTGTGGTGCTGAGAATCGAACCCAGAGCCTCACACATGCTAGGCACTCTACCACTGAGGCACAACCCCAACCCCAGATTCATAGATTTTTAAGTAGGGATTTAAATTTTTGTAATATTTCTTAAATGTGTTTAAGTATTAATGTACATAGCAGATATATTTATACTTCCACAAAAATTTCATTAGTGGGATTTTTTAAAACATTTTTTTAGTTGTAGATGGACACAAGAACTTTATTTTTATGTGGTGCTGAGAATTGAACCCAGTGCTTCACGTATTCTAGGCAAGCACTCTACTACTGAACCATAACTCCAGCCCCTATTAGTGGGATTTTAAAGTCAATTTTGTGGGTTGTAATTACAAAGGAAGTTGAATAGAAGATTTTATTTATGTTAAGAATAAATATTGGTGGCTGGGGTTGTGCCTCAGTGGTAGAGCACTTGCCTAGTATGTGTGAGGCACTGGGTTCAATCCTTAGCACTGCATAAAAATAAATAAATATTGATTTCTGAGAAGTTTATTTTGGTTTTATTTTTATGTATAATAGAATTTGATGTAAAATATTTCTTTGAGATGGTGGTGGATATTTTCAAAGAGATGCAGGGGTATACAGATTTATGCTACCATATGAGAGAAAAATGAAGTATTGATTCTGTTTGCCTGGAGAAACTAAGGGAAGAATATAAGGGTGTGAGAGTAGCAAGTGGAAGAACTGGGGATGTGGGGATGAGGATAGTGAGACTTCTCAGTCTGTGGCTTTTAGTATTACTTTTTGAATTTTTTTTTTCCTTTTGTGCTGGGGGATCAAATCCAGGACCTGGTGCATGCTAAGCAAAGGAGCTACATCCTCAGCCCTGAACTTTGAAAATTTATCACCCTCTGAAAATAAATTTTAACTTTTAGCCCATTTATCCAGGTGACCTTAGAGGTTTATTTTCTATCTTAAGATTGTAATTATATAAGAAGATTATAATTGGACATGTCTTCCATAGAGAAACACATAACTTAAGTGGCAGAATGTTCACCTAAAGCACTATTTCCCAGCTAATGTGTTTACATTACTGTACTCTCTCTGAATGTTCTTGCTTTGTCTACAAGGTAGATTCTTTGATTCATCTTCTGTCAGTGGACTCTTTCTCATCTTCCTTCTCATCATTATATATGTTTTATTCCTCCAAACTCAAACCTCCTTAAGAGGCACATGACTGTGTGTTAGCACACAGAATTTGGTGTTCAAGTTGTGGCAACCAAATGTCATTGTTGCTTTTTTTTTTTTTAAATAGTGGTGCTAGGGACCAAATCCAAGGCCTCTTGATGCTAAACTTGGGCTCTACCACTGAACTACACTTCTAGCTCCTGTCACTCCATCTTTACTTATCATAATCATGGTTGTATATTTTTCTCCAAAGATTAATATTCATGCTGACCACTAGAACTATGTCTTTGTGTATCTTTTTTTTTTTTTTTAATTAATACTTCAGAGTGTGGATCTTGCCTCCTTCAGGTATGCTGTGGAATTTTTAAGTTTACAAGAATATTATAGGAAAACAGGGATCAAGCTCAGTTTCTCACACATGAATATGCATTAGAATCACCTGGAATGCTTTTAAAAATGTATATGTCTTAGGGACTTGAGCTATAGCTAAATGGTAGAGCACTTTCCTAGCAGGTGCAGGGGCCTAGGTTTGATCCCCAGTAGTGAAGTGTGTGTGTGTGTGTGTGTGTGTGTGTGTGTGTGTATACATACATATTTATATATATTGATGAATATATATAATTTATATATTGATGAATGAGTTTCATCCCAGACCAATTAGGCTAGACTCTACTAAGATAGGTCTGCAGTTATATTTTTTTAAAGCTCCCATCAAGAATCATAGGTCTTAAAAATATTGCAATTAATTTGAAGATTAACTGGCTCAAACTTCATTCATACAGGCCTCTTCAAAAAGAGGAAGTTTGGAAAATAAAGATGATGTTCCATTTCGAAAAGTTCTTGGTACTCCTGGTAGAGGATCGATTAAGACAGTAGCAGGAAATGGAATAACCCGGACAATTCCTTCTTTGACATCAACATCAACACCTCTTAGATCAGGGTTATTAGAAAACCGGTAGGAAAAATTTTCCTTACTTAATCATTTGATTATCTGCTTATAAATATCTTTTAGGCCTTTTAGAAATTTGAGAAAAAAATTTTTTTCAAGTATACACTACATTTTTGTAGATAATTATAGGTATTTGTCTTATGTAGTTTATGTCAGTGAAATGTATGTATTAAGCATGCAGATATACAGTATATTCATTTAAATATGGTATAGAGAATTAGTAGTCATGTTTTCTGTCCTTAAATATATTTGTGTATAATTTTTAATGGTATGAGATATTACCTTTTAAAAATAATCTTTTTTTCTTCATTCTCTATAGCACTGAAAAGAGGAAAAGAATGTTATCTGGATCAGAGCTGAATGAAGATTACCCTAAGGAAAATGATTCATCATCGTAAGTTGCTTTAAGAACCATTTTAATACTAGTTGAGGGTTTTTTCTTTTTTTTTTTCTTTTTGGTATGTGGATTGAACTCAGGGCACTTATCCACTGAGGCACATCTCCAGCCATTTTTTGTATTTTATTTAGAGACAGATTCTTGCTGAGTTGCATAGGGCCTTCCTAAGTTGCTGAGGCTGGCGCTGGGTTTGAACTCATGATCCTCCTGCCTCAGCCTCCTGAGCCATTGGGATTACAAGCCTGTGCCACCAATCCTGGCCCAGATGAGAGTTTCTTATAACAACTAGGATAAGATTAGAGGAATGTTCAGTTTGTGGGACATTCCATAGATTGAAGATTTAAAGTGTTTTGGTGACAATGGGTTGTAGGTTCAATGGAGGGAATTCATCCATTGCTGTTGCCTTTGTTTCATTATACTTGTTCTTTCCTGCCTAAAATTTGGAATACTCACAGGAAGACTACAGCCAAAGAACTCCAAATACTGTTTCTTGCTATTTGAGTCTGAACCTATCCTTCCTTCCTTCTATTATTATTATAATTATTTTACCTTACTTGCATAAGTAGTTAGCCTGGGGTTAAAAGATTGTGAGCCCTTCATAGGTTGTAGGCGAGGAGCGTTCATCTTTCAGGGATATTTTCTGGGTTGGACAAAAGGGAATAGATCTGCAGCAGGGATGTCACCAACTCATAGTCTTCTTTCTTAACACATGAGGATTTTTTTTTTCCTTCAAGATGAGAATACTTAGTACATAGTCAGTACTTAATATCTCAATACTTTAATAAAAATCAGTTACTATTTAACTCATTTCAGATCAAGGGGTCACAAGAAAGGAGCTAGAAAAAAGTCAAAGAAACTTCGAATAATAATTGGTTCTGATGCTGTAATAGATATGAAAGTCTGGGTAGGTGATAGAATGGGAACCTGAAACTATAGTCACCTGATCTGAGCCTCTGGTCACCATGTGCTTTTCAGGCCATTGTTGATATAATTGCCCATTGCAATTATGTGGGAACCATTTTACCAGCAAGCATGAGAGCACCAAGTGGTACCCTAGTGAATTTCCTTTATTCTGAACAGATTACTCTCTGTCCTTATTATGTAGCAGCAACCTTTCCTCTTAATAATCAGTCATTTACCTCTACTGTTGAACCCCAACACAGAGAAAAGACCACTGAGTCCAAATTTTTTTTCCAATTTTAAATCAAATTAAAGCAATCTTGTATTTGTGTACACAAAGAGAGTTGATTAGCGTCTGTCTCTCCTAACGTGGGCTAGAGACCAGCACCCCACCTCTCTAGGAACAAGGTTTTATAGCACAGAAAGTTGCAAAGGGGAGTATCTTGAGAACTTACAGCTAATAGGATTTTGATGAGCATAATAATACAAAGGCAGATAGTAGGTTAATGATCTATGTGGTATTTCAAGGTAGGGAGTAAATTTAGATCCCAACATCAGAATTTATGAGGTTTCAGAGAGAGTTGTTATCTTGTCAGGGGGAGCCAGGATTTATGAGGCACCATAAGGTTTTAGAGAGGGTTATTATCTGGTCAGGGAAAGCCAGGCATGGGTGAGTTCAAGGCACGGGCAGGAATTCCAAACAAGTTTAGAAATTTCAGTAATTTGTAGTAAAACAGAAATTAACTTTTCATGACTTTGTGACAAAATGGCTCCCAATATTAAGATGGAATTAGGCTGGGTTCCTCACTACTAGGGTGGTAACCTCTTTCCTTGTCGCTCTGCCAGGATGAGGGGCCCAAAATGACTAGGTAACAGCTGTAACTTTAGTTTTAATTATTTTGTTACTGTGCCTCCTGCTAAAATATCTGAAAGTCAGAGCCTATAGCAATTTAAATTAGGGGGTGGGGGAGTAGGAAACAAATTCACCAAGTGAATTTTGAAAATAATGGTGAGTGGGATTACTCCTACTTCTAACCCTTGGTTCAGAGATCCAGGTATTCTCTATAAATGTAATGATTTGTTGATTTAAGGTGTAGATTGAACATCCCTAGTCCAAAAATCTGAAGTCCAAAATTCCAAAATCTGAAACTCTTTGAGTCTAACATGACACCTCAAATGGAAAAACCCACATCTGACCTCCTCACAGTACTTTAAACACAGGTTACACTAAAAATAATTTATAAAATTATCTTTAGGCTAATGTGTATGAGTTATATATGAAACAAAATAATTTTGTGTTTAAATTTTGGTCCTATCCCCAAGCTATTATATGTATGCAAGTGGAAAAACCCACATCTGACCTCCTCACAGTACTTTAAACACAGGTTACACTAAAAATAATTTATAAAATTATCTTTAGGCTAATGTGTATGAGTTATATATGAAACAAAATAATTTTGTGTTTAAATTTTGGTCCTATCCCCAAGCTATTATATGTATGCAAGTATTTCAAAACATTAAACAGTTCTGGTTCCAAGCATTTTGGATAAAGGATATTCAACTCAATCTATATCTTGAAGGGCATCACATTCCTAATAAGATCATCTCTAAGCTGCACTTTTAAAAGCTATTATAGTATGCCACCTAAAACTGTCTCAGATTTGACTTAGATTTCAAATTATGTATGTATTTATATTTATACATATATATGAATACTTATAGAAAAATATTAAGAAGCTATTGCAGTGCCTACCAGGCTAGCAGCTTTGGGACAATAACAAACGTGATAAGATGAGTTGATTCTGTGGTCATCTGCCCTTGTCTAATCTTTTCTCCTGCAGAGTAGACTCCTTGTGAATGGAAACCTATTCTGTAGCTTTTATCTGGGCCATCATGGCTGTTTTATTCATGGGCCCTTTATGGAAGTATTGGAATGAGTTAGGTCAGAGATTAGCTGACTTCACTTGATAAGTTAGCCTGCTGCTTGATACTGTCTCTTTATTGGAGTTCTCTGGTAAAACAGATCTTTACCTTTGTACATACTTTCATAAACCTGTCCATATACTTCCAAAAATAATTTCTGGATCTTCCTTGCCTTTGACCATCTATCTAAACTCCTTGCCACCACCCAGGAATCCATGTCCCACTTTTTTCTCACATGAAGTGGATAAGGAGATGCATTTCTCAGAACTCTGCCCAGTAAAGGATTAACCCTTACCATTGTCTTTCAGAGAAGTAATTTAATGGGGCTATAATTCATTTTCATTTTGGAACAGTGTCCTGAGATGATCCATCCATATTTATTTCTTTCCTTTCAGCTGATCTTGGGAATGTCCTAGGCCTGTTCTTGTTGTCAGTTCCTGATTACTTGGGCATAATCCAAATAGACCTGCTTCCTTTTTTTGATGGATCGATGCTGTGCTTCTCTGATCTTATGACTTCATGGATATGGTAGCACCCAGATCATGAGACTTACCTCTGGGTACATAGTCCTTTGATGACCAATAGGCAAATGCTTAGACTCTTCCAGGGCATAGTAATTTGCCAAGAGTAGTATGCCACACTGAGCACAGTGGTGCACACCTGTAATCCCAGTGACTCAGGTAGCTGAGGCAGGAGGATCACAAATTCAAGACTAGCCTGGGCAACTTAGCAACACTCTTATCTCAAAATAAAATTTTAAAGGAGCTAGGTACATAGCTCAGTGGTAGAACCTTCCCGGGTTCTGTTCTCAGCATACCATACAACATACACACACACACACACACACAAAAAAAATTATGTCATATTTTATAGATGATGTGTTAACTTTCTGCTGCAGACAGCATAGTTTTGCTCTAGAATTAAGGTTCCAGGCTTCACCTCTTCTGTGGATAAGTGACTCTGCACACTGTCTTTGTCCTGAAGTTGGTATTTGGTTCCACAGAGCCTGTAACCTTCTCTCTTGAGCATATCAATACTCCTAGTAACAACTAACCAGTCCCATAATCTTGATGGTTATTATTTACTCCATATCACTATTACTATATAATAAACCGCTTCGTAATTTAGTAGCTTAAAATAGTAACTATTATTGCTTATTAATTTATGTTCACCTTAGTTCTGCTTACTTGGGCATGGCTTGGCCTCTAGTGCTTGGATTTTCTGACTTTCCCATGCATCTATAGTCATTAGGTGGATTGGTTAGGGTTTGACTGGTGCAGTCAAACTTCATATGGTTGGCTGTTGGCTGGCTATTGGTTTTGGTGATTGGGCCATGTATCTTTTGCCATCTAGCAAGCTGGCATGGAGTTACTCATATAACAGTGATGGGGTTCCAGGAGAGGAGAAATTTACAAGACACCTTTAGACTTAGGATCTGAACTCACACATTGTTACCTCTATCACATTCTTTGTGGAAAGGAAATCAAGCTAACCCCATTAAAGGATGAAAGATTAGACTGTACTTCTGGATGAGAGGCATGGATACAGAGGGGAATAAAACAACTTTATCGAGGTACAGTTTACACATCTTAAAATTCACCTGTTTTACATATACAATTCAATGATTTTTAGTAAATGTATTCACTTATATTCTATCACTGTAATCTGGTTTTAGAACATTTCTGTTACCCCAGTACAGTCTGTTTTACAATCATTCTGCCAAATTTTTAAATGTTGTGGAGATTGCATTAGCCATGTCCATTTTTATTTATCCTGTCCCGATTGAGCACAAATGAAATTCTTAGGAATTATAATACTATTGGATACCATAAGTATTACTACCAACAGTGGAATTTCTGTTGCCATTGTCAAATAAGTGCCCCAATTCCAGAGCCTTATCCTTAAAGTATGCTTCCTAGGCCCACTTCTTGTACCAACTGTTGTAGATCAGATTCCCCAAAATTAGACTTTGAAATGGAGGTTAGTATACCAGTGAATTATTAAGGAAATATTCACAGGGGAAAACAGGAAGGGAGCAAGAAAACCAAGGTAGTGAAGGGCAAGAAATGAAGCATGGTTGTGGTCTTGGACCAAAATCACACAGAGGTTAGACTTCATCCTGGTCCTAGAGAAAGTATCTCATACCTTGAGGGCAAGCCTAGTTACTGGCTCTGAAACATTGATCTATGATGATATGAGGGTGTAGAAGAGAGATTATAAAAATGGGGCCAGAGGGGTTTTGAGTGGAGCACTTAACATTGTTAGCCATTGACTTAATTCATGATGATTTCCCTAAGTTAGTACTTTTATCCAAAACATGAACTTTTCATTTGAATGGACACTGTCTACTTATGAGTTTCGGTATCTGGGAATAATGGAGGGGGAAATGGGCTTGTTTGAGAAGGTTTAACTTTATATTTATTAACTTAAAATACTTTGATTATTATAAGATGAACTGATAATGACATTTAGTAAATAGTATTATAGATCATACACAGTGAAAAAACATTTTGGGTTTTTTTTTTTGGGGGGGGGGAGTGGGAATTGAATTGAATTCAGGGGCACTCAGCCATTGAGCCACATCCCCAGCCCTGTTTTGAATTTTATTTAGAGACAGGGTCTCACTGAGTTGCTTAGTGCCTTGCTTTTGCTGAGGCTGGCTTTGAACTTGTGATCCTTTTGCCTCAGCCTCCCAAGCCACTGGGATTACAGGCATGTGTGCTACCACACCTGGCAAACATTTTGGTTTTTGTTTAACTCTTTATACATTAAGCTAGCTCTTGGTAATAAAAAGTTATTTTCATAATTCTTAGCTAATTCACTGAGCACTTGAAGATTTAACAACCTCATTGCCTAACTTTTAGGCATGTCAATGACTTGGGCACTTGAAATGTAAATTTTTTAATGACAACTGTTAAAATTATTAATATCTTTATATATTTATATTACATTGATTTAAAATTATTAACTATAGGAACAACAAGGCTATGACAGATCCCTCCAGAAAGTATTTAATCAGTAGTAGAGAAAAGCAACTGAGTTTGAAACAGACAGAAGAAAATCGGACATCAGGTAAGTATAGGTCTTCTATATAAGATTTATTTGATACTGTATTAGATTAGAAATAAATACTTAAACTGGGACATATGTCTACATTATTCAGGAATAATGCGCAATTCATTAGTAGTTATTAGGCTCTAATTCGTACCCAGTATTAAGCCAAAGAATGTGTGTGTGTTTGTGTATGTGCGTATTTTTAATTTTATTTCTTTATTTTTTGCAGTGCTGGGGATTGAACCCAGGGCCTCACACATACTAAGCAAGTGTTCTACCACTGAGCCACATTCCCACCCTACTAAGATATTTTTATAGTGTTAGAAATATAAGGAAACTTGTATTTTATATATATATATATATATATATATATATATATATATATATATATATATATGAATGATCCAGGCTTTACCTTCTTTCTCTTTTTGACTGTCTAAAATTAAGCTCTTTTGTTGTCACAGCTACTAGGACCATAGATTGAATCAGAGAAGTTAAATTGGTTGAAATAAAAATTAATCAATGTTTCTACTTATAAGATAATCTTATTTAGAAGACATTGAAAGTGTTGTCTAAAGCCGTTGTTTAAAATTGCCTTATAATGCTTTTATAAAAACTGAAAGGATGTTTATGAGTTTTTGTCAGATGTTTCCCACATTGACCTATGTGTCTGATTATATGAAATTCTTAGAGATTCGGATATCTGGTAGTGATTGGAATATTATGTCAGCTTAAATTGAATCAAGCTAAAATATGTTGTAGTTTTGATAAATTGATAATGAAGAATTTACTTAGGTCTCTGAAGTGTTCTCCTATTAGTGGTTTGGGATTGTTATATTGATTCCTACAGAAAGAAGTATCCAATATGAGTTTTAACTCTGAAATATTTAATACTTAAATGATATAAACTCAACTTGTTGGTTTTCAGCTTTTATAATCAGCCAATAGTTAGAAAGCAGAAAAATATATGTTCCTTAACTTTAATAATGTTGAAGTTAAGGAAAATATAGAAGTGTATGGCTGGAGCTGGGGCTCAGTGGCAGAGCGCTTGCCTAAAACGTGTAGAGCACTGGGTTCCATCCTCAGCACCACATAAAAATAAACAAATAAAATGAGGGCATGCTGTCCATCTACAACTACAAATGTGTGTGTGTGTGTGTGTGTGTGTGTGTGTGTGTGTGTATGTGTGTGTATGTACACACACACACACACATGTGCAGTAGAGTCACAGGGTTAATCAGTAAAAGAACTAAAGTTAACACAACTAATAATTGGTTGGAGAGAGGAGACAAAAAGTATCCTCAGTACACATCTTTGTGGACCTCAGTTTGGGGTCATGTGAATGAAAATCTTCTAATTTTCTATAATGAAGAGTCAACTGATACTGTTTAAAATGAATACATAAAGAAATAGTAGAAAGGCAGTGGAACGAGATGGATATCATTATTCTAAGTACATGCATGAAGACACAAGTGGTGTGACTCTATGTTGTGTACAACCAGAGATATGAAAAATTGTGCTATATGTGTAATATGAATTGAAATGCATTCTGCTGTCATATATAACAAATTAGAATAAAATTTTAAAAAAGAAATAGTAGAAAGCGCAGACTTCTAGCACTGTATAGAAGAAGAAAAACTAAGTTTCGAAAAATGGTTAGAAACTAGAATCAAAAGTTTATAGAGCTTTTGGGGAAGGGTACCTTCCTTTACTATTCTTTTCCCATAGTACTTAATCTCTAAATATACATGTGTTTTAATTTGATGAAAACAAAGGGAAAAAGACAGTTTAATGTAAACAAGCCCAGTATATAATTTATTATTAAATGAATTTGAATGGTTGATTTAAATGTTAAATTTTTCCTTTGTTTGTTTGTTTTGTAGGGCTTTTGCCTTTGCAGTCATCATCATTTTATGGTAGCAGAGTTGGGTCTAAAGACTACTCTTCTGGTGCCTCTAACCTAGACAGGTATGCATTAATTGTGTGCCTTATGGAAAATTTGAAGAGCTTTCTTTTTCAGAATTTTGAATGGTGGAATAGGCTATGCATTATATTTCTAAGTGAATTCCCTAATTTAAGCATATCAAAATTAAATGAGATACATAGAATTTTGACAGTTCAGTTAGAAATTACTTTAGAACTGTGTTAGTTTGATATCTCTCGCTCTACTCTCTTGCTCTGTCTCCCTATTTTTTTTTTTTTTTTTTTTTGTGGTACTGGGGATATAACACAGGGGCACTCTACCGCTGAGCTACTCTCTAGTCCCAGCCCTTTTTATTTTTATTTTTCATTTTGAGATAGGGTCTTGCTAAATTAGTGGCTCCAAGTTTCCTTAAATTTGTGATCTTCCTGTCTCAGCCTCTCAAGTTGCTGAAATTATAGGGATGTGCCACTATGCTCAGCTCTAACTTGATCTCTTTTCAAAAATTTTTTCATCAAGTGAATAATCTTAGATCTCAGAAAACTTACACTGAGGCCACAGGTTGTGATTGGTGATATTATCAGATTCTAGACCACACTGTATTTTCCATCCTCCCAAGTAATGAGCCTAATAAGATTTCTCCTGAGGCCTTTTTAATGATGCCTTTGTTTCCGGTGTATTTGTTAAGCTGCTTTCTAAAAATTAAGGTTTTTCTTTTATTGGAAAAAGCTAGTCCGAAATTTAATTGTTGATTCTATATATTTTTTTAGGTTTATTGGATACATATAAGACAACTGCTAAGCACTTGTTGAGAAGGCATGATTGTAGAATGTGGTACAGAGGGGTGATGGTTTAAAATGTAAAAAGTGAAGGTATATAATATATATGCATGTATAATATATGTGGTGTGTAATGTATATGCTGTATGATGACCTGTCATATTTTGTCTTTTTATTGGAGGTTAATTCAAAGTGATAAAGACATCTTATTTGTATAAAATGATTAAGATGAAGTAAACAACTAGATACTATATTATATATTTATGTATATTCAACCTTGTGTGGTACCTCTCAAGTGCTTTATGACTACAGTGGTAACTAAGTTATTTATACTTAAAATCTTGACTTATTTCGTCTCATTAGAAGAATTTTAAAGCAATTGACTTTTTTAAAAATGCCTAAATTTGGTTTGCAAATGGTTTATTAAATACACAAATTTATTAAAATAGAAGAATGAGCATATTCGTTCCAGATAGGAACATTTGGGAGAAAAATCATGTTAGTGCAAAGCTACCCTCAAATATCATGTGAAAATTTCCAGATTGGTGTGAAAACCAATAATAAGCAAAAACTAAAGTCATAAGGCACAGGGAAGACACAAAATGAAGTCAAGTATTGAAAACTGGGCTTCAAAACCAGAATGAGGTTGGGAATTGTGACTCCATTTAGAAGATATGAAGCTGTGTATCTAGAACAACTCTCTGAGCTAATAAATGAGAGCAAAACATTTCTGTATAACTACCTGTTGTTAGACTTTTAATTTGCTGCTTACTGATGCTCTCTGAATAGAAAACAAAAGATTCAAAAATGGGACTTACAACAAATGGCATCTGCTTCAGTGTTACCTATATAGGGGCAAGAATTAAGAATCCAAAACATAAATTCCTGTGTTCAGTAGAAGACAAGGCAGAGGCAATTACCAAGAATTTGGTAAAAAGAAGATTGTGGAATGCAGTAGAGTGAGGAAGTGATCAGTATAAATAAAATTAATAAGATAATTAAGTTGGGCTTCTTGGTCTATCCTCCATGTCTTCTGAGTATTACAGGAAAAAAAGATGAAGGAGAATGAAGGCAAGGAATAGTCAGAGAAATAATGGATAAAAATAATGAAAGTCCTCACATTGAAAAAACCTCCACAAATGCCAAATAACAAATATTCTTTTAAAAAATCATTATAGAAGATGGTGGCTAAATAAAAATTTAAAAGAAAATAATGACCTTTATAGAAGAGAAAGTCAGATTGACATAAGCAACCATAGGAATAGAAGACAGATGGTAACAGATTTATAGCATAAAAATTCTATACCAAGTTAAATTACAATTGAAGAACATAGACAAAAGAATGTTGTTTTTAGATATGCAAAAACAAGGGAACTAAACAAAGGAGTAGAAAAAATAAGTGAGCCAGGAAGTTTAAAAAGCATATTTTAAAAAGCTAACTATTTTTAGCATGTTTGGCTAATAAGTGCATGTGGTATAAAGTTCAAAAGACATTGGGTATATACAGTAAAAAAAATATTTCTTTCCTATCTCCTAGTTTTCATTATTTCTTTCCAGAAGCAACCACTGTTAACAATGTCTTTTTGAGGTTATTCTATGTATATAAATACATTTTGATAGTTGTTGTGAAATGGGAATTGGTAGGATTAAAAGTAAAGAATGAGTAAAATATTGGACAATGAGAAGAAATACAAGAGGGAGGAAGGGTACAGAGATATTAAAACATTTAAAGTTCCTTATTTATGAAGCAGCTGCAGTTAAGTTAAATAGACACATTAAAAAAGATTGTGGGCTGAGGTTGTGACTCAGTGGTAGAGCACTCGCCTAGCATGTGTGAGGCCCTGGGTTTGATCCTCAGCACCACATAAAAATAAGTAAACAAAATAAAGGTATTGTGTCCAACTACAACTAAAAAATAAATATTAAAAAAAAAGTTAAAGATTGTTTCTTGCCAAGGTGAAGTACTAGGGACTGGTTTTATCTTCTCTCCTGAAATAGCTAAGAATTTAAGACATTGGTTATCACAGAGTGGACCATCATCCCCTGAGAGATGCAAAACAAATGAAATGAATCTTATGACTGCCCCAGCTTACTTCGTAGAGGTTCCCAACTCATAGCACTGGGCGAGGGAAACAGGCAGAGCCCTGTGCTCTGCCTACATTGAGGAAATAAACCTAGGAGTCCAGGGAGGCCAGCTGATTAGAATTTACACAGCAGAATACCAGAGGGGACAGAGCTTCACAAAGAAAGAATTGCAGAGATCTGTAGAGGATCTTCCTTGAGTATTTAGTTGAATAATGTTTGTACCTTGTTTGGGGCTGAGAATATCCAAGGTCAGGGAAAGAACCACTCAAAAAGATGTAAGGAAGGGGGCTGGGGTTGTGGCTCAGTGGTAGAGCACTCGCCCAGCACATGCAAGGCCCTGGGTTCAATCCTCAGCACCACATAATCAATAAATAAATAAAATAAAGGTATAAAAAAAAAAGATGAGAGGGGCTGGGATTGTGGCTTAGTGGTAGAGTGCTCGCCTAAGATATAAGGAAATAATACTTGATGTTCACAATAAGCTAGGCATAATTTCTGTTCCTAGTAGCAGCAGTTTGAAAACTAAGAAAGGTCTTGACTTGTTAGTGAGGAAAATTATCACTAGACCAATTTCTGTTCTGGTCCCACAAACTAAACCTTAAAAGCAGGACCCTGAAAGACTGTTCCCAGAAAGTTAACCATATCCCAGAACAGAGTTAAAGAATGTTTGTAGAAATATGAAATATCCATCACCTAAAAATGTAAAATTCACATCTACCTGCCATCCAAGAAAACATTAGTAGACATTCAAACTAGCAGGAAAATATAAACTCTAAGGAAGGAGGAGATTCAATAAATACTGACTCAGAAATGACATAGATGGGCTGGGGATGTGGCTCAAGCGGTAGCGCGCTCGCCTGGCATGCTTGCGGCCCGGGTTCGATCCTCAGCACCACATACAAACAAAGCTGTTGTGTCCACCGAAAACTAAAAAATAAATATTAAAAAAATTCTCTCTCTAAAAAAAAGAAATGACATAGATGATAGAATTAGTAAACAGATATTTATATTCTGCATGTTGAAAATAGAAGAACAAACATCAAATAGACATAGAAGATACCATTTTTTTTTTTGTACTGAGGTTTGAACTCAGGAGTGTTTAACCACAGAACTACATCACCAGCCCTTTTATATATATATATATATATATATTTTTTTTTTTTTAATGGACACAATAGCTTTATTTTATTTATTTTTATGTGGTGCTGAGAATTGAACCCAGTGCCTCACATGTGCTAGGCAAGCACTGTACCACTGAGCTACAACCCCAGTCCCCTTTTTTTATATTTTATTTAGAGACAGGGTCTTGCTGAGTTGCTTAGGGCCTTGCTAAGTTGCTGAGGCTCCCTTTGAACTCACAATCCTCCGGCCTCAGCCTCTGAGCTGCTAGAATTATGGGCATGCAACACTGTGGCTGGCAGAAGATATCTTTTTTAAAACTTAAAATTTTAGATATCAAAACTATAATGCACTTGAATGGTGTGACTCTACTTTGTACAACCAGAGATATGAAAAATTGTGCTCTGTATGTACTATGAATTGAAATGTATTCTGCTGTCATGTATAACAAATTTGAACAAATATTTAAAAAAAAAAAAAACAACCCTATAATGGGGCTGGGATTGTGGCTCAGCGGTAGAGCGCTCACCTAGCATGGGCACGACCTGGGGTCAATTCTCAGCACCACATAAAAATAAAGGCATTGTGTTGTGTCCATCTACGAAAAAGATTCTCTCTTAAAAAAAAAAAACCTACAATGCAATTTGAAAAATACACCAGATTAATAGCAGATTAGATAGTGCAAAAGAAAAGATTAATGAATTTAAACAATAATAATAGAAACTATCTACTGTGAAACAAAGAGGGGAAAAAAAAGACTAAAATATTAACAGAGCTACAGTGAGCTGAGGAGTAGCTTCAGGTGGCCAAATACCTCTCTCTCTCTCTTTTTTTTAAAATGTTTATTTTTTAGCTTTAGGTGGACACAATCTTTATTTTATACTTATGTGGTACTGAGGATCGAACCCAGTGCCTTCTGCATGCTAGGAAAGCGCTCTACCACTTGGCCACAACCACAGCCCCCCAAATATATCTCTTAAATTAGAGTCCCCAAGGAAGAGATAAAAAGTGAGAAAACAAGTATTTCAAGAAAATAATGTAAAAGATTTTCAAGTTTATTGAATAATATAAAACCACAGTGGAAGAAGCCTCATAAAGCATACTGAAAGCTATACCAAGTACAGTATAATTAGTGCTTAAAACCTGTGATAAAGGAAATCATTGTAAAGATACTGGAAGAAAAAAAGACATTAAGGGCCTGGGATTGTGGCTCAGCTGTAGAGTACTCGCCTGGCATGTGGGAGATCCTGGGTTTGATTCTCATTACCACATAAAATAAATAAATAAAATAAAGATATTGTGTCCAACTATAACTAAAAAAAGTATATAAAAAATAATAACTTAATTGAAAATTAAGTATAGAAACAAAAATAAGCAGCCGGATGCAGTGGCACATGCCTGTAATCCCAGCAGTTTGGGAGGCTGAGACAGGAGGATTGATAGTTCAAAGCCAGCCTCAGCAAAAGCAAGATGCTAACCAATTCAGTGAGACTCTGTCTCTAAATAAAATACAAAATAGGGCTGGAGATGTGGCTTAGTGGTCAAGTGCCCCTGAGTTCAATCCCGGGTTCCCCTGCACCAAAACAAAAACAACAACAACAAAAAAATAGTGCCTAATGCATGGCCTAGCCAGACAATAAGTAATTTGGAGCAACTGGTTTTCCTTATAGGAAGGTAAACCATGAAGCTGGGTGTGTTGATGCTCACCTGAAATCCCAGCTAGTTATGAAGCTGAGGCAGGATTATGGCAAGTTTGAGGTCAGCTTCTGCAACTGAGCAAAATCCCTGTGTCAAGATTTTTAAAAATGGAAAGGGCTGGGGATGTGGCTCAGTGGTAGAGTACTTGCCTACCACCTGAGAAACTCTTATTAATCCCCAGTACATGAAAGGAAAATAAAGTAATTTGTATTCTTTTCTCACAACATGACAGGAAAATGTGAATCAAAGACTTAAGAGAGAGGAGAAACAAATTTAAAACTAATGAAAATACTGATGAATATTTCTGTGAGCTTATGGCACAGGATGATTTCTTTTAAAACACACACAAATCAAAGCCATGAAAGAAAAAATAAATTTCACTACCAAAAACTTTTAAACTTAGATATATGATAGGCAAAGGATTATTGTACAGAATATGTAAAGAACTACAAATCATTAAGAACCCAGTGTAAAACAAAGTATATAGAAAAGCATTTCAAAGAAAAAAAATATAAAAATATGTTCATTGTTAGTGGTAGTCAGGGAAGTGCAAAATAAATAACATCAAGTTCAAGTATCACTATTCTGTTTAAAATTAAAACTTCTAATAATAAGCAATGGAGAAGTGAGAAAATAACAGTTCATTTTGGTAGAAATATAAATTGCTTTTGGCTTTTTGGAAAACACTGTATCTAAGACAATTAAAAATACCTTGAATATTTCCACTTAGAAACATATAAACTAGAAGTTTTTCTTAAGGAAATTGAGTAGGAAATGTTTGTTGTGTTGGTACCAGGCAGAACTATACCTTTCAGGGGCAAGAAACTGGGCTTTACCTTTTGTTGCTCCACAAACCCAGAGTGAGATTGGCAGGAAAATAGATTTTATTCAAAGTCAGCTTTGAAGGAAGATAGAAACTTTTTTGTTTTAAATTTCTGTCTTTGGAAAATTCAAGAGCCAAGAAAGCTTTTATAAGAGGCAGCAAAGTGGGACAAAAGGCATGTGCAGATTTAAATATCCTGTGCTAGACAGGCCACAGCAGAGGGCAGTTCCTATTCTCAGCTTCCTTGTCATCCTTCAGGCCAGGAGAAGCAACTCTTCAGCCTTTACTCTCAGTATGAGGAAATACAGGATGCTATCAGGAAGTTGTTCTTATAGAGGGACCCTTAATTTGTCTGTTTCAGTTGACTGCCTAAATCTGTCCAAGACTAGGTAAACTAATGTGTGATATCTCTAAAATGGATAAAAGTGAATAATAAAGTATAATTATATAGTTTTAGTGTAATTATATAGTTTTCCTCAAGCCATTAACTTGGATTATTTTGCTTATGGGTTAAATATATATATAGTATTATAAACCTCTTTAGCTCTCCGTCCGTAAACTTACTAATTCATATTTATGAGTTTCCCCTCCAAGTGACTTTAATTACCATTTTACCATTATTACCCTAAGTTTAAGATTTCTTCCCCTAGATAGTGACTTCTTTGAATCTACTGGAGTACGGTAGTAACTTTCAAATTTTTATTTTGCTTCTTCCTTATTTACTTTTTTTTTTTTTTTTTAATAGGACTGTTTCAAGCCAGACTCCCTCTGCCAAAAGAAGTTTGGGATTTCTTCCTCAGCCAACTCCTCTTTCTGTGAAAAAACTGAGGTGTAACCAGGATTACACTGGCTGGAACAAACCAAGAATGCCCCTTTCCTCTCACCAACAGCAACAACTGCAGGGGTGGGTAATTTTTCACTTTCTGTTTTATAAAATAATTCAATTGAATTGTGCTATGTTATAAAAAAATAATGAAAGGAGTCACATTAATTATAGCTCTAAAATATTTACAAATTAGATCACTTATGAAAGATTTCACACATCCATAAGAAATGTTGAGTCCATTATCTGATCTCCAGATGATTTTTTGAAGTATATATAATTTTCTTTTTAAAGGCAAAAACAAAGATTCTCCAAGCTCATACACTGCCTCTTAGTACTGATATACTTTCAATGTCGTTTTTAATGTATTCTCTTCAGCACCTTTATGATTATATTTTTGTTAGACATAAAAAATGAGATCATAATATAACTGAAATAATGATAGTAGCTGTCACACCTAAAGTGTTTATTATGTGCCAGATTTTGTATTCTAAGGGTTTAGTCCTTTTTTCTTTAAACCCTTTCAACAGCTATGTCAGATAGATATATTAAAATTCTGCTTTTATACATTTAAGTAGCTAAGGTTTAGGAAAGTTAATTAACTTGCTTAACGTGATATAGTCAATAGGACAGCAGTGTTAAATCCAGGCAGTTGGACTCCAGTTGAATTCTTAAGCATTGTGCTATATTGTTTGTTCTCTAATTTTTCACTGCATAATAATTCTTATGTATTAATACAGAACTTTAAACTATGTTAGTATGCATTTTAAGTTTCTCTGTTTTCCAAATATAACCCAAGATAGAATGAACATTTATATGTGTGTTTGTGTATACACACACATACACACATATGTTTTATAGTACTTCATGAAACTTCTATAGGATAAATTGTTGAAATTGTTAAGACTAAGGAAAGCTGTTTTGTTTATTCATTTATTTTTTATTGGGGATTGAACCTAGGGGTGCTTTATCACTAAACTACGTCCCCAGCCCTTTAAAATTTTTTATTAAATACAGTGTCTTTATAAATTGCTTAAGGCTTTGCTAAGTTGAGCATTGACGGGTATCTTCAACTTAGCAAAACCAACCCTATCTCAAAATAAAAAGGGCTGAGGATGTAGCTTAGGGGTAGGGCGTCCCTGGGTTCAATTTCCGGTACCAAAAAAAGTGTTCAGGACCAGGGATTCCTTTTTAAAAAAATATGAGTAGAAAACTTCCAGGTCTTCAGGATAAAGGAGGCTACCTAATTTTAGAGTTCCTTACAAAATCTGTTTGTTTGTTTGTTTGTTTTAAAAGAAAGCCATGAAATCAATGAGGAATGCAAAGAGGAGCACACATGATACATGCTTTGGCATTACCAGGAGACAGTACATCTTTAAATTACCTTCTAAGTAGATATGCAAGCAAAATTCCTGTGTAGTGTTCCTGTTTCTGCTGTCTAAGCTTGTAAATATTGAAAGAGACAAGAGACTCAAGTATTTACATGAAAAAAAACATATACGAGGGGAAGACTTATGAAACCTGAAGAAATCATTCTCAGAAAAGGAAAATTAAATATTAACTACCAACATACTAAATTTAGATTTCAATGTTGGTAGTTGTTTAAGAACATTCTTAGAAGCTGGGTATGGTGGTGCACACCTGTAATCATAGCAGCTTGAGAGGCTGAGGCAGAAGGATCTTGAGTTCAAAGCCAACCTCAGCAACTCAGCAAGGCCCTAAGCAAGTCAGCAAAACCCTGTCTCTAAATAAAATTTTTAAAAGGACTAGGGATGCAGCTCAGTGGTTAAGCACTCCTATGGTCAATCCCCAGTACCAAAAAAAAAAAATCAAGCACGAAACTAAATATCAAAAAGGTACCTTCTACCTAGAAACTCAAAAAATCATATTAAGAGACTCTTGGGTTAAACAAACAAATTGCTGATATTCTGAAAATGAATAAAATTGGAAATACTACATACCATATCCATGGGATACATTAAAGTGTAATCATCAGAGAAAAATTAGTGGTGCGAATGCATAAGTATACAGTCTTAAACCAAAGAACACCTGTATATATCAATGCAAATAAAAGATTGAAAATAAATCAATTCTGAGTTCCAAATGAAAAAATAACAAACCAAAATAAAACACAAAGAAGGACGTAATAAAAATGAAGAGAGTTGCATGAAATGGTGAACTAAAAAACAGTGAATCATATTAACAAATCAGAGTCCATAGTGCCCAACTTACATTGGTTCAATTTAGTATTTTTTTACTTTAAAATGGTACAAAAGTGATACATATTTGGAAGAAACTATACTTCAAATTTTAAATTTTGATCTTTTCCCAGGCTAGCAATATGTGACACTATTACTCACACCTGTGATACTGGGCAACAGCAATGGCAACAAACCACAGCTCCCAGTCAGGCATGCAGTCTGAGGGTAAACAGCTGACACTGTATAGCTGTTTGTTGCTCAGCTGTGATTTTTGGTAGGTTACATGTATTTAGTGCATTTTCAACTTACAATGGTTTCATATGGGATATAACAAGCCGTTCTTAAGTCAAGGAGCATCTGTGCTAGTTACTTGAAAAAAAAATGATGAAATAGATAAGTCACTGGATTTTTAGACAATATAGGAAGAAGGGAAGCAAGATAAGAAATGACAGGGGGAAATAATTGTTGATAAAGAAGAAATTTAAAGAATCATTTGAGGGCTGGGGATATGGTTCAAGCGGTAGCGTGCTCGCCAGGCATGCGTGCGGCCCGGATTCGATCCTCAACACCACATACAAAGATGTTGTGTCCGCCAAATACTAAAAAATAAATATTAAAAAAAATTCTCTCTCTCCCTCTCTCTCCCTCTCTCTTTAAAAAAAAAAAAAAAAAAAAGAATCATTTGAGACTATTTTGTAAGAATTTCAAGTGGTCCTGGGTTATAGCTCAGTGGTAGAGGGCTTGCCTCGCCTGTGTGAGGCATTGGGTTTGATCCTCAGCACCACATAAAAACAAACAAAAATAAAGATATTGTGTCTATCTAAGCTAAAAATATATTTTAAAAAAAGAATTTCAAGTAAATGGATGAAACTAGAGAATATCCTGCTAAGTGAAATAAGCCAGTCCCCCAAAAATCAAAGGTTGAATGTTCTCTTTGATATTTGGATGCTAACCCATAACAAGGGAGGGCTGGGAGGGGAAGTATAGAAGTTCATTGGATTAGACAAAAGAGGAGTGAAGGGAAGGGGGTGGGGTGGGAACAGGAAAGACAGCAGAATGAATCGGACATAACTTTCCTATTATGTTCATATGTGAGTACATGACCAGTGTAACTCCACATCATGTTCAACCACAAGAATGGAATCAGCATCGTAATGAGTTGCACCTTCATTTATGTATAATATGTCAAAATACACCCTATTGTCATGTATATATCTAAAAATTAAAAATAAAGGGATTTTAAAACTTAAATGAAATATATTTTACCAAATTGATCCCTCAAGATAGAAAACTTAAAACAGTTTATGTGGAAAGAAATGAAACTTATCAAGGAGCTTCCTCACATAAAAAGCACCAGGTCGAAGTGATTTCACAGGAAATTTCTGTGACATGTTTAGAAATCACAGAATCCTAGTGCTACACAAATTATTTCAGAGCTTAGAAATCGAGGAAACAATTCTGGTGCTTACTTTTCATGAAACAGGTATAACCAAACCTATTCAAGAAGCACAAAAAAAGTGTAAATATCACTTATAAATATTGCTGCAAGAAGTCCTAATGCAAGTCCTTTGGATGCAAGGCAACTCTACCAACTGAGCTATACCCCCAGCCTTGAATTGTGGATGCTAACCCATAACAAGGATACTTACTATTTTTACTTTTGTTTAATGTTGTGTTGGAGGTATTAGTCAATGTAATTAGATAATGGAAAAAAGTAGAAGCATAATAATTGTAAATGAAATACCTAGAAACCATGGTGAGTCGATGTTAAAGTAGCTAAAACAATTAAAGTATTTAGCCAGATAAGCAGGACTGAAAATTAGCAGACATGCCAATACAAATAACCAGTTTGAAGTTGTAGAAAGAGAAAATCCAATTTACATTAGCACCAAAAAAGAAAAATACTTGGGAATAAACTTAAGAATTTTTCAAATTGAGGAAAATTACAAAGTACTCCAACAGTAAATTGAAATGCATAGAAAATATCAATTATTCATGGTTAGGACATCTTAGCATATCAAGATAGTTATTTCTACAGTAAATTTAATGTGATCCCAATGCAGTCAGCTTTTTTATGAAGCTGTAGTAATTGATATGTTTCTGTGAAAAAATTCATATGGAAAAATAAATACAGAAAAATAGTAGGAAAAAAAAGTGCTGAATAGAAATAGAATAGTCCTACCAGATATTTTAAGATGGTATCAATTCATTATAATTCATTGTACTAATGAGTAATTAGATGGGTTATAGAATAGAATAGATAGTCCTGATTTTAGGAACAATGGACTTTATTAAAACATTAGAATAAATATGTAGTCATTTTGAAAAATATACAGATACATCTTTTTTTTAGGTACTGGGGATTGAACTCAGGGGCACTTGACTCCTGAGCTGCATCACCAGCCCTATTTTGTATTTTATTTAGAGACAGGGTCTCACTGAGTTGCTTAGTGCCTCTCTTTTGCTTGAGGCTGGCTTTGAACTCTTGATCCTCCTTCCTCAGCCTCCTGAGCTGCTAGGATTACAGGCATGCGCCACCACTCCTGCACAGTTACATCTTTCTGGTGAATAAATTCCAAATGAAACAGTTCTAAGCATAAAAAATTAAACTCTTCAAGTATATGGAGAAATTTTTGGCAAATTTTTCTGTTATCTTAATGTAGGGGAAAGGCTTTGTAGATTTGATTCAGGATCAAGATTCAATAAAAGACTGATTAATTTGACTATATAAAAATTAGATTTTTTCATGGCCAAAAACAAAGGCAAATGATAAATTGAGAGTAAATACTTATTGCAAATATTATATATAAAGGGCTGATACCCTTAAATACAAAACACGTATAAATTGAGGTGAGAGGAAGGTAATAATTTAGCCTAATGGCAAGTATCTAATTTTCAATTAGATGAAACTAAATTATCATGATATTATAATGCAGTGGTTCTCAAAGTGGTTTTCTCCATATTGGTAGTGTCAGTATCATCTAGTAACTTGTTAGAAATGCATATTTTTGCACCCTTTCTGTCCAGACCTACTGAATTAGAGTCTCTGGTGTGCCATCCAATAATGTGTAGTTTTAATAAACCCTTTAGTGATTCTGATGCATGACTAACTGGAGAACCCCTTTGTACTACTGTACTACACAGACTTTAGGAACTGCCCACGCTATACTGAATGTACCTTAAATACTATTTTTTTTTTTCAGATTCTCCAATTTGGGAAATACGTGCTATATGAATGCGATTTTACAGTCTCTGTTTTCACTTCAATCATTTGCAAATGACTTGCTTAAACAAGGTATCCCATGGAAGAAAATTCCACTCAATGCCCTTATCAGGTAAATTGTTATATACATTCTTTAGTAACCTCTTACCTTGTTGATTATAGAATAATGGAATTTTAATGCTTAAAATTTTATGTGCTGTTATACCATCTAATGTTTTGTGAGACATGTTAACCTTGTCTTTTTTATTTTACCAGACGCTTTGCACACTTGCTTGTTAAAAAAGATATCTGCAATTCAGAGACCAAAAAGGACTTACTCAAGAAAGTTAAAAATGCCATTTCAGCTACAGCAGAGAGATTCTCTGGTTACATGCAGAATGTGAGTTAGCAAATGTTTTTTAAATATTTCAGAGATATGGGAAAATGTAATTATTTTAGTATTTAACCTGATTTTTGTTTTAAAATGTGATTTGGGTAATGTGATCATCATGGATTGAAAAACCTAAGAAGTTATAAGGTTCTGTATGATTCTTCTTGTTTTATCGTATTTTAATATATAGGTGTGGTGTGCCAGTGAAAAATAACCTTATTTTAGCAAAGTGGAGAGTCATTCATTCATTCATTCTAATGCAACTGAATAGTAAAGAATATAAAATCTATTATTTTTTTTTTACTTGTAGTTTTGGGTTAAGGTGAGGTGAGGTTTGCAGTGCTAAGATCAAACCCAGGGCCTTGTGCATGCCAGACAAGTGTTCTACCACTGATCTACACCCCAAGCCCTTTTCATTTGTTTTTCTTCACACAATATGTGCCCTAAAATCCTTATTAGAATAAATCTAACCTTGTTCACATACTTCTCTTTCAGGTGCTTATATGAATCACATTGGTAGCAAACTGGCTTTTTTTTTTTTTTTTTTTTTTTTTTAATTTGTAGATGGACACAAAATACCTTTATTTTATTTGTTTATTTTGATGTGGTGCCGGGGATTGAACCCAGTGCCTCATGCATGCTCTACCATTGAGCCACAAAGCCACAAGCCTCGCATTTTTTGTTTTTTGTTTTGTTTTTTTTTAATCTTGAACTGACATTTTATTTTATTTCTGGTACTGAAGATTGAACCCCGGGCACTATACCACTGGGCCACATCACCAGCCCTTTTATAGACAGGGTGCTTTGCTAAGTTACTGAGGCTGACTTTGAACTCGTGATTCTCCTATCTCAGCCTCCCGAACTGCTGGAATTAGAGCCGTGCACCACTGTGCCAGGATAACAAACTGTTTTTATTATTAATTTAAAAAGTTTTGATTTGATGACAGATGTTATTATCTTCTTACGATGTTATTATTATCGTCTTAGGATGCTCATGAATTTTTAAGTCAGTGCTTAGACCAGCTGAAAGAGGATATGGAAAAATTGAATAAAACTTGGAAGACTGAGTCTATTCCTGGAGAAGAAAATTCATCAGATATTTCAGCTACCAGAGTATACACTTGTCCAGTTATTACTAATTTGGAGTTTGAGGTTCAGCACTCCATCATTTGTAAAGCGTAAGTAACTTCTGAGAAGACTTCTTTCTCTTAATTCTTTATGGCAAATAATAAAACTTTCTTTTGATGTACCAAATGCTATGAATTCTTATCTTCCTTTCCACATCAGGAAGAAAGCATAAACCCACAAGTATACAGAACCTTTCTAAGTCATTATCTTTCTATAAAAATGTTTGGTGGGGTAAGAATTGAAGAGAATTCCAGGCTAGGCAGTGGCACACAGTGTGACAACTGGTAGGAGGTGGGAGATAAGCATCTAGCTGTTTCCAGGTCTTTGGCATGTGGCCCCCACAGATAGCTTACAACATTGCTGTTTGCTTCCCAGCCAGCAAGAGCACATCTCACTCCATCATCCTCTGTTTCTGCTCTCTAGACCCAGATTAAAAGGGCTCTACACAGATAATATGTATTAACTCAAAGTTAAGATTAATAACCTTAATTGGTTTTGCAAAATTCCTTTAACGAAGTAGAGTAGCATCACTGTGGGAGTGATAGCTCATGGTTGACAGGAGTTTTACAACTCAAACTCAAAGGATATGGAATTTTACAAAATCAGGTTTCACCTTAGAACTCTACCTGTCTAGTGCCATTATGTGTATCTGCAAGTATGATGCCAAAGCTGGTGTTTTAAGTAGAAAAACTTGACCTCTTTGCCTTATGCTGTGTACACAGGAGTTCTAGAAAATTAAGAAACCGTACCCCTCCCCCTTTCTTTTTTGCCCAAGTTTTAAAGTAGCTGTTGCTCAATTATACTGCTTGCTCACAGTTGAGCTGCTTTTGTTTTATTCTAAATAAAGTGTTTCTTTGGTGGGGGAGGGGAGCTTTTATTGTCAGGAAAGCATTCAGCAAATTTTTATTGAATGAAAATTGTTCTTATGCCCCAGTCTTCAATTGTGGCAATAGGGAACTGGGCTGAAAATCAAAATGCTGATAAAGAGGACCAGTGAAAAGCAGTTAGCTAAACTAAAAAGAATCAGTTTAATTTCAAGTAAATTAAATAAGGTGTTTTGATCTCTGAGCTTTTTTTTTTTTTTTTTAATTTATAAAAATATATCCAGCCAGGCACAGTGGTGCACACTTGTAATCTTAGTGGCTTGGGAAGCTGAGACTGGAGGATCGCAAGTTCAAAGCCAGCCTCTGCAACGGCAGGGTACTGAGCAATTCAGTGAGATCCTGTCTCTGAATAGGGCTCAAAATAGGGCTGGGGATGTGACTCAGTGGTTGAGTGCCCCTGCCCTCAGTACCCAAAAAAAGAAAAAGGTTTGTGGGTTTTTGAAAACATAAAAGTTTAAAGTTTAGTATTTTAAGAAAGTACTTAAATATTACAAATAAGATTTTTTTCTGTATTAATTTAATAAGTGTTAAAGTAAGCATAAAAAGGTCTAAGTGTTGTCTGTTACTTATGCCTGCTCTTAGTGTGTCAGCTTTATAAATTCTGCAGGGGTGAAGAGTGTTTCAAATATATTTGTATCTTTATATTTATATTTGTCCCCTTTTATTGTTAACAGATGTGGAGAGACTATTCCCAAAAGAGAACAGTTTAATGACCTCTCCATCGACCTCCCTCGTAGGAAAAAGCCACTCCCTCCTCGTTCAATTCAAGATTCTCTTGATCTTTTCTTTAGAGTAAGTAAAATCTTTCGTATTTTCACATAAGTAAATTTTATATATCATAGGTAATTGTTTTTAAAGTTGGTTTCTTCAAGGCAAGAGTTTCTATCAAATTATCTTCAGGAAAAACAAATGAAGAATATGTAACATTTGTTTTATAAAGATTGATAAATCTATAGTTCATTGAAGAAGAAAATTGGTTGATTAAGTAGATTATATATTTAAGTCAGTAGCAATGTTTTAAACAACCTTAGAAGCAGTTTATTATTTGTAAACATTAAAGCATTTGAAGTGAAATGCTACAATTTGTTAACATGAATTAAATATGAAGATACTGTATAAAAGTTGAGTAATGAAAAAAAGTGTTTTTGCTTTTCATTTCATTTCCTTAGTTTGTATGTGTACCTGATGAGAATAGGAAGAAAAAAATTATGTTTATCCAAAACTGTAGGTAAACTATACACTGATACACTGTCACAGATAGAAAAGTTCTGTGGCATGATCAGACCTGTTACATAGAGACATTATAACTAGTGGAACTTTGCCAAGATCTCTTTATCTATATAACATGGTCCTTATTTTGTTGCAGCAAATTGGCAGGATTGTCTTCCTAAGATTTAAAAAAAGAAAACTCTATTCTTTCAACATGAATGTTCATCTCCTCCCAAAGATAAATTCTCTTTTTTTTTAATATTTATTTTTTAGTTATAGTTGGACACAATACCTTTATTTTATTTTATTTATTAATTTATATGTGGTGCTGAGGATCAAACCCAGGGCCTCACACGTTAGGCCAGCACTTTACCGCTGAGCCACAACCCCAGCCCCAATGCTCTGCTTTTTTGTTGTTTAGTCTTTCTGTACTGTTCCTGTTGTAATCATAGACTTAAGACTTTCCTGTGTATCTTTATCCCCATTTTTTTAAGGATTTCTTGTTTCAGTTTTCTCTAGGTAATGATATCCACCCCAAACTTTGTTCCATTTAGAGCAGTTGTTCTTAGTGGGCTGTCACCAGAAGATTGAGTTCCATTATAAGGGGTAGAATTACACCTTACAGACCATGAACTCCACCTAATCTAAAGATGATCTTAACTCTGCTATAGCCATATGTTAAAATCTGGATATACTCTTGGAAGCGACTCGTGTATCCATGAGGAAAAGTTTGAGAATCTGCTACTTAAGAGTCAGTTTACTATCATAAACTGAGATGTTTCCTTGGTAAAGACGGAATTAGGAATTCTGAAAGAGGACATATTATAAGATGACTATATTTTAAAGATTAAGTCTTAATTTGGTACGTGTCTTATGGCTCAAGACTTAAAATTTAAATTGGTTCAGAGTTGTCCTTCAACTGAACTAGTAAGACTAAAGAACATGATTTGCATTGAATGAGCTAATGGGATTCAATTCCATCCTTCTTTATTTTTCTCTCATCTTTTTGTAGGCAGAAGAACTTGAGTATTCCTGTGAAAAGTGTGGTGGGAAGTTTGCTCTTGTCAGGCACAAGTTTAACAGGCTTCCCAGGTAAGCCCTTTAATTACCCTTTTAAAAGTAAGTGATTTAGCTGGGCACGGTGGCGCACACCTGTAATCCTAGCAGCTCCAGAGGCTGAGGCAGGAGGACTGTGAGTTCAAAGCCAGCCTCAGCAAAAGCAAGATGCTAAGCAACTCAGTGAGACCATGTCTCTAAATCAAATACAAAATAGGACTGGGGATGTGGCTCAGTGGTTGAGTGCCCCTAAGTTCAGTCCCCGATACCCACCACCCCAAAAAGTGCTTTATAAAAATATATAATTTTTAAAAAATATTTTTTAGTGCTGGGGATGGGGCTCAAGCGGTAACGTGCTCACCTGGCATGTGCGGGGCGCTGGGTTCAATCCTCAACACCACATAAAAATAAAATAAAGATGTTATATCCACCGAAAACTGAAAAATAAATATTTTAAAATATATATTTTTTGGTTATACATGGACACATATCTTTATTTTGTTTATTTATTTATTTTTAGTTGGTGCCGAGGATCAAACCCAGTGCCTGACATGTGCAAGGCAAGCGCTATGCCACTAAGCCACAACCCCAGCCCATAATTTTTAAAAGTACTTACAAATAGAAGTGAAGTGTAGGAATGAATTGGTGAGAGGTCAGCAAGCTAAGATTTGAAGGTTAGAAAATGAGAATACCCTTGCATAAGAAAGAAGGGTGATTTGGAATGGTTAAGAAGAAAGGGTCTTGAGAGTTCCAAGAAGATAGCAAGAGGATGCAGCTGGTGAGTCTTAGAAGTGATGATGGAGACTAGCTAATAGGTTTTTAATTCAGTAATAATATGTAACAATTGGGCAATCAGCAAGAATACAGGTAACAATATGTGTTGGTGGTGAGGATGTTGGGGGAAAGTTTCACTCATACATTGCTGGTGGGTCTGCAAATTGGTACAACTACTCTGGAAAGCAGTATGGAAATTCCTCAAAAAACTTGGAATGGAACCACCGTTTGACCCAGTTATCCCACTCTTGGGCATATACCCAAAGGACTTAAAATAGCATATTCAGGTGATGCAGCCACATAGATGTTCATAGCATCTCCATTCACAATAGGCAATGTATGGAACCAACCTAGATACCCTTCAACAGATGAATGGAAAAAGAAAATGTGAGATAGATACACACACACACACACACACACAGAGAGAATGGAATATTAGCCATTAAGAAAAATGAAATTGGGCTGGGATTGTGGCTCATTGGTAGAGTGCTTGCCTAGCATGTTTGAGGCACTGGGTTTAATCCTCAGCACCACATAAAAACAAACAAAACAAAGCTATTGTGTCCAACTATGACTTGAAAAATATGTTTAAAAAAAGAAGAAGAATGAAATTATGTTATTTGCTAGTAAATATTTGGAACTGAAGACTATAATGCTAAGAGAAATAATCCTATCTGATATGCAGATGCTACCACACAATAAGGGGAGGGGAGGGAAGAATGGAAGTTCATTGGATTAGACAAAGGGGAATGGGGGGTAGGAATAAGAAAGACTGTAGAATGAATTGTACATAACTTTCCTATGTTCATGTATGAATGTACAACCACTGTAACTCCACATCATATTCAATCACAAGAATGGGATCCTAATTAGAATATGTTATACTCCATGTGTGTATGTCAAAATATGTCATGTATATCCAAAGTTTAAAAAAATTAATAATATGTAACATTTAGTTACACCTTGAGTATCCCTTATTCAAAATTTTGGGACCAGAAGTGTTTCAGATTTTGGAATATTTGCATGTATGTAATAAGATCCTTGGGGGCAGGTCCCAAGTCTAAGTGTGATGTTCACTAACATTTCTTACACATTATATACATGAAGGTAATTTAAACAATATTTTTAGAATACCTACATTTTGATTGCATCCTGTCAAATGAGGGCAGATGTGGAATTTTCCACTGTGGCATTATTTCAGTGCTATGAAAATTTCACATTTTGGAGCATTTTTATTTTGAATTTTCAGATTAGAGCTCTTCAACCAGTAATTTGTTATTCTTTGTTGTGCTATAGTTTCCCTTTTTTTTTTTTTTTTTTTGCTATCAGGGATTGAATCCAGGGGTGCTCAACCACTGAACCACATCCCCCAGCCTTTTTACTCATTTGTTTTTTGACAGGGTCTCACTAAGTTGCTTAGGGCCTCGCTAAATTGGCTTTGAACTTGTGCTCCTCTCGTCGCAGCCTCCCAAGGCACTGGGTTTATAGGCGTGTGTCACCACAACTGGCTTCCTTTCTTATTCCACACAGTAAAAATCTGCTTGCAGACACATACACACATGTGTGTGTGAAAATAAAATGGAAAGAGTAATTTTGTGCAATTTGTGCATTACTTTCTCAGAGCATCTTACAAATTATGTTGGGCATGGTGGCTGATGCCTTTAATCCAAATAATTTGGAAATCTAAATCCCAGTGATTTGGGAAGCCAAGACAGGAGACCACATGTTCAAGGCCAACCTCAGCAATTAAGTGAGGTCCTGTCTCAAAAAGTTAAATGGGTTGGGGATGTAGCTCAGTTGGTAGAGTGCTTGCTACACATGCACAAGGCCCTGTGTTCAATCCCCAGCACCACAAAATTTTTAAAAATTAAAATGGGGATGTAGGGGCTGGGGATGTGGCTCAAGTGGTAGCTCGCTTGTCTGGCATGCGTGCGGCCCGGGTTCGATCCTCAGCACCACATACAAAGATGTTGTGCCCGCCGAAAATTTAAAAATAAATATTAAAAAATTCAAAAAAAAAATAAATAAATAAAATGGGGATGTAGCTCAGTGGCAAAGCACCCCTGAGTCCAATCCCCACTACCAAAAGAAATTTTTTTAAATAATAATAAGTTAGTAAGTTTCTGTAATCATAAAATAGATTTTCTGGTTTGGGAATGAAATTAATTTACACTATATTAGCACTATATAAAGAAACATAAAGCAAAGCTAGTTACAAAAAAATAGTGTGGTTGCAGGACAGCTTTTAGTTCTTTCCGAAAATAGAATCAATCATAAACAAGGTTATTATTAACATTAAGTATTTATGCGGCTCTTTGCTGTACTTTGTTTTATTAGCTTCAATTTTCTGTGTGGGGTTTCTGGAACTCAGACCCTAGAGACTAGTTCTTTTACATTCCTGATCTATTTCTTTCTAAATAATAAGTTGTTTCAAAGAAATTGCTTTTATAAATCATAGCAGTATTATTGTTTTGATTATAGTCAATATTTTTTATCCAAGAGACTTTGTTTTTTCATATTTGGGGTATTTAAAGCAAGAGGGAGGGAGGGAGGAAGAAATCTTAAGGCAAAGGATTGGTTGTTACCAGCTGTCACTAACAGGAAAGCAGCAGAGGATTAAAAGACTTGTTTGACCTCATAAGTTTCCCATTCTCAAACTGTTTGGTCTTTCAAATGGAAAAGAAAACATTGAGAATTTTTTTCATTGTTTTTTTTTTTTTTTTTTTTTCCTACTGGGACACCTGTATTAAAGGTTAATTCCAAATGTACATGAAATAGAAGATTCTCTAATGATTAGACTTGTTCTATTTTTATTCAGTCTGTCTCATCTTTGCAGATGATTTTGACTATCATCTTCCTGTTTTATATTGCCTTTTGTTTTGGTGAGGATTATTGAAATTTTAGTTAAAATACTTGATTTTTGACATTAATTTGGGTTTCTTCACAGTCATTGTGTTCTTTCACATTGTAAATTTGAAGATCATGAATTTAGCATGGTTTTTTAAAATATTTTTTAATTGTAGGTGGACACAATACCTTTATTTTATTTACTTACTTTTATATGGTACTGAGGATTAAACCCAGTACCCTCACACATGCCAGGCAAGCACTCTACCACTGAGCCACAACCCCAGCTTAGCATGGTTTTTTAAAGACACAATAACTTAAGTCTACAATTTTTTGAATTTATGGCTTCTGTGAAGAAGAATTATAAACAATAGAAAGGACACAATTTTCCATAAATCAGACTTTTTTTTTTTGTCTTGGACTGAAGTTTTTTTTTCCCATAAGATTTTTGAAATTCAATTTCTAAAGTTCTTGTGGGCTATGAAATGTATCTAATCCATCAGGCAGATATTACATTATGTATGAGAAATGGAAAAGGTTACAGCAATGATAACCAAAAAGAACTAAATGTTTCCAAAGAGCTAAAAGCCTTTTCAGACCCACAAACTAGATATGGCATGCAGATGTTTTGTACAATTTTTGGTTGGTCGAAAAAATTTTGTTTCCCTCTTAGCTTCCTCAGAGAAAATTATTCTAAAATTACAGACTTATTATAAAAAGTCATCTTGAAATAATTAATGTACTATCAAATGTAAGGGCTATGTAACATTTCAGTTTAATAGATATTATTTTACCACGTGGCTATACAACACTTATTCCATTTAAAATTAGTGAAACAAGTAGGGATTTAACCCAACATCAATAGCAACATTTTATTTATTGCTATCTTTTTTCTAGGAGAATTATATGTATTTTACTCAAACCTCCTTAATCTACCATGTCCAGTTTTTGTTTTCATTTGTACCTAGCCAGACTCTGACACATGGCAGGTATTTACTGAATGTTCTTTGAAGTATTTAATTGGGCCAAATGTGCTGGGAATAATAAGCACACAAGGCAAGCGCCTTACCACTGAGCTAATTCCCAGCTGCAAATGCATTCTTAGTTTGTCCAATGTGGTTAGAGTGATCTCTTTTAAGCTATAAATACTACCTGTATTATATGAGTCAATAGAGTCATCATCTCCTGTTTTTTTTAGGGTCCTCATTCTTCATTTGAAACGATACAGCTTCAATGTGGCTCTCTCACTTAACAACAAGATTGGGCAGCAAGTCATCATTCCAAGATACCTGACTTTGTCATCTCATTGCACGGAAAATACAAAACCACCTTTTACTCTTGGTTGGAGTGCACATATGGCAATGTAAGTCCTTCAGGGACAACGTCTTTACTTTCTCTTTTGAAACGTACTTTAGTATCTAATCAAAAGAATGACTGAACACATGACTCCTACATAAAATCAGACTAAGGAGGAGATTTTAATTTTGCTTTATTTTGGAATTTTAGCATTTAATTGCCTGATTGAAGTAATTGAAGAAAATGCCTAAACAATAGTTACGTTTCATAATGGGTACTTTTTTAGGGAATGCTTCTATTCTAGATCACTTGAAGACCATTTGATACATAGGGGAATTTAAATCAAATTTGGCTGGTCATAAGCGTCCCTGGACACTAAAATACTAATTTCTCAGTTCTTTTCCTGGATATTCTGTTTCAGTAACTCTGAGATTAGGCTTGGGATTCAATATTTTTAAGAAATGCTTTATCTTACTCTTTGGGACATGCAAATTTGAGAAACCATGTACTCAGTGTTAAACTGGAGCCCCAAAAATAGATGATGCCTTCATAAATGTAAATTGTCACCAATGTAAAGAACGTCAGTGTTCCTAGAAATTTCTCAATGAGAAAAGAAATCACCTTTAGGTTTTGCTTCATTAAAGCAATGCCAGGAAAACCTTAGGACTTCTCAGAATGTCACGTTCTTTTCTGAATATCTTCTTACTTTGACGCCTTATACTGTAGTTCTTTTCTAGTGTGGTAGAATCATAAAGGTCTGGACTTAGAGATGAGAAGGATTTTTGAAATTTTATCCAAATACTTAATTTTACAGAGGAGATCCAAGAAGATAAAATGGTTTTTCTAAGGTCAGTTTGTAACTGAAAAGGCTGTTTCTTGACTAGGGAATAGACATTTCAGAAAGTGAATAAACTTTTGTTAATATGAATTGATGCAGTTATATAAAATATATTTCCCTTTGGATTCATAAGTTAATACAAGTTTACACTAAAGTCCTCAAGAGTCATACTAAGAAAAGCAGGTGCCCAGATTGTCTTAGTAATTTTGGTTTTTCTTCTCTTTTGGCTTTAATTTGGAGTGGATGTATTTGCTCGGTGCAAACTGCCCTCTGCTGGTAGAGCTATTATTCTTTCTGGCAGTAGTAGTGTATCATGCCATAAATGTTGATATTTATGATCACTGGCCTAAAATCAGGCTTTGGACAACTTCCTTGACTTATCTGTAGGCAAAATAATACTGTGGTTCTGAACATTAAGTGAGGTAATAAACCTTGAGTTCTTAGTACTGTACTTGACTCCTAATAATATGAGAGCTATTGTTATTTTATTGCTTAAAAGTAAAGAAATGAAACAAGGTAATTTTCCCTGCCTCTTTTGTATGCATTGTGTTTGACTTCATTTCAGAGCTGTTTTATTTAGATTATTAGATCAGAGAGATGGAGCCTAGAGATGGTATTCCATTTATTTTCTTGGCCTCTGTTGCTAATAATCTTTTAAAAAGCATTACAATTGTTTGCTTTTCAAGAGTATATATAAGAGATTGTAGTATAGAATAATTCATTTTATAAGTTAAATATATATCTTTAATAATGTAATTATGTACATTATATATTTTCTAATTTTCTGATAGTTCTAGACCATTGAAAGCCTCTCAAATGGTGAATTCCTGCATCACCAGCCCTTCTACAACTTCAAAGTGAGTTACATTTCTTGTGTACCCAAAATTTGTAATTTTAAGGATTTGGCTTATCCTAATATCTGAGATTGCCCCCCGCCCATTGTTTCTCTTTTTGCATGTTAATTGCTCTGTATTACCATACTTCCAAAATTTTTCTAAATCTGGTTTAGCATGTAGCTTAGGGTAAAGATGTTTTTTTAACTTTAAAATAAATTTAAATGATTCTCTTAATGTTTTAAAACTTACCATTTGTTAATATTTAATATTTTCATCTTAAAATTCTAAAAATTGTTGGTAAAGGATTTTAAGAATTGAAGAGATAAAATAAACCCTGTTGGTCTAAGGCCCCACTTCCTCAAAGATAGGCACGGGATTACAAATATCTTTTACCTGTTGCTAGCTAGCTTGGGTCTTCTCGTTCTTGACACTGAGTAGGAAGAATTTTGAAAGGAGACAGGAGAATAAACATGCACTAGAATGTAGCTATTCTGCAAATTGCTTTGTTTTTTGTTTAGGGCCAAAAATTTGTTCTAGGATGGAAGCAAATGCTTTCTTCTTTCTTTTTATTGAAATTATACTCCTCTAAGATTTTACAAGAACCACAGTTCCTGATTAAACAATTCCAATTGACATAGTTGGCATTGACTTTAAAATTTATTTTTCTGAAAATTTGATGTCCCAAAGTACTTTTAGAAGAGAGACACATTTGTTGTTTAAGGGCTTTGGGGGGTGTTATATAACAATAAAATGACATTTGGGAACTGCTCTTTTCTTTTCCTCCTGTTAATTATTTTTCAGTGCAATTAAAACCAGATGACTAACATGACTAGAAATCTGAAATGGTACCGATATGAATACTCTTACCCGTTTCTCAAGATACAAATGAGCAAACCACTTGGCTGCTTAGAAAGTGAGCAAGTGATGCATTTAAAGGATGAATATTTTTCATTGCTACAGGCAAGCTGCCTTCTGTAAATATAGTAATTTTTAATGGAATGCACTCCTTATGTACTAAAAGTGATGTACCAAATCACTATAGTTGCAAGAAACAGATGGTTTCGTTGGACATCATTGTACCTTGGCATGTCATCTGTTCTCCAGGGTCTATTTGGTATGAAAATTTGAAAGATTCAACAAAGAATGCTTAGGCCCTAGAAGACCTGTCATGCCGATCAAACTTAAAAGAGGCTGAGTTACGAATCAGAATACCATTGGTTCCTCTATGATGTCCTTTATCACGTTTGGCTCTGGGTAAAATAGTAATCAGGTGTCATCCTCCTTCAGCAAAATATTTTATTTGGATGAACAAATTAAAAGTTCAGGTTTCCTTAGCATTAAATCAGAAATGAGAAATTAAGAAGCTAATTGGCTATTTGTACCTTAGGCTAATTGGCTATTTCTATGTTCTATGAAAAACGCTTTTGAACACATGGTGTGAGGATGTTCAAGTGTTCAGGCTAGAGTGCAATGCTATCCTGGCTGCTCTCAGCGACAGACTA
This sequence comes from Urocitellus parryii, assembly GCF_045843805.1. Taxonomy (NCBI): domain Eukaryota; kingdom Metazoa; phylum Chordata; class Mammalia; order Rodentia; family Sciuridae; genus Urocitellus; species Urocitellus parryii. Next base: position 265,556,071 of record NC_135531.1, on the reverse strand, counting down.
CCTGTGGGTTTATCACTGACCACTTGCCTCTTTTCTTTGATCTACATTGCTATGCAATTCTTCTGGTTTCCATTGTGGCCTCTTATTTCTTGGTGCCATCATTCTGTAAGTTTATTTACAGTTTTCACATTTAGATTAATTGCATTTTCAAATGTTCATTTTACATTTCTTTAGTATAGCATATGAATTTATCTTAACCTCCATTAAAGAAAGTTTTTTGATTTTTATCACTTTTTCCTTTAGTTTATTTTCAGCTTACCTAGAAGACAATACAGTAACACCTTACTTATCTGGTATCATTGAAGAATGATTGGTATTCCACATAAATCAATTTTCATATAACTGAATCTTTAAGCATTTACCTTTAAAATTTTTAGCTTTTTTTGAATAAAATATTTTCTAAAATGTTACACTTTACTTATATTCTTAAATACACTGAAGATAATTTTTAATATATCTTAATGACTTAGAATCAGCATTATGAGTGTCAGTTATTACGCTGTTTTCATGTTATACTGCCATCAGAGGCTCTTAATTATTATAAGACCCTTTACCTTTACACTAAATAGTTTTACAGTTTTGGGGGTTTTTGTGGTTATTCTCTCTCATTTCTTGATGAACTTGGTTACAATATTTTATAAACCACTTCATGGAAAAGAAAAGGGTCCCTGTATATGTGTGAGCTTTCAAACTACCTTCCTCAGAGCAATTTTTTTTTTTTTTTTTTTTAGTTTGGAATTTCTCTATTCTGGAAGGTAAAGACTGCCAGAAATCTGACCTACAGATAATTGGATAAGTGGAATGTTACTGTTATTTCAAAAGTGCATAGTTCAGAATTTAAAAGATAAAACATTAGTCCTCATGCACTTTGTTGTCAAAAACATTTCTTCATTGTTATGCCTGCATGAATTCAGTAGACTACTTAACTATAAAAATAAAACTTCATTAGGAGTTGATCAAAACAGAAACAAGGCACAAAGTGATTGTCTTAGTGATTATTTATAATAGTACAAGAATTATCCAGTTTTCAAAGCATGGCTCTTTAGGATTGGGTCAAAGGTAGTGCTTAAATTTATACCTCTTTTGGTATCTTTTTTTCTCCTTTAAATAATTTTCCATAATGGAAACCCTTTTTTTAAAAAATTTATACATCAAAAAGAATTTTAAAAAACAGATGTTTATCAGACTTTTTTTTTTTTAATTACAGGAAATTCACCTTCAAGTCCAAGAACTCCTTGGCTTTATGCCTTGATTCAGACAGCGAGGATGAACTAAAACGCTGTGTGGCCCTCAGCCAGAGACTTTGTGAAATGTCAGGCAGTGAACCACAGCAGGAAGACCTGGAAAAAGTAAGTAATTTTTCATCAGAACATCTCACAAAGATTTGTATAGCTCTCAATGTGAAAACAAATGCCTTCTATAAGTAGCATTAGCAAATTTAAGAAATACACAAAATAGATCTCAAACTTACTGTCTCTGTCCAGACTGATTTCTGCGGGGAGGGGGTGGAGTACCAATAATTGAACTCAGGGACCCTTGACCACATCCCCAGCCCTATTTTGTATTTTATTTAGAGACAGGGTCTCACTGAGTTGCTTAGTGCCTCAGCCTCCCAAGCTGCTGGGATTAGAGGTGGGTACCACCATGCCTGGCCAGACTAGTTTTAAAGTGTATACATTCTCTAGCTCAAAAACCAATCTGATTTTAAGAAAGTGAAATTGTTGCGAGGCACAGTGCACATCTGTAATCTGAGTGACTTGAGAGGCTGAAGCACGAGGACCACAGTTCAAGGGCAGCCTCAGCCACTTAGCAAGATCCTGTCTCATTAAAGAAAAAATAAAAATAAAAATGTAGCTCGCTCAGTGGTAGAGCACCTGTGTTCAATCCCCAGTACTGAACCCCCCCCCCCAAAAAAAAAGCACTATATATACACACATACATGAACTAAAATGTTACAAACTACTTCCTCCTATTGACCTTCATGTCTACTTTTACATATTGGTTCTCAAATAGTTACTTCCTTTATTTTGGTAACAATTGTGTGTTAGGGAGCTATAGTAAACATTGTACTTCAACAGAGCAACTGAGTGATCAAATTGATTAAAATATGAGTGTGAAGACCTGGCTACATAATTTTCCACCTTAACACTTAATAGAACTTCCTTTTTGGTAAAATAATAAAATTATAGTAGTTATGTGTTCTGAGTTGTTTTCCATCTTACTTTAAAACTAGAGGTAGGAGCCAAGTGTTGTGGCACACGCTTATAATTCCAGCTACTCGGGAACCTGAAGCAAGAGGATTGGAAGTTCAGGGCCAGCTTCTGCAACTTAGTGAGGTCCCTAAGGACTTAGTGAAAGCATTAAAAAAAAACAAGGGCTAGGGATGTGTTTCAGTAGTTAAGCGACCCTAGGTTCAATCCCCAGTACTAGATAGATAGATAGATAGATAGATAGATAGATAGATAGATAGATAGATACATAGATAGATACATAGATAGATACATAGATAGATACATAGATAGATAGATAGATAGATAGATAAAATAACTAGAGGTAGGGCTGGGGATGTGGCTCAATGGAAGAGTGCTTATCTATCATATGCAAGGATGTAGATTTAATCCCCATCACTTGGGGGCAGGGGAAAGAGGGCTAAAGATGATTTGTGGTTGCTTACTTTGAATAAGAAATAAAAGTCAGAAATTCTCCTAAATAGAAAGAAGAAAATTATTCATTAGATAACTTCTTAATATTTACATAATCTTATTTAATTTATATTTTTCTCAAATCAGTCAACATTTAAAATGAAATAATAGGTGTAATGAAAAGAATATTTCAATATAATCCATGTATAGATTGGCAAAATACCTAAAAAAAAATTACAACATAGTAATTGTTATTGGGCAATTTATTTTGATTGATTTTTATCATTTTTTACTAATTATTGATTTTTAAATAACTCAAAGCATCCAAGAACTTTTTAAGAAATAGTTTCCTCTTTAAACTCTAAGAATGCTTTATTTGTAGACATTGTGGTTTCCTCTGAAAGTAACTGTCTCTTTCAGGATTCAAAATTATGCAGAATAGAGCCTGATAAGTCTGAATTAGAAAACTCAGGATTTGACAGAATGAGTGAAGAAGAGCTCCTAGCAGCTGTCTTAGAGATCAGTAAGAGAGAAGCTTCACCTACGCTCAGTCATGAAGATGATGATAAACCAACCAGCAGCCCAGACACTGGCTTTGCAGAAGATGATATTCAAGAAATGCCTGAAAATCTGGACACTATAGAAACAGAGAAGCCCAAAACAGTCACAGATCCAGGTAGAGTTTTTGTTGTTGTTTTGTTTTCTTGTGATGTTGTGGATTGAACCCAGGGCCTCATGCATACTAGGCAAGCTCTATATCACTGACGTACATCCCCAGCCCAGCCAATTAGGTTTAATGAAGATAAGTATTTTAAAGCATAAGTGTGTTTCAAAGCCTTATTGTGACAAATGGCTTCTAAATAATCCAAGCCTAGGATCTTGGAAATTAAAGGAATAGTTGAATATCACAAGATTTTTATTTTCTATATTTGCATAGTCAAGGCCATTTAATTTTAAATCATTTTATAATCAAAGAAGATAAGAATTTATGTATCCTTGGTTTAATTGGAAACAAGAAACTGATGGAAGTGTCCTTATGCATTCCTATTCTCTTGTTAAACTTTATAATGACTACCTACAGATATCATTGGTTTATATTAGTGCTTGATTATCTATCTACTCCAGTGGAGGTAAACATAAAGTTATCAACATCACTAATAAGTGGTTCACACTATAGCAACTTTAGGAACTACAGTCTTGTTTAATAAATATACTTTATGTCTTTGGTCTCTATAGATACTCTATTCTTGAATTGCCACATTCCTCAGCGAAATATAGGTCATTATTGTATTATCTGTTTCTTTAACTTCAATTCTCCTTTCATTTTCTGCTGGTCCCACCAGTTACATAGCCAGCCCCACCCAGGGTGGCTTGATGGGCAGAAGGTCTACTTTGCAGTTCACTTCTCCTTTCACCTTCTTATTGTAACTGAAACCTGAAAATATTTCTTTTTGCTTTTTTTTTTTTCACATTTGGAAAATAATATTGAACCAAAGACAAAAGTAGAGAGATGAGTATGATGAGCCTTCCTCCACTCCTTGTGTCCATCATCCAGTTTCGGTAATTATCCTAAAAAAGCCAATTTTGTTTCATCTATACCTAAGTCACTTCTCTGTCCTATCCCCTGGATTATTTGAAATGAATCACAGATATTAATATCAATTCATGTAAGAATTTCCATATCTCTGAAGGTAGGAACTCTTGTTTTTGTTGTTGTTTTGGTTTAGTTTTGGGGGTTTTTTTTGTTTGTTTGTTTACAGTTTCTTTGTTTTTGTTTCTTTAACATAGCCTCAAGGTTTTGTCCTAGTTACCCATTGCTGTCCTTTCATCCTACAAAAATCCAAATTCCTTTGAAGTACATGACATCAGATTTCCTTTTTAGGAAATTTTTTTACCAAGGAAAAAATTTTACGGAGATTTTCCGTAGTTCTAGTTCTTTACCTTCCACTTATTCCCATTGACATCTTAGGCACTTCAGCATCTTCACGAATGATTCTTTCAACAAACTGTTTTCTCAATTTCTGATCTTAAATCCAAAGATCTTTTATCTCAGTTTCTAACTCACAGAAGTCATAGCCTGGACTCAGTGTTTCTCACAGTATAACCCTAACCCTAACCCTAACCCTAGACCATCATCAGTATCACCTGGGGACTTGGCTGGAACCATCTTTTGGCCCCTCCCCAGACCTAGAAACTGTGTGGGTGGGCTTGGCAGACTGTTTGGTTAAGCCCTGCAAGTGATTCTCTTGGGCAGCAAAATTTGAGAATCACTCTTCTAGACTTTGTCATCATTGTTAACTACAGTCCCCTTGTGATCTTTATTTCAAATATCTTTTTCTAACCCTTCTTTCTTACCTAGTATCATATTCTGCTTACCTAGTATCATATTCTTGCTTTAACAACAAGACTTCCAGTCCATTACTCTTCCTTCTTTGCTATCACTATCTTCCTCTTATTCAGCCTATGTGCCGTATTTAAGTACTCTTATCTCTTTCTCTTCTCTTCCCATTTCACAGCTCATCTTGCTGCCTCTTTCCCATGCCTTCTCAAGCAGCTAAAGATTTCAGGCCCTGTGATCGCTTCCTGAAATCTCTGGTTCTCATTTTATACATAGTAGGCTTGTGAATTAAGTGTATATTTTTTAAAGAAAATAGATGCAAATACATAAAATTCTGCTTTCATTTTGATGTATGGGAGAATATCCCTGTTCTTGATTAAAGCCAGTTCCTTCGCTCACTGCAGGAATCTTATACCCTTGTGCTTTCCCAGTTCTCCTGCTGTAAAGTCTTCCCCTTTTTTAAAATTTTTTATGAGGTGCTGAATCGAACCCAGTGCCCCATGAATTCGAGGCGAACACTCTCCCTCTGAGCCACAATCCCAGTCCTCTTTTTTTTTTAATATTTATTTTTTAGTTGTAGTTGGACACAATGCCTTTATTTTATTTATTTATTTATTTGTTTGTTTGTTTATTTATTTTGTGGTGCTGAGAATGAACCCAGAACCTCTCACGGGTGAGGCAAGTGCTCTACCACTGAGCCGTAACCCCAGCTCCATGTTGTCCTTTTCTTTTACATTATCCTCATTGTGCCTAGTTATCAGCCATTTTTAGAAAGGCCACTTGGTAGCCCTTGTGATACATTGAGCTCCATATAGACAATTATGGAGCAAGTGAGAGCCAAATACATGCTGGCTGATGGCTCACTGAGGAAAAATAACTAAACATGGGCAAAGGAGTCCTCATAAGGAATACAAGAAGAGAAACACCCAAACACCTCTAACAAGTACTCAGAGGTAAGAGCATGCCTGCTTAAAAAAATAAATAAATAGAAAAAATAAATTTGAAGATATGGCAAAGGCAGGCAAGGCCTCATATTTAAAAAAAAAAAAAAAAGAGAGAGAAAAAGAAAATCTTTTTCTCTCCTAAACCCCAGTGCACTTCCAGACCTCCTTTGGCCACTTTTCTTATTTTGTTCTGAGTATCACCCAAAATTCAAAGGAGAATGTCCCACCTTTCCCCCCCCTTTTTTTTTTTTTTTTGTGGTTCTGGGGATTAAACCCAGGGCTCTGTGCATGCAAGGTAAGCACTCTACCAACTAAGCTATATCCCTAGCCCTCCATTTTTAACATTGCAAAGCAATTGGGAGAGATATGGAACAACACTGCTACAAATGACCAGCAGCATTATGAACAGAAGGCTAGTCATCTGAAGAAAAATACAAAAAGGATATTGCTGCATACCAAGGTAGAGGAAAACCTAATAATGACAAAATGGGAATTGCCATACCTGAAAAAAAAGCAAGAAAAAGAAGGAAGATGAAGATGATGATAATTAAGTTTATAAAAGCATTTAACCTCTTGTATACAGTTCACTGTTTTTAAGTATTTTCTTTCTAATAAACTAGCCACTTTCCATTTTATTTATTTTTTATATTTTTAGTTTTTAAGTTTGTTTGGCTCATCAGAGCTCTGTTGAGGTATTCCCAGGACACATGCTCAGGTTCAACTTAAGCCTTGCCTTAAGTAATTCATATAGCCCCACAGCCTCACATACTGACAAAAGGTCAAATTCTTACCTTTAACATAGATCTCTGTCTTAAGCTTTAAGTTTTTATATTGAAGTACCTATTTCAAATCTCCATTGGACCATCTAATATTGATTCTACTTTTCCTGCCCAATTATGTCTTTCCCATGTCAGCAAATGGTACACCATTTGTCCAGATTTTCAGGCCAAAAAACGTGTTTCCTTTTTTTACTTCATACCTTGTATTCAGTCCATCAATAAATCTAGTCAACTGGTCCTCCAGCATAGGTTCTGAATTCAACCATCTATAACATTTTTATGGCAAAAACTTTAGCCTTATATCTCTGACCTGGACCAGTAACTGATTCCTAAATAATGTCTCTTCTACTCTTATCTCCCTATGGATTTTTTAATAAACAAAACCGCCATGGGCTGGGGATGTGGCTCAAGCGGTAACGCGCTCACCTGGCATGTGCGGGGCACTGGGTTCAATCCTCAGCACCCATAAAAATAAAATAAAGATGGGGCTGGGGTTGTGGCTCAAGCGGTAGCTCGCTCGCCTCACATGCGTGCGGCCCGGGTTCGATCCTCAGCACCACATACCAACAAAGATGTTGTGTCCGCCGAGAACTAAATAAAAAAAAATAAATAAAAAATAAATAAATAAATAAAATAAAATAAAGATGTTGTGTCCACCGAAAACTAAAAAATAAATATAAAAAAAAATCTTTCTAAAGCATAACTCACAACATATCAGTCTCATACTTAAAAGTCATTGTGACTTCTCAGTACACTTAGTATAGAAATCCAAGCTGCTGCTTATGGCCTATCTTCACTCAACCCATTTTCAGTCTGCTGCTTTTGCCATGCTGGCCTTCTCTGTGTCCCTTAAATTGTCATCTCAGAGCCCTGGCAGTTAGACTCCTTGAAGGCAAGGACCATCTTGCTTTTTTATATCCCCAGCTTGTAACAATGCCTAGCGACATAGTGGATTCTCAATGAATATTTGTGATGCAATAGATTGGCCATGTGGTAAGTCACCTGAAGAGGGACAGAAGACTAGCTGAGTAAGGTTTCATAATCTCCAGACATGAGCCAGAGGGAATATTGAGTGCAAAGTCTTAAGAGAAATGCTGGGCAAGTTAGTGGACCTAAAAAAAATTTCAGAATGATCTTCTCCCTATAGTGCTAAAGGGGAGAAGCAGAAAGTGAGACTAGAAAGCCAAGCAGTTAAAGAGTTTGGAGTTTCATTTCAAAAGCATTAGGGAGTTAGTGCATATTTTAAGCAAACACGTGTTTGATAAAGATTGATGTTTTTAAAAAAATATTTTTCTGGCCATACATAGGATAGCACATAAATTAGGAATAACCAGAGTAGTCCTGTGAGACCTGTTAGGAAGTTACTAGCAAAAATCCAAATAGTTAATGATGCTCTAAGCCAAGATTTGTGTTTAGGAAGAAAAATTGATGGATTGGATCCAAGAAGTAGGAAATAATGATTTATCTGAGGTGAGTAGTAAATGAGGGAGAAGTAAAAAATGACCCTCCGGTTTCTGTCTTTACAGGAAAAAAAAAAAAAAACCTGTGGACAGTTTAATTCAGGATTGTCTGAGGTACATTGGTATACTGCTGAAAATTATTGGTTAATTAAAAAACAAGTTTGATCTGATTCACTGAAATATACAACATAAGAAAAGGAACAGATTTTTTAATTGCAATAAAGAAGAGGCAAATGGGGCTGGGGATGTGGCTCAAGTGGTAGCGCTCGCCTGGCATGCATGCGGCCCGGGTTCAATCCTCAGCACCACATACAAACAAAGATGTTGTGCCTGCTGAAAACTAAAAAATAAAGATTAAAAAATTAAAAAAAAAAAAAGAAGAGGCAAATGGTATATTCAGTTTAAGACTGTTGAGTTTTTACAGATGGATCCCTTTTTATACATTGTATAAGTTTCTTTCTTTCTTTTCTTTTAAACCTTCCTGGAATTGAGTCTTTTATTTCTTTTTGTCTTTTTTTTTTTCACAAATATCTTTTATTCATTTATTTATATTGGTGCTAAGAATTGAACCCAGTGCCTCACATATGCTAGGCAAGCACTCTAACACTGAGCCACAACCCCAGTCCTATGTTGTATAATTTTTTTTCTTTTTTTAATAAAGAATACTCACTGAAGCATGCTTTTAAATTTTTTAAATTTTTATTAGTTGTTGATGGACCTTTATTTTATTTATTTATATGCGGTGCTGAGAATTGTACCCAGTGCCTCACACGTGCTAGGTAAGTGCTCTACCACTGAGCCACAACCTCAACCCCTGTATAAGCTTCTTAAAGATGGATTATTACTAAGTAGCCATATTTATCCCTGTAGTAGTTTCTGTACCTGTCTGATAATCTTGTGCTACAGACAAATATATATTGAATTTTGCATCTCAAAGTATCTCTTTTCATATATATCATTTGTATAATTCAGGATTGTCTGAGGTACATTGGTATATTGCTGAAAATTATTTGGTTAATTAAAAAACAAGTTTGGATATAAAAGTAATTATGCTCCTTTTATACTCCATTATAGTAATCTCAACCCTCAGATCTTTCTTCCACTGAAATATAATTTGTATGCCTCAATTTAAAATTTCCAGAAGAGATCTGATTAGTTGAGTCAAATACCCATTCCCAGTCTAGTAAGCAAAGGCCATAGGGACAGACCAGACCATCTAGGCTTTGGAGCTTCAGGCCATTGGAAAGCCTCTTCCTCCAATAATAGAAGGAAGGAAGAAAGAAATGGTTTCCAGTATAATTATTTTTAAATTATACTTATTTTTAAGACAAAATTGGAGGGGCTGAGGATGTGGCTCAAGCAGTAACACGCTCGGCTGACATGCGTGGGGCGCTGGGTTCGATCTTCAGCACCTCATAAAATAAAATAAAGATGTTTTGTGCATCGAAAACTGAAAAATAAATATTAAAAAATTTTCTCTCTCTCTCTCTTTAAAAAAAAAAAAAAGAAAGAAAGAAACAGTTGGAGCATGCCTGTAATCCCAGCAGCTTGGGAGACTAAGGCAGGAGGATTGTGAGTTCAAAGCCAACCTCAGCAAAAGTGAGGTAGCAACTCAGTGAGCCCCTGTCTCTAAATAAAATACAACATAAAGCTGGGGGTGTGGCTCAGTGGTTGAGTGCCCCTGAGTTCAATCCCTGGTACCCAAAAAGAAAAAAAAACAGAAATAATTGGAGCGGGCGTGGTGGCACATACCTGTTATCCCATCAACTCTAGAAGCTGAGGCAGGAGGAACACAAGTTTTGAGGTCAGCCTCAGCAACTTAATGAGGCCCTCAGCAATTTAGCAAGACCCTGTCACAAAATAAAAAGAGCTGGGGATGTGGCTCAGTGTATAAAGATAATTCTTATTGACCAAGTAAGAATTGCATTAATTCTGAGGATGAGAAACTTTTATTTTGTTAAGTGCCCCTGGGTTCAATCCCTAGTGCCAAAAAGGATAAAAGGAACATTTGGGGCATAAATTCTGAATTTCTTTTCCACAAGTGAATATTCAGCATTCATTTTAATGATAAATGTTCACTTACTCAGCTATTTAGTACAATTAAAAATAACTAGTTGTGATTTCTAAAATCAAGGTGCTGTAAGCTTCAGAGTTATCTGTGCAGTATAAAAGTATTAAAATGCAGTATTGGGGTAGGTAAAGAGCATATACTAACTAATAAATAGTCACATAGAATGACTGTGCAGCTGGGCACCGTGACACCTTGTAATCCCAGTGACTGGGGAGGCTGAGGCTGAAGGTTCAAAAGTTTAAGGCCAGCCTTGGCAATTTAGTGAGACCCTCAAAAAATAAAATCTTAAGACTCTTCTTCTTTCCCACTCTTATCTCTAAAGAAAAAAAGACTTGTTTAATTTTCTTCTTCTTGGTGCTGAGAATTAAAGCCCAGGGCTTTATATGTACATTTGCTCTACCACTGAGCAACTCTCCCATCCCCTGCTTGATTATTAACGTGAAAACACATTCAGTTGACCTACAGTGTAATAAATGGGAACATCTCAATAATAGTTTAATCGGTTTAGCCTAATGCTCCTCCCTACCCCCCCAGTACTAGGGATCAAGCCCAGGGTCTTGTACATTAGTAGGCAAATGTGCCATCACTGAGCCACACCCCCAGCCCTTAGTCTAATTCTTATTTCACTTGCTCTAAACAATATTTTTAGTACTTGGTCATATGACAGACACTGTTACTATGAATATGGATATTTGTTTTTCCCTAGCCATAGTGTGCTTCTGATGATCTTTTAAGTTTCATAACCATTGCTATAAATCAGTGGTTCTTAGGCACTTTTGCCTCTAGGGAACATTTGACAGATGTTTTTCATTTTTGGTTGTCAAAGCTGGAGAGGGTGACTACTACTGGCATCTAGTAGTCAGATAGAAGGGATGCTGCTAAAATTCTGCAGTGCACAAGATAGACTCTTCCCTTCCCCCAAAACACCCATCCACCCAAATTGTCAGTAGTCCTGAGGTTAAGAATCCCTGATGTATGAGCTAGGTGTGGTAGTACACACCTGTAATCCCAGCAGCTAGGGAGGCTGAGGCAGTTGGATTGTGAGTTCAAAGAAAGCCTCAGCAATTTAGCCAAGAATTGAGTAAATCAGTAAGATCCTGTTTCTAAATAAGATATTTAAAAAAAGGCTGGGAATGTGACTCAGTGGTTAAGCACCCCCGGGTTCAATCCCCAGTACCAAAAAAAAAAAAAAAAAGAAGAAAGAAAGAAAATGGAAAAAAAAAAAAACCCTGGTGTAGTGAGATGGAATTGTGTGTTCAAACAAGTTGTAGGGTATATTACTCTCTGAACAGTAGATGTCACTCTAGTGTAGAAATTTCTATTTTCTTTCTTTTTTTTTTTTTTTAATATTTTTAAAGTTGTTGATGGACCTTTATTTTATTCATTTATTTATATTGGTGCTAAGAATTGAACCCAGTGCCTCACACATGCTGGGCAAGCTCTCTACCACTGAGCCACAACCTCAGCCCTAGAAATTTCTATTTTCTAAAGAGAATTTTCCAGAGTAATATTATGTTTTGCTTCTTCAGATCCTGCCAGTTTTCCTGAGATCACAAAAGACTGTGATGAGAATAAAGAAAACAAAACTCCAGAAGGATCTCAGGGAGAGGTTGATTGGCTTCAGCAGTACGATATGGAGCGTGAAAGGGAAGAACAAGAGCTTCAGCAAGCATTAGCTCAGAGTCTTCAAGAGCAAGTAAGAGATTTTCTATTGCTACTTTCTCTACACCTATATTTCCCAAGAAATGGAATAATAATAATAATAAAAATAGCTAACATGCGTCAATTAATTACTGTCTCAGGCATTATTCCAGGTAATTTATGTACATTGTTATTGGTCCATCAGAAAAAACAAACAATCTGTCTTACAGAATCTGTATTGTTCTTACTGAAACACAGCATGGAATTAACATTAAACTTAAATAAAACAAACTTAAATTTAAAATGCTCACCCAAACGTGCCCCCCCCCAAAAAAAAAAAAAAAAACCCAGAAAAATCCAAATCTAATTTGGGGCTTGCTTTGGGTTTGAAACATATGTGTTAGTAGACTTTCCTATTTTGAAAATCCATTTGCAACAGAATGTACTATCAGTTATGTTCCATGCTATAGTTCATTTTCATGCTTAAAGCAAAATGGGATGTTAGAGATTATTCCCACTCCAACCTTATTTTTCAAGCTGGGAAAATAGCAAGTATACTACCATGATTTTATCATTAATATTTTAAGGCAGTTCATTTGTTCTGGTTATTTTCTCACGATATGAATCTTTTCCAATGATTTTTCCCCCTTTTTCTCTCCCCAGGACCTTACACTTGCTTGCTAGGCAAGCACTCTACCACTGAGCTACATTCCCAACCATTTCTGTCTTGTTTTTTGAGAAAGGGTCTCCCTAAATTGCCTCATACTTGCAATTCTCCCACCTCAGCCTCCCGAGTAGCCAAGATTACAAGCATGTGTCACCACACCCAGCATTCTATGAATTATTTGAACATAAAATTCTCAGAAATAGTCTCTGAAATATAACTTTCAGGCTTTGGTAATAGAACATATCTGTTCTTTGCTTTATGTAGTAATCTGTTTTTCCATTTTTGTTGTTTATTTTTGTTTTTGTGGTGCTAGGGATCTAAGCTAGGCAAATACTTTGCCACTAAACTACATCTCCAGCCCCTTAGAAACATTACTATCTAATGTAAAACATCAAAAATGTGGAAAGAAGAAGGAAAAAAAATAGAAAGATCTTGCCAAGGTATATTCTTTCTTTCATACGTATGTGTGTGTGTGTGTGTGTGTGTGTGTGTGTATACTCACACATACATACACATATACACACACACTTTTAGTTGTAAATAGACACAGTACCTTTATTTATTTATCTTTGTGTGGTTCTGAGGATCAAATTCATTGCCTCACATGCATGTGCTCTACCACTGAGCCGTAACTCCAGCCCCACAAAGACCTAATTTCTTAGAGTTCTTCATAAAGGAAAACATAAGTACCCCTTATTTTCTTTTTTCCTGTCAACTGATCCAGTTAAGAACAGCCTATTTTTCTCAGATATAAGAATAGGATTATAAGATGAAATGTCTAGTTTGATATATCTGTGTCATTCTGTTAATTCTTTTTTTACCTGTTTGTTTCAGAATGGACTTATTCTGGAAAAATTAAGAAATATATAAAATTTTATGAGCATAAACTCAAATACATTATATATTTTTCTTTAGTTGTGCTGCCCTTTTGTGTGTGTGTGTGTGTGTGTGTGTGTGTGTGTGTGTGTGTGTGTGTGTGTTACCAGGGATCAAACCCAGGCATTTGTCAGGAGATATTAGACATACCATTTTTCATTATTCATTTACTGATTTTTGCAATACTAGGGATGAAACCGAGGGCTTTGCCCTGTTCTGCTGTTAATTACATCCTCAACCTTTGAGAAACTCAGATATATCAGAAAAATAACATGGCCTGGTACAGTGTCACATGCCTGTAATCCCAGAGACTCAAGAGGCTGAGGCGGGAGGATCACAAGTTCAAAGCCAGCCTCAGCAAAAGTGAGGTGCTAAGCAACTCAGTGAGACCCTGTCTCTAAATCGGATACAAAATAGGGCTGGGGATGTGGCTCAGTGGTCAAGTGCCCCTGAGTTCAATCCCCAATACCAAAAAAAGAATAAGAATAGAAATTATACATAATATCCGTGGAAATATTGTTCATTTTGCTGTCACAAACAGGGTTAGTGGTGTGCTAGTGGTGGATCATCATTAGCTCATATGAGCCAGTTGTCCCCTTCTTCCCAACTCTGCATTCAGTGTCATGTAAGTAACTTAAAATTGGCTGTAGTGGGAGTATTTATACCATGGAAATTGGTAGATGCTGTAAATCTGGGGAAAGAAAAGACAGCTGTTTGCTAAGTATCTACTATATGCTAGGCATTTTATACATTAAGAAGAAAGAAAAGTATGTCATAATGTCACAATGATTTTTTTTTTTTTAATTGGCAAGCCAGATGGCACCAACAGAGGAAATATCATTTAAGCCTTTTTAACTCCCAAGGTTGTGTCTTAAGAGAGAACAGTGTTAGAAAAAGTAAAGAATGTTTTTTCACATCCTCAAAACATTTCAGGTATCCATGAGGTTACTGAAAGCATTATTAGAAAATACTTCTAGAGAAATTTATCCTCATTAAATTTATCTAATAAATACCTCTTTAAATACATTAGTTTTTTGTTTTTGTCCCTTTAGGAGGCTTGGGAACAGAAAGAAGATGATGACCTCAAAAGAGCTACAGAATTAAGTCTTCAAGGTGTGGAGATCATTTTAATTACATTCTTCTAAATGGTAAAATGTATTACACACAGAGTAACATATAAAATGTGTTAAGGTTAACAGATTTGAGCCTTTCCAGGTACAGAAGTAGAGCCTTCGAAGTTACCTTTCCTCCCTCTCAGGAAATAACTATTTTAACATTTGTATTTACCTTTAGCTTACTTTTTGAAAAATGATTTTTGCCATCTATAATATACCTTATTCCTAAACAACATTTTTTTTATTTTAAATAGCAAGAACAATCTGTTTTATGAAAGACTAATGTTTCCACTGCTAAGACTCCTAGAAGAGGGCTGGAGTCTAGCTTGCAGGGGGCCCTGTGTTCAATGGGAAAAAAAAAAAAAAAAAAAAACTTGTTGGGCTGGGGTTGTGGCTCAGTGGTAGAGAGCTCATGTGGCATGTGTGAGGCAATGGGTTTGATCCTCAGCACCACATAAAAAAGAAATAAATAAAATTACGGGATTGTGTCCATCTACAACTAAAAAAAAATATTTTAAAAAAAGACTCGTAAGACAATGTAATGTGAAAGCATTCATTCATGAGCAGAGTTGCTGTATGAAAAGACATAAATCTTTCTTTATCCTGATGTGACCTTGTTTTCTCTGGAAACTTGTAGACCTTCTATTTCTTTCTTTCTTTTTTTTTTTTCTCTTTTCATCATGCTTGTGCTTACACCCAGGCCTCATGTACACTAGGCAAGCACTCTTCCACTGAAGTACATCCCCAACTCTTCTTTTTTCCATTGTGATGAAGTTTAACAATAATGTGCCTTGTGAACAACAACATTGTGTTGTATATAGTAATCATTTTAATCTATAAATCTGTGTTTTTCAATTTCAATTTTTTTCTCTCTCTCATTTCTTTCCTTATATTTTCTTTTCTCTCTTCTTGAAACTCCTGTAATCCAGACTTCCTGGGCTAGACCTCTTTACCACCCCCCACATACACACACACAAATATTTATTGGCAAAATTCAAAATTTAGTGCTAGACCTCTTAATTGCCTCATCTCTTCTAAGTTTTAGAGATGGTCTCACTGAGTTGCTTAGCACCTTGCTTTTGCTGAGGCCTCAGCCTCCTGAGCCACTGTATTAACAGGAGTGTGCCCCTGTGCCTGGATATTGTCTTTATATTCTTTATTAGAGGATTTTTTTCATATATACAGTAATCCTTGGCTGTCAGCTCATGATTAAGAATGGAAGACTAAAATATTGATCAGAATCTCTAAGCACATGAATAGATAGGACTTGTTAACTTTGAGTTTTATAGGGTGAGACTTTTGGGGAAATGATGTTAGTATTTTGAACCTTTTTCTTAGGCTAATCAAATTTTTTTTTGGAGGAAGATACCAGAGATTGAACTCAGTGGCACTTAACCAAGGAACCAGTCCTTTTTTATGTTTTATTTTGAAACAGGGTCTCGCTAAGTTGTTGAGGTTGGCTTTGAACTTGCAGTCCTCAGCCTCAGCCTTCCAAGTTGCTGGGATTACATGCCTGGCTATATAAATATTTTTCAAATCTCTTGCCTTTGCCTAAAGATGAAAGAGGTGATTCAGAGCCAAGGTGACTGTGGGAGTCAAGTATGAAGTGATAGAACTGTAGGTGGGAGTCTTTGTACTCATCATTCAACATGCAAACTATCAGTACTCCTCTGTTTTCAGTATGGCACTCATGACCTCACCTGTGCTTGGCATTCCCCCAATCTAGAGTCTGTTTTACCTCTCCAGAGAATAAAGGACTAGAATTTTGTCATTGTGCAGCAACATGAAGTTGGGGGAAGTGGATGTAGGAGTTTGCTTCTCAAACAGCTTTCACTCAATCTTTACTGTCTCACCTCCTTAGCCTCCAATTTTAGAGGTACATGGTACTTCCATGTCTTCTTTCTTTTGAATATTCAGTGATATAAATTGTATTGGTTCTTAGCTGTTCTCTTGCTGGCTGGGATATGGCTTTGCCTTTCTTAGGTCTACAGAGTCAGTCACCTATATATTTTCAGATTCCAGAATTTTGATGCTGTGTTCTCTTTTCCAGTTCTTCTCATTCTTAAGTGTTCAGTCCTCTGCTGTGATTTTGGTGATGTCAGTTACGTTTTTAAAGAAACAACCCATTTATGTACAAATGCTCCTGAGATTCTTTATTTAAAATCATTAGTGAGGGGCTGTGGTTGTGGCTCAGTTCTAGAGCTCTTGCCTAGCATGTGTGAGGCACCAGGTTCAATCACATAAAAATAAATAAGTAAAATAAAGGTATTGTGTCCATCTACAACCAAAAACATTTTATAAAAATAAAAGAAACTGTGGTATATTTACACAATGGAATATTACTCAGCCTTAAAGAAGAATGAAATTATGGTGCTTACAGGTAAATGGATGGGGTTGGAGAATATCATGCTAAGCAAAATAAGACATTCCCAAAAAAATCAAAGGCCAAATCTTTTCTCTGATAAAGTGGATACTGATCCATAATTAGGTGGGGTGGGACGTGGGGGGCAAGGGAGGAATGGAGCAACTTTGGATTGTGCAGAAGGGAGTGGAGGGGGCATGGGTGTGGGAAAGATTGTGGAAAGAGCTGGACATTATTACCCTATGTACATGTATGATTGCACAAATGGTGTGACTCTGCTTCATGTACAACCAGAGAAATGAAAAGTTGTGCTCTGTTCGTGTACAATGAGTCAAAATGCATTCTGCTGTCAGGTATAAATAATTAGAACAAATAATTTAAAAATAAAATCATTAGTGAAGATGGATTCTTCCAGTGGAGATGCATATTAAAGAAAAAAAGGAAGAAGCCATGTGTAGTGGTTCAGGTCTATATCTCATCTACTGGGAGGCTGAGGCAGAAGGATTACAGGGTTGAGGCCAGCCTTGGCAACTTAGCAATACTCC
Organism: Urocitellus parryii; assembly: GCF_045843805.1. NCBI lineage: Eukaryota > Metazoa > Chordata > Mammalia > Rodentia > Sciuridae > Urocitellus > Urocitellus parryii. The sequence goes on along the minus strand of NC_135531.1, from coordinate 265,538,631 downwards.
ATCTCAAAGAAACAAAGAAAGAAAGCGTTGTGGGTATAGCTCAGTGATAGAACAGCATCTCTGAATTCAGTTCCCAGTAGCATAAAAGAGAAAAGCCAAGAGGGAGAGGGAAAGAAAGATATTGACCTTTCTATAAGGATAATTCATATTTGCTATTGCCACCTACAATATGCACCAAGTACTTCAAATCTAACAGTCTTTATGATATAGAACTAGTGAACTTAGATTATTTGTAAAATATATACTCTTTTTCAGTTTTACTCTTTTCTTATGAGGGTTAGATCCCTTTATCATAGAAATATATTCAAAAGAAAAAAGAAACATTTATTTACAGGTATCTGTGTCTGCAGTGTTATAACCCAGAATGGGCTGAGTAACTTTGAACCTTAATAATATGTTATGTGGGCTGGGGATATAGCTCAGTTGGTAGAGTGCCTGCCTCACATGCACAAGGCCCTGGGTTCAATCCCCAGCACCACAAAAATAATAATAATAATGTGTTTTGTATTTGCCTAGAATGATAAAGTTTGTACCTCAAGCATTTTATCTTCCAGATCATCTTTTTATCTGGATTTTTTTTTTTTTTTGGTCCCAGGTAGTGAACCCAGGGGCATCTAACTGCTGAGCCACATCCCCAGCCCTTTTTCTGAATTTTGAGAGAGGGTTTCACCAGGTTGCTTAGGGCCTCCCTGAGGCTGGGTTTGAATTTAATGATCCTCTTGCTTCACAGCCTCCCAACCTGCTGGGATTATAGGTATGTGCCACCAGCCTAAATCATCTCAATGATGTTATACGATTTTTATCTTGAGAGGCGCAGTAGCACATGCCTATAGTCCTAGCTACTCTAGAGACTAAGATAGGAGGAATACAATTCAAGGCCATCCTGGGCAACTTAGACTGTGTCAAAATTAAAAACCTGAGGATGTAGCACCCCTAGGGTCAATTCCCAGTACCACCAAAAAAGTCTTTTTGTTTTCTGTTCTTCAGAATTTAACAACTCTTTTCTGGATGCATTGGGCTCAGATGAGGATTCTGGAAATGAAGATATTTTTGATATGGAGTACACAGAAGCTGAAGCTGAGGAACTAAAAAGAAATGCTGAGGTAATGTTTTATCCCTGAATAGAACTGGTCCGGTTGTCAGTGTTCTTTATTTTCAAATACCACACGTTTAACATCAACCACAGTTTCATTTGTGCCCTTTTAGCCACCATTAAATGGTCTTCTTTTTCTCAAGTTTGCTATTCATTACTTACATACAAAATTCAGAACAAAACAAATACATCCTGACCATCTTATGTGCATGTTAGTTAGATAAGAACATGATTGTGAGCTGGATATGGTGGCATATGTCTGTGATCCCAGTGGCTTGAAAGGCTGAGGCAGGATGATCACAAGTTCAAAGCCAGCCTCAGCAACTTAGCAAGAATTCGTCTCTAAATAAAATATAAAAAGGGAGGGGGGTATATCTCAGTGGTTAAGTACCTCTGGGTTCAATCCCCGATACTAAAAAATAAAATAAAAGAACCTGATGATTATGGTATGCATAAAGGCATATGTATATTAAATTATCTTTAAATTCATCAAGTAACCATATTATCTTTATAGTTAAATAGTGAAAACTGTTGGATTAGTGATGTCAGCTAGAGCCTATTGATCTCTCTCCTTAAATAATAGTCTTTTTCCCAAAATTTAACTCACAGAATCCCACTATCCTACTACAATTACTGTTAGCATATTCTTTTGTTGTCTCTGTCTCTGCATATGCTTGAAAAATGTTATTGTATTAGTAAAGATTTATCCTGCTGGTTTAAGACTAATTGTAGGAGTATAGCTCACTGGTGGAGGGTTTGCCTCATGTGCAAAAGGCCCTGGATTCAATCCCCAATAGCACCAAAAAAAGACTGTAAGGATTTTATTTTTAATGGCCACACTGTATGCCCTCAAATTAACATACTATTTTTTGTTTGTTTGTTTTGTTTTTGGTCCTGGGGATTGAACCCAGAGCCTTGTGCATTCAAGGCAAGCACTCTACCAACTGAGCTATCCCCAGCCCCCGTATTATTTATTTTTAACTAACATTGAGCATTTAAGTAGTTATGATTTTTCATTGTAAAAAATAATAATAATAATAATGCGCTCACAAGCTGTGATTATAGTGTTTTCCATATTTTAGATGTCTTTATTCAAAATAAATCTTCAGCAATAAATTACTGAATAAAAATTTATGAAAATTTTAATAGTTTTTGGTTTACATATAGCAGTATTCCTTCACAAATTTTTACCTTACAGTGCTGTACAGTTCATGATTATCACTTTTTCTTTTTTTTTTTACTGACAGTATTTAATAACATTTTGAAACATTTAAAATGTAAAAGTTTACCCATAATCCTACAGCAAGATAGCAACTTTTTTTTCCCATTCCAATTCCTGTTAATATAATTTTTTATAGGGTTGTAGTTATTATGTGCATTCTTAGAGGTTGAAAATCAAGTTAACATATTGCTGATCCACAATTTTTTATATAACTCAATAATACTGTATTGAATTGATATGCTATTAGCCAGTCTGCTATATTGGGTATATTGTTAGTCTCTACTTTTCATTATTATAGATAATGCTACAGTGAATAATTGACATATATACTCTTTTCTTCTTTTGAATTATTTCATTAGAATAAACTCTTAGTTGAGAGTGGGTTCTTGGACCAAAGGGTATGAAGAGCATAACCAGCATGACTATACCATGCACTGAAGCTTACCTCTGTCAGCTTGATAATAAATTCAAATTCAGTGTTTTGCTTTTACTCAAATGAAGAGTCACCCCCACTTCTGTTTTCCAGACAGGAAATCTCCCTCATTCCTATCGGCTCATCAGTGTTGTCAGTCACATTGGTAGCACCTCATCTTCAGGTAAATGGACATTTTAGCCAGCATTTACCCCTTACTGTGTTGCTCTTTGCCTAGTTTTATAAGGTATAAGTTGAATGCTTAAAAAAAAAAAAAAAAAAAAAAACACTTTGATCACACACTGTGGATTAAGTGCGTGTATCTGCTTCAATTTTTCTATTCAGAAATGACCTAAATTCCCTTATTCCCCTGAGTAGAATATAGTTATTCAGTTGTTCCAGGCATGGTAGTGCACACCTGTAATCCCAGCAACTTGGAAGGCCAATGCAGGAGAGTCACAAGTTCAAGCAACTTAGTGAGGCCCTAAGCAATTTAGCAAGATCTTGTCTCAAAATAAAAAGGACTGGGGATGTTGCTCAGTGATGAAGTGCCCCTGGGTTCAAGCCCTAGTACCCGGCACCCCCCCCCCCCCAAAAAAAATCCCTTAATTCTCTGTATGTTTTTCAAATGGATTTTAAAAACGTTGTTGAGGATTGAGGATCAGGTAGAAGAGGTGACTGTTTCTCAATTTCCTATGTCTGAGAAAAATTTTTTATGTTTTAGAAAACCTCAATTTTAAGATTTTGTTTGTTTCAGGTCATTATATTAGTGACGTGTATGACATTAAGAAGCAGGCATGGTTTACTTATAATGACCTAGAGGTATCGAAAATCCAAGAGGCTGCTGTGCAGAGTGATCGGGATCGGAGTGGCTACATCTTCTTTTACATGCACAAGTAAGAAACTTTGCTAGACCCAAAGTAACAGGCAAAAAATTATCCAAACTCCTCCTTTAAGAATAAAATGTTCCCATGACTTGATTGGTTGATTTTTTTTTACTTTTTTTTTTTTAACTTTTGTTATCTTTGCTTAGTGCACATCTCTTGATATTTCCTTATAAGTGCAAAGTATTTTCTCTGTACTCAGACTAATTACTCATCACACAGTAGCATCTAGGTACAGAACTTTAAACTGTTTTATGATAGAAGCTGTCCTAACCCAAATGTTTTTGGTCTTTCAGTTTTGCAGCTAGAAATCTGATTTATATGAATGGGAACTATATAGCATTTTTATTAAAGCTAAAAACTCAGATTCTGCTATTCTCCAAAATCAGCACCCAGAGGGTTAAGATGGTGATGAAGTAAGTGGGCTGCTTATTTAATAAAATTGCAACACAAAATGGGATTGTGTAGGCTTTATCAGTGTCCATTCCTGTTACTTTTTCTCCTGTGTATTCCTTGATTCTGAACTCCCTGTTTTGTTTTTTGTTTTATTTTAAGGGAGATCTTTGATGAGCTGCTGGAAACAGAAAAGAACTCTCAGGCACTTAGCGTGGAAGTGGGGAAGACTGCTCGTCAGGCCTCATGAGGAACAGACTCCTAGGTTGGCAGTGTGCACTGCATTTTCTCTTACAGCTACCCACCTCACCTTTTCTCTGCCCGAGGAGAATTTGAAATTCTACTTGATGTGGGAGCAACAAACAGCTCAGGGCCAAACCAAAAGACAAAATTGTAGTTAGCCACAGAACGCTCCATACTAACTATTTTATGGAAACCTTGTTCTCATCTGTAGCTGATTCTACTTTTTCTCCTTCAAGAGTGGCACTTCCTTTTGTCTTAGGAATACATGTTGTAAATAGGTGTGTATGTATAAATGTATACATATATACATACACACACGCACGTGCACGTGGAATGAATGGAGCCTTAAAGGGTTAGGATGAAGCCGGACGCCGCGGTGGCACACATCTGTAATCCCAGCAACTTGGGAGGCTGAGTCAGGAGGATCGCCAAGTCCAAAGCCAACCTGGGCAACTTAGTGAGACCCTGTCTCAATAAAAAGGGCTGTGTGTATAACTCAGTGGTAGGGTACCCCTGGGTTCAATTCCCAGTACCAAAAAAGGAAAAAGAAAAAGAGGATGAGCCACCAGATAATATGCCTGCTCAAAATTAATAGCACAGCAGTTTGGAGAGAAAGGAAAGTGTCAGAGATTCCATTCACTTGAGAAATGTGTGAAGATATACATATCAGTTGTCTTTTAGCTTTTATGTTCCTTGAGTAGCTTCACTCAAGTCTGTGACCTTTCATGTGTGTTTCTTATGAGTTAATTTCACTGGAAAGCCAGCTCTCCATGTTACACTAATGACAGTTTGTTCTTGCAAGAGACATTTCTGTTACCTGACTTAAGGAGCTTTTTTCATTTTTTAAATTTTGTGAATCTGCCCTGCCTTTGCTGTTTATGTGCAGTTCCCAAGAATAGATTGTTGGTGCTTTAGAATGTGTTATGGTCCCACATTTGATATTCATTGTACATATCATATTTTCTCTAGAGAGATTTCTTCATATAGTTTATTCATCATATTCACCTATATTATTGTGATGGTGAGAATAGAATATTTTATTTTATTCTGTATCATTCTTCCATGGAGCAGAATGACCCTAAAGAATTGTAGTCAGAACTTTAAAAGGTGGAAAGATAATATTGCTTCAACTAGACTCCCCAGCAGAAATGCTTAGGGAGAAGGAAAAACAGAAGGATCTCTGCTACCCAGGCAGAGAGGGCAGGAGATATGCTGCTTTGTTAAGGCTCTAGACCACTAAAGCTAAAAGCCCTGCTGCAAATGTGAAATGAAGAACAGGGGCTATAGGGCAAAGCTTGAGCATTTAATCATTTACTGTTTGGCTTTGCTCTTAAAAACAGGGTGAGAATCAAAATGTGACTGATTTTGGTGATCTCAAAAACTAACAAATTTTTAAAAGTGCACAATATATCTTTTTAGGTGCTCTGAGGGTGAGTGGGGAGACAGCGTCAAGTGCTATTAGTCACTTAGCCAACATAACCAGCTTGGTTAAACAGCTTATTAATGAAGAATGAGTTTGAGGGTGTAATTCTGCAAGCCCAGGTGTCATTAGGATTGCACAGTTAAGGATAGCAAAATGAAACTTCTTTGCTATTTTCCATCTTATTTTTTTTTTGTTGTTGTTGTTGCTTTTATTAGAACTGAAGAGATTACCCTTCAGTTCTTAAGGACAAAACCACATCAAGTTTTTCAGGAGGAGAAATTATGTCATCACAGAAGATGCAATATCTTTTCTGGAAGATTGCCTTTGGCAAACTCCAACTCTACTCTTAATACTTGGGTGTTCTGACATAGTCACAAATTCTAAAAGTTTTGATCTTTGAATTGTAAATGGCCTCAGCACTTTTGCTTAACTACTGATAAATGCTTTGCCTCCTGCCATCTATCAACACTCATTATTGGTGTGAATGTTCCAAAATGGTAGTGGTAGAATATTCAGGGGTTTAGAGCAGAGGAAAATATTTGTTTTAAAAACTAGCTTTTTAAATTTTGTTTCATTTCTATCGGGGGCCTCATTTTGTTTTGACTGAAGATTGTTTTCTCATAAGTAAATGAAGTGACCAAATTCTTAGCTGGTTGTTCTCTTCCCTGTCTCTGCATATGAGAGCTTTGAGCTATTAAAATGTTTGGGAATGATTTGAAGTGACGTCTGTGTTCAGACACAGAGAAAAATGGAAGTAATGCCATGAGCCTAGATTGCTTTACCAGCAACCTGATTTGAATTGTTTTCATGGCTTGCATGTGTTTATGGTTTAGAAGTGCACTTGGCACAGAACTCTGATTTGGTTTGATTTTTATGTCTTGGGCAGGGCTTGTTGAAAATAGGATTCTAGAGTATATGAGTTCTCTCACTGCTCATACTTGCAAATTTGGGGCTTGAATTTTACACTCTTCAGGGTTGTGGCCTTGTCAGCCTTCCCCTCTCCCTTCACTCCTTTAACTTACTCATTTGACTACAAATGGAGATTTGAGCTCTACTATGTTGGGGGTGGGATGGTGGTAATTCTTGGTTTTTGTTTTCTTTTGTTTTTGAACTGGCTGTATATATTTTAATATTATAAATAGATAATATATTATTTTTTGCACAGTGTTGTCAGTTTAACTGAAGCAGGGGATGGGGCAGTTAGCATGTTGGGGCCAGGAAGGGACAGATTAGATAGGAACAGAGTACTTCAGTTCCAGGTAGTCTGCACAATAACTAATTAACCTTCCTATTGAAATGCCAAATGTGTGGTTACATTACATTACTTTAAATGACATTGAATTGGAATTTGATAGCAGTTCTGGACACAACCTTTTGCTCTTAGTTGAAATTTTTTTGAAGGGAAAAATAAAAATTTAAACTTATTGATTTTTATCCCCTGATATTATGGAAAACCAGAAAGTTGCATGTGGCTAGATGCCGTTACCCTTTTAGTGACCCAGACTATAATTTAGACCTTTGAGAAGGTAGACTCTTGTTTTGTTAGGGATCTATTTATATGTTTGAACACACTCATAAATTTTGCCTCAGCAGAATAGAATAAGAAGCAGATTCATGGTTGGTCTTCTATTTATATTTTGATTCCAAAAGCTGTTGGTTTACTTGCTATGATTTGTTAATTCCAGGCCTAACTTAAATGGCTTAGTAGCAAATAAATGTAAATGTGTTTACATTTTTAAGAAGTGTGCAGTGATACTTACAGAGCAGTTAATTAACTCCAGATGCAAATATTAAACTATACATTTCTTTTTCTTCTTGATCAAGTGTAAAATTCTCCTGAAAGAGAAGCTTTAAGATTTACAGACCTCTGCAACGTAATCTATGAATTTATTTATCCTTCCATACTGCAGTTACTATTATGTAACCACACACATGCACCTACAGAGAGTTGTATAATGAAATTCACCTGAAGAGAAAAAAAGTAATTTGTAAACTCATTTGTGATACACTGAAAAGAGGGTATGAAAATGTTCTCCTCTTCCTTCTCTGTCCTCTGAAGTGACTGCAGTGGATGTTCTTAGTTATCCAGCCTCCCCCTCAACCCTTTTATTTGATTTACTTGACCCCTGAGGCAGATTTCTGCTTTAAATCAGGGAAACAGCTCAATTTCCAAGATGTGGAGCTTGCATGTGTAGGGAGATTTTTAGAAAAATCAGCAACCCAGCACCAGATGCAAGTCATAAAAAGCATCTCAGTAAATGGATATGTTCTTTTCCTTCTCATTTTTCTTTATACCAAGTAATACTCTTGCAAGAATGTACCCAAACTAAAAGATTTCTGCCTTCTAACATCTTTATCTCCCTTGGTATTCTTATTAACATCTGAAGAATACATATATTTTATTGGGAAACTATAGTTTGTTAGGCCTTGAGAGTTTCGTGACAATTACTTTGCTGTGTGTTACCCCAGTCATTGACTCCTTTATGGCATGCTTTGATTACCAGGCTTCAGACAGTCACTTTAGTTATATTTAAACACAATTAGTAAGTTGTTTCCTTTCCACGTGTGCTATGTGTCTGAGATTTTGAAGTTTCAATCAAAAGTGTGCCAGTAATGAATAAGCATTTGATTTTAGTGACATTGGACTTTTCTTAAAGTACAGAGATTTTGGAGTATAGTTATGTCCACTGGCATCAGCAGAGAGGGAATGAGGATCTGGATCAGGATTCAAGTTCATCAGGTCAAATGCTAGAACAAAAAAAATCAGTTGACTGAACTGGTCTATTTCTAAAACAGCAGGCAAAGAGGGAGAGCACGTGTGGGTGTGCACAGCTCTCACCCCCAGGTTTCCCTCCTTCTGAGAGCTCCTGTTCCTCCCCAACTTCCCTGGCCTATTGTAGGTGTTTCTTTATGCTTAGGGAGAAGAAAACAGAAGGGAGGTTCCTACACTTTGCCTAATTGAGCCACTCCCAGGTTTGCTGGCAGCTTTGGCCATATTATTTGTGAGGTGGATTTTTTTCTTTGTGTTCAGAGTGACTTTTGATTCTGATTCTGATGTTTTGTGTGGAGCGGCACTTTATCTGTGTTTTAGCAGAACTGTTCCTCTGTATCCTTTACGGTTTTTCCTTTGTTTTTGTTTCCTTTTTAAATTATATATAGAGTTTTTTTGTGTGTGTGAAATTAAAGCCTTTATTAACCTTCTGTTGGTTTGACTGTTATTTCTAAAAGGGGCACATTTTTTGCAGACACTTTTAATAACTAATTTGAAATTGTGGGCAATCGCCTTCTGTTGGCTTTCCAATTTGGACTTCATGCAGCAAACCAATGCCTGGCCATAGTCACCACTGAATTCCTGTGCTTTTCATCCAAGGAACCTAGGAAGCTTTGCAGAGGCTTCTGGCTAACAGTTTATAGCGCTGGCCTTAGCCAAGCCTTTCCTTTGCCAGTGGGCAGGTTGAAATAGTATTTGCATTTCATACTTTTCTAGACCCAGTGTGTATTCAGCTCTCACTGGGTGCCAGTCATTATTGTGAAACCCCCAAGAGGGCACTCTCCTTGGCCATTCAACTCTTCTTAAAAGAAGAAAGTGCCTTTAATTTACGGCCTGAAGAAGGCAGTGAGGAAAGTATGTGAAAAGAAGTCACTGCGATGGGAAGGAGAGAAAACTGCAAGGTGCCTCAGCCCACCTACTGTAGATAAAAGTGAGTCATGCTAGGAAAACACCTGGGGCGGTGCCACAGTACACCCGTGTTGGTTGCATGGAGTGTTCAGCTGCTCCTCTGTGGAAAGGCCTAGAACAAGATGATTAAAAGTGAAAAAACGCCCTGGGATAAAAACAGTCCGACCACCTTTGTCTGATCACAGCCTCCTTGGGGAGGTGGCATCTTTCTGAATGAATAGGTTACTAAACAAAAGTGCCATTGCCACATACTGCTGCTCACATGGCAATTTCAATTGGCATAGGACTAAAACCAGTAATGACATACGAAGCCTCACAAGCAGGGGAGTGTGCTGCTTTACAGCAACTACTCTTGCTTCTCAAAATAGTCCTTTTTCTTTCTTGAGGTTTTGTTGCTTCCATCGAGGCAAGGCAGAGAATGCAGCTGGTGTCATCCCCAGGGCCTTGGTGAAGTCATCAATGGACAGGTGCTCCTAGGAGAGACGATGGGCCAGAAGGCAAAGGTCAGAGTCCGCCAGGGTTTGCCCAGATGAGTCATATAGGTGCTGCATATAATGAGTCAAAGAAGAGCAAAAGCAAGCAATGTCATGAGGGCCTGGGGAGGAGTAGGTGGCATTTAGAGGGTTCAGAGGATCCCTGAACTTGTAACATGAAAGAATGGTAATACAGTAAATTGAGTTCCTTATTTTTGCCAGGGTCAAATTCACATTAGCCTGGAAATAAGAATTAGGACATTTGACTTAAGGTTGTTTAAAGCTCTTTCCACGTCATTCTTAGTTTTCCTATCTATAAAATGGGAGACATTTTATTAAAAGCCAATTTTCACTTAGTTTTTAAAATTTTTTTGTTGTTGTTGTGGACAGGCACAATACCTTTATTTTATTTATTTATCTTTATGTGGTGCTGAGGATTGAACCCAAGGCCTCACACATGCTAGGCAAGCACTCTACCAGTGAACTACAACCCCAACCCTTCACCTGCTTTTATGAAGATGAAAATATTGCATAGGAAAAAGTTTTTTGGGGAAAAAAAAAGTAGCTAACTGTTTCATCTCCCTTCACCTATTAAACAGTGAAGCCAACCTGGCCCACAAAATAAGCTAATGAGCCTTAGAGCATCTGTCCCAGTGTGGCTATGTGAGATTATCGCTACCACAAGAACCCATACTCCTCACGAAGGGTCTCCTGGCCCTATGTTGCTTGGAACCAAGCTAGCAGATCAGCTGTACAGGATGTAGGGCCTATTGTGGCCCTCATGGACAGAGGAAGCAACCATCTAACACATGTACTTACAAAGACACTGAGGCACATTTTTAGTCCTCTGGTGCATACATGTTTTCAACCAACCAAAGATTGAGAACATTTGGAGTGGATGAGAATTGTGTGTTTAGCCAAGTATGATGGCATATGCCTATCCAAGATACCTGGAAGGCTGAGGCAGGAGGATCGTAAGGTCCAGACTAACCTCAGCACCTTAGCGAAACCCTGTTTCAAAAAGGGCTGAGGACCTAGTTATCAGTAGAGCGTTTGCCAGCATATTCGAGGCACTGGTTCAATCCCCAGTATCACCAAAAAAAAAAAAAAAAAAATTGTGTCTATACTGAATGTGTACAGATGTTTCTTATCATTGTTCCCTTAACAATACAGTGTAACAACTGTTTACATAACATTTACATTGTCTTAGATATTTTATATTGATTATTATACTTTGAAGTATACAGGAGGATGTATGTAGGTTATATGCAAATACTATGTCATTTTATATAGGACTTGAGCATCCCTGGAGTTTGGTATCATGGGGAATCCAGAAATAAATTCCCTGTAGATACTGAGGGGTGACTGTGTCCCTGATTTCAATCAGTACATGCTTCACTGCACCATCCTGACTCCTCCTGCCTTGAGTGGTTTCAGGCATACTGTGAGGTTTGCTTTCAAATCTCAGTCCACCCGCAAATGTACTACTGTGCTTGCAGTTGACTGGAGTTTTACCATGACAGATAGCTTCAGCCTTCCTGGCCTTCAGTTTTGTTCCTGACTAAAAGGCAACACATTAAATCTCATCAGTCTCCTAGTCCACGGTCAGTGTAGCAGCCAGATCATTTTGTAGGAATGAGTTTTGCTTAGAGATTCTGGGAGGGTGGCTGCAGAAAGTAGAATGGAGAAAGGATTGTAGGAGGAGAAGCCAGGAAGGCCAAAGAACGAATTCTGAGCCAAATTTTACCTAGGTGTTTTGAAAACTAGAGAGCAAAATAGCATTCCAGCTCCTCTCATCCTGTGAATGAAGACTAGATAGCACAATTTCGCGTTTTGACTCTTGACTAGGAGGTCACCTTGGGAGTCACTACCTGACTAGGCCTTGGGTATCTTCAGCCAGGAATTGACTAAAGGACCTTTGTTCCCAACTTTAAGATGATATCATTGTGATATTATTTAAGGCAGCCAACTGCCCTCTGGGCATACTTTAAGTTATATTAACAGCATCTCTGAGTCTTCATCCCTGCTCCCCTAGGCATGGAGAGTTGAACAGTGCAGGGATGAGCACAGTGGGTCTTTTTAACATCTCAGGCTACTCTGCTGAAGTGGAGTTGCCTTGAGCCCCAATAAGGGACTTCCAGAGAGCCCTGCATCGAACAGCTGCTTGGTAAACACCTGCAATGGATTTCAAGCACAGGTGGATCAGGCACTCCAGTTCTTTAACCTATCATTAGATTTGCCTCCCACCCCTAGGCATTCTCTCTTCAAGGTTTCTGGGAGCTGGATGCTGGGAACCTTTCTATCCCCAGGCAGGGCAGTGGAGCACTTTGTCTTGGAAGAGAGGGTAAATAAATATGAAAGTTTGTGGGGGGGGAAGAGCTGCCAAACCTCAGGTTCCTGTGACTGCTGTGTCCCAGGTCTCTATAAATGACTCTACTCTGCCCTCTCTGGCCCAGCCAGGCTGGCTCCTCAGCTCTTTCAAGATTGCTGGACTCTGACCGCCACCCCCCCACTCCACCCCACCCCGCCCCAAGGCCAGATAGCAGGGACTGCCCATCCCAGGGTACTTATGTCTTTCCATGCTCTTGAACTCTGCAGGTCTGCCAGCTGATTGCCCCCCACGCCCATATCCGTCTCCCTAAGGTTTACTCATCAGGGTCAACACTTAGATTACCTTCAGCTACTACCTGCAGCCAGATCTGCCACACTCTCTTGTTACTGTGTTTGCAGAAGGAAGAGAGGTCTGGAAACCTCTCCTACCTCCCCACGTGGCATTGAACTCTCAGTTCTATAAAAATGTACACTAGGGGCTGGGATTGTGGCTCAGAGGTAGAGCGCTTGCCTAGCACAGGCGGGACCCAGGTTCGATCCTCAGCACCACATAACAGCACCACATAAAAATAAAGGCATTGTGTTGTGTCCATCTACACCTAAAAAAAAAAAAATAAAAATATTAAAAAAAAAAAAAAGAATGTACACTACTAGGGTGGTGCATGCCTATAATCCCAGCAACTTGAGAGGCTCAAGCAGGAGGATCATGAGTTCAAAGCCAGCCTTAGCAACTTAGCAAGTCCCTAAGTAACTTAGTGAGACCCTGTCTTTAAAAAAAAAAAAAAAAAAAAATAGCAGGGCACAGTGGCATATGCCTATAATCCCAGCAGCCCAGAGGCTCAGACCAAAGGATCGCAAGTTTAAAGCCAGGCTCAGCAACTTAAATCCTGTCTCTAAATAAAATACAAAAAATGGGCTGGGGATGTGGCTCAGTGGTTAAGCTCTCTTGGTTTCAATTCCTGGTACCAGTACATACACACATATATTACTTCTATGATTCAAAAAAAAAAAAAATCAGCAACAGCTAGGCATAGCAATGCACGCCCAGAATGCCAGCTACTTGGGGATTGCAAATTTGAGACCAGCCTGGGCAATTTAGCAAGACCTTGTCTCACAGAAATAAAAGAGGGTAGAGATGGAGCTCAGTGGTAGAGTGCCCCCGGGTTAAAAAAAAAAAAAAATCACTGTTGATTGATTGGTCCTGGGAATTGAACCTAGGAGCGCTCTACTACTGAGCCACACCACAAACACCCCTCCCTGACTTTTTTTTTCTTCTTCTTTGAGACAGTGTCTCACTAGGTTGTCCATAGTGGCCTCCTACCTCATCCTCTCAAGTCGCTGGATTTACAGGTGTGTGCCACCACATCTTCTGGACAACTGATTTTTTTTTAATTTTTTTTTTTTTTTTTTGTAATTGTAGATGAACAGAATGCCTTTATTTTATTTACTTTTATGTGGTGCTAAGGATCAAACCCAGTGCCTCACACATGCTAGGCAAGCACTCTGCCACTGAGCTACAGCCCCAGCCCCTGGACAACTGATTTTTAAATAAAAAACCTGAGTCCCCTTTGCCTCTGCCATGTGGACTGTCTTAGTTCATCAATAGCCCACTCCAGCCTCCAGTCAACCCTCTGTTCCATAACATTGGCTGCCCTTCCCTCTGGAAATACTTCCTTTATGCCTCCAGAGTATGATAGTAACAGTGGCACTCAGAAGTCCTGGTGTTTGCTTTGGCTTTGCAACTTGCTAGTTAACATTAGGCATGTCACTTCTTTCTGAACCTTAGCCTTCCAGCCACCTCACAGGTGGGAGGATTCAGAGAAAACACTCCTCTCCTCCAAGAAGGTCAGCAGGATGGAAGCACTCTGGAACAATCTACACCCTCCATAGGTTTTAATGTTCTGGGAGAAACTGGGCATCTGTCTTCTATAGATACCTTGATTCATTTGTAAGACTTTTTTATGGCTGGGGATATAGCTCAGTTGGTAGAATGCTTGCCTTGCACGCACAAAGCCCTGTGTTCAGTCCCCAGCACAACCCACCACACACACACACACACACACACAGACTTTTTTATAACTTTTTTTTTAATAGTTTTTTAAATTTTTTTTTTTTTTAGTTGTAGGTGGACACAATACTTTTGTTTTTTACGTGCTAGGCGAGCGCTGTACCACTGAGCCACAACCCCAGCCTCTATGCACACTTTCCTCTCAAAACACTTGAGCTAGATGTGCAGTCCATTGCGGATCTCATGAAGTGGGAATGATATTAGAAATGTGACTTTGAAAAGTTCTTCTTGCTGTACTCTCCCCTCATGTGAACCTTGCTACCTGCCAGGGTTTTCTGTCTCACACTCCTGATCCAGTAATTTCCTCCTAAAGACTTCTCTGGGCATCTTTTTCATCTCCTCTAGGCTCCCACCTCCTCTTAGACAATGCCGTCTTCACATCTCCTAACACATCTCTTTCTGGGCTTTCACCACCTCCTAGTATGTTCACTGGGCACCTAGGGTGAACTTTTTGTTTGTTTTCGTACTAGGGATTGAACTCAGGGGCATTCAACCACTGAGCCACATCCCAGGCCTATTTTGTATTTTTTTAAAGACAGGGTCTCACATAGTTGCTTAGTGCCTTGCTTTTGCTGAGGCTAGCTTTGAACTCGTGATTCTCTGGTGTCAGCCTCCCAAGCCTCTGGGATTACAGGTGTGCGCCACCACACCCAGCTTAGAATGATCAAAACTATTAAGTCTGACAGCCACTGATTCAACCATATGACCCCTGTTTAACTGCAGGATGGACAGTACAGTCCTTAATATGGGACAGAAGGCCAGCCAGCTGTCCCTCCCCAACTCTGTGCTGACTCGCGTCTCTGGGTTTACACTTGTGTTCCTTCTCCAAGAATAACTTGCTTTGCCTCAATAATTAATTCTTGTCTGCCTTTCGGAAGGAAATCTCTGAGTAAAACAGGCTCCTTTTCATAACACTCTGGCTGACACCTGTACTTCATCTCTGAAATGAGTGCTGTGATCGGGCTCCTCTGATCTCTGTCCCCCAGGATGTAAGCTGGCAAGAGGGTGGACCCAGGTCCGCCTTGTACACTAGAACATCCAGTCCCATCACCCAGTCCCCTACAGAACCCAATCTGGGAGCAATTAAGTTGTCCAGCAAATAGAAGAGCCATATGTTTTTGGTCCTGATTGGGGAACCAGACCCACCTCCTTCCTGCTGGGGTCCACACCTTCAGGGAGCTCCTCCACAGGCTTGTTCACCAGCTGCTCCAGGGGAAAGATGGGCAGTGGTCCAGAACTGAGGCTGGTGTTGGCATTGAACATGTCCAATTTGGGGCTTATGACCTCCTATAGAAGGAAGAGGCATTGGTTTCTTCAGCTGGCTTGTGGCCCCCTCCTAGGCTGCCTTCCTCTCTAAAATCAGCATTGACTCAGGGCACCCCCTTCAAGAAATTTTCCATCATCTACCCCACCTAGACACGCACACACATGCACAGGCATAAAGACTGGACCCAGGAGCTGGGAGCTTAGTGGTCTGTATCTGACAGAAGTTAGTTGGTATTAGATGACTCTCTGGTTCAATGACTTACTAACTTCTCCATGGCTTTCCCCCAGAGTTTGAGATCAACCCTGGACTCTCATCTGTTAAGAAACTGTCACCCAGAAATTTACTTAGCCTTGGTCTATCTATTCTTTCCAATCTGCACTGTCAGTCCACTTATTGAGAGCTGCAGGGTTCCCAGCCTGAAAGAGCCATCTGTCAATGACCACACTGTGCTTGTGAAACCACTTCATATTTCTGCAGAGTTAGCCCTGTCTTTACTCCCTGTTGGCCTGTGAACTCAGAGGAAAGGCTTTGACTTCATATTCCCATATTCCAGGCCTACAGATAAATACATTCCTCTTAACTACTTTAGAGATGAAAGACTTGCACATATTCTGCCTGGAGACATGATCCCAGAGATGATGGTGTCCAGAGATGTCATTATTTCCCCAACTGCAGCCTATGAGCTAATTGCATCAAACTACCTCTGGGTCTTTTACCTAAAGTATACAATTCCAGGGTGCTACCCCAAAATCCACAAATCAGAATATTTAGGAATGGGGCTTTGAAATCTGCATTTTGATATGCTGCCCCCCCTTCCAACATTACCCAGACTCCTATGCATGATAAAAATTGAAAACCATTTCACTAGGGAAAGGAAAAATAAAACACTAGAGGCCCTGCAGTTAAACAGCAAGAACTTCCATGAGAAAAAGGAGAAGGAGAGAAGAGGGCATTGACATTTCTGTCTGGTAAGTTCTCAGCACCCATGGGAGCATCCCACTGCCAACATCCAACTCGGGGCCCAGCCACCTTCTCCGTACTCACAGCAGTGATCTGGCTCCAATCCCCAGAGTTCGCAAGCTCTGCCTTCAGGTCCTCATAGGATTTGGTATTCTGCATATAAAGTAAACAACTGTTCAGACCCAGATCTCAGCAGAGGAGACAAGAGGCCATTTTCCTTCAGGAGTTGAAAGAAGGCTGATCTAGGGCCTAGTGGTGAGAAGGGAAAGGGGAAACTCAGAGGGCTGGAGGAGGCCCTGAAAAGGAGCTTAAATGGTGAGGATGGGTCGACTTAGTGGCACATGCCTGTAACCCAGCAGCTCGAGAGGCAAACACAGAAGGATTGTGAGTTTAAAGCCAGCCTCAGCAACTTAGCGAAGCCCTAAGCAACTCAGTGATACCCTGTCTCAAAATTTTAAAGAAAAATAAGAAATGACTGGGGATGTGGCTCAGTGGTTAAGCTCCCTGGGTTCCATTCCTAGTACCAAAAGGGAAAAAAAAAATGGTGAGGATGGGACAAAGGAGCTGACAGATCAGAGACAGGCAGGCCAGGCTGCTAACCTGTCCCTGCTCAGCCCAATGTGGGCCTGGAGAGTCACATGACCACCCTCACCATAGAGCCCATGTGAGCATCCACAAGCTGCCAAGAACCCATCCACACTCTGCAGGCTCTGGGGACCTCAGGGGTCCTAGACACTGGAGGGGAGTCCTGCCGCAGAGGAGCAAGAGGAACACAGGGACCATGACTCCCCAGGGACCGCACCTCTATGGCCGCAGGCCTGGCTCCTGGCATGGCAGATCACAAGCTCCCCACTCTCATGCTGAATGAATGAGGCTGAGAGAGAAGCCCACACAGACTTAGGGTGAGGGAAGGGCTGCCAGGGCCACTGAGTTGGGCACTGAAGTGTGTCTTAGAAGGCCTGAGACTCGCTGCCTCGGGGTCCTCAAGACTAAATGGCCCATCAGCTACAGGTTTAAAAACTACATATACACAAAATCTCGACTTGAGGAAATTATGCATCCCTAAATTCACCAGTTGTGCTAAGTAATCGAACCCAGAGCCATCAGGCCAGGCTTCTCTACTTGGGCCTTCCTCCTTTGGGGAGGAAAGTCTTCACTGGTTTCCACCCACCTGTGGAGCTAGGGAGTAAACCCAGGAGCTACATCCCCATCCCTTTTCATTTTTTTCTTTTCAGACAGAATGTCACTAAGTTGCTGAGGCTGCCCTTAAACTCACCATCCTCTTGCCACAGCCTCCCAAGTCCTAGCCTTGGTGGTTTTTTTGTTTGTTGGTTGGTAGGTTGGGTTTTGTTTTTTTTGTTTTTTGGGTTTTTTTTGGTGGTGCTGGGGATTGAACCCAGGGCATATGTGCATGTGGGACTCTAACAACTGAGCTGTAGCCCCAGCCTCCAGCCTTGGTTTTTGACAGACTTCCTTTCCTCTCCCTCACCAGGGAGGCTTCATGGCCTTACTTAAGTCTTGCTTTTAATTCTAAGCCCTAACCTTTTTTTCAAATAAGCAGGTCACATGTCCCAAAGGAGGAGAAAGACCTGTGGCGTCTACCGTCCTTGGGTGTCCCTTGAAGAAGCCTCCTAGTAGAGAAGGATGTGCTGGGCTGCAAGGACCAGGTGGGGCAGGGGCCACTCACACTCCACTTGAAGGGATCCCACGCCAGGAACCAGCCTGTGAAGGTGGGGGGCTCATGTCCCTGCTTCACCACAATGATGGGGGTCTCGGGGTCGCGGCCACTGGGATGGGTCTTGAGGTACTCTTGCACGGTGACGGCCGCGGCCTTCTTCTCCTCCTCTTTGGCATGCTTCCCTATCCAGAAGAAGACCTGCGGAGCATCCCAGCAGCTCAGTCAGCCCTCCCTGTCCTCCCCAGCCCTCAGGGCTCTGCCTCAGGTCGCTGAGATGTCCAAGAGTAGAGCCCCAGCCCTGTGCTCTAGTGAAATGACCTTGGGTGGCCCATCTGGCTTTGATTTTGCACAGAACGTGGATGTTCTGCACACATGTGACTCCAGCATCCTGAGCCTGAGTGTCCAATGTACCTGCTGTCCCAGGATACAAAAGACAGGGGAGAAAAGGCTCCCTCCTGCCAGCAGGCCTACGGGACACAGCCCTTCCCCTTCCTCCCTTCTGATCCTGGTGTTCACAATGCCATTCCCAGGGAGAAAGAACAGGGGACCCCAAAACAGTGATGCTTACCGGCCCCTAAAGTCATGGGGGTTTCTTGGCCCTGAGGACTAAGGCCCTTGGTCCTACCTGGTCCCAGACATCCAGCAGGAACACATCATCTTCCTCCAAGTCGTCCTGATTGAAATCTGGGATCTCCGTGGCCAGGAAGCGCCCAGTCTGGTTGGAACATTCAAAGAGCCGGGGGGCGATGGCCAGGGTTTCCTCCTGTAGTCTGCAGAAAGAGAAGATTGCATTGGCAGGAGGAAGTTGTGGGGGGAGGAAACCTGAGGACACAGACTCTGAGGGGCTCCAACATGGAAAGGCCATCGCCTCACCAAATGTCCCATCTTATGATTGACAAAAGTCTTCTGTCATCCGAAGAGTGCTCAAAGAAGGAAATCCCCACTGCTGTTCTGGACATGAACTCCACTGGCTTTTCCATAGCCCTGGTAGGAAGTTCTTCCTGCTATCTTCCCCCATCCCTCCTGCTGCTACTGCAGTACATGCTCTTTTGCTTTTGAACTGGGTGGTAGTCGTGGATATTGTTTAGAAAGACCATTTGAAAGAGGCTTTACAGTTGGTGTTCCTCAGCAACCTGGGCTTTTGTCAGCACCTAAGGAAAGGAGTTAGGCTCTGACACCTTCTTTGTGAAGAGCAAACAAATGCTTAGCTCTGCCCTCTCTTTAAGCTGTGGCTATGAACTCCTGTTGCCAGGGAAACACTCCATCAGGGTCTGTGTATCCCATGGTGGGCACAGGGGCACAGCTCTGTGCCACAGAGCCTCAAGCCCACAGGCTGCCCCTTATTCATCTTGTAGCCCTGGGCACCAGGGACACAGTTCTCAGTCTACTCCATGCAGTCTCTGGATGGGGTGGAGGTGCTGGGAGCAGAGGACTCGACAGTTACCTCTTGGTATTGGCATAGGGGGCCTTCCCACCCAAGGCCATCCAGAAGTTAGCTGGTTCCTGCCCTTCTACCACCACTTGCTTCTCCGTCCGGGAAATGGTGTCAGCAACCATCTTGGCCATCTCCCGTTCATCCCCACTGCAGCCCTGGGAAAGAGAGGGGACAGGCCATGCTGGGGGTGGAGGGGGGACCTCTCTGTGTCAGTGCCAACTTCTCCCTGCCCAGAGCTCCAGTGTCTGACTCCCTGGATCATGGCCCATGCATCCTGAACACTCCAAAGAACAGCATAGGAGACCAAAGCATCCGCACCCCACCTCAGAGGGTGGAAGAGGGATTCCAAGAAGCTGTGAGTCCCTGCTACAGAGATTAAGGGAGAAGCATAGGGTAGGGAAAGACCCCAAGGCATAGATGCAGACCAACAACACTGGGACAGACGGAATATCCAGAGACAAACAGAACAAGTCTGACCCCAACACAGAGGCAGAGAATCAGAGACTGTTGGAGGTGGGGAGATTGTCAGGCCCAGAGCTACAGAGCTGGGAGATTGGGCTACCAAGGGGCAGGAGACCCAGCAAATGGGGTCTGGTTGCCAGGGGTCCTACCTTCATCCAGTCTGCTTTGAGACTGAGGGACTCACTTGGGGATAGGAGGCCACTAGACCCCGTGCGTACCTTTCCACACCACAGATAGCAACAGGATGAGGTCTTCAGGATGAAGACATCATTGGAGTTGAGGGAGGTGGCCCGGGCTGGGACCTCAAAGGCCTTGGTGTTGTTGGCACTGGTTCCCCGGACCTGGAACAACCTCGTGGAGGGTACAGGCTCCAAGTTGTTGGCCCGGGAGCTGCCTCCCTATAAGGGTGGGAGAAGCCAGGGAGAGGGGCAGGAACAACTCAGTGAGGAAGACAGTGGGGGAATCCAGGGGCACAGAGAAACAGAGAGGGAGGAGGAGGGTGGGGTGAGGCCTGCCCACCCCTCCAGGTCCTCTGATAAACCATTGCTAGATTGATCCTTCCAAAAATGGCTTTCATTCAGGCACTTCTTTGCTCAAAATCTTTCAGTAGTTCCCCACCGTTTTATAGACTAAAACTCCACACTGGTTACT
The DNA here is from genome assembly GCF_045843805.1 of Urocitellus parryii. Taxonomy (NCBI): domain Eukaryota; kingdom Metazoa; phylum Chordata; class Mammalia; order Rodentia; family Sciuridae; genus Urocitellus; species Urocitellus parryii. The sequence goes on along the minus strand of NC_135531.1, from coordinate 265,517,957 downwards.
TCTGCAGGCTCACGTGCTCTCCAAACTCTGGAGTTGAGCTTGGCCAGCTTCTCACTCTTCCCTGGGGAGCCTTCCCCTGGGCCTTGGACCTTGCAGTGTCCCCTGCTTTGCAAACTCTCCTTTTACCTCCACCAGGCTCTTCAGCTCTGCCCCAAATGTCAAGACCTCCTCAAAATCCCCTTCTCACCATGAACTAGCTCCATGCCTGGTCCCAGGGATTGCCTTCCTGGCACCACTTTGAACTCAACTTTTATTTTGCTCAATTTAACAACAAGGGGCTCAGGCTGTGAGTTCACGGCTCAGACACACCACACCACTATCCTTTTCCAAAAAAATGGTAAGCCATATTAGCCTGCCACACCTCTCCTGTCTTGGTGAATTACAAAGAACTGGGTACTTAGAAGATGCTCAATAAACAGATTACTGTTTAAATGGCTGTATGAAATGTCTACTCCACATTATTGGAAGACACCAATGAAGTTTGGACAGGTGCCTCATTTAGGCAAACCATAAAACATTTTATGTAGAAGATTCAAGGAGTTGGGCGTGGAGGTCAGACTGTGCTTACACAGGGCAAGGGCTCCTTACGTATTATTTCTAAAGTTGCCAAGTGGTTGTTTCTATTAGCAGTTCACGTAGGTGATAGAACCCCAAATGGTCCTGCTCTCTGAGGAATGAACTTCGCCCTGAGCCCCACCCACACTGCCTGTCCCCTGTCCCGTCTCCTGGATGCCCACCCGCCTCAGTCCAGCAGCCACACCTGGTAGACCACCATGTGTCCCTTGAAGATGGACATGAGGTGGGGTGGCTCCTTGCCCATCCGGACCAGGATCTGGACCGGCTCATCATTATACTTCTGGTCCAAGATGACAGCTTGATAGGCTGAGGCTGCGATTTCATCCTGGCTGGCCTGGCTGCCCTGGGGATGAGTAGGAAGGCGGGGTGGTGTGGAGTCAGCCTTAGAAACACTCCCTCCCCAGCACTGACCTGGCCCCAGCCCACTGTCTCCCCTCAAACCTCAGCCAGGACACAGCCAATAACCCAACCTGACTCATGTCCCAATTCCACTCCAGCCCCCAACCCAGTGAGATCTCAGCCCAGCCCAGCCCTGCTCTCCTGATCCCTCCTTGCTCAAGGAAATACCACCCCACTTACCCCCAGACCCAAGCGTTTCCCTCCTCCCTCACATCTGGACGCAAACCCCAGGGAGGGAGACTCAGAGAACCAAGAAGGAAAGGGCTGTGAGTGGGGGCACCCCGTAGGGTCTCACGGCCAAAGCTGCCCCAAGAGGGGATGGGCTGCCTCTGGGGGAGTGAGCGCCCCATCACCAGGGATACTCAACCCAAGACTAACAGTGAGGCATGGTGGAGGGGCGTGAGCGGGCTGTGCTCAAGTGGGATGTGGCAGGGTCTACCTGCCAGATGTAGAGCAGGTAGTGCTGCTTCTCGCCGATGAGGTAAGTGTAGAGCAGCAGGTAGCAGTCTCCCCCATAGAAGTGGCCTAACCACTTGGATTCCAAGGGCACCAGCTCGAGGTCTTCAATGCGCCACACCTGGGGCCAGTATCAGGCAGTGTAAGGTCCAGGCCAAGCTCCACCTCCCTTCCCCCACCCAGCACGGGCCTCCGCCCCTCACACACCTGCACCTCCCCGCTCCCGTCATCCACCATCTTCTGCTGGGCGGCCACCTGAGGCTGCACGTGCATGGATGTGGCATCAAACTTCACCTGCTCCACTTTGGCTGGAGTGGGGGGAAGCATAACATCAACTGTTACCAGCCAAGAGGACTGTCACCCGCGTCCTCACAACAGTCCTGAGTGGTGGCTACAGTTCTTAGACCCATTTTACAGATGAGGAAACTGAGACTAGAGAAATTCAGTAGCTTACCCAAGGTCACACACGTGGAAAATAGCAGAAACTACAGAATCACATCCCCATGCCCTTAAGACACCTGCTTCATTAATTCCTCCCAGAAAAGCCACCAGGGACAAGAAAGGGACAAGAGCAAGACTTCATTTCAGTGAGTCACATTTTGCTGACCCTTGCAGTATCGGACTTCAAGTATCTCCCATCCCAATAGAGAGCTCCATGGTGACAGAGGCTTTTATCTCCCCCAGGACCTGGCACCAAGTTTGCCTCAATAAATACTGTCTGGCGAGACACTGTTTGGATCCCAAGAAGACCCAACCCCATTCCAAATGGACGGCAGGTCATTTTTAACTCCTTCTTGTGACAGCTCTTCATGCAACCCGTGCAGGGGAGTTCGGAGTCAGGACAAAAGTGTGCAGAGAAGAGGTGCTTCAGGGAGCGAGTGGGGGGACAGGCCAAGTTGCTCCCTGGCTCAGCTCCTGGATCCCAGCTCCCGCCTCTCAAGCTGCCCCAGTTCAGCCCTCACCCACGGAGCCCACGGTGTAGGTTTTGCCCAGGCCTGAGCTCTTGTTGGGCACTGTCCACTTTTGGAAGAGCTGCTGGAAGACGGCTGACTCGGCCCCATCATTCTGCACCTCCACCTGAGTGCTTGGTGGGTACTGCTTGGCTTTGATGAAGTTCTGAGGAGAGAAGGGGCATCTAGACACTGTGTGCCTTCCCAGCCCCCACCCCAAGGCAAGCCAAAGCCTGGCTCTCACCCCAGCCAGCTCCACTGTCACACCTGCCCCAGGTCCCAGACCTGAACACAACCCCCAAGCCCAATGCCGACCCCAAACCTAAGCCTACTCCAACCCCAACTTCAAGGTCAAACTTGACACCATCTCAAACCTAACAGTGGCCTCAAGCCTCACTCTGACCTCAACTCTGAGTCTAATACTGACCCCAAGAATATTTCTGATCCTAACCCTAAGACCAAATCTGACCTCTTGCTCAACCCCATCTTAATTCTAAGCCTCATGACCAGCCCCCTATTGCAAACCCAGTCCCATCACCCCAAACACTGACTGGGCCCTGGTCCCAAGCTGACCCAATCCCCTTTTGTAGGAAGGTCAGCTACCAATTCCATCCACTCCCTTCTCTACAACAAGCTCGAGCGAAGGGAGTAACAGCCCACATCCTGACGAGGTGCCAGAGGTGCCTGGTGGCTGACTCCCTGGCCTGCAGAGAGCCCCCAAGGTGCCCACAGATGGCCCCTCAGCTGCCACAGCTGGGTCAGCCGGCCCCTGCCTGGCCCTGATCTAAGCCCACCTGCCCTCCCTGCGGCTGTTTCTTCCCTCGTCACCCTGACCCTCCTTCCCACACCAGCCCTACCAGGGCCTGGTTCATGGCGCCCTTCCTCTCCTCTGCATTGGCCGCTTTCCCTTTCCACACGTAGATCTTCAGGCCCCCCTGGTCCAGGATATAACAGTCCTACAGTGGAGAGAGAGAGCCAGTGAACCAGGGAGGGTCATGCACTCCTGCAATCCCAGCTCCTCGGGAGGCCGAGGCAGAAGGATCTCAGGTCCCAGGCCAGCCACAGCAACTTAGCAACACCATCGCAAAACAAAAAATAAAAAGGAATGGGACGTCACTCAGTGGTAAGGTACTCCCGGATTCAATCCCCAGGACAAGAAAGAAAAAGATCCCATGAGAGCCTCACCGTGCTGGTGCCAGAGGCTGGGCTGGGCTGGCCTCCCTCGCACCTGCCCTAGAGCTGGGAGTTTGTGCTGCTTGGGGGAGAGGTGTGCCAGGCGCTCTCACCTCATGGCTTAGCAGGTCCTGTGTGAGTGGCCGAGTGGCAACCTCCCTAACCACCAGTTTTCCCCCTGAGTCAGACACACTGTGGGACGAAAAAGACACAGACGGGCCCAAGCCCCTCAGCCAGGGCATTCTGCCCTCGGGAAGTCCCCAGCACCCAGGAGGATCCCAGCCGAATACTCACTGGTACAGCTTGAGGGCCGCCTTGAGTGCCGGCTCCACCACCGTGTCGGCCACAGCTGCCTTCAGCTCCCTGCGCTGGCCCAGCACGTGGTTCATCACCTCCATCAGCTGCGGGGTGGCTGACTCGTTCTCCCCGTCCACCACGCCCACGTAGCTGCGCCCGCCCCGCTCCTGGTCTCGGATCTCCTTGGCTAGGGTCATGCCCTGCAGGAAGGCCCAGGGACCCAGGAAGGCTCTCAGGAGACAAAGCAGTGTCAGCCACCCAAATCCCCCAGAAAAGCTCCAGTCCCCAGCAGCCACCAGGGCTGGGGCCAGACATTTAAGGCATGCACAAGAAAGCCAGGTGAGAAGCAGGGGAAAGCGGGTTTCCTAGTCAGCAACAGAGTGTTCAGGGCGGACTCGACAGACCTTTGGTTTTGACATTTGAAATTTGTGACCTTACTTTTGTGCAAGAGCTGAGCCCCGAAGAGCAGAGTACTGGACTGTCCCTTTGCACCAAAGCATGCCTGTGGACTCACCACGAACACACAGCCACACACGTGGCACCTGCCCTCCCCAGCCACCTCTCCTGTCCCAGGGCCTGCTGCACCTGCTTCATTCTCCAACCTTGGTCTTTGCTCTTATCTCATTTACCCAAATTCCCAGAAGACATTGTAAGATGCCGAAAACAGACCTCTGTCTTCTCCCCTGAGATCTTCCCAGGAAACGGGATCCCACCGATTCCCAGGGTTCTCTGAGCACTGAGCTTGGAGTCAGCCTCACTCCTCTCGGTCCCCACCTCATTCAGCAGATTCTGTCTGCCTCCATCACACCTGCAGGGCCACAGAGCCTCTCTGCTGGTCTTAGCCTCTTGCTGGCCCCATCTCCACTCAGAAGTCAGATGATCTTCAATGGCCAGCTGCACTGAGCGGAAACCCCCAGCCTTCCCGCCCCTCAACCTGTTCTCCAAGCTCCTGCTTCGCTTCTGATTCCCTAATCCACCTCCTTCCTGCTCTAGGGCCTTCCCGCCCCTCTGTGTCCCAGAAGCCTCCCTGCACCCAGCACCATGCTCCTCCCTTCCTGTCTGTCTCTGTCACTGATGCTGAAGGCCAGAGTGAGGCAAAGCTCTGCCCATTTCATTCACCTCTGGACTCCCAAGGCCTGGCACAGGTTTGCCACACTGTGGGAACTCCTCCCACCTAAGGGCATTAACCATGAGTATACACAGGCCAACTCCCACATGCCTCTCCCATGCACGTGGAGACCCAGGTCCGCCTTCACCACCATCCTGTTCCCTATATTGGAGAGAGGCTGAGGGCACTGGGGTCACCCAGGATGTGGCAGAGGTCTACAGGTTTGCATAGGGGGCAGAGCCTGGGCTGGGTCTGCAGGAGCAGATGGGGTGAGAGGCTTACCCTGAGTCTCTCCATGCGGTTACTCTCTGGCCCATTCCACTGGATGATAAGCTTTCCAAGGTCCAGGAGGAAAACATCACCTCGGTTGAAACTACTCCAAGACATCTCCACCTGGGGGAGCCACAGACCCCACTCAGCCCATCCATCAGCATGGTCTCTTGACACGCCTCCCTGCCCAGCAGTCCTCCTCATTCCCTGCCCGGTGCCCAGCAGGCCTGTCTACCTCTCCGGCCACCACGTTCCTCTTGCCCTTGACATGCAGCAGCCGCCGGACATCATAGGAGTTGGTCTCCACCTGCTTCATGCCAGAAGCCACACCCCCTTTCCGGATCCTGGGGAAAGGAGAGCCAACCTAAGGGAGTAGGCTAGGAAATGATCCGAGCCCTCTCCTCCCAGGTCCTGGGATGTCTGGCTGCCACCAGGGCCATTTAGGGACCCTGCTGGGACTAAGTGAAGGGGTTGAGGCACTTGGGGTACAAACTCTAAGGAGTTTGTCAGTGTCCTGCAAGTGTGAAGTTGGTTCTTTGAGGTGCTTTTGCAGGTGACCCTGGTAGTGAGAGCCCCTTAAAGTCTGCACCCCAGATGCCCACTCATCCTACACGAGCCCTTGCCCTCAGAGGGGCTGCAAAGCCAGGGTCGTGGTGACATGGATGGTAGGACAAGTGAATAATAAAGCCGGGCCCTGAGGACAGGGGATGAAAGCGGAAGAAGGAGAGGCGCTATTCAAATGCCCAAAGGAGTGGATGGCTGCTGTAGTGTAGGGAGAGGAGAGCAGGACAAGAAGGAGAGGGGACTGTGGCTCAGGACAGCTCCCAGCCCACTCCACAGCTCAATAGCAACTGGGCTGCAGAGCACTTGTTCCCACGGGGAAAGCCAGGAGGCCAGAACCTCCAACCTGATATGAGGCTTGGCTTGCTTAGAGAAGGGGAGCGGCCACCTGCCCATCAGCCAGAGGCAGAGGGGACTTGAGGTGATGCCCTGAGGGTCTCCTTAGGTGCTGAGCTCTCCAAACACCAGACAGGAGCTGATTGACAGAACTTCAGTGGAGAGATGGATTTCAGAACAGCCTCCGGGGCACCCAAGGTACACTCAGAGGGAGGGGGCTGAGGAGGACCGGCAGCAGAAACAGGGTGGGGGCGTGGAAAGGCGGAAAAGTGTGCAGAAGCTCACGTGAGCTGTCCCTTGGCTTCCCCCACAGTCTCAGGCTCCCTTCCAGGCCTGGGTCACCTCCCACCTCCTGGGGTCTTCTTGTCACCACAGGTTCAGGATTCTTGCCTCTTCAGCTCAACCCCCATCTCCCATCCCCACCTCTGAGCCCCGGGCTTTGTCTCCCTCCCTCACACAGCGCTCCCCTCCCTACACAAGGCCCTGCTTGAAGTAGCCTCGGAAGGCCTCGCTCTCGTTGCCCTGGACCTCACGGTGCTGGACAGCCCGGCCCTTCAGGAAGTCATCCATCTGCGTCGTGTAGATGGCAGCCGCCCCCTGCTCATCCTGAGAGGAGTCCTTGCCGATCCAGTAGTGGATGTCATAGGACAGGTTGCTGCCTGTCTTGTGGATCTGGGGAAATGGGGTGCTCAGTGTACCCGAGGCCCTGGGCTCCCCACAGCCCCACGTCCAACTCTGCATAGTCTCCCATGTACTTGGGGCCTGGGCCACAGGTGAGCTTGGCACACGGGGTGTACACTGGTGTGTCCCTCAGTGTCCATAAGGGAGCTAGGACCTCTGTGGATACCAAATTCTGCCAATTCTCTGGTTCCTTGTGTAAAATGACATATATCTTAAATCATCTCTAGATTACTTAGAATCCCTAAACTGGGGGCTGAAGATGTGGCTCAGTGGTAGAGCACTTGCCTAGCAGAATTGGGGTCCTGGGTTCCATCCCCAGCACCCCAAAATAAATAAAGTGTAGCTGCTCTATAAATCGTCATGAGCCGGTCATGGTGGTACACTCCTGTAATCCCAGTGGCTCAGGAGCTGAGGCAGGAGGATCCCGAGTTCAAAGTCAGCCTCAGCAATGACAAAGCGCTAAGCAACTCAGTGAGACCCTGTCTCTAAAATTCAAAATAAGACTGGGGATGTGGCCTTATTGGTTGAGTACCCCTGAGTTCAATGCCCAGTCCCCCCCTAAAAAAAAAAAAGGCAATAGTTGTTATGCTGTATTTTTTAGGAAATAATGACAAGGAAAAAAAGTCTGTACATATTCAGTAGAGATGCAATTATTTTTCCAAATATTCTGCATGTGGTTGGTTGAATCTCAGAATATTCTGTAGGTGAGGAGGATGGCTACATGTAACATTATTATGAAAATACACAACACTGCTTCCTATTTACATCAAAGACCGGGTTCAATTGTTAAATAATGTATTTAAATTTTTAAATGAGTCAACAGAAAGAATACAAATGCCCTGGCAGTTGGGATGGTCCCAGGGTGTGGTGAAAATCCAGAAGTCCCAAGCTGAGGACTGCGGTGTTACCCGCCAGTAGGTCCTCAAGACTGAGTCCACAGACGTGGCCTCAGCTGGGAGTGGGGAAGCTCAAGGGCAGGGAGAGCCTTTTACACGTGTCTCTGTCCCTGAGGAGCTGCCATGGGCTGGGTACCTGGGTACCCCTAGAAACACCAGCCGGGTCAAGTCAGGCCAGGCCTGCCCACTGCCCAGGCTCCTCCCAGGCAAAGCAGTGGGCTTTGCTCTCTGCTCAGCCCCCTCCCCTTCCCAAACCACTCACAGCCAGGAGCACATAGCAGTCACCATCGAAGAAGCTCCCATAGGTGCTGGACTGCACGGGCACCATTTGCATGGCCTGCAGAGAGAAGAGGGTCAGAGGGGAGGCCGGGCACCATGAACCCTGAGGCCAGGGAAGAGGGAGAGGAGGAGGAGGCGGGGGCCCAGGAAGCTGAGCAGAGGACGCAAGAGGAGGGGGCCACAGCAGGAAAGATCAGGGCCTTGGAACAAAAGGAGGGAAGAGGAGAGGGGAGAAAGGAAGCCAGAGACTGTGAGGACCGGAAGTGGAGAGGAAGGCTGCCGGGCAGGTGAGGAGGAAATGGAGAAGGGGCGCAGCAGACAGGGGGTGAGGATGAGGCCCCAAGTGAGGGTGGAGCTGGCAGCAGGTGGCAGCAGGTGACACAGGGGCTCCAGGCAGCCCCACAGGGTACGACCAGGAGCAAGCCCAGCCTGCGGGAGCTCACCTCGATCCTCCATATCTGCACCCCTGGAGTGGTGGTGTTGAGGGAGCCTTTGACTTGGGCGCTCAGGTTTGTCATGGTGGAGATGCCTGGGGAGAAAGTGGGTGGGAGTCAGGGCCCAGGGTGGGGGTCCCCTGGGTGTCAGGTGCTAGCCCAGCCCCACAGGGCACCCAGCTCCCTGGAGCTGCAGGCTCAGGACCTTGGGAAAGAAATGGAGCTGGCTCCCCACTCTGGGCCCAGCTCTGACCTTGACTCTCACTCAAATGCCTGTCCTGCTGAACAGAGCCCACCCCTGGCACCCAAACCCCTTCTTTATTTAGACAATTTCTCTTGTTGGAAATGTGTTATCAAAGCTGTGTTCATTTTTTAAAAAGATCATACCAAGTTTCTAAAAAATGGAAAAGAAGAAAATAAAGGCTCAGCCAGGTCTGATGGTACAAGCCTGTGATCTCAAATGCTTGGGGACTGAGGCTGAAGAATCAAAAATTTAAAGCCAGCCTGGGTAACTTAGTGAGAACCTATCTCAAAATAAAATAAAAAGGGTGTAGGGATGTAGCCCAGGGGTAGAATGCTTGCCTAGCATGCAAGTACTACAAATAAATAAATAATAAAAAATAAAGGCTTAACAGGGTATGCACCCAGCAGAATCCAAGTGTTCCAACAGAAACTTACACTTGAAGTTTGTAGTAACTGTGTTCACGATAGGCAAAAGATGGAAGCAACCCAAATGTCCATCAGTAGATGAATAGATAAACCAAAAGGTGTGTATATTGAACACTATGCAACCCTAGAAATGAATGGTGTACAACCTACATACATGCTACAACATGGATGCACCTATGGTAACCAGCAAAAGAAGCTGGACATGAATGACCACATACTGTGTGACTACATTTACATGAAATACCCAGAATAGGCAAATGGTAGAAACAGAGGCAGTGATTGCCAGAAGGCTGCTAATGGGTATGGATGGAATTTCCATTTGGGATGATGGGAAAGTTCTGGAACTAAATGGCAGTGATGGTTGCACCACGTTGTGAATACTGTATTGAATGCCATCCGAATCGTGCTTCAAAATGGATAAAAGGGGACAAGAGTGGTGACACAGGAGTGTGATCCCAGGAGGATCACAAGTTCAAGGCCAGCCTGAGCAACTCTGTCTCAAAATTAAGAGAAAGGCCTGGGGATGTAGTTCAGTGGCAGAGAACTTGCCTAGTATGTGCAAGGCTCAATCCCTAGCACCACAAGGGGGGAAATAGTGTTTTGCCACGATAGAAAAAATAGATGCAAGAATTTCCTGCTCCTCCCCAGTTACGGACCCCACAAGGTCAAGGACCGCTTCTGCTTGTTCAGCACCAACTCTCCAGCAACTAGCAAGGTGCCAGGACATGGCTGGATGAATGGATGGATGAAAGGAGGGAAAGGGGGAGAAAATGAGACATGAAGGAGTGAACCAACGACAGACTGAACCCTCCACACTGTGAACCAGCCTTTACCCACTAGGCTGGCAGAAGTCACCTTCCCCAAGCTTTCTCTAATCATGTTGACTTTCTGTTTAGACCTTAGCTGTGTTCTTGGCCCCAGCTGCTGATCAGAGTCACCTGGGGCTTTTTAAAAATATTGATACTGCCGTGTTCAGCCACATCCCCAGGGGCCCTGATTTAATTAGACCAGGGTGGGACCCAGCCACAGGTACTGTATTTTCTGCCAATAGGAGGTAGGGCCTAGGTGCTTTCGAAAACTCTCCAGGGTTCCTGATGTGAGCTGGAACAGAGATCCACTTGTCCCTGGTTACTCTCATCCCTAGTTTCTCAGTCCCCCTCCACCAGATTGAAGGCCACGTCATTCTTCATGCGCCTGCCCCAGCCTGGCAGGAGGCACCCTGCCTGACTGCTCCTTGAACTAGTGAATAATGAATGAAAGATCATGTGGCCCCAGGATCAGGCCTCGGCACCCTGACAGCCTCAGCTCTCCACTCAGATCTCTCTATCTAATCTCTGCTTGCACTTTGACTCTGAGTCACATCTTGAAGTAGTAAATGGCTTGACCTTTTACTACTTGGAGACACCCTCTTCTGAGCCCTGAGAAGTGGCAGCTCTCCCTGGTGCTCTGGAGTTGGGGGGCAAGGCCCTTGCCCAGCCTGGCCAGCCCTGCCTTGCTGATCCAAGCCAGATTGCCTGCTGCGTGTTCCTAGGAGGCCCTGGGGTCTGGAACCTGCCGGATGCCCCTGTGGGCCCTGGCCTCCTCTCTCAGGTATTCCTCAACACCAAGAGTCTCCAGGGCCCCAGGCCTCCTGGTTTAGCAGGACCAATTTGGGCACAGAGGAAGAGAAGGCTTTCTGTTTTATTCCAATCGCCACCTTAATCTCTACCCTCACTTCTCTAAGAGACTCTTTGGCCTTCCCTGGCTGTAAAACATGAATCCTCAGGAGAGTGGGGAGAGTCAACTAAATATGTCATCTCTGAAGTCCACCCAGGGCCTGCCCTGGTTCTAGGAGTGCAAGGCAGCCATAGGAATGAGTGGCGAACATGAGAGGGGACTTCCTATTCATCAGAGATGGGATTTGGGGTTCACTTTTCCTCCCTAAAAAATCAGGATTGGGGCCTGCAGCAGCCTGAACAGTGGACAGCCTCCTTAGGGCCAAGGACAGGCTGGGGGACTGACCCTACTCCATCCCATGATCTACAGCTCTCTGCTCCCTACCCATGTCCGTCAGAGCAGTCGCCCCTTCCCACACCCCTAGTGGGATCTCCACACCCTCCTGCCTCCCCTAAACTGCTGGCCCCTCACTCCCCACCCCCCATGACAAGGGCCCTGGTTTGCATGTGCACTACCTCCCCCTGCAACTTCAACCCACTGACTCCCCGTCACTCCTGGTCCCCTCTCTTCTATGTCCCTAGCCTGGGAAGAGTCCTGTCACCCTGGAGTCCAGGAGTGCAGCATCCTGGCCTCCTCCCCTCTGCTGCTCTTCTATCCACCTAAACTCTGACACACCCCTGCCTCTGTCTGCGGTCACTGCCTTCCAGAACACCAGCCTGCTTGCTGCCCAGCCCCTGGGCTGCCTCTCACTGCTGCCCACTCTTGCTGTTGCCATTCCCTCCGATGAGCGCCCTCCCCACCTGCCCTCCCTTGTCTGACCCTTACACACTCTTCCAGACCCAACAAATTTAGGTCTAGTTTCTTCCCAGAAACATTTCCAGAATCCTCCAAAGTGTCCTGGGCTGATGCCTCTCTTGGGCCAGCACCACACCATGATGAAAAGACCTGTGCGTAAGTCTGAAGTCTGTGAGCACAACCCAGACACATTCACGTCTGTAGCCCCAGCTCCTAGCTCATAGTAGGTGCTCAACAAACATGAAGCTGGAAGACTGGTCTGTGGAATGCCAAGAGAACCTTTCCAGGGCCCTGGAGGGAGTCAGGGTCCTGCTCTCCACCATCTTCCCTTTCTTATCAGCTGCCCTGTCATTCTCGTGGAGCAGATCTGAGGACCCTGGGGGGTGTTGCTGTAGCTCTTGGTTCCCAGTTATGCAGCTCTAAGCTGAACAGGGATGTTGTGAAGCAGTCGGGTGAGGTCCTTTCCTTCAACAAGGGCACTCTCCGGCCTCCCCAGGGCCAAGAGGGCATAGGGCATGGACACCCCCAACCCCTCCAACCCCAAGGAGCTGCGACAGGAGGATGCCTGAGTAGATGATCCTGGGAAGAGGGTGGCCAGGTGTGACTCTGAGCTGGACTCGGGCCACAACACCTCGGGGGACAGAGGGCAGGTCCTGGCAGAGAAGAGGTGTCTGGGTGTGACTGGAGCCTAAGGTCCCCCAGCCACCAGTCCCCACCCTCCCTGCCACTCTCTGCCCACTCAGCGTTCAGTTCCTGATGGATGTTGCTCACACTCTGGGATCCAGGAGGCGAGGACCCGGAGGTCCCAGAAGGGTTAAGGGAACAGCGATACAGAAAGGAGGAAGCCACTGCAGATGAGGTAGAAAAGGGCAGAGAGGAGCTGAGGGGTAAAGAGAAAGACAGAAACCAGGGTGACAACTAATCCCATTCTGTCCAGGAGTCACCAGGTTTAAAATCTAGACATTCCGAGCCCCAGGATCCTCCTCAGCCCTGGGCAATCCAGGATGGTTGACACCCATCATGGGGTGGGGGCTAGTCCCAGAAAAGGTGCTGCAAAAGTCTCTCCTTGGAGGCCCAGGACAGACACGCTGAGCTCCTTGCTCTTTCCAGAATCTCAGAGTTCCCTCCCCACGGCACGAGAGGCTCCAGGCTGCCAGGAAGCTGCAAGGACCCTGCCCGCTCCCACCACCTGTGGTCCCCGCGTGTGCCACTGGGTTGTCTTACCTGTCTGGAGAGGCAGCTGCCACCTGGGAGATCTCGGGGAGTTGTGGCAAGCTGGCTGCAGGAGAGCGACCTTTGTCCTCACCTCCCCTCCTCTAGGAACTGCCCTCACCATATAAGGGAAGATAGGGCCCCAGAGAGAGAATGGGTGGGGGGGTGGGGTGGCAGGTGCCCGACAAGTCCCTGGGAACCCGGAGCCCAGAGACAGCCTGACAGCCCAGGTGATATGAGTGAGCACCAAGAATGGGGTGCACTTCTGCCCAGGGCTCAGGCCCTGGGTGCAGGTGGACAGCACCCACCAGGAAGGGCATGAGCCCCTAGACCCTTCCTCCTGCCCACTAAGAGGAGGGCTTAGCTGTCCTCCCTCCTGTCCTGGAGGATGGCACATGGGGAGAAGGTGCAGGACTCCCAGGAGACCCAGGGACACAGCACTGGGAGTTCACACTTGTGGCCCCTCCAGGTCAGATGGGGACCCTGACTCCTAGAGATCTTTGACTCACCTTTCAGTGGGTGCCAGTGTTCTTCCTGTCCTCCCCACTCGGGCACAGGCTCCACCTGGAGTTTTATGAGGTGCCATAAACCATGCCATTGGACTCTGCTCTTCTGCCCTCTCCCAGGACCAAGGCTTCCGTTTCCCACCCTGGATGGATCCCTGAAGGTCCATCTCATTTAGGAGGGGAAGGGAAAGGACTATGGTCCTCCCTGGTGTGGATCTGGCTCAGAAACTTGCTTTGAGCTGGTGCGGTGGTCTACACCTGGAATCCCAGTGATTGGGGAGGGTAAGGCAGGAGGATTACAAATTTGAGATCAGTCTCGCAGTTTAGTGAAACCCTGTTTAAAATAAAAAATAAGAAGGGCTGGGGGTGTGACTCAAAGGTAGAGTGCCCCTGGGTTCAATCATCAGTAACAGAGTCAGCAACTTGGGTAACTGCCCCCAACCTGCAGAAATTCTGCCTCCCCGGAACCCTGGTTCTCAGAAGGATGAGATGAAGTCAGCTGGGTAAGGCAGCCCCTCTTCCTGACCCAGTTTTCCAATAGTTCTAGAGCCTGAAAGCATACGCATGTGCACAGGTCTGTGAGTGCAGGGGTGTGCACATCTAGTCAGAGAAGTAACACGCTGCTCCTACTATTTTGGTTTTATTTTTTTTTTTTATAAATATTTTTTTTTTAAAGAGAGAGAGAGAGAGAGAGAGAGAATTTTAACATTTTATTTTTTATTTTTTCTTAGTTCTCGGCGGACACAACATCTTTGTTGGTATGTGGTGCTGCTGAGGATCGAACCCGGGTCGCACGCATGCTAGGCGAGCGCGCTACCGCTTGAGCCACATCCCCAGCCCCCTATTTTGGTTTTAAAATAACATAACAACCTTTCTCGTAAATAAAATGGAAGATGGGTGTGGTAGCACATGCCTGTCATCCCAGCAGCTCAGGAAGCTGAGGCAGGAGGATTGCAAGTTCAAAGCCAGGTCAGCAATGGCAAGGCACTAAGCAATCAGTGAGACCCTGTCTCTAAATAAAAATACAAACTAGGGCTGAGGATGTGGCTCAGGGTTAAGTGCCTCTGGGTTCAATCCCTGGTATCAAAAAGAAAAAGAATTGTTTTAGGCCAGGCGTGGTGGCACACGCCTGTAATCCCAGTAGCTCAGGAGGCTAAGGTAGGAGGATTGAAAATTCAAAACCAGCCTCAGCAATTTATCAAGGCCCTAAGCAACTCATCAAGATCCTGTGCTGGGGATGTGGCCCAGAGGTAAAGCAACCCTGGGTTCAAGCCCTTGTACAAAAAAAAAAAAAAAAAAAAAATCAAGATGAAGTATTCCTTTTGACTGGCATGTCTCCAGTATTTTTAATTTTATTTACTTATTTTTAATTTTAAATTTAAAAAGAAATTTTGACATGTTTCTGGATTCAATCCCCAGTACCAAAAGAAAAGGAAAAAAAAAAAAGAAGAAGAATCACCTAGCAGAGATTGTAATTTAATAGGTCTGGGGTGGGATCTGAGATTCTGTATTGCTAACAAGCTCCCCCGGGGATGCTGACCTGCTTTTTCTTTGGACCAGTCTTTCAGTGGCATGGCCAAAGGTAATGACATTGCATTCAAACAGGGGGCACATAATGTCCCGTTATCCCAGCAGGAACAATGATTTCTTGGTCATAGTGGTGACTTCCAGATATTCTAAGGCACATTTTCCTCTTTGCAATTAGAACTTGCCTTGAAACTGGCACAGTGATGTGCATCCGTAGGGAGGATGGCTTGAGCCCTGGGGTTCAAAGTCAGCCTGGGCAATGTAGAAAAATCCTCATTTCCAAAAACAGATAAATACATAAAATAAAAAAAATTAGAATACCACCACCAACAACAAAATTGTCTGGTTGACACTTTGGAACTAATAGCACAGAATTTTTTTTTTTTTTTTTTTTTTTTACAGGGATTAATCCCAGGGGCGAGGTGGCACAGACCTGTAATCCCAGTGGCTCAAGAGGCTGAGGCAGGAGGATCGTGCGAGTTCAAAGCCAGCCTCAGCAAAGGCAAAGTGCTAAGCAACTCAGTGAGACCCTGTCTCTAAATAAAATACAAAAAAGGGCTGGGGATGTGGCTCAGGTGGCTGAGTGCCCCTGAGTTCAATCCCTGGTACCCAAAAAAGAAAAAGATAAAGGGCCTCCATATGTTGCCCAGGTTGTTCTTAAACTTGTGATCCTTCTGCTTCAGCCTCCGGGGTGACAGGTGTGGACACTGTACCTGGCAACATGAATCATGCTTTGTTTCAATCAGTGGATCTTGGAGCTCATTCTCCAAGTTTATAGAGTTCCATCTCATTGTTTTTCGTAACTACATGGCATTTTCTGGTATAGAAATGACAAGATTTATTTAATCAGTCCCTTCTGGTGAACACTTCGTAATCTAAGTGTTTTGCTGAACAGACAATAATGCAGTGGGAGCTCCTGTACAGCAGGTTGTGCCCTAAAAGCAGAATTGCTTAAAAGGTGTCTGGTTTTTTTGTTTGTTTGTTTTGGTACCAGGGATTGAAGTGGGGGTGCTAAGCCACTGAGCCCCATCCTCAGTCTTTTTTTTTTTTTTTTTTTTAATTTTGAGACAGGGTCTCACGAAATTACTTCGCCTGGCTTTGAACCTGTGATCCTCTGGAGCCTCAGCCTTTAGAGCTGCTGGGATTACAGGCGTGCACCACACACCCGGTAGGTGTCTGTATTTTTTAAATATTTGTGATAGAAGGTCAGATCACTTTGCAACCAGGTTGCACCAGGGGCACTCCTGCCAGCACTGTATCTTGCGCCAGACTTCAGGTCACCTTCCTCCCCCTTCCTTCCCCACCCCACCCCTCCCCGCGCAGGAAGCCAACCAGCCACGCCCTGCCTGTCTGCTTCTCTCCCCTCTCCCAGGCCTCCTCCCTTCTCTCTCCACTCAGCAGCCCCTGTCCAGGCCTTGGCCCTTGTCTTCAGGACTGTGGCGGTGTGCTCCCGCTGGGGCACCAGGTCCCTGGACCCGTGATTTAGCTTCCAATGTGCCGTCGCCAGGTTGGCACGCGTCTCTCTCCTGCCCGCTGTTCCTCGGGATTCCTCCACGATGCCCACTGCCTGAAAGGAAGAGGCTGCTTCCTTGCTCTAGTTAGAGATGGGCATTATTTGCCCCCTCCTGCTTTCTGCAGGGCCGTCCCCCCGACCCCCATTCCGTACCTTTTATGCTCCCCACAGTCTGGGTTTGGTCAGCCCGTGGGATTTTGCTTGAAATTCTCCCAGCACATACTTTTCACTTAAGTCACCTCCTTCTCCTTCTCCTGCCTCTTCCTTTTCCTTTTCTTCTTCTTCAATACTGGGGATTGAACCAGGGGTGTTCTATCATTCACCTACATCCTAAACTCTTTTAATTTTTTGAGACAGGATCTTGTTAAGTTGCTGAGGCTGGCCTCAAACTTGCAATCCTCCTGCCTCAGCCTCCCGAGTCGCTGGAATTACAGGTGTGCTCCAGCACAGGGGGCCTCAACCCATCTTCCCAACTACTCCTTTTCCAGCTCCTTGAGTATTCCTCCAGCAAGGAGCTGTTTTCCAATCTCCAGAGGGCCTCTCCAGTGGGGCTAGGCAACCCCAGAGCTCTTCCATCTCCTGTGCTCTCTCACAGCAGTGTACAGACCATTTATCTGTTGACGTTTCTTTATACTAGGAGTGATGTGTGTTTTGCCATGTTAAAATTCTTGTGAGTCTAAGTGAAATGAGCCAATCCCAAAAAACCAAAGGCTGAACGTCCTCTCTGATATGAGGATGTTAACCCACAATAAGGGGGGTGGGGAGAATAGAAGTTCATCAGATTAGACAAAGGGAAATGAAGGGAAGGGGGTGTGGGAACAGGAAAGACAGTACAATGAATGGAACATGACTTTCCTATGCTTATATATGAACACATGACCTGTGTAACTCCACATCATGTTCAACCAAAAGAATGGAAGTTAGACTCCATGTATGTGTGATATGTCAAAATATACTCTACTGTCATGTATATCTGAAAAGAACAAATTAAAAAACTTAGACACAAAAATCCTTAATAAAAATTAGCAAACTGTAAAAAACAAATGATTCTTGGGAGCCTAAATTTTAATGTATTTGTGACTATTTTTTTAATATTTATTTTTTAATTGTAGTTGGACAATAACTCTATTTTTATTTTTATTTATTTTAGTTGTTAAAAGACCTTTATTTTATTTATTAATATGTGATGCTGAGAATCGAACCCATGGTCTCACACGTGAGATGTGACTATGTTTTGACAGCGAGACTACATTTTGACCTTTCCCTCTAACAAGCTGTGAAGGAGCCAAGCAGCTAGCTGATAGCCACCTGGACAACAGTGTACCCATATGCAAATAAGGTAGTTGCAGACCAGAACTTTTCCTTCTAAATTTGACATGTGGAAGCTGAGATATACACCTTCTAGGACTATAGACACCAGAGCCTTCAGATTGCTATCCGAGACACATCTTGCTGTGACTCTACTTTGCAAGTATTTGCTCTGAAATGGCATTGTCTGTTGGAGGCTCTGCTCATCAATAAGTCTTGCTTCATTGTTGACAACCTGATGATATTCTGGGCCCTTGTCATTTTGGAGGGAATGGTCCCCTGGTACAGGGGTGCTCAACCACTGAACCACATCCCCAGCCCTTTTTATATTTTATTAGAGACAGGGTCTCACTGAAGTTGCTGAAGCTGGCCTTGAACTCACAATCCTCCTGCCTCAGCCCCCTGAGCTGCTGGGATTACAGGCATGCACCACCATGCCCCGCCCATTTGGACAATTTCTTCCATGGATCTTACAGGGCATAAGACCTGCCTTGAAGCTGAGGCAGTTCAAAGGCCCCTTCACCCTGATGCTTGCAGTCATGCCAGAAAGATTTCAGATGTGTGGCTCAGAATAATAGGCAAGAGTTTGTTAGAAAAGATATGGAAGGGGAATGGGGGACACTATCAAGGAAGAGAAGAGAGTGGGTCCTCTCAGAGAGGAGAGGAACAGTGTGCCTCTCCTGCCCTCTAGTTTTATGGACAGAGGGGAGGTCCAGGGAAATTTCCAGAGAGCCCTGCCTAGGTCCACCTCTTGACTTTTGACTGTCAGCAGGATGATATCAGACTTCCAAGTCCCCATTACATATGACAACTCCAGGTAGATTGGCCCAAGCTGATCAGATCTAATCAGAACCTGTTCTTATAGATTTTATGGTTAGAGGGCAATTACCCTTATGTCCCTGAGTTGTGGGATCTGATCTGTGTAAGGGTCACAAAATCCCCCTCCCCTTTCAGAGTCATGTGTGTTTTTAAATTTTGTTTAGAGTTTTTAAATTTTTTTTTTTAGTTATCAATGGAGCTTTATTTTTATTTATTTATATGCAGTGCTGAGAAGTGAACCCAGAGCCTCCCATATGCAACCGCTCTACCACTCAGCCCCAGCCCCAGCCCCAGCCCCAGCCGGCATGTGTTCTTTATGGGCATTTTGGGCCTGCATTTCTCCTACAGAGAATAGTTTGCTGAGGAATGTGACACATCCTGTCAACTTAAGCCAGGCACGGCTTCAGGTAAATTACTATGGAAGGTTTTCGGGGCTAGGGTCTCACCCATTAAAAAAAAAAAATAAGAAGCATGTGAGGGTCAGCATGGTGGGCCCAGTTTGTAAAACTCTTCCCATAACCCTTCAGGTTCCCACCGTTCACATCTATCTGTTCCCTATCAGATGCTCCGTGTTTGGTTCCTGACTAGCGCTGTTCTCGAGTGATTTACTCATTTTTGGCTATGTTTTCATATGTTCCTTTAGCTTATTTTTTTTTATCCTGCTTTTCTGTATATTCCAAAAGCCACTTAATTTGGAACTGTCATTTGTTTTATTCAGCATGTCATTTCATTAGACGTCTGTCCTTTTAAAAAAAATTAGTTGTAGTTGGACACAATATCTTTATTTTATTTTTATGTGGTGCTGAGGATCAAACCCAGGGACTCACACGTGCTAGGCAAGCGCTTTACCACTGAGCCCCAGTCCCAGACCATGTCTGTCCTTCTTGAGTTTAAAGTGTCACCAGTATTAGGGAACCGGACCACCCTTGTCAGTCTGCTGTGACAAATTGGGGATCTTTGTTTAAATTTTAATTATGCTAAGGGGCGTTCTATACTCTGTAATCAGAAATTATCTGAAGTCCCCTCATTTGCTGACTATTCAAGGGTGAGGCAGTCACAGCTCCTGCGGGGCACTGCTGCTCCTCAGCGCCCTTTCCTTGTCTGCATGCTCCCTGCTGCAGCACTCTGTCAACCAGAGCATGTCCTTCAGACCTCAGTCCACAGGAGTTGATGGAGTCATTCCTGGAGTGGGTATTTCACTCCTGTTCTTTTCTTCCCTGGGGACCAGGAGCATTGCCTCATTCAGGGAACCGTAGCTTGGCATGAGGCAGTTGACCAGAGAAGCAATTCATGAGACTTTCTGATTAAATACTATTGGAAAAGCCAGGGATGGTGGTGCACGCCTGTAAACCAGTGGCTCGGGAAGCTGAGGCAGGAGGATGGCAAGTTCAAAGTCGGCCTCAGCAACTTAGTGAGGTCCTAAGCAACTTATTAAGAACCTGTCTCAAAAAATAAACAGGGCTGGGGATGGGGCTCAGCAGTAGCGCACTTGCCTGGCATGTGTGAGGCACTGGGTTCGATTCTCAGCACCAAGTATAAATAAATAAAGGCCTATCAACAACTAAAAAATTTTTGAAAATAAAATAAATACATAAATAAATTAAAAGGGCTGGGGATGTGGCTCAGTGGTTATGTGCCCCTGGGTTCAATCCCTGGTATAAATAAATACTACTGAAAAAAGGTTTTCAGGGCTAGGGCCTCACCCATGCTGGGCAGGTGCTCTACCATTGAGCTACACCCCTGGCCTTACTATTGGAAATTTTAACAGAAGCCATCAAAGACAGGCCAAGATATATACCTTTGTGACTGCTACTGAAGCCCTCCTACCTTATTTCTTTGGTTAAGTTATAGGTGGCATTCATATTTGTGCTTCCTATTGCTGCTAAATCTTCATTTTTTCCCTCCTACCTTTTTTAAAATTAATTAAACCTGCTTCAATTATGGAAATGTGTTCAGAATGGCCCATTCAGGTTTTTTGTTTTGTTTGGTACTGGGTATTGAACCCAGGGACACTTAACCACTGAGCCACATCCCCAGTCCTTTTTTGTATTTTATTTAGAGACATGGCCTCACTAAGTTGTTAAGTCTGGCTTTGAATTCATGATCCTCCTGCCTCAGCCTCCCAAGTTGCTGGGATTACAGGTGTGCACTATTGTGCCCTGCCCCCTCCCCCAGGATTTTAACTCCAGAGGACACTTAGAGGACTCTGGGTAAACAACTACAAAAAAAAAAAAAAATTAAAGGACATTCCAGAAGTACAGTTAATAACTCATCCTAGAGAAATGACACTGATACTTAAAAGATTATCTCCCTATATCTATATAGAGGAGTACCTCCTCCACCTTGCCCTTTATTACACTGGTGTGTGAGTTCCTTGAAAGCAGCAACAGGGCCGGTCTGCTCCTGGCACCCTGCCTGGCACAGGGATGCATCCATACGTGTGGTTGAGTTGAACTCTGCATGGACCAAGCGAATGTAGGCGGTGGGGATGAGGAAGCCTGGTTGTGGTCTCACTAAAGCTGGGTGTCCAGTTCCTCTCACCTCTGAAATGCAAATCTGGGGCGACTAGCCTTTGCATAAAGAGCAGGAAAAAGAGCAGTCTAAAGACTGCCAAGGCCTGGGGCTGGTATTCATCTTGCCAAGGGCTCTCTGGGTCCAGCCCAGACCAGGGCTGGCGCCAGGGGGACTGCAGGCTTCTCCTTCCAGGTAGGTGCTTCCCGGCTCCTTTCTATGGAGTTAAAAGTAGCAGATGCCCCGCACAGAGATTTAGAGGGCGATCAACTTCTGGAGCACCAGGAGGCAGGCTTGGGGATTAGATCACCCTACCTGGGACTAGGAGGAGGCAGGACTAGGGAGGTGGAGCTGGGAGAAAAGGGAGCAACACTTGGGAGGGCAGAGCGTAGGGGGGCCGGTGCAGGAGGGGTTGGCCGGAGAGGGCCAGGCCCCAGGGAAACCGGGAGTCCATCAGGACCGGGAGGCCTCTAGCGGCTACCGCAGGAGGCGGGCGAGGGGCCGGGAGCGGCGGGAGGGCACTTCCTGCCGGGGCCGCGGTCACCCAGGCTCCGCGAAGGAAGTGCCCTGGCAAGGGCGGGGACGGGAAGCGGGGCGGTGGCTCGGGAGGGAGGGGGCGGCGGCCAGCGGGAGCTCTGGCGCCGACCACACCCAGTTTTCTCCACCGGCCGGAGGCCGTAGACTGCGGACCCCCCGAACGGCCAGCACAGCAGCGGAAGGCCAGCGACCCCGCGAGCCCGACCACGTCAGCCCGGCCGCGGAGCAGCGCCTGCTCAGATCCCGCGCGGGGCGCCCCGCCCACCGCAGGCAGGCCCCGCCCCGCCCCGCGCATTCCACAGGCAGCCCCTGCAGGAGTGGTTTAGTTTTGCTGTGTAGCCGAGTCTCTAGTCATTAGTGTCCGGGAACTTAATCAAGTCTGCAAGACCTGTCTCCATTTTGCAACTTAAGTGACCGAGGCTTCGGTAAGGTAGCCCTGCCTCGATGTAGATCCAACCCAAATCCCGATTCACCCCGGAAGCCCTGAGAGCCAGAGCCCCTTCCTCCTTCGCACCACTCCTAGCCACTTGCTGAGGCAGGGTCACACTGCAGTCTCAGTGTGACTATTATCTGATCACTCATGCCCACTTCAAACTCCCCCAAAAACCACAGAAGCAGAATAGGGGGGGTCTGGCTTTCTCTTTAGTTCTTGTTACACGGTGAGGCTCTGGGTCACCAAGAAGGCACTAAATGCGAAGGTCACCCTTTTCAGGTCAACCATATCCTCCCTCCCCCCATCAACTCCCTTGGCACTGGTTTGTGGGTCCACTTGACCGTTCGACCCCGGGGAGAGCCCAAGGCCTTGACCTCCTGACTCAGCAAGTGTGGGGAAGAGTTTCAGAAACAAGTTAGAGTTGGAAGGCGGACATTCTGGGAGCTTCCCCCAGCCAGCAGGGGGCAAGGGAGGAGGCTGCAGTGGGTGGGTTGGCACAGGGGACAGGGACAGCTTGGCCCAGCTTCCTGGAGACCCCCCAAACCTCACAAGAAGTTTCCATCTCCTGCAGATACCCCAAAGGCACTGGTGAAGTCTGGGGTGGGTGGAGAAGGCACCAATTAGGGGTGGAGACCCCCCACTTAGCTGGTGGCCTAGCATAGTGCTGGGCACACAAGGTGCTCAATAAGTGTATTTTGAACGAACGGAGCAAAAGGGCTGTGAAGGATAGGGAGCAGGGCCTGGGCCAGGCCCCTTGGCCCAGCTTGTTCCATTCAGAAAATAGCAGTTTAAAAAATGTAAAAATCCTTTCCCTCCCTCCCCCCAATTTCTGGGCCCAGGAAAGGGGCAAGGGAGGGTGTCTCTATGCCCACCCTTCCCTCTCTCCATCCCTTAAAAATCTATATACACATATACATATTTATATGGCACCACAAGGGGGTCCTGCCTATGTCCCCATACTCAGAAACGGGGAGCCAAGCTCCAGGGCCTTGGGGTAATTAAGGCAGAAGGAAGGGGTCACAGCTTGGGTGACATAAGGAACAGCCATCAGTCAGCCTTGGAGAAGCTGGACTGTGGGGTCCTGAAGGAAAGACCCTTGCTCCCTTCACAAGGGGTAAGAGGTTCTTCCCTCCGGGCCCTCCCCTGCCTGGACAGGAACTGGTGGGGCCTCTGTCAGTTCCAAGGGAGGCGTGGGGGTGAAAAGAGACTGGTTCCCCGGAGCAGCCTAGACCTCAGCAACCTGCAGGCCAGTCCAGGCAGGAGCTATGATGGTAGCCACGCCCCTGGGAAAGCTGAGTGGGCAAGATGGGGCTCTATGAAAGGCACTTGGTGTCCACTGTTCCCAGGCTGGGGCTCCAAGGTGTGGGATGACAGAAATCCTGCCCCCACCTCAAAAGCAGAACTGGGGCTAAGGAGCCCAATTTGGCAGCAGAGAAACATGGCAGCATGAAGAGAGGGGACAGAAAAGGGGAGCAGCAGGCAGGGCCCCCAGGTCCCCTGAAAAGTGGGGAGGAGGTTCGAAGGCACTGACACAGGGAACCAGGGGTGTACAGTCCTCGGTACAGCCTGGCAGGGCTGCTGGGGAAGACACCTGCTTCCCCAGGGCCACCAATGGGCACAGCTCGCGGGTTTTCTTAAGAGCTCTCGGGCAGGTGCCCAGGGTCTCCGTGGAAGGAGGTGTGGGCTTCAGTCAGGGGCAGGTCCAGGCCCCGTGGCACCTCACTAGCTCCCGGGCCTCGGCTGCCTGAGCACTGAGTACACATCATCCACGCGGCTGAGTTGCTCAAAGAAGGGGAGGAGGTCATGGAGTTCGGTGTCACTCATGTTGTCAAACCACGAGGCCACTGGTACCTGGGGACATGCGAAGACAGGCACAGGTAACCAGGTGCAGGAAACAGGATTGGGAGCATCCCCCTCCCACCGGTCCTGGAGACTACCAGGCTTGGGACTGGGCAGGCCAAGGCAGAGTGAATGGGCTCCTGTCCTTGGGTCTCAGCCCTGTACTCACAGCATTGTCTGGATGGAAGACATAGGAGGCAGGCGAGTTGTCCAGGATGAGCACCCGCCGAAGGTCTCGGCCCAGCCGGCTCAGGTCCTTCACGTAGTTCCCCCGGTGGAAGACGCAGGACTCTCGAAACAGCCGGGCTCGGAAGGCCCCCCATTTGTCCAGCAGATCAGCTACTGGGTCTGCATACTGGAGGGTAGGAGGTAGGTTATCCTAGGGCCAGGAGTGGCCTGGGGCTGTGTCTAGCGACACGTGGCCACCTGAGGCAGCAGATGGGAGGGCATGGTGGCCCCAGGTCCCTGGTGGGAACTTACCTTGGCAAGGCTGGCAGTGAACAGCACGCACTCGAAGAGCTCGCCCATTCGCTGCAGGAACTCGTCCACATGGGGCCTCTTCAGCACATAGACCTAGGGGGTGGGTCTGTGAGGGCGGCTGGCCGAGCTGGGGGAGGTTAGCCTTGGGCTGGGAGGGCATTGTGGAGGAGGCAGAGTAGCTCAGGAGGGCTGGCCCTGGGCCTGTGGGTTCCCACCGCCAGCTGCTCCACCCACCCAGCCTCCCAGAGGAGGATGGAAAGAAGCCTTGGCTCCCACCAGCTGCAGGTCCTGCCTTGTGGGGAGTCATTAATCCTAAGTCCCTTCCCCCAAATTCAGGAGCCTAGGGGTAGCCAGCCCCCTCACCCCAAGGCTGCAGCGCACCGGCCCCCGAGCCAAGTAATGGAGAACAGGCTGGACAGCACACAACCTATCCTGAATTACTTGAACTGGGTCCCGGGCAGGGGTGGGCAAGGGGGCACACATACAGGACTGAGAAGAGGAACCCACTCTCAGGAGGCCTGGAGTTGGGCCCAGTCCCTGAGGTTCTATGTGATCTTGGGCAAGTCTCCTACCCACTCTGGGCCTCAGACATTCCACATCTATCAGAGTCCCATGTGGGGCTCTCTCCAGTTCAGTGGACAGCGCTTGGGGTCTGGAGGGAGATGCCAAGCCCATCACCTCCTCCCCTGCCCCTCACCTGGTGGACCACCCCATCAATCTCCACTGGGATGATGAAGTCAGCGTTGTTCACTGGCTGTGGGGGAAAAGAGCTGCTGGAGCTGGGGCGGGGAACCCCAGGGCTGGGGGCCCAGCCGAGCCCTCCCTCCCCGGCCAGGGATGAGGGCTGCTGGGCAGGGCCCACCTTGAAGGAGCTGTGCACCAAGGTCTCGTCCAGGTCGATGACCACGCAGATCTTGTCCGAGTCCTGGGCCTTGGCCTCAGGGAGCAGGTACTGAACTGGGGTCTGCTGGTGGGAGGGGCCGGGCTGGGTGGGGGCACCTCCTACACAGCCTTCCCTACCCTGGCCCTCTACCTGAGAAACAGGAGACAGTGGGACATCCCACCCGCTTCCCAACATGGGCCCTGGCAGCTCCCTGGAGGAATGGTTGCTGGCTCTCTAAGCCCCTTGGCAAAGCTTCCATCTTCCAGGGGATCTTCTCTTGGTGGGCAGCAGGCAGAGCAAGCTGGGAGGGGCCCAGTGGGGGGCGTATAGGGCTTGGTGTCCAGGTCCCCCCTTCTTTGAAACTTTCAGTGACTGCAGGTGTGTCTCCACCAGGCACCCACCCCTTCCCTTAAGCCCCCTTCCAGCTGAGCCCAGGTGCCCTGTACTCATCCCGATCCCCGCACCTTAGGGATGGCGCCATTCTCCTCCACGAGCAGGGGTGCCCCGCTATGGGCTGGCAGGGCCTCTCCATCATCCCGGCAGACACAGCAGAAGAGTGAGTGGAGGATGCCCCGGCTCCGGGGCTTCTGGGAAGCTGCTGACTTCTGGTCACCTGAAGCAGGGAGGCACAGGTTGGGGATGTGAGCACGCAGTGCTGTGTATGTGTCCAGGTGTGAACCCCTGCTCCGGGAGGATCTGGCCACACCCCCTTCATCAAGGGAGACACTGTTGTGCTCTGGTCCTCCTGAAACACACCCCAGCCTTTGCTCCAAATCCTCTGAGGCTCCCCATGAGGAGGTCTAGGGTGGACAGTCACCCAGGTTAGGGAGGGCGACCTAAAGGAGGGGGAGGGGAGGTTTTCTTTTTCTCAAAACCTCCATCACCTGACTAGGCCTTACCTGAGCATCCCCTGCTTAGGAGGGCCAGGGCCTGGGGCCCCGTTGTCCACTCCCATCCTCCCGCTGTCCAGTCCACTCCATGGGTCCAAAGTCCTCATTGAGGCTGGGCCCAGGGGCTGGGGGTGCAGTCCCAAGGCCTGGGCAAGCGTCCCACAGCCATCTGTCAACCCCGCCTCCTCGGCCCCTGCCCCGCCCAGACCTGAGACCTGCAGCGAGGCTGGTTGATTGACAGACCCACCCTCCACCCCCCCTCCGTCTGACCCCCGCCCCAGGCCAAGCTAGGCCCAGGCAGGAGGTGGGCAGATCTGGGAGGACCCCCAGCCCCTGCACAGGGAAGAGGAAGAGGGATTCCCAACCTGGCCAGCCCCCGGGGCTCAGCCTCAGCGAGCGGCGCGGCTTTCCCTGCCGGTGCAAGTGTGCACAGACCCGGTGCCCACGGGCCTAAAGCCCGGGTGTCGCGTGCCTGGCCGGGCACAAGGCTGTGCCTGCGAGCGCCCTCTCCTTGGAAGAAGTGGCCCCTTCTGTGCCTGAGGGGCTCAGCGCCTCCATGCTTGACGCGGAAGTTTTGTGGGAACGTGGCTGTGTTGGCGGGAGATCCCTCCAAGCTTCCCCAGCCCACTGTCACCTCGGCGCCCCTTCCCAAGACCCTAGGAGACCACAGCCCAGAGGGGGCGGAGTCTCAGCGGGTGGCCTGGAGGCGGCCTCCTAACCCCCCCTCCCAGCCCCATTGGCGCCAATCCGTGGGGGGGGGGGGCCGCCCGGGAACCGCCAGCCCGGAAGCCCCCGCAGGAACCCCTGCCTCAGTTTCCCCACCTCGGACAGACTAGAGCTCCCTAGAGGCGCCAGGTCCCACCCCGCGTCCCTGCGACTCCAGGAGTTCAAACTCTCCCTGCTCCCTCTCGGCTGGGAGCTCCGGCCCGGCCAAAGCGGGCGCCCGGGGCGGTGGCAGCGGATGCAGCTCTGGGAAAGATCCCGGCCCCTTCCTCCTCCCCTCCCGCGGCGCGCGGGCTGCGGCCCCCTCCCCGCCGCCCCAGTACCTTTGCCCCGCAGCGGGCCCCGCGCCTCCTCCTTGCTGATCTGAGTAATGACGGCCGAGCTGTCCATGGGGCCGGGCGCGCTCCGCTCCGGCCGGACTCTGGCCCGGGTGCCCGGCCTCCCCCCGGCTCGGGCCGGAATCGGGGCGCGGGGGGGAGGGGAGGGGTGGGAGGGAGGGATCCCCGCGAGCTTTGGAGGGGAGGGGAGCCAGGTTCTAAGGGGGAGGGGGAGGGAGGGGGCGCGGAGGAAACTTTGTTACAACATGGAGTTTCCTCCCCGCGAGGCGGATGCAAACATGGAACCCGGGCGCTGTTTCAAGGCTCCCCCTTAAAAGGGCAACGGCTTCGGCGTGACCTGGACTCGGCCGCGGCTTTCATCACTTCTGGGGCCCGCACGGCTCCGCCGGCGGGGAGGCGGGCCGGGCCGGGTTCCTGCCGCGATCCGGGGGGCGTCCCCTCCCTTCCTGCCGCTGGCCGGCGGGACAGAGCCTCTGCGGCTGCGTGGCACAGCCAGCACCCGGCCCAAGGTGCCAGGCCTCCGAGTGCCCGGAGCCAAGGCCCGCCCCGCCCGCTCCGAGTGCCCGAGGGCGGCGCGATTCCACCCTGTGCTCCTACGTGGGCCAGGGACTTGCCACTCCTCGGTTTGCTCATCTGGAAAATGGGATAACACTAACTTATCTGTTAAATGGGTCTTCTTTTCTGTCTGACGTTCGCAGGAACCTCCTTGCAGAGATGTCAGGAAGGAGCACTTGAAATCTCTTTGCTAACCCCGAACAGCTGTGCAAATCCATAAAATTACGTTCTGGATTTGACTCTGTCACCACCCACCGCGGTCTCGGGGCGAGGAGATCGGGTCCGGAGAGTGAAAATTCCAACTTCCTTCCCCCGGGGACGCTCTCTGCCGACATTTTCCGACTGCTCAACTTATGTCCCGCACCCTACCAGCTTCGCCTTCCCGCCTGGAGGCGCTCTCCCCTCCTCCCGCCTCGCCCACCGACCTAGAGAAAATGCCACCGTGTCCATGGGCCTTGCCTGATTCCCTTCCCCCGCCGACGGCCATTCTTATTATTGGAGGGTGCGGGTTCCTGGGACAGACTCGTTCCCAAGTGTCCAGCCTGAAGCCCCGTGCATAGTGCACTCCGCGCGGGACCGCGGGGACTCAGACATCACAGTTACAGGCGTTTAAACACACTGTCCCCGGCTCTGTGGGGACACACCCCAGCCACGCGGGTTCTTGCGGGAAACCTCCATGCGCGCGCCAAGAGGTGTGCGGGTCTTTTTTTCCCGGTTACTAAGTTCCTCCTATCCCTAGTTACTATTCGGGGTTCACAATTTAAAAAATAACCCGAGCCTCGACAACACGCCTCGGCACTTCCTCCCCTGCCCCGGCCTCGGCGGCGGGCGGGGCGAGCCGGGGTGGGGCGGGCGCGTCCTGTCCCGTTTGGCCGGGAGCGCGCGCAGCGCACGTCCGCCGGGGCCGACGACCGGGAGCCGGGAGGGGAGCGCGCGGGAGGGGACTCTAGGGGACCGATGCCCGCCCGCTGCCGGACCCCGTTCTTCCTCCGCTTCCTAATCTCTGGTGTCCTCAGAACCAGCCCCTTCGTATCCCACTGACAGATAAGAAAACAACTCAGAAGGAAGCCATCGGCTCAGGCCCTCCAGCTTGGGCAGGGGCGGAACTGTGGCCCCTCAGCCCAGCGCCTCTCCTCGGTCCAGCCCGGGGGGTGGCGTCTCAATACCTCCGGATGCTCGCCCGCGCTGACCCCAGAAGGAAGTGGCCAGGGACTGTGAAGGGGGCTGGAACTGAACTGGCTGTCCCAGAGATACCCAAAAACAGGCTTGGCTGTCCCCTCACCCGCCATTCACAAACCGAGGTCCCACCCCCAGCACACATCCCTAACTGCCCCCCGCCAAGCCTTTGTCGGTGCGGGTCTCTCACCAGGGGAGACACCGCTCCGGGCTGGCGCACCTCGGTCCGAAGCCTCTGGCTCTCTCCCCATATTGGCGAAAGTGGGTAGGGTGGTACACGCGCCCGCCCCGCCCCAGCCCACCAACTGCTGTACCCCTCTACCCCAGCAGCCGGTCATCACTGTACTCATACATTTATTTGGGTCTCTTTGCATTCCCAGAAAGGACAGGCGTGGGGGCTGCCAGTCGGGGTGGGCGGTGCGTCATGGGGTGGCACAGAACTCAGCAGAATTCAGTTTTGCAATTAAGAGCAAATGTCTTCTCCATCCCCGGCCAAGTGGGGATGGGGGCAGTGCCAAGGGTAGGGTAGGGCAGGGCTCCTGGGAAGAGTCTAGGTGCAGGGCCACTCCCATTCCCAGGGTGTGACAGCCTTCCTCCCTCTGGGGATGGAACTCAAAGCTACTATGGAGGTGAGGGCAGCCCCGAACAGGGGCCTCCTTGTCCCCAAATCGACTTTGTCCTGCCCTCATCGCTAGCCCCCTATGCTAGGCCCAGGGTCGCCCCTTGGTTGGCCCTCTGCTGTCTTCTTTGACCCCAAGTTCTAAGCCCTAGGCTTAAATGTTCACGTGACCAATCTATGCATCCTTTTGTCCACCCCCCTCCCCACGTCCTGCTCCACAGATCTGAGAACTCCCTAGAGGGGTTCCTGTCAGACTTACTGCACACACCAGAACCCTACTCCTGGCACACACCCCCTCCCTGGACTGCCCCGCATCCTATCCAACTTTCAAAATTCTTACAAAAGTCACCTTCTCTACCCCTGAGCTCTCTAAGTTAGGGTCAGGTGCCTTTCACCTCATCCTGTTATTCAGTGGCTTGTCCTTTATTTACTTAGCTGTCTCCTGGAGTGTCCACGCTCCTGGATAGCTGGCACCTTCTCTAATTCAGAACTCTCCCTTCCCGCCTCTAACACAAGGTCTGGCACAGAATTGGCACCCAGTTAATGCCAAATGAATTGGCCACAGGAATGGGCAGCGGGTACCTCTAGGAAGCTGCAGAAGGATATGGGAGATGCTTTTCTTCACCACCCACCCGCCCCATTCTTCAGCTCTAGGGTCCTGTCTTGTCCAAGGACAAGCCTGGAGAAGGGGGATGGGCGATCCTCTTGCCCCGACACCCTCTCGGGCAGTTGCTCTGCCTTCTCCAAGACGTGTCATCTCCCTTCTCTCCTTGAGGGCCCCACTCTCATCGTTGCCCTTTTAAGAAAGAGGAAATTCTTCTCATAAACAAGCGCCCCAACCTGAGCGCCAAGCCGGCCGCCGGACCCGCTGGGTCCCCGGGAAATCCGGGTTACTTTCAGACACCGCATCTGCCCCAGGCTCAACTTAGGGATAAGGTGCAGCGACCCCTCCTCGCTGCGGTTCTTCGCAACTCCGGGGCTGAGGTCTGAAGGACTGGCGGAGTCTGGAGGAGGGACTTAGGGGAGCCTAGAAACAGCCTAGGGAGCGTCTGTAAAGTGCAGCCTCTGCACCGGGCGAAGGGGTGCCCGGTTCCTTCCTGCAGCTGAGGGGGTTCCCCGCCACCTCCTGGCCGGGGATCATTCTGTGGCCCCCCGGGCGCGAGATTCTGGCACCAGCCTACCCTGATGGTGCCGCTTGACCCGGAGCGGAGACGCCGAGGCGGGAGTGCGGGCCCTCGGGACTGTCCCTGCCCCTAGGGGGAGCTGGGAGTCAGCACAGAGGGAATGTTAAAGCGCCGCGTGGGAGTCCCGTCCGCCCGGTTCCCTGGGGAGATGACAAATGAATTGGGACTGGAAGGCACGGGCTCTTGGGTTCCTTAAGACTAGAGCCTGAAGGAACAAGAATTGGGCCTTGGTTTTACTGTCTGGAAAACGGGTTGCAAGCGCAGAGCAGGAGCGAACCAGATGGGAGGGGGTCAGACTTGGGGTCTTGCGGGTTTGCGTTCCCAGCTCTTGGGAAGAGGAGGGAATGTTTGTTTAACATTCATCAAACTGTTCTAAGTGCCAGTTTGGAGCCTGGGTCCCTTCCCGTCTTTCCCCTCCCCTCATGGGTCAAGTCACTCATATGTGCTCAGTAAATATTTTTTTTAATATTTTTTTTTTAAAGAGAGAGTGAGAGAGGGAAAGAGAGAAAGAGAGAGAGAGAATTTTAATATTTATTTTTTAGTTCTCGGCGGACACAACATCTTTGTTGGTATGTGGTGCTGAGGATCGATCCCAGTCGGCACGCATGCCAGGCGAGCGCGCTACCGCTTGAGCCACGTCCCCAGCCCCCTCAGTAAATATTTTTGAATGATTTTTTAAAGTTCCATGTGCCAGGCACTGCGTTAAAGTGCTTTATACCCACGGCAAGGTTGGTGTTGTCCCCATTTTACAGATGAGGACACAGACCAAGAGATTAAGCCTTTGTTCAAACTAGGAGACAGTAAGTCCCCAAGGACCACCTTTCGTTGATTTGCAAGAGTGTCTGGCTCCATCTTGCTGCCTTCCTGTCCACGCCTGTCTGTGTCCGGGGGCTAGTCTGCCCCTTCATCCCATCTCCCAGCCAGGGCCTGGGGGTCTCATCCAGAGCTTTCCCGACCTGCCTGCCTGTCTTCTAGGAGCCCATACAGGAAGTGCTGGTGGGAGCTGTGGGTCAGAAAGGTGGCCCCATGGGCAATGCAACAGGTCCAGACCTGGGAGAGGGTGACCACAGGGACAGTCAGCCTGGGAGTGGGGGAGAGGCTGAGACCCCAGGGGAGGCCCCTGGTGGCCTCCTCCCACTCTTCCCCACCATTGCTTCCTCCACTTGCCTCCCCTGTTCCTGACAGCCCCACCCCACAGCCCCTGCATACCAGGTAGGCAGTGAGGGCCAGGTAGCCCGCAGCCAGCAGAGCCACAAGGCCGAAGTAGGCTGGGTGGGGCAGGCTGGGCACATAGCTGACCACAAAGTAGAGGTTGATGGCGCAGACCAGTGCCATGATGCCGGAGGTGATAGCTTTGCTCAGCCTAGGGGACAGGCAGGAAGCTCAGGACTGGCTGGATATAGCTAGAGACCTGCATCCCGCCCCTCGTCCAGTGCCCACCGCTAGCTTGGAGCTGGGAGCTGGTACACAAAGCCCTCTTCTCTGAGCTGCGGGGCCTGGTACACACAGAGCCTTGCCCACTTCTGGTCTCCAGGCCCTCCAGCTCCACACTGGCAGGATCTGGCAAGAGGTGAGCTCTAGAAACAGCCCTCACCCCCCACTGGTTTCCCCCACCCACTTACTAGCTGTGTGACTCTGGGAAAGTTCCTCAATCTCTCTGAGCTTCAATTGGACATTGGGGATAACAGTAGTTGCTGCCTCTGGGTGATGAGTACATGGGATGGGAGGACTCACCGGCCATTGGCAAACTCCTGCATGACAGCGGGCATGCTGGTGAACGTTAGGATGGGCAGCACAGCAAAGGGAAGCTGTGGAGAGAGGGGAGGCTGAGGCCGGGACCCTGCCTCCAGTATAAGCAGGGGGTGGGGAGGCCCAGCACCTCAACCTCTGTCTTGTGGCTAGCCTTTGGGGAAGTCCCCTAACTCCTCTGAGCCTGTCTCTGTGCCTTTCAAAGCAGGAGAAAGTATGTGGGGGTGGGGGCTCTGGCACAGGCTGCCTGCGTTTGAATTTTGGCTCAGTCACCTAACTCTGCTCGTCAGTTTTCCCATCTGTAAAACGGGAACAACAGTGACTGGGATTTGGTGAGCCTTGTAGGCCAAGTGCATTTAGGGTAGCGCCTGAGTGGGCTCCATGTGGGGTGGCCGCGGTTCCTGCTGGGCCCTCATCTCACCAGCAGGCTCTGCAGCACGTTGAGCAGGTCGTTTAGGCCTGACAGGTCCCTCAGGTCCCGGAAGACGGCCACGAGCACGGTGGGCAGGATGGCGCAGGAGCGGGTGAGGAGCACCCGGGCAAAGCGGGACCACCGCAGCCTCAGGAAGCCCTGGGGTGGGGAGCGAGCGGGGGTGTGGGTGGCACTGGGGACTTCACACTGGGAGAACACGGGCTTTCCATCTTTGAAATAGGGACCGCTCTGTCCCCCTTTGGTGGAGAGGCAGTGGGTGGAGAGAGCGGGGGTCCCCACCTGTCCCTGACTCCTAAAGACTTTCAAGGGGCTTTCGGGAGAGGGCGCTGTTTCTCCTGCATCTGCGACCTCCAGCGAGTGGCCTCAATTCTCTGAAGCTCACTTTTCTCATCTCTAAAGTGGGACTACGGTGGCACCCCGGGGGCTGCTCCAAGGACCAGCGAGGCCGTGTACCCGAGGCCCCACTAGTGTCCAGGGCGCGCCCGCCTCCCGCCCACCTCCATCACGAACTGTCCCGCGTAGGTGCCGGTCATGGTGGAGCTCTGCCCGGCCGCCAGGAGACCCACCGCCCAGATGTAGAGCGCCGCGGGGCCGAAGAGGCATCCCAGGATCACGCCCTGGAGCGAGGGGCGGGGTCAGAGCTTCGGCCCCGCCCCGTGGGCGGGGACAGGGGGCCCGCTCGCGCCCACCGCCCCACTCGCCGGCGCTTACTCCTTGGTAAATGTCCACCGACACCGTGTCGTTGTTCCTGGGGAAGATGGAGGCGTAGTCGTGGAGGCTGCTGTTGGCACAGACGCTGTACTGCGGCACCGGGCGGGGGGGCGAGATGGGGAGCCCAGACTTAGTCTTGGAGAGTCAGACCCAGGCCTGGGCCGAGGCCAGCAGCTGGAGGTCTGCACCCAGAATCTGGCCAGATTGTGGCTGTCATGGCTTTTTGTCCCCCCCCCCCCTTATGTGAATTCGTTGCCTGTATTTAAAGTTGGGAAGGAGGCCCATGGGACTCGGTTTCCAGCCTCAGAGGAGCTGGCACTACCCAGAAAATCCCGGGGACCCGCGGTCCCCTCTTCCTGCCATCGGAACCGCTTCCCACAGCTCCGAGGCGTCTGACCCCGGAGACCACCGTCTGACCTTGGAGACGCAGTCTGTAGTCCCTGTTTAGTCCCTCTCTCCTTGCACCCAGGGACAGGGTGAAACCCGGGGAGGGTGTGACCCCCCCATCACATGGCAAAGCCCTGGCAGTGCCAGTTCCTGGGAGACCTTGCCTCAGACCTCCCCCACAGGCCTCCAACGCTGACAACCACAGACACAGGTTCAAATCCCAGGAAGCCAGGAGCAGCAGTCTGTTCCTGCTTTCAGCACAAATGTCACCTCCAAGAAGCCGTCCTGACCACCCTGTCCCCCCAGCACAGTTGTTCTTCATCCCACCTTGATTCCTCCCCCAGCACTGAGCAGACTCTGAATCATCCTGCCTTTTCCCAGGGCCGAGGTCGCTGCCTGCTAGTAAGTGCCTGATAATGATGGATTGGCTGAGCGGACGGTGGACAGCTGAGGAGAGGGGACCCGGAGCCCGGAGTAGGGACAGAGGCTCAGAAGACACAGCTGGCCTGGCCGCGGTGCCCGGAGTCCCTCAGGAGGGCCAGTGTGTGAGGTGCACAGACAGGGTGAGCCGGCTCACCGCGTCCTGGTTGGTCTTCTGGAAGAAGGCCTGCCCAAAGACGGCCATGACGAAGAGGTTGATGACGAAGGAGACGGAGAGGGCGATGGAGGCCTCGATCAGGAAGTACATGTTGGCTTCTCGGATTTCCGCCCGGCGGGCACGGTCCACCTCTCGGGACTATGAAGATCAACGGGAGAGGGAAGAGCCAAAGTCCTCAGAGTCACACCAGTGTCCCCTACCTTCCCCCTTGCACCTCTGTTCCCTCTAAACCCCAGTTCTTCCGAAGACCCTGTGTGGCAATCTGGTTCAGAACCTGGTCAGCTGCCTCCTTCCTATATCCTTGTCCTTGCCAGCGGCTGCTCCACAGTGACTGGCTATGAGAATGAAGGAAGACGGGCCTTTGAGATCCCCCTGTAAACACTTGGTTTATTTCTGCCTCAGGGCCTTTGCACTCGCTCTTCCCTCTGCTTGCAATAGCTTCTCCCTGTCTTTGGTCACTGTCTACCAGACTTCTCTGCTGTTTCCTTCAGAGGACCTTTCACAGTCCACAGTCCCTTCCTTTGTTTGCTTGATCCTTGCCCATCTCCCCTCCTAGAATACAGGCTCTGGGAAGGCAGGGCCTTGACTGCTTTTTCAACGTTGACCTTTAGCTCTCTGCACACAGCAGATGCTCCTTTTTAAAAAAAAAATTATTAAAAATTTTTTTGTAGTTGTAGATGGACAGAATGCCTTTGCTTTATTTGTCTATTTTAATATGGTGCTGAGGATCGAACCCAGTGCCTCACACGGGCTAGGCCAGCGCTCTGCCGTTGAGCCCCAGCCCCAGCTCTTGATGCTCCTTTCCCCCCTCAGACCGCGAGGGAGCGGGGGGGGGGGGGGGGGGGCGGGGGGCGAGGTTCCAGGCGTGGGGGCGGGGCCAGCGCGGTTCTCAGGAGGCCTGTCTTCCTCCCCCCTCCAATCACCTTGACCAAGGCTGAGTGCAGGTAAATATTGTGGGGCATGATGATGGCGCCCACGATGCCCACGGCCTGCAGCAGCTCTGAATGGCCGCAGCCCGGGCACGAGGGCAGGAACAGGTCTCGAAGAAGCGGTCCCTGCGCCGGCCGAGCCACCACGTACTGTGGGGAGGAGAGGGTCAGCCACTAAAGCCGGACACCGCCTCTCCCTCCAGCCCAGCACCTGGGGGCTTGTCCTAGGGCGCTTCCTCCACCCCTGGGCCTGGCTTCCTACCTCGTAGCCGAAAGTCAAGGCCATGATGGTGATCAGGAATCCAAAAAAAGCTTCCAGCTTCCGCAACCCTAGGGGCAGAGCAAACCCACCCACCAGAATCCCCTGTAACACCGCAATTTTAATGGCTGATATTTTGAGCACTTGGTTCCCGCGCTGTGCCAAGGCTTAAGGTGTTGTACCCACCTGAGCCACTGTTTCCCCTGTTGCAGATGGAAAAACAGCTGGGCCTCCAGGGCGCGCAGGGGGGAGTCAGCCCCGCCCAGCGCAGCCGGCCCCAGGCTCAGCGCCCAGCCTCGTGCCTCCCACCTGGGCCAGGAGCGCTCACTCACCATAGTTATCCAGGAAGAGGAAGAAGAAGGTGTCCACAATGGTGATCAGGACGCCACCCCAGAGCGGGATTCTGAAACCACAGTGGCCCGGGTCAGCCCAGCCTGGTCCAGTGTCTCCCACTACAGTCCTCAGCGCAGGGATGGTGCGACCAGGCCTCTGGGGTGCAGGAGCCCAGGACAGCAGGCAGGGGGGAGGGAAGCCCTGAGAGTCAACCCTTCACTCCAGGCCCAGCGAGGCCTGCAGGGGGCCAGGAAGGCCGGAGGCTCAGAGCCATAGTCCTACATAGAGCTCTGTAAGTCACATCTGTGCGACTTTACAGAGGTCACTTTACATTCTGAGAATTGGAGCAGCAGACCTATGTCAGAGGGGACAGCAAGATAAAACGGAGTCCAGGAGGTACATGGTCCGGGAAAGAAATAGCAGCTCTCCCCAGCCCTGGACTGAAGGGAGGGTGCCCACGGGGTGGTACCGTCCAGCTGAGAGCAGGTTGAAAGCAATGGCTGTGCCGATGACCTCCTGCATGTCGGAGCCCACGATGGCGAGCTCGATGGTCAGCCAGAGGAGGGTGCGGGGCACCTGGGAAGAGGAGCCGGTCCTTCATCAAGGTCCTTCATCAAAGCGGGTCAGGCACTTGCCTGCAGTTTCAGCCTCATGCCCACCTTTCCTTCCCTGTACTGTGCTGCGGGGCTAGCCGCCTGCAGACCACCCTCCCCAGGCAGCCTCCCCAGGCAGCCTTGCCAGGCTTTGGAAGCGGTGCTTATGCAGGATGGCGGTGTTTTGGATTCCACTTCTGTGTGTCCCCCCCAAGATGCATGTGCTGCAAGCTTGGTTCCCTGGCAGCAATGTTGAGAGGTGGTAGAAATTTTAAGAGATGGGTCCTAACTGGACTTGGTGGTGCACCTTGTAATCCCAGGGGTTCAGGAGGCTGAGGCAGGAGGATGGCAAGTTCAAAGCCAATCTCAGCAATTTAGGGAGGCCCTAAGCAATTTAGCAAGACTCTGCCTCAAAATAAAAAGGGCTGGGGAAGAGGCTTAGTGGTTAGGTGCCCCTGAATTCAATCCCAGTACTAAAAACAAAACAAAACAAAAAGAGGTGGGGGCCTAGAGGAAGGTAGAGAGGTGATTGAGGTGTTGCCCCCCAGAAAGGATTCATGTAATTCTCATGGGACCTTAGTTAGTTCCCAAGAGTGTGAATTGTTACAAAAGAGCAAGCCTGGCCCCTGAATGGCTCTGACTTCCTGTCTCACTATGGCTTCCTGTCTGGCCGTGACATCCCTTCTTCCTGTGTTCCTGCCATTGTGATGCCACGTGCCACTAGAGTCAAGCAGAATCAGCGCCACACTCTTGGATCTCCAGAACTTGAGCTATATAAACCTGTTTTCTTCACAATAAACCCAACCTCAGTTATTTTGTTATTGCAGTGACAAAAAAACTAAGAGATTGGGCAGAGAGAAATCATTTCCCCTGATTCTGGTGGTGTTTCTGGCGGGGTCACTAGCAAGGACACCAGCTAACTGAGCTCCAGCCATAGTTGTGGTCATTTAAGCAGTGGCCACAATGCTTCTGGAAACTTAGTGGCAAATGATGACTCTTGGGCTCATGCCAGGAGTATATCAGTTTTCTGAGCTTTGGTGAAACCTTCTGCCTTTGCTCCTCCAGCCCTTCAAACTGAGTGCCTGCATTGAATCCTTGGAAATGTCTCATGGTATAATTTCTGTTTTCCTGCCTGGACATGGACAGCAACTACCCATGGTAAAGCCCAGCAGTGACCTTCCTTGAGCTGATGCCTTTCAGTTTCTGCCTTGGGCAATCACATCCCCAGGTTCTAATTTCCCCTTCTGTAAAACACGTGTTTCACCCCGATGCCCCACGAGTCTGTGTGCTGTTTGTTTGAGCCTCAGTCTTCTCATCTGTCAACTGGGCTTGCTTGCCGCACTTGGGTGAGATGATGGACAGCTTTCATTTGATCATGGAAGCTGTGAGTAGCTGCTCAGGGTTCGAAATCTGTGGGTGCTTCCTGTCCAGGCCCCCTACACTTACCTTCGGGTAGTAGAGGTGGCAGACCTCGCCCAAGTCCTTGCCCGTCACCACGCCTAGCCGGGCAGCCAGTCTCTGGCACAGCAGGCCCAGCACGGTGGCCCAGAGCAGCACCCAGAGCAGCTGTGAGGAGGCAGGGAGAGCTTCATCCAGGGGAGCTGTCCTGGAAGGCTGCAGGCTGGGGACCCCTAACCCAGGACACCCCGTGGGGAGAGGCAGGAAGACGGAGCAGGAACCAGCTTCGCAGGCTGCCCCGGGGGACCCCTGCCTGACCCATTGAACCAGGAAGACCATCTCCCTGGCAGCCCTGAGGCCCCTGGCCAGCTGAGGGCTCTGCTCTCAGCCTGGTCACCTCCCACCCCACCGAGGCCCCGACTCGGTCACTTTGAATCCAGCCACGGCGCCAGCCTGCAGGTCCGACTCGATGTTTCCCGGGTCCAGGAAGGCGATGCTCATGAGGAATCCAGGGCCCGTGAATGCCCACAGTCTCCGGAGGCTGAAGGTGCCCTGGTGGGGGAACAGAGGGAGGAGGGACGGGGGTGGCAGCACCTGCCTTGGCCGGCCCCTCCATCCAGGCTCCATTGCCTGTCCCCAGAGCTGCCCTGTCCCCAGACATGGCAGAGGACACGTGTGGAGGAACCGGCAGGGTTTGCTGAGTCACGGAGGATCTGCTTTCTGAATTGGTCACGGTCACTGACCGCAGTCTCAGCAGCATCCTGCTCTCGACTTGCCCACCTCTTGCCGCCTTGACTCAGCAGGTCCCCGGGCTCCAAGAGGGGAGCACTCTGGGGGTCAAGCCGCCCTGGTCCGGTTCCTCGCTCCCTAGCCCCTCTCAGACCACAGGGGTCTCTCTGGGGTCCACTGAGGCTGGGGTCCCCCACCCCATTCCAGGGCTTGGCCTGTCAGTCAGACTAGAAATCTGCTAGATTCCTGTGACAGCTTCTTTGGAGGCTAAAATGAACCTGGAGGCGGCCATCCTAATTCACCCGGGACCCTTTCCCTTCCTAGAAAGCTGAGATGCATTCAGAAATGGCTTCATTCAGAAAGCCATCGGTCACTTTCAGACAACCATGGTGTTTTCCAGCTAAGGAAGGGGCAGTTCCACTGTCACTGCTGCCTCGGGATCCCATCAACCCTGGAAGCCCCCAGGAAGTTCCAGAAGGCCTACCGGCTTCGCGTCTGGGATGGGAATCTTCTCACTCAGGTAGGTCTCCCTGGGAGGCGCGTGTTGGGGCCCTGGGCCAGGAGGGCTGGAGATGGAGCCATAGCTGGGCCTGCTCAGCCCCCAGGGCCTCCCGTCACCTGTGGGGGGTCCAGGAGGCATATTGAGTGCCCTGCCTCTTTCTAGAGCCCAGACTTCAAGCCATGGCCTCCTCCCGCTCCTCTTCTTGGCAAAGTAGAGAAATGAAAGTCCTTGGCCTTCATCTGGGGCCCCTCACCTCCACCCCTTGACCTGATATTTCAGATGTGTGGGAACTGGAAGTTTCAGAATTACTTTCCCAGAATTCCCCACACTCAGATCTCAGAGGTGTGAGAGAGACACCAGACTCCGGGAAGGGCGAGTTGAGGCCACCATGTCCTCCATCCCTGCCTCCTCCCAGGGACGAGGAAACCCAGGGGCCCTGTCGACAGAGACCAGACGTGGGAATAACAGGCCCTTCAAGGGGGGAAGATCTCAACTCCGGTGGGCCTGGGTCAGAACTGGGGTCCTGGCCACCACTCCCCTGGGGCACTGGGGGCTTCCTTGCCTCTCAGACCTCCCCAGACCCAGTGTCCTCCTCCACCCTGCCCTCCTCATCAGGGGAGCCCCTGGAGGCCACTACTCACTCGTCATGAGGACACAGGCGTCCGGTGCGTGGTGAGTTTGGGGATGTGCCGGGCACTCCTCGGCCTGCTCCCGCTCTGTGGGGCTGGTTCGAGTGACTCTGG
The DNA here is from genome assembly GCF_045843805.1 of Urocitellus parryii. Taxonomy (NCBI): domain Eukaryota; kingdom Metazoa; phylum Chordata; class Mammalia; order Rodentia; family Sciuridae; genus Urocitellus; species Urocitellus parryii. The sequence continues at coordinate 265,478,004 of NC_135531.1, read as the reverse complement.
GAACACCCCCTCCTGCCCATCACCCTGGCTCCGTCCCTTACATCACTGGATGCGGACACTCACATACTCACGCTTGGGCGTTGTGAAACTCTCCAAAGGCAGAAGTGGCCACTCTGGCGGAAGGGTCTGGTCACCCACAACATGGTTCCTCTCTCGGGTGCCCTATGCCCTTCAACATCTCTGGCTCCCCTCCAGGCTCCCCATGTTCTGTGTCTCCCAAATGAACTCTGATTTCAGGCACTTCCTGAGTAGCAGGTTGGAACTCTGATCTCCCTCATTTCCAGGGAGGGGAGAGGGTTGAGGAGAGTTCCCTAACCAGTGGCCCTGCTTCAGTCACACGCCTGCACAATGGCGCCTCTTGGAAATGCTCAGCTATGGGCTTCAGGGGGATTCTGGGTTGGTGAACACACTGGGTGCTAAGTGAACCACATCTGAGGGGCAAGAGAAGCTCCATGCACCGCCCCCGCCCCCCAATAACCTTGCTCTGTGTCTTCCTCCTATTCGGTTGTCCCTGGGTAAATCCTTTATGATAAACCTATGATATTAAGTAGGGTTTTCCTGAATTCTGTGAGTCACAGATTATCAAAACGAAGGGTTGTGGGAACCTCCAGTTTGCAGCCAACTTGGAAAGAGGTGTGAATAACTTAGGGACCCGGTACTTGCAATTGGCATCTAAAGAAGGGAGCCAGCCTGGTGGGACTGTCTAACTTGCTTGTGTTAACCCAGGTAGTTAGGATCAGAGTTGAGCTACATGGGAGAACACCCCATGTGGTGTCAGAAGTGTGGAGAGGAAGGAAACCAAGTGGCCCTCTTTCAGAGATTTTTAGGCCCAGAGTTGATCTAGACTAGGATTTACTCCCATATTGAGTCAAAACCTTTAGATGACGCCTGGGAACCCAGGGTGAGAGTGGGGAGCCAATTTCCTGGCATCTCCATGACGGGGCAGGCTAGAGGAACTGGAGAGATGGCAGTGTGGGGACAGGGGAAAGGAATGGGTCCAAGGGACACGGCACCCTCATGGCTTGTCACCACGCAATCCTATTGCACAAGGTACCACATCATCCTGGCCCCTGAGGTCTGCACACATTTCCCAATCACCAATCCGGGCTCCTGTGGGCTTGGCGGGCTGGGACTGGGAGTCTTGCTGTCTGCGAATTTGGTGGTGGGGGGGGGCAGCTTTCCAACAGCTAGGAACTCAGTCAATGTAACTGATCATGCATTGATCAGTGTCCCTCACAACCTCTAAGTTACAGAACAGGGGGTCTGTGCCATGGTCAAGAGCAGAGATCCTGGGCAGAGACTCAGAGAGCAGAAGTTCTAAAAGAGCGGCAGAAATCTACAGAGATATCCCCAGAATCTGGGGGGTGGTGCTGAATGTCAACCCCTGCCCAGTGCAGGTGAAATTTCATAATTCTCAGTTCACTCAAAATGGGTCACAGACTTAAATGTCAGTGTGCAAGTATCAGAGTTTTAAGAAAATAAACAGGAGAAAATGTTTCAGATCTAGAACCAAATGAGGGCTTCCTGGACTTAATCACCAAAAGCCTGATCCATGAAGGAGAAAACAGATGAATTGGACCTCAGATAAAAATTAAAGACATTTTCAAATTAAAACCTTTTATTTCAAATAGAAATCTTCTGCTCTATGAGAGACCCTGTTAAAATGATTAAAAGATAAGATATAGCTGGGCGTGGTGGGGCACACCTGTAATCCCAGTGGCTCTGGAGGCTGAGGCAGGAGGATCTCGAGGTCAAAGCCAGCCTCAGCAATTTAGCAAGACCCTAAGCAACTCAGCAAGGCCCTGTCTCTACATGATATATAATAAAGGGCTGGGGATGTGGCTTAGTGGTTAAGTGCCCCTGGGTTAAACCCCTGGTACAAAGAAAAACAAAACAAAACAAGAAGATAAAGATTTGTAGATAATGTTTGCAAATCACAGTGCAAGGGACTATTATCACAGTAGATAAAAATCTCTTAGAATTTAACTCTCAGGATCTGATCCAGGGAGTAGAAGAGGGGTGCTCTGGAGCAGCCCCCGCTCCCACCCCCGAAGCACTGAGGGGCCTCAGCAAATGGCTTTCTTGCTGGCCGCTTGCGGAGTGAGTAGACCCTTTGGGGGTTTGGATTCAGGATTTGTTCCTTGTGTCCAAGACTTTGACAAGAAACTAACAGAGGCAGATGCTGACCTTCAAATCTTGATAGAACAACTAACGCTTTTTGATGACGAGCTTCAAAACTGTAAAGATGATGAACAGAGAAAGAAAATTGAAACTCAAAGAAACAACAAAGAGCAAGGCAGAGTCTATTAAACACCGCATTGTGTTGCTGCAGATCGCTAAAGACCAGGGTAATGCGGAGAAGCACGCAGATGGAATTATCAGTGCTGTTAATCCTGTGGATGCAATATGTCAACCCAGTCCCTGGGAACCCGTAGCAGCACGGTGCCATCCCAGACTGTCTTACCTCCAGAACCAGCTCAGCTGTGTGAGTCAGAGCAGCGTCCGTCTTCCTTACCCCTGGGACCTGGGTTAGCTACCTTGGGACATCATCAGACTCCAACACCAGATAGCACAGGCAGTGGGCATTCACCACCTAGTAGCAGTCTGGCTTCTCCAAGTCATGTCACCTTGTCTCCAAACACAGTCCCAGAGTTCTCTTACTCTAGCAGTGGAGAGGAATTCTGTGATGCCGATGGATTCCATGGGGTGGCTCATCCCCAAAGAGCTTAATAGATTCTTCTGGTTCTGCCTCCTTCTTGACACACAGCAGTTCGGGGAATAGTCTACAGCGCCCAGATACCACAGAATCACTGAATTCTTCATGTCCAATGGTACAAGTGGTGCTGACCTTTTTGATTCACGTGACGATAGAGAGGGTGACGGGGAGGCAGGGTCAGTGTTATCATGCACCTCTCGTCACAGGTTAGGCTCCGAATGGGTCTTCCTCAGGTAGTTCTTCCAACATTTATTCTTGAAAGATCTCTCTTAGAAATGTACGCAGACTCTTTTGCACATCTGGACCTGGTGGTGAGCATTCGTGACCAGAAAGATCCCAGGGATGGAACGGTTCAGGTTGTGAAATGGCACCTCTCCGCCTTTCATGCAGGAAGGACAGGATCGGTTGCCAAAAAGCCATACGACCCCATTTTGGGTGAGATCTTTCAGTGTCACTGGACATTACCAAATGACACGGAAGAGTCCTTTCAGAAGGACCCGTTCCCTGGGTTTCCAAAAACATGTAACATCCGCGGCTGAGCAGGTTTCCATCATCCACCCTTTTCAGCCTTTTATGCTGAATGTTTTAACAAGAGAATCCAATTCAATGCTCAGATCTGGACTAAAGCATCATTCCTTGGGGTGTCCATTGGGGTGCACGACATAGGGTGAGGCTGGGTCTCAGGGCTAGACTATGATGAGCATTACCTTCTCACATTCTCCAATGGTTAAGGAAGGTCTACGCTCACAGTGCCCTGCGTGGAACTAGGAGGAGATGCAATATTAATTGTTCCCAAACTGGCTAGAGTGCAAACATCGTCTTCCACACTAAACCTTTCTATGGGGGCAAGAAACAGAATTACTGCTGAGTTTTTTTTCTCCAAATGACAAGAAGTCTTTTTGCTCAATTGAAGGGGAATGGAACAGTGTCATGTATGCAAAATGCGCAACAGGGGAAATTCGGTCTTTGTAGATACCAAGAAGTTGCCTGTAATGGAGAAGAAAGTGAGGAAGTTGGAAGATCAGAATGAATATGAGTCCCGCTGCCTTTGGAAGGAAGTCGCTTTCAGTTTAAAAAACAGAGACGTGGATGCAGCAACTGAAGCAAAGCACAGACTTGAAGAAAGACGAAGAGCAGGAGCTGGAGGAAGGAAAGAGAAGGAAACTCAGGGGGAGACAAGGTTCTTCCGTGAAGATGGAGGAGCCATTACTGAACCGTCTTGGTGCTGGGAGGCAGTAGGCTGGGACATGGGTCTGCACAGGGCGGGTCGTCCAAAATCAGCAGCACTCTTCCTCTGGGAGCAGCCATCACTCCCTTCTTACTGCAGTGGTTCCTGCTGCAGACGAGCTGAGGATCGAACCTGGGCCGCATGCATGCCAGGCGAGCGCTACCAGTTGAGCCACATCCCCAGCCCGAGCATCCCTTTCTCTACAGCAGTTAAGACTTTGACTTCGGTCCTGGGAAAACTGGAAGTTTTGGAACACGTGTGCTGCTGTTCCAGACCCATGCTCTGAAGACTCACCCTCTGTGCTCTTGTCCTACAGACTCTTATTTCTTCCTTCATGTAATATACCTAGTGGCAGATTTTTCATAAATCTTCCATCTATTATTAAAAAAAAAATTATACAGGGCTGGGGTTGTGGCTTAGCAGTAGAGCACTTGCCTAGCATGTATGAGGCACTGGGTTCGATCCTCAGCATCACCTAAAAATAAAAGGTTATTGGGTCCACCAACAACTAAAAAAAAAAAAAAAGAAAAAGAAAATTTTAAAAAATTCCAACAGAAGTGACCAAAAATCATGAGCAGGGGCTGGGGTTGTGGCTCAGTGGTAGAGGGCTTGCCTTGTATGTGTGAGGCACCAGGTTCAATCCTCAGCACCACATACAAATAAATAAATAAATGAAGATATTTTTAAAAAACCATGAACAGTAATGTGGTGGGGGGTGGGGAGTAGTTAGGAGGATTAGGTGAACTCTAGATAGGGGAAAGGGGAAAAAAGGAGGGAGGGGGCATGAGGGTAGGAAAGACAGTGGAATGAGATGGACATTATTACCCTAAGTACATTATGAAGACACGAATGGTGTGACTCTACTTTGTGTACAATCAGAGAAATAAAAAATTGTGCTCTATATGTGTAATATGAATTATAATGTGTTCTGCTGTCATATATAACAAGTTAAAATAAAAAATGGAAAAAAAACCCCCATGAACAGTCACTTCACCAAAGAGGATGTACAGATGGCAAAAAATACATGAAAAGATGTTCAACATTATTAGTCCTTAGGGAAATGCAAATTGAAATTATGACCAACCAGGTCAGGTGGAACACTCCTGTTAATCCTTGCTACTCATGAGACTGAGGCAGGAGTACCACAAGTTCAAGGTCAATTTGGGCAACTTGGCAAGATCCTGCCTCTAAAATAAATTTAAAAGGGCTGGGGAGGTCAGGCATGGTGGTGTATGCCTGTAATCCCAGATACTCTGGAGGCTGAGGCAGGAGGATTGAAAATTTGAGGTCCAGCAGCTTAGCAAGGTCCTCAGCAATTTAGTGAGACTCTCTCTCATTTACTTTTTTTTTTTTTTTTTTTTTTTTGCAGTGCTAGGAATTGAACCCAGGGCTTCATGTAGGCCAGACAAGCATTCCACCACTGAGCCACATTCCCAGCTCATGTCTCAGAATTAAACAAAAGGGCTGAGGATGTGCCTCAGTGGTTAAGCACCCCTGGGTTAAATCCTGGTACCAATAAGAAAAAAAAATGGGATGCAGATATAGCTCAGTGGCAGAGAGTCCTTGGGTTTCAATCCTCAGTACAATGTGGGAAAAAATTTATGCACAAATGTTTACAGCAGCTTCATTTATAATAGCCCGAGCTGGAAGCAATCCAGATGTCCTTCAACAGGTGGATGGTTAGCCAAACCACGGTCCTTACCATGCCAGGATACACCGCTGGGCATTTATCCCAGAAACTGAAACTTATGTCCACACACACATAAAGCCCTGTACATAAATGTTTATAGGAACTTTATTTGTAATAACCCCAAATGGTAATTATTTCAGATGTCCATTAACAGATGAATGGCTAAATAAGCTGTAGTACATGCATACCATGGGCTACTACTCAACAATAAAAGAAACAAAGTATTGATAATAACTTTGATAAATCTCCAGGAAATTGTACTGAATGAAAAATCGCTAGGGGCTGGGGCTGTGGCTCAGCCGCTGAGCATTTGCCTTGCACATTTATTTATTTAAACATAAATAAAATAAAGATGTTGTGTTCAACTATTTTTAAAAAGATAGCTAGACTCAGTGGTACACTCCTGTAATTTGGAGTTGTTTGAGAGGCTGAGGCAGGAGGACTGGAAATTTGAGGCCAGCCTTGATGCTATCTCAAAATAAAAATTAAAAAGGGCTTGGGGTATAGTTCAGTGGTAGAGTGCTTGCCTGACTTGTGGAACATCTTGGGTCCAATCCCCAGGAACACACACACACACACACACACACACACACACACACACACACACAAGCCAATCTCAAAATGTTGCTGGTTCTGTGCAGTTCAGGCCCACACCTGTAATCCCAGCAACTGGGAAGGCTGAGGAAGAAGGATCACAAGTTGGAGGCCAGTCTCAGCAATTTAGGGAGACTCTCAGCAACCTAGCAAGATCCTTTCTCAAAACAAACAAAAGGACTGGAGATGCAGTTCAATGGGTAACAGAAAACGAAACAAATAAAAAAGTTATATTCTGTATTATTGTTCTATTTAAATGACATGTTGCAATGACAAGATCTTAGAAATGAAGATCAGATTAGTGGTTGCCAGGGGTTAGGGATGGGTGAGGTGGGATGGATGTGGTTACTAGAGTGACTTGTGGGATCCTTGTGGTGTTGGAGCCATTCAGATTCTTCACTGTTGTGGTGGATACCGAAACCACACATGGCAGAACTGCACAGAACCGCTACACCCACATGTGGGCATGCACACACGCACACACGCACACACACACACACACATGCATGCACACACACATGAATATAGGAAAAAGAAGGGCACCTGAAAATGATCAATGGGATTGTGTCAATGTCACTATCCTGGTTGTATTGAAAACAGGGACACAGCTGGGTATGGTGGTGCATGCCTGTAATCCCAGCAGCTTGGGAGGCTGAGACAGGAGGATCATTGAGTTCAAAGCCAACTTCAGCAATTTAGTGACACCCTAAGTAACTTAGCCAGACTCTGTTTCTAAATAAAAAATAAATAAAAAGGGCTGGGGATGTGTCTCAGTTGGTTAAGTGCACTTGAGTTCAATCCCTGGTACCAAAAAAAAAAAAAAAAATGTGGGGAGACATTCTTTCATCAATACTCTTGACAACATTGTTCACAGCAGCCAAAAGGTGGAAACTGCCGAAGTGTCCATTAACAGTTGACGAGATAAACAGACAATGTGGCATATACACAAAATGGAATATTATTCAGCCTTAAAAAATAGTTTTCGGCGGGGCTGCAGATGTGGCTCAAGTAGTAGTGTGCTCGCCTGGCATGCGCGGAGCACTGAGTTTGATCCTCAGCACCACATTAAAAAAAAAAAAAAAAAGATATCGTGTCCACCTAAAACTAAAAAATAAATAAAAAAAATAATTCTGGGGGAGCTGTGTTTGGGGGTGAAACCCAAGGCTACCTGCAAGCTAGGCAAGTGCTCTACCACTGAGCTACATCCCCAGTCCTGAGTTCCAAAATGTTGTCAGTCAGTGTCAGTTCTTTTTTTTTTTTTTAAAGTAACATCTACCTGGATTTTATTTATTTTTTATTTTTATTTTTTTAAGAGAGAGTAAGAGAGGAGAGAGAGAGAGAATCTTAATATTTATTTTTTAGTTCTCGGCGGACACAACATCTTTGTTGGTATGTGGTGCTGAGGATCGAACCCGGGCCGCACGCATGCCAGGCGAGCGCGCTACCGCTTGAGCCACATCCCCAGCCCAGTGTCAGTTCTTTGGAATGCCAAATGTTACACACATTGGTGCTCCTAATAGTTGATTCTCAGGTTTTCCCACTGTTATTGTCTAAATGTTTGTGTCCCCTAGAAATTTATATTTCAAAACCTAGCTCCTGCTGAGTGCAGAGGTGAAACCTATAATCCCAACAACTCAGGAGGCTGAGGCAGGAGGACTGCAAGTTCAAGGCTGACCTCAGACTCTTAAGACTTTGTCTCTAAATAAAAAATGAAAAGGACTGGGGATGTAGCTCCGTGGTAGAGTGCCCCTGGGTCCACTCCCCAGGTCCACAAACAAAATCCAACAGAACCAATCAATAGGAGATGAAGCCTCTGGAGGGATCAGCTCATGAGGCTCCATTTACAAGGGATTTGTGCCCTTGTACGAGAGATTGAGGGGACTTGTTTGCCCTTCAGCCCCACAGAAGACGTTCCCCAAACATTACACCTGCTATCGCCTGAGTCTGTGCTTCCTGGCCTTCAGAACTGTCAGCAATAAATTTGTTGTTTATAATTACGCAGTTTTTTTTTCTGATACCTGGGTTGAGCCTAGGGGTGCTTACCCACTGAGCCTCAGCCCCAGCTTTTTAATATTTAGAGACAGGGTCTCCCTGAGTGGCTTAGGGCCTTGCTAAATGACTGAGGCTGGCTTTGAACTTGAGATCCTCCTGCCTCAGCCTCCCAAGCCGCTGGGATTATAGCTCGCACCACAGCGCCCAGCCTAAGGTATTTTCTTATAGCAGCCAGAATGGACTCATTCAACCACCAAAGCCTTGCCAAGATCTCAAACATGAGGTATTTATAATGATTAAAATAGTAGAGAACAATTCCTGTTAAAGAATTTTTTTAGTTGTAAATGGACACAATACCTTTATTTATTTTTTATTTTTATTTTTTTAAGAGAGAATTTTTAAATATTTATGTTTTAGTTTTCGGTAGACACAACTTTTACTTTTATGTGTTGCTGAGGATCAAACCCAGTGCCTCATGCATGCTAGTGCTCTACCACTGAGCCCCAGCCCCAGCCCCAGTAGAGAACAATTTTGATGCAATACGTCATAAAACAAAACGGAGAAACCATCAAACTGAGCAGGAGCAGGTTTTTCGTGCTGGTTTCAGGGGAACTTCAGATTTAACCAGAGGATTAATAAAGGGAAGAACCGACAGAGAGTCCAAAGACAAGGTCTGTACCTCCCCAAGCACTACCAGCCTGGTTTTAATGTTGTCTAGTTAGGGCTCTGCTATGGTTTGAATATGGTCCCCAAAAACCTGCACTGGAAACTTAACCTCCAGTGCAACAGTGTTGGGAGGTGTTTAGCTCATGGGGCTTGTGAATGAATTAGTATCAATTATTAAAGGGTTTGAGACCCCAACTTCATCTTTTTTGCATTCTCTCTCCCCCCTCTCCCTCTTGACTTCTACCATGGGGTGATGTAGCAAGAAGGCCTTCCACAGATGCCAGCACCCTGACATTAGACTCCCCCAAGTTCCAGAACTGTGAGAAATACATTTTTTTTTTCTTGGTAAATCACCCAACCTCTGGCAATCTGTTATAGCAGCACTGAACAGACTGAGACAGGCTCTACCTATAGCACTGCTCTTAGTTCACCTGCTCTCTTCAAGGCTTCTTGTGGGAAGGGAAACTTGCAGAAACAGGTGGACATCCAGGCCTTTGCCTCACTCACGTCCAGAGTCTTAGTGTCTGGGACAGCAGGCCACACGCTGGTTAGGCTCTGGCCCTCTTCATCAGCTTGTCCTGAGCCCTGTAGTAGCCCATAGGTTCAGTGCTCCCAACCCTCCAACCTCCATCCTCCACAACCTTTGCCTGGTGTGGCCTCCTCCAGGAAGCTCTCCATGGTCTTTCCCAAGCAAGGTTGTGTGCTCTGTCAGCACAATGCCCTGCTCTGGTGGCAATGCTCTAGGGAGGAAGGCAGTTTTCAGGCACCTGGGGAAGGGGAAATGCAGTGTCCAGTCAAGCCTGCTCTGGATTATTTTTATTATTATTATTAATTTTTTTTAGAAAGAGAGAGAATTTTTAATATTTATATTTTAGTTCTCGGCGGACACAAGATCTTTGTTTGTATGTGGTGCTGAGGATCGAACCCGGGCCGCACGCATGCCAGGCGAGCGCGCTACCGCTTGAGCCACATCCCCAGCCCCCTGCTCTGGATTATTAAAACAGGAGGGGCCTCTTTTCTGCTGTGAGGCAGCCACTGGGGTCTTTCTATCAGAATGGATCAGTTCATGAGCCCTGGAGCCGGACACTCTGGGTTGAACTCCCTGCTCTGTGTAGCAGGAGGCAGGAGGATTGCAAATTGAAGGCCAGCCTCCACAACTTAGTGAAACCTTGCCTCAAAATAAAAAGGGCTGAGGGTGTATGGGGGTGTCCCTCAGTGGTAGAGCGTCCTTTGGGTTCAATTTGGGTTTAGTGCCCAGCACCACACCCTCCCCTCCACTCAGAGACAAACACAAAAGAAGAAGAGGAAGAGAGAGATTGGGCAGCTGCCTGCAGTCTCTGAGATGTCAGGATGCGGCCAGAAGGCCTCACCAGACGCCAAGCAGATGCAGGTGCTCTTCCAGCCTCCAAACCACCAGCCAGCTACCTCTGTTCCTTATTAATAACTCAGTCTCAGGCATTTTGTTAGAGCAACAGAAGGTGGACTAACCCACCTCCTAGGGATGCTGTGATCACAGGAATTGCAGACTTACACTTACTACCAGGACTATTTTTCTGAAGTGGTGGAATTGAGCCCAGGGCCCCATGCATGTTTGATAAGTCCCCTACCACTAAGTTACACCCCAACACCTTACGATTACTATTTATTTATCTTTGAATCCCTGGACTCTCAGATGAGGTCAAGTTTGAATTGCACACTTCCATGTTGCATGCATATGTTCCCTTCTTAGCCCTTTATGATAATAACAAAGTCTTTTAATAATAACATAATAATTATTATTTGCTATTATTTATTAACTAATAACAATAATTATTATTTATTATTATTGTTATTATTTTGTGGCACTGATTGAACCCAGGGTGCTGTGCAACTGAGATACATCCCCATCCCTTTTAATTTTATATAGGGCAGGCTCTCACTAAGTTGCCCAGGCTGGCCTTGAACTTGTGATCCTCCTGCCTTAGTCTCCCCAGTAGCTGGGATGAAAGGTGTGCAGCCCACACCCAGCTTCCTTCTTACCCCTTCTGTGATCTACCCTTACACATTCGTCCACGGGATGACGAGAGTCTCTCCCTTTCTGAGCTCCTTGTGCCCTGCAGGGGCCTGGCCTGTTTGCCCACCACTGAATGCCCAGGTGCTGACCAGATAGGCTCATGGGATCAACAGGTGTTTTTTTTTTTTTTTTTTTTTTTTTTTTTTTTCCCCAGGAAATGGTCAGAGGTTGAAGCAAAAGGATTGCAAGTTCAAGGCTAGCCTGGGCAATTTAGTGAGATCCTATCTCAAAATAAAAAAGTAAAAGGGCCAGTGGGTGTGGCTCACTGGTAGAGCATCCCTGGCTTCAATCCCTAATGCTGAAAGAGAGAGAGAGAGAGAGAGAGAGAGAGAGAGAGAGAGAGAGAGAGAGAGATAGATAGATTAATAAATTTCTTGGTATTATGGAGCAAAAGAAGGGGTCATAGAAGTTCTGGGACAAACAGTAAGATCTAAAAATAAACCACTTTTGCAATGGGTGTCCCGGAGGAGACAGGGAGTGGTCAGACTTCTCCTTCCTACGTTCCCTAATGCAGAAGAGCTCAACAGAGAGGCTGGAAGTTGCCTCTTCACTTTCCTCCACCTGCAGGGTGTCCAGGACTGCAGGGGGCCTGGGGATATAGCTGGGAGCCTTCGGTGCATGGGTTGGGCCCGCCTTGGTTCTCCACTTGTACATGCTGAGGCCTAGGAGCCTGGTGGTGAGCCAGCCCTGTCCAACCCGCCAGGCCTCCCTGCTCTGTTCCCCAACATGCTGTGCTCAGAGCCTTTGTGTTTGCTGTTCCCTCTGCCTAGAATGCTTTTCCCTCAGTCTGACTCCTTATCATTTAGGTCCCAGCTCAACTCCCTAGAGAGATCTTCCCTGAAGTCCCCACCCTCAATCCTCCAACCCCCTGAGTCACTTTCTACCCATGACTCGGCTTTTTAAATATCTGAAATATCATAAGAAATAATGCTTTTTTTGGAGGGGGGTCCGTCTCCCCACATTACCTGTAAGCTCCATGATGACAGGGACTGTGTCTTATCACTGCTGATCTCCCAGTTCCCAGAATAATCCTAGTCTGTGAAGGGAGGCAGTATTTGTTGGGCTGACTGCCAGATGGGGTAAGAATTTGTTCTCTAGAGCTATGCTTCTGATATGGTAGCCACTCTATCTTGAAAGTTAATTTAAATCAAAAGTAAAGCTCCAATTCTTTGGTCACATTGGCCACCTTTCCAGTACAGAACGCCCATACTGGCTAGTGGCTTCCTTGTGGACATCACAGGCACAGACCATTTCTACCAGAAGGTGGTGTGGGATGTGTTCCACTCTCCTGCTGGTACCCTCTGCTCATGCCATTTTCTCTGCCTGGAAAACCTTACGTGTCCCCTACCTCGAGCCTGGCACAGTGGTGCCTGCCTCTAATCCCAGTAGCTCTGGAGGCTGAGGCAGGAGGATCGCAAGTTCAAAGCCAACCTCAGCAACTTAGTGAGAGCCAGTGCCTGGGGATCCCCCGCCGTTTGAGGGTTCCTGTGTGTCGGTGGGGACGCGGAGAAGATGCAGCACCAAGGAGTAGAGCAAGGCCAGGGGTGTTTCACGACCCTCCTCGGGCGGGCGACTGTGCTTAGTGGGATCCAGAAGGATTCTGAGCGCCAAGGTCCCCGCCCCTCTATGTCTGCTACCCGGAGACTCAAGAGCAGTGTCCAGGTTCATCCTGCTTCCCGCGCCAACTCTAAGAGTCGCTAGGCTTCTATTTTCTCATCTGCGAAATGGGATAACAATGCGCCCGGCATCTAGGAGGAAAGACTGAGACTGGCTCCACTCGTGGGGTCGAAGGCACCAGGCGCGGGCCAGGGGGAGTCCCTGCTGGCCCAGCGGCGCCGGGAGCGCCCCGTTTATTCCCACAAAAGCCGCAGCTGGGCCGACGCTCCCGCCCGGGGAGGGACCAGCCCACGTCCCCGAGGGGCCCCGCCGCGACGCCCCCGTTTCCTGCTGGGTGCCCGCCAGCCTAGGGCGCCCAGCCCGCCCCCGAGCCCGCGGCGTCCCCCGGGTCCGGCGAGCGGAAGGGGCTGGGCCTGTGGGAGGAGCGCAAGGGCGGTGAGGGCGGGCGGTTCGCCGCGAAAGGGCCGAAGTACTCGGCGGCGAAGGTGACCACGTCCTGGGGCTGGCGCAGCAGCAGGAAGAGCAGGAAGTCGGAGACGAGCGCCTGCGCCTCGGGGTGCTGCCGCAGGTAGCTGGCGTGGCTCAGGCGCAGCTCCTCCTGGCGGGGAGGCCCGGGTCGGAGCCGGGACCGCGCCGGGAGCCCCCACCCGCTCCCAGCAGGGCCCCCAGGGTGTGCGGTTCAGAGCCGGGAGGGGGCAGGGGGAAAGGAGGGAGGGACAGGGAGATCGGTCATGGGGGGTTCATGGCCCGGGGGGGGGGGTACCCCAGACTGGCCGCTGCCGCTCCTTACCTTCCGCTCCAGGAACTTAGAGTAGAGCTCCAGGTCCTCCTCCCACTCCAGGGGTTTCTTCTCAAACACAGGCTTTGGCTCTACGACATCTGGACCGGGAGGAGGAAGGCTGCTTACCCCCACCCCAACCTTTCTGGATACCCAGAGGATTCCCGCTGTCAAATGGAAAGCTGAGGACCAACCTCGGATTCTGCCCACAGGGCAGAGTTGCTGCAAGGGGTTCCTAGCAAAAGAGGCCCGCCCCTAACTGCCTTGGGGTCAGGGGCAGGAGGACAGAGTTTCTCCTTTGGATTCCAGGCTCGGTCCCATCCCACGTGGAGTGTGCTGGCCAAACCCTGCAGACCCTGGTTTCCTTCCCCTTTCCTCCCCTCTCCCACCAGCTGCCTTGGGCCTGGGCTCTACTTACCCTCCTTCCTCAAGATGGGCATCTTGGTGATGATGCAGTACCCAGGGGAGCCCACCTGGATCCTCTTAGCCAGGTGCCTGGAAGGCAACACAGAAGAAGGTGGAGGAGTGGGCCTTCCTGGACCACCTGCTGGGGACAGGAAGGAACTAAGCAAAATGTGTTGTAGTTCTGAGCCCCAGTGTGATGGTATTTAGAGAGAGGGCTTTTAGGGAGGTCATATGGTTAAGTAAGGTCTCAAGGGGGTCCCTAATCCCATAGAATTGACATCCTTATAAGAACAAGAAGGGACACGGGAGAGTTCTATTCATCCACACACGGAAGAAAGGCCCATGAAGACACAGCCAGAAGGCAGGTATCTACAAGCCAGGAAGGGAGTCTTCACCAGAAACCAACTTCTGGCATGGTGACCTTGGACTTCAGCCTTCACAATTGTGAGGAAATAAATTCCTCTTGCTTAAGTCCACCAGCCTGTGGCACTTTGTTATGGCAGCCTGAGCTAGCTAAGAAACCACAATGCCCCCTTGAGAATGCTCCTCTTTCTATTTAATTCTACCTTCTCTCTTATCTTTTGAGTTCCCTGTTCCAAATAATTGCCCAGGGCTTGGAAGGGTCAGGTGCCTGTTTTTTAAAAAAATAAGTAAATGGAGCCCACCCAGGGATGCCCATAAATAAATAAATAAATAAAAATAAGTAAATGGAAAAGCCAAGTGCTGTGGTGCATGCCTGTAATCCCAGCTACTTGGGATGCTGAGGCAAGAGGATCACAAGTTTGAGTCAACCTGGGCAACTTAATGAGACTCTGTCTCAAAATAAAAGGGTTGGGGATGTAGCTCAGAAGTAGAGCAATCCCTGGGATTAAAAAAAGAAAAAAGTCAATAAGAAAAGACTTAGACTTTCAAAGGTATAAGCACAAAACAAAACAAAAAACACCTCCTCCTTCATAGGTGACACATACAAAGAAACTAAGGAAAGCCAAACATATTGGTCACTTTTTTTCAGTGAAGTTTCTAGATCAATACTTCTGAAATTTCAAGAAAGAAATTATTCTCCCCCACATGAGTTTTTCTCAGGGTCAGTGTTCTGCTGGTGACCACTTGGTGGTATGCCAAGGGTGCTCCAGCACCGATTCAATCGAGTGTCCAGTTCAAACCCTGGTGTCCTCAATATTCCCCTCGTCCACGGCCACTGCCTTAGCTGGTAGGCTCTGCGGGGTTGGCATTTCCTTCCTCAGCCAGTTGGGGTTCTTTGTGGGAAGTTCTGGGAGGCACTGTGAGCATCGGAGAAGGAGCCCATGAATGAAGAAAGGGCGAGTGGCGTGGAGGGGACACTGGGATCTCAATGACAACTCTTACTGGAGGTGTCCCCAGGAATAGGTAGTCTCTCCTTTGCTCCATCCCCAGCCCATGTCCCTTCCCCATCATTGAGCACCAGACTTGTCTATGACACTGTCCACCCCTGAGAAGGCTCACCCATCACAGAGCATGCAGAACTGCCAGGACATGGGGATACCCTCGTTCGAGTGCACGGTGTGCTCCACAATGAACACCTCGGACTGCTGGTGGCCCACCTGGATGTTCTGGAAGCCCAGGGCTCGCTGCAGCAGCCAAAACGAAGGGAGGGTGGTGAGGTGGGTGCCACCAGGGTCTCCCCGATCTCAGCCTGATCCTTCCTCCTCCTCCTCCTCTTTTCCTTGTTCACCAGTGATTAGCAACTCTTGGCTGTCCACACCGTCAGGTGCCACAAGATTTGAGTTGTAACCCCCAGGTAACTTGGGCCTTCTTTCAGAGAACCAGCTTCAGCTGGCCCCTGGCCCCTGCCATGCCATCTTTGTGGCCAAGTGTTGTGATTGGCAGATTCTGTTATAGGGAGGAGGGTCAGTCAGTATGGGGAAGGTGAGGAGGAGGTGCAAGCTTTGGGGGCCAATTGGGGGAAGTAGCAAGGCTGTGAGGAGAGAGGCTGGACAGATCTGTGATGGCCTCAGGCCACGCAGCTGCTGGCAGCCTGCCTTAACGTAGTTGAAATTAAACCAATGTAGCTGCTGCCATGGAGAGACGAGCTCTAACATTAAACAGGTGTTTCAAAGAAAATGGGGGGTTGTGGCATGCGCTTGCTTGTGTGTTTGTGATGGACAAGACAGAAGGTAACTTAGGAGGTCAGTCAAAGACAGGCAGATCCACCCCCAAAGTGTCTTGCTGGAACTAGTGTGTGTTCACAGGGCAGCTGTAAAAGCATGTAGTGCAGGAGGTCCCAGGTGTGTTGTGAACTTCTAGCCAAAATAAAAGAAAAAAAAAGGAACACTCTCACTTAATATTTAAGTAAGTGGGGAAAAACTGCATTTCTCCAAGTTAAAAAATGGTGTGTCTTTGGGTTGGGGGTGCAGGGGAGTGCTTGTCTAGCATGTGCGGGGCCCTGGATGACATGTCTTTAAAAGCATCCCTCTGCTGTACTGACTTTTGAAGACTGGCTTTTATGCAAAAGGTTGTTTTGCTCAACTGCTCCCACTTTTTGTAGAACTCATTTCACCTGCCCCCCTCCACTTGATCTTTTTTTGTTTGTTTGTTTGTTTGGTATCAGGGATTTGAACTCAAGGTGCTTTATCATTGAGCCACATCCCCAGCCCTTTTTATTTTTTTGTCTTTGAGACAGGGTCTTGCTAAATTGCTCAGGGCCTCACTGAGTTGCTGAGGCTGGTTTTGGATTTGTGAGCCTCCTGTCTGAGCCTCCTGTCTCAGCCTCCTGAGCCGCTGGGATTACAGGCGTGTGCCACCGCACCTGACATCAGTTCTTGCTTTCTCTTGCCCTCAGATATCTCATTCCCACCCTCCTGATTTATCCCCACCCCAACTCCCTCTCCACTCCACAGCTATCCTGCATCCCAGCCCAGCATCCCTCATGTCCCTTCTAGTTTGTCCCCAGGCCAAATCCCTTGCCCTCACATAGGTGGAGTAGCACAGTTTGCCCTCAGTGTCCAAGGCCAGGAAGCGGGCGTTTTGAGGGACCTTCTGCCTTCGAGCCATCAACCTCAACAGCACCAGGTTGGCAGCTTCGGAGATGAAGCCAGTAATTGAGTGCGAGGGGAAGAAGGCCACACCAGTCTTCACTTCCTGCTCAGGACAGATCTGGGTCAAGAACCGCCAGCCAGGAAGGGGATGGCAGGGTGGGCAAAGCAGTTATGGGTGTGGGTCCTTGGGGTGTCCTCTGTCTAGACTCCTGGCCGCACGCCACCAGCTCAGTGCTTGTGGTTCTGAGGAGGAGGTGAAGGGTGGTGCCCACCTGGCTCTCACCCTTACCTCACCCTCCTTGATGCTTCTGGTCATGGCCAGCTGGTCATTCTGCTTCAGCAAACTCATCTTGTGTTCCATGGGGAGGATGAGGAACTAAGGGCCAGAACATGTGGTGGAGAATCAGAGACTCCTTGGTCCCCAGAGGTCACCTGTCTATTCTCCTTTATAAATGAGAAAACTGAGATTTAAAGGTTTTGATTTAAAATACAACCAACCAGAAAATCCTTCTATATATGGCCAAGCTCATGAACAGCAGCCAGAGGATGGTGTGGTACTAGCTAAAAAGCAGGGCGCCTCAGAACACAGGTTTAAAACATGGGAACGACTCTGTGGAAATGCTCTAGGTATGAGTGGTTTCCACTGTGTAGACAGTCATGGCAGGTTCTAGAAGTTCGTGAGGGGGCCGAAGCCGGGGGGTGAGGAGCACAGAGCCAGAGGGTTTGGAGGCCACATGGTGACAGATCCTAGGGACCAGCTAGGCCCTGGGAAAGGCCAGCCCCCATGATCCTCCAGGAGATGCTGGGCTCTCAGGCTAGAGGAGGACCAAGTGGGGCTGGGTTCAGTTTGTGCATCAGGAGGACAAACTGTGTGTGTGTGGCGGGGGCGGTGGGGACAGGGTGAGGGAGATCCCTCCTTCCCTCAGATTCTCTGTTCTCTCATTGTCAGTCAGGGCATGACACAGGACCCCAGGAAGTACCTTGATGAACTCTCGACTATGTTGTTCCATGGTCTCCAAAGTCTGGGAGAGATAGCCTAGGGTGCAGGGACAAACTTTCATGTCACAGGAGTCATGGGCCCAAGATGGAAGGAAGGGAAGGAGGGTGGGCCCAGGCTGGAGGACTAGGTGTGATGTGGCCACAGGAAAACTATGGGGTGGGTCAGTGCTGCTCCTGTGTCTGTGAATAACCGCCCAGTGGCGCCTCCCCCATGTCTCATCAAGAGATAGGTCCTGAAGAAAGAGGCTGGGAATGGAAGGGGTGGCAGGGTGGGAAGGATGTGGTGACATCAGCAGCGGGAATCCTACCCAGGAGCGAGTTTCCACAGACGGTTTTATCCAGGAGGCCATGGCTAAAGGCGTGCACGAGGACGCACTGGGACATGATGCTCATTTCGTCCTTGTATTTCCCTCTCTGCACCTCGATGGTCAGTTCTCCCCGAGGCTCCCCGGTGTCGGAGACCATGGCCAGAGTCTCAGAGAAGAAGAGCATCGGCAGCTCCTCGGGCTCTTGGGTGGGGCGGCGGGTGGGGACTGGTCAGCCCTGGAGTCCTCGAAGCTTGTCCCGCCTCCCCCCTGCCGTCCGCAGGAGCCCGGGTGAAGACCCCTCTCCCCCTCGCATCCCTCCAACGTCAGCCAACAGGCCTTGCGCCCATTTTAGTTCTAGGAGAAGGGAGCTGACAGGGGTGGGGACCGTCCGGGCCTGTCCCCTTGCCTCCTCCCAGACTCGGTCCCCTCCCCCCTGTCTGGGCTCACGGAGGGAGTTGAGGAAGTCGATGGCTTCAGCGTTGGCCTCTGGGAGAGGCTGACGCTCCTGGCCTGAGGGCCGGTGGTCCTTGCCTTTGGGGACTGCGGGGGAGAGGCTAAGATGGGGAGAAGGGCGGGGCGGGCAGGAGTCCCCCAGTCCCGGCCTCTGTCCCCAAGAACTGAGTCCACCAGGACGACCCTGGAGGGGGTTGTAAGGGAAAAGAGCCCCCACCCGCTTCCACCCAGCCGCCCTCGTCCCACCTGAGGACTGAACTTTGGAAGACATGCTGTCTGCAGCCGGCGGGGCTGTGTCCAGCCGTCTCCCTGGCAACCGGACTAGCTGCCGCCTCTTAAAGGGCCCCTTCACTACACCTTGACCTTGGAGGAAAAGTCTGACCACGCAGGCTCTGGTGCTCAGCCCAAGCCTGAAGCCTTGTCCAGCAGGGGGAGCATTTGACATTCTTAAGAGGCAGGGGAAGAAATGGCCCATTAAAGAACTTCAGAAGTTGTGACCGTGGGCCAGGAGTCTCACAACCACAGAACCCAATTCCATGTTGCCTGAAGAGCTCTGCAAGTTGTAGTCCTAATACGATGGCCCCCAGCTTATGATGCCTCATTTTATCAGGTTTTTCTTTTATTAATTAATAATTATTCTTTTATTAATTAAAAATAACAATTATTATTATTATTATTTTTTAGAGAGAGGAGAGAAAGAATTTTATTTATTTATTTATTTATTTATTTTTAAAGAGAGAGGAGAGAGAGAGAGAGAGAGAGAGAGAATTTTCAATATTTATTTTCTAGTTCTTGGCGGACACAACATTCTTGTTGGTATGTGGTGCTGAGGATCGAACCTGGGCCACATGCATGCCAGGCGAGCACCGCTTGAGCCACATCCCCAGCCCTATTATTATTATTTATATCAACTCACGGGCACTTAACCACTCAGCCACATCCCCAGCATTTTTTTTTTTTTTTTTGAGACAGGGTCTCCCTAGTTGCTGAGGCTGACTTTGAACTTGTGATCCTCCTGCCTAATCCTCCTGAGCCACTGGTTTCCAGGTGTGCACCACCACACCTGGCCCAGGTTTGACTTTACATACAAAGAGGTGAAACCATTTGCCTTCAGTAGAAAACATACTTTGAATTTTGAGTGTGATTTCCTGGGCTAGTGATAGGCCATAAGATCCTTTCTCTGGGGCTGGGGATGTGGCTCAAGCGGTAGCGCGCTTGCCTGGCATGCGTGCGGCCTGGGTTCGATCCTCAGCACCACATACAAACAAAGATGTTGTATCCGCCGAGAACTAAAAAATAAATATTAAAAATTCTCTCTCTCTCTCCCTCTCTCTTTAAAAAATAATAATGATGATCTAAAATTAAAAAAAAAAAAAAAGATCCTTTCTCTGGATGCTGGGCAGTGTCAGCGAGCCCTGGCTCCCAGTCAGCCCCTGGATCATGAGAGGGAACAAGGATACTCCACAGAAGACTGCATTGCTAAACTATGTTTTTTTTTCCTTCTTTCTTCCTTCTTTTTTTTTTTTTTTTTTTTGGTACTGGGGATTGAATCTATGGGCCCTCTATTTCTGAGCTATATCTCCAAACCAGCTTTATTTTAGTTTTAAGAGAGGGTGTTGCTAAATTGCTGCAGCTGGCCTTAAACTTGCCATCCTCCTGCCTCAGGCTCCCAAATCAGTGGAATTACAGAGGCAATTCAAGGGGCTCCTGATAGGTGTAGTGGAGCATGCCTGTAATCCCAGTGAATCAGGAGGTTGAGGAAGGAGGATGGCAAGTTCAAGGCCAGCCTGACCAATTTAGTGATACTCTGACTCAAAACAAAACATAAGAAAAGGAGTCGGGGGGCGTTGAGGATATAGCTGAGTGAAAGAGTGCTTACCTAGCATGCACAAGACCCTGGGTTCAATCCCCAGTACCACAAAAACAAAAATAGAAACAAAACAGAGAGTGGAGCTAAGAACATGTAGCTCAGTGGTGGAGTGCCCCTAGGTTCAGTCCTCAGTACTGCAAAAATAAAAAATAAATAAAAAGAAAATTAAGGGGCTGGAGTTGTGGCTTAGCAGTAGAGTGCTCGCCTAGCAGGCAGGAGGCACTGGGTTTGACCCTCAGCACCACATAAAAATAAATAAGTAAAATAAAGATATTGGGTCCAACTATAACTAAAAAAAGTATGTATATAAAAAGAAAATTAATAAATATATACTTCAATTGAATAATTGATTTAGACTTGGACTTTTATTTAAAGTCTTACTGAGATTGTAAAAGGACCAAACATTATAAGATTAAAAAGAGCTGGAGAGTGTGGCACATACCACACTGGATCATAGATCCCAGCAACTGGGGAGACTGAGGCAAAGGATCACAAGTTCAAGGCAAGCCTATTTTATTGTACTGAGGATTGAACCCACTGAGCCACGTCCCCAGCCCTTTCTATTTTTAATTTTGAGACAGGATCTCACTAAGTTGCTTCAGGACTCACTAAATTGCTGAGGCTGTTTTTGAACTCTCCATCCTCCTGCCTCAGCCTACCAAGCTGCTGAGATTGTAGGTGTGTGCCACCTCACCCGGCCTCGGTAATTTAACAAGACCCTGTCTCAAAAATAAAAAGTAGGGTCTGTCTCAAAAATAAAAAGTAGGTGGTGTACACCTGTAATCCCAGAAACTGAGGAGGCTGAGGCAGGAGGATTGAAAGTTTTAGACCAGCTTCAGCAATTTAGTGAGGTCCTAAGCAATTTAGCCAGACCCTGTCTCAAAATAAAAAATAAAAATCACCAAGAATATGGCTCAGTAATAAAGCAATCCTGGTTTTAATCTCTGGTAACAAAGAAAAAATAAAAATTATTAACATTTGCCAGACTTATAGTTAGAACAATATGACTGCTAAGTTTAAAAGTTTAAAAAATACTTATGTTTTTTTAATTTGCATTTTAAGAAGCTGAGTATTTTTATTTGTAGTATTAATTATTTTTGGTGGTGCTGGGAATCAAATCCAGACCCTTGAATATACTAGGAAAGTGGTCTATCACTGAGCGACACCCCCAACCCTGAGTATAAATTTTTTTTTAAATTTTTTTCTTAATATTTATTTTTTAGTTCTCGGCGGACACAACATCTTTGTTTGTATGTGGTGCTGAGGATCGAACCCTGGCCACATGCATGCCAGGCGAGCGCGCTACCGCTGAGCCACATCTCCAGCCCCCACTGAGTATAAATTTTTAAAAGCCAAAGGAAAAAAAAAAAATTGTGTATGATACTGAGGATTGAACCCGTGGATGTTCATACCACTGAACTACATCTCCAATCCTTTTTCTTTTTCACTGAGACAGGGTCTCCTAAATTGCTGAGGCTCACCTTAAACTTGTAATCCTCCTGCCTCAGCCAACTGAGTGGCTGGGATTATAGGCGTGTACTGCTACACCCAGTACCAAAGTGAATTTTGAATAACTCTCCTCACATAAGGCAAGGTCAGTGATTTTAAGGGAACTTATAGCTGCTTTGGAAAGCAGTCTGGCAGTTCCTCAAAAAGTCAGCAATTCTACTTCTAAGTATATCA
The DNA here is from genome assembly GCF_045843805.1 of Urocitellus parryii. NCBI lineage: Eukaryota > Metazoa > Chordata > Mammalia > Rodentia > Sciuridae > Urocitellus > Urocitellus parryii. The sequence continues at coordinate 265,455,938 of NC_135531.1, read as the reverse complement.
CCAAGAGAACTGAAAACATTTTCGATAGAAAAATTTGTACATCACCAGGCATGGTGGCACACGCCTTCAATCCCAGAAGCTTGGGAGGCAGGAGGATCACAGGTTCAAAGCAACTTAGCAAGACCTTATCTTAAAAAAAAAAAAAAAATTAAAAGGGCTGGGGATGTGGCTCAGGAGTTAAGCACCCCTGGGTTCAATCCCTGGTAACAAAACATTAAACAAAACAAAACAAAACAAAAACATGCCCATGAATGTTTATGACATTGTTCCTAATGGACCATCCTATTGGACCAAAAGTAGAAACAACCCAACTCCCCTTCAACTGTGGAATGGATAAAAATGGATAAACTGTCAAATGGATGTATATGTTAAATGCATACCCACATTAAAAAATGTTGTTTGGCTATACAAAGGAATGAAGTACTGCTTTTTTTTTTTTTTAAGAGAGAGAGAGAGGAGAGAGAGAGAGAGAGAGAGAGAGAGAGAGAGAGAGAGAGAGAGAGAGAGAGAATTTTTTAATATTTTTTTTTAGTTCTCGGCGGACACAACATCTTTGTTGGTATGTGGTGCTGAGGATCGAACCTGGGTCGCACGCATGCCAGGCGAGTGCGCTACCGCTTGAGCCACATCCCCAGCCCCAAGTACTGCTTTTAATTTTATTTTCCTTTTTTGTTTCTTTGAGATGTTATGCAGGCTGGCCCACAAGGCTCAATGTGCCTCAGCCTCATGTGGCTAGAATCACAGTACTGCTAAATGAGGTAACATGGATGAACCTTGAAAACACGTGGGACAGAAGAGGCCAGGAAAGTGCACAGATTGTCTGATTCCATATATCAACTGCCTAGAAGGCAAATCTGTAGAGACAGACAGTAGTCAGTAGTTCCGTAGCGCTGGGTCTTGGTGGGGTGTGGAAACTGAGCAGGATGTCAAATGGGGACAGGGTTTCTTTTTGGAATAAGGAAAATGTTGTAAAAAAGATTATGGTGATGATCACAGACTCTATATATACTAAAACCCACTGAATTATATACTTAAAAAGGTGAATTTTCTGTTACGTGAATATCTCAGTAAAGCTGACAATTAAAAAATAGGATTTAAATTTTTCCCCTCTATAATTAATCATAGCACCAGAAATCTGATGTAGCATTATTTCAGAGTGACTTCATATGCCTCTCCCCATCTGATCCTCATAATAGCCTCTGATAAGTGGCACGATTTTTTTTTTTTTGAAGGTGGGTACTGGGTATTGAACCCAGGTGTACGTTTACTACTGAGTTCCATCCCCAAGCACTTTTAATTTTTTTTTTTAATTTTGAGACAGGGTCTTACTAAGTTGCTCAGGGCCTTGCTAAATTGCTGAGGTTGGTCTCAAACTTGTGATCCTCCTGCCTCAGCCTCCTGGGTTGCTGGGATTTCAGGCATGAACCACCAAGCCCATTGATAAGTGGAATCATGAATGAAGATTTATGATTTCTCTATCTTGCATCATTTCTAGATCAGACCCCTTCTTCCTTTGCCCCTGACCCCTGGTTCAGTGTGGCACAATGGGGCTGATGCAGTCCCTGTGGGTGTGGTCAGATGACCTGTCCTGGCCAATGAGAGAAGCCCATTCTCCTAAGGTCTATGATTCCTTCAGCCTTGGGCCCATGAGCCAAGCTGGAGCAGTGAAACTCAAGCCCTGGGACTATTGGAGGTTCTGCATGTTGTGGTGGAGTAGAGTCCTGTAAGGCTGTAACTTAGCCTCTTTCCACTGCAGGGAGAACGCCTGACTGAGGGTGACACTAATGGAGAAGAAAGCAGAGCTGAAGGAAGATACTCCGAATCCCTGGATCCACCTGCGCTTCTCCACGTTTTGCTTTCCCACCTGAGCAGTCAGGAGGCTGTTCCTCTCCAGATTCTCCTTTTGGGTTAAGCTACTCTGTGTTGAGTGTTTGACACTTGTACCTAAAAGGGTTCTAACTCACTGTGTCCTCTCCACTGAAAAGTGAAGAAACAGGACAGGGAATTGACCTGCCCATGGTCACTGGGAGGCTGAGTGACAGAACTAGGACTGTAACCAGGCCTTGAAGGTGAGTGACACCTGTTGTCCTATAAGCAGGTACACACGGTGTGATTGTTACTGGGCAGTGCCAGCTTCAGGAGAGGCATGTGTTTTCCATCCTTCAGGACAGCCAGCCAGGTGGGAGGATGTCCCAGGCCCTGGGAAAGTGTTCACCAGCCCAGAGACCCGCCACCAAAGGCTCTTTGAAGATGTGAAGCTGAGCATCCCCAGAGTGACCTGCAGAGTCCTGAGCCTGGTCCTCACCTGCCCAGAGAGCAGCAAGCCAGACACGTCCCTGAGTACAGAGAGCCACCTTCTCTAGGAGGCGAAGACTGTGGCCCATCCCAACCCAGCCTGACTCAGGACGGCCAGAGCCAGTGCCAGGGTCCCTGGCCTGGGGTGAGGGATCCTAAGAGGGGCTGAACTATGACCAGGGGGAATCTGTGCTCTAGGCTGGCCAAGAACGTGTGTCACTAAGCCAGTGCTTCCTGTCTTCATTCCTACCTTCAGTTTGGCCATAGCCAAGTTTCACTTTTTCTTTGTGTTTTCCCATTTCAATAAACATCTACAATCAAATTAGTGTCACTTGTCAAAAGTAAATATTGGCCCCAAAGAGAAATACAAAGATGTTGTTAAAATTTAATTAGAAACAGGTACTCAATTAAGGCGTGGAGCTGAAGTCTGGCTCTTTCTTTTCACAGCGGTGTTAAAGACAGGCTAGAGCCAGGAGTGGTGGTTCACTCCTGTAATCCCAGCAACTCAGGAGGCTGAGGCAGGAGGATTTCAAGTTGGAGACCACCTCAACAATTTAGCGAGGCCCTGTGGATCATGGTTAAGCACCTCTGGGTTCAATCCCTGGTTCAAAAAGAAAAAAAGACAGGCTGTGCCCTTGAAGTGCTGTGACCAAGTGTAGTCACGCCTCCCCACCCTCCCTGCCCTGTGGTCCACCTGTGCACCTCAGGGTTTGGAAAACACTGAAGTAAGCAGATTGTAAACCCTGAACAAATGCATACGGGTTGTGGAAAGAATACATTTAGCGTCCCACTTCTTCTTTTTTTTTTTTTTAATTAAAACATTTTTCCTAGTTGTAGATGGACAGCATGCCTTTATTTTATTTGTTTATTTTTATGTGATGCTAAACATTGAGCCCAGTGCCATACATGTGCTAGGCAAGTGTTCTGCCACTGAGCTACAGCCCCAGCCCTAGGGTGCCATTTCTGACCAAAGTTTTTCAAAGGTAGCAACCCCAAGTTATAGGACCTGGGACTGAGTTGGGAAAATGGTTAGAAAGTTCTCTGCTGTCTTCACTCACACAGCAGTAAAGACAAGTCATTGAGTAGTCAGACCTTAGTTAAATCATTCATTCATTCAACATTTATTGAGCGCCTACTGTTGTGCCAGGCACCGTGCTAGGCGCAGAAATACAGAGATGCATAAGATACAGTCCATGCCCTTAAGGATTCACAGTCTAGAAGGGGAGACAAACATGTAAACAAGTAAAATAGGGTATGATAAGTGCTGAGAGAGAGAGAGAGAGAGAGAGAGAGAGAGAGAGAGAGACAGAGAGACAGAGAGAGAGAGAAGCATTTACAAAGTGCAGAGGTAGCCTGGGGAGGAGGGGCATGGGTGCCTTCCGGGGGAGGGCTCTGGGGGAGATGAACAGGTGTTTGCCAGGCAGCTGAGGCAGGGGGAGCGGGGGAAGGCATTCCGGTTCAAAGAAACAGCGTGAGCGAAGGCACAGAGGCATGAAACTGTGTCTCGGGCGCAGACTGCTAACCAGTCTGGTGGTATTGCTAGAGTTGTTCCAGGGGCTGCGGCTGCAGAGGGCAGGGAGGCCCGATGAGGAGGGGAAAGAGAGGGTAGGGGGCATCTCAGGGTCTTGAGCGGTGAGGAGAGCCCGAGGCAAGGCTTTGACACTTGAAGAGAAGGCTCCTGGCTGACCCCAGGTACGCCTGCTGGAGGACCACAGGGTCCCTCTCTAGGCCCCAAAGGGACCTGGACCCGAGACTAGAGGAGAAGCAGAGCTAGAGGAGGCGGGAGCAGAGGGCGAGGGCCCTGGAGGCCACCACGGCTCCCACACTTCTGCATTCTGCTGCAGAGCCCTCCTCCCTGCCAGGGAGGGGCCAAGGGGCCAGAGGGAATCACGGGAATGGAAGTTCTTGGCAAACTGCCAAGATGAATGTCAGGGCCCCAAACCAAATCTTTAGGAACTCAAAAGAGGAGAGGGATTGAGGATACAGCAAGAGAGATTGTTAGAAGAAGGCAGGCAGAAATTCCCAAGAGCAAGGGCCAAAAGGAGGGAACTGCACTGGTCAGAGGCAGACTGTGGCTCTCTCTCCTCTGGGAAGCCCTTGGGACCCACGGCAGGGGCAGAGGCCAGCAGACAGGCCCAGGCCAGATATGTAGGGAGCTGTGGCTGGCCAGGTGGTCAGGCTCTGCAACTCAGCATCCGGGGTCTCCTCAGCCTAAGGCAGAGGTTTCCTTGACAACCAGGACCCTCCTGCTTCTAGGCTGCCGGGGGCCCACGGAGGCTGAGATTAGAGACAGACTTCCAGCCCCTTGGGGTTCTGGGAATGGCTCTGCCCGCAAAGGCCTTGGCAAGGTAGGGTGGGTGAGAGGCTGGGAGGAGGGGCAGAGGCCTAGTGACCCAGAGCAGGTAGCCTTGCAGCGACCACTTTCCCAAGGAACCAAACCTGACACCATTTTACTGGGAAGAGTCTGTCCCTCAATCTTGATGGGGCAAAGGCAGAAGATGGACTTAGCCTGGTCAGGGTTCCTGCCGCCCTAGTCTGGGGCTACAGTGAAAGCCAGGCCTCCTGGGGAAGGGGCTGACAGTAGCCTCCACATTTCCCTGCTGGCCCAGGAGTGCAGGAACAGAGAGGGGCCTCCTAGTAACCAGGGTCTGGAGATGTTCCAACGTCCTTCCTTTCTTGTCACCCTTGATGATCAGCCTCACTCTGTGGGGTCTCCCAGCCTTTGGCCACTCTTGATCTCATCACCTTGCCCTTCCCCTCCCCGAGACCAGTGGGGAGGGGACGATGTCCACTGGGGGCGCAGGTGGAGGTGGTGGTGGTAGCCATGAGGAGGACAGTGATGTGCAGGTGACGGGCAGCCTCCCCACTGCAGGGAGGCTGGCTGGGGTGGACTGGGGCATCACTTGCTCTTGTGCGTGTCCTTTAGCCTTCGGAGCTCCTCCAGGAGCTGGGCCCGGGAGCAGCCCTCGTCCCCTGTGGGGCCCGGGCCTGGCCCCAGAGCCTCCTGCAGTGCCAGGCAGTGGGTCCTCAGGAATGGGTTGTAGGAGCGCTCCTCTCCCAGGGTGGACGGGCACTGTAGGGTGAGAGGCACCAGGCTGGGTGGACAGAGGCTGGAAAAGGGACCCAACAAAGGAAGGCTGCCCCAGCCCCCACCCATCCTGGGTCCAGGAGTTCTGACTGGACAGGCCAGAGCTCTGCAGAGGCATCCCCAGCCCCATCTTAGTATCAGGCTCAGGATGGGCTGAGTGCCCATGCTGTCCCCTGGGCTGCTGTCCCTCGGGCTCCCGAGCCCCGCACCGTGCTCCTGCGCTCCATCCGCTGTCTCTGTACCCACTGCATCTTCCTCTCCCGGGCCAGGTTCTCGGGCTCCACCACGCCAGCAAAGCCCAGGTTCTCCTCTGCATACTCGTGACCTGGCAGAGGCCATGAGGCATGAGGCAGATCAGTGGTGTGGCCGGAAAAAGTCCTCCCTGTCCCCAGGCCTATGGTTACCCAACCACCAGGAAGGAAGGCCGGGCTTCCAGGAAACCCACTCGCAGGGCTGCTTCCCCAGCTGTGGGCACAAGTCAGTCAGGAGCGAGAGGCAGAGGCTGGGGGGCGGTGACGACACACACCACTAGGCTTGGAGCCGGGAGGACACTCTGCCACTGCCCAGCATGTCACCTCAGTCAATGAGCCAGAGTTTTCTAGTTTGGCAAGTAGAGAAAACAATATGCCACAGGGCACAGATGTCACCATTGGGGTCCCAGTGTCTAGAACAGAGCTTGGTTCATGTCAGGTGCACATTAAGTACCTGTCAAATGAATGAATCTATGTTCTGAGAATTAATACTTGTGAATGTTTTTATAAAAATACAAGGCAATGGATACATGTGGGATGCGTTTACTAACTTTTCTGGACTCTGGCTATGAACAATTAGACATCCCCTTGGAATGCTCTGGGTCCTGCAGGGCTCCCAAGGCCAACGGCTGGCTGGTGGGGATGGCGGTGTGACAAGCAGAAGTCTTAAGGAGCCAGGACTGCACTCCTGAAGATGGGAGGCGGAGCCTGCCCACCCCTGAGGCGGAACCCTTTGTCCCTGGGCCAGAAGCTGGGTTGGCTCCAGCTCCAGGGGACTGAAGGGGTGGAGCACCCTGGTGCCAGGCCCAGTGTGGGGCTATAGAGAAGGGGAAAGGTGCCTCACCAGGCCACAGGAGGGTATCATCGCCCAGCCCCAGCACAGTGTCCAGCGAGCTCAGCATGGTCTCTGCGGTACCCTCAAAGGTCCGTCCTGGTGGGGTCAAGGGCACAGGATGACACAGGATATGGTACTTGAAGAGGGCTGGGGACCAACTTGGAAGCTCTGGCCATGCCCCTCCCACCCACCTCCAGGAATTTAGCTCCCTCTTCCCACTGAGAACTGGGCCTGTCAGTCACCCTGCCCAAGGCCAGGCTCCATGCACACAGTGGCATCTGGAGGGAGGGGGCTGCAGAACCTTCAGGTTGGCCTCCCTCCTGAGGCCCAAGCTGGGGAGGCGGGGGGCTGCTCTTTTCCATGGGGGGCTTCTTTGCCTGGCTGCCCTTTGGGACTCTGCAGCCTAAGACATGGGATTGCCACCTGTCTACAGATCTCCCCTCACTTAGGGGTCCCCAGCTTTCCACAACCTAGTCCCTCTAGTCACTGTTCAGAGAGCCAGGCCCCACCCAGTGACAATAAGTGCCCCTTGAGGTCTTTGCTCAGGTGCAGGATCTTCTCTTCTGTCCTTCCCCCGTGGAAAGTCTTGAGGATACAAAAAACAATTGGGTGCCAGGTGCAATGGTGCTTGTACGTAATCCTAGCGACTAGGGAGGCTCAAGCAGGAGGGTGGTAAGTTCAAGGCCAGCCAAGGCAACTTAGGCAGACCCTGTCTCAAAGTAAAAAGGGCTGGTATGTAGCTCAGTGGCAAAGTGCCCATGGGTACCAGTACCAAGAAAAAACAAACCAAAAACATTGCGTGACACAAAAGCAACATACGCATTGTAACCAATACTTTCATGTGTGACATGGACTACAGCTGTCCTGTCTCTGTCCCAACCTCTCTCCACTCTCTCCTCTTTCGGGGAAACTCACCACAGCCAGAGAGGAAGAGCAGGTCCCCTGAGAAGAGGCAGGAGGGTCCCTTGTAGGGCTCCCCATCCAGCAGGTAGACCAGATGGCCTTGTGTGTGGCCAGGAGTGGCCAGGGCCCGGATCTGGAGCCGTCCCACACTGACCACATCTTGATGACACAAAGGGCTGGAGGCAAAGCAATGGGGAGAGAGGGAACTAGAGCTGATCCCCACTCCCTCCACAGGCCCAGGGGTCTGGGCGATTTGCAGGGGGTGGGCTTCCATGTCAGGGAGAAAGCACCTAGTGCCCAGGGTCAGATCCAAACCTTTCCTCTTCCTCTTTTGGGGGCCATAGCTGGGCTAGCTGGAGGGCAGGGAGTGCCAATCCTTACCTGGGCTTGGATCTGCTAAGAGCCAGCAAGGATGCCAACAAAGATCTAGCTAATGCCCTCTGCCAGGCCCTCCCAACTTGGGCCAGGGACTTACTGGGTGAGGTAGGGGATGCCGTCCTGAGGGCTCCCGTACACCCGACAGTCCCGGTGCCGACGGCTGAGGTCACGGTTCCCTCCACTGTGGTCCCTGTAGAACAGTAGAGATGGGCAGCCAACTGTCCCTGGGCCTCCTTTTTATCCAAAGCATCCCCAGGCCTTTGTTCAAGCTGTTTTCCTGTCCAGAATGTCACTGCCACCCCCACCACCCCCGCCCCCACTACCTGGCACCCCCCACCCCCAAAGAGCTCAGCCTGGCCAATGCTGACTGACCTTTCTGGCTCCTCTCAGCTCCAGTAATCATCCTCGAAGTCTCACAAGTAGATCTGGTCACAGCCTGCCTAGTGCCTCCCATCCCCTACGCCCTGTGCCACCTGCCACTTAAATGTTCATAACCATTGGTCCTTTATGCAGTGTATCCCCTACTAGACTTGTTTGCTTTGCTGGAAGAGTTCACAAGGTTTGCTGGTGCTCAGTCACATACCTACTCCATGGCCACAGAATGGAGGATGAGTGACTGTCCTGCCTTTTAAGATGGTGGTGGGAGAGCAGCCCCTTAACTCCACCCCTGCTGTGCTGGGTAACTGTGTTGACTTTCTGCCACCAGCTCTGGCCCTCTCTGGGCCCAGTTCTGACCCACACCCCTGCAGTGGGGCAAGGATGGGCTAGGGAAGACTCTCTGCCCCCAGACCCCCAGAGCCCCTCCAGCCCCTTACCAGTGCTTGTGGGTGCAGAGAATGGCAACCAAGGTAACTCCCTCCTTTTCAATGGAAGCCTGGGGAAGAGGAGGCACTGAGTTGGGGGAGCAGGACGCAGAGGGGGACAAGCTGAGAGACCAGGGTGTGGGTGCTGAGGAGAGGAGAGCGGGAGAGGAAACGGGAGAGAATGGGGGGCGGAGAAAGGGGGGAATGAGCGGTCCCGGCTGGGGGCACTGGAAGAGGGCGGGAGGGTGGGCACGGGGAGGGGGAAGGGAGAGCGAGCTCTAGCAGGGACACGCAGGCACTACACACAGAGAAACTGGGAAAGGGAGGGAGATCCCAGGACTGACAGAGAGGCCAGAGGGTAGTAGGGGGGTGAGGGGCAAAGAGTGAGAGACAGCTTGGAAACTGACTAGACCCACAGTCCTGGGCCAGCACCTGTCTGCCCCCCTCCCCCAGTCCTGTCCCCCTCCCCCCAATCCTGTCCCCCTCCTTCCAGTCTGGCCCCCTCCCTCCCAGTCCTGCCCCACTCCCTGGAGTCCTGCCTCCCTCCTTCTAGTCTGGCCCCCTCCCTCCCAGTCCTGGCCCCCTCCTTCCAGTCTGCCCCCCTCCCCCCTGTCCTGCCCCCCTTCCCCCCCAGTCCTGCCCCCTCCTTCCAGTCCTGCCAGGGCACCGGCCCTCCCCCATGCTGTGGAGGTCAGTGCTCTCAGGCCTGCACACACACCTCCACATGGAGGGGTCGCACATCGCAGGTGGAGGGACCAGGGTCATCCCTTTCTAGCAAGGGAAGAAGTCAACCTCCAAGAGCGACCCCAAGTGCCCCCTGCGTCCGCCTCACCTGCACAGCTCGAGGGTCTGAGGGGTCCACAGCCACAGCCAGCCCAGCCTGGGTGTCTATGATGAGGTAGCTGTAGTTGTCCGAGAGGACGGGGATGGGAAGCACCTTCACTCCTGGGGACACACACAGACAGAGATGGGCTGTGGGTGGGGAGCCCAGTAGTTCCGGGGAGTGAAGGGGAGGGTGCAGGGAGTGTGTCCCCACCCCCGGGGATGCCGCCAGGGGTGCCCCAAAACTCACCATTGAAGAGGCGGGGCTGGGTTTTGGAGTGGCCTTTGGGGTAGCGATTTCGGGCCCTGCGCAGCTGCTGTCTGTAGAAGAGGTACCCCAGCCAGGTGCGGGTGTACAGGCTGTACCTGGAGGGCAGATGGCAGGGGTCAGCCCTGACTCCCAGGGTCCCCTCGTCATGCCTGCAGCCCCACAGCTCGACTCCTCAGCCGAGGCGATTCCATCAGCACACGTTGCTGGCCTACTGTGTGCCCTGTCAGCACACAAGAGGGAGCATGAGACAGACACCTGGAGCTTGCAGCCACCAGGGGGACTGCGGGTTGAATCTACAGCTGGCCCCCGCCTAAGGGGGTGGAGAGGAGTTAGGAGGCGGCCTTGAGGGAGGACAAGCAGCTCAGGAGGAGCCGGGCTGGTGGAGCCAGGCAGGCATCGCAATCCCCCCAGGACCTGTGAAGGAGCAGATCCCCGGGCCCAACCCCAGTTTCCACCTTCAGAAGGTCTGCGCTGAGACCCAGAAACTTCCATGTTGTTGCTGGTCCGGCAACAACTTTGAGACACACTGGGTCAGAGGAAACAGAGGCCCAGAGGCAGCAGACAGCAGGACTTGTTTGGGGAAACTAGAAAGTTCTATTTGATTGTTTGGTAGTGGAAGCATCCAGAGGCGAGGCCGGATGACCCAATCCCATCATCATTCCAGGCCGTCCTGGGCTCACTGGGAAAAGGCCACAGAGAGGACCATGGTGACAGTCTTCCAAACACAAAATGTCAGGATACAGAGGTGGCTTCACAGGTGTGCAGCCTGTGCAGTTAGGAGGGCCCATTCTAAGACAGGCTCCATTCAATTTAATGCTCTGCTGTTACCATCTTGAAATTCTTTTTTTGGGGGGAAGGGTACCGGGTATTGAACCCAGGGGTGCTTAACCACTGAGCCACATCCCCAGTCCTTTTTATATTTTATTTAGAGACAGATCTCACTAAATTGCTTAGGGCCTTGCTAAGTTGCTGAGGTTGACTTTGAATTCATGATCCTCCTGCCTCAGCCTCCCGAGTCACTAGGATTACAGGTGTGTGCCACAGCTCTTGGCACATCTTGAAATTATTAATAAATTTATCTTTGAACTTGCATCTTGTGAGTAGAGTCTGAGGCGACAATGGAGCACATGAGCAGAAGAGGAACACACGGTGGTAGGAATAGTCTCCATTCCACTCTACCATACACATACTGTATTAGAGATGCTCGTGAGCACAGAATTCTGGGGGATCCCGACGCATGGAAATTCAAGAAGACCCGGAGTGACCACAGGTAAGTGCACATCTGTGACTGAGGGCTGGGGATGCTGGCTGACCCCAGAGGTCAAGCTATCAGTGAAACTAGGATTTGTTTCAAATGCACAGACGACAGTGTTCCAAGGAACATGAATGACCAAAGAACCCTCCAGCCACCTCTCCTACTCTGTGACTTCCTTCCTAACTCATCAGTGCATTTATGATGCAGATGATGACAGAGAAGGGGAAGGAAAGATGAGATGACCAATCTGTCCTCTTTCATTCAGTCCTTCCTTAATTTTCAGTAAGTGGTTAGTACTGGTAGAAATAATAATTTAAAAGTTATCAAAAATGAAGTGTTTCTTTTCTTTTATGATCATACTTTTGACTTGTCATTGATTTGGGTAATACTGGAGATTGAACGCAGGGATACTTTATCACTGAGCTACACTCCAGATCTTTTTAAAAAAAAATTTTTGAGATGGGGCCTTGCTAAGTTGTTGAGTCTAGGCCCTAAGCAACTTGAACTTGGGATGCTCCTGCCTCAGCCTCCTGCTTCCCTGAAATTACAGGTGTGGGCCACCATGCCTGGCTCTACTTTTTAGTACGTTTAATGGCACTTTGCCCCTGTTTTTTAAACAAGAGGATCAAGATTTCACTTTAGGCTAGGTTTACAAATTATGTAGCCAGTTCTTTCAGGGAAGGGAAACTTTTAAGTTGGCTGGGGATGGGGTCAGGGGCAGTCTGCATGGGGATGCATGTCAAGCTAGTCAGAAAGCAGGAAGGCACTCTGGCTGTTGAAGCCTGAGGCAGAAGAGTGAGTCAGGATGGAGGACAGACCCCATACCTCTCCAGGATTTCTGATATGTGTTTTGCAGGGGGCACACTGAGTGGGGGAGCCTCTCTTCAGGCCCTCAGAGAAGAACTAGCTGATTCCTCTGCAGTTTGGCAGAAGCAAGCAGGCCTCCATGACAATTTGGGAATAATGGTTCAGCTGAAGTTTAATCAGTATCCTCCCTGCCCCCCACACCCCTGCACTGAGGGGGCTTTGTGGTCTTTTATGGGTCTTAAGGCCATTTTAAAAAATAGGTCCTCTATTTTGGCTTTATTTCTGAGCCAGTTTCAGCCGCTCGTGCTTCTGTGTCTTCAGCAATATTTATTGAGCCCTGGCTATTGGCCAGGCAGACCCTGTGTGCACAGGGTGCAGGGCAAAGTCACTGCCCAGGGCAAAGTCACCAGCCACTTGAAGCTTATGTTCTGGCAGGAGAAATAGGACAGTCAACAAGTAAAGATGACAAACTAAAACCAGGGAAAGGATCACGGAGGAACTGCCACGTTAGACACACTTTCCTAAAGAAGTTAGGCCTCTCTGAGGAGGGGACGGTCAAGAAGTCTGGGACAGGCTGTGCAGTCTGCGGAGCAGAAGAAGGGGAAGTGCAACCAGCCCCTCCGGCCACCCGCTGCTGGGGACAGGCTATTCTTTCTGTGTTGTGCTGCTAAAATAGCTGAGTGAGCACAACAGAAAACAGATGGCAGGAATTAATTATAAACAGCACATGGAGGTTTTTTTTTTTTTTTTTTTTTTTTTTTAGAATATTTGTGTACATCTCCATTGAAAAGGCACTGAGTCGTTGAGAGTGGCTCTCAGTGAAAATACCAGTGGATCTTTAATAGATTTTGTTTGTGTTTTTGTTGTTACTGTTGTTTTGTGGTGCCACAGACAGAACCTGGGGTGCTCTACCACTGAATGACTAATCCAGTACCACCTCCACCCTTTTTAAAAATTTGAGACAGAGTCTCCCTAAGTTGCCCAGGCTGGTCTCCAACTTGTGATCCTCCTGCCACAGCCTCCTGAATCTCTGGGATTGCCGGATTGCATGCAGCCCAGCACCTGGCTGGATTTTCTTCCTATCTGGTAGTGAACATGAAATACTTTTGGAGAGAGCCAGAGAGCCAGAGTAAGTGAGAAACTCTAAAAGAATCCTGTGGTTCAGAAATAAGATCCTCCCCAAACAAAAGTTAAAAACAAAACCAAAAACTTTATTGTTGTATACTCAGGTTGGTTTTACTTTCCATTTTGTAATCAACCAGCATAAAAATTAATACTTGAAAACACAGATACAAAAGATAGAAAATGGACTTAAAAATAAATGAAAAATAAAGCCAGGAGGGATAGTGCATGTCTGTAACCCCAGGAACTTGGGAGGCTGAGGCAGGAGGAGGCCAGCCTGGACAAATCAGTGAGAGACCCTGTCGCAAAATAAAATAAAGGGCTGAGGGGGATGTCGCTCAGTGGTAGAGCACATGTATCACCTGGTTTCAATCCCCACTACAGAGAGCGAGAGAGCGAGAGAGAGAGAGAGAGAGAGAGAGAGAGAGAGAGAGAGAGAGAGAGAGAGAGAGACGAGGGGAGAGAAGGGGGGAGGCAAAGAAAGAAATATATATATAAACTGAAAGACATATTAAGAAATAACAAAGACACATTAAGGTTGCCAAGTGTCCCTCTGATCCCTTGAATATTCTTGGAGAGGGTAGAGGATAGCAGATTGAAGCGAGTGGGAGACACAGGTGTCAGCATTTCTACCATCCTGAGAAGAGGGCGACCTTCTTCTTCATTCCCTCCACAATTTACCCAGGCGTGGCAGAGTGTGTGTGTGTGTGTGTGTGTGTGTGTGTGTGTGTGTGCACGCTGGAGAGAGGTGGTGAGTGGACAGCTGTGGCTGCTGCCCCTCTCTGCTGGAGCAGGAACTGGGGGGTTGAACTGTCCCTGAAGGTCCTGAGCTGGAGGAAGGGTGAGCTCGGGTGTCTGTCAGCTGCCTGAGGACAGGCCCCACAGTGGCCTGCAGCCGGAGGTTGTGCAGGACCCTGCAGGGGAGGAGCCTGAGGGAATGGGAAAGAAGGAGGGCACAGCCCGCCTCCTCCGTGCTTCCTCCTGGGCAGGTCCCTTGCCTGTGCTGCCCTCTCCTCCCTCAAGAAGCCTTCCCTGGCCCTCAGCCTCCCTCGCTCCCCTCCCCGAGGCTCAACACACAGACAGCACTGAGAGCTCCGGCACAGGAGCGCAGTCTACACCTGGGCGCTGGGGGCAGTCAGCCAAGTACCTGGGAAGGAGCAAATTTGCATAGCCTGCGAGTATCTCCTCCACAAGAGTCTAATTAGTCAGCAGGGGAGAAACCTGGCTGACTCCACCTGAAACCAAGATCAAAGTTAACCTCAGGCCTGGGGGTGTAGCTCAGGGGCAGGCAGAGCATTTGCCTAGCATAGGTGAGGCCCTGGGTTCCATCTCCCGCCCTGCAAAGAAAAAAAAAACCTCAGCAGTCACAGTATACAGACATCATGTGCTTCTCAATATCTCAATATGATGCCAAGGAGGGCATGACTTCACTTTGCGGTACTCATGCCAGAAATACATAACCATGATTTATTCATAAGAAACCCTCAAACGTGTCAACATCATGACAGACAGACTGAAAAACTGTCCCAGATCAGAGGAAACTAGGAGACTAAATGCTACTCAGGAAGCTGGATTGAATTCTAGACCAGAAAAAATAATATTAGGGAGTCAGTTGGCAGAATTTGAATAAGTTCTGAGAGTAATTAACACTCTTGTGTTGATGCTAATTTGTTGGTTTTGATAATTGTCCGGTGGTTATGAAAGATGTTAATATTTGAAGAGTTGGGCAAGGGGTATATAGGAATTCTTTGTGCTATTTTGGCAATTCTGAAATTATTTCAAAATGAAAAGTTAAAAAGTTCAATGAGACAAGCACCTTTCCTCTGTACCCGACACCAATTGCGCCATGTTGAGGCCTGTTCTGTCTTCGTTTTCTCCCTACACCAGCTCTGTGCCCTTGGCAGGCTGTGGGTCTTGTAGATAAGGTTCCTTATCCACAGAATGGCAAGCCACACTTGGGACTTTGAAGAGACTAAGTGGCATAGAGCAAGATAACAGGCAAGGCCCGAGTCAGGGTGGGAGGGGTTGAGCAACTGCCACTTCCTTCCTAAATTCAGCCACACAGCTGCTAGCACAGGGTCATCTGCTGGGAGGGACTGAGAAATGTCCTTCCCTGCCTTATTGGATGCTTACATGCGAGCTTTGGTTTTGTCGCCCAACGAAGAGCAAGACTGTGAGGAGGGACCATGTACTAAGGGACTGGGGAAACCAGGTCCCTCTCTTTTGCTTGTTTGACTCAGCAAACAGTTACTGCACTGTGGGACACAGGGGGGAGAGCAGAAGACAAGGTCCATGGCTCCCGCCTCCGGGAGCTTGTGCAGTAGTGACAGGAAGAGCCACAGAGGCCAAACCAGAAAATGCACACGTCAGCAAAGTATCGGTTAATTCGAGCTGGGGAAGGAGGAGAGAGACCTAAGGGAAGAGGCCTGACTGTGGCAGGGTGGCCAGGGAAGATCTCTTCTCTCAGAGGTGATATGGAAGCTGGAAGTTGAGAGTCGGACACTGCAGCGGGCACTGTTCTGGGCAGCGTGGTATCAAGGCCTGGGCAGGAGGGAGTATATGGTATGTTCTAGGAGTTTCTGGGGGGCTTCAGTCTCTCGGCAGGGCTGGGAGGACAGAGATCTGAGAGGCAGGCAGAGGTCAGGCCAAGGTTGGAGAGGAGTTGCTGCCAGGCTAAGGCAGAGAAGCCATGGTCTGACTTCCCTTTCTGAGCACTCCCTGGCTTGCTGCACCTGCAGGCAGCGACAGCGGGTAGTCAGAGATGCTGAGTCATCCAGGTGGGGGTGACTCAGGGCCAGGACCAGAGCTGGCTCAGGGGGATGGGCTGCCCTGTTGTGAGCCCTGAGATCTGTGTCTCCTGATCTGTTTAATGACAGCCTTGCACTCCCAGAGTGGGAAGGTGGAAACTCCCCAAATGCCCATCAGCAAATACATAAACAAGTGTGACATACTCACTGGAAACCTACACGGCCAGCAAAACCAACCATCTAGCATAACGGGTCTCCACACGCTCAAGGCTCGACATCTACCATTAAGCTAAAAGAGGGGTTGCTGAGAAGACAGCTGACGACATTTATTAAAAATGCCAACACATGCAGAAACCACAGAGCTACCATTTTGGGATACAGATGTGGGTGGTAAAGTAAGCAGGGCGACAGGGGCTTATTTCTTAAACTGGGGGCGGGACAGAGGCTTGCTCTAGTATCTAGCCTTTTTTGAATGAGGGACTAAGTCTTTAAAATCTCAGAACCACCCCACTGCTCCCTGCCTTTGCTCTGGCAGCCCCCGCTGTCCCTGCCTGCAATGCCCTCCTGCCCACCCTCAGGGCCTTCTCCATGAACTGTGTTTCAGGCTCTGCTCACACCTGTCTCCTCAGAGAAGTGGCCCTTGACGAGGCCAGCAGAAAACCTCTTCTCTGCTCCATTTGGGGCCTGCGGCCCTCCCCCACCCCCCTGGCTCCTAGAGGCGGAGGCCATGCCTATGGCTTCCACCCAGGCGCCCTGGTCAGTGCCCGGCCCAGGGTGGGCAGACTCCCACCTGTGTCTCCTGTGGCTCCCCAGGGATCCTGGCAATCCTGCCAGAGCTCCCAGCTCAGCCCTTGGCATCAAGAACTTTTAGCTAGTGAGTAGGCAAGGCCAGGAGAGGGCCTGGCCTGTGGATGGTGCCGTGACGGAGGCCAAAAAGGAGATCCCAAGGGACACCAGGCTGCTGGATCCTGGGAAGCCCAGGGAATTAAGTCCTCTCCACCCGTCTCCCCCTCCTCCCACCTGCTTCCCATGTCCCTCCCTCTCCCTGCTGCCTCCACAGACCTGGGTGAGCAGGGTGCTCTGCCAAGCAGGTCACCCAGACCCAAGGGCAGGGGTGGGGTTTCTGTCACTGGGGCACAAAATCCCAACTTTCTCTGCCGTGTGGTCTGCAGCCAGGGCCTCTAGGCCAGGAAGGGGAAGGAGGAAGCTGGAGTCTGCAGCTGGGCCCCCCGGCCCCAGCCCCTGTTCTGCCCAGCTCAGGTCACAGGTCCCCTCTGGAGCTCAGGCCTCACCTTTAATAACCATCAGCAGCTTTCTTGCCTCCGCCTGTGGGCACACCCTGAGTCACGTGCTTCCCACCCCTGACCTCAGGCAGGTCACCCTCAAAACAGGACTGAGGCAGGTCCTGTGGTCCTCCCATTTTACAGATGAGGAAATGGAGCCCAGAGAGGGGAAAGGGGCTCGCTTGATACCACATAATGACTGCAGGCAGAGGTTCATTCCTGGCATCTTGATTGGGAGTCCACTCGGGCACTCAATTCCTCCCCAAACCCCAAATGAGGGGGTAGGATGAGAAGAGTGGTTCTGAACTATTTCAGGGCCACTCCAATTCCTCTGAGGGCCTTTTCTGAGAAAAATGATATGTCAGGGTGGTTACAGTGACCTGGACACACAGGGCAGAATTTGGCCTCTGGGACCTCCAGAGCTTGGACAGCTCTGAATCCTTTCTCTGGGCTAACTTGTTACCCAGGCAGCGTCCTGCACACAACTGCAGAGGAACAGGGACCCAGGGGTCTCAGGATAAGACCCTGACCCAGGACTTATGAAGGGCCCTTCTGAATCCAGGCTCTGGGATTCCTGATCCTGGACGGCTGGCGGGGCTGATGGTTCTGTGGGTCCCACTGTGAGCCAGATAGAGGAGAGAATTTAGGAAAAAAGGAACAAAGCCCAGTGGAGAAAATGTGGTAGTGGAGGAGTCCCTGAGAAGAAGCTATGTATGGCCTGTGGCCCACCCCACCTGACCTGGCTGCAATGCCGCTTTTATTCTACAGTGTTGGGGATTGATCCCGGGGTCCTGTGCAAGAGCTCTGCCACTGAGCCCCATCCTAGACCCTGGCCCCTGATTTCTTTTTTTTCTCATACTTGATTTCTTTCTTTTTCCCCCCCTTGTACCAGGGATTGACTCCAAGTGTGCTTAACCACTGAGCCACATCCCCAGCCCTATTTTGTATTTTATTTAGGGTCTCACTGATTTGCTTAGCACCTCGCTTTTGCTAAAGCTGCTTTGAACTAGCAATCCTCCTACCTCAGCCTTCCAAATTGCTGGGGTTACAGGGGTGCCCCACCAAGCTCAGCTGGCCTCTGGTTTCTTGAGTCATTACCAGGTACATAGCTTTGTTCTATTGTTGGATGCAAGAGGCAAGACTCATTCACTCCCCAGCCTCAGCTTCCCTTTTTGTTAATCTGAGTGTCCCCCTAAAGTGCACATAACTCACAAGGTGACATTGACAACCCTGGGAACCAGAGGTGGGTTCACACTCTGCCACGGTTTCCCAAGTAGGGTCAGCAAGCTGGGATCCAGGACAGAGCTTCTCAAAGGAAGGCCCTGGCCAACTGCTCCTGAATGATCTGGGGTGCAGGCTAAACAGGAAGGTTGTCTGAGCTGCACAGTGGTGAACACCTACAATCCCAGCGACTCAAGAGGCTGAAGCAGGAGGATCACAAGCAAGTAGGAGGCAGCCTGGGCAACTTAGCAAGACCCTGTATCCAAATGCAATAAAGGGCTGGCAACATAGCTCTGAAGGAGAGCATTTCTGAGCTCAATCCCCAGTTCTGGGGGGGGGGGGGAGAGAGAGAGAGAGAGACTCTGATTTTTCTCTATTTCTCTTGTCCCTCCTCCTCTCTTGAATTCTGATTCAGCAGTTCTGCCCGGAACTACCCACCATCACCTCACCTAAAACAAAAGTTTCCTAATTGGTCCCCTGGGACCCAGGTGGGAGACAAAAAAAAATCACCCCGCAGAGAAGGCAGGGCTGAAGCAGGGAGCAGTGGCCCTGGGTGAACTGCAGCTGCCCAGCGGCCTCCCTGCAGAGCACCAGCCCTGCAGTGTCGGGTCACAGACACCTCCTGACTTCACTGAGCCAAAGCATGGCCTCAGTGTCCGAGGCTGAGCCTCCAGCCTAGGGGACGGTGTGTGGGACAGCTGGGGACCGTGAGTCAGAGCCCTCCTACCCCTCCCTCTGGTACACAGAAAACACAATGGAACTCTTCTTCTTCCTCCTCCTCCCTCAGGCCCTTGTGCCATCTGGGCATGAGCCTCGGATGGCAAAGCCAGGAGGGGATGAGCATAAAGGGGTCTGTACTCAACAGAATGACCTGAAAAGTCCCTACTGCCAAGGTCCCCCCCCCCCCCCCGCCCCGTACTTTTTTTTTTTTATAAGGAGTTTGAACCCTGGGGCACTCAACCACTGAGCCACATTGCCCAGCCCTTTGTTTTTCGTATTTTATTTTGAGACAGGGTCTCACCGAGTTGCTTAGGGCCTCACTAAATTGCTGAGGCTGGCTTTAAACTCACTATCCTCCTGCTTCAGCCTCCTGAGCCACTGGGATTACAGACATGCGCCGCCAAACCCAGCCCCTCCAGTACTTTCTAAGTGGCTCCTGGCCTTAGTGGGTCCCTGATTCCACTGTGACCCAACAACTAAGCCCAGGCTGGTGAGGCCTCGGGTCAAGGGTGCTTCTGGCCAGGACCCAGCTTGCCCAAGTTTGCATGTGACCAGGGACAGGGCTTTCTTTTCTTCCTTCCTTCTTTCCTTTCTCTCCTTCCTTCCTTGGGATTGAACCCAGGGGAGATCTACCATTGAGCTACATCCACACTCCCTTTTGGTTTTTATTCTAGACAGAGTCTCATTAAGTTGCTGAGGCCTCTCTTAAGTTGCAGAGGCTGGGCCTGAATTTCTGATCCTGTTGCCTTAGCCTCCTGAGTCACTGGGATTACAGGCATATGCAGTCATGCCTAGCTTGCAACAGGACACTCTTAATGACACTGAACTTGGAATGGCAGGCCAGGATTGCAGCTCAGTAGTAGAGCATTTGCCTAGCACATGTGAGGCACTGGGTTTGATCCTCAGCACCACATTAAAAAAAAAAAGTTATAAAAATTATATTTTAAAAAAACTTGAAATGGCCATCTGAGTGCTGAGGGATCTGGAGGGCCACCAGGACACAGGGTTCTGTTGGAGTCAGGGCCTGTTCAGAGGTCTCTTTGCAATAGACAGCAGCTCCCTGTTTTGTGCTTTTTCAAAACTCAGGAACAAGAACCTGAGCCGGCTAAGGACACCTAGGGGGTGAGGTTCTCCTGAAGCTGCCAGATTGCCTGGGTGGGGGTGTCACTTCTCTGCCCAAAGAGGAGACTGCATTTCCTGCCATCCTGGGACAGCTCTTCCTTAGACTTCGCAGCCCCCTCCAGAGGACAGTCATCTTTCACAGAAGGGGAAGGAGTGGTGCTCGGGGCTGTTGGACCTGACAGGAAGCACAGTAGGAGGCACAGTAAGAGCTGGAGGACCCTCCACTGAGCCTCGTGCTGGGTGGGCGGCCTGGGCCAGTCTCCTTGCCTGTACTCCTAGGCCACTTGCCCAGCAGGGCTCTGGGTTTTGTTTGTTTTGGCCTGGGGTGGGTTTACTTTGGCCTTCCCCTTCTCTTCCTCATCCTGATCCTAGGCTCTCTTGATTCAACCATTCCCTGAGCCAGGCCTGTGGCAACCAGAGTCGACCCCAGAACGGGCAAGAAGGTGCACTGAATCTGTAAGAGGAAAGAGGGTGGCAGGGTCCAGTATGGAGGCAGAGATGAATTTGGACTGAGGAGGCTGGGCTGGCTTCCTGGAGGAGATGGCACCTGGGCCAAGCCAGTTTGAAAATTCAGAAACATCTAGCAAGGGCCAACATGAGCCAGGCATTGCTCTGAAGGCTGGGACACGGTAGTGAAGAAAGTTTCTTCCCTTGTGTGGCCATATTCTGGTTGGAGGAGAAAAACAATAAACAAATAGACAAGTCAATGTATAACATGTCAAGTGGGGACAGGTCCTGTGGAGACTGAAGCAGGGCAGAGAGAATGGAGTGTGCAGAGGCGGGACATTGCTGTTTACATGTCACATGTCGGGTAAAAAGGGGCAGAGAATATTGAAGTTATTCTTTTTTTTTTTTTTTTTTAACTGGGGATTGAATCCAGGGGTGCCACATCCCCAACTCTTTTTATTTATTTATTTTTTCTATTTTGAGATAGGTTCTCACTAAATTGCTTGGGGCCTCACTAAGTGGCTGAAGCTGGTCTCAAACTTGAGATCCTCCTGCCTCAGCCTCCCAAACTGCTGTGTTTACAGGTGCACACCACTGCACCTGGCTGTCTTTCTTTGAATGGACTCGTTCTTTGTAAGAGAGATGGAAGGTTGAAGGGTCTGAGCAGAGGAACAGCATGCTTCCAACTTAAATCAGAAGAGTTTCATTCTAGTCGCCATACTGAGGACACTGAGGGGCTGGAGGGCAGAGACAGCAATGGGAGGCCAGGTGGGAGGAGAAGCAGGGTGGGGAGAAGTTCAGATTTTGATGCATTGTGAAGAGAAATGAGGATGCAATAAAACTAGACCAAAGAGACACAGGGGAGGACAGACGTACTGACAGGTCAGACAGAGTACAGGAAGAGTCCTGGGGAAGGGGACTTGGGCAGGTCTGGGGTTGGGTGCTGAGAGCTACAAAGACCTGGATGGAGGTTAGCAGCTGTGCTCCGTGGTTTGGGAACCGGACACCTGTTGGGCAGTAGGGGAGGGTGTGCCATAGGGAGAAAAGGGAAGCCAAGGGGCTGCCATGGTCTAGGTGGCAGGTGACTTCTCCAGGTCCCAAAGGCCTGAAGAAAGGAAAAGAACCCTCTCCCCCTCCCCCTTCCTGACAGGCTGACAGACAGCCCAGCGCCCTGACCTTCAGCTGGCTTTTATTCAGGCCATGAGCAGAGCAGGGTAGATGGTCCTTCATTCTGGGATCCTCCCATCAGGACTCCTGCCACCGGCAGCATCAAGACAATGGGCCCCACTAGCCATGATAAAAGGCTTCCTCTTACAGAAGTGGTGCAAGTAAGGTTCACCCTGGGGACGGTTGGTTTTATTCAGGTGTGTGTGTGGGATGGCCAAGAAGGATCCCTGATGCACAGGAATGAGGGGGCGAGGGGCTTGGCCAGCTAGGGTTGTCCACTCCCAAAGGCTGCCGATATCTACCTTCAACTCTGCAGGCCACTGCATGAGCCTTGCCTATGCCCCACTGACCTCCCTCAGCAGACAGAGGCTCTCCTCAGGGCCTTGTTCTGCAAAATCCTCTCAGCTATCTCCGAGAAGGCAAAGGGGCAAGAGGGAAACTGTGGCATGAAGCAGGGGCACACATGCAAGAGTCCCCTCCTCCCGATTCCAGCTCCTGCAGTGCCCCTCCCCTGCACCAGTTTGGATATCTGTTTACATTTGTTCATGTGCACCTTTCCCCCACCCGGGAGCACTGAGGCCACATTCTGCTCCTGTCTGTGATCCTAGTCTCTGCCCAGGGCAGTGAGGTGTTAACAAATGGAGGGATGTGGCAGGTAGACAGCCGTGGAAGACACTAGGAAGCTCCAGAAGGAGCTGGTCACGCCAGGTACCCTCCCTCCTGCCCATCCCAGGCTACAGCAATTACCCACATTTCCTGAGGACCTACTCTGAGCCAGGCCCTGGGCACCTACACGTGAAATTCCATTTCATCTTCAGAGAAGCCCTATGAGGCAGGCACTCTCGCCATCCCCATTTTACAGATACAAACGGCACAGAAAGGTTGTCTGTCCAAGGTCACATGGCCACTGCACAACAAAACCAGGATTCAAGAGCTGATTTGTCTGGTGACATGCTGTGTGCTTAGCTACTGTATACCCTCCCAGCCCCCACAGAACCCCAAATGCATGTGTCTATCCTCAGTTTTGCCTACCTCAACTGTGCCCAGTTATTCCCATTCCAAAAGACCAGTGATTGTGTTTGAGGAAAGCCTTTTATAAAGTTGACAAATGCCACTTCTGTATCATTATTAATGATACAAACAGCCTCTTTCCCGGCCATTGTTTAGGATTTCCCAGGGTCTACTTTCCAGCACCCCACCCAATCCTCCATTTGTGGTCCTCCCAGCCAGGTGCCCATGTGCTTTCCCCTCCCTTCCCATCCTTCCTGTGGGCCTGGAGGCGCCCACAGCACCAACTACCACGCCTACACATTCTAGCCTACACTTTCCCATGGGTTTCCTGCTAGGCTCGCCTCTCCAGCAGCCATTGGTCTGCCCCCCAGGGGACTGGACCAATTGTTTCTCAGACCTCGGAGCATAGGATCTGGAATTCTGATTCCAGGCACACCCTTCTGCTCTGCCAATTTGGGAAGTTAATTCCAGGCAATCTTGAAATCCAGACAAAGGAAAGCCATAGAAATAATGAATCTCTGAGAACTTGAAGTTCAGGAATTTGGAAATTTCTGGATCTCAAGTTCTAGGCATACCCAAAACCTCACAATTCTGATAGAATGATCTTGGACATTCTGATCTCAGCAATTTTAATTCCAGTTCCTCATGGACATTCCTATTTTCCATTTCCTTGGGCCATTTGTATGATAAACTTTTTTTTTTTTTGTACTGGGGATTGAACCCAGGGCTTTCTACCACTGAGTTATATCCCCAACCCTTTTCATTTTTAAATTTGAGACAGGGCCTTGTTATGTTGCTGAGACTGGCCTT
The DNA here is from genome assembly GCF_045843805.1 of Urocitellus parryii. Classification (NCBI taxonomy): domain Eukaryota; kingdom Metazoa; phylum Chordata; class Mammalia; order Rodentia; family Sciuridae; genus Urocitellus; species Urocitellus parryii. Next base: position 265,432,580 of record NC_135531.1, on the reverse strand, counting down.
GAACTTGTGATTCTCCTACCTCAGCCTCCTGAGTTGTTGGGATCACAGGTGAGCACCACTGAACTCAACCAAATTTACCAAGTTTGGAAGCTGGAAAGACTTCAAACTTTCTTCTCAAAGACAGCTGTCAAATTCCCAGAAATTTTGTAAAATAAATTTTTTTTTTTAAATTTTGTTCCAAAGAGTGTAGCTCAGTGGTAGAGGACATGCTTAGCATACATGAGGCCCTGGGCTCAATCCCCAGCACCAAAACAAAAACAAAAACATCCCTCATAAATATTAAGATATTAATATATTCAAAATGTCATTATTTTAATGCTATCTGCAATGGGAAATAGCATTAAAATAACGAGCAATGGCAACTTGGTTGGAGCATTACCTACAATGTGACCAATGTTTGGGATAATGGCAACACAAGTATCCCAAAAGTCATGTACAAGATTTCCTTCATCCCCAGTATTCTTTTTCGTCCCACTAGGCCTTTCTATTTCTATTTCTCTGAATGCTAGTGAATGCCTATGCCTGAAGCCTGGGGGGGAATCTGGGGAGGTGGGGGAGGAGGGGTGAATTGCACAATGCCTTCTCTGAACCTCAGGAAATTCCCAGGACTTGGCCTTCTCAGCAACCTGGCCTTTAGCCAGGGCTTCCACAATTCTCATCCCCCAAAATCACTGTCCTTACACTGGGGCTTGAGTTTCTGCCCCATGGTCCCACTGGAAGTAGGGGGCCAGGGAGCCCTCAGAAGCCTGTGTTTTTCTGGCTCCTTCCCCTGTCTCCCTGTCTCTGTGGCAGACAGCACTGGTCACTGCTCTAGCCTTGGTCAGGGAAAGCAGGGCAGGGGGAGGGGAGGGAAGGGTATGCTGGGGACAGAGCCACTGGAGGTCAATGAGCCTTCAACAATCAGGCTGTTAGTCCAGTCAGATTTCTCAGCCAGCCGGGGGCCTCCAGGGTCCGGTGTAGGAGAAAAGGGACAGATTGATCTATATGGCTGGGACTCCTGCTTGGGACAAAAGAACCTATCTGGAGTGGTAGGGAGTTGGGTGATGGGGCAGGGATACATTAGGGAGGGGCGGTTTCAGTGCCAGTTATTTGGTCTGGGGCGTTCCTTCTCTCTTGCACCTGCCAGCTGAGCCAACGTCTCCTGCCCTCCATCCTGACAGGTCCCGTCTCCCGGCCCGAGGCCCCTGCAAGATCCCCACTTCCCAGCTCCCTGGTCTCCAGCTTCTTATCTGGAGCATTTTCCCAGCTGCCCTCTCACACTGGCTCCCTGGCTCCCTGGACCTCCTCGGCCTGTCCCAATTCTCTAGCCCTCCAACTCCTGTCCTTCCTCAGTCGCTGCAAACTCCTAGGCTTCTCCATCCCATTTCCCGATCCCTCCGCTCTTACCCGGGACCCTCTAGCCCAAGCCCGGTCCTAATCCCCAAGCACCCCAGTCCCGCCTCCACGTCCCCTCTCCCAGCGCTCGCGCTTTCCCGAACCCGCATCGGCCCAAGCCCGGGCACTCACCCGATTCGGAAGAGCAGCCGCTGGCTGCGCGTCATGAGCAGGCCGCGGAGGCCCCGCCGCACCCGGCAGCTGCGGGGACTCAGGAGCAGAACTACGGCGAGGAGCAGCAGCCCGCAGCCGGCCACCCACAGCCCAGGCGCAGGCCAGCCGACCCAGACCATGCTAGGGGGCGGCGCCGGCGGCCGCCGGGGGCGTGGCTGGGCGTTGCTAGGCGACGGCCGAGCCCCCGGCCCCACGCGGGCAAGCTGCGGGATGGGGGCCGGGCTCCGGGCGCGCGGGCTTGGGGCGCTCAGGGCGTTGCGGCGCCGCCCTGCCCCTGGCTCGAAATCGGACCCGCCCCCTCGCCAGCCTTGGCCGGGCGCACGGGGAGAAGGCCACCCGGCTGGAGGCGACCGGCTCTACTCCTCGTTGGCCCGCCAGGAGGCCCGACCCAAACGAGGTTCGGACCTGGCTAATCTGGGTCTACAGTCGCCTGAATCCTCAGAAGGAAAAGAAGCCCGCAGCCCGTGCCTCCTTCTTCCCCCTCCAGGGGACCTTGGGAGAGGCTCTGGAGTGGCCTTTCTAGCAAGAAGCCCTAAAGAGACTTTTTGAGGTGGAAGGAACCTGGAAGTTTATCTGAGTCAGTTGCTGTTCACTCAGTTTATTCATTCACTAAATTACTTTTCTAGCTCCTCCTAAATGCCAGGCACTGCGCCAGCATCTGAGGATGAAGGGTCAAAGATACCCAGCCTGTGTTCCTGGAATCTAGAATCTACAATCTACAATCTAGAATCTAGTGAGGAGACAAACCAAGTTAGCAAACAATTATATGTATATACTTCACACACACACACACACACACACACACGCACGCATGATGACAAATTGTGGTGCTATAGAGGAAGCAAAAAGTGGGGACAATGACATGGAGCGCAGAGACGACTAATTTAGATGGGGAGGGCCCCCTGAGGAGGTGGCATTTCACCATGTCAGTAGGATAAGAGGCCGCCCAGGCTCAGGCTGAATGACTTGATCAAGGTTATGCAGTGAGGTGGGGCAGAGCCAGGTCTAGGATCAAGGCATCCTCCCTCCCATGCCCCATGGGATTTCCACATTGCTACCCTCCACCCCTTAGTGCTGCCTTCCTGAAAGTGTTCCAGAAGTCCTTATGGCTGTGGGATAGAAGTGGATGCAAGAGGGCAAGGGAGGTGAAATCTACAAATTTAGGCACACAGGAGTCAGGGCTGGGCTCCTCTGGATCCGGCCTTGCCCTGGCGCAGTACAGGAAGGAAAGGAAATGCTGCAAGCAATCAAGCTCACCAGGGCTCCCTCTGGGAGATGGTGTGGAGGGAAGCAGGTGAGGCAATGCTCTTGTTTTCTTCCCTGCTTCCTGTGCTCTGGTCTAAGACCAGATAACCTGACCCCCACATCATACATTTTCTCTTTCCTCTGAAATACAAGGATTAGATTTTTGGATCTAAAGGCGGCAGCCACACTGTGCAGAGTGTATAACTGTAGGATCATTGTGTACAATGTACCCTCCTTTTCCTACTTCTACCCAAAAAGCCAAGGGATGGGTGAAATTTTCCCCAAATGCAATTGCAATATGTATATACTTAACACACACACGCATCATGGAGCTTGTTTTACATGGATACATCTTGAGGGACAGTGCTTATGACCCATATCCATCTTGTTCCTTGCCTGCAGTTCAACTTCTCAGTGCCTGGCACAGAAAGGGCAGGTGCAGCAGAGAAGGCCTGAGGGAGAGGAAGACTGATAAACTAATTTGCAGAAAGCTCTTCCAGGATGGTGGAGTTTGTGTCTCTACATGCAAAGTGAAGAATTTTTACTTATTATAAGGTGTATTATAAACACACCTTACTCCAGATGAGGCTGTGCCAGGCAAGCATTATCTTGAGAAATTATAACACACTCCTTGTGATCAGAAACAGGAAATGCAGGCTCAAGTATGAGCCTGCGAAAAACAGACAACTGGATCCTAAATCTCAAGCCATATGATCACATTAAGACTAGAGATAACAAATCCAAGATGCATTTTGTGAAATACAAGGAGAAGACAAGGCTGGGGAAAAAGCGGAAGGATGGGTGTTTTGGGGGACTCATACAGTCTCAGGAAATCATCCTTCCTTACCCTGGTCTGTTCTGGAAGACTTCCCATGGCTGCTCCAAATCTGCTTTCGTTTCACCTCCTCTCCCATGAGAATCTTTTGTCCCAGCTAGACTGATGCTTCATTATCCACCCTGTCCTGCACCTTATACCCTGTAATACCTAACTAGTTATAACTTTTGGAATCTCCCATGTTGTTTCACACCCCCGTGCCCTTACACATGCTGTGCTTTCTGCCTGGAATGCCAATCATTCTTTGTTCCCTAAAGATTCAGATCTGGTGCACTTGCTTCAAGAAAGCTTTTATTGAACCCTCCCACCTCCAGTGTGGGTTTAAGCATGTTCTCCTTGTGCCAACTCTCGGTCTTATACATAATCCTATCATTCAGGATATAAACGCAATACCCACACCATATCTTCTTTGCTTACATGTCTATCTTAGAGTCCACAGTCTTGAAGACTTTACTGTCTTCTTTAAGAATAGGGATTATAATTTATTTATTCACCTTCAACTCTCCAGTGTCTGGTAGGATGCCAGATGCATATTACACAATGTTCCTTGAAACATCAAACTCCTATCCATAGCCCACAAGGCCCCTGACTGATAGAGCCTGTCTCTTCAGCCTCCTCAGATGCCATTCTTCTTGTCATCACAGATCAGTCACATGGTTCTTTGAATGTGCCAAGCTCATTTCCACCTCAGGGTCTTTGCTCATGCTCCATCCACTTGGTACATAGTCCCCTCAGTTATTTAAACAGCTCAAATGCCAACAGATGAGAAATAACTCACATCTCCAGCTGAGTGGTGATTGTGTGACATACCAGGAGCTCTCAAGTACAACTGGGTAGAGGAGTGCTACTGGTACCTAGGCTGAGGCCAGCGATGCTGTTAAAATCCTACAATGCAGCTGGGGACAGTGGCACTCACCTGAAATCCCAGCATCGCAGGAGGCAGTGGCAGGAGGATTGCAAGTTCAAGGCCTGCCTCAGTGATTTTGTGATGCCCTAAGCAACTTGGCAAGACCCTTTCTCAAAATTAAAAAGTAAGGGGGCAGGGCTGGGGATGTGGCTCAGTGGTTAAGCACCCCTGGGTTCAATCCTAATACTAAAAAAAAAAAAAATCCTACAATGCACAGGACAAAGCCCCTACAACAAAGAATATGTAGACCCAAATGTTTGTAGTACATGTTGAGAAACTGGCATATTCAAATATAAAAACTCACCAAGCTTTACACTTAAGATTTGTGCACTTTACCAAATGTAAACATCAAATTAAAGAAAACAGTCACACCTTCAAGAAGCCTTCATGGGCCACTCCATCACTATTAAATTACTTGAGTTATTCTTCTTCCTTCACCTTAAAGGCACTTTTCACAATCTGACGTTATTTTGTGGTTCCTGTCTATCACCCCCATTGGAATATAAGCCCTGAAGTCAGCGGTATGTATAATTCTTGGCCCAGAGAAGACATTTTTTTTTTTTAAAGAGAGAGTGAGAGAGAGAGAGAGAGAGAGAGAGAGAGAGAATTTTTAATATTTATTTTTTAGTTCTCGGCGGACACAACATCTTTGTTTGTATGTGGTGCTGAGGATCGAACCCGGGCTGCACACATGCCAGGCGAGCGCGCTACCACTTGAGCCACATCCCCAGCCCAGAGAAGACATTTGGTTAAGTATTTGCTGAATGAATGAGTGGATGATAGAAGAAAAGAATGGATGAATGACAATCTATATTGCTGTTGAGACTGTGACTGTCGAAGGAACCCTCTTATTCGGACCAGTGAGCTTGGTCCCTGAAGGAGAGTTGTATGGAAACTGAACTCCAAGCAAGAGGCAGGTCTTGAACAGGGAGCAGAACAAACCATGTGGGAAAGCTGCAGGAGACCCCAGCCGGGGCACCCGTACACCTCTGGATCTTTGGCTACAGTGTCCTCTCCAGAGCAGCCTGGGGGCATGGCAAAGGCTAGGGTTTGCCTCTATAGTTCTCTTTGGGGAGACCCAACAATCACCGGAGGTGTGGTGGTTTCAGAGTTTTAACTACAAGGGGCAAGCGCCCCCCAGGTTCCCGGGGTGGGTGGGGGTGGGGTTCTCACATCTGCCTCTTGTTCCGCCCGCCAGCCTGGGCTGTGCCCTTAGAATGAACAGCCTGTCCTCATCTTTGCAGCCCGGCTCAAGCTGGATGACTAGTGCTTGGTTGGCATACAGGAAATCACTGGCAAGATGATGATGATGATTTCAAGGACAATGACAATGATGACATGGCCATGAAGGAGTTTTGATGGTTGGAGCTTTTGAATGTTAGGAAAAAAGAGACAGCTTGATGGATCAGGGGGACAAAGTCAGTCCAGCTGAGTGAAGTTAACCCGATTCAGAAGTGGTAGCTGGGCTGCCCTGGTCCCTGCTCTGCCAAGCCCCAGCCACATCATTCCATTTTCTCATTTTTTGGCCACCTAAAACTTACCATCCTGATGTGGGCTTCCCTCAGAACCCTGATTTGGTGGGAAGCAGATCCTCCTCACCCTCTTCCTTCTCAAAGAGCTCCCTCCCTGACCCCCCCCCATTTGAAAATATTTTTAGTTGTAGATGAGCACAATAACTATTGAATTTATTTATTTGTGATGCTGAGGATTAAACCCAGTGCCTCACACGTGCCAGGCAAGCGCTATACCACTGAGCCACAATCCTAGCCCTAGACAATGTCTCTTTAAATTAGGCCCTCACTAAGTTGCTGAGGCTGGCTTTGAACGTGGGATCCTTCTGCCTCAGCCTCCTGAGTTGTAATGGGTAACTAACTCAAGCCTGGATGTAAAATACACTAAAAACACTGAGAATTAATGCCTGGGAAAGGGAGAGTTCCCCTCCCATTTCTAGTCAGCAATCTTTTGGATTGTAAATGCTGTCCCCTAGGATCTAACTACTTTCCTTTGAAGTATCTATGCCCCTTCAGAGGCTCCAGGCCCAAGGCTGGAGATTTATCAAAGGCCTTGTAAAAGGAGTTGGTTCTTCCCCTTATCACACTCTGTGCTTCCCCTTGAAACCCGTACAAAACTATGTATCTTTTAGACTAGAATATTCATGACGCTAGATAGCCTATAAATGTTGTGAAAACTGATGGTGACTACTCAGAATTTGCAGTCTGATCTCCTCTGGGCCTGCCAGCCTGTAAAATAAAGCTTGGAGTTCTCCTCCTCTCTGAGTGCCCTGCGCTGCTCCTCCACGAGTCTGTTTTCCTCAGCGAAGTCCTGGGATTACAGGTGTGCACTATGGCGCCTGGCCACCTGCTCTGTTTTGACTGAATCTGACCCCCATCTTCTACTCCCTTCCCTCCCTCCCACCTCCCCTCCCTCCATCTCCACCTCCCTCTCACCCCCTCACTTCTGCCTCCTGCAGAGAAAACCAATCTCCTGCCTGATGCAGCTCCAGGTTAGAATGGGATGTGCTAATTTTATTGCAGGTCAAGACCACAGCTCTTCCTGACTCCTATAAAAACATCTCTCCACCCCTCCCCATCAGTACATCCTCTGACCCCGCCCAGACTCCAAGGACTTAGACACCTGTTTCTACTCTTCCTGCTGGATTCTTGCCATTAGGTAACAATCCTGGCTTGCTCTCTTAGCTCAGGTAGTTCTGAAGCTTCAGAGAGCCCCAGATCCACTCAAGAAGCATATCAAATGCAGACTCCTGGACCCCTGACCTGGGGATTCAACTCAGGAGTCTGCCTCAGCCCAACAGTCTGCCTTCTGCATAGGTGATTTTGCCTTGCTCTCAGTTCCTGACCTCAATTCCAAGGTCTTCAATGTCATTCAGTAGCCTGCTCATGTGGCCTTACCCTGCATTCACCTGGAACTTCTCTTACCTCTGAAAACCTAAACTCTAATGTTCTTTTCCCCGGGACACAGGACCCTCCAGCTTTAGCTCCTCAAAACTGATTTCTTCCAGCCCTTCCATCCCTCCCACCCGTATTTCTTCCCTTTCAATATGGACTTGGTTCAATCCTTGACCTTCACCAGCTGTTCCCTTCCTCACCTCTCAGCCCTCACCTCTCAGCCTTCGTCCACCAATGGACAGACTTGCCTGTTCCAACAATCCTCTTTTCTGCTCCCATTTCAAGGAAAGGACTAGAGAAAACTGCTGCCCCCCGTCAATCAGAGTTGTTACAGTTCAGGCCTCACAGAGACCCCAACACCAACGCCTGGCAATACTTTTGTTTTGTGACATCTCCTTTTTCTACCCCTGTTTACCCCAACCTCAGGCCTCAACTTAATTTCCTTTGCTTCCATCAAATATCCTTCTTAGAGAACCAAGTTATGTGTCCAGATGCCCCCTAAACATCTTGCTACTTATTTGATGAATTTTTAGAGAAAGTTCTATTAGCCCATCTTCCTTCCTTCCTTCTTTCTTTCTTTCCTTCTTCCTTTTCTTTCTACTGGGGATGGACCCCCAGGGCCTATACTTAAACACTGAGCCACATTCCAAGCCCTTTTTATTTTTTATTTTCCACCCAGTGTCTCGATAAGTTGCTTAGGGCCTTGATAAGTTGCTGAGGCTGGCTTTGAACTTGCTGTCCTATTGCCTCAGCCTCCAGAGCTGCTGGGATTACAGGTGTGCACCACCGCAACTGGCCTATTAGTCTCTCTTGCTCATATATTTTAAGTGTTCTCTCTCTACTTTCTTCCTCATATGAGCAAATTCAAATTAAAAAACTTCCCTCAAAGGCAGCCATGGTGGCCTACTCCTGTAATCCTATATACTTGAGAGGCTGAGGCGGAAGGATCACAAGTTTGAGGCCAGCCTCAGCAGCTTAGAGAGACCCTTCTCAAAATAAAAAATAAAAGGGGCTGGGGATGTTATTCAGTGGTAAGATGCCTCTGAGGCCAATCTCCAGTCTCCCCACCCCCTCAAAAAAGAACCAGAAGAACAAAGAACTTCTGCTGACCCCCTTTCTAGACTCTTATCTGCCTTTATCTCAAGACAGCTTCATTTTCTGAAGAAAAGGCTGTCTTTAACAGTGTTATGGGTTACATTTGAGTCTTAGTTTTTCTCTCCCTGTAACGTGCCCTTCACCATGTACTTGTTCACCATGTACTCGGCCTTTTAAAATATTTTTTCTTGTGGTGCTAGGGATTTAACCCATGACCTCACGCTTGCTAAGCAAGTGCTCTATTACAGAGCCACATTCCCATCCCACTGTGCCATATTTTCACCCCACTCCCTCCCTCCCTCTCAGTTTTGGGTTGGTTTGTTATGCAGCATCATTGTAACAATAGCTGACAAATACAGTAGGAAGCAGATTACTTATTAATGGTGCTTGAAAGATACACTGTGTGGACAATGGACTAGCTAGTTACAAAAAGGTAGTTTAGACCTGTGCCTCACAGAGTCCACCAAAATAAAGTCCAGATGAATTACAGTGTTAAGGATATAAAATTAAGCTGGATGTAGTGGCACATGGCTATAATCCCAGCTACTCAGAAAGCTGAGGCAAGAGGATCATAAGTTCAGGGCCAGCATAGCAAAAATAAATTAACTTAAATTAAACCATCCAAAATTAGAATAAAATAATATACATGTCAAATCTCTGAATAACAGAGGACTTTATAAGGCTAAAAGTGATACAAGTATTATTCTAATTTTCTTTAATAGACATATGATTCTTAAATTTAAACAAAAAGCAACAGAAGACCTGACAAGGGAAGCAATTACCCTTTTGGCTACTTGAAAATTCAAAAAACTTTTAGGAGACCGAGACAGGAAGATTTCAAGTTCAAGGCCAACCTGGGCCACTTAGTAAGACACTATCTCAAAATAAAATTTAATGTATAACTAAAAGCAACAAATGAAAAAGTTTAAAAAGAACTGGGAATGGGAATGTAACTCAGTGGTAGAGTGCCCTTGTTCCAATCTCCAGTACCAGCAAAAATAAAATAAAATAAATCAACAACATGATATGGCAGATCTTGTTTGCTGATTGACATCCCTACTCTACCCCACTCCCTTTCCCTTACTGACCTCCATTTTGCCAGTTCTCCTCTGAATAGTTGTAGCCTCTGAGTCCCTCCCCAGCCATGATTGGGTGGACCTTTATTGTTTCAAGCCAACTGGTGCACTCGTTGCTCAGTCAAGCTCTGGTTAAACCCAGGAATGTAATTCTTGCCATCAGATAGTAATAGCAAATATTTATATAGGGCACACCATGACTAGGCACTATTCCAAGTGCTTTGCAGATTAACCCTCAACTCTCACAATAGCCCTATAAATCAAATAGGGAGAGAGTAAGTGCTCCAGGTCACCTCACACAGGTGAGGTGAGGAGGAAATAGGCCGAAGGTCTTCTTGGAAGGTTCTTTCTTCTTGTTATTTAGAGGATATACTTTGGCTGAGGTGCTGGGGATCAAACCCAGGACCTTGTGCATTATAGGCCAATGAAATACCACTGGGCTACAGGTCCTTCCTAAGTGTAGCTCTCTCATACATTCCCTTTCTTTCTATCAAGAGGGAGCTTTTCTAGGATACTATCATCTGCCTGTGATGCCTGGAACTGCAGCAACCATTGGGACTCTTAGAAGTAGTTTAAGAGAAAATCTTAGCGGGGCATGGTGGTTCACACCTGTAATCCCAGCTGCTCTGGAGGATGAGGCAGAAGAATCACAAGTTCATGGCCAGCCTGGGCAACTTACTGAGACCCTGTCTCTACCACTCCCTACCTGTGTGACCCTGAACAAAAGCAAATTTTGTCACCTCTCTGAGTCCACACCTCCTATCTATAGGTCAGGAGGAGTAGAGGATTTGTGTCCTACACTTTGTGAGGATCCAAGGAGATATTTCAGGCTGAGCACACTCTGCACAGTGCCTGGCATGGAGATGTTCAAAAACTTTTTCTGTTTTTGTTTTGGTGGTGCTGAGGTTGGACCCGGGGCTTCCTGTGTGCTAGGCAAGCGCTCCACTACAGCTCCACTCCCAGTCCTGACTTTGTTTTTATAGCTGGTTCTCAACCTCGCTCTCTGAGACCCTGCCACAGTCCCCCTTACTCCAGGGGGGCCTCCTATTCACCCTCCAAGGGTTTTTTATGAATCATAAAGCTGAGCACATCTTTCCTCTGTTAACATGCTTTGGTGCTACCTTGTCTGGGGAAGACCATCCTGACCACTACACCTGAGGTCTCAGCCCTTCCCAGCTAGCCCTCACCTCCTTCTCTTCCATCTCTGCTGGTCTCCCTACCTCTCTCCTGGCCTCGGGTTCCAGCAGCACTGACCCTGCAGAAGGCCAGGTTCTCAGCGTCAACCTCTGCATCTGCTGTTTTGCTGTCTGCCCACTCTGTTCCCTGGCATGTTCCAGACTCACCATTTAGAAACCCTGGCACCGTGGGCAAGTCATTCATAGCTTCTCTGGGCCTCAATCTCCCCATACGTAAAATGAGGTAATAGGGTCTCCTAGGGTTATTGTGAAGAAATTAATGACGTGGAGCTCTTTGAACAGTGCCTGGGACCCAGAAAGCATGCCACACAGAGGCGAGACTGCTCTTCCAGGTCCACATGTGCTCTGTGAGGCAGAGATTTTTGTCTGCTCTCAGCTGTCGTCCCAGTCCCTGAGCCAGTGCCTGGCAAACAGTGATCCCAGAAACATTCATTGTCAAATGACCAAACCAATCTACAGCCCTAGCTCCCATGGAAGGCCTTCTTCCTTGCCCCCTTAGGCCTGGGTGATGACGTCCCCCTTATTACACACACTGCTGTGTCACCTCCTCATCAGGCTGCTGCACCAACACTGGCAGTTCCTGGTGGCTAAGGAGGGTAGGAGCTGAGGGTGAGAAGGTGGGTGCAGGACTCAGATGGACTAAATTGCATCCTGTACCCACTACTGACTTAATGTGGTACCTTGGGGCAAAGGTCCTAATCACTTTAAGCCTCATTCTCTTGCTCCATGAGAGGGATTGATCCTCTGTGAACTACTTTAAAGATTGTGAGCCAGGTGTGGTGGCAGACATCTGTAATCCCAATGATCCAGGAGGCTGAGGCAGGAGAATAGCAAGCTCAAGGCCAGCCTTGGCAATTTAGCAAGACACTGTCTTGAAACAAAACAAAACAAAACAAACAAACATACAAAGGGCTAGGGATGTAGTTCAATGATAAAGCACCCCTGGGTTCCATCAATACTACCCCCCTACACACACCCAAAAGATGACTGGTGATTACACAGGTCAAGGATGGGGCACTTGGTCCACCAGGGACTCCTTTCATGTTTGCTGATGTTTATTTTATCTCCCTTGCAATATCAGCATCTGCTCCTTCTCTGTGCTTCAGTATAGGCCTGAACACAGAGGGTGGGATCCTTTCCTTTCATTCCTCTCTGCCACTGCCCCAAATTGGGCCCTCAGTCTTCATACCTGGCCCCTCCAGGACCTCCAGCCTTATGCAGTTCAGATGAAGGGTTCAAAGCCCTGCTCCAATCGGGCATCCCTCTGCCTGAAGCCAGTGTTGACACTATAAGTTTACAGCACCTGCTTTAGCAATATGGTCTCAACCATATTGTTTTCTAGTTTTTTTTTTTTTTTTCTACAGTGTGCCCCCACTTCTTCAAGCCAGCCTCCACTGCTTGCTGTCCTGGGTCCTCTGTCCATGTCACCAGGAAATCCTTTAAGACACATTTCTTTTTCCTTTTTTTTTTTCTTTTAGTACTGGGGATTGAATGAAGGGCCTTGCACATGCTAGGCAGGTGCTTTACCACTGAGCTACATTCCAGACATTTTGGTTTTTTATTTCAGGCAGGGTTTCACTAAATTGCTGAGGTTGGCCTTGAACTTATGATAGTCCTGCTTTAGTTTCTGGGATAACAGGTATGTACCTGTGCCACCATGTCCTGCTTTAGGCAGGTTTCTACCAGGTACCTCTGGCTCCAACACACCCAAGGGGACATTATACACTTTCAGGAGTAACTGTAACTAATTAAGGCCTCAATTCACAATCTGGGGAATCTAACAGGCTCTGGGTGGAGGGGAGGGAGGGAGTTCTGTGCTCTGGGAGGCTGATCTGTCCTTTGAGTACAGTTCCTTCAAAGCTAAAAATAAATTCAACCAGCTGGGCCCATAGCTCAGTGGTAGAGCACTTGCCTAGCATGTGTGAGGCACTCACTGGGTTTGATACCCAGCATAGCTAAATAAAGAAATGTTTATATTGCCAGGTCATCTGCAGACCCACAGAAAGTGCCACATTATAGTCAAACAGAAATAAATGGTTTGAAAGTAGCTACTTTCCCACTTGGGGCTATGGCCATGGCCCCAGGGTCACAAGTCTGTGACCTCTCTATAGGCAGAGACAGTGCTGTTCACTCCCTAGTACCTAGCCACTTGGTTGACACTTGCAGCACAATAAGGGAAAGGAAGAATTCGACAGACTGCTGAGCCCCAGACCCCTGTGGAGAAGCCCTTTACACTGTTATTTAATTGTGGTGACAACGCAGTAAACAAGGGTCGTGGCATCCTCCTTTAGAGATGAGAGTGCTGAGGCTCAGGCAGGCCGAGTGACTTACCCCAGCACAGGGCTAACAAGTGACAGAGTCTGAATTCAAGTCTGGATTCAGGGGATCCAAAGTCCATGCGGTCCACTGATACCTCTGCTGCCAGCCTGGGGAGAAAGTGCACCAGCCCCGGGGAAACACAGCAGACTTGGATTTGCAATCTGAGGAGAGCTGCGTGAAAGGACCACAGTGACCCTGACCACATCCAAGAATCCAGAGGATGCCTGAAATGCAGACAGTCCCAGAACTGACCATGTAAGCATTTTCCTATTCAGATATACTAAGGCAAACTTTTATTTATTTATTTTTTTTGGTAACAGGGATTGAACCCAGGGTTGCTAAACCTCTGAGCCACATTCCCAAACCTTTTTTTTATATTTTATTTAGAGACAGGGTCTCACTAAGTTGCTCAGGTCCTCTTTAAGTTGCTGAGGCTGGCTTTGAACTTGTGATCCTCCTGTCTCAGCCTCCTGAGCGACTGGATTACAGGCATACATCACCTTGCTAGGTCTAGGCATATTTAATTTATAAATTAGACACAAGAAGAAATTAACAACAATAATAAAATAGAACAATATAATAAATGTTATTAAAGGGCTGAAGATGTGGCTCAGCACTTGCTTAGCATGGGTAAGTCCCTGAGTTCCATCCCAGTACTGCAAAAATATAGTTATTTAGAACTTATGAACTGAGGTCTGGGATATATTCAGTGGTGGAGCAATTCCCAAGCATACATGAGGTCCTGGATTCAATTCCCAGTACTGAAAAAAAAAAAGTTATTTAAAACATAAATTGGTAGCTGGATGTGGTGGCGCATGCCTGTTATCCCAGTGGCTCAGGAGGCTGAGGCAGGAGGATTGTGGAGTTCAAAGCCAGCCTCAACAATTTAGCAAAGCACTAAGCAATTCAATGAGACTCTGTCTCTTAAAAACAAAAACAAAAACAAAACAAAACAAAACAAACAAAAAAAAAACAAAGTAGGGCTGAGGATGTGGCTCAGTGGTTGAGTGCCCCTGAGTTCAATCCCTGGTACCCAACAAAACAAAACAAAACAAACCCATAAATTGTGACCAAGAGTGTTGCTTAGTTGTAGAGCACATGCTTAGCATGCCAAAGGTACGGATTTCAATTTCCAGCTTGAAAAAGAAAAGCAAAACAACAATAGTAAAAATTGTTTATTTCTGGAATTTTCCACTTAATATTTTTGGACTGCAGTTAACTAAAACTAAGGATAAGGAGGGGCTACTGTATTCAACAAGCCTTTGGAGCTGTGGGCAGAGTAGAGCAAGATAAGAGATAGTGCAGTTCCTCGGAGCTGGTGATAGTGGGTCTCTGTCACCAACCCTAGGCTTGAAGGGGGTGGGGAGGGAGCAGAGAGAAAGAGCTGTGTGGAGGGTCATGGGACAGGAGCTGTGACCTTTGGATGAGAGATTATCAGTCTGTGGTGACTCTTCAGGGAGGGAGAAGGAAGAAAAAATTCTCCAACTCCATTCCCATTCCCTGCTGGAAATCTCCATTGATCAAACCCATCCAACGCTGGAGGACCAAGAGCCCACTGAGGTGTCCATGTGAACCAGCTCCAAGCACAGTAGGGAAGAGCAGGATGTGAGATGACTAGAAGCCAACCAGCCAGATGAGACCAAAGATGGTGGCTCGGAATGGCAGCGTGGGGGCCAGCGTGGGGGCCAGCGGCCCATCAGGAGTCAGCTCCTGACCTTCCTCCCGCAGCCCACAGCTCAGGATCCAGATCTTCACCCTCCATTCAATTGGCTTCCCTTTAGGGCACATTTCCAGATCCTTAAGTCCTCTAGACCTGGTCTCTGCCCACCTCCCCAGTCACCTCAGGCCAATTCCCAGTGCCTAACAATTTCCTTGAAGTTTATGGAATGCCATAAGATCTTTCAGCTCCAGGGCCACCTCAGCCACCTTCACACACCCTGTGCTTTCCCCTGTGAGGATGGCGGTAGCCTGCTTGGGAGCACACAAGCATGAAAACACACACACACACACACACACACACACACACACACACTCTCTTTCCTCTGCCTGTCTCAGGCTACTGTTACATGTGGCCTTCTCAGAGGAGCACCCTGTAAGAAGCCCAGACTAGATGAGGTCCCTGTGTGCTACTCTGAAGGCACCAGGTCCTTCAGTTTCATTATAAACTAACTTTTTATTATGGAGAATTTAAAGTATCTAAAAACAGAGAGAAATATAAATTAAAAAAATACATAAGACAGGGAGAAAGTGAGATGGTGAGCTCTTATGCATCTACTACTTAGCTTCAACCACTTTATCTGCAGTTATAAGAGTGAAACTTTTTTTCTTTTCTTTTCCTTTTCTTTCTTTCTTTCTTTTTTTAAAAATATTTTTTAGTTGTAGATGGACACAATACCTTTATTTACTTATCTTTATGTGGTGCTGAGGACTGAGCCCAGGGTCTCACACATGCTAGGCGAGCGCTGTACCCCTGAGCCACAACCCCAGCCGGAAGAGTGAAACTTTTTTCCAACCTAGACTTCAATAATATATTTTACAATCAAACCCATACATTGTACATATACAGTATAAAGAAACCTAAAACAAAGTATCATGAAACAATATTTCCATTTTATGTAGTCTTTTTTATTTTCTTGATGCTGGTTATGACCCACTAATCAATTTCTCCTACAGTATGGAAAACACTGAGCCGACCCCATCCATCTGGCTATTTGTTGGGCTTCCCCTTTTCTTGCCAAGCAGTAATAGCCAGATCCTGCCCCCTAGTGGTAATTATTGGGAACTGATTGTGCCTGACTCTACTCTTCCTAGAGGACTATTTTTGACACACTAAACTCTGTAGGAAGCATTGGTTTCAGGCCCTGGGCTAGGCATCTGGGGGTTGAGGACCAAGATGAATTGTGACCCAGACTCTGACCGCAGGGTTTCCCCCAGTACGTGTGCAGCACGATTGCTATGTGCTGTGCTGTTCCATATGGCAGCCACTCGTCATTTTGGCCACTGAGACTTAAAATGTGTTGGTGCAACTGTAAAACTGACCTTTAAATTTTATTTAATTTTAATTCATTTACATTTAAATATCAAAATGATACTTGTTCAGTTATTAGAAAACACTTAAAAACGGCTGGGGATGTAGCTCAGTGGCAACGTGCTTGCTTGGTATGCCTGAAGCCCTTGGTTCAGTTCCCCATGCCACTGAAAAAATAAAAACAAAAAACCCAAAAAAGTGAATTAGCAAGCCAGGTATGGTGGCACACACCTGAGGTCCCAGCTACTCAAGAGGCTGGAGCAGGAGGATTTGCCTAGCCCATGGGTTCAAGCCAGCCTGGGTAATATAGTGAGATCCTATCTCAAAAAAACAAAACAAACAAAAAACCTAAAATGTGCTACTGAAGAGTTTGCAATGACAAATGTGGCTCATGTCACACTTCCATGGATGGCACTCACAGGCAGGAGTGTTTTCTGATGTCTTTTCTTCCAGTTCCTCCTATGCATCTTGCCTCTTTGCCTCTTTAATGGAGATGAGGAAGGTGCTTGAATCCTCATTCACACTGGGGTGAGGATGGGAGTGTGGATTAAGAGTTAACCTTTGGGACAATGTTTAGAATGTAGTCAAAGGAGCAGCTGCTGCATTACCCAGGGCTCATTAGGAATGCAGAATCTCAGGCCCCTTATCAACTAGCTAAAGCAAGCATTTCAACAAGATCCCCACGTGATCTGTTCGCACATTGGAAAGCAATCTCCTATCTGACTGGAGATACACGTGGCAGTTCTCTGATTGCTTGCTTTTCTTTGCCAAATGCCATGGGAAGCAAGGTTAAGGTTGAGAGCCAGGCTGCAAGAGAAGTTACCAGAGTTTTGAAGGACCTGGAGAAAGTGTGCAGTAAGCACCCAGGATGGGAAGGTTAGTATGAACGGATGAGGAGAACAAAGATGCTCATGAACTTAAAGAGAGACCCGAGAGGGCCAGTGCACCTTTCCTTCTCATTGTCGGCTGTGTGGATGCAGGCTGAGGTTTCACTGCTGAGAACCACAAGGCAGAGTGGAGGGTGTTTGCAAAGCAGTGGTTGTAATACAGGAGTGTAAGCTGGTCCAGGAGGGGAGTGAGGATGTGAGGGACAGAAAGAGGGGGTAAGTGCTGCTCACTGTAGAGAGCTCACCTAGCATGTGAGAAGCCCTGGGTTCCATCCCCAGCAGCAAGAAGAAAGAAGATAGAAAGGAAAGAAACAAAGGTGGTAAGATTAATAGATTATTGATCCAAATATGGTTATAGAATTGTCAGAGCCAGGATCTGTAAAAACAGTAGCCAGAGCTTGGGGCTCTTGGATATTATGGAGGGTGCGACTGTGGGAAGACTGGTCTAGACAGCTATGCTCTTAGGCTGAGAATAAGGGCAAATAGCCGTTGGCTTTTCTGGGGTACACAATACAAATGAGCTGAGGAAAGTGCCTCCTAACTGGGAGGCAGGAGAGGAGGAGGGTGAACTCCCAACAGGCCTGGATGGCCCAGGAGGCCAAGGTTAGAGGGGGCAGAGGACAGGTGGGAGGGCACAGCTGGAGCCTGACCCCCCTACTAAGAAGCAAATCCATCCCACAATGTCCTGTTTCCTCTTTCTAAACTGTAGGTTGTATCCATCACTGAGAGAATCACTAGGCTTCTATCTCCACAACAATAACAACTGTCAACAATAACAATGGACAGTTTTAATTCTGCCTCAAGCAACAATAGCAACAACCAGCAACAATGGCTATTTTTAATCCTTACAACCACCCTATATTATTGCCTCCCTTTTTATAGATAAGGAGACCAAGGACCAGAGCAGTTATGTAATATTCCCAAGGTCACACAGCCAGTAAAGTGATCTGAACTTGCATTTAAGCCCAGAGCTGGCTGGTGATCACCTGGAGTCCTTGTTTACACCTTCCTGAAGATTCTAATTCTCAGCTCTGGAGGGAGATATCCCCAAGAGTATGTGCAGCTTTCACAGACACCTCAGGTGATTCTAATGGTCAAGGGACAATAGAAAGCATGCCCTGGGCCTGGCTCTGGCCCAAGCAGGGCAGATGCCCGGTTGGTTCTATGCCCAGGCTTCCATGCATTGAAGCCCACTTCCAATTCTAGCTGGAGTTGAGTTGCTCAGCATCACCACATGCATTTGCAATATCTTGCACAGATGATTTTACCTGAGGCTTCAAAAGTCACAGGAGGGAAAAAATAATATGATTAGAGCATCTGTAAGTGAAGAGATGAGTCAGGTGTAGAGGTACATGCTTGTAATCCCAGTGACTCAGGAGGCTGAGGCAGGAGGATCTCAAATTCAAGGCCAGCCTCAGCAATTTAGCAAAGCCCTAAGCAACTTAGTGAGACCCTGTCTCAAAATAAAAAATAAAAAGGGCTGGGGATGTGACTCAATGGTAAAGCACCCCTAGGTTAAATCCCCAATACCATCCCCGCCCCCCGCCCTAAAAAAAAGTAAATGAAGAGATGGGTCCCAGGATTCAGAGCTGTTCGTTGCTAAAGCTAGGACTGAATCTTCATTCTTGGAACAGGCAAACTCACCATTTCTTCCGCTTCTCTTTCTTTAGAAAAAAAATCTTATGAGCAATAAGACTAATTTGTAAGGAAAGAGCCCCCAAAGCCCAACCTCCCTCCCCACCCTACCTGAGAGCATTGAAGGGCCTTCAACTCTACAGACAATGGGGACAGCAGTGCTGAGGCTTAGGGATAAATGGGACTTTGTTCCTGCTCTTCAGAGGGGAGAAAACATATTTACCCCAGGCTGGGTTAAATACCCCAATTCAGTAAGTACAAAAAGGCAACTTCTTTGAAAAAGTAGTGATAAACAGAAATATCTCATTTGGGTTGAGTAACCCACTAAATACTAGGTAATCCAATAGCTATGGGAGGAATTAGTAGAGCCCCTGGGCTGGCTTGAGAGGGCGGAGCAGCAGAGAAAGCTCTTTGGAACCTCCACTCCCAGTAAGTTTACCCTACCCACACCCTTCAGGATCCACCCTGGATCTCCTACCCCAAGTCTTCCCCGACCCATCAATCTCCCGGCCTGAGCACCCCCATTCCTAAAGTAAACAACAGTCTGATGCTTTCAAACCCCCATGCCCCCACTAACTTGACTTTGCTCCAGGGGTAGGACTGACAGAGAAATACCAGATGCCTAGCTGAACTTGAACTTCAGATAAACAATGAACACTTTTTTTTAGTAGAAGTATTTCCAAATATTGCATAGGACAATGGGACATACTTATACAAAAGAACTATTTGCTTGTTTATCTGAAGTTCAGACTTAACCGGGCATTCTGCTTCTTCTGAAGCTGGCGGCCCTCCTCCAGGGGCCCCAAGGCTCCCAGCTCCTCGATGCCTGTGTTCAGAGGGGATCCTCTGGTTCCCCATTGCCATGGGGTAAAATGTCCATTCCTGGGTTCCTGATGTACTGTCCAGCACTATTTCTTTTTTTTTTCCAGACAGGCATGGAGTGAGAAGCAAGGCTTAAAGTGAAATTCTTTTTATTTCCTTTTATAATTTTTTGTTAGAGCTGGCAATTGGGCTTCATGCATGCTAGGCAAACACTCTGCCACTGAGCTACACCCCAGCCCCTAGATAGTGAGCTTCCTTATTTCTATTTTATTTATTTCTTAATAAGCTGTCTCTTTGATTTCTTTTGATAGTGAATTCCTTGAGCTGAGGCTGGGTCCCTTAGCTTAATTATCACCAGAGACAGAAATTACTGTTTGCCTGGTAGACAGTAAATTAACAGCCTGCTAAGGGTGGGTCTTCCAGATGAGAGAAGGAGACATCATTTATTTATTTATTTTTTTGCAGTGTTGGGGATAGAACCCAGGGCCTCATACATGCTAGGCAAGAGCTCTACCACTGCCTGGCACTCCAGCAGAAGACATCTTTATTGAATACCTACTGTGAGCTAAGGGCTGTTCCAGGCCAGGTGCTTCAGGTATTATTTTGCCATAATCAGAAAATGGGCTCAAGAGCTGGTCCTAGTGGCAATCACCTGGAATCCCAGAGACTTGGGAGGCTGAGACAGAAGGATTCTAAGTTTGAGGCCAGCCTCGGCAACTGAGTGAGACGCTCAGCAACTTAGAGACACCTAATCTCTAGACAAAAAATAAAAAAAATAAGGGACTGGGGATGTAGCTCAGTGGTGAAACGCCCCTGAGCTCAATCCCTAGTGCCAAATATAAAAATTCAGAATAAAGAAAACGGGCTCAACCCTCATTGTTATACAAAATTACATATAAGAGGAAGTGAGGGGAAAGGGAAAAAAAACCAAGAGAAATGAATTACAGTAGATGGGGTAGAGAGAGAAGATGGGAGGGGAGGGGAGGGGAGGGGAGGGGGGATAGTAGAGGATAGGAAGGGCAGCAGAATACAACAGGCACTAGTATGGCAGTATGTTAAAAAGTGGATGTGGAACCGATGTGAATCTGCAACATGTATACGGGGTAAAAATGGGAGTTCAGAATCTGCTTGAATCAAATGTATGAAATATGATATGTCAAGAGCTTTGTAATGTTTTGAACAACTAATAATAATAAAAAAAAGAAAAGAAAACGGGCTCAGGTAAAAGAACACTCATAAAGGCTTGTGTGGGGCTTGTCTGTGTGTCCCTATATAGTGAAGATGAGGGAGCTTTCACCAGGAAAAATCTAGCACCTGACTTTAAATTTCCCAGTCTCCAGAATTGTGAGCAATAAATTCATATTGTTTATGTATTACCCAGTGTAACCTTTCTTTTTTCTTTGCTTGTGTGAGAATTGAAACCAGGGTCTTTGCTGGGCCAATGCTCTACCCCTGAATCAAGCCCCCGGCCCCTAAGACATTTTGACTATAGCAGCAGGAATGGATTAGGTATAGAAAGCAGAAAGTGCCAAGGGACATCAGGAGGTCCAGCCTGACTCTGTAGGGCTGGTGGTTCACCTAGGGACTCTGTTCCTCCAGCAATGGGAGACCAAAATTGAGCACCCAAGCTGTACTTGCTGTGGTGAACACATTTTGGGGGGAGACTGTAGGACTTTGGAGTACACTGAAGGGTTGGGGTGTTTGGGGGGCTAGTTCACCAATCCCCCTATGTAACTCCTCAGTTAGTATGTGTGGGGGGGCGGGGTGTCAATTTTAAAAACATCACTTTTTTTTTTTGGTACTGGGGGTTGAACCCAGGGGTACTCAACAACTGAGCCACATCCCCAGCTCTTTTGTTTTTATATTTTGTTTAAAGACAGGGTCTCACTAAGTTGCTTAGAGCCTTTTAAATTGTTGAGGCTGGCTTTGAATTCTTGATCCTCCGGCCTCAGCCTCCAGAGCTGCTGGGGTTACAGGTGTGTGCCACCACAGGGGCTAAAACCTTGATATCTTGATTGGTAGGAAATGTATAATCTAAGTGTTAATCTTGCTTACTCTGTTTACTGACAAGCACATTGCTTTCGCTTATGCTTACTATGCAAATGAGCTTCCAGATAAATCCTAGGGCCCCCTTCTTAAATCTTGCTCTACAAATACACTGGGCTGGCTACTGGAGATAATGATGTAAGCAGAAGAGCCTACTGATGGGCTTGGTGGTCTTAGCTGCATAGCTGCCTTAACCTCTAGCTGTGCTTGTCAAGCCAATCCCTGTCCATTCAAAAAGGGAAAGTGTCAACCACCTGTGAAAGACATTTAAAGGTGGTGCTGATCAGAGGCTTTTAGCACTAGATAAGTACTTTAAACCCACGCTCATCTACCAGCAGCCTTCCTACATAAAGGAAAGAACATGGACTTTGGAACCACACAAACTGGGACAAGCTCCAGTTTCTCTGAAACCGTTCCCTCCTGTGTACCACAGAGCTGATGTTCTTCTTCATGAGTGGCTGTGAGGGGTGAGGCAGTGGGTCAGAAGTCCCCAGCCCAAGGTTGTGCACTAATAATGGTAATCTACACCTGAGTGCAAGCTTTAAGACTAACACATGCTTTCCAGGTTGAAGCACAGTGGTGTGCCACATAATGGGATCAAAGAGGGACCTCATGTTATAGCAGCTCAGTGCACAACAGCTAAGCTATGGAACCAACCTAGGTGCCCTTTAACAGATGAATGGATAAAGAAAATGTGATACATATACACAATGAAATATTACTCAGCCGTAAAGAGAATAAAATTATGGCATTTGCTGGTAAATGGATGGAACTGTAGACTATCATGCTAAGTGAAATAAGCAAATCCCCCCAAAACAAAGGCTGAATGTTCTCTCTGACATGTGGATGCTGACTCACAATAAGCAGGAGGAGGGAAGAACAGAAGTTCATTGGATTAGACAAAGGGGAATGAAGGGAAAGGAGGTGGGGTGGGAATAGGAAAGACAGTAGAATGAATTGTGTGTAAATTTCCCATGTTCATATATGAATATACCAGTGAAACTCCACATCATGTACAACTGCAAGAATGAGAAGTTATACTCCATGTATGTATGATATGTCAAAATACATTCTACTTTGATGTATAACTAAAAAGAACAAATTAAAAAAAAAAAAGGCAAGGGCTGGGGATGTGGCTCAAGCAGTAGCGCGCTCGCCTGGCATGCATGCGGCCCAGGTTCGATCCTCAGCACCACATACAAACAAAGATGTTGTGTCCGCCGATAATTAAAAAAATAAACATTAAAATTCTCTCTCTCTCTCTCTCTCTCTCTCTCTCTCTCTCTCTTTAAAAAAAAAGGCAACTCAC
This sequence comes from Urocitellus parryii, assembly GCF_045843805.1. Classification (NCBI taxonomy): domain Eukaryota; kingdom Metazoa; phylum Chordata; class Mammalia; order Rodentia; family Sciuridae; genus Urocitellus; species Urocitellus parryii. The sequence continues at coordinate 265,409,726 of NC_135531.1, read as the reverse complement.
AAGCAAGTATATGATCCTATTTACATGAGAGGATATATGGGTACCTAGATAAAAAAAATTTAAAGAACAAAAATATGCATAGAGCTGAAATTTTTTTTCTTTTTTAATGTATGTGATATGATGTGGCATAAAACATAAAAAGTATCTGTACAGGGCCCCTCCAATTAGGACCTTTTCTTGGCCCCACTATTTTACTAGTTTAATAAGTGCAATAAATTTATTTTATTTACTTATTTCATTTATTTTTTTTCATAAGTACAACAAATTTATGTTTACTGTTTGTTCCTTGCAATAAACACAGAGAAAGTCCCTGTATTTGCCTGGATACTTAAATTGTATCCTCTCCTCCCCAGTTTGGACCCTGATCTTCCTTTTGTATCACCCTTAGCCTCTCCCTTCTGTGGGGTTGTATAGGAGAAAATAATTTGTTGTGAATCATTCTGAGGCATATAACACATATCTAATGCTTTTACAGATGTATATTCTACACACAGTAAACTACTCTGACCTCACATGCACAATTGTATGAATGTTTAACATATGTTTACACCCTGAAGCCCCTACTCAGACCAAGGTCTTTGACATTCTCATGTCACTCTGAATTGCCAGGTACCCCTTTCCAGGTATTGACCTCCGCAGAGGAGTGGGATACTATTCTGATGTCTATGAACATGGATTTGTTTTGTTTTTCTTGAGCTTCATATAATACAAATCATATTTATCTTTTGTGTCCAACTTCTTCCATTCAACATAACATGAGATTTCATCTGCAATTGCAGCATGTATTAATAGTTCATTCTTCTTTATTGCTGATTGGTATTATATATTGTGAGTATATTATAATTTGTTTAATAAAAAAAAAAACAGAGAGACCTTGGTCCTGTAAGATTATAGTGCCCAGTGATGTGTGGGCTAGCTGTTGAAGTTTGGGTAAGTACATTCTATGAGGTTTGTACACGTTAAAATCCCATAACTGAATGTATACCCATTGTTAAGAAATGCAGACTAATTCCAAGCAGAGGTTCTAAGTCCCACATCTATGTTTACATACTTGGAAATTTTAAATTTGAAATATGCATTTAATTGGGGCCCTGGTGCATGTCTCTAATTCCAGCGATATGGGAGGCTGGGGCAGGATTACAAGTTTGATGCCAGCCTCAGCAACTTAGCAAAACCCTGTGTCAAAATTTAAAAAAAGGGCTGGGATATTAGATCAGGTGTAAAGTACCCCTGGGTTTGATCCCCAATGATGGGGGTGGAGGAAGTACATTTACTTAAAAGTCCTGTCAATGATTCATCACAGACTTGTAAAAATGGGAAACAAATGTCCTGTAGTAGGAAATTGATTTGATAAATCAGTGTAACCACGTGATGGACTACTTTACAGCATTAAAATTATACTTTCTAGCACTGCACATCCCTGTAATTCCAGCTATTTGGGAGGCTAAGGTAGGAGAATGGAGAGTTCTTGGTCAGCTTGGGTAATACAGCCAGACCCCATCTCAAAAAATAAAATAATAATAAAAAAATTAAACCCAGGGTCTAACGCCTGCTAATGTAAGTGCTCTTTCACTATAAAATTGTGCTTTTTTTTTTTTTTTTTTTTTGGTGCTGGAAATTGAAAAATTGAATCCAGGGGATCCTTAACCACTTAGTCACACTCCCAACCTTTTTTATTTTGTGACAGTCTCACTAAATTGCTAAGGCTGGCTTTGAACTTGTGATCCTCCTGCCTCAGCTCCCAAATTGATGGGATTTATAGGCGTGTGCTACCGCGACGGCTAAAACTGTGCTTTCAAAGACTAGTAAGTGATGAGAAAAATACTCAAGATAAAATGTTAAGTAAAACAAAACAGTGAGTCAGGTGGTGGCTCACGTCAGCAGTTCCAGAGGTAGGCAGAGGTGGGAGGATCCTGTGACTCAGACCAGCCTGGTCAACATTGCAAGACCTCCTTTCAAAAAAAAAAAAAAAAAAAAAAAAGAATCCTGGCTTAGTGGCGCTGGCCTGAAATCCCAGTGATTTGGGAGCTATGGCAGGAAGATGACAAATTTAAGGTCAGTCTGGGCAATTTAGGTAGAACCTGTCTCAAAATAATAACAAAAAGTGCTGGGGATGTAGCTAGTGGTAGGGCGCTTGCCTAGCCTATGCGAGACACCCTGAGTTCAGTTCCCAGTACTGCAAACCAAAACAACAGAAACTTTTCCTACAGGACCCCTCTGGAAAAGCAAGTACAGTACACACAGATGCAGGCAAAGGAGCACCCAAAGCTTCCCCCTGGGATTTGGGATGGGTGAAAAAAAGTGAGTTTCTTTCTGTAATCGCGTGTGTTCTGAATTTCCCTCAACGAGCGTTACCGCCCCTAAATCTGAAGTACCCACCCTAGTTCTCAGCGGAGAGGAAGGACACCTGGAGGACCCCTGCGCCCTCTGGCGGCGCCCCGAGGCCCCGCCCCACGGGCCGGCAGGACGGGGCGGGGCGGGGCGCTCAGCCCCAGCCCAGCGCAGCCCAGCCCGGCCCCCGCAGGACTCGCCGCACGGGGAAGTGGAACGCACGCTTGGAGACAGCGCAGGCAAGGCTTGGGGCCGGGGCGGCGGAGGTGGGGACTGCGGGCTACTAGGGACTAGGTGGCCTGGGTTGCGCTAGCCCCGAGCCCCCAAACTTTCTCGGAGTGCGCGACCGGCCGGCCCCTCCAGAGTTAGCTGGGGGCTGGCCTGCTTCGGCGTCAGAGTGGGGATCTTTCGCCCTGGCAGTGGGGAGTTTCGCTTTTCCTATGCGCCTTGGGAGGGCGTGTGGCACCTGGTTAGCCTTGGGAACCAAGCAGCTGTTGTGGGCGCCGGTGAACTGACCAGGGTCTAGGAAGGGATTCTCTCTTACAGGAACGAGTAGCTTGTCTGTGGCAGGGCGGGTCCCCCAAGCGAGGCTCAGAGTGGCCAGCTGTGAGTTGGGGGTTGTCCTGGCTCTCAGCAGGGGGAGAGAGGGAGGGGAACCAGCCCAGGGTGGCCCCCACCCCAGGTTGCCCCTCCTTTCCCGGTTGCCGCTGGCCTTGGCGTAGTCCCAGCAGTGTGAAAGTGGTGGGGTAAGGGGAGTTCCCAGCCCAGAGAAGGGTGGAAGCCGGGGCAGCCCCAGCCCACAGCCCGGGGAAGTGGCAACCCCATCACCATAACTTGGCCGCAGCCCGATACTGAACCACCGCCCCGTGGACTGAGTTCTGGAAGCTACCTGGAACCACCAGTCCTCCTCAGAACCTATTTGAGTCAGAGTAAAAACAAAACAGGGGGCTGGGGATGTGGCTCAAGCGGTAGCGCGCTCGCCTGGCATGCGTGCGGCCCGGGTTCGATCCTCAGCACCACATACAAAGATGTTGTGTCTGCTGAAAACTAAATATTAAAAAATTCCCTCTCTCTCTCTCCTCTCTCACTCTCTCTTTAAAAAAATGGACCTGTTTCTTTCTCTTCCTCTTTCCCTGCTCCTCCTTAATCTCTCTCTCTTAAAAAAAAACAGGGAAGTGGGAAAGGGAAAGCGATGGGAAGAGTGGGAGGGAGGGAGAGAAAGGCTGCTGGGCCTGACCTGTTCTTCACCAGCTCTTGTCCTAGAGGGGCTCTGTGGTCTCTGGGTAGTGTCCATGGGCTTGGGGTTCCACCCTGGACATAGGATAAGTGGGGAGATCTGGGAACCAGGAACAGAGCCAGATGCCACTGAAGGTCCATCAGGTGTCCAGTTCTCTTGGGCTCTGAAATATTCATCTGACTGGTGAGCTTTGGTTTCAAAGCTGGTTCCTTCGGCCTGGTCAGTGGTGGCAGGGGGAGCCAGGAGCTTCCTGAGGCTGCTTTGTCTGGGGCAAAAGGGGAGCCATACTTCTGTGTCACTTGGGGACTCTCTTAGTCTTAAGGACCCAGTTTACAGCTTAGAATGAAGTGGTAGGACGACTGTCAAGGGTCCGACTTCCCTGTCTTCTTATGCCATGACCTCAGGGCCTCTCTTGTAAAAATGGGCACGCCAGAGAGGTAATGACGGGTTAGGTTAGAGCATAAGCATTAGGAGAATCTCATGTCGTGAGCCGGGGTAATAGCCACCTCCATTCAGCCTCCTCTCTGGAAATGGGGGAATTTCCACCGCACAGCACCTCCAATCCCAAAACTTCTCATCCAGGGCCCTTCAGAAAGAGCAGAAGTCCTACCCTAGAAGCCATAGTGAAGGGACACACACACACACACACACACACTTGTGTGTCTTCAGAATGCCAAACTGGAAGAACTGGAGGGTAGAGGCTCATAAAAATCTCTGGAAAGAAATTCTGCTAACAACATAGATAACCATGATGTGGACCTTCTGTGAGGATGTTGTGGAAGGGTGACCTTGACAAAATCTGTTAACCTTGAGATTCTGGGATTCTAGGCCCAAACCTAGGTCTCATTTTAAAGTAGTAATGCTATCCAGAAGTCCACTGGCCACAGAGGCTGGTATCTAGAGGGTTCTCGATAAATTGGTCACGAGAATGATAATGAGTCCTTGCTTGCAAGGATCTGTTCTTTTCCCCTACATAGGGGTGATGGTAGGGTATGCTAGTGTCCTGGTTTTGTGCAGGCTGGAGATCTGCTCTGTTGCAGGGCAGTAAATCCTATCATGGAAGTTACAGTAACAGCTGTGTGCCTCTGGGGCTTAGGGTCATGGAGGACCCTCCAGAGTATCCTGGAACTGAGTTGATTGAGAGTAAGGTTCTTGGTGTGAGTAAGGGCAGGCTGGGTGGAGGCAAAGGAGTTTTAAGATATGAGAGGTTAGAACACAGATTTTTCTGATCCAGACAACTATGTAAGACATAGGTGGTCTGGATCCTCATCCCACAAATGTTAGGTGTGCCTGGATCAAAGAGTTTCAGCCTTGGGAATGTTTGGGGGGGTACTGGGTTAAACAAAATTGAACAGGTTTCTTAGGGCAGGACTTCACAGAGGCTTAATATATCACTGTGCCTTGTGAATTTCCAAGAAGGGGATATGGACTGTTTATTTCTGCATTCATCCACTGAAGCCTTCTCAGAATTGCCTGGCTTGGTAAGTCTCTCTCTCTCTGCTTTCTGGTTCTGGTAAACTAATCTCTGCTTTTGTCCCATAATTAGGCCGATTTGAAGATACAGGAGGCCAGAGAGGTCATTTGCCAGGATTCCCAGAGCTGGCTAAGGAACCCAGGTCTCTTGATTCCTGACATGCTGTTTCTTTCATACAGTGTTAGACTGTCTCTCTGCAGGCTTTAGGGTGAGTGAGAACCCAGGAGGTGCTTACTGGAGGATCCGGAAGGAATTACGGGTGTAGTCTGGGAGGAAAGGCAGTTACAGCCATCTCCATACTCAGTGCATTCCATGTGCCTCTGCCTCTGTAGTTGTCCACTGGACCAGTGACACATCAGTAGTCCCTCCAGTGTAGGTTTCTTAGGGGGCATGTCAGTCTGCTTTGAAGGTTTTTGTTCTATTAGGCTACTTATTCAGCATCAGCAACCGGCAGAGTTGGAGAGGACTTTGATCTTTTGGTCCAGGATACTCATCTTACAGATGTAAAAGCTGGCTCTGGAGATATGAAGTGACCTACTATGACTCATGCAACTGAGTTGGTACCAAAGCCAGGACAGGCATTAGGTCTCTGCCTTCTAACTCAGGACTCACCCATCCGATCACTTTTCACTGGGAAAGCAATAGGTATCGACAATGCACTTGCTTAGTCCCTTCTGGTCATTTTCAGTCTTTCCACCATACCCGCAGGTGCTGGGCTGCTCCCAGAGTGACTGTTGGGGGTGCCTTAGGGGCTTCTGTTCCAACCAGGTAAATAAAAAGTATAAGGTATGGACTTTAGCATCAGATACTGGCTCTGGGTTCAGACCCATCTCTGCTGTTTGCCTCTATGGGACCTTAAATGTGTTTTCTCTGAATTTGTTTTATTGGCCAGTAGGATCGTAGGGCTTCTGTGAGCATCAGAGTCCCCTACTTGCTTAGTAAGTACTGACAGTTCTTACTGCTTTAAGCCACTCTTAGTGGTCCTCTTCTGTGCCTGCCCACCTGCAGTTCTCCACTGTGGGTGGTTAATTATCTGTCTCATTCCTCTGCCTGTCTCTGCTCCTAACCTGGAAGTTCAGCTGAAAGACAGGAGAGTTGAAACACCAGAGGTGAGTAGGGGCTGTGCTCTAAAAGGGACATCCTATTTGTCAATGGTTTCCTCTTCATCTACGTTTCCAGACCATCCTGACCACTGACGTGGCTGAGGTCTCTGGGATTAATGCCTCGATGACACAATTCTGCCCCCAAACAAGGGTGATGGGTGATGGGAGAGCTGCCATTCCTGGGGTGTCCCATGCTCCCCTGGGCAGCTTCTCTTCCCTTGGAGACAGGAGCCAGCCCTCTGTCTTATGGATCCAGAAAGGCAACCCTGGCTAGAGATGGGGGCTGGGAGGGGTGGCTTGGAGCTGGAGAGGGAAGCAATAGGTTGGCAGTCGGAGCCGGAGCTTAAGAGAGACCTGGGAAATGGGTGGCTTGTTCTGGCTCCTCCTCAGGGGTGTGTATGCTTGCGTCTGTCTTTCAGAGTTCTCAGATAGTGGGCAGGGCTGGGAAGGGAAGTTACAAACCCATGACCATGAGGGCCTGTCCTGGGCTGGGGCAGGAACTTTCTTGGCTCTGAGGTTTCCTGATCTGTCAAACGGCCAGATGATTTCTCAAGTTCATTCCAATCCAGGGCCGGCAGCACCCATTCTAAAGTCTGACATTTCAATTTTTAGGCCCCTCTAGTTCATCTCTTAGTCCTGGAGGCCAGGCCAGATAAAGAGTATGAGGTTGATTCTGGACTCCCTTGGTCCAGAATCAGGCCTGGTCACTTGCCCAAATTCTCCTGAATGTGTTTTACTCCTCTGCCCTGGTGGCTGTGCTAGGGTGGTGGGGCAGAGCTCTCCCTGGGGGAATGGGAAAGGAAAGCAAGGGAAGGAGCCAGACTGACTGACTGTGCCGCAGCGCCTGCTGGGTGGGGCTTCCTGAGATGTGCACTCTGAGCTATTCTTTCCGTTCTGCTCAGCTCTGGGCATCTGTTCTTGGCAGGGAGGAGGGCAGGCTGCCTGGACCAGTCAGCTGCTCCTTTCTGCCCCTCCCTCCAACACACACCCTCTTGCAGTAACCCCAGTAGCTGTCCTCCTCTTCACAGATTCCAGAGCCTTAACCCCTCATATGCCCCAGGAGAACTGGTGCCCGAGGTAGTAGCCCGGCACACTCACTGACACAGCCCGGGGGGATGAGTCCCCTCCTCACATGGGAAAACATTGGTCACCAGCAAGTGTGTTGATTAGGCCAAGAGCCCAATCACTTTTTTTTCTGGTACTGGAGATTGAACTCAGGGGCACTTGACCAGTGAGCCCTATCCCCAGCCCTATTTTGTATTTTATTTAGAGACAAGGTCTCACTGAGTTGCTTAGTGCCTTGCTGTTGCTCAGGCTGGCTTTGAACTAGCGATCCTCCTGCCTCAGCCTCCCAAGATGCTGGGATTACAGGCGTGTGCCACCACCACAGGCTCCACTCACTTCTGTTTCTACCATCTCTGGGTGGAGGAGAGGCTCTGGACTCCAACTGAGAGGAGCAAACCGAGATGGAGCTGCCAGGATCAGGCAGAGTCTAAAGCCTTGGTCACAAGCATGAGGTAGACAATGTTCTGATGGTTCAAGCTGCATGCAGCCACGGCAGTGGGCAAACAAACTCCCCACGGCTGGCATCTGTAGAAATGAATGCCTTCTGTATTTGAGGAAAAGGCAGTTTCTGGTGGGAACTCTACAGGCCCCTTTCAGCCTGTGGAGACGGTGGGGCCTTCCATCAGCTACTGGCAGAACCTGGAAGGCTGGCTTGTAGGCTTTGGGCCTCATCTTCCCTCTGTCTCTCTCCATCCCTTCCTCTCCCCCCTCTTCTCCAGCCATCACCCTTGGTCTGGCTAGGAGAGGAGCTGGCTCCCTCTCCTTCCCCCTCTTCCCTAGACAGATGTCAGCCTAAACTTTGGCCCCAGCACAGGCCCTGATGGTAGGAAGTGGCAGGGCCCTCACGTAGGCTGGGCAGGTGCTGGGGCAGACACAGAAGCGAGAAGCTGCCGAGGCTGGTGGCCCTGGGCCCCTGAGGCTCCTGCCACTGTTCTCCTTGGCATGGCTCAGAGGTGAGGGTGGTGGAGGCTGGCAACCCCCTGGCAGGCACTAACAGGAAAGGTCTCCTTTCCTGTGTCCAGAGCTCTATACTAAATAGGTAGGATTAGGTCCTGGCCACAAGACCAGCTTTGTGACAAGGACAGATTACTGCTTCCTGCACAGTGGCTCTCTGGCTGGAGTAGAGAGGGGCAGGTTTGCCTTAGTGCGTGTCCTCTCGGCTCTGACCTTTTGAATCTCAATCTCTGGACCAGCCTCTGCCTCGAGCTGCTGGTTGGGGTTGGAGCTCACTGTGGAAGGCTGACTTGGCCTCCACTTCCTGTGTAAGCCTTCTGCTGTTACAGAGGGCCTTAGACTGGAAGCCATGGGAGAAGGGGTGAGGAGTTTGGATAGATAGGGTGTGCAAATGAGGAACTCGAGAGAGGGACTCAGAACATGGCTCTGGGCCAGTCTAGGGCCCTGAGTCTTGACTCCATCTCACCCTGGCAAGGTAACCATGGCCTGGTGACCTCATTCTTCTAAGCCTTGCTGTCTTCATTTGTAAGTGGGGATAATAACAACCGTATCTACCCTGCTGGGCTACTGAAAAGACTTAATGAAATAACTGAAAACAGCCAATATTTATCCGTATTTTTCAGTGCTGGAGATCAAGCCCAGGGCCTCAGGTACACTAGGCAAGCACTCTACCACTGAGCTACATCCCCAGCCCTTTTTATTTTGAGACATATCTTGCTAAATTGCCCTGACTGGCCTTGAACTTGCGATCCTCTTACCTCAGCTTCCCAGGTAACTGGGATTATAAGCTTGTGCCATCATGCCACACAATTCTCTGGGGTGTGTGTATGTGTGTGTGTGTGTGTGGGGGGGGGACTCTTATAAGTGTCAACCCCATTTTCTAGGTGAAGGCACTGGGGCATAGTGAGGTAAAGTGATCATGGTGTTGTCTGCTGAAGATGGGCTGGTGACTGAGGCCCCAGAGAAGTAGACTTGGACCTACTTTCCTCCCAGCAGGCAGGTCAACTTGTGAATTCTTCTGAAGTTGGGGCATGACATGGCAGGGTGAGGAGGCACAGGGCTCTGTGAGTCAGCAGCCTACTGGGCTGGACGAGACTCTTGAGGTCTGTCTGAGGCTGACCTTCCTCTCTGTGAGTCATGTTCACCTATGGCCGCTGCAACCTCTCAGTCTGGGAATAGGGAGGGCAAAGGGCAGGCCCTGCGTAGCTCAGGTCCCAGGATCATCATCTGCTGATAGAGCTGGCTGCAAGCTCAGAGATCATCTGGTCTTTCTCACCTCAGTTCATAGAAGTGCATCCTGAGGAGGTAAAGGGCCAGGAAATGGTGGCATTGTGGTTTAGTGCACAGCGTGCCTTTTAATGACAGGTGCCTCCTGGGCCTGTTCAGCCAGCCATATGTACTACCAACCCAGTGGTGGATGTCAGATAGACCTGGGGTGCTGAGATGGTGCCATGATGCAGACACACCTATTCCAAAGGTGACTTGTCCTCCACCCCTTCCTCTAAAAAGGACACCACGTTTTTACCTTTTTTTTTGGTACCAGGGATTGAACTCAGGGGCACTGGACCACTGAGCCACATCTCCAGCCCTATTTTGTATTTTATTAGAGGCAGGGTCTCACTGAGTTGCATTTTTGCACCTCACTAAATTGCTGAGGCTGGCTTTGAACTTACAATCCTCCTGCTTCCACCTCCCCAGCCACTGGGATCATAGGCATGCGCCACCATGCCCAGCAGATTTTTATCTTTTGGTGCAGGGGATTGAACCCAGGAGTGCTCTACTACTGAGCCCCAGCCCTTTTTATTTCTTGAGGCAGGGTCTTGCTAAGTCACTAAGGCTGGCCTTGAACTTACAGGAGATTCATATATGATAATTACTTAAGGCCATCTTCCTTCCCTTACACAGCCCCAGACACTCCACTCCCAGTTCCTGTACTCTCCCCTGTGTGTCTGGCACCTGTCGCTGCAGGCTTCGCTGCCGCGTTGCAAGGGCTCGGCTCTGCTCTCCTGACACCCGCTTTGCCCCTCACACCTCACTGTCGGGAAAGGCATTCTTCCTGGCCAACACTTTCTTGCTCTGTCTGTCTCCTCACTCTGGGTGGATGGAGAAAGACTTTTCTCAAAATAACCCATTCAGAGACCTGCCCTGCTATTTGATCCCCGCCACTTTCCCCTTTCTGAATGACCCTAGTTGTCCTAAGAAAGAAGACATAGACAGTCCTTTATCTGATCCCTGAACCGCATAGGGTGTCCTACAAAGAGAAGCTAGGGCTCTTCTGCTTCCTGCAAAGGCTGAGGGTGGTTGCTGACCTGGATCTGGGGTGTCCCTGTGGGGTCCTCTAGGTCTACCCTGGACGATGCTCTAGGAAAGGGATGGCCCTGTCTAAGGGGCGCAGAATTTGTCAGGGCTTCTTCCCACGAGGGACACAGAAAACTCCACCTTAGCTCTTCCCCCAGCTCTGCCACCTCAGTGGGGAACACCAGGCCTGAGGGACATTTATTTGGCAGAGGAGGCAATAAAGAGCACAGCATAACATAAAGGACACGTGCCCCAGATCCTGAAGGGATCCATTTTGACTCTGCTGCTGACCTGCTAGCTCTGTGGTCCTGGGAATCGTTTACTGTTTTGGGCCTTGATTCTCTCATCTGAAAGGAGCATGGGGGCTGTGCAACCTGAGGTCCCCTCAACCTGTGCTTCCGGGCTCCTGGCTGTGGGGCTGTCCCTGCTACTTAAGGAACTCCCTCCATCTTGTAGCTCCCTTAAATGACAACAGGGAGTTCCCAGCTGGCCCTCCTTACTGCTAGCCACTGCCCCTGGGGGAGACAGAAGAAACCATCAAGACCCCAGAGATATTGGGCTACAAAACCCACTCCCTTTGGAGGGGCCTTTGGGGCCCCATGCTCACTGTGCGCTCCTGCTCACCAGTGAAGGGAACAGGTGTGCACAGGCTGTCACATGCCTACCTGAGGCGCCACAGCTGGTTATTTAAGGAACCTGAAAGTCCAGTCTCGGGCCTGCTCTTCTGTGGGGCCTCCTAGCAGCTTGCTGGCCCAGACCTCTCAGGCTCCCTTGACCCGGCCTGCTACCAGTCCACGGGCTCTTCCCCTGGGGCCAGGCTGCCCTGGCACTGGGCTAGACTGTTCCCTCCTCCTTCTCCTCTCCACTCGGAGCTTGGCTGCACCCCAGCTCTGGCTCTCAGGCTCTGTGCTCCAGCCAGCTGGGTGGGGGCTGGGCTTCCACTCTGGAGGGTCTCAGCTGGCCCTGTGACTCACTGGAGGCTCTACCAGAGCCCTCCAGCCTCTTTCCTGGTTCTGTTGAAAAGCCATCAACACTGGAAGGCTTTTTTATGTGAGGACAGGGAGTTCCCAGGCGCCCAGTTCCCCTTGTGCATCACATCCGATGCTCAGCATCAACTCTAGTTGCCTCACTAACCCCTTCTCCTGCTTTCTTGTAGCCAGGAAATTACACAGGGAAGACACAGCTCTCCATGAAGAGCTGGCTTGAGGGCAAGAGGGCCAGGGGTTGGGCTGATGGGAAGCAGCCTATGGGCAGCAAGTGACATGTGTGACCCAGAGAAAAATTAGGAGGCTCTCTTCTCCAGGGAGACACAGCCTGGGAGGAACTGGGGGTGGAGTGAGCTGTGCCAGGCACTCATGACTACTTTGCTTATCTTCCATTTCAGGTTCCAGCAGCTGGGGTTTTCCCTCAGCTCTTGAGTGGCCATGTCCAACCCTACTGCCCCACCTCCGTATGAGGACCGCAACCCCCTGTATCCTGGCCCTCCACCCCCTGGGGGCTATGGGCAACCATCTGTCCTGCCAGGAGGGTACCCTGCCTACCCTGCCTACCCACAACCTGGTTACGGCCACCCTGCTGGCTACCCACAGCCTATGCCTCCCATCCACCCGATGCCCATGAACTACGGTGAGTCCTGGAAGTGGATGTGGAAGGTGGGCGGGAGGAGCAGCCCTTGGGTGAATGTGGCCCCCTCCTTTCACTCTCTTCTCTTCAACTTCCCTTTTAATGCCTTTTCCCTCTCATCTGTTTAGATCTCTCATTCCATTTTGTTTTACTTCCTTACTTCCCCCCCTCAGCTCCTCCAGCCACGTGGTAGCCCCTTTATTCAGCCAGGCAGCTGAGTCCGTGCCTTCCCTCCCAGGGGCCATGTCTGTCTTAGGAGCTACCCCTGTAACCCCAAACACTTCACTTTTTAAAATACATCCTTGGGGATGACAAATCCTTATCCTTTAGGTAAAGTCTGATTTTTGCAAACACCCCAAAGTGGAGCCAACCTTGGTAAACATCATGGCAGGTCAGAAACAAATGAGGTTAGAATGCAGTGAGCCCCTTTTCCTGGGCGTCCTTTTAATTTTGTGGTGCTAGAGATGGAACCCAGGGCTTCATACATGCTAAGCATATGCTTTACTTCTGAACTATGCATAGTGCTTTCTGGTTGGATTTTGACAGCAGTTCCCAAAGAGGCATCCACACAATGTTTGGAAGCTGTGCAGCAGCTCTGGAGTCCTGATGCAAGTGTAGGGCCAGCTCTCACTTGGACATGTGTGTTCTGGTGCGGACTGGAATGCGTCACTCACATGTGAGAGGCTACATGCCCTTGAAAGATCTGCTTTCAATGAGGCTTACGCTACATCCTGGCCCTTGCCCTCTGTTCTCCCCACCTTTTCTCTGGCCCTCCATCCCTGAGGCTGTTGCTCTGCCAGCTAGCCCCACTCCTGCCTGCTTCCTCCCTAGATCCTGACACCACCACCTGACCTCTGATGGTGTGGGCTGGCTGCACAAAGCCCTAAGAGATGCATGTGGATGGACTGGCTTTTGCCTAAGCCCCCTCATGCCACCCTGGCTCAGGTCACTCTGAGGGCATCCAGAGGACCCTGGCTGGGAAAGGAGTTCTGCACTGTAACACTTGACTTTTGGCTGGAGATACCTGAGCCTTTCAGACAGTGTTGAGAGGCTTTGGGATGAAGGTTACATTCCCAGGTCTCCAGTTGGTCCTATGTGATCCGTCCCTAGGCCCTGGCTATGATGGAGAGGAGAGAGCAGTGAGCGACAGCTTTGGGCCTGGAGAGTGGGATGACAGAAAAGTCCGACACACATTCATCCAAAAGGTGAGATGGGCTGGGAGGCAGGTGGACCTGGCCCCTCACGCTGTGGGAATTGGGGAGGGCCAGGCCACACCAACCACAGGCAAGGGCACAGAATTCTCATAGAAATTTGCTGGCTGCCTGCCCTCACTGCTCTCTCCCCGGCTTCCCTATCCCCAGCATCCCTTCTCTTTGACCTTGTTTTGGGAGGACAGTCAATCTGGGAAATCTCCCACCTCTTCCCCAGACCTTGCTTTCCCGTTAAGACCGTAAACAACTGGGGAGCTCTTAATCCACTCTCCTATCTCACATCTGCAAGGCACCTGCTCAGGGCAGACAGATGTGTGACGTGCCACGCTGAACTGCAAGTATGGAACCACAGTGGTGGTGCAGGGCAGCCCTGCAGAGCTGGATGCTGGACAGGAGGGAGGGAGCAGAAGTTCAAACAGCATGTGGACCATGCTCCCCACTGGGGTCACCTCTAGGCCAGGCTGCAGCTGCAGGCTCTTTGAGGGCTCAAAGTAAAAGTAGAGCCTTCAAAATAGGGAAAAGAAGCCCCTTCCACCACTGCCAGGATAGGAAGGGCAGGGCCTGTGCTCCTTTGGCTTCTTGGTCTTGTGGTTCTGCTTCCTGGGGAGAGGCCAGCCGACAGGGTGGTCACCTGTGCCCCTGGCCGGCTATGTTCCAGGTTTACAGCATCATCTCCGTCCAGCTGCTCATCACAGTGGCCATCATTGCTATCTTCACCTTTGTGTGAGTGTTTGGGCCTCGCTGACCCTTCCTTCCACCCTGGGGAGTTCTGGATCAGCTGCCTGTCTTGGGGGTGCTTGGCGGGGAGGCAGCCAAGCCCTGGAATGACTCTTCTCCTCTTCCTCGACTCCACAGGGAGCCAGTTAGCCAATTCGTGAGGAGGAATGTGGCTGTGTACTACGTGTCCTAGTGAGTGTGCCTGGCTGTACTCAAGGCGAGGGGAGGAGGTGGCTGGCAGTGTTTCCAGTTGACCGGCTCTACTCAGGGCATGGATCAAAATGCCTTTTTTTTTTTTTTAAATATTTTTTTGGATGTTGATCAATCTTTATTTACTCACTTATTTATATGTGGTGCTGGGATTCGAACTCAGTGCCTCACACATGCTATGCAAGCGCTCTACCACTGAGCCACAACCACAGCTCCTCAAAATGTTTTTTGAGAGGGGCCTTCCCAGTGGCCAGTGCCATTCTCCCATGCTGGGGTGTGCACCCTGGTGAGGAGTCACAGAATCACATAGCACGTGGTGGGGCGGGGGGTGGGGCAGCAGACGATGGTGACAGTCTGCATGGAAGTGCCCAGGTTCTCACAGCCAGTTTCTACGGCCCGCACGTGTGTTACAGAACTGCTCAGGGTCCCTGGCTTGGTAGTTCTGCCCTAACTTCTCCTGAGTAGCTTCCCCTCAGACCCAAGCAGCTTCCTAGGCCTCCAAGCCCTGGGCCAGCTGAGTGCTGCCAGGCTGGGCTGAGAAACGGCCAAGGGTAGCTCTGGCCACAGACCATGTCCCATCTCTTCTTCCCCAGTGCTGTCTTCATCGTCACCTACCTGACCCTTGCCTGCTGCCAGGGACCCAGGTGAGTTCCAGAGCCTTAGACAATGAGGAGAGAAAGGGGTGGGACAGGAGCGAGTATTTTGGGAAGAAAATGGATTCCTTGTAGTGGTCGAATGGAGACTTACAAGAAGTACTGTGGTGGTGGTGGTGGTGGTGATGATGATGATGATGTCGGTGACTACCGTTCAGAGGTTTACATAGCACTGTCTGAGATATATTTAGCTATCATTTTTACAGCAACCCTGCAAGATATGTAGAATTTTAACCATTTAATAAACAGGAAAGAGAAAAGGAAAAAGGCAGTGTGGGGAGGGGGGAAGGGAAAAGAAAAATGAGAGGGAAAAAAAGAACCCCAAACCAAACAGGAAGAACTCAAGGCTCAGAGAGGCTGGACAACTTTCTCACAGTCACACAGGTAGTCTGAGTAATAGTGGCAAACAGTTTCAGGTCTTTCTGGCTCCATAGCACAGGTCCACTCCACTGCTCCATGTTGTCCTTTTGAACCCCCTGAGCAGGTACCAAAGCTATGCCAGCCTTCCCTTCCCCAGAGCAGGGCTTGTCCCTGCAGGCACAGGAGCCAGGTGCTCCCTTGTGCTGAGGGAACCTCTAGGATCTGACTTCCCTAAGTCATGTAACCAGGCCTTTTCTTCTCCCTAAGGCGCCGGTTCCCATGGAACATCATCCTGCTGGCTCTCTTTGTAAGTCTAGAAGGGTAGGGGAGCGCTGTCCCAGGGAAGGGAAAGAGATATCACTGGGGAAGGATGTCCCTGGCTTTCTCCCCCTTCTTATCCTTACTGCTAGCTCTGGGTCCCCTCTGTGGCTGCATCTTTCCAGCTCAGTCGAATCTACTCCCAGCTCTGGAAGGCCACTGTGGTCATCCCCCAGTGCCTTTGCATGTGCTGGGCAAGTGCTCTACCACTGAACTTCACCCAGTGCCTGCCGTTCTTAAGTGTCTTCTTTGTTTCTCTCCCTCAGACTTTTGCCATGGGCTTTATGACAGGCACCATTTCCAGGTACATGCAAGGGCAATCTACCACCTTTCATGTGAAGTGTGTATTCTTGGGGAGCAGGTGTTCCTGGGCTGGTGGTCATCTGTGGGGATGGGTTCTGGGTGGAATCTTCTGGAAGTGGGGAGTTTGAAGTCATTTGTATGTGCTTATGCCTCTGGTTTCTCTTAACTCCTTCCTTCCAGTATGTACCAGACCAAAGCTGTCATCATTGCAATGATCATCACTGCTGTGGTGTCCATTTCTGTCACCATCTTCTGCTTTCAGACCAAGGTGAGGGAATGGAGGGTTCTTCCCTGGCACCTGCCTCTCTTTATTATGAAACCTGGCCCTTTGGGTTTGGCATTTGAATGGCCTGGGAGGGCCCAGATCCATATAGACCAGGGATTTCCGTTAGAGACCTAATCCCCTTTCCCATATCTACACCTGCACAGCTGCCTCCTATGTCTGTCCTTAGCATGACATGGTCATTACTGTGTCTTCAGGAGGCAGAACTGGGACTCTCAGGCAGGGTGGCAGGGTGGCAGGGCGGCAAGGCCAGTCTGGCTGGGCTGCTAGTGACGGCAGTTGTCTGACAGGTACCTCATTCCTCTTCCTGGTAGGTGGACTTCACCTCGTGCACAGGCCTCTTCTGTGTCCTGGGAATTGTGCTGATGGTGACTGGGATTGTCACTAGCATTGTGCTATACTTCAAATATGTGAGTGTCCCATGAGGGCTGATGCCACTGAACCCAGTCCTCACTGCAGACTCCCTGTATAGCAAAATGTAGCAGGGCCCCTCATCTGGGCAGGCTGACCTCAGAACCTTCCAGTGGCTAGCAAAGGCATCCACATACAAGCACCATCCTTTTGGGTTAGGGAATAGTCAGTGTCTCTTTGGAAAGAGCCACAGCACTGGGAGCCCTGGACAGCGCCACTGAGTTCCTATGGGAAGTAGTAGATTAGAGCTGACAGCTGAGACCAGGTTCTGGGAGGCAGACTGGAAGAGGAACCCAGAGGAACAAGATGGACCTGTGTGGAAGGGACTTTGGAGATGTCTGGAGCTGAATCCTTTGACTATAGTCAGCTAAAGGAAAACATGAGGTCCCCAGGCTGATGATCATCTCACCGTGGACTGGCCTTGTCCTTCTGTGGACAGGCACCTACAGGAGAGTGAAGCAGGGCTGCCTTGTGGGTACCCCCTAATTCTGAACCTCATCAGGGTGGTTGCAGGCTAGGGTTTCCCTCCCTCCTAGCCCTTCTTCATTCTGTCCATCCCAGGATGGGCTGTGTGGTCTGTTGAGTGCTGACCAGGACTGGAGGAAAGATGACAGGGCTCTTCAGCTGGTGTGGGCTGGGTCTGTCCCTCCAAAGCTGTCACTCAGCCACTGCTTTTTCTCAGAAGCACAGTGGACACCTCTGCAGATTAGCTCTATGGATTGGTCTGGCTAAAAGATGCTTTGATTGGTTTTATATGGCCATTTTAGGATAGCCTCTGCTCCCTCTGCCAAATATGTCACCGTTTCAGATCTGTTCTAGGACCTAGAAGGGCATGCCCCAGGATCCCAGTGGGCTGGCTTCCTAGTTTTGTCCACTCTGATGCCTGAATCCCAGGGGTTAGCTGGGTCCTGAAGGCCTGCCTCACTGTACTTTGCTCAGATTTCTAACGCCACCCCATCTCCTTCTTCCCAGATTTACTGGCTCCACATGCTCTATGCTGCTTTGGGGGCCATTTGTTTCACCCTGGTAAGTCCCTGCTGTGCTCTGGAAAGCTGAACTGAGGGGATGGAGGACAGGGGACGGCGAGTGAATTTAGGTGGCTTGGAACAGAGCCAGAAGCGATCTTTCCTCACTGTCAAGGGTTCCCCACTATCAAGAGTTCCCGTGATTTTCAGGGCACTCCTGCTGTCTTAGTCACACACCTGCTGTTGGAATGCTAGGCAGGAGATGCAGTGTGCCTGCCTCTGTTTCTGGTGTGGACTGCAGGAGGCAGAGACCACCTGTTAGCCTGTTGGTTACCCTAAGCGTGCTTGCTACGTGGCACACAGGCTCCCAGGACAACTCTGCTGACTAAAAAGGAGCTCTGGGCCTCTGGGTACTCACTGGCGCTCACTTCTGGCTTCCCTGTCCCTGCAGTTTCTGGCTTACGACACACAGTTGGTCCTGGGGAACCGGAAGCACACCATCAGCCCAGAAGACTACATCACGGGTGCCCTGCAGATCTACACAGATATCGTCTACATCTTCACCTTTGTGCTGCAGCTGTTGGGAGATCGCAACTGAGGAGCCCCCCGTTTCACCCTCGCTGGGCTCTCCCTTCCCCAGAGGGCTGGGCCCTGTGACTGGGGTCTGGGCCTCAGACACTTTTTTCTTCCCCTCAAGTAACATATCCAGTTTCCTTTCTGTCCAGGAGATGGGTAACCTCTCTGGCTGTGGAGGTGTGGGAACCTGTGGTGGGCAGTGGGTGCTGGGACAGTTCAGATCTGTTAGTGGGCTTGGCAGGAATGAGGCTGAGGATGTGTCTTTTGCCCTCTACCCACAATATGGCACCAAACTCTTAGCACTTGGGTGTGTGTGTGTGTGTGAAAAGAGCCCATTCTATAACTGAGAGGAAATGTGAACACAGAAGGGACTTTAAAGTGCAGGGCTTCCCCTCCCAATCTCTCACGGGCTTCTAGCCTAGGTAGCTGGAGCCTGTTTCCCTCCTAAACCCAGTAAAGCCAGACAGTATTATCCCCACCTCCTGGACTACAGGCCATTATTCTATACTCCTTAGACTTGGTACCTTTTAGCTCAGAATGGTAAAAGAGATCTGTGCCCAGGGGCCTCCGCATTCTAACCCCATCTTGTTTTTATAACATGTATGTATTGTTTATCTAGGTTAGGGCTGGGGGGAAGAAGAGATGAGCAAAGTACAGGGGCTAATACAAAGAGCATCTCCTTTGAGCTCCCTCCAGGCTTGGATGGTGTGAGAGAGCAGACCATTTGGAGCCTTCTGGTCCCCATTCTCCAAAGTTGCCTGGGACTTCCCTGGGTGCTTCTGAGGTCTTTTGCTTTCTCTGCTTAGGCAGGTAGAGCAGAAAGTGAGGGACAAGAGTCAGTAAACAGAGTAGTTTGTATGATCAGGAGTGTGGCATGGAAGTAGCCAGGGTGAGGAGATGGGTGGAGGCTTGGAAAATGCCTTGGGGCCTCCAGAGCCAGTTTGAGAAAAACCACCTCAGTGCCCAAGGAGACTTCAGTGCTCTTCCTTCTGCTAACAGGAAGGGCCCTGAGGGCAAGGTGACTGCCTCTCTCAGCCTGCTCTGAACTCCCACTGGGGGGCTTTTCGACTTGAGACCACCTCTCTAGTCAGCCACTGCCTTCTTTGTAATACAAGTGCCTCAAGCTGGAATAGGGGAGGGGACAGGGTCAGTCTATCGGGTAGGGGCGGAAACCACATCAGCCCAAGGATATAATTAGGACTTCTTTATTGAGTACTTGATCCTAAATATATCACACAAAGGGACACAATTATAAATGTATTAAAGTTTTGTTTAGAAGTTAAACCCTGTGTGGCTCTGGTTTTCTTCTTTGGAAGGTGTTGGCTCAGGGAGTGTCTGATTCTGCCCAAAGCATCCATTCACTTCCTACCTCTACATCCTGGCTGGGTCTCCAGCACCTTTCCTAAGGTCACAAATATCCTTTATTGCTGCACTTCCTAGGGAGGGATGTGAGAGGCTGGTGAAGGCTCAACAGTTGGCTGGGGGAAAGGGGAACTCAAACTTGCAATAGTGGATTCCAAAAGGACCTCTTGTTACAGGTCCTTTACAAAAGCTCAGGAGAGCAATTAACTCTCTTCCCCACAAAGCTATATGCATATATAAAATCTTGCAGATGAATGGACCAAGGTTCAGAACCTCTGTCTTAAAAAGCACTAGTCCAATCTCTTGAGCCCCAGAGAAGTTGAGTCATTTGGACTGGCTAAGGGTAGTGCTTGTTTGCCTCCACACCCTTAATGCCGCCTTTGATTCTCTTTATTATTTGTTTCAAGGCTGAGTGGGACCCCACCCTCCTGGCCCACAGCTCTCAGGGATTCATCCCCAGGGCCTGAGCCTAGGCTTGTGATGATTAAGCCTCTGTGGTGGCCCTGCTACCCAGCCAGGAACAAGCTCTTCTGTGAAAGGGAGCATACCTGAGTAACCAGCCCCACCCTCTTCCCCTCCACTCCCAAGGGACTCAAACCCAAACCTACTTCCTTTCCACTCAATAAATTTATTTGCTTTCGGCTGGCTCCTCGGTGTGGGAGGGGCAGGGACTGGCAGCAGTCTGGCTCCATGCGCCCTCTGGTGGACCTCACAGGCCAATGACCAGAATCAGCCAAACTGCAGGGTTTCAGTCAAAATACAGTCTAGAGGGTTGCTGCAGTGCTCCTCAGGCCTGTACCCCAGAACCAACTTCAGGGGATGGGGCATGTTGGGAGGAGGCCCTGAACCTCTGGCTCTCATACTCGCCCGTGTTGGACGCCCGCATGTTCTGCCGAGCCTTCATCTGCTTCAAACGGTTCTTGTCCACTTCCCGCTTGGTGAGGATGAAGAGTAGGATACCACAGGGGAAGCCGATGGCCCTAAGGGTAGGGAGATGTGCACGGGGTTTGGGCAGGGGCCAGGCCTGAGCCAGAGCTGGGGGGTATGGGGAGATCATTCCAGCTTTTCAATTGCACGAATGCTGCAATGCCTCTTGTGTCTACTTGTCCCCTCTGCTGGCTGCTAGAGGGACCCACATAAATCAGATCCTGTTGCTGCCCTGCTTAAGACCCCATAACAACTTTCCATCACTTCCTGGATAAGTCCAGACTCCTGGGCATGGCAGAAAACACCCAGCTCTTCACTCCTTTCCCCTGTGGCACAACACTCATAAGCATGAACCCTGCACTCCTGCTTCAGGGCCTGTGCATGATTCTCTAGGCAGACCAGCCTCTTTCTCTGAGTCCTAGCAAGTTTCTCTCTACTTAAACTCCACAACTCCTCCCAGGCTTCCTCTCTCTGGTTACTCTACTACTGAGGTACGACTCCAGCCCCTCCCTTTCCTTCTCTGAGTAACTGCGACTAGGGGGCGCCTTGGTGTGGGGGAAAGAGCATGGAGTCACAAGACCTGGTGAGAATTCCAGCTCTGAGCCTCAGTTCCTTCCTCTGTGAAATGGGAGTGTAATATTTATCTCAGAAAAACAAAAACATTACATGGTAAAGTACTATTAAACCTCAAGAGGTGAAAAAGTGTTAATTTCCCCTATTTTTCTTTTGATTGATAGTATGACCTAAGATCAGAATCACAGCCAAATAACATACAGAACAACTTGTAGTTACTATACAAATAATACATGATTTCAACTAATTACTAGGATTTGGGTCTTTCCCCAAGCTCCCAAAAGGGAGGATGAGGCTAGGGACCCAAGTTCAAATCATCTCAGCTCAGCTAACGCCACAGAAAACCCACTGTCTCCACAATTCCACATACTTTCCCACCTCTCCTGACCCACTCCTCTGAGATTCCATTCTTGGAACCCAACAATTCTGCTCCTATAACCTTGGATTCAGCTCGCCACTTGAAACTTAAGTTATTTCTGGGTCCTACCCTCCCCTGGATGCACTCCCCATGGGTGGGCAAAGAGGTAGTTAACACTCACCAGGCTAGTCCCACAGCTTTCATGGGGTTCTTGCCCCTCTTTCTGGGAATGTATTCCAGCTCAGGGGAGAGGGGCTCAGGCTCCTCCTTGCACTCTGGGGAGCTGTGGCTCTGCAGTGCTCTGGTTCTGTTCTGAGAAGCCTTGTTAGCAGTGGCTCCTGAGAGGATTCCTGTGGATGGAGGTAAGGAAGGTCAGCACAGGGATGAGGAGGGAGCTCTGGGAAGGTGGGTACAGGGTGGGAAGGGCCGGTTGAGATCTGAGTTTGGAGTAACAAGTGCTAGGGAGAATCCGAAAGGAAATAGGAAAACTGCCACTGAGGTGGCATCTTTGGAAGCCACTTTCACGTCACTGCGGGTTCATCACCCTGGTGCCAGGAGAGCGAGCTTCACTATTCTTCATTTCCGACGACAGGATAGGAAGGACTGCAAAGGGACTCACAGGATTAAAACTGAAGAATGTTAGCCCTGGAAGGAAGATAGTCTACTCCATCCCCTCATTTTAGAGAAGAGGAAACTGAAGCTCTGAGAGACAACAACTGCTTCACCCAAGGTCAAACTGCTAATTACCCAGGTTTAGAACCCAAGCCTTCAGAAGCCCAGGGCTCTTTCCTCTGCACTGCGGTGAGTGTGAAACACCTGGAGCGCGGGAGTCTAAAACATTCTTCGGGGGTCCTTCTTGCAGCCAGACCCCAGAGGTGTTGTGTAACCCGAAGGCAGGGGCATGGACTGAGTGACCTCTATAGAGCATCTTTTCACCCCAGACTCTAAGATCCTAGAGTGGTGTGGGCAGAATTGGCTGCCCCGACCGCCTGCTATAGCCGGGTGGGATGTGAAAGAAGAGAAATCTCCTGCAGTCTTGCCCTCCCCGGGGTCCCTCTCCTTACCCCGGAGGACGCGGGCATTTCTCGCCCCCCGGCCCTTCAGCGCCGTAGCAGCTACCACCGCCGCCATGTTCAGATCCCACCCCCCTCCACCGCGCTCTCCGCCGGGAATTGTAGTTTGCGTAAGGGGCCTCCCCCGCTCCTTCCGTCCTGCATACAGATCAGAAACTACATCTCCCAGAAGCCCGCAGAGCGGACTCCAGAGAACTACTCTTCCCAGGAGACCCCGGAGGCGCGCACGCTCGCTTGTTTCCCTCCTGTTGGGGGCGGAGTCAGGCCGGGCGGAGTTTGGGTTCTCCCCGCCACGCCTCAGTCCCTTTTCCAACTCTGCCTTGTGATTGGTGGTTCAACCAGTCAGCCCCCGTTGCTATTGGCCAGGCCGCCTTCGCTCTTCCTGCCCGGGAGTCTCCTACGCCTACTTCCTCCCGGGAGGAGGGGCTCGAGTTCCGCGTCGCCGCGCAGAGCTGACTCTGGGAGGCGTTTGGGCCCAGAGAAGTGGATCGGCCGCCTGCGCCGCATGGAGTCCGAATCAGAAAGCGGGGCCGCCGCTGACACCCCCCCGCTGGAGACCCTAAGCTTCCATGGTGATGAAGAGATTATCGAGGTGGTAGAACTAGATCCTGGCCCGCCGGACCCGGGTGAGAACTGCCTGTGCTCAGGCCATGGGACAGGAGGCGCTAACCCCTGGCCTCTGACCCTTGCTTCTCCCCGCTCCCCTCTTCACCCTACCGGTCATTCCTACCGACATTCCTCTCCCTGTCCCTTTCCCTGCCCCCACACTTAGTTGTCAGGCCTGGCGGGGTGGGGGTTCCCTGACGCCTCCCCTAGCCCTTCCCCTCACACACCCCCTTCCCATCATGCCCTCGGTCCTCTCTTCCCACACGGTTGCCGGCCAACCCCGGGTCCTCAGACCTTGCCTCGTATGCTCCGCCTCACACGCCCCCTCCTCCTGCCCCTTAGCCCCCGCTACACCCCAGCGGTCTGACTTCACCCTACCCCGTGGCCACATGACCTACCCCAGCCTCGGCCTTCTCATGCTTATTCCCATCCCTCTTAACGCCTCCTGAGCCTCATCTTTTAACACTCTCCCCAAAACAGATGATCTGGCCCAAGAGATGGAAGATGTGGACTTTGAGGAGGAAGAAGAAGAGGAAGAGGGCAACGAGGAGGGCTGGGTCCTGGAACCCCAGGAAGGAGTGGTCAGCAGTATGGAGGGCCCCGATGATAGTGAGGTCACCTTTGCCTTGCACTCAGGTAGGCCTCTGAGGAGATCCTCTTTAAATTAGTCCAGGTGGGCATTTGAGCATTGCACATTTGCTGCCTACAGAGCGTTATGAAAGACAAGTTGGGAAAGCTGTTGGCCTTGTCCTGCAGTAGTTCACAGGTAGGGATCAGAGAGAAGAATGGCACTGGAGTCAATTGAGTCACCTGGGTTTAAGTCCTTCCTCTCCTTTTTACCAATTTGTCACCTTCAATAACTTCTCTGGCCTTAAGTTTTCTCTTAAAAAGTTAGCCTTTGGTGGAAGTTAATGAATGTAACCTGAATGGAAATTAGAGGTAATTTATGCTGAAAAATGTATCTTTTTGAGCACATTTTATATAATTTGTTCAAAAACAGCTCAACTAAGAAGCTAATAACACGATGCTGTCTTCACTGTATTCATACCCAGCCTGGTGGCATCCCATGCTGAGAATTGTAAGCCCTGTACTGTCCACAGTTTCAGTGGGGGGTGGTGAGGGGAATAGAACAGTATGAATCTGCCCTGGAGAAGGACTTGGAGCTCAGCAGGTTGGGGAAGGATTTCTCTAACAACTTACTGCTTACAACTTAGAAGAATTTGAATGCACCTTTTTTTTTTCCAGGAGAGAAGACATATTGCTTTGGGTGAAAGAGGGTGGGCTTCCTAAAGGTTCTAAAGGACAGAACTCTAGGTGGGAGCCCCATCCCCTCACCTGTGGATTATCTTTTGGGACAGCATCCGTGTTTTGTGTGAGCCTGGATCCCAAGACTAACACCTTGGCAGTGACAGGGGGTGAAGATGACAAAGCCTTTGTCTGGAGGCTCAGTGATGGGGAGCTACTCTTTGAGTGTGCAGGTGAGGGGGCTGGAGTGGAGGCCTGGGGGAGGTCGTGTTCCTTTGGAGATCTTTTGGGGGTGATCTGCAGTGGTTGAGCATCTAAGAGCCATCTGTTGACCTTTGTTTTGTATCAGCTCTGGGCTGGGTCCCAGGAACACAAAGAAGAATAACAACATAGTCTGTTGTAGGCTTAGGGGCAGGAGATGCTAATTGGCCAACAGAGTTTAGGAAAGGCCTGAGAGGAAGTAACACTGGCATAGGAGTAAGTGGGAAAAGGATGTGGGGATTTCAGGCAGATGTGTAGAGGGAACAGAGGGACAAGGCAAAGGAAGCTCAGGCTCCACTTGGTTGAGAGGGACCAGCGATATCTCTACTGGGGAGACCTGGAGGTGTTAGTTCCTAGAGCTGCAGTGTTTGGCCACTTGTTTTGGTGGAGACTGCCTGCTTTTTTCCCTAGTAGGTCATTCAGGGGCAAGGGATCTGGGTCATGTGTCCCCAGCACTTAAGTACCCTAAATTTTCTTCTTTTCCTGCCCACTTTTCTTGGCAGGCCATAAAGACTCTGTGACTTGTGCTGGTTTCAGCCATGACTCTACCTTAGTGGCCACAGGGGACATGAGTGGTCTGTTGAAAGTGTGGCAGGTGGACACAAAGGAGGAGGTCTGGTCCTTCGAAGCAGGAGATCTGGAGGTAATTTCTTCAGAGTGGGATCCAACTCTGTGGAACCACAGGTTGGGACAAGAGATTTGGGGGCCTGTCTTACCTCCAGTGGACAAGCCTGCTCTGAGCCAGTGTACCCAAAGTTATAGCAAATATACCTGTTGACTTGAAAGTTCCCACCGACCCCAGAAGGAGGAAAACTTTCAGTGGGACTTAAGGGACAGGTTCCTTAGGTGGGCTGGTATAATGGGCCTCCCTGCTGATCCTTCTTTCTGCCTAGTGGATGGAGTGGCATCCTCGGGCACCTGTCCTACTGGCAGGCACAGCTGATGGCAACACCTGGATGTGGAAGGTCCCGAATGGTGACTGCAAGACCTTCCAGGGTCCCAACTGCCCAGCCACCTGTGGTCGTGTCCTCCCTGACGGTGAGAGTACTGCCTTGCGTGTTCTCCTGGGTGTAGAGGGGGATCCCAGGTTATGCCCTTCCCTGAGCTCCCTCTGGGCCCCAGCTCTGCCCTTTCTCGTCTCCTCCTCCACCCCCTTGCTTAGTGTGTGAATGTGCCCTCTATTCTCTTTTCATTGGTGCGCCTGATCCTTTAGGAAAGAGAGCTGTGGTAGGCTATGAAGATGGCACCATTAGGATTTGGGACCTGAAACAGGGAAACCCCATCCATGTATTAAAAGGTACCAGAGGTGGGGGAAGTGTTAAACTGGGCCTTCTTGGGAGAAGGCTGAGAATCAGGGCAGGACTGAGCCTATCTTCTTCCTAGGGACTGAGGGTCACCAGGGCCCTTTGACCTGTGTTGCTGCCAACCAGGATGGCAGCCTGATCCTGACTGGCTCTGTGGACTGCCAGGCCAAACTGGTCAGTGCCACCACTGGCAAGGTGAGCGGACCTGGAGCCTGGCTGGGGGCCTCTTGTTTTCCCAAGTCTTCTGCCTTTCCTTTCTTGTTCCTCACTCTGCTGCTGTCTGTTGGGGACTGAGGGTCCAGGCCTCCTCTGATCATCTCCTCTGGCTGATAGGTGGTGGGTGTTTTCAGACCTGAGACTGTGGCCTCCCAGCCCAACCTGGGAGAAGGGGAGGAGAGCGAATCCAATTCAGTGGAGTCCTTGGGCTTCTGCAGTGTGTGAGTGTGAGCCTGAGCCTTGGCCTGGAGATGAGAGGGACTGGGGGAGAAGCCTGTGGGGGGCTGGGCAGGGGGACTAGGGAGGAGAGTGGGTATGAGTCCAGGGTCTCACAAGCTTCCTGGTGCTCCACTGCCCAGGATGCCGCTGGCAGCTGTTGGTTACCTGGATGGAACCTTGGCTATCTATGACCTGTCTACCCAGACCCTCAGGCACCAGTGTCAGCACCAGGTAGGGTAGTTGGAGCTGGGTTGCTGGTGGGCTGTGGTCATGGTCACAGAGAAGCCCTGGCCTCTGGGAGCGCCACCCCAAACCTGGCTCCTACCCTCTCCTTCACTGTGAACCTCCCTCACTGAGAGTTGAGAACAGATGTCTTTCTTCTCCCATCCCCGGTATCTGACACATCTGCCACCTTGCTCTGTGTCCTGGGGCAGTCGGGCATCGTGCAGCTGCTATGGGAGGCAGGCACGGCTGTGGTGTACACCTGCAGCCTGGATGGTGTCGTGCGCCTCTGGGATGCCCGGACAGGCCGCCTGCTGACTGACTACCGGGGCCACACGGCTGAGATCCTGGACTTTGCCCTCAGCAAGTACGTGAAGTGGGAAAGGGCTGGGACCACTGTATTTGGAAAGTGGCACTAGCATGGGGTCTTGGGGTATGGAAGGGATTTCCAAGAGGGGGGCATTGAGACCCAAGGCTTGGTTGCAGCCTGTGAGGCAGCAGTACTGGGAAGCCTGAGGGTTTCCAGCCCTGGGAGTCATCTTTTAACAAGTCTTAGGCCAGTGGTCGGCAGTGATCTGCCCGGGTGTCGCCTCTTGGTCATGAGTGTAGAGGCCGAGACTGATGTTCCATCCCCCTCAGCTCTGTGCTCCCATGCCAGGGGGACTGCCTCTCCTGCCGCTCTGCTATTTGCATGGAGGGTTGATGGTCAGCGTGGCACTAGTTATTAAGGACCCAGAATCAGAGTGTGCTGCTGGAGCCTGACCCAGGGCCTTAGTCCCTTCAACCCTGTGCTTTCTGTTCACAGAGATGCCTCCCTGGTGGTGACCACGTCAGGAGATCACAAAGCGAAAGTATTTTGTGTCCAGAGACCTGACCGTTAATGGCTGTGGCCTCTGACTTGGTGTCTGGTGTTGAGGGGGATGAAGGGAGACCCCCCCTCGCCCTGTGAGGCGCAGGGTACAGAGGGAAAAGGAGGGGGGGCTCGATTGCTTCCCAACCCCTTTAACTGACCTGCCTCCCTCTGTCCTTTTCTTCTCCTTGAGACCCCGCCCTCGGGCCCCCTCCCTTCTCCTCACCCAGACCTAGGGGCCCTTCAGCGGGAGGGACAGGCCTCTTTCTCTTTCACTTTCATTTGCTGGTGTGAGCCATGGGTGTGTATTTGTATGTGGGGAGTAGGTCTTTGAGGTTCCCGTTCTTTCCCTTCCCAAGTCTTTGGGGGTGGAAAGGAGGAAGAGATACTAGTTAACAGATTTTAAAAATGTAAATAAAATATACTTCCCAGAGGCAGTGTCTGTGAAGGTTTTGTGGTGGCTGGATACAAGGAGGAAGTGGTGAAGGCCATGTCAGTGGGAGGCTCTCCCAAACTGCTGGATGTTGAGAGTGCCAGCCCAGCCTCTCCGGGGCCGTGGTTGGTTCACACTGACAATTACGTGCTTGTCTGGAGTGGAGTCTCCCTGGCACACATCTGTCTTGAGGTTCTTTCTGTGACTGTTCCACCAGCCACCCTCTTGAGGTAAGGAGTGAGATCACTATAAGTGGCCAGAGGTGCTTTATTCCCTCAGGGTGGGGATCCAACAGGGGAATGATTTCTGTTCCAGAGAAGAGGGGACATATGGAAAGGGATTTGATGGCTGAGATGGACAGGTGCTTCTAGGAGACAGCTGCGGCCCTTCCCCTAGTTCAAGTCCAAGTCAATGATGCTTTGGCTGCTGGTATGGTAGGCCATGCTGGGACCAGGACTGTCCCTGGAGGTTCTTCCCCACAGCACCCGCAGCCACCTTTGTGTGGCTGCCCTCCAGGGGGCTGTGTAGCGCTGATCACCCAGACCCATGGCCACAGGCACAGCTGCTGCACTGGCACTGCCCAGTGAGAGGAGGGATAACAGAGTTCCAGGCCCTAGTGGTGGGCGCTGCTCATAGGCCAGGACCGACAGGAGCAAGGTGGCCACATAGGGTCCCCAGCATAGCCCAAATAGCAGTGTGGCTCCAGCTTGTGCCTTTGCCTGCCTCCAGGTGAGGGTGCGGGCCAGGGCAGAGGGTGCATCGCGACACACTGCCCGTTCCAGCCGGCGGATGTCCTGTAGCTGGCGGTGGGCAGTGACCAATACTCGCGCAGAGAGAAGGGCAGCAGCCCCCACAGCAGGCAGCAGGAGCCCAAAGATTTCAATGTAGAGGTAGGGAGCTGGGAACACAGCCTGCGAGCTACAGTTGGCGTTGGGGCTCCAGTGGTTCCACCCCAGAGCCGGCAGACTGGCAAAGAGCAGGGGACCAGTCCATGTGAGGAGCAGGGCCAGCCGAGTGCTCCCTTGGGGCTGGAGTGGCCGCAACACTGCCCTGTAGCGTTCTCCATGTACCAGCAGCAGATTGGCCAGCAGAGAGAGGAAGGAGAAGTTGGGAGCCAAGTAGAGGAGGAGGCAGGACCAATAACCCCTGCGGCTTTGGTTCCACAGCACTGGCAGCGTGGGCAGTGCCAGCCCTGTGAGCATCCCAGCCAGCAGCAGGCTCAGGAAGAAGCAGCCAGCAGGGGGGCTGCGCAGGCGGTGGTCTCGGGCTATGCCCAGTGCCAGAAGAAGGTTGGCGGCCACAATGAGGCTTGCCAGGGTCAGGGAGAGCCCCATAGCCACCATGGGGATGGGGATGGCCACCTCCCCAGTGCTGTTGGGTGTCATCTTGGGCCTTGGAATGGGGAAGGTCTGGAGCAGCAACCGGCATGCCTGGATGGAGGAGGGGGTGGCCAGAGTTAGCGCGGGGCTTCAGGTCACTGTCCTTCTGGTGGGGACTGCACAGTAATCCAGAGGCTGCAGACCCAGACTGTGGGCAATATCCTGTGTGCCGATACACATTTTTTGGAATTAGTTGCCAATTTTTAAAATTATATACAAGAATTCATATTTTGGGTTTCTCTGCAAAAAACGAGGTATGGTGACACATTTCCTGTATGGTAGCAGGGCAGTGGCTGCCTTTCAGGCAGTTGACCAGTCTCCAACAGGCAGCATTGCCCATTTCGGTCATTTGCCTGGGCTCTGGGCAGCTGTGTTTATGCTTATTTAGATTGAAAAGCAGACCCATCCAAATAATTTTGTCCAGCCTCTGCCCCACCCAGTGAGGCTCTGAGCCCAAAGAAATGACAGGGTCTGGCCCGTGTGGAGTGGTCTCTTGCTCCCCAAGCCTGGGGCACAGTGGGGTGCCCTGTCCTTGCACCTCCACCCCCTGCACCCTTGCAGTCTGGTACAGCTCAGTGAGCAGCCTCCGGGTAGGACTTCCAGTCCATAAACTCATCCACTGCATGATAGCAACAGGCTCTTCCGGGGAACTGGAGGAAAGGGCGGGGGAGGGGATGCATGCTTGGCTTTGAGCGTGGAGATGCCAGCAAGCAGAGTGAGGACCCCTGTGCTTCCAGATGCTAAAGCGGACCGACAGGACAGGGAGGAGGGGCTGGTGGGCAGGGCCTGGCCTCTCTGTCCTTCCCTTAACTTTCTATCCAGGTTTCAGCCCCATGGCCACATGCTGGGGCCAGAGGGAGGGGTCCTGGGTCCTGTGGGAGCTCCTGCTTCTGTCAACAGGGAAGCAGCTGCTGTTGCTAGGATCAAAGTCAATAAGGAAGGGATTCCTCCCTCCCTTCCCTCCATCCTGGGTCAGAATTGGCCTCAAGGCCACCCTGAGCACAGTGTTGCCTTCTTGCCTTCCCTTCCTACCTTACCCCTAGGCAAGTGCCCTTTTCCCTTCCCTTACCTCCAGTTACCATTTTTTTTTTTTTTTTGTAGATGTACACAATATCTTTGTTTATGTGGTGCTGAGGATTGAACCCAGTACCTTACACCATTGGCAAGGGCATTACCCCGTCCTCCCCAGCCACTCCTGTTTCCTCTTACTGAATCTCCTCCCAGTGCCTCCCACCCAGACATCCTTCCCTTTTCAGCGATTCCCCCAGTTTCTGTTCTCCTTCCTCCTTACACCATCAACATTATTAAACCCCATAAGACTTGGTCTGAACTGGAGTTCCTAGCACTATTCTGAGTGAGTCCCCCACCCCACCTACACCAAAGCTATATTTTATGATCCTACATCAGCTAGTACAGCTATATTTTATGATCCTTGAAGCAGCAAGAAAGGCAACGATCAGCCCCCCAGGAGTAATGTCCCAGCAGGGTACACACTGGGCCACCACATACCCTGGAAGGTCTGTGGCCTGGGCCAGTGCAGTGGCCTTTTCAGGATCTGGGCCTGGGAGACTGGCGGGAGGGGCGTAGGTACTCACATGGTGGCTGTGGACAGGTGTTGCTCACCAGCCTGGGCTTTCCTGAGTGTCAGGGAGTCACAGCAGCTAGCCTTTCAGGGCTTGGGACCAAGTCTGGTGTCCTGGCCGGCGAGTGCATGGTGCATCCACTCTGGGGCAGTAGAGCCCCAGCTCCCCGTCCAGGCTCTACACTGCCCGGGTTCCCAGAGCTGTGGCTGGCGGGCCCAGCCCTGGCCCCGCCTCTAGGGGTGGGACCTGGCACATTCTGAGCTGGAGCCACCGAGAGGCCTCCCTCTTGGCTCCTTGTCTCCCTTCCTTATCCTCCAGTACCAGTGACCCTCTCCCTGGCTACAGGCCACATGGTGCCACCTAAGTTCCCCTACTTATTTGTTGGTCTCCCTAGCTGGGAGCCTTGCCTGTCACTGCCTCACTCATCTGAAAAATGCATTTCAGTTAATGAATGGTAATGACTGCCTACCCCTATCCACCTCCTACATCAGCTAGTACAGCTATATTTTATGATCCTTAAATCTGAGGCAGCCAGCCAGGCAAGTGCACAGCCAGCTCCCATATTCCTGCCAGCACACCCAAGGGTAGTGTATGTGTGTGTGAGAGAGATGGTGGCAGTGGTTGGGATCTTCAGTCCCCCATCCCATCAATTGAAGGGCCTTTTAGTTTATAAGACCACCTTTTGGGGTTACTGTGGGGAATATCATGGGCCAAGAAGCAACCAGAGATACCCGAGTGCTTGATGCTAAAGGGAGGTGTTATCTCAACAAATGACTGTTATCCTTCCTCACCATGATGTGTGAGCCCCCAGGGCATGGTGGCACATACTTGTAATGCCAGGCACTTCATGGCTGACATAGGATCACAAGTTTGAGCCAACCTGGGCAACTTAGGGAGACCCTGTATGAAAACAGAAAATAAAAAGGGCTGGGGATGTAGGTCAGTAGAGGAATGAGACTGGGCTGGAATAAGAGTTGGGCTGTGATTCTACTTTTTTCCAGCTTGGGCCAAAACTTTGGTGGATTGCTAAAGTTCTCTTGCCTTGGTTTCCTTATCTGAAAAATGGAACTCCTAATTATACACACCCCTTACGGGACTAAGATCATGTGAAACAGACCAGCAGTTGGTAGATAGCACCCAATGAAGGACAGTCATTAACATTATTAGGCCTTCTGCCCTTTTCTGCACCTGTACCCTTTAGGACTCTGCTGAGAAAGGCAGATAGGGGACCTATGAAAAGCAAGGGAATGACACTTTGCTGCAGAGAAACTGAGGAAACTCGTTGAGAGGGAAGGCAGAAAAGCCAAGAGGTATGGTGCCTGATTTCCACCTTCTATCAAGTGTGGCTTTGGGGTGAGGGAGGAGAGGGGCCCAGCCACACTCCCTTAAAACTGGAACAGGAAGGAAAAAGCTGCAACCACAGCAAGAAGGCTCTTGGCGAGACCTGAGGAACAATCTGAAGAGCACAGCAGAGAGCAAGGGGACTTCCATGCTCTTGGAGACTGGCTCTGCTTGCCATTCAGGGTCTTGCAAGGTGGGACTTCTATGGGGACATAATAGGAAGAGAACAGCCAGCTTCAAACCCATTCTCCACAAGATTCTCAGATCCATGCTATTTGGCAGGGCTGGGCAGAGATCCCGGGCTCTGGAGAGTTCAGCCTAGGATCTGGACAGAAATGGTTGCAGGGCCCCTTGGATTTGGGGCTGCCAGGAATAAACAGACTTTCTTCTGTTCCCAGCCCTGGCCTCCTCCCCACAGGATCTAGGATGTCTGTGTTTCTTCTTCACTGCTCTGTCTAAACACTGTGTGTGGCATGACGCGTGAGGGGTACAACTCAGGCGGGTGGGAGCCTGTGTTCTGTCCCCCACTCAGCCTGCTCCTTCCTTATCAGATCCTCTGGTTCTTCTCTGTTCCCGTCAAACCTTGGGACTGACTCATGCTCAGGCTTCTCCCGTTTGCCCAGAAGGCTCTGGTGCAAGTTTCCAGATGCTCCATCTGGCTGGTTGTGCCGGGACCTGCTCTCCTGACATACAGCATGTCAGGGTGACTGACTCTGGCCCAGAAGCCTTCTGGGCCTTCTCTGTCCACTACCATCTCTTTTAGGTATTTGAATTCCTCTGCTGACCCACAATGTCTGGGAATCAGTGGGTGCAGTACATGAGGCCTTGTGGACCCTGGGTGACCTCCAGCTGCTGCTTCAACATTTTCAACTTCCCTGTGGTAAGAGTGGATGAGCTCTACCCAGAGACTGGCCAGGATCTAGGAAGCTGTTGGTCAGCTGTTTGGGCAGAAATCCTGTCCTTTTTGTTAGGTCTAAATGGCAAGATAGGACTGGGCTGTGGCTCAGTGGTAGACACTAGCCTAGCCTGTGGGAAGCCATGGGTTTGATCCCCAGTGTGGCCAAACAAACCTGGTCAGATTCTTCAGATCTGGGACAGCTGCCTGGATAGGTACCCTAGAAGTCACAGGAAGTCTAGTGTGCAGCAATTCCCAGAAGAGGTTGGCCCCACACTCATCATCACAGCAGACCCAGCTGCAGCTGTTGGATCAAGGGTACAATGGGATGGCCCACCTGAATGGCAACTGCCCTGTATCAGCTGCCACAGGAGTTTGCTGCAATGGTCAGGGTTTTTTCCTTTCCTGCTCAGGTTCCACTTCATCCAAGTACAGAGATTCCCACTGTCCTGGCTGGCGCAACTCCCACCCAACTCCACAATAAGGGCCATGCAAGCAGGCACAAGTACAACTATCATAGAGGGAGGCCTGGAAAAACCCCAGGACTTGAATAAGGTTTGTCTTATATTGGACTTTGACTCTCCAATAATCCCTTTGAATATATAAAGGAAACTAAAATTAAGTTGCATTTAAGTTATAATTACATGGCAGGAGGTGTAGCCTAGTAGGAATGTGCTTGTTTACAATGTATGAGGTCTTGGGATTGATGATGCCTGGCAGTGCCAAAATCCCAAACCAAAACACACACAGATATTATAGATTCCCATGATGTGACAAACATTTATCTTTTTTCTTTAAGCAGTCTGTGGAGTAGATGGCATTACATCCAACTAATGACATAACTAGGGTTTTGTCAAAGAACTCTTCAGAGGTGGAACTTGGATTGGAACTAGTTTCTTCAAAACCCTGTTTCATATCTGTGCAGCTCAAATCCAAAGACATGTAAAACTCCCAGGTGTGGGCCCTCAGGGCAGGTGATCCAGTTAATAATAATCCTAACCACATCACATTCCTCAGTGTGCTTGGTCCCCATCATGAGATGTTCCCCTCCCATAGTCCTATGGGCCTTGAGTAAAGTCACGGTGGGTCTCTTTGCCCACAGAGGAGCAAGAATCTTGAGACTCCTTCCACACCAAGGTCAAGGATATCTTGGAAATAGGTAAAGAGAAAGGGATAGACCTGGAAGGGGGCTTGCACCAGCACGGGTTTTTATGCTGACAAAGCATCTTGGACTTAAGATATTCTTTAGGATTTACTACTGTAAAGAATGTTTAATGCTTTTTATTCTCCTAACTTTATATTTTCTAAATAACCTGGTTTTGCCACCTGTAGTACTTCAGAACAATCTGATTCTATTAGCAAGAAAACAGTGAGTTCCAACTTACCAGGGAGTGATGCTGAAGCCAGCGAGAACACAACTGGTGCTAGTCAAAATCAGCCTTGAAACCCCCTTAAATAGTGATTGGGGCCCAATACTTCTCCCAGTATATTTATTTACATTTAGCCTCATTTTCCACCTGCCAGAAGCAGGTGGCCAGGGAACCTGGAGCTCCTTGGAAACCACGTAAATGAAGTAAAAAACAACCTGCAATCTGGGACTCTAACTACTTGACTGTGACTCAGTAAAAAGATACTCCACTCCCATCCAGGTAGGAGTGCAACAAAAACATGGCTCCAAATCAATACTGAATGGATGTGGCCCCTAACTGAGCCGTCTATACTATTCCATATATATATTTTGGTGCTGCGGGTTGAACCCAAGGGCCTCATGCATGCCAGGGAAGTGCTCTACCACTAAAGCTATATCCCTATGCTATTCCATTTTTTAAAAATGTTGGTGTCAAAGTATACGTGAGGAAAATGCACAGAAATACACAACACAGACACAAACAAATATATTTATTATCTAAATAAAACGTGAAGGTGGACAGACTCTGCCAATGTCATTTTCCTGGTTGTGACAATATACTATAATCATTCAAGGTATCCCCATTGGGGAAACTAGAAGGGAGGTAAATAAAATCTCAAAGTAGGGCTGAGGATGTAGCTCAGGGGTAGAGCACTTGTCTAGAATGCATTAAGTCCAGGCTTTAATTCCCAGTATCACAAAAACAAACAAAAAAATATATGAATCTATAGGTATTCCAAAATCACAAGTTTAGGGGAAAAAATGCTAGTTGTTATATAGTTGGGTGATTTCAAAATTCATTAATGGACCTCAAACCAATCTAAAACACACTGCCTGAGATGAGACAGAAGGCAGAAACCATTAGGATAGCCCTCAGACCATTTCAGATGCCCCTAAAACTCTCTGGATAAATTCCTTACCAACCAAATTTCTGGAACCAATTTTATCTCAGGGATCAGTGCTCTGCTAGGTTCCCTACTCTGTTATGTGGCCATCTTCCAAAGACAGCTTTGTGGACTGCCCATCTTTTCAGATATTGTGTGAAAAAGAGGAACTGTGTCTGTAAGTTTGCATGAGATCCACACCTGAATAGCCATGGATGTCCTGCAGAATTAAGTGCACCAAAATGCTGCACGCTTTGGGAAATGCTATGCATTATTCATTACAAAATAAGCCAAAACCACTTTAATTTGCTTGTCACTATCCAGAGATTCCTGGCCATGTAGTCCCAGCAACCAAGCTTTATGGGAAGTTTCTAGTTCACTAGCTAGCCATTCTCTCCTCTAAAGGTGAGGATAGACATTGCATGGGCTCCTGAACCTAAGGTTTCTCAGATCAGGTCTGCCCTCCTTCTCTCATCTTCTCTTTTGGACTCACCAGTCCAGAAACCCAGCAAATTCTCAATTAAGATAGAAAGACTTTCTTTATTAATGTCCCCAACCGTATTTCTGTAGATACAGGAGTTTTGAACTCAAATATTTAGGAGAAAACAAGTTAGGATTGCATTATCCTGCAACTCATTACCAATAACATATTGCAAAGCGAAACAGCTTGGAAAAGAGGGTGGGAAGGAAGGGGAGTGAGGGATGGAAGATAAAAGAAAAGGAATTAAGTTGATCAAGTGGAATTCTTTTTTTTTCCTCTTTTTTTTTTTAATTCTTGAGAACTATGAAGTCCTTGCAAGCACAGCTCGTTTCTGCAGATTATTTTCCAAATGCGTACAAAATGGAACCCAGAGGGAGAATCCCTTAAGAACCTGGAGAGGTGCAACACGATGGGCTACGATTATCCAGTAGCAAGCGGTCCAGCCTTCGGTCACCAGCATTTCCTCCTCTGTTCTCAAGAGTTAGCGGGATGAAAACGTCTTCCCCCTCCAAAAGCAGAGAGTAAGAGTGAAGGATGATTTCTGGCTGTCCTTTCCTTCCACCCCACAGTCCTGGACTAGGTAGGGGTAGGATACCAAAGGGACACCAAACAAGAGGAGGGAAGGGTGATTCTTCAGGCAGAGGTCCTGGAGCCACAGGGGCAAGGCAAGACCCAGTTTTTGCAGAATGGTTTCACCATCTTTCTTCCTATTGAATACTTTGGGGTACCAGGTAATGACTATGTTAATCCCTTAAGGACACCAAATGTATCAAGTAGATGGAGAATCACCTGTCCAATTTCTAGATGGCCCAGATGGACCTGAACTTCAGAACGCACTCAGTTGTCCAGTACCAGCTAGTTAGCTTAGGCTCATCTATTCAGCAGATCCCTTTGAGGACTCCTAGAGAGCAGTTCTTTAATCTCTCACCAGATGGCAGACAGGTCAAGGCAATCTTTAAACCTTCCAAGGTTAAAGACAGCTCTGTTGTCATGCAGTGGCTCTGTTCCTGAGCTCCACCCATATTTACCCAGAAGGGTTCTCTTCTCAATGTTTTCTGTCCAAATGTCTCACCCATTCCCAAATGAAATCATATTTGATTACCTGTCCCCCTAGATAAAAAGCAGAGCATTGACAGGTGCTGATTCTCAGTCAACCTGAGATCCAGGGCCCTACTTCTCAGGGCAGGACCAACACCTTATTTCACCTGTCCATGCTTCTGTAAACTACTCCCACTCTGCTTATGGGGCGCCTGGCTTCTCCTGCCCATGGCTGAGCAACTGAACTCTTATCCCTCATTAATAACATAATCTGGTTTTCATGGAAAATGCAGTTATATCCCTCCCTCTTCTCCTTTTGGGGGCCTAACTCTGTCAAAGAGATCACAGAGTAGAATAAGTGGAGCCACTCTAAGTTGTTGGATGGAAGTTTATGGAAAATATGTTCACAGTCTCATCCTTTTCTAGGTTTCCCATCAGGACAGGAAGCTATTGCTAGGCACTGCTACATGGGAGACCAGCAGGGCTGGAGTTAGTAGTCAAACAACTACTAGGGCAATTGTGACGCAGGCAGCTCTGGAACTATTTCAATATCCTGACTTTTTTAGACAGGGTCTCCTTAAGTTGCTGAGGCTGGTCTTAAGAACTTGTGATCCTTCTGTCTCAGAGTTGCTAGGATTACAGGTGTGCACCACTACACCTGGAATCTTTTATTTTTCTTGGTCCCCTGTCCCACCCTGAGCCCTTTTCTTGAGACTCAAGATGTTGCCCAGGCTGGCCTTGAACTCCTAGGCTCAAATGATCCTCCTTCTCAGCCTCCAGAGCAGGTATGTGCCACCCTTTGGCTGCAGCTAGATGTCAATTCTCCTCCTGGCCTCTAGTGAACTGCCTCTCTCCTGGTCCTGAAAGTGACATGCAATTGGCTGCCTCACACTGGAGGCCAACAAAGTAGTGCCGGGTGAGTAAAGCGCTCTGAAGAGCAAGCAAACAAAGGGAACTGCTGATGCCAGGGTGGAGACAAGGTTCTGAAAGGAGAGGCAGCAAGAGCATGTGTGTCCCCAGGCACATTCTCACCTGCTACCTTCTTCCTAGTATTGTCATTTTAGGATATGCTATGCAGCTGCAGAGCAGACTAGAGATGGCATAGCATTTGGACATGCTACTCTAAGTAGAGGATCCAGCTACAGGCTGACTTCCATTCCTTTGGGTCTGAGTGGCAGCACAGAATACAGAAAGGCCTTTGTCTAAAGTTGTAGGTGAATTAAACTGCTTTGTGAAAACACCTAACATTCTGTGACTGAAAACCCTCACCTGAGGCTCAGTATTCAGCCAGACAGCTCTTGAATCCTTTCAAATGGCAACAGAAACTAACTTGGTAGAAGAGGCCTCCACATCAATGGAAGGAGCTTGGTGCTTCTACATGCCACACCCAACAAAGGTTTCTCCTAATAGCAATAGTGCTGGCAAGTGCACTGGCCTTGATGGGGAGGGGAGCCTAGTTTACCTCAACATCTCTAATTCAAGGGCACAAACAGCAGATAAACTGGGTATGGTGGCCCAGGCCTGTAATCCCATCGGCGTGGGAGGCTAAGGCCCTAAGCAACTTAGTGAGACCCTGTTTCTAAATAAAAATACAAAAAAGGGCTGAGATGTGGCTCAATGGTTGAGCATCCCTGGGTTTAATTCCTGGTACAAAAAAAAAAAAAAAGGAGAGTGCACACGTGGAGAATAAACAGTCTTGAGAACAAGACAACTCAAATTTTATCAGGAGCAGAACTAAGACCTGACACCTTGTCCAAAGACTGAGTTTTCTAAGTCCTTTGCCAGGTTGGGCTCTCCCACACAGAGCTACACTGTTCACAGCTCTGTTCATCACTTCCACCCTGACCAAGGTGGCCTTCCTTTCCACGCCACCTTCCTGCTGAGCAGACCAGGAGAACGAACACTTGGGGTGATTCCAGGCCTCTTTATACAACTAAGTGTCCATAAGCAACTTACTCTCATACACTGAGAATAGTGATTTAGTAAAAAGATCCCTTTGTTTTTCCTAGCTGCCATTCTTTCAGCTCACAAAGATGTGGAAACAAGGAAACCCCTCCTGGTCCATTCAGAAGTGAAACTCTGTGACTCCCACCTTCACTCTTGTAGCTACAGGCCCATCCCAGTTCTGCTGGTCTCACACGCAGCACTGCCCAGACACCAGCAGGGCCAGGCCATCAGTATCTATTTTCTTCTGGGTTAGTTCAGTCCTGTCCTACTTACGTGATTGTTTTCATTTCTTTTTTCTCGGCATCTGGGCGTGCACGGTTCAGCACCTTGAGGAAGTCAGATGTTTTTGCCCGCATACGAGTGTGAATATAGGCCTGGGAGCAAACACAGCAGGTACTGAAGCAGAGGTATGCTCTAGAAAGACAACTCTTTCCTTAGGAATAGCCATTGGGAAAATTTGGGAGCATATACTGGGGAAACTGACCCAGGCCACATAGCACACAGAAAGGGGAGCAATTCTATAAACACAAACTCATCTCTCTGCCTTTTCAATGCCGGGATCAAATCCAGGCCCCTGTGCATGCTAGGTAAGCCCTCCACCACTGAGTCACTCCCCAACGTCTAGCACAAGGGATGATTTTTTGAAGTCCCTGGAAGTATCTACTTAGGAAACATATCAATAACCTGGACCCAGAAGCTGGTGCCTCCTCACCTTAGAGCACTTGATATGGTAGTGCAAGTAGTCCCGGAATGTGTGGATCAGGTTGATGGTGTTGTCTCGAGCACTAGCGTTGGTGTGGCGAGGGAACAGCACTGAGGGTGAGGGGAACAGACAAGGCATCAGGGCGCAGCACGAATGCCAAAGGACTGGAGAGATCAGCAGCCTGTAGGCAACTTCATGCTCTCTGCCTGAGTTCAGTCTCTTTGCTTCAGTAATCACAAGCAGGGTTTTGACCTTGTGACAAAGTGGGTGAAGAGTATAGCCAGGGGGCGCTGCCAATGAGTGCAAACAGGGGAGTTCATGGGAGAACATGGGGCATGGGCCTGAGCACTCATTCCAGGTCTGGAATTTGTGATGGTACATGCTGATATCTATTCCCTGACTGCCACATGGTTACCAATTCCTGCCTATCCTGAGTTCTTCATGCTGAAGTACAAAGTAAGACTTTAGTGAAATGTGATCCCAGAGAAGATCTTATATTTTTGCTGGAGAAAACCAATCAGTGGGATCTGCTTGATATAAGGATCTGAACTTTCTTGACAGGCTGGGCTCCAATCATCTGCAGATCTGTGTTCCTCCTTTCCCTTGGGCTTTCTGGAATTCTCTTATCTTTTGCACCTCCTTTACTCATTGATCTTAGTATCAGCAAGACCCCCAATGATGTTGCCAATTAAACTGAACACCATGAAAATTAAGGTGCACCTCAAGTTCAAGGACAATAATATGGGGGGAAAGTATATATATCTTAAATTTAACATAATATGATAAATCAAGAAATTCATCAATAAGCAGGTACAGGGGCTGGGGATGTGGCTCAAGCGGTAGTGCGCTCGCCTGGCATGCGTGCGACCCGGGTTCGATCCTCAGCACCACATACCAAAAAAAAAAAAAAAAAGCAGGTACACCTTCAGCTCAAAGGTCAATTAAATAAAACTTTACAAAACATTTCAGTGGCATTAGGTACGTGTGTGAATGAACCAGCTCACAGGATGAAGTGTTGGAAAAGAGAAAAGACTGGAGTTCGTTTCTTCAGTGGAAAGGAAAATAAATGAATGATAGCTGAGCTCGGGCTTAAGCAGCAAAAAAAAAAAAAAAAAACCAAGAAATATCAAATGACAATGAACTCTAACTGCTTAGCAAAGCTGATGTGGTTTTGTCCCTAACTCTTGACATCAGAAGCTACCCTTTTTTGCCTTAATATTTAAGAAACAGTGGAGAAAAAAGAAAAAGGAAATGATTACTGTACAAAAATA
The DNA here is from genome assembly GCF_045843805.1 of Urocitellus parryii. Lineage (NCBI taxonomy): Eukaryota > Metazoa > Chordata > Mammalia > Rodentia > Sciuridae > Urocitellus > Urocitellus parryii. Next base: position 265,369,055 of record NC_135531.1, on the reverse strand, counting down.
GCACCTGGCCTACTCTGTAATCAGTGCACCGTGACACCCTCCCACGGGCACAGTGGTGGCAACAGGAACAAGTTGATATGCCTGCTTCTGCCTATCTTAAAACATTAACCAAGGCTCTTCTGATTTATGCACTCTGCTGTGAACTCAGGAAGGCCACATGAGAGGCACCTACACCCAGCTCACCAAAGGTAATGTAGCCAATGTTGTCGCCCACAGCGGCATCTGTATCTTTCAGTTCCAGAGGAGGTTCCCTGTGGCTAAAGAGGACCTGGGGGGCTGTGTGGCTGGCTCGACGTCCTTCTTTGAACTCCTGTGGAGACAAAGCAAGATAAGCTGGTGTAGATGAGCAGCAATTTATGCTATGGTGTGTGTCCTATGCAGTGTGACTTTTGTAGCCCCCTGGACCAGCAGATGGCTAAAAATAAACTATGCCTGACCTGAACCATACAGTGCCGACTGCTCTAGTGCACTTTAGGTTCAAAAGGGCTAGATTACAAAGTACTTAACAAGCCAGATCTTCCAATGTGATGCAAAAGATTGCTAATCCTTTTCCTCTTCTTTTTTATTTTTATTTTGCAGTACTGGATTTTAAACCCAGGGGTGCTTTATCACTGTGGTGCTTCTCCTTCCCCCTTTAAATTTTTGTGACAGGGTCTTGCTTCTTGCCAAGTTGCCCAGGCTGGCCTCAAACTTGACATTCTTTTGCCTTAGCTTCCTGAGAAGCTTCAATCACATGTATGCACCAATCCCAGCTCCTTTCTCTCATTTTAGACTAACACAGGTGATAAAATTATATCTAACACTAAACAAATTACAGAGCACTGGTTACATTTAAGATAAGTACTGTTGCTCCTTACTGTCTTATGAGTAAATGTAAAAAAAGGTTGGATTTTTAAGGAAGTCTTTAAAACTCCATGGTGAACACAGGCTTTAGTTGGTCTTACCTTCCTCCCATCTATGCACAGAAAGCCTTCATGAGTCAACGAATTTCCCAGGACTCCCATGACCCCCACCTCCATTTTTTCCAGTTTCAGGAATACAATGCTCTCTGGGTGCCAGACCTTTACCCAAGTTCTATTTGTTGAGGTTTCCTAGAACCTGTCACCATTTAGAATTCATCAATCAAAACTCTAGAGCAAATTTAAGCCATTCTTGGGAGCAGATGATAATGGAGCTGTGAGTTGTCTTGGTGCTCAGAAAGATAGCAAGACCTTGTACCATGAGAAATAACATGATTTTTAATTCTTGCTCCTTAGTGGCCCTGAACAAAATATCAACATTCTATACAAGAACTCATCACTCTTTTTTTTTTGAGATAATTTTTTTTAATATTTATTTTTTAGTTATCGGTGGACATAACATCTTCATTTGTATGTGGTGCTGAGGATCGAATCCGGGCTGCACGCATGCCAGGCGAGCGCGCTACTGCTTGAGCCACGTCCCCAGCCCCCTCATCACTCTTAATAAAATGTATTTTTCCTCACCAAATTATCAAAAAATGATTGAGGATGTAAAAATCAGGCTATTTCTTTTATTTTCTAATTTACAGACCTCAGACTTTTACAGTCCATACATTTCTATGTAAATGGACAAGCGATAGAAGGCATCCCTTTGGTATCTTTCTAACACACAGGATGATTCAAATTAATTGTAGGGGTAGGCTGGGGGTACAGCTCAGTGGTATAGTGCTTGGCTAGCATGTATAAACCCCTGGGTTCAATTCCCAGCAAACCCCCCACCTCGACCTTGGCCAAAAAAAACAAAACAAAACAAAACAAAAAAACAAAAAACGACCTCATTCATTGAATAACCTTTTAAGACAGGGCACAAGTGCAGAGCTGAAGGCTTTCCAAAGTCTCTGAGGTTGGGAAACTGAAAGCAGGATCACATAAGTAATTTGATCTGCTATGTTCTTTTGCTGCTGCTTATTACCTCTTCTATAATGCCACCTCCAATAGCCAGGGAGAGTTGGCTGTTCTCTTATTGGTGCTGCCATCTCTTTTCTACAAAACTTCTATGATGACACTTTATATTAATGTGTCTGGCTTCCCTACCAGGTTGAGTTCTTTAAGTCACAGCTCCTGCTTTATTCATCTTTGTTTCTATTCCTCTGTCCTTTAAAGAAGCTGTCCAGCACAGGCCTGCTGAAGGAAAGAAAGTGCTTCTGCCCCAGCTGATACAGGATCACTGCACCATAAAAAGAGTAAGAAGCATGTTTCCATTTGCAGGTAGGAAGAACACACACTGATTAGCAAGTCCTCAGTAAAGGATAGATAATGTGTAGGGAGTGCCACTCACCAGAATCTGGGATACTTCCTCCAAACAAGCCTTGCCTGGCTTCCGAAAGTTTGTGGGAAAGAAATGACTATAAACTGTGTCAGGTTAGTTTCCACCTCAACACGTTTTGTTCTCCAATGGAAAAATATTTGGGGAAGCAGGGAAGGAGCCAAGATCATCCCAAATAATATTTGCAAAGCAAAGCTTCTGAAATTGTCCTTCTTGGGAAAATGCCTTTAATCTATAAAAATTGGGACGTTTTCTAATTTCTATTGGTTCTACTTTTTAGCCTTAAGGGATCAAACAGAACAATAAATGCTTGTATTTTCTTGTTTATTCAGTCTCTACATATTAAAGTCTCAAAAATCATAGGTAATCATGTGTTATTCACATATTAAAGTCTCAAAAATCATAGGTAATCATGTGTTATTCACAACAGATGGGGAATCTGTAAACTTGTGGTGATTCGACAGCATTTCATTAGTCTGTGTATGGAAAATAATACATTTTAATCTGATGTCTTTGCTTTTTCTTGATTATCTCTCTTATACTTAAAAACAACAAATCCATCTTAACACTCCCCCATCTTCGTCAGTGTCTGTATTACAGATAAACCAACCATACTGCCTTCCTTTTTTCTCTATGACTAGAGCATCTTTTGAATATAAGGATACTATTTCTTTCTTTCAACAAAGTATAATTTATCATAGGAAGTTCAGAACAAATCCAAACAGATACAGCAATTTATAAATGTAAAATCTTAAATCAGGATATAACCATAGTCCCCCACCCCCTTATTAGGGATCTAACCCAGGGGTCCTTTATCACTGAGCTACATCCCCAGGCCTTTTATTAGATAGGGTTTTGCTAAGTTTCTGAGGCCTTGGACTTGCAATCCTCTGATCTTAGCCTACCAAGTTGCTGAGACTATAGGTATGCAACACGGTTCCTGGCAAGCATAGACTTAACTCCTCCTGGGATCAATGGCAGTCATTTACAAAAAAAGATCCATCTTTCAGGTAAATATAACCTTAGAGAAGGGAGGGCTTTCTAACATTGACTCAAATTCTAGAATCCAAAAAAGAAAACTGATCAATTTGATTACATAAAACAAACTACCATGTGAAGACAAATCCCACAAAATATAGTTGGACAAATTAGAAAAATAACTGCCATTCTTACCAGATGAAGATGAAGGACTAACCTCTCTAGAATATACAGAAATTGGGCTGGGGCTGTAGCTCAGTGGTAGAGCGCCCGCCTTACATGGTGAGGCACTGGGTCTGATCCTCAGCACCACATAAAAATAAAGATACTGTGTCCATCTACTACTAAAAAATATATAAAATATATAGAAATTGAGAATATGAGCAAAGGACATAAAGAGTCACTTCAGAGAAAAAGAAAAATACGTGGTCTTTAACATAAAAAATTCTTTTTTTTTTTGGTATCAGTGATACCAAGGACGTTTAACCACTGAGCCAAACACCCAGCCCTTTTTATTTATTTTTAAGACAGGGTCTCACTAAGTTGTTCACAGCTTTGCTAAGTTGCTGAGGCTAACTTTGAACCTATGATCCTCCTGCCACAGCCTCCTGAGCTGCTGAGTTTACGGGCATGCACCATCATGCCTGGAAACAAAAGATTTTGACCTCACTTGTAAGAAGATGTAGTAGTAATCACTGTTAATGTATCAGCAGCAGAAATCCAAAAATTTGACTGCACACAGCAGAAATAGGCACTCATCCACTGCTGGTTCGGGGAAAAACAGTACAACCCCTCAAAGAGAAGAACTTGGCAATATCTACCAAAATTACTGACTTTGACATGGTGTTCTCATTTTAGGAAATATAGATAGAAAGTGCCCTCAAAAAGCACTTTCAGAACTGCCTAAAAGGTAGACTATCTTGTCCCAGAACATAAAGAAACTAGTGGTTTCTACTTCACTTTTCTCAGTAGCTTGACTTTAATATTTTATAATATGAAAAGAATTCTAGTTCTCTAGGAGCATACTGCTGGTCCTATTGCTTTTCATGGAATGAGTCTGAAAGGTTGACACCTACTAGGCTCCCTACAGGGCTTGGCTGGTACACCCACAAAGACAACACACTTTGGTAGCAAGGCAACCCTGTGAGTGGGGGAACACAATTCCTAATCTTTCTCCCAAAGGCAGTAAGCAGCCTTCAGAGACTTCATGGTAAGTGACAAAAGCAGGACTTTTGTGCTGATTGGGCTGTTGGTGCATGCCAGCAGGGGAAAGTCCACAATGGCCCACAGCAAGCAGATTAGTGACCATCAGGAACTTCAAACTATATTTCCAAGTCACAATATTCTGTACTGAGCATCTACTCTTCTTTCCTAGAAACTTAAAATTCTAGACCTAGGGAAAAAAATTCAGACAATTTACTTTGGGACAAACTAAGTAAAGTCCACTGTTATGGACACTTCCAAAAAATTACCCCAGCTTCTTAATCTGGAAAGGGTGGCAGGACAGATGGCTTCTGAACTCAATTTTTTCCCATTACTAGAATGGACAGTCACTAACTGGAAAGATGGCAATTAAAAAAATGCAACAGAGCCGGTTTCTCCTTTTAGGTAAGCACCCCTAACCCTACCATTTGAGTTTGAGGAAAGAGTTTAAATTCATTAAAAACAAAAACCAACCAACCAAACAAACAAACAAACACTCCGAAGGAAAACATCTCCAATAAACTCTCCAGGATAAGGCCTGTTTAAAGTATAAAAATAAGTTAAGATATTTCCTGGAATAAAATGGAACAAGACTGGTGTGGGGGGAAACCCCAGCCAAGTCTAAATATATATTTCATAGCTTTTAAAATTAGTGCCTTAGTTTGGATTTAGCCCAATTCTAAGTTACTGCATTAAATTTCCCTGTCAATTCTGCATAAAAATACATGAAATAACTGTCTCAAGGCTTACTTTAAGGACCTTCAAAATTTGCGTGTGTGTGTGTGTGTTTGTGTGTATTAGTACTATCAATGCCAAAGTGGTTAGTATTTCAAATTCTTTTGCAGAGACTCTCAAACCAGTTTGATTAATTAGCCAAAACACAAAAAGTTACTAGAGATGGATCAAACTGAGGACATGTTCTGAAGATTTTCCTAGTCACTGAGGGCTACCAACACATAATCTCAGTATATTAAGCACAGCTGTCTTTTTTTTTTTAAATTTATTTTTCAGTTTTCAGTGGACACAACATCTTTATTTTATTTTTATGTGGTGCTGAGGATTGAACCCAGCGCCCCGCGCATGCCAGGCGAGCGCGTTACCGCTTGAGCCACATCCCCAGCCCCACAGCTGTCTTTCAACTCTACTTGGCAAAAAAGATTTTGTTTCAAAATTTTAAAATCTTACTCTGACAAGGAATAAAATGATAATGTACTGAGGTCTTAAAAATTTTTAACTACGGGCTGGGGATGTGGCTCAAGCGGTAGCGCGCTCGCCTGGCATGCGTGCGGCCCGGGTTCGATCCTCAGCACCACATACAAACAAAGATGTTGTGTCCACCAAAAACTAAAAAAAAAAAAAAAAAAAAAAAAAAATTTTAACTACTATACTCTATTTTGAATGCTGAGCTACCTCAGAAGAAACCAGCCTCAACAATTAGAAACCAACATCAACAATTAGCTCTCTTCCTATAGTCAGCAACTGGCTAGCAGACAAGATGCCTCAGCTACAATGGATGAAATGAATCAAACTATACCAAAACTCCAATCACAAAGTGTCCTGACACACCATTACCCTTTTTGGCAGAAGCACAGTTTCTTAGGGAGGCATTCTACAGTGATTCCAACTCAAGCTGAGCCTCTTTACCAGATCAACAACTTCATCTATGAATGCAGTGGTCTACTACTTAAGAATTTATCATACACCATTTTTTTTTTGGGGGGGTTCTGGGGATTGAACTCAGGGGCACTCGACCACTGAACCACATCCCCAGCCCTATTTTCTATTTTATTTAGAGGCAGGGTCTCACTGAGTGGCTTAGCACCTTGCTTTTGCTGAGGCTGACTTTGAACTCATGGTCCTCCTGTCTCAGCCTCCTGAACCGCTGGGATACAGGCATGCACCACTGTATCTGGCTACCATAGACCATGCTTAAAAGACTGTACAACAATACATGCCAAGAATAGACCTTGTTAAGAATCTGAGGAAATGTGACCAAAGATTTAGATCTAAGACTCTATACTTAATATTTAGTCATCGTTAGTATGTTTAATACCCAATTCACCCTCTTGCCCTGTCCTACAAGGCTGAAACCACTAAAATGTAACATTCAGTGAGTTTGGTTGAGGGTATTTATTAAATCTTCAACAAGTTCCAACATCAACAGAGCTGCTGGTTCTTGCTTCTATGCTTGCAGTGTTTTGGTGCAAAGATGTAAGTCACCATGCCGTTGTTTTTCCCCCAAGATGTCCACTTCATACCTGCATGAACACCTTTCCAATGACCACATCGTCGTCATCCTTAAACACTGTGCTGAAGACTACTGTGACTCTGTCCTTTTTAGATTCAACATACCTGAAAGGAACAAAATCAAGGAGAGTTAAGTACAGAATCAGAAGGGGGTTCTGGCAATAAGGTCATCTTAAAAAAAAAAAAAAAAAAAAAAGAAAATAACTTCATCTACAAGTAAAGACGACTACAGTTTTTAAGTTTCGGAATTCCTGAATCCATAAAAGCAAAGGCATGCCAAGAGACTAGTATTTGTGGCCAACAAAGTCAGTGTAATAAATGCATCCTAAGAGGTGGGAAGTGTAAATCATCAAAAGTAGATTTTATTAACTTGTATTATCAGGCATGACATGGAATCTAGAGTTAGTGATTCTCAGAATGCCACTTAACTTATGGTCAGCCTATGCTGCCTAATGATCTGCTAGTCTCTCTTGAGTTGGCCTTGAACTATTATTAATCCTCCAGCCTCAGTCTCTGGAGTCCTAGGGATTACAGGTCTAATAGCTACCACACCTAGCTCAGGGCTATTTTCTTAAACAGGACTCATAATATTAATTCCTTAAAGGAAAGCCTGGCATTTTCTTTTCATCTTTTGTTCACTCTGAATATATGAAAATTAGGAAAAGTAGACTATTTCCCCCCCTACCATCTACATCATTTAAGAAATTGTATAAGACACATCAATGTTTATAGCAGCTCAACTCACAATAGCCAAGTTACGAAATCAACATAGGTGCCCTTCAACAGATGAATGGATAAAGAAAATGTTGTACATACACACAATGGAATATTACTCAGCCGTAAAGAATGGAATTATGGCATTATAGGCAAATAGAGGGACTGGAGACTATCATGCTAAGTGAAATAAGCCAATGCCAAAACTCCTATGTTCATGTATGACTATACCACCAGCGTAACTCTATGTCATATACAATGACAAGAATGGAAGTCATACTCCATGTATGTATGTTAAAATACACTCTATTGTCATGTATAACTAAAAAGAACAAATTTTTAAAAAGAAGAAAAAGAAAAAAGTAGCACGAGAAAAGCATTTCAGGGGGATAAATACGATAGAGTTTAAAATCTGACCATACTATATTTCTTTCACTAAGTACCGTTCTGGTGTAACAGCCACAAACAGGTTTTAAGACCAAATTCTATACTCACATGGTTTCGTCATCTCTATAATGGATAACTGCCCTGTTCTCTCCTTCCTTGCCCTCTTCTTGGAATTGGAAGTATTTCTCAAACACAGAGGCAAAACAATTTCGCTTCAACATGCCAGCCTGATGTACAATGGAATCCTTGGATGCAGGCAGATTTTCAAGGTCATATAGCAAAGAGACATTGTATCCTGGAGGGGGAAAATATCACCCAGCAGCCACATTAAAAACAAAAACCTCCTGTAAAGAAACCAAATCTCTCAAGCAAACACAGACTAGAGGAATTAAAAACAAAAACAAAACAAATCTACAGCAATAATAACAAAATAACATTTCAGGTTCTGATGATATTTCACTTTCTCTCAGTGTCTATAGTTTTCACCAAGGGGAGAATGTTGGCCAATTCCATAAAAATCTTAATTCTTGTAAAATCCCTGTAAATATTTATAGCTAATTAAAAAACACTAGGCACGTATAACTAATTAAAACAAATTAAAAAAAAACCCACTAAGCAAAAATTTGGATCAATATCAAAGATATTATAAACATGGAATGGAAGTCAAAATCTAGAAAATTTGATTAGAAATTTAGTGTTCCTGAGAGTCCTGCAAAAGAAACCATACATGATGTCGACTTATAATGAAATACATAATCTTTTTCTGCTGGTTTGATGTGCCAACATTGTCAGAGTTGGGTGTCTTTCCAATAAAATACATCCTTTTAACATGCTATTGTAAACCCCTTTTGAAAGGAGACAAGGAAGAAAATCCAAGTGTCTGCTCATATATACATTCCCTATAGCTTTTATTTGTATATATTGTAAAAATTTCAAAGTTCTTTTAAAAACACTTTGCTGCATTTGATTTCTGCAATAATTCTTTGACAGCAGGCCAGATAAGGTTATTCTAATTTTACAGAGGGAAAGAGAGGTTCAAAGGAGCAGTGATTTGCCAAATGCAGCAGCATGACAGACTAGTACAGGCTCTATTTTGAGCTGAACAGAACGGGGTCCAAACTTGGCCTTGCCGCCTTGTGACCTCGGAAAATTGCCTAACCTGGGCAATTCCCACATATATTAAAAAAAGGTGTAAGTAAATGGAGGAGACTACTGTAAATATTAAAAGAATATATAGTATTTAAATACCTGGAACATAGCAGGTCATCAATAAATGGGACAGAAAAGAACTGAAATCAGTTTGCTGATCAATAGAACATTCTGCCTCTTATGGCATGTGGATTACAGATTCCAGAAAACAGGGCTGGGACCATTTGATTATATAATCAAGTGACATAATAAGTGCCCAAAAGCCTATATATGTTTTTGTAAGAATATTAGTACATCACTGAGGATCATTTCACATTCTAGGCAACTGACTGAAATAATTTAACCAGAACTTTATTGATCTTAAAATTCTGAAAATCTCAAACTTATATACACTATTTTATTTTTTCCCAAGAGCATTCCTAAGATCTATGTTTTTTTTTGCTGATCTACTCTCTTTGTGAGCATAGGCCATGTAAATCTATTCTAGGTAATTCTTAGCATATTTTGGCATTCTGGTATTAAATAATAGTAATCATTGCTACATTTTGTGCACCTGAAAACCAAGCAAACAGAGATTTGCTGGGTCTATGAAATCAAATCAAATAAAACTATAACTAAAGTCTAACCTTAAATTTTAAGACTTCTGACATGAATAGGACATACTGAGAATGAAGAAAAGTAACAATCTATTATAGCCAGTTGAGTTTTCTAAACTTGCCTTAGTAAATCCAACGAACAAAGTGAAGAAAAGATGCTACTTTCACATGTTTATACTTGTAGGAACTCAGGGTCTGCAATCTAGCAATATTTATGCTATAGCAAGAGATGGAAGAGAAGACCAAGGGAGAGAAACACCAACTCCCTATGTTGGGATCTTGGCTGTGACAAGCATGCTCAAGAGTTCCAACATATGTTCTAGATCTGTTTGTTTCTTTAGTCCTCTCTGTTAAACTCTGGATTCCTCAAGCCTACAGTGTTATTTATCTTGGTTTGTATTTCTGTGATACATTTGTTACATTAATTTGAGGATTAACAAATTTCAGTGTTATTTATGGACTCCAAAAACTTCAATCCATAGGCCAGGATGTTGCTCAGTGGTAGAGCACTTGTAGAGACTTGCCTAACATGTGAGGCCCTGGGTTTGATCCCTGGCAGCCTCTCAAAACAAAAACTTCACCCACAAATATTCCTAGTAACATGGCACATTCCAAAGGCACCTTTATTAGTGCCCCCCCACCAAAAGCAAAAATATAGGAGACATAAATTCTAATGGGGGCAGGAGGCAGTCATGTTGTGAATTTATCAAATTTTAAGGGGGTCTGGGGAACAAAAACTAGCCAAAGTAACTCTTGGTAATAGAATAGGAGACACACAAACAGAGACCTTCCTTCTCAGAACAGTTTATCAGTCAAGGTATAAAGTAACAATATTTGAGGAATAAATACTATGTTCAAATGATCCTACTATGTGGATCTCACTCTGGGACCCTGCTAAATCCTCTAAGCTGAGGCATGCCATTGGGTCACAGGGGTTAAAAATGCTATTCTGTCTTTACACTTTAAACCTCCTTTAAAGCAAAAGAACACAGCCGTGTTACTCATGAATGGCATGGTGCATTTCAATTTCTTTAAAGAAACACATCTATCATCTCTCAGAAAAATGGACTGAAGAGGGGGCTGACATTTTTGTTACTTGAAAATAGTGTTGACGAATATTTCTATTTCTTCTCCAAATATGCAGTGTACAGGGAAAGGAATTGCCAGGGGCTGTGAGTGGAATCAATATTTGCTTATTAGTCTTCTCAAAAGACATTTTAGTCACCATACTCAATAGAGGTGGCCCCCTGGCTGAAAGATTAAGGAAGAATCATTTTTAGCCCCATCAAGAAAATGCTAATGGGCTGGGGATGTGGCTCAAGCGGTAGCGCGCTCGCCTGGCATGCGTGTGGCCCGGGTTCGATCCTCAGCACCACATACAAACAAAGATGTTGTGTCCGCCGATAACTGAAATATAAATATTAAAAAATTCTCTCTCTCTCTCTCCCCCCTTCTCTGAAAAAAAAAAAAAAAAGAAAATGCTAATAATAAACATGAATTCTGCACACTCCACTATGTACCTGTAAACAGACTGCTTTAAAGGTTACTTTTATGGAGGAAGTGGAACCAGGACTGGGCCTCTGCAGACAAATGAATAGTATTTAAATAAAATCCTTTGGTTAGGAAAATCATAACACAAACAGGACACATCTCTTCATGTTATTTCATAGTTGCTCACATGACTACATACCTGATTCCGGATTTACCAAGAAACTCCCGTACACCCTCTTTAATAACTAGGAAGGGAAAAAAAAAAAGTCAATCCAAAGTCCATGATAATTTTTATATTTCTGAGGCTCAAAGTACTTGACAAGTTCTTCTCAGCTAGCATTCTTTTTAACTTTTATTTGGCAAGTGGAAAGCTAGAAGGGGAAGCAAATTTATCTAAGTCACCAAAGAGGTGCCTCTTAAAACTGGATCAGTTTAGGAGCTATCTTTCAAAGATTTGATTAGACTCAGATACTCTGTTCTCCTTCATATTCTGCATTGCACTCAATCATCTTTTGGTTCTGAGAGAGCAGAAGGATGATAATTGCTATCATAGAGAACAGATTGATAGTTACCAATTGAATGTACGCCAAGCCACAACCCGGGTGAACAAATAAAAAACAGGATTGTTGGAAACTAATTTCTGTTAGCCTGCTAATCTTAAATTTACTTAGCTCATAAAAAGCTTTTAAGACAGGACAGTAGATAATGGAATCTCAGTTACCAATAACTGGTTCAACAAGTTGGTGGCACTCTATCTGGCTTTGCCCCCAAACCAAACTTACTGCTTGTAGTTTTCTGGTTTTTTTTTTTTTTTTTTTTGAAGTAAATGACAAAACCAAAGCCCCCTTTACACCTTCATATTTTTTCTGTCAGTAAGACTACTTCTCTTGGTGGAATCTGCTTCTCAAATTATATGGTTAAGGAGACATGCTTTTTATTTTGGAAGGCATGGTTCTGACTTAAAAGTTATATGGGGTACATCAAGCAGTGGACAAGCCGCTATTTGGAGCTACAAAAGAAGTAGCTATTGGGCTGGGGTTGTGGCTCAGAGGTAAAGCGCTCGCCTAGCATGCGTGAGGCATTGGGTTCGAATCTCAGCACCACATAAAATAAAACAAAAACATTGTGGCTACCTATAACTAAAAAATAAGTATTAAAAAAAAAGTAGCTGTTCAAGTCAGTAACAATCTAATAAGCTTTCCAGCGTTTAGCAGTCTTTGTACTTTTAAGTCAAAATATAGACTTGGAATAATGACTAAAGCCCATTAAAAACTTATGGGAGGAAAGATGTCATCAGTATTCCTTAGAAGGTAAGGGCAATATAAAAATGAGGCCAATATACTAAAACTCAGTAGTATAACAGGTTGCAGAATTTTGTCAATAGACAGCCAGTCAATTTCTTACCTCTCTCACCACAAATAAGCCTTTAGTATTTTGGGGATACTAAAGAGTATTTAATCTATGCTGAATTACAAAATTAAAAATGAAAAACACAAGCTTTTGTGTTTTTAGTAGAATTTTAGTAGCCACAGAAAAGCACTGTAAACACAGGTAGCACTGAGTCATACTACATGTAAGCAGGCCCTTGTCTTATTCACAGTTGTGTGCTCAGCAGAGCAATAACCATCTGAAGGAATAGTGTTTTTCTTTTCATCTATGTCCAATGGACTATCTAGTATTAAAAACAAACAAAACCTAGGAATAAACCATATATTTTATGTTCCATTTGAAAAATTATTAAACAGTGAGGTTCTTCTCTAATAGCCCATTTTTTTTTGGGGGGGAGGGGTGCTGGGGATTGAATCCAGAACCTCACATGCTAAGCAAACATTCTACCACTGAGCTATATCCACAAGTCTGTGCCTGTGCTTAAATATTCTTTAGAAATGTCTTAGAAATGGCCTGCAAATAGTCCACTGCACAATTATTTCCTAGTATTTTACACATTTATTTAATAATAAACTTTCTAGCTATTTTCCAATAGCTAGAAGAAATTTCCAATCTGAAAATTTGGGTTATAGCATGGGTCCATGATCACACTGTTAAAGGTAACAGGTTAAGTAATGCCATGTGTAGTTCCTAGTTAGTGAACTAGTTATGGACACTATGAGGGATCTTTTACAGACAGGAACTGAAGGGATAGATTCAAAGGCACAGAGTTTATTGGTGGAATACAGTATTTGACCTTCAGACGTCCCATGTGCCACTTCTCCTAAAGGCTTTGGGGAAAAGTAATATCCACATCCACAAGAGTTTGTGCTATCTCTGAGTTACAATTCTGCACTGCATACTACCGTTACTTAGAGGTACTTGGAGGAAGGGGAAATCAGATGTGTGAGAAACCACAGTTCCTTCAATTTAGTTTAACTCTAAGCTTACTCAGTCATTACTAAAGAGTCAGGTTTATACCCTTTTCAACTCCTCTGCACCCTCTCCTTGGCTTTACCAGCCATTCCCTATTACTTCACTTGCATTTTTAACTATGATTCACATTTAAATTTGTGCCATCTCTCTCAATCTGACACCAGGAGATGGATGGAGGCAACCTGTCACTCATCACTGTTAATGTTCCCACACAGCAGCGAAGGCGGATTAAAAAGCCTTTTAAAATGGGCCCATGACAAAGTAACAAGCTTCCTGTGGTTATCACAGGCTGGTCACTGTTCAACCAAGGCAGGGAACCATTTACTATGCACTCAGCTCCAACACTTAACATTACTTACTCCACCCACTTGAGTGGGTGGGGCTGGTTCTTTGACCCTTCTGGTAGAGACAAGAATAGCAATATGTTCTATAGTTCCATTGTAAGCAAAGCAAGGAATGGAAAGAAAATTTAAGACATCTAGTTCAGGAGGTGGGGAAGAAGCTTGGTGGAAGACTGCTTGCTGGCATGTGCAAAACAAAACAACTACTTCAATGCTGTATTCTCTTCCAGGATTATTACGGCACCTAGCTTTTTAGAAAGGGTTGTCTATGGAAAAATGATTATACAACTTTTTAGTTATCTGTTCAAATGTTCAACACTTCCTTCAAGCAGTTGTCTTGTTTACTTGTGTTCTTTATCTGGTGAGAAGAGTTAGTTACCAACTTTACAAGACTAGGTCTTCCTCTTAAAGTACCCTGAATCCAAATTCTATAAATGTTCCTTCTTTCCTGGAACTGGGCAAATCAACTGCATGTGAATAACTAAGGGAAGTGACTATCTGTGGCTACTGGAATTCCCTTTAGTTAAGACCAATTTTAGTTTTTATATCAAAATATTTATTAAGTTTTGGACTATACTCCTTTACAAAGAGACTTTTCATTATTTAATTTTAAAATTATTCAAAAGCTACTATTCGATTTTAGAAAGGAAATATTTATTTATTTCCTATATCTTCATTCAAAAGAGTAAGGCGAGTCTAGTTTGTTAAAACTAAGAAGTTTGAAAACTGATTCAGGAACTGAGTCATACTTCCTGCTTTGAGACCCAACCACAATGTGTGCACACTGGTGTAACAGCGTTTTCTTTCTTCCATAAATGGCTCTCCCTAGAACAACTACAGTTCAACAGGAACCAAACCTACTACTTCAGCTACTGCAAGACAGCAGTGTATCAGGTATGGCCATCAAGAATTTCACAAGGCTTGGACATTTCTTGTTTCTCCTAAAATAGTTGTAAGGAAGAAGAGATATTTAAAGAAGCCAACTCTAAAGAACAGCAACTTAACTTAAAGGGCAATAATTTGTACCTAAACTTGCAGAATAAGAAACTGAGAGTATAAAATTTAAGCCTTGATTATATAGCTGCCGTGATAATGTGATAAAAATAGAATAGAACCTGTCTCATTCTTCTGGTAGCTACTTTTGTACTAGTCAAGAACATATTCTTTGCTCTGTTTTTGGAGAACTAAGGTGTTTTGCTTTTATAAAATCTTGATCCTTTGTTATCTGAAAAAAGGCAAATCCCTCTAAGATAAAAGTCATTAAACTTTGGTTAAAGAACATCTTTATCTCTCCAATATAAAAAGCAAGCAAATAAAGAACCAAAACCTTTTCTAGAAAACATTTCTTTACATGTTTATACGAAATGGAGTCATATGGGAAATGGTTGGGTGGGCAAGCTATATGGAGTAGCTGGTGCCCATGAGGATGACTTAGGGTCATAGATCTTCTAAGAGTGGCAAGCTGCCCACAAAATATGAAGAAGAAACAAAAGTCCTAAGGAAAATGATGTGGAACTCTTACCTCATCAGCACCATGTGCCTGAAGTTCCTTGTAGAATTTCAAAGAAATACTGACCATCACTTTCGTTTTGTCTCCATTAGGATTTGAAATGTGATAGAGGACCCCATCAAAATCTGTGAGGAAAGTAAGTAAGATTTCTTACCCTGAGAATAGGAAACAATCTAAGTACCTACCTTAGAGCAGGCCATAAGGAAGACTTCTGATAAACAGGCATATAAGTAAAATGAAGTCTGCAGGAAGTCAGCAGAAACAACGTTGTGCCAAATCTTTTCTTACCCTAACCACAGCTTGGTGCTAAGGGAACTTATTTAAAAAATTTCAAAGAAACCCAAAGCCAACAATAACAACAACAACCCCCCCAACACTTCTATTGTAATGCTTTTTTTTTTTTTTTTTTGGTATTGGAGATTGAGCCCAAGGGTGCCAATCTTATTTCATTTAGACCCCTCCCCAATGATTTATTTTGAGGTGATCCTAGACATCATGCCATTTGACCCATGTATACTCCAGAACATATCTTCAGGAGATAAACTATTAAAAAAACACAAAAAACTATAAGCTGGGAATGGTGGTGCATGCTGGGAATGGTGGTGCATGGTGCACACCTGTAATCCCAGCAACTCTGGAGGCTGAGGCAGAAAGACCACAAGTTCAAGGTCAGTCTCAGCAACTTAGAGAGACACTGTCTCAAAATAAAAAAGGGCTGAGGATGTAGCTAAGTGGCAGGTCTGATTTTTAAAAATACCATGTTAGGGGCTTGGGATGTGGCTCAAGCGGTAGCGCGCTTGCCTGGCATGCGTGCGGCCCAGGTTCGATCCTCAGCACCACATACAAACAAAGATGTTGTATCCACCGCAAATTAAAAAATAAATATTAAAAAAAATATCTCTTTCTCTCTTAAAAAAAATACCATGTTAGGCGTAATTTTTAAAAACAATTTCTTAATATTAAATATCCAGCCAATTGTCTCAAAAATTCTGTAAACATTACTGTTTTACCCAAGAAGATCTACTACTGCATATGGTTATCATTTAAACCTCTTCTTATCTATAGGCCTATGCCCTTTTCAGTTGCTGTCTTCCTGCACTACAGTAGACTGATTTAGTCTGTGTAATTCTGAAGCTAGGTGCTGAGTGCCATTGCACAGACAGCTGGAAAGAGAATCAAAGGGAGATCTTACATTGCTAGTTAGTAGGAGGGGACAGAGACGGTGCCTGCCTTCCAAGCCACACATGGCACTTCAGAACTCTAGAAGTCTTTCAAGATCATCTAGTCAAGCACTTGTACTTTATAAAGAGTGATCATAAAAGTCCTTAAAGTTCAAAGAGCAAGAGAGTTGTATCAATATGCAATTCTTTTTTTTCAAATATATTTTATTTCTATGTGGTGTTGAGGATCGAACCCAGTACCTCATGCATGCTAGGCGAGCACTCTGCCACTGAGGCACAACCCCAGCCCTCGATATGCAATTCTTTACAGGTAATAGAAAGCAACAGTCATCTCTGACTTGAACAAGGAAGGTTCTAGCATGTTCTTGTCTCCCCACAACTCTATTTGGTACACTAAGACAATGGCTACTAGAAGATAATACTGTGAAACTTCCAAATTAAAAAGAACTTACTTACAAAATGAACCCCAAACTTCTAAGACACAAGTAATCTTATATAGTTTACCAAACTCCAAAGTCAGTTGTCAAATAATCAAATCCATGAAGTGGTCATCTAAAATAAAGACCTCAGCTGGGTGCAGTGATGCATACCTGCAATCCCAGTGACTCTAATTGCTTAAACAGGAGGATCATAAATAAATTTGAGTTCAGCCTCAGCAACCTAGGAAAGCCCTCAGCAACATAGTGAGGCCCTGTCTCAAAATAAAAAGGGCTGAAGATCTAGCTCAATGGTAAAGCACTCCTGGATGAAATCCTTTGACTTCCCCCACTCTCAATAAAAATCGAACACCAAAAGAATCAAAAAGACTTGACAATCAAGGGACAGAATCCAAGATATCAGAGCTTATTATTTTAGGAACAATTTTATTTTCTATGTATCTTTTCTTAATAGTTTGAAAGACACTTACCTGCAAATGTTACTTCTACTGCTTCTGGTTTGTTTCTGTAAGACAAAACAAAAAGGCTTTCAGTTAACTGTACTGCTGCATTCAAGGGGACTAGGAAAAGCTCCTGTGCTTTATTCACAATTAGACCATTCTGTATAAACCTCAGGCTTACTGTTAAAATAGAGTATACAATTCATTTGTATACCTGAACCTTTGGACTTGCTTAAAGTGGAAAATAAAAAAAGGACAGCTATTTTTTTTTTTTAACCTGTTGTTTGTAATCTCTTACCATGATCAGTGCTCACTTTCAATTCTGAATCCAGAGAACATATATATGTGAACTACGAAACAACATCTTTTGGTCAATGCCCCCCCCCAGAGTGGTGATGGGGGCAACAAATTCAACCAGAAAATGGCTAAGTATAATGTAGAATGATTTTTAATTTGCTTAAAGTGAAAGAATGATTTGGGGCCATAAAACAAAAAAGTTATGTTCAGTTTCAAGGACCATCTGCAAGTCTTCCACATATCCTTCCCTGCTCTTCACATCACCAAAATACTTAATACTCTCCTTTATGAATCCCTCTCTGGTTCTACCTTACTTTTGTTTTGAAATCTTAGCTCTGTGCTTATAGAGAGTATAGCACAAAATAACACTGAAATCCCTGAGAATAGTCAACACCTTTTCTAGCTTTTTCTTCATGTTCATGTTTTGGGACAAATAACATCCTTACACCCTTGTTTTCTCATCTTGTCTATAAAATGGGAGAATAACATGTTCCCATTAACCTCATAGAACTACTACATATAAAACAAGAGGTCAGACCTGAAAGAATTGGGAAGCAACAACAATTAACTACCTGTTACTTTTCCTTAGCCTGGCACACACACTTCTATCTGACATATTTCGCTATTACCTAGAAAGCATGACATACATGCCATCTATGAACAATAATGGTTAATTATCCCCCCCAGTGAAACATTGTTTACATCTTCTCCTTTTCTTTAAAGCCAATAGTAGCAAATCAATGACAATGCTACTGCTTTAGCAGCTAGCTTCCCAGAACTCGAGTGATCTTGCTTTGTTTTACGAGCTAATAGACAGCATGGATGTATTTCCACATTTTAAAAAAATATTTATTTTCTGGTTGTAGTTGGACACAATACCTTTATTTTATTTGGATCAAAGCCAGGGCCTCACATGTGGAAAATGAGCCCTCTACCGCTGAGCCACAAACCCAGCCCCTCCACATTTAATTTTGAACAACTTGCTCAAGACCTCTCAGTCAAGTATGTATCTTTTATGCTCTTTCTGATCTCTCACTTGTGAAAGAAACAAGACAGATTTGCTCTCTAGGGAAATAACGGAATAGGTAACATGGTATTAAAAAATACTAGGTAATATGGTTATTAAAAAGCTGATGCAGAAGCTAAACAACATCTTTCAAAAAATTGGTTTCTATTTAGGATGTAAATCCTGTTGGGGGGGAAAAATCAACCTATATGAATCGTAATACAAAGTTTCACCCTAGTCAAGCACAATGGCACGCTATATTTCCAGCTACCCAGGATCACCAAGTTTGAGGCCAGCCTTAAGAACTTTGTGAGACACTGCCTCAAAATAAAAATAAGAAGGGCTGGGGATGTAGCTGAGTAGTAGATTGCTTGCTTTACATTCAAGGACCTGGCTCTAATGCTCAGTACCGCAAGTTTAAAAAAAGGAGAAGGTTCCAAAGTCATACATATGTGATAAGAAATGTGTGCTGGGTTAGCGTATTCAGTGAACTTACCGAAAGGCTGTGGGTTTAGAATGTGAGAAAAGAGTTAGATGAAAATGTAAATCATTTAAAAAAAAAAGAAAATTTAAATCGCCTCTGATCTTTCACTTTGAAACTGTAGCCAGGAAACAAGGACAAAGAACAACCATTCCTCACCTCTAGAAACAAAAGTACAGAACAAAGAAATGGCAACATTAATCTATGGCCCATTTGAATGATAAAAATTAAAATGATGTCCAAGAAGAAGATGCACAAAACATTTTTCCTGGAGAAGGCTAGCAGTGCTGAAGATTCAGAGTTTATAGAAGTCCACATTGCATCACTTAATAGATGGTTACTCACCCCCACACCTACCCTTTAACCTTTTGGCTTTACCTCAGTCAAGAAAGGGCTAAATTTCTTACTCTCCCTCTTACGAAGAGAAAAATCAACTATAAATAAAGAATCTTATGGTTCCAGGCTATAAACATTTGACTCCAAAGGTTCTCCCCGCCCTAAACATTCGACTCCTAGGCCTCCCTCCCACCCCGCCCCGCTTAGGCATAAAATACCCTGAGCATAGATTCCCACTGAGAAAAGTTGCTAAGATTGATCCAAAGTGGTTTGCTGTGTGATTTAGGAATATCTGTTAAGTCATTGCTATTAATATTTTAGTTTACTATTCATGGCTGAACAAAAGGTTTGAAGAAGAAAGGCTGCCAAGGACACAATTAGGTCAAAGGAGACTTCAGAAGTCATCTGGGAGTTAGAGATCTGGAAACTCCATGTTCCCACATGGAGACTGCTCAGGGTGGAACCTACCATTAACAGGATTGTTTCTCGGTCCTAGAACTAGGTGTTGGTTGTTATCTTTCGTGGTTTAAAATTATGGCACAGAAGAGTAGATACAACTGGTCTCCAAGGGAAGAATATAATTTAATAGGCCAAAAAGATATTTACTGTTCTACCATTTGCTAAAGTTTCAGATATAGGGGGTGAGTTTAATTATAGAAAAAGTAAGACCGTCAGAGTTGATGGTTCCAAGTTCTGTCACTTACTGGTTTTGTGACCGGTCACAGGCAATGATACTAAAAAGTGGTTGAGCCTCAAGTTCCTCTTTTATCACTGAGGATAAAAACACCTTCCTCACGGGCTGTTGCGAACCCTAACTGAGACGATGGATGTTCAACAAAGTTTCCCAACCAGTGTCTCATGACTAAATCACAGATATAGAGATAATGATCTCCACAGCCTTTAGAGTAGCCAGTGGCAGGATCTTTAGGCCAGACTATTTACCTAACTGGGCCATACAAATATGATATGTTCTGTCTGCGCCATATGGTAAAGAAGATCAGGAAAAACAAGGACAGAAGCACAAAAAAGTCCTTAATACACACTAGTTACTCAATGTCTATATTCTCCCAATCCAGTCTTTCGATTCTAAATGATCTACTATATTTTCACACAGATACTTTTTGAAATTTAATAAAATTGTGTTAAAGCATATTAACATGGCGCCTCGTTCACAAAATACCAGAAAATTAGTTTTTTTTTTCTCCTCGAATAGAGTCAGAGGAGACTAGACTGTGAAGTTGTGGTTGGGAGAAGTTTCAGGACTGGTAGCACTCAGAATCAGGAGTTGGTTAGCAGTGGTACAAGAAGAAATAAGATTCCTATTAGCGTAAGACTGTTGAATCCTAGAACAAGCCAGCTGGATGGTCCTTAAGTCACTGATTGGATAGCCCAAGATATTAAAACACGCTCAATTTATTCAGAGGGACTTCAAGAGCTCTTTTCTTTTCTTGGTTCTAGGGATTAAACTCAGAGGCACTCTACCTTTGAGCTACCCCTCCAGTCTTTTTTTAATAGAAAGGATCTGCCGGGCGTGGTGTACCCCTGTAATCCCAGGAACTTGGGAGGCTGAGGCAGGAGGATCATGAGTTCAAAGCCAGCGTCAGCAAAAGCGAGGTGCTAAGCAACTCAGTGTGACCCTGTCTCTAAAAAAGGGCTGGGGATGTGGCTTAGTGGTCAAGTGCCCCTGAGTTCAATTCCCAGTACCAAAAAAAAAAAAAAAAAAAAAAAAGAGAGAGAGAGAGAGAGAGAGACAGGATCTTGCTAAAATTGCGTAGGCTGGTCTCCAACTTACCATCTTCTGCCTCAGCCTCCCAATTAGCTGGGATTACAGGTGTGCACTATTGTGCTGAGCAAATTATTCTTTTGAGTTATTCTTAAAATCCCTTAGAAAAAAATTTCTATTCTTTTTCTAAAGAAGCTTCTGGAATGTCAATGATCAGTCAACAAAGAACTCCTGGCAAGTGTATTAGCTAATCCTTTTTTTCCATTAAGGACTCTGCACTTTTCATTCCTAAATGCATCCTAGGATCCAACTTCCCCCTGGAGCATTTGTGTCCCTCTTCGAGTTATCCAGTCTATGTCTTGAATTAGAGGGAATATTGCATTCAGCTCACTCTGATTACTCTTAAATCCTCTATAAGGCTAACATTATTCTTTGTGAGGAAAGCCTATGAAGTTCATCATATTAGATAAGGAGTAGTCCTCTTCTTTGCTAAGCTATATCTCAAAATATGGAGAACAAAGAGATTTTTAAAAGTGTCAGAAGAGTGATAATCTTTTAATGAAATCAATAATCATTCTATGTGGCTTCATTTATTCCTTCAAGAAAACACTCTATTGAGCTGACTATATACATATTGAGAATGCTGGGGAAACAACGATGACTTTTCAGTCCCAGCCCTGTACACATAAGGTTTGGCTGAGTGTAACTCTGGGGCTTCATACCCAACATGATCCCAAGGAGGCCAGAGGACAGGCAGCAGTATGTTAGCTATAATGTCCTGTAAAAAGACCAACTACATCCTACTTCTTCTAAGTGCTTAAACAATGTCCTAATTCTGATTCACTTTAAACCAGTCTGACTCTCTGTGGACATATGCAGCATATCTGGGACTGAGAACAAGGTATCAGCAAGATTTAATTTATTCTTTTCTAAAATTTCTCCTCCCACAGTCCTCGCCCACCCCAACTGGCACTGCTTGCTTACTGAGCTTCACTCCCCCTCACAGAACCACAGCTCTCCATAATATGCACAGGCTGTGTGGCAAGGAGCCAGCAGGCACTTAAAATTAACAGCAATTCGCATCTGACAGCATTTCCTTGGTTCTGAACTCCAGACTGCAGCTTACTTGACAGGCCTTGCTTTTGAGGCTGAAAAGGTTCTTGGTGTGTACACAGCAACAAAAGAATTTAATTAATTTGCCAAATTACTTCTGCTTTAATTGTGGGTCTGGGTAAGAATTTCTAAATGGAAAAGGCTATGCTGTTGGTAAGACCTGTATAGGATGTTATTTGCAGTGTTGGGTATAGCTTTTTAATCAGTCACATTTTGTTAGTTTGTAAGGCTTCCAGGAAGACAATTTACTAATAATCATTCCTTTGTGAGAACACATATATAGATAGTTCCATTAAGCTAGTTATAATAGTAGCAGCATTGTGGTAGGAAAAAGAAGAAATTTATTTGGAATGAATCTTAAGCTTTGCCAGAACTACCTCTACATTAAAAGGTAATTGTGACCGGATATATTCTTAGATAGTGTACATGACAGAACTGCTTTACCCTAAAAGAAATCAAGACTTTTATTTATTTATTTTTTAGAAATTTTTTTAATATTTATTTTTTAGTTTTTGGCAGATACAACATCTTTGTTTGTATGTGGTGCTGAGGATCGAACCCGGGCCGCACGCATGCCAGGCGAGCGCGCTATCGCTTGAGCCACATCCCCAGCCAAGGGATTTTCAAGACTTTTAGTAGAAGGTCAAGGCAAGAAGATCCAGCAAAATGATCTGAGAGGCATCATTAAAAAATTAACCTCTAAAGGAAATTAGTGCAATGGTATTCTGAAGTATATACCATAAAAGAACTCTCAAGACCATCTTAGAAAGGCTGGGAATGTAGTACTGGTAGAGTATCTGCCTAGTATGCACAAGGCCCTGGGTTCAACCCCAGTAGTCCAGAAAAAAACAAATAAATAAACAAAAGACTATCTCAAGCATTCATTTTTGGTAGTTGGATCAGTGCCATTCAATAGAACTTTCTGTGATAATGGAAACGTTCTATATCCACACTGTCCAAAAACAGTAGCTACTATCCACATATGGCAATTAGAAATGTGACTGAGGAACTCAATTTTACTTTCTAAAAATTTTTATTTAAATTTAACCAGCCACAAGCAGAGAACGAACTACTGTATTGGACATTGTAGAGTTGGAATGTGTACTCAGGAAAAAGGTATGCTGATCTATAATTTCCCTAGTTGGTTTATTCTGACAAGTACAAAATACAGGGTGGAGCTGACCTCTCCCAGCAGGTTCCCACACTGGCAAATCCTTTCAAACCTCCAGTGTTTCTCCTTTAAGTGATTCCTCTTCTTTAACTTCTTTCTCTAATCTCCACCCCAACACAGTTCATCCCTTGGTGCCTCTGTAACTTTGAAAGGCCCCTTTTTTTCTATTGCTGCCTGGTGCTAGGTATTGGTAGAATCCCATAAATATTTATGATGCTCACACTAGTCATCCTTGCTGTAAATTCTGGTACATGCATGCACCTTGATTAACACTGCACTACTTCACTGTTGCCTCACCTTACTGGTATGCTTAGAAACTCACACTTGCTTGGAAGTTAACTTCTGCTAGGTATTACATCTGTAATCAAAGGAAAATCCTACCTATATCATAATATAATGGTCCTTTTCAAAGATTTTCAAAATAATTTTCAGCAGAATGACTTGAACCCATTTATTCAAAGTCACATCTCAAAGGGGAAATAAAAGACAAAACTTACTACCACCCAACTAATATTCACCACTACTACAAGGTTTACCTTTATAACAGTCCTCGAATTCTAATTTCTAATTAAAACAGACTTGACAGCCTACTTTAATCTCTCTGAAATGCTGCTCTTTTTAAGAAGTTTTCTAAAAGAAAAATAAAGTTCTGAATAGTATGCCATACTATGAAATCACAAGTTATTAATACACAAATAAGTGTAAACGTACTCTTACATTAAAAGGCGTGACTCTACTTGAAAATATAGCCATTTATCTCATGGATCAACTTATAACCACCCAGGCCTCATTCTTTACTAGTCTGGACTTGAGAATGCATTAAGATCAGTTGTGAAAATGCAGAAGTTAATCCAGCTTCCTCCTATGTGACACTGCTCAAAAAATGTGCATAGCAATCACCCAAAGAGAACCTAGGCTGATTCACTTGAACATTTAAAATGTGAAGGGACTGGTAAGAGACACTGAAGGCAAGAAATCAAACTAAAATATAAGCAACTGCAACCCTTGTCAGGAAACAGCACAGGAAAGCATGCATTAATTCAAGGAAAGTAGTGCTTTGTTTTATAGATAAAATCTGTGACCTTATAAAACAGACAGGACCCACAATATATTCGATTTAAGTGGTGGGTTAGTACCTTTTAAAAATGCCTGCAAGCCACGAGTTCATTTATGACCATGTAGAATTTCCCCTCTATCAAACCTCTCCCTCAGTGAATCTCTTAAGCACTTACTTTCCTATTTCTGGTTCTCGGTTCACCAGAAACAGTTTGCATTTATTTCCTAACTGTGAAACCAAGATGTGAATCCCCATCCTCACAGATGGGGAAATGAAGCAGAGGAACGAGTCACAGACGGCCAAAAATTAGAAGCTCAAACACAACTCTTAACCTCATGTTTTAAATATTATATTAGAAAAGCAAAGCAGATTTGGAGGAGGAGAGGTTCATCTTTGTGTTTGACAGAGAAGGTAGCCTTGGAATATGTCCCAAGGTTATCTATGAACTTCGTAGATTCTGGAGGCTGAAGCGTGTAACTGGGCCAGGATTACTACAGAAGAAATCACAGACCAGGGTTTTGTTTAAAAATTTAAAAGATAACCGTAAAGGCAAGGGGGTGGAGAAAGAGCATTAGAATCACAGAAAAGAGATAAGGAAAGGACTATTAACTTTGCTTGAGAAATAAATCTATAAAAATGGCTAGTGTCTCTCACAGTAGAGAGCTGGGAAGAGAAGCTAGGAAGATGGCTTTTTTTCTGGGGCAAGACTGGGTCTACTTTCAGTCTTTTCCCCTCCTACTCCCTGGAGGACGTGGGGGTGGGGAGCAAGAATGCCGGTGGTGATCTGGACCTGAACCACCTTCCCACCTCCAGTCCTGGGAATTCCTGAAACTACTTCCAACCCAATCCTTAACAGGCTCTCTCCGGGTTCGCAACAATATCGGGGAATATAGAGGGAAGGGGTTTCCTTCTCGCCCCAGAGGCATGGGCTCCCACGGCCAGAGTTGCGGCTCCTGCTGTCCTAACGTCCCACAGGTCTCCTGCCCTTTGGCATGCGCGCTCCTTCAGTCCACTCGCCGCTTCCGCATCCCTGCTCGAGCCTCTCCCCACGCATCTCTCCCCTCACCCCACCGCGCCCGGCAGTCTCCCACGTCTACTCCACTGGTGCAGCCCCTATGCCCTGCCGGGATCCCCATCTCTCTCCTCCAGGTCCCGGGGGCTAGACCACACCGGGAATTAACTGGGGTCAACTCTACCTCCCCCGCCACCCCCGGGCCCCGGCGCGCGCTCACCCAGCAGCCGCGTTCTCGAACTTGAGCGCGAGCGTCTCCTCGATGATGCGGTTGTTCACCTCCAGCAAGATCATGGCGGCGGCTGCCCCGGGCAGGGGAAGGAGAAACAAGGGCGGGTGAGGGTGGGCAAGAGAGGGAAAGACTGAGGGAGCGGCCCTGCTGCCCCCTGAGGAGGGGGGCTGGGTGGGGTAGGAGGTTGAGGAGAAGGGGAGAGGGACCGGGGTGGGGAGAAGGGGAAGACGCACAAATTGGCCCGCACACTCACTGACTGTGGAGATACCCAGCCACCTGACCGACCTGGCCCCAGAAGCCTGAACCCGCCTGCCGAGCCGCCGCCGCCACCGCTGCAGCCTCTCCGACAAGCCCGGTCCCCGCCCAGCCCCCGGCTCTAGCCGGCCACTTCCGCTCTCACACCCACTTCCGCTCGCCGCCCCAATGCGCGGCCCCGCGGCGCCATTTCCGCTTCGATTCCAGCACGCGCACGCAGGCACGTAAGGGGTGTGTCTGGAAAGGTCGCGCTTGCGCGTGTGTGATGCCTCTCTTTTCCTAAAGAACCGCCTCTCATCCAAATCTTTACTAGTGTTTTCTCCACCGAGCTGGCCTTTCCCTGAGGTTGCTTCACCATCCAGCTGCTTCTTCCTGCTTGTCCCTGAGGCCCAACTCCACCTTCCGGTTCTGTCATTTCAGAGGCCCCTCAAGAAACGCGCCCTTATCTCTCAGCGGGATTCTTTGCTTCTAGTTTGTAGGGGATGCCCCTTCCTCATCCCAGATAGTGACTATCCAGAGGCACCATCATGCATACATTTCACCAACATGTATTTAGGGGGCTCTTGCTCAGTGCTGGTGATACTGCGATGAATGAATAGACGAGGACCTGCCCTCCTAGAGTTTGGAGTCTGAAACAATAAATTTCAATTGCGCAATTGTGCCTTCTCAAAGGGCGATGAGGAAAGGAATGAGTAGTCCTTTAGGTTAATAGGCTGCCTAGATGAGCCTTTCTGGATTCCTGTCATGCTTCCATTTCTGTGCCTGGGGAGCTGCCTCCGGTGCTCTGGAACATGATATTCTCGCCCTTCAGTACCTCTGCTAGGGACATCTCTTCCCACTCATATGCCTGTAGAATCTGAAGTCATCTTTGTGCTGCATCTGCACCTTCTGCCTCTGTACCTTGTTTTGCATTTTCCCTCTTGCTGGGAAAGTATAACAAACTAAGTCGAGTCCTTCTACATGCAATGAAATGATTTATTTTCTGCTTAGAGTTGGGGGCCATACAAAAAATGAACCAAAAGATCTAGTCCTATCGTCAAGGCCCTGACAGCCTTAAAAAAAAAAAAAAAAATATATATATATATATATATATATATATATATATAATTTATATATATTATTTTTAGTGGGTGATGGACCTTTTTTTAAAAAATATTTTTTAGATGTTGATGAACCTTTATTTTATTCATTTATTTATTATATGTGGTGCTGAGAATTGAACCCAGTGCCTCACACATGACAGGCAGATGCCCTACCGCTGAGCCACAACCCCGCCTTGGCCCCCGCCCCAAGCATTTTATTTATTTATTTATTTAGTTATAGGTGGATACAGTGTCTTTATTTTACTTTATGTGGTGCTGAGGATCGAACCCAGTGCCTCACTGCATGCTAGGCCAACGCTCTATCTCTGAGCCACAACCCCAGCCCCCAAAAGAATTTTTTCCCTCCTAAGGTGCAACATATTTTTAGTTGATACTAAAATACTTGATACTTCCCAACTGAGTCAAGCTTGATGTAAAGAAAGACTTCCTTAAGTATATAACAAGGTATACTTTCTTTGATTTCCATCGATAAAAAATTAATCTAGGCATTGACATAGACACTGAAACAGGGCAAATCTGGCTATGCTTGTCAAACCTAACTTGTTTTGTTCACTTTTAGTATTTGATTTTAGTTGACTTTAAAAATCACCAATTTTAGAGGTAAGCAATGTATTATTAGACTTCAGATGGCTTATTATAGATAACATCCCCGACAAACAGATTCTGATAGTTACAGTTGCCCAGGCCATTTTTCAGGAACTTGGAGCAGCCTTTGTCTAGCTGAATGTGTTGATGCCATAGACCTCTTTGCTTGGGCCTGTGCAAGTGTCCAATGGGTGATATTTCAATGTCAGGGGATCAAAAAATCCAACCTCAGATCATACTAATGCAAACATTTTCTATTAATAGCCATGAAGTTTGATTATCTATGCATTACTTAATTTTTCCTCACCTTCAATCAC
The DNA here is from genome assembly GCF_045843805.1 of Urocitellus parryii. Lineage (NCBI taxonomy): Eukaryota > Metazoa > Chordata > Mammalia > Rodentia > Sciuridae > Urocitellus > Urocitellus parryii. Next base: position 265,341,043 of record NC_135531.1, on the reverse strand, counting down.
ATTTTCACATACTTTTTTTAATTCTATAAATTTCACAAGCCCTATCTTTAGGTGGATTTGGAGTTTGCTTGCCTGTGTCTGCACCTCATGAATAAACTCTTTTTCTCTTTTGCAGAACTCATCATTTTAGTGACTGGCATACAGTTTAATGGGCAAAACAGGCCTGATTTGGTAACATAACCATTAACTTTTCATATGTATTATCTCACCAAGCAAGCATCCTATTCCACGGCACAATTGTTTGGAATGAAATAATACCTTACTTGTTTAAGTTGACGCTAACATTTTTTTTTTCCCCTCAGAGATGCTGTCAAAGTAACAGAAAGAAAGAAGAAAAACAGTGTGTGTGTTTCATAGAAACCTTGACCCATATCCATAGGCCCTCTCTCTCTCCCCTGCCCCAGTGAAAACAAACTTCTTTACTTAGAAACCATGGATAATTTTCAGGACATTGCAGATCCCCGTCCCCAAATTATAGGCCAACATTTTCACATTAAGTCTTTTTCACTTTTATAATTTGTATAAATAATGTTAATACCTCCCTGCCCACAGGTACTCTAAGACTCTATCAAAAAGCCTAGGAATAAGGGCTGGGAATGTCCTTCAGATAGAGCACTTGCCTGGTATGAGAGAGGCCCTGGGTTCAATCTCCAGCACTGCAGTAAATAAATAAAAGTCTGGCAATAACATTTCCCATATATTCAAATATCGAAGATCCACTTTTTCTCTGGAGTATTTTTCCTTTCTCTTCTTCCAACTGGGCTGACATCTCTCTAGACTTTCCACACTATTGTCACTCTGGGATTTTCATGCAACACCAGCATGAAGGAAAATCCCAGAGTGACAATAGTATGGTGTTGTTCCTGGATCCCATCTCTTCCTCTATCTTAGTTTACAACTCTTTCCTTGTTTTGTGTAAGCACCTCCTCAAGTAACTTCCTAAGAAAGGAATATAGGGGATATGTTAGTATCTTTGCATATTTGTAAATGTCTGAATTATATTCTGACACTTGATTTGTAATGGTGCCGGATATTCATGTTTGAAGGGAATTTCCCTTATCCTTTGGAAGCTATTACTCCATTTTCTTCAAACTCCAGGGTTTTGTTACGGAAGTTCAATTCCTATTCCTATTCTTTTTTTTTTTTTAATATTTATTTATTTATTTATTTATTTTTTAGTTTTCGGTGGACACAACATCTTTGTCTGTATGTGGTGCTAAGGATCGAACCTGGGCCGCACGCATGCCAGGCAAGCGCGCTACCACTTGAGCCACATCCCCAGCCCCCCTATTCCTATTCTTGATCCTTTGTATGTTATACCTCCTGCCATCTTTGAAAGCATTAGGATTTCTCTTTAACTTATTGGCTGAAAGTTTTATAATGATATGCCTTGCTGTGACACTTTCTTATATTTATGAACTGAATACTCATTCAAAATGAAAGCTGGTCCTTCAGTTCTAGAAGAAAATTTCATTCATTACTTCATCAATGATTGTCTGTATGACTATCTGTCTCCTTCTGTAACACCTATCATTTGGAAGTTAGTTTTTCTGGGTTAATCCTGTAATTTTCTTTCTCTTTCTCTTTTTTATAGTACTGGGAGTTTAACCCAAGGGTGTTTTACCACTGAGCTATATTCCTAGCCCTTTTTTTTATTTTTTATTTTGGGCTAGGGTCTTGTTAGGTTTATGAGGCCCTTGATAAGTTGCTGAGGCTGGTCTCAAACGTGCAATCCTCTTGCTTCAGCCTCCTGAGCTGCTGGGGTTGCAGGTGTGCCCCACAGCTTCCTGTGATCCTTTAATTTTCTATTTTTTATTTATTTGAATTTTTTGGTTTGGTTTTTACATTATTTTATTTTATTTTTGCATGCTGGGATTGAACCCAAAAGGACTTTACCACTGAGCTACATCCCCAGCCCTTTTTATTTTTGTTTTGAGACAGGGTCTTGCTAAATTCCCTAAGGTCTTGAACTTGTAACCCTCCTGCCACAGCCTCCTGAGTCCCTTAAATAACATCACTGTGCTTACTGGTTATTAAACCTGGGATACTTAACCACTGAGCCATATCCCTAGCTCTTTAAAAATTTTAAATTAAAAAAAATTAGTTGTAGATGGACACAATACCTTTATTTTATTTATGTGGTGTTTAGGATTGATTCCAGTGCCTCAATCATGCTAGGCAAGCATGCTACCAGTGAGCCACATCCTCAGCCCCAAATTTTTAAAATTTTGAGATAGGGTCTTGCTATTGGTTGGGGCCTAAATTAGCTTCAGGTTTGAGGCTAGCTTCAAACTTGTGATCCTCCTGCCTCAGCCTTCAGAGTTAGTGGGATTATAAAGGTGTACCACCATGCATGGAGGGTTTTTAATTTTTTTTGGTTCTGGACACTTAACCCAGGAGCACTTTACCCACTGTGCTGCATTCCCAATCCTTTTTGCTTTTTTTATTTTGAGACAGTGTCTCAGTAAGTTGGTAGGTCCTCACTAGGTTACTGAGGCTGGTCTCCAGTTTGGGATTCTCTTGCCTCAGCCTCCAGAGTTACTGGGATTACAGATGTGCACTATGGTTTTTACTTTTAACTGGGGTAACACGTATCTTTTGTTTTGCAGTGCAAGAGTGGAGGAGGTAAATATCATCTTAAATATACAATTCAGTAGTGTCCATTACATTGTTATACAACCCACAAGAACTCAACGCTTCTTTTTATCTTGCAAAATTGAAATTCTAAACCCACTTGTTGCTTGTTTTTCTTGTTATTTTTCTGGTATATTTCTTTGCTGTTATCTTCAACCATTTTAAACTTCAGTTTTCTTATATTTATTTATTTATTTTTATGGGGCAGAAGATTGAACTCAGGGCCTGTGCATGCTAAGTAAGCGCTCTATCACTGATCTACACCCCAGCCTGGTGTTCTTATTTTATTTTATTAGTACTGGGATTAAACCCAGGAACTTTACCATTGAGTTATATTCCCAGCCCATTTTTAAATTTTTTTTTTTTTTTTTTTTTTTTTTTTTTTTTTTTTTTTACTCTGAGACACCGTCTCGCTACATTGCTTAGAGTCTCGGTTACTGAGGCTGGCTTTGAACTTGCCATCCTCTGACCTCCTGAGCTGCTGGGATCACAGGCATGTGCCACCATGCATAGATCTGATGTTCTTATTTTAACTCCCAAGATCTTTCTTTTTCTCCCCACTGACTGTCACTTTCCCTATTTTCATTTTATGGGTAGGAGTATCTTCTCTCTCTCTGAGGATATTGTAGTGAATTTGTTTTTAGTTTTCTTCTGCTCTCTGCTTTATCCCTGCTCCTTTGGGTCTTCTTTGCGCTAATTTGTTTGGGTCTTTTTGTTTCATGTTAATGGCAACCTCAAAAGCGTGGCTACCTTAGCAATCTGTTCATTTTAAGGATGAGACACTAAAAAGCTGAGGGCAGATTCTGAATGACAAGATTAGTTGATCAGCACCTGGCATCTCAAAAAGATCTGTCATCTGGGAGCCCACTGGAAAAGCAGTAGGTCCCTTGAACCTACAGAGGTAATATTTATTTATTTTCATTCTGGGGATTGATCCCAGGGCCCCATGCATGCAAAACACATCTTCAACCCTGAGCTACACCCCTATCCCTAACCTACTTATTTAAAAACTGCACTTGAACAGGATCACCTAATGTTTTCAATGCACAATTATATTAAAAAAATTGTATTTGTTTTTTTTAGTTATACATGACCGTAGAATGTATTTTGACATATAACTTCCCGTTCTTGTGGTTGTACATGATGTAGAGTTACATTGGTTATGGATTCATATAAGAACATAGGAAAGTTATATCTGATTCATTCTATTGTCTTTCCTATTCTCATACCCCCTCCCTTCTCTTCATTCCCCTTTGTCTAATCCAGTGACTTTCTACACCCCCTGCCCTACTGCTTACAGTAAGTTAGCATCCTCATATCAGAGAGAACATTCAGCCTCTGGTTTTTTGGGACTGGCTTATTTCACTTAGCTTGATAGTCTCCAGTTCTATCCATTTACCAGCAAATGCCATAATTTCATTCTTCTTTATGGTTGAGTAATATTCCTTCAATGCACATCTTTTTGAGAAAGAACTTGGGATTGAACCCAGGGCCTTGTGTGTTATGCCAGAGCTATACCCCAGTGCTTTTGAAAATTTTATGTTGAGACAGGGTCTTGCTAAGTTGCCAGGGCTAGACTTCAACTTGCAATATTCCTCAGCCTCCTAAGTAACTGGGATTACCAGCATGCTCCACTAAGCCTGCCTCATTACATTGTGTTTTAGTAAAAAACAATTTTTTCCCTTTTAGTTTTTTTAATAAATGTCTGATTTTTTAATCTTTTATTTTGTTTATTTATTTTTATGTGGTGCTGATGATCAAACCCAGTGCCTCACGTGTGCAAGGCAAGTGCTCTGCTACTGAGCCACAACCCCAGCCCTCTTTTTATTTTTTATACTTCATTATGCTTCTGTTTAAAAATTTGTTTGGGGGATATGCATGGTAGTACTCAACTATAATCCCTGAGGCTCTGAAGGCTGAGGCAGGAGGATTGCAAGTTCAAAGCCAGGCTCAGCAACGTAGTGAGGACCTAAGCAATTTAGTGACACCCTGTCTCTAAATCTCTAGATAAAATACATAAAAGGCATATCTGGGTTCAATCCCCAAGTATTAAAATTTGTTTGGGTCTGGGACTGTAGCTCAGTGGTAGAGTGCTTGCCTAGTATGTGCAAGGCCCTGGGTTTGATCCCTAGCATTGAAAAACAAATTCCTCAAATATTTTACTTCCCAATTTTCTTTTTTTTTTTTTTTGTCAACATAAAGATCTTTAAAAGACTAAGATCTTTAACTAAAGAATATAAAATCAGAGCTAGGAAATCTCAGTGGTAGAACACTTGCCTAGCATGCCCAGGGTCCCTGGATTCATTCCAAGGCCTTGGGTTCAATATCTAGTACTGCCAAAAAAAATTTCTTTTTTAAAAAAGCAGATGATATAAAAACTGAAAACTAATTTTTCATACTCTTGGCTTTTAAAATTTTATTGTATAATATTATAACATCATTTGGTTTTGTTGGATTTTAAGTTTCATGCTATATGGTATTACAGTCATGTTCTGTTAAGCATTTGGTTCCCTCATGCAGAGAATGCTTATGGTATTACTTACAATAGTATGTCTTTTACTTCATTAGGAAATCCATGAATAGCAGCACATTCTGTTTTGAAAAGTTCTGGATTCACAGGCTTTGCTCTAAGGTGCATAAATAATGTGCCAGACATCAAATGTCAGTATTGGGAGTTCTCTCCAGAAAACTGTTTGGGGCTCATAAACTTGGCTGTGATTGTTCCCAGAGTACTGAACAAGAGAGAATGCTTTGAGTCCCAGCCAACTTCTACTGATTCCTATTATCAGCCTTCTGCCTTCCCCTCCCGCTGCCCCAACTGCTTTCTATCAGGCTACAGCCATAGAAAATAAATCTCTAGTGGTGAAGGTGGAGGAAGGGTGTGGGTGGAATGGGTGGGGTAGGAAATGGCATAATCATTGATTGCTTGGTGACCTAGAACTCCAAAGGCACTTTATACAGATTTTTCAATCAGTCCTCCCATTTTATTTATCTTGCTTTTGTTTATTTAAACTTGTGATTAATAGAGCCAATATCTCTGTAGCCACCACCAAGCTTTTTTGAAACTTAATGCTTTTTAAAAAATTTTTATTTTTAGTTGTTTTTTAAATATCTTTATTAAATGGAAATATCTTTATTTCATTTTTTTAAGAGAGAGAGAATTTTAATATTTATTTTTTAGTTTTCGGCGGACACAACATCTTTGTTTGTATGTGGTGCTGAGGATCTAACCCGGGCTGCACGCATGCCAGGAGAGTGCGCTACCGCTTGAGCCATATCCCTAGCCCATATTTTTAGTTGTTGATAGACCTTTATTTTATTTATTTATATGTGGTGCTGAGAACTGAACCCAGTGTATCACACATGCCAGGCAAGTGTGCTACTGCTGAACCACAGCCTCAGCCCAAAATGTAATGCTTTATAGTTAAAATTGAGTAAGGTCCTTTAAAAAGTGAAATTTAGTTGACATCTCCTGTGAATCTCCTACAATTATATTCTCTTCTCTGCCTCCTTTCTTATTTCTGAAAATATAACCATCACCTGGCATTTGATATTTTTCTAATGAATGCTTTTAAACTTTTAATACATATACAAGTTCACAAGGAATGTATAGTTTATTTTTCATATAAGGAGGGAAGAGAAACCCTACATATTATGGGAGTGTAGATTGGTACAACTCCTTTGGAGAGCAATTTGGCAACATCTGGCCAAGTTGAAGATGCCCTTTGGCCCCTATCTCAGCAGCCATATTGCTAAGGGGCCAACACAGTTTAAGTCCCCACGGGGCAGGCCTGAAGTGAGTTAAAAATATTTTTTTTTTCTTAGAATAGATCTTTATTTTTTTTATTTATACATGGTGCTGAGAATTGAACCCAGTACCTCACACATGCCAGGCAAGTGTGCTATCGCTGAGCCACAGTCCCAGCCCAGCTGAAGTGAATTTTTGATGGAGAAGATTTAAAGAAATAAAACTGACCTTTTTTATATTTTCCTTTTTTTGCTTCTGGTATTTAAGGAAATCTGTCAGACTCCTTCACTGACTGCAGAGATAATAAAAGAGAGACTCCAGCGATTATACATGACAAGGAGTAGCCCTTGCAAAAATAGTTGGGGAAAAGATCCAAATATGGTTGCAGCCTTCACTAAGCAATAACAATCTTTGAGGCAGGATATAGGGAGAAAATCTGGTTTCTAGAGTTGCAATTTTAACGTTCAAAATATTCAGTCCTCATAAAAAAATTATAAAGCATACAAAGAACTAGGAAAACGTGTTTTTTTCCTCAATAAACAAGAGAAATTGATAGAAACTATCCCCGAGGAAGCCTAGATATTATACTTACAGAAAATACTTAAATTAATTGCCTTAGACATGCTGAAGGAAAAATAAATAAATTGTGGACACATAGAAAAATAGTTAAAGAAAATCAGGTGAATAATGTGTGAAAAAGCATAGAATCTGAATGAAATAATAGAAACAATAAAAGGAACCAAATAGAAATTTTTGGAGCTGAAAAGTATAACTGAAATAAAAATTTATGAGAGGTGTTCAACTGCGGATTTGAGTAGGCAGAAGAAAGAATCAATAAATTTGAAGATAGGGCAATTAAAATTACCTAGCTTGAGGAGCAGAAAGAATAGAATAAAGAAAAATGAATAGAGCCTATTGGACTTTTGGAGTGCAGGCAGGCACACCAAAATATACATATAGAAGTTATAGATAGAGAAGAAAGAAAGAAAGATTTGAACAAACAATGGCTACAAACTTCCCAGAATTGATGAAAGACATGAATCTACATATACTATATGCTCAAAAAAGTAGAACAAATCTGGAGAGTCACACTAAGACATAGTGAAAATGTTGAAAGATGAAGACAAAAAACAAATCATGAAAGTACAAAAGAAAATGAATTTGCCAGGTACAGGGATCCTCAACAAGATTAACAGCTCATTTCTCATCATAGAAACTTCTACTTCTCTTATGGAGGCAAAGGTAGTTGAATGATGATGTAAAAGTGCCAAAAGAAAAAACTTCAGCCAGAAATACTACATACAGGAAAATGTATAAATAAAAATAAGCGAAGTCTTTCCCAGATAAAGACACTAGATAGCAACTTGAAGCCACATGAAGAAATGTGATCACTGATAAAGGTAACTACATAGGTGAACATAAAAATTAGTGTTACTCTATTTTTAATATAACTCCTACCTTTATTTCTTATATGATTTAAAAGCCAAATGCATAAAATAATAATTATAAATCTATGTTATGGGCATGTACTATACAAAGATGTTGTTTGTGACAATACCATCAGAAAGAGAGGATGGGGCTGGATAGGTGCAGAACTAATATATGTTATTGAAGTTAGCTAACACCAATTCAAACAAAATCTTTATGAGTTTAGGGTATCAGTTGTAATCCCCATAGCAACCATTAAGAAAATAAGTTAAAATATACATGGGAAGGAAAATGGAAAAGGAATCAAAATTGTACTGAAAACAAACCAAACACAAAATAAGACAGTATGGGAGGAAAAGGAGAACAAGAGAAGATAGGAGACATAGAAAACACAAGGCACAATCATAGGCGTAATCACTGATCACTTAACAGTTATCATTTTACAAGTACATGGATTAAAATCCCAAATTAATTAAAGCCAGAGATGGGCAAAATGAATAAAAAAAAGTATTCAACTATATACTCTTTTTTAAAATATTTTTTTTAGTTGTAAATGGACACCATTTCTTTATTTTTATTTATTTATTTCTTATGTGATGCTGAGGATTGAACAGGGCCTCACGCATGCAAGGCAAGCCCTCTTCCACTGAGCCCACCAACTATATACTCTTATAAGAGACTACTTTTAGCTCAAAAGATACAAACACGTTAGGCCTGGTGGTTGATGCCCATAATCCCAGCTTCTAGGGAGACTGAGGCAAGAGGGCCACATCTAACTTCAGCAACTTAGTGAGACCTTGTCTCAAAATAAAAAATAAAAAGAGATATGGATATAGCTTCATGATAAAGTACTCCTGGGTTCAATCCCCAGTACTGCAAAAGAAAAAAGAAAGATACAAATAGATTGGAAATAAAAAAGATAGTCAAGCAAATAATAACCAAAAGAGAGCTGAAGTGGGCTATCCTAGCAGCAGAAAAATACATTTTAAGTAAAAAATCATCATAAAAGAAAAAGAAAAGACATTATATATTGATAAAAGGAAAATAATTCTAAACAGAAACATACCAAACAATAGAATCTAAAAATACATAAAGCAAATATTGACAGAATTAAAGGACAAAATAGACAATTCTATAAAAATAGTTGGTGACTTTAATATCTCACTTTCAATAATCAATTTAATAATCTTGGCATAGTGATGCCTGCCTGTAGTGTCAACACCTTGGGAGGCTGAGGCAAGAGGATCATTTTTCATTTATTTATTTATTTATTTATTTATTTATTTATTTATTTTATTGTTGGTCGTTCAAAACATTACATAGTTCTTAATACATCATATTTCACAGTTTGATTCAAGTGGGTTATGAACTCCCAATTTTACCCCGTATACAGATTGCTGTATCACATCAGTTACCTTCCATTGATTGACATATTGCCTTTCTAGTGTCTGATGTATTCTGCTGTCTGTCTTATTCTCTACTATCCTCCCTCCCCTCCCCTCCCCTCCCCTCCCCTTTTCTCTCTCTACCCCTTCTACTGTATTTGAGCCCAGGAATTCAAGATCGGCCTGGTTCAACCCCATTTCAAACAAACAAACAACACAAAAAATTTGAATATCTAGACAGATAAGGAAATAGACGACCTGAAGAACACTATAAATTAACTAGACCAAACAGAACATTCTACCCAACAACAGCAGAATATACATTCTTCTTAAGTGTATATGGAATATTCTCTAGCATAGATGATATGTTAGGCCATGGAACAATTCTCAATCAATTAAACAGTACTCAAACTTTCCATGTCTTCTTCCATCTGAAGACATTCTTCCATCCCCTCTGCCCTTCTACCTTTTCCCACCATGGAGGGAAGCTTTGAGAAAGTGCCATCTACAGAACATGTCCATAGCTGACACCAAATCTCCTGGTACCATGAATTTTGACTTTCCAGCTTCCAGAATTATGATAAATAAAATTCTACTGTTTATTAAGTACATAGTCTAATGCATTTTGTTATAGCAGAAGAAATGAATTAAGGCAGAAGGGAACTTCCTTGACATGATAAAGTCATGAAAAAAACCCACTTTTATGGTTTGGATCGGGAATGTCCTCAAAGGCTCCTGTGCTGAAGGCTTGGTTCCCAGTGCAGCTAGGCTCAGGGGTGAGGCTTTTGGAAAGTGATTGGATCATGTGGCTCTGACCTAATTGATGTACTAATCTGTTGATGGGTTCATAGTGATGGTATTATTGGGAGGTCCTGGAAATTTAGGAGGTGAGGCCTAATCAGCAGAACTAGGTGTAGGGGGTACGCTTTGTCCTTGGCCTCTCTCTCTCTTTCTCCTTCCCAGCTGCTATGAGGGAACAGTTGTGCTCCACCATGCACTCCCCACCATGATGTTCTGTCACCATAAACTTACAGGGATGGGCTAGGTGACTGATTATGGACTGAAACCTCAAACAGTAAGCCAAAATAAATCTTTGCTTCTTTAAATTGATTTTCTCAGGTATTTTGTTACAGTGACAAAAAGCTTACTAACACATCCATAAGACATCATTTTCAGTGGTGAAATTCTGAAAGCTTTCCTTCTAGGATAAGGAACAAGACATAGACATTTGTTTTCACCAGTGCTATTTGACTTTATACAGAAAGTTTTAGTCAGAGCAATTAAGTAAGAAAAGTATATTAAAGACATTCACAATGGAAAAAAAATAAAACTCTATTTGCAAATGACATGATTCGACATAAAGGAAATCCCCCTGAACTAATAAAAAAAAAACCTACTAGAGTTCATAAATGAACTCAGCAAAATTGAAGGGTACAAGGTCAACATGTAAGAATCAGTGTGTCTCTTTACACCAGCAATGAAAAATCTGATAAGGAAATTAAGAAAGTGATTCAAGCTGGGCACAGTAGCTCATTCCTATAATCCCAGTGGTTTGGAAGGCTGAGGCAGGAGGATAGCAAGTTCAAAGCTGGCCTCAGCAACTTATCGAGGACCTAAACAACTTAGAGAGAACCTGCCTCAAAATAAAAAAAATAAATAAATAAAACAGGGCTGGGGATATGACTCATTGGTTGAGCACCCCTTGGTTCAATTCCCGGTACAAAAAAAAAAAATTGCCATTTATAATAACATTCAAAAGAAGAAATTATCTAGGGATAAATTTAGCCAAAGAACAGAGAAACTCCTACACTAAAAACCATAAAACACTAATAAAAGGAATTTTCAAAGAATTAAATCAATGGAAAAATATTTAATGTTTGTGGATTGGGAGAGTTAATACTGTTAAGATGTCAATATTCCCCAAGCAATCTATAGATTCCATGTAATTTTTACTAATTCTCATGGCTTTTTTTTGTTTGTGCAGAAATTAAAGCTAGACTTCCTTAAGACCTTTGAATAGCCAAAATCATGTTGAAAAATAGAACCAAAATGGAAGACACACTTCCTGGTTTCCAAATTTACCAAAAAGTAACAGAAATTAAAACACTGTGGTTTTTGCATAAAGATAGACATATAGATCAATGAAATAGAATTGGAAATCCAGTAACAAACTGATACACCTATGATCAATTGAATTTCAACAATCGTGGCTTTTATCATCATCATCATCATCATCATCATCATCATTATTAAATCAGGGTTTGAAATCAGGAGCACTTAACTACTAAGCCACACCCCTAGCCTTTTTTTTTTTTTTTGATGCTGGGTTTTGAACCCAGGGCCTTGTGCATGTGAAGTAAGCACTCTGCCTACTGAGCCATATCCCTAGCCTATCCCCTGCCTTTTTAATATTTTATTTAAAGACAAGGTCTGACTGAGTTGCTTAGGACCTTGCTTTTGCTGAGTCTCACTTTGAACTCGAAATCCTCCTGCCTCAGCCTCCTGAGCCACTAGGATTACAGGTACAAACCTGTAATGAGTAGGAGGCTGTCATTGGAATCAAAGAGTTGTAACCAGTGAAAAATCATGTGAGTGTGTGTGTGTGTTTCAGGAGTGATGGTGTGTCAAGACGGAATCTATTTTTTCAAGTGTGAAATAAAGGTAGAATGCCTCCTTAATTCACACTCAATCAATGACCTAAATATAAAAGATAAAATTACAAAACTATCAGAAAAAAAACATAGGGCTAAATCTTTTTTAAAAAATATTTTTTAGTTGTAAATGGATATTTATTTATTTATTTATTTATACGTGGTGTGAGGTTCAAACCCAGGGCCTCACACATGCCAGGCAAGTGCGCTACCACTGTGCCACAACTCCAGCCCTGTAAATCTTCATGACCTCATACCTGGCCCTAAAAACACAGCAATATAAGAAATAAAAGATGGATCTGGGGATGTGGCTCGGTGGTAGAGCAATTGCCTTAATTTGATTCCAAACCACAAAAAGGAAAAAAAAAAAGAAAGGAAAACATAACTCATTCTTCATCAAAATTGAAAATTTGTGATTGGCATATACAAACTGTTTCTCTAAACCCGAGTCAGCCAAGTGCCGTGAAGTATGGTGAGCTGAAAATATGAACTTGAATAATGCAATAAGGTGCATTTACAGGAAATAAGATGTTTGTTTATTTGTTGTTTAAACTTTAAGTAGTTGAGTGGGCCTTCCAAGAGGTTATCTGCTTTGGGAAATCGCATGTATCAAGCTTCTTTTTTTTGGCATAAAAGGAGAAGCATGTCACTTTTTATTAATAGACAACCAGTTTCTTCCCATGTTCACTGAAACATTGTAGAATTGAAGGAATGCCAAATTATTGGCTGGGGTGCTCTGTGTCTTGGCCCGATTCCGATAGAAGGGGCAGAAAGAGTTGGGCTGTTCAGCTTGTCTGGGTGGGAGTTGGTGCCAGCTTGCTCAGGTGAAATGGTAGAAATGGAGAAAAGCCAATATTTTCAAGAATTATTTCAGCAAATGAACCCAAAATTCTTGTAATGGTTGGCTGGGTGCCGCACTAGTTTTCCATGCTGAGTAACAAATGACCACAAACTCAGTAACCTCAAAGAACACCTGTGTACTCTCTCGCAGGGTCTCTGGCTCAGGAGTCCAGCACAGCTTAGCTGGTCCTCTGTTCAGGCTCTCACCAGGCTTCAGGCCAGGTGTGACTGAGGATGTGGGCTCCCCAGGGTCTCATCTTTCCAGTAGCTTGGAAAGGTGTATTTACAAGCTTCCTTTTAAGCTTGTAATGTCTACGATGTTTCAGTGAACAGGGGAAGAAATTGCTTGTCTATTAATAAAAAGTGACATGCTTCTCTTTTTATGCCAAAAAAAAGAGGCTTGATACATGTGATTTCCCAAAGCAGATAACCTCTTGGCAGGCCCATCTAACTACTTGAAGTTGAGGTAGCTGGCAAGATCCACCTCCTGGAACTGGGGTACTGCATTTCCTTTCTGGCTGTCAGAGGCCCTCCAGGGTCCCTAGACAAACGGGCCATCATACTTCTTCAAAGCCAGCTACAGACTCTCTATCACTCCAGCCTGCTGAGATGAAGACTGTATTATATAACATAATGGAATTGTGGGGTGGCACTCTGTCACTCTTGGCACCTGGTGGGATCTACATGAGGGTTGACTGACAGCTATCACCTGGGCTAATGTTTAGAAGCAAGTCACAGGGAAGGAAATGGAATTGTACCAAGGCATGACTCATTGCAGGTGTGTGTGTGTGTGTGTGTGTGTGTGTGTGTGCGCGTGTGTGCCTGTGGGTCACTTTAAGTTGTGACTTATCTAATCTTCCATCGATTAGATAAGAGAAAATAAAGTGCCAGCCATGATGTTCAGGTCTTTGGCTTGAGCAGGTAGGTGGGAATTAATTGAGGTGTTTATTGAACACAGAACAGCGTGTTGGTTGAGGGAGGATTTTGAACTCAGCTGTTGACATAAGTTCAGCTGCTCAGGGGCATGAACCATGTCTGTTATGTTCTTTACTCCAAATCCAAGGCCACCTGTAGTTCCCGACATGCAGTAGGTTCCCGAATAAATGCATGAGTGAGATCTGTGAGACAGACATCCAAGCAGAGATGTTGACGAGGCCGGAGTGTCCTGGAGACTTGTTACAAGGTCTCCATGGATGGCCCATTCTCAGAAGTCACTGGGATTGTAAAGTGGTCACCACCCGTCTTGGATGAGATGGCCTAGGAAGGGGGCAGGTGGGGGAGACCAAGCAGAGGAGGACTGAATGCCAGGAGCCCCAACACGGAGAAGTTAGTCCAGAGAGGACACACTGGTCAAGGGTACCAAGAAGTATAGACGCAACAGGGTGAAGAAGCTGTGGACAGGTTCAGACAGACTGAGGAAGGGCCGTGGAGAACTGGTTTCAGCAGTCAATTCAACAGGGGGTGGGGGAATGGAGGGCGAGCGGTGATTCTTTCTAGAACTCTAGTATAGGGTGGGAGGGGCTGAGTGGTGGCTGGAGAAAGTGGGCTCTCCCAGTCAATATCACCCAAGTTCAAAGGCCCCAAGAGGGCACCTGAGACAGGTGCCGGGGCACGCAGAACTGGGGGCCGGGGTCTTGGTCCTGCTTTTATACGGCTTTCTCTTTTTTTTTTTTTTTATAATCAAGCAAATGCATTTCTTTAATGGCTAAAAATCATCACTGTTGGGGAATATTCTTGGATGTCTCTTCTTTCTCCTTTTCTCTCCGCTTCTCCCTCAATTCTGTCCAAGATTTCCTCCCTTCCTTTTCTGTCTCCTTCTCTTTCTTTTAGGACCCCAGAGACTTGAGCAATTTTCATTGTTGACAAGCAGACTGCAGACCAGAGGGAAAGGCCGAAGACTCAAAAAACAGGAGAGTTAGAAACAACCTAAGTGCTTCTGAGAAAAAGGAGGGATGGACTCCAGGACACAGGTACTGGGACTGGGTTGCGTTGACTGAGGGACAGCAACCCCTTTGTGGCGGGAGTAAAGGAGGAAGGTGTGCGTATGGGGGTGCCCAGGGATGGGACTGGCTGGGAGTGGGGAGGTAAACGTTCCCAGAGGTGCAGTTCAATGGTCGTTCATGTCCACTTGATATTGGAGGTATCACTCTGTACACACTAATATTTGTTGAATGAAAGAGTACATGAATAAATACTTTACAGGACAATATAAAGAACACATTTCTTCCTTCATTTTTCCACATGAGATCCTTATTGACTTTTGTTATCACACAAGTAAAATGACCTCCTTGTCAAAAGTTTGATATAAAAAATTCCCTTGAAATTCCAGTCCAGAGAGATAAGCGTTAATGGTAAGTGTTGACTTTGTCAGCGGATTAACCTTCAAACAGAGGGGGATCACGTTTACATGGAATTGTGGGGACTGCTTTTCCCAGAGTTCCCAGCAGTCTTTTCATTGTGTCCACACGTGCAGACGGGGCTGGGGGTGTAGCTTAGTGGTAGAGCCCTTACTTAGCATCCCAAGACCCTGGGTTCCATTCCCACACTAAAAAATATGTGTAAAGCTCTTCCTTATTTTTCATGACACCTGCCTGATCTCTGTAACAACTTGACCTTGATAAATTTATTGAACAAGACCCCTACCGATGGGCACTTAGGTTGTTTCTAACTTTTCAATACCATGGCTGTTCTTGATCATTCCACTTTTGCATATGGTGCCTTTATTTTCTCAAATTCCTAGGTGAGTGAAACATGTTTGCTCATTTCAAATTTTGATACTTATCTTCCAAATTGCCTTCTAGAAAGCTGTGCCAATCTATGTTTCCATCAACAGAACGCGAGGGCACCTACTTCCACACACCCTTGCCAACAAGTGGTTATTAAATATCTTTTTAATCCTGTCCATCTAAAAGAAATATGATAATTCATTGTAATTCTCTGTAGCTGTTAGTAAAGTTGAACATCTTGAATATGAATTTTGTCCACTTGCAGGTCTTCTTTTCTGCAATGCTTCTTTGTGCATTTTACTTACTTTGCTACTGGGCTTAGCGTTTTCTCATTTATAGAGCTGGGTGTGATGGCACACACCTGTAATCCCAGAGACTTGGGAGGCTGAGACAGGGGGATTGAAAGCTTAAGGCCAGTCTCTGCAATTTAGTGAGACCCTAAGCAACTTAGTGAGATTCTGTCTCAACATAAAAAATAGAAAAAGGGCTGGGGATGAAGCTCAGCAGTTAAGCCCCCAGTATCAAATTTTTTTTTCTCATTTATTTCAAAATCACCCATAATTCAATAATGTCACTGTTTATCATATTGTAAGTATCTCTTTTTTTCTCTATATTGTAAGTATTTCTTAAAATTTTTATTTGCCTAAAAGACAATAAACATAAACATACTTAAAAGACATACTTAAAACTATGCTGTTGGGTGTCTGTGCTGTTGGTTAGAGAGATATCACAGTTTCGTGTCAAATTTGTCAGCCTTTTCCTTTCTTTATGGTGCTTGTCATTGGCATAGGACTAAGAAAGCCGATTGCCACATCAAGATTATAAGAAACTTCCTTCTGTGATTTCTCTGTTACTTTGTGGTTCAGTCTTTTTCTTTAAAATCACATTTTCTGCTTACTTTATTTTTTTTTCTTTTGGTGGTGGGGATTGAATTCAAGGGGAATTTACCACTAAACTGTAGTCCCAGCCCTTTTTATTTTTTATTTTGAGACCATGTTGCTTGCTGTGTTGGCCTAGAACTTTCCATCCTCCTGCTCCAGCTTCCTGAGTTGGTGGGATTACAGGCGTGCGTGACCACACTCCACTGACACCTTAGTTTTGAAACAGGACCATTCACTATTACTACTCCTAATCCCGTTTAAGTCTCATGATTAAGCAGACCTGCCAATCATCTCCGTCTCCCTAGAAGAGTGGACGGTGCTATGTGCCATGTGGCTCAGGGAAAGACCTTGATCCATTACTTCCATCCTGAGAATTTAGAGCAACGGTCCCAGAGATAGAGACAGAACTGGTTTTGCTATTGCAAAGTGAGCCACTGGTCAAAATGAGGTGGTCATATGTGGTACGTGACAAAGTTGTTCTAATCATTATTTATTTTAACATGTGTTACAATAAATAAAACACCAGGAAAGTAGGTGAAAAAGAAGATGAAAATAGGTATTCAAGAACATTGTTAGTGAGCTTCATTACTGTAACAAAATGCCTGAGAAAGTTAACTTCCAATGTGAAAAGACTTGTTTTGGCTCATGGTTTTGGAGATTCCAGTTTGTGGCTCTGGACCTGATAAGGCACCATGGCAGGAGCTGTGGCCCAGCAGTCACTCACCTCCTCAGCCCTCTAGCAAAGAGGAAGAGGAAGCACAACCCAATGATGAAAGGACCTCCCGCTGGGTCCCTTCCAAGGTTCCACCACCTCCCAATAGCATCACCCTGGGGACCAAGCCTCTAACGCACAGGCCTTTGGGGACGCTTACTTGAATCAGAGCATTTATTGTACTTGAGAAAACATGGTTAAAATGCTAAAGATGGTTTGAGGATGATTGGAGTTTGGAAAATCCCAAATTAGATGAGAGAATTATCAGTGAAGACGGCCCTCAGATGTAAGTAATCGGAACCGAACTCACAGTAGCTTAAAAACACAGGAGTGAGTTGTTTTTTTTTTTCATGACTGATCTCTTCATGACTCTTTTGCCCTTTTCCTCATGGTTCCATGGTGGTTGCTGTGGCTCTAGCAATCACCACTGAAAAGAAGAACAAGGAAGAGGTGGTTCCAAGCAATGATTTTCTTTTTTTGTTAGGAAAAAGGAAGAGCTTTCCCAGAGTTCCCAGCAGTCTTCTTTTTAAAATACCTTTATTTAATTTATTTTTATGTGGTGCTAGGCAAGTGCCCTACCACTGAGCCACAACCCCAGCCGCCCCCCCAGCAGTCTTCTTAAGACTCATTGGCCAGAACTATATACATGTGCAGCACTAGGTGTAAAGGATGCTGGGAAAGTGGACAATAGTTCACCATAATTGGCTCGGGCCATCTTTATCCCACTGAGGTCCTATTAGTGAGGATAGAAGAGGAAGGGGTAGTGGATAAACTGCTGTATCTGTCACGTGAAAATGTGTGGACCCGCAGGGAGAAGCATGGATGGGAGACCATATGGTCCCAAGTGAATGTCACAGTGGGAGTCGTGTCAGACATCCAGCTCCCATCTGCAGGAACGACTGTACTCTAGTGCCTGTTTTCGCAGGGTGGTAAGATCTTCTGTGTATCATTCCACCAGCTCTCCTTTGACTTGAGCCCGTGAGACTGGGTTCTGCTCTTTATAACCCAAGCAGAGTCTTGGACACATCTTGGCTTTCTCATGGCTTTTATTAGTATCCTTAATTTACAAAAGGGAGATAGAGGCTCCCAGAGGTCCAGGCAGTGGCCCCAAGTCAATTGACTGTGACCTTGGTTTTCTCAGAGCTGGTGTGTGCTTCGTGCTGTCTTTAAAAGGGAAGTGTTTGTTCCTTAAATAGCACCAAGAGGACAAAGGAATAAATACAAGAGAGATTGAATTTCCTCTGGGGCCTGTCAATGTCGCCCATTGGCTCTGTCCCTGGATTAAGTCAGAGGGCAGGAGGCGGCTTGTCTCTGTCTCTGGCATCTGGGGTTTGGAGATCTGGGGAATGTTTAGTTTTCTGCTATTTGTCTATTTCCAGACTTTATGATATGATTTATTGTCCTGACTTAAATAACTTCATATGGTTGGAAGATGGGCGACATTCAAGTCACAGATGTGTATGGGAAGCGGGAGAGAAAACGAGTGCGTTTGGGAGCCATGGCCCTCTGCCCTTCCCAGGCCACAGTCTCCTTCATGAAAAGAAGAACATGGTTTACCACCACCCAGACAGGGCTGGCCTCTGCTCTGTGAGAGCCAATGTTCAGATGACCTCCTGGTTGAGCAGAAGTCACTGCCCCCTCCCCCTGACCGTCTCCCCTGTGTTGCCCTCTTGGTGAGTGGTCCAGCCATTCGGCAGGCCTGCTCCCCTGGGCCTGCCAACCTCTCGCCACATGATGCAGATCCTTCCCCCAAGTCACATCTGTCACATGCCCCCTCCGCTCTGCCCGAATGCCGAAGGCTGTAGCTCAGGCCAGAGGGCAGGGGCTGCAATCTTGTGCTTGCAGGGCTCCTCAGTTCTGGAAAACAGGCTGCTCTTGGATCACAGAGCTCCCAGGCCTTCTCACCACAGGTCTGGGATCTGAAGTGCCCCTGGCAGTTCACCTGAGCTGTAGACAGCACTGGTCTCTTACTGGCCTCCTTGCCTCAGGTCTTCTGTCAATCCCGCCCCTCTCTGCTGTAGAAGTATTCCTAAAATGTGCCAGGGGCTTTTGATCAGCTGCACAAAGCCCAAATTCTGTAGCATGGCCAATAGGGTGTGAAGTGGTTCCTCCCTCCCTCTCCAGTTCGTCTGCTTTCCTTGGTTTTCATAATTCAAGTCTGTTACCAGTGAGGAGCCCGTTGTTCTTTCATTGCTCATGACTTTTCACGTGCTGTTCTTTCTGCCTGGAGAACCCTCCTTCTCCAGGTCCACATGGGAAGCTCCTATCCACCCTGCAAGACCCAATTCCAGTGTTCCTCTTGTTTGGGGGCTTTCCTTGCTGCCCTGTAGAGAGCATATGTTTATGATTCCAGTTGCTCCATTGGCTTCTCTGTGGCGGGGACTCTGCTCAGTTCAGAGATGCGTAGAGTATTCGTCATAGTAGGTGCTCATTAAGCATGATGGTCAAAGATAGCTTTTCTTAAGCGAGAGGAAATTGAATGAAAATAAATAGGGCAATTTCCAGGAACATAGAGTTCCTAACCTTTCCCCGAGTCTGAACTTTAGAGCTTCCGGTCCCGCTTTCTTTTGTGATATTAAGGATTGAACTCAGGGCCTCATGCCTGCTAAGCACATGCTCTACCACTGAGCTATATTCCCAGCCAATCTCAAGTTTTTCCACTGTAAAAATCAGTCATCATTTTATCTATTTACATATTCAAAGCCAATCAATTAAATTGTGTAAAAATAGCACCATTGCCTGGTCCCCATTCTGGGCCAGGAACTTTGCATTCACCATATTACTTCAAGCAGATGAGGAAACCGAGGCTCAGAGGTGAACCGATTGGGCAAGGTCACAAAGCGGGAAAGCAGTGGGATCAGGACTGGGATATTAGGATGCACTTATTTTGGTTTTCGTCCATAGTTCAGGGCCCTGCGCTCCTTCCCCTGGGCAGGCTGTACAGACTGCTCTTCCCGCGGTGGGTCATGGGGTCATCTTCCCCGGCCGTTTTGTCCTGGAGCTGGCCATAATGAAATCCTCCGACCTGCCTTTCAGATAACAGGTCATAAGACCTGCTCATTCCAGAGGCCCTGCCCCACAGCCTGGAGGGAGGAATGTTGCAGAGGAGATCAAGATGAATCTGAACAGACAGGCCCAGCTGGGTCCCCCCCTGTCTGTGCGCCATCAGCCTGTGCAATGAAGTCTCCATAAACACCCCAAAGGATGAAGCTCGGAGTTTCTGGATGGTGGAACACATGGAAGTTTCTGGAAAGGGCATGGAAGCTCTCCACTCCTCCCCCATACTTTATGCATCTCTCTCTCTCTTTTTCCTGAGGTGCAAGGGTTTAAACCAGGGCCCTTCACATAAGAGTATCCCTGAGTTATATGAGTTGCTCAAGAAAATTAATCAAGCCCAGGAAATATAGGAAAAACCTGAAGCTTGTGATTGGGATTGAAAGTGTGTGTGTGTGTGTGTGTGTGTGTGTGTGTGTGTGTGTGTGTTTGGTGGGTCGGGGGCAGAGCTGGTGACTGAGCCCCCAACCTGTGGGATCCAACGTTGTCTCCAGGTAGATAGTTCAGAACTGAACTGGAGTAGAGGGGGTGGGGACGACTATGTGCTTGCTCTCTGACGGGGAGAAACCCACACTCATCTGGTCCGAGCAATAATCTGTACAGTAAGAGAAACAGTCTGAGTTTGAGTTTGGGTCCCCACCCCGCCATGTACAATGTCATCCTACCTCTTCCAGAGATTCAGTTGACAACTCTTAGGGCATGTAGTACGTGTCTAGGATAAAGACATCCTACTCTCAGGTGTGCAAACAAATAAATGAGTGAAGCAGTCCAGGCATGAGGCAATAAGGAGAGGTGGGGAGTGCTGCAAAGAAGAAAGCATACACTGTGTGAAGGAGTCGGCCAAGACTGAACGCCAGCCGGTCCCTCTGCACCACTTGTGAAAAATCTCAAATGCACAGCAAAGTTGAAATAATTTTCCAATGTACATCTATATATATCTACTACTTAGACTTGTTTACTTTATCTCATATTCATCTATTCCTATACCCATTAATCCATTTTTTGATGTTTTCCAAAGTAAATTGCAGAAAGCAGTACATTTCTCCTTAAATAGATTAGCAAGTATATCATTAATTAAAAATCAATATTTATGTATAGTTTTGATGTAAAATTCATATACAATGAAGTACAGAATTGTTTCCAGTGTTGAGGATTGAGTTCAGGGCCACATCATGCTAAGTAAGCAAGTATTCTACCAACTGAAGTATATCCCCAGCCCTACAAATCTTCTTCTTTTTTTCTTTTTTTGTACCAGGGATTGAACCCAGAAGTGCTTAACCGCTGAGCCACATCTCTTTTTATTTTGAGACATGGTCTGGCCAAGTTGCTTAGGGCCTCATTAAATTGCTGCAGCTAGCTTTGAACTTGAAATCCTCCTGCCTCAGCCTCCTGAATTCCTGGGATTACAGGCCTGTGTCACCATGCCTACTAGCCCTGCACATCTTAAATGTATTGTCACAAGATTTTGACAAATATATGATCCTGTACAATCCCAACCTCCATAAATTCAGAAAACATTACCATCTTTCCTAAAAATCACTTCGTCCACCCCTCTTATCTGTAGCCAATGTAGGTTCAACGTAAACAGCTTATGTTTTCATTTCTCAAATTTCTGTTATAAGAAAACTCTTAGCTGCAGCCAAGTGAACATTGCTATCTAACCTTGCTTCTGGAAATTGCAGGAATTTGTCCCAGGACCTACTCCTCTTTCTGGCTAGCATTCTATGATGGCTCAAAAACCACCCCTCACTTTTTTGCAGCTCTGGGGATGGAACCCCCAGCCCTCGGTAACCACCTTCATTTCAGAGATGCCTCTGTCTGTAGAGTCTGGGTTTAACACTGGCTTCCCCTTACCTCCCTCTCTGCCCTGTCTGCCCTTGTTGTCTCTGAATTCAATTCCAAAGCTGGATAAAGTGCCTCTCCACCTTCCTAGGCACTAGAGGAACTTAGCCTGTAGGTTTTAATTTCACCCTGGCAGTGATTCTTGACACCCACTGAATGGCCCTGAGGTCATCCCCTTTATCTTTCACTTAGAATAGGACTTTGGGCTGGGGATGTAGCTCGGTGGCAATGCAAGTGCTTAGCATGCTCAAGGTCCTGGGTTTAAGCCCAGCACCACATTAAAACATATGAGACTTTTGATGTGTACTTTAATGCACATATATCCAGCCTCCTACTGGAATGGCTTCTTCCAGTCCTGACGCCACAGTCCTGATTCAGCCTGCAGATGAATTTCTTTGACTTCAAGGGATTATGTCTTTGTGCATTAATTTTTTTTGGTACTGAGAATTAAAGCCAGGGGTGCCTAGCCACTGAGCCACATCCCCAGCCCTTTTTCATACTTTATTTAGAGACAGGGTCTTGCTGAATTCCTTAGGGCCTCGCTAAATTGCTGAGGCTGGCTTTGAACTCTTGATCCTCCTGCCTCAGCCTCCCGAGAAGCCGGGATTATAGACGTGTGCCATCAAGCCTGACTTGTGCGTTCGTTTCAATTAGAATCGATTTCCAACTTTTAGAAGGACAATTTTGGGACAGACGGTAGTCCATAAGAAGTACCGTTGCTTCTGATTGGTTGGGGTTGTAAGTGGGATTCTTGGCATCTGGGGGGTTGTGGTGGGATATGAGTTGAAGTTTGAATATGCATTCAGGAATGCGCAAGTCTCTGGGTGGTTCGGCCAACGGTTGCGGACTAACTCTCCTAATCTCTCCCTTCCTCCATCCCTCAGCCCTTGTGATTTTCTCTTCTCACAGGATGCCCTGATTTGTGGTGGAAGGATGGAGAATGTAGGCAGCTAGACAGACCCAGGAAAGAGACAGACCCAGAGCTGATTGCAGACTAGAGTCTGGGACAGAAGGAATGAAGAGAATGACGTCTCTAAACCCTGGGCCCAGAGAGCTGCTGCCTGGGGCTGGCCGAAGGCCTCTGGCTCTGTAGGTGGAAGTGAAGTCAGCAGCCAGAGGCCAAGGGCTGCAGCAGCTGGAGTTGCAGGCGGGCTGCTCGCTGCCCCAAGACTTCCCACCACCTTGCTTAAGTTACCACTTGGCATCTTAAAATAAATGTTTTTACATTTAAAATGTACAATGGGAACGATTGCACTTGTTTCACAAAATATTAAAAGCTATTAATGAAAAGTTTCCTTCCCACCTGTCTCCCATCTGCCCAGTTCCACCCCCATAACCATCCGTGGGGTTTATTTTTGCTGCAACCAAGGATACTACTTTGGTGGCTGAGTCCTGTTAGACAGAATGTTGGCTGTGTTGGTGGAGCCTGCAGGGTAGAGTGCGGGACTGTCGGATGCATGGAAGAGAAAGTAATCAAGCCTGTATCAAAGACAGATAAAAGTTTGTTAGAACTCACTGGAACATTGCTTCCTGAGTAGGTAACAGAGTGACACGGTACTTATTGTGGATTAAATGTTTGTATTCTCCCCCCTCCCCAATTAATTCATATGTGAAGGCCCTAAATTCTCCAACTACTCCAATGAGCTGGTGTTTGGATGTTGGGCCTTTGCGAGGTAATTAGGTTTAGATGAGGTCACGAGGATGGGGCCCATGATGGCATTAGGGTCCTTAGAAGAACAGACCAGAGCCCCCGCTCCCCATGTGGACACACCAAGAAGGCAGAGCTCTGCGAGCCAGGAAGGTGCCCTTCCCAGAACCTGGCCAGGCTGACCCCTTCATCCTAGCACTTCTAGGCCCCAGAGCTGCAGGAAATAATCTTCTCTTCTTAAGCCCCGCAGTGTAGTTAGCCTGAGCGTTCTTGAAGAAGTGAGCTGTAAGGATACTGAAAAGATTTCTAGTTCTTTGAAACTCGTGTTCTGAACCTGGTCTAGAGGAGCATGCCTGTCATCCCAGTGACACGGAGGCTGAAGCAGGAGAACCACAAGTTTGAGGCCAGCCTTGGTGACCTAGTGAGACCCTGTCTCAGAATATATATGTGTGTGTGTGTGTGTGTGTGTGTGTGTGTATGTATATATATATTTAAAAGGTCTGAGCTGGGTATGGTGGTGCAGGCCTGTAATCACAGTGGTTCAGGAGGCTGAGGCAGGAAGATCATGAGTTCAAAACCAGCCTCAGCTAAGGTGAGGTGCCAAGCAACTCAGTGACACCCTGACTCTAAATAAAATACAAAATAGGGCTGGGGATGTGGTTTACTGGTCAAGTGCCCCTGGATTCAATCCCCAGTGCCACGAAGCAAAACCAAAAATCTTCCATTCTATGTGCCTTTTAACCACTTGCCTGAGAGTAAATGTGCTGCATTTGAAAATGTGTGGTAACTTAGAAGATGAGAATCTTCTGGAAGATAGATCCGTGGGGCTAGAAAAGGGCTTTGTCCCAGGGACAGGAATGGTAAATACTCTAATCCTGTGACAACCTGAGTAATCTGTGAGCCCATGGGTGATAGAGTTCAGTTGCTCAATTAAACTCAGCTCGAATTCTGGCTGTTGCCGTATTCTCATCGGGAGCATTTCTCTGAGGAGAGAGATTTCCTGGTGAATTGATCTGCTCTGCCTCTCCAGTTTTTTGGTTCGCTTTGAGGACAATGCTGCCCTCTCCTGGACTAGTCCGCCAACCACAGCCCCTGGCCTCCAGGAGTAGATTCTTCTTTTCCCCTTGCTTGGTATCAGGTATTGCAGGAAAAGCTCTGCTTTGCTAAGTTGTTTCTTAGGGCTCCGTGGGCTGAGTTTTCCTTCCTGTATGATTTCCCAGATAATGGAGGTGAGAGAAAACCAGACAAGTCACCGGGGTAGGGGTGGGGGGGTCTCCCAGTCTCAAACAGAATCCATACTTTTTTCTTCTGCAACCACTATATATAATTTATTTATTTATTTATTTATTTATTTATTTATTTAATTTTTCCTGAGACAGGCAGCCCTGGAACTTGTGATCCTCCTGCCTCAGCCTCCTGAGTAGCTGGGATTGTGGTGTGCACCCAACTTGCAACAATTTTTATTGTACCTGCCAGTTGTCAAGTTGTCTCCTAGGTATTTAGAATATAATAATAAAAATGGATAAGGATTTGGTCTTCCTGATGCTTATAGTTGCTATAAGAGAGAGAGGAGAGCAAGCAGCAGACCATGTGTTAACCAATGAAGTATGTAATTTTTTTTTGGGAAGTGATA
This sequence comes from Urocitellus parryii, assembly GCF_045843805.1. Lineage (NCBI taxonomy): Eukaryota > Metazoa > Chordata > Mammalia > Rodentia > Sciuridae > Urocitellus > Urocitellus parryii. Next base: position 265,315,861 of record NC_135531.1, on the reverse strand, counting down.
GGTGCTGTGGGAAAAGACATTTAAAATGGAGCAGGGTAGGGGACATCAGGAAGGCCAGGGGAGGTGCAGTTGTAAGTGGGTGGACAGGGTGAGCTTCAGGGAGAAGGCAGCATGCAGCAAGCACTTGGGCAGTGAGCAAGTAGCCTGCAGGGTATCTAAGGAAGAGCTTTTGGGACAGAGAGCATAGATAACAGATAGTTGCCATGCCCAGGTAAGAGAGGAGCCATAAAGGGGCCAACAGGGAGGAAACCACCAGGGGATATTCTGAGCTGAATGGTGTCCCTTTCCCTCAAAGTCACATGTTGAAGTCCTAAACCCAGAACATCTGAACGTGGCCTTTTTTTTGGAATTAGGGTCTCTGTAGATGTACCTAGTTAAGTTGAGGACATTCGAGAGAGCCCTAGTCCTATAGGAATGGTGTCCTTATAGGAAGGGGAAATTGGGACGTAGACATATGTCCACAGGGGAATGCACCAGGGAGATGAGGGCAGAGACTGGATGATGCTCTACAGATTCAGAATGCCACCGTTGCCAGCAAACCATGAGAGTGGGTTTGCTGGAAGAGTTGTGATTATCCCTCACAGTCCTCAGAAGAAGTCAACTCTGCTGACCCCTTGATCTTGGACTTCTAGCCTCCAAACAGTGAGAGAATAAGTTTCTATTGTTTAAGCCACTCAGTCTTTGGTACTTTGTTATAGCAGCTCTAGCAAGCAAATACAGACGGGTAATGAGGTGGGATGGGGTAGCGTGGGGGAGGTGGCTTAAAGGCCATTTAAGGGCCTCAGCTCTTATCAGATTCACTTTCTTAATGGAGTGGAATTTATTCCAAAAATTCAAGCATCCATTCATATTAAAAATCATTAGTAGTTGGGCGTGGTGGCACGTGCCTGTTATCCCAGTAGCATGGGATGCTGAGGCAGGGGGATCACAAATTCAAAGCGAGCCTCAGCAATTTAGTGAGGCTCTAAGCAACTTAATGAGACCCTGTCTCAACATTAAAAACAAACAAGGCTGGGGATGTAGCTCAGGAGTTAAGTGTCTCTGGGTTCAATCCTTGGTTAAAAAAAAAAGATAAAGAAAACCATTAGTATACATGCTAATATATCTAAGAAGGAAAAATGTCACATGGACTATTTTCATAAGCTTTGACAAGATTAAAATGCTTTTCTTGATTTAAAAAATCAACCTGCCAGGTATGGTGGCTCATGTCTGTAACATCAGCTACTAGGAAGATGGAGGCAGGAAAATTTCGAGTTTGAGGCCAGCATCAGCAATTAAGTGAGAACCTATCTTAAAATAAGATAGGTTATTTAATAAGGGGCTGAGGATGAAGTTCTGTGGTATAGTGCCTCTGGGTTCAATCTCCAGTAGCAAAAATAGAAAAAGCAAGCAACGAATCAAAAGGACTATAAAACGAACAAAAACCCAACTCCAATAATATAGATGGTAAGTTTTAAAACCACTAAACTCCAGATTTTAGTTGGTTTTGCCCAGTTTTTCCATGTGTTTCACTTTCTGTTCCAGAATCCAAACCAGGGTGCCACCTGATATTCAGTTGTTGGGTTTCCCCAATTTCTTGTGGCCTATAATAGTTTCATTCAGCCTTTCCTTGTTTTTCAAGATCTTCAGCATCTTCAGAAACACCTGGCCAGATGTCTGGTAGGATGTCCCTGTTATAATTTAGATAGAAGGGTTTCCCAGAAGCTCCCATGTGAGGTTATGCAAGAGCATTCAGAGTAAAATGATTACATCATGAGAGATGTAACCTCATCAGTGGGTTAATCCCCTGATATGGATGAACTGGCTGGTGACCGCAGGCAGGTCGGGTGTGGCTGGGGGAGGTGGGTCACTGGGGACGTGCCTTTGGGGTTCAGCCCCTGGTGAGTGGAGCTCTCCGTTTCCTTGTTGCCTGTCCTGAGCTGTTTTTCTCTGCCATGCCCTTCTTCCGTGATGCTCTGCCACACCTCAAGCCCTGAGCTAGGGAGTGGCCCACCATGGGCTGAACCTCTGAAACCATGAGCCCAAATAAACTTTTCCTCGTCTAAATTATTCTTGTCAGGTCTGTAGGTCGCAGTAATGAAGAAGCTGACTAAAACATCTCCCAATCTGGCTTCAGGTGATGTTTTCCTCACAATTACACGAAACCTTTAGAGCAAATTCTGCAGAGGTGAGGTGCCCTTCTTGTCACATCATGTCAGAGGTAACTGAAATCCACACAGCACCCTGCTGAAGCTAGCTTTCCTCACATGGATAAGGGAGTGCCTGCCAGGTTTCCCTGCTGTAATGTTACTTAAAATGTACTTTACAAATTTTAGTTCTAGCAAGAATCAGAGAAGAGAAATAATAGGCATTTGAATTGGCAAGGAGGGAGTCAAACTGTGACGGTTTACACATGATATGATCTTATATATAGAAAATCCCAAAGTTTCACCAAAAAGCTATTGGAACTGAAAAATGAACTCAGCCAAGTTGCAGGATCAATACCCCCAAATCAGTAGCGCTTCTATGCACAATAAAGAATTCCTGGAAAAAGACATAACAATGACATTCCATGTGTAATAGCTACAGAAAAAATCAAAACATCTAGAAACAAATTTAATCAAAGAGGCAAAAGGTCTCTGCAACACAAATCTGATGAAAGAAATTGAAGACGTCACAGAAAATTGGAAAAATATTTCATGTTCATGGATTGGAATAATTGATTTTGTTAAAAGATCCATGCTGTCCAAAGCAACCTACAGATTCAATGCAATCCCTATCAAAATACCAGTGACATTATTCACAGAACTTGAAAAAAAATCCTTGGGTTCACAGGGAACCATAGAAAACTCTAATAGCCAAAAGAATGAAGTGGGAGGCATTACATTACTTGACTTCAAAACATACTATAAGCCAGGCGTGGTGGTGCACCTTAATTCCAGCTACTTGGGAGACTGAGGCTGGAAGATCACAAATTCAAGGCCAGCCTGAACATCTTAGTGAAACACTTTTTCAAAATAAAAAAGAGCTGGGTATGGAACTCTGTGGTAGAGCACTTGTCTAGCATGGGCTAGGTCTGAGTTCAATCCCCAGCACCACAAAACAAACAAAACAAAAACAAAAGCAAAAAGCATACTATGAAGCTATAGTAATCAAAAGAGCAAGATGTTGACACAAGAACAGACATATAGACCAATGGAACAGAATAGAGAGGCACAGGAAGATCCACGCACCTATAGTCGATAGATCCTGTCAAAGGTGCTGAGAACACACATTGGGGAAAAGACGTTCTCTTTGATAAAATGGTGTTGGGAACATCAGATATCCACATGCAGAAGAATGAAACTATGTCCCTATCTCTCACCAGTTACCAAAACCAACTCAAAATGGATTAAGGAAATCAATGTTAAGAGTGGAAATCATGAAACTACTAGAAGAAAGCACGGGGAAACAATTTAGGACATTGGAATGGGCAAGAACTTTTTGGACAAGACTCCACACCCACAGGAAACAAAAGCAAAAATAGATGTGGGATTTCATCAAACCAAAAAGCTTCTTTCTGTATAGCAAAGGGAAAAACCAACAAGGAAAAGAGACAAACTACAAAAATATTTGCAAACTGTACATCTGATGAGAGATTAATATCCAGAATAAATAAAGAACTAACACACACACACACACACACACACACACACATACACACACCCTCAAAAGAGAATAAACCAAATACCCAGTTAGAAGTGGGCAATAGACCTAAATAGACATTTCTAAAAGCAGAAGCAGGAATGGCTGACAGATAAATGGAAAAATGCTCAGCATCACCATTCATGGCAGAATTGCAAATCAAAACCACAATGAGATATTATCTCACTCCAGTTAGAATGGCAATTAGCAGAAAGACAAAAGATAATAAGTGTGGGCGAGGATGTCGAGAAAAGGGAACATGGCACCTGGTGATGGGAATGTAAATTAGTGTAGCCATCACTAACAGCATGGCAATTCCTGGAAAAATTAAAAATAGAACTTCCATATGAGCCAGCAATCCCATTACTGGGACGGTACAGAAAGGAAGTGAAATGGGCATGTTGAAGAGACATCTGTATTCACATGTGCATGCTGCAGTATTCCTGGTAGCCAAGAAATGGAGACAATGTTACGTGTCCACCAGTGGATGAATGGACAAAGAAAATGTGATACTTAGACACCAGGGAATACTACTTAGCCCCAAGAGGAGTAAAATGACAAGGTGAGTGACACTGGAGGACATGATATTAAGTGAAATAAGGCAGGCACAAGAAGACAAAGGCCACATGATCCCCCTCATATTGCAAGTTGATCTCATAGAAATGGAGAGTAACATGGTGGTTACCAGAGGCTGAAGAATTAGTGGGGGGCAGAGGAGGTCAGTGGGAACTAAGTTATAGTAAGACAGCATGACAAAGGACTTCTGAAATGCCATCATATGTAGCAGAGTGACTATAAATAAAGATTGTGTGCTGAGTGTTCCAAAAAACCTGGAAGAAAGGATTTTGAACGTGTACACCAAAAGTAAAGGACACATGGCTGGGCGTGGTGATGCAGACCTGTAATTCTAGTGATCAGGGAGGCTGGGGCAGGAGGATCACAAGTTTGAGGTCAACCTGGACTACTCAGAGAGAACCCATCTCAAAATAAAAAGTGCTTGGAATGTAGCTCAGTGGTAGAGCATCCGTGGGTTCAATCCCCAGTACCCAGCCCTCAAAAAGATAAAGGTTTGAGGAGGTAGATATACTTTCCCTGATTAAACATTACATGTATTCATGTTTTAAGACATTCCATGGTGGCCCATAAATGTGTACTATTTCTGTGTCAATTAAAAACAAATTTAAAAAATTAAAGTGGAATTGATGATTTGGAGATATTGGAGGGTAGGGAGGAGTGACGGAGAGAGTGGAAGGATGCCTCTGGCCACATGATGGGGACAGCCTGCAGAAGAGAAAGGGCAATGTGCATGTATGACTACTCGACCTGGGTAACTCTATATCGGGTACCCCCAGACGAATGAGAAGTTGAACCCCATTTATGTATGATGTGTCAAAATGCATTCTACTGTCATGCATGACTAATTAGAACAAATTTAAAAATATTTTTTAAAAAAGGAAGAGGAAGGACAGAAGCAGGGGTGATGGAGAGGTTGTTTCTGTGATCTGGATGAGAAGGGATGGTGACAGGGGTCAAGGCCATGACAGAAGAGCTGGGAGAAAGTAGGAGAGGGATTTATTTGGGGGAGAGCCCATAGCATTTTCAGGTGGGTTGAACGCTGGGTTTAAGAGGTGGAGAGTCTGTGAATGTTGGCGTTTAGGAGGAAGGAGTTGCATTAACTGAGCTAAAATGAAAATCCCATTTTGCCATTTAGCTCTGTGCCCCTCCTTTGTTATTCAATGTATGTAGCAAATATTTATCTAGTATCAGGGCTGGCTGCATACTTTGTGGGACCCACTGCAGAAAGAAAACATGGGTCCCTTGTTCAAAAGGCAGGAAGAAAGTTCTCTCCTTTCTTCCGTGGTCTTTCTCCTAACCAGACTCGGTGTTTTTTATTTGCTAGTTAGTGGTGCATTCCCCGGGCACTGGCACACTCACAGGCAAGTGCAGAGGGTCTCGGGTGCTCCTGCCCTGACATTGACCTTCTCAGTGCCTGTGTCAGGGTTGAGGGTTGTCGTGGTCTAGGAGTGGGAGACTGGGAGGCTGAGCCCTCATCCCAGGGAGGCAACAAGAGGATTGCACTGGGAGCAGAGGCTCAGGACAGGGGCATGAGCACCGTCCCATCAGGCTCCGCTTCCAAAACACAAATTCCAAAGTAACATTATTAAGAATTATAAGACATCGACTGCAGAGCATTAAAACCTAGGGTGGGGCTTTACTGAGCCTGGACCCTGGGAGACTGGGTAGGTCACATGCCCACTCCCTGTGTCACACACTTGGCAGGGCACCAGGGATGCAAACTGGAGTCTTGTATTTCTGTCTTGAAGGGAGGGGCAGGGAGACAGGAAGGAATGTTTTGTCCATCACGGTCCCTGAGAGGCTGGTGCCAGTTTTGACTGCTTACAGTCCAGCGGGAGAGAAAACTTCCTACAGAGAAAAGTGACACAGCCTGAAAAATCAGCCTCAGTGGAGACCTGGGGTGGGAGGCCTGGGGAGGAGACTGCAGGGGACTTCACGGGGGAGGAGTTAAGAGCCCAAGGGGTAGAGGCTGAAGGCTGGATGCACAAGCAAATCTGAGTGTGGCCCCAGGAAGTGGCCATATAGTGCTATTTTTTTTTTTTTTAGTAAAATAGGTATATATATATATATTCCTGATTACAATAGTAATGGTCATTTTTCAAATTAGACAATATCAAAAGACATAAACAAAAAACCAAATGTCAGTCTCTGAAGACAACCACTGTTAATAGTTGGACTATTTTTCCAATTTTCACCCTGGACGACCACATACATATTTTTTTTTACAAAATGTTAGACTATGAATTTGGCTCATTAATCTTTTTTCCATTATTATAGTTTTTCATAGCACTAATTACAATATTATATTATTATTTTTTCATTACAATAAGAATTACATTATTACTTTTAACAGAAGCACAATGTCCTGTTATATATATTTATAATATATATAAATAAATAATATAAATAAATAAATAAATAAATAAATAAATAAATAAATATTATATATATATATATATATATATAGGTATCTCCAGTGTTAATGTCTCTTGGAGGACATTGATGTCCTCACCAAGTTTTATCATCATGAACAACCCTGTGATAAACTTTTTCCTCCCTCCTGCCCTCTCTATTTCCTTCTCTTCCTCCCTCCCTCCTCTCCTCTTTTCCTTCCTCACCCTCTCCTACTTTCCCTTCTTTCTTTCCTTCCTCTTCTCACATTAAATGGAATTGCAGGGTCAAAGATCTGCATTTTTCCTGTTTTGTTTCAACAGGACTGGGGGGGTTGTGTATCAAGACAGCTAGGAGTAACCGAACGCTTATTGTCTGTTAAGCACTTAACATGTATTAACACGTTGATCGTCATCCCAATCCAATGAATAAACTCCTACTTGTTATTGTTAAATTTGACAGTACAAATGGGGCACAGTGTTATAATTTGATACATGTATACAGCATGCAGTGATCAAATTGGAGTAATTAATATTCCCTTCTTTCTAAACATTTACACAATTTTTGATTAACATGTAATATTGTACTTATTCATGTAGTACTGTGTGATATTTCAATACACGTATACAATATGTACTGATCAGATTAGGGTAATTGACATTCTCATCTCCTTTCTCTGCATTTGGAGCCTTCAACTTCCTCTCCTCTGGTGATTCATAAAAATATCCAATAGATTCTAACAATAGTCACCCCATGGAGCTTTTATTCCCATTTTATAGATAAGAAAATTGAGGTTCAGAGGAAGCATCTCAGCTGCCCAAGGGAGCCAATTGGGCCTTGCATCTGGTGGTTTGGTTCTAAGTCCTGTGCTCTGATCCTGATTCATCATCACAGCAGCTCTGGGAATCAAGTATGATTATCTTCATTTTTGCAGCTAAGGATATTTTGATACATGTCAACAAACTTGTCCAAGATCACCAACCCATAAGGTAGAGTCAGCATTTGTATCATGGTGTGTCTGGCTCCAAAGCAGGCCTTTTGGGGTCCTTTGTGGGGATTTCTGAATGTGTTCAGGAGGGGTCCCTCAGGTGGGTCCTCAGGGTCCACTTTTCAAGGTCCTTCCCCAGCTTCCATGGTGCTCGGCAGTCAGGACTAGGAGGTCTGCAGCTCGGCCAGGGCCGTGCCCCGCCAGGTGCTGCACGCTCCTTTCTGACCCTGACTCACTGATATTCCTGCCCCCTCCCTTTCATCCCCCATCACTCTGATTTCCAACTCTCTTACTTGGGAGTGGTTTTAGTTGCAGGTTACAGAAATCTCAACTTGAATAGGTCTTAACAATAAAGAGAATTTACTGGCTCATGTGACTGATTTGTACAGAGAGAAGATGGCCCCGGGTCATGGTTTGTTCAGGATCTTGGCCCCATTTCTCAGCTCTGCCTTCCTCTGTGTGTGCTGGTTTGGGTCCTTGGGCTGGATTCCCATTTATGGTATTGAGTTGCTGCCTGCTACAAGGTGACAAACTTGCTTTTCCACCAGCAGTGAACAAACATGCTGACCTTTGCTTGGATTGACTCATCTGAGGTCACATGCCCTCTGAAGCTCCCTCTGTGATGATGGGAATGTCTTAGGGAGAGGGAAGAGATCCCTTTCCCCGACTCTTTCCTCCACTGAGATCTTCAGAGATAAGTGGATTTTTTTGGAGGATTGTGAAGGGATGTTTTTATGGGCATCAGAGCTGACACTGGGACAAAAATGATGTCTTTGTAGCCACACTCTTCTGCTTACACCATCTTGTGTAAAGCTGTCCATATTTCAAACAGAGTGGCAAAGAACAGTAGCATCTCAGAGAGACCTCCACATTTTGACAGTTGACTGGCATCTGGGCTGCACCTATCAAAGGTCATCTTTGTGGCACAAAGTGTTCTCTTAGGATGGAAAAATGCTTTCCCATTAGGAACAAAATGGCTCAGTGTAAGAGGAGCAGTTGTAAGAGGAAAATGAAATGCAGAAGATGTGTTGGGTGGGCGAGATTTGCTGGAATCTTTTCAAGTGTGTAAAATTTTGTTCCAAGCTTATCTTTATGCGCATTTCTGCCTCCTCTCATGAGACACTCTTTCCTACCATGAAGTGAAAGATTTTTTTCTACCCTTGTCCTCCAGCTCTGTCTTCTGGTAGAGACTGAGCAATCACTATTGTCACCACCAGGCTCATCCTGAGGGGCTGTTTTGCCTTCATTCCCAGGCTCCAGGGGAGACCAGAGTTTTTCCTAGGTCCTCTGGATTCATCGAAACAGACGGGCATGGTGAACTGATTTGACCAAGGGATTAGAAAAAGCAGAAGGGAACTGTACACAAAGAAGAACTTCTAAGTGGGGCTTACTCATAACTGCTCTTGACTGTCATCTTTCTCAATGGGTCTCTTGCTGTCCAGCAACTTGTGCCCCCTTGTGGCAAAACCTCAATTTCTCCATTGCCGCCACTTGTTTTCTTTTTTTAAAAATTTTCTTTTTGTATATGGTGTGTAATTCCACATCATATATGACCACATCAGGTTGTTTTTAGATATATGTGACAACAGAGTCTATTTTGACATATTATGCATACATGGAGTACGTCCCATTCCAATTAAGATCCCATTCGTGTGGTTGTACATAATGTGGAGTTACTGATTGTGTATTCATTTAGGAGCAAAGGTTATGTTCAATTTATTCTACTTCATGATAGCCAAGCTATGGAACCAACCAAGGTGCCCTTCAACAGATGATGGATAAAGAACATGTGAGATATATATAGTGTGTGTGTGTGTGTGTATGTGTGTTGTGGGGGTACCAGAGATGGAACTCAGGGGCTGTCAACCACTGAGCTACATCCCATCCCTATTTTGTATTTTATTTAGAGACAGGGTCTCACTGAGTTGCTTTAGTGCCTCACTGTTGTGGAGGCTGGCTTTGACCTTGAGATCCTCCTGCCTTAGCCTCCCAGCCAATAGGATTACAGGCATGCGCCACCACCCCACGGCTCCTTTTTATATTTTATTTAGGGACATGGTGTCACTGAGTTGCTTTAGTTCCTCACTGTTGCTGAAGCTGGCTTTGAACCTGTGATCCTCCTGCCTCAGCCCCTAGAGCCACTGGGATTACAGGCATGCGCCATCTTGCCTGGCTATCCACTTGTTCATGAGTTCACATAGATAGATGTTTTTGCAGTCTAGGTCCCATGGTCTCTTTCTTCCATGTCCTGAGTCACTATATGTGCAAGCACTCTACAACTGAAGCATATCCTCAGCCTGTAGTCACTATTTTCTGCCCCAGGAGATTCCTTTTCCCTAGATGATTAATAGGGTACGTCCTCTCCCTTCCAGAACTACCCCAACTTTGAGTCCTTTCAGATCTAGGCGTCATATCCCAAGAGTCCAGCATCAGTAAAAGCAGGGTATGAGTAACTCCAGGGCAATTGTCTCCTTACACTTCCTGCCATGCTTATAGATGTGAAAAGAACCCAGAAAGAGGACAATTTAGCTTAAAAAGTCTGCTTGCCAGTGGCAGAAGTGGAGACACCATCTGCACGATAAACTTGGCGTTTACGGGAAGGGCAGGATTTACACTTATACTATGTAGATTGGGGCTATCTTTAGACAAAAGAGGAGGCTGGGCAGCGTCACTGCAGCCAGACCAGCTAGCTGTGTGGAAAGGAAGCTTTTATACAGACTTCAGGTCTGAGTGTGTGACCCTAAGTGATAGATGCTCCGGCTGATGCTGGTGACCCATGCTCTCTAAGATCAGAGACCGCAACCATTTCTTCCACAGCCATTGGCTGAGCTCTTGCTATATTTCCTGGAAGAGGTTCTAAGGATGAGTTGGAGAAGGTCCTTGCATTCTAACAGCTCACCGAGTAGGGGAGAATCCTGGCTTGCCAACACGTGAAGACAGTACAGTAGGGTTCCTGTTACAGTAGTGATTTAAGTGCTAGAAGACTAAAGCCTGGGGACAGCCATCAGCCATTGGGGGCAGCTCAGCTAAGTTCCCAGAGAATCCATCCTTCATTATGGAGAGAGGAGCAGCAATGAAATGGAGCCCAAACCTTCCACAGCTGACTGGCCCCACCACAGTGGTCTCTGTGCTATCCAGCAGCCTCCCCAATGTCCTGTGACCCCTGCCCCAGAGCAATGGGAACCAACCAATCATTGACAGCAGCTGTGGAAAAGAGTGGGGTTGGTTCCGTTCCCAAACTCCACCAGGCCACACCAAAGAAGTCTACTGTGCAAGTAGGAATTCAGTGCAGTCCTCTGCTTCCTTCCCATCAACTGGCCCCAAATCCCTCCTAGGGGCTGAACTCCTTCTGAGCCTCTGCTGTAAAAATAAAAAAACCTTTTGTCTTTATTTTTGTCAGGAACATTGGTGATCTACTAGGGAATTTGGGAATAAACCAATGGAACTAAATTCAAGAAATGGAAGGCAATAATAAATGGTCATCCACGGAGTGGAGAATTCAGATAACAGACCTTAACTCCAGCCCGGTACACAGGAACCTCTGGAGTTTCTGATGTGCTGGAATTCTGTGACTTAATCTTGTTCCCCAAATGCAGACATGGGTGGGGCTCAGGAGGGAGGTGTGGTTTGATGTGGTTTCTCTATTTCCCTTTATTCATCCATTTCCTTCCAAATGTTAAGTCACTGTTGTCTCCGAGTTGCAGGCTCCTGCCTTGGCTGTTCCTGGCTGGTACTTCAGGTAAGAATCTGCCTGTTTGTTCAGGACTTTCTTTGGGCTAGGGAGGCTTGGTTTGACTTGTAGAATACGCATTTATTTCTCTGGAATCTGAGGATTTCGGTTACCTGGCTTCCTGCCTCCTCCCTGTGCCTTCGATTCAGTTCTGACCTTCTACTTGGTCATAGTTGGTGAGAAGGAGCCTTCTTGTCCTTTCTCTGTACTCTTTGCCCTTTTGTAGGGCAGAGGTCAACAGTTCCTCAATTGAATAGTCATTGGTTTGTCCTAAGACTACTATGACTCTGTCCTCTGTGAGAATGCGAATGCTGGAAGGGAGAGAACATACTGAGAACATACTGAACTTATCAGAGAAACTTAGATGTGGAAGCAAGGGAGAGGTACCTTCTCCATCTCCCTCAATTTGCTGATGTGAAATGGAAATGTATAGGTGTAAAAGATCCCAGTCAAGGTCACAAAAGAGAAAGCCACTAAGTGCCAGCTCACCTCGTTTCCAGTTTGGTGAACTTCCAAAGATTTTCAGAGGGTTCTCTGGAGGGCCTGGAGCAGGGGTGGGGTGGGGGTTGGGGACGTCTTCAAGGAGAGACCTGCACATGACCTCCTTGGCCTGCACTAGCAGCTCAGCTTTGATCTGTTTCTCGTACTGGGCTTCTGGGAAGTTTCAACAAATTTTTTTTTTTTTTTTTTTTTAAAGAGAGAGTGAGAGAGGAGAGAGAAAGAGAAATTTTTTTTAATATTTATTTTTCAGTTCTTGGCGGACACAACATCTTTTTGTTGGTATGTGGTGCTGAGGATCGAACCCGGGCCGCACGCATGCCAGGTGAGCGCGCTACCACTTGAGCCACATCCCCAGCCCCCTCAACAAATTGTTTTACAAGAAAAAAAAAACTATTTGAAATCTGCTGAATGATTCTGTGGATGTTTAAGCGATTGAGACGTTGTCCTCTCAAATGCTTAGACTTCCTTTAGACAGAGGACCAAGATATTTAATACTCATTTGAAGATAGGCTTAAAATAGAGACAGTCCCCCACTTACGATGGTTCAATTTATAATCTTTCGACTTTACAATGGTGTGACAGCACCACACAACCATTCTGCTTTTTTTTAAACTTTCAGTAGGGTATCCACTAAATTTAACACGAGATATTCAACATTTTATTACAAAATAGGCTTTGTGCAAGAGGATATTTTCCCAAGCATCATCTAATGTAATGTTCTGAGCACACTTAAGATAGGCAAGGCTAAGCTATGATGTAGGTTAGGTGTATTAAGTGCATTTTTGACTTATGATATTTTCAGCTAATGATTGATATAGTCCCATTGTAAGTTGAGGAGCATCCACATAGCATAATGCAATTTGATGCTGTCAGTTTCTTCTAGCAGATTTGTGAATTGAAGGCACAGGGAGGAGCACAGGAATTGGGAGCTCATAGGAGGAGAAATAAGGTAGAAAGGGACAACTGGATCGGGCTTGCATCCTGCCCTTTTGCAGAGTTCTGGCCTCCCCTGAGTGGGTAAGACCAGCCTGATTTCCCATCTGAATGCACACACATGGCAGAGGATGAAGGCTAAAGAGGGCAAGAGGTGGAGCTGCAGGTAGAGTTTCCCCAGTCCTCGGGCCAATCAAGTGCAAAGGTGTCTTCTCTGAGTTGGATCTTATCCCATGCTCACGCTGGGCCTCAGAGTATATGGAAGGTTGGTAACCCAGGGTGGTCAAGTTGGAGGTAAAGGGAATAATCTCGGGTTTCCAAACCATCAGAGAAGCAAAAATTGTCCTGATAAGTGTTCTCACATCCTTCATAAGAATCACTTGAATCTGAATAACTAAATCTTATTTCTTCTAACCTTTCAACTAGGTCAAACCATGTCTGAAATCAAAGAAGGCATGTGGAATATCTCTGATCTGTGGACATTCTTTGAGTATGATTTCAATTTCACTGGCATGCCACCTGTGGGTGAAGACTACAGCCCCTGTAGCCTGGACACTGAGATGCTTAACAAGCATGTTGTGGTGGTCATCTATGCTGTGGTGTTTCTGCTGAGCTTGCTGGGAAACTCCCTGGTGATACTGGTCATCTTATACAGTCGGGTCAACCGTTCAGTCACCGATGTCTACCTGCTGAATCTAGCCGTGGCCGATCTGCTCTTTGCTCTGACCTTGCCCATCTGGGCGGCTGCTAAGGAGAAGGGCTGGATTTTTGGCACACCCCTGTGCAAGATGGTCTCACTCCTAAAGGAAGTGAACTTCTACAGTGGTATTCTACTACTGGCCTGCATCAGCATGGACCGATATCTGGCCATTGTCCATGCCACACGGACACTGACCAAAAAGCGCCACTTGGTCAAGTTCATATGTCTGGGCATCTGGGGATTCTCTTTGATTCTGTCCCTGCCCTTCTTCATCTTCCGCCAGGCCTTTAGTGTTACCAATTCCAGCCCAGTCTGCTATGAGTTCCTGGGTAATGATACAGCAAAATGGCGGATGTGGTTGCGGATCCTGCCCCAGACCTTTGGCTTTGTCATACCGCTGCTCATCATGCTGTTCTGCTATGGCTTCACCCTGCGCACCCTGTTTAAGGCCCACATGGGGCAGAAGCACCGGGCCATGAGGGTCATCTTTGCTGTTGTGCTGGTCTTCCTGCTCTGCTGGCTGCCTTACAACCTGGTCTTGGTCGCAGACACCCTCATGAGGACCCACTCAATTGAGGAGACCTGTGAGCGCCGCAGTGACATTGGCCGGGCCCTGGATGCTACAGAGATTTTGGGTTTCCTCCACACCTGCCTCAACCCCATCATTTATGCCTTCATTGGCCAAAATTTTCGCAATGGATTCCTCAAGATCCTGGCTACCCATGGCCTGATCAGCAAAGAGTTCCTGACACGTCATCATGTTACCTCATACACTTCTTCCTCTATCACTGTCCCTTCAAACCTCTGAAAAGCATCAATGAAAGGATATGTCACCCTCATAAAGAAAGAATAACCCTCATCCCAAGGTTGTGTGGGGGTAGCCTGGGTCCAGACAGATGTTATCTGGGTTTGGAGGGGAACTATAAAATGTGGGGAAGTTAGGGACTTTTGTCTTCAGGGCCCTCACCAGCCTTCTGAGGAAGTGCCGAGAGACCTCCAAGGACTAGCTTCAGGTTTCCATGGAAAGGAACCCCACCATTTCTGTTGAATTCTTGGATCTTTGACCCATTAACTGGGTAATCAGCACCGTCACATGCATAGCCCCATCTGACATTGGAGCAAAACAAACAAGCAAGCAATCAAGCAAACCAACAAACAAAAATGGGCTGAAACTGTTTGCTCCTATGGGCTGACTGTCTTGGTGACTCTCTGGAGCATCACCCCAACTGCTGAGTATGTTCCAGCCAGCCTGTTTGAGAACTCTGTGTCCTGTGCTCTGAGTTCATGCAACTCTTTCCTTTCTTTCTTTCTTTTTTTTTTTGGGGGGGGGGAGGCTACCAGGGATTGAACACAGGGGCACTTATCTACTGAGCCACATCACCAGCCCTTTTTATTTTTTACTTTAAGACAGGACCTTAAGTTGCTTAGGGCCTCACTAAATTGCTGAGGCTGGCTTTGAACTTGTGATGTTCCTGCCATAGCCTCCCAAGCCACTGGGATTACAGGCATATGTCACCATGCCCGGCCACGCAATTTTTTTTCTATCTCCAGTGTGTTGCAGTGTCTTCTGGGGACATGGAAGCAGGTGCTGCTGAAACATCAAGCCATCCTTGTGACGGAGACCTTGTGATGGAGCAGGAAAGCGTTCTTTCTCTTAGGTAGAGTAGGTGAACAGAGGGTGGTTGGGAAGCCAGACCTATCGCAAGAGATGCCTCTTTTCATCATGACCAACATCCTAGACAGGACAATGTGCACGTTGGGAATGTGCTGAGCCGTGGATGGAACAAGGCTAGCAGCTCGTTGCCCTCTTGGTGCTTCTAACTTACACAGAGTCTCAGCAACCTCACAGATCCCCGCACAGCGGTCAATCAGCTGGGTGCTAGCCATTTCCAATAAAATTTCTGTTTTGTGAAGTTAGCCAATCCCCCAAAAACAAATGCTGAATGTTTTCTCTGATATAAGGAGGCTGATTCATAGTGGGGTAGGGAGGGGGAGCCTGGGAGGAATACTCTAGGGCAGAGGGGTGGGAGGGGAAGGGAGGGGGCAGGGGGTTAGAATTGATTGTAAATGTGATGGACATCATTACCCTAAGTAGGTGTCTGAAGTCACAAATTGGTGGGAATATACTTTGTATACCACCAGAGATATGAAAAATTGTGCTCTATGTGTAATATAAATTGTAATGCATTCCACTGTCAGATATAAAAAAATTAATAATAAAAATATATATAAATTTCTGTTTTGCATTTGTGCCTGTGGGAATTTCTTGGCTGTGATGTAGAGTAAAAGGTGTGAGTGATGTCACTGGTTGTTCCTACAGTAGAATGGGGGTATTACTCCCCCAAAAGTATCTCTTGAGACACAAACACATTGTTCTCGCTCCCTGGGCTGAGGATCCCTGTGGCCTGAGCAAAAGAAAATGTACCTCCAGACAATCTCAGCTTCACCTCCACTTAAGCTTCTTCCCCTGGGGTCCCTCAGAAGCAATTTAGGACATCACACCAGGAAACAGAGACTAAGCTCAGCTCTCAAAATACATACCCCAATCCTGACTGTGTTAAGTCACCCCTTCCCCAAATGCTTACGTGGATGGAATAGCAGTTTATTCATAGTTTTTCCTCTGTGAAGCAGGAATCATCTGTTTGTTCACTCTGTATCCCTGGTATCTGACACGCTGCTTGGAGCCCATTTACCTCTCAGTAAATATTTATTGAATGAATGAATAGTTGCGAAAAGGCCCAAGCTCATTTGCACACCATCTGCTCAGAGCACCTCTTATCTATGGGTCCCCTCCTCTTCACCCTCCTGCTACCCTGGGTGAGTACTTCATCCCTTAAGTTTGCCTGTGTGGTTTATCTTCATTCTGTTTTTATCTGTGTAAAAATGTTCTGAAGACATCGGGGCTCCTTTAATTGCTCATGGTAGATACTCAACTCCAACCAGCTTAAGCAACACTGAGAATGCATTGGAATATGGGGCATGGCGGGTGTCAGATGGCTTGAGCTGGAGGTTCCCAGGTGGGCATTCAATAAAGGGTGAGACTGGGTCAAGGGTTGAGGTTGGAGTCAGATGAGGTGCAGGGATGGGTGGAGGTTGGGTTAAGGTGAAATGTCAGAGAAGGATGGATGTCAGGAATAGGGAGAGATTCAGAAATAAGGAGAGATTGGGGATGGGGTGGGTGAGGATGAGGGATACTATGAGGGCTTGGAGACAGGGAGTGTCCAGTTGGGGCTGGACCAGGTTGGAGAGAGGCTTAGGGGTTGGGTAAGTGCGGAGGTGTGGGAGGCTCAGGGAGGGGTGTCAGGATGGGTGACTGGCTATAAGGCTGGAGCAAAAAGACCTCACTAGTAGGGTCACTCTTTGTTTTAGTCAGCTTTTTTTACTGCTGTGACCTAAAGAAAGACCTGAGGAGAACAATTAGAGCAGGAAAAGTTTATTTTGGGGCTCAGTCCCTTGATGGCCGACTGCATTCCTCAGGGTCTAAGGTAGGGTAGGAAGTCAGGGCCGAAGAGTGAGGCAAAGAAAGCAACTTAGGACATCACACCAGGAAGCAGACGCTAAGCCCAGCTCACAAAATACGTACCCCAAAGGCACACCCCAATTTCCACCTCCTCCAACCACACCCTATCTGCCCACAGTCTCCACCCAGGGAATCCCTATCAGGGGATTAATTCACTGATTGGGTTAAGGCTTTCATAATCCATTCACCCTTCTTGCATGAACTTTCAGGCGACACCTCACATCCAAACCATGACACCATGGTTTCTGGAGCATCATCTACGATGCTCTTGATGGAGGCTCCTGGGCTGGTTCCACCTGAGGTTCCCCAGGCAGGTGGGTGAGAAAGAAGTCAGGGACTCCAGCGCTCAGACACGAATCTGACTCAGGAAAGAAGATGAGAAGAATGCAGAAAGCATCCCTGCGAGGAGGGCTAAAAACAGGAAGGACCTCTTTTCCTCTCTCTCCCGCCCCTGTGTCCTCTGCCCTCCCCTGTTTCCTTAATATCCATCTTTCTTCTCCGACACCCTGTGCCAGTTCCCAAAGCAGCTCCCTTATGGCTTCAGAAAGGAAACGAAGAACCTTATTGGGTCTAGGGAAACACAAGTGACTAGCAACCACTATGCTTTGCTAGTAGTTTGGGAAATGGGAATTTAGCAGCCATAAAATAAGGCGGAAGGGTTTTAAACAGGGGAGGGATATAATCAGAGCTCTTCAACCCAAAAGTTCAACATTATTTGATTAGATATTTCAATGTGGCACGTGGTCCTCTGGGTTTAGCACAAGACATAAATGACTTGGATTTCAGATTTTTTAAAATGCCAGGATTTTGGTACTCCCTTAACATAACATACGAAGTATCCAATAGAGGCGTTTCAATCACTAGATAGAGTGAGGATTAGATGACTGGTCAGATCTAGGGCGATAGGTCCCCGTAGGGAGGGGCTCATGACCAGGATGGGGCTGGGATCAGGGGTGGGCAAATCAGGGGAGGAGTCGGGGTCAGAAATGGGAGATGGTGAGAAAGGGGATTGGGATTAGGATAGAGGGCACATCAAGGATAAAGTGGGGGGCAGGGGCTGGGTCTGAATTTATGTTCTGTACAATGTGCAATGATTTAAGCATTTATTTTTTAAATGTTTAAAATGTTCCAGCCTCCAAGTAATTATGTCAAAATCTACTGTTTTCTCCTGAATTAGTTCCCCTTCTCAGGAGCGACAGCCCTCACCATCTCCTGCCCTCCTATCCAGTAATCCATTCTTGTCAGTTCCAGTAAAAATATTAACCAAAAGTTCAGGTTTTATGCCAAAAGGGTTTAAGATCATCCCTTTCCCAGCAACTTGCATTTTAATAAGGGCCTTTCGGAGGCTAAAAATCTCAGAGAGGCAAAGGAAATAAAATTAAATGACCATCTCTTCTTTGGTCTAAAGGTCTCTCCAGCAATGTGTCCTCCTAGAAATGGCCACTTGCCAACGGGTGGTGTGGAGCTCAGCCTTCTGCTGTCACCAAGACTGAATGGGTCATTCCGGACGGGACCCAGAAACCCACCAAGGGCCCATAGTTGAACCACCTTGGGGTTCTT
Source organism: Urocitellus parryii (assembly GCF_045843805.1). NCBI lineage: Eukaryota > Metazoa > Chordata > Mammalia > Rodentia > Sciuridae > Urocitellus > Urocitellus parryii. The sequence continues at coordinate 265,297,299 of NC_135531.1, read as the reverse complement.
GCTTTAAATTCAAGATCTTGAGGTAGAAATGAACAAAAGACATAAAAGATAAAAAAATGAACATGTTAACGGGGTCTTTAAAGATTAGCTTTTCTTTATCAAAGTATTTTATACACATTGTTTATAAAGCTTATAAAGAGAATCGGTGGCCTTGCAACCCCAAGTCCTGTGACAAACCCAAGGCAAAGATGACAAAGTTCCACTTTTAAGCTACTTCCTCTAATAGGAGTCCACATAGTCCTCAATGTCATACTCAATATCATACCTGTTCCTTTTAAAAAAATTGTTCTTTTTAGTTAAACATGACAGTAGAATGTATTTTGACATCTTACATACATGGAGTTTAACTTCCCATTTTTGTGGTGGTACACAGTGTGGAGTTACGCTGGTCGTGTATTCACATGTGAACACAGAAAGTTATGTCAGATCCATTCTGCTGTCTTTCCCATTCCCATCCCTGCTCCCCCCACCCCCGCCCCTGCATGTAACCCTGTCTCATCCAGTGAGCCTCCATTCCTCCCTCCCACCTCTGCCTATTGTGAGTCAGCATCCACACATCAGAGAGAACATTCGGCCTTTGGTTTTTTGGAATTGGCTTATTTCATTTAGCGCCATAGTCTCCAGTTCCATCCATTTACCAGCAAATGCCATCGTTTCATTTTTCTTTATGGCTGAGTAATATTCCCTTGTATATATGTATTACTTCTTGCCTGTGCTTGAGACCCCTTAGTTTTGGGTATCATGTATTGACTTTCTGTTTGGTGATGGAGAATTTAATGCTCTCTCGGCTTGTTTTTTGCTTTCATTCTGGTCCAAAAATCCCAAAATACCACTTTCTCCATTCTCCTAGATATGGAGAAGATACCACTGATACCATATTTTTGGTTCAATCAATATTCAATCTTTTTGTTATAACAACCCCATAAAAATTATCACAGTGAGGTACAACATTTACACTTCCTTTTTTTGGACCAGTTCTGTTTTCCCTGGAATTGATGGTAGACTTTCCATGCACCAGTGTCCAATGTCTCTCTCCATGCACTCCATTCATTGGGTAATTTAGTCATTTATTTTCTTTTTTGGAGACATTTCTTCCAGAGCCCTTTGTTGTTTTGCTTCAATCTGGATAGGTTACTCCCTGGTTTGCTCTCTCTTTTTTTTTTCTTCTGAATTTCTTTCATTCCATTTCTAGATGAACTTTAGATCTGCTGGTCAATTTCTACAACAGTTTAGATTTTTATTTGGATTACCTCAAGTCCATAGATCAATTTGGAGAAAATGGTGACATTAATATTGAGTCTCCTAGTCTAGGAACATGGTATCTTTCTTTGTTTGCAAAGAATGTTTTCTAGTTTTTGGTACACCGATCTTGTACATGTTATTAAATTTACCCCTAAGTATCTGTGGCTTTTTTTGGGCAGGGTGCTATCACAAATGGTATTTTGAAAGAAAAAAATTTCCATTTCTTTATTACTAGAGTATAGGAACATAATTGTACTATGTATATTGACTTTGTAACAATTTACTTACTAATGTACTGTCTTTGTAATCTGGAACCTTTTCCACTTATTAGTCCTTGTAGTTTTTTAAAAAAAGTATTCTCTGGATTTTATATGTATGTAATCTGAGAAAATAGCTTTATTTCTTCATTTTACTTATGCCATTTAATCTTTTTCTTGTCTTATTTCACTGAGCAGCATCTCCAGTCCAGTGCTGAATAGAAGTGTCAAAAGCAGACATCTCGCCCTGCTCCTGGTCCTAAGGCATCCAATTTTCACTAAATATGATGTTAGCTGTAGATTTTTCATAGAGACCTTCTATCAGGTTGAGAAAGTTCTACTCGTAGCTTGTTGAGAATTTAAAATTTTTGAAATCATGAATGGATGTTAAATCTTCTTTTCTCTTTAAGGACCTGGGCCCTGAAGCCAGATAGCCTGGTTTAAAATCCCAGTTCTGCTGTTCACAGAATTTACCTCCCGCTTGACAAGAATAAAGCTCAGCTAATTGCTATGAGGATTAAATTAAATGAGTATACATACACATAAGTACTCCTATGGCAGTTAGAAGAATGCCCAGCATACAATAGGTTCTATTTGAAGTGTAACTATCATTATTCTTAAACTGACTCATATTTTGCTGGATTATTTGATTTGACATTTTTTTTCTTGGTAGGGGATTAAACCCAGGGGTTGCTCTATCACTAAGTTATATTCCTAGCCATTTTTATTTTCTATTTTGACAAGGTCTTGCTAAATAGCCCAGGTTGACCTCCGATTTATGATCCTCCTGCCTCAGCCTCCCTAGTTCCTAGAATTACAGGCATGTACCACTGCTGCGCCTGACTGTATTACTGGATTTTGTTGAGAAAGGAGATGTAAGAGATAACCTTTTTGAGAACTTGCATTTCCAATAGTGCCTTTCCTCTACCTTCATGCTGGATTGGTCTTTTGGTTGGGTACTGTGTTCTAGGTTGGAACTCATTTTCCTTCAGAAATTTGCAGGTTTTTCTTGTTTTTTTTCTAGCTTCCAGGGTTGCCATTGAGACTTCTGATACTTTTGTAATTCTTGATCCTTGGTAGGTGATGAATTTTCTCTGAGAATCCTTATCTTCTTTCTCTTTCTCTTAGAATCTTTTCTTTATCTTATCTTTATCAGCTTTAGAAAGCATGATATGTGCTTCCTAGAAGCCTTCTCATTCATTATGCTGGGTACTGGTAAATCTGTTTAATCTGGAAACTTGGGTTCTATAGAATTTGCTTGTTTTATTATTTTTTTTGTTGACACTTGTTGATCCTTCATTTTTCCCTATTCAATTTTTCTAGAACTTCTTTTTATTTAGGTGTTAAACTTCCAAGACTGATTCTCTAATATTCGTATCCCTTTCTGCCTGTTTCAAAATAACTTCATCTTTCTATTTTCCAAGAAGCTATCCTTAATGTGTTTCCCAACTTTCTCACTGAAATATAGATATTTCATATATTTAAAATATAATATATAAGATAGATATTTCAAATATAATATAGACATTTAAAATTTTCTATAGTATTTTAAATCTCCAAATAGATTTTTTTCTGTTCCCCTTTGTAGCATCTCATTCTCGCCTCACGAATGCAATATTTCCTATTATCTTTCTGAGGCTATTCCAGTTTTTGTAGTGATTTCATTGGTTCCCTTTGTTGTCTCTTTCTGGTCTAGTAACTTAATTACATTCACTCATCTGTTTTTTTTTTTTTTTTGACTCTGAAAATCTGCTTTCTTTTCTCACATTTTCTTTGTTCTTGTATCTTATAGAATTGTGCCTTAAAATAGTCCCCTTTGTGTCATTTTTAGTGGGTTTTTTTTTCTTCTTCTTGGTGCTGAGGATTGAACCCAGGGGCTCTCTATCACTGACCCACATGCCCAGCCATGTTTATTTTATTTTGCTAAGTGGCCCAGGCTGGCTTTAAACTTGTGATCCTCCTGCCTTAGCCTCTCGAGAAGCTGGGATTATAGGCATGTGCCATTCCTCTCAGCCTTAATGTCCCTGCCCCCGCCCCATAAGGGTCTTGCCTGTGCCCTGGGTTATGAAGACTACGCAGGGGCAGTTCCTGGGGGGCTCACTGAGCCCTCCTAGGTTACGTGGTTTAGAGGGTTCTGTTGTTGTTGCTGCTTCTTGACTCTGGGTTTCTACACCATTCCAAATGGCAGATTTGGGTCCTCGTCACTTGCTACCCAGGCCTGGGATTTGGGAAGGTTCCTGACGTGCTCCTCTGTCTCCCGAGGCCTGGGGCAGGCAGCTCCCTTGGGGATCGTCTCAGGGCTGGCAGGTGTTCTTCCATTTCCACGCAAGGGCAGGCAGCTCTTTCCCGGTCCCCACTTGTTGCGGGAATTCTAGTGGCAGTTGATGGCTGGGTCCATGGGATCCACAGGTGTGGATCATTACCACCCCCAGCCTTAAGGTGCGTGACGAGCTCTAGCATCTTTTTCAGCTCCTGTGGCTTCAATTCCTGCTCCCTCAGTGCACACATCTCTAAGTGCCCTCTTCATTTCTGTCCCTAAAGATTTTTCTCTCTCGATTTCAACCTTAGATATCTATTTAAAACTTTTAAAAATGTATGTTAGTTAGCCCTTACATGCAGAGTGTGTGCATGCGTGTTGACGACTGTTTTCCCCACATCTCCCCATGCCACTATCCCTAAAAATTAATCTAGCACATAAAATGGAAACAAAGTTTTCCTTCTTCTTTATTTCCTTAAAGATCAATGTGTTAAAATGTTCTCCAAGTGAGTTTAAAATGTCAACCTGTGGCCTGGGGATGTAGTGCAGTGGCAGAGCACTTGTCTAGCGTAATAAACCCAGGGGAGTGCTGGGTTCAATCCCCAGCTTCCCCTGCTCCCCTCATAGTGTCAGCCTGCAAGATACATCGCCTGGATGTCTAGGGACTCGGAGTGTGCACTTATGTTGCACGTACGTGTGTATGTGTGTGTTGGGGGCAAATGACCCCACATAATCCCAGAATCATCATCCCTTTCATTTAGCCAGACTCAAATCAGGAGGTGGAAGAAGTGAGATCTAGAAGGTAAGGGGAGGGACTCTGAAGAAATCCAGTCACTTTCGACATGGGAAGGAATCGTGTTGCCCAACGGAAACCGAAGTGGCCACATCCGTCCTCTTCCTGAGTCCTGTCAACAACAAGCTGTCTTCCTGAAACAGCTGGCTTTGTTCCAACTCTGAAGGTGTGGAGGGTGCGGGGAGATGAAGCAAGTCCAGGCCTGGGGGCCATGAAGCGCGGGGCTCCCACGTCACAAGCACCCCTGTGAGCAGGAATCCTGACGTGCTCAGCATACCCTGTCCCCTCTGCCAGGTCCCACGTATTACGCAAGTTGCCTGACAATGTGACAATGCTTTCTTACCTCCACCTTTGTGCTGTGCTGAGCCCTGTGAACAAAGTCACATAGCACAGAAATGACATTTAGGGGGACAAAGGAAACTTACAAATGGAGGACATGTGAGAAGGTCATGAAACTCCCTGTAGAACAAAAGGAACAAAGAGATCCCTTTGGAAGTCCTAACTGAACCTGACGATTTGGAAAGATGTTTATAATAATAATAATAATAATAATAATAATAATACAGAAAGAAAAGAAAGACTTGTTGGCTGTGTCACATGAACATTCATGTCAGCTTAGGGAACCTGTTTCTTCTTTCATGAAAGGAGGTCTGATTGGGTAAGCTCCCTTCCAGTTCTAAGAAGATGAGCTGCCCTCGATCTGAGTCTTCTGAGAGATGTGAAGAGTCCCACCTCTCCATGTGAACTTGATAGGCAACATCTCTCTTTGCTGGATGGTGATTATCAGTGACCAGGGGCTCCAGAGAGGCTTCCCCCGCAGCTGCTGAGCAAGCCTGACCAAGCAGTTCTTGGGAAGTCCTCCTACTGTCCCTTTCCTCTCCTTCCTTTCCCCTCGGTGACTCTGATCCTCCACCTCCTCCCCCGCCTCCTTCCTGATCTGTCAAAATCATCACTTTAGAGGAGGGAGTCCCCTTTAGAAAAGGACAAATGCTCTTTGGGTTGGGAACGTTTTTCTTTCCGTCATTAAGCATGAAATGAGAGTGGGTTTTTAACATCATTCTCTTGCTGCACGGAAGATCCTCTTTTTCTGAGGCTTCAAGGTCATGAGCAGATTGGTACAGCACAGTCCAACATGTTAGTGTAGCATCTCGATAGCTGTGTGTCAGTGCTGACTTACCTGGCCTCTCCTTGGACCCTGGAACAGCCTCTTAGACTCTAATACGACACATAATATTTGTACATATGTATGGGGTACAGAGCTATAATGTGATACACGTACATAAGGTGTCAAATCAGTGTCATCTGTTAGATATTGCAAAGGGAGACAGTGTAAGGGGAAAAGAGGGGGGAGAGAGAGGGAGAGAGAGAATATGGGATTTCTTAGAGCTTCAGGGCAAGGTGAGAAGGAATCCCCAAATAAACTACTTCTGCCCGTTTAGTGAAACTGAAACTTTGACCCCAAGTTCTATTTCAGTTTTCACGCCATAAGAAGGGCCCTTATCTCAATCCTTATATATGTCGTATGTTTCCCATGATGTTAAATAATAGATATTAATGATTATTATTTGCTGATAACTGAAAATTTACCATGTGCCAGGTACCACGAAAAGCACTTTCTATGTGAATTATTTTATTTAATGTTCACCAGGACCTTATGGTAGGAATCACCACTATCCTCGTTTTATAGAAGAGGGAACTAAGGCCCAGAGAGATTAAGGCCTTTACCTGATGTAACTCAGCAGCAGGTAAGTGGCAGGAGGAGTTTCTTCTGGGACTCACCGCGGGAAGCCTGAGTTCTCAATGCTGTGTGACATGGAGACGGGCTGCTGTGGGTAGGGCCCTGGGGCGGGTCCCAGTGAGGTTTGTCCTGCCTCACTGTGTGGTCTTGAAAGAGTTCGTTGGTTCCTCTGACCCCTGTGTCCTCTGAGGGATGGCAACATGAGAAGGGTGCTGTCAGTTTCAAGGTGAACGCCTGGCTTTTGGGACAGACTTGGGCCCCCATAAGTGGCAGACACGATCGTAGCAGAGAAGCCTTGGAAAGGTGAGCCAGGCCAAGAGGAGGCACACGACCCTGCCTTGTGAGTGTAGTGGCAGTGCTTTGTGCTGCTAAGAGGGGAGTTGGCATATGTCACTGTCCCAGGCATCCAACTGCTTTGAGATGAAAAAGACAGGACTTGGAAAGAGGATGAAGTGTCAACGTCCCCCATTCCTGTCACGTCCCCCATTCCTGTCACACCCACTCCCTCTTCACCCGGCAGTGCCCTATCTGCACTCAGGCTGCCGCGAATGCCCCTCCCTGGACCCCACATCCGGAAAGCCATGACACTGGTTCTCTGTCCACTTTGCAGCCAAGGTCTGAGTGGACTCTGAATGGACGCTGAATGGACGCTGAATGGACCTGAGAGGAGGTGAGGGACAGTGAGGTTTGAGCCTAGCCTGGATCCACCCTGGGGTTCACGGAAGCCTGGTGTTCCCGAGAGGAGTCCTCTGCAGAGGGTGAGGGGCACAGGCCTGCAGAGCTGTGGCTCAGGGCAGGGTACCAGGCAGAGCCTGAGGGCTGTGGCAGTTGGAAGCCATGCCTGTGACCAACCTAGCCCAGGGACTGCCACCTCAGTGGTAGGAGAGGGGACTGGCACTTGGCACTGTAAGTGAGAAAAGCCGGGGGGTTCTGGCAGTGCAAGCAACAGAGTCAGGCACCATAGCCAGGGGTCAGCCGGAGTTGGCAGAGGGGTGGAGGCCAGCTTGGCAAAAGGCCCAGGCAGGGTGCTGGGAAGAGGGAAGAGGGTCCCTGAGAGGTGTCCCGAGGGGCCGAATCCCAGGCTTGCCCATTGGGTTTGCACATACAGATTACAAACCAAGTTAGAGCTAAAAATATAAAATCCAAAAACCAAATAAAAAAAAACAGAACCAAACCAGGCTGCCTGTGTGCCCCCCACCCAAAGTCGACCACCGTGTATAGTTTGGTTCATTTCTTTCCAGCATTAAAAAAATATATGGCTTTATTTTCTAGAGCTGTTTTAGGTTCCAGATAAAATTGAGCTGAAAACCTTGTGGCAGTTTTATTATTATTATTATTATTATTATTTTAAAATTTTTGTGGTGCTGGAGATCCAACACAGGACCTTAGCACTGAAACATTTTTTTTTTAAATGTTACAATGTCACCATATCATAGTATCATGTGGTCTGTTAGAAGAATCTAGATTCTACCTATTTGCATTTAATATAAAGCAATCTTTGGGTTATTGTATATCACATTTCTTTGCTTATTATATTTTTTCTACTTTGTTATTTCCTCAGACTTTCTTCTAGCCTCTTGTTATTTCTGCACCTTCCATCTCTAGCTTCTGACCCCAGAATAGTATCCTGTCTGTCTGTCTGTCTCTCATTTGGTCTGCCATCTACCTAAGGCTGTTGGGCAGGAGGTTCCTCTGCATTGACAGCTCTCTGAACCCTGAGCTCATTCCACTCCTCCCCTGACCTGTCCCTGGTGTCCAGGACAGAGGTGGCCTTCTATTCCCTCTGTTCAGGTTGAGTACCCGGCAGTGCCCCGTCCAGCCCCACCTCGGTGATGTTAAATACCACCTCTGCCCACCTCTCCCAGGCTTCTAATTCTTCGCCCAAAGTCTATGCATATGGCATTTCTGGACCATACTTCCTCTTGGTAGCATTTGACACTATTCATATCATTTAAAAAATTATGGAGGGGGAACATCTGTGAGCCAGGTTTTCTTGCAGTGTCTGAGGGACACCATGAGTAAAGTACCCACAAATCCTTGCCTTACTAGAGTTCAAAGTCACATCTCTCATCTTCATTTCTTTTCCCTGGTTCTAGGGATTAAGCATAGGGGTCCTCCACCACAGAGCTACTCCCCAGCCTTTTAAATTTTATTTTGAGATGGGGTCTCACTAAGTTGTCCAGGCTGGTCTTGAACTTGAGATCCTCCTGCCTCAGCCTCCCAAGTAGCATGCGCCATCAGCTCATCTTAATTTTTTTAAAGTCATAAGTAACAAGACTCCTGTATAAGAATGAGAAAACTAATTACATAAAATATTACATAAAATATCATCTCATATTAAAATTTAGAAAATTCAGATAAGGAAAAGACAAAGATGAATAAATATCCTACTCTCCTTCTTGGAGATAACCACTGTCAACAATGATCTGCACATCCTTCTATACCTTGTGGCATGTGCATAATATTTCATTAAAAAACAAAATGAGAATATTATTCTTTTGCCTAATTTGTTTTTCTCTCAATGCAATCTGTTTTGCTATAATGCCATATGATATTCCTAAGAAATTTTGTTAGACCAAGATTGCCTTAAAGGTAGGGAAAATGCTGACCATCAAGACAGCTCAAATTGACAATGACATTTATTGACCTCTAAGAATGTTTTTTTCTTCGGGGAGGGGTGTCTAAGAATTTTTTTTTTTTTTTTTTTGGTACTGAGAATTGAACTCAGGGGCACTCGACCACTGAGCCACATCCCCAGCCCTATTTTGTATTTTATTTAGTGCCTAGCCATTGCTGAGGCTGGCTTTGAACTTGGGATTCTCCTGCCTGGGATTACAGGCATGAGCTACCACACCCGGTGCTCTAAGAATGTTCTTAATGATAATTTTTGAAAATAGTTAAGTCTATGACAATAAACCCTAAAGCCATTGTGCAAATTCACAGTTGGTTATACTTACCTTTTGCTCCAATGAATGGCTTTCTACTTTTCCTTCTCTCTCTCTCTCTCTCTCTCTCTGCATTGTTGGGAATTGGACCCAGGATCCCATGCATGCTAGGCAAGACTTTACCACTGAGCTGCGCGCCCAGCTCTCAGATGGCACTCTCTTCTCATTTCTGGTGTGTACAGGCTCCTATCATTTCTATTACCCATTGTGCTGAAAAAAAAATGCGCAGAGAGGGCAAGGTTTTTACCTTGTAGAGCTCAAAGTGCCCTGATTTCATTCTAATTAACAGCAGCCCTTGCAACTTTCCTACATCCAGCTCATGCTGGAGAGGAGGTGCTTGATTATTGCAAAAGTCTTCTCATGTTCATAAAGAGTCATGTACAGCCTCATTTACGGCTGAGCAGGATTCTTCTGTCTGCATGGGCCACGCATCATCTAACCAATCGACTCTTACAAACAACGCTACAGGGAACATATTGTACCTGAAACTTCATGGATAGTCTTAGTTATTTTAATATGATAGATACTTAGAAGTCGAATCGGGGTGAAAATGGTTACATTTTCCAAATTAATATTACCAAATGAATCCATTCAACAAATATTTAATGATTGCTCTTTTCCTGACCCTGATTTAAGGGCTGGGGACACAGCGGTGGTCCAAGCAAATAAGGGACTGTCCTTCTGGGACTCAAAGTCTGAAAACAACAAACAAATAAGTATAAATGTAAAGTTAGGCATCAATTATTGCTTTGAACAAAGCAGCTTGAGGGAGTGTGAGTGGGGGGGGGACTAGTTTAGATAAGGTGGTGAGGGAAACTTTGTAACAAGTTGACCTTCCACAGAGACCTGGAGGAAGTGAAAAATCAGGAAGGTCATTATAGGAAGAGGGAAGAGTGGTGCAAAGGCCCTGAGGCAGGACTGTGCTGGGCATGCTTCTGAATGGGAAGGAGGCCCAGATGGCTGGAGTGTAGTCATGGCAGGGTATCTGTGCAAGAGATGATGTTAGAGAGGCAAATGACAGATGAGTTTGGACCATAGAGGCCAAGAGTGGAGGACTGTGAGCAAGGTTTTCATCAACTTGGCTGCAGGATGGAGAGTGAAGGAAAGGGCAGAGAGGGAAGTAGATAGGAGGCTATTTCAGTTGCTCTGAAGAGAGATGAGGTGTCTTAGACTAGAGAGAGAGTGAAGGGGGTGAAAAGAAGTGGTCAGATCTCCTCTCCCACCATAGAGCATGACAGTGTCATTTTTCTCACCTGCCACACTTCCTCCTTCTTGAACTTTCCTTTTCCTTGGGCTCTTGCTTTCTTCCTACACCTCTGGCTTCTTTTTGGTCTCCATTAAAGGCCCCTCTCCATGTGCCAGTCCCTTGACTGCTGACATTCTCCAATGTTCTCTTCCCTTCCCCCTCCAGTCCTTTCTCTGTTCTTCGATTTCCCTGGGGGATGCCATCTACCCCAGGGGCTTCCATGCCCTGCCATAGCAATGAGAATGACCTTCAGAACTGCTTCTAGGCCAGCCGAACAGTCCTGGGCTTCCAGAGCTGCCCTTTCCACACTCAATGACGTGTCTGCTGTGCCCTCGCTACAGTCCAACATAGAAGGCCGCACCTCCCCCAACCCACCAACCTGCCTCCTTTATGCCATTTGTCCAAACTGTGGTTGAAGTCTTCTTTTTGACTCCCTCCCCCTTTCTCACTGCCCGTGGCTGATCCACCTGAGAGCCAAGGCCTGTGGGTCTTCCCTTGAAGTTCTCTGCAGCTCACCTCCTCATCTGCTGCCCCTGTCCTTGCTTTGTTCAGACCTGCACTGTTCATGCTGGAGCCTCCGAATTAGACTCCTTCCTTGAGCCTCTGCCCCTTACAAGTTCAGGGGAGACATGGGTTGTATTACTCATCTGCTTAAAGCTCATCCGGGGCTCCTGTGGCCTGTGGGGTAAAATTCACACGTCTCTTATGGCTTTGGCTCGTCCATGCTGGATTCCTCAGCGTTCCCCTGACACGTGGTGCTGTCTGCCTTCATCTAGATGTCTGTGGTTGTCAGCAACAGAAACCTGCTTTAATGAGGCTGAAGCCCAAAGGGCATTTCATGGAAGAATCCAGTGGTTTCTGATGGACCTCAAGGGTCATAAGTTTCTAAGAGGGACCGAAACCAGGAGCAGGAAGGTGGCTCCTTTCTTGGGCTGTCTCTCTTTGGGACTCCTGAGTCTCAACTCCATGGCATTTGGCAGGTCTACCTCACTCCTCCTTCCAGGCATGTGGCTTTGTTTCTGCCCACAGACACACCCCGAGTTTACATCGCCCAGATCAACTGAAGTTCAGGGAGCAGCCCAATTGCCCCTTTCCAGAAAAGCAGCTCTGATTGACCCAGCCAACAGCAGGGAGCCATCAACAAATGATAGGGCCACAGAATTCTCTAAAGTCTCCATGCTGAGCCTTTGCACGTAGTGTTCCCTGTCACTGTACCCTTCCCCGTGCCTTCATCAAGCTCAAGAGATAGACCTTGCCAAAAGCGTCATCAGGCTAGGAGCCCCATAAAACTGCTGCATATCTTGATCCTCACACTTCACATCACGGTTGTGTTCATTGGTTTCTTGTCTGTCTCCCATTAGACTGCGGGAGTCCTTAAACAGACTCTGCTCACCTCCTTTTCCCTAGGGTCAGGGAAGGAGGCATGTCTGACATAGGGCTACCTCCAACTTATAAATGAAGGGACCAAACAGCCCATTAGTCTCTACCCATCACATGCAGGTGACTGCGGGGGGGGGGGGCAAGATTCAGGCATCTGATAGGAAAAGAGACAAGCAGAGCTAGCTTATTCTGCTGGCTGCATGTACCTTGGTGCCACCAGAGTCCCATGAGTACCAGCCCACAGGAAGCTGTAGAATTTAAGGTTTGTTTTTTGCAAGGTAATAGGGGTATCTATGGCTTCCTAAAGGACGGCTACCTAATTGAACTTATAAATGGTTTAAATAAGTGGACAGCTAAGAGTAGAAAAGGTCAGGTTTAAAAAACATCATTACCTGTATATGATGGGCAAGCCAATGATGGCTGTGTATATTTTGTATGAACACTGTGGCTAAGATCTGATTTGAACTCTGTATCAAAATTTCTACGCATGAAGTTTAGTTCACATTACTGAATCTATCTGTGAAGTTGGAACAAAACTACAGATTTAAATAAATATTCACATCTGACATTTATTGGAGCTTACTATGTTCTAGGTATTGGGCTTTATATATATATTAACTAATTTAATCCTTGAAAGTACACGAGGAAGCTGTTTCTATAATAACCCATTGACACAGGAGGAAACCAAGGCAGAAAGGGCGAGAGCTGGGATGTGCAGATAAGAATCTGACCCCAGCCTTACACCCGTAGCCACTCGCGGGACCAGCAAGGTCAAGGTAGAGTTTAGTACATTTCTTCCAACACTTCCCTGTTCATGGGTTGCCACTTCAAATACGCTTTTGTTCCCTGACATTTTCACAGGGCTTTTCTTTTAGCACATTTTTTATGTTTATGTTTTGGGGCAAAAAAAGAAACCTGTCTCTGCAGGTGTAAGGTATGTTGGCACTAAACTCTCTTGTAAGAAGCTCTCCTCATGCCAATGTTTATCCCCAAGCCAGCTCCAAATGTTTGCCTGCCTTGGGTGACAGAAGGGGATAAATGAATACGCCGAGGAGAGGCTTCAGGACTGCCCTCTGGGTCTCTGTTTCTGGCTTTTCTTTCCTCTTGAATGTATCCTCAGGTGCTGGAGGACAAAGGTCAGGACTGTCATATGAGTGCTGCCATTAGTCCCATTCGCATCAGGTTTCTCGGGGACTAGAGCGAAGGTGGCCTGATGGAGAGAAGAGGGTAGTGAATGGGTCCAGGGTTGCTCCTGTCATTGAAGGCCTCTGGCACTGTGCCCAGCTGTTGTAGGCCCTGAGTAACTCACTTGTCACAAGGGGGGAGTTCCATCAAAATGTGGATCTTCACGTCCTGTCCCCTGAGACGTTCAGGGTTTCAGGAGAGCAGTTCAGGGCCACCACTCACTTAAGGAGTGAGCGGACACTGGGAAGTAGGATGTGGGTGACGCGCTGTGCACGGTGGGTGCCCTAAGCTGAATTAGCAGAGTGACTCTATACAAAAGGTTTTTGTGTAACCCTAACGCTGGACCCTGGAAACTACTATGGCATCAAGACCCCTGAGCCTTGAAGAAGCGGAAGGCAAGTGGGCTGAATCTTTGGGCAAGCGTGGAATTGGGGTTAAGAGGTGGAGGGATCCAAAGTGCTAGAGTCAGTTGGGCAGTTCAGCATAGAAAATCCTTTAGTGTGGTGCTGGACACTCCCCAAAGCCCTCTTGAAACACTAGCTGCAAGTATTACCGTAAAATGTGGGGCCCACCACCTGGTGGGAAACCAAGCCTTTAGCCCTGCTTCTGGGTCAGCTCGGCACGGAGCCAGTGTTGATGGGAAGCTGGCCCTCTTGTTTGTGGCCAGGGGAACATGTGTGACCTCACACTTTGCAAGGCCCTGTTGAGAAATCAGTGGTGTGTCGGACTTCTCCGGGAAGGTGACTTGTGCACGTCCCTGAGCCACTGGGGGAGGGGCTTTGACTTGGGGACAGGATCTCTGTTCCTCCCCTCTCCCTTGGATAGCTAGTCCTTGTGCCTATGGAACGGTCAGAAGTAGGTGGCAGTGCAAAGCCACCTTCCTTTGTCTAAGGGTCAGCTACAGTTGGGGGTCCTAGAGAATGCTCAGCCAAAAAAGACATTAACCTAGAGAGAAAGAGAAGTAGGAATACCTGAAAGGGGAAGAAACACGCTCATAAACAATTCTAATTCCAAGAGGCATTTTCATCTCTGGTTTGAGTAGCTCAGCTACCACTGCTTCTGGTCAGTGCATTAAACTTGAGTCTTTAAAAATATTTCTTTGCTTTTTTTTTTTTTTTGGTACTGAGAATTGAACCCAGGGGCACTTCACCATAGAGCTACCTCCCTTCTAATTTTTATTTTGAGGCAGGGTCTCACTTAGTTGCCAAGGCTGGCCTCAAACTTGTGATCCTCCTGCCTCAGCCTTCTGAGTAGCTGGGATGGCAGGCATGCACCACTGCACTTGTCTTAAACTGGAGTCTTGATTGGAGTCCTCTAGTACTCCCTATTCCCAGGGTGCCCCTCAGCCTTCCAGATTTGATAGAACTGGGACCACCACCCTTACCTTGACCATGAACTGGGGCAGTGAGCTGGGCATACTCTATTTGTTCCTCCAGGTGCTCCCTCTGCCTTTCTCTAATGTGCCCTCTGCCCTGGGATGCTGACCTGAGGGACTGCCTCTGTGGACTCCCTTGTCCTCTCATTGCTGAGCTCAGCCCGTGAGAATCCAGAAAGGAAATCAGACAATGGGAGTTGGATTTCTGGTAGAAAGTCAGGAGGGGCTCAGTGGACAGGATTCCTAGTAGGAGGCTGGATTGAGCCCAACCAAGGGGACAAAGTTGTAGACTGGATGGAGATGAGCCAATGGGAAATCTGGTAAGAGAAGCTTCAAGAACACTGAGCAGGAGAAGAATCAAGTCAGGTCATCTACTCCACTAGCCCTTGCCTTATCCTATGAGGTCTAGAGATTCTAACAGCACCACGCTGGTACTAGTCTTGGGGTACTGCACCGATTGTCATTATTTCCCCAAATCTGTCTGGCAATTTTGCTAAATTCCCTTTATTTAACTCTTTTTATTTTGGGGGGAGGTGGTACCGGGGATTGAACTCAGAGGCACTCAACCACTGAGCCACATCTCCAGCCCTATTTTGTATTTGATTTAGAGACAGGGTATCACCGAGTTGCTTAGCTGGCTTGGTTGCTTAGCTTGGTTGCTGAGGCTGGCTTTGAACTTGTGATCCTCCTGTCTCAGCCTCCTGAGCCACTGGGATTACAGGCATGTGTCACTGCGCCTGTCTTTTTATTTAACTCTTACTGAGTTTGATAGAACTCTCTCTCCTCGCCCGTCCTGAGTGTGCCCATCCTGAGAGAGCCAACTGGTTCCTGACACCACACTGACCCAGGAATTGTCACCTGTCTATTTCAGGAGTTGCCCATAAATCTAGTTTTAATCAAGAAGGCCGTTTTAAACACGGAACATGCTTACAAATGTTGTTCCCTGGCTTTCAATGGTGCTTAGTTCTTTTTCAGTTTAACGTCATCAAGTCCCTTTATTGCTTAACTCATTTGAGACTGAGGTGACATTTCTCAAAAAAAACAACTTACCAGGAAAAGAAGTGGAAAAAAAAGATTAATATTGTTCAATGAGAGAATATTAAATACAGAAATGGGCATATCCACAAAACCCAGCCTGCTTTTTTGAAAGGACTCCTCTCTCATGCTGGCCTGGAAGACCCCACCCAGACTAGAAAATTCCTTCATTTTTTGAAAAATTGAGCTTCTACCAAATAAATGCAAAAATATATGTTAATAAAAGATATTACTCCACCTTCAAATTCTTCTGTTTTGCAATAAACCTATTAATACCTTGGGTACATATCCCAGACATTTTCCTAAACATCTTTAAAACTCACATACAGCAATTTTTGTATGAAGGAATAAGCCATTTTTCTATACATGATGTTCTACCTTCCTTTATCATTAAAAAATTTTATTTACTTAATTTTTTTTGGTATGAGGGTTGAACCTGGGGTGCTCTACCTCTGAGCTACACTCTCAGTTCTTTCTTTTTTTATTTACTTTTTACTTTGAGACAGAGTCTCACTAAATTGCTGAGGCTGGCCTCAAACTTGTGATCCTCCTGTCTCAGTTTCCTGAGTTGCTGGGATTATAACCATGTGTCATTGCTCCCTGCTCAAAATTATTTCTTGAAGATATTTCTACATCATTCATAAAACGACATTATTTTACTTTATTATATTGTAATTTAATTTTTTTTTGGTGCTGGATATTAAACCCAGGGTTTCACACATGCCTAGCGTGTATCTGCTAATGAGCTACACCCCAGCCCCACTTCATTATTTAAGATTATTTTTAAAACAGCTTTACTAAGGTATATTATAAGATTCACAATCTGCTTTAAGTATATAATCTGCCTTAGTCCATTTTCTGCTGCTGTAACAAAATGTCATCGACTGGTTAGCTTGGAGGTCATTTGGCTGTGTCCTGACATGGCAGAAGGGCAAGCTAGCATATGCAGAGAGAAAGCCAGGAGAACTCATCTTTCTAATCAGAAACTCCCAGAATAATTCACTCAGAGCTAGTGGTGTTAACCGGCTGATGAGGGCAGACCCCATATAATCTAATCACCTCTTAAAGCCTCCAGCTCAGTCCTGTTACAATAGCAATTAAATTTCAACATGACTCTTGAACAGATGTTCAAACTGTAGCACAAGCCAGTGATTTTTTAGTAAATTTACACAGTTGTGTAAATATTACCACAATCCAGATTTAGAATATTTCCATCACCTCAAGAAAACCCATTGTGCTTGTTTGCGGTCAATGTCCCCCTGCCCTCGCTCTGCCTGCTCCGAGTGAACGCTTACCTGCTTTCTGTCTCTGTAAACTTGTCTTCTCTGGACATTTTGTGTAAATGCAATCAAGGTTCACATGATCTTCTGTCCCTGCTTCTCTCACTTAGCATGCTCATTTCAACCTTGCTGTTAACCACCATGTCCAGTGTGTTCTGTGGTATGAACATACCTTCAGAGTTGAAGCAGTTCCTTATTTATGGACGTTACTGTTGGTTCTAAGCTTTGGCTTTTATAATGTGTCCATCGATGTGGGTTTTTCTGCCGGACAGATTTCTAAAAGTGAAATACCTGGATCAGAGAGCCTGTGCACTCAAGTAAGATATCAAGTGTCTTCTCCAAAGATCACACCTATTTACTGTCCTACCAGCTGTGGGTGATAATATCTTTCAATCTGGTTTGTTCTGACCCCCAAGCTCCAGGATGTAAAGCCTGGACTCAACTCCCTGCAATAGTTCTCAAAATTGTCCTTTGTCCTTTTGGTCACTTTCTCCTTATTTTTCATTTGTATTAATGACTAAAAATTTTCTTAAGATGAGTAGTATACATACTACCTGCTACAGAAAACTTACATCTAAAGCTTAAAGACTAGGATAATGCCTCGATCTCAGACATCCTTCAGTGCCCTCAAAAGCCCTGACTGCCTCTTTCTACAGTAAATGTTTTCTGAGGGTGCTGGCACCTGCACCCCATTTTCTTTGGCACTTGCATCTGTGTTGTGTGGAGGCTTTGTGTGGCATCCACTTAGCTAAAATGGAACTGTTCCTCCCAATTCTCTCCTGCAGTACTTGCAGGAGATGTGGGCCAGCAGATTTTCTATGTGAGACCTGGCAGGTGGGAGAGGAGTAGTATCTGCACATGTTTCAAGCTCTGGAAGGTCAGAGCAAGGCACCTGACGGTCGCACATTGTTGCTTACCAGCTGGCTTGTCTTGTAGGCGTGGGGCAGCAGCCGGGGCCGCAGTACCTTGGTGCCATCTACACATTGAACTTGGACCAAGGCCAGTTTCAGCGTGTTTCTGTAGGCTCCAGCTCACCCTCCCCACTCCCCACTTCATGTCCATCTTTGCTTTCGGGCTGTCTGTCCTGCCAGCTTCAGGTCCTCGCAGAAGCAAAGTCAATAACCTGGCACAGTCTGGTTCACCAGTGCCCACAATTGCATGGTATCAACTTTCCATCACAAATCCCAACTGCTAGTGGCTCTGTCTCAAATTGAGCCCTGACTGATGTCGTACGTGTCCTCAAAAGAGGGTTCAGTTTTGCCTGTCTTTGAATTTTGCATTGAACTCTGATAGTCTCCTTAAGTGTCCTGCCTGCCAGCTCAGAATGGCCTGCAGCCACTCCTCAGGCCCCTCAGCCTCTGCTGATCCCTACATCCATCAGGACGATGGAGACCCAATAACCCAGCTCCAAGGCCCAAGGAGTGCAGGCACAGAAAAAGTACACAGGTCCTATGCCCGTGAGTGCCATGTTCTGAGAAAGTCACATACCGTTTCCCACCCAGCTCTCAGCTGCCTGAAATGCCACTGTCACTAAAGCAAAAATAAGATTTTTTAAAAAATGAGTGGAACTTGGAATTTTTATTCCAATTCTACTATCCAGCCGTGACATTTTGGCCAGTTTGCTCTGCTTAGACCTTTGCTCCTATACTTACATATAGAAAGAGTTGGCCTGGGGACCTTTAGGCTTTTTTTTTTTTCCTTGTGTTTTATTTTGAGACTCTTTAGGCCTTTTAAACTCTACTATTACATAGTGCAATGGGTCTCCATGTGGGTCTGCACACAGTGAATTTTATTTAATGTGACACGTAAACTAGGGGCACTTCTTAATGTCCCCTCAACTAGACAGGAGTTTGTCTTGATTTAATGAACAAAATGGAACCCGTCTTGCAGAGACTGGGGATTGTGGTGGGGAGAGGTATTATTGATTCAGGAAGACGGATAAAAAAGACAGCAGGTGTTAGGCAAGTGGAGGAACTATGTCATAAGCTAGAAAGGCCAGTTTGGAGCAGGCAGATCTAGGCTCAGAACTGAACCCTCAGACAGTGGGACTCAGGCCCAGGAATGAGGGAGGAAAGAAAGGAAATAATAACTGAAAGGCAGCTCTGGATTTGCCCTGTCCTAGTGGTGACTCGGCTGCGAAACTATCTGTTCCAAGAATGTTCTTATGGAAGAGAGGGAGGGTGGGGGGAGGGAGGGAGGGAGAGAGACACAGAGAGACGCTGGGATAAACATCCAGAATCCACATCAGTGCAATTTAATCTCAGCCCCCCTCTCTCTGGGCTCATTGCACCCTCTGGTTTCCTTGGAGAACCGTGTTTCCTCCAGGCCTTGTTAGAGGAGCAGAGAGCAGGGTCCTGGAATAAGAGTGAAACCTAATTTGGCCTCCTCCCTTGGAGAGTCATCTCAGGGAGCCATCTGGCTGGCCGTCTTGCCCAGGCAGAACAGCACTGGTCCCTAGGGCAACTGGGCTGTTTGGTAAATAGGTGACGTCCTACTGAATCAGAGGAGCCTCTGAGTCACGCTTGTTCTTAAGTACCTGGCACAGTACCTGGCACAGAATGAGTTCAGGACAAGAGACTGTTGACACTGCATTAATCCTATTTGCTGAATGCAATAGGAAAAGCACTTTCATGAATCACGGTGGAAGTGCCTGCTCTGAGCCTCCTCCCCAGAGCTTTGCTCCTGCCTCTCTGCCGGCTCCTGGACTGTGGTTAATAGGAAGTGCTGCTTGGGACAGTGGGAGTTCCATCCCTCTTGCTTTCTGATTCTCTTAACAGGCTGCTCAGAGCCAGAGCCCCTCTTGTCAAAGACCCTTTCAGAGACCAACCCTGTGAGAGTGAGCTCGGCCGGGGCAGGGCTGTTTGGGGCGCTGCTGTATCCCAACTCCCTGCAACAGCAAGCACTCAATACACACTGAATGTCGATTCTGGTTTTTATTTCCTCCGTAAGACAGACTATAAATCACTTCCCCATTCTGTAGTGGCACTGTTTTGTTACACCCTGAATGATGAGAGTGTGTCTTGGAAAGGAGAAAGGAGAGTGTGAGGGAGTCTCACGGTGGGAGCTGTTGCTTCATCCAGAGCTCCCTGCCTTCCTGAGCCCAGTCGGGTCAGCATTCTGCACCTCCAAAGACCCATTCCCAACGCTCCTGACTCCTGTGTCACCCGAGGACCCGAGGAGCCCTGAGGAGCCCTGAGGATCTCAGAACATATTTCTTCCGATGAGCCATGTTCAGCAGCAGGGGCCCTGAGCTGGCTGGGCATGTGGGGTGGAAGACCAGGCTCCATCTCTTCCCAGCCTTCTCTCCATGGACCCAGTAGCCAGCAAAGGGATTTATTTCTGGAAACGCCCTCCCTCGGGATGTTGGCTCATCCCTACATGTAGCAGTTTACATGCTTTGGTTGGAAGCAATGAAATAAATGCCAACAAAAAGTAGCTTATAAAAAACATATTTAATAATCTCACTTTACAAGAAATTACAGGTAGATAATTCCATCATTGGTTCAGTGGTTAAAGTGCCTTTTGGGCTCAGCATTTTTTTTTTAATTGAGGTAAAATTTACCATTTTAACATTTTTTTTTCAGGTGTTGGGATAAAACCTAGGGCTTCATGCATGCTAGGCAAGCACTATACCCTTCGAGCGACACTCCCAACCCCCATTTTAACCATTTTTAATGCATAGCTTAGCAGAATGAATTACTTTCACATTATGGTTCAGCTATCCCTACTGTCCATCTTCGGACTTTTTCACCATCCCAAACTGAAACTCTGATCTATTAAACAATAAATCCCCTCTGTTCCCTCCCCTGGTAACCACTATTCTACTTTCTGTCTCTGTGAATTTGACTATTCTGGGTGTTTCATGTAAGTAGAATAAAAATATTTGTCCCTTTTTGTATCTTGCTTATTTCCCTTAGCATAACATTTTCAAGGCTTATCCACGCTGGAACATGTATGAGTCCGCCATTTATTTTAATTACCAAGTGATCTTCCATGGTATGTATGTTCCACATTTTGTTGATCCATTCATTTGTTGATGAGCCTCGGGGTTATTTCCACTTTTTGACTCTTGTGAATAATGCTGCTGTGAACATCAGCACACAAATATCTGTTCAAGCCCCTGCTTTGGATTCTTTGGGGTACATACCTAGAAAGGGAATTTCTGGATCATGTGGTAATTCTATGTTTCATGTTTCATGGAAAATTGCCAGGCTGCTTTCCAGAGTGGCGGGCCATCTTACATTCTCACCCGCAGTGCGTGAAACTTCCAGTCCCTCTATATCCTCGCTGACACTTGCTAATTTGTCTTGTGCTTTTTTCCTTGATAATGGACACCCTCAATGGGTGCTGTGTAGTATCTCACTGCAGTTTTGACTTGTGCTTCTTAGAAGACAGTGTGTTGGGTCCAGCTGTAGGATGGATCAGCTCTAACAGTTGGCATGTAATTATGGAGAGGAGTGAAATACCAGGACAGGATTTCTAAGCCATGCTCTTCCTGTCACCACAACGGAGGGGCTGCACGGATGTGGGTACCACCACGTGCAGCTTAGCTATCTGTCACCCTGAAGGGAAAGGTGGGACCCCCAGGGTTGCAACTTAGGCAGGCAGCCTTAGAGGGTGGTGGAAGTGTTCCCTGAAGAAGAGCCAATGAAGGAAGGTTTGCCTTCCTTGGCCAAGTACTTCTTGCTGACCAGGCCATGGGTAGCCATGATCCTAAGGAGTCCGTGGCGAAACTTTTGGCCAATGAAGGCATAGATGAGGGGGTTGAGGCAGCTGTGGAGGAAACCCAAAATCTCTGTGGCATCCAGGGCCCGGTCAATGTCACTGCGGCGCTCACAGGTCTCCGCAATTGAGTGGGTCCTCATGAGGGTGTCTGCGACCAAGACCAGGTTGTAAGGCAGCCAGCAGAGCAGGAAGACCAGCACAACAGCAAAGATGACCCTCATGGCCCGGTGCTTCTGCCCCATGTGGGCCTTAAACAGGGTGCGCAGGGTGAAGCCATAGCACAACAGCATGATGAGCAGCGGTATGGCAAAGCCAAAGGTCTGGGGCAGGATCCGCAACCACATCCGCCACGTTGTTGTATTGTTACCCATGTCTTCGTAGCACACGGGGCTGGAATTGGGTGGGTAGACAGCCTTACGGAAAATTAAAATGGGCAGGGACAGAATCATAGACATTATCCACATGCTTAAGCATACAAACTTGACCAAGTGCCGTTTCTGGATCAGTGTGCGTGTGGCATGGACGATGGCCAGGTAGCGGTCCAAGCTGATGCAGGCCAGGAGCAGGATACCACTGTAGAAGTTGACTTCCTTCAGGAATGAGACCACCTTGCACAGGCCTGTGCCAAAAACCCAGCCCTTCACTTTGGAGGCTGCCCAGATAGGCAAGGTCAGGGCAAAGAGCAGATCGGCCATGGCCAGGTTCAGCAGGTAGACATCGGTGACAGAGCAGGTGCTCCGACTGTACAAGACAACCAGCATCACCAGGGAGTTTCCCAGCAAGCTCAGCAGGAACACCAGAATGTAGATGACGACCACAACATAATTGTTGATTTCCAGGGATTCTGGCTGGCACGGGGCAGAATCTGGTAGGATAGAGGGCAGGCCAGTGCCATAACTGTAATTATATAATTCTTCTAAGATTTCATCCAAGTTGTAATTCTCCCAACTGAATCCTTCCATTTTGAGATAAATCTAAATCCTGCCTAGAAAGGAGATAAAAGGGTTATTGCACGTAAGTCCCCCCATCCCCACAAGATTTTGCCCACCCACACAAGAAATTAAGAGAGGAAGGATTCTTTTGCATTGGCTTGCAAGTTACATGGAAATAACTTTCACTTCAAATTGGTAAATAATAGGAGAAGTAAGGCTATGAGACAAGTAAATAGTACACTTTATAAAAAGTTTACAGTTTCCTTGAATATTCCACAACGTTGCCATCACCCAAACTTTGTTGAAACTTTCCTTTGCATATAGAGTCCTTTTTTGGGTCCCTCAGTGGTGAACAAGTTTGGTTATTGAGGCTGGATATTTAAAATTTGGAAATGTGAGATGCACTTCAGTTCTCTCTCTCTCTCTCTCTCTCTCTCTCTCTCTCTCTCTCTCTCTCTCTTTCTCTTTTTTTGGTACCACAGATTGAATCCAGGGGGTGCTTAACCACCGAGCCACATCCTCAGTCCCCGCTTTTTAATTTTTTTTTTTTATTTTGAGATAGGATCTCACTAGGTTGCTTACAGCCTTGCTAAGTTGCTGAGGCTGGCTTTGAACCTGTGATCCTCCTGTCTCTTCTCCCAAGCCACTAGGATTTCAGGCGGGTGCCACTGTGCCCAGCCCCTTCAGTTCTTAATGTTCGGGAGTAAGCAGGCCAAGATCAAGGCTTTACTATAAAACTGACAGATGAATCCCTTTATTTAGCTTTCTTTAACTAATTTTATTTATTAATTCATTTTGAAAACTTAGAAATTCATTAAAATGCATGGATTCAAAGAAGCAAGATGGAAAGACCGTTTGAATCACAGCAGCATGGAAATTCAGAAGGCTTGTACTAGAACAAACTTTAAATCAGTTAATAAGTCTTCGCATTAAGCTGGGCACAGTGATGTACACCTGTAATCCCAGCTACTCTAGAAGTTGAGGCAGGAGGATTAATTGCAAATTTGAGGCCAGGATGACAACTTAGTGAACTCCTACCTTAAAATAAAATTTGAAAAGGGGCTGGGGATGTAACTCAGGGGTAGAGAACTTGCTTAGCTAAACAAAAGGATTCATCTGTCAGTTTTGTAGTAAAGCCCTGGGTCTAATCCGTGGTACTGGGGAAAAAAAGAGGTCCAGCATTTCTCTTTTGGGAGGAAGGAAGTCAGACTGGGGGGAATGTATAGCTTAAAAATATTTTAAAAACGATAGGCTGGTGGTTGCCTAGTTCTGTGAGTGGATGGAGACATAACATTACTTGGAGAGCACCAGGCAGCCATATTCTGTCCTGTAGGGGTGTGCCAGTATTATGCTCCCAGAATAAAAGGCAGGGATGTCAGGAAATAGAGAAGACAGGTGGAGACACACTATTCCATCTGTCCTGTGGTTTGCACCTTCCTCCATCTCCGGCTCCTCTGTTCCCTGTAGAGTTTGTCTTCCTCTGTGGGCTCTGCTATGGGGACAGCAGAGGTCTAGATTCTGGGGAAATCTTATCCCAGTTTTCCAAGAAGAGGCAATCCAAAGCAAACCAGCTACCAACTTAGCTTCCTCTGAAATCACAACATAGATCACCGTCTTTCCACTTCTCTATAGCGAATTACGACCTATGGTCATAGTCAAGCTTGTAACTTACCCCCAAATGGAACCAGTGTTAGAGAAGGATCAGGGAGTAAAAAGTTCCAGGAAGCACTTCATACTTATTAGACTGGGCATAATTTTAAAAAGATGGACAGTAAGGATGTGGAGAAATCAGAACCCTTGTACATTGCTGCTGGAAATTTAGAATGGTGTAGCTGCTTTGGAAAGCAGTTTAGCATTTGCTCAGAGAGCTAAACCATGTCATCCAGCAATTCCCATCCTAGGTATAGACCCAAAGGAACTGAAAATTTATGTTCGCTAAAAACTTGTACACAATGTATATAGCAGCATTTATCATGATTTCCCAAAGGTGGAAACAACCTAAATGTTCATCAATGGATGAATGAATAAATAAACTGAAATATATCCATACAGTGGGATATTATCCAGCCATAAGAAAGAATGAAGCACTGATACATCACACATGGATGAAGCTTCAAGACATTATTCTCGGTGAAAAGAGCCAGACAGAGAAGGCTTCATACTCTATGATTCCTTGTTTGTGAAATGGCCAAAATGGGCAATTTGCTAAAGACAGAAAATAGACTAGTAATTGCCAGGAGCTTGAGGGAGGGAGGATACCAATGAGTTTAGAGTTTCTTTCTAAGGTGATGAAAGTATTTTGAAACCAGTAGCAATAGTGTTATAATATACTAAAACCCCCTGAATTATACACTCTACATGGGTGACTTGTGCTGTGTGAATTACATCTCAAATTAAAAAGATTAACCAAAGAGTACCCTGTCTTACAAAGCAAATACCAATATTAAAATGATGACAATAATCAAAGTCCTAGGAAGCTTTTCTCTTTGCAGAAGGTAGTCTCTGTCAAATCATATGTAGCAAAGAAGAAAGCTGAGCTAGAGTAAAAGAAGCTGGAAAAATAATGCCTTTTCCCCCAATGAGTGATGGAATTCCTAACCCTCATTCCCTTGTAAGAGAGAGGGGACAGACAAATTGCCTTCAGCTCCCTAAGATCTGCACAGAGAGAGAGAGAGAGAGAAGATTCAATCAGTCCGTGAACCTAAAAAAAATGTCTTGAGGAGGGTGGGGCCCTGTCTGGCAGGGAGGGTGGGAGGCCGTGGGAGAGGAAGGTTGTACTGCTGGCTGGACCAGCAAGATCCGCAAGACCCGAAAGGAAATTGCTGGCTCTGAAGTATCAAGGTCAAGAGCAAGTTTCATCAGAGCTAAGCCCAAGGAAGTCATGAGGTTAAAGATGGGTCACCTCTAAGAGCAGATAGATCAACGATGCTTTTAAAAATATTTTTAGTTGTAGTTGAACACAATATCTTTATTTTGTTTATTTATCTGTATGTAGTGCTGAGGATGGAACCCAGCGCCTCACACGTGAGAGCAAGTGCTCCACCACTGAGCCCCCAGCCCCTCAAAAATGCTTTTTAAGGAAACAAATGAACAAGAAGAGAACCCTCTTTGAGAGTGAATGCAGAGCATGGCGGGTGCAGAGCGCTTTGAGGGCAAGCCTCTCCATTCAGGGGCACCAGCAGTGAGAAGCGGGGCTGGGGCTGCTGCAGAGATCAGCTGACAAGCAAAGGCAGCAGTGGCAGCATGTGTTGCTGGGGTAAGTCCTCCTTCTCAACCAGCTAGCACTCAGCTGGACGGCAGGTATATGGGTGAGGTCACCATCCCAGGCATCCAGGGCTGGCCTGAGGATCCAGGGGGAGACCATGCAAGTAAGGATGGATGGTCCAGAAATCAGAAAAGAAAACCATGACAGGCCAGTGGCCTCCAGTCCTGGGGACTGGGGAGGATGTTTGTTGCTGGTGTTTGTTTTTTCATTTACCATACTTTAGAGGTTGGGCTGGTGGCTAAAGGGTCAGCCCCAGGGAAGGGAGATGGTGCAGCTGAGGTCTGCTTTGTACCTCACAGATATGCAGTTGCCCTTGGTCATTACAAATGGCTATGATGTTTACCCGTGAGAAGACTGAGGCCGAGAGGCTCAGCAAGGGCCAGTAAGGATCTAGTTAGGATTCCAACTAGATTAAATGGCTCAACTTGCATTATTTTCAGTCTATAACACTGCTTCTTTTAAAAAAATATCACATCTCATATTTTAAACATATTTCTAAGCTAAGTAGTTTTTTGTTTGTTTGTTTGTTTGTTGGCAGGATTGGCCCTGCACATGCCAAGCATGTGTTCTACTACTGAGCTACACCCCAAAGCCTTTGTTTATAAGTTAATTTCTTGAGATGTGGCTCAGTTCTTGGGCATAGTTCACTCACACTGCCTGAATTTTGTGCATTGTCTTCTTTTGCTGAACCTTAAGCCCCCAATTAAAGAAATATCCCTTTTCAGAATGACAAACCAAACACCCTTCAACTTGCTGGCTTCTACTGAGTGCCCAGTCATGTTCTCTGTGACCCAGTGGGAGCTCCCCTGCTGGAACCGAAACAGCAGCCCCTTGGTGACTCCCCACCAGGTAGTTGAGAAGCTCCAAGGGTGGGATGACCTCCAATGAGCTACACACAAACGCAACAGCACAGGGGAATTGACAAGATCCCGAACGCTTAAGGGAAAAATTTTTAAACAATGACAAAAGATGCAGACATTTTCCTACAATCCCAGCATTCCTTCTCTATAAACATCGTCCACAAATGCTGGCTTCAGTGTCCAGCCCAGGCTCAGACCCCGACCTAGAAGAGCAGGGAAGGCTGCTGGTTCTGGAAGGCTCTAGAGCCAGGGAAGGAGGTGGGTTGGAAGTGGCCCTGAGTGGTTGCTGGAGAGGGTTGTAAGAAGCAGGCAGAAGTTCTCCCTTTGGGGACAGGGAAGCCTAAAGCAAGAGTTTAAAAAGGAGGCTGAGGGAGAAGGGGGAGGGGGAGATGCCCCAGAGTGTGGGGTCAGAGAGGAGAGACCTGGGAGGGTAGGTGTTCCAAGACTTACCGGGCTGCTGGACTTTCCACCTGCGGGACACCTCCAGGAGGCCAGCTGTGACCTAAGAGAAGGAGGTGGTGGTGAGGACGCACCGGAGGAAGTGAGTGGTGGATGGGATTGCTCAAGTCAGGGGCGGGGCTCCCGAGGGTGCGGGATGCTTTCATGTCTTTGAATAATAAATTTCCGGATTAGCTCTTGAATATGTTGTCGATTGATGGCCTCATGGAATTCATCCTGGGGCAGGGGGCTGTGGGCTCTGTGCCTGTCTTGCTATTTCACAGAGGAGATGAGTGAGTCCCAGACAGGGGGAGTGTTTGCCTAGGACCACTCTGCTCTCTCTCCGTCCTTTGCCATGATATTGGCCGCTCCTGGCTCTTTCCCATCTCCAGAGAAATCCGCAGAGATAGAACCTGAGCTTTTGGTGAGTCTGGTAGCTTTTCTCCCTGGACCTAAGCCTTCTTGTTTTCTGTCTCCTCCAGAATCAAAACCTCACGGACTTCTCCATGCCATGACCTTGAAAGAATCCTCAACCCCAAGGGAGGGGCCGTTCCTACCTCTCTTGTCTTTGGCCCCCCTCCCAACCATCTGCTCTGACCACAAGCCCAACTTTGGGGGTTTCTGTTCTTTATTGTCTTATGCACTAGACAATGAGTTTGAGGATCCCAAATCTGTATCGGTACCCATCCTGCCCTTTGAGCCAACACCCTCTAATTTGGAAAGACAGCCTTTTGGTAAAAGTGAAAGTCTCACCCAAGTTCAAACACATTTTTGAAAAATATTGAGTGCCACTGAGGATGCATTTTGTTCCACTTGCTACTAAATACAACATTCATTTCCTGCTCCCTCCCATCTCCCCCACCCCAGTGAACAAGATCTCAAGTCCCCCACCCCCTCTTACCCTGTCCTCTTGCTTCTTGTGTCTCAGGGCCTGGAGAGTACTCATAGCCCCTAACCGACTCATTTAGGTGACCTATCCCAAGGAAAGGACCCTTGGGTCCAATGGTCACCAAACAGTCCTCAGTATTTGTCACCTCTCCCTTTCCCATGTTGGTGAAAATGCAATGCCACTTGGCCATTTGATGCTCAAACCAGACAGAGGCTTGTTACACATGAAGAGAGGCAGATGAGAGTTGCTTAGCCAGGTGAGCAACTCTGGGCAAGTTACCTTCCTTGTCTGAGTCTCAATTTCCTCATATGTGAAGTGGGCCAATAGTAGAATCCAACCAATTGGGCCGTGAAGAAGATGGCATGAGGGATGACCCACAAAGCATTTGGGACACACACAGAGCACACTGTTAGATTTTCTTGTTAAGATGATTATTATTGAACTAGTTTATTAATGGATGACATAATGCCTCTTCTACTCCATCCCCAGTCCAGGGAGAGCAGCAAACCTGCTTTGAAGACTGACACCCATGTACATCTGAATTTGCATCTATCTACAACTATGGTCAATTAGCATAATCTTGAGTGCCTACTGGGTTCTAGCTTCATGGGCAAAGTGCTTTTCAGAATTGCATCTTTTAATCTTCATTACAACCCCATGAAGTCAGCACTTTTGGCACTTTCTGAATGTGGAAACTAAGACTCTTAAGAGCTTAAGAATTTACTTAGAATGAGGTGGCTGAACAGGGTTTTAAGCAGTTTTTTAAACTTTTTTTTTTTTTTAATCTGCTCTCAAGTCCTATGTTCTGTCTAATGTAACAGGATCCGGATCCCAGGCCTCAGCTGGATTAGGTACTTCTCTGGCCCAGACAACCAAATACTATGGTGCCAAAAGGGGTCCAGACCAGGCGTGGTGGCACATGCCTGTAATACCAGTGGCTTCGGAAGCTGAGACAGGAGGATCGCAAGTTCCAAGCCAGCCTTAGCAAAAGCGAGGTGCTTAGCAACTCAGTGAGACCCTGTCTCTAAATCAGATACAAAACAGGGTTGGGGATGTGGCTCAGTGGTTGAATGCCCCTGAGTTCAATTCCTGGTACCAAAAAAAAAGGGGGGTGCCAGACTGGACATTTCCCAGGTGGCCCACTTCTTGATGTCTCTTAGGTTGGTTTTATTGTCACGGATCCCATCACATGAGTATGCATGAGGGAATGGATTTTTTAAAAAAGCTTCTGTTCTGCTTCTGCTGTTATGGTCAGGGTTAGCTTGGACAGGTCACTTCTTTCTGGGCTTTGGGTGATCCTTTGAAAGATGAGAAGGTTGTTCCAGTTACACCCTATCCAGGATGGTGGTTATAGTCACATGTAGCTATTTCATGTTAATTAATTAAAATAAAATAGAAAAATTCAGTTCTTTGATTATACTAGATGCACTTCAAGTACTCAGTAGCCACATGAGACTTGTAGCTATCATATTGGACAGTGCAGATGGAAACACGTTCATTTTGCGCAAAGTTCTGGCACCGTCTAGGCAAAGACTCAATGATTTGAACTCTAAAGTCCTGCAATTCTTCACCCCAGTTCTTAACAACCTCAGGGAAGGGCTGAAGTTTCCAGGTCCCTTCTGTCAGAAATATGTCCCTAGCAGCCCTGAGACCAGACAGCTCACTTACTGTTCCACGCAGCTGTTGTAACTGAAGTGGCCACTGACACCCTTGCTGTGACTCAAGGCTTGGTAGCAGGCAGGGCTGTTGGACAGGAAGAAAGTGGAGCAGCCTTCACGGGAGACTTCTGACCTGGCTGCCCAGAAGGACGCGCAGAGGCTCACCAGGAGGGGTGTCCCACAGAGGAGTGGCGAGGTGTCCCAGGACTCTGACACCAGGCGAAGGTCCCACCTGGTGATTCTGAGATGAGCTCTGGGAATTTCCACTCCTTCCTGTCTAATGGCTCCCGGAGAGTCTGCCAGCCTGAAGGTGGAGGTCTGCCTCTCGGACTGCTGAGTCCGCACCTCCTTTTCAACAGGGAAGATGCAGGCGCTCTTCCCGCAGCTGCCAGCCTGAGCTTGCATGAACAGCTTCTTCCTTTCTTAGAGGGTCAGCACAAAAGTGTTCCTTCTGCTGTTTCTTGACAACCCTTCCCCTATCTGGGACACCCATTGCCTCACTCATTCTCTGAGGATCCTGGCTTCTGTCCCCTTTGTCCCTCAAGGACTCCTTCCCTTCTGCTCTGAACTTGCTTATGGCTTTCTCAATTTCTCACTTTTCTCTATCCTGGGAGCCCTTGAGCTTCTATTCCGCTGTATTCTCCTTTTCATGGGCAAATTTAGTGCAAAAAATAGCAGTTGCTGCCTTGGCTTCCTCACCTCCTGTTTCCTCCTCAACGAATCCTGCAGCAGGCTTCCTTCCTATCACTCCACTGAAACAGCTTTTTCTAAGGTTGCCAGCCGCAGCTGGGCTGCTGAACCCAGTAAACCTTTTCTTAAATTGAACTGCCTTAGTATTATAAAAATAAAGCAATGCATATTATAAAAAATACAAGCAATAGAAAAAGCATAGAGAGTCAAACTTGAAAGTCTCCCTTCCGATCCTTTCCCTTTCTCTGTTCACCCATATCTTTCACCAAGGAAATGACTCTCTATAGCTTCTTGTAGAACTTTCCAGATTTTCCTTCATACAAACACAAACAGATATTTTCCTTCCTTCTTTCTTTAATAAATGAAGATATTTTTTATTAATTCGATTGCTCTACACTTAACAATGCCTCGTGGATCTGTTCTACATCAGTATATATAGATCCATCTTTTTTTTAATACTTATTTTTTTGTAGTTGTAGTTGGACACAAAAACGTTATTTATTTATTTATTTATTTATTTATTTATTTATTTTTATGTGGTGCTGAGGATCGAACCCAGGGCCTTGCGCGTGAGAGGCGAGTGCTCTATTGCTGATCCATAACCCCAGCCCCTATAGATCCATCTTATTCTTTTCAATGACTACACAATAGCCAGAGTAGGCATCATTTATTTGATAATTGCCTTATAGATGAGTATTTAGGTTCTTACCATGAACATCCTTTGGGAACTTGTATGAGTATTTCTGCAGCTCAGGTATAATTTTGGTGGGTGATACTTGTGTACATTTAAATTTTGATAAATACTACTAAATTGACTTTCAAAAACATGGTGCCAATTTACTGTCCCATCATCAGTTTATCAAAGGGCCTGTAACCTGTATATTCACTCTGAGCATGGTACACAGTCAATGGTTTTCCCAATCAGATAACAGGAAATGATGTCTCACTTTTTAAATTTTATGTTTTTGATTGCTGGTGAGGTTGAGGTTTGTATTTTTCTCTTTCGAGCTACTAATTCTTTGCTGTTTTCCCTTTGTGTAGGATTGTCCCACTTACCATTGATTTGCAGGAGCTTTTCATGTATTATGGGAGTATTATATTTTGAATGTTTGTTGATTATGTTAAAATATTTTCTCTCAGCCTCCTGTACACTTTTTTTTTCCCCTGGTACTGGGAATTGAACCCAGGACCTCACACATACTAGTCAACACACTAGTTCTGAGGGACACCCCCAGGCTCTGTAGTAAGCTTTTAAACACTAGGGTGAAAAACTGACTGTGTAGGTCTTACCTTGATCTCTGGGTCATTGAATTTATTTCCCATAAATTTCTCTTGGTTCATTTGTTGCTTTATATCTCAATTCATCCTCAAATATGGGTGTTCCCCAGGCTTCTATCCTGGGCCTTTCTCCTCTCCCAAGGGTAAGTCCGCCTGCCTCCCAGCTTCAGCTAGTGCCTCATGGGCCGGTGTCTCCTGTTCCCAGTGGTTCCTACCAGTGAGGCATTCCTCTCCTCAGTGTTGCTCTTGACTATCTCCTCCTCACCATCCCATGACTTTAGAGAACACTCGATGTACAATAGTGGCATATATACACAATGGAATTTTACTCTGCATTAAAAAAGAACAAAATCATGGCATTTGCAGGTAAATGGATGGCCACTGGAGAAGATAATGCTAAGTGAAGTTAGCCAATCCCCCCAAAACAAATGCTGATGTTTTCTCTGATATAAGGAGATTGAGTCATAGTGAGGTAGGGAGGGGGAGCATGGGAGGATTAGATGAATTCTAGATAGGGCAGAGGGGTGGGAGGGAAAGGGAGGGGGCAGGGGATTAGCAAGGATGGTGGAATGTGATGGACATCATTATACAAAGTACATGTATGAAGACTTGAATTGGGTGTCAACGTACTTTATATATAAACAGATATATGAAAAATGGTGATATATATGTGTATTAAGAATTGTAATGCAAAAAACACAAAGTACATGTATAAAGGTGTAAATTGGCCTTTGAACATACTTTATATACATACTTTGAACATACTTTATATACAGAGATACGAAAAATTGTGCCCTGTATGTGTAATAAGAATTGTAATGCATTCCACTGCTGTTGTGTATTTAAAAAAAAATAAAATCAATAAAAAAAAAAAAAACAGCCATGCAATGCTCATGGGCTCTGGAGCTGGGTTGGCTGAGTTAGAAGCTGCTTCCTAGTTGTGAACCTTAGGCGGGAGTTCTAATCTCACTGCATCTCTGTTTCATCATCTGTGAAATGGGCATAATGAGAAGACACTAGGGTTGTTATGGGGATTGATTGAGGGTACTCAAACGTGCTCGGCACTGTTAGCCGCTGCTCCTCCTCTCTCCCTCCTTCCATCTCCTCTCAAGTCATCTCCGCCTCAAGCCTTTCCCTCTTCAATTCACCCTCCACTCTGCTCACAGAATGGTCTTTCCACAATGTGAATTTGATCACCTTCTTTCCCTTGTAAAACCCTTCAAGGATCCTTGTTGCCCTTGGGTTCCAGCTCTGAGCTGGGCACACTGTGTCCCTGCAGCTGATCCTTATTACTTCTGCAGCCCCGTTAGCTCAGAACATGTCCCAGAACCCTTAATGCTAGTCACTGGGAGTCGCTTGCTGTCAGTTCCCCGGGGGCTGTTCTCTTTCTCTTGGGATCTTGGCATGCTTTCCCTGTCCTTGGAATGCTCTTCCTCAGGCATTCTGTCTGGTTGACTAACTCTCCATTTTCTTTCTGCTTTCAACCAGGAGTTTTTTTGTCCCCCCATCCCACCCTGGCACTGGGGATTGAACCCAGGGCTTTGCCCATGCTAGGCAAACACTCTCTCTACCACTGAGCTACATTTCCAGCCCTATTTTTTTTTTTTTAATTTTGAAACAGGGTCTTGTTAAGTTGCCCAGGCTGGCTTCAAACTTGCGATCCTCCTGTCTCAGGCTCCTGAGTCACTGGGATTACAGGCACGAGCCACCACATCCAGCTGGAAAGACACACTGCATAGGGTTGTTATGGGGTTTGTAGTCAGTCATCTGTTTGTCTGTTTCCTCTTCCATGTCTTGAAGGCAGTGATTTTATATATATATATATATATTTATCTCATGTCTCCAAACCAACCGCAGTGTGAAGTGTATTATGAATACTTAATACATTTTTGTTTATTGATAATGAAAAGCCTCAACAGTTTGGAGAAACTGATATGCCTGGGGATATCTTGTTGTCATCTAATTTTAAAAACTATGTAATTTCGTTGCCCAGATTTCCCAGGGCATCCCTAGATTCTGAGCACAAATGAAGTCATGACGACAACATTCTCTATCCGTCTTAGACCCCACGCGCTCACACAGGGCTTCAGTCCCTGCAGAGACTCCTCAGGGATTTGGGGGAGTCTGTGGGAGTGTCTCCCACGTGTTCCTGTGGACACTGCTAGGACTGGAAATGTGCCCTGGGGCCACTTACAGTGGCAGCTGATGGGGTAGTCTAAAGTGACCACTGTGGAACCCTCTGCTACAAGGTCCACAGAGTGTCACAAAATTTTCTGATTCTTATTTAGAGCTTTTTTGCCCTCCATTGAATTCTGCAGGGGGCAACGTTGAGCTGGAGGCTGGGACTCAGCATTGCCTTTTCCTTTTTCCAAATGGGGAAGAGGTCAAGTTCCCCCCCATCCTGGCCCTAGATTCCCCTGTGATGGGTTCTCTTCCAAGAGCATCTTGCTTCTTCTTTGAAAATGGGCTTCTGCTGGTGACCTCACCTTCATCAGTTTATCAGGAAGGTCTGAATTCTGTGTGCTGGAATTCCTGCTAATACAAACTTTTGTTTTTCTGCCAAATTTGTGTGGGTCAGTCAGTTCTCCAGAAGGAACTGCTCCGCTTTAGGGTGATTCTGTTACCTTGACTGCTCTTGGAGCTCCTACTAACCTCGGACACCTTGTTACAGCGTTTGTCAAAGAGAAGTTCTCACTAGCTCTCCAGGGCAGAAACTGCTGTTGCAAAATTCTTGCTCCATATGAAGGCAACAGGATGCAACTCTGGTGACCCCGAGAGGCCATCCACAGGCTCTGGTCAGAGCCACAGAATTGCACAATGACTGCAGAGGCTATGTAAGGCAGAGCAGATGGGGACAGCATGGACACCTGTCTGGGGCACTCAGTGTGCCCTAGAACCAGGGAAGCGCAGCTGATGGCCTTGTCATAAGGTGGGGCCCACGCTTCTGAAACAGTGTTCTCAGAAACGCCACAATTAGTGAATGACATACCCATTGCATAAGACTTCTTGGATAGTACAGGGGAAATGATCTTACCAGCGAGCCATTAAGTGTGGAGATTTCTTATTGGTTGACTGCTGTATCTAGTTTATGTTAATTAAGATAAGCTGTGTGGAATGTGTATATACCCCTCCTGTCCTACAATAAATGGCTCCCACTCCTGCTGTATCAATCTACACAAGTTCCTCGTCACCCTCCGGTTATTTTGCTGCAGCCGGACTGCGGCACTCAGTCCCTCCTTCCAGGCACTATTAGCTAGGGGCCCATCAAGTCTCCATACTGTTGACAGCAAGTGACAGAGAGCTGCATGCCTGCACAGCTGCTTAGAGGAAGCTTATTTGTAATAGTCCCAAGTTGGAAACCACTCCAGCATGAAGCAACAGGTGAGCGCATAAACAAATTGAGGCATATCCATTTGGCCGAATAGAATATAATAGAAAAGAACTATTGATATTTGCAAGAACCTGGATGAATCTCAAAATAATGAAGGTGAATGAAGGAATGCAGACAAGGAAGAGGAAAGAGTGTATGGTTTCATTTATATAGCATTCTAGAAAACACATATTAATCTGAGGTGACAGGAAGCAGGGCTGGTGGTGGTCTGGGCTTGGAGGGGGACAGCGATCATGAAAGGGTGTGAGCAAACCTTGGGGCTGATGGACATGGAAGTGACTGTGGTGACAGTTTCTCAGATGTATCAAAATGCAAAAATTCCATCATGTTTATTATATGTCAGTAGCACCTCAATAAATCTGTTAAAGTTAAAACAAAAAGGAATCCAACACAGATCCGTGAAGCAGATTAGACCAGAAGCTACTGAAGAAGCGGCATCTGCGCAAGCTTCACTCCTGGTGCATGGGGTGGGCAGCGCAGCTGGGTGAGGAGGGAGGTGCCGGGGAACCATCAGGGCCTGGGCTTCTAAGTATGGCCATGGATTTTCTGTGCCTTGAAGGACTTTGCAGACAGGCTGTAGGCCACCTCCCTCACATTAGTGGCAAAGCCCTGAGAGCCAGGGGCATGTGCTACTCTGCTCATCCATGTGGGACACGCAGGGCTAGAAATGTCTTCAGACTGTCACCCTGGCTGCCGCTGTCCCTACACTGGGGTGCTGTTGCTTTGCTCACCAGCTTCTAGAACATGAGGCCCAACAGACCAGAGGACTTGGAAGAAGCAGGGAAGGGAGAGGACT
Source organism: Urocitellus parryii (assembly GCF_045843805.1). Lineage (NCBI taxonomy): Eukaryota > Metazoa > Chordata > Mammalia > Rodentia > Sciuridae > Urocitellus > Urocitellus parryii. Next base: position 265,261,644 of record NC_135531.1, on the reverse strand, counting down.
GGGGTGGGATTGTAGGTGTGGGGTGGCTGATCCTGGGTTGCTCTTTCAGGTGACCTGGGCTTCTCCTCCCTGGGCACACAGTGGGCAGCAGCGCTCCTTCTTCTTGTAATCCGCAGAGCAGGCATGACATACCAGGCCTCCGCAGAGCCTGGGGAGCAGAGACGGGGCAACCTGGGGTGGACGCTGCAGCTGGCCGAGGAAGCACAGGGGTTTGTGCCGGGGCTTTTCATCTCCCAGCAGGATGGCCCTTGGTCTGTCTCAGAAGTCTCCCCTTTCCTAAAGGGAATTCTGATGCCTGACCTCCCTGGACCCTCAACTCCAAGTGGCAGATTCTCCAGATGGCTCATGTCCCCCTCTTGCTCTGCTGGTCTTGCCATAGTGAAGGCAGAGGACATCTGAGGAAGGTAAGGAGAGCAGCTCGCTCCGGGCAGGAACCCTTCTCCCAGATGAGGAGCCCATGGTCTGTCCTTTGAAGATGATACAACCCTGTCACCCAGGACCCATTCCCTCTCTGGCCCCTTCCCCATGTTCTTGATCATGACAGCTTAGTGTCCGAGGCCAGGTGGGGTGAACGAGTGGCCAGGTGTAAGTGGCCTTTTATAAATGCCCAATTCCTTTGTTCCTTCTCTCCCTAGGGTGCAGAGGGGACTGTGGGCTGGTGGAAAGTAGACTGTCCCAAAGGAAAGAGTCTGTGTCCTTCCTGGTACCTGCAGGGATACCGCCGGGACAGCCTGCTGAAGACCTTGCCGCAGCCAACGCAGACGGCGGGAGCCACAGAGGAGAGCTGCTGCAGCCTCTGCCACTGGCGGTCCTTCTCACTGACAGACGGGGGGACAGGGCGGAGGCAGAGGCAGAGACAGGAAGGAGGAGATGACCCGGATGGAGGGACAGAGAGGGGCAGAAAGAGGAACATGGAGGCAGAGAAGGAGGAAGAGGGGGATGGAGAGGGTGACAGAGGCAGGTGTACCCAGGTACACAGAAAGACAAAGTGAGATGGGGACAAGGGGCAGGGAGACAGAAATGAGGAGGGAAGTGGATGATGGGAGACATTCAGAGAGAGAAAGGACGTTGGAGAGTTGGAGAGGGGACAGACGCACAGAGAAGGAGAGAGACACAAATGTAGAGGGAGAGAAAGACAGAGAACACAGACGCAGGCACACACGGAGACAAATGGTGATAGAGACAGAGACGGGAGGAGAGAGAGAAAAATGAACAGGAGTGAGACACACCAGAGCTGGGTGAGTTCATTCTTGGAGAATCTGGATGGTGACACCCAGCTCCCGGCTCCCAGCAGAACGTGACCCAGATCTATAATCTCTTCACCTCCCAGTGCACCCCTTGGTCACAGAAGCCCCTGTGGTCCTGGCTCCAGGTGCCTACAGCACTTAAGGCCCACTTCACCTTTTATTTGGCACTTGAAACAAACTGGCATATATTTATCCGTGTCTGCCCTTGCAAAACTATCTTCACTGTTTTGTTTTTTTTTAAAGGATATTTAGAAATATCAGTTGTTTTAAAATTTTGTCAAAATAATACATATACACATTTTAAAACTCAAATAGCACAGAGGGCACATATTAAAAGACACTGGCACCTCCCCCTCCTTTCTGTTTTCAGTTGAAACTCATTCTTGCAGATTTATTTTTTTTCTTTTTGGTATTAACTTCCATATCTCCCTCCTTCAGTAGAGAATAGTTGCTCTGGGGCCCTTCCCTTGACAGCAGAGCATTTAGCTTATTTATTACCATCCTGGCCAGTTTCTCTTCCTTCCTCCAATGGAGTTATATCCCTATTTTTGGTTCCTCTGTTGGTTACCATTAGAAGTTTCCAGAATGTACTCACATATTTTTTTCTCATTCTATCTATGACTCCCGTTCAGTAATATGATGTTGCCCTTTCCCCTTCCCTCATCTCTTCTCCTTCCTTCTCCTCCTAACTTGTCTTCTATTCCTGAAACATACAATATGGTAGCCACTTGCCACATGTGTCCAACTGAGCTAAAATTAAATAAAATGAAAACCTTCTTTCCTGTGTTGCACCGGATCAATATTTCAGGTGCCCCATCTCAACATGTGATCTGTGGCTACCACGGAGTCAACACAAATATCAAACATTTTGTCTCCACAGAACCTTTATTGGATTATCCTCTATACTTAATGTTGTTAAGGTGATAGCATTCATGTTTCTATAATTGCCTCCTATGCTTTGTCTTTAATTTGATTCTAAGGTTGAAAAAAAGTTAATGAATTGTGTTTACATTATTAGACAATATATATATATATACATATTATGTCCCAAAGAATTGTATTCTATAATTTATAAGTTGTGTTCTATCATTTATAAGTTGTGTTCTATAATTAATTAATTAACTCATTCATTCATTCATTCATTCAGCATTGGGGATTGGATCCAGGGCCTTGTGAATGCTAAGCAAGCACCCTACCACTGAGATATATCTCATCCCTTTCTATTTTTATTTTGAAATAGAATCTCTCTAAGTTGTCCAGGCTGGCCTTGAACATGTGGTCCTTCTGTCTCAGAGATTGAACTCAGGGGCACCCAACCACTGAGCCACATCCCCAGCCCTATTTTGTGTTTTATTTAGAGACAGGGTCTCACTGAGTTGCTTAACACCTCGCCATTGCTGAGGCTGGCTTTGAACTCAAGATCCTACTGTCTCAGCTTCCCGAGCTGCTGGGATTACAGGCATGTGCCAACTGTACCCAGCTCCCTCATATTTCCATTCTTGAAAGACTTATTTTTCTCAGAGTTTTTAACTGCCTTTCTTTATTCTTTGCATGAATTGCCTTTTACCTATAGTGCCCTCCCAACAATTCTCTACCATAGCAAATACACGTTTGCTTCTCTTCCCCAGAGACCTTCTTCTAGATTCCTCTCTTACAATCTAGAGAGCTCCCTGAACTTGCTGCCCACTTGTCTTCTTGGGAATTTCCTTTCCTTTTCTCCTAGGCTAGAACTTTTGTTCCCTGAATTCCACATCTTCTCCTTTCTTTGCTTACTTCCTTGTTTTCCTGGAGCACATCCTCAACTAACTTCCTATGAAAGGCTGTGTGGGAGGTGAATTTTCTAAGACCTTTCTGTCTGATAAATGTCTTTCTCCAATTCCTTCCCCATTTAATTCAAGGTTTGGCTAGGCCTGGAATTCTAGGGCAAAAGTCAGCTTTTCTTAGAACTTGAAGTATTATGTCATGGACTCTTGGCCTGCATTGGGTTCTACTTCTTTTATATGTGACTTGTGGTTTCCTCCAAACAGTTTGGAAATATTTTCTTTATCTTTGTTTGACTGAAATTTCTCACGATTGTATCTAAGTGTAGGTTTAGTTTGTTTTACGTTTTGTTTTTCATTTCTTGTGCTGATCTTTCAGGGAAATCTTTACATCTGAAGATCTATGTCTGTGAGAGCCTGGAAATTCACATTTTCACCTTTGTCAAATTTTATTTGACACTGTCCATTGTTTTTACTCTCCTTTTTAGGAACTTCTGTATGTGGGTGAGGATATTGGAACTGTTAGACTGATTCTTTATGTCTCTAATTCTCCCATGAATTCCAACTTTCTGGGCTTTCCATTCTTTCTGAGAGACTGCCTCATTTTTCTCTTTCGATTCTTTTAGTGAATATTAAGAGGTATTTAGCAACCATATTTTTAATTTCCGAGAACATGTCTCTTTCACAGCACCTTGTTTTAGGGGAGACACTTTGCCCTTGGTTTGTTGATTTTCCTCTCTCCCTTTTGTGTTCTAGACTCTCCTCAAAGCCTGGGTTGTCATTTATGTTTGAGAAAGAGGCAACAGAAGCGGATTGGTGCTCCAGGTATTGGACAGGGCTGAATGACAGGTGGCTTCCCTTTCAAGGGCACTTGGCAGGGAGTTACCTAGTGTACTAGACTCCCAAATGCCACTACAATCTGGTCTTCTACTTGGGACACCTAAATTTCTTTAGAGAGGACCTGTCGATTATTTGCTGCTGGGTATTCTGTGGGGGCGGGGGGGGGGGAGGCAGGCAGAGGAGGGGGGACGTACACTCCTCTCACTAATGACTTTATCCCCTCCTCTTCCTTCACCACGGGGTCCGGGGATCTCCAGGTCTTCGAGGGCTACCTGGGGCTTCACACAGCATCCACTTAGCCATCCATTTCCCAGCTTTTGGAAATGAGCTGGAATCTCTCCCCTTTGGTCAGTCCAGCTCCTTTTCTCTATTGTAAGGTTTATTCTCTTACACTCATTATGGTGAGCTCTCAGGATGGAGAACAGAGTCCTGTCTTCCATAAAGCTTCTGCCAGAAGCTTGTATTATATAGATTGGAGTTCCCTGAATACACCTGATTAATGTCTTTAATATCAGAAAAAACTAGTCCATGTAATATATATCAGTGTATATATCTAGTATATTTCCTTTGAACGGATAGTGAGTGTTAGGCAATTCTCTCCTTGTCTTTTCCTTTTTGATCCTGCTACAAAGATGCTTAGAGATGAATTCTAACCCTAATCTTAATATACATCCTAGCTCCGCAGAGTGTTTTTTCCTTCTTTTCATCTTCCATTTAATCTTCTACTTTTTTCTCAGCAATCTCATGTACGTGTTTTTTTCTTGTTAGCTACCTTAAACTCTTTTTTAATATTTATTTTTTTAGTTGTAGTTGAACACAATACCTTTATTTTATTTATTTATATGTGGTGCTGAGGATCGAACCCAGGGCCTCACACGTGCTAGGTGAGCGCCCTACCTCTGAGCCACAACCCCCGCCCTATCTTAAGCTCTTTGGTGAGGTAAGAGGTTGTTAACCTTTTCTATCTCCCTTCCTCTTGCCCAATAGACACCTTGGAGGAACTCTTCCTTAAATCATTTGTCTGTGCCTTCCAAGTTGATCTGTCTTTCTCAGCTTTAATATTTGGAGTTTCCACAAGAGAATTCCATTCTGGGTGACCTCCCAACAACCTTCTAATTTTAATGGAACCTGAGCCCAACCTGAGTCTCCTGTCCCCTCAACTACACCAAAGGATAACACATGTGTGAATTATCTCCTTATTGGACTCAAAGGTGGAAGCGGTGCTTCACAGCCCCACCCCCACTCTCTGAGAGCACAGTGGTCGGAATGGACCTGGTGACCCTGGCCTCTGGAACCTAGAATGGCTGACTGGAGTCAGGCCCACGGGCCCAGGGGTCTGAGGAAGACCTGTGGGCAGGCAGGTGTGGGACATGTGACTATTTGGTTAATCCCAGTGTTTCTTTTCCTCCCTCCCCTAATTCCTTCTCAACCCATGAGTTCCCCTCTCTTCTCCTAATTGCAGTAGGGGTGTGTATGTGGAGGCAGGGGAGGCCTCATTTTCAGGGGACTCTGTAAAACCTATATGCTGTCTTTGGTGACCAAGTCAGCCCCTCTGACCTTCAGTCTCCTCATCTGTAAAGGAACATCCAGGGATATAAAGATAGCACTGTGGGATCTCTAGAATCCTGCTTGAGAGCTGTGGTTGGGATAGTTTTCCTGTCCACTCTCCACACCCCTTACCTTTCCTCCTTCGGCACCCCAGCCCCTCCCTCCTGCCCGTCCTTACTGAATCAGTTCCAGCACCCTCATCTTCATGGCCTGGACCAGGTCCCGCTGCCCTCCGAGCTCCTCCTCGTGCAGGGCGCCCCTCCTCTCAGCCTCCTGGTGCTTCTGCTCCAGCTCTGCCTGCAGCCGGGCTCTCTCCTCCTGACATCTGTGCACAGAAGGAAGACCGAGTCCTGAGGGAGAAGGCTCAGCCTCTGCCACTGAGCCGGGCTGGGCCTCTGGCTGCCAGGGAGCCCCCTGCGGGGAGGGAGCTGGTGGCAACCGAAGTCCATGGGTGTGGGTGTGCACGGTGCACAACACACGCACACGTACTCACCAACACTGAGCTGAGCCCGTGTGAGGTCTGACACCTGTAGGCTACTCTTCAGCGATCATTTAGAGAAATGAAAAGACGGGCTAGCTGCGTTCCTTCAGGGGCCACTTGCCAACATTTCCATTCCCCCCTTATTCCTTTTCCTTTAAAATATCTCCATTTAAAAGTGAAGTTTTCCTGAAAGGTGTGTTCACAGCATGGCAACCTTCTGAGGCAAGGTGTGTGCCTGGGAACACAGGCAGGATGGACTGTGTCCAGCTGGAAACAATCATGTAAGGAGCGGGGGACCAGTGTAGGCTTTGGGGTGATTTTTTTGCTTTGAAAAGTTATTTTAAAGTTATGTCACTTTTTTTTTTCCAATTTAAAAAATAATAGTAAAAATATGGCTTTCCTAAATTTCTGTTTCAATTTTGGGCTTGGAACTGTCTCAGCTCTATTCTTGTCTTTTCCTTTTGTCTTTAGTGGTTTTCTAGAACATTCCAAGAAGTCTACTGACTTGGACATTAAAAAGTCCCATCCCTTTCTCCCTGGCTCCGTCTGGAGGGTGTCCTGATGGTGGGTAGATGCTGGGGAGGGTCTCACGCTCTCTGGATGTCTCTGGGTGGGCACATGTGTGTAGGTTCCCCTGGGCTTCAGCATGTTGGAGGGGAAGAGGTTTGACCAAAAACAGAGCCATTAATTTTTGAAACATGGCCATTTAGGGTGCTGTGTGGGTGGGCCTGAAATCAAACTGACACTAGGTAGCCACTGAGATTCCACCAAGGCCAGTCACTGCAGACTGAAGTGGGGTTCTGCTGCTCAGGCCTGCTGAAGGTCACCTTGGGACTTTTAACAACACTCTTGACTTCAGCTTCCTCGTTTCTTAGCTGCTGACTTGAATTTTCCTGAGCCAGTTTACAGGCTAAGTGATCCCAGGTCCTATGCGCCCACGGTGGTGCGTATCTTTGGGGTGGGAGAGAAAACTCATGCGGCACCTAGTGTGTGCCAGTGATTATTTTAGGTGCCAGGAGTGGAGCAGGGCCCAGGGTCCCGTGGAACAGTTAAACAAGTGGTGGACCAATAAATCAATTAAATCGTTAAACCCACTGATCAGTGTATGACGGAGATCAAGGAGGGACCGAGGCAGAGACCAGACAGGGTCTGGGGGAAGGCGTCTCAGACACAGACATCGAAGTGGACCTAACAGAGGAGAACTTGGCCTTCAGGAGCCAGAGACAGGCTTGTGCAAAGGTCTGCAAGCTGGAAGAGCTCGGCTTGTTTGAGGAACTGAAAGAAGGCCAGTGTTGTCAGAAGCCAAGGAGGGCTGTGCAGGAGGGGACACGGAAGGAATGAAAGTTTCTTGAGCACCTACTATAGGCCAGTCACCCTCTTACTGTTGTATAGCATTGTTTCATTTACTTTTCATCATGTGATGAGAAAAGTAATATGATCTCGAGTTTATGACGGGAAATTAGAACCTCAGAAAGGGAGTGACACTTGTCCAGAGCCACACGGCTTGATAAGCGGAGGGAGTAGGAATCTGCACACAGGCCTGTCCGGCTCCAAACTCTTTTTGCCTCCCACACTCTCGTCCACACAGGGCCCTCATCACTAGGGCCTGACACCAGTGCAGTGGACAGCAGGTGAGGGAGGGGTGGCTCCTTATACCCCTGACAGGTCTCAAGGGAGCTCAGAGCTGCCACCTGAGGGTGGAGGGAGATGCCCCCCTGAACCCCCTCTCCTGGTGTGTGCCTGTCCTAATCTCTGTGGCCTGGAGGTTTTACACAGAGGGCAGCGGGAACCACACAGCTTGGAAAGATGGCCCCCTAGAGCCCTGAGCTGGAAGGAGGAACGTTAGAGACCCCACTGCCTCCTTTTGCCAATCAGGGTCCGGCAACCCTGGAGGGGAGGCCACTGTCCCAGGGCCACAGCCTCAAAGCCACGAAGTGTGGGAAGCCACATATCTCAGATCCAAGTGCACTTTCCCAGCTGCTGGTGGGTCCTGGGGCTGCCTGGGGGGTCTGCAGTGGCTGCCTGTGTGTCTAGCCTGGGCTCAGCCCCGCCCCCCTCAGTCTGTCCTTTTAATTGCACCCACTCAAAATCCTCCGGGAATAATTCCAGGGTCTCATAATCCCAGAGTGTCACCTGGCTCTTCCAGGCTCCTGGCCACCACCCGCCCTTCTCTCTGCTCTGGGCACATCTTCTAGACCTCTGGATCTCTTCTCCCCCGCCCATAGCACCCTGGGTGTGGGTGTGGGTGCAGTACAGTCTCTCATGGCTGGGGTTTGTGCTCAGACGTCACCTCTTTGGAGATGGCTTCCTGAACCCCAAATCTGAGTGACAGCCCTGTCTTCCATTACCTTCCTCTCTGGCTTTATTTTTCTCTCCATCATCTGTTATTGCCTGATGCTGTATTTCTGTTAGTTTCCTGCCAGTCTCTCCAGGTCTTTCTAAAAGACACAGGCTGACACCTGCTCAACGCCAGAGAGGCACAATAAATACAGTTGATGGACTAAATGGGCTCTGTGGCCTTTCCGCTGGCTGCTGGTGAGACCCCATCCCCAGCTTGATGCCCACCATGCCTGTGCTGGGCAGTGAGCTCTGTCCTTGGTTTTCTGGACTTTGGGGCTCGGGCGGCAGGTCCTCTTCTAGGCTCTGGAGCTGCTATTACCATCTGTTCTTCCCAGCTCTGACATCTCTAGCCCCGCTTCTCTCTGGAACTCCACACCCAGCTTCTTGCCCAACGGCCACATGTGGCTGTCTGACAGGTGTCCCCAACTTTACCTGTTTACAGGGAAGCTCCCAAGCGTTTCCCACCACCTGCACTGCCACAGCCTGCCCCACTTGGGTTAATGACGACTCTGGCTTTCCAGTCCCTTGGGTCAAAAAACTCAGCCATTCTTGACATCCATCTTTCTCTCAGCATCCCCCCAGCCAGTCCCTCAGGAAGTCCTGCTTCAAAACGTATCCAGAAGGCAGCAGTTGCATCTCCCCTGCCGCCCCAGCCCCAGTTGGGCACCTCCATTCTCCCTTGTGGGGGACAGAAGCTTCCTGGAGGTCTATCTGTGCCCAGCCCTGCTCACCCACGGTCCAGCTCCATGGGACCTTTTAAAACATATGGCAGCCAGCTTGGTGGCACACACCTGTAATCCCAGTCGTTTGGGAGACTGATGCAGGAGGATCGGGAGTTCAAAGCCAGCCTCAGCAACTTAGCAAGGCCTTAAGCAATTCAGTGAGACTCTGTCTCTAAATTAAAAAAAAAAATAAAAAAGGGCTGGTGATGTGGCTCAGTGGTTAAGCACCTATGGGTTCAATGCCCAGTGCAAAATAATAATAATTAAGATAATAATAAATAAAATAGAACACACAGCAGTCTGGAATAGGCAAATCTATAGAGGAAGAAAGTAGTTTGTAGGGCTGGGGTTGTAGCTCAGTGGTAGAGCACATGCCTTGAATGCATGAGGCACTGGGTTCCCTCCTCAGCACTACATAAAAATAAATAAATAAAGATATTGTGTCTATCTACAACTAAAAAAATATTTAAAAAAAGAAAGTAGTTTGGGAAGTGACTGCTATTGAGCACTGGGTTTCTTTTAGGGGTGATAAAAATATTCTAAAATCGTGTTGATGGTTGCACAATTCTGTGAATATATTAAAAACCATCGAATTGCTAAACATTTGAAAAAGCATATAAACTCAATTTGACATGAAAAAGAAAAAAGTTAGATCCCGTCACTCTTTTACTCTGAACTCTCAATGGCTTCCGACTTACTCTGAGTCGAAGCCAAGGACATTTTGATGACCTACCAGGCTTTCCCCAACTTGACTCCCTTGCCCACTGGACCTTGTCCTTCATCCCCTCCCCTCTTCGCCCCACTGGGCCAGAACAGCCTCTGTGATGTTCCCAGCACCCGCTGTGCACTCTCCCACCTCAAGGCTTTCGCTCTTGCAATATCCTCTGCCTGGATACATCAGAGGATGCCCTGGCGTCCGCCTACCCTAGACCTGAATGTGTCACTTTTTCCTTTCTTCAGGTCTTTATGCAAACACCACCTTTCAGAGAGGCCCTCCCTGTCCACACCACCTTATTTAAAGCTTCGCACTGACACACCTGATTCCCTTTCCCTGCCTTATTTTCCTCCTGAGAGTTGACATCAGTCGTGTTCCCTGCGCTGTGCTTCTTATCAGGTTCACGGCCTGCCTCTCTCTCTGGGTGGAAGCTCCAGGAAGGCCGCCATTTGTGTTCTGCCCACGGAAGTGATTCCTGTACCACAACAGGCCTGGCTCGAGTGGGTCTCGAGCGTTTGTGGAATGACTGAACGCAGGCACCAAGCTCATGTCAGGGCCCCTAGTCACAGGGAGCCTGAGCTCCCTGGAGCCACCCAGCTGCTTCTTCCAGCTTTCTCAATCCTACAAAGGATTCTTGGGTGGCCACGGCTCCTACATTCACTTAGGGCTTGAATCATTGGAATATTTGCTGACAAAGGCAGCGGGCTCAGCTGAGTATGTGGTGGGAGGAACCCTGGGGGGAGGTTTCTGGGCTCCTGGGCCTGTCTCTTGCTGTTAAGCAGACAGTCTATAGATTTCCCAGTGATTCAGTCTGAATCACAGCGACTGGGACTCTACAGGAGGTTGGACTGGTGCCCTGGCCCAGGGCAGGTGTGAGCCACATGGAAGAGAGACAGAGGCGGGCAGGCGGGCTGAGACAAATGGAGACCAGGGAGAGAGACACAAAGAGTCTGAGTCACATCCAGGAGGGTCTTTGCAAGGTGGACATATTTTTAAAACATAAAGTAGGAGCTGGCTGTGGTTGCACACGTCTGTAATCCTAGCTACTTAGAAGGCTGAGGCAGGAGGATCCCAAGTTTAAGGCCAGGCTCAGCAATTTAGCAAAACTCTGTCTCAAAACCAAACTTCAAAGGGGCTGAGAATGTAGCTCCGTGGTAGAGAAATTGCCTAGCATGTGTGAGACCCTGGGTTCGATCCCCAGCAATACATGCGCAAGCGCACACACACATACACACAATTCTTGTTATGATTTGTATGTGAGGTGTCCCTCACATACAAATCATAACATGAAGTGCCTACAACCGAGCCCGGGATGTAAGAAATGCTTGGAAAATAAGAGCTATGGTTATGATTATCAGGAGGGTAAAAGATCATGTAACAGAGAACAAAAAAGCTTATTCGTGAAACAATGCAAGAAGGTTACTAGAGCTTTAACTCAATCAGTGAATTAATCCCTGATGGGATTAATTGAGTGGTAACTGGAGGCAGGTGAGATGTGGTTGGAGGAGGTGGGAATTGGGGACGTGGCTTTGGGATATCTATTTGTATCTGGCGAGTGGAGTCTCTCTCTGCTTCCTGATCATCATGGGAGCCGCTTCCCTCTGCCACTCTTGCCATGATGTCCTGTCTCACCTCACGCCCCGAGAATGGAGCCTGCTGTCTATGGATTGAGACCTCTGAAACTGTGAGCCCCCATGAACTCTTCCTCACCGACAATTGTTTTTAGTTGCAGTAGCAAAAAAACTGACTGAAGCAATCATGAAAGAGAAACTGAGTCATGGGGAGCCTGAGGGGGAAGGGTTGCAACGGACTTGAGTTCAAGGTGATGATGGGAAGATGGAGGGGCCGGATAATCGGGCAGACATGGAGAGGCTGAAGGACAATCGCACTCCATATCTGTGGAGTCAACCAACCAGGGAACAAAGATATTTTGGAAAAAAAAAAAAAAGAGTCGGCATTGGACACATACAGTCTTTTTCTTATCATTGTTTCTTAAATGATGTAGAAATAGTTTAACTGCTACTTACCTAGCAGTCACGTTGCATTAGGTATTATAAGTGACGTAGAGATGGTTTAAGTATGTAGGAAGATGTGCACAGGTTCTATGCAGACCATTTTGCCATTTTATATAAGGGACTTGAAGAGTGGGGACACAGCTCAGTGGTAGAGCACCTGCCTAGCATGTGTGAAGCGCTACATGTGATTCCCAGTACTGCAAAAAGAAAAAGAGAAAGGGAAAAAAAACCCTCTACCCTCTAGGGGATTTGAGCATCCATGGAGTTTGATATCCATGGGGAGTCTGGAACCAATCTCCTGTGGATTCCTAGAGATGGATGCACTCAAGCACTCGGCTGGGAAGCAGTGTTTAAGCCCATGGTTGGGGAACCCCATGCAGGGTTTCCATCTCAGCTCCTCTGCTAACTAGTTGATGCTGGGTGAGTTATATCGCACCGCACCTTGGAGCCTCAGTTTAATCATTTACAAAACAGGAATTCTTATAGAACTTATTTTCAGAAAGTTGCTATGAGGAAGTGCCTACAACCGAGCCTGGGATGTAAGAAATGCTTGGAAAACGAGAGCTAGGGTTATGATTATCAGGAGGGTAAAAGATCATGTAACAGAGAACAAGAGATTGAGAGACAAATGGAGACAGAAAGAGATCGTGGCGGGGATGATTGGGTGGGGGGCAGAGGAGATTGAAAAGACAGAGGGGGAGAGACAGAGGCAGGGGCCCAGGAGACGCAGCGACAGGAGACAGGAGTGAGGTGGGAGGGATGGAGGGCAGGATGGAAGGACCCTCCTGGGCTACTGGGAGGTTGGTGAGGGAGGGAGGGTGGGAAGGCCTGGTGATGAAGAGCAACGCACTGGACAAGCTTCCCAACGTGAACCCGCACAGGGCTGGTGCGTGGAGGTGCTGATGGAGGACATGGAGCCCCGCCTCCCGCGGTTGCCACGGTTACCTGCTGAGCTGCTCCTGAAGGGCCTGCAGCTCCCCCTCCTGTGCCTTCAGTAGCTGCTCCTGGCGCTGGGTCTGCTCTTCAGCCTTCTGAAGCCCAAGTCTGAGGTTCTGGGGGATGGAAGGGGGGAGGGGGAAGCTGAAGGAGCCGGCCTGATGAACTTCCCCATGAGGCCCCAGGCCATGCTGTTGAGGGGAGGGCAGGACTGGGGACCATGCAGTGTTTCCTCCTTCACTGGAGGATGGAGCTCAAGGACCTAGAAGGCTCTGGCTAGGGAGGAGGCTGAGGGAGGGCACGGTGGCAATCTTAGGTGACCGCCGGGACAAGTATTTACAAGAGTGGGGTCTGCAGCAGTAGGAAGGTACCTGCCATGGTGAGGGAGGGAGACCCAACTTGAGAACAAGTGACTGCCCCTGAGAACTGTCGGAGGGGGTCTCGAACTCAAATGCTGACAGGGCTAGGCAGAGTATGGAGGAAGAGAGTGGGGCAGTGTGGGGCAGTAGGGAAAGGTGGGAGCTTCCAAGAGGCATCCCCAAATAATAATCCTGGGCAGGCCAACGAAAATTGATCTGTGGGCCGGGCACGGTGGCACATGCCTGTAATCCCAGCAGCTTTGGAGGCTGAGGCAGGAGGACTTTGAGTTCAAAGCCAGCCTCAGCAATGACAGGGTGCTCAGGAAAACAGTGAGACCCTGTCTCTAGATACAATACAAAATAGGGCTGGGATGTGGCTCAGGGGTCGTGTGCCCCTGAGTTCAATCCCTGATACCCGACCCCTGCAAAAAAAAAAAAAAAAAAAGAAAGAAAGAAAGAAGGAAGGAAAGAAAATTATTTGGGGGCTGGAGTGCTCCTGTGTTACCACTGGGGACCCCATCTGTAGGTCAGGTTAGAAGGAAGGACAGCCAGGCGCAGTGGCACATGCTGTAATCCCAGTGGCTCTAGAGGCTGAGGCAGGAGCATTGCAAGTTCAAAACCAGCGTCAGCAACTTAGCAAGTCCCTAAGCAACCTAGTAAGACCCTGTCTCAATAAAATAAAAAGGGCTGGAGGCCAACAGTTCTCACCTTGACTGTGTCCTGCAAGGGCTCCTCTGCTTGGTCCTCCCCACTGGTCATACCAGTCACTCCTTTTTGTTCTTGTGGCTCTTCTGTGGTGGGGCCTTCCTTTGTTCCGGGGTCCTGGGGGACCCAGAACTCCCCCAGAATGTTAGGCTCCTCCCACCCCAGCCTGCTCCCTGCTAGGGCTCCCTCCGTCTTCACTCTGGGGCCGAAGACCAGCAACCTCTGAGTGGGACCCCACTCTGTTTCTTCTCCATGGACCCCTTTTGTTCTCTGAACCTCTGCACCTGGCAGAATCCCTGTGCCTCCAGCTGCCATCCCTGTCACCTCCGTCTGAGCCTCCTTGGCCCCCGCCTTCTTTGGCATCATGCTGGCTCTTGGCTTCTCTAGAAATTTCTTGGTGGGCCGCGGAGCTCCTTCCTCCAGGTCTGGCTGAAGCTCCTCCTGCTCCTGGAGGAAACCCAGGCTCCTGGAATCTTTTAGCTGCTTTTCCAGACAGGAGGGAACATGCCTGTATTGCTGAGACCTGGGAAGTCCAGCCGGTTGGCCTCCTCTGGGGGCATCTTGTAGACAGCTGGCTTGAGTGGTGAGTGGCTTCTCCAGCTGGACTCCTTTGGGGCCTCCCAATGCTGCTAAGATCTGTAAAGAAGCCCCCCAAAGCCGTCATCTCATCATCAATTCACTCACCTGGTGCACTGAAGAGGTCGCAGTCCCAATCCAAAGGGCTTGCTAAATATACAGATTCCCAGGCCCTTCCACAGTGAATTTGATCAGAACAGAAATAATTTCAGCAACAAGCCAGGTGATCGGAGAGCCCAGCTTTGATGTGGAGGGAGCACAGCAGGGTGTCTTCCTGCCCCTTCCTCCCCACCTCCAGCCTGTGTCCGTCTCCCTCCCTCACCTGGGTCTTCAACGGTGATCTTGTTCCCCCTAAGTTCCTCCCACCCCTCTCCTTTAAACTTTCCTCCTGAACTTCACTCTGTGTTTCAGCTTTCACATTTCAAAATGGGAATAATAATAGATGTTCTATAGAATTGTGGTAAAATCTCAAATTGACTGACACCCAGCTGAGTGACATCTCTCAAGAAGCCCTCTCTGTACTCCCATCTTCCTTTGTCCATATCTGTGTCGTTATAGTTGTCCCTCGGTTTCCAGGAGTATCTGTTTCAGGACCCCACATGGGAACCCAAATGCATGGGTGCTCAATCCTGTATATAAAATGGCATAGCAACTGCATATAAGCCATGCAATCGTCTCATATACTTCAGATAATCTCTAAATTATAAAACCTCGAATGATGTCAATGCTAGTGAATAGCTGGTGTGCTGTATGGTTTAGGGAATTGGGACAAGGGGAAAAAAAAGTCTATAAGTATTAGGCACAGAAGCGATCATTTTTCCTAAGTATTTTCTATCTGCAGTTAGCTGACACCAGAGATGTGAAACCCAGATGCAGAAGGTGACCACACGCTTAACATGTATTGCATGTGCTTCTTTAGGATCCATCTCCCTGCACAAGACCTTGAACCCTTTAAGGTTAGACACAGAGTCCTCCTGGTATCTGAATCTGGTGCCTGGAGGCTGGTGGGGATGCCAAATGTGCTTGTGGAAAGATGGAAACAAAAACGATAATGACCACAAGCTGCCCGTGGTGAGGCGAGCCAGGACCTTGCTCTGTGCTGCACGTGGGTGTCTCAATCCATCCTTGCTGTGACCCTACAAGGCAGGCAGGTAACTTGCCCAAGGGCTGTGGTTAGTAAGGGGTGGGGCTTGGCTCTGTGCCAGGCAGTTTGGCTTTCTAGTCACTCCCTGAACTCAACTGGGTGAATGTGACCTTGAAGTAGACCAACGAGAATGGCCAACAAAGGTTGTCTCCCTGCTCTGTTCCTGCAAGCTTCTTCCCAGCACCTCCTCCTCCCTGGGCCCCAGGAGCTCCTGCAGATGGCGTTGGTGCTCCCTCCCCCCCCCTGCAGTATCCCCATCACTCCAAGAACAGCAGCCTTCTCCTCCCCTGTGCTCCCAGTGGGTCCCCTGGCCCACACACTGGCTCCTCTCTCTCTCCTGTTGGTCCCCTCTGTACACAGAGGGAAGGCCAGCTACCATTCAGTCTGGGGGTCCCGGCCAGATGCGCAAGAGGCAGTCAGTGAAGGCAGGAACAGAAGCACCACCTTTGGGGAATCTTTGGTCTTTCTGGGTCTTCTTCTCTGGGTCCAGCTGGAATTGGAGCAGCGGGACCTGAAAGTGAAAGAGGACGGGGACCCTGGGCCCCACTCCAGAGGTGGGCTTGGTCCTCAGATGGAGGAGGTCCCATCTTTCCAACCGCCCTGTCATCTACCCCCCTCCCACTTTATCATGCTCTCCATCCATCCACCAACACCGCTGACCACTCCTCCTCCCAGCCTCTACCCACCATCCAGCAGGTCTGGAGTGTGTATCCCCTATGCAGGGCCCTGGGACAGCATGAGATTACAGTGGGCACACAGAGGGCCAGGGCAGTGGAGAATCAGACAGAGGTCAGGGATGGAGCTGGAGGCCGACAGCTTCCAGCTTGCTTGGGATGCAAGGGGGCAATGAAAGCCTGCAGGGAAGAGGCTCCACCCGATGCCGCACCCACTCACTCTGAGAACATGGGCCAGGCACCATCCAGGTCTGGCCGCTGCAGGTCCAGGTCAAAGGCCACCCCATTGAGCATGTAGAGAGAGTCCAGGATGTCTTCCCGGAGTTCAGGGCACAAGAGAGGGCTCCGAGGGCCGTACCATTCCCTGTGTTAATAGTGATCGCCAGCCTTGGCTGTGACCTGGTGCTATGCCACCCCAAACTCCATGAATCAGCCTGTGCTATACACCACATGGGACTTTTCCAGAGAGGGTGTGGCCTTGGGTCAGGAGGCCACTCCATCATGATGCTACCACTCACTACTCCTGGGTTCTGGCCATCCCGTCTGCTCCATTCTTCCTGGCCTTTCCTTTCTGACTCTTGTTTCGTCATCTTGGGGCGAGGGAGGCTCTCTCATGAAGGAGGGAGTGGGCTCCGATGGTGTCCCTGGGGGGATGTCCCAGTGGCCGCACCTGATGAGCTCTGGGCTCAGGAGGCAGAGCTGCAGGGACTCGGCCAGCTGTCCATGGGCCAGACAGAAGCGGATGAAGGCGCGGCCTCTGCCCAGAGGGGTCTTCAGCTGTGGAGGGCACAGAGGGCCAGAGAGGGGGCAGTATTAGGCCACAGCGAGTGAAGACACAGTGGCTGACCAGGAAGGGCATAGTGGGACTTGGAGGCTGTGGAAGGAGATGGGGCTGCAGGGTGCTGGGGGCAGGGCTCACAAGACAGGGGGTTGTGGTCAGCAGATGGGGCTGCGTGCCCTTTGCCCCTGTCATTCTTGCAAAGAGCCTGGTGCCAAAGCCGCATCATGCTTCCGAGGTCAGCCTTCCCGCCCGCCTGGCCCTGGATACCTTCTCCTGCGAGTCGATGAAGCGAGTCTGCTCCGTGTCCCCCCGCTGCCGCCGCAGGGCAGTGCAGAGGAAGTCCCAGTAATCCTTCGGAGGGCCCAGGAAGCTCTTTTGCTCTTTCCGGTCAAACTGAGCCCAAGAGAAGGGAAAAGAATGTAGAGAAATGCTTCCTGACTAGGGGTGCAGATGTGTATCAGGCAAAAGATGAAGTCAGAGAAGTAGGAAGGATGCTTTTGTGTGCATGAGGAAGGCCATCGATCACCTCAGAAGGTTCAAATGAGGATTAAATAGAGTCAGTCAAATAAAGGACTTTTTAAGCACATAGTAAGTGCTTAAAAAATTCAGTGATAGTTATGATTTGGACTTTAACCAGCATCATGAAGGGCCAGTCCTAGGACATCTGTGCATCTGAAGCTTCAGTCTTGAGACCAGCATGTCTGACTCCTGGTCCCATCCTACCCAGCTTTGCTCTACCTCCCTTCTCAGGCTGCAACGACAGCTCCAGGAATGAGGCTAGATGTCAGGGAGAACTTCCTGATAGAGGGAGATGGGACAGTGCAAAGTAAAATAGGGAGGCTGCAGCTCTTCCCTGGTATCTGTAAACCCTTGCTCCAGGCCTGGGGCTGGGGAGAGGGCTGGGGGAGGGCAGGGTCCCACCTGCAACAGCAGCTCCAGGCAGCCGCAGAATCTGTGCAACTCAGCACTGGCATCTGTCACTGGCCCCTGCCCATCCCCATAGCCCTGGAGGATGGCAGAGACAGCAGCTGTGGGGAGAATGACAGACACAGACAGGAAGACATCAGCGAGCGAGGCCTCTGAGGGGGGAGACGCTTCTGAGAGCCCTCACTGGCCCTACAACTCAGCCTCAGAAACTCTCTCATGGCACACTTACCTTTCAGGTCCCTGGTGACCTTGAGGATGGCCCCGTCATCTGCCATGGGTACTTGGAAATGATGCAATTCCCTGTGACTTAGAAGATCAGCCCAGGAAGAACCTTCTAGGCTCAGCTGCCCAGCTCTCCTTTTACAAACGAGGAATCAGAGCTGGAAAGGGAGCAGGACTCACCTAGGGTCACACAGCAAGTCAACTAGTGTGGGGGATAACCCAGCTTCCTTGAAGGTCAGCGTGTAAAGATGGTGCCACGGCTCCACTTACTGGGCAGTCCCTGGGTTCTAGACACTGCGCTCATTGCTTGACATCCTTGTCGCGTTTAATCCCTACAATAACCCCAGGAAGTTATTAGCTCCATTTTGTACCTGGTGGAGGGTGAGTCTCCAATATCACAAAGGTTTAACCGATGAAGTCAGAACTTGAACTTAGAACTGTATGCCCAGAGGCCCGTGTTCTCAGCCTGACGATGTAAGGAGCCTCTGAGTGAGCAGAGCCTATCATGTGGACACTCTGTGGGGGAATGTCACTTCCTTCCCCCACGGACAGCCCTCCGTCTAGGCAGAGCGTTGTCATCCTTGAAACCCACACTCATCCTCTCCTGGGCCCCAGCTGAGTGGAAAATGTGTGTTCCCTGAGGGGACGGAGGCAGAGGTGGAGCGAGTCCCCACAGCTGGGAGGGGCTGATGCTGAGGAGCAGGGCACCCGGTGTTAGTCCCGCTGCCTTCTTGCAGGGGCCTCTCGGCCTGTTCTCCCAAGGGATTCTGGGACTCCAAGATGGACATTATGGCCCCTGAGGGCTGATGGGCTCAATCCGAGATTCCCAACATCAAAGACCTGGCAGGAGCAGAAAACCCGGGGGTCCTACCTCCCAGACAGGGTTGCTGGGGTTTGGGGTGGGGTGGGAGTGACGAAGCAGTAGGTCACAGTGGAGGAGAGTGGAGAAGAAACTGAAGGTAAATGGGGAGGCAGGAAGCGGGATGGGGTGCAGGGAGAACAGCATTGGGAGTCTACAGACCTGAGTCTCCAACCTGGCCTGGCTACTTGCTTACTGTGCATCCTTGGGCAAAGCCACTCACCTTTCTTGGTCCTTAATTTTCCTATTGTCCACCAAGGGGTTGAACTGAGGGTCTGGGCAGCACTTTCCAACCCAGATCCTCTATTAAATCCTCCCCTCTCTCCAGGGTCTCTCTGTTGCCGACTCCTAGAGTCACCCCCTTTACCCAGCTGCTCCTAGGTCCCAGGACCCTCCCTACTGCTCACCTGGGAAGACCTGGGTGGTGGTGCATGGACAGCTGGACTCTGCAGCCTGGGCCTGTCGCTGGTGACTTCCTAGCCAAGGGCCTCGGGAAGTGACTCAGGCTCAGGGCAGCACCCTGGAAGGGGAGGGGCCAGCCCTTGCCAGGGAGAAGTGGTAGAGGCAGCTCAAGGGCACTGGAGCATAATGGCTCCCCTTAGGCACACCTTGGGGTAGGGCCACTTGTGGGCTAAACTTGAACTCACCCCTGGAGTCTGTCATCCCTGCTGTTCAACTTCCCAGTCCCTTCTCCTTCTTGCTCCTGTCTTTCTCCCTTTCCACCACCAGATGGCACAAAGAGGCTGAGGCGTTGGTCGCCTGTTCCCTTTACGGGTCTCTGCTCTGTCACTTCTTGGAGCTGGGCTCTAGTTGAGGGCAGTGAGAGGACAAGGGCCCCCTTGTCCCTTCCTCCTCTCCACCTCAGCCTACTGAAGGCTCCCCATGAGTGCTTGTCATAAGTGCCCTCCTCCCAGTCCTTGTACCCACTCCTTAAGAATGGAAGTAAAATCTATGTGGTCCTGCAAAGGGCCAGGTGGGCTGCCTAGGGGGCTGTGGTCCTCCCACCCTGGCTTGCTCTGCTTCTTGGGGTCTTTCCTTTGGTTTCTAGTCTGGGACACCCGGGGCTAGTACTGGGGGTGGAGAACAGAGGAGCAGGGACCTGCAAGATCTGTTTTCCCGAGTCCCAGGAACCACATGTAAATACAGCACACAGAGATGTCCAGTCTGCCTTCCGCCCCACTGCCTGTCTCATCCATGCAGAGGCTCTGGGTCCCATCTCTGTCGCCAACGTCCCTGACTCTGTCTCTCCTTCCTTCACTCCCGGTGTCTGCTCCCTGCCTCTCTCGACGCACGGGGGTCTCTTTCTCACTCTCCCAACTTAGCCCGCCCCCGCCTCCGTGTCCAGGACCCTGTCGCCGCCCCTCCTCGAGTCCCCTGCAGCCCCTGCGCCCTTGGATCTCTCCCTCAGTCACTGGCTGCGTCCGGGCGCGGTGTCACCGCCCCTCTCCGGGCCCCGCGGTCCCCAGCCTCCAGGCGGTGCAGCGGAGAAGGCGCGGACTCCCGCGGGCCGGGCTGGGGGCGTCACCGCTCTGCTCCCGACGTCGCAGGCGCCCTGGGCCGAGCCGTCGCCAGGGCTGGGGGCGGGTCGGCTCCCGGGGCGCCCTTGTCCCGGGCCCGCCGGTCGCCCAGCCGGATGGGCTGCACCGTGAGCCTGGTGTGCTGCGAGGTTCTGGAGCCCGGGCCCCGCTGCGGCCCGCAGCCCCCCGGGAGTCCCCCGGCCGCAGCGCCCGCTCAGTGCTGGGAGCCCGGGGACCCCGAGCACAGGAGGCGACTGCTGCTTCAGGTAGGCGCTGCGGGAGGGTGTAGGGGAAGGTCGCTGTCGTTGGGGATCGGGTGGCAGGCAGAGTCTCGGCCACCTGACACAGGTAAGGAGCCAAGCCAGGAAAGTGCGGGTCTGCGCTTGCCAAGTAGCCTGCCTGGATCAGAGTCTCTTGTGCCCTCGGAGGAGGGCGATGGGGACTTGACTCTTAGAAGGACAAATAACTCAGGTGAGGTTTCAGAGCCACCTCAGTAGGAGCAGGGCTGGAGTGCTGGGGAGGGCAGGGGAAGGGTTAATTTCTCTGGAGCTGGCCCATTGGGGAGAGGTGGCTGTCTTCCCTGACCTGGGCTCTCTGGACTGGAGGGAGGGGCCTTCTGAGCCCGCAGGACACCTAAGCCAGGACTGAGGAGGCTGGTGGGACAGCTGGGTCTCCCTCTGTGCAGTTCTCTGTCCTGGGTAAGTCTCAGAGCCTTTAAGTGGGAACCCCACCCAAGGGTGGGAATAGCCAGAGATGGAGGACTCTGTTCAGACCTCTAGGCCTGGCCTCTGGATTTCCCTGGGAAGAGGTGGAGGAGGAATTTGGGGTCACTATGGCCTAGCCAGCTCCACCCTAGCCCCTCTGTGGAATCTGGGCTCACCTCCCCAGATCTGTTGGTTGAGTCGTGATCTAGATTCGCTGGTGTTTTATGTTCATTCACCTGAGGTTCAAAGAGGGGGAGGCTCAAATGTACCCGTGGCCACATTCTAGACCCCTCCTCAGCGATGGCCATTGAAGCCAGTTGTGTCTCTCTGTGTGTGTGTGTGTGTGTGTGTGTGTGTTGCACATGCCCAAGAGGCCTCTCTGCCCCATCTGATTAGATGTTCCTCTGGGGCACAAATTATGGCACGTCTGTGGCCACATTCCATAGTGGCAGGCACAGGGCTGGACACTTGTAAATGAACCCTCCATCTTTTAGCCCCAACTGTCACACACACCAGTCACCATGGTGAGGGACAAGCTTGCAGGGTGTAGTGTTTTCTGGGCCCTCATAATGACTTGGGTCCTAGTAAAATTCTGATGGAGGCCTGAGCTTGGTTTAGGGGTAGGGTAAGGAGGGAGAGCTTTAGGGTATGGATTGAGCACCTCAGACTTTTGCTATTGGTCTTGGTGGAGAACAGAGGTGATATGGCAGGATTCACAGACTGAGGGGCTACTGCAGAGTCATCAGGACACTTGTCCTGCCTCAGAGCCTCCTGAACTCTCTTTAATCCTCAGAGGTACCAGGGGAGCAGAGGCCACAGTGTCTCTCTCTTATCTCTTCCTATCTTAGATCATTCTTGGCCTAGAAGTTCTTCTAATCAAACTCCAACTTCCAAACCAACTTCCAAACTAAGTCCTTCTGGAAGTTTGAGCTCCTTTTCTGGCATTTTGGTGTTGGTGCGGAGAACCATGGGAGGTACCTCAGACCCCTGGACACCAATGCTTTTGCTGTTGCTCCTGTCCCCTGGCTTGGTGAAGCTCCTTGGGACTGAGACTACCTAGTTCCTTGTTCTCTCCTCCTTCTCAGACTTGTCCCAAGACTTCTTTGCTCTCTGGTTTTGTTTTAAGACCTAGGCTTGTGGGTGTGGGCTTAGGACTCTCGGTGGGTTTCCTTTATTCCTCCTATTTCCCTGCCTCCCCCAATATGGCCAACTTTGACATGGGGCCAGTCCCTGTGGGGCCATGTGAGGGTGGGCAGGGACAGGGCAGTTGGGGCTGAGATGGGGAAAGGAACCAGAAGCACTGGAGGTGGGTGATCAAGGACAGGGAGTGGGAGGGGAGGGGTGTGTGTGCATGTGTGCATGTGCATGTGCACACGTGCATACACGTGCATGTGCCAGTGTGTGACAGCAACAGGGACAGGGATGGGGACGGATGTCTGTCTGCTTTCGAATGAGCTAGTTTCCCAGGGCCTCTGGAGAGCTCCCTGTGACTCACTCCTTCCTTTATCTGCATGGATAAAACTCCATGCCAGCCCTGTGCCCTGGCCCGGCTCCAGTGGGGGCTGCTGTTGCTGGCGGTGCTCCCCAACCCAGACCCCCATTCACTGGATAACTCTCAGGAGACTGCGTGGCCCAGGAAAGAGCAGCCTGTCACCTGGGCGCTCACTGTAAGAGGTGTGACACCCACGTTCCTGTGGCGGATAAACATCACTTGGTCTCTCACCCGCTCAGGAGCCAGGGCTCAGGAGTACCCAGGCGTCTGGGCTGGCAGCCAGGGCCTGCTGCAGACATGCAGCCGTTCCTGCCACGGCCATTCCACACCGAGCTTCTTACCCCGGGCCACAGGCCGGGCACGTTCCCAGCCCGCGGCTCTGCTCCCTCCTTCCCAAGCCATGTTGCCCTTTTCTGCTGCCATGATGCCTGGCTCGCCCTCTAGGCCAACTGTCCTCTGTCCCCAGGCCTCATGGCTCTCTCTCCTCTCCTCATCTGAATCTGTGGCCTGCTCCTCCACCCCACTTTGAGGAGGGGCTGCCTGTACCGGCTCTGGGCCCCTGAGCCCCAGTTCTGGGTTGTCAGAGCCTGGCCCTGTGCACCCTGCCCTCTCAGGTGGTTCTCTCTCTCTCCCTCAGCTACCCTGCACTCTGAGCCCCGCATTCCAGCCTCTGGAGGAAGGAGGGTGAGGCTTGGCACCCCTCCTGAGCATTCCCGCCAAATCTTCTCTGACCTGGGTGCCAAGGGGCCTGGCGGGCATCTCTAGGTGCCAGCCTCGCCTCCTAGCTCTGTGCCATATCCCAAGGCAAGTGGGTGCTTGTCTGATGGTGGCGGGAGCAGAGGGGAAGAGACTCCAGGCTGATTCTTCTCCTCCCTCCCAAAACCAGCCCCTGGGGTCAGCCTGTCTGGTCTCTGCTTCTCTCAGCTATATCCCACTTGAGTTTAGGAGGCTCTGGGGAGGCCAGGGCCTTCAGTCTCTCCTGAATCCCTGTTGGGGGTCCTGCAGCCATGAAAGAAGTCTTCCCCTTACTCTCGTAACAGAGAATCATAGACCAGTTATAGACTCATAGACCTCCAGAGCCAAAAAGGATCTTGGTTAGTGGTTCTGAACCTTTTGAGGTCATAGATCCTTTTGAGAATCTGATCAAGGCTATGGATACTCTTCCCAGGGAGACGTGTACACACACACAGCCACTGAACACATGTACAGTGTCATGTCCCATCAAGCCCACACACGACCCTGTTCCATCCACCCTTGTGTGCAGAGAAGGGGAGTGACTTGCCCAAGGTCACACAATGAATGGTGGAACCCAGACCACAAGCCAGATATCCTGGCCTACACAAGTGGGAGTTTTGTCCCCAGATGCAACTTTTGTCTTCTCCAGACTTTGCCTGCAAGACAGGTAGGCCTGGCCACCCATTCATTTAGCATTGTTTTAAGCATTTTTGAGCACCTGCTGTAAGGCTCGCTTTGAGCTAGGAGCTGTGGACAGGGCAGAGAGCAGACAGGCCCTGTTCTTGCCCCAGGGGGGTTGTCAATCCAGTGGGAGAAATGGAATCAAGTAATAGCACAAATAAATGCATTCCTGGAAACAGTGCTCTGGAGGGAAGGTGAAGGATATGGTGGGCAGTGATAACAGAGGGATTAGTCTGGAACGTGCAGAAATGGCATTTCAACTGGAAGCTGGAGTGTAGCAGATGGTAGTGAGCAGAAGCATCCTGGAGGGTGGGAGCAGCATACTTGAGGGTCCTGAGATGAAGGATGGTTTCGAGTTCTTACAAAGGCTTAAAAGATTTTCTCTGACTACTCCCATGAGCCCCACGGGGGTGAGGGTCAGAGCTAGGAACCTGGGCAGGAGAGGAAGTCCTTTGGATCAGAGATGGTAAGGCCAGGGAGCCAAGGCTGATCAGAGAAGAAGGATGTAGAGATGGTTTGGAGTGGGATGAGAAGCAGGAGAGAGGAGTAAGGGGACTCCCCATCCTACAAACATGTTGGCTGGTAAGGCACCATGAGATCTTCCTCCATTTCTGTTTATTGAAGTATTTCATAAATACAGAAAAGTGTACACGTGTTCCACTAACCGAACACACCCACATATCTATGGGATTGAGACCCATGGGTCAGCCAAGAAATGGAAACTTGCCAGCACCCAGAAGTCCTCTGCAGCCTCCTGCTGGTCATTGATCCCCTTCAACAGTCGTTTCCCCTTCAAGGGTTGTTCACAACGCCAACCTCCGACAGCACAGAGTTACCTGTCATGACAATTCTTCTAAGTGGAGTGCGTCACAGGTATTCTTTTGTGCCTGACTTCTTTGGCTCAACATCACGGCTGTGAATTCCCTCCATGTTCTTGTATGTGGCTGTAGATGGTTCCGTCCTGTGGCTGATGGTGTTCCATGGTGTGAAGGTCCACTGCTGATTTACTCCTTCTGCCATTGATAGGCACCTGGTTGTTGTGGGGTTATTGTGAGCAGCTCTGCTGGGTGCATGCTTGCTTCCCTGTTGATGGGTGTCTGCAAGACCCAGGCATCTCAAGAATGGGAGGAACTGTTCTATCCAGGGAGCGCTTCAGGTGGTGGGCATGGGCAATATCCCAGGGAGGGAGAGAAGGTTCTCTGGCACCCTAATATGTGCCCTTGTAGGACTCCTCATCATTCCTACTGCTTTTCAGCCCCAGTGTGGGGCTCAGGAAGGACAGGAAGAAGCAGCTGCCTTGGAGCGAGATGTGGGGGATCTGCTGACCACCTCTCAGCCTTATCCCCTGTCTGGGGACAAGTGTGGTTTCTGGTAAGGGCAGGAGGGCAAGAGGCTAGGATAGGGCCACACCTTCCATTTCTTCCCCCTTTCCGGTTGGGCAAGAAGCCAGCTACTGCCTCCTTGTTTGATGTATGAACTTGCCAAGGGCCCCTGGCACCAGGACAGAGCCTGGTGCCAACCTCAGGCAAGCTAAGGCAGACCCCCGGAGGGGCAGCAGCCTGTGCATGGGAAGTAGAGGCTGCCATCGTCACAGAGGCCAAGTGGCGATGAGGGAAAGGGACCCAGGCAATGTCTAGGGTCCAGATCCCCTTTCTGATTGTCCCAGTTCTGATCCCTAAATTAACTTCCATCCCCAGAGACCCTGGCCCTGGTGCTTTTGGCCAGTCCCTCCCTGTCCTGGCCTGAGTAGCTGTAGAGCCTAGAGCAAGAATCTAGACCTCCAAACCTAAGCCAGGAAGGGGGTGGAGGAGCCGCAGCTTGAGTGTTCTTTTTTGGCCAAGGGTAGAAGAGTATGGGGTGCTTTGTGGGGTGCTTCTGGTGATAACTATTCATAAGTCTGTTTCCTCAGAAAGTCTATAAGCCAGTGTTTTCAGGCCATAACTAAATTTTCGTGAACTTGGTATCCAAGAAACTTAGAGAAGGACTTGCACTCATAGATGCTCAATAAAGGTTGCCCAAGGTCCCACGCCCACGAGCTCACATGCACTCGTGTACGAGAGGACCAGAGGTGGGTGTGAGCAACTGAGTGACTGTGTCTGGGCCGATGGGTGGATGGTGAGATAGGGCAGGTGGAGATTCCGGAAAAAGGGACAAATAACC
The DNA here is from genome assembly GCF_045843805.1 of Urocitellus parryii. NCBI lineage: Eukaryota > Metazoa > Chordata > Mammalia > Rodentia > Sciuridae > Urocitellus > Urocitellus parryii. Next base: position 265,235,504 of record NC_135531.1, on the reverse strand, counting down.
CAAATGGAGGACAAGCACATGTGGAAATGATAATAGCAGGGTGGCCTGCTGCACGGGGTGCAGCTATTCTGTCTGAGAAGTGGTGGAGCCCCTTTGAGCTTGGGGCTCCCCCTGGGCCTGAGCTCCTTGGGCATCTATCAGGAGATGCAGGAGTGGGGATGGGAGCTTGGATGGTTGGAGGTCAAATGGGAATGTGTGCAGGGTGGGACAGGGTGAGAAGGGAGATATGACGTGGTGACCAGCTGCGGCTGGCAGTCAAAAGGAGGCTGGAGTAGGATCTCCTTCCTCAGGGCAAGTGCCTGCATTTTCCCAGAAACTCAGTTCCTACCAGCTCCCCTTCTCAGGAACTTCTGGAAATCCCATTTCATCCCACTTCTCCTGCCACAGAGGAACAAAAGGAGTCACGAATGGCCTGGTGGGTCCACAGATGACATCCTCAGGGCTCAGTGCTCTCTGGCCCTGGGGTCCAGGTTTGCCGTGTTGGTTCTGCACCCGGGGGAGCCTCTTCAGTCTCCTTGTTCTGCTCGCCTCCGCCCATCCTCCTCTCCACCCAGCTCCCTCACTTGCCATCTTCTCTTCTGCACATCCTCCTTCATCCTGAACCTTCCCCCTCTCCTACCCACCCACCCTCTGCCACGCAGCATGTGCAGACATGGCTTACTGAGTGTCTTAGTTTATGTCATACTACTGTAACAGGACCCTTGAGACCGGGGAATTGTGGGGTTTTTGGTGGTGGAGCTGGAGATGGATCCCAGAGTACTCGACCACTGAGCTACATCTCCAGATACCCTCCCCCCTCTTTTTTTTTTTAAATTTTGAGATGGGGCCTTACTAAGTTGCCCAGGTTGGCCTCAAATTTATGATCCTTATGCCTCAGCCTCCGGAGTTGCTCGGATTACTGGATAATTTTTAAAAAGATTTTTTATTTTTAGTTGTAGAAGGACACAATACCTTTGTTTATTAATTTTTTTATGTGGTGCTGAGGATCAAACCCAATGCCTCACACGTGCAAGGCACGCACTCTACCACTGAGCTACAACCCCAGCCCCTACTGGGTAGTTTTTAATGATCAGAAATTTATTTCTCACAGTTCTGGAAGCTGGGAAATGCAAGACTGAGAGCTGACATCCGTGAGGGATTTCCTGCCTCATCACTTGGGGGAAGATGAGAGAGAGAAAGGGAAGAGAGAGAGAGAAATAGAGAGAGGGAGGGAGGGACGGAGGGAGGGGGGCTTCTCTTCCCAGCACTGCTGCATCGGGGATCAAGTTTCCAGCACATGAACTTGGGGGGACTTGTGCAAGCCCAGGCACTGAGTCAGTCCTGGTCCTCCCCTGGGAGGCTCTGGGGGGGGGCAGATTATCAAACATCATGCCAACAATGTGCCCATGTGCCAGGGAAGTGTGTGTGAGGTGTCACCGGGTTCTAGCACTGGGACCCACCTGTCCTGCCTGGGGAGTCTGGGAAGCCGGCATGGAGGAGGTGACATTTTGAACAGGATCCTGGAAGATGCGTTCACTGACACAGGGAGGCAAGGCCATTTCCGTTGGGCCCAGAGGCACGAAGCAAGGGGTGCACTCAGGGAGCAGAAGGTCGGGTGGCTGCAGTACAGGGCAGAGGGGAGACGCAGGGTCAGAACCCAGGAAAGAGGTGGGCCCCGGTGGGAAAGAGGTGGGCCCCCCTGGCTGTGGAGGGCTCTATTCTAAACTATCCCAGCACAGGGTAGAGGAGGCAGGAGGGGTGGTATGGGCCCTGGATCTGCCAACGGCTCTTCCTCGCTTGGCTGCACCACAGAGGGTGGGGGAGCTGTGTCTGCCTGAAGTCCCTCTTCCGTTAGCTGGAGCTTGGCTGTCCTTCCCTGTCCTTGACTTCACCTCTACCACCCCAGCCCCAACCCAGAGCCCCAGGAACTAGGGCCGGCAGGCTAGGAGTTAGCCAGGCACTCTCCCCGTGCTGCTGGCTCTCTGCCCCAGCTCCTGGCTCTGTTCACCTGCTGCCCAGCCCCGGTGTCACTCCCATGGACGTTGGGCAGAGGACAGGTCTGGCTTTGTTGGGACCCAGGTACCCACCAGGCCTGTGGGTCCTGCCCCCACAGGGTGGCAGATACAGAGTGGAGGGGCGAGGAGGGGTGGAGCCTAGGACGTGGGCCACAGCAGAGTCCCCCGGGCTCCCTCTGGCCACTGCCCAGCAGGGTGCGAGGGCTGACAAGGAGTGACAGCGGCCACCTTTCCTGCCTCCTCTCTCCCTTGGTCTCCACCCCAGTGTCCCTGCACTCTGCAGGACTGGGACTCTCTGGGACAAAGCCAGCTCTCCTCCTGGCCTCCCGGTCTCCCTTCTGCCTTCTTTCTCTCTGCCAGTCTTTCTTGTGCTCTGCCGCTGTTTCCTCCTGTGTGTTGTCTGGCTGCTTCTCAGGACCTCAAGGCCCTTTTCCATCCTCTTCTTTGTCCCCAGAAGCAGGAGGCAGGCAAGGGCGGCACCTCTGCTGTGGAAGGGTTGCCCGAGCAGGTGGCTGCACAGAGGGCGTCAAGGAGGGCACTCACGTCAGTTTTGGCTCTGCCTCTCAAGGGCTGTGTGTTGATGCGTCTATTAATAACCTCTCTGTGCCTCGGCTTCCTCCACTGCCCTCACAGCATCTAGAACAGCGAGGGGCATATTGTAGCACCTAATGCAGAACAGTCATCTTTCACTGGTCATCGTTCACTGGTCATTGGTCACCAGTCATTGGTCATCGTTGTTATTACTGCTGAGTGACTATGTTAGTCCAAGTGCTCTGAGGAATAAGATAGGGTCGCATGTGTGACGACTGTATCCGGGGAGATGCCTGCTGGAAAGGAAGGAGCCCAGGAGACTGGAGAGCCCAGGTTGCAATGTGAATCTGACCCTGGGGGAAGGAGGGGTCGGGGAGAGGGAGCCTGCCAGCTGCCTGCGTGCTGAGGGCACTCAGCAAGGCTGACAGAGAACCTGTGGGGCAAAGGTGGCTGGCCAAGAAGCGCCCGGTGTCCCAGGAGCCGCTGCCTCAGCGAGGCCTTGAACTTTGCCAGCAGTGGGACTGGGAGCGCGGTGGGCGGCGTGACCTCTGCAAACAGCAGTGGGCTTCGCAGCGCAGGCCTGCCCATCCTGCTCCCTGATGCAGGGGTCTACCAGACACACTCCCATGACATTGTGGAAACACAGGCCTCGGACTCCAGGGGGGCTGGGAGGATCCAGGGGTTCCCGAAGAGCCAGAGTGAGGATGTCAGTCTGTCAGGCTGCCTTCCAGGCCCGTGCTCGCCCCGTCTGATGGCCAGGTCAGCTGGGGGTGGGGGGAGGAGGAGGAGGCTGTCCTGGGAGGTCCTCTCTGGAGTTCGGGCACTGGGGGTGACGGGTGGGCAGAGGAGCTCACAGAATCATGGCAACAGGATGAGGCAGGAAATGACTATTCTTTGACCCCATTGCGTCCCCTGGTGTAGCCCTGCTCCGTTCTGCTGGGGGCAGAGCGCTGCCCGCCTGGTCTCTGCCACCTCTCCTTTCTCCGTGGGCTGTCTCAGTGCTGAGGGGGAAACTGAGGCTGAGGTGCCCTGGTCAGGGAGGGTCCCAGGTGGGGGAATTCAGGAATCCCCCTGGACTGAGGCTCCCACCCCAAAGTTCATGCCTTGAGGAAAGTGGGATGCCCAACATTGACCTTGGCTGTCCTCTGGGCTGGCCTGGGCTGGCCCGAGTGTGGGGCAGGGGTGCCCAGCGCAGCCGCCAAGCTGCAGCACCATTAGGGGAATGAGGTTGGAGCAGGAGTGGATATTTCTGGGCACTGAGCTGAGGCCATCTGTGGGAGGTCGGACCAGGCCCAGTTGGGCCAGACTGTCCCCCCCCTGCACTGTCCCCCTCAGCTCCCTGTCCCTGTGGCAGGCAGCAGACTGCATTGAGATGTGTGAGGCACCCAGACGGCCTCTTGAACCCCAGCCACTCAATATGCTAAGCAGGGCTAATTTATTCCCTGGCCTCCTAATGGAGACGCAGCGCAGTGAGGCAGCAGGGAGTGGCGCGGCGGGTTGGAGGCAGCAATCTGGGGGACATGGAGTGGTCCTCGTGGCCCTCTGGGTCTCCACTCTACCTCCCCAGGATTCTGCTCCAACAGGGGGTTGTGCGGCCCAGAGGAGGGGCAGCCGAATGCGTCCTTTCTTCCTGCTTCCTAGCTGTCCCCAGCACACCGCTTGGTGTCTCTGGGGCTCAGCCTCCTCTGCTGTGAAGTGGGAGGACGGAGCCCCCTCCCTGGGCTGCTGTCAAGAGCCAGCTTCACAGTACAGTCCACGCTCTGCTCCAGGACGCAGTGTGTAGGTGGCCCTCTTCCCGTAGCCAGCACTCTGCCCTGCTTGGCATGTCCCTTCTTTCTTTTGTCACCCTCTGCAGTCTGGGAGCCTGAGTCCTGAGGTCAGCTGGGGGTGGGGGGGGGGGAAGAGCCTGTCCTGAGAGCTCCTCTCTGGAGTTCAGGCACTGGGGGTGACGGGTGGGCAGAGGAGCTCACAGAATCATGGCAACAGGATGAGGGAGGAAAGAGCATGCGCCTGGAGGTCTGGCTGATTGGTGGCAAGTGTGAGCTCTACCAATGACTAAGCTGCCAGCCTCGGTTTTCTCATCTGCAAAATGGGCATGGTAACACCTACCCTGCAGGGTTAGTGAGGAGATCGAGGTGGCTAAGGTCTGTAGAGTTCCCAGCATGTAGTAGGTGCTGGATAAACAACTTCCTTTTCTCCCTGAAAGGGGCCTACTGGGAGCTGGGGTTGTGGCTCAAGTGGTAGAGCGCTCGCTTAGCACCTGTGAGGCACTTGGTTCGATCCTCAGCACCACATAAAAATAAAAAAATAAAGATATTGTATCCACCTAAAACTGAAATGTAAATCTTAAAAAAGGGAGGGGGGGCTTCTGTGTCATCTGGTTGACCCTTTCACTTGCTGACTTGGCCATCAGATTTACCTCTGAGACCCTCAGAGGATGGGAATGGGGGGAGCCCTGGGTTTGGGGTCTCTGACTTGGCAGAAAGTCAGTCAGCGATAATGATAATAAACGGCTTTAAAACATCCTCATGTACTGCTCAGGGCAGCTCTGAGCAGTGACCTGGGCAGACATTATTACCCTAGTTCACAGACGGGGGGCTGAGGCCAGGGACGGTGGCCGGGTCTCACCACTGCCAGCGCCGTCAGGATTCTTGGCCTCATGTCACCTGTTAAGCCAGGCGGCCCCTGGGCCTGAACCTCTTAGTGGGAAGGGGTTCCTCTGCTTTTTGTGGCCACTTGTAGCTAGAAGTCATTGTCGGTCCTCCTGGAACACCGGGTCCTGACCTTGAACCCTGAAGGCTCTGCCCCCTTTTCCTGCCAGAGCTGGGGAAGGGGAGTCTGTGACCTCTACTGTCTCTGGGGATGGGTGGAGCCAGGCTGGTGGCCCCTTTGCGCAGCTGCTCTCCCTTGGTTGCCTCCAGTGTGTTGGCACTTTTCTGTCCCCACCTCCGGGAAGAGACTCCTGGCCCGGCTTGCTTGCCCACCCCCCTGAGCGCATGAGTCCCTTCCCCCACTCCTACTGCAGCCCACTCCCCTCCCATCTCTGCCCTCTGAGCTCTTTAGATGCCTCTGGGCTGTGAGAACAGCCCCCATCTTGCTTCCCAGACCCCGTGACGGGGCATTTCCAGCTCTGGGGTCTCCCCTCGCCCCTCCCCCTCCTACCCCCATTTATCTCCCCCTCTGGGAGCCAGAGGCCCTTTGTGAAGCTCTTTGTGTGGATTTGAGCTCCCAAGGCCAGGCAGGGGGACAAAGGGACACCCCTCTCCCCTTTTCATTGTCCCCTCTTCCCGGGAGGCCCTGTGTGTGAGTGCGTGTGTGTCCCTGTCCCAGCTGGGTTATACGTAACCTGGGGGGCGGGGAGGGGTCTGGAAAGGATTCAGGGGTGCGCAGTGGTCTCGGTGCTGAACTGAGGCGGGTGGCCCTGGGGCAGAAAGGAGGCTGGGGTACTTGGAGGAGAGCCTTCAGGCCTGGGAGCAGGCTGAGACAGAGGGCATTATGGACGTGGCCAGGGCGTCTGTCCCTGTCCCCACCTCCTCGGCCTCTCCCTGTCTTTCCACCTCCCATCCCTTTCTCTGTATGTTCCCCTACCCCTTCTCCGTCCCTCATTTTCACCCTGGCATCTGCCTTCCTTGGCGCTGAGAGAGATGGGCCAGGCCCTGTCTCTGCCCCTAACTACCAGTCCCAGGGAGGCCCTCTGCCCTCTGCCTCCCTGTCCTGGGCCTCATTCCTCCCGCCCTTCCCCCACTCCGCAGGGCCTCCCCTGGGGGTGCTGCCTCCTCAGAGCCCCAGCCTCCACACGCTCCCCTTTACCCTGCCTGGCCTGATGACCCCGCAGTGTCGGTTAGCCCTGGGTGGCTGGCTGCCCGCTGGCTAAAAATAGACTCTGTCGGTGTGCTCAGGGCGTCTGGGCAGAGGCAGGGCCGCCCCGAGAGCCCTCATGGTTTCCCCAGGGCGCGTTCTGCGGGAGGGAGCCCTGGGTGCTCCCCACTTCCCCGCTGCAGTGGGGAGTCTGGAGGGCCCCAGTGACTCCTGGGAGGGACCTCCTGGTGCTGGCGGGGCACACATGGGCAGAGAGAGGCGGGCGAAGCGCCTGACTCCTTGCTGGTAAGTGTGGGGGCCTGAACCCAAGAGCAGCCCGTGACACCGCAGGCACGGTGCCAGTGCCGGAGGTCACAGTGGTGGCACTGGCTGCAGCTGGAGGGAGAGAGGAGCACCTTAGGCTCTGGGCAGTGGCGCCGCCTCTGGAAGCGGTGGCTTCCCACCTGGAGGTGCAGGGGGACAAAGGGACATCCTCTCCCCTCTCCTCTTGTCCTCCATTGTTGGACAACCGATGCTGGTTGGTGGGCGACAGGCCAGAGGTACCAGGCGGAGTCTCACCTGGCAGCAGCCTTTTAAGCTCCGCCCCTTGGCCTCCCCTCTCTTTTTCCTGGCCTCTGCCCACCCTCCCTGAGTTCCAGCCTCCATTCCCTTGCTGGTCTCCCTATTGTTGCGAATCTCTCACTCAGACGTCCTTGGGCATGAGAGACGGAGAAGACAGCCTTGCCACCTACCAGGTGGCCAGGAGGGCAGAGCAGGCGCAGAGGGAGCCCAGGCTCAGTCGGGCTCTGCGGGGGCCTGAGGGGCTGAAGGTTATCCAGACAGCACGGTCCTCTGAATATCCTCCCTCACCAGCCTCCGTTCTTGTTTCATGGTGACCCTGTCTTTATGTCCCCATCCTGTTTCTCTCTCCTTGCACAGTCGCTCTCACTCTCTACTGCTCCTCAGATTTGGGAGGGGGCCTGGGCTCCCCCCCCTCAGTATCTAAACTCTGGTGGCAAAGGGTGATGGCTGTCGGGCTGGGCTGCTTTATGGGGGTGGCTCTGGTCAGTATCTGTGGGTCTCTCCTCTAGGGCTTTTTGGACACCCAGAGTCCCTACTTTTCCACCGGGACAGGATCAGGCCTGGCTGCCACTCACACTCAGCGAGCAGACACTTTCCTTTCAGTGGCCACATCCTCATCTGTGCCTGGTGGCCGGGGCCAGGACCTAGGCCTCCTGCCTCCTTCGGTCAGGGAGGGCCCTGGACCCCTGTTGCTTCTCCAGTGCTCTGCCTCCTCCTGATTCAGGTTCACCTTCACCCGCTGCCTGCAGGTAGTGGCCCGTCCTGAGCCCTTGGGGGCTGTGCTGTGAATCGGCTGCTTCTTGGCCGTCCCCAGCAGCTCCAGGTTCTGCATCCCTGGGCTTGGGGCTCCCACTCGCCCATCGCTCTTCAGACCCCAGGATTTTGACAAGGTTGTCGGGGTGATCATCAAACTATGGAACAAGTGATTCCAGGGACTGGGCTGGGAGGTGGCAATGGGGCCCTGGGGCCCTGGCGGGGGTTAGGGGGGACTCTGCCCTGTCCTTGAGGAATCCCAGGGAGGCCCGGAGCCTGGTGTGTGTGTGTGTGTGTGTGTGTGTGTGTGTGTGTGTGTGTGTGTGTGTGAGCATGCGCAGGCGAGTGTGAGCTAGCGTGGGCCGTGGCTCTTGCTCTGCTGGGTGGAAGCGATTCCCAGTTCTGCAGCTGCAGGGCTGGACCTGCCCCCAGCATCTGCTCCAGTGTGGTGTCCTTTCTTTCCCTCCAGGCAAAGAATTCCTTGTGCTTTAGTGAGAGGAAAACAAACAACAACAACAACAACAAGCCCAGGACAACTGTTTCTGTGGGGTTTTGAAAGGAAACAGTCTGTCCCATCTGCCCCATCTGCCCCTTCACCTCTCTGGGCTCAGGCATGCTCCCTGTGAGAGTGGGTGGGGCCCAGGCCAGGAAGACGGCAGGGCAGGAGGATTCCTCTTCTGGAGGGTTTGTTGGACACCCAGAGTCCCTACTTTTCCACGGGGACAGGATCAGGCCTGGCTGCTACTCACACTCAGTGAGCAGACACTTTCCTTTCAGTGGCCACGCCCTCAGCTGTGCCTAGTGGCTGGGGGCCAGGACCTATGCTTCCTGCCTCCTTCGCTGGACCTAGATGTGGGCTCCCCTACTCTCTTCTTCCCAGGTCAGTTGTCTCAGGTGAGTGTGAGACCATCTTGAGGTCATTCATAGGATAGTGAGTGAGAGCAAATTGGGCTTGAAAACTGCAGAAGGGAGGAGGTCAGACTTTAGGAAGCACTTCCTCATCTGCCAGGGCTTGAAGCCAGAGAGATGGGATGACCTAGAGGCTATGGAGTCTGTCTAGGAAGCACTGTAAAGCCACCGGACCTGACTCCCTGCTGTTGATAAACGGGCTCGCCGGTGGGACTCTCTTGCTCTTCGTATCCACAGAGAGACTCTCCCCTTAGGAGGCAGGGTGTCCTCTCTGGGGGTCATGGGGCAAGGCCCCTGCAGAAGGAGTGGGAGGGGTAAAGGCATGAGGGTTTCTGGGGGCCTAGAAAGAGACCCCAATCTGGGAAAGGCCCCATGAGGCCTCTTCCCTGGCTGGTGGAGGAGGGTTGGGGTGATGCTCCCCTTTAGGTTGGCCCCTGAACTGTCCTCTCCTTCTGGTCAAATTACCCAGGCAGAGAATCCCCTGGCCATCAGCTCATTCACAATGTGGTGTGCTGGCCATGACATCTAGGTCCACAATGGCCAGGGACTCTCTCTAATCCCCCTCCCTGTCCGTCAGAGTGCTCAGCCTGGGTGCTCCACTCCTCCTCCCAGAGTCAGAAAGGAAGGGCACCGTCTGCTGCTGGACTGTCACAGGCGACTGGCCAGGTGCCGGCCTGGTTGGGGAGGGTTCTGAGGGATGGAAGCAGCTGCCTGGAAGGGAAGTGGCCTTGGTGTCCCCCAGGGGATCCTAGATGGCTCTGGATGACAGGAACAGGTTTGGGTTTCTGCAGGGGAATCCATACGGAGGGTGTGGGCCATGAGGTTGGAGATCCATGTGGTTGGAGATCCAGGCCTGGGGAGGAGGCCCTGCCTGGTTTTCTCTGGAGGTGTGAGGGGCTGCGATGCTGAGACTTGGCTGAGGGACGGAAAGCAGAAGGCACAACCTCAGCTGGGTTTAGAAGAGGGGCAGGTGGGACGCAGGGTGGACACAGGCCTCTCTGGGAGTGCGGTGCCTCTTTGGAAGTGTCGCCTACTTTTTTATTGAACACTCCTGCTCAGTCCTGGCCCATTTCCTCTTGTTCGTCCTGTGGGGAGCCCTGGGCATCAGGCTGGGCTTCTTCCTCTCTCTCCTCTGCTTGAGAAGCATTCTCCATTCCCCCTCTTCTTGGGTCCCTTGTCCATGGACGGTGGGAGTGGACGTGTTTTCCAGACAGGAGTTCTGGCCCAGGGTTGTGTCAGAGAGCACTGTCCCGTGGGTGTGCGTGGGCAGTGTGCAGCTGGCAGACCCAGGAAGGGCTGGCGGTGAACTTGCCCAGGGCACCTGTCCTGGCCCTGGGCTCTTGAGGTATTTGTCCGGGAGCTCCGGAGGGCACCTTGATGAATCACACCGGTGACAGGCATTTTCAAATCATTGAATCTGCACGATGACCCCATGAAGTGAGGATTCTCCATTTTACAGAAGAGGAAACAGGGGCTCACAGCAGGGGAATAATCTTCCCAAGGTCACACAGAACCCAAGTGCCAGACCCGGGATTTGGACCTGGCCTCTTTGCGGGCTTTGTACCTGTCTCCTTGTCTTTGGGAGGTCAGAGTAGGGACATTGGAGGTGATGCTCCCCTGGGCTTTCACCTGGGGTGTTCTCAACAGCTTGGGGAGGTAAAGGCAGACACAGTGGTGCCCATCTTGCAGATGAGAACACTGCGGCTCCCAGAGGGACTGTGCCCTGAGCTGGTCCCTCCACAGTAGCAGAAGGCCCCTGACGTGGCGGGCTGGGCTGTCCTGCTTCAGAGACCTCTCTCGTCTGCTGGGGCTAGGCTTGCCCTGTTCTGTCCTGAAGCTCCCAGACAGAGGGGGAATAGAAGGAACCAGAAGCTGGATTCAAAGGGATTACATGGAGGGTCTGGGACCTTTGGGGTGGGAAGAAGAGGAAGTCGAATCATGCCATTCAAGCCCGGGAAGAAAATGGAAGTCTGCAGCTTTGATTCAAGGTTGGGGAGGAGGACAGAGTCCATCCAGGGCACTGAGGTGTCTCTCCTGCTTCTAAGGAGTGGTGAGGGACGCACATCTGGGTGTGCTTGCAGTCCCCAGGAACTTGTTCTGGGCCTGACCCCACTGTGGCCTCCTAGGCAGGGGCAAGGGCCATAAGATCCCTGGCCCTGGGTGTCTGGCTCCTGACCACAGCGGCTGCAGCTGGACCTTGGAGGGTTTCAGTTCAGGCTCCCTCTGGGTCAGTCCCTTCTAGGGTCAGAGATGGGAGTCCCCAGGAGCCCCCAGCCCTGCTGTTTCTGGAGCCCGGGGTTGAAGCCATGACTGTTTGATTCGGGGCCTGGGTTCCCTGGCTGGCACCCTGTGGCTTCTCTCCGCTCCTGTCCTCCCCTCCCCTCACTCAGCCTTGGCTGCCCTTGGCAGGTGGGCAGGAGCATCCACCACCCGCCCAGCTGCTTCACCTCCAGCTCGCTCCTGCCCTCTGCTTTGCTGGTCTCCCTGTCACTCGCGCGGTTCATTTATTTTCGGGATCGCGGCCCACGGCCTCCTCCTCTCCCTCTGTCTCACTTGGGGGCTCTTTCTTGCCTCTGGTCCTCAACTCAGTCTTGCAGCCACCTGGGATCTGTCTCTCGACCTGGCTCCTCCCAGCCTGTTCCTTCTAGTTCTTTGGACATCTGTAGGACACAGGCTGAGGGCCTGGGCTGAGCAGGGAGTGGCCCTGTCCTTGGGTCCTATTCCCGGACCCCCTCCTCACACTGCAGAAACGCAGGCTGGACATGGACCAGGGAAAGAGCCCAGTGAGTGACCCAGGGGAAGGGGACAGGGTGGCAGTGAGCTGGGAGGGAGGAGGTCTCAGCCTGGAGAACGGGGCAGGGGAGGCAGTGGCTGGACTGGAAGTGGGTGGGACCTGGTTATCTCCCTGCTCTGCCTCCCTGCGCCTGTCTCTCCCTCCTGGACTCTCTGCAGTCACTGCCGCTGTCTCTGCCTCTGTGTCATCTGGGCTCCGAGGACGGGGAGTTAAAGCCAGCTTCCCTCCCACACCCAATCACCCTCCCAGTGTGTCCAGTCAGTGGGCTGGCTTCCTGGGAGGGGGTGGCGAGCCGGCGTGGTGATTGCATTAGCTTGTGCAGTGGGACTTCCCAGGCCAGCCCTCCAGGTCCCCTTCCCTGTCCTCCTTCCTCTCTCCTCCGCACCCTCCATTCAGCTCACTCTCTCCGGGTTCCATCCGAATCAATTAGACAGTCCCTGCTTTAATCTCATTTCGGGTCCTGGGCTCAGACCCAGCAGCCCAGCTCCCAGGTCTGCGATGGTCAACCCAGGGGTAGCGGGATGACTCTCAGGGCCCTGCCCTTTCTTCCCCACCTCCAGCTGCCCAGTGAGGGAGGCCTGGCCTTGGGTTCCCCAGTGGATCGATACCCACCATCAGGCCAGTCTTTTCCCCACTCCTCCCCCACCCACCGTTTATCATGTCAGCTGCTGGGTGGTGATGGAAGTCATTTGGAAAGGGGCCCAGAGGACCGGGGATTCTCAGCCTGGAGAATAGAGAGGAGTGGGGGTGGGGGGATGGGGCCTTGAATAATGAGCCGCCAGTGTCTGAAGGCATTTATTGTGCAGAAGAGAGCGACCATGCTATTCTCCTTCCCCAGACAAGGCCGATGAAGAGGAAATGGTCTGGAATCTGAGAGGGAGGGATGGAGGTTAGATATCAAGAGGAACTTCCTGTCTGTCAGAGATCACAGACCTGAGTTAGTGGTGGTGAAGGGAGAGAGGACCCGTGGACTTAACTCTTCAGGGTGCTTCTAGAAGAAGACATGGCCTCCCTCCACCCTCCTCTCTGCTCTCTAGCTGCAATGTTGTCCTGTAAAAAGTCAATGAACCAGAAATGGAGGACTTGATCTAGTTCTTGCATTGCGCCTTCTAGCTGTGTGACCCCTGGCAAGTCACTTTCCCTCTCAGGGCGGGCTTGCTTTCTTTCTCTCTCTCTCTCTCTCTCTCTCTCTCTCTCTCTCTCTCTCTCTTTCTCTCTTTTGGATTGAACTCAGGAGCACTTAACCACTGAGCCATAACCCCAGCCCTTTCTTTGTGTTTTATTTAGAGACAGGGTCTCGCTGAGTTGCTTAGGGCCTCGATAAGTTGTTAAAGCTGGCTTTGAACTCAAGATCCTCCTGCCTCAGCCTCCCAAGATGCTGGGATTACAGGTGTGCGCCACCGCACACGGAATTCAACGTCCTCTTGTGAATTAGGGGCTGGGGAAAGGATCAGATCTTTTTCAAGTTTAACTGGAATCAACACTGGATATTGGGGAGCTGTTTCAGAACAGGGACGTAGGAGGTCCTTGCTCAGGGGTGAGTGGAGTAAGATGCATAAAGACCTTGTCCTCTTGGCTGCCGTAGCTGCAAGAATCCTGAACATGACAATCCCCGCGGCTGGTGAGCAGTGGAGTGGAAACGGGAAAGCCCTCTCCCTCCATCCCTTCTTTCCCATGTTTATTGCCCACACACCGGGCACCTGCTCAGTGTTAAGGCAGGAATGATTGACAAGTCCCCTGGAGCTGGCGTTCTGGTGTCGGAGAAGAGATGGTGAAGAAGTGATCAGATACATCCGTGACAGGGACAGCACTAAGTGATATGAAGGACATTCTGGTGTCACCCAGACAGGGATGCAGGGAGTCCAAGGACTTTCATGGGACCCCTTTGCCATTGAAGTCCACACGAAATGGGGCCCAGCTCAGCAGGAACCCTCGTTCTGTTGTGTGGAGAGAGGACCAGGGCTGGAGGTGGACTTCCTTCTGGTTGGCTGTCACCTGTGGGTGGAGCTGGCGAGACCCATCCTGGGGCTGGGCTGAGAGGTTTGGAAGTCCAGCCTGGGAGGCTAAACCCAAAGGAGATGGGGATCCCTGAGGTAGAGGCTAGGGACACTCTCCCTCTCTGGTTCTGAGCAAATGGCGGATGGGGGCAGGAGGAGGGGCCTGCCAGAGCTGTCCCCTCTAAGGGAGAAGGACGGACGGGGTGGTCCCAGGGGAGCTGTGTGTGCACATCTCTCTCTGGGTGTGAAAGTGAGACCCAGAGCCTCCGATCAGATGCCCCAAGTGATTTTCTCTTAACAGGAGCTGCCTTTGTCCCCCTCCAGACAAAACCAGTCAGGGGCACTATGGCCATGATGGCTTGGGACAGAGGATGCTCTGTGCCTACCTGAGCTTGTGGGCCCTCCTCCGGGGGACTGTCCCCGGGGGCCTGTGGGCCATCACCTGCTCTCTTGTTTTCCCAACACCTGTGCCGGCTGCCTCTGGGAGGTGCCGGTTCTTTCTTGGCTTATCTTTCCTGCGCCTTGGGAAACGTGGGAAGAAGGGCCAGAGAACCCCCTCCCTGAAAATAGGGCCTCCATCCCCCCAGCTGTGGGCTGGGACCTGCACTCAGAGTCCAGGTCTCAGGCATGGGAACACAAGGAGGGTGGGAAACATGCCTTCTCCTGCCATCCCTGGCCAGACCCCGCACAGCCCTGTGGGCCCGACAGGGCTCGGGCTGAGGAGAGAAGGAGGGGAAGGAAGAGCCGGGCTGGCAGGGCTGGGAGGCCCGTGGGAGTGGATCCTGGAGAAGGCCATGTTGCAAGGGCAGGGGACAGAATTCCTCGAGGACCAGTTAACCCTGAGGTCCTCCTCTGCTTGGTGACCAGTTCTTCAAACTGGGGAAGAGCTTTATGCCCACACAGGGAGCTACAGAAAGGTCTGTCTGTGGGTCCAACCTGCGGCCTCTGGCAGACAGGGTCCTATCCAGGATGGCCTGATCCCTCCCTCACACCACACACACCTCCAAGTCATGGTGCCTGGGGCTGCGTCCTGGATCTGGTCAGTCATGGGAAGCCTTTCTTCTCTGTCCTCGAGGATCCGAGGCCTGAGGGAGAGACGGAGGGAGGGAAGATGTACCCAGCACCTACCACAGCTGGATGCAGTCTCTGGTGCTCTGAAGGCTTTGAGGGAGAAACGAGATGAAGACTGGGAGAAGACCTTTTGGAACCGGAAGTCCCTTACTCCCACCCCATGAACTTAAGTGAAAGAGGAAGAAAACCCTCACGAGGACTTGCTGGGAGGTTCTTGAAGGGCTTTGGGGGGTGGGGAGGTTCTGCAGGTATCATCTCAGGATTGGACCTCTCCTGGAGGTGAAACAGAATCCAGGTCATGGGGCAGGATTACTTTGACCCTCATGGCTTGAAACCCCTGGCGTGAAGCTACCTGGGGGCATGATGGGGCCAGAGGCCGTGAGGGAAAGGCTGGGCAGTAACAAGTCTGAACTCAAGTCAGCCTTAGACTCTTCCCTCTCTCCAGAGCGTCATTGGCTTAAGAAACTGGATGGGAAGAGCCCTTCCTGTAGGACCTTCATGTTGAGAAGGGCTGAATCCCTTTCCTTTCGACCCTCCCTTCTGCCTTCTATGTTTGTAGAGTGTCTTTGCCAACCTAAGTGCTGAGAAGACTTTAAGAACCCTCTGACAGCCTGGCACAGTGGTGCATGCCTGAAATCTCTGCAACTCGGGAGGCTGAGGTAGGAGGATTGCAAGTTTGAGGCCAGCCTCAGCAACTTAATGAGACCCTATCTCAAAAAAAAAAAAAAAAGAAAGGGCTGGGGATCTAGCTTGGTGACAGAGCACTCCTGGGTACATTCCCTCGGGTGGAAGTGTTGAGGACAGTAAGAATCTTCTGGGGAAAAGGGTCATCTTGCCTTTTTCTCCCTCAGGCTGGTGGCAGGGGTGGGTGGGGAACATGTCAGCCAATCTTATCTGAAAAATTTCGTCTTGTCTTAAAAATCCAAGGGATTCCTTTCAATTAAAGTTCTTTCCACTGTGGCTCAAACCCCATTTTCTCGTTTCTTAGGCCTCATCTATTTTCTCTGTCCCAAGGTGGTGGTAGCGGCTTTGGGGAGTTAAGGCCCCCCTCAGGCCTGGAGTAGGTTTGGGCAGAGCCAGACCCTTTGCTGGGAATGGTGTGTGTGGACAAAGGCAGGCTGCTAGGGACGGTCTAGCCTTAGGGTCACGCCACCTCTCTCTCCACTGACCTCCCTGAAGTCCCCTCCAGCTTTCATCAGGGCTGGTGTGGTGGTGGGGGTGATGGTGGTCCCCTTGCTCGGGGTAGTTTTAGGAGGTGAGGCGCCCTCATGTCCGACTTTCCCCATCTCTGCACACCAGCAGCAACCTCCTCCTCCCTGGCGGGCCTGCCTCTGTGTCCCTGCCCAGTGTCCCTGCCAATGCTGGACCTGTTGCCTTGTTGGGTGGGCAGCAGAAGCCCCCCTGGAGCAGGGCCCCAGGGGTCTGCTGCTGCAGAGGAGAGACTGGAAGCAGGGTTGAGCTAGCAAGAAACCCCCAGGCCCTCAGCCTACCTGTTGAGAAAGAGGCGCTGGTTGGAGCTGGGAGGGAAGGGGGCAGGGCGGCAGCCTGCAGGGAAAGCCAGCCCGAGATGCTGCGGGGAAGCGCAGGCGGGGAATAGAGCCGCGGGGATGGTTGGCAGGGGTCTGGCTGGCGCCCAGCGGCCTTGTTGCTGCGGAAGAGGCCCGTGCAGCTCCTCCGCCCCTTTTCTCCCTCGGCTTGGCTCCCTGCCTGCCAGCTTCTCGGCAGCCACAGAACTGGGGGTGAAGCTCCCCTCCCAGCTCCCCTGGTCTGCTCGCCGGTCTCTGCCTGGCTCTGTCCCTTTGTTTCTCCGTCTCTGATTGTTTGTTCACCTCTCTCCAGAGTCGGGCACCTCCGTCTCCCCCTTTTTCTTCCCCTCCTCTAGTTCCAGTATCTCAATAGGGTGACCCCAACAACATTCCTGAGAGGAGGACGTCGCAGAGGCAGGGAAGGCTCTGGTGACCGGTGGCCTAGGGGCCTGGCAGAGAGAAATGGGAAGAGGCACCCGGAGCAGGGAGGGGAGGTGCAGCCTTAGCCCGAGGCTGCACATCGCTCTCCTGCCTAGCAACCTGTTGGGGAGCTGTGAGTCCTCTGAGCGCCCACTCCCCGAGTTGCTGGAGAGCGATCCCCACCAGGAGCCGGGTGTGGCCAGGATCAGAGTGGGCAGTAAGACGCGACGGCAGGTCCAGGTTGTGCGCAGCGTCCCCTCGAGCATTCCCAGCGCAAGGAGGTTTCTGCCTTGGTGGTGGAAGCCGGAGGCCTCCGTTTAAGTTAATCACATTATGCTCTGGGGAGCAATATGGGAATTGGAGTGAGATCTGGAGGGAATCCACACACACACACACACACACACACACACACACACACACACTGCAGCGTGGAGCACAATGCTGCCACCGCCACCCGGGCTCCCACCGCTGCCGCTCCTTCCCGCAAGCAGACGCCAGGAGACTGACACCACCTCTGCCGGGTCCCCACTGCCTCTCCGGCGCGCTCCCCTTGCTCAGAAGTTCCCGGGGTGCTGCGCCTCTCCCTCCCGCCGGCCAGGGAAGCAGGGAGGCAGAGGCTGGAGGCTGGCACGCCGCCACGGAGGGGAACCGAAGGGGAGCCGCCGGAGAAAGTCCCCAAGGGTGGAAGCGCCGTGCCTCCGCCCGTGTCCCCAGTGGGGGGCTACGCGAAGATGGAGCCAGGTCCGGACCGCGCCGCTGGACCGCCACCCTGCTTCTCCCGTTAGAGGGTGCAGGACGCTCGGGCTGCTCCTCCGGGCCAAGGATCCGGGAGACCCCGGGAGCAGGGCGTTCGCCTTCCTCTCCTGCATCCCCCACTGGGCGCCCAGGCGCAGCTCGACCCTCTCCACTGACCCCTGAGCCCCAGGCACACTCTCGGGGGGCAGCATGACTCGGCTGAGCTGGTGCTTCTCCTGCGTGGTCCGATGGGGCCAGTACTTCTTCTCGTGCCTCCTGCCCCTGCGCTTCTGCTTCCGCAGCCAGGTAAACGCCTGCCTCACCTGGCCTTCCAACCCTCAGCCCCACCCTCCATCCCAGGCTCCTAGGCAAAGGATTTGATTGATCACCCTCCCATTCTCAGGGACACACCATCGTGGCGCTGTCAACTGCGCTCTCATAAGAGTTTGGGGACTCCTGGGGAGTCCCTGCCCGTGCTGCCCCGAGCCAGAGCCGTCAGTGGCTGTCCCTCTTCCCCAGCGCACAGCCCTCAGCATCTTGGATTTGAGTTGAAGTCTGAGCACCACAGTCTTGGGAAGGCGGGGAGATTTGGATATAGAGGAAGGTTTCTGGGGGTTTTAGACCATCTCAAATTTCTGTGAGAAGAGGAGGTGTATTCTGGAAATGCACCCATCTCTATCCCCAGACTTAAGGCCTGGAGCAAAAGTGAGCTGCTTCAGGAGGGACTTCCCATCTCTTCAGGAGAATGGAGGGAACAGGGAACTGGACAGAGAGATGGCCAGGCCCAGGGAGGGAGCTGCAGCGGGGTTATTGGGCAGAGGTCCGGCAGGACCTGCCTGCTGTAGGTGGGGTTCTGGTTGAATGGACCTGCTGGGATCCTTCTAGAGAGATCCCCGACAGTGCTTCAGGGGGTGGGGGTGGGGAATGTTGGCCAGCAGGTGGAAGTGGGGACATAGCCACAGAAAACACTGCCCATAATCTTAAATTCTCCCCTGGAGAGGCAGGGGGACCCCAAGAGCATGACTAAGAGCCCACAGCAGTCTCCAGAACTAGGATTCCAGAGAGGGAGGTCCCTGGATTTTGGACCTATCTCTTCACTCCCTTGGGTTCCAGATGGGGGACAGTACCCTAATCTGGTGAAGGGTGCCAGATGTGGAGGCAGCCTGCCTGGCTGTGAATTCTGGCTCTCCCAGTTATTAACTGTGGACTCCAGAAAGTTACATAATCTGCCTGTATCTTAGTTTTCTCATCTGTAAAATAGGGACAATAAAAATATCAACGTCATTGAGTATGGCGAGTATTCAATGAGATGATTCATTGAAAGTGTTTAAAATGTGCCTACTCTATAGTAGGCATTCAATAAAAGTCAGGGCTATATTCATTATTATTGTCCCCCCTTTCAGCATGGACCTCCCTCTTGTAGACCCTTAGGCAGGTTAGGGATGGAGAAATTCCTCCCACTATCCATTCTTCCCATCCAAATGGATGGGAAAGATTCTCCTACTCCTAGGGAACCTGAAGTTCTAGCTCTTTCTCGAAGTGCTTCCTCTGAGCCTCAGTTTCCCTCTCTGGCATTCCGCAGTGGGGAAAGGTGCCAGCAGGCTTCTGCTCCAGTTACCCAAGGTATGCTTTGAAATCTTCCAGCACAATGCATTGTCCCCAGGGATTGGCTGGGAGGCAGGCGCTGCAGCTGAGGAGCGCAGGGCTGGAGCCCATCCACATTTCAATGGGCTCTGAGTTCAGATGCTGCGAAGACTGGAGTTTCAGATTTGGGAAAAAGCAATCTGCAGTGGGCAATGGCCAGCCGGGACCAGGTCAGTGGAACCCTGGGCTGCTTAGCGATTCCCCCTACTCAGTTGCAGGGATAGAGGATGAGTGAGCCACCTTGCCCATCTCTCCAACTCCTAAGGGGCCAGGACTGGAGCTGGGAGCTGGCATGAGGGGCCGCAAGCTGCCTCCTCCAGCCTTTGAGAGGCCTGAGTCAGGCAGGAAATTAGAGCTGAGGAAGAGATCAAGATCACGGAACTGAGCTCTGGGTAGGATCTTATTAAAAATGATTGAGGGTGGGTCCAGATGCCCACTCCACCCAGAGTGCTGGTGGAGAAGACTTGGGGGAGGGAAGAAATTGCTGTGACTGTGCGTCTTCCTGTGTCAGCTGGGGAAACTGAGGCTTGGACAGGACCTGTCCATGTCCTTGGAACTCTGTCTGTCCTCCCAGAGAGCACATCATAGATTTCTGGAGTGCAAGGGAGTAATCTTGGTCTCAGAGGAATGGTGGATGTGGGAGCTGGGGCAGGACCTCCTCTGGCCGTGTGGGGCCTTGGTGGGCACTGGGATCAAGTGCCTGGTGCTCCAGGCTGAATGTGGGTGGGGTGTGGGGAGGCAGCATGTTTTAACTGGAAGGGGAGCCCCAGGAGCAGTGGGGAGACCCTGTCTGCATCTAAATATCATGTTGGTTTTTCTGGAGCCCCTGGAGAGCCGCCAGTCTCATGTTGACCCCTGTAATAGTAGCACTGTCCTTGGCCTCCCTCCGTGTGTCCCTGCTCCTGGCCTCCACTGAGCCAGACCTGAGCTCAGCTGAACCCCTTCTTGGAGCCCCAGGGCCAGCCCTTTGCGAAGGAGTGAAGAGGACAGTTAACACAGCACCATCCGTGGGTACATAACCTCTTGTTCCTGCGTGATGACTGTATTGCTCCTGGAGCAGGGAGAGAATTCTCCATCCCTGGGAGAGTGGAATGAAATACTCTGGGTTCCATTGGCACATATCCTAGCTGTGTGACTCCAGCAAGTTGCTAAAACTCTCTGTGCCTTTGCACTTGTAAAATGAGGGTTGATAGGAGGCTTAAAGAGGATACAAATGACAGTTAATTAATGTTACTCTTTCCTGGGTCAGGGGCAAAGTGGCAGAGTCTAGGCGGGGAAAGGAAGGTGGACCCAAGAGCTGAGGGTACTGTGTCAGATTCCTGTGACTCTTGTGTTGGGCTCTGCAGTTGGGTGGGTGGCAGTGAGGAACCCTGTGTGCAGTGTACCCTGTAGGCCGGAGGGAGGCGCAGTAGATGTGGCCCCAGGGTGAAAGTGGCCTGTGGCAGGTCTGCGGGAGGAAGCCGAGAGCCCTGCATGGGCCCTACCATGACCATTCACCAGGGGCTTAGGAGGAAGCTGGGACCTGGGAGTCAAGAAAGGAAACGGAGCCCAGCCTCTGATGGCTCTGTGACCTCAGGCAGGCGGACCACAGAGCAGTCAACTGTTGAACAAGTAGGCAGGATGGCTGAGAGGTGCCCCAAGATCAAAACGTCCTGGTGGACATTTAATGTATCCTTCAAAGAGGAGGAAAGGGAAAAAAATGTTCAAGTCCTTAAAATTGCATTTTTTGGTCTTTTGTAAAAAAAAAAAAAATTATAGATTTGGGACTTCTCATGTCAGATCCAAAGAGTTGACGATAGGGCTTGTGTTGGCGCATGCCATTGTGTCCGGAGCTGAAGGGCACAGTATCTTCTTTAACTGGAGTCTGTCCTGCTCAGGTCCCCAGAGTCCCCTGGCCTGCCCCCTCAAGCTAGCTTCCCTCTGGCCCCTGAAGACTCTTGCTGTGATCCTTGCCTCAGGGACGGGCAAACTTTTCCTTTTTTTGCAGAACTGGGGGCGGAACCCAGGGCGTGCTGGGCCAGGACTCCACTGAGCTGTCCCCACAGCCCAGGTACAACTTTGTGATGTTCAAATGTTCGGAAGAATGAACTGAGCAGAGCTGGGGCCTTAGCTTGGGAAGTTTTAGTCCCACCGGAGGTGGTGCTAGAAGGGCCTTGGAGACCGGGGGCCTGGCCATTTTGCAGGTGGGGACGCTGAGGAATGGAGAGGTTGAGAGCCAGGCTTGGGCTCCCTGGGCCATGAGCTCAGTCCTGTGCACTCTGACTCTTCCCTCTGCTCTGCTCAGTCACCTCTGGCCCTGTGCCAGTGCCA
Source organism: Urocitellus parryii (assembly GCF_045843805.1). NCBI lineage: Eukaryota > Metazoa > Chordata > Mammalia > Rodentia > Sciuridae > Urocitellus > Urocitellus parryii. The sequence goes on along the minus strand of NC_135531.1, from coordinate 265,214,440 downwards.
AGGCTCCGCAGTCCTGCCCCTGTTTCTTCGGCTGGTGTTGCGCAGTGGGAAAGAGGGACGGGCAGGAGCCAGGGAGGTCTCCTGCTTACAGAGGGAAGAGCCTGAATTAACCGCCAACCTGTTGCTGAAATGCCTGGCTGGGAGGAGGTGGGACGGCATAGGGAGGCGGCCGGGTCCTGAGGCTCCTGGGATGGCCCACCAGTGCCTACTGTGGGTGTGCTGCCTGTGAGGGAGGGTCCAGGCACAGGTGGGGCTCCGGGAATCAGCAAGTCACCCCGAGAGCCTGCAGCCTGAGGGGCTGGCAGCAGGAAGACCTCGGTGCTGACGGGTGGGTATGGCTGCAAGTCTGCCCAAGGCTCATTCAAGAGGGAGAGAAGGGAGATCTGGGAAGGAAATAGTAGGAAAATTTACTAGGATCCATTTGTGGATGGATGAATTCGTTCATTCTTCAACCCTGCCTGGCACCTGCGGTCTGCCCGGCTCTAGGGATATAAAGGACAGGATATGTCCTTGTCCAAGGAACTCACTCATGTGCAGGTAGGGAGAGACATCTGCCTGTGAAGGAGGAATAGTGGGTGACAAGCCTCTATACACAGTTAGAGATACCTGCAGGGGCAGAGGATGACCTTCAACAGGGAGGATGGTGGTTAGGTAGCAGCAGGGACTTCCTGAAGAGAGAGGTTAAGGAATAGGTGAGAACCCCATGGTCTTGGAAGAGGAATAGGGGAATCTTGGAGGCAGGGCTCCTCAGAGGGAACCCCCAGCACCAAAGTTATTGGCTTGCCGTCCAGTCCCCGTTGAGGTAACTAAGGTGGCGGCAGACCTAGGGGCAGTAGGGCCCCTTCAGGGTGCGTGGGAGATAGACTGGAGTTGCTGTGACTTAATGTCACTGTGACTTAGTCTTTGGTTTGATTTCCAGCATTTCTGAGAAGCTCCAAGGTGATTTCTCAGAACTCCCGAGATCGCTGCCTGGAGACGCGTCTTAGCCAACAGCAAAGGGGGTGGGCACAGGCGGGGGAGAGGAGTGGAACGGCTCTGGGGATATTAGGGCTGCCCACAGAGCCCTTGAACTTGAGGGGCTAGAAAGGCTGGCCAGGCAGGTGATGATGCCAAGGCAGAGGGTGGGCTCAGAGCTCTGAGAGAGTCAGTCCCACTCTGCTCCAGCCAAGGGGGAGAGGAGGCTGTGCAGGGCTCTGTCTGTGGACACAGCTGTGGCTGTGGGACCAGTTGCACATGGAGCTCCATCTCTTTCAGTGTTGGCTCACTTGAACCCCAGCAGGCCTGGGAGTGGGGGGCCTGGATAGGGGGTGCAGGCTAGGCAGCATCGTTCCCAGCCTCATGGCTCTGCAGAAGGATCTAGGGAAGGAGGGAGAGGGGGCCCAGATGCCTCGCTCTAACTTCTTTACCAGAAAAAGGACCCTTAGCTAGGCACCTGTCTAAGAGGACCAGAATTAGACACCCCACTGCATTGTTCTTCTCTGCCTTCTCAGAATCACCAATGATGCTGACGCCCTTGTGCATTGCTTCCCTCTTGTTCTTGGGGCTTCTGGGTAGATAGCTTGGCTGGACTCTGATTGGGAGTCTGCCCACCTGGCCGGACAGGTCCACATGATGGGAGACGGGAGCAGCCAGCTGTAGAGACTCAACCCTGGGGCTGCCTTGTATGTGGCTGATAAAGAGTAGGGGGCATGGTCCTGGGTGAGCGGGGGAGAGTCAGGGATATGCAACCCCTCACCCACGTGGCCCGAGACATGCGTGTGTACGGGAGCCCAGGCCCGAGGACTTTCTTGCTAAGTTACTCAGTCCAGGAAAATGGTCTCCAAGGCCTACTCTGGGCGGGGCTCCGTCCTCAGCCTCGGGTTTGTGTGGTTGGACAGTCCGTGTGTGTATCCACACAAGGGCGTGGGGCTGAGCCCTCTCTCCCTCCCCAGGACAGCTCCAAAGAGCAGAGCAGTGATTCACAGGCCCCCACCCACCCTTGCTGGGGCCAGTCATGGCCAGAGCTCCAGGAGGACATTTTTTTATTATTATTTTCTTTTGGGGGGGGGACCGGTAGTTCATCCAGACAATGAGGGCCTGGGGCAGATTCTGCTGTCGTCCCCTGAGTGGCTCTTGGGAAACACATTTGGGTTCTGTACTTCTTGTTCTTCCCACCCTCCAGACACCAAACTGGTGGCCCTGGGCAAAGGCAGGGGAGCAGGTTGGGGAGGGCAGGGGGCAGGGGACACCGTGGGGAAGCAGGAGGCTGGACGGTGGGAGGCAGAACAGGGCTGGGAGGCGGTGGGAGGAGGAGGAGGAAGTGGGAAATGCAAACCAAATGTTGGCCCAGGGTACAGTCAAGAAAAACAGACTCTCGCGGGAGCTCGGAGCGGGGCTCCCTTTCAGAAGGGCAGGAAGGGCTGGGACAGATGTTTGGAGGAAAGAAAGAAAGAAGAGGGGAAAAAAAAGAAATAGGAAAAAGCTGGAAGGAGCTCTGCAGCCTGGGGGCAGGGCCCTGCTTGCAGCGCGGTTCCTCCTGTGTCAAGGCCTGTCCTGGCTCCCAGCCTGCCTGTGGGCACCAGGGTCTGTTCTCAGTGTGCGTGTGCAAGCCGGGGTGTGTTCTGAGGCCAGGAAGGCACGCGAGTGTATTGGGTGCAGGGAGAGGCCGAGGAACCCTGCGAGTGCATCCCGAGCAGTCTGTCTGTCCGTCAGTGGTCTGCGGGGTTTCTGGAGCCAGGACCCTGGGCTGGGCTGCGTGGAGGGGCAGATCCCAGCTCTGCCAGCCCCAAATCAGGCAAGGGCAGGAGGAGCCTCGGGGGGCTCCTCGGGCTTGTCTGTCTGGGGGGCTGGCGTCAGGGGGCCCTGCCCACAGTGGCTGTCCCTTTGCCCTGTCCCCTTCACACCCCCTGCCAAGACGAGCTTCTGACCCCCATCGCCACCAGTGGAGCCTGGGAGGAGGGAGGAGAGAGGAGGCTGGGACAGGGGGTGGAGTGGGGGAAGGAGGAGGAGGAGAGGGAGGGAGGGCTGAGGCCGGGAGGCCTGGCGATGCTGTCTGGCGGCCGCAGAGGACTCGGCTCTTCTCTTCTGCCTGCTTGGTGGGTGCCGTGAGCTCAGGGGGGCCCTCTGAAGGCGCCCGCGGGACCCAAGGGACGGGACCCACGGAAGATGACGTGGATCTGTCTGTCCTGCATGCTCTGGGTAGGTCGGGCTGCTTCAGCTCCGAGGTCCCCCCACCCTCCGCCATCCCCCAGCTGAGCGCCTGGAGGGGTGGTGTTGGGGTGAAGGCGTCCCTACAGGACGGACTGGCCTGAGCATCTGTCAGCTGCAGGACCTTCCCCCACAGGGCCCGGGTCTGATCCTCGGGGTCAGTCTATGCGCTTCTCCTCCCAGCCCCCCAGCTGGGTCAGGTACTGCAAGGAGACAGAGCCAGGAGAAGCTTCTCTGGAGCCTCTCTTGCCCCCTCCTCCTACTGGGGTGAAAATTCTTCACTCCCCTCGGTGGCTCGGTGCAAGGGTCTGTGGAGGGGCCTGCGGTGGGGCTGGGGGACAGGGAACTCTCACCTAGACCATTAAATCTGGCAAAGCTGGGTTGGGGGATTCTCGGATTCCACAACTTTTATCCCTTTGAGACCCAATTTCAGCTTTGATCCTTTGCCACCCGAGTCTCCATAGCCCCCCATCCTTACCAAGGCCTCTCCACCCCAAGGGAGGGGGCAGATTTAGGAAGGTGGCCGGGGGGGGGGGCAAGGGTGCCTGGGGATGGGCAGACAGTCGTGGGGGCACGTGGTGAGGGTTAAATTCTCGAAGCCGGTCTTGGGCAGAGGCTCCTGGGAAAGGGGGGAGGGGAAGCTGACTCTTACCAAAGGGGTGGGGGCAGAGGCATGCGGAGACCCCTTCCTCCCAGAGGCTCCTGAGGGCTGCCTGGGCTGGGAGAAGGCATGTGCAGGGTCAGGAGGGCGAGGAAGTCATCCCTGGCTGAGGTTCACCTCGGCTTCAGAGTGATGGCGGGTTTGGGGGAGGGGCTTCAGACCCGGGATCCAGATGTGGCCTTTCCTGCCCCTTTCCCTGTCTGGCCAGTCCTAGGAAGGCTCAGGCAAGCCCAGGCTGGGGACAGCTGTGGGAAACCAGACTTGGGCAGCCAGGTGTGCTTGGTGCAGAAAGGGGAAAGGTGGAGTTGGGGTGGCTTGTGGGGCTGGGTGTTCCACGCAGTGGACGACGCAATCAACAGCTGTGGTTGGCTGGGCAGCTGTTGGCATCTGTAAAATGGGAGCCTTGGCCAAGTTCGTTTCTGTGCTGAGGATGGAGGTGGGTCGCTGGGGAGCCCTGCAGCAGGAAGGACAGCAGTTAGATCTCCAGGGGTACATGCAGAAAGGGCTATATTGGCTGCTTCCGCTGGGAGGTTTGGGGCAAGCCCCAAAGGTGAACTGAGGAGGCAGAGAAAGGGATCGCAGAGCAGGAGACTCCACGTCCCCATGCCTGGGGCAGTGCTTGGCATGAAGAGTGGGGAGAGGGTGCTGGTGACGAGGGCAGGTGTGACTGCTGCCTGCTTGGGTTTCTTTAAGACCGGAGGAGCCTGCATCCTCCCTGGGTTCTTTTCCTGTCCTCTTTCCTAGGGTCCCATCTTCATCCCTTCCAGCTGGCCTGGCCTGCACACCCTCTGACCGGGGCCGGGGGCGGTGGTCCACTGGTCAGAGGGAGCAGTCCTGGAATGCCAGGTTCTGGCCCCATCTCCAACTGCCCGAGGCAGCTGTACCAGCTCCCTTCCTCTTCCTCCCAGATGGGCCTCAGCCGAGGTGGGGTATGTTTGTGGCAGGGAGTGCAGCGGTCACCAGAGTCCCTGGCAGCTGTGCTGGGGAGGCAGCTTTTGCTTTGAGGGGCTCCTGGTGGGAGGTATGTGGATATCGATGGCAGGCAAGGCTGGGCTCAGATTCCAGTTCCACCATTTACCAGTTGGGCAGTGTTGACGGAGCCTCAGTTTCCTAATCTGCAAAGTGTGTGTGTGTATGTGTGTGTGTGTGTGTGTGTGTGTGTGTGTGTGTGTAGTACACAACTTACATGGCTGGGGAGAGGATGGAGGTAATGCATGTCAAAGGATCAAGCACGCAGGCACACAGTAGGTGCTCAATAAATGCTGGTCCTTCTCTCACTCCACAACCTCGTGCTTGGCTCAGGGTTTCCCCGTATCCCAGACACGATGGGGGAGGATCCCCCTGGGAAGGCTATGGTGGGACAGGGTCCTGCTCCTTGGCTGACTTCTGGCTGTCCAGGACTCCACCCACTTCTGGGGCCAAGAATGGCTGGATCTGTAGCCTCAGGGAAGTAGATCAAGGCATGGTTTGGAGGAGGTGGATCTTGCGCCCCGGGAACGGGGGCATATGTGTGTATATGTGCTCACATGTCCCCTGTCTGGGGAGAGCTGCAGATGTTTCCACAAAGTAATACATCTGTAGCACATCGCTCTAACAAGCTCTAGGAATAAAAATCACTTTATTAGCTGAAGAGCAGAGCTATATATTATGCATAACTCGATTTTCTCATCAAATGCTTCCATTTGCAATTACAAAGTCAAGTATGGTTTATTTAGAAAATAATTACACGCCTATTAATTGAGGCGTTTTGGTGCAGCGCGGGTGGAGTGAGTGTCACAGGCCCTTCCTTCCACGACAAACTTGCTCTGTCCTCAGGAACTGGGAAGGGGCTCATTAGGGTGGTCCCCGAGGTAGGGGCTGGGGATCAAGTACAGCCCTGGGCCTTCCCTGAGCAAGCTGTGTGGCCTAGGGCTGGACACTTGACTCTTCTGGACCTCACAGACACTTGGACACTGTTCTCTAAGGCCACTTCCAGCTGCAGACAATGATGTGCTCTGTTTGCTACAGCTGGTGTCCTGCCCGGTGCTGAGCACACAGTTTTGTCACAAGGGTCCTCGTGAGCCCCTTGTGTGTGGTTCCTGCCAGGTAGATCCCAGCCGGACCTTTCCTTTGTGAAGTCACTGTCTTTGCATTGGTTCATCTGTCAGGGGCTGGGGACGAGGTTAGGCTGCATGAGCCTCACCAGGGTCTGAAATAAAACCCTTCTTTTGCAAAGTTAAAAAAAAAATGACACGTGAGGCCCAGAATTGGGGAGAAATACCACACTCTCCGCAGTGTTGTGGGAAGTGCAGTGTGCTGGCTGAGAGTGCAGTGCCTGGGTTTGATCCCGGCCCCACCACTTGGTAGCTGTGGGACCCTAGCCGCGCACTGTCACATCTCCGTGCCTTGGTTTTTCTATCTATCTGTAGGTTTGTTAGGCTTTTTTTTTTTCTTTGTGATTCTGGGGATCACACCCAAGGCCTCGTGATGCTCTCTGTGCTCACCACTAAGCCACGTCCTCAGCCCAGTTGCTTTCAATGAGCACCACACATGTGTGCATTAGTATCGCACGCCCACTAAGAGCTCGGTCAATGTTAGCTTTTTTCCTAGGATGGCGCATTTTTAAGGCCACCCAGCAAGTCACAGTCGAGGACTAGAACCTGACCTGCTGCCTCCCCATCCAGGATTTTCCATGCTTGGATTATTTCAGGGCATTCAGGGGCAATGTGAATGGGATCACTGACATAACGCAAAGATCCCCAAAAGTGCAGGTCATTTCCTGCAGTGGTCAGAGCGCAGACTCGGACACTAGACAGTGGTTGCAAATCCTGGCTCTGCTGCTGACTGCTGTGTGGTCCTAGCGAGTTGTTCAGCCTCCCTGTGCCTCTCCTGAGCACATCCTTCACTTACACCCTTTCACTTGAAGCTCACTGTAATTCTGTGAGAAAGGAAGGGAAGAATAGTCCCCGTCTAGGGTCAAGGGAAAGGGGACTGAGGGAGGGGAAATAGGGAGCCCCAGGCTACTTGGCGTTTCTGAAAAGGGTAGGGTTTGGGGTGGGGGAGGGCATGAGAGCTCTGGGCAGAAGGGAATGCAGCCAGCAGCTCAGGGGTGGGGGCTGGAGTGGTGGAGTCACTGTGACCAAGAGACCATGCGGTCACTTGGTCATCTGAGCCCCGACCCCGACTCCCCCATGCACCTGCCCGTCTTTGTCACCATAATTATGGGAGCCTATGTTCTTCAAGCAGTTTGCAGACCCTGGTCAGATGATTATGGCATGATGAGTGTCACCAAGAGGGCAGCCGAGGGGGCATCTAAAGGGGGACCTGACCTGGATTGGAGGAAGGCGTCAGGAAAGACCTCCTTGGGAGATAAACTAGATTGAAAGGTGAGATGAGATCTCAGAAATCCAAAGGTAGGAAGTGAAGCCGGGCACCTTGGTGCACACCTGTAATCCCAGGGGAGGAGCACGAGGTCAAAGCCAGACTCAGCAATTTAGTAAGACCCTAAGCGACTCAGTGCGACCTGCCTCTAAATAAAATACAAAATACGGCTGGGGCTGGGGCTTGGTGGTCGAGTGCCCCTGAGTTCAAGCCGGGTATTAAAAAAAAAAAGATACCCAATGTAGGAAGTGAAAATCGTCAAGGACGGCTAAGACAAGGGTGAGCTGGCCAGTAGATGGCCCTTGAGGTAGAGGAGCCGGTCATGACCACAGGACATCAGGACTCCCTGAGATTGCCACCGACAGGCCACCATGGACACAGCCGTGCTTAGTGCACGGGGACTTAGGACCCTGCGCAGACAGACCTGCGTTTGAGTCTTTGTTTGGTCCTGCCCTAACTGCATGAGCCAGGGCAGGTTCCCCAGGCTCATGGTGGGACGTCATCAAGGGGATTAGACCAGGGCATCCATGCCAATCCCTCCCTGTGGCGCCCGCCCCATTCATGGGCCTCGTCTCTGCACCCTCCCAGGCCAGCAGCTGATGTCACTCAGGAGGCAAAGGGGCTCAGTGTTGGGAACCACATTATGAAAGAGCAGGGTGGGGGGGGGAGAGAAAGAGGGAGAGAGGGAGAGAGACAGAGAGACAGAGAGACAGAGACGGCCGTGGGCAGTGCTTCTGGGGTCTAGAGTATTGTCCAAACAGGTTTCCTGTGGGGAATTCTCACTGTCCTGAGCTCCAGGAAGTCATGTTGTGACGGACAGGTGGCTCTGTGACATGTCTGCAGGGTCCATGGGAGGGTAAGAGGGGCCAGTCAAGTTGGTCTATCTAGCTGTTCCCTAGGGAGGTGCTCCCCAGGAGGCTGAGGCCGAGGGCAGGTGTCTAGACGGGACCCACATTGAGGAACCGGGGATGCGGGTGGGAGAAGTGGAACCTGTGTCCAGGGAGACGGAGCCCTGTACTGGGTATGAGAAAGTTAAGCTGACATTTAAATTGGAAGCAAAGGCGACGTCCCGTGGTAAGAATTCACTCCGAGGCCACAAAGGAAGGGGAACTGAAGGAAACAGGGGAAACCGAGGTGATATCCACCCCCAAGATGTCAGCCTCAGCAGAATCGCCCAGAAACTGACAGATTCAAATGGGGGGACATTCTGTAAGACAACCATCCTGGAATCTCTAACAAACATCCACGTCATAAAAGACAAAGGAAAAGCCGACCACATGTCTGGATTGAAGGGTGAAGGAGTTCCAAATGCCAGATGGAGTGCGCGACCCCAAACTCAAAAATCAAAGTGGAAACAAAGACTCAGCTCTAATGGGTCTCCTTGGGTGGCAGGGGACTGGGGTATGGGCTGATAACAGGAGGGATTGATGTTGAACTTCCTAAGAGCAGTCAGTGTGGATGGGGACAGAGAGCCAGCAAAAGTGGCCACAGGTGGACAATTGAGAATCCAGGAGAAAGCCTCGGGGCGCTCCTCTTTCTCCAGCTTTTAAACTTTTCAAAGTAAAGCTGGGCACGGGGGTCCATTTCTGTCATCCCAGCAACTCCAGAAACGGAGGCAGGAAGATTGCAAGGTTGAGGCCAGCCTCGGGAACTTAGTGAGATCCTGTCTCAGAATAAAAAGAAAAACATAAAAATATCTGGGGATGTTGCCCAGTGGCCAAGTGCCCCTGGGTTCAATCCCAAGTGTAAACAAACATACAAACAAACAAATCGGCTTTCAAAGTAAAAAAGAGAAGACGGCAGGTGGAGAGGCTGGGGAGACTCCTGACAGTGGTCAAGGGTATCTAGGGAGACCCCTGAATTCATGAGGTTTGAATTAGGTCTTTGAGGATGTCCGGCTGCTGGATGGCCAGGGAGGCAGGGAACTGTGGCAGAGGGAACAGCCTGGGCAGATGATATGAGGGCTGTGGCTGGGGGAGGTGGGGCAGGGAGTCTCGAGTGGTTGTGGGTCTCGAGACTGGCAGGTGGGCTGGCCCCAGACCAGGCTGCTTCTGCTGGCTCACGGGAGTGTAAGACTTTTTTAAATTTTTTTTTTTTTTTTTTTTTTGCTTAATGAATATGTAATTGACTAACTTATGTGGCATACAAGTGAATTTTTGAAAAGGGTTTTTTAAAAAATATTGCCTGCTTGATGAGATCTGAGAAGATCTGACTTCCCCACCCATTTCATCCAGCTGTTAGCCACACGAGCTCAGAAAGGTGAATCAACTTTTCTAAGTCACTGTTTCCCCTGGTCTAAAGTGAAATAGGACATGAACTTCCTGTCCCACTCGACTGGGAGTACGAGATTTGCCCCGACCTACAGGGAAGTCCTGCAAGCGTTTGGGGTAGATGGGGAGGCATGGACAGTTCCTGACTGTCTGGGAAGGGCCTGGCGTGGGGGCCCAGGAGGCTGTTGCAACAGCCCTAGGCAGAAATGCCCCAGATGGGGCAAAGGCGATGGGAGTGAAAAGCACTTCAGGACAACTCAGAGGAGTGGATTCACAGGCTCTGGCGCTGGTTGGCTGGGAGGTGGGAGAGGGCGGGGAGGAGTTGAGAGTGACTCAGAGTTTTCCACTCTGGGGGACCAGGAGTTGGGCAGGACATCAGCTGGCAAGGGGTTTGGAGGAGGAGGGCACTTTTGTGTTTACGTGGAGGTGAGGTGGGTGGGGGCCGGGGGGCTCGCACTTAAGATGCCCCTGGGACTCCTGGAATCTGGGCGGCCCAGCAGGCCTCTGGCCAGGGGAGAGGGGACCTCGGGGGTGGTTGGCCAGGAGGGGGGGAGGTTGAAGTGTCCTGGTCTCATTTCGCGCACCCACTCCGGGCTGCCCTGCTCACTGGCTGGCAGGCTTGTCCCCAGGCTGCTGGGCCAGGGGGAGCCTTGTCGGGGCAAAGCTGAGGAACTTTCTTGGGGGAGCCTGGGCTATCACCCCCTTTATACCACCGTCACCTCCTCCCGCTGCTCTGCCCCACGGGCCTGGGAGGAACCCGCAAGCAGCTTTTCCCACCCAGGGCCAAGGACTCCCGCCAAGGCCGTCCAAGCCAGATGTGCCGCACCCCTGTGACTGGGCCGCCCTGGCAGGCAGGCTACACCGGAGGGAGGGACCCGGGCGTCCCTAGGGCCGGGAGAGCCCCTGCTTCCCCGTGGGCCTGCCCTGCGGGTGGAAGGACGCCTGGGCTGGACCCCTTGGCCTTGCTCTGCCTCTCACGGGAGGTGTGGGTGGGGACACAGGTGGCTTCCTGATGTGCCCCTGAATTTCTCCAGCAAACCCAGCGCAGGCAGGGCCACGGGCTGCCTCACGCGGCTGCCTGCCACTTGTCAGGAAGGTGATGATCACTGTCACAACAAGCCGTGGCCCTGGAACAGCACTTTGCGCTTTATGGGCTCGTTTACTTTATGGGGTTCGCTGACATCCTCTGCCTGTGCCTGCAGAGCCGGCCTGGGGAGGGGGCAGGGGCCAGCCAGACGCCCCAATTCCCTCTCAGTCCACCTTTCACCATGTGGGTGTCTCTGTGCTTCTGGGTAGTGGGGCCCCTCGCTTGTTGGGCCCTCGGTGCCTCACGGGCACATCTGCTCCCTTCTCCAGTGACAGCCCCTTCAGGTGTTGAAGACAGGAGGCTAACGGACCTCAGTGGTCTCCTCCACCATTTCTGGAGACGCTCCTCCATTTGTGGTTGCCCTTTCCACAGGATCACAGGACACCTGTTTCTCAGCAGGGGCGTGGAGGTCACAGAGCTGGGGCCACTTGCTGGGAGCTGGTCTCCTCCTTCACACCAGCGTTTCACAGCCTCTTATCAGAGGCCTGAGGTCTCCTCAGACCTTCTGCTCTGTCACCATTAGCATGTCCCATCCACTGCTCCCAAGCCCTTCATCTCAAAAGGACTGTCCCATTGTGTCCCATACTGTCTAATTCAGACTATCTGGTTCAAAGCCTCCCATTTGCATCTGGAGACTGTGAGGCCCAGAGAAGGCTGCAGAGGTTCTCAAGGCTGCACAGCACAGGAGGCAAATCTTGAGTCTCCCATCCCAGTGCACCCTGAGCCAGGGACTGTCAGGGGCAGAGGTGTGCTGGGGTGTCTCTCGGGGATGCTTAGGGGGCTCAGGGTGTACCTAAAACTGTGCCTGTGCTCCACCACGGTGGGGGAGATTTTGTGAACGCAGATTTTATGGGGCTGGGCAGGTGATAGGAGCCAGGGACGGGGTGCCTGGGCATTTGCTAGCCAGTCTGGGAGCCTGTGCTTGCTGCCCATCAGCTCACTGGGCAGCAAGGCCTCCACTGCCCTCCTTTGCTCGGGAGCTGGCTTCCTTCCCTGGGCTTTGTGGGGAGGAGATTTGGGGAACAGCGGGGACAGGGAGCTGAGCCGGACTTAGTGGGGAGAGGCAGACTTGGGGGGTGCTTCAGGTTTGAGAGAGCTCTTAGACTGAGCCCAGGCCCCTTCCCTGCACCTCCCCTGTCCCAGGCCAGGGGTTCTGCAGTTGACGTTGGCCTGGGCCCCCTCCCTGGGAAAGCTGCCAGCCTGCGCCTAGGATGGGGAGCAGGAGGTGAGGCGGCAGACTGAGAGGGACTTACCACCCTCCTTGTGCGGTGGGGAGCACTGAGGAGGCGTCCCTCCCACCCCAGGCTAAGGCTCCTAGAACCTGCCGCCTGGTTCCTAGGGGCTTGCATCAGGGCCTGCTGGGCTCCGCCCCCTCCTGCTCCGTGCTTTGCTCTCTGGACCTTTATAACCTGGGTTTCCACAGCCACCCCCTCCTGCCTCCTCTCTGGGTCTCTTTGAATTTCAAAGCAGTCTTACTCTTCAGACAGGCTGAGTGCACAGTGTCACCACCTTTTCTTTCTGAACTACTGGACAGTTAGTTGCTGACACATGGCCCCCCACCCGCTCCCCACATACTTTCCTGAGTTTTCTTTAAGGACTCCTACCTAATCCCACGCAGCCATCAAAATCAGGAGACTGGCATTGATGAGTTACTGCTGTCTGATCCTCAGGCTCCCTGGAAGTTGTCCCCACGATGTCCTTTATGGGCATCCAAAGACTCCAGTTCAGAATGTGCCCTTGTGTCTGGTTGTCACTCGTCCAGTCTCCTCCAGCCCGGGAATCTCTGTCTGCGTTGATATTTATGACCTCATCACACTTGAAGATTCCAGGCCATTTAATTTGAAGACTGTGCCTCAGTCTGTGTTGGCCTGATGTTTCCTCCTGATTAGATTCAGGTTGTGGCTTTTTGGCAGAGATATGGGAGAGGTGATGTTCTGCTCTGTCACCTGCTCCGAGGCCCGTGACTTCCATTTGTCCCTTCGCTGGGAATGGGAACTTTGATCACTTGATGAAAGCGGAGCCTGCCAGGAAAAGTTATGCACCCCCCCCCCCCGTATAATTTATGACTATGGGGTGGAAAGTGCCTTAAGACTAGGTAAATATCCTATTTCTCATCAAACATCCAATCACTCATTCATTTGTTTGTACCACAATGGGCTCATTGAAGCCTTCACTATCATTATGTATTTGGATGCTCTGATCTTTGCAGATTTGGCTGTTGGCAGCTCCCGTGTCCTTTTGTCCGTCTGTCCCTCTGTGGTCCTCTGGGTCCCTCTGGGTCTCTGTGTCTTCATCTACTCATGCTCCTGTGTGCTGTCCTGTCTCTGTGTTTATCTTGGTCTTCTTTCCCCCTCGTCTGTCTCTATTACCCCCACCGCCTGGTTCTCTCTGTCTCTCTCACTTTCTCTGTCTCTATTTCTCTCTGCCTCTTTGCCTTTCTGGCTTCTGTCTTGGACTCTGTTTCATTTTATCTGATTTTCTTACTTTTTTTTAATGCTCTCTTTCCCCCAGGACTCCCTTCTGCAGTGAACTCCTTGCCCCTGCAGGAAAAGGAAGAGTTGGGGTAGACACTAGGGGAGTGCCTGGGGCAGGAGTCTCTCCCTGGGAGTCCTCCGACCTGGGAGCTCCCCCAGCCTGGGCCTGGACTGGGACCCCAGAGTGGGCCCGTCTATGAGGGGTTTTGCAATTCAGTGTGTTTCCTTGCATGGTTACAAAGACGGATAAAACCTGGGTGCAGTGGCGCACACCTGTGATCCAAGCCACCCAAGAGGCCGAGGCAGGAGGTTCACAAGTTCAAGGCCAACCTGGGCAACTTAGCAAGGCTCTGTCTAAAAACAAAAATTTTTAAAAAGGGCTGGGGGAGCTGGACGTGGTGGCACATGCCTGTAATCCCAGTGATTTGGGAGACTGAGGCAGGAGGATCATGAGTTCAAAGCCAGCCTCAGCAACTTAGCAAGGCCCTAGGTAACTTAGCAAGATTCTTGTCTTTAAATAAAAAATAAAAAGGGCTGGGGATGTGGCTCAGTGGTAGAGCACTCCCTGGTTGTTCAATCCTCAGTACAAACACAAACAAACACAACAAAACAAAAGTCAACAAGTGCTTGAGGGGTGTGGTGCTGTGGCCAGTGGGAGGGGAGAGTGGTTAGTGGCCAAGGACTTCTGGCAAGTCAGACAGAGAGGAGGAGCCCAACCACCTGTCTTCCCTCTTCTCACGTGCTTGGCAGTGCAGTTTAAAATAGGAATTTTAACATTGTCATAGGCTGGAGCGTAGCTCAGAGGCAGAGCACGTGCTTAGCAAGCACAAGGTCCTGGGTCAATCCCAGACTGCCCAAGAGACAGACAAAATTGTGATGCATGTTTTCATAATGCAGAGAATAGGAAGTAAAAATAAAGATAGAAGAGGCCCCCTGCACTGGGGGTGTGGGGAGGGGCAGAGAGTGAGAGAGGGGAGGAACCCACCTGCTGGGACATGGGTGGCACATCGAGGACCATCAGCAGTGAAATGATGGGTGCCTGCTGTATCTGTAAGAGCAATACCACAGAGCATGGGCCCAGAAGGGACATGGGACAAGGTGGGGGCATCTCACAGATTAGTGTTGCATGAGGGAAGCCGGACACAGAGTACGCGCAGCACCACGTCAGGAAGTCGAAACCCTGGCAAAATGGTACTCAGCTCCAGGGCGTGCACCTCTCATCCCAGAGACCGGGGAGGCTGAGGCAGGGAGATCACAAGTTGGAGGCCAGCCTTAGCAACTCAGCAAGACTCTGTCTCAAAATAAAAATAAATAAATAAAAAGGACTGGGGCTTCAACACAGTGGCAGAGTGTCCCTGAGTTTGATCCCCAGTACTGCATCACACACACACACACACACACACACACACACACACACACACCAAACACCACCACCAAAGACCACCATCACCAACGAAACCCCCCCAAACCAAAAAGACACGCAATGATTCTTTGGAGAGAAGTCCCAGTGAGATTTATGTAGGGGAGGCGCTGACTGGGAGGGGTCAGCAGTGAGCCTTCTGGGGCTTGGCTATATGGGGTGCACATGTATCAAGTTGTATTTAGCAAAACCTTTCTGTTTTGGGGTGTTGGGGATGGAACCCAGGGCCTCCCACACACCAGACAACCTCTGAGCCACAGCTCAGCTCAATTAAGCAGGACATTTAAACTCTTTAATTTTTATTTATTTATTTATTTATTTATTTATTTATTTTGGGGTACCAGGGATTCAACGCAGGGGCACTCAACCGCTGAGCCACATCCCCAGCCCTATTTTGTATTTTATTTAGAGACAGGGTCTCACTGAGTTGCTTATGGCTTTGCTTCTGCTGAGGCTGGCTTTGAACTTGTGATCCTCCTGCCTCGGCCTCCCAAGCTGCTGGGATTACAGGTGTGTACCACCATGCCCAAGTTGCTCTTGCACGTTTAACTCTTGCACTACACTGTGGGAAAGCCATGCCCCAAGAATAAAGTAAATAAAAAAAAAATGACTGGTAAGACACAGAGGGGTCTGTGATCCCAGGGTTCTCAGTCTTCAGGTGCTGTCTGAACCCTCATCATGGACTCCATGCAAGTCCTTGAGCCCAGGGTGAGTGTCTGGTCACCTCACACTGTTTACAGTTCCTGGGCACCTCCTCCCTCCTTCCGCCCACAAAGGGGCTCTGGCCTCCCCTCCTCCCTCCTCCTGCCTCCTCCTCCTCCAGAGCCCCAGCCCCTCCCCAGGACCCCAGCCTTCACCCCAGGCTGACCCCTGTGCCTCTCCTTCCACAGCCAGAGGATCTGGAGGCCCCCAAGACCCACCACTTCAAGGTGAAGACCTTCAAGAAGGTGAAGCCCTGTGGTATCTGCCGACAGGCCATCACCCGGGAGGGCTGCACCTGCAAAGGTGAGCGGCTGGCTGACTGGAGCTGGGGGAGCGGGTCACCAGGGGAAGCCCAGCTCAGACTGGAACTCTGCTGGCACGTGTCCTTGGGTTCTGAGCGGGTGCCTGGTTCTCACGTGGGGAAGGAGGCTGGGCTCCCTGGGTGGTGGTGTGTAGGAGCGTGTGGGTGGCCCGTGGCAGGTGGTGGGTGGCATGGGCGTGGCAGGTGGCTTGAGGATGAGCTGAGTAACCTTGTGCGTGGTGTGAACGTCTGGCTGGCACCCTAAGGCATGCAAACGGTGTGGGGAAGGGCGCGTGCGTAGCATGTAGCATGTGGTGGTGTGCGGATGGCTCGTTGGCTGGGGTGTGGGAACCGTGGGGAGGGTGTGGGGAAGGCACCTGGAGGTCACGTGGCTGAGGTGTTGCAGGGCCTGTGGAAGCCATGTGGGTGGTGTGTGGAAGGTGTGTGGGTGGCGTGTGGCTGGCCCTGGGAGTACTGCAAAGAAGCCAAGCCACATTCCTCCCCTTGTGGCAGCTTGGGGTAACTTAAGAGGCCTCAGATCAGAGTCAGGGGAGGACGGGCTGGCTGCTGGGCTTTCCAATCCCTATTCTCATATGTTCCTGGAAAGGCCGGAGTGTGGCCATCGCTGCTCCAGAGAAGTTGGTGTCTTGTCCCAGATCATGGGGGAGTCACAGGAGCCCCTGCAGCAGGCTCTGGACCCATGCCACTCTCCAACCCGTGGCCCTGCCAGATGCCTTCCTCTCCTCGCCCCACATTCCTTCAATCACTAGGGCCCCGAAGGCAGCTAGAGTCGCTGAGCTCCCCCACAGCATCCCTGGCTCAGCTGCCAGCGTCTCCCCTGGATGGCCAAGGGCAGCCACCATTTCCTGAGCACTCTTCTCTAATCCAGCTCTGCACCAGCTTCCCGTGGGACATGAAAGTGTAAATCTAGTCAAGTCCCTGCCCTGGCTAAGGCTGGGGGGCTTCCGCTACCCTTAAGATGGAGCCCAGCCTTCCCACGATGTGGGGTCTGACAGAATCAGCCCTCCCAGCTCCCTGCCCCACGTCCCCGCCTCCAACCGCATCCTCAAACCAGCTGCGCCCCACGAAGGCCACTGTGTCAACTCTGCCAGTGGGCAGGGCTCTCTCTTGCCCTGGAGTCCTGCTCATGTGGTCCTCCCCAGTGGCCTCTCTTCCTGCTGCCTCGCTCCATGCTGCAGTCTGAGCTGGGCTGGGGAGAGGATTTCTGCAGCACTTACTGAGCACCATGTACTCACCGGCCTGACCTCATCACTGCTCACAGCGTCTGGCAGGCCCCGGTGCCATCCCCATCTTACAGATGAGGCGACTGAGGCTGGTGGTGGTCATATCTCTTGCCCAGGCTGGCAGGGTGACACTGGGCTTTTCAGGTGTCTCTGGGGGAGTCGAGGCCTTTCGGCTGGGTGTTGGAGGCAGGATTGTGTGGCTGGAAATGTGCAAGGGACTGAGCCTATGGGAGCGTGTGTGTGGATGGCCTTCCAGGCCGGTCTGCCATGGGTGAAAGGCAGAGGGTTATTTATGGTCCTTAACTGAAGTCAGGCTGGGGATACCCCGCAGGAGGGGAGGCGTCCCACAGAACTTCTGCAATACCAAAATCAGCCACATGGTGTCGCCCTCCTCCCAAGAGGTCTGCCTGGGACTTGCTGGTGGCTTAGGGTGCCAGCCAGAGATGTGGAGAGGTGCTGCGAGGGAGGGGTTTGCATTTTGTCTAATAACAGTCCCCACCCCACCCACCTGAGGCTGCATAAGCTAGTTTCCCCTCCCCCTCTCCTCCAGCCTCTCCCTTCCCCTCACCCAGGAACTTCCAGAGCTGCTGGGAGAGGAGGCAGCTGGGGTGTAGGGCTAGAAGGAAGTCCTAGGGACTCTCACTGTGTCACCTCAGGCACATCTCTGGCTACAGTCTTCCTTGGCTACTTCCTACCTTGGTCCTGGGTTTCCCAGCTGACCTGGCCTGAGTGCTTGGGTTGACAGGGGATCTTGACTTATGTAAAGCTCCCCAGGTGAACAAGAGGTGGCCCTAATCTCACCCAGATCCCAGCCTGGCCCTGCTGGTGTGGACCAGAGAGGAGGGTGGATGGCCAAGCTTGTTTGGCAGCCCCACTGGGCACCGGTGGAGAGTGGAAGGTTGGCCAGAAAGAGGGGAGGAAGCCAGGGCTATACTCCAGAGCACCACTAGGTGGCAGGGCTGAGCTACCAAAGGCCCAGGGGCCAGTACCACAAAGAGGGGAGACTCCTGGCACCAGAGCCCTATGTCACCCTCTGCAGGCCTGGCCTCACGGGTGGCAAAGGAGAAAGTGGATCCACCCTCTGTGCTTTGGAACCTGGAGATTGTGGTGGCACAAGGTGAATAGATCCTTTTATCCATCACCCATCCATCCTCTATCCAGTCATCTCACCCATCCATCCCATCATCCACCCTCCCACCCACCCACCCATCCAGGGCCACCAGAAAGAGTTGTACAGGTTGTTCCTGGGAGGGCCAGGGCAGAGGAAGCCCCAGCCCACATTCTACTCAGAGCCCAGCTCCAAGGCTTCCTGAGCCCTCTGGTTTCTCTGTCCTCAAGTCTGGCCTGAGCTGGGGCCAGCATCTAGATTAGGTGACGGGTGGGGTGGGGTGCAGAATATCAGGGCCCTGAATTCACAGTCTCCACAGGGCTTTCAGCACTGAGGGAGCTTCTGCTGGGGGTGACAGGCCCTGGGGAAGCCCTCCATCTGGGAGCCTGGGGCAGCCACCTGCTTCCCCCTGGAGGCCCTGCCCTGTGGCTTTTCTCCCCACACCCCCGGCCCATAGGAGGGCTGGACGTTGAGGGAGTCAGGGGACCTGGAGTCCAGCCTGGTTCTAGGAGACTCAACGACAAGCAGGGAGGACAAGGAACTAAGGTGGACAGCTGTCCAGGTGCAGCAGGTGTGCAGGCAGAGAGGCGGCAGGGACCGGAGCCTCTGACTTGGCGGGGCCGTGGCTGTGTGCGACGGGGTTAGCAGCGAGCCTCGTCCTGCGTCTCCCAGGGGCTGGTTATGGGTAGAACAATGAGGTTCTGTGTGTGAATAAGGGGGGCTGATGCCAGGGACCACGGCTCTGAGTGAAGGATACAGAGAGGGGTGAGAGGACGGTGAGGGGTGGCCTGGACACCCTGTGTGGCCTGGGGTGAGTCACTTGTCATGAGAGACAAGGGAGCTGGGCTCAGGATTCTCTCTGAGGCCCAGGCAGTGGAAGGGCCTGGGACGTTTCCCTGTGGGACTCTGTGAAAGCCGGAGACCTCTTCAGTGAACCCTGCTACGTCACCCCTCCAGGCACCTGTGTGGCCACCTGACGCTCATAAGCAGAGCTGTCACCTGGACCTAGACTGTGCCAGGTGCTGGTGCCAAGAGCCAGCCGCTGGCCATGGAAGACAGACACACAGCCCGTCCCTAGGCTGTGGTGTCAGGGTGACCCAGTGTGCAGCAGGAAGGGTGGGCTGGGTCCTGAGGGCCGTGTGGGAGCTCCTTGGTCCAAACTGCATTCCCACCAGGCCTCGGGGAGGGGCTCCAGGGGCCGGAGAACACGGGAGACCTCAGAGGGAGGCTGAGGGACTCAGAGCCTGGTTCAAAATCCTAGTTTCCCTCTAGGCTGAAACCCAAGGGAAAGGACCAGAAGGCCGGCTCAGGAGCCCAAGGGCTGCCATCTGGGCCTGGTCTGGGGCCCAGGCTTGGGCCACTTCCTTTCTCAATGTAGAAGGGGGACAGTCACCTGACGCTTCCTTAAAGCGGGACACACCTGGGAAGACAACAGCACCAGCCCACCCAGAGGATGGACTGGGGGGACCCTGGTCCTGGGAGCTCCTCTCCCTGTGTCACGGAGGATCCCCAACTCCCACCTTCTCTCTGAGGACCTTCGTGGAGCCACCAGAGGCTCCTGATAGAATGGAAAACCCCGGGTCACTTTTTCTTTTTTTGGACACTACTCATTTTTGTCTATTTCCCCATGTTTTCATCAGTGCATGATAATTATATGATTATCCCACATATCAGTGGAATTCGCGGTCACATATTCATCCACGTACGCCGTGTAACCATGCATTCGGTCACTGCCGACCCCAGTGAAGACCTGGGTTGCTGGTCCTGACTTTCCACTGTCCGGTTGGGTGACCTTGGGAGAGCTGCTTACCTCCCCTGGAACCGATTTCCCCCTTTTTTCTCTTTAAAATGAAGGGGTTGGAATAGACCAGAGGATCTGAACTGCATTCCAAAGGAGCCGTCAGGTGCTTGGGGGTGCTCTAGGGGCCCTAGAGGTGAGGAAAGGGGAGGCTTGATCAGGGCTCTGGAACCCCTGCCCCTTTGAACCAGAAAAGCTCTTGTTTGAGGAGTTAAATATAGGAGTAGGTGGGACGATGTGACAGTCTCTCACAGGGCTTAGAAGAAGGCTCCGGATTCAATCCCAGCTCTGGCCCTATTAGTGAGACCTGGGGCAGACTGCTTCATTGCTTGGAGCCTGTTGACTCACTTTTAAAATGGGAGAAATAGCAATACCCCCCTCCTGGTGTGCCTGTAGGGGTTAAGTGAGATACTACACAGAGTGCTCAGATCAGAGCCCAGTCCCTGGGATTAACAGATCCATTCCATCCTAACCAGCGTCACTCGGATTCCAAACCGTCTGCATGAACAGTTTAGCTTTAAAATGAAACAGAAAACCACTGGGCGGGATGATCTCGAAGGTTTCTTTGTTCCTACTTTGGAACCACACGGTGCCCCCTGGCTACCCCTCCCCTGACTACCCCGAGACACCTTGTATTAGTCAGAATTCTCAGGAAAAGCAGAACCAACTGGATGTGAGTGGGGGGAGGGGGAGGGGGAGAGAGAGAGAGAGAGAGAGAGAGAGAGAGAGAGAGAGAGAGTGATTTATTTTTTATTTTTTAAAAATATTTTTTTTAGATAGACTTTATTTTACTTATTTATATGTGGTCCTGAGAATCGAACCCAGTGCCTCACACATGCCAGGCAAGTGTGCTACTGCTGAGCCCCAGCCCCAGCCCCAGCCCTAGCCCCCTAGAGCTTTATTTTTAAGGGTTTGGCCCGTGTGGTTATGGAGTTTTGGCAAGTCAGAAATCTGTAGGTGGGCCCCAGGCTGGAGACCCAAGGAAGAGCTGTAGTTCAAGTTCAAAAGCAGTATGCGGGCAGAACTTCCTCTTCTTGGGAAGGTCTTTTTCTATAAAGGCCTTCAACGGGTTGGACGAGGCCCACCCACATAATGGAGGGGAACATACTTTACTCAAAGTCTAATGATCTCAATGTTAATCCCATCTAAAAATAACTTTGCAGAAACATCTAGAGTGATGTTTGACTAAACATCTGGGTACTGTGGCTTGGCCAAATTAACAATGAAATGAACCACTGCCTACTTCCAGCCCAGGCCATGAGCAGTGGGCAGGGCAAGGCCGAGCGAGTGGCCTGGAGAGCAGGTGGGCGGGCAGGCCAGCCCCTCTGAGGTGGTGGGAGGCCGGGCTAGGCACGCTGGTGCACACTGAGGCCATGTGCTCATTTTCCGACGCGAGACCAGGAGGAAAAGGCCATTTAGATCCCAACAATGTTGGCTTCCTGTGTTCCCGAGAGCAGGAAGCCACCCCAGGACAGCGTCCGGCAGCCAGCTGGGGTGGGAGCCGTAGCCAAGGGCTGTGCGTGGGGCGCAGTTCTCCCCCTAGCGGGTACCCAAGGGCCTGTCCCCCAGGGGCTCTGCTCCCTCGCAGGCCACCACTGGCCCTGCCCTGTGGACACTGTGGACATCCATGGCAGGCCCGGGGTTGCTGGTGTCCTCGGAGCTGTGGTCACAGGCACTGCCCTGGGCCTCGCCTTGCAGGGGTGCTGATTCTGGAGGGTGCCGTGGGGGTCTGGTTGCAAGGCCCTAGAGCTGGAAGGCCCCGGTCAGCCCAAGACGTGTCCAGGGAGGGCCTGGGCACCTGAGGGACAGTGCCAGGGGAGGGTGCTGCCGGTTCCTACCTTGTTCTTCCCGCACCTGCTGCAGGCCCCAGTGAGAAATGGCCCCTGGGGAGGGAGTGTCCTGCAGCCTCAGGCTGGGACAGACAGCTTCAGGGCTGGAACCCAGGTTTTTCCTTCTTGGCTCGAGGAAGAGGCAGGTGGCAACTGTGAGGGGCAGCGTCTCCGTCTGTTGTGCTTCTGTAACAAAATG
Source organism: Urocitellus parryii (assembly GCF_045843805.1). Classification (NCBI taxonomy): domain Eukaryota; kingdom Metazoa; phylum Chordata; class Mammalia; order Rodentia; family Sciuridae; genus Urocitellus; species Urocitellus parryii. The sequence goes on along the minus strand of NC_135531.1, from coordinate 265,192,801 downwards.
CTTTAGACTGGGTCGTTTATAAACAACGGAAGTTCATGGCCCACAGTTCTGGAGGCTGTAGGTCCAGGATCAAGGCACCGGCAGATCCTGTCTGGGGAGGCCTGGTCTGTTTCCAGAGCGGGTGGACATTGAGATTGGAGGGATGCAAGGGCAACAGGCTGCCCAGGGCCTTTCAGGAGGGCAGAACTCTCGTGGCCTGGCCACTTCCTGCAGGCCCCACCTCTTAGTGCTGTGACATTGGGCCTTAGGATCCAGCTTGTAAATTCAGGAGGGACACAGCAAGGGGTCAGCTGACCTTATCCATGGGCTGCCACAGCACAGCGGGAGGAGAGCTGGGGGCCCTCCTGTGCAGGTGTTGTCAATCCGAGGGTTCTCGGGGGAAAGGCAGGTGCAGGAGCGTGAGACCACAGGCCTGCGGGGGACCCGGCCTCCAGACAGCCCTGGGCAGCTGCTCTGCCTCTTCCACGAAGGGCAGGTCTCCGTGTGTGGCTGGGTTTTTCCTGGGGACTGAATCCTCTGAGCCACATCCCTACCCCGCCACCACTCAGCTACACCCTAAGTTGCTGAGGGAGGCCTCAAACTAGCAATCCTCCTGCCTCAGCCTCCCCAGTCTCTGGGATGACAGGGGTGTGCCTCTGTGCCTGGCTCCTGAGCTCTGGCCTCTAGATTCGTTCTCGGTGGCTGTGTAGAAAGCGATCCCCAAACTCCGTGGTTTATCGACTGGTTCTGGCTCAGGGTCTCTCAAAAGCTGGGCCAAGGTGTGAGCAGGCTGTGTTCATCTGCAGGCCCGGACGGTCCCCTCCCAGCACGGCACCCTCCCAGGCCTGCCCGGCTGGGGCTGGCTGGTGGCTCGGGGCCTCAGCTCCTCCTCACATGGCTGCCCCACTGGGCTGCCCCTGCGTCCCCTCAACACGGGGACTGCCCTCCCCCAGGTGAGTCATCAGGAGACTGAGGCTGAGGTCAGAGTGGCTTGATGGCCTTGCCTGGGAAGTCACATGCCACATTGCTGCACTGTGTGTCAGTCAGAGTTCCTTCAGTCAGAGTTCCACTCACTCACGGCGACGAAAACCTGGAGGTACATCAATGTGAAGGAAGACAGTTTACAGTGGCTCAGCTTCAGTCCAGTCACTCGGCCCCGTTCTTTGGGCCAATGGGGGCACAGAGCGTCGTGGCTCATGCCATGGTCCCCATATCCTCATCCAGGGCATGCCCACATGGCCCAGTGTCCTCCCACACCTCCCAACTGTGCCACAGGGTGGGGACCACGCCATCACTACAGGGATCTCAGGGGGACACCAGATCCAAGCTGTAGCGCTGATGGCAGTGTCAGAGTGGGGGAGGCTGATAGAAGGTGTGAGCTAGGAACAGAACGCTCCGTGACACCCTTGGATGGTTCATTGCTCTGAGAGGTGCTTGCCCATGCTTCAGATGACAGCACGAGGGAGACCAGGTAGACAGTAGGAAGCACTGCCCCTCGGGAGAAGACCTGAGAAGGTGATCAAGAATGCAAAAGAGGCACCCCTGGAGGGGACTCAGAGGGAAGGCCTCCTTGGGGTGGAGGGTAGGTGCTTCTGAAGATGGGGCTTGATCACTTGGACCTGATGGGAACCTACCACTTGCCACTTGTGTTCAGTTTGCTGAGCTTTTGACTTTTGGGCGGGGAACTAGTGGAGGTCTTTTCTTACCCCCTGCTGTACACAGCCAAGGGCAGGCTGGGGCGGAGGGGGGCACTGGGCACACTGTACCAAGATTGCCCAAAGATTTCTCCTCCTGGTTTCCACTTGAGGGCATTTGCTGACCGCCTGCCCCTCTGTGCCAGGCAGGCTGCCCTGTACAGTTGTGCAGGCTGGGCACCTCCAAGGGTGTCTGCTGGAGGGAGCCCTGGAATCAGCCCACGCTCTGCTTGTCATGCGGTGGGTCCTGGCACAGGGCGGGACCTACCTGGGGAAAGGGTCCTCCTCTCCATTTCCACAGGGACAGAGCACACTCATCCCCAGCTGTGTGTCATGGGGCTGGCCTGCCCAGATGGTGGACCTTTGTCTAATTTGCACAAAGATGCTGTCCGGTCCTTCAGACCTGAAGCAGACAGCGTCCTGGCTGTTGGGGACGTGGTGTGGGGACATGGGCACTGATCTATAAATAAGCTACTGGAAATTACTGGAGATGTTTCAGATGGTGAACTGTGCAGAGAAGGAAATGATCAGGAGCTGACTAAGAACAGGGGCGACCCACTCGAATTTGGGCGGTTAGGAAAGGTCCTTTTGAGGAGATGGCTTTGAAAGGATTCCAGAGGGCAAGAGAGATTCCACCCAGTAGAGGGTGAGGAATGTCCCCAGCAGCTGGAGCCGCAAGAGCCAAGGGCCTGAGGTAGGAGTGAGCTCGCTGATTTATGGGAACTGTCAGAAACACGGAGAGGCTGGAAGACCAGGTTCTGACCCCCCCTGTGATCCTGGTGTCTAGACTGGGGTTGAGAGGTGGACATGAGAGCTGCCTCTGACCATGAGATGTTGAGGGGGGGTTACAGGACAGGAAGAGGCTGAGAGGGAGTGGGGTGGCTATCAGCACACACTCCAGGGATCTCCAGTCAGCTCCAACCCAAACATTTATGAAGCCTGTCCTGCGTTGCCCGTTTTCTGTGTGCATGTGTGTGGTGGTGGTGGTGGGGAGAGAGAGGGAGAGGGAGGTGTCCCATTCTTGACAGAGCCCACAGCTGGCCAATGGGGAGGTCCCTGGATCTGGAGGCAGCGGCCCAGGGAGGGCCTTGCAGACTCAGGCCTCAAGGCTGAGGCTTTCTCAATTCTGTGTTCCCTGGCCACAAAGAGGGCCCGGGGGTGGGGCTGGGAAGCTGCTGGGGTCAGAGAGGGAACACCTTCCGAAAGGGAGACAGCTGCCACCTGGGGTAAGGAGCATGGGGACAGCTGAGAAGCCAAAGCGCTAGACCAGTGGGTGTGCCTCAGGTGGCCAAGGGGAATGTGTCCTGGTGTGGCCAGGGTGATGTCCCTGGCTGTTGGGGGTCAGGAAAGCCTTGCTCACCACCAGCTGAGTCACAGGCCTGAACTGGGCCAGGACTGGGTTGGGAGAAGGTCCTAAGCTAGGGCCAGTGCCAAGGTCACATCCCAGGCTCCACCCAGTTTGCCTGCAGCCTCTCCCACCCTCACGCCCAAAGGATGCCTCAAACAAACCAGAGTCCCCAGGTGGAGAGCCCTGGAGCTTCTTTCCCCGCCCTGCCTGGGGCCTTCACCTACCTGAGACCCCCCAGCTGCGTTTTTCTGAGAATCAGGTGGGCTCCAAGCTGAGTGGGGGCAAAGCGCCATAGACTGTGTGCTCAGTGGCCAGGGTAGTGTGAGCGTGGCCCTGGGCTGTGTGTGGCTGCTGGCCTTTTGGGTCTGAGGGTCTTCCTCTTTCCAGTGCCCCACCCACGTGCTTCAGTGCGTCTGGGGCAGACAAGACCCAAGTCAGCGCGGAAATCAGCCCAGGAGACCCCTCAGCCGGCTCCTGAGAGGAGGGGGTTTGCCAGATTCCTCCACGGAGTCCCAGGGCCCTTTGGGGGAGGTGGGGCTGGGGACATTCCAGGCTTTGGGAACCTGATAGGAAATTTGATTCCAGCTTCTGGTAGTGGGAGGGGTGGGGGCAAGTTGCGAGGGTGTGTGTGTGTGTGTGTGTGTTTGTGTGTGAGTGTGCGCGCGCTCCTGCGCATGGAGCCTGTGCGAGCGTGTTCACGTCTGTATCCCCAAATCTGTGCCAGGCCGGCGGACTCCGAGGGTCTCCACGAGACCGCCTGAGTGTTGGTGCCTGGTCAGAGGGTGGCATGGGTATGTGGGTGAGCCCTGTGGGCCCGGGCAGCGGTGCTGGGTGTGCCGGAGGGTGACCGTCTGCCTGTGCGCACGGGCCCTCCGCCCGGGAGGGTGCAGTGCGAGGCCGGCGGGGTCTGCCCGCCCGCGGGGTGTAAGGCGAGACGGGCCCTTGCTCCGCGGCGGGGCTGGCACGGGGCCTGGGTCCCGGCTCCCTCGGCCCCTGGCCGGGGTCCAGCGGGGGAGCCGGCGCCCGGGCCCGCGCTCCTCCGCCTCCGGCGCCCGCCCGAGGCCGGTCGTCCCGGGCGCCCGCCCGCAGGCCCGGAGCGCGGCCGCCGCCCCCTGCGCCCGCCCTCTACGGGGCTCCCTCCTTCCCTCCTTCCCTCCTTCCCTCCTTCCCTCCTTCCCTCCTTCCCTCCGAGCGCCGGCCGGGGCGGGGTGGGAGGAGATTTCGCGGAGTTTCCATTTCATACCTCGCGGCTAAAACTTTCTTTCTGTCTGCCCTCCGCAGTCTGCAGCTTCTCCTGTCATCGGAAATGCCAGGCCAAGGTAAGGGGCGCGCGCCGGACCGCGGGGGCGCCTGCGGGGCGGGGGCGGTGCCCGCGTCCCTCCTCCTCTCTTTGTTTATGCAAAGCGCCGGGGCCCGGGAGCGGGCGCAGGTCAAGGTGATGGCGAAGGCCGGGCGGGCTGCGGGTGGAGGGGCGGGAGGCCGGGTGGCGGGCACCGCGCCTGCAGGAGGTGGCTGGCGGGACGGAGTCCGAGGGAGGGACCTCGAGGGTGCTTTCCTGGTTCTCCGCGGAGTCGGGGCGAACGAGGGAGCGATGCGCCTCATTTGCTGGCGGGCCTCGGGGAGCCCTAGCTGGCCCAATTTGGCCATCATGGGAAAATTCAGTGTCCAAGCCATAGGACCCCGAGGGAGGGAGAAGCGGGCCAGCGGGGGAGGTGGGGGACGGGGATGGAGATCTGGATCGCGGCGCGGGCTCTGGGTACCGTGGGAGCCACTGTCCCACCCCTCCTCACGGTCACGCCCCACTGTAGCCCTCAGCGTTTCCTGGCTGGGCCGCTGAAGCTTGGAGACTGGAGCTGTGTCCTGGCTGTCCAGGCTCCTCTCAGGCCTGGACAAAGGAGCCTTAGGTCGCTGCTTGGAGTATGGGGCTGTGGGGACACCAGGGTGGGTTGAGAGTTCTCGAAGGAAACTGCTCAGGCTGCACTCTGCCTGGCGGACTGCCTTCCCTTCCCAAGCAGCCAGCTGGGCACCTTCTCCTGTCATGGCTTCTGCCCTCCCTGCCCTTTCCCCCACTTTGCCCTTCACACTTGACCTTTCGGGAAGGCGCTCAGAGAATGGAAGCATCCTCCCCAGGGAGGATGCTTCAGAGAGGAGCATATGGGCCATGGAGGCTCCCTATCTGGTGTGTCTTTTGCTCCCTTCCTATTAGCTGGGTGGCCTTGGGCAACTCATGTACCTCTGGGAGCTGTTTCATCCTCAAGGATGTGGGAATAAGGAGTGTACCTTATGAGGATTAAATGAGGTGAGGTGTGTGAAGTGCCAAGCCTGTGCCTAACACATAGTAGGTACTCAAAAACATGGTCTTTGATGAGTAGAATTCTGAGCGTCATGGTTTATGCCAATGGGAAAGGGATGCTGATGGGAGGGCAAGATACTGATGGAGTGAGGGATCAGTGAGGGATCTGCCCCCTACCCCGCCCCCGAGATCTTGCCTAAACTGTGTACACTGTTTGCTGAGGGATGTGGTCTCCCCAGTCGCATCTGTAGACTCCAGGATGTGCACTCTCCTAGCTGAGGTGCAAAGGGCCTGTGGCTTGCTGTAGGCACATCAGTATGGTGAGTTTTCTGCCCCTTGTATTATCTCCTGCTTTTCTGTCCCCTCAGCCTTATCTTCAGGTGGGGAGTTTCTTCTTCTCCCTCCATGCTCCTCCTTGTTCTGTTCTCGGGCAGTTTTCTACCCTTAACCCCAGATTTCTGGTTCCTCTCCAGTCTCTGTTTTCCTACCCCTCTTCCTGCTTTTGCGTCTCTTAATAGCAATGAGCCTTTGTACCACACTTTGTGCCATGCCTTCGAAAGCATTTCATGTGCATGGTGAGATTTTATTCTTTTAATTCCATTAGAGCATAAAACAGAGGCCAAAGATCATATTGACTTAAAGATGGGGAAGTCGAGGTGTCACAGGGTTGAGTGACTTCCCCGAGTCGTTGGACCTCTGTGCTTCCTTCTGATTCCTCCTGCCTGGGGAGACATTTCTCCATCCCCCCTGCCCTTCCTCCTCCCCTTCCATCTCTGGGCAGTAGAAGGATACATGCAGAAGGCTAATGGGATGAACGGACTCGTCACATAGGGCCCAGAAAGGGGAGACTCAGTGACCTAGAGAATGTGGCAGAAGATGGCCCCTTCTTGGGCGGCAGCCTCGTGTGTGGAGACAGAGGGATGCCAAAGATGACTTCCCCGGGGGGTGCGGCCTGCCTGGCAATTCTCACACCTGCTGGGGGCTCAGATGCTCCAGGCTGCAGCAGTCCGGCTCTGCTCAGCCCCAGAGGCCACCCAAGAGGGGAGGGGGTGGGCCAGGCAGGGCAGTGGCCAGACAGATGGGGCTTTTTATAGGATTTTCCTCTATAGGAAATGGACCCACTGGTGGGGTGTGCTCCACCCAGCTGGCAAGTCTGCTCCTGAAACCACAGCTCTTACCCCCTCCTGGCTTTCCCTTCTGCTGGCCAGGGCAGCCGGAGCCCCAGAGCACACTGCGGAGGGCTGTACTCCGGGTTTTCTAACCAGATGAACTTGGAGGTCGTTTGATCCATCCCCTGCTCCAGATGGGATTCATTAAACAACTGTTACCTAAGCCCTTGCCATGGGCGGGACACTGTTCTGCAGGAGCAAGACAGGCACGATCTTTGCCCTCATGAGTCTTACCTTCTAATGGGAAGACACGATAAATAGGCGAACCAGCCGGGCATGGTCGCGCATGCCTGTGATCCCAGTGACTCAGGAGGCTGAGGCAGGAGGATCACAAGTTCCAGGCCAGCCTGGGCAACTCCGTGAGACCCGCTCTCACACAGAAAAAAGGCAAACAATTTAAGAAGGAGTGGGGCTAGAGCAGGGGGTCCGAGAGGACAGGCGAGGTGGCCCAGGAGGACTTCTTGGAGGAAGTGAGGTGGGACGCCAGCAATGCCACACCCCTGGGAAGGAGGAGAGCAGCCAGTGCAGAGACCCTGGGTGGGACGAGCTCATTGTGCTGGGAAGAAGGTGGTGTGGCTAGGAAGTGGGACACTGCAGAGTTCTGAGCATGGCAGCTGCGATCCAGTCTTCACTGTGAGGAGAGTGCTCTGGCCATGGACAGGCGCCCAGGAGGAGCCAGGATGGGACCCAAGAGGCTGCTCACACTGCCCACGTGGGTTGGGCGGGTGGCGTGGCCCAGGGACTCACAGGAGAGCAGTGCGTGGGGTCACGTGTGGAATGCATTCTGCAGAAGAGCCTGGAGCCCTGACGGGTGGGTGACAGCCGGCTCAAGCCTGGCTCCCAGGTCTCAGGCAGCGCCTGGGAGCACGTGGTTCCCTTTACTGAGACAGATGAAGTGCGCTAGAAACTCGAGGAAAGGAGGCTCCGGGATTTCTGCTTTGCTTGGTCTTCCCCACACTTCTCCGGCACCCTGGGGATCTCTTGCCGCTCTTGATCATCTCCAAATCAGCCTATTCTTGTAGTGGCTGGTCTGAGTGTCTTAACAGTCCATCTTCCAGACTTTTCCTGCAGTAGGAACCCATGGCTCTGAAGGGGGCTGTGGTATTTATGCACAGCAATATGAAAGTTCGTATCTTGTTTGTTTGTTTGGCACTAGGGATTGGAACATGCTAGGCAGGCACTCCACCCCTGGCCTACATCCTCAGCCCTAGATGCAGCAAGATCATGTAACAAATTACCCCAATTTTCACAGCTTAAAGCAGCAGCAGACATTGATGATGCAGTTTTTCCGAGGCTAGGGACTTTGGAAGGGGCTTAGCTGGCCAGGTCTGGCCAGGGGCCTGTCATGGGATGGCAGTTGAGGTGTGGCTGGGGCTCAGTCTTCTGATGGCCACACTGGGGCTGGAGGATCCTCTCCCAAATATGGTCCCCTCTCTAGGCTGCTTGGGTGTCCTTACCACGGTGGCTGGTTTCCCAAGTGTGAGCCTTTCAAGAAAGAACAAGGGCCAGCCACCATGTCTAGTATCCCGCCTTCTAGGACACATGCTATTATTTCTACATTATCTTCCTGGTGCCCAGGTCAGGCGTGTTCGGTGCAGGAGGAACCTACAGAAGGGTGTTTCTCCCATGAGGTAAGAATCAACAGGGCCATCCTGGGGTCTGGCTACTGCAGGTGCCCAGAGAGAGGGCTCTGCTGGCCGGGCTTCACGAGGCCGTGGGAGTGGCGTGTTGGGTAGGGACACAGGAGTCAGAAGCCTGAGTTTGCACTCTCTGCCTGCCGCCTTCTAGCTACGTGAGCTGGGTTGTGCTGGATTAAGTGACCATGTGGCAGGCACCTTTCTCTTCCTGGGCACCACAGGCAAAGACCAAGAAGGAGACTGGATATTCTGTGCCCAACTCTTTGCCACTTGGACCAGCTTGAAAGAAGATGCTAGTGTCAGGAGAGGAGGGCCTCTGCTCTTGGCTCACAGTAGATGCCACCAGTGTCTCAACTGCACAAAGGCGGGCTGAGAGAGAGGCGGCACCTCCAGCTTCTAGACTACTGCCTGGCCCATAGCGAGGGGCTGATACAGGAAGGGAATGATGGAATAAAGAATGTGAAAGATCAGCTCCTGTTTCAGGAGAGGCTGAGGCAGGAGGATCACAAGTTTGAGGCCAGCTTCAGCATCTAATCAAGACTCTCAGCAATTTCAGGAGACCCTGTCTCAAAAGGGAAAGCAAAAAGGATTGGGGATAGAGCTTGGTGGTAAAGCACCCTTGGGTTCAATTCCTAGTACCCAAAACAATAAAATAAAATAAAGAATTTTACATAGATTGGAACTAAAGCAAGTTCTGGGAACAGCACCCCGGAAACAGTCCTGCTCCCCTCTAAGTCATTATCCCCCAAAGGCAATTGCTGTTCTTACCCCCATCGTCTGAAGTGAGTTTTTCCCGTCCTTGAACTTCATGTAAATTGAGTCATATGCATGTTGGCTTCTGTGTTGGGCTGCTTCAAGGGACCTGGTGTCTGGGAGGCTCACCTCTGTTTCTGTGGGAGCCAGTGGCCTCTTCTGGGTTGCCTGTTGCTTGCCATCATGTGACTGCACCACAGTTTATTTCCCACCCATCTGGGCTCTTTCCAGCGCGGAGCTGTTACAAACAAAGCTGCCTTCGATTTTCAGCCACCTGTGTCCACACGGAATCCATAAGACGTTTTCCTGCGTCTTCGTGGTTCTGGGAGGTGGGTGGGGCTCATGGTAGCTCCATGTTGCAGGCAGGTCCCACACTGAGGCCCAGCCAGAGTGACCCACTTCACCATGGTGACTTGGGACAGTGGGCTTCTACGTGATTCTGGCTCTGCCCTGGGAAGATGCGCCAGGACCAGGTGAGAAGGGAAAAGAGCGAAGGAGGCAGGGATACCAGAGGGTGGGACTGCTGGGCCACTGGGGTCTGCTGCGGGTCCTGGAAACCCCGTCTCCAGCTCTTGCCTTAAATCTGGAAGGAAGCAGATTCTAAGCTGCGCTCTGTTCCCACCTGGTGTCCTGGGGTCCTTCTCGGTTCTCGCTGTTTCACTGTCACTGAGGATTTACAATGACTGGCCCAGGATTTGCCTTCGCTTTGGTTCTGGCACATGCTCCGTGTGTGTACACAGCAGATTTTCTTGTTCTGCCTTTCTCTTCCGCCTCTGCTCTCTGACCCCACAACTGCCACATCATTATATTTATGTATTTGTTATTTTAAGTCAACTTTTAATTTTAGAATAGTTTTTGATTTACAGAAAAGTTGCAAAGACAGCACAGAGAGTTCCTGTGTGGCAAACCCTCGGGTTCCCCTCATCCCCAGACACAGTTTTAAGAAACGCTGTTCTCACCCCTGTTTGGCCCTTGTTTTGGAATAGCAGTTGCTGCTGATGGCAGCGGTGGTTCCTTCCAGAAAGGAACCTGCTCCATTCCAGGTCAGACGGGAGTTAAAGGAGAGGACCAGGCCGCTGCCAGGCAGGCAGCCTGCTGGAGCCCAGCTGCAGGCAGTTCTTCTCATCCCCTGGCTGCCCTCCTCTGCCTCTCCTGACCCAGGCGCAAGCTGGGGTGGAGGAAGGAGCCTGCAGCAAGGCCTTGAACTCCTCCCCTCCACCCGAAGGGCTTAAATCTCATCTCTCAAGCTTGAAAGGAGAGGAAATCCCATAATGAACCCCCACCTTGCCGTCACGTCCCACACCACCTTTCCTGCCAGTCTCTCGTAAACACACCTGCAGCCTTCCTGTGCAGTTGGGTGGGTGGGTGGGGGCTTGTGTTCTCTGGCTACCATAGCTAGATGGGAGGGGGCTCCTGACCCTAGGACCCCTTGATGACTCTGAGCCTTGTGGACTGTTTAAGAGCTTCGGCCTTGGAGATAGACTGTGGAGTTTAAATCCTGGTTTCCTCATCTGTAACATGGGACTTATTTTGTGTGAACACTGAGAATGACAAGCTCCAGATTCAGCGACCAAGAAGCTGACTGATTCTATTTTACTCTCCCTACTTTCTTCCATCTAATAAAAGGCAGGGAGAGTCTGAGACACCAGCAAAGCTTGCTGAGGGCAGTGGCTTCTAGACTAGATGCTCGCGTGGGTTTTGCCTTCTTTCTCTCCAGCATCAGGGAAGAACAAGGAACGTGTGTAGGCAAATGTCCACGGGTTTGGCTCTTCTGCCTGCCACATGGCACCTGAGAGCCATGGCAGTGGTTTGAGAGCTCTTCTGTACAGTGGAATCACCTGGATGCTTTAAAAAGACAGACGTCTAGCTGGGTGCAGTGGTGCATGCCTGTAATCCCTGCAACTCCAGAGGAGGACAGGAGGATTGCAGGTTTGAGGCCAGTCTCAGCAACTTAGTGAAGCCCTCAGCAACTTATTGAGAGCTTGTCTCAAGATTTAAAAAAGGCCTGGGGATGTAGCTCAGTGACTAAGTACCCCTGGGTTAAAGCCCTAGTATGTATGTGTGTATACACACACACACACACACACACACACACATAAAATACATATGGATCTATCTATCTATCTATTGATTGATCAATTGATCAGTGCCTGGGTCCTGCTCCCCAGAGAGGTTTGGGGTCTGACCTGGGCATTGGGATTTTTCAAAGTGGTCACCAGTAGTGGGAGTGTGACATGACACAACCACTCTGGTGACAGCTTGGCTCTTTCTTCCAAAGTTCCGTCTACACTGGCGCTGTGGCCCAGCGATTCTACTCTGAGGTATTTACCAAAAAGAAAGGAAAACACGTCCTCAGAATGACTCGTGCACAAATATTCATGGCAGGTTTATTCACAGGAGCCCCAAACTGGAAAGAACCCACTATTCCACACAGGTTAATGGATAAACAAATTGTGACATAATAGTACAGGGCGACACCACTCAGCAATAAAAAGGAACAAACTATTCTTGTGCACGGCAGAGTCTAAAAAGCATGATGGTGAGTGAGAGAAACCAGGCACGGAAGTGCACAGACTGGATCATTCCATTTTGTGAAATCCTAGAAAAGGCAGAACTCCATTGACAAAGAGCAATTGGTCATCAACAGAACTGGGGTGCTGGGAAGATTGGCTACAGAGGCTCATGAGGGACATTTTGGGGAATGGAAATGTTCTAACCCTTGACAGTGGTAGTTATCCAGGTGCATGCAGCTATCCAAACCTCTTGAACTGTGTTCTTCAAGGGGCATATTTAACTGCATGTAAGCTGCATCTTAATACAGTTTACTGAAATAAAACTTCCCACGTGAGTCTCCCTTACAGCTGTATTTGAGAGTCACTCTGCTCCACAGTTTCTGAAGCCCTGTCTTTGTTCTCCAAGTGCCCCCAAGCACAATGTCACGTCCTTAAAAGTTCTTTCTGGGCTTGAGGACCTCTTTTGTTTTGTTTTTTTGGTAAGCACTTTAAAGTTCTGGTTCACCATGGTTTATACCATTCATCCAGTTCCGAGTGTATGGTGAAATGTGTACCCACAGAGCTGTGCGAGCATCACCACCTTCGATTTCAGGACATTTTCATCACCTCAAAAAGCTACCCATACCCTTGAGCTGTCACCCTGCCATCCTCCATCTCGCCACCCGCCCCCTCCCTAAGCAGCCTCTGTTCTGCTTCCTCTGTGTCTTGTTCCATGGTGGAGAGTCCATCTGATGGGATCAGAGGCTCTGTGGTCTCCATGACTGGCTTCTTTCACGCAGCCCAGTGGTTCCAAGGCACGTCTGGGTTGGAGCTTCGTTTCTTTCGAGGGCCCAGGAATATTCCATTATGTGAGCACACCGCCTTCTACTCTTCCATCCATCCATCCGTTTGGGGACTATTCAGTGTGTCCCGCCTTTGGGCCCTGGTGAAGGATGCTGCCACGGTCTCCTGGGCCAGCTTCCGTGTGGACGCGTGTCTCCATCCTCTTCAGCGTGGAGGCCAGGCATGGAATGATGGGGCTTCCGCAGCACGACGATTCATTTTTTTTAAAGACTGGCTAGTCTGTTTCCCGAGGCAGCTGGGATTGGTTTTCTGGGGCCAGTATGACAAAGTGCCACAGTTGGGTGGCTTTAAACGGTGGCGCTTATTGCCTCAATACTGGAGGCTGTGAGTCCAACAGCAAGGTGTCGGCAGGCCACGTGCCTCTGGAGCTGTCGGGCACTTCCTTGCCTTTCCCGTTTCTGAGACTTTGCTGCCAACCTGGGGCAGTCCTGGGCTTGTGGACACATCACTCTGATTTTCCATCTTCACGTGAGGTTCTCAGGGTCCTCCATCATCCCTCCTCCATGTCTGTGTGTCCCTGTTGACATTTTCATAAAGACTCATCGTGTTGGATTACCTCAGTTTAACTTTATCACCTCTGAAAGGACACTATTTCCAAATGAAGTCACATTGTGAGGTTTGGGGGCTTTGGACTTGAACATACCTTTTTTTTTTTTTTTTTTTTGGAGAGCACAATTCAGTCTATGAGCGCCATTTTCTATCCCCACCAGCACAGTACGAGGGTGCCAGCTCCTCCATGTCCTCTTGCTGTTATCTGACTTGCTGTTACCTTCATTCCCCTGGGCGTGAAGTTGTAGTTTTGTGGTTTTGCTTTGACTTCCCTGATGGCCGATCAGGTTGAGCATCTTTTCATCCACTTATTGGTTACCTGTACATCTTCTTTGGAGAAATGTCTATTTAGATGTTTTTTTTTTTTTTCACTTAAAAAAGGTGGGTTATTTGTCTTTTATTATTGAGTTAAAAGAATGATTGATATGTTCAAAATACTAATCCTTGATCAAATATATGACCTGAATTTTTTTTTTCCATTCTGTAGGTTGTCTTGACCTATTTTTGTTTTAAGTTTGAGATGGAATCTCATTAAGTTGCTCAGACTGGTCTGGAACTTGGATCCTCCTGCCCCAGCCTTCCGAGGAGTTGGGATTTCTAGCTTGGCTGCTTCTCTTGTTTTCTCACAGTGTGGCCCAGGCCCGGCCTGGAACTGCTATATTCAAGTGAACCCTCCTGCCTCTGCCTCCTGAATAGCTGGGATTGTAGGCACATGCTCCCGTGCCTGGCTCCCTTTCTACCTTTTGGAAGAATCTGTGAACAGTTGATATTGCTTTTTTAAATGTTTGGTAGAATTTACCTGTGCAGCCATGTGAGTCTGGGCTTTTGTTCCCGTGTGAAGTTTTGATTGTTAATTCCGTCTATTCATTATAGGTCTATTCAGCTTTTCTGTTTCTTCATGGGTCAGTTTGGGTGGTTTGTGTCTTTGGAGGAAAGTAGTTCATTTCATTTTAGCTATCTAACTTTTTTGGGCACACAGTTATTTCTAGTATTCTTTAGACTTCTGTTTATTTTTGTAGTGCCAGTAGTAGTCTCCCTTCTTTCTGATTCCAGCAATTTGAGTCTTTGTTGTTGTGGTTGTTGTTGTTTGTTGTTGTTATTGTTGTTCAGTTTTGGTTAGTCAAGCTAAGGGTTTGCCAATTTTGTCAACCAATTCAAAGATCCTCCTTTTCCTTGCTCTTACGGGGTTTTCCCTTATAATAGCTTAGTTTACTGAGCATCTTCTGCACGGTGGCTCCTTGACACTCATTTCAGTCCATAAAACACCTCACATAAAGCAGAGAGGATTGGTCTCACTCCCAAACGAGGGCCTTTAGGTGAAATGCCCAAGCTAGTCCCGTGGCCGGCAGGCTGGGGAGCCGGCTGCAGCTCAGGCCCTAGTGCTTGGCTCCTGCTGCAGAGGACCTCTGTCTCCCACACTTGGCCTCTACTCTCTGTGGCTGAGACTTTGTCACTAAGAAGAGGCATGGATCACTGTTGCCTGCCAGGGAGACTCAGTGTCACCTGGTGAGACTCTGGGGCATCTTCCACCCCGTTCCGTGGGTCTGGTCTGAGCCCCTAAATCTCACATTTTCTGACATCCCTAATGACTGTTGCTGGGTCCCCTGACAGCCCCTGGAGAGCCTGTTTGCCACTGAAAACCCCTCCCCCACTCTACCAGATGCAGGCACCAGGAAGTGGCTGATTCCCCCAGTCTCCATGCTCTCCTGGTTTCTGCTTTGCCTGGGATGGGGTCCTGGGTGACATAGGTCTTGGGGAGCCATTTCCTCGATTCTTTATAATAAAAGTAAAAAAGAGCCCTATGTGGTGGCGCATGCCTACAATCCCAGCAGCTTGGGAGGCTGAGGTAGGAGGATCGCGAGTTCAAAGTCAGTCTCAGCAACTTAGCAAGGCCCTAAGGAACACAGTGAGACCTGTCTCTAAATAAAATACAAAAAGGGCTGGGGATATGGCTCAGTGGTTAAGTGAGTTCAATTCCTGGTACCAAAAAAAAAAAAAAAAAAAGCAGTAAGTTGTACTGCCCCCATCCTCCTGAAGTGCTTTAATGCAGTGGAGTATCGGAAGATGTGCAGGGGTTAATAAGTAATCGTGGAGTCTCTCTCTCTCACATACACACATGTGCACACACGTACATCCTGCTCCCCATTAATGGGGGGAGCAAGACGGGGGCGGGAGAGAAAGTGACACTGAGCTGTGACTGGCTTCTCATTTTCCTGGAATGTGGCTCCCAAAAGGTCTCATATTTTTTGGCGTTCCTGACTCTGGGGCTGTGTAAACATCACATGGGGGTTCACTGTCTCCGGGAGACTGTGAGTGGGAAGGGGGAGGAAGGGGAACAGAGCAGAGAGCAGGGCACGTGGGAGGTGGAGAATTGGAGAGGGAGAAAGAGGAAAATCCCGGGGTCCTGGTGGAACAGGACACACAGTGGAATATGCTAGGGAGAACAAAGGCCCGCAAAGCCCTCCTAACGTGAGAGGGATCCAGTGAAGGTTGGGGTCGTGGTGTGATGTGGAGGGCAGAGGAACCAGAGTGATTTAGAAGCCCTGTTGGTGACTGACCCCTGGTCCACTCCAGCCTCCCTCACTGCTTCTAGCTCGTAGCATGGGTCTGCCTCAGTTTCCTCACCTGTGAGATGGGGATCATGGGGACCTGCTGACTAGCGTGCTGGAGCTGGCTGAGCAGGGAAAAGGAGGAGCTTGCTGTGAGCTTTCATCCCCTGGGGTGTGGGGAGCGCAGTCACTAGGATTACAGCCCCCGGACCTGGGACGCCCACTGTGGCTGAGAGAAGCTGCTGGTCCTGAGGGAGGGCCCCGAGACACGGCCTGAGAAGCCAGCATCCCCTCCTCTGGGCTCTACCTGGAGGCCAGGCCTCCGTCTTCATCCTCAAACTGGGACGTCAGGAGAGGTGGTAGGAGATGGGGAGCACCCCGGTCTTGGGCTGCACGGGTCCTGCCTCTGTCATTCACGCGAGAGGGGACATTTTACCCCCAGCCTCTGAAGTCTGGTTTCCTCTTTGGTTTAAAAATGGTGACATTGCAAACTGCACTTCCAACGAGCAGAATGAATAAACGATATGGAAACTTAAAAAAATGGGGACGTTGACATCTTGCTAATACCATGTTAACGTTGGTGTGAAGATTAGAGGAGATGGAAGTAAAATCCTGGCAGGTGACGGAGGCCTTTGCTCCATAGAGAGCTCATGTTCTATTGTTCCAAGATCCGAGGATAATAAAGCGCTAAGTGCTCCAGAAATAACAAACAGCTCACCGGCCAGAATCCAGCAGGCCGCAGGCCCCCCATGGACTCCACCTGCTGCCCGAGTCCTCCTTCCTGCTCCGCCCTGCCAAGGACCTATGAGGCTGCGGCTCTCCTTCAGGGGGTTCTGGCCCCTGGCTGATGAGTGACTTGGCCAGTCTCCCCCACCCCCTGCAGAGGGCAGGTGGGGCGGGGTGTCTGTGGGGGGCCATTAGGAGGCATGTGTCCTGGGCACAGAGTGAGTCACAGATTAACTCCCCTTCCCACCCCGCCTGCCTCCACTGGCACTGGCCCCGGGCACCCAAGCGGGCACCCAAGCGAGGGTGTCCAGGGGTATCTGGGTTCAAACCAGGTTCTGTTCGAGGAAGCGGGGCGGGAGGAGGTCACTCGCGGTTCCTGCACAGTGGGGGGAGCAGCGGGAAAGCTCAGGACCTTCTCGGGCACACGGAAGCTCACCCTGGCTTGGGTTCCCAGTCAGCCCGCAGCCTCCAGGGATCAGGTATCCCCTCGCACAGGATCATTTAATCTGAACTTCACAACAACACTTAAAAAAATAGGCGGATGAACCCTCGGGTCCAGGACAGGAAATGGGCTCAGATGGCTGAGCAATGTGCCCATGTGGCAGTAAGGTGGGGACCAGGACCCCAGAACTGAACCCAGAAGCCCCGCCTGTGGTGCATACCTGTAATCCCAGCAGCTCAGGAGGATCGTGAGCTCCAAGCCAGCTTCAGCCAAAGCGAGGCCCTAAGCAATTCAGAGACCCTGTCTCTAAATATAAAAAAGAGCTGGGGGATGTGGCTTTCCTGAGTTCAATCCGGGGTACCAAAGCCAACAAACAAAAAAACTAGCCAGAATTGAACCCAGATTGAGGGAGAGGTTTGAGGGGAGTCTGAACTGAGTCCCAGGCCTGACTTTTCTTCTTTCACACTCGCTAACTCTGACATCGGGGAAGTTGTGTAGCCTCCCTGTGACTTGTTCTTGACCTTCACTGTTTCCTAGATGAGTGTGAGAATTAAGTGAATGAATGCACATAATAAACACGATTAGAAGAATCGATAAACACCAGCAATTATTACTGGCGCTCCCCTGTGAATGGAGTCTGCAGTTGGGCTGGGTGGAGGAGCTCAGTTCAGACTCGTTTCCGCTTTCCTGAGGCTTCCTGAACCTCAGGGAAGACAGTGGTTTCCACTGAGTGGGGCCGTCTTGTGAAGGAGTGAGCTCTCAGCAGCCATCTGTGTCCTGGGGAGGGAGGCTGGACTGGAGGCCCTCAAGGTCTCTCTGTTTGAAGATCTGAGGGCATAGGAATCAGAGCAGATTTGTTTTCCCAACACCTCTGCTTGCAGCCGAGTGATCTTGGATCATTTTCTGAAGTGCTTGGTTCTCGGTTTCCTCATCTATCAGCTGGGATCATGAATCCTGCTTGTAGGCCTGGGATGAGGATGGAGAAGCTCAGGACCTTGTGGGGCACAGGGAAGCTCACACTGGCTTGTCCCTTGAGGTGGGACCCACAGATGTTGATCTCCTTTTATGTTCACTGCATCAGTCCAGATTCTCCTGAGAAGCCCCAGGATGTAGATATTGAGAAACGTATCGTAAGGATGGGCTTCGCTAGGCATTGTTTTGCAGCTCCTGGTGCATGGAAGCCAGTCATTTGTGACAGTGATGGCTGTGGTGCTGAGTCTGGCTCTCCAGGGATCCCAGAGCAGGAATACTGGGTCACCTGATCCCTTGGCAGGCACATTTCCTCTGCTCCCTGGGAGGTCCTGCTCTCTTCTGCCTGGCTCTAGTGGCTCTACCATCCTTTGTCGGATTCCTTGGGGCTTCTGGAAACTTCATAGCTGGAACTCCTCTTCCCTTCTGGGGATGTAACTCTTTAATTGTCCTTAGGCTATTCTGACCCTAATCTATGTTTTTGTTAGGTTCCAAGTTCATTTTATTTTTTAAAATTTATTTGTTTGTTTTGCAAGAGGAGGGGTTACTCGTTATTTTTGGATGATTTTTGGACTTACAGAAAATTTGCAAAAATGGTACAGAGTTTGGGCTGGGGATGTGGCTCAAACAGTAACGCGCTCGCCTGGCATGCGTGGGGCGCTGGGTTCGGTCCTCGGCACCACATAAAAATATAAATAAAGATATTGTGTCCATCGAAAACTAAAAAAAAATATATTAAAAAAATGGCACAGAGTTGGTGTAATACCCTTCTCTATGTCATGTCCACCTCCCACATAACTGTTGTGCAGTTATTGAAACCAAGAGACTGACATCCATCTCATGCTCTTAGCTCATCTGCAGATCTCAGTAGAATTTGGCCAGTGCTCCCTCCAGGCCCTTTTGCAGACCTGGGCTACCATTCTGTATGGGCCAGAGCCTCAGTGATTTTCCCTTGATCACACCGACCCAGCCAAGGCCCACGGGAGTCCCTTGAGGTGGGACCCGACATCTCCTTTTATGTTCTCTGCATCAGTCCAGATTCTCCCCAGAAGCCCCAGGATGTGGATATTGAGAAACTTATCGTGACGATGGGCTTCAGGGTCAGCGAACTCAAGGGGTGATATTGCTCATGTTTGAGGGGAATTTTTTTTTTTTTTCTCCAGGAAATGCTAGTCTTGGCTCTAATAACCTTCAATAGACAGGGGACTGATTTGGATAGAAGTATGTCATTCTGATCTAGCCTTCTTTGGTTTCCAAATTTGATCTCGGACGCACACCCTCTGTGAGTTTGGGCAAATCATCTGTGAAGTGGGGTAAACATGATTGTTTTTAAGGGGCGTTGGTGGGGGGTCAGAAGGATTTGGATGCCTGCCTTCCAAGCCAGAGTAGGAATGCCCCTCCCTGGGGTGTGGCTTCAGGCACTTGCAGGACCCAGAAGGGACCCTCTGATCTGCAGCATTCATTCCTTCTGGGGACACACCTGGACACTTCCCTCCCAGGAGAGCCCAAGGTGGCTCCTCTCTCTGATCAGCTTGGAAGAGAGAGTCTGAGGGAACAAAGTAGTTGAGCACAGGGCCCTGCCCGGATGGAGGCTGCAGGGCAGGTGTCTGCGCACATGTGCATGTGGGTGCACTCATGTACACGTGTGTGAAATACTCCCTGGGTAGTAGCTGGAGGCGCAGAGAGACCCGGATCTGAAGCAGCAGGAGGACCAAAGCTACTGAGCAAGGCTCCCAAACTGGGCCGGTGCCCTGTGGTTCTCCAGGCTCTGGGGAGGAGGGCGGTGCATGGAGATGCTTGGGGTTCCCAGGATTTGGGAAGGAGATGTGGAGGCCAAGGAGAAAGGGGCCTTCCTGTAAGGGAAGAACCCCGGGTCTATCCAAGTCCCTCCTGTAGGGCCTTGCCACCCTCCAGCTCCCTGGGTTCAACTGTCCTTTCCATAAGGGGAAACTGAGGCCGTGGGTTGGAGCATTGGTAGAGGGTGGTCACTCTCCAGGGGGTTTTCTTGGTCTTTGTGGAGGACCACATAGGAGGACAGTTGGAAACTGCAGCAGGAGGGAGTTGGGTCAGCTCCAAGGAGGTGCCTTCTTTTGGTGGGGAGACCAGAAGGAGGACCAGGAGGCTAAAGGAGCAGTCTAGACTCCCTTTTGTTTGGCTAGGGAGGGCAGAGCCTTCCTGCGCTGGCTGGCGCGGTGTGTCTGTGGGGGACAGGACCAGCCGGCTGCCAGGACCTGGAGGGAGGATCCTAGAGTTCCGGCCTGCCTTGCGCTGCCCTTGGGTAAAGCAGTGCACGCCCACTATGCCCCCCGAGACCCCGTCTGTCTTCGTGTCCCCTCCCTGGATCCTCCCCTGGGCATCTCCAGGAGATGGGGCTAGTGAGTGTCCTTGGGCAGCAGGCTTGACCACCTCTGCCTCGGTTTCCTCCTCTGTCACATGGGGATAATGGTGGGGTGGGCGGCCTGTTTCTGACTGGGGTGATGAGTAGGGGCCTCCTTGCCTCCATCACCAAGAGAGGTCGAGGAGAACTGGCAGGGTCTCCTGGCCTGGCCCAGCGCAAGTTGAGGGCTGGGCAGCCCTGGCCCTGCCGAGTGCCCCTGCACCCGCCTCCCTGCCCAGCCGCCCCTCCCTCCCCTCACACGAGGATGATGATAAACACTCTGCCAGCTCCAGTGGGGGCTGACCTCAGCGACCAGGCATCTCCCCTCACCCCCTCCAGCCACAGGCCGCATTCCTGAGAGGAGGAGGCTGACGCTGGACTCCCCACTCGGGCCCTCCACCCTCGGAGCGTTCAGCTGCCTCCAGGTCCAGACGCTGCTGCCCACCCTGCGGCTTCCTTCCAGCCAGTCATGAGACTCTCATAGCCAAGGACCCCAGCACGGATCGCGGATGGTCCAGTTCCTAGCAATAGTGGTAAAAACCAGAGCACTGGTCATTTGGTAAGCAGATAGGCACCAGGTTCCATGCTAAGCATCTACATGGATTCTGTCAATAAAGTCTCAAAACACCTCACGAGGAAATTTATTCTTATTCTAGTTTTAGTAGGAAGAGGGAGCAAGGTGGGGTGGAAGGGCCAACCCAGGTTCAGAGAAGTCAAGTTGCTGGCTTGGTATCACACAGCTACGGAATGGGCAGAGGCAGGACCCCGGTGATGCTCACATCCCGATACCCCTCCTCTCCCACAGCACAGTACTGGGTTCCCCTTAGCCAGTCTCAGCCCAGAACTCAGGACCACAAGAATGGGCGGCAGGACTTGTTTCAAGCCCGGCCCGGGCATCCCTGGGGCATCTGTGCTGTCGGGAACGATGGATGGAATCTCCCAGGTGCAGAGACCTTGTAGAAAGTTCTGGGTCCCTCATCATTCAACCCCCAGTTTCCTGGGCCCGCAGGCTGCCCTCCTGGGAACACTGTCTGGACCCCTCAGGCTTCAGGCCTGTTTGGGGCTCTGCATCAACAGGGAACAGTCGTGGGCCCTTTTGTAAAAGTTCCCCTGGGGCCTCCGCTTGAGAAATACGCCCCGTGCTGCGGACTGAACCCAGGGTGCCCTACCTCTGAGCCGTGTCCCCAGCCCTTTTTTATTTTGTATTTACAGATGGAGTCTCGCGAAGTGGCCCAGGCGGGTCTTGATCTTGTGACCCTCCTGCCTTAGCTTCCTGAGCAGCTGGGGTTCCAGGCCTGCGCCCCCTTGCCTGGCCTCTCTGTTTTATTAATCAAACACATGTTGACAACCAGAACTTCCAGGAGACGCGCAGCAGCCTGCGTTCCCATGCTGAGTTGGCATCAGTCCAGCCCAAATCGCAGAAGTGTGATGTGAAATTTTGACCCAGGCTCCCAGTGTCCCCTTTCTGACTTCCAGTTCCCCTCCTGATCTAACTTCCATTCAACTTGCTGCCATCTTCCCCCAACCCCCGTCTGTGTAATAAGGGTCCAGGTCCCCCAGACCTGCTGGGCTGTCCAGGCTCGCCCCTTCCTCTCCTCCTGTCCCTCCCACGGCTCAGCTCCTGCTTTCCAGCCCTTTCGTAAAGGGGCAGCAGATGAGGCTCCCGTCCTGCTCTGCCACCCGCTGGCTGGCCCAGGGGCCTGAGAAAGTCCTCCTCCACCACTCCCCCTTCTGTACATGCTTCTGGAAGGCCTGCCTCTGAGGGCCCCGGGCGGGCGGCTGGAGGTAACGGAAGCAGAGCCAGAGCCCTCTGGACGCACAGTGGCACTTGTCATTATTCATTTCCTTTGTCACTTTCCATCCTGAGGTCCACCCTCTGCTAGCCTGGTTCTCTCTGTGACGGATGGCTCGGGCACAGCAGGGGGACTACGTTTTAAGGATGCCAAGGAGGGTTTGGGCGGAGCATGTGTGAGTCCAGGTGGGACCGTCCTGTGGCAACCCTTTCCCATGTCACCGGACCACTCTCACCGTCTCACACTGTTACTCACTTCATGTGGTGAAACTTTTGCAAATATCAAAATAAAATCGTTGCCGGGCGTGGTGGCACATGCCTGTCATCCCAGTGACTCGGGAGGCCGAGGCGGGAGGATCACAAGTTTAAGGCCAGCCTCAGCAACTTAGTGAGGCCTTCAGCAACTTAGTGAGAACCAGTCTGAAAATTAAAAGTGGAAAGGGCTGGGGATGTGGTGCAGTGGTAGAGCACCCGGGTTCAATCCCCCAGTACCAAAAAATAAATAGTAAATAAATAACATGAATCAATAAATAAAACAGTTGAGATGTGCATATTTCCCACTACAAACACATTGCATATCCCACTTTAGGAAACACAGGATCCATGAACTTTTCCTTCCTGTTTTATTTTTTGGTGTGTGAGTGTGTGTGTGTGTGTGTGTGTGTGTGTGTGTGGCTCTTTTTTATGAGCTATTAAAAATAGATACACAAGTCACAAGAATAGTATAATGAACGCCTTGTGTCCATCCCCTGCTTCCACAACCGACTCTTTGCTGTTTTTATTTCATCTCTTTCCCTCCTTCCCCCATTTATTTATTTTTATGCTGGAGTGTTTTTAAAGCAAATCCCAGACATTAGATCATTTCACTTTAAATACTTCAGTATGTACCCTTAACAGATAAGGGCTTTTTATTTTGCTATTACGGTAATACCATTATCCCAGTTAGCATAATTAATAATAATTTCTGGAGATCAGCTACCACCCCATCTGGGTTCAATTTCCCCTGATTATCTCCAAAATGTCTTGTTTTGGTTGGTTGGTTGGAGCTGGGCAGCTGGACCTGGGAGTGACGCTCCATTTAGCCTGCCTGTCGTGATAATAATCACGTATCGACATGTGTCACTGCCTCTGTCTTTTCACCCATTAACCGATGACGTGATGACATTTCCGACGGGTCTGCGTTTCCTAGTTTCTATCCTCTCTGCCACACACCTTCCCTCCAGGCTCCCAACTGATGAAGTCAGGAGCCCCAAGACTGGCCCTCTCTGGTCCCCAGCCTCTGGTCCTGGCCTTGACTGTGCCTGTCCAGAGACAGCGGGGGGTGAGCGGCACTTTGGGGTGAGGCCTGGGGCTGCGGGGAGCTCCCTGGGTTGATTTCCAGGATGCTCATCTGATGAGTACCGTGTCCCAGGGAGGTCCATGTCAGGCTGCCTGGACTTCTCAGAGCAGGGCCAGTGGGCAGGACCGGCCATGGGGTCACTTGGCTCTGGGAAACACAGCTGCCTCCCGGGGGGGGGGGGCAGCTGGCCTGGGTGACAGCGTGGGAACACGCCCCTCTCTTAGCTGAGCTCCCCGCTGTGGCCAGCTCCCCTGTGCCCTGGGCTCTCATGGCTAGCCAAGGTCCTGCCTCTCCGAGGTGTCGGCCGCTCAGGCGTGGGAGGCTGCTCTGATCCCCACAGATCCCTCCCGGCTCCTTGGGGTTGGGAAAGTCACTCCCAGGGTCCCCAGCCCTGCTTCCTTCCTCTCCTCCCTTCGCTTAGGACACCTCTCCCCTCAGATCTGCTGGGTGCTGTGTTGGCATTTGGGGATCTGAAGCCACGGGGCTGTGCTGGCCCTTTCCCACCTTGAGCTGGAAAGGGCTTCCTGGGCACCTTTGGGGACGTCACAGCTCCTCTCTGGTCATAGTGTTCTCATTTGAGAAGTGCCCAACATCTAGACCGCACGGTTGCCCAGAGGGACATGGAGATTTGGTACACTCGTGTTCATGTGTGAGTGTGTGCACGCGCACTTGGACCTCAGAGCCACAACAGCCCTGCAACTCGGGTGGGGCTCACCTCTCTGTCCTCGTCCCTCTCTCTGCTTTCTGTGCCACTCAGGAAGCTGCAAGTTCATGTCATTCTCTGGGTCCTGCCTTGCTCCTGAGGTCCCAGTCCTCTGTGTGGACCCTTATCCCTAATCTGCAAAGACCCTCCCACTTGAGCCCACAGATGGAGGAGCCCCTTCCTCTATCCCCAGGCCCCCCAGGTTTCCTCCAGAGCCCTCTGTGACTCAGGGGCTCATGTCCTCCTTTCCCCTGTTCCAGGGACAACTCTCCCACCTCAAGACGGTTACAGAGGCCCCATAATGAGCTCCAAATGTCTGACACTTGGTGGGGTGTCACCCTCATGTGACTGTGTCGCTGAGACCCCCCAGGTCCTGAGCCTGTAATGAACACAAGGCTCCCCTCCCTCTGCAGGGAAAAGATCACTGTCCCTGATCTACCTGGGGCTGCGGAAAAGACGGGATTCGGAAAGCTGGCCAGGAGCGGGGATGATTTGAGGTCATGGAAAGAGCCCTGGCTCCAGAGCTGGAAGACCTGGGCCGGAGTTCTGGACCCTTCCTTCCTGGCGTCACCAGGGTGTGCTGAGGACCTCGTGAGATGGGTGCCGAGCCCCCTGGCAGGAGGGGCTCCTGCAGCCTCCCTGCAGCCCTGGGCTCTGCCCGGACAGTGACGCCGGGCACCCGCAGCAGCGTTGGCTCAGCCTGGAGGGTGGGCGTCACGTGGAGGGGGCAGAGTGCCTGGCCCTGGGCCGCTTCTCAGGGTGAGCCGACCTCTCTGCTTCCCTGTGTGGACGCCTCTGAGGGACAGCAGAGGCCTGGGGCCCCTGGAGAGGGAGAAGCAGAGAAGGGAGAATGGCAGGCCCCGGGCCAAGGCGTCTGCTGGCGGCGCCGGCCGCTGCGGCTCCTGCAGGACGGCGCTGCGGGTGGGTGGAATCCACAGGGGTGAGACACCGAGGCCGGAACGTGCCGAGGATGCTTGGGGCCGCTTATCTCGGCCAGGAATGCACTGTGGTATTATTAGCCGGCAGCCTTCTCGCCTTCGGAAGAACCTCTGGGGCATGTTGGACACCTGTCCAGCTCTGCCTGCCCAGACAGCCAGTGGTGCCTGCGCCCAGCCAGCGCCCATGGATGAAGCTCATAAGTGTGCCTGCGTGCGTGCGTGTGTGTGTGTGTGTGTGTGTGTGTGTGTGTGTGTGCAGGCATGCTAGTGTGTCCCTGGTCTGTGTGCACGTGGGTATTTGCCTTGTGTAGGGGAGAGTGTCTGCCTGTGCAGGCCTGGGAGTCAGGTGACATGTGCCTGTAATCCCAGTGGCTCAGAGGCTGAGGTGGGAGGATCACAAGTTTGAGGCCAGCCTCAGCAACTTAATAAGGCCCTAAGCGACTGAATGAAAGCCTGTCTCAAAATGAAAATATTAAAAGGACTGGGGATATAGCTCTTTGGTAAAGCACCCTTGGGTTCAATCCCTATAATAATAATAATAATTATTATTATTATATTATTAATATTATAATTTATGCATGGGAACGTGTGTACAGCGGTGCATATTATCATGCCTGCACATACAGATGCATACACATGCAGGAGTTTAAGTGCACGTGCTGTGTGTAGCATGCGGATACCTGTGCTTGTGTGGCCTGAGTGCGTGTGTATGGTAAGCACATGGGTGGGTGGGTGGCTGTGTCTGTGTGCACCCCGGATTGGGGGAAGCAGGGCACGCCTAGGGGTCCTAAGTAACAGAGGGACGTAAAGGGAAGCAGAGGACCCCACTGAAGTTTGATGAGAGGTTGGGAGGCTGGACAGCAGGAGGACGGGACAGCAGGCCTGGATGTGCGGGCGGGGGGGGGGGGGCTGCTGGCCCTCTTGACCGCTGTCCTTGACCAGAGCCTCTAAGGCTGATGATAAAGAGCCCTGAGGTCAGACAGCCTGAGTCTAGGTCCTGACTGTCACTCACTAGCCTCGTGGCCTCGTGGCCTCGGGCAAGTGCTGAGCCTCTCCAAGGCCCAGTTTCCTCCTCTCTGATGACTGGGAGAAAAAGAAAAGGCAGGGCCTGGAGCCCCCTTAAGCTCCATAATGATAACAGCAGCATCACTGGCATCGTCACCGTCGCCATCGACACTGCTGTATGGTCCCTGTGAGTGCCCCGCACCTGCCTTGACAGTCCCTTTCTGGCTTTGATCCCTGGGCAGGATGGGGAACACCCAACTTGGAGCAATGAGATGGAGGCCAGAGAGGGCAAGACTGGCCCAGGGTCATCAGGGAGTCTGAGCAGAGCCTGGGAGCCCAGCCCTGGCCTCGGGCTTGGGGCAGGCTGGGGGGAAGGAGGGCCTGCAGGCTGCCTCCCTGGGATGGCTGCAGTGGACAGCCTAGCCCGTCCCAGCCCAGCATGCAGGAAGCTCCTGGCTCTCACTGCTCCCCGAGATCCTCCTGCAAATCCCGACTCTCACATGGAAAATAGAGCTGAAGTGCAGCAGAGCATCCCCAGGGGCAGTCCCCAGTGTCCTGGCTCCTTTGCTCAGTCCGGGCTACGAGACCGGCCCCTCGCACCTGGCTGGACTCCACCAGCTCCTGCTTGGGCGCTGACTCTGGCCCGACCCGTGGAATTCCTAGGAAGCGCTGGGCCTGCTCAGAGGTGGCCCCTCTGCCCTCTCTGCCTTGCCAGCCCACCCCACAGCTCTGCCCTTGGTGGGCAGACCCAGGGCGTTCCTGGGGGAGTGGAGGTGGGAGTGGGCACTTGGCATGTGGGTGCATTTGGTGGGCAAAGGCAGGTGGAATCTGCCAGGATCCCTTGCCCCGGAGCCTGACCAGAGAAGGCTTGTTTTTCACCACCAACCTCCCGGAAGGAGGAAAAAGACCAACAACAACAAAAACAACCACCAAACTTGTTTTTTCTTTTTCTCTCTTTTTTTTTCCTATTGAAATCTGCAGTTAATGGCTGGTTGGCTGTACATTATTAAACAGGCAGCTGGAGATTTGCCAGGGTAGATTGCCTGCGCCAAGACTCACAGCCCGAACACAATGTTCTAAGAAAACAGTCACCCTCGGGGTCCCTGGGGACGAGCGCCCGAGGAGGGCTCCAGCTGTGGCCCCTTGTGTGCCCACTCCTCCTGCCCCAGCCTCCGCTCTGGTCCTGTTGTGGACGGCAGGGCTGCCTGTACCTAGCGCCCGAGCCCCTTCATCCAGGCCCCGTGGGTCCCTTACCACCCCAGGGGCCTGGGCCACACTACCATCCTCTTGGGCCTTAGGAACCGAGGCAGGGTCCTGCTTCCAACCCTGGGTGGATCAGGCGGGTGCCCCTCTCCTAGGAACCAGCATAGCGCAGGGGCCTGAGCCCTAGGCTAGGAGCTGGGGACCTGCTCTGGGCTTGATGCCATTGAGCTCCTCCCCATGGTGACCCGGGGACTCTACTTGTCCTTCCTGGGCCCCGTTTTCTAGCTGAGAGTCCGGAATTTGGGCACCACCAGGACGGGCCACTGGTGGCAGTCTGCAGGGCCAGCTGCATGTCAGGGGAGGGGTGTCCGTTTGGGGACTGGGTTCTAATGACCCCTCGAACCTCCTAGAGATGAAATGGCAGAGCAGCTGAGAGATCAAATCCTATCACCACTACTTGTTCGCTGTCTTGCTATTATCGACTAGGGGCAAGTGGCCTCACCTCTCATGTCCCTCAACTGTACAGAGCAGGGCTAGAATAGCGGCCATGGCCTGCGAGGTGGTGGGGGAAATTGACGGCCGCAGGGCTCATAAGAGGGCCTGGCGCGTGTTCAGCGCACATTAGCTGTTGGATCTGAGTGATCCCTCGTCGGCGCTCTCTCCTCTCCCTTCACGTAACTCGGTGCTATTTGTGAGTTGGTTTTCTGTGTGTGGGTTTCTTCAGCGTCGTCCTCTTCTGGACCACGTGCTCCTTGAAAGCAGAGGCTTGTCCTGACTTGGCTCCTGTTCACCAGCTGGGCCACCCAGGGCCCTGCCTGCTGCAGACCCTGAAAATGAATGAATGAATGAATGAATGAATGAGGGTCAGCTGGAAAAAGCTCCGAACCACAGAGACACCTGAGCAGTGGGGTGTGGAAGGATCCAGAAGCCGGGAACCACTGGGGACGCCCACCCTGTGACGCCACCTCTCTGGCACGTGGAGCATGCGTGGGTGGTGTTTGATAAAGCTTTGAAGGGATTTGTTCTCCAAAGTAGGAGTGAGGACCCCAGAAAGCAGGTTCGCACCCCCGGGTGGAGCTGCCTTGTTGGAGGGAGTGGGCTCTGAGGGCCTGGGTGTACCTATAGGCCCAGGGAGAGCCGGGCATTGACCAAGTCCTGGCACGGCCCTGCGGCTCTCCCCCTTGATGCTGCTGCCTTCGTCAGGGGAGGGGCAGCCATCGCAGCGATGCCTCTGAACTTCACTTTCCTCATCTTTAAAGTGGGGTTACTGGTGGTCGAGAGCATAGGTTGCCAGGAGGATTAGAAGGATGGATGCCACCCAGCTCTAATGCCCGGCACCTGGAAGAGCTCAGTAAATTTGAGCATTTATTAAACAGGGACAAGGACATATAGGGATGTGAGAGATGAATTGGGACTCTGGGATGGCTGTGGTGGTAGCATCTCTGAAGAAGGACAATGTGGAGACAGCTCCCGCTTAGGGGAGGTTGCTGTGGGCCAGACCCTGCACTCAATGCTCCGTTCCGAGCAGTTAAGTAACTTGCCAGAAGCCACACAGCCAGGGCGTCGGGTAGCCTGGCTTCAGGCATGGTTTGTACAACTCCAGTCCTGGATTCTTTGCCCTCTACTCCTGAGCCTCTGTAGGATGGGGCCCGGTTTCTCTGTCTGATTTTTATGCCCCAGGAGGGATGGCACCACATTTTGAGGTGAATCCAAATGATTACTGTTATTTATAGGGGTGGACAGAAGTCTCCAGCTGCCGCTGCCCCAAAGTGCTGTCCAGTTCAAACTGCTGTGGAGAGGGTGAGGGAGGAGTTGGAGGGAACTGTCCCCAGCTTGTCACCACGAAGAACACGGCAAGGAGAAGGGTCCTAAGAGAACACTGGAGGAGTGAGGGGGGACGGAAGGACAGGGTCAGGGACACAGGGCCAGGCTGAGGAGGGTGGGGGAAGGGAAGCAGACATACTCGAGGGTAGGGAGAGGAAGGCCATGGGGCCATGATGGGCAGGGAGAGGCAGAGCAGGGAGGGGCACCTGGGCCAGAGGGCCACTCTGGACCTCAGGCCAGGGTGCCCAGCCGACTACTGGGTTGTGGCCAATCAGGGGAGGCCTGGGTGGTGGGAGGGCCACTGTCCAGTGGTCGGGTCTGCCTGGGACAGCATGTGTGAACCCACATTCCATCACCAGCCCAGCCCCCTCCCCTTCGCCGGCCCACAGCCAGCTTGGCTAACGGTCAGCTCTCGCA
Source organism: Urocitellus parryii (assembly GCF_045843805.1). NCBI lineage: Eukaryota > Metazoa > Chordata > Mammalia > Rodentia > Sciuridae > Urocitellus > Urocitellus parryii. Next base: position 265,163,739 of record NC_135531.1, on the reverse strand, counting down.
GGGTGGCCAGCACGCTCCCCACTGGCCAGGCCCATGCGACTGGCCCTGTCTGAAAGCTGTCCAATCTCTAGAGGCTGCTCCTGGCCCTTGGCCTCTTGGCCCTTCCCAGATGAGTGGGAATGGTTGCAGGCTCCCAGGAATTCACGCACAAAGGGGCAGCAGGGCACAGAGGGGTGGGCGGAGCAGTTTGCCCTGCTCACCTTCCAAGACAGTTTTTCTAGAATTTTAACGATGCCTGTTGTGTCTTTTATTTATCATCTGAGATCAAATTTGAGTCCTTTTTTTTTAGCCTTTTTTTATGCTTTTATTCATCAAATATTTATTTTCTCCTGATGTCCTCCTCTGGATGTGCTTTGGTTTATGGGGTAGAGAGAACCCATCCTTTCTGATGGTATCTGAGCAGCATGGAGTAGAGTGGAATTTCACCTCCTGTGGTCTAGACTATATATTGCTATTAACATAACCCCAAGTACCTGTGCCATTTGGGGTCAGCCATATTCTATTGTTAGCTAAACTGAATTTCTGTTTCCACTAAATCTTAGAACTTTCCCTGAATGAACTATTATTAATTCATGCTTCTTATGACATGTGAACTGTAGGTTAGGAGGTTACTCCAAGAGCAATGGTCCCTGGCTAATTGCAGCTCATGTATAAAGTCAGCTTTGCATTTTGCGTTGGTTGGGTCTTAACCTCTTCTCCCTCTCCGGGTGCTCCCTAAGCCTCCTCTCCTCATCTTTACCCACATTACTGATAACTGTGTTGAACAAGCCGGGGCAGAGGACAGAGCCCTTTGGCAATCAGGAAGTTGACAGTGATCTATTAATCAACACCCCCTTGCTTGCTGGCTAGGAATCCACTCAGCTTTCTATCTTGTCTCCAAGAATTTCATCATGGAGCCTGCCAACGCCTTCTTGAAACCCAGATAAGCTGGGTCTGGGGGATTCCCCGACGCTCAGTCTAGGAACCTCCTCCTAACGGGGTGAGGAGGGTGGATGCGGCCCACTGGAAGGATCCAGGCTGAAGCTGGTGGTCTTTGTGGGAAAGGCAGGGAGGGGCGGCCCAAGAGGAGTCCTGGTCTGGAGGCAGCTGAGTCCCCAGGGTCCCTCCAGCTTTGAAATCGAGCTTCTGGGGCAGGCGAGGGACCCGTTCCCGGTGACCTGGCATCAGGAGCGACTTTCTGCCAGGGACCAATGTCCTGGGAATCTCCAAGGAAACCTGGAGGTGACCAGAGGCTGTCAGAACTGAAGCCAGGAGGGCCTGAAGGCCTGGCTCCTGGCTCCTGATCCAGGGCTCTGGGGCTGGACTGCGGTGTCACCTCCCGGCTGGAGACAGGCAGGGTCAGGGGAGGGAGGGCGCTGAGCGCACCCAGGGAGAAGCTGCTGGTGGCTGCTTCTCTGCTACTCCCCTGCACTTCCATCCTTGCCCTCCGACTGGAATGTGGAAGACCCAGCCCTTCTCCCCCACTGGGGGAGCATGCCCAGTTCTGTGTGCTGAGAGATTATGCAAATACATGCAGATGAGATGCAAATAAAAGATGGGGGGTCTTCATCTGAGCTTTAAGGATGATAAATAGGTGAGACTCAGGAGGGAGAGAGGGGCTCTCAGGTCACAGTGTGGGTGTGGCTTCTGCGGTCAGTTCTGGAGGGAGCTCTAGGAAGGGGACTTTTAAGGGGTGACCCTGAGATGGAAACAACCTGGTGGACAGCCCAAGCTCATCCCTGACTGCAGGGGGACAGGTGTAGGTAGAAGGGGAGGGGTCAACTCAAATGCACAGAATGGACCAATGCCAGGTGACCCGGCTTCTAGCTAGCCCTGTGTTGGGCCCAGCAGGATTCAGAACCCAGAATAACCCCTTTTCCCAGGGCTATCATGTGGCCCCTCCCCTTGGCACCTGGCATGTGGCCCTGTCCTCTCTATGATGGAGAGGGAAGAAGGGCTGAAGGGGTAGCTCCAGAAACTAGAACCCACCCCCAGTGCCGTCTCTCCGTCACCAGGAGATCAGGGAAGGTGGACCTCCCTGCAGGGCTCTGAGGTCTGACCCTGTGAGCCCGGGGTCACCTGACATGGCACCCTCCAGAGGGAGAGCTGGGAACCAGAATTCGGGTTGTGTCTGGGCTTGAGTTGGAAGATTTGGATCCAAATTCCCTTTGTCAGCTGCTCTGCAATTGGACTTCACTGCTCTGAGGTGTCCCTAGGCTAGAATCATGGCCACTTTCCAGTTCCTCATGGGACTTGCATGGAAATGCGCTCTGGAAAGGTTGGGTGCAGGGTGGGCACTCAGCGAGGGGCGGTTGAAGTCAGCTCAGGTGGATCCAGGACTCCTGTCCTGTCCCCAACCACCGAGGCAGCCGGGCAGAGAGGCCAGGGAAACTGGATTCGGTCCTCGTTGGCCACATCTTTTTCTCGACTTTATCTTTTTTTTTTTTTTTTTAATATTTATTTATTTATTTTTTAGTTATTGGCAGACACAACATCTTTGTTGGTATGTGGTGCTGAGGATCAAACCCCGGTCGCACACATGCCAGGCGAGTGCGCTACCGCTGAGCCACATCCCCAGCCCTCGACTTCATTCTTGCCTTTGTTTTTGCCTCTCTGTGTTCTTTGTCCCCTTCTCTGTTATGCCCCCACCTCTGCAATGAAGTGCCTAACTCAGCACCTGGCCCCGACACACACCATTCATTCCCCTGCTCTTCTCAATGGCCTCTCTGTGGCTCGGTGGTGCTACCTCCCCACCCCCAGCTCCATCCTTTCTCCTTCTGGGCCTCTGGTTCTGAGCCCCTCTTTGTGCCATCCTTCTGCTCCTGCCTTTCCTGTTGTCTGTCTGTGCAACCTCCATCTGTCTTCAGCTAACAAGCGACCACTGAGCCCTGCTAGGAGCCAGGCACAGCCATCTCCTCTTGGTTCCTGGTCCCCTCAACTCTTGCTGCCATCCCCTCTCCCTGCCCTACCCTTGCCCTCTGCCTCCCTTCCCCCAGCTCCACTGGGCACCCACTGGGCATTATTCAGTTGTATGAGAATCCCTGGGCCTGCCCCTGAATGGACCACAGCTGGAACCAGATGTGCAGTCCTGCACTTGGGGATTCCAGGGAGGGAGGGAGGGAGGTGGGAAAGGGCCTGGCTGGTGTGAGGGGTGTGGATGGGAAGTGCTGGAGTCCCCCTCAGAGCCCTGGAGGAGGGGGGGCTGGTCTGGAGAAGGAAGAGGAGAGCAAGCTTCTCTAGAAAGCAGTCCTCAGTGTGTGTGTGTGCGCTCGTGTGTGTTCACACCTGAGCGTGCACACAGAGCCAGGTGGCAATGGGCTGTGGGACAGTCCCGGAATAAGGAGGAAAGTGCTCTTTTTCTCTGAAGTCCTCTCAGTGTGGCTTATCAGGAACTGCTGAGTTCCTGGTTCTGTACAGGCTGGAAAAGAGGGGGTGATGTTGGGGTGATAGTGTGACCTCTAAAAGCTCCTGAGGGCAGCTGGAGGAGGAGGAGGAGGATTCTTCTCAGGGCCCCTGAGATCTGCCACTGACCTGGGAGAGGTCAGATGCTTCTGGGACGTTCCTGCATCACTTTAATGGTTCTCATCCTAGCAAGGTCAGTTTTTGTTCTTGTTGTTTTGCCTGCAATTATATGGCTTCAAAGATAAATGTCTGGTGTAGCCTTGTGCAATAAGAAGCATTTGAAAATGCTCTTTTATCCAGTTATTAACCAATCATTGCCTGACCATTCCTCCACCATCATTCATTCATAATTTATTGAGCATCTAGTATATTTCCACCTTATTATGTTAGGTGCTTATGAGAAGGAAAGGGGGAAAGAAAAGCAGGAATAAACTTCTCATTGCTCAACAAGTGGGAGGTGCAGAAGTGCACGCCGCCAACTGTACATCCCAGCCTAGTGAAGGAGCTGGGGTGCCAGGGGCAGTGCCAACCAAGTGGTGCAGCTGGAGAAGGCTCTCTGCAGGACACGATGAGAAAGGCATAGAGGTCAAAGTTAAGGGATGGGGGAGAGAAGGTTCCAGGGGGGCTGTCCCAGAGCTCCTGGAATGCTCTGTGTGTCGCTGAGACTGGATGTCGCTGAGACTGGATGTCGTGGGCTGGGGGAGCCATGGATAATATGGGTGTGGATGGGAAGGGGGGATGGGGAGGGTGGCTCATTCTGCTGTTCTGGGGACCTGACAGTGGGTGGGACTCCAATGTTAGAGTTCATGGCCCCCATCCCCTCTTAGGGGACCGAGAGTGCACCACGCCCTCACTTGACCAGGGCTGCTGACCAAACCTGGGAGGGGCCCTTAGTCAGTGGGGGTGGGGGTAGGGGATGAGTAGGATGTGACTATTAGGTGTCACCTTGTCCCCAGAGTTGGGGCCAGTGAGTAGGAGGCTGGGTTTGGGCTGGTCAGCGCGGCAGGGAGCACCCAGCTAGGTGACCCCGCAGTCCATCCTTCTTGACTTTACCATCTCAGAGCAACATCCACACTCTCCAAGGTGGGGGCTGCTGTCCAGGCTGTAGGTTCTGAGAGGCTGGAATTTGGGGATCTGGGAACCCAAATTCTTCTTCTCCTTGGGATAGGATGAGGTCATCTTGCTATGGAGTAGGGGGAGGTGGGAAGGGCTGAGGAAAGGGGATGATGTCCCTCTTTCTGCCCTCCCCACATGTATGCCCCTCTCTGTCCATCCCGGGGAGCTTGTTTTCACTGATTGGGGGCAGGGAAGCCCTCCAGAGTGCTGAAAATCTCCCTGTGGTTCTGGCCCCAAATGCTCCAAATATTGTCCTTCCTTTGGGTTCCCCTGTCATTTTACTCCTGGGGAAAACTGAAGCCTGGATCCTGGGGAAGGTTTGGCTGGATTAATAAAGTTCGTGATGGCTGGCTGGGTGGTGCTCACTGTGATCCTAGCAACTCTGGAGGCTGAGGCAGGAGGATCAACAAGTTTGAGGCCAGCCTGGGCAACTGGGCAAGACCTTGTCTCAAAAGTAAAATAAAAATGGCTGAGGATATAGTTCAGGGACAGAGCAACCCTGAGTTTAATCCCTAGTACCATAAATAAATAAATAAATAAATAAATAAATAAAAGCAGTAGAATAAATAAAATTAGTGTTAGAACTGGAAAAGATCTTAGGCACCTTTGGATCCAAACTTGATGTCCAGCAGGGGAAATTGAGGTTCAGAGATGTAGGTCCCTGGTCCACAGGCCCCAGCCAACCTGCTCAAGTTGGAGTTCCTTTCTTAACCACCCTTTCAGCCTTCAACAAGTCCTCTGGCCACTCTCACATCACCTTCTTCAGCTAGGACAACCAGAGTGACTCAAAGATGAATCAAGAGTCCTGGCAGACCATAGGTGAGCACAAATGCCATTCCCCTTCCTTTCAAGAGATTCCCGTCAGCTTCTTCATGTCATTTGTAAGATGTCCCCAAGTTTTTCAATGAGCTTTCACCCTGTTATTTTTAAGTGCAAAATATTTCACATATGTAGAAAGTTGAAATGATGATAGCCGTCTGGATTCTGCAACTAACACTTTGGTATACAGTTGGCCCTCCAGAGCCCTGGATTCTACATTGGTGTAGTTAAGCAACGCTGACTGAAAACATTCAGAAAAAAAAAAAATGTGATTGTCCTGAACATGGACAAACTTTCTTCTTGTTATTGTCCATTAAATAACTACAGCACTACAGCTATTTAGCCAGTGTTTACTCTGTACGAGGTGATGTAGGCATTCTAGCGGTGATTTAAAGTATACTGAGGATGTGTGCAGGTTTCTGCAAATACTGTCCTATTTTATAGAATGGACTTGAGTACCCCAAGTTCCGGTGTCCTGGGGGTCCTGCAACCAGTACTCCAAGGATACCCTGGGACAATGGCTTTTCCATCAGTCCGTCTTACATTTTTTGATGCATTTCAAAGAGAGTTGAAGTTGAAGCATGCATTTCATTAACTAGAACTCAGTTCAAATCACTTTCAAATATAAAATGTCCTAACATGGGCTGCTTGTCCCACACTTGACAGCTTAAAAAAAAAAAAAAAAAAAGGAAAAGCAGGTCCAGGAGGGCGATTCCTGGTGTCTGGTCACAAAAGCCTTGGAAATACCACAAAGCTGAGTCCTGTCCAAAAGTTGAAGGTTGCTTCGTCGTCGTCGTCACCAGCTCCGGCCCTTCACCCCTCTGGTCGTTTCCCCATCGGTGTCTGTCCCACGGGATCTTGGATCTCTTGGCGTCCTGTCCCCTAAGTCCTCAGACCCCTCCCCCAGTCCCCTAGGAAGCCGCTAGACCGGTGGCCAAAGGAGGTCAACTTCCAGCCCCAGGTGTCGGCGCCCTGCCCGAGCCTGGCCGCAGCCGGGTGCAGCGGCGCCGGTGGAGCGCGGCAGGGGTTAAAGGAGGCGCGGCCGCGGCGGGGGGCAGCCGCGCGGGCTCCGGGAAGGAGGCGGTGCGCGTCGCCGCCGGGGAGGGAGCCCGGCCCGCGGCGCCCTCCGCTGCTCAGTTGCTCCGGGCCGTGGCTTCGGGACCAGTGCGGCTGCCACCGCCCCGCTCCCTCCTGGACACCAAGCGCACTCACCACCACTCACCGCCTTCCTTTAGGCAACCAGCTTCTTGCCAGCCAGCTGCCACCCGCCGCTGCCACCCGCCGCTGCCCACCGCCCCAGTCCTGCCCGTCCCTTGGCCCAGACCCCCGCTCCACCCAGTGGCGCCTCTGCCGGAAAGGTGAGTGTGCGTGTGTGTGTGTGTGTGTGTGTGTGTGTGAGTGTGTGAAGGGGGATGGAGCTGGCCAGCACTGCTGGCATGTCGCATCGATGCTGTCAAGACCACCAATCAGGAAGTAAACTAGGGGAAGGTGGGGTCAGCCCCACCCTGTCACATGTCCCTGGGCTAGGTTAGCCCCAGGCGCTCACCTGTCAGCCTGCCGTCTTTAGACGTTTCCCCGGCTCGCGCAGGGATGGCTGGGGTGGGGCCACCCCTACACGCGCCAGAGTGGCCTTGCCTGCTGGGGAAGTTGCTGGTGTCGTGAGCCGCTTGAGACCGAGACCCAGGACTTGTGAGGGACAGCTGACAGAGTCGGGTGGGCAGGAGGTTGGGCTTCCCTTCTGCTCCCCGCCTGCCCAGGTGGAGGAGCCCAGGAGAGGTGTGAGTCTCTTTTCCTCTTCATTTCTTTCCCTGTCACCCTGGAACTACTTTGGGGACTTTTCTCCTCTTTGGGGCTCTCTGTGCTCCCAGAGGGCTGACCCAGGCTGCAGGGAATGGGTTGGCAGGTTGGAAGAGTTAGTGAAAAGCTCTTTTCCCCACCCCCTCCCCTCTACATGGGTCTGGTGCACCTTTGCCCATGGGCACAGCCTGGCATGAGTGCCCCTGCCGCCCTCCCCCAGCCAGCAGGCTCACTCTCTCCTCACCCCTCTGGGAAGAAATGGCTAATCCAGGTGGTTAATGAACAGACATGGGCAGCTGCCTTCCACCCCTCCCCCACCCCCTTCTGACTCTGATGCCCTGACCAGCGCCCCCTCCCCAGCGGGAGAAGCTGTACAGGGGCTGATCTCAGCAGACCCCCCCACCCCTGCCCACCCCACCTCACCATTCAGGCCCAGGGCCAGGACTACCTGCCCAGATGTTTTTAGACTGGCCTCTGTAGAAGAGGAAACTGGGAGGGGACGGCTGAAGGGGTCAGAGAGAAGCCTGCCAGCAGGGGGGTGAGAGAGCTAGGGGACAGGATGGGTGCTGCCTGGGGAGGGTAGGAAGGCAACTGTGGGGTAAAAATAGGAGCAGGGACTAGGGTTCCAGAGTCCTTGGGGACACGGGCTTCTCTTCTGTTTGGGGACTTTTGCCTCTTGTGTTTTGGGGAAGCCCCAGCAGCGGTTCAGCAGAGCAGAGGTGGAATGGGAGGGCCTGGGGGGGGGGGAGGGAAGCACTTTTTCCCCTTCCTGAAGCTGCCTAGAGTGGGGTGGGGACCACTGTGGCTCAGACTTGGCCTTAAGTCACTCCTACCCTTGCCAGATGGCGGCCACTCCTGTCTCCCCGACCCCACCTCTCCCCCAGGACCTCAAAGCCCTCTGCCCTGACACCTCTGGCCAGGGTCCGGTGGGGAACCCTAAATAGGATCAGTGTTGGGGATCCCAACTTGGGGTTGGCTATGGAGGAAGGGCAGGGAGATGAGAGGAGTGGGCTGGGGACTCAGCTGGTCCCTCAGGGCTAGCAGAGCTGGGGTGGGGAGCCGAGACTTGGAGCAGGTACTGAGGAGTCTTGGATGGTAGAGTCCAGGAATCTCCAAACCCTTGACTTTTCTTCCCCATCCCTCATCCCAAACTTCTTCATGCTTTACCTCCCTCAGAGCAGAAGTGTAGGATGTCCCACTGGGGTGGCAGTGCCCAGGATGTGTAAACCTGGTTTTCTGGTGGTCCAGTGGAGTGGGCTGGGCCGGGCTGGGTGCGTACCACACAAGGGAAGGAGCTACCATTCTGGGACATCTAGTTGGCATGGATGGACTGTGGCCAAGGCCTTGGAGTTTGGGAGCCCCCAGTGTCCTGTTTCTCCTAACCTAGGAGTGGGAAGCAAGAAGGGGAGAATAGATTTCTGTTTGGTTGGAGGAATGGGGGATGGGGGCCCGAAGGTGGAAATCGGGCTTAGTTTAAAGAAGAGTTTCCAGTGGCTCTGGATGGGGGGATGCCTTGTAAGGTAGTGAGCATCCTGTCCCCCGGGGCAGTGCAGACAGCGGCTGGACAGCAGCTTGGAAGGATTCCTGAGCTGGGATGTGGTCAGAGGCATGACCTTTAAGGTCTCCTGGGATGCTGAGGTCCTGGGATTCTTGGAGTCAGGGAATTCTCTGACACCAGCATGGGGATCAGGAAGCTGTGGCCTCTGGCCTGGGGTGTGGGCACAGACACACAGGGGCCCTCTCTCTGCCAGCACTTAGGGAACAGGAGACTGAAGCTTCGCCCTTGCCCCTTTGTCCTGCGCCCCTCCCTGGCACCCATCCCTCAGCTGCCCACCAGGTCTGCCTCCAGCTGTTTCCTGCTGAGTTCTGAGGTCTTCAGATTCTGTGTGCCTTGCTCTGTGGTTAACTCCTCGAGGACTGGACTGGTTCCATGGACTGTGGGACACAGGGTGGCGTGGAAGGGACAGACCTCACCCCCAACACCTGCCAACAGTGTCTATGGACAGGGGGGAGTCCCAAGGCCTGCCTAGAGATGGTAGGCAAAGGAGTAATGCCAGGCTCCCAGGGGCAGGTCTCAGCCGAGCCTCGGTTTCTACATTGGTGACTTCTGCAGGGTTTCGGGACAGCTTGAAGTGGTTTGTGCAATAGTGTGTGGGGGAGGGGGCCCAAGCCAAGGGCACTGTTCTCAAGGGCCTCTTGGGAGGGGTGTGGGAGGAGTGGGTCACCCCCCACCAGGCGTCTCTCCAAACCTGTTTTCCTGTAGTGGACAGGGAGAGGCGAGGGGTGGGTGGGGTGCGGTCCACTGTAGGGAGCTGGGGCGCTCCCCTCTGCAGTGTCCAGGTGGCTTCCCAGGTGGGCTTGGGACCCTCCCTGGGCTCCATCCTTCCTACCCTGGCCTGCCTCTCCCACAGTCTCTGCTCTGTGGGTGCTCCGGATCCCTGTCTCCTGAGGATGAGGGAGTAAGAGTCCCAGGCCACCCCAGCCAACCTCCTGCTCCTCTCCCACTGCTGGGTCCCTCTGAGGAGAAAGTCTTCCCTGTGCCTCTGCAAGTCTCTTTGGCCCCAGAAAGGGAAACCGAGGCCCAGCTGGAGGATGTGTTTGGGGCTGAAGGACGGAAAAGACAGGACGCTCTCCCTGTCCCCGGGCTCCGAAGAAAGTGGATCAGAGGGGTGTGATTCTGGGGGAGGGAGAAGATGGTTTTTGGAGGCTGGGGAGGGACTGGCCTTTACTTTGTCCCCGTGCTGTCCTTTTGTGGCCTCTGGCTTGGTGGCTCCCTGGCCGGCTGGCTCTTAGCTTTCCAGACTATTAGGCATGCAGAGGTGTGGGCACAAGCCAGCTGGAACGAGAGTGGTGGGGGGCAGGGCTGCCAGCCCTGCAGCGTTGCCCACCTCCCTGGTGCCCCTGTCCCTTATGCAAGGTCACACCCAGCCTTCACCTCTTTCCTTCTCTCAAACTTCCTGAAGCACCTGGAAGGCTGAAGACCCTCAGCACAGCTGGGTCCTGGGCCTGCCTGTCCCCAGGCTGGTGACCTTGGCCATCCTCCTACTTGTCCCCACCTTGATTTCCCTGGGGGAGGGTGACTGGTTCTGTGGTGTTGGAGTGGTGTGGGGTGGAGCGGCAGGTGGTCTGGAGCCAGTTTCTGGGCTGCCTCCTTCGGGTCTCCTGGGGCTGTGATCCTGCCTTTTTAGGGCTGCAATCCCTTAGCTCAGGCCTGGGCTTGGGAGGCAGGAGGGACGGGCCCACAGGGCTGGGTCCTGGGGAACTGATGGAGGGCCACAGAGCGCCTGAGTGGAATCTTCACCTTTGCTATAGAGAGGGTCCCAGTCCTGGGTCCCACTCCCCGTCAGCTCCCTGGACCTCGGAGTGTCCTGTGTGCTTGCCTGTCCTCTAGATGATTGCTGCCTCCCTGTGGGCAGGCCAGGCCTTTGCCCTCCCTGGAGGAGTGCTGCCAACTGAGGCCAGAGGCTGAGGCTTAGGGCAGGCCTGCTGGGGACCTGTCAGTCTGGAACCAGGGCTGTGTTCATGGGCCCAAGGCTGAGAGGACCCGTCCTGAGCCAGCCTGCGGGGCCCATCTCAGGACAGCTCCATCCACTGGTTGTGTGGTCTTGGCGAGTGACTGACCCTCCCCAGGCCTCACCTTCCTCCCTGTGAAATGGGATGATGATAGTTGCTGCTTCATGGGGTGGTCATGAAGGCCAAAGTGAGTTAATGTTGGAACAGTGCCTGGCGTATAGTAAGTGCCCCATCAATGGTAGTGACCGTTATCACAGGTGGTGGCCGTCTTCCCGCCTCTGTGGGCCCGTTTCCCTAGCATCCTGCCTGTTTCTTCCCTGAGGTGGGGAGAGTTGGGGGTCTGAAGCGTGGAGGAGAGAGTGGCCTGGCTTTCCCCAAAGAGGTCCTACAGTCAGCCCAGAGCAGAGTGTTCCTTTCCTGTACCCTGTTTCTCTCTTTTCCCCTCTGCAACTACAATAGGGGGCAGGCGGAGCTGAGGGGACCTCTGGAGGCCTGGTTTCCCCAGGGAGCCTCCGCAGATCTGTGTTTATGGAGGAGTCTGAGAAAGCTGCCATCTCTGTAAACAAGACGCATTATTATAAACCAGCCCTGCTGGGTCCCAGCCCACCCCTTCCTGGGGGTCATTGAATCCGAGGCTCCAGGCTCGGCAGAGACCTGGCCTCCAGGCAGGCTGGCCTTGACCGTGGGCTACACTCATAGGGGTGGCATCTACATTTTAAAGTAGGACCTGAACAGTGGCTGTTGTATCATAAACCTTCCCTGAAATCTAGCCTGCGTTCCTCATGCTGCAACTTTCCTTCAGTTCCTTCTTCCTGAGTGCTCTATAAGCCCAGAGCTTGGAAGCTGGGCAGGAGGGTAGGGCCTGTCTCCACGCCCTGTCCATCCCAGGCCTCTTCCCTCTCTGGGGTCCTGCGCTTTCCAGTGCCCCTGACATTCCTCCTGAGCAGGGGTCAGCCCTCAAGGCCTGCCAAGCCAAGCTCTCCACCCAGCCTGAGTCCCACCCAGGGAGGCCTGGGCTGCTCTGGGTCGGGGGTGAGCTCCATTTCCGGATCCCTAGCCCGCCCAGTTGCAGCTGTGAAAGGCGTTAAGTTTTTTGTTTTTTGTTTTTTTGGGAAAGAATGGGCTCAGGTTGATGACGATGACAGCTGGGAGCCTCCCTGGCTCCCCCTCCTCAGCCTCGGCTCACCTCTGCTCCAGATCTAGGCAATCACTCATCCAGAGGTGGGTCTCACCTTTGACCCTTGACCTCTGCCAGACCTGGGCAGTCAGCTGGTCTGCAGCCACCCTTCAGGGGAGCAGTCTGGGTTTAGACTGGAGTTTGCTGTTGGGGTAGGGGATGGGTGTGACCAGGGGCTTCCAGGGAAGTGCAAGAGAGAGTCTCCAGCCTGGGGGTCCCTCAGTGGGAGAGCAGGGCTCCTCCAGGAGCCTGTCCAGCTAGAGCTGGCCTGTCCTTTTGGATGAATGTCTTCCCTTGCTAGGCGCCAGTGTCCCTACCTGTGAAACAGAGGACTGGAGAGGTGTGGAACTGGACACTCTGAGCCCATGTCCCCTCAGGGCCTCCCCTGGTCCCAAGCTGTGGAACTTCACCTTGGATTGACCTTGCCTCCCTCCCAGCCCTGCCCCCACCTCTGGCAGCCGCTGGCAGGAAGTCCTGCTGATTAGGGCCCTAATCACCGGCTGAGACGCCCTGAAAAGGCAGAGCTGGTTGAGCAGAGAGGGGCTGCCAAGCCAGGGAAGGGGGGCGAGGTAGGGCGTTGGGCTGCGACCCCGGGGGGCAGTTGAAGCTACCTGGCATTGGCTGGAAGAGGCTGGTGGCCCCAGGGGTCTGCTCCTTGGCCATGCCTGTGTGTCCTCCCTGGAGCAGCTGAGACCAGCTGGCCTCCTGACTGTCCATGTTAAAAGCCTTTTAGGGCATCCACCCTGTGCCAGGCAAGGTGCCAGGTATGGGACTGGAAAGGCCAGGGAGAAGCGTTCGGTTGGGAGACACAGGGGCGTGGAGGGAGCGTTTCTGCAGCAAGCCGCGAGCCTGCCAGAGCTGGGGGTGGAGGAAGCCTGGGAGACGTGCCATTGGAGAGGGGTGTGTAGCCTGAGAAGGAGCTTTGCAGGGGGAAAAAGGACAAAGACCTCTTCAGGTATGGGGGAGGCGTGCACAGGGGCACAGGGACATCGGGTAAGGGTGGGTAACCGGTGGCCACAGACCTGGGCTGGAGCTGGACAGCTCAAAGGGGTTAATATCCCACCTCCACGGCGCCGTGAGGGATGGATATGAGATGCTGTTTGCAAAGTGTGGGGTGCAGTGAGTGGCAGTTTAAAGATGATAAGTGTGGGCAAGGGTGGCTTTGGGGAGAACCCAGGGGGGTGGCTGGAGGTGGGGGTTTCCTGGGCCAGATTCAAGGGGAGCAGCCGAGGGTTTGAATGTAGGAGGAAGGCCGTGAGATTTTGATTTAGGAAGGAGGTGGGGCAGGGGAGGCCTGGGGACCGGCCATCAGCCAGGACCCGAATCCCTGGAGTCTTATGTCCAAATTCCTTAGCTCTGGGCTGTGACATCCTCTCCCATGGATGTCACTTCATTCCCCTGGCTTCCTTCCTATGTGCCACCTCCCCTTTGGATTGAGAGGCCAAGGAGGCGATGAACTCTTCTTCCTGGGAGATCCCTCAGGCGAGGAGAGAGCCCTCCTTGGCAAGGCTTCCCACATGAGCCTGAGAGCCTGGGTTGCAGCAGGCAGGAGTGAGGGTAGACCACAGGCAGCTCACATTTCCAAGACATGTTTTACCGTCTGGTCTGGCCCACAGCAGGCACACTGTTGAATGAATGAATGAACAGGAGTGTCCCCTAGTCGTCGGGGTGTCTTGGAGGCAGCAGTGCCCCACCTAACTGTAAATGGCCTTGGTGGGTAGGGGACGGGGGTGCCTATCTAGAGCCAGGAGGGATGTTTAGTAGCATGTCATTGGTGTTGGTGACTGCTTTCAGGAGTAGGGATCCCAGGAGCTTTCAGTACCTGGAGCAAGAACGTGTCTGGGAGGTAGTGTGGTTTGGGGGTTCAGACCCCAGACCACGGCCACACTGAATCCTGACCCCACCTCTGGCAGGCTGTGTGACTGTGTTGCTCGACCAGCCAGTGCCTGTCTTCACTCATCTGTGGAACATAGGAAATGGGGTCCGGCCTGGGCCGTGCAGGGCCTGGGCCATGCCGGACCTGGGCCAGTGACCTGGGCCTGGGTCATTGTTGTTACTATAATTGGTGCCAGGGAGAGTGGGGCATGGGCAGGGGTTCCTTGTCCCTGTGGGTGCAGCTGTCCGGAATGGGATGTGCCAGAGATAGACGAGGCTCCAGGGGGGCTTAGAAGGAATTCCCGCCATATATGTGGCTGCGCTGAGCTGGGTGCTGAGCACGGGAGCCGAGGAGGCATCTCTGGGAGAGCAGGGTGAGAAATGGCACAGAGGGGGAGAGGTGAACTGGGAGGAGGCTCGAATTCTCCTGAAGTCCCCAACCAGTCCTCCAGGGATCCTCCTGTCACCTGGGCCACAGGGCCTGGTCTCTTGGCTCTGGAATCTCTGGGAATCCCCTGTCCATCCCTTACGACTTGGGCAGTCAGAGCCTGAGCCTTCTATAGAGTTAGAAACTGCTTCCTCCCCAGAGCCACCAGGGGGCTGCGGCCCTTCCTCCCCTCTTCCAGTTTTCTTTCTTTATGTCCCCTCCTCCAGTGTGCTGTGACACTAGCTTCTCTGCACAGGATGGGTGAGAATGGATTTTGGGAGCCTGCTGCAGCTGAGGGAGGGGAGGGTTCTGCACACTGGAGGGACCCAGGCAGGGAGTCAGGTGGCCTGCCGGTCCCCCTTCACCCTGTGTGGCTTTGGGCGAGTGGATTCCCTTTTCTGGACTTCAGTTCCCTCCCTTGTGGCATGGGAGGCTGGACCAGGAGCGCTTCCTTTTCAGCAGTGCTGAAATGTTGCCAGTCTCTGGATCTTTCTGGACACAGGCCCATGCTCTTGAGGCCTTTGGGAGAGGGCTCTGTGTGGAGGTGGGGGTCCTGGGGGTCAGCAGGCATCTGCTGGGCCTCTGGCTGGGGAGCACGGTCAGGCCCTTCACCACGTCACTGCGCCTCTAGGCAGCTCTGTTCCTTGGAGGAGGACAGCTGTGAGGGGCCAGCCCGGCAGAATCTCCAGCTCGGCCCAGTGACTCAAGTGGGGTGCGTTGGCAGGAATGCAGCAGGGTGGGAGTGGAGCATGGCTACGGCACCCCTTGGCCACTCTCAGGGAACGGAGTGGGAGGAAGGGAGGTACCGGGTGCAGAGGCTCTGTGTCACTGCCATGCAGGTGGCTCCTAGACTGAGCAGAGCTGTCTGGGGCTCCGGAAGTGCTCCCCAGACGCCCCACCACTGAATCACTGCAGCCTAAGCCCTCTGGTCCCTGTCATCCTTAGGACCTGAGGGTCCTGCCGCACAGGGGTTCCTTGCCCATGCCCCTCTCCCTTTCCCTGTGTTCCTCTTCATAAGCCCCTCCTACAATCTGCTGTCACACCCCCTAGGCCCCTTATCTTCTAAGCATCGGGGTGACTTGGCTTGCCTGAAGGGGCATAGAGTTTGCAGCCTGGCTGTCCCGGACTTGAGACTAGCTCAAGCACTCCTTGTTGTGTGACTTGGGCCAATTCGCTTCTCCTCGGTGAATTTCAGTGGCCTCATTTGAAAAAGGGGTATGACTTGTGGTACCCATCCTTGGAAGGATTAAATGGGACAATGTGACCAAAGCAACAGCTCTGGATGTGTTCCCTATCATGCATTTATTATTGGCCTGCCAGCCCCAAACTGCTTTGCCCTCCTTACTCCCTCCATACCGAAAATTCTCCCTGCTGTATCCCATGATTTCCAGGTTGTTTACTCTCCTCTCTGCTCCCCCTGCCCATCCCTTCCCGGCACCTCCTTCCCACCTTCCATCTCTACGCCTTGTCCCTTCACCTCTGCACCTTGTCCCTTCACCTCTGCTTCCAGATAGGGCTCAGGACGTCAGGTCCAGGGGGAGTGTGCAGCCTGCCCAGCTGACGTGGGTGGCCAGGCTCCTGTGAAAGGAGCCAGAGGTCTGGGTGTGCGACTCTTGTAGCCCCCGCCCCTGTTGGCTGCTGCTGTCCCCTGCCCAGTCCATTCAGAGCTGCTGGTTTCCGGGTCTGGCTTCCTGAGCTCACTGTGCTCAGGGCCACGCGGGCTGCTCCGCCATTGACAGTGCGGGTGTGTTCCCTGTGCAGCTCTGCTTGGGGTGGGGCTGGAGCACCCGGAGTGACTTTGCATCTGGCACAGTGGTCTGGCGGGTGTGCTGTCCGCCTCGGGTGCCTGAGCTGCACTGTCTCTGGGTCTCTATCTGATGGGAGCTTTCTCTGGTCCATTTAAAATCTGCCCTGTTTTCTGAGCTGTCGTGAGCCAGGGCTCCTGCGCCCCTCCCTGCCCTGCATGCCCTCCAGACCTGGGTTTCAGATGCGTGCCTCCCTGAGCTCCTGGGGGAACCAGGAAACATTGCAGGAGAGTGGATATGCGTCAGATGGAACTGAACAATGCTGGTGACAGCCAGGCCTCCTCTGGCCTTCTGTGCTGGCCTCGCTTCAAGATTCTGCTGGCAGCTAATTGGGAGTGAGAGGGGCTTCCTGCCACTTGGCCACAGATGCACTTAGGGAGCAACATGGACCTGAGCTGCCCTACCCCCGGGACCTCCTGCTTCCTGGGGCTCCTGCTCAGCCTCCTGGCTCAGAGCAGATGGGGTTCCAGAACACCAGCCCTGGATGTGCACTAATTGTGTGGGACAATGACACCAACTCCTCCTGTCCCCGCCATCTGTGGGTCAGGAGTTATCTCCATGGTGAACCTTCAGATAGCTAAGTCATGCCACCTGGGGGTCTGTGGAGGTCTCTTGGTGGGGGACACTGTGTTGGGTAGTATTCCAGCTCGGTACATGAGAATCTCTCTTTAAAAAAAAAGAAAAACAATATATATATTTATATACACACATACACACACACACTATTTACACACATGGAGTATAACTTCCCATTCTTACGGTTGCACATGGTGTGGAGTTTCACTGGTTGCGTATTTATATATGAACACAGGAGAGCTATGTCTAATTCATCCTACTGTCTTTTTTATTCCCATTCCCGCTTCCTTCCCTTCATTCCCCTTTGTCTAATCTAGTGAACTTTTATCCCCCTCCCCTTACTGTGAGTCAGCATCTGCAAATCAGAGAGAACATTCAGCCTTTGGATTTGGGGGACTGGTTTATTTCACTTAGCATGGTGTCTCCAGGTCCATCCATTTACTGGCAAATTCCATAATTTCATTCTTCTTTATGGCTGAATAATATTCTGTGGTGTGTGTGTGTGTGTGTGTGTGTGTGTGTGTGTGTAAGACATTTTCTGTATCTACTCATCTGTTGAAGGGGCACCTGTGTTGGCTCCATAGCTTGGCTATTGTGAACTGGGCTGCTGTAAACACTGATGTGGCTGCGTCACTGTAGGATGTTGATTTTAAGTCCTTTGTAAAAAACCAAGGAGTGGGATACTGGGTCAGAGGGTGGTTCCGTTCCAGGTCTTCTGCGGAACCTCCATACTGCCTTCCAGGGTGGTTGTACCAATTTGCAGTCCCACCAGCAATGTATGAGGGAGTCTTTTTCCCAGATGAGAACCTTAAGGTCTCCCTCCCTGCTTGCATTTTGATATTGTGTATCAGTTCCTTTCTCTGCAAAATGGGGATAAGAAGAGAATCTGTGTCACAAGCTTGCGGTGAGGACTAAGTGGGTTGAGATGCACCTGGTAAGCTTGGACAGTTCACTGCTCCATAGGTGAGGGTCCTGGGTGCAGGAACTGCCTGGAGCTCAAACAGAGGAGCAGAATGTCTCGCAGGCCTGCTGTAGGCACCAGACACTTTCACTGATGAAATCTCAGCGCGCCCAACCCCTCTGCGGAGCGGGTCTCTTTATTCTACTTTAAAGATGAGGAGACTGAGATGGAGGGAAGTTAAACAAGGTCTCCATGGCTCTTCTGTGGGGAGGCTGGTGTTTGAGCTGGTGCCTGGCTCTCGGTCCAGTCAGCCTCTGGCCTTTAGTGGGAAACTCAGGGCCTCTTGGTGTGTTCAGGAATTTGGAAATGAGCATCCAGACACAGAAGGAACTGCGATCCTGTAGAACTGAACCTGCTGCCCGCTCCATTCCCGGGTCTGGGTTTCGGAGTCAGATGATGAGACTAAAGGAGAGCGAGGACCCAGGGAACCCAGAGGCCACTGACAGGCACTGAGGAGGTGGGGTTTTTTCTCATGAGCAATATGTCGTTGGGTTTGTTTTTCACCTTGTTCCTCCTTTTGGCGGGTTTTAAATTTTTAAAGAGATGTAGATAGACATCAAGAGGACTTCCTGATTGTCAGCCCTGGTATGGGCAGTTTGGAGAGCCCAAAGAATCAGCAAAATCTAAGGCATTTTTAAAAAATATGGGATGTCTATTTTTTTTAAGAAATTGTAATGTCTCTGAAGTCAGAACATACCTCCCGATTGGTGTGTGCGATTCACTCGGGTAGCACTTTTCCTGTGGGGCGCAGTGGCGCAGGCTCCTAATGTCAGTGATGCAGGACGCTGAGGCAGGGGGATTGCAAGTTCAAAGCCAGTCTCACAACTTAGGGAGGCCCTAAGCAACTTAGTGAGTCCCTGTCTCAAATTTAAATAAAAATGGCTGGGAGGCTGGGGATGTGGGTGGGGTTGAGCACCACTGGGTTCAAGCCCTAGTTAAAAAAAAAAAAGAAAGAAAGAAAGAAAAATAGTTGTGATTCCGGTGGTGCCCCAAGGGATCAGGCACCCTCAAAGTGAACAGGCTGCAGCACCTCAGTTTGCAAGGACCCCTGCAGGCGTGGAAGAGAAGGCTCTGTGAGCCTCTGTCCCAGGCCTCCTTGCAGGGTTGGAGCGTGGCTGCAGCCCAGGATTCTCCTCTGGGCTGGCCCAGCCCCTCCTCTCCTGTCGCCTCCCCTCCCCCAGCCCTCCAGTGCTCCCAGTGGCTGCGGTTCCGGGACCTTTGGCTCCGCGGGTTTTCCCATTGCTCCTAGACCGTTTCCCAGGCACCCTTCCCTCTCACTCCTCTCGCACAGCTTAAGGTCAAAGACTTTTGTCCCTGCAAGTTCTCATCGAGGGACAGAAACCCTCCGTGGGGAGAGAGGGGGCTGGGCTGGAAGGCTCCCTCTGGGTGTAATTCTGGGAAACGCAGATGGACTGGGATCCTGGTGAGTAGCAGCCCCCTCGCGCCTCCCGGACTCTGGGGCCGGCTGCTTTTAGGAGGCTCTGTTTACTCGCGGGGCCACAGGCTCCCCTCGTGGGCAGGGCCTCCTCCTGGGCCACCCTGGCTGGGAGCAGGGTGGAGTGGGCACTGGTGCTGTGGTGTGCCTACGTGGTCTCACTTCCCGTGCCTGTCACCTCCTTGTGGCCCCAGTTCCGCCAGAACCTTGACCACAGACCACAGCCCTTTCCTTGACCAGCTTCTTCTAGGAACTTCCTAGAAGCCGGGTCCCTGCGCCTCGGGCTGTGCCACCAGCTGCCCCTTCAGAACAGATGCCTGGCCAAGGGGTGGGGTTTTCCTGCCCTCTGCACCCCCCAGGCCCACATTCCAAGCCGCCTGTTCAGCAGCCTCCACTCTCTAATGGAGGAGGCCTCTGCTGCGGCCCTCTTCCTGCCCGCCCTGCCCTGCCGTCTTGCTGCGTCCCCTTTGAGCGCCCAGTTCACCTCTCCTCTCTGCTCCAGCTCACACCTCTTCTCACTCCAGGGTCCTCCTCCTCCTCCAGGCGGGACTCCTGGCCTCTGGTCCCACCCCTCAGCCCCCACTAGCTCCAGGCATTGGGCCACTTCAGGGCCCTGGACACTGGCCTCAGCTGGGCCTGCGGGTTGTGCTCAGAGGGCACAGGGGCTCCTCAGCTCCGCTCCCCCACTCTGCCATGGCCCAGCCAACTGGGTTCCTTTCTGTCCCCTCCCCTGACCTCCCTCCTACCTGCCTCAGAGGCCAGGCTCCCTGGGGCACCCAATTAGGCAAGGCCCTGGGATGAGCCAAGGCCTGAGCCCAGCGGGAGCGGAACTCTGGTTCCATTCCATTGTCACTGGTTGTGTGACCTCAGGCGGAGGATGGGACTTCTCAGAGCCTCATTTCCTCATCTATAAATTGGGCTGATAACCTCTACCCCAGAGAGGGCAGGAGGGAACAACGTAGATTTGAAAACAGGGCAAAGGCTCTGGAGAGGAGAGGTGAGACCTGGGGCTGGAGAGGAGACAGAGCCAGGTCCTGAAGGGCTGTGACAACCATATTAGGGCATTTGGACTTTATCCCAGGGAGCTGGACGGTGCAGGCCTGAAGGCAGAAGGGGGACAGCTCGGTGTGCAGTGTAGAAACAGCTGCCCAGCTGCCCAGCAGAGAGCGGAGCTGAGGGCCCGAGGCCTGCAGGGAGCCTGTCATGGTCACCTCTGATGCAGGGCACCGGGTGGTGGCTCAGAGAAATACTTAGGAGGAAGAGCACTTGTCCAGGCTCTGTGGGAGGGAGGGAGGACTGGAGGGGAACATTCTGGTCTTGAACAACTTTGGGCGGCCTAGTGGTGGGCAGGTGGGGTAATTGACCATGCTTCGCAGGGACCAGGAGATGGCTGAAGGTGGGTGCCCAGGATACTGGCCAGTGTCAAGCTCTGGGCCCAGCTGGTCCCTGCTGTGTGTTCCACAGCCCATCTGTCCTGCCCTTGACTTCTGGCTATTGCAGAACCCTCTGATGCCCTGGCTTGCACTCTTTTTGGTTTTTGGTATCAGAGATTGAACCTAGGGGTGCTTAACCACTGAGCCACATCCCCAGCCCATTTGATTTATTTCTTTATTTAGACACAGGGCATTGCTCAGTTGTTCAGGGCCCTGCTAAGTTGCTGAGGCTGGCCTTGAACTCGCGATCCTCCTGCCTCAGCCTCCTGAGCCGCTGGGTTACAGGCATGCGTGTCCATGCTCTGCCGGCTTGCACCCTTAAGCTCTAGGGACAGCACACAGTAGGCACTCAGAGGCCCCACTCCTGGGACCCTCCTGCTCTCCAGCACTTCCCACGTCTGGCCTCGTGTGAGACCTGTCTCCTCTCCAGCATTCACTGGTTTGGGGTGTGGATAAGAATGGCCCTTTCACTGGGCCCTTGGGGGCTCTGTTTGGATCCCTGCAAGGCAGTTCTCCAGAGCTGCCCTGTAACCGGTGGAACCTCCGGGGTAGACTGATGCAGGGCCACCGTGTGCCATGTCCCAGGCTGGCTCCGGGGACCAGCCTCGGTGGTGGAGTCTCTGGTCCCAGAGTTCGGTCTGCTAGTTCCCCGACCCACTGCTTGGCTGCTCCTGGACCTCCTGACTGAGGGCTGGTCTGAAGGCTGCATTCCACAGGCTCCTGAGGGCCGGTCACACCCAGTTGTCCCCTTCTCCATCCAGTCAGGCTGCTTGTTATGTCGGGTGTGGGGACTGCTCTGTGTGGGGGTGTGCTGAGGGGGGTGGGCTGTTTGCCTGGAGAGTCTGGCTCCGAGCACTGCAGACCTCAGTGCTGGTGGTGGGCAGGGGCAGCCAGTGAGTGGGGAAGAAGATCCCGAGGCCAGGGAGGACCTGGGAAGAAGTGGAGGGCTCCTGGAACTTTGGAGGCAGGTCGATTGGGTCAGAGGTCCAATTGTGGAGAGGGGATCCTGGGGGCCCTGGGGACAGTGTCCTGAGTCAGTCCTCTGGGATCCCCTGTGTCCTATCTGCCCCAGGTTCTGAGTCCCTTTACAGAAAGGGCCAGGCCCCTCCATGTCCCTGCTGGCTCTCTGGCTTTGGAGGGGAACTTGGGGCTGGGATGTGCCCCCCTGGCTCGAGGTGTCCCTGGGAACAGGCCCCTTCTTGCCTCCGGGAACTCCGTGCACTTCCTTTCTGGGTCCTAGAAGAACTCTATATAAGGGAAGGAACCAGCCGTGCGGGCCCAGGAGCCCGGAGAGGCTGGGGCAGGCCCTGGGGAGCGCACAGCCCGGGGGGAAATGGAGCCGGTCAGTGGCTGCCACCTCCCAGGACCCCTCCTGCCCCGGGTAGAGGCTAGGTAGGGAGGCTGATGTCTTGGACCCTGCTGGGTCCCTTTGAGGCCCTGGCCCCTGAACCAGGCCTGGCCGCCATCCCATCATCCTGGCATCCTGAGGCCTCCTCTCCGTGGAGCATCTTCGGGTCCCAGAGGGCACTTGCTTCCCACCTGACTTCAGGCCAACAGCTGGCCTGTTCTGCTGGGGCCACGGGGCTGCCGGGGCTTCAGGGAGGGGCTCAGTGGATCGCGGTGTGCGCGGGAGGCGCACCTCAGTCCTGGGCCTGGAGACGGGACCTGTCTGGGGATCAAGCCCAGGGTCACAGTGAGCTAGACCCCCCACCCCCTGGTGTCACCTCAGTGACCAGGCTCAGAAGCTGGCCACCACCTGGCCCCAGGTCCTCGGGCAGGCCCAGAGGGTAAAGAGCAGGCAGAGCAGTGGTGTGAGGTGCTGCTCTGGGGTGGGGCGTGGTACTGTCCTATGCTCTGGGTGGCAGAAGACACCTCAGTGGCTCCTCAGTGCCAGCTCCCTTGCTGGGCATTCCCAGGTGCCCGCGGTCAAGCCCAGGAGAGCAGCAGCCCATCTTCTCCCTCCTCGGCTCCCCTCGGCGCCCTTCTTCCCTCCACTCATCCTGGGCCAGCCAGAGGGGACCTCTAGTGCTCTTGGGTCGTGCCACACTCCCACGCCTCATTGGCATGCTATTTCCACCCACAAGCCCCTCCCTCTCGCCACCTTGCAAAATCGCATCCCCTTCCTAGTGAGCAGCAGGCTGGGAGCCGGGCGCTGGAGCCTGCCTGGGATGCCCAAACTCTGTGCCCCGCAGCCCCTGGCACCAGGGTGCCTGCCAGCCTTCCGCAGGGACAGGGGACAGGACGGGGCAGGTAGGACAAGACAGGTGTCTGAGTCAGGCAGACGCAGGCTCCGGTCCTGGCACTGTCACCCGGCAGCTGTGCCTGGCTGAGTCGGACAGGTTTGGTGAGGGGATGCCTGAGCCCCTGAGGACAGGATTGGAACGCCTCCCTCTCCGGGGGGTGGTGAGGAGCGCGGGTGACACACAGCAAAGCCAGGTGTGCCGAGGCCCAGCAGCTGCTGTGGGACTTCTGCCTGATGACTGTGAGTCCCAGCTGTTTGACTTTGGGCAAGTTGCTTACCTTCTCTGAGTCTGTTTTATTTACTTCAAAAACTTTTCCACAAGATTAAATCAAAGGATCTCTATGGGACATCGAGCTTCAGTGACTCACAGCAGGGGCTCTGCAGACCCCTTTCCTTTCTTTCCCCTTTGGTGTCATTTGAGGTGGGTGCCGGGGTCGCTGGGGCAGGGTATGGGTCATCCTGTCCATCGACGGCTGAGCGGGTCAGCGTGGTGCAGTGTGGCCGGGCCATGCGGTGGCTTCTGTCCACAGGGGGAGGCAGTTCAGACGCGTCTCAGCCCGCTGCCGCTCCCCCTCACAACACACACCGAGGGGCTTAGATGACAGAAATGGGTGTTCCCACAGTTTTGGAGGCTGCAAATCTGAGCTCGGGGTGTCCAGGGTTGGTGTCTCCCGAGGCCTGTCCCGAGATGCCGCCTCCTGTCTGCGTCTCCTGTCTTCCCTCTGTACCCCTGTGCTGATCTGTGAGGACACTGATCACGCTGGGTTAGGGCTCACCTGCATGACCTCTTAAAGCCCCCGTCACCAAGTACAGGGACATTCTGAGGTGCTGGAGGTTAGAGGTGTTAACTATAAATTTGGGGGGGGACTTAGTGACCAGCACTAAGTGACAATAAGCCTGGCACAGAGAAGGCAAGTGCTGGGTGGCTCTTCTCCTGTGAGCCCGTCAGGAAAAGGCACAAGGTCCAGTTTCCCCTGAGCTCTCACACCGCGGCCAGCGCGGAAGACTTCTGTGACCTCGAGAGGTCAGCAAGCGACCAGTGGGTTCTGCAGGGCACACCTGCTGGGGGACCTCAGGATAGTCCAGTTCTACACCATCTACCTGGAGACGGTGTCCGATGCCACAGGCTGGGGACTTCCTCGAGAGGCTGGTGGCCAGCCCCAGGTGGTCTCTGTGCTTCGGACCGACCGGCTGTACATTGGTTTCCACGTCCCGTTGGATTCATTTGCTCAGTGCCAGCAGGACTCGGGAAACAGGGAGGGTCAGTGGTTTATGATGAAGGAGATGAAGAGGCCTGTGGGGGCAGGAGCGCGCACCCTCCAGGATCACCCCGCCATCCGGAAGCCTTGGAACCCTGTCCTGGGCTCATGGATTGGGTGAGGACCCCGCGAGACCTGTCTGTTCGACACTTCTTGGCCTCTCCTGCAGCCTCCCTGCCTCCAGGGTATGGGGCAGGAGCCCTCTGGAATGAAGAGGGTCCTCATGGCCTCTGACAAGGTGGGTCAGGGAACTTGTCTGTGGCCAGTTCTAAGGCAGAGAGCCAGGAGGATCAGAGTTTCTGTGGCCCGCGTGGGGAAGAGAAATCTGGATTCTTTGGCGGGCCTCGGGGAAGGAGAAGAGCCAATTCGCAGGGACAGAGGGGGTCGGGGCTCACTGCCCTGGGGGTGGGGGGACACGGGGAATTACCGTCTGATGGGTGTGTGGATGGAAGTGGATGGGGCCAGGGTGTAGACCATTGTGAATCTATTCAATGTCTCTGAATTGGGCCCTTAAAAATGGCCAAACTGCTAACTTTTACATCATGCACATTTTGCCACAATTAAAATAAATTTTAAAAAAAGGGACCAGCAGGAGATGGGAAAGACGACGACGTTTCCACGGTGGCTCGGCTCGTAGGAAATGCGCGTGTAGGGTGGACAAAGTCTGGTGTCCAGCCCATGGATTGGGTGGGTGGGGTGCGAGGGCCTCTCTGGAGGCTGGGTGAGTTCAGGAGTCTGGGATTCTTATTTATTTTTTCCCTACCGCGGAGCTGCATCCCCAGCTTTCTATTTTTTAAAATCTGAGACAGGTTTCACCAAGTTGCTGGGTCTGGCCTGGAACTTGCGATCCTCCCCACTGGATGGAATCACAGGTGCCAGGCAGGAGCAG
Organism: Urocitellus parryii; assembly: GCF_045843805.1. Lineage (NCBI taxonomy): Eukaryota > Metazoa > Chordata > Mammalia > Rodentia > Sciuridae > Urocitellus > Urocitellus parryii. The sequence goes on along the minus strand of NC_135531.1, from coordinate 265,139,034 downwards.
GGGATTCTAATGTGACCCAGGCTGAGAACTCAGGTCCTCGCTGGGGCCCTGAGGGCAGGGGTGCCCCTCACGTGTGGCCCAGCTCCTACTGCTCGCAGAGCGTTGAGGTGACCGGGGATGTGCTGGGCAGATGTGTGGGTTCTTCTCATTCTGCAAAGAAGCCAAACGGCAAGATCTCACCTCTCCCCGGCTGATGGATCTGGGGCAAGCGTTGTGCCCTCTTGGAACCTCAGTTTCCCCATCTGTGAGATGGAGCAGTATGGCTGACCCTGCAGAGTGGAGGCCTGGTTGTCCCGGGTGCTTCACAAAGGTGGTGATGTTTACTGCAAGTGGCCACAGGAGTCTGCCTTCTTCAGGTCTGATGTCACTTTCATCCTTCTGCTTCCTGCCCTCTCAGCACTTGGTTTGCAGAGGGAGGGACAGATTGAGGATGAGGAAGCACACATCTGTGATTACACTTTGTCATGGGTCTGTGAAGGAGGTGACTCGGTGCAGGAGAGGGAAGCTGTATGTGCAGCTGTGGAGGTGGGAGGTGGGCCAGGCAGAAGGCACAGAAGGTGCAAAGGCCCTGAGGAAGAACAGAGCCAGGTGTTGGGAGGACTGAGAGGAGCCAACCTCCTGTGTGTGGCTTTGGGTCCTGAGTGAAGGGGACAGGAACAGTATGAAGGCTGAGATGAGGACAGAGGCCAGGTCACGCAGGGACCCCCTGGGCTGCCTACCTCCTAGCGCTCTCAGACCCCCTCATTGGCTGTATGTCCTGGGGCCTTTGAAGTTGAGAGAACACTAGTGTGGGGGGCTGGTGAAGGCCAGGCCTGGGCCCTGGCCTGGGGGCTCCCTCACCTCCCAGCTGCACCCCAGCTTTCCACCGAGTAGGCTCCAGAGCAGCTGCTGTGCTGCAGTGCTGGGCAGATCATCAGCCTCCCGTGCCCCCGTTTCTCCATCTGTGAGACAGGGATGGCAGCATCCGTGAGTCGGAGCAGAGGGCTGGGGACAGACACAGGGCATCCTGAGCGGTATGTGACTGTCCTCCTTGCGTCTTGGAGCCTGACAGCTGGGCTTGCATCCCGCCCTCTGTTGGCCAACATATTTATCACCAGACGGGGACGGAGCTGGTCTTAGGTCCCTCCTTCCACTCTGAGTGACAGAAGAGAGTAAAATCACAGCAGGGCAGATGCGCCCGTCTTGCTGACCGCCCACAGCCAGCCTTCTTAGCACCAGGTGCAGATGAATTGCTTCAATTCTCACAGCAGCTCCGAGCCCCACAATCACCCCCGTTTTGCAGACAGGGAGACTGAGGCTTGCTGGGGGGAGGACAGCACGGGTCCAAGCCTGGAGTCCTGTGCTGCCAGCCCTGGAGGCAAACAGATGGCACGGCTGGCCCCCAGAGCCCCCTGGGGGCTGCCACGGAGGAGAGGGCTTCTTAGCTGGGGCCTCCAAGGGTCAGCAGTATCCACTGTGATACCAGGTGTGTGGCAGGACCCTGGTGCTCCCTGGCAAGGTCCAGGCTCCTGAGAGGGTGGCCAGGGGCCAGGCCCTGGAGGGAAGGAGAGAGCCTTTTAAGGAAACATTTCTCTGCTTTAGGAGGAGAGAGAGTGAGACAAGCCACACTCAAGGACATGACCAAGCCAGGACTGGCCGGCCTGGGGGCTGGGGGCGGTGGGGGGCCGTGTCAGGCCCTCAGCTGAGGTGACCGCTGGGGGGACGCTCACCTCTTGCCCTGGGACCGAGGTTCTTAGAGGATGTCTTTGCCTGGGGACCAGAAAGGGGCTGGGTCAGGACCCCTGGGCCAGTTCTTCCCATGGCCTTAGAGTGGGTTTGGGAACAAGACCCTCCTGCGTGTCTGAGCCTGCCCCCGCCTCCGGAGGCACCCTCGCCCCATCCTGCTTCCCCAGGGCCTCCCCTCGGGGTGGAGGCCTGGCCTCCCTCCTGTGGGGAAGGGACCAGGCCCTTTTCCTGCCCTTGGTCCTGCAGGCAGGGTCCCACAGCAAGGCGCCGTCCTGTGTGTGGTGCCCGCTCCCCCAGGACCTGAGACCCTTGGTGACAGAGTGAGTCTGGGGAGAAGACCCTGGGGTCGGACCCATGACTCAACCCTCCTGTCCCCCATCACAGTGGGGGCTGGGGCTGTGCCTAGCAAGGACAGCAGTGTCCCCTGCGGCTGAGACCCTGTCTGGTGGGCAGGGCAGGCAGGGGGTCCTGCAGGCCATAGGCAGCCCCGGGGACCTTCTGTTCCCTCCTTGTCTCCCTCCACCCCATCCCCAGGCCTAGTTCCCTTAGGGACCTCCTCTGAAATGTCACCCATGGTTCCTGCTTAGGTGTACTGAGAGCCCCGGCTTCTGGGAACAGCGTCTCCGTCTCTCCTCATTCTCCTGGAAGTGGGGCCCTGATTGATAAGGCCCACTTCACATCTTGTCCTGGGAATCAGCCTGCCGAGGCTTAAACCCCAACCACTTTTCAGCTGTGTGACTTTGGGCAGGTTGTTTAACCTTTCTGTGCCCCACTCACATCCCTCACTGGGGATATGACAGTCTCTACTGAGTTATTGAAAGAATTCCATGAGTAAAGCATTTATATTAAAGCCTGTCACTGGGACATATTAAGTATTGATATTATTCGTGTGTGTGTGCGTGTGTGTGTGTGTGGCGGGGGCATCTGGTTCTGTCCTGGCCTACTGTTGAGTGAAAGAATCAAACATCAGGACTCAGCTGAGGCCCTTCTGCTGGAGAGTGAGCTGGCCGTCACGTGACTGGCCCAAGAACCCGGGGACGCTCACTCTGGCTCCTCCATCCCCTCAGAGCTTGGACACAGTCACCCGGGCGTCCTCGTCTGGGCTGGTGTGTGAAGTCCGGAGAGCCCTGAGGGCTGGCAACACGGGTCAGGTGGAGGGGGCCAGCCTGGTGGCCACTGCGCAGCCAGTGGCAGTGGGGACCTCACATCAGGCAGCACGGGTGGTGGCCAGGAGGGGCTGCCCTCTCTTTGGCCACTCAGGGCTCGTGTCCAGACACGCTGATGCCTGAGGGACAGCGCCCTTCTGTCCCCTGTGTGGGCCCCTTGCCTGGTGCTTGGGTCGGGAACTGGAGCCAAGGTGGAGCTCTGAGTTCCAAGAAAAATGTGTCCAGCTAGAGAGGAGGGGCAGAGGCGGTCTCTGATAAATTCCCACACAAGTGTCAGGGTGCTGGCTTGGCGGCCTGGCCTGGCGAGGGGCCGGAAGGGAGAGAGCCCTGGAGCGGGGAGCCGGCCTGCCCCTCGCCACCCTCCGGTTCCTCCACGTCTGGGGGCCCGGCTGCCAGGTCCTTCTGCGGATCAGAGGGGACGGGAGGAGATGAAATCGATGAAGACACCCGCGGCCTCTGTGGATGAGCCTGCAGGCCCCTGGCCGGCGCGCTTCCCGCACTCTGGGAAACTTGGCCGGAGTCAAGGTCCTGCGGTTCTCACTTTGGGTGAGATGCTCTGGCACTGGGGAGAATCCGAGGGGGTGACTCTTCCTTCTCTGGAGGTCTTCTCGGGGCTTTTCGACATTTTACCCGCTGCAGACAAACCGACAGAGTGCAAAGGAAAACCAACCGTAGTCCGAATCCCATGAGCCTCTATTGTTACGATGCTGGTGTGTTGGCCTCCAGCCTCCCAGGCCAGGTCTGGTATTTTGGGCGTCATTGTAATGGTGACATGCGCTCCATCAGACTTGCCATCTGCGTCCCCTCCTCCTCCCCAGGTGCCACTGCCTCAGCATCTCTCTGTGTTGCTGGTGGCCTTTTGAGGTGCCCTCCCCCAGGGAGGGATCATGTGTGCCTGTAGGGACGGGGTGTCTCACATGGAGGTGGCACATGGAGTGACCTCAGGAGGCCCGGGTCTGTGCCCATGACAGATGCTAACCTGCCGTTTCTCTGCTCTTCCCACAGGTGGCTGCCCCGTGCATTCCTCCGTCCAACCATGAACTGGTGGTGAGTGACAGCCGTGCCTTCCCCTGCCGGCCCCTCCTGCAGCTTGTGTTGGCCCCGAGTGTGCTGCAGACCGAGTGCCGGGCCGTGGTGGGAGGAGAGGGGTCAGCGTCCCTGGGCTGAGGCTGGACGGGGAGGAAGTGAGTCATGAGGTCTCTTCTGATGAGATGCAGGGCCTGCTAGGTCCAATCTCGAGACTTCAAGTCCTTGGAAAATCCCATAAAAGGGCATCTTGTACGTCTCCAGGCCTGGCCAGGTGCCTGTTGTCCCAGGGCTTGGAGGACCAGGGGGTGCCCTGGCATCCTCTTCAGTCTGCCTGTCCCGGGTCAAGTGCCCTTCAGGAGAGGCAGGGGGATGGATGAGACGATCCAGCCAGTTTCCACATCCAGGTGACCTCTGTCCCTCCCCTGAACTCCTTGGCTCCACGTTTCTGCCCTCCTGACATTTCCCCCCTCCTCCCCCGTCAGGTTTCCAGAGCAGCTGGACAGGGGCAGGCCCCGCGAGCTGCGGGCTGTGCTCAGGGACTTGCTGTCGACGGGTCCCAGCTGGACCGACTGGGGCTGTGGGCAGCGCTTCCTCCCCGCCCCTCTTAGGCCTCACAGGTCCCCCTGGAGCGCAGGGGAAGGGGTCCCCACGTGTGCCCGCGTGTCCTGGGGGCACCATGGGTACACATCTGACAGGCTGCTGCGGGGTGTCTCTGGCGATGCTGATGTTGGGGTGTCCCCGCAGCTGTAGCCATCCCGCCTACCAACGTGGCCACTTGCTCAGCCCTGACTGGGCACACAGGCCACGTGATCTCCTTTTGCACCCGCATCCACTCGCTATGTGAAGGTGGGCTGGTCCCCCTCTTTCTGTTTGGACCTTGGTTTTCCTTTCTGCCCCAGAGAAGGGGGGACCGGACCCTCCCACGGCCTCTGTGCAGACGCGTCCCTTGCCTCCCTGTTCCCTGGTGGTCCAGGGTAGTGTCGCTCTTCTCTGCCTGGCCCAGGCCCTATTTTCCTTCCCTGCAGGTCCCTCGTCCTGGCTCACTAGGGTCGGACCCCCCTGGGCCTCGGCTGCCTGGCCTTGTGCTCCAGATGGGAGGTGTTGGTCACACGGAGCCTGGCCGAGGTCATCTGGCAACAGCAGGGCTCGGGGGCCGGGTGCTGCAGGGGGTGGGCCAGAGCAGCCTGGCCTGGAACTACCAGAGACCAGCCTCTCAGGGGTCACAGACGGCCACTGGCCACCCGTGGGAGCCTGAGGGGGTGGGTGGGGAGGCAGGAACACGTGTCTCTCCTCATTCCTGCTGAACCTCCACCTTGTGGCCCAGAACAGAATGTCCTTGGCAGGTTGGGGAGGTTAGGGTCCACGGTAGGGACCACCAGGAGGAGCCAGCTGTGTGGCCACTGGGAGTCTCGTGAGTTTTGTTGATGGGAGGCAAGGTCAGGGGTCAGGACAAAGGGGAATAGGTTGGCATTCCCGCTGAGGCGAGGCTCCCGACGGGAGGGAGCTGGCCTGCCTGAGGGAGGCCCGGGGAGTCTGTGTGTCTCTGGGGTGGGCTCCACCTGTGGAGGGGGCCTCTGACCCCCAGGAGGTTGGATCAGCCACCCAGCGGTAGAGCGGTGGCGTCACCCTGCTCCTCGGCCTCCGCGCCTGGGTCAGAACCCAACTTCCCATCAGTGGTTCAGAGCCAGGGAATTCCATTTCCTCTCTCTGGATCCTGCTCCCTGCTCCCCTCGATCCCAGGTGCTTCTCCCCCATTCCCTAAGTTCAGGTGTGTGACCCTGAACCGAAAGTTCAGCTGCTCTGATCCTCAGGTTTCCTTCTTTAGAATGGGGGTTACTATAGTACCCACTGGGTGAAGAATAAAATGAGCAAAGTCACCCACTTGGCCTGTCCAGCCCTACGTGACAGGTCCCTCTTCCCTCATCTTCTTTTAGCAGTGTCTCCCTCCCTCCCTTTGCAGCCACCGGGCCGTTCTGCTGATCCTTGAACCTACCAGGCCCGATTCTGCCTCAGGGCCTTGGCACTTGCTGTTCCCTCTGTCTGGAATGCTCTTCCTGCAGATACCTGCAGGGCTCTTCATCGGGTCCTCCCTCAAAAGTCAGCCTCGTCTTTCTTCCCTGCTTTGGTTGCCCCTTAGACAAACCATCCTCTGATTCACCAGAGGTCAGTCTTTGGTTGGTTGGTTGCTGTGCCCCTGCTTTCTTGCACACAGTAGGTTCTCTACTCGTGTTTACTGGAAGGCCGGCACCCAGCCTGATGCCTGGCACAGGTTAGGTCTGCCACACCAGGAGCTGGGGCACTGTGGCTCCTGGTGACCCTGCTGCCTGCCGTCAGGGGCTGTGGAGTTCTGCCCGTGGGACCCACCTCGGGGCAGCTGTCCTTAGCTGGCGCTCTGTTGCTGTCCCCAGAGTGGGAAAGTGGCCCAGGGGAAACCAGGGAAAAGTGGCCCCCAGCACTCAGCACCTGTTTCCTCACGGCCAAGTGCTTTGAACAGGTTCACAGGAGGGAGGAAAGGGCGGGTTTGTATTTTTCCTTCCTTTTCCATTCTCTGCCTGCCCTCCGGTCTCAGCAGGGCTGCTCCGCGGCCTCCCTGCCCCCTCACAGGGTGCGTCTGTCCATCTGTTGGTCTGTCCTGTTTTCTCCCTGGCTCCCTGTGACCCCAGCTCTCCTCGGCCTTCTCTCTGGTCTTGTTTCAACCCGCCCCCCCAGGATTAGCGCCCCTCATTTCAGGACCCGCAATTTCAGCCCAGCTCCGGGCCCTGCTGGCCAAACACATTTTCCAGTCCTTGCCCAGGCTGCCAGGGCAGAGTGGCTTAATCTTCAACCCCTTGTTTTCGTCTTACTCAACAGATGTTGCCCAAGTGCCTGGGTAGAAGGGTCCTAGGGTCGGCCCCCTCCTGGGGCCCTCCGGGGGTAGGGGGCAGGATGCGCGAGGGGAGGGCTTGTTTGCCATGGACACTCCTGGTCCTTGGAAAGAGCTGAGGCAGCTCTTCTCAAGTTCTGGAAAGTAAGAGTCGGAGGAATTTCCCCGTGGCATTAGCCAATGGAGTGGCCACCAAGGTCGTCAGCTGCCAGGACCTTCTGCCCTTGCAGCCTGGCACCCAGGAGACCTGGGCGAGGGGGGCAACAGTGTGCAGGCCGCTTCCCTTGGACAGGCCAGCCCATGGCGGGGGTGCAGGATGTCCTTGTGGAATGACTTGGAGGCAGGGATGGGGAGTGGGAGGGGGAAGAGGGGGATGGGGGGCGGGGACAGTCATAGAGCAGGGCCTCCCCTTATCCAAGGTTTCATGCTCCTTGGTTTCGGTTACCCAAACTCAACTGAGAACCAAAACTATTGAATGGAAAATTCCAGAAACAAACAATTCCCACATTTTAAATTGGGTGCTCTTCTAAGTGATATGGTAGAATCACTTGATATTTGGCTCTGCCCTACCAGGGACACTAGTCATCCTTATGTCCAGTGTATCCACACTGTATAAGCTACCTGCCCGTTAGTTACTTAGTAGCCATCTTAGTTATCAGATCAACCATCATGATATTGCAGTGCTGTGCTCAGTGGCCCTTTTTTCCCCTCCAAAATGGGTCCAAAGCCCAAAAGTCGATGCTGATCATTTGAACATACAAAAGAGCAACCATAAAGTGAGTCCTTTAAGCAAAAAGGTAAAAGTTCTTCATGTACATGTAGGATTCAGTACCATTCATGGCTTCAGGCATTCACTGGGGATCTTGGAACTCTCCCCACATGTGAGGGGGTCTTTTATTACAACGACAGTGAAGTGCTAATCCTTTTGTGGACCTTTGTTGCAAGTTTTTCAAAATAAACTCTCTTAATCCTGACAATGGTACAAAGGAGGGGCTCTGGGCTTTATCCCCGATATCCGGGATGAGGAACGGAGGCTAAAGGCTGCAGACCTATTAAAAGGGAGAGTGGGATTTCCACTCAGCAGTCTGCCATCAGGGTCCACCTTCCTAACCACTAATAATGACAAACGTCACTTGTCATTTGCGTAGCACCCGCAGTTTTCAAAGTCCTTCCCATGACATGAGGTCACTGGAGACCTGGGCAGGCCCGAGCCCATCCTGGGCAGGCGGGAAGAGCATATTGTACAGTGGAGCAAACTAGGGTTCAGGAGAGGTGGGTGTCTTGTCCATGGTCACACAGCTAGCATGGCGGGGGCTGAATCGCGAGCACACCCTGGTCTGCTTTCTCCCAGGTACCCCAGAGCCTGCTCCTGATGTAAGAACCTTGTGTTACCAGGTGCTGGGCTTCTCCTGTCCCTCTTTCTAAATATCTAGCTTCTCTGTTAGCTAGTGGGCTTTGGGAGAGGGTTTGTCTGTCTATCCATCCTAATAACAAGTAACTCCAGAGCACCTACTATGTGCCAGCCAACATGCTAGGGCTGCACTGTTTTTTCCTTGCCAGAGTTGCCAGGACTTCTTTTCTAAGAAAACACCCGGGCCCTAAGATTTTAAAATGACCTCCCCAAGGTGCCCAGGGTTGGATCAGTACTCGCTGCCCCATGGAAGAACAGTGGGGTGCTGACTGCTCTTAGAGACGGCTCATGGCCTGTTGTCCATCCAGGATGGAGATGGCCGTGTTTCAACCTGGGCCAGATGCATTTCACCCCAGGGCACTGAGTGGTCATGGGTGGTCATCTTTGGGGAATCCTGGAAAATGGAGCCATGTCAAGAGAGGAGCCTGACCAGGGGATCCTCAGCGTAGGGAGGGAAGTTGAACAGCCCACCTTGTGCCTCCCCTAGGGCCAGTTATTCCAGAGCGGGGACATGGGGTGGGTGCAGAAGGCAGGTGGGCATGTGCTACGGGGCCAATGGACTTGTCCTTGGTTGTACCCTGAAGCAGAGCCTAGTAGGTTTCACTAGAAGATGTTGTGAGCAAGAGGAGATTTGGGCATAAAGCTGAGTTTCTTAACATTGAAAATGGCCCACCGGGCTGTCTAGTGTCCACTGATGGGTGGACACGGGGGGTGTGAGGCCCAGTGGGGACGCCTCCCCTTGGGGGCTGCCTATGGGGGGTCCTTAGTCTGCCTCCGGCCTTCCCTGAAGCTGGGCTGTGCAGGGCCACCGTCCCTGGAGGCCAAGGCCTCCCTGACCATGCTGACCACCTCCCCTCTGGCCACCCTGGAAGAGGCCCACGTGGGAGCCCTGCCCTTAGGGGGCCTGCGATTCATTTGGAAAGAGAGGGAGAGCTATACCGTGGACGTTCCTCGGCGCCCAACTCTGGGCCTCTGTTCAGAGGTAGCCTTGGGGTTTCGGGGAAGAGCTCTTCACTTGCGCTGCAGTGATTGGGTGGGCTGGCCTTCTGTGGCACGGCTGGTTTAAGATCTGAGCCAAAAAAAAGGCAAAAGGGAAGGAGGAGGTAGGGCATTCCAGAAGTGGTAGGTTGGAAACAGACGGGATTCTGTGGGGAAGATGGGATTGGGCAGCCTTGAGTATCATACAGGTGGCCCTGGCTGGAGCTGGGGGACAGTGAGTGCAGGAATGGCATTGGGGTGAGTGTGGCATGCATGGAGGAGGTCCACCAGACGGGGAAGTGGCCAGGTTATGCAGGAGTCCACAGCCAGGTTGGAGAACTTGAACTTGATGTACTAAGCAGTAAGGGCCATTATGGGTCCTTGAGGGGGGAAGTGGCCCAAAGCAGGGTTGGAGCTGGCCATCTGCTGCCAGCTGTGGTGGCCCCGGGGGGTTGGGGGTGGTGTAGCCACTGAAGGGCAGGGCAGGCCAGCGGAGGCTGGAGCCGATGCCCAGGGGTGCAGAGGCTTCAGACAAGAGTGACCAGGGCCTGGGAGAAGGGTGAGGGAAGCTCAGCCCTGCAGCGGGGAGTGCAGGGGAACAGCGTCCTGGGGCTGCGTGGAGAAGGGAGTGCAGAATATTCCAGCCTGGCCCTGGGCCAGGGCTGGTGGAGGTGCCCCGGGTTGCCCAGCGCCAGTCAGGATTGGGTGCTGGGCCCCTGGGGCACAGGCGGAGGTGCTGAGGACAGGAGTGGGCTTGCCCAGTCCCTCCCCCGTGGGGGTGTCGGGCATAGCTTTCCACTTAATCACGTTGGGCCTGTTCTTTTCCTCTGGTGGCCCCGGCCTGCCTGGGAGCAGACGGCCCTGCAGCAGCTCCCCGTGCCCTTCGGGTCGGCCTCCTGGCCACCCTCTGCGGCCCGCCTGCCTGTTCAGCACCGTCCCTCAGTCCCCTGCCCTTGCTGGCCCACCGCCTCCTTGGCTCCCAGTTCCTCAAGGTGGAGGGAGGTGGGGACACAGGTTTCGAGGGACAGACCTTGGCTCCCGAGGAGCTGGCCAGAAACTCAGTTGGCCAGAAGAGGATCAAAGTGCTCCTTCTCAGGCCCCGTGACAGCAAAGTGCCAGGATGCCCCCGAGGAGGAGGCACAGAGCATTAAGTGACTTCTTGTGGCGATGGCTGTTGAGAGTGGCCTTGAGAGGGCCACTGCACAGGCCCAGCCCCCGACTCGCCAGTGCCCCGTTACTGCCCTCCAGCCCCCTCTCTTGTGAGCCTGGAACAACTTTCTCTGGGTCCTGGTCTGAGCGCCCCGTCCCCCCCCCCCCCGCCCAGCCTGCCCACTGGCCTGGGCTCCTTCCCTCCTGGTGGGCAGTGCCGGGTGACCTCACAGTTCATCCCCATGGCAGTAGATGTGATGTCACGGGGTCTTTTTGGGCCCCCCCACAAAACTGCTTGGATTCCAGGCCTCCCAAGGGACAAGAGTAAGGAGAGCTGGCGGGGGGGGGGGGGGGCGGGCGTGAGGAATTCTGGACGGAATGTTCCTCTGGAGGCTGAGTCCGCATTCTGCGTCCCCCACCCCCACCCCTGGACTCAGGCTTGGGCACCGCCCCCCATGCCCCAGCCTTTTCCTTCCTCCAAAACAGCTTCCCACAAATGCATTTTTTCCCAGCCCACCCTCTCTGCAGGCCACCACGGGTCCTGCTGCAGGAACCCCTAGGCAGTCACCTCAGCAGTCCCCGCCTGCCATCTCGTCACTTAGGCCCCTCTGGGTCCGCACAGTGGAGGAGGGGTGGAGCATGATGGAGAGGGCGCCTGTGTCTTTTTTTGGGAAAAAAAAAATGAGGGAAGGATGTTGAGCTTCCCTTATGGACCCCGAGGTTCCCAACCCTCCAATTCAGGATGTGCTCTCTGTTGTCTGATCTCACTCCCTCCTGCTGCAGCCCGTTTCCTCCTCTTCCTATAGAAGGAGGGAGAAGAAGTCTCTTCCCAGGGAGGCCCTGAGACCCGGGAGTGCTGCCGCTGGTCTCTTCTAGCTGAAGAGAGAGAGTTTGTTCCCCAGAGAAGGGCAGCTGGCGAGAGTGAGAGGGACGGAGGAAGATTAGCACCAGCAAGGGGAGGGGCAGCACCGGTGGTCTGTGAAGAGCAAGGGTCAAACGCCAGCTCTCCTTGGTGACTGTGTGGCCTTGGGCAAGTGGCTGAGTCTCTGGGACCCTCGGTTTCCTCCTCTGTAAAATGGGATACTGCTGACCTCCCAGGGAGACTAGGAGAATTGCTGGTCAGGGGAGCCAGGGGCGGACGCGGTGTCCAGGGCTTCTTCAGCACTGGATGAGGAGGTGTTATCTTGCTTTAACTTTGTCTCATCTCTAGACCCGGCCAGGACTGGGGGAGGGAGGGGAGGCACCTCAGGTGCAGGATCTGAGGAGGCATGGCTCCCGGGATTGGGCGGACGTGCTGGCCAGACCCGAGAGGGATGCCTCCTTAAATGTCGTGCCTGAGTCGTCGTCACCCAGGCCCACCTTGCTCCAGTCTCCCTGTTTGGAGACCCTAGAGTGGGTGGTCCACGGAGAGGAGGGACTGGCTTCTAGCACCAGTTCCATACCTGCCACCTGCCCCCACGGTGGATTCTGAGTCGGCCGGCTGGAGTCAGGGGTGCTTTTGGACGGTCCTGTGGGGCTGGGAGTCACTTGGGGAAGACTGGGGTCCTTAAGTTGCAGGTTTGGTCCCAGGAGTGGGTGGGGTGTGGTCAGAGGGAGGGCGCTCTCCCTCTCTGGTCTCCATCTGCGTCTGCCCCCTACAGCCGAGCTCGCGGGGCCCAGTCTGTGGGTTGACTGGGGACTCGGGGTCAGCGGCAGTGCCAGGAGCTTGGCAGGGTGCTCCGCCAACCTGGGAGTCAGCCCCGGCTCTGCCATGCACCTCACCACATGACATCTGTGGGTCGTCCCTCTCGGCATCTCATCCCAGTTGTGGAGCGGAGGAGGGAGGGGATGAGGTCTCAAGACCCTCTGATGTGGCGTGAGAGATGTCCTGTGTGTGCGTGTGCGGCAGGTGTAGAAACTAAGCAAGGGTGGAGGTCCAAGGTCGTGGGCAGCCAAAAACTACACAAAGGTGGAAATTAAGGATCCCTAGGGTGCCAGTTGCGTGGCCAGTGAAGGGTCAGCATGGTGGTGAGGGCTCTCTGCGTGCCAGGCACTGTTCTAGGCTCTGGGAGTGGTAGGGAAGTGGCTTATATTTTAGTGAGAGGGTGACAGGGGCTCTCTGCAGCCATCTGAACTCTGGGGCTGTTGCTCAGCTCAGGCGACCACAGCTCTGGGTGGCTGATAGCTACCCAGTGGCCCCTGTCTCCCTGCAGGGCCCAGGATGTGGTCTAGAGGGAGACTGGTGGCCCTGGGACTGGCAGGGCGGGAACAGAGGGACAGACTTCAACCCCGGGAGCTTGTGCCGGGGGCTGGGTGTGCTCTCGCTATGGGACAGCTCTGGTGTTTAGGTCAGGAGGGGCTCTTGGAAATTTTTAGCTTCTCAGAAAGCATGCCTCCGAAAGATGTGGAAGGCATCTGATCTCTGGCAAGTGTCACCCTGTGGCCGGCCTCCAGCTGGCAAGGGGAAGGGTGGGGACAGAGGGGCTGGTGCTCGGATGATGGCTGGCAGGAAGAGAAAGCTGCTCTTTCTTTGCTGAGGCCTGCGGTTTCTCCTATTGACTCTGCCCCCCTCCTGTCTGCCCCCTGCCACACTCGGGAGCGCTGGCAGGAGGGTCCGGATGGCTTTGGGGTCTGTGGGGTGGCCCCAAGGCTGAGAGGATAAACAGTAGCCATGGCCAACATGCACGGAGAGTCCCTTGCCCCAGGCTCTATGAGCCTAACCCTTTGGTCACCACAGAAGAACCCTAGACAGCCAGTAGGGGCAGAGTGACCCTCTCAGGGTACCAGCTAGTTAGCAGCAGGGGACCTGGGTGTGGCCCAGGTGGGCTGCAGGCTGCTGGGGTTTCTCAGAGTCACCCAGGAACCTGGTGCAAATGGTGATTCCCGGTCCCTCCGTGGATGTGACTGGCGGGGACCCTCTGGGGGAGCCGGACCTCGTGGGTCAGCAGCCCCTGGGCAGGCTTAAGTTTGAGACTCGGGCTCACACCCTGCTGAGACCTGGGCCTCTTAGGACTTCTGACTCAGGGGAGGGAGTGGAGGGGCTCTTCCGGGACCGGAGGGGCCTAGGGCAGGCACTTGGGTTCCTTCCGCAGCCCACCCGCGTCCTTTCTACAGAGGCAAGGTAGCCGAGCGGTCAGCAAGGGCTGTGGAGCTGGGAGCTCGGGCCTCGCCTCTCGCCTCTCATCCCGTCCTGTGTTGACTCTGCCCGTGGAACATTCTGGGGTCTGCCTTCCAAGAGCCTCCCACTCCAGGGGACCAGAGCTGCTCAGAGAGGAAGCAGTCTGGCCATCCTGGTGGACGTGAGGCCTCCACATGAGCATGACAGAGCCCTGGAGAGCAGAGAGGGCCAGCGGGCTGAGGACTCCCCAGGGCAGGCTGACCCCTCGTGGAAGGGTGGGTGGGATGGGTTTTTGCAGGAGGCACAACCTGCCCAGCCTGAGCAGGTGGCTCCGAGAGCTCCGGCTGCTGCCCAGCCTGGGCAGGGAGCCCTGGGGATTTGCGGGTGGCCTCATATATGTCCTGCCCAGGGCTCCAGGGCTCAGGAGTGGGGATGTGGGGAGGTGAGTGGTTGGGATTAGGGCTGAGCTGGGAGGGGCAGAAGGTGGCATCTTTATGTCTCCTCTAGAGCCATCCTCGGGCTTCAGGTGGGGACCCCTGAGAGTGGGGGTGGGGCGTGGCTCACGTGTGCACTGTGTCCCTGGATCCTGTCTCCTTCGCCTCCCACGCTGCCCTGGCCTTAGACTGCTCAGGAAGCCTCAGCCCCGTCTCCAGGCAGGGCAGGTAGATGCTTCCAGAAGGAGCATGGCTCCCTCCAGCTCAGCCTGCTTTCCCTCTCCCTGCCCCTCTCCGCCCACGGCTCCTCCCCTATCCCCAGCCTTCAGAAGTTCTTGGGTCCATTCCCCTGTGGTCACGAACAGTCATCCCTCCAGTCTTGGGAATGGGTCTGGGGACAGCTATTTCCTGTTCTGAGACACACAGATCATCCCATCTGTCTGGGTGCCTCGTTGCCATGGCTTGTCTCCTCCCCTGCATTCGAGCTCCGTCCTGCCTGAGTCAAGGGCCCACCGCCCCTTCACTGGGCTGGAGAGGGAGCCCTGGACACTGTGGTCAGGAGGTGGGCCTGGGACAGCAGTTCTCCTTCCTGCTGTGGGGCCCCACTTTTCAGGATGCTTTTGTGGGAAGCTCTTCTGTTGGTTTGGGCAGAGGAAGGATAGCTGCAGGGTGACCAGTCCGCGGGTGTTTATGGGGACCGCTGCACACCAAGGGTGGTCTCTGGCACAAGGGAGTCTTCAACTGAGTTGGTAAAAATGTTGCTTTGAATCTATTTTGGTTGATGATAGAATAAGAATCAGGAAACGATTGTTGGGAAAACAAGGCAGATCATCCCACAGTGAGATCATTACCCACTCCGGACCCAGGAAGTGGCCCAGATGGCCAGGCAGGGTGGAGTTCAGATCTCCCTACTCGGGTGGACTGGGAGGGCTTCCTGGAGGAGGAAACTCTCTCCAGAGGAAAAGAGGGGAAGTCATCCCACCAGGCAAGACCCAGATGTGGGACCAGGCAAGGAGGGTCCGGGTCTGGTGGAGCTCACTGGAGAAATAGGACCCAGGCAGGTTTCTGTCCCAGGCTACTGTGACTTCATGCAAAGGGCACAAAGTGTGAGCCTGAGATGGGGGTTCAAATCCTGTTGTTCCCTTTAGAGCTGCTGCTTTGGGGACACTCTGAATTTCTCATCTGTAAAGTGGGCCTGACCGATCACCATGGTCCCTCTCTGTCTGGAATCTTGTTGTAAATAAATAGTGCAGGTGAAAATGCCCGGCTGTTAGGAGCAAGACCACTGTACAGTTGTTCCTTGTTGCATTTTGAGGGGACAGTGGCCGTGTGGGTCAGAGGCCAGCACTGGACACCTGGCGAGGGTCCTTGCTGAAGGCCTGTAGAACTGGTGGTTTCGGCCAGCTCCGAGGGCCCCCGGTGAATAAAGAGGATTCTGATACTAAGAGGATCGACTCCATTTTCCAAATGTTGCCTCCCAAGCCTGGGGATAGCAGGTCCCTGTTGCAGCCACCAGCCCTGGGGACAGTATGCCTGAGGCCTCACACTGTTCTCTGCCTTTGTCCACAGCCCATCACCACTGAGAGTGCCCTAAAGAATGTAATGGACACAGTAAGTGACAGCAGGCTGGCTGGGTACCACCTGGGCAAGACGCAGAGGCTGGGGAGCGCCGGGGGATGTGGCTGGGACATCCTGCTGGGGTAGATTTGGTGTTCTTGGGGAAACTGGCCGGGATGCTGGTGACCCTGGTGACCCTGGGAGGTGAGCAGGGGGAGGGGGAGGGGCAGCTGGGAGGAAGGGTTAAATGCGGGCTTCTGTATTAACTATGCAGAGTGTGGGGAAGCTCTTTCCCAACAGAGCTTTCCGACTTAGCAGACAGACACCCTCAGGGCCCAGCGGGAGAGGAAGGGGGGGGGCTCTGCAGCGGAGAAACTGAGGCGAGCCCCTGAGAGGGGTCTCCTGGCAGTGGCCAGCATGAAACTCCAGGTTTGGATTGGAGAACTTGAGATCCAATCCCGACTGTGCCGAGGTTCTAATTGTGTGCAGGGCGTGAACGCTGCCTCAGTTTTCTTTTCTGCAAAATGGGAATCAGCATCTCCAGCAGGAGTGTCCTGGGATGGAAATGGGCGGGTTCGGCCAGCTCCTCGGTGAACAGAGACCACACAAGTTTCCGGGGCCCTTCTGCCAAACCCCTCACCCCCGGCACCCCAGCAGGGGTGGCCGAGATGCCGTCTCTGACTGCCGTCCTTCTGTCTACAGGGAGAAGGAGCCTCCCGGGGTGGAAATTCACGGAAAAGTCTGGAAGAAGAGGTGAGTGTGGGAGGGAGAGGAGGGGGCCCTGGCTCCCTGGGGTGATGGGTGGGAGGTGGACGAGGGCTCAGACCTGTCTTGCCATGTGGGTCTGACGCTCTTTCTAGGGACATGCCTGTGGGCTGGCGAGTGAGAGCAGTGTGGAAGGACGGGGCATGGGCAGAGGCACGGCGGGAGGGACCGGGCTGAGCAGAGGGCATGGCAGAGTCCCCCGTGGGGCTGGAAGTGGGGCTTGCGGGTCCCCTGGGCTCTTTCTGCTCTGCATTTTGGTGAGAGGACAGAGGCCAGTTCCCTACGTGGAAGGACCCCCGAGAAGGGCGCGGGGCTCTCCAGGAGCCTGCTCTGAGCTGGGTTTATCTCCATGCCCTCGGGGCAGACCCCACCAAGGGGCTTCTCCTGTCCTCCCTGCCCCTCTGACAACGGGCCCCAGGGCTGGCCTCCCCAGCCAGCCTCACCGCCCGCTCCGTGGAGGAACAGGGAGTGGTTTTGGCGGTTGGCACAGGGGGAGCTGTTGATGGCATGAGGCCCTATCATCTGACAGCTGCCTGACCCACGGTGGGGAGGGTGCTGGAGGGAGGTGCTGGGGGAGGTGGGGGAGGCAGCTCCTGCAGGCGGCCACACTCCTGCGGTGAGCCCACGGCCACTGCCACGCTGCCCTGGGGCTGCCTGCGTGCCCAGATATACGGAGTGGAGTTACCCAGAGGCTGCACGGGGCCCCCAGGAGGAGCAGCAGCATGCCTCTTAAGTCGGGGGCGAAGGCTGTGTTCAAGGTGTGTGTGCGAGCTGCCACTGTGGAGGCGTGTATGGGGAGGGGCTTCTGTCCAGGTTTGTCATGTTCCTGGGTTGGAGGGTCGGGGGAGATTAGTATGTTGTCCTGTGGAGAGTGAATTAGCTTTAGGTAGCCAGAGCATATACTATGTGCTCAATAAACGTGAGCCATTCTGACAACTGCTATTTGGATTAGGGGGAAGGGTGGGCTGGGTGTTTCAGATCCTCCCTACGCCCCTCTCTAGAGGCTGACCCTATTTTATAGATGAGGAGACAGAGGCGTGGGCCAGTCTGTGAGTGCCATTCCATCCCTTTGTGAATTGTCACTTGGATCTGGTGTCATCCAAGACTCCTGTCCCTTGGCCGGGGGACAGGGTCATAGCCAGTGAACCAAACCATGAAGCTTGGGCACATTTGGAAGCCTAGAGCTGCTGCCCTCTACTTCGATTCTGGGCCAGACAGAGCCTATAAATGACAGCTGCAGCAAGAGAGAGAGGTTAGACGTCATGAAGAACTGTTGACTACAAAGTTGTATTTGACCTTGGTGCCTATGGGACCCTTTAGGAAGATGGAAGGCCTTTTATTTTTGTAGGAGAACGATTTGTTGATCTGGGAAGAAGGTGTGTGTGTGAGTTTGTGTGTTGGGAGGGTCAGGGTGTCGTCTGGTTTGGAGACAGAAGGGCACCGTGAGTCTAGCTGGTCTGGTTGAAGGAGTGTGTGGAAGGTGAGCAGCCTTCCACAGGGGGCAGCCCCGAAGATGGCCCGCAGCTTGCTGGGGAGGAAGGACGCTTGGCTCCTGACTCCCGTGGCCACCCTTTCTGACCATTGAGGTGGCCCCCTGGCCAGCCGCGGGCTCTGCTGCTGTCCTCGGGCGAGGAGCGCGCCCGGCGGGCTGCTGTGTTAATGCGTCTGTTGTGGAGCTGTCCCCGCCTCTGGCCAGCGGCCCAGGACCAGCACCGGGAACGGCTGCCCCCTCACCCCTCCAGAGCTGGTGCGCGGCGCAGTGTGTGGACGGTGCGGTGCCCTGTGTCGCACTTTGTTTTGGAAAAATCCAGGCTAGTGAGCAGGAAGGAGAGAGGAAGGGATGTGGCTGCAGGGGGCTGGCGTGGAAGTGTGGCCACAGCGCCCAGAGGAGTCGCTGGAATGGGGACAGGCCCTAAGTCGGTGGTCACCAGTCTCTGCTGCCTGGCACGACCCCTCCACCCCCCTGCTCCTTACAGACCCTCCTCTCCACCCCTGGGGACTCGGGGTCAGTAAACAGTTTTTGTTTTGGTCTCGAGGTGTGGTGTATGGGCTGTGGACCTCTCGGAAGGCAGACTCTTCCCACAGCCCCACCCGAGGCTGGGCTTCCCGCCCTGGCTATGTAGCAGGGAAGAGGCAGCAAATAAAGGGGTCTCCAGGGTCGTTGACCTTGAGTCACCCAGGAGTGTCTGAATGAGAACAGACTCCGCCTGCAGTGAGGACCAAGGCAAAAAAAAAAAAAAAAAAAAGTTGACAGAGTCTGTAGCAGGAAGGATGAGGGCTAGATACCAGGAGGAACTTCCTGATCATGAGGAAAATAAGACACTGTCTGGGGAAGGCTGTGGAACCTCCTTTCATGGTGCTCTTTTGGCAAAGGAGAGACTGTTTTGGAGATGAGTGTACGCGAGGGTTCTGTTGGGAGCCTAAGGAGTTGGATCAAAAGTTCTATTATTGGTCTGTGTCTTGGGAGGAGCTAGGAAGAAGTTCAAAGATACGCGAGTTAAGGACTTTGAGATCCCCAGAGAGGAAAAGAATAGGATCCCAGGCAGGGGGGGGGGACTTATTGTCCTTTCTAAAATAAAGTTGGTGACGTCCTCTAGTCGTTGTCCCCAGGGCTCTGAGTGGGCCAGGTGGAGACCCTGCAGATGTGCCATGAGACGGAGCAGCCCTTCCCCCGGTGGGCCCCTTAGTGGACAGGGACCTACCCCTCCACGCCCGAGAGCGTGGCCTGCACGGAGCCGGGGCCCCCGACAAGGGGACACCCGGTGATTCATGGTACCCAGATGCCTGGAGCCCTGGACCTGTCCCCGGGCCTCTGCAGAAGCCTACGTGACTAGGTGTGCTTCAGCCCCTGGCGGGAGGTCACTTGGGTGTTCTGCCCCGGGCCCAGCCCTCCGCGGCTCTCCGAGTTGCTGTGTGCCTCCACCCGAGGCGGTGTCCCTGCACGTCGCTCACTGCAGCCAGGGTCACGTGCCCCACGCCCTGCAGAAAACAGGAAGCCCCATGGGTTCGAGGGCAGCCCAGTGATTCATCAGGGGATGACAGTCCAGCTGTTCGTCCCCATCCTCTGCCGTGGGGTCAGTGTCCAGGGCAGCTTCCTGCCGGCCTCCCCGCCCCGCTGCCCTGTGGAGCAGAGCAGGCTTGGACTCTGCCTTATCACCTCTGGAGGCGGCGTGGCCAGACTCTGTTGGGGCCAAGTTTTTATTTATCTTGCCCGGCTTTTTTTGGGGCGGGGAGGCTGAGGAATGTGGAGTGTCGTAAGGTGGGGAAGAGGGCGGTGGGGAAACGGGAGCCAGTCCCTGGCCCTGCTCCCTCTCCTCGGCCCTGCGCCTTTGGAGGCTCCAGCCTCCCCCTGGCTCCCAGTTCCCTGGCCAAGCTCGCCTCCGTCCACCCCATGTCTCCCTCGGGCTCTTTTGGACCCATGTTCTTGGCCACACCTCAGGCCTTGGCTGAGTCGTGGCTTCCAGTTGTTCGAAGCAGCTGTGGTGGCTTCCTCCAAAAGTGGTTGTGGATCAGCGGCAGATGAAGCCCCAGGGGTTATTTATAGCAGGGTGGCCCTGGGACCTGGAGCCAGGCCCGGGCCTGGGGAGAGTCAGGGACTCCTCATCAGGGACCAGTGAAATGAGATGGATGAAGTGCTGGGTTTCTGCGCTCCTCTGGGTGGGTAGGTTTGGAACAGACTGGTTTGGGGCTGGAGAACCAAACACAGCCCTCGTACCCCCCACCCCCTGGCCTGACTCATGCAAACCCGCGTCCTGGGGCCAGGAGAGCCGCGGATGGAGGCTGAGGCACTCTCCGCCCAGCAGCCCCACTTGGCTCCTCAGTCCTCGCGCTGTGGTGGCTGCTGAGCCGCTGGGATCCAGAGCAGCCCAGGCAGGCACTCCGGGCACCACCTTCTCCCGCCTGCCTGGGGCGGCAGGTGAAGAGCCCTCCTCTCCGCAAGCTGCCCTAACTTTAGGCTCAGCCGGGAGCTGGGCACTGCAGGGCCGGCAGAGGGTGAAGGGGCTCCTGGGTCAGGTCCCAGGTCGGAGAATGGATCCTGCTTGGTCATCAGCTTCCCAGGGACTAGGGGGTGAGTCACTCTGCTCTTCACGTCTCCCTCCTTGGCAGACTGGGGTCCTGTCTTCTCCAAGAGCTGGCTGCTAGTGGGTGGTCAGGGAGGGTGGGTTTGGGGGAGGCATGTGGGTACCGTGACACTTGGAGGGCTTGGCCACCTCGACCCTGGGTGTCCTGATTCTGCATCTTGTGAGATGGTTGTAAGGGTAGAGGATGCTGGGAGTAGGGGATGCAGGGTTTGGATTTTTTATAAGGGGAACCGTCCCAACTGCCCTTCCAGCAACTTCCCTGTTAGTTGCGCTTGATTCCGTGGCAGTAACGGGAGCACCAGCTGTCATCTGCTGATGCCAGCCACAAGGAAAGGGCGTGGCATGCACGATTCCTTTGCTTCCTCACTCGAGTCTGGAGGGCTGTGCCATCTTACGCGTGACATTTCACAAGGCTCAGGGGGTTAAGTCAGCCCAGTAGGGTGCTGGACCAGAGCCTGGGGTCTGAGGGGCTCTGGTGCTGCGCTCTCAGGGGCTCTGACCCTCTGCTGCCCTGGAAGGTTTGGGGCACCAACTTGGGTCCGTTTGCCTAATCGTGTGCAGTGAGCCACCCAGGAATGGAGTGGGGAGCGGGGGTCATAGTGACTGCATTCTTAGGAGTGTGGCTCAGTGCCGTGGCCCTTGGCTCTGTTCGAATGTGACATGCCTGACTGTTCTGTCTCAAGACTCTTGGCTGAATGACGGGATGTGGCTGCTTTCAAGGAGGGGAGGGTGTGTGGGATGACAGTGTCAGAGAAGACATGTCCAGAGCTGGACGGGGCACCTCGCCCTCCTCCTCCAGATGCTTTTGGGGTAGTCTGTATTCTTAGGGTCCTACTGCAAGGGTCCAGGAGGTCAGCGGAAAGTGTGTGTCTGTCCCAGTTAATGGAATTTTTGTGTCCCCAGTGCAGGTGGCACCAGCCTGGGAGGGGTGTATTTCTCAACATTGGGGACTTCTTCCTTCTGTCCTTTTGGGGCTCGCCCATGGGCAGGCGGGCTCACGTGGGATTGGCACGGACTGTTTTTGGCTTCGTGTTGCTGGGTTGCTGAGGCGTCGGGGTGGCAGGGCTGGAATGTTGGCAGAGAAAGGAGAAGAGGCTGTGTGCTTGGCCGCTGCCCTGTCTGCTCCCGCTCACGGCTCTCGGCGGCTCCCCTCCTGCGTCCTGCCTGCCCCCTGTAATGCTGCGTCTCTTCTCTCTTTCCCAGGGCTCCACTAGAGTCACCCCGAGTATCCAGCCCCATCTGCAGCCTGTCAGGTATGCCTGGCCCCCCGGGGAAGGGGCAGGGGTGTAGGCTGTGGGGTCGCTGTGGGTGTTCTTTATAAGTCTTACCCTTGGGTCCCCAGGACTGAAGTCACAAAGTGAAGGATGGGTAGATGGCCTTGGCCGCCATCATTTTTCGTGTTCCAGGGCTAAGCCAGACCTTGAGCTCATTCTTTATTTACCTGCATGAGCTCATCGGAGGCCTTGCACCAGCCCTGCAAGGTACACGTGTTGGCAGATGAAGAACTGAGTTTCAGAGAGATAAGGTGACTTCTTAAAGGTCACACAGCCATCCAGAAGCAGGAGTGGGGACCTCTGGCATCGAGGCCTGTGCTAGATCTCCTTGTCCACAGATGGGGTTTCCGATGGTGGGGAGGTTTATAAAAGGGGTCTCTGTGTGTGTGTGTGTGTGTGTGGGTCCCCAGGGGGCCGTGCCTCACCCATCCAGACTGATATATCTGCGTCCATATTCTCTGGCTTGGGTCCCCACCCTCTCTGCCTCACCTTCACCCCCTGAAGCTTCTGGGATTAGTGAGAATGGCAGCTTTGGCGGGGGGCTTAATCCCCTGGAGGTTGTGACTCAGCTGCCCACCGGCTGGAAGTGGGTTTTTAGAGGACCCTCTCTTTTCCCTGTGGCTGCAAACAACTGACTTGGGGCAGCCTGGGTGTGATTCTGAGTTTTCCCAGCTGGTGGCGCTGTTCTGCCTTCGCATCCTTCCTGGGAACCAGCCCGAGCACCAGGCAGGTCAGTGCCCAGGATGGGCTGCATCTGACTCTTGCCGATGGTGACAGTGTCCCCCTCCCTTCCCCTGCTGTGCTGAAGGAGAAGCTGGAAAGAGGAGCTGACCTTCAGTGTTTGTCTGACAGTGCAGTCCCTTCCCTGGAGCCAGGACAGAGGGGCTTTGGAGGGTGGGGAGGAAAGTGGACCAGGCTTCCTGCTTTCATATCCCTTTTGGGGGGTGTAAGTGCTTGTGACTTCTTGTCCCAGGCTGTCCTTGGGTCAGCATTGTCCTAGGGTCTGAGCCCCACATCAGTGGCTGCTGGGAGAAGCTTATCATGGGAGCAAGGAGTGGCGGGGGCTCAAAGGTCCAACTCACACTGGGCTCCTTTCCCCTGACCTCTGTCATCCCTCCAGGGAGAGG
Organism: Urocitellus parryii; assembly: GCF_045843805.1. NCBI lineage: Eukaryota > Metazoa > Chordata > Mammalia > Rodentia > Sciuridae > Urocitellus > Urocitellus parryii. The sequence continues at coordinate 265,116,377 of NC_135531.1, read as the reverse complement.
CCATTGTCATCCTTGACTGGCCGCTTTCCATCCCCATTTAAGCACCTGGGACCTGATCAACCCTAGTGGGGATCTGGATTCTTCTAGGCTCCTTGGTGTCCTGGGGCTGGTGTTCCCCAGCGCCAGAGTCCCCATCCCTTTAAAATACCCTGGCCAGTGCCCGTGGTGTCCTGCTGTGGTGGAAGGTTGACCAAATGGAATCCAAGTGTGGCCGACCTCGGCTAGAGAGGGCAGTGACACCAGAGGTGACAAGGTGCAGCGTGGGAGGGTGCGGCTGCCTCCCGAGGCCAGAGGGGGCTTCCCCAGTGCATCCTGGACCCTTCCCCTGGAGGAAAATCCTGGAGAGGTGTCAAGATGCGAGTCCCCTGCTCCCCTTATCCGGGGCCCAGGGGAGGGCCAGCTGCCCAGCCCCGGGGTCTCCCCACCTCTTCTGAGAACCCCCCAACACAACAGCACCAAAGACTCTGCACTCCCTTCATTTCCTGGATCCTTACAAACAGGGAGGCCACAGCCGAGAAGCAGCTCTGCAGGTGATAGGGGAGCCAGAGGCGGGGACAGCCAGGGAAAGGAGGACAGGAGCCGGCCTGCCTCCGAGGGCTGGAATGTGCACTGTGGTCTGGCCCACCTGGAGCCTCTGGGAGCATGTCACCTGAGCTTCCTTCTCTTGGGAGGCCTCCCGCCCCCTCCAGAGCTCCAGCAGAGAAGACGGCCGTCCAGGGTGCGAGGACCACCCGGCCGGGCTCTCTGTCCTTTCACAGGTTGAATCACAGGTTGATGGGGACCTGGAATTGGGGTCCTCGTCATTTGGTTGTGACACGGTCTGAGATCCTCGCCGGCCCCTGCCCAGCTGTTTGTCTGGTGCTCAGGCTGGCTGCATGGGCTTTGCCATGGGAACCTCTGGCCTCGGCCCTGGGCTGGGGATCAGCCATGCTCCGTGGCCTGGATGTGGGGAACCACACGAGGTGTCGGGGTACAACTACCTGGTGCTTGTATCGGGGGATTCTGATGTGGGCCCCCATCTTCCCACAGTCTCCCTAGAAACCCGAGTGTGAGCCGGACCATGGAGGACAGCTGTGAGCTGGACCTGGTGTACGTCACGGAGAGGATCATTGCGGTGTCCTTCCCCAGCACAGCCAACGAGGAGAACTTCCGGAACAACCTCCGGGAGGTGGCCCAGATGCTCAAGTCCAAACACGGAGGCAGCTACCTGGTGAGGAGAGGGCACCCTTGATCTGGTGCCCCTCTGCCCTTTCATCTGCGGGCGGCCTCTTCACTACTGTCCCCCGGTCCCCGGCCATGTGTCCTCTTTCCTTTAGCTCTGGAATCTCTTGTGGCCTGAGTTGACACTCCCTTTCCTGCCTGAGTCTATCTGAGGAGTGTACCTGCAGCCAGAGTGTCGCATTGGGAAGTGTGTGTGTGTGTGTGTGTGTGTGTGTGTGTGTGTGTGCGTGTGGACCAGAAGAGAATAACACCCCTAGTTCATGTCCTTAACACTTGCTATAAGCCAGGCCCTGTTCAGCCCTGGAAAGGGGACCCTTGCTGGAGCAGAGAGGTGGGGTATTTGCCTCAGGCCACGGGGTCAGTGGCAGACCCAGTCCAGCATCTGTGCTTCTGAGAAGTCTTAGGGCAGAGTCGTGGTTACATGTGTCTTTGGAGACCTGGTGGCTGGCTCAGAAGACACCTGACGTGGGTGGGTGGCTGGTGAAGGTCCCCTCTAATGCAGGAAGGCTGACCTGGCCCTGGCTCCAGGTTGGTGTTGCAAGGGGGTGCATGTGAGCTGGACCCACAGGCCACATGTCCCCTTGAAGGGGTGCTGCAGGGGAGCAGAGGTGGGCGGGAGGAGGCCCCGAGGGTCCTAGGGTTGGGTAATGGACGACCACAAACTGCATGGCTTCAAACGACAGAAGCTTAGTGCCTCTCAGTTCTGGAGGCCAGCAGCAGAAATCGGGGCGTCCTCAGGGCCATGCTCCTCTGAATCCCTGAGGGAAAGTCCTTCCTTGCCCCTTTGCAGCTTCTGGTGCTCCCAGCTCTGGCTGGCTCCCCTTGGCTGGGTGCATCTCTCGGTTCTCTGCCCCCTTCACATGGCTCTGTTCCCTGTCTCTGTGCATCCTCCTCAGACTGTGAAGACATTAGTCATCGGGTTTAGTGCCCAGCTTAAATCCAGGATGTCTGCTATCAAGATCCTCAACTATTACAAAGGACCTATTTCCAAATAAGGTCACATTCTGAAGTTCTGAGTGGGTGTGAATTTGAGGGGCACTGTTCAACCCACCGTAGAAGCTCGTCCACCTGCTGTGTTGGGGCATTGTTAAGAGCCGGGCTTTAAACGTCCAAAAGCCAGGGTTCCAATCTTGGCTCTGTGCTCACTGTTTCTATGATCGGCCTCAGGCTTCCCCTCTGTAGAATGGGCCTAGTAACACTCTCCTTTTTAGGGCTATTGGGAAGATAGGTCGGGTTGGCAGAGGGCGAGTGCTCATTGAGTGGCAGCCATGGTTAATATAACAAGGTGTGTTTCTTTATGGGGTGTAGGAGTGGACGAGAGCCGCCTGAGACCCTTCCTTACTTTAGGAGTCCAGGACTCCGTGTCACCTCTGTGCTCTGTCCTGGCTCCCTCCCTCCTGCTGGGTGTAGGTTCTGCTCTCCCAGGACAGTGGTTTCCCCAGCTGTGGGCTGGAGGTGGCCAGCTCTGCCCACCCCTTAGGGGGTGGAGAGAGGACTGCCAGAGACTGGGGGTTCCACAGGGTGTAGTCAGGCATGGAAGGGCCTGAGCTGGGAGGGGTGCGTCCCTGGTGACTGGTGAGGAGACGTTGCATTGTCTCAGGAGGAGGCTCGGAGTCAGCATGTGACACGGAAACCAGAGCCGGCCACCAGCTGTCCTTCAGAACCCGGGCTCCCTTCCACCTTTCCCTCCCTCTGGTCAGGATGTCCGCGCGGAGGGGCATGCCTGGGGCCTGCATCGCTCTTTCCCCTTTGCCCTGAGGACCTCATTTGAGCCCTTGTTGGTCAGTGCGTGTCCATGGGTGCATCCAGCTGCATCCGGGGAGAGCAGGTTCGAGGCAGCACAGGTGGTCCAGCGAGCCCCTGGCCCCGAGAGCTCAGCGGGCTCCTGAGAGGAGTGGTAATGACACCACCCTCCCCATGTGACCGGGGCTTCCTGGCACCCTCTGCTCTTCACTCACGGTCCCTTTCTCTGTCTCCTCCTAGCTGTTCAATCTCTCTGAGCGAAGACCTGACATCACGAAGCTCCATTCCAAGGTGAGCTGACGGCCGTTTTGGGGTGACTTTCCTCCTGGGAGAGAGGAGAAGAGATCCCCCTCCCGTGGTTCCCTCATTGGAATCTTGGGGGAAAGCACCAACTGACAGTTGGAAAAAAACTACTTGAAGTCCAAGTGCCATCTTATATCTGGAAAAGGACAGTAACACATTGATTGATTCCGTAATGCAAACTGCGGAGGGCAGAGCTCATGCAGTGGCCTCCTACCCGGGTCCGCCCCCTGGGGAGCCCGCAAGGCCTCTGGGTGGGTGGAATTGTGAGATTTCATGCGGTTGGGAATGGCAGCTTTGATGTTCCTGCCACAGTGACTACTTGGTCTGCTCCGTGGGTTGTGCGGGGCTTTGCCATGAATGTCTGCCCCCATCCTGGATTCTGGGGCCTGTTGCTGTGTGATCTTGGGCTGGTGGCAGACTTCCCTGAGATTGCACCCCTGAGAGTGGGTGGTCTGGGTTAGGTGTGTCCCAGGGGACCCTCTAGCTCTCGTTTACTTAAAGTCCTGTGAGTTTGGAAAAGTTCTGAGGAGCCAGAAGACCTGCAGACGACTTTCGACTGGCTCCCAATGTGGGTGGCCTGACTGTCCAGGGCCTGGAGAAAAGCGGCGAAGCCACAGAGCCCTTTGCCTTTCCTCTCCTGTCCTGCTCCAGGCCTCAGGGCTGTCGGTGGCAGGGGAGCTTGAGGGCCATGCGCGTAGCTCCTCTGAATGTTTGAGCTCAGTCACGAGCTGCAGACCTCGGGGTCCTTGGCTCCAAGCCTTTGCTTGACACATAGATGAGGAAACTGAGGCTGGGAGGGGGGACACGGCTCGCCTTAGACCCCACAGTGAGTCTAGGATGGAGCTGAGACGTGGGCCTGGGGGCTCCAGCCTGGCCCATGACCTTGACCTCCACTCCTTGCCTCCCAGCAGGGCTGACGAGCAGGGAGGGACTGTTGGGCTGCTGGGGCCACCTGGTACTGGTGGCTGGTGCAGTGCCCCGTTGGCCGGGTTCACTCCTGGGCGTCCTCTTCTCTCTCCTGGCTCTGGCCTCAGGTACTGGAATTTGGCTGGCCTGACCTACATACCCCGGCCCTCGAGAAGATCTGCAGCATCTGCAAGGCCATGGACACCTGGCTCAACTCAGACCCGCACAACGTCGTCGTTCTACACAACAAGGTGGGGGGGGGTGTTGTGGTGGAGGGGGGTGCGCATGCGTGAGCACAAACTGAATGGACTTGGAGGAGTGTGCGTACCTGCCTGTCTTGGATTGCATGAGCACCCAAGTCCATCAATGTGTTTTTACCATTCTAGGGGACAACAGATTCTGTCCCAGGGGTCACCTCCAAGAAGCAGGGGACACCAGCTTAGGTCTTCGGCTATTTTTGGAGACTCGCTCCCCCTTGCCTCCCTCCCCGGCGTCTCCTTCCTCCTGCTCTCTCCGGGAGCCACGCCCCTCTCTCCAGCCCTTGCTCCCTTCCCTCCTAGGTTTCTGGACAGGCTCGGGGGCGGCAGGGCTGGCCTTAGACATAAAGCCTTCTTCCTCTTCCAGGGAAACCAAGGCAGGATAGGGGTGGTCATCGCGGCTTACATGCACTACAGCAACATTTCTGCCAGGTAAGGGTGCCCGGAGCCTCCCGCCCTCTAACCATCAGCAATAGGACACCCTCTTCCCACCCACCCATGGCCGCTGCCTTCCCTGGGCTGGGAGGATCTGTTAGAGGGCATGAGAGGTCACCAGGGGGCGTGGGAGACTCAGAACAGGAGATGGTGCATGCCAGGGCCCTGAGGCAGCAGCCTGTGCACGGAGCTCAGGAGCGAGGGGTATTCACCCATCTGGGGCCCTGGTGGGGCCACAGTGGGGGCAACCCCAGTCACGAACACCCCATCCAGCCAGCTTTTGGGGGCCACTTGTCCTTACCCAATTGTCTTCTGATTCCCTGGAAGAGCAGGTAGAAACGCTGGATCAGATCAGAACCTGGTGGAATCCTCTAGAAGTTATGTCATCCATCCCTCTGCCTGTGGCCAGCAGGGCCCTGATCCCACTGGGTGTTTTAGAGCAAGAATAGGAAACAGACAGTGGATGATTCCGGTTCTGGTTCCGTTCTGCAGGAGGCCAGAGATTCATCCACTTCCTCATTTATGTGTCGGCCACGACTGTTGAGCAACCCTTATGCCTTGCACCATTAGTAGGGAAGACTGCAGAGGGCGAAGTCCTTGCAGACGTTAACTAAGCAGTTACATCAGTAGCATCTGGTGGCGGTGACTGAGAAAGAATAGAGACAGGGAAAGACAGCGAGGGAGGGGTGCGTGGTCAGGGAGGGCCTGGGGGACAGGCGACCTGGTGCAGACACCCCATGCAGGGCTGAGTCCCGTGAGGTCTGGAGAGGGTCTCGCAGGCCAAGTGCAGGGGCAGGACCCAGCCCATGGGGGGTTGGTGCAGGAGGCTGGGGCCTTGGAGCCAGGGAAGGAGGGGGGAGGAGCTGGAAGAACAGAGCCATTCGGCCTTGAGGGCCTTGCTGAGGACCTTGGAGTTTATTCTAAGTCTGTGGGGAAGTCACAGGAAATCACAGGAGAGTCAAGAGAAGCTGCGTGATCTGTCTTTTCGTTTCAAAATGTTCTCTCTGAGCGCTGTGAGGGTGAACCTCTGGCAGAGGGCTAGTTTGATGACCTGGGAAGTCCAATCCAGCGGCCTCTTCTTAGTGACAAACATGCCCCGTGTGCCTCTGTGTGTTCTCATGTGCACCTTTTTGGGTGTCACCTCACTTAAGCTCCATAAAGCTTTTGAGGAAGATGCAATGATCAGCCTCACTGGACAGGTGAGGGAGATGAGGTAGAGAAGGGCACACGGGGTCAGTTATGGGGGACTTGGTGCGGCTCCCAGGCCCCCGGCTCTGAAGTCCCGGGCTGAGCACAGCACCTCACAGGTTTGGACAGATGCTGGAGCACTCTTCTCCTGAAAGCTTCTCAGCCCAGCAAGCCTGTTCCTCCTGCTGGGCACCAGGGCTGCTGGTGGGCTCTGCAGCTCTAGGAAGCAGGAGTGGGGAGACAAGGAAGGGGCCCTGGGGCGTGGGGGTTGGCTTCTCCGACCACTGTCTCTCCCCACAGTGCTGACCAAGCTCTGGATCGGTTTGCAATGAAGCGGTTCTATGAGGATAAGATCATACCCATTGGGCAGCCATCTCAGAGAAGGTGGGTCTCCAGGGCTGGCAGCCCAGGTCCTGTGTGTATGTGTGTGTGTGTGTGTGTGTGTGTGTGTGTGTGTGTGCGCGCACTTCCTGCCCCTGGGGAGTCTTGTGTACTCACAGGGGGTGGAGCGGCTGCTTAGGGAGAGGTGTGTCCAGCACACGTGCTCAGTCTGGAGTGGCGTGAGCTTGAGGACGCAGGTGAGCCCATGGGCAGGCTGAGTGTGCCCACAGGTTGGCCTGGCAGTTGGTTCCTGAGGCCTGGGTCAGAGCGCAGACCGTCCCAGGAGGGCATCCGTCTGGGGATAGAAGGTGCCTCTTTAAGAAGGCACGTGCTGTCCTGGTGGCCGGATGGCTTCAGCATGTGGATGAGTCTCCAGGAAGCTGATGTCACTGCCACCCATCATGGAAGGTCACAGAGACTCAAGAGTCACCTTCTATTGGGAGAGTTTAAAATATTCCTTGGGGGGCCCCGAACCACGTGGGCATGTTGGAGTCTCCTCAGAGCCCAGGCAGACGCAGGGTAGGGGTGGATTTATTCATTCATTTGGCAAAATCGAGGTTCTCCACTTCAGCCCCACGCACTGGGACATCTCGGTGAACAGGACACAGTCCCTTCCCTTAGTGAGCTGGTGGTCGGTTGAGAGAGATGGACTTTAAACGTGTGACCCTGCCTACAGGACAATGCCATAGAGCAGTGAGTCCTCAAAGGGAAGAGAATGGACCACTGCAGAGACCCAGGGCGGTGGCAGGGGAATGGGGCTGTTCTCATGGGGACAGCTTGGAGGACCTCTCAGAGGAGGCAATTTCGCACGCTGAGATAATGCTTAACTACCATATGAAGATCTAGGCATCGTCCTTTGACAGATGAGAAGCCTGAGCCCAGGGAGGGGACATGGCCAGGAGAGAGGCCAGGCAGAGCTGGACGGTACGTGGAGGACTAGAAACAACCAGGTGGGACCTCTGGTTGTGCTGCCCACTGACCCGAGGGATTCTGCTGCGTGGACAGCATGTTCAGTGATGCCTGGTCCATAGGAGGGGATGGGCAATGTCAAGGCCAGGTGGACACTGGGGAGGCTACAGGCAAGATGGTGGGTTAACGCAAGCCCAAACTGTTAGCCTAGAGCACGGGACTCAGGCCCCTTGGCTGTGTGGCCAGGAGTCATGGGCCTGCCACCTGCCTGTGACGTGTCAGCCCTGTCCGACTCACTGAGGATACAGTGCTAATTTGTCAAGCCAAGACTCATGGAGCTGAGCTTCTAGGGGATGACACCCAATTTCCCAAACAAAAGGTCATTTTGGACAGTGACAAGTGGCTTTGAAACAACAAACAAGCAGAGCTTCCATGAGAGCTGAAGAGCGAGGGGGCAGATTCCAATGGACAGGCCTCCCGAGGAGGTGACAGGAGGCAGGATCTGAGCGGGAGAGGGACCCACCCAGTGAAGGTCCCGGGGAAAGGATCCAGGCAGAGGTGCAGCAAGGTCAAAGGCCGGGTACGCAAAGCATCCTGGCTGCTTTCATAGCCCCTTAGGTGCAAGGCCTGGGCCTCCCCAGCCTCTTCCTGCAGAGGGTCCCCAGTATGTGTCCCACCACCCTCACTTTGTGTGGCTGGCCTGAAGGGGCTGCCACGGACTGCGCCTGCCATGATGGCAGGAAGCCCAAGCAGAAGCAAGTGTGTCCTCAGGCATCCCAGTTGTCACAGAAGAGCTGAAGGCCAACCTCTGGGTCAGCAGTCAGAGATGGGCGTCTTTCTGGGCAGACAGTTCTGGCTGGGCCTCTGGACCGGGCAGCCGTGGGTCAGTGAGAACCTTCCCAGAAAGGGGAGCGCTGGTGGTCAAGGACCAGCTCCCTGGTCCCTGGTGGCCATGCATGGCTGCGGCTGGTCCTGGTCCTGGGATGGCCCTTGACCTTGAAGGATGAGAGCTACGAATGGAGAAGCTGGCTGTCCTGTTGCTTGGAGGTGGTGAGCAGCAGCTCTGATGGGGGCAGCAGAGGTCTGGGATGGAGAGGCACTGCTGTTACCCCTCAGCAAGGGGTTGTCCGGGTGTTCCCCTGTGCTCGTGCACGGGGCTGCGGGGCGTGTCTGTGTGTGCACACTATCTGTGGCTGCCCGGCAGCTCCTATCTGCCCCTGCATCTGCCGAGGGCCGGGCCTCTATCTGCCCACACGTGGAGTGCAGTTGCTGGTTGCCCATGCGTCTGCTGCCGCTTTCCCGCCATGTTGCTGGTGCGGCTTGCAGGGAATCAGCAGCTGCAGGAGAGGAGAGCGGGAGGGGCAGAGGGAGGGGCTGTGCCTGTAGCTCCTCCATTTATTGTCACGCCCCCCCCCTGCTCATTGTCCCCAGCACACAGACACATCCTGTTGGCAGATCTGATGGGAACCGCCATTCTGGGTTTCCGGTTTGAAGAATGGGACTGGGGGCTGGGCAGGGGCCTGAATAGGAGCTGGTGCTGCCCATCAGATTATCTTGCTTGGGTAGTCCAAGGTGGCCCCACCCAGCCTCAGGGACAGAGGCCCACTGGTCTGGAGGTGGGCCAAGGAGCCAAGAGACAGGCGGGGAGCATTGTCATGGTCAAGCAGTTCCTGTCCCACCCCCCAAAGCCCTGTTGGCTCCTGCAGAGCTTCAGGATGTATTTGGTTGGCCTCCCTGACTCAGCCTGGCACCCTCTGGCCAGTCAGAAAGAGAGGAAGTGCTGACCCATCAATGGTAGTTCTGCCCCCGGTTCAGACGGCGCACTGAAGCCCAGGCTGCTCCCCCTCTCCCTCCCACCCCCAGCGCTGTGTGTTCTTGCTGTGTGTCTCCAACAACCCTTTCTGGGCCTGCTTTCCCCTCACTGTTTAGAAGAAGGGGAGGTGGGCTAGTTTCTTCCATTCTTCCAACAAGATCTTTATTTTAAAAATTGGGGGATGCTGACCCTAGACAGAGGGATACTCATTCAAGTTAGTTATCACAAATATCAAGTCAAGTGACAGAAACTGATGGGCTCATACACTTTAGTGACATAAAGTGAAAGACTGTCTTGGTTAAGGTCTTGCTATTTGCTGGACTCCCGTGGATGGTGGGGCCTAATGGGAAGCTTGGTATCAGGGTCCACATTGGCCTGGTTTGGCTCCATGTGAGCTGTTAGAGCTGCTCGTGCAGCCAGCCTTGTGCAGGAGGGAGATGCTAAAGGATGAGATGCCTGTCACTGTCAGGGGTCAGGGAGGAATTTTGGTCCCCAGGAGGTTCCTGGGCAGCAAGGGAAGCAGGAAAGAGATGCTCACATTCACCACCAGGGGGCGCAGGAGAACGCCAAGTAGGCTGTTAGCCCTGACCCAGCTCCGGGTCCTTTACCTGCTGTTTTCCCTGTGGGGCTCGGAGCGGCCAGCTAGGCCTGCCCTGGGGCCCAGCCCTCAGCTGCCAGGAGCCCTGGGTGGAGGTCAGAGTTGTGGGGTGCTGAGTAAGAGGGAGGTGGAAGCCACGTTCTTGCAGATGGAAAACCAGGTCCCTCTCCCTGCCCCAGGTATGTGCATTACTTCAGCGGCCTGCTCTCTGGCTCCATCAAAATGAACAACAAGCCCTTGTTTCTGCACCATGTGATCATGCACGGCATCCCCAACTTTGAATCCAAAGGAGGTACCTGCCCGAGCCCTCCCTGGGGCCTCCCTTCCCCTCCTCCCTCCTGCCTGGGGTCTTCAGAGGCAGCCTTGGGGCGGGAGGAAGCCAGTCAGCAGCAGAGTCCTGAGGCTTCCACTGGAGCCTCACCTGCATCACTTCCTGAATCTGTTTGAGCTCCCGTCTATTTATCTGCAAAACGAGCTTGGTATTTGCAGTCCCTCCTGGCAGACGATGTTGGCGGTGGCAATGTCTTGTCCACTTAAAATGCCTTCTGAATAAAAGTTAGTATTTCTTCCCCTTTCTGCTTGCTGTTTTTCTCTGTCCTCATACCCCCTTCCTGTCTTCCTTCCTTTCTTGCTTTGTTCTCTCCTCCTCCTGCTGTTCCTCACACCACCTCCTCTGACAGGGTGTCGGCCTTTTCTCCGCATCTACCAGGCCATGCAACCTGTGTACACGTCTGGCATCTAGTAAGTATTCTACGGGAGGCCAAGGCCGGGCACCGGGAAGGTGGGAGGGAGGCAGTCAGGGAGGCCCCCGGCAGGCCTGGGCAGAGGGGCAGAGGGAGAGCAGCGGCACTCTCTTCCTCTGCCACCCTCTGTGCCTTAGCAACATCCCGGGGGACAGCCAGACGAGCATCTGCATCACCATTGAGCCAGGACTGCTCCTGAAGGGAGACATCTTGGTGAGTGCCGCCCTCCGTCTCAAGCCCACCCTTTTCCCTTTCCGGCTCCTTCCTACCCTAGGGTCAGGACAGCCACTCCCGGTGGGCTCAGGACTTGGAACAAGGCTCCCAGGGTTCCTTCAAGACCTTCCGGTCTCAGACAGCCCTGGCCTGGTCCCTTCCCTGCCCTGGTGTAGGCGTCCCTTCCCTGGGCTGACCTTTTGTTCTGGGACATCTCCAGGGAAACCCAGTCGGTGTGAGCTGACCACCTAGCTCCCCCCTGGTGACAAGGACCCCCCTCCATTCTAACTTCAGCCCTCTCTGCTGCACTCCAAACCTGCTTTTCCCTTTTGGATTCCAATCTGTCTGTGGGAACTTCTTGGCAGGACACTTTTTGTTCCTCCAAGTCTCTCAGGTGTTCTAGAATCTTCCCCAGAGAGTTCTAAGTTCCTGTTTGGTGTTGGTGACTGCTCTTTCCTGGGTTTGCGGGGACCCTGTGGGCTCCGTCTGTGGAGCAGACCAGGAGGCTCCCTGAGACCCCACCTCCCACCTCTGTCTCCCCCCCCCCCACCAGCTGAAGTGCTACCATAAGAAGTTCCGGAGCCCCGCCCGAGATGTTATCTTCCGTGTGCAGTTCCACACCTGTGCCATCCATGACCTGGGGGTTGTCTTTGGGAAGGAGGATCTCGATGAGGCCTTCAAAGGTGGGCCCCAGGGTGGGGCTGGGCGGGGCTCGTGGCAGGGAGGAGAGCTCAGGTTCAGGAGATGTGGTGGGCATGGGGGCCACCATTTTTGAGCCACATGGTCTGCCAGGATCTTCTTGGTGACAGCGGGAGGGCATTGAGAGAGAATTAGGAGCCAACCAAGGCAAGTGGCGAGGACTCCAGTGGAGGAGGTCCCTCCTCAGTCCCTGGCCTGTTTTGTATCTCATCCTCTCCGAGGACTTGGCCCGTGTCTTCTTTGCCTGGTCCTCCTGATTGGTCTTATTGGCAGACATTTTTTCAACCTTGGCTGGGCATCTGTTTTGTACCAGGCTCAGTACTAAGTGCTGGGGAATCAGAGTCAAACACCACATGCTCTCTGTTGGTGGAGCTAAAAGTCTAGGGGAGGCAGCTCTAGAAGGGACCGTTACCCCCCCGCGGCAGAGGAGCCGTAGTGGAAGGGCTGTGGCAGCAGGAGGCAGGAGGAGTGGGCAGGGAAGGTTTGGCGTCTTTTGCTGCTTTCTTCTGTGCATCTGAGGTCCCATCTATATCACGCTCAGTCCTGGGCTTATAGATACACCACCCATCCCTCCTCCCTCCCTCCAGCCACCAGCACATTCATTTATCCAACTGTTCATATACCCATCCACCTATCCATTCATCTACCCACCACTTGCCCACTCATCCATCCACCTATCCATCCATCTATCTATCCATCCATCCACGCACCCACTCACCTATTCATCTATCCATCCATCTCTCTAACCACCTACCTGCCTACCCATTCATCCACCCATCCATCTACCCATCCATCCACCTGTCCACCCATCCCCACCCACCTGCCCGCCCACAAAGTCTAAATGACAGGTGTGTGCTAGACGCTAGGGATTCAAAGAGAAGTCAGGCCTCTGGGAGCTCACAGTCTCCTGGGAGAGAGACATGCAAACCTGACCCTATGAAGTGAGGCCTGCAGGACTGGACACAGGCGCTGGCCTGGTGGGGTCCCACAGAGCAGATGTCGCCTTGCTATGTCCTCTTCCTGCAAGCAGTAGACAGTGATCAGCATCCAGACTGTGCTCAGGCAGAGAGCAGAGGGAGACTGGGCCGCCCAGAAGGGGCAGGTCCCCTCAGTAAAGTCTGCTCATTCAGGGCAGGGATGGCTCTGAGATGAGCTCTCCTTGTATCTGAGCCTGGAGGGCAAAAACAGATGGTGCTCTAATAATTACAGAGCAGACAGTCACCGCCATCAGTCTTGAGGAGGAAAAATAAAGATACTGCTGATAAAATAAATATGAGGTTGGGGAGAAGCAGAGCAAAGGAGGTTCCCAGATCAAGAAGTAGAGGCTGAACTATAATATATACAGCTTCAAAGGTAATTGATGGGATAAACAAATGATAAGCTAACCAGATCTGAGAAGAAAGGAGGTGGGGTATAGGAGCCAAATCATTCAGCTTCTTAGTGGTGAATCAATGAGACGATTTAAAATACATATTGGCATGAAATAATGGGTGGTATTTAGAATCATAAAGGTAGCTTGCTTGTAGAACCAGAAATAGAAATGGCTAGAAGTGGTACCTTAGGCAGGTAGGACTGGGGCTCTGGTGGGCAGGACATGGGATTTTGGTGTTCATGTGTAATTTGAGTTTAGATACATATTAAATGCTATTTTATTATTAACCATGTGTATGTGTATGAATTTTTTTTTCTAGAAGAAATGAGTTTTTCTGGTTAATATTTATGGAGCCCTTTTTGGGGATTCATTGCCCATTTTTTTCCCTTCTTTTTTTTTTTTAGATGACCGATTTCCAGAATATGGCAAAGTAGAGTTTGTGTTTTCTTACGGGCCAGAGAAAATTCAAGGTATACATCAAATTAGAGTTCATTCTTGCAGCCCTTCCCTCCATGCTCCATGCCCCTGTCCTGCTCCCACCATCCTCCCACTGGGCTGCTTTACAATGACCAAGTTACCTGTGATTGAGAGCAGGCCAGCAGTAAAGGATCTTAATATCAGAGTGGACCCCTAGCTAAACATGAACCAGTGACTTACTGTCTGGATAACAAAAATTTAAAAAAGCAGACAGAGAGGCGCTCAGTTGGATAAACTGTTCTGGTCCTGTTAGGTCACCATTTGGTTATATTCAGAAACTGGATGGAGGGAATAGCCAAGGGGGACACTCCAAGGTGCTGGATGGATGATATTTATGTGAACTGAGGTGATTCAACCTGAAGCCCATTTAATAATAGCCTTTAAGCCTCTGGACTCTAAATATGGAGCCCAGTTGTTATTCTTCTTAATTGAGAACAGGATGGGAGGCAATGCAGTTAGGTTACAGGCTGAGGGACTCCAGACTCAAGAACTGCTGGGCCCGGAGGTGACTTGCCCTGAAGGGCAGTCTTGCAGCTGTGCTGTCTCTGAGCTGTCTCTCGAAGGATGGGGAAGAAACTTGGCCTCTCCCTGCAAGTGTCTGTCGGGAGTGGAGAGCGTGTTAAGTGGGGGCAGGTGCATGACCTTGTAGAGGCTTGTGTCCTCCAGTGTCAAGCCTGTGGCCTCCCTGCCATCACTGACCCCAGGCAACCCAGGAATTGTCCCATAGCCCCTTTCCCAACTCCAGGGCAGATTCGCTGCTCTCTAGGCCGGGTCCCAGGGCCCCACACGAGGAAGAGGCAGATACCTGGCAGGGCTGTCCGCGGCTCTCTCCTGGGGTCTGCATTCCTTAGTGCCCTGTCCTGACTTACCCCCTGACCTGGAATGAGCCTTTTCAAGAATGCACGCAGTCAGACTCCTGGCTCCTCCACCTAACTGAGGCCACTGCTCCCGCCCGCCCGCCACGCTCCGGAACATGAGAAGTCCCTTAGGAGCAGCCTGGGGGGAGCTGTTGGCTTTCTGTTTTTCCAGCTGCTGATCTCTTTCCCTGTCCCTACTGTCCCCTGCCCGCCCCCACCTTTCCCATCCTGCTCAGGCATGGAGCACCTGGAGAACGGGCCGAGTGTGTCTGTGGATTACAACACCTCCGACCCCCTCATCCGCTGGGATTCCTACGACAACATCAGTGGACATCGGGAAGATGGCATGGAGGGTAGGTGGGGACCCGTGTGCTAGCCCTGTCTAAGTTGCCCAGCCCTGGCTCTCGTGGCCTTGGCTTTCTGGGAGAGGTCTGGGAGGTCTCCTTGGAGGAGGTGGCCTTATGTGAAGCTTGCGATACCTCCGTGCTGCAAACAGGGCACTTGTGGCATTTCTTTTAAACCCTCTGCTGCCGGCTGCCAGTGTTCCCTGGGGTCAGTGCGCGGGGAATGCAGACACTTAGGGCCAGAGAGCTTTCATCCAGGGCCAATGAAAATGTTGGAGAGCTGGAAACCAACCCACCAGCTCTGGGGTGTGGAAAGGAATCTACAGAACTGAAATGGATGCATGGTCTGACTGCAAAACCTGACATTAAGTCACATGGCCCCTGCAGCAGGGTCAGCTCCGGAGAGTTAACTGGGAATTCTAGCTGTTTATGTGGCTCATTTGAATGTGCATCAGGGGGTGGAGCCCAGGGACTCTTGGGACATCCTGCTTGGGGTTTGGTCCCAGGCTTGTTCTCCTGACTTGGTGAAAGGACCCCAGAATGTTGGAGCTGGGGGGATCGTCTGGCTAGTGGGGGAACTGAGACTCGGAAGGCAGGACCTTCTGATTTATCCCCACGAACCAGCATCGACTACTTGGACCCTGCCCCCCACGGAAGCCAGCTGGGACCCTGGGCCGCGTGGCTGTGCGGGGTGAGGGAGTGCCAGGCCCGAGGGTTCTCTCTGCCCTCCTTGCTCTGTCGCCTTGTCTCCTGCCCTGATGGCTCTTCTCTGAAGCCTTCTGGGAGAGGGATCAGAATGAGCCCCTGGCATCACGGAGGCAGGACGGGGAGTGGATGGACGAGATTCAGGGTTCCGGGAGGTGGGTGCTCAGGTGCGGCACTGCAGGTTTGTGGCTTGTCCTCACTACCTACCTGAGCTCCCTGCCCCTTCCCAGTCTGGTCCCCCAGGGCCCAGCGTCCTCAGCCAGAGACACCCACCCACACCCTCCCTGCCCACTGGGCTGTTTCCCACCCCCAGCTCTGCTCTTCCCTGCACCCCACCACCCTGTGCCAAGTGGCCAGGGAGGAAGCAGAGGGACGGAGGGCCGCCAGCCTCCCTGTTCGTCGTCCTGGGGATGTTTGCATTTTTAACAAGAACACTTGGCAATTTGAAGGAATTTTTAATGCTTCCCGCCTCTGCCTGATGCAGATTCAATGCGATGATAAATGTAAAAACATCTAGTGAACCAAGAAGTGCCAGGCAAATAAAAGGTAAAACAATTAAAGGCACTGGGAGGACGAGGCTGAGGGAGGGAAGGAGAGCAGACGGACAAACCAGAGGAGGCTGGGCACAGCATGGAGGCCCTGACTGCTCTCCTGCCCCTGGCCCTGCCTCCTCTTCCCTCTGATCTGCTCCCCCAGGTAGGGGGACAGAGTCACGGGACCTTTGGGACGATGTTAAAGGCCAGCTGTCCTACCAGGACAGAGGGGCTCCTGTCTGGAGGCTGAGAAGCTGGTGCTCTGCCTGCAGGGGGCGCTGCTCAGGGCTCTTCTGCCCTCCTCCCTGGCCTGGCCTGCTGAGGGCTGGGACAGTCACCAGGGAGAGCCACTCTCTGCTCCTACTGTGTGCTCTCTGCTGCTGGCTGCCCCAGAGTGCCAACGGAGCCAGTCCTTGGGCAGGACAAGTGACAGATCCCAGTCTTGCTCCTGGTTGGTGGCATTTCTGGAAGACTCCATTGTGCTTCCTAGAGGTAAAAGGAGAGAGGGACGCTGGAGGCCTGTGTCTCTCCCTGGTGGTGGGCGACCCCTCACAGCTGGGGTGGGGGGGTCTAGAAGGCGTGACTCGGGTGCTCAGGAGATGCTGGAGGGGTTGTGGCTGTTCCCTGTGGAGGTCCTGGGCCGGCTGGGCAGGCTGACGGGAGGTGCCCTGTGCGTGGGGTGAGCACGCGGGCTCCAGAGCCAACCGCTGGGGGCAGATCCCCACTCCCCCTTCATAGCGCACTCTCTTGCTCAAAGCATTTAGCCTTTCTGTTTCCTTAGTTTCCATGTCTACACAGTTGGATCAATATTATTCACTCTGCGGGATTATCGCAGTGACGTTCATGAGAGGCGGTTTAGTACAGATGCTGAGAATGCAGTGCCTGGAGCCAAACTGCTTGACTTCAAGTCCTTGACAACATGCGGGCCCCTGGGGCCTCGGTTTGCTCATCTGTAAAATGGGAATTACTCAACAAGTGTGTTGGAGTGGCTGTGGGGAGTGACTGTGGTGTTTCCACAGAGTGCCTGACACAGGCCTGTTCCTCAGAGGTCTGCAGACCCGCATGGCTAAGGGGGGGGGGACTGGATTTACCACGCTCCAGTCTTGGTGCCAAGAACTCGGTGGTTGCCGTCCCCGTGAGATGGGTGGTGCTATCTGCCCTGATGGGGAAACTGGGGCACAGATGGGTTCAGTAAGCAGCTCAAGGTTGCCAGGCAAGTCGAGGGCAGCTCTGGGCATGCAGCCGACCACAGTGCTGACCACGGTGCCGTCCAGGGTGGCTGACCTCCCTGGGGGCCTGTTCTGGGCATCTCGCTCTTGCTGATATCTTGGTCCTCTCAGGAGGCAGGAGGGGTTAGACCAAGTGGGGGGCCATGGTGTGTAGCACCCCAGAGACCACAGGCTCCCTCAAGGCAGACTGGGTCTCCCCTCCCGGTACCTGCGGGGTGCTCAGGAGTGCCCTGGGAGGGGCCAGCCCCCCCAGGTAGGTGGAGGGTGGTTGTCCAACGTGAGATGGGGCCATTGCTGGAAGTGGCCACCTCCCCTGTCTGTTTCATGTGTGCTGGAGGAGGGGGACAGGAGAGGAGGGGACAGGAGAGGCCAGCCAGTTCCTCCAGAACTCACTGTGACTCAGAGCAGGAGGCGGGGCATCAATCCTCTTTGGCCTTTGTCCTCTTGAGTGACCTGTGTCCGCACTTGGCCCCTCTCTCTGCTGCACTCTGCTCAGAGCTCCTGGTGACCCTGACTTGACCACGTTTCAGGAACTGCTCTGTTGAACCCTCTTCCCGGGCTCCAAGTTCGACTCAGGCCCTGGGGCATGGTGACACTCAAAGCCCCCCTTTCACTGCCTCAGTACCTCCCTGATCAGTCTTGATGGCAAAATGAAGGAAGAAAATCCATGTCAGTCCCCTGATTCTCAGGAGCCTGACCTCCCAGGCTGGGGTGGCTGAGGTGGGACATGACGCCCGTCTGACACCCTCCTGCCACAGCGAGGTTCCTTCCCATGAAGGAACCACCGTGGCATTAGCTCGGCTCAGGCTGTACCAGCTCCATGGTCCCCATCAAGACCTCAAGGTCAGCAAACCTGCAGGGCCGTGACGTAAGAGGTATGATGCTTGGATCTGGGAGAGTTTGACTCCAAATCCCTTCCTCCCGCAAAGCTCAGCTCCCACCCCACAACTGAGGGGGGATCCTCCAGGATGTAGTGCAGCTCACCACCACCCAGGACAGGCCCAGGAAGTAGAACCACAGAGAAGAGGGACAGTTGGGCCTCTGGGTAGTGACCTGCGGCTGCAGTGGCCATGGATGCTTATGAAGGGCAGTTGAAGGACGAGGTGGGCGGGGCTTGGTGGTACCTGTCTGTAGTGGCAGCTTCTCTGGAGGCTGAGGCAGGAGGATCACTTGAGCTTAGGAGCTTGAGACCAGGTAGTGAGACCGTGCCTAAAGGAAGGAAGGAAGGAAGGAAGCCGGGGTGGTGGCTCCGTGGTAGAGTGACTGCCTAGCATGCTGCCCTGGGTTCAAT
This sequence comes from Urocitellus parryii, assembly GCF_045843805.1. Taxonomy (NCBI): domain Eukaryota; kingdom Metazoa; phylum Chordata; class Mammalia; order Rodentia; family Sciuridae; genus Urocitellus; species Urocitellus parryii. Next base: position 265,098,160 of record NC_135531.1, on the reverse strand, counting down.
CCCAGCACTACATAGAAAGAAGGAGGTGGAAGTTCAATGTCTAGGATCTCTGACTAGACCCATGGCTCTAGGGGGCAGAGGAGTGCCTGCCATCTTGGGAGACCCCTCTCTTCTAGCAGAGCTGTCTGGGGATTCGATGGGCTGTCTCATCTGCTCTGGCCCCGGAACAGTGCGCCGCAGTCTGAGGGCTTGAAAAACAGAACAGATTCCTCACTTTTCTGGAAGCGGGAAGATCAGGTGTGAGTGGCTTGTAGATGTCTCCTCCCCGTGTCTTCGCACAGTCTCCCCACTACGGGTCTGTGTCCTAATCTCCTCTTCTAAGGACAATGGCCAGATTGGAGTGGCCTATTTTAGTGACCCCATTTCACCTTAATCACCTCTTTTAAGATCCAACCTCCAAATGAAGCAAACTTCTGAGGTCCTGGAGTTAGGACGGCGTATGAATCTGAGGGGGACAGTTCAGTTTCCTGGGTCCCAGGCAGCTGGATGCCCAGGGCCTCTGGTCCTGAGGGGGAGGAGGTGAGGGTCTAGGGTGGGTCTGGGGAGAGACCGGCCCCCACCGACCTCCTCCTTATGGCTGCCTCTGCCTCTCTCCAATTTGGTCTGGAGCCTGCCAGCTCAGCGCCCTGGCTGACACCACCGTTTGCAGCTTCCAGAAGCCCCATTAGTTCCTTGGCCTGAGTTCTGAAGCCCCATGCCCGGGTCCCAGTGCCCCATGGGTGGGAGTGGGGTGGCATTTTTTGCCTATGCTGCACAGAGCAGTTTCCAAATTCCTCCGAGCGTCCAGGGCTAGCCTTCTCGGAAACAAGGTCTAAGCACAGGGTAGGCTGCCCGCTGCCTCGAGAAACCCAGAGCCTGGCCGGGCCCTTTCCTGGCTGCCCACCCACTGCCCCCATTCCCTGGCCTACTTGGGCACTGAGCCGTTGTTAAGGAGGGGACTAGGGGCTGGGGCTGGGTAGTGAGGGGTGGAGAGATGGCCGCTCAGGACAGGCGGGAGGGAGGGAGCAAGTCCCTGGGCCTGGCTGGGGTGGCTAGTATCCATCCCCCCTGGGCTTTGCCACTACCTGCCCACCAACCCTTCCTTGGTCCCATGGGCAGTCCCAGAAGAGCAGGGGCTGGTGGTAAGGGGGCCTGTGAGGGACCATTTCTGCCCCTCCTCCAGGTCTTCTGAGCCTTGGGGGGGGTGTCTTTCCTGGGGCCTGGAACCCCTGGTGTGATGACTTCCTCTGAGATGGGCTTGTCCAAGGACTCCAGTCTTTTGTTTTGTTTTGTTTTTTTAAGCAAGAGGAAGAGAAAGGGATAGAGCACAGAGGCAGAGAGTGAGGAGAGAGAAACTGAAGTGTGCATGGAGTGGTAGAGACAGACATGGACGGACATCGGCCTACCAGGCAGGAGATTTGAGTTCTGGGTGTCCATGGGGACTACTTTCTTTGGATATTCTTTATTCCTGATAAAAGGAGAGAGTTGGAGTAGACAACGTGGCTTACCATTTCTTTGAGCTCAACCAGTGTTTCCTTTCATGGATCATAAGGAACTGAGATGAGCCAACTGAGCTTCCCTCTCTGACCAACTCATGAGCTTGAGTGCAAAGCAAATAACTTGGTCAGGAGAGGCTCAGTGATGCTGCAGTAACAAACAGCCCCCATTTGCAGTGGCCCTACTTAACATAAGCATTACTTCTTGTCCATGCTACCTGTCCAGGGTGGGAGGCAGGGATCTCTGCTTGTGTTCATCATAGTTCCTCTGGCTGAGGATGGCTTCATTGCAGAGATGTTCCTTCATTAGTGCCACCATGGAAAGAGGACGATACCTGGACCTTTGTGTCTGCCTTCTTTGACTTTGCCTGATGTTTTCAGAGTCTATACGTATTAAACTGTGTATCAGTGCTTCATTTGTTTTTTATTGATGAATAATATTCCATTGTGATAGATTTTATCTGTACATTAATATCAATTGATGAACATTTGGATTGTTTCCATTTTTCATCTATTAGAAGAATACTGCTATGGACATCTAGGTGCAAGGCTTTGTGGGTACTTACATTTCCAATTCTCTTGGGTACATTGCTAGGGTCCTTCATTTACTATGTTTAATTATTTGAGGACCTGCTGGGCTCTTTTCCAAGAGCCCAAATGGCTGCCCAGTGTCCATTCCTATCAGCAACGGATCCGGGTTCCTGTTTCTCTCCCTCCTCTAACCCTTATTATTTTCAGTCTAGTGGGTGTGAAGTGGTATCTGATTGTGGGCTTGAACCTCGTTTTCCTAATTATTAATGAGGCGGAACATTTTTTTCATGCATGAGAGGTCATTATATATCTTCTTTAGAAAAGTGTCCATTTAAAAAACTTTGGTTGTCTTCATTATTGAGTTATGTGTTCTTTATATATTCTGGCAACAAACTCCTTATTGGATCTGTGTTTGTTTAATAGGTCTTTCCCCCCATTCCATGGGTGGTCTTCTTTTCTTGATGTCCGTCTTCTCTTTCTGTGGTCCGCAGGGTGGCCTCCTACCTTACTGTTGAAACTGGGCATTCCTTGCCTTGGATTCTCTTTCACCCCGGGGACCCAGACACTTCCATATTAACAGAAACGGGAAGCCAGGGTTCCTACATAGGGGGTGGGGGGACTCTGGTGCCAGACTCAGCGATCTGCACTGTGACCCATCATTTTCAGGATCCGGAGCTAAAGGATTCTTCATCTAGAGGCTGAATTGCTTTAGGCCTTTGGGGCCGATCTCTTTCCAGCCTTAGGGCTAGTGCCTGAGCGGCTTGGAGAGCCTGCCTGCCACACAGACAGGGAGCTCTTTCCAACACCCGCAGACAGGGCAGCGGAAAAGCCCCCGAGTCCTGCTTGCAGCTGATCAAGCTCCCATGTGGTCCTGCCCCCTGCGCCCCCAGGGCCCAGGCAGGATGATGCGAGGCCACGGTGGGCGGGCCCTGGGCTCCAGAGGACAGCACTCAGGCAGAGGGGAGGACAGTCCCCGTGTCTACTCTGGGAGAGGCCGTGGAGATGTGCACCATGGGAGGTGTGTCTTGGAGGTGATTCCTCAGGGTCTGACCTTCTTGCCTTCTGAACTTTTGAGTAAGATGTGGGAGAAACCAGCAAGAGTGCGGGGCTGCAGGTGGGCCCAGAGAGTTCAGGGAAAGGGTGCAAAGACTCCAGTGATCCACCTGCCACTTGTCATGGAGCAGAGGGCTTTACTGAGGGAGTTCCTAGTGTGGAGCTGAGAACCTAGGATTTGGCATCAAGCTGGTTTTTTGTTGGGCACCCTGGGAAGGCCAGCCTTTCGGGTCTGTGACTTCAAGGTGCGTGGGGGGAAGGGCAGGGAGGGAGAAATTCAGAGCTGCTACTGAAAGCTTCTGCCCGTGATCTATCAGATTATAGAGGACAAAGGGCTTGGGTTGCAGCAGGAGAGGTTTGAGTACTTCCCAACTGTGAGAATGGGATCGACTTTGGCAGGGAGCCTGGCTTGCTTGTCTTCACGGCCCCATTGGGCAGAGAGACATTGGGGTGCAAGGGGGTGGGTCTCAGTGTGGGACATTTGCATGGCGGAAGAGGAGGATTCTGGGTGCCTTCTCCTCCCCTAAGAGGGAACACCTCTCCTGATTTAGTGGAACAATCAGTGGACTAATTCAGACGCAAGGTCAGCCTGACCTTGTGGGTAAAGACGATACCACCGACCCAGCATCTGCTGGCCACCTGCTCAGCTGCTCAGGGCTGGGTCGGGTTTGTCCCGATGCCCTGGGACCCTCTGCTGGCCCTGCGCGGCAGCAGGCAGGCGGGGGTGCAGTCTCAGGGTGGAGCCGTAAGCCCATCTCCTCCCCAGTGAATGTGCCTTTGGTCCTCCATAATCTCTGCCATCGGGTTGGGGTGGGAGGCCGCCGCCACTGCAGCAGATCCAGAGCGCTCAGCCGGCAGCGGGGTTGGCACACGCTGCCCTCTGGTTGCTCAGAGACCCAGTTGGAGGCGGGAGAGCGGGCATCGTGGGCTCTTCCCCCTCAGCCACCCTCCCTTCTTCCGCTCCTGCCAGAGCTGTGGACAAGTCCACCCAAGGAACTGGACAGATGGGGACCAATCACAACTCTAACCATCTCCAAGGAAAGACATTTAAGCTCCATTAACCAAATACTTTTCTTACCCAACTAAAGCTGCTGCCCTACTTCATTCCTTCCCCTCCCCTCCCTCCCCTTCTCTCTCCTCTCCCCCAGGACTTAACTGATCACCTACTACAAACCGTGGGCACCATGCAAGTCCTGGGATCTGGAAAGTCATGTTTGGGTGTCTTCTGGAGACACGACGGGAAGAGGGTGGTGGTGGGGTATCAAAGAAATGCGCCAGCCCAGTGGGGAAGGGTCCTGGTCAAGGGCCATGGCTTCCAGGGGTCCTGGTGTTTGGAGGAAATGGCTTTGGAGAGGGGCAGGTTGTGAATGGGCCCTGGTAGGAGAGATGGGACTGAAGACAGAATTGTTCTCACATTTGCAAGTGACATAAGGACACTGCTCGAAGTCTGGGGATCCGAGGGAAAGCAGGCAATCAGGTCAGACTGGCTCTCCTTACAGTTGCTCTGGCCATTGTGGGGACGGGCAGGATTTTAGTGGAACACGGGCAACACGCAGGTAAGGGTGAGCAGAGGCCGGGGAGTGAGGACAGAGGCAGTGTGTGGTCCAGGTGGGGCCGGTTCCTGGTCTCCTTTTCCCCCAGGGGCTGAGTGGGCAGCCTGGGACCTGGCCAGGCCCTGGGCTGTGGTCCCTCCCGGCACTTCCTCCACCTGAGTTCTGTGTTCAGAGAAGCCTTTTCCAGGAGAGAAAAGAGAGCACACAAAACTGCCGTGGACCAGGCCGCAGAGCCTCATTTCCTGGCCCCCCTGGCTGGCCGTCTGACAGATGCGCAGTCAGTCACTTTTCCAGCCGGGGCCCAGAGCTGGGGCCCATGAGACACCACTGGGCGCTCCGGTTCTGTCCAGGCAGGGCCAGCTTGATGCATCCCCTGCTCTGGTGGGGTGTGTGGCTCCCAGGGTCGGCCTTTGGGCCCCCAGTCTGCCAGCCTCTGATAGTTCAGCCCACATCAGAATCCAGCCCCCGGGTGGGGGGGGATTCTATTTCTGGATGATTCTGGAGTGTTCCGTGCTGGACCTGGTCAGGTCTGGTGCGCTCCTTGTCTTGGCATGCCCTGGCCCTCTTCCTCCCTGGCAGGGGACTTGCTGGTCTGCAGGTACTCTCTGTGGCTCGTGTGCTCCTGGGAGAAGTTCATTCCTGTCACTTACTGGCCTAGCCTGGCTGAGCCTGTCTCTCCACCAGCCTCCTGCCCAGAGCCAGCCTCCTCTGTCTGCTCCTTCTCCTGCGCTCTGGGACCTCTGGGGGTGGTCCAGCGCAGCCCCTCCATCCTGGTCCCAAGCAGGTTCCAGAGCCTGCTTGACGCCTGATTGACAGTCCTGAGGCGGTTTATGGGAAATGGTTTCGGGGATCTGGGCTCTGGCAGATGATCAGTCCTTCCTTCTTGTGTGGGTCCCTCCCTCTGCTTCCCCCGCTGTTCGCGGATGATTCATCCCCTGGAAATCTCGCTTTCTTCTCTGTGCCCCTCTCCCTGGCAGAGGATGTTCTAAAATCCTGCCAAAGTCACGGAGCTCACAAAGCTTCAGCCTCAGGCGGCCCCTAAAATGAAGGGGGACGGTGCCTTAGAGCAGCCTGAGAAGCAATGAAATGCATGTCTCTGTGGAGACCATGGGTCCTTGGGCAGGCCGGTCCCTGGGAGGTACTGTCACCTCTGAAATCCTGGGCTCAGGACCCAGGCTGTCTGGGGCCAAGTCCCAGCTCTGCCTCTGGCCTTCTGTCCACCTTGGGCCAGTCGGTGAGCCTCTCTGAACCTCAGTGTTCTCACCTGCCAGTGGGAAGGACGGCCGTCTTACAGGGCTGGGAATTAAATGAGGCCATAGTGGGCACTTCCTGCAGCGCCCACGGTGTGGGAAGTCACAGTCCAGCATGGCTTTTTTAGGGACCACTGCCTGTCCTTGGGCGAAGCTTCATGAAACACTTCCGAGGGTGCCCGTCAGGTTGCCTTTTCTCCTGCCCCGGGGCCTCTGGCACTATCCAATCGCCAGCTCCATTCTCAGGTGTACTCAGGCCCTCGGCTCCCGCCTCCCTGGCGCTGGTCATTCCTGATGGCCAGACGGTGGGTCCTGGACGCCTCTGTTTGAGAGCACATATGAGAATGCAGGAGAGAAAGTCGTGATGGAGGCATAACCTCGAACCACTCTGTTGAAGAGAAAGAGAATAAAAAAAGAACCTCAGACGTCTGTGTTCTTTGGTCCCGGGCTGTCCTCAGTGACCGCTCGTTCACTCAGTGGGCGTTGATTGAGTGTCCACTCTGTGTCTGCTGCTCACTATCCCAGATGCTGAGGACATGATGGTGAGTGAAATGAAGGTGCCCGCCCTGTGGGACTTCTGTCTTAATGGAGGAAGACAGACCACAAAAGTCAAAAACATCATAAACAAATGGCAAGGCGCGTCAGTGGGTGATAAATCCTCTGGGGAGAAACAGAGCAGAATGAGGGGTGGCTGGGAACGGGGGATCGGGACGGTGAGCTGAAATTTTAATAAAGCAAGATCAGCCTCACCGAGAAGAGGTCATCTGAGCAAAGCCTGGGAGAGGTGAGAGTCAACCGAGCCCATACGTGGGGAAGAACGTTCCAGGCAAAGGGAACCTGTGCCCAGGTCCCGGGGACCTGCTGGCCCGCAGGAGATGTTTGGGAAGCAGCAAGGGGACCAGTGTGGCTGGCAATGGAGGTCGTCATGGGAGACAAGGTCACAGGTAACGGGGACCAGATCCTTTAGGTCTGGTAGCCATTGCAAGGATCTGGCTTTTACTTGCGCTTTCCCATTAATGGCCTGTTGAGAAGGTCTTTCTATAATAGCACACAGTCTTCTCGTCTTTTCCAACTATATAATATTCCACTGCACATATATACTGGGTTTTAATCACAAGCAATTTTTAGACTATATATGAATACCGTGGACACTTAGGTTATTTCCAGATTTTTTGGGGGAAATGCTATTGTGAATGACCTTGTGCATACACCAGTTTTATGTGCAAGTCCTTTAGGACAGCTTTCTAGAAATGGAATCGTGAGGTGGAAGAATGTATACACACATATGCAATTTTGATAAAAGTTGCAATTTGGTCTCCATCAGGGTTGTGTTAGCTGACATTCCCAGCCAGTTATTTGGTTAGGGACTAGGGGTAAATCTGTCCCCTGCTCCCCATATATCTTATGCATAGCCTCCCTATGTGAGCTGTTGTAATGCATCCAGAATTTCCTTAACTCCTCATGCCTCTCCGTGAGCTTAGTCTTATTCCTATTTCAGAGATGGAGAAATAAGTGTAGAGAGGTTAAGTTACCCATCAATGTTTGCACAGCCAGGTGGGGACAGAGCCTGTATTCGGTGCCCCTATTTCTCAACATGGCACTTCTCACCATGTCTTCACCATGGCTTGAGGCCCCAGGAACTCTACCTTCCTGCCTCGTGCAACATTGTATTTGAGAGACCTGGGAGGAGGAACTGAGTTAAGATGGGAAGCCTGCCTGTCCAGCTCTGCATCCTAGAGACCCTTACAGACCAGTGGCAGAATGGAGAGAGGCCAGGTCAGTGGGAACTAGAGCCACAGAGGCTGAGCTGGCTGATCCCAGCCTTCTCTCTTCTGCCTCCCATCACCAGTCCCAGAGGCGAGGCCCGCAGTCTGGGGGCTGGCTAATTCTGCTCTCGCTGGGGAGTGTCTGCCGTCTGCAGGGTCAGCCTGCTCAGGGATTGAGTATCAGCCTTACACTGATGAAAATAAATCAGCCTCTATTGCCCTACATGGCCCTGGGGACCTCTGCAGGCTGCTGTGTATTTACAGACTTCCTGTAAGTCACCACCGTTCCTGTCCAACCCCAGGGGCTCCCTGGCTGCTGCAGAAATAGCATTGGATGCATCCGGGGCCTCGCGCCACCCAGACAGGAGCAAGGAGGACAGGAGAAGCAGACCTGTGGGGTCTGAACAGTGCCTGGCTGAGCAACTGTCTGCCGTGGGTCCCTGGGCGTTGAGAGGTAGGCAGTACCACCAGGACCATCTGGGTTACTTTCCCCTTTCACAGACGAGTAAACTGAGGCTCATGCAGGTGCATCCCTGAGGACTCTGGCCCCTCGATTCCCAGTCTGCTGCTCTTGCTGCCAGATTCCACTTTCTCTAGGCCCGTTTATTATCCAGCAGATGGTTAGAGACGTGCAGGCAGAGTTGGAGACTGGGTTTCCGCTGCAGTAGGAGGGATGGAGATCTGACAGCCAAGAGAACTCTCTTGTCTTCTGGGACTGGAGAAACAGGAATGGGTAGCAAGTTGAGGAGAATCTGTCTGGGTGGGAAGAGTGACCACGGCTGGAGGCACCGCCTAGAGGGTTCCGACAAAGCCCTGCATTTTCTGATACCTTGCCCTAAACTCCCTTTTCTCTGCGCCTCCTTTATTTATTTGTTTGTTTGTTTGTTTGTTTGGTCCACACATTCTTTGTACCCACAAGACTCCCACAGGGACTTGAGCCTCCTGTGTTGGACAGCAAATCTGTGGACTGCCCTCCCCTCCTGCTCTCTCCAGGATGCAGGGCCAGGCCTGGTGCGTCCATCCCCCAGCCCTTTCTCCCTGTGGTCTGGGAGCAGCGCAGAGCTGGGCGGGGGCAGCTCTGACCACCCTGCCTTCACATCTTTCTACAGTCAATGCCCGTCCGCCTTGATTGCTTTGATTGCTTTTAGAAAGGACTGTTAGTGGCATCGCACCCTTTGGTGTCCGTCCTTCCCCTTGCCAAGGCCGGTGAGGTCAGATTTTGATATGAAAGCTCAGAGCGCCTCAGGGCCTTCCTCCTCCCCGCCCCTGCTGTCTGAACAGGGCTTGAGAGCCTCTGAGAACATGGACGCTCCTCCTGGATCCCAGGAGGCAGACGCCCAGAGCTGGTACCCTGGCCCCTGGCTCCCACTCAGTGCTGTGCTCCAAGGGTGGGTGGCCTTGGTGGTCAGGGAGGGTCCCTTCTAGCTGTCCCTGCATGGATCTATTGGAGATGGGAAGCTGACCACCCTGACCACCACTGTGCCCTCTCCTGCAAGGAACCGTGGAGACCCCCTGCACGTTCCCTCCGATCACACATAGAGCCACACGGACCCCAGCCCACTGCACAGGCCATCTGTTGGGATGGGAGTGGTCCTGACCACACTGCCCTGCCAGTTTGGATGGATGTGGGTGGCTGGGGAGAGTGGGCCTGTTTGGGGTCAGGATTGGAGATTGTCCCCCAGTGGGAATTGTGTGTGAATGGTGAACCTGCCCGGAGGCAGCTTGGAGCCCCTCCATCCTCAGAGCGAAGGCAGCCGATTCCCCGGGCTGACTGGTGGGGCCGGCGCTCACCTGGGTTTGGGCAGGTGATCTTGCTAACGGCCTCCGTTGCTTCCTGCCTGTTGGCACCTCCAAGCTCTAACTCTGGGCTTCCTCATCTCCTTGTCACCGTCCTGTTGGGGAAGCCTCAGGTGCCTTCTCAGGGGCAAGCCCTGAAGGGCAGAGCTGATAACTTGTTGGCCTCCTTCCATTTGCTCTTTCTTGGTCCCCAAGCCCCACAGCCCTCTCCCCATTCTCCCTCCAACTCCACAAGTGAGGATGCTGCTGAGATGTCACCTGTGTCCCTTGAGCAGTGGGGATGAGGAGAGGCCAGATGGTGGTGACTGGATATACCCCTGCCCTGGTCCAACTGGGACATCTGCCTGGGAGTTGACAGTTCCCTTCCTGTCAACCAGGTTTCTGTCCCGCTCCTGGGGAACACGCTCTTGAGCCCGGCCCTGACCCCTGCCTTTCTGGGTGAGGGCATGTGGGACCCTGGAAGGCAGGGGCCCCGGGGGGTGCTTGCAGCCTGCCGTGTCCCTCAGCCCTGAGCTCTGGTTCTTCATGTCCCCTGGGCTGGAGGAGGGGCGGAGGTCCCGGGGGACTCTGGGAGCACATTTCCATTACACACACACGGCGCTGGGCCCGCCCAGGCAACGGCCCTTCCTTCCTTCCTCCCTGGACCTTTGATACATTGACAGGGCCCCCTCTGGGGAGGGCACAGTCTGACCATGCCTCTTCTCCCTGGTGGCTCTCCTTAGAACCAGAAGTTTTAGAATTCAAAGCTTTTCTCCTTCTCCTCTCTCCTGTCACGACTTTGGAAACGGAGACCCAGGAAGAGGAGATCACTTGCCCAAGGTCAAGCAAGAAGTTCGTGGCCAGTGGGGATTGAAATCCAGGACGAAGAGTCTGAGGGTCTCCCAGGCCAACCCCTTCTCCCCCCCTGTAGCTCAGGGCTTCGGGGCCTTTGGGACCCTGTAATTGTTTGTTGTAGGGGGCTGTCCTGTGCACTGCAGGTGGGTGACCAGCACTCCCGGCCTCTTCCAGCTAGTTGTCACGAGTATTTGTTTCAGATGCACCAGCCCAGAATGCCTCCAGACATGGCCACCTGTCTCTTGGGGACATATCGACTGGCTGAAGACCACCGTCCCCCTCCACCCTCTTATCTCTGCTGCTGTCCCCTCTCCCCACTTCAGGTGGTGAAGTGGCTCTTCCATGACCTGCTTCCTGCTCCTGGTCTAACCTGGGGCTCCTTGGAAACCCAGACACCTGGCCATTTTGTTCCTTACGAACCAGAGGAAGACCCTGGCCTGGGCAGATGGTCTGTATCTGCCCATGATGGGAAAGGACGTCGCAGGAAGGGGCTCAGCCTCCCAAGCGGCTGACCGATGAGGCTGGACCCCTCTCCTTCCTGGAGAGACCCTCCGTGTGCGTCCTCAGCTTTAGGCCCGCCGGCTGGAAGGGCCTCCTGGAGGGGGTGGGGAGTTTGCTTGACCTGTGGGTGGAGTTGCCTTTCAGGGCTATTCTCCTTTGCCCGGCCGGACCTGGAGCTGTGTGGTTCTTAGGTGCCGGGGCTCCTGATACCCTCCCAGTCGTCCTTCTCGGGGTGCCCGGCCCAGATCTGGCAGTGGGGAGGACTTCCCTTCGGGAGCCCAGGGCCCTGGGTAACAGTTTTGGCTCCGGCACTGACCATTTGTGGCGATGGGCAACTCTCCCTCCCAGAGTTGATGGACGGAATAGGGCTGGGCTGGGGTTGGGCTGGAGGAGCCCAGGATGTCGAGTTCTAGGAAGTGGCCTGGACTGGCTTCCCTGGCAGTAGCAGATCTGGGATCTCAACGAATCCTGGGTGCCTGAGGAGGTCCCAGAAGGTCTCCAGGTTCACCCCGCTGCCTTGAGAACTCGTGTTATGAAACTGCCCTGCTCAGGGCTGGCTCAGGGAGTAAGGGGGTGCTCTGGAGGCACAAGAGACAGATCCGACGTCACATGGTTGGAGTCTTGGCCCTTTCCTAAGACTCTCTGCTTTGCTGGACATTTGATGCCATGTTTGTTTGTTTGTTTAATATTTTTTAGTTGTAGGTTGACACAAGACGTTTATTTTATTTATTTATATGTGGTGCTGAAAATCGAACCCAGGGCCTCACACATACTAGGTGAGTGCTCTACCACTGAGCCACCACACCAGCCCAATGCCATGGTGATTCAGCAGAGAAAGAGCAGGTCAAATGATGTGTCCTAAACCTTGAGCAGTGCTATGATAGAGGAGCCACGTTCTCGGTCCCCGAGTTCCTGGCTGGTGCTGAGCTGGCCTGAGTGGTAAGGGCTGGGCATAATCGGAGGCTGTGTTAGCAGAGGCATGGTTTCTAGATAGTGGGAGGTGGTGGGCCTGTCGTGTTCCTCACAGGGGCTGCGGGTGGGTTCTGTACTTTGTTCAGAGTAATCAAGAACCGCTGGGGGCTATACTAGATGTCTGAGGCCTGGGGCCTGGGGTGTTCAAGAGGGTGGCACCCACCATGTTCAGTTGAAGGATGCTCATTGGGGAGAGATCTGGCTTGTTCTGAGCCACCCCCAAGAGCACCTTAAGGCCAGTTTACTGTAGAATATGGGGCATGGAGATGTTTTTTTCTCCAGCCACCAAAAGATGAGATGGGCTCTTTTTGAGAGATAGTAATATCCCACAACTGGAAGTATTTAGGTTCAGCTAAGACCAGTGTTTGCCAAACTTGGCTGTGGAGAATGCCCAGCTGGGGAGAGTTTTAAAATTCAGACTCCCAGGCACCGCCTCTGAAATTTCAGTCTCTGTAGGTCTAGGGTAGGGCCGGGGATCAGGGCTTTTATGAAACCCTACCGGAGCTTCCAGGGCAGCGGGTACCTGGATGGTGGTGGGGACCAGTGGTCACCATTTGCAGGAGCCTTTGTATCATGGGGTTTTTAAGGGAGGGTATGTGGGTCAGGCTGCTTATTATATACGAACTGATTCTAGGTGTATCTGTGTGAGTGCATATTAGAAAAAAATGAATGTACTTTGTACACCAAATCTGTGATTTCATGGATCTTGATGCTTAGAGCTAGTTTAAGATAAATATTTTTTAAAAATTTATAGAATAGTACAGATGGCATACAGATGGGCAAGTAAATATGAAGATTGTATGCAAATGAGAGCTAGGCTAGCAGTGTTGTGGATGAGGCTGGGTGGGGACAGGACAGGCTGGTGGACTGGGATCTTAACCCTTTCGAGAGCCTGTACTTTGTTGTTTAGTTCTAGAAGGCTCTAGGGAGGTAAGGGGATCATTACAATAATTCATCCAAATCGTCTTCTTCCCCAGTTTGGAGCCTGAGGCATTGTGGACCCTTTTCTTGCCTCCCCCACCTCCCAATTATTTAAATTTGGAGGGCTTCAGTGGAAGGGTGTGGCCTAGCATGAGCGAGGTCCTTGGTTCCATCTGTAGCAGGGCAAAAACAACAGCAGCAAAACCCCAATGAGGTCTTTGGCACTGGGTTGTCCCCTCCCCCGGCCATCTTGTCAGTGACGATATGGCAGCCAGTGTCCTCGTACAGGGCCTGGGGAACATTTTTGTTCTTTCCCTTATTTTTCCCTTTTACCTGAGAAGCAGCAGCCAGAGAGTGATGCTGGCAGTGGGGGAGGGGAAGTTCAAAGGACAAGGTGTCTGGTCCCTGGAGCTCAGGCCAGCAAGCTGGGGAGACAGGGGGCCTGTGCCTGGCTGGCTCTCCCTCCTGAGCCTCAGTGCCACTCCTGGTCATGAAACTGTGGGCACCAGGGTGCTGTGGGTGCAACCCTGGGCTGCAGAAGCACTTTGGAGTCACAGGCTAATTGGGGTCCCCCTGCAAGGGCACACCGTCACTGAGGCTCACTGGGGTCTTGCTGCAGACCCCAGGCCACCTCCTGCCAACTCTTGGAAATGGATTGGGAGAGTTGACTAGATCCAAATAAGCTTCCAACAACCTGCAAGTAAGGGTTGGGATTTGGTGTCCTGCTGTCTATCAGCTGGACATTCCTGGCACTTTTCAGGGCACCCTGGGATCACAGTGGGAACTCAGGGCAGCTGCTGCATTGGGGTCACCATTCAGTTGCCACAGATGGGGAGCAGCCAATCAACTGGGCTTCTCAGGTGACCTGGAGATGCTTACTGGCACCCCAGGGCTAGGTGTCCCCAAGTGTCAAGGTCACTGGGCTCAAATTCAAAGCTCTTCTCCGAGAACTCTGCTTTGGCCTCCTGACCCCGTTCCTGAGGCCTGCCGGTGACACTCAGCTCCCCCGGGGGAAGCACAGGGGGCTCGTAGGTTTTACTTTTGGTGTTTTTCCTCTCCCAAGCCAAGGAAGTGTCCTGCCTCCAGTCTCGGCCCTGTTGTGGGGAGAGCGGGAGGGGAAGGGGGGACAGAGATTTCCACCTTATTGTTCAGCAGCTGGAAAGTTGTTGTCATCTGTCCCGCCTTCCATTTGCTGAGAATGGGAAAAAATGTGGAATATTTGGGAAAATAAATCTCAATACCCTCCTAGGAGTGTTCCCTTCTCTCTGGCCCTCGCAGCCTGGCCCGTCTACACCGGGCTCAGCCTCCGTTTGCTTCTGGGGTCTGGCTCCCACTTGTCTCCGGGTTTGGGGCTGGGGCTGGGCTGGGCTGGGCTGGAGCAGGGCTGGGCTGGACACTTCTCCCTGCCGGCTGGAGGCTCCCGAAGCCACTGTGATGTCATTCAAGCACTACATAGCTGCAGGATGATAAGTGGAGCCCTAGGGGCGCAGCTGGCTGAAATTACAGACAGAGTTTTATCCCACTGGCTTCCTACAAGCCAGAGTGAGGCCGAGGAGCCGAGAGGGGGAGAGCGCGCTCCGCTCCAGAGCGGAGGGTGTGTGCGTGTGAGTGTGTGCTGCACCGGGGCAGGCTGCGGGCGCCGCTGACTCCTCCCACCCGACAGGACAGTCCCAGGGAGCCTGAGCGGGACCCACGCACTCGCAGCTGCAGCCATGTAGGCATGATTTGAAACTTCAGGCACCAGGAGCGCATCGGGCCGGCCGTTCTCGCCTTCCTCCCTCTCTGTCCTGGATAGCTGTGTCGCCTGTGTGTGTCCTGGGAGGCTTTCTGCTGGGACAGGGTGGGGTCGCCTCTGTGCCTGGGGGCCCTGGTGTGCCTCCACCCGACCTGGGAAGGGTGTGAGGTTGGGCAGGGCTGTGGCCTCTGGGTGCCTTTGAATGTGGATGTGGGGGACCTTGCTGTCCCTTTCTGGAGTTGCTTCCTGAGACAGGTAAGAGCCACTGTCGTCTGGTGGCAGGGGAGCTGGGTGGGGAGGGTGGTGTTCTGGGACAGAGGTCCCCCTTGGGTGAGAAGGGGGCAGGCGGAGGGACGTGGTGGAAGTGTGGCTGGCCCGGTGAGACATTATTCAGGATGCCCCTCTTTCTGTGGCTGGAGATTTGGGGCGCCCAGTGCTGAGAGTTCACGACCGTCCTCCCGTGGGGCTCCCATTCACGCCTTTCTTCCCGGCTCTGCCGGCAGGGCCCTGGCAGCTCCACTGTCCCCCTGGCCAGGGCTCTCTGAATGCCAGGTTCCTGGCCTGGCAGAGAAGGGCTGGGGTTGTTGTGGGCTTGGGAGCTATTTTTACCCTCCCGAGTGTGCCTGCGCTATCTGGTGCCCGGACGGGCGAGGGTGGGGAGCGGTGCCCCGGGCTCGGGCGATCGCCCCGGGCTGGGCGCTGCAGGCCAGGCCAGAGTCAGGAGGCTGACCTGAGCTGGCATTGGTTCTGCAGGCCTGGGCTGGCGTGTGACCAGGGCAGGTTCCTGACCCTCCTGGTCCTGCTCCCTCGCGTCACCAGGGAAATAAAGGTCACCGTCAAGATCAGGTCTTGTGCCCCTGTGCCCTGTCTCTGGAGGGCGCCGGGTGAACCAAGTCCGATGGTGTCTGGGAATAGTGCCTCGAGTCCTTCCTGAGGGGTTCTGGGAACACATCTGTCACATCACTGGGCTGAAGTCCCATCGGTCCTGTCCAGAGGGTCCGTCTTCCACCCTCCCTTCCTGCCCCTGCTCTTCCAGCCATTTTCACCTTGACGCCCCGTTAGGGGCAGGAGCACGGCAGTCTGTTGGGCACTTCCTTGCTGGGTGACCTTGGGGGTCCTGAGCCTGTCGAGCTTCACTGTCAGCCTGTAAAATGGCGAGTGTTTAGGGGATGGATTGGCCCCTAAGGCCCTTCTGTTTAAAAGCTCCAAGACTTTTTAGATGCCCTGGGAGCCCCTCTGAGGTCCCTCTGCTGTCCTGAGGGCCTGAGGCCCAGGGAGAGGCACCATGGGTGGGCAGGGGTCTGGGTGAATGCAGGCTGGGGTCATTCAGACACCAGCCCTCCCTATTCCCTGCTCCTTCTTTCTTTCTTGGCTGAAACTAAGGATGGGGACATGGCCAAGAGAAGCTCATTTAGCCCGTCTTCCCTGGATCCAGAGGTTGGCTTATGGGTGACACTGGTGAGGTCACTTGCACAGGGACGGAACCACCTGTGAAAAGATTGACAGCAGCTCTGAGGAGAATCTTGTTCTCTTCTGTCCACTCTCTGGACATGCCGTGGGTCCCTTCCAAAGTGTGCTGTTAAGTAGGGAGGACAGGTGTCTGTCTGGCCACGCCTGGACTGCCTGTCTCCCACCTGTCATGTGTCAATGGCCTCCTCCCTGCATGAGCCTGGGTCCCCTGGGTGGCACCTGCCTCCTGCCACCTTCCTGTCTCAGAGGCTGTATATCCTCTGTGTGGGTCCCCTTCAGTGGCTTGGGAATTTCCCTTCAGCCTCCAATTCTGCTGATCTCTGGAGCTCCCAAAGAAGCTCATTCCTTTTAGAAAGTTCTAGAATTCTCTGCAAATGGTGGTGATAAGGGGCTGCCTCAGTCTCCTGCTGGCTGGCATGGGACAGGAAGTGGGCCCAGCTAGAGGCCAAGGACCATCACAGATAGATCCCTGGACACCCCTGCTGCCCATGCCAGGATGTCTCAGGAGGCACGCAGGTCTTGCTGGGGCCATGGACAGTGCTCTCTGGTCCTCTTGGTGCACGTTACCTCCTGGTATTGACACCAAGCCAGGGAAAACCTGTTGGGGTTCTCTGGACCGGATGCTTCTCAGGGCCCCCAGCCTGAAGGCTTCTGTCCTGTGTGTTCTCACTCTGGACAGAGCGTGGTCTCCTTCACAGATGTCCTGGGTGACAGAGAGGGACCCCAGAAACTGTACCCTTACTTTTAGATGAGTACATCTTAACTTCTATAGAATTAGAAGTGTCCATTAACTCCCTAAATGGTGTGCAAAATGTATGTGTGTGTTAGAAAAGATTATTCTAGGACTTTGTCAGATGCCCCAAAAGGGTAACTTAGGAAAGTTAATGTCCCCTGACATGGAATGTGATGGGGAGGCCCATGGGGAATGCCGTGGGATAGGGTCTGGCTCAGCCAATTTGCAAGGGCCTCCACTGTAGAATATGAGGAATACCGCCCTCTCAGACATGTTGGCTGCAGTATCTCTCTTTTCTTATCCCTTTAGGAGTAGCTTGGAGTCCTCCTAGAACCCCTGATTTTCCACTGAGTTGCAATGGGGAAGACTGTCTCAGTGACTGACAGCTTTTGGGGGCTACTTAATGTAATGTAAGAAGCATTTATAGTACGTGCCAGGCTCTGCACTCTGTAGGGCCGTCCCTATACCGCCATGTAAATTAGCATTGAACTCCAAGAGGCTCCATTCACATAGACCACATTGTGAATGGCATCCACTGGGAACCAGGCCCTAGAGAGAGAGAGAGAGAAAAACAAAGGTTCTTCCTCGAGGAGCACTCGGCCTCTGGAAGACAGACAGACATGCAGTGGGTGTCAGAGGAGAGGTGACACCAGGGGCTGTGGGAACACGGCAGAGCTTGAGTTTGGAGGTCAGTAGGAAAGGGATTGGGACTGAGTCGGAAGGAGGGGGAAGGGGTTTTCTCAGGAGTTTGGGAGTCTCAGGGGCAAGATGAGGAGGGAGGGGCATTTTAAGAGTGGGCACAGCATGTGCAGAGACACAGGGCAGAATGTGTAAAGAGTTTAGTGAATGGAGTGGAGGTGTTGGGGGTATTGAGAGTGGACCTTCAGAAGGCAGGCAGGACCTGGTGATGAAAGGCCTGGCATATCTGGCCGGGGTGGCTGTACCCTGTGGACGGTGAGGGCTGTTGAAGATGGAGGGCGGAAGATGGAGAGAGGAAGCATGCCGAGAGCTTGGATATGCCTGGCCTTGCCCAGGGGTGTAGCTGCTGGACCCCAGCACTCAGCAGACCTGCAAGGAAGCAGCCAACCTCTTCACCTGGCGGCTCTGAGGCCAGCCTCGGAGCAGTTAAGTGGCTGCCATGGGCTGACTGGGCCATTAGGACTGGGGCCATCTTTCTGAGCAGTGGGTGTGTCTGGCTGCAGGGGTGTGATGGAAGGACACCCTTCTTCTCTGACTCTGCTTCAGAACCACAGCCCTTCTGGCCTCCCTGGGACCCAGCCCCATCCTACGGCTCCCTCGTCCCTGCCTCCCCCATGGCCGGGGTAGTCTGAGGCTAAAGGGGTCGCATGTCCAGAACTTGCTGTCCTGCCCGCCTCTCAGCCAACCCCCACTTCTCGATAAAGTTCACCCATCTCCCGGGTCTACGTGGCCTTTGATTCCCTACGCCTGCTGAGGACCCAGCCTGCCCCCAATTGCCTGTGCCCAGGGAGGGCACAGAGCCTCTTCCTCTTGGCCACGCATTGATTTTCTTCCATGGTGGCTGGTCACTGCTGCTCTGGGTAATGTCTTTTAATGAATTGTTATTTGCTGAATATGGACCCAAAGGGCTTTTTACCAACAAGGGCCCCACCCTGAAACCCTCCATAAATCATCCCCATTCAAAGCAGGCCTGCTGGAGGGCCAGGGAGGGTCTCTCCTGGTGGAGCCCTCCTCATGGAATCCCTTTCTCTCAGTCAACCCGATGGCCACCTTTTAGGCTTCCCAGATGGCCATCTGTTGGGACATGTACCTACAGGAAACCCTTCCTGCTAGGAAGTGGGAGGGGCTTCACTCCGTGTCTGGAGTGCCGCTCACCTGTGTCTGGGTTTCCCAAGGTACCGTCCACCTGTGTGCCTGAACCCCAGGAGGCCTCTTTAAAATGCTGACTTGTGGCCCCACCTTGGCCTCCAATGACCCCGAATCTACATTTTTGACAATCCCTGGAGGAGATTCTTAAGAACATCCAAATTAGAAAATAGCCACTCTGAAACCAAATAGCCTTGGCACCCCACCCCCATTTTTTTTTTTTTGGTCCTTTTTTAAGTCGATGAGGCGGGTACGTGTGGACGTCCCTGCGTATTGGCCAGCATAGTCCATCCAGCACCACATACACCTCTGCACAGAGCCCCACTGGGCGGGAGCCTCAGGGAGTAGGTCCGCATCCAAGTCAGCTGGGGATTTTCCTCAGATCCTTCCAAAAGCATGACTCGCACGTCTGGATGGGGGCCGAGGTGGAATAAGGGCCCCTTGGTGAATGTCATCAAATAGCGTCGGGGGTGGGGTCCCGGCTTCCAGCTGCTGCTGAGAAGATCAGGGAGACGTCAGACAAAGCGAGAGAGCCTCGAAGAGACTGTGGGCTTTTCAGGGTCCCCAGCGAAATGGTGAGGAGAAGGCCCCTGAGACAGATGACGGCCCTTGTGGCCAGCACAAGGGGCTGGGGCTGGGGCCTGGGAGCACTGCACCCTGGGGTGCCTGGGCCTGTGTTTCTGCTCAATTTGGTTCCCTGGCCACCTGTGCCAGTACCCTGACCCCGGCCAGCCAGAGCCCCCCCAGCTCCATGCCATCTCGATCCCTCTGAGACCAAGGGCTTCTCACCTACGGTGACTTGGCCTGGCCAGGTCCTCCCATGGAGGCTGCTGGGTCTTGGACCTGACAGCTCTGGGGGCCTCTCAAGCCATCTCCCCAGCCCCGGCAGGTCCCCTCTCCCTCCTCCCCCCTTGATTTTATCCTTGTCCTTGTCTGCCTCTCTCTTTGCCCTTCCTGCCTTGATGGATTGAAACCAGCCTTGAGTTCCGGCTTCTTGTGGTCCAGTAAATAGCTCTTAATGTGGTCGTGGTGGACAGGGAGAGGGAGGGACGAGTTTGTGTGTGTGTGTGGGGGGCGCTTACCTCCATCTCCGCGACAGGGGGAGGGGAGCTGCTCCACAGGTCGTGCCCACACACTGGACGCTGCAAAGCCCTCCAGGGCTGGGCAGCCCTCGTGTCCTTGATCCTGCCCTTGATTACAAAGAGGAGGGCACTCAGTTCTAGGCAGACTGGCCTGGAGCGCACGGCCCTTGTGGCCCGAACAGGGCCGTCAGCAGCAGCGACTGGCCCCTTCTTTGAGGACAGCAGGAAACACATTCATTTGCATTTAACAAACAGGATTTAATTAAACAATGTATACCTCTTTGATTTTCTTACTGCACCTTAGTGGTTTAGCAGTCATTGTTTCTGATTTTGCTACAACAGTAGCCCGTGAGGGTCCATCACGGGGCGGAACAGGGTTAACGCTGGCATTTTCGTAATGGATGAAAATGAGGCCTGCCCAGGAGGGGTACAGAAGGGCCAGAGCATCAGGTGGTGGGGATCATCAGGCAGTCTCCCCGCTGCCTCCCACCAGTTCAGACCTTGCCCCAGCCCTGTGACCCAGGGCCTCCACAGTAACACTGTGGCCCCTTATCACTCGGGACTGGCTGCTGGCTGAGGTCCCAAAGCCTCAGGGAAAACTGAGGGCAGAGCTGGTTCTCAGCGCACAGGGACCGCAGCGCATCTAGCCCCCAGCGGGTGTGGGGTCCGTGGGTGCCTCCTCGCATGCAATCTCTGTGCGGGCTCTTGATGACGTCACTGGGCTGCTGTGGTGTGTGTGTGTCGATCAGCATGTTCCTGTTCTGTGGTTGTCTAATCACTTGTTTTTGGCCGTGGGCTTCTGTACAAGGGTTTATTTTTAGAGACTGTCACTTCTGGCCCGAGGGCTGATCCTTGGGCAGGGCAAGAACGTTTGTATTTTCTGAAATGTTTGTGGCTTTAAATTTAAATATTTATTTTGGGGTATTCCTGCCTTTTATGTGTTTATTCTACTGTGTGTGTGTGTGTGTGTGTGTGTGTGTGTGTGTGTGTGTAAGGGGGGGTGTGGATGTAGCCTAACACAAATTTTACAGTCTTTTAAGTAAATTAGCTCTGATTGTGAGGTGCAGCCCCCTGGCCCCAGGTGCTGTGTCTACAGATCTGTCGTTTTGGATCAGCCACGGTACCACCTGCCCCCAGGGCTAGAGACCGTGGTGTGTGCGGTGCCGGGCACCAGGGTTGGCACTTGGGGAGCACACACTGTCGCAGCTGCTGTTCACCACGCCGTGCTGGCTGTGGTTCTTGGTGTGGGGGTCCCCTCGCCGGCACAGGCCCCTGTGTTTCTGATTTGGTGACTTCTGGTTGGTGTGCGCCTCAGGGTCTTGAGTCGGGTTCAGTGTGTGGTTGCTGGGTGTGGGCTGGGGTGGGTGCAGTCTTGGGAGGGGGTGTTTTACCTGGGGTGGGGGCTGGATTGCAGCGGAAGGCGGGGCTCTGCGTGAGGGCGTGGGGTGTGTGCCTCGGGTCTGGAGCAGGGGCTGCTGACTGTACCGGGTGTGAAATCACTGAGCTCCTCTGGGTGGGGGAGGTTCTTGCTCCTGAGTCAGCCCCCTGGCCCAGAGCCACCCACAGCTCACTTTTTCCTTTTAGAGAAAGTGTTGCTTCTGGGGGTCCCTAGAGCTGCCTGCAAACAAAAGGAGAGCTCTCTCCAGCAAAGACCTCTGCTTTGGGTTCTCCATCCATTCCCAAGGTGTCTCCCCTGCCACCCTGGTCCCTGAGCCCCTGCCCAAGCACCCCGCATGGCGCACTCTGCGGAGGGAGTGCCGGTCCCCTCTGGCACAGGACTGCTGGCTACGTCAGCTGCGTCTTGGCTCAGCTCCTCAGGGGTCCTGGCTGGCCCTCTGGTGGGCCTGCTGCCACCCTGCCCTTGACTGGTGCCCCTTTTCCTGCAGGCTGAATGGTGTGGGCTGAGCTTGTCGTGGTGGGCAGGGTCCGTGTGCAGGGGACAGTGCTGGGGGAGGAAATGGGAGAGACTTCAGAAAATGTGGCACTAGGGAGAATGAATGGCGTTGCATGTCTGAAAGGCTCCAGAAAATTCTTTGTATTGAGCCAAACTTGGCAGCGGAGGCCGGAGGGCGAGTTTGTCTTAGAGAGTCCCAGCTCTGTCTTCAGCCTCTTCTCCCCAGCCCCGCCCGCCGTGGGCTCGCATCCGGCGCTGTGCCCTTACTGCCCTCGCAGGCTCTTCCCCCACTTGCCGGGGCCAAGGCTGTCCTTAGAGGTGGGCTGACCCCTCCGTGTGCGTTCAAGGCGCAGCCCACCTCTCCTGGCGTCAGCCCCTAACCCCGAGCAGGAATTCAAGGAACTCCCCAAGATGTGCTAGTGGCCGGGGGTGGTCGTGCTGTGCCCGTCACCGTTCAGGAATGGATGGTCCCCAGGATGGACACCTCTCTGGCCACGGACCCGACACGGCTCAGCTCGACTCATGTCGGCTCGTTTCAACGTGTAGCCTGCTGTGTTCAATGAAGAGTGGCAGCTCATAGGGTCCAGCATGATTCTATTATTGTCCTGTTGCACAGACGAGGACACTGAGGCCCAGAGTAATTCACGCCTCTGTGTCCAGGAAGCTGGTGAAAAGCCAGCGACAGGCCTGGGTGGGCGTTTGCCCTCAGGACTCCTTGCCCAGTCCTAGGCTCTGCTGCCTGGCCCTGTGTGGTAGGGTCCTTTGTCCCTTTCCTTTGTGCCTCCTCTGAGTGGCAAGAGGAGACTCGGGGATCCAGATGGGGCTCTAACTCTTTTCCTTGTGGGAACAGCTGCCTGCGGGTGACATGTGCCGTCTCCTTGCTCTGTCCTTGCAGAGGTGGTGGGACACACCCAGGGGCCGCTGGACGGGAGTCTGTACGCCAAGGTGAAGAAGAAGGACTCCCTGAACGGCAGCACCGGGGCCGTCAACGCCGCGCGTCCTGTCCTGTCGGCCACCCCCAACCACGTGGAGCACACGCTCTCCGTGAGCAGTGACTCGGGCAACTCCACAGCCTCCACCAAGACCGACAAGACGGATGAGCCTGTCTCCGCGGCCTCCGGTGCCCCCGCTGCCCTGAGTCCCGAGGAGAAGCGGGAGCTGGATCGCCTGCTCAGCGGCTTTGGCCTAGAGCGAGAGAAGCAGGGTGCCATGTACCGCGCACAGCACCTCAGGTCCCGCCTGGCCGCCGGCCCAGCTGGGTCTCCCTCGGGCCGCCACGTTGTCCCAGCCCAGGTCCATGTCAACGGTGGGGCCTTGGCCTCTGAGCGGGAGACAGACATCCTGGATGATGAGCTGCCCAACCAGGATGGGCACAGCGTGGGCAGCATGGGCACGCTGTCCTCTCTGGACGGGATCACCAACACCAGCGAGGGGGGCTACCCAGACGCCCTGCCCCCACTGACCAACGGCCTGGACAAGGCCCACCCTGAGGAACCTCTGGTCAATGGCGGGGGCTACCCCTATGAGAACGCCAGCCGGGCAGTGCCCGCCCATGCTGGCCACGTGGCCCCCATGCGACCCTCCTACTCGGCGCAGGAGGGCTTAGCTGGCTACCAGCGGGAGGGGCCCCACCCGGTCTGGCCCCAGGCAGTGACCACCTCCCACTATGGCCATGACCCCAGTGGCATGTTCCGCTCTCAGTCCTTCCCGGATGCCGAGCCCCAGCTGCCCCCAGCTCCAGCCCGCGGGGGCAGCAGCCGGGAGGCCGTGCAGAGGGGGCTGAATTCATGGCAGCAGCAGCAGCAGCCTCGCCAACCTCCTCGCCAGCAGGAAAGAGCCCAGTTGGAGAGCCTCGCGACCGGCAGGCCCAGCCCCCAGCCGCTGGCAGAGCCCCCCGCCTCTGCCCTCCCAGAGTTCCCCAGGGCGGCCTCTCACCAGGAGATTGAGCAGTCCATCGAAGCGCTCAACATGCTCATGCTGGACCTTGAGCCAGTCTCGGCCGCCGCCCCCCTGCACAAGTCCCAGAGTGTCCCTGGGGCCTGGCCAGGGGCTCCCCCACTCTCCTCCCAGCCCCTCTCGGGCTCTTCCCGCCAGTCGCATCCACTGACCCAGTCCAGATCTGGCTCCATCCCCGGTGGGCACTCCCTGGGAACCCCTGAGCTGGCCCCTCCCGGCAGGTCTTACTCACCTTACGATTATCAGTCCGGTCCAGCTGCGTCCAACCAGGGTTTCCGTCCAAAGAGCCCAGCCTCCTCATCCTTCCTTCCAACCGCCCATGGCCCCCCAGGGCCTCAGCAGCCCCCAGCCTCTCTCCCTGGCCTCACCACTCAGCCTCAGCTCCCACCAAAGGAAGCGGCCTCAGAGCCCTCCCGAACCCCAGAGGAGGAGCCACTGAACCTGGAAGGGCTGGTGGCCCACCGAATCGCAGGTAAGAGCCGCAGGGGCCGTCAGACGTGGACATTCCCTCCTTCCTCCCTCTGCCCTTCCCTCCGGTCTCCGTGGGCCTTGCTGGGGGAGGTGCAGTGCTGCTGTGGCCTGGGGAGGCTCTCAGGAGCTGGGGCCCAGCCACCCTTCCTGTATCTACACCTCAAAGAGTCTGCAGCCTTGTCAGGGGACAGGCACAGACAGGTAATTCCGAAACAGTACAATGTGTGCTAGGACAGAAGTGAGACTGAGCCCCAGAGCTCGGGGAAGCATAACATCCCACCTAGGGCAACCAGGGAGAGCTTCCTGGAGGTGGTGACTCAGGGCTGGAGTCCAGACTTTCTAGGTGGAGAGGAGACTAGGAGCCTGCCTGCCGTGCTTGTTGTCCTCAGACTTCAGGTCCTTGGGGTAGGAGGGAGGTCTCTGTGGACGGTTTCCCTCTTAGACCCTCCCCGAGGCCATGATGAAGCCCTTGGGCTCTATCTGGGCCTTCAGGTTTGTTTTTTTGAGGGGCCAAGGTCCCCTTGCCGGTTAGCTTCCCGTTAGTCCTTGCCTAGGACCAGCTCCTCTTCCTATCAGAGCAAATCCAGAAAGATACCTAGAGAGGGAGGAGAGAGTGGGAACCAGGAGAACCTACTGGGAAGAAAGAGCCAGTGTCCAGGCCACCCTGGGAGGGACACAGCCACCTGCCGCAGCTTATGACTGTTCCCAGGGACAGCCAGGCCTGGGGGAATCCTCGCAGTTGACTTTGTTGTGAGGCGAAAGCCGGACAGGGGTGGCCCCGAGACTGGGGTGGGGTGGGCCTCGGGCCCAGCCCTCAGCTGACAGGGGGTGAGACTCGAGGGGAAGGCAGGCTGGGCAGCTGGCTCTGCCCTCCACTACACTTGGGGAAGCTGAGTCACCGTGCCAGCTGCAGGGAGGAAGGGAGGCACCCTCCTGGGATGGGGAAGCAGCTCACAGAGGCCAGCTGGCTCTTGGGTTGGGCCAGGCCCTGGGTGCCCTGGGTGCCCTGGGTGCTGCTGTACTTCAGGGCAGAGCAGAAACCCTGGAGAGCTGGGGCAGGAGGTCTTTGTGGCTTTAACCAAGCACCAAACCCAGGATTGAGCGTCCCTGACCCTCTACGGGTGAGATGCTCCATGGGTGATCCATTTGGGGCTTGACTTCTGCTTCCTCCCACATCTGGGCTGTGACACAAGGGCACCTCCCTGGCTGCTTCGTCTGTTGAAACCAACCCATTTCCTCCAAGTTTTGTTGAGGCGAGAGGGACAACGGGGCCACCCAAATTCCCTGGGGATGCCATTCCCCTCCCAGTGTTGAGGTGGCCTGAAGAATAGTGATGCTGTGGTCTAATGATGAATAGGATCCAGGGGACTTCTCTGGGGAGGACACAGAATGAATTTCTTCTTGGTCCAGAGGAAGTCATACTGCTCAAGCCCTGGGGGGAGGTCCATCTGAGAGTGGGTCTCCCCTCAACCAGCCTCTGCGGTCTTGGCTGCCAACTTCCATATCCTGTAGCCTCTCAGGTTTTGGCTTTCACGAAGCCATGGGGTTGGTGGAGGGCATTGTTGGCAGAGGGTCCCTTCACCTAAGCCCATTACCATCTTGTCTACCAACCACAAATGACTCAGGAGGAGGGGTGAGATGGATAGAGAGGGTCGTTGTATCTGGTACCCAGGGCTCTGAATTCGCCTCTTTGGTCTATACCCTGTCGTGAACAGAATTTCTTATGTCAGCAGGCTCTGTGTGCAGAATCTCCTTAGTAGCCCTTCATGGTACCGAAGGGCCCTCAAGTAAGATCTATGTGTAGGACTTTCTGGGAGGCAGGGAGGATAGACTTTCAGCATCAGTTCTTCCTGCTCTTTCAGCATTCTGCTGCGGGAAGCTGGGACTTCAGTGTTCACATGAGTGACTAGGAAGCTCAGATCTGTGGGAGAACCTCTTCATGGCCTTGAACTTGATCTGGTTTCTCTTGGCTTTTATCCCCTAGGTCTTCCTCCCCACCTTAGCTGTCCTTCATACCTCAGCACTCTGTTGGGTTCATTCCACTTTGATCCAACTACTGTTCATGTCTGATTTCCGATTAAATCTTAGAGACTGTAAGAACGATTTTCCTAACTTGAAAATGAGAAGGCAGTAGAAATCTATAGCACGTGCCACATTTCCTTGTGAAATGTTGGAAGCATTCCTGTTATAGCCATGGGACCCAGTAAGGATGTCTATTATCACTACTATCATTTAACATTGTATTGGATTCCCAGTCAGTGCAATAAGACAAGAAAAAGAAATAAGAGAGTCGAGGAGTACAGTGGAGGTATCTTGTATTCCTGATTCTGTGATGGGACTGATATTGGATGCCTCGAGAGGTAGAGATTTCAGTGCATGTTGGAAATCAGATATGGATCTTATCTTTAAGGAGTCTCAAGTTTAGTGCTGGGGGTGGTGGGGAGAACTAGAACTTTAAGATGAGGTCATTCATAATAAAAGAGGTATGGAGAAAGCTCTGTGGGAGAGAAGAGGTCACTAGCAGCTGTGTGGAGGATGGTGTTAAACAACCTTGCAAGATGGATAGGATTTGAAAGTGATTGAGGACTCAGTGGACACAGAGAGGTCGTGGCAAGGATAGGAAGGCACAGGGAATGTTTGAAGAACAGTGACATGTGGAGAGCCTCGTAGACTGTTAGAGGGAGACTCAGGAAAGGCAGCCAGAGGTCTGTCTCGGGATGGTCTTAAATACCAGCCTCAGGAGCTTGAAGTTTACCACTTACCAACAGGGGAAATCATTCCTGTGGTTAGGCAGGGGAATGTGCCACACAGCTGGGGTTCAGGAAGCTGCGTCTGGTGAGACTGGGCAGGAAGAATGCAAATGGGAGAGATTTTGACCTGGGAGAGGTTGGGAGCTTATTAGGTCACCTTGGTAATGGGGACCAGATTAGGATGTGACCATGGGCATCCAAAAGAAGAGATGGTGCCACGGCCACAGTGGGAGTAGGGCCAGTCAATCACAGATTGATTGACAGTTGGGGGGATCGAGGATGGCTGAAAAGCACCGTGGTTCCCTCGCCCTGTGAGCTGGCTAGCGTGGTTAACGAAGCTGCAGGGTCTGAGGGGTCAGCGGAGCCTCCACACATGGCTGATGGAGTTGGATCTTGACCGAGTGGGAAGAGCTGCAGACCTGGGGATCTTCCTCCCAAGGGTGGAGGTTAGAGCTCTGGGCATGAATGAGATCTCTATGTCACGATCATGGAGGGAAGAGAACTTAGGTTAGAGTGGCCATGAGCAGAAAGGGAGGCTAGGAAGGGGGTCTGAGAACGATGCTCAGGGTGGTGACAGGAGCCAGGACAATGTGTCATCGCAAGGCCAGGAGAGTAAAGGGTTTCAAGGAGGAGGGGCGGGGAGGTGAGCAGTGTCCACTGGAGATACCAGGAGGAGGAGGAGCAAGAGACTAAGCCCCTGGATTTGCCAGTTAGGGGGCCTGGTGATTTTCAAAGGCATAGTTTTAGTGGAGTGCTGGTGACAGAAGCCAGACAGCAAGGGACCGAGGAGTGAGTGGGGATGGAGTGAAGACAGCGTGCCAACTACTCTTTGGAGTGGTTTCATGATAAAAGGGGAGAGAAGGGCAGCCAAAGAGGTCAGCAAGACATCAGAGCTTTCTGGAGAGCTTGGGGTCGTGAGAATGCTCTCAGGTGAAGGACGGAGCAGGGGAGGCTGAAGACGGGAGGAAGGAGAGGAACAGAGAGGAGAAGAATGAAGAGATTGATGGAATCACGTCTCTGAGGCGGTGCGAGGGGACAGGCCTGGGAGTCCAGTCTGGGCCAGGAGCTCAGATACTTCTTCATGAAATTATAAAGAATGGATAAAGATATATGGAAATACTTGGTGTCAAACTTGGAGAGCTTGGATTAAGAACCCTGCCCTCCCCTATTTTTTCCCTTTTCTGTATGAATCCAGGGCTGAGTTCAAGGCCCATTCCATCCCTCATTCAGCAGGAGCTTGAATCTGTGCTACTCACTAGTCTAGGCTCTGAGAAAATGGTGGCAAACAACAGGTTAAGCCTTGGTCCTTCCGGCAGAGTTGGACACTGGGTAAATGAACAAGTAGATACAAAATTTTTCTGATGACTGACAAGTGCCATAGAGATCAAATAGTGAAGTGACAGTGATGGGGAGAGGGCAGGGGGTGGTTGCACTTTATATGCATGGTCAGGGGACGCTCCATGGGGCAACAAGGGAATGTGCCTCATGGGGCAGCAAGTTCAAAGGCCCTGAGGCAGAGTGTTCCTGGTGTGGCTAGAGCAGAGTGACCAACAGGAGGTCAGAGAGGTACTGGAGTGGTCCTGGCATATGGTTGGTCTTGCAGGGGATCCTAAGAACTTTTGTTTTTGCTCTGCATGGTGTGAGAAGCCTTAAAAAGGATTTGGTCCAAAGAGTGATGTCATCTGACTTGTCCTAAAAGGATCAGTATAGCCAGGATGGAAGGAGGGAGGCCCGTTAGGAGGCTGCTGCTCTCGATCAGGGTGGGAGCTGTGGAGGTGTGAGTCTGGGCTTGGATCATAGATGTGTTTTGGAGGCACAGCCAGCGAGAGGTACAGATAGACTAGATGTGGGATGTGAGAGAAAAAGCAAAGTCAAGGACGACTCTAACCTTGGAGCTGCTTGGTATTGAGATGGGTAAGATTTGAGAAGAGCTGGCCAGAGGGAACCGGAGTGTGATCTAGGGCACCTTGGGTGTGAGATGCTCATGAAGCATCTGAGATGGTCAGGTGGTAAGAATCAGGAGTTTCAGGGGACAGATTGGAGCTTAGAGATGTGGGGGATGTCGGCAGATGCGGGCCAGGTAAAGCTAGCAAGGGGGAGCTCACCTGTGGGGAGAGATCCCTGGGATCAAGGCTGGCCCCTGCTGGGCCTGTGGCCCACGCCTGTTATCCCAGGGCTCAGGAAGCTGAGACAGGAGGATTGTGGGTTCAAAGCCACCCTCAGCAATGGTGAGGCACTGAGCCATGCAGTGAGACCCTGTCTCTAAATAAAATACAAAATAGGGCTGGGGGTGTGGCCCAGTGGGTATCTTGCTAGCCAGCAGTAGGCCACCCGTCCTCTGGGGAAGCGAGACCCCAGATCCACCCTCTCTTCTTGCCGCACTCCCTCCCCGCCCCCTCCAGTGTGTGGCCCATCCCAGGCAGAACACCAGCTAATCTCGATTTTTCTCTTTGTGTTTTGTTTCGTCTTGTTTTGTGCCTGTCCCTGCATGCTCTGCGTGGCCTGTGTCCACCTGTCCCCTGTGCTTTCCTGGCCTGGTGTCTCCCCGCCCGCCTGCCTCCCACCCTTGCCGGCTCCCCTGGGGTTGGGGTGGGCAGCGTACAATGCCAAGCTGCAGGACATGGGGCAGGGTGGCCACTCCCGGGCCCCTCCTCTCCACCGGCTGCGATCTGCCTCCCTCTCTGGTTGGTCCCCTGTCCCCGCTCCCTTGGCCCTCAGTTTAGCTCCTGGTCTCTCTCTCTCTTCAGACCTCGCCAGCTGCCTCTCTCCCTCCCTGCCCCACTCCCTCCTGTCCCCGTCTCCCCTCTGCTGGGTGCTTGTCCTCTTTCCAGCTCTCCCTTGCGCTCTCTGCTCTCCCTGGTTTTCTCTCTGGCCTGCTCCTTACCCTCTCTTTCCTCCCCGTCCTCTCCAAGTCCTCTGTCCCTCCTCTCTGCATGAGCCTGGTCCCCGCTTCTGCATGGATGGGGCCTGATGCTTTCAGCCTTGGGAACAGGTGTGAAGGGGCTAGATGAACCCTCAGGGTCCCCACGGAGGTAAAGGCCTCCGGGGTGAGGTGCGCAGTGAGGGGTCCAGCACCCTGAACCCCCCTCCCCGGCAGATAGTCTGTGCTGGGGGTGGGGGGTCTCACCAGGAGGTAGGCTGTGCCTTGCTTGGGGCCAGCCACCGGGTGCAGGACAGAGTGGTCACCCAGCACCTGCTGCTCGGCCACTGGAGCATCGCACACCCTGGAGACAGAGTACTTCTGACCCCACCCCCATCTGATCCTAGGACCCACGGCCGAGAGTCAGAAGCCTGGGCTATGGTCCTGGCCCTGCCTGTGCTCACCCCCGTGACCTTGGGCAAGTCGCTCACCTGTTCAGAGCTCAGTTACCCAGTTTGAAAACTGGAGGGTGACAGCCCAGCCTCCAGTGTTTCGCACGGTGGTTTGGCTTGTCCCAGATGGGGGGGCCCCTCCCTCAGGGCCATGGTACTTTATCTGAGGATGATGATGTCCCCTGATGTCCACTCCAACTTCCTGGACAGCAGATCCTCAGGCTCGTAGTCCTGGGGAGAGAATCAGCTGGTCTTTCCCAGCTGTTGTGAGCCTCAGGCTGGTGTCAGGGAGGGGACAGTGTGCTCAGGCTTGTCCCACACCATGGCCTGAGAGGCGCTGGGAACCAGTGACGGCCAATGGCGCTGCCTGGTGCCTCTTGGATCCTCCTTCTCCCAGTCCATGGATAATCGGGAGATGGCTCTAAAACCCTGTCCCCCGTCCCCCTCCTTTCCCGCTGCCTTTTTCTCAGCCCTGTGGTGGGGAGTGCAGTGTCCAGCCGGGCCTGGGCTGGGCGGGTTCCTGGGGTGGTGTGTCCTGAGGGGAGCTGGCATGGCTTGCCCTAGGGCTGCTAGTGTGAGCCTCTGCCGTGTGGCTTTCTGGTGCCCTGGCCTAGCAGGTGGCCTTCCTCCTGGATCCCCTTGCTCCTGGAGCCCCAGGCATGCAGTCGGACACCCCGTTCCCGACCTGGAGCTGAGGAAGCCAGTCTTCTGGAAATTGGAAGATTGGGAGAAGAGCTGGGTCTGTGGGGGTGGGAGTGGCCACGGGGTGGGGGAAGCTGACACCAGGGAGTTTGTCCCTGTGACTCGGGTGGGAGAGGCAGTCCTTTACCAAAGTGTTGGGGCCTCACGCCCAGAATTGCAGGGTGTGCGTGTGTGTACGTGTGTGTGTGTGTGTACGTGTATGTGTGTGTGTGTGTGTGTACGTGTGTGCGTGGTGAAGGCCGGGGTTGTCTCAGGTCTACCTCATGTTAGAGGAGCCTCGGGAGAGAGCTGTCCCCCAACAGCACCCTCCTGGGCAGCAAGATGGAGTGCCCTGGGCGGTGGGGCTGCCTGGCCTGCTCCTCCCCAGTTGTGGGGCCATGTGGAGGCTCTGGGGCAGAGGTGCCTGCCATCCTCTCAGGGCCGAGGGGAGGACCTCAAGCTATTGTGTGTGAGCAGCCCTTAGAGGGTGACCCAGGCCCCTTGGCGGGTGATGAGATCCTGAAGACCACCTTCTTGTATCAGTGCATCTCACTTCTCAGTCTTCTTGGAGTAGAGTGCTGGACTTGCTGGCCTGGCTGGGAGAACCTTCCAGAATCCTGCTTTTCTTGGCTCCTTTCTTCACCAGCTTCCCCTGGCCATATGGCCTTCTGCAGGGGTGGGTGGGGCTGACTGTAAGGGTGCTGAGGGCCCCACCAAGATCCCACCATCCCGTGCCCCGTTGCCCTTCCTGTCCGGTTGGCTGGTGGTGCGTGCACACTTGTGTGCATGTGTGTCTGTGTGAGTGTGCATGTCGGAACCAGAGGCCCTGAGGGAGAGTGGGGCTGGGGGACTGAGGAAGTCCTGGGTGGAGGGTGGTGGCCTGGGGCAGGCTCTGGGACGTGGGAGGGGGCTGTTCTCCCTCTGACACGGGCTGTCAACTGGGGTCCAGACGTCCCAGCTTGGCTCAGAACAATGGGGCTCTCTTCTCTTCCTCCATCATGCCCGGCTCCCCTCCCTTGGAGAGTGACAAGAGAGAGGGAACGAGGTTCTCCAGGCACTCCAGGGCAGCTCTGGGCTTGCCAAAGGGGACAACAGTGGGACACTGTGTTCAAAGAATGCAAGTGGCCCTGAGTGGCCACTGGTGCCAGGGGGCACTCTTTGGGGGGTGGGGCTGGCCCCATGGGAGTGGAATGCAGGGTCTTCTCCTTCTGAAGGGGGAGGCTGTGCCCTGCAGCTCCCTGGCTCTTCAGAGGTCATTTGGTCCATCCTTCTGCCTCTGATCAGAACGCTCTCCCGCGTGCCAGCTGGTGGTGGCGAAGGAGCTGAGAAGGCACAGCTCTCTGCATGCCTGGCGTCTGGCTCCTCCACCATCAGCAAGGCCACGTTCAGTCCAGCCTCCTGTCCTGCTGCCACGGTTGACCGTGGCCCCTGGGCATGGATGCTACTCAGGCAGTGTCTCCAGTGGCAACAGACCGATTTTCCCAAGGGCAAACCTCATCAGATCACGGGACAGGGAAACCGGCCACCTCCTGAAAAGGCAAGGGACCGGCAGAGGAGGCTGCCGGGTGGGTGAGCCCGGGACGGAGACCAGCCCTAATGTGTTTCTTCACCTTGGGGCTGAACTCAGTTCCAGGCTGGGAACCTTCCTCCTTTGTCACAGTATTATTAGAAAATCAGTGGCAACCTCTGCTTCTCTGTAATGTTTTTGCCGAATGACTGTAGCAGCAGCCCTGTCCACGCTGCCCAGGAGGCCCGAGTGGGGCAGGGCCTTGGCAGGGGAAGGGGAAGCATGGCCAGGGCCAGGGCTTCCTGCAGGCCTGGCTGAGCTGCTGGCCGCACAGAGCCTTTGAGGCCTGGGAGTCTGGACTCGCTGGTTGAGGCTGGTGTGCTCTGCCTTCCCGGGCCATGCCCTCCGTCCCTCAGGGTGGGTGCCCCTAGCAGCCCCTGGCTGAGGCTTATATGACTCCTGGTTTTCTATTCTGAAAATAAGGACATGCTGAGGTTGGCAGCTTATTAGCTGTAAGAGCAGTTTGGGAGTGGCAGTGAGGTTGTCCTGGCTGAGTGGGCAGGCAGGGCCTCTGGGTAAGGACCAAGGTGGGGACTCCAGGTATCCTCCACCTCTGCACCTTCTGGATTTAACCCGTGATCCCCTGACCCTCTGACTGGCTTATGGAGCACCCATCCCGGGAGCACCCGGGTCCCTGTCTACAGTGACTGCGTGTGGCGTGAAAGCAGGGGTGCGCCTGCCCCAGACTCGTCGGCCTACAGCCAAGAAAACAGGGGCTGCCCCGCATGCAGACCACTGTGGATGGTGGAGGGTGGTTCAGGCTGTGCGGTGGTGATCTGCTTGGCTGTACTGGCCTTTTCCTAGGGTCCAGCAGTGTGTGGGGTGTGTGTGTGTGTGTGTGTGTGTGTGTGTGTGCTCCCATGTGTGCCGTGGAATGGTTTTCTCAGAGGTACATCCCAGGTACCAGGCCCATGTGACCTAGGACCTTTGGTTAGTCCCAGTGGGGGTTAAGGCAGGGCTGAGAGTGTCCTGGAAGATAATCAGGTCTGAGGCCCACCCTTTGGGCTGGGTCTTGGCTCCTGGGACCTGGGAAGTGAATTTTCTAGGATTCCGGGAGCCAGTTCAGTGAGGCAATGGATTCCATGCCTCAGCCCAGCTGTGGGAAGAGAGTGGGAAGGAAGGAAGGAGGGCGAGGTGAGCACTGTGCCCGGCCTGCGGAGGGGGGCCTGGGGTTGGGAGTGCTGAGACGCAGATGGAGAGCATGACCTCTGTGCCTGCCCTTTGCAGGGAGGGGCCGCTGGGAGCCGTGGCCATCTTTGGAGTGAGAAGAGTGGGTGCTTAGCTAAGGGGCCAGTAGGAGGGAGGTTGGTAAGAAGTCTCAGATGTACACCAACGGAGGTTGGGGAACCCCAGAGAAGGCTCAAAATATCCCAGTGGCCAGTTGGGCTGAGGACTCCACAGCGAGAATAAATCGTTTCTTTGTTTCTTCTTGGGAGCACCATTTTGCAAGATGATGCAATTTATCCCCTTCCAAAAGTTCCTCCCCACGGGCTTGATGTTGCCTGTTGGTTGATGCAGTTGCCTTGGAGACCCTCACTTCCCTCCACCTCCCCTCCTGTGTCTGGAAGCTCTGGCCCTCTGCCTCTAGGGGCTGGACGGAGCTGACATCTGTTTCTTGTATCAATCCTTTGTGCTCTTGGTCCCAACCCTGTGTGGAGAAGCGATTCCTGGCGATTCCTGGCCCTGTCCAAGCAGGTCCCCCACCCTGCAGAGAAAACCCAGGGTGTGAACAGAGTTGGACCCAGGAAGGCTGGGGGAGGTGCAGAGGGGAGGCTGGCCCGCTCCAGCTTGGCCCTGTGCTAAGGGGCGCTGCCTTCTCTGGGGCGACTAGGAGGGGTGGAGTATTTCTCCAACAATATGCTCATCGCCCTGCATGCCTTGCCATTCCTCCCAGGGGTGCAGGCTCGGGAGAGGCAGCCTGCGGAGCCCCCAGCCCCACTCCGGAGGCGGGCAGCCAGCGATGGACAGTATGAGAACCATTCTCCTGAAGCCACATCCCCCCGTAGCCCTGGGGTTCGCTCCCCTGTCCAGTGTGTCTCCCCTGAGCTGGCTCTCACCATCGCCCTCAATCCTGGAGGGCGGCCCAAAGAGGTGAGTCCTTGAGCTGCATCCTGGGGCCACAGAGGGCAGCACTGTGGCAGTGACCCATCAGTGAAATGCAGAGTTTTTGCCTCCTCGCTTCCTCACCCAAGGCCGTTTCTCTGGCATGTGGAATCTGGAGCCCATTTTCTCCCTCCAATAGCTTTTACGCCCTGTTACTTTCTTGATTTCTAAAGAGAGTCCCTTTGTAGTGTGATAAGGATCCTAGGGATGACATAGATGACCTTCATCTTGAAAGTCCAAACCAGGTTGTATAGACTGACAAAATATTCTTGAGCCTTTTTCAGAAATAAGGGTTTTCTTGGAAGAGTTAGTTTTCATGCCCAGAAGAGTGCATTTCTGAGACATTTCAGTAGTCGGAGGCAGAGGATCTCAAACTTCAGTGGGGAGTTTGTTAAAACTGTTGATTCCCAAATCCACCTCCAGAGATTCCAGCATAGACATTCTGGGATGGGACCCAGGAATCTGCATCATAAACATGCACCCTGAAAAATTCTGATGGTCCATGGCCACATTGAGAGATACCAGTGGGTGCTGTTGTATAAAACCCAGAGTAGAAAGGCATTCTGGATGCCAGAGGCCCTTGCCTCTTTTTTCTCTTGCCTTCTGGCAGGATGCAAGGCCCCTGCCTTCAGCCCCTTCTCTGTAGCCGTGTTCAGAAATACTTCCAGTTCTGCCTGAGCTTGCAAATGGCCACTCCCCCACTCTCTCTAGTTCAAGGAGTTGTTGGGGCTGTGAGTGACCAAGATCTCCCTTTGACCTCTGCACTTACCTGAGCAGTGGCAGAGAGTCAGGCTGGGGAGGGAATTTGTGACCTTGACCTCATGCTCAAGGTCATCTGAAGGGGGACCTCCTCTTCTCAGGGCTTCCCCCTTTTCTTCCCCTTTGTCCCCCTGCAGCCCCACCTGCACAGCTACAAGGAGGCCTTCGAGGAGATGGAGGGGACCTCTCCAACCAGCCCGCCGTCCGGTGGGGGTAAGAACTCCCTGCTTAAGCCTATCCTCCCCATGGCCCTCCTGACCTCATCTTAATCTTGACCTATGCAAGTGCCCCAAGTATGGGGGTGGGGTGGGGGCAGTGTGCCAGCAGAGGTGCGTTCAGCTGAAATCTCCTGCTTCTCACTTCCCTGAGTCAGGCAGGGCTAGAGTGGGCCTCCCCCACCCCCACTCCCTTATTTCCATTGCACCATCTTCTCTCCTGTCCCTTCTGGGATGAGGCAGCCCCGGTCTTGGGATCTGGATTGATGGCCCGTGGGACCCTGGCTTCTCATAGTATGGAGTTTTCTTAGTTGTTTGAGACTTTTTTGCCTCCTATGCTCAAAAGATATTCCATCCGAATATGACTCTTGGTGACTTCACCTTGACCTCTTTTTCTGACCCCCATTTCTTTCTGCATCCAGACCCTCTTCTGCCTCGAGCAATCTATGTAGTTCCAAGCAAGGAAAGAAAGGTCTGGGACTCAGGCTGGCAGAACCCCCATCTCATCTGACCTTGGCCTCCAATCAGAGGCCTTTAGTCTGTAGCCTGCCTATACGGCTGGGGAGGCAAATTCCCAAAGGGCCACCAAAGGGAAGAGTGAAAGAGGCCAGGAGCACGGCAGCCATCCCTCTTATAGGGGAAATACCTTGACCTGGGGGAGGTGGCTGTGGTCAATGCAGTGACAGCATCCTGTCAGGTCAAGAGACACTCGGGTCCCCATGAGAGGCCCAGATCAGCAGAGCAGAGGAAGCAGGTTCCGGGGATCCTCAGGGGTGGGTTGGCTGGTCCAGGCCCAAGCTGTGCATTTGCCCTCACGAGAGGGGAGGTGGCTAAGGAAGGGTGAGCTGCAGCTGGCTCTGTGTCCCTTGGGGCTGGCTGTCCTGCACAGGGGTAGAACGTGGCAATAGTGCACGTATTCTGTGTGCCAGCAAAACTGTGCTGGCTGCCATCTTGAGGAGGCCAAAACTGTGACAGATCAGCAGCCCTGGCAGCCCTGGCTCTGGCCGCGGGTGGACACAGAATACGAGCACCCTCACCATTAGAATTCTCTAGTAGTCGGGTCGGGATTGTGGCCCAGCGGTAGAGCGCTTGCCCAGCATGTATGAGGCACTGGGTTCAATTCTTGGCACCACATAAAAATAATCCTTTATTTTTATGTATTGTATAAAACAAAGATAGTATATCCATCTGCAACTAAAAAATATTTTTAAAAAATTCCCTAGTAACTTCAAAAATCATGACCTGTTGAAATTAATTTTAATACCATTTTTCTAAGTCCAAACTATTATCATTTCAACAGGTAAATCAGTCTAAAAATACTGAGATAATTTTACAATCTTTTTTAAACATGTAAAAAGATAATGGTGACATTATTTTTAATAATCAGCTTTATTTAACTTCAATCTACATGATTGAGCTGTACTTTGTTAATTTAAAAAATGAGATATTTTGTGTTCCTTTTGCACCCTGAATACTGTTGTGTATTTTGAACTGACAGCACAACTCAGTTCAGATCAGTCAACTGCAAGTGGCCTTGGTGGCCTTGGGGGCCCTTGGCTGCCACACGGGAGCCACCTACTCAAGACACTCTGTAACCCGGTTGGCTCGATGGCTTCTCTTACCCAGTCCTGACCTTTGACCTTCACCTCTGCCTCCTTTTGCTGTCAGGTCCAGCAGCCAAGGGCTGGGTGTCCCCTTGCTTGGGATGGAAGCCATCAGGTCTGTCCTAGAATTGAGTTTTACCTTTTTCTCTCCCTCCCCCTGGCCAGCCCTGGGTGCCCTGGGGACAAGGATAAGTCAGAGCTTTCATAATGCACAGAGTTGGAGAGAGAGGATGGAAGGTGGGGAAATGCCAGGAATTTTTCTTTCAGGAAGCAGAGGGCGCCTGGCTTCAGTGCCACCCACTCAGCTGCCTCAGCAGAAGGGCCGCGCTGCCTGGGATGGGGGCGCTGGGGCGCGCGAGTCTCTGGCCTCTGGCCCCCTCTGATTTCTCTCTCTGGGGCCCTGCACCCTGATGCACCTGCTGGGTGGCATATGCAGACTTGCGGGCTGGAGCTGCTTCCCTGTCCCTGAGCCGGCGTCTCGGAGGTCAGGCTCGCTCTTGGTGATTATGTCATTTAATCTGTGCACTCAGTTGACGGACATTACTGAAGGCTTGAGAAGCGTCTATGAGCAGGATGTCATGTGGGGCAGGGGGCTGTGGGGATGGAGAGGTCTGGACCTACCTGATACCTTGGAGGTGTGTTTGCCCACGTTTCTCCCTGTGCTGTATTTGTCCCTTGGTCATCTAAGGACAGTGAGGCTGGGGTGTTAGTGGGCCACCCATCTCCCTCAGCATGTGTGCACACCTGTGCCGGCCTGACCAAGCTGTGCATGTTGGTGACACTGAGAGGCTGTACTTGTCTGTTGCTGTCCCTTTCTTTGAAGCCTGTCTGTCTTGGGAAAAGCCAGCGGGCCCAGGGAGGGTGGCGGAGCTGTGTTTGGGTCCTGGGCGTCCGAGGGCCACAGCTAGTCCGTTGAGGCCACCGGTGAGAGGGAGTGTCCTCAGAGGCTGTGGCCTCTGTAGGTCTCCTTGCTAGGAGCCACAGAGCTCATTTCTTCTCTTCTCGGAGGTGTGTGAGGAGACGCAGCAGCTGTCACCAAGACATCTCGTGACTGGGCATGACACTGCCCAGCAGCTCAGCTGAGTCCTTGGCTGATGGGAAAGAGCCTGACAGCCTTTCTGACCTGGTGTTATGTGACACTTGTAACCCAGATGGGCGGCTGGGCGGAGCCTGGCTGTGCACAGGAAGCTGGGGCTCTTGGCCAGGGATTATTCTCAGGCTTCTCCTTCTCCCAGGACACTGAGGCTGGGGGTACGGAGCCCCACACAGAGACAGTCCCTCGCTGAGATTGTCAGGGACACACCTGGTGGAGGGCAGGCCTGAGGCCCAGCCCGTGGTCCCCTTTCAGCCCGTGGCCCCCTTCTGCTGAATCTTTATCTTCACTTGTCTTCCTCTAAGTCCATCACGTGCATGGGTTTGAAAGGCTGTGTGTTTGTTTGTGTCTGTGTGTGTGTGTGAGTGTATAAGTGTGTGTGTGCATTGGGTGGGGGGATGTTGGGTAAAGAGAATGATGAAAGAGAGAGAGAATATTCTAGAGAGAGGCAGAGAGAGCCGTGTATATACCGTAGGGCAGAGCAGTGAGAAGGGCCGCAGTGAGAAGCCAAGGGCCGAGGGGTAGGAATGATTCTCTCAAGGTTGGGGACAGGGCCAGGACAAAGGACGTCATTTCCTGACTCTTTCCCTTTGTCCTTTAAACTGCTGGAATGTGAAGAAACACAGGGGACTGGAAGGGCCGTGGAGCCCCAGTGTGGGGTTTGGGCTGGCTCCGGTGGCCCAGCCCTGGCCACCGGGCCCCTCGCTCTGTCTGTGGCGTGTCCCGCAGGGCTGCCCCATCCACTCACTCCAGGTGTCCTCTTTTTCCCTTTGGCACAGTGCGCTCCCCTCCAGGTCTGGCCAAGACACCCCTCTCTGCTCTGGGCCTGAAACCCCACAACCCAGCGGACATCTTGTTGCACCCCACAGGCGGTGAGTGACTGGCTGGGTGGACGTGGTGCGGGAGGCCGCAGGGCAGGACCCTGTGGCCTGGGCAGGGGATCTCAATGGAGGCTCCCGGAGTAGAGGTTCTGGAGACGCTCTGGACAGGAGAGGGAGCGGGCTCTATGCCACTCTGAGGTCAGGCCTCGGGGCCCTCGGTGCAGGGGTCAAGGTGACACATCCCTTGGCCACCTTCCTGCCCATGTGGCCCCTGTGGACTTTGGGATTTGGAGGCCTGGCTTCGGTTTCCTTAGACTCGGCCTGCTGTCTGCTGGGAGCCTGGCTCCCCAGTCCCTAGTGTGCTCTGAGCATTCTCGAGACGTCAGAGGCCACCTGCACTCGGGGTGTTCTCCTGGTCTGCCTCTGTGGCTCACAAACCTCCGCCTGAGAACTCATGACTCAGTGGCAGCCATTGCTGTCTGTCCCCTCCACAGCCCTCTCCCCCTTGGCCCTGGATCTCTCTGGCCTGTCCAAGGCCTTGCTGGTCTCCTGGTCCAAATTCCTCATGCTGGTAGCCTTTGACCCTGTTGTTGAGGACCGGAGCCAGGCTACCTGGCTGCTCC
This sequence comes from Urocitellus parryii, assembly GCF_045843805.1. NCBI lineage: Eukaryota > Metazoa > Chordata > Mammalia > Rodentia > Sciuridae > Urocitellus > Urocitellus parryii. The sequence goes on along the minus strand of NC_135531.1, from coordinate 265,058,793 downwards.
CTCCTCTCTGGGCTCCAGCACCCTCCTGTCTCTGTAGTAGAAAGTGGGCCTCCTCAGGTGCCCACTCAGGCTGTCCTCTGGAGCAGGTGCTCAGGGTCATGCCTCCCACCTCCTGTCCCACCTCCCACTTCCTCTCCTTCCTGTGGGGTGGGGGTGGAGGCAGGGGGGGCCCTGGGCTCTGAGTGGCAAGATGGAGCCAGTTCAGTCCAGAAAACTACTTCTAGACGCTGGTTTCAGGGCGGAGCTGGGTCTTGGGGTCAACGTTAACCTTCTCTCCTTAGCCACCAGGAGACTGGTCCAGCCAGGTAGGAGGGCAACGGCATGTATCTGTGACCCACACAGACACTGGCTCCCACGCAGGAGGTCACTTCTGACCAGCATGGCTAGGGACACTGAGCCACGGGAGGGGAAGGGGGCTGGGGCTGCCTTTCACCTGCTAGCGCGTGGCTTCTCGAGACTCGGCCCACATGAGCCCTGGCCGCAGGGGCTGGGAGAGGGACAGGCTCCCGCGTCAGTGTCTAAACTGCACCCTGGACTCCTGGGTCCTGCACAGGGTGGGTCTCAGCCCTCCCCTGAGCTCTTTGTGGAGAGCCCAGCTCTTTCTCGGCCTCGGCCTCCTTCACTCAGCCGATTCCTTCTCCAGGAACAATCCCTGTTAACCAGTCTCTCTCCTTCTCTCTCTCTCTCCCTCTCCCTCTCTCTCCCGATGGTTCTTCCTCCCATCTCCGTCTCCTGCCCCTCTTTCCTGCCTCTTCTTCTTGCCTGCCTTCTCCTCTTCCCTCGGAGGAAGATGAGGGGAGGGAGCTGGCTAAGCTTCCAGAAGGTAAGTGCGGCTGGTGTGCGGCTGCTCCGGGTCTGGGAATGGCTTGTCACGCATGGCAGCTCAGGGACAGCTCTCTTTTCTTACCTGGTCTCAAGTGACCAGGCACATGGCCTTCCTGTCCCCACTCCCGGACAATGAAATATCACCCGGGCACCACCTGAATCCTGTCTGGGGAGCTGGGAGCCACTGGGCGCTGGTTCAGGCACAGCCAGTGTCCAGGCGCCAGCTGGTGCCAGTTTGTGGACAAAAACGTCTCTCCTGTCACTTCCTCTGCCAGTGGCTTTGTGCCCGCCGGCCTGGTGTCCAGCCACGCAGAGGGGTCTGGAGGGGTCTGTCTGAGCCGGGCTTCTGGCCCTGTGGCCATGGTGGGCGGACAGTTCCTGGCTGTTGGCTTCCTGTGCACTGAAGGGCGGTTGGCGGCATCTCTGGCTCCTACCTACTGGGTGCCAGAGCAGCACCCAGTCATGACAGTTGAAGATATCTCCAACATGGCCAGTTGTCCCTGTTTCAGAGCCACTGTCATAGATTCACAACTTGCCTCCAGGAAGGCCCTATCCACACAGACAGCAGGAAGTCTGTCTTTCCGACATCTCAGACGCCTTTGGGAATGTCAGGAAAGCTGTGGACCCACCCGCCACAGTAGGGCAGTGGGACACCCATGCACAATGTTCTGAAGAGTTGGGCGTGGTGGCCCACGACTATAATCCCAGCAGCTCAGGAGGCTGAGGCAGGAGGGTCGCAAGTTCAAAGCCAGCCTCAGCAACTTAGTGAGACCCTGTCTCAAAATAAAATATAAAAAAAGCCTGAGGATGTGGCTCAGGGTTCAGCCCTGGTGTATAAAGAAAAGAGTTTCAGGAGTTAGCAGGCCATGGGCCCGGGCCTCCCCCTGATTAGGATGAGCCTGTCCTTGCATTGTGACCAGCAGGCAGAGAGGGAACACAGTCTGGTGGAAGGCCTTTGATCCACTAGGGACAGAACTCAGAGGAGGACTCGGTCCAGTGGGCGAGATGAGGGGGGTGTTTCTCTAGGGACTCTGTGTGGTTCTCCGGGGCCACTGTCCTTTGTACACACCACGTTGGTTTCCAGCCCCAAAGCCGGCCAGACCCCTCTGAATCTGCCCTCCCCAGGTCAGGCGGTTGGAGAAAGTTTTGCCTCTGTCCAACCAGCTTGAGTTTGGGTGGCATCCTGGGATGCCTGGGCGTGGTGCAGGTCCTGGGGCTGAGCATGCGCCGGCCCCTCCGTGCCCCTCCCCAGCCGCATACCTGGGAAGGGGCTGTCTCGGGCTGGAGGCCAACTTGCTGGTTCTCCGAAACGCCGGTGCAGCTGGGGTGGGGCGGCTGGCACGAGCCGGGCCATGGCTCTGCTCTCTGATGGCGCAGCTGGCTCTCGGTCCCCCGAGTTGGCAGGCTCGGGCGCACAGGTGGGCTGTCAGGTGAGAAGTCCCCAGCGGCATCCTCCTCCTGGCTGGCAGGCCTGGCTGCTGTGGCTCCCGCCTTGAGGGGGCTCTTCAGAGGAGCAGGTGGTGACAGAGCTGAACTGAGACCCGCCAAGTGAGCCTGTGAATGACCCTCAGCTTACAAGCTGCAAGTCCCCCACCCCTGCCACAGAATTGGGAGGGGACGGCTAGGGATCAAGACAGCCATGCCCACACCTGCCATCGTCCAGGACAAGGAGCTGAGGTCTGTTAGGGGGGGCAGGGGGATCTGCCCAAGGTCACATTTGGGAACTTGGGAGGTGACAGAACCAAACTGGAGTTGGGCCTCCTGTCAAGTGGCCATTTCAAGCCCTCCCCTGCCTCCAGGCCTAGGCTCCAGGATTGCAGCCTGGGAGCCAGAATAGCTGCCCGGGCAGTGGGCCAGGGGGGGCAGGGGCAAGGCTGTGGCGACCTGTTGCGCATTTCCTGACCCAGGCAGCACCTCCTTGCTGACCCTTGGAAGCTCTGCTTGACTTCCCTGCTGATGATTTAATGGGAAATTCAGAAAAAGAAGTCTGTGGAGGGAAATGATGAGTGGGAGAATTATTCAGCTGGAGGAAATGAAGAATTCGGGGGACATTTGTTCTGTTCATCACTGTGCTCTACATATTCATGCATTCTTTGATTTGTTGATTCAAAAAATATTTTGTGTGCCTATTGTGTACCAGGACTGTGCCAGGCTCTGGGGACATAACGATAAGCAGTATGAGACATGGTTTCTAGTCTTACGGCGCCTAGGCATGAACAGGAGCCAGAATTATGAATTAAGTGCTTTGGAGGAAAGGGATAAAGTTTCATGAGACCTCATGGCAAAGAACATGACCCAGGTTGAAAAAGTAAGATGTGGAGGTGAGTTGCACAGACCTGGTGAAACTCAGATGTGAGAGCAAAGGGAAATGGCATGTACAAGGGCCCTGGGGTGGGAGGGAATAGCATGTCGATAGCAGGTGCAAAGTCCCGAGGGAGGAAGTGACAGTGTTTTTTCTAGGAACAGAGAAGTCAGGAGGCTGGAACACAGGGCCAGGGGGTGTTTGGTATGGAGTGAGGTTGAACAGGCAGGAGCCAGGTCACAGAAGTCATTGTCATCACAGCAGTGCTGAAAGGAAGGTAGAGCAACCCGTTTTATCAACCAGGGAGATTACATGACCCGCCCAGGCCCACAGTAGTCAGGGGCACAGCTTAGCGCTGACGCAGGATCAGGGAGTGGAGGCTGCTCCTTTCCAAGTGACTGCGCTGGGTGTAAGGGACACTTCAACATTTGAATGGTGACTTCACTGGGCGTGGGGCCCCAGGGCCCTTCTCCTTGAGAGAAGGAGGGGAGGAAGCACTGAGGTAGGAGCACAGGTGGACATGAGGATTGGCCTCCACGGCAGGGGACGTTCAGGGTAGGCTCTCAGTGCGGGTGAAGACGGGGGCTAGGAGTGACCTCTGGGAGGCTTGTTATGGGTGTCCTGGGGCAGAGCCTCTGATGCAGATTTATTGAGCACATACTACGTGCCAGGCCCTGTGCCTTTACAACTGAGGATATGAAGATGGAGTGCGGCACCCCAGGGAGGGCGGAGACCCCAGCAGGTAGGCAGAAGGGCTGAGCCGGGCAGGTGGGTATCGTGGTGGGGGGGCGTGGAGGATCTGCAGCGTGGTCAGAAGGGTCTAAACTTTTAACTCTGTGCTGTTGGATATGGGACTCAGTGGGGGGGGGTCTAATCCTCCTTCTCTTTTTCCCCCCTGTGTGCTGAGGCGGGACCCCAGGCACTGGCACACACTGGGCAGGAGCCCTGCCACTGAGCCACACCCCAGCCCCCCGGGGGCCCTTCTGCTCAGCTGGAGTTTGGGGGAGGTAGAAAGTGCCCTTGAGGGTGTCAGGAGGAGCGGGCCCTGGGCTGGAGGAGCCAGGTCCTCCTGGTCCCTCCAGCTGCTCTCAGCCGCCAGCAGCCACTTGGAGTGGGTCTGGGCTCCTGGAATGTTCTACCCCAGCACCCTGCCCAGCCCCACCTCTCCCGCCCTTCCCAACTCCGTTGCCTGGGGTGGGCTGGAGTGGAGCCGGGGCTCAGGGGAGGGCGGCCGGGTCCAAACTGGACTAGCAAGAAGGCGTCCAAGGAGCTCTCCTGTGAGTCCAGGAGAGTGCGCTGGGCGGGGTCGTCCCCACCTTACAGATGAGGGGCTCTCGGGGGTGACAGAAGGGGCGGGGCAGCCTGCTGTGCTGTGGGAAGGACGGGGAAGCCGAGGCAGAGACAGAAAAGGCGGCCTTGGAGGTGGCCCCGGGTCTGAAGGCTGGGAGACCCACATCTGGCTCCTAGCGCTGGTGTTGGAGGTGAACTCCCCAGGGACCCCGCTCTCTGGGTCCCGGAGCACAGAGGTGGCGGGGAGGGCCTCGCCCCTCCCGACCCCTGGTTTGGGACTGAGGGACAGGAAGGAGAGGGGCAGAGGATGGGGGCAGGGCGTGGGTGGGGCAGGTCCCTGATGGGCCTCGCTGTTTCCTGACTGTGGCAGGCACACGGCAGCGGCCTCTCCCTGGTAAGCGGTTCTGTCCCCGAGTTCTGGCACCTAGTCCTAGAAGCTGAGGGATCGGAGCCGATGGCACTGACGCCCTCAGAACGTGGCCGGCTTGGGTTCTGGCGCAGGGTCCCGCCAGCCCTCTGTTGTCACCTTCCCCGCTCACAGCTCAGCTGGAAGAAGGCAGTGGACTAGCAGGCCACGGGGATCAGCCACCAGGGGCCCAGGCTCCTCCTGCTGTTGGAGCTTCTCTGAAGCAGGGCGGAGGGTGACCGAGCTGCTTACCCAGAGTGTGGGCCGAGGTCTTGGTGAACCACTATGGCGTCCGAGGAGAGTTGAGCCAGAGTTACAAAGTCCGGGCAAACCAGGGAGAGCCCTGGGCACCCAGCCTTGAAGGAACAGGGGAGGGCTGGGGAGAGCCACCAGGGCTGCGGCCGTGGGTACAGGGATGCAGCCACCGACCCCTGCCTCCCCCTGCCAGACCCCCTGTGTCTCACCCGGAGCCAGTGGAGCCACAGGGCAGGGGCCTGGTGGGCAGTAGGTGAAGCAGCACTAGGGAGGCGGGGGAGCGGGACAGTGGCTGAGGATGGAGAGGGGGTTAGAGAAGAGGACAGACCCGCAGGGCTCACCTGAGCAGGCTTCACCTTGAACTCCAGGGAGCGAGAAGACCCAGTGCCACGTCTCGGGCCCCTGGTCTTCCTCGGTGGGAACGGGCTGCAGGGTGGGCGTGTGGGTCGGAGTCTGTGGGACAGGCACGTGCCGAGGCCTGCTGTGGGCCAGGTGCTGTGTGGGGCACGGGGAACACCCCTGAGCCCTGTCCCCCTTGCTGTCCTGGGTGGGAGAGGACAGGTGCTGCGTGCTGCAGGGACCTGAGCGAGGCGTGCTGAGCACCAGGAAGGGCCTGGGAAGCTGTGGAGCGGCCTGAGGCGGTGAGGGATGAGCAGGGAGGACCCTGGCCTGGGTGTCCTTCACTTTTCTCTGGGTGTGACTCTCTGATGGTCCTTTTGCCAGAGGGGGTTACTAGCCCAGGACAAGGAGCCAGTTCCTCAAGACAAGACCAAAGCCACCCTGAAACCATGGGCTCCCGAGTTCAGACCGTCGGTGGGTCAGATGGCCTCTCGGCCAGCCTCCCAGGTTCCCAAGCTGGCTCTGCCACCTGCTAGCTGTGTGGCCAGTGCACTGTGCTCCCATCCTTCAGATCCTGCTTCCCTCACGTGGCTGCTATTTTTCTAATTATGCATAGCTCTCAGAATTGGCACTCCTGTGGCTGGTGGCTGGCGTGCTGGATCGCAGCCAGCTCTAGGTCTCCCCATGAGACAGTGGTCCTGTTGTGGTCCACCCCTGATGACACTCTGAATATGGAGACTGGGATGCTGGTGTCCACGGCCATGCCCTGGCTGTGTGTTCTGGGCAAATTTGCTCCACCTCTCTGGGCTTAGGAGACAGATAGATAGATCAAGGGTCAGCAAACTCTGGCAGCTGGCCAGGTTCTGCCTGCCAACTATTTTTGTGAGAAAAATTCTATCGCAACATAGTCATCTCCATGCCTTGAGCTATTGTCTCCAGATGCTTTCAGGCTAGGACAGTAGGACTGTGTACTTGCGACAGAGGCCCTCTGATCTGCCCCGCCTTAGATGTTTACTAGGGAGACCTTTACATACCAGCCCGGATCAGAGAGGCCTCTGCAGGGCCTGGGGCTGCAGAGCGGAGAACGCAGCCTCCTTTGTTCTGTTGGCCTGGGACTCCCAGGAGGTGTGGTGGCTTGGGCTGCTTGAGGGAGGCCTTGCTGGCTCTGCCCACTGCTGGACTCCAGCTTGGGGGCCCAGGTGACTGGTCCTGTGGCAGCCTGGGTTAGACCACCCTCCCCACCCCTCTGCAAAGGGCCCTGGCCTGAAGGGTCACCCTCGTCTGTGTCCATGGCGGCCAGTGTGCCTGGGTGTAGCATGTCGGGCCTGGGCCAGCCTCAGAAAGAGGCTGCAGTAGGCGACACAAGGCCCCTGCCAACACCCCTTTCCCCAGTGGGGGGCTTCCTCGGGCTTGGGGAGGGGGTTGGCATTAGTTGCCCCAACCCCAGTCCTCACACCCCTGAGGGACCCAGGGGAGGGGCACTTCTCCCACTCGGTGACCATGACCATCTTGGTCAGCCAGGGCTGCAAGGGCCTCTTCAGGGCCGCATGGACTCTGGCCCCAAAGTGTCTCAGGCTGGTCTCCGCGGGTGCCCCAGGTAAGACAGAGTTGGGGCCTGTGCTCAGGCCTCGTCCCTTCTGGTGGGACAGGGACGGGCCAGGTTTGCAGGCGGTGGCATGTCCTCTGTCCCTGTTCACGTCCCTGGAGACTGCGTGCCCCGCTTCCTCTTGCTGTTTAATATTGGGCTAGTTTCAGAGTTGGCCTCAGAGGTGATGGAGGGAGTCAGACGTGCCCTGACCTGAGAGTCAGGGGCCCTGGGTCCCGGCTGTGCGTCCATCATGCCACTGTCCCAGCCTCAACTTCCTCATCTGTAAAATGGCCTTTCTGGTTCTTCCCCTTCCCTCCTCTTTTGACCTGGGAGTTTTGGATTCTAACCTTGGATCCTGTGTACAAATGTCCTCTCTGAACTGCCCAGTGCTGTGGGAGTGCCACAGATGCGCAGACAGTGTCCAGCCCCACCTGGGGACTGTTTGTCTGGTGTCCATCTCTTGAGAAATGCTAAGTGCGTCAGGCAGAGACGGTGGGCGTGTCTTGGTATCCAGGCCTCAGCAGACCCAGGTCTGTTGCTAGGTGAGCAAGCCTGTATCTGACTCCAGGCATGGGGAGGACCCCAGGGCTGTCCCGGGACACGGGCCAGGTCAGATGCAGCTCCGGGTCCACTCTGGTGTCTGGGAGCCTGGAAGGGCCTGGGTAGCAGGGTCAGCAAAGGGGGTGCCAGTCATGGACAGATGGCCTGGTTCTTGGGTGGACGAGTCTCTGATGGCCGTGGTGCAGGGGTGGAGTTGGGGGCTCATTTCTGGAAAGGTTCTTGAGTCAGGCTCTGGTTAAAGGTTGTCTTGGGACAGGGTGGGAGTGGGCAGGCAGGAGCCCCCGGTCAAGTGTCCTGATGTCTTTTGGGGGGCTGTTCCTGTGCTGTCTTTCCCCTGTCTGCTTTGGGTGGCTGTGTCCCTGGCAGGTTGGGAGGGTCCCACACTGCACCTCTGGGGATCTGAGCTCCGTCTCTGTCCTCCTGCTCCTTCCAGAAGCCCGGAGCTACGTGGAGTCTGTGGCACGGACGGCAGTGGCTGGGCCCCGACCTCAGGATGCTGAACCCAAGAGCTTCAGTGCCCCAGCTGCCCAGGCCTATGGCCACGAGACGCCCCTGAGGAATGGGACCCTGGGCAGCTCCTTTGTCTCCCCCAGCCCTCTGTCCACCAGCAGCCCCATCCTCAGCGCCGACAGGTAAGTCCGGGTGGGAAGACTCGGGGATGAGAATCGCGGCCAGGGATGGGACAGCTGAGGCCTCTTGGATCTTCCCAGGGTGTGGGCACAGAGAAGTCACATCCGGTCCATGGCACTTTGCAGACCCCTTCAGGGCACCTTGAGAGCGCTTCCCCTGAGTGCCAGACCTTAGGGGAGCCGGAAGTGAGTAAGCGGTCATTCCCCCAGCAGTGCTGGCAGGAGGAAGTGCGCCAGGTGAAGGGGGCCTTCCCCAGGTCTCAGGACAACCAGGACCCGGGCGGTGGGTGTTTGCGGGAGGCCGAGCACTTTGCTGAAAGCTTTGTGCAGATGTGGAACCTTCACAGTGGTCCCAGGAGGCAAGCCCCAGGGTCCCCACTTTCTGGAAGAGGCAGCTGAAGCACAGAAGTGGTTTCCTAAACTGAGCAGTGGCAGGGATAGACTGGAGGCCCAAGTGTGCGGTTCCGGGGCCCACGTCGCCCACGTCGCAATCTCCTCCCCAGACCACTGTGGTGCCCGCCCTTCGCTGGCTGGGAGCCAGACCTTCAAGAGCTGACGGAGAAGTAAAGTGCTTGGAGCTCAGAGCGAGGGGCCATTATCTTGGTCTAGGAAAGCAGGAGGGTCCCTGAGGGCTGGAACTCTTTGTGGGCCATCCAGGGGGTGAGCAGGATGTGGAGGGGCCAAGGAGGGAGAGAGCATTTTGAAGGACAGCACAGGAAGATGCAGGTTAGAGTGGGGCGTGCAGATGGAGGAGAGGGGAGGCGTCCTGATGCGCGGTCCAGCTGACACCCATCGTCTGAGTGCATCCGACACAGAGGAAGGCTGGGCAGTCCCTGCTCACAGGCTCAGTAGAGGGAAGGCTGATGTGTGGGGTGCGGTGAGAAGCTGGTGCGGGGGAGGGAAGACTTCAGGCCCCGGGAGGCGAAAACAGCCCAGGAAAGGAAGCTTGAGACCAGCTTGGGCAAGGCCTGGAGTGCAGATGCCGGGCGGGGGTGGGGTGGGGGGGTGGGTCAGGGTGGGAGGACAGCGCTGGCCCCATGGAGGACCCAGTGCCTCTCTCTCCCTTTCTGAGCCCGCTCCCAGGGGCCCTCAAACATCCCAGCCCGCCCCTCACATTTCTGCCTCAGGCCCTACCTATGCTGGCTCAGGGGTGGGGGCTTGGTGAGCGGAGGCAGCTTGCCTCTGGGCTCTAAGGGTTCTGAAACCTGGAGCCAAACGTGCACCCCAACCCAGCCTGCCCGCCCAGCCTCCTGACAGGCTGCAGCACCCCAACCCAGCCTGCCCGCCCAGCCTCCTGACAGGCCGCAGCACCCCAGCCCAGCCTGCCTGCCCAGCCTCCTGACAGGCTGCAGCACCCCAACCCAGCCTGCCTGCCCAGCCTTCTGACAGGCTGCAGCAGCTCAGGAGGCCTGGCCCCTGCAGAGGGCATGCTCCCTGTTCAAGGGACAGGGATTTCGCCCTGCGCCGTGGCCCCCACAGGGAGCCCCGTGCAGGGAACTTCTCCCACATTCTTCCCGACGCCCCGTTGGCCCCTCTCAGGACTCCGGAAGCCGGTGTCTATGCCCTGAGATTCATCTTCTAGAACTCCGTGTCCGCATCCCTCGCCCCGCCCTGCTCGGCCTGCTGCATCCTCAGAAGCCAGTTTTTTCCCTCCTGGGAAATGACCTTCTGCCTGGCCCCTTCTGGGTGCAAGGCAGGCTGTGTCCTGGCCTGTCCCCTGCCTGTCCCCTGCTGTCTCCCTGCTCGTGGTTCTCGTCTGCCCCTAGAGCACAGTCCCACCAAAACCTCCTGGCACCCGGAGCCCCAGCCAATCCCACCCAGCCGGGGAGGGCTCAGCAGCGGAGAGACGCCCTCCTGCCCATGGCAGTTGGGGGCTTGGGCCCCTGGCTGTGTGAGGACCCCTTCCCTCCCTGGGGACTCCTGGCCCAGCCCGCCTGCCATCTCCCTACGGCTGCTGCGTACCCACGTCCCTGTCGACCTCTGTCTCTACTGCCACACTGCAGATGGGTAGCCGTGTGGGTCTGAAGGAGCAGGTCATCTGTCAGCCCCTCATGGCCCCCTAGGAAAACACGAATGAGGAGAATCCCTGCTCCCCAGCTCACAGGTCCCGGCGGTGCGGGCCTGCTCCCCCGTGTCACTCCCTAGGGGCCTGCGCTGCCCTTCACAGTGGAGCCCTGAATTATGGCAAGTACTCCAGGCACGGTCCCATACGAACTGAATTTTGTCAGGATCTTAGAATTGGGAGTGACCTTGAACTCATGGAATCTAATCTCCCCATGGAGGACCTTCCCTATGCAGCCTTTAGACCCGTAAGTCCCTCGGCCTCTGCTTGAGTTCTCCTAGTGATGGGAGGATCATTACCACTCAGGGCAGTTGCTCCATTAGTGGCCAGATCCGATGCCCGGAGAGCAGACCCTATAATGAGCTGAAATCCCTGCTCTGGAACTTCCCCCTTGATTCCCTCCCTCCCTCCCTCCTGTCCTCTCTCCCTCCCTCCCTCCCTCCCTCCCTCCCTTCCTTCCTTCCTTCCTTCCTTCCTTCCTTCCTTCCTTCCTTCCTTTTTGCTTTGAACCAACCAGGAGTAGAAGCCCAGTCCTGCCTGCTCTGGGCTTATGGTGACAGCAAACCCAGAGACGCAGTCAGGTGGCCCTCATAGGAATGGGAGCCAGGTGGTTTGCCTCCCTCTCCAGAGTGAGTCTCTGTGATGCTGGAGGCTTCAACAGGATGCCACCTTCAACTTTCATGAGGGAGATTTCTTGGCTTATGGCTCAGTAGTCAGCAGAGGGCTGTGGGAAAATGTGGGTTTTGGAGTCAGACCCAGCTGAGTTGAAACCCTGGGCTTTTATGAACTGTGTTGTCCTGAGTTTACTGTTGAACCTCTCTGACCTTCAGTTTCTTCTTCTGATGGATCCACGAGGTGATGTAAAAGCCCTGACTCTCTGGCCGACTGCAAGTGGAGCTATTATGGTTGCTATTAGTGGTTGGAAGGAAGCTGGGTACTTCCCTCCAGGACCCCTTTCATTAACTGCCATTTGCTGACCTCTCAATCTGTCCTCTCTCTAGCACTTCAGTGGGGAGTTTCCCATCAGGGGAGAGCAGCGACCAGGGCCCGAGGACACCCACCCAGCCCTTGTTGGATTCCAGCTTCCGCTCCGGCATCCTGGGGCAGCCCAGCCCCGTGGCCCAGAGAAGTTACCAGAGCTCTTCTCCTCTCCCGACCGTGGGCAGCAACTACAGCAGCCCCGACTCCTCACTTCAGCAATTCAGCCCCGCAGAAAGCCAGCCCCGCTCTCAGTTCAGTGTGGCCAGTGTCCACACGGTGCCCGGGAGCCCTCAGGCCCGCCACAGGACAGTGGGTACCAACACGCCCCCTAGTCCTGGCTTCGGCCGGCGGGCGGTCAACCCCAGCATGGCTGCTCCCGGCAGTCCCAGTCTGAGCCACCGCCAGGTCATGGGTCCACCTGGCCCTGGTTTCCATGGCAACACCATTTCCAGCCACCCAAGCAGCTCGGCCACCACCCCAGGGAGCCCCAGCCTGGGCCGGCACCCCGGGGCCCACCAAGGCAACCTGACCCCCAGTCTCCATGGCAACGCAGTGGCCAGCCCTGGCAGCCCCAGCCTGGGCCGTCACCTGGGAGGGTCTGGATCCATGGTTCCTGGCAGCCCCAGCTTGGACCGGCACGTGGCCTACGGTGGCTACTCCACCCCTGAGGACCGGAGGCCCGCGCTGTCCCGACAGAGCAGCGCTTCCGGCTACCAGGCCCCGTCCACACCCTCCTTCCCTCTCTCCCCTGCCTACTACCCGGGCCTGAGCAGCCCCACCACCTCCCCCTCGCCGGATTCTGCGGCCTTCCGGCAGGGGAGCCCCACACCGGCCCTGCCAGAGAAGCGGAGGATGTCCGTGGGCGACCGGGCAGGCAGCCTCCCCAACTACGCCACCATCAACGGGAAGGTGTCCTCCTCGCCGGTGGCCAGTGGCATGTCCAGTCCCAGTGGGGGCAGCACTGTCTCCTTCTCCCACACGCTGCCCGACTTCTCCAAGTACTCCATGCCAGGTGGGCCTCTCCTCCCGTATCCACCTCTCCTGGGGCTGAGCTGAGTCCAGGAGTTAGGATATCTGTCCTCCTCTCGGGTCTGACAATCCCTTTGCAGACAACCCTGGGGATGGGTGGCCGACTGCTGGGCCTCAGTTCAGGGTGAGGATGAGGATGAGGTTGACGGACATGATAGCATTACTCTTAGGTACCTTCAAGCCACTTGTGAGCATGTACTCTGTGCTAGCCTCTGGGCTAAGTACTATCTTACTTAATCCTTATGACCTCCCCCGCCCCTAGGTACAATTACTCCTTTTTACCCAGGAGCAAACTCAGGATTCCAGAGGTTCTGTTGTTTGCCCAGCATCCTACAGTTAGTAAGTGGCAGAGCTAGGCTTCCAGTCCAAGCCTGTTTTACCCCCAAACTAATGCTCTTTAGGCATTATTGGAGTTGTCTTTATCATGTGGCCATATCTTGAGGGCTGTTGTGATCTAGCATAACTTTGAAAGCGTGCCTTCCGAACCTGTGCCTCTCTTCCTTTGGTCAGCCCCAGGTACGCACATCCCTCCTAACAGATCTGGCAGCCAGACAGGATGTGGGCCGGGGCTGATTGACACGGGGTGTTCTTACCAGGGCTTGGTTTCTGCAGACCTGTTCTGTGCTCCAGGCAGCTTTGCCTGTTGAATTCCTCACTCATCCCCAGGACTTGGCATATTTGCCTCCACTTCGTTCGCTGGTTATCTAAACCCAAGGGTCAAGGCCTCAGGAGACCTGCAGTTTCTCAAGCAGACTGGAACCCGTCTGCATGCAGGGTCGCCCCAGGCGATCAAAGCAGATTTGGAATATTTCAGGCAGCTTAGGATGGGCCCAGCTGCCCTGATCCCCCCCCCCCCCCGTGTCACTCCTGGGTCCTGTACTGGGCCTGCCAAGCGGCGACACCTAGAGTGACCCTGCACCCCCCTGCTTCCTGCCGCCCACTGGGGACATCTGGTTCCCAGTCCCTCTCCTTGAAGGAGGCAAAACTTGGAGTAGTTGGACGCTTCCTGTTTCCCACCATCTTCCCTGCTTAAAATAGTTCTGGAGTCAACACAGGAAGGCTTAGGGGGCTGCAGCCACCTCTGACAGCTCATTAACCTAGCAGGGCCTGGGTCTCCAGAGCAGGGACAGGCGGGCAACAGTTGCGGGGCCCAGCCCCCCGCAAGCATCTTGCATACAGCTGCCAGAGAGTAGCTGCCCCCTCCCAGCCCTCCAGAGACAAACCCCCAGGCCCGGGGATCGTGAACACAGTGGAAATTGACTAAACCCTGGAGTCTCAGCTCGGGGCCTCCTTAGCTGACACCGTCCTTAGCGCAGGGCCTCGGCTCCAGGCTCTGAAGACAGGAGAGGGAGGTGTGGGGTGGAAGGTCCCTCTCTCCTCTGCTTTCCTTTTGTTTCTTTGGTGCCCAAAGATGAAGGAGCAGAACAGTGAGGAGGGTTCTGTGCTAGGGTTCTGCTCTGCGGCACAGCGTGGCTTCTCTGGTTTACAAAAAACAATGGGATCTGAGGAACGGAAGAGCGGCCCTCAAAGGTGCCAAATCTAAAGAAATGATAAGAGACAGAGGTGCTCATCCCCTGTCTGGACCAGTGCACGCCGGGTGCATGTTTAAATGTGGTGCTGTATTCCAGAAATTCACACAATAGCACCTGCTGATGAGGAACAAGGATGAGGAAAGAGGCCGGAAAGCGAGGGCCCCACACCCCAACCCCTGACCCAGAAGCTGCCCTGGGTCTCTCTGTGGGTCACCATCTGTAACCCACTAAGCCACTCCCCTCTCCAAGCCTCTCTCCTGATTGTAAAGCTGCACAGCGGAACCCAGTTGTCTGAGCTACCCCAGAACATAGCACCCCAGGAGGGATCCCCAGGCCTGCTAAGGAGCTGGGTGGAGGGATCACAGCCGAAACCTGGCCTGGCGACACCCGGCAGAGAGCCTCTAGGTCCTAGGCCAGTCCCTCATACTTGTCCCAGGGTTGGAGTGATTTTTTGCCCTGTGTGACTGCAGAACACTGGCTTTCCACGTGGGAAAGAGGAGGGGGATCAGGAAGAGAGGACAGAAAGGGGTCTTCCTGCCTTGTCATCTGCGATGCTGCAGTTGGGAGGTGGAGCCTGTGGGGGAGGGGGAAGGGTGGGTCTTAGCCGTGTGGGGAATCTGCTAGGGGACCGGTGCTGGGAGCAGGGCAGGCTCTGGGTTGGCTCTGTGGGATGCCCAGCAGGCAGTGGGGGGGTGAGAAGTCCCTGCTCTGTCCCTTCCTGCTGTGCTCTGTGATGTTCGAGGACACTACTTTCTGTGTCCCCCTGGGTATAAAGCACCATATTCTTGTTGGCTTAAAATAGCAGAAATGGGGAGGCCAGGAGTCCAGCACCCAGCTTGGTCCCTGGTGGGGTTCCGAGGGACCATGGGCTCCAGGCTTGCCACGTCCCCCTGGGTCTGGAGGTCCTTGGTGTTCCTTGGCTTGTGGCTGTGCCAGCCCATGTGGCTCCCTCTTCACATGGAGCTGTCCCCATGAGTCTCTGTCTCCTCTTTTGAGGACACATCATCCTGGACCAGGGCTCTGTCCAGCATGCCTTCATCTTAATTGGATTCCATGTGCAAAGACCCTCTTTCCAAATAAGGCCCCATTCGTGGGCTTTGAGGGTCAGGACTCACTTCAGCATCTCTTTTCAGGGAACAGAGTTCCACCCGTAACACTTCCCATTCTTCTTCTCCTGCAGACAACAGTCCTGAGACCCGGGCTAAAGTGAAATTTGTCCAGGACACTTCCAAGTATTGGTACAAGCCTGAGATCTCCAGAGAGCAAGGTGAGGACTGGGTGGTTCTGGTGGTTCTGTGGTCCATAGAGGACAGAGCTGGCTGCCAATCACCATGTCTGACTTGGGCAAGGAACACAGTGCACTCATTCCTCTTTGCAGTAGGTAGTGGTCACAGAGAGGGAGCTGGGGCTGAAGTCAGACAGTAAGAAGCACTTCCCACATCAAAGGGAAGGCTGGCAGACTATTGGTGTGAATGATTTTTGCAAGAGTCCATCGGAGCTTTGGTTTTCCTGGACAAAGTAGAAGGACAGCCAAAATCATATGAAGCCTCAGCTCTCCATCTGTATGATGTGGGAGATTTTTGCATTTTGTAGAAACAAATGAAGTTGTGAATATGGGAATAGAGACGAGGCCCTCTATGGGTTCTCAAGGAACATCTGTGGGGTGTGGGTGTGGCTCAGCAAGGACTGCCTGACGGCTCCACTGGCCCGCTGCCTGTCTTTGTAAATAAAGTTTTATTGGAACAAAGCCACGCCCATTAGTTTACAGACTGTCTCTCGCTTCCAGCTGCAGCCATAGACTTGAGTATTTGGGACAGGCTGCGTGGCCCCCAGTGTTGACTCTCTGGCCATCTCAGCCTAGGAGGGCCCTCGGGAGTGTTTACACTCTGACTTTAAAGAATGTCATCTCATCCAAGAGAAAACAAAGTTCCAGGGGCCCCCAGGGCACTTAGGCAGCCAGGGACGCCAATCTCAGGTGCCCTCTTCCCTCCTCTGGCGCAGCCATCGCACTCCTTAAGGATCAGGAGCCAGGGGCCTTCGTCATCCGTGACAGCCACTCCTTCCGGGGGGCCTATGGGCTGGCCATGAAGGTGTCTTCGCCCCCTCCGACCATCATGCAGCAGAATAAGAAAGGTGACATCCTCCTCCGGAGACTGTGGGACCTTCACGGGCTCTTCAAACCCTGGGGTGCTGGGGGGCCCCAGGGTGCTGAGCAGGACCTGAGTCTCAGAGAGCTGGTGCCTGATAAACAGCTCTCCAGAAGAGCGTGCCCTGGGCTGGTGACGGTGGCCTCGGGGAACAGGGAGGCAGGTGTCTCTCCTCTCTGGAGGGGCCGGTGGTGGTCTCTGCAGCCCCAGGCTCCAGCCTCCCCATCTCTGCCACCCTCTCTCCCACCCCAGCCCCGTGCACTGGAGAAGAGGTGGAGCAGCCGTGGGAGTCCGTGGGGGGACTCTGTGAAAAGCGTCCCATTTCTTTCTCTCCCTCCCAGGAGATCTGGCCCATGAGTTGGTGAGACATTTCCTAATCGAGACGGGCCCCAGAGGAGTCAAGCTCAAGGGCTGCCCCAATGAGCCGAACTTTGGTGAGCTGCCCCCACCACTGTCCCTGCAGGAGGGGTTCAGCATCTTGCCCTGCTTCAAGCCCCCCTGGGGCCTGACCCCAAGTTCTCTCCCCCATAATCCTGTGTGGTAGATGGCACCGTCCTTGTTTCGCACAAGGGAACTGTGAGTTAGACTTACCCAAGAAGGCACAGGTAACAAGTGACTGACCTGGGATTCGATCCCACAATTCTCCAATGCTTCTACCCTGTTTGTTTCTTTTTTGGGGGGAGGGGTGTGGGGTCATCACTGGAGAGACTTAGAAAAGATGTTAGGAGGAACTGTAAAGGGATGTTGTTAGGTCACAATATGACTGCTAGAGGGAGTCTTTGGAATCTTCTTCCTTGGGTCTTGCTAAAAAAAAAAAAAAAAAAGAGGACATGAATTTTCAGCTCTGAAAATTCGTGGATAAGAAGCTAAGCTGTGGGTAGCTCCATAGCTAAGCACACCTGAGGTCTTGGGTTCCATCTCTAGCCACACACACACACACACACACACACACACACACACACACACACATGGAAAGAAGCCCGGTGGGGTGAGGCTTCCTGGCGTTTGCGCCCGGCCCCTGCTGGCCCCTGATTCCCAGGAGCCGCTGCCCCTGAGCCGCTGTCTCGTCCCGCAGGCTCCCTGTCCGCCCTGGTCTACCAGCACTCCATCATCCCTCTGGCTCTGCCCTGCAAACTCGTCATTCCAAACCGAGGTAGGACGTGAGACTCCCCGCGCTCCAAAGGTGCCTTTGAGCTACCTCCTTCGTGTCTGGCCCTGCCAGCCACTCCAGAATGTGGGCCAGGGGTGGAGAGCACTGGCCATTTTGCCAACGTGGGGAAATTCAAAACCTCTCTCTCACACACTTCTTTTTCCTGATAAAAAAGAAGGAAAAGTTTGCGGGCGTGGTGGTGCACACCTGTAATCCCAGTGGCTGGGGAGGCTGAGGCAGGAGGATCACGAGTTCCAAGCCAGCCTCGGCAACTTAGAGAGACTGTAAACAACCTAGTGAGATCCTGCCTCAGAGTATCAAATATAAAGGGCTCGGGATGTGGGCAGGTGGCTCAGTGGTTAAGTGCCCTTGGGTTCAATTCCTGGTACCCCTCATAAGAAGGAAAAGTTTATTTAAGAGTTGAACTCCAGGGGCATATGTAAGTTGTCTTCCCAGATGGTTCTAGAAAATACTCTGGAGCCTTTAAGAAATTCATACTGAATTCTCAGAATAAGCCTCATCCCCGGGGAAGGCCTAAGACATGGGAGAGTCAGGAGAAGAATGTCCTAGAGGTTGAGATAAAATCTCCAATATTAGTTGATGATTTTTATCTATTGAATTCAGTTCACTGAATTATTAATAATAATTGGCCAACATTATTAGCTTAAAAGTTCCAACACAACTTAAGCAGCATTATTAACCACACAGTTTAGACACCAATTAAATTACATTTTTATGGAATTTACTGTGGAAGTCCAGCAATTACAAAGCTGTTTGACTTTCAATTGTATAAACCTGTGGTTCTTGAAATGTGGCCCCCAGACCAGCAGGCTGTGCATCCCCTGAGAACTTGTTAAATGCCGGCATTCTCCAGGTCCATTTCTTCAGGAACTCTAGGTTGAGCCCAGCCATCTGCATTTTAACAAGGCTGCACACCAAAGTGTAAGCAACACTGGTGACAAATGAGACTCGATGCTTATTTGTTGTTCTGATTTTGTTTTTAAAAGTTTTAGTGCTGGAGACTCAGTGGCACAGGCCTGTAATCTCAGCTACTGGAGAGGCTGAGGCAGGAGGATCACAAGTTTGAGGCCAGCCTCAGCCACTTAGCAAAGCCCTGTCTCAAAATTAAAATAATTTAAAAGGGCTGGGAGGTAATTCAGTGATAAAGTGCCCCTGGGGTTCAATTCCCAATACCATGAAAAAAAATTATTTAGGTATAGTTGAAATAAAAACAGTAGTATGCACTGTGTATAATGTGTTGCTTTGATATAGCTACACATTGGGAAATGGGAAAGTCAAGCTACTTAACATGTCTATCGCTCGGTTCTTACTAATCCTGAACTTACGGTTGTGCTCTGTGGGTGGTTGAATGAATTTAAGCATAAACAGAAGCAACACCACTGCTGTTCGAAGCTTGCTTTTTGCCAGGCAGTGGATAAACACTATATATGGGTTGTTTGAAAACCCTGGGTCATGAGTTCCACTTAGCAAGTGGCGGGCTGAGGGTTCGAGCCCAGCTCTCCTGGACCCAGAGCTCTCAACCCATGTGCTGGGTTCTTAGAGCAGCGGTGGAACATTCCACCTGTAGGTAACCCAGTGACTCCCACCGGGGCCAGCCGTGGAGAGCGTGTCCTTGGCACAAAGCGTTTGCAGAACTTACCTTAGGCCCAGCCCAACTGTGCTTCTTTCCAGCGCTAGGGTTTTAATTACCAGGCGAATTTTTGTCTCAGACCCCACAGATGAATCCAGAGATAGCTCGGGCCCTGCCAACTCGACTTCTGACCTGCTGAAGCAAGGAGCGGGTGAGTGGTCCCTGGAGACTGGACGCCTGCCCACGCCCTTCTTTCCACCTTCCTGCCCGGGCCTCCTGCAGGTGCAGGCGGAAGTCTGCCAGGCCCGGAGGTCTCCAGGCAGATTATGTTCCTCTGTGTAGATGTTTTGGCCCGAGGCTGGCCTGAAATTGATCTGCTACCTTTTCCCTCAAGAGTGGACCTGGGGTATCGTCTCCACAGACTCCAGCCCTCCTGATTCCCACTTGGGTCCATTTCTTGTAGCCTGTAATGTACTCTTCGTCAATTCCGTGGATATGGAGTCACTCACTGGGCCACAGGCCATCTCCAAAGCTACATCTGAGACGTTGGCTGCTGATCCCACGCCAGCTGCCACTATCGTTCACTTCAAGGTCTCTGCGCAGGGAATCACACTGACTGACAACCAGAGAAAGTAAGCCTCGTCTACTTGCTCCTGTGCTGGGCTCTCCTTCCTGCAGCCCATCCGTGCCTCCACTCACCACCGCTCACCCTTGCACCTCTCAGCCCACCTATTCTCCCATCCATCTATCTTGCTTCCATTATTTATCACACTAGCTGTTCATCCATCGATCCATTATCCATCCACTTGTTCACACACTCATCAATGGGTCCATGCATCTACTTACTCACATCCATCCATTCCCTATCTATTCTACGCCTACTTATCCCTTAATTTGTGTGTGTCTCCATCCATCCATCCAGCCATCATCCAGCCATCCATTCATCTACCCACCCACTCATCTACCTACCCATCCACCCACCCATCCATCCATCCATCCACTCATCCATCCACCCACCAACCTACCATCTATCAATCTATCCACCCATCCATGCATCCTCCATCCCTCCATCCATCTATCCTCCATTCACCCATCCATCTACCCATCCACCCACCGACCCATCCATCAATATATCCATCCATCCATCCATTATCCATCTCTCCATCCATCCTCCATCCACCCACCCATCCATCAATCAATCTTTCCATCCATCCATCCATCCATCCATCAATCTTTCCATCCATCCATCCATCCTCCATCCATCCACCCATCCATCGATCCATCCATCCCTCCCTCCATCCATTCATCTATCCATCCCACCATCCCTCCATCCTCCCTCCCTCCCTCCCTCCATCCTTCTACAAGGATCTGCCTGAACCAGGTAGTCAGCTCTCAATACAACTGTTTAAAAGGTCCTTCTTTCCAGGAGCAGAGTCTTTCCTCCCGGGCTCTCTCCTAACCATGACCCCAGTTCATTTCCTTCCTCCTTTAGGGTCCCCCCATTTCTTATTCCTCAGCATCAGTTTCTTTTCCAGCCCCTGGCTTTTGGGCTTATTTCTGTGGCACAGGTCTCTGTTCCTGAGCACCTCAGGCCATCTTGCTCTGTGAGACAGTGACCCACAACAGGCACAGTGCGAGGTGGCCTGGCGCAGGCCGAGGGCTGGAGGAAGCAGACCCTCCCATGTTCATTCTCTGTTCTCTGATGTCTGAACCACAGGCTCTTCTTCCGAAGACACTACCCCCTCAACACTGTCACCTTCTGTGACCTGGATCCACAGGAAAGAAAGTAAGTCTCTTGGAAACACCTTCCCTCTCAGCCAGCTCACGCCGCTGGAGAGAGTGTGTGTACATGAGCCCAGGTGCACAAGTTCTCAGTCCAACTGGAAGGTCCGCCTGTGTCCAGGGGAGTGTGCCGAATTGTGTTGGGCACTTTTTGAGTTTTCTTCATAGATCTGGAGACCCTCCTGGGACTCAAATGCCCATTTTTACCCCCTCTGGCCCGACCCTGACCCTGACCCTGACCCTGACCCTGCTTCTCCCCTCCACGCTGTGGGAGGTAGCCTGGCAGTGTTTGCTCCAACTTGAAAGCCCCTGGGTGACCTTGGCTGCTTCTATCCTGCAGAGATCCGGGCTTGCCCCAGAGAGTCTGGTCTGAGTGGGCGGTGCTCTGGGGACAAGTGCAGGGATTTACCCTGAGCTGACTTTCTCTCCACAGGTGGATGAAGACAGAGGGAGGTGCTCCTGCTAAGTAAGTGTGGCTTCCTAGTCCACCAGCAGGTCGGGGGGGGGGCAGGTTTAGAATCCAGAGCCTGGGGTGGGGAAAGGCCAGCAAGGATCTTTGTGCCAATGTCACTGAAGTCTGGAGAAACAGTACAGCCCACGTGTGTGGCTTTAGCAAAGGAGAGTGTGTCCTGTCAGGGACAGAGTTGGAAAGGCCTTGGAAAAGAATGGATATTTTAAAATGGATCTTAAAAGACAGGTAGAGTTTGCTCAGGCTGAAAGGTAGGAGAGAGATGGGTTTAATGGGAGGAGGTAGCTTGACCAGCAATCTGGGCAGGGCTGAGTGTCCCACAGAGAGGCTGCTGAATGGTTGTTGGCTGAAGAAAGGAGACCAGAGGCAGCCAGGCCACCTCCAGTGACCAGGAATCTGGGTGTGATCAACGCTGGGGACTTGGCCTTGTTCAGTCCTCATAATCATCGAGGACTCTGAGTCCCCATGTTTTCTTGTGTCCCTGCCAGCCCTCCAGGCAGGCCAGGGCTTGCAGCAGGGGCAGGTGGTAGTGTCAGGGCAGGCATGGGTTGGCCAGGTCTCCGTCATGGCAGAAGCAGGCAGACAAAGCTGGCATGCCTGTGTGATGGGAGCTCAGAGATGACCCCCACCCTGCTCAGGTCACCCCCACTGCCCTACAGCCCTAGCCAGCCCAGACAGGGAGGAGCTGGGGGGCTGCCCTGTGGACCCCAGGGACCCCAACACCTGGGCACTACTCCAGCTCCTGAAACCAAGCTGGAAGAGCCAAGTTGTGGGAAGTACAGGGCTGTGTGTGAGTGTGTGTGTGTGAGTGTGTGAGAGAGTGTGTTTGTGACTTGGCTAATTTTAGCCGGGCAGTGCCGTCTGAGGCAGAGGGGTGTCCATGGGCATCTCCAGCTGTCCCGATTTCCCCATCTCGCTCTAATTAGCAACACCCTGGCTGGGAGGGCCCAAGCTCACATTCTGTTCTCTGCCCTCGTATTTTTAACTCTGTTTTGCAAAGAGAGAATGTTAGGTCACTCCCGTCTTGGTGCTGGAGGGGACAGGTGTGGGGTCCCCTCCCCCTTGGGTTCTCTGGACTTCCCAGCCTCTGGACGGGGCGGCTGTGTGTGTGTGGGGGGGTGGAGGACTCCCTGACCTCCTGGGGTGCATGGCGGGTGTGTGGTGGGTGCCTGCTGGGTGCGTAGTGGGTGCGGAGGCCCCATCCTGGCTGGGCCCCGGCCTCCTGGTTTGCTTCTGTGCTGTTTATGGGAACGGTCGGGTTGGGTGGGGCTGGGAGAGGCTGCTTGAGGAATGCTCCCACTTTATTTCTGGTCTCGTCCCCACCCTGAACTATCCAGTCTTGTCCTTCACCCCAGTCCCGCTCCACCCCTCCAAGGGGAACGTTCGCCTGGCCTGAAACAAAGCGAGACGCTGTCCCCAGCCTGGGCCTTGCTGTGGGGGAAC
Organism: Urocitellus parryii; assembly: GCF_045843805.1. Classification (NCBI taxonomy): domain Eukaryota; kingdom Metazoa; phylum Chordata; class Mammalia; order Rodentia; family Sciuridae; genus Urocitellus; species Urocitellus parryii. Next base: position 265,036,412 of record NC_135531.1, on the reverse strand, counting down.
CAAGAGGGCTCTGTCTCAGGCGCCCCCCTGTCCCTGAGGCCCGGGGAGGCTGGGGACGCCGTGTGGCAGGCTGGGCGTGCCCTGGCCAGGGTCCTCCTGTCTTCCCCTCTCGCCCACCACCCTCTCCCGCCCCTGCAGGCTCTTTGGCTTCGTGGCCCGGAAGCAGGGCAGCACCACAGACAACGCCTGCCACCTCTTTGCCGAGCTCGACCCCAAGCAGCCTGCCTCGGCCATCGTCAACTTTGTCTCCAAGGTCATGCAGAGCACCGGCCAGAAGAGATGAGCCCACACCCCTGGCCCAGGGCTAGGGCAGCGGGGACGGGGCACCTGGGGAGGGGACCTCTGAATCCCGACCACCTCGAATCCACAAGGAGGACTTTGGGCTAATTTTGGAGAAGGAGAGAAGAAAGTGTAGCGTTGGGCGAGGGAAGTGAAATACAGAGGGGAGGGGAGAGGGAGAAAAAGCAAAAAAAAAAAAAGATGGAGGAGAAGACACAGGTTCTCCTGGGCAGATGGAAACGGCAGCCTCCCAGAGCCTCCTAACCAGCCAGGTCCCCTCACTCCCGCCCCCTCTGAGAGGACGGAGCTCCTCCATGGGCCTCCTTGGGATCCACATTTTGGGGGGAAAATGAAAAAGCTCTGTGTCCCTCGCCACCTGCTTTGCAAGGACAGTTCAAGCCAAGAGAGTCTTTTTCTGGCCACCTGAGGGCGGGTCGCTGAGCCCGAAGGCTGGCGGGAGAAAGCCAGTGGAGAAGCTTTTCCTTCTGACACTAGGCCAGACCCGAGGCCCCTCCGTCCTGTGCTGGGCCATCGATGCATTGTGACGTGGGTGTTTGTATGTCCCCACCCACACCCTCACACACTGATTTCTCTCGCCTCTGTCTGCTAGAATTGTAAACAGCTCTGCTCGTCTCTGTCCCCTGGGTTAGCACACACGTGCATGCTGTCCAAAGAAGGTTAGGGTTGGGGGTGACACGGCAGCAGGAGGAGACAGAGCCCTCTCCTGCAGGAGTACCTAGGATTCCCCTTCCCCGTCCCTGTACTTATACTCTAGTGGCCCCGGGTGCCACCAGCCTGATCTGTACAGAGGCCCTGGCCAGAGGGGAAGTGCAGCCCTGCTCCGTGGCTGGTTGACCGGGAGCCCCAGGCTTTGGTGTGAGGAAGCAGAGATATGTGTGTCTGTAGGGAGGAGGACTGTCAGGAAAGGTGGCTGCTGAGCCCTGACACCTTCCCACCACCGGTGGCTCACGGCTGGCTGGGCAGGCTGCTCTGGCCAGTGCCGGGGCTCTGCCTTACTCCTGCTGCTCAGCCCCATTCCTGGGCTCAGGGCCCCAGCGCCAGCCTTATCTCAGCCTTGCTTATCTGCATGCTGCCTTTTGGGGCGCTGGGGATGGTGACTTCCTGCCCTGCCCTGTCTTTCCTGCAAGGTCCTCATCCTGGGGAATCTGCTTCTCAGATCTCTTCTCAGCAAGGCCCCAGGAGAAACCTGTGGTCCTGATGTCCCCTCTGACTGGTTGCAGGCGCCTTTCAGCTGGGCTGCTCAGGGTGACATCAGCAAAGCTCCTAGGGCCGCTTCCGGAGCATCCCAGGGCCTCCCCATCACGCCACAGCCTCGCTGTCTCCCTTCTGCCTTGGCTTCCCCAGCAGAGCCACACTGCCCACAGAGCAGGGGACAAAGAGCATGCATTTAGGTCAAAAGACCAAGGGTCCATTTGGGCAGTGGGGAAGACCCTTGGCCACCACCCAGGAACTCTAAGCCAGAATGGAAACTTCACCAGGACTCCATTCTTCAGCCCACAGGGGCCCTCTGAAGAGTGGCATTGTACTGATATATAAATATATATAATATATACCTGAGACATACTGACAGAATCTGTAAGCTAATAAAATATAAGAAAAGGTTAAAAAATAGGTAAATTGACAAAAAGTATTTATTGTTTCCCAGATTGCTCTGTGGCCTCCCTGAGCAGAAACCAGTCCCCGTCCCTTTCTTTACATAGAAGTAGAGCCTGAGTGGAGGGGCCTTTGTCCGTGGCATGGCTGGGCATCTCCTTGCCCTGGGCCGTGCTGGGGCTCGGTGGGGTGGGGTGCGTATGCTGCATCGTGTTGGCCCCCTGATTCTCTGTCAATTAGGGCCCAGCGGTCAGCTCCCTGCACATCTGGGGAGCTGTCTTCATTCCTACAGGCCTGAGTGCTTGTGTGAGCATGCTGGGGACCAGGTGTGTGTGGCCACGGGTGCACGTGTGCGTCTCTGGGAGCTGGAAAGGAGAGTGTCTAGATTAGACGGGGGCAGAGGCTGAGCCCCCACTGAGCTCCCCAAAGGGGAAGTCCCAGGCTTGGTGACCTAGGTCCTTCTAAAGTGCCCTTCCTTCTGAGTTGTTGAAGCCAAATATCTGAAGCCACCTCTCCTTATTCCCTAACGCCCTCAAGGTCTCCTCTAAGATAGAAGGAGACATTTCCCCACCCGGTTTCTTTGTAAATACCTCCCTCTCCCGCTGCCTAGGCCGGCAGCCTCCTCCTGGTCGGTTGCCTCCTCTTGGCTGGAGGCTGGAGGACCCTCTGGAAGCCCGCCCTGCACAGGGACTGAATCTGGGGTCAGCCTTCACACTTGCCTAGCCACTGCCCACCCTCAGCCCCTTCAGGCCTGGCCAGCCCCCGCACTCCAGGCCAGCCACGTGTGAGCCAGGGGGGCATCAGAGATGCTGGTGAGCTGGCCACTCGCGCTCAGCACACCTGTGGAGGGATCAGCACTTTGGGGGCCACGTGGTGGCCTGCCACCCCGCCCTGCCCAGTGACTCACAGGTGGACCCGGCACACGCACACGCACATGCACACACACACACACACGCATATACACACATCACTCTGCGCTGTAGTCTATGCTTGCCAAAGATTTCCTTTAAGAGAGAGCACTTTGACTCATTGTTATCATTTTATACGTGTTTCTCTCCCCCTCCCCGGCCCTTTGCCTGTTGTGTGTTGTTGAATCTGTCGTCAGCAGGAGAGTGCTGTCTGGTCTTGATGGGGGCTGAGGCAGGGAAGGGTCTGCAGAAAAGGCAAGAAAGAGCGGGAGACGCCTGGTCAGCACGAGGTGCTGCCTCTGCCTGTCCAGCAGGTCTCTGGGGCAGGCCTGGGCCTCGCCCTTGCTGGCTGCCACAGGCATGGTGGGGACATCTCCGATTCTGCAAGGATTGGGTCCCAGGGAGAATAAGAGGGAAGGGCTGGGCCTGAGAGCCATGGTGAGGTGACCCCAGAGGGGAGCTGGGGAAATGAGCTGTGTTTGTGGCTTCCAGGGATGACGGAGGTGCCCCCCGCCATCATGGTGTCTTGGCTCCTTGATCTAGCCAGGCGTCTGAGGACAGAAGCATTGCCTCTTGGGTTGGGGACAGGCATTTTGAGCCATCTCGCTGACCCTCTCCCCCAGGAGTTCTGAAAGCTGAGGACACTGACTGCCGAGGACTCTTCTCCCTGACTTCTCAGGAACCCCCAGATGTGGTAGGGACCAGGCAGGATGGGTGGTGGGACCCTGGGGCTGTGCGGCATCCTGCTATGAGGGGGCTCTCAGGAGGGAGAGGAGGGGGCTCTCCCACCTCATACCCCCATCTGAGAAGCCCACCCCTGCCCACCCCTGGGGTCTTCTAAGAGCTGGGGGGCAGAGTTTCAGGGCCACCTCTTCACCCAGGGCCAGGCCCTGGAATGCTGAGACTCGTGTTCCCGTGTCCAGAGGTAACATAGGATGTGTGTGTGCGCGCGTGCAAGTGTGGACGTCTGTGTGTGTGTTTGGCTCATCTCTTTAGGGCACTTAGGGGTAGGGGTCGGAGGTGGTGCGTGGCTGAATGTCAAGTTCAAGGTGACCCAGCGGTGAGAGCTATCAGAAGGGAGGCCTGTAGGGCCAGCGATTGGTGGAGTCTCAGTGTCGGGTGGTGAGGACCGGCCCCCTGGGCTGGGCTCAGCAGACCTGTTCCTTCCTGTCTCCCCTGTACATGTGGGAAAGGGCAGGGGACTCAGTTTCCCACACCTGGGCCGTTCCCAGCAACGAGGTTATTGTAGAGCCATGTCCCAAGCTTGTTTTCTAATCAGTGTTAAATGGAGTGACACTCTCCTGTGGGTCTGTGTTTGGTCTGTGCGTGTGTGTGAGCACGCCCAAGTGTGCCTGCTGTGTCCCCCCCCCCCATTTTCTCTCCTCTCTTCGGACTTGTCATTCAAAACAAATGTCAGAAATTCCTTACCACGGCACCCCCACCCCGCCTGCCTCCCAGGTCCTCTGCAGAAAACCCCGAGTACCCCAGGGTCCTCCCACACCCCGCTGTGTATTTATATAGATGGAAATATACTTTATATTTTGTATCATTGTGCCTATAACTTTGCCACCTTGTATAAACCCTGATGGATGCTATTCGTCCTGGATATGAATGTATGGACCCCCACGCTGGCTCCCCCACTCCTGTACAGCGCCTCGGTTTCTTCGCGATCCATTGTATGGCTTTATAAATGATAAAACTTAAAGAAAAACTGCATGGTGTTATCTAGCATGGTGTTGTTTGGACGGGGGGTTTCTGGAGGAAAGGGACCCTTCGCAGGCATCAGATATGAGGGGGATTCAGTTCTCCCTCCCGTGGTTGATTCACCCCAAATTCTTCCAACAACTTCCCCAACACCCGAGTCTACCTCTGGTCACTGTTGGGTTGTTCATCTGGACTCTTTCATCTGGAAGAGAAACTCAGTTCAAATTTGTTCAAGAAAAAAAAAATGGCATTTATTAGGCCAAGTGCTGAGGAGGGCAGGCAGAGCCGGGTCCAGGGCGACGAGGGATGGGGAATCTGTTGCCCTCGCTTGGTCCTGGGCTGGCCCAATACTCAGGCAGACTCTGTCCCAGTGATGGGGTCACAGGAAGCTCCGAGCCTTCAGGCCCATCAGCTTGCTGGTCCCAGGAGAAAGAAGACTCCCGTCTCCCTACGTTCTCAGGGAGAACCTGGGGCACAGGCCTGTTGGTTCTGAGAGAGCTGCCTCTGGAACCTTCTGTAATCAGCCACGGGGACTGAGGATGGGGAGGGCTGGATGGGTGAGGTTTATCAGAGTAAAGGGGAGCAGAGGCTTCGAGGTAGAATCTCCGGGTGCCGCTCAGGTGGTCCCCGTGGAGCGAGCTCAGCTGGGCCACCCGTGTTCAGAAGGATTGGGTGTGTGGTCCACGGAGGCTGCCTCAGCACAGCACAGGGGCTCTGGGGATCCCCACATCCTCAAGTTCTCCACTGAGCTTGCAGAGTGGCCGGGAGGGCGACTTGGACCAGCTGGTGGGGCCCGCAGGTTGGCACAGCAGCGAACGAGGGGCAGGCCTCTCCGATTTGGGGTCTCAGGACTCCTTTACCCTCTTAAAAATTATCGAGGCCCCTGAAGAGCTTTTTGTTTAGGTGGGTTGTATCTTTCCGTCTTGACCTCAGTATAAATTAAAACTGAGAACACGTCAAACATATTCATTCACTTCTAGAACATTCATTACGTGTGAAAGTAAATGGCATTTCCATGAAAAAGAGTGAACCTTTTTTTATTTTTATTTTTTGATATCAGGGATGGAACTCAAGGGTGCTTAACCACTGAGCCACATTCTCAGAGATTTTAATTTTATTTAGAGAGAGGGTCTCAATAAGTTGCTTAGGGCCTCCCTAAGTTGCTGAGGCTGGCTTTGAACTTGCGATCTCCTGACTCAGCCTCCCGAGCCATTGGGACACTGATACTTTCTAAAGCAGAAACTGAATAAAAACTCCAAGAGCGACTTGATATCGTTACAAAGTAGCTTTGACCTCACAGAACCCCTGAAAGGGCCTCAGGAACCCCGGGGTGCTGGCCCAGGTGGGACGACACCTGGTGCTCTATGAGGTGAGCGAGTCAGGAAGCACACACCTGCCGGCTGTGAAGAGGCCTGTCCCCGGATGGCAGCGTCATGCCGGACATCCCACCAAATCCACGACATGGGGTTTGTCCTGTGACCTAAGGGACACCTCAGGAAACAGAGGCTCTGAGAGGTCACCTGGCTTCTAAATGGCAAAGCTGGGCCTCGTCGTCATCGTTACCTGCGACGGCCGGTGTTCAGCAAACACTCGAAGAGGGCCAGGACCTGCACTAGGCACGTAAGTGTATTTTCTTGCACAAGCACAACTGTGAGATAAAGAATGTCTTTGTTCTCATCTCACAGAGGAAGAGACTGAGGTTCAAAGAGGTTGAGGTGCTTGCTCAAAGTCACAAAGCTGGGATAAGTGACAGTGTCAGGCTAGACCCCAGGTGAGCCGACCCCATAGCCAGACCTTTCCTGGTGTAGAAGCAAACCTGCCGTTGTGTGTGTGCCCATCTCCCCCAGATACGCACACTATGCACATGCAGAGGCACAGAGACCACACAGAGCCCCCATCCACACGCACAGGTGCCCTAGCCTCTTGAGCCATGCTGAATCCCCTGGTCGGCATCTCCTCTCCTGCCTCCTACCCGTCAAGCACCTGGGGTGCAGCCAGCAGTCAGCTCCAGGTTCCCAGCACCAGGGTGCAGGGGCTTCCCGCTCCAGGATCCAACCCTAGCTCTGCTAGTCAGCAAATGGGCCCGTTAGAGAAGGGGAGAGAAGGAGTGCGTGAGCTCTGGGGGACAGGCAAGCTGGGGAGTGGTGGGAAGGGGCAGAGCCCAGGGCACAGCCAGGACCCAGGAGCTCAATGTGAGCTCAGGAGGCTAGGGGAGGAGGTGACACTGGCCATCCCATGTTTCATGGCCTCTGATGTCCAGGGAGTCAGCTTCCTCCGGCCTCCATGGGTGCTGGGTGAAGGCTGCAGGGAGGTCAGAGGTGGGGGAGCTGCTTGGAAAGGAAAGGGGTCCTTGGGAGGGGTGAGCTTCCTGACCCTGGAGACCGTGGGGCTGGAGACTGCAGAGGCCCTTCCTAAGCTCCGTCGGGTGTGGCTGCAGACACAGGCCAGGACAGTTACCTGTCTAGCTTGAGCATGGCCAGTCCCATGCTTGACTTGAGAAGGGCCCCCTGAAGCAGGATCTTCCTGAGGTGCCCCGCCTCGGAGCCAGGAACGGCTGGGTTTGGTTCTGGTTTCTCTGGGCCTCAGTTTCCTCATCTGTGAAATGGGAAGATCCCACCCTAGAAGGCAGCTATGAGGGTGGAGACCACCTCACACGGTGCTGGGCTGACTGTGGGCCCCCACCAGCCCTTAACAAATACTCACCTCCTTTCTTTTTCTGGTGCCTCTGCCTCCTCCACACCCACCCCTCAGGCCTCTGGGGAGACTTGGCAGCAGAGAGGAGCTGGGGCAGACAGCCTCCCGAATGATATCGATCTGCTGGGCTCCGGGCTCCTGACCACAGCGTTGAGGGGGTGGGGGTACAGCCGCCTCCAAGGCTCCAGCTTTTATGGGGTCTGAAAGATCATCTCTGGCCATCAAGACAGGATGTCCGGCTCGGGGCCCCTCCTCTCAGCCTCCACTCCATTCCCTGACTCCCAGCTCAGTCCTGGGAAGCCTCCCATTCCCAAGTCGAGTCCTAGGCAATGAAAGGTGCCCCTCAGGTTGCCAGGCCCTGCCCTCCCCCAGCCCTGCATCTGTGTCCTGCGTGGGTGGAATAGGACCTGGCAGACTATTGTCCCTCCCTCAGGGGACGTGGGCTGGTTTGGGCCACAAGAGCATGGCGAGGGTGGAGCAGGGGAGGGGTTCTTGAGGAGGGCAGGAGACCACTTGAGAGAGATGGAGGAGACCCCAGAAACCCTGAAGCTTCGGTGTGGGTACAGACCTCGGGCTGCCTAGGGCAAGTAAATCAACCCATTAATAATGAGCTCTACCGCTGTTTATTGAGCATCCACTACGTGCAGGCACCTGTGGGGCTGTGGTCTGATGGGAGACGGAAAAAACAAAAAGCAATCAGCAATGAATCTTGGCACTGCGATGAGCCTTCCGGAGGAAAGCTACACAGGCAGCAAGAGTTTGCAGATGAATCCTGATGGTCTGGGGGAGTGGGGAAGGTCCCTTAGGACATCACTCCTCCTGGATGCTGGAGTCCAAGGGTGAACAGCAGTCGACTGGACAGAGAGGGGAGCAATGGGGTTTCAGACAGAAGAAACAGCACATGCCAAGGGCCAGGGGCAGGAGGGTCTTGGCCTGTCTGCATCCCACATTCCTCTCTTCAGTAACAGGCCTTTTAGTTGGAACTTGACATACATTGGGACGCAAGGCAGAAGCGTGGTTAATGCACAGGTGGTGGTGTCAGGCTGTCTGAGTTCAAGTCCTGGCTTCTCCCCACTGGCTGTGTAACCATAGGCAAGTTGTTTGATCTTGCTGTGTGTCTGTTTCCATGTTTGTGTGAGCTGATAATAGTGTACCTGAGACTGATTGTGAGAATTGAGAGTTCTTATCTATAAAAACAGCTGGGAATAGCTGAGTGCTCAATTGTGAGTACTCAATTGATATTATCTATGCATATCATTTATTTCTTTTATTTCTCCCTTGCTAGATTGTGAAGACACTAGAACGTTCAGAGGGGAAATGATTGATTATGAGAGCCTCAACCCAGCCAGTGCATTCATCCTGACAGGGATGAACTGGGTGGTGACTGTAGGCAGGTAGGGTGTGGCTGCAGGAGCTGGGCACTGGGGACATGTCTTTGGGGTATGTATTTTGTGAGCTGAGCTTAGTGTCTCTCTGCTTCCCGGGGCCGTGGCCTGAGTCCTCCCCTCAGTTTTCCACCCTGACATCCTGCCTCGTCTCAGGCGCTGAGCAAAAAAGCCGGGTGTCTGTGGACTGTGACCTCTGAAACCGTGAGTACCAAACTTTTCCTCCTCCCAAATCACTCTTGTCCTGTCTTTTGGTCACCGAGGGGCAAAGGCTGGCTAAAACAGGGAGACTTCTGGGGATGAGGACCAGACAGACCCGTCCCCAAGCCTGCACCTAACTAAGCCCCAGCTGGAGGCCAGGACTTTCATTTTCTTCCCAGTTCAGCACCGAGGGCTTGTGGCCTGGGAAAGTTGTCTAGAGGAGGCCTGCCCTGCACTTGTGGACCACGCTGCAGGCACATGACACGCGGGCGTGGCAGAGAGAGGAGGGTCACCGGAGCAACCAGGGGAGCGACAGTGTGGAAGGAAGAGAGGAGAGAGGGTCCCCTGGAGCAGGCCGAGCCTGGGGGGGAGGAGAACCCAGGGGTGACGTCTTGGTGGGCAAGGGGCGCGGGCTTGGGAGGACGTTTCTAGAAGGAGGAATAGCAGGTCATCATCACTCAGGCAGCGCCTCAGCCTTGAGTGAATGAGCTCTGGAGAAGGCCACTGAATCTGACCTGCAGGAGGCCATGCTGTCCTTCCTAGGGGACCAGATGGGCAGTGCAGCGGAGAGCAGCAGAGGCTGGGGAAGAGGCCTCGGACTCCGCATTTGCAGAGCTGGGAGCAGAGGGGCCGGTAGGAAGCAGGTGCACACGGCTCCCTCCGAAGCTGTCACCTCTGCCCACCCCACACGCTTCTTACTCTTTCCATTGGTCACTTGGCCCCATAAGGCGCTGCCTGGTCCCCCACTGGATTTTCCCCTGCAGTATCAGCTGTGTCCGCAGGGGCAGGGGAACCTCTCTGAATGACAGTCCTTCAGACACCAGCTGCGCTGATCCCCAGGGGAGATAAAGGCGGTGAGAGTCAGGTGAGGGCCACAGGCCTCGGGTCAGAGGGGCAGGGCTTCATGGGGGCTGGGGGTTGAGTCGCCGCCATCCTGTGCACTTGGGCTTCCTCTTCTCTTGTTCCTGCTCCAGGACCTTCCCAGCTCTGACCCTGAATCCTGGATGGGGACGCGGTGGCTGGGGGCCACGCAGACACGGGTGGGAGGGAGGGAGAGATGTTTGGGACTGCAGAAGGCAGGCTGGGGAGGCTGTTAGAGTTCTCCTCTTAGGGTCCCCTCCTCTTGCTCTTCCCGGTCTCCCCTGTTTGGTGCCCTCCCCCCTTCTTCCTGCCCCTCCCTTCTGTTCCTATTCTCTGTCCTGTCTCCCCTCTGTCTCTTTCTCTCTCCCAGCCAGCCTCTGTGTTCCCACCCTGCCGAGGCCTCAGTTGACAGTGGAGGATGGAGACCAAGGATACCTCCCTTCCCAGGGACCTCGGAGAACAGGAGGGGCCGAAGCTGGGGGTGTGGGGAGCTGCAGAGGTGCAGAGGACTCTTGGATGCCCAGACAGGGCCTGCGGTCCCCTCTGCTAGCCCTGAAGTCCTCCTGGGGACAGCTTCCCAGCACTGTCCATAGCCTAAGGCTCCCTCCAGTGGTCATCTGGGGAGTTGCAGCCACTCAACCCTCCCCGAAGAGGTCACAGCGGGCAGCTGGCTGAGCCAACTTTCCAAGGGCCTGAGAGACAGGACTAATTGAGAGCTGGAAGCACAGAGTGATTGTGCACTTAGAAGCAGCCTGTTTATTAAAAGCTCCAGGGGACGGGTGAGGACAGAGACCTGGTGGCCTCCATCCCATCATTTACCACCCCTCCTGGCAGATGAGAGCAGCCCAGAGCTCCTTGGAGGCTGGGCTGGAGACCGCTCGGGGCCATCAGTGGCTGGAACCGTGAGGAGTTCTGGTATGGCTGGGTGGAAGGGGCACTGCATGAGCACTCAGGGGACCTGGGCACACTGGGCTGGGCACAGTAATTCCTTTCACAAAACCTTCACATCCTCTTTTTTAACATGGCTTTTGGGGACAGCACTACTGGGTTCAATCTCCAGCACCAAAGTGGGGGATCAAAAAGAAAGAAGAACAGAGAATTCCATCACACAGTCACCAGGACCCTGGCAAGGCCGGACACGGTGTCCAACACGCATTAGGGAAGAACGGGGCCCGGCCTAAGTGCACGGGGAAGAAGGTCCCGGGGCTGCAGCCTCACCCTAGAAGAGCCGATGGTGGTGGTGGGCAGCCTGGGGTCAACAAAGGGCCTTCTTGTCCATCCTAGAGCTGGAAGAGCCTCTGGGAGTCACAGAGAAGCCCCTCACCTCACCTGGCTCTGGAGGGGCTGGTGATGCTCCTGGTTCAACAGGAGGGAAGGTCAAGGGGATGCCCGAGAGGCAGCTGAGGGTCCAGCCTTGGGTCACAAAGCCAGGCACCTAAACAAGAACCAATCCCCTCCTGCCTTTGGAGAGGGGAGTGGGGCTTCGTCCCCCTTTGCTCCCTGTCCTGAGGAAGGAGTCTGTGTAAGGATGGTGGCGGTTGAGGCATTAGAAAGGGGCATATCTCCCCCTTGTGGCTACTGCTGGGTACTGCAGACATGAGCCCCGAAGACCAGAGGAAGTGCCAGACACAGCCACAGGCTGTCCCAGTTGACAAAACCCTGGATCTCCGCGACCTGTCAGCCTCCCTTTTGTGAGCCTTGTTCAGAAGCAGGATGCAGGGGCCTCAGAGGGGTGCCTTTCAAGATCCCCTGCAGTGAGTGTGGCTTTCTCTGGACATGTTGTGGGTCACAGGCACACAACGGTGACAGCAACAGTGGGGATTGAAGAACTGCAGGGCATTGATGAGCTCCTGGCCTGTGCCAGCCTGTGCCAGCCTCCTGGGATGCAGGGGTGGACAGCACATGCCTGCGCCCTCCACGGTCCCAGAGGGACATCAGACCCAGGCTGATGCCACCACATTGCCCAGATGAAGGCAGGGCCTCGGCGTCTCCTCTCACTCCTCTTGGTCCTGTTCATGTCGAGAATGGGGACTTACTGGGCTGGGGAATTTGGGAGGAGAAATCCAGCAAGTGACCCCACTCTTCTGCTGGCCCCGTGTATCTCGGGCCAGCGAGCTCTCAGGACCATCTGTCCTAGCCTTCCCTCTGCCCTCTGGCCAGGGTCTGTCCTGAGCAGGGGCCCTTTGGTCAGGTCTGCCTGGGTAGGGGGCCTGTGGTCATTCTGCACTGCTCCTCTCTGGGATGGGAGGGTATAATGCTGGGTGGTGCCTGAGTAAGTTCTTGTGACCACAGGTCAATAAGCCCCATTCTCCAATCAGCTCTGTTACCCAGGTTTGGATCTTCATCTCCCTGACTTTGGGGTCCATACCTCAAATGTTTCTGGACTCACGTGTGGAAGGGGATGTTATTTGATATTTGTCTCAAGGAGGTGGGGAGATACTATCATCATGTAGCATGAAGAAGCAAAGGAAAGGATGCAAACAGAAATAAATCCTAAAATACACAGGACAGCCACCACAGTGCATCACCCTGAACAAAGTGGGGTAGTACCCAGCTTGATGAGCCCCGACCTGAAACATCAGGTGCTATGAGAAATGAAAACCCAAGTTTTTTTTTGTGTGTGTAAGATGCGAGGCTTAGGTTGAAGTTTATTTATTTTTTTTTACCTAAGATGTCCCCTTGTATCTGTACCATTTGTTAAAAAGTATATCTTCCATTGAATTATTTTTGTACTTTTGTCAAAACTATTTGGGCACCTTTATGGGGGCTTGTCTCTAGGTCCTTTATTCCATTCTATTTTTTTTTATGTATGTATCCTTTTGCTAATACCATACAATTTGATCACTCTGGCTATGTGATAAGACTTGAAGTTGGGTAGACTAATTCATCTCCATTTATCCTACTTGGTCAAGATTGTCGGAGGTATTTTAGCTCCTTTGCATTTCCATGTATGTTTTAGAATAATCCTGTCTATATATGGAAAATTGTTGCTGGGATTTTGATAGAAATCACACTAAATCCATTTGGTGTTATTGAGGAGAGTTGATATCTTTACTCTTGAATCTTCCCATCCATGAACATAGTATGTGTCTCCATTTATTTATGTCTTTGATTTCTTTCATTAGAATTTTGTTTGTTCTCAGCATATAAGTCCTGTAACAATTTGTTAGACTTACACCTCAGTATTTCTTGAACAATTGTAAATAGTATTGTGTTTGCATGTTTAATTTCTGTGTCCACATGTGCATTGGTACAGAGAAATGCAATTGATTTGTGTCTGTTTATTGAGTAACCTGAAGCCTCTGCTGGCCTCACTTCTATTCCATTTCCTTCTTGTCATAATTCTTCAGTAAGATAATATTTGGGGGGAGTTAAATTATAAATTCAATTCCCTGAATAGTTTTAGGGCTATTCAAATGATCTGCTTTAGATTGGTGAATTGTTTGTGTTTTCCTAGATACTGACCCATTTTATCTAAGTCGTCAAATTTGTATGTGTAGTGGTACACACAGCATGCTCTTGTTAAAAATTATTGATGCATTATACTTATATGTAATAGTGGGATTCATTGTGACATATTTGAACATTCCCATGACATCATTTGGTCATCTTATTTTTAAAAAATATTTTGACATACAAACAAGGAGTACATCCTATTCTAATTAGGATCCCAGTCTTGTGGTGGTACATGATGTGGAGATCCATTGTGGTGTATTTATATATTTATGTGGGAAAGTTAAGTGAGATTCATTCCACTGTCTTTCCTATTCCTGTCCCCCTCCTTTCCCTTCATTCCCCTTTGTTTAATCCACTGAATTTCTATTCTTCCCCTCCCCCCTTGTTGTGTATTAGCATCCATATATTAGAAAGAAGATTTGGGCTTTGGTTTTTAGGGATTGGCTTATTTTGCTTAGATAATAGTCTTCAGATTTATTCCACTTTCTGGCAAATGTCATAGAGTCATTCTTTTTAAATGTCTGAGCAATATTCCATTTGTGTATATATACCACAGTTTCTTTATTCATTCAACTGTTGAAGGGCACCTAGGTTGGTTCCATAGCTTAGCTATTGTGAATTGAGCTGCTATAGACATTGATGTGGCTGTGTCACTGTAGTATGCTGATTTTAAATCCTTTGGGTATATACCAAAGAGTGGGGTAACTGGGTCAAATGGTGGTTTCATTCTAAGTTTTCTGAAGAATTTCCATACTGCTTTCCAGAGTAGTTGTACCAATTTGCAGTCCCATCAGCATTGTATGAGTGTGCCTTTTCCCTACATCTCACCAACATTCATTGTTACTTGTATTCTTGTTAATTGTCATTCTGACTGGAGTGAGATGGAAACTCAGTGTAGTTTAATATGCATTTCCCTAATTGCTTAAAATGTTGAACATTTTTTTCTATATTTCTTGACCATTCATATTTCTTCTGTGAAGTGTCTGTTCCTTTGCCCATTTACTGATTGGATTATTTGTCTTTTGGTGTTAAATTTTCTAAGTTCTTTATATATCCTGGAGATTCATGCTCTGAGATGAAGGTGGCAAAGATTTTCTCCCATTCTGTACGCTCTCTGTTTGCATTCTTGATTGTTTCTTTTGCTGTGAAGAAACTTTTTAGTTTGATACCATCCCATTTATTGACTCTTGATTTTACTCTTGTGCTTTAGGAATCTTGTGGAGGAAGTTGGTTCCTAAGCTGACATGATGAGACTTGAGCCTACAATTCCTTCTAGTAAGCACAGGGTCTCTGGTCTTAATGCCTGGGTCCTTGATCTGCTTTGAATTGAGTTTTGTGTAGGGTGAGAGAGGGGGATTAAATTTCATTCTGCTACATATGGATTTCCATTTCTCCCAGCGCCATTTGTTAAAGAGGCTCTTTTCTCCAATGTATGTTTCTGGCGTCTTTGTCTAGTATGAGATAACTGTATCTATGTGAATTTGTTTCTATGTCTTCTATTCTGTACCATTGATCTTCACGTCTGTTTTGGTGCCAATACCATGCTGTTTTGTTACTATAATATAATGTTTTTAGAGGGAATGCTTTCAGTTCTTCTCCATTCAGAATGATGTTGGCCTTGGGTTTCACGTATATAGCTTTTACAATGTTGAGGTATTTTCCTATCATCCCTAGCTTTTCTAGTGTTTTGGACATGAATGTATGCTGTATTTTGTCAAATGATTTTTCTTCATCTATTGAGATAATCATGTGATTTTTGTCTTTAAGACTATTAATGTGGTGAAATTACATTTATTGATTTCCATATGTTGACCTAACCTTGTGTCTCCAGAGTGAAGCTTACTTGATGATGGTGTACTATATTTTTAATGTGTTTTTGTATGTGATTTTCCAGTATTTTTTTTTAAAGAGAGAGTGAGAAAGGAGAGAGAGAGAGAGAGAGAGAGAGAGAGAGAGAGAGAGAGAGAATTTTTAATATTTATTTTTTAGTTCTTGGCGGACACAACATCTTTGTTGGTATGTGGTGCTGAGGATTGAACCCAGGCCCCACGCATGACAGGCGAGCGCGCTACCGCTTGAGCCACATCCCCAGCCCAATTTTCCAGTATTTTAGTAAGAATTTTTGCATCTATGTTCATCAGGCACATTGGTCTAAAGTTTTCTTTCCTTGTTGTATTTTTGTCTGGTTTTGGAATCAGGGTGATACTAGTTTCACAGAATGAATTTGCAAGGGTTCCCCTTTTTCTAGTTCATGGTCTAGTTTGAGGAAGATTGGTGTTAATTCTTCTTAGAAGGTCTGATATTGTAAGGGTCTGGCGGAACGTCAGAGAAAGAGACCACACAAGAGACTGGCTCCATGCAATTGGCAAAAGGGGATTTTATTGGGGATCCATTCCAGCGCGCTGGGGCTCTGTGCCCACTCAAGAAGGGAGAGCAGCCCAGAGCCCAGAGCAGAGGTCAAGCAGAGCTTAAGTACACTTTTTGGGGAGGGTGGGGGGCTTTGCATACATCAGAACAAATCATCATGAGGCACGGGAAAATTGAACAACAACTCTGAGTCAGGATTAGTACATACATTGGCAGGAACAATCAGGGCAGGGGTGATTGGTCATTTCTAAGTGGGGTACAAATTTAAACTGATTGGTTTTGGAGCCTAGATGCTTATGTGCCATGTTACCTGGAGCCCTTAGCTATTAAACAACCAGGGAATCAATGGAGATATTTACTGGGCAGTTCCCGCATTGTCCTAACAATTTACAGAGATTACAGGTTCCAGGGGTAGCAGAAGAATTGTAACAATACCTAGTCTTTACTTTTTAGCCCAGGCCTTGCCATTTAGAAGCTTTACAATGCCTAGTCTTTTACACTTTAACTCAAGCTTTTGCAGCTTGAAATCAGCTTAGAAATTTTACCTTTACAATATAACTTGGCTAAGAATTCATCTGGTCCTGGGCTTTGCTTTGTTGGTAGGTTTTTGATGGCATCTTCAATTTCATTGATTGAAATTAATCTGTTTAAATTTTCTATGACCTCCTGATTCAATTTGGGTAGGTCATATGTCTCTAGAAATTTGTTGATGTCTTCAAGGTTTTCTATTTTATTGGAGTACACATTTTCAAAATAGTTTCTGATTATCTTCTGAATTTCAGTGGTGTCTGTGGTGATATTTTCTATTTCATAACTAATTTTAGAAATTTGAGTTTTCCCCCCTCTTTCTCTTGGTTAGCATGGCTAAGGGTTGATCAATTTTATTTTTTCAAAGAAAAAATTGATTTCATCCCTGATTTCTTTTGCTATCCATTGATAATTTAGTAGCATATTATTTAGTCTCCAGGTGTTAGAGTAGCTTCTAATTTTTATTATATCATTGATCTCTAATTTCATTTCACTATTGCTGCAGTCTCTCTGGGCACAAAATAACCGAGCCACCACAAAAATTTGTAGATTCCAACAGCAATTCTTTATTCCCGAACTCTCACCGGCACTCTACAAGCACGTTCTGGGGGAAATTCACTACCTCCACCCTCTGAATCTCGAAATAACTCAACAGGAACTCAAGGAGCAGGCGCCTGAGGCAGCAGGATACGCCCTATTCCCAGCAGGATCCACCTTAAACCTGGAACCACCCTAAATCTGGATCTGCCCTGGTCCTTGAGCAGGGTCACCTTTCTCAAACATTCATGCAATGTCACTGCAAATGACCTGGGTCCAAGGCAAGCCCATTTCCACAATGGACAGTCTTCCCTCTAAGTAACATTGGGTAGGCTGACAAAGAAATTGCCATGCGTCATTCCTACTTGGCTATGGCTCTCAGCACACTATGATAGGATAAAATGTAATACTTTCTCTCTATTTGTTTTGTGTTTGCTAAGCATTGCTTTGTGGCCTTAGATGTGGTCTATTTTTAGAAAATGATCTGTGTGCTGCTGAGAAGAAAGTGTATTCAGTTATTGATGGATGAAATATTCTATATGTCTATTAAATCTAAACTATTAATTGTAGTTTTTAGTTCTATGGCTTCCTTGTTTCTAGATTATATATTTTATCTTCATTGACTGAAACTCTGTCTTCCAAGTGGTCTAGGATGCTAGTGTTG
Organism: Urocitellus parryii; assembly: GCF_045843805.1. NCBI lineage: Eukaryota > Metazoa > Chordata > Mammalia > Rodentia > Sciuridae > Urocitellus > Urocitellus parryii. The sequence goes on along the minus strand of NC_135531.1, from coordinate 265,019,214 downwards.
CTTTCCATTGAGTTTTTAATTTAGTTTATTGATTCTTTCCTTTTGAGAATCTCCAATTGATTCTTCTTTGGGATCTCTTATCTCCTTGTTGAAGTGATCTTTTACTTCTTGGGTTTTTCTGATTTCACTCCTTACATCATCTTTTACCTCATATATCAGTCTGATCTTTCTAAATCCCTTCTCTGACATTTCATCCACTGTGATATCACTGGAGCCTGGTCAGGAGGTATTCTGAATTGTTTGAGATGGTTTGCTCCCTTGCTTCTTCATGCTGTTTGCATGTCTACCCATTTATCAGTAGGAATCAGAGATGGCAGAGCTTCTACCCTATGGATTTATAGTGTCCCTGAAGGTTTCTATTACCTCACAATTTAGGGTTAGACAAATAATAACCAGCAATGCAAACAATATTCAGCATTAAACTAAATACTTGGTTCCTATTTTGTCATCTACAATGTTAATTAGCACTATAAACAGAAATGTAACCAGTTGCCAAAAGTTGAGATATTATGTTTAAAAACAGTTTTGCTTTTTCAAAAAGGAGAAGAAGAAGAATGCAGAGGAGATTTTTAGGATGTAATAACTGGGAGTGAGTATGAGAGAGAGTAAAGAGATAAAGACTGAAAGAAAGAACAATAAAATTTGGCTGTTAGTGAAAGAGAGGAAGAGAATAAAGAGAAATAGACAGGAGAAAAACAATATAAAATAACACAACAACAAAAACAATGTAAAACAAAACCAAGGTATACTAATCAAAAACCCTTGTTCTCAAAAGACAGAGTCAAAAAAACAAAAAACAAAACAACTACCTTCAAGAATTGCTAGAAATGAGAAGAGTAAGACATATATGTATATGTACAAATGTTTAGGACCATTCAGCACCCAAATTAAAAAAAAAAAAAAAGGAAAAAGGTGTTTTTTTTTTTTTTTTTTGTACTGGGGATTGAACCCAGTACCACTCAACCACTGACCCACATCCCTAGCTCTTTTTATTTTTTATTTAGAGGCAAGGTCTCACTAGGTTGCTTAGGAGCTTGCTAAGTTTCTGAGGCTGGCTTTGAAGTTGCAATCCTTCTGCCTCAGCCTCCCAAGCTGTTGGAATTGCAGGCATGCACCACTGTGCCCAGCAGAAAAAGGTTCTTGATGGAAGATTAGGAATTGTTTCCATTGAAATGGTCAAAAATTGTTTATAATAGTATATGTTTGTTGTCAGGTCCCAGTTGTCTTTCTTTCCATTTTTTTTTTTCTTGAGCCATGTATTGTGTCAATTGTAGTAGTCAGGGGCTGTCAGTTCTTTCTTCTTTTTGTGGAACTAGTCAGGTTGACCATTCTCAGCTTCCCGTCTTGGCAGTAGGAGGTGGGGCAGGTGGGAGGGTGTTGTCTACTCCACTCACAGCAAGTTCCCTGAAAGTGGTTCCTAGAGGCTGAGCTCCTGGAGGTGCAGCTAGACCCTCAGTGCTTTGCAGAATGATGTTTGGTGAAGTTTTTAAATCAGCACAGCTCCAGAGCCTGGCTGCTTCTGATCCATGCTAGGCACCTGTACCAGTGGATCTCCCCTGGGTTTTCCTTGAGTGGTGAAGGAGCCAATCCTTCATCCCCCTCTGACCCCCATTTCCCAGCCTTCTGGGCTCAATCCAAAGGGTACATTCAGTGCACCTGGCCCCCCAAGTTCCTGGTTGTCCGCATGGGGTCTTGCAAACTGTGAGACTCAAAGAGAGAGAGGCACCCAGGCAGGATCTCTCAGGCCTGAGCCTCTTGAATTCCCCTGGGTGCAACACGTTCCACACCCGAATTTAACCTGTCGTATTCTAGTCACACTCTGGGTCTCGTAGTGGGCCTCTGCCAGGTCTGGTTTTCAGACCCGGGTGAAATTACAAGGTCTGGGTACCTGGGTTTGGAGGGGGACCTGAGTTTGGAGCCACACCTGCCGGCCACCGTAGTGCAGCCGGAAATATGGCAGCTGCCTGGCTCTCGCCCGGCTCCTGGGAGGCGCACAGCGTCCCTCTTACAGGAGAACAAAGTGCAGCTCACCCAGTGGATCAGCTCAGCAATGTCCCGATCACCGTGCTCTCCGTTTCAAGACACGCCAGAGTGGAAACCCAAAGTGTGGGCTCTCTTGGCGCCCCTTTCCCACCTGCCCATGATGGTGGGTCCACATCGGCGGCTGCGGGGCCCAGGGTGAGTTTCTTTCTTTCTTTCTTTTTTAAAAAATGATTTTATTTTATCAACCTTTTGAGCCCCTAGGCAGTGCTGAAAGTCCAGTATTAAATCCCGGCAGGGTTCTGTGCTGGTCTCGCCTCAGGAAGCCGCTTGCTCGGTCGTCTCCTCCACGCCGCCATCTTGGGCCCCGTGGGCCTCTCGACGTCCTGTGTCCTGCGGGCGTTTGTGGGTTCGGTGGGGACGTCCCTGTTTCCGATGTGGTGATTTGTGTCCTCTCTCTCTCTCTCTCTCTTTGTAATTCCTGTTAGCGTTTGTCAATTTCATCGATTTTTTTTAAAAGAACATTTTTTTTTTTAAATTTTGTTTTTTTCTTTCCCTCCTTTGGTTGCTTTTGGATTTCTTTTCCTGGGTTCTGGAGGTGGGTGCTTAGATTATTATGTGAGACTTTTTCTATTTTCTATGTTTCATTTTGGTACTATAATTTTTTTTTCTTGGCCTAGTTTTAAACTATGACCACAACTTTGGACACGTTGTATTTTCATTTTAGTTTAATGTAATACGTTCTTTAAAAAATTGTTTTAATTAGTTGAACAAGACAGTAGAATGCCCTTGGATACATCATATATAATGGAGTATAATTTCTCATCCTTCTGGTTATACATGATGTAGAGTTCTGTATACTTTTTAATTGACTTTGAGACTTTGTCTTTTACTCAGGGGTTATTTAGAACAGTGCTTTTTAGTTTTCAATTGTCTGGATATTTTCCTATGGTAATTATGTTATTGACTCCTAGTTTGGTTCCCTTGTGGTTGGAGAGTACGCTGCATAATTTCAGTTATTTTCACATTTTTAAAAAATTTTTATGGGATATGGTCTATTTGGTGTATACTATGTGGGAACATAAATAAAATTCTGCAGTTTTGGCTGAGGTGCTTCATAAATGTTGATCAGATTTTTTTTTTTATATTTGGTTGGATATTTCTTTGTGGATATTTGGTTGAATCTTTTTTGTCTTATTATTTATTTTCTGTCACTTTTTAAAAAAATTAATCGCAGAGAAAGGAGCACTAAGCTCTAACTATAATGATGGATTTTTCTATTTCTTTTTCTATGATACAGGTTTATAAGATTTTACTTTACAAAGTTTGTAGGTCTTTGCTGCATATATACTTAAGATTGCTTTTTGGGGGGGTCCTTGTTAGATAAACATGACAATAGAGTGTATTTTTAAAAAATATTTATGTTTTAGTTGGACACAATAGTTTTATTTTGTTTATTTTAATGTGGTGCTCAGGATAGAACCCAGGGCCTCGAATGTGCTAGGCAAGCCCTCTACCACTGAGCCACAACCCCAACCCAGTAGAGTGTATTTTGACATATCATACATACATGGAGTATATAACTTCCCATTCTTGTGGTTGAACATGATGTGGAGTTTCACTGGTTGTGTATTCATATCTGAACATAGGAAAGTTATGTCCGATTCATTCTACTGTCTTTCTTATTCTCATCCCCTCATCCTTCCTTTCCTTCCCCTTTGTCTAATCCAATGCACTTCTAAACTTCCCCCTAGCTAATTGTGTGTTGGCATCCACATATCAGAGAGAACATTCAACCTTTGGTTTTGGGGGATTGGCTTATTTTGCTTAGCATGATAGTCTCCAGATTCATCCATTTACAGCATATTCCATAATTTCATTCTTCTTTATGGCTTAGCAATATTCCATTGTGTATGTATACTACAGTTTCTTTATCTATTCATCTGTTGAAGGGCACATAGGTTGGTTCCATAGCTTAGCTGTTGTGAATTGAGCTGCTATAGACATTTGATACGGCTGTGTCACTGTAGTATGTTGATTTTAAGTCCTTTGGGTATATACCAAAGAGTGTGATATCTGGGTCACATGGTGTTTCCATTCCAAGTTTTCTGAGGAATCTCCATACTGCTTTCCAGAGTGGTTGCACTGATTTGCAGTCTGTCAACATTGTATGAGAGTGCCCTTTTCCCTACATCCTCACCAACATTTATTGTTACTTGTATTCTTGGTAATCGCCACTGAGATTTACCGATTTACTACTGAGCTACATCTTCAGTCCTTTTTATTTTTTATTTATGGACAGGATCTTGCTAAGTTGTGAGGCTGGCCTTGAACTTCTGATCTTCCTGTCTCAACTTATTGATTTGCTAGGATTACAGGCATGCACCCCATGCCCTGTTGAATGCATCTATTTATATAGCTTTCTTTTAGTTATTACTCTTACATTATAGATGCATAACTTATCATTTTCTATTGATGTAAGCATTTTGTAGAAATGAAAATGTAGAAATATTTTCTCTTTTTAAGTTCCTTTATCTTCCTTTAAGTATTTCTTTAAGTATTTCTTCCATATATATTTGGAATCACATTAGATGGTGATATAATTTTTATTTCACCTGTAGAAAATTCAAGAGAAAAAGAAGTTTATTGTACTTACCTGTATTTTCCTTCTTTTTTAAAAAATATGTTTTAGTGTTGATGGATCTTTATTTTATTCATTTATTTATATGTGGTGTTGAGAATTGAACCTAGTGCCTCACACATGTGAGGCAAGCACTCTACCACTGAGCCACACCCCAGCCCTAATTTTCCTTCTTAATGTTCCAAGATTCCTTCTTTTACCATATCCTTTCTATCTAGATTACATTCTTCTACTATTCTTTTAGAGTAGGTCTGCTGATTATCTTTGTTTTCCTTCATTTGAGATGTCCTGGTTTTCTCTTAATTCCTAAAAGATATTTTCACTGGATACAGGATTAAGGGTTGACATTTTTTTTTTTTTACAGCACTTGAAAAACATGGCACTTTCTTCTTGTCTATGTGCTTTCTAATGAGAAATCCTCTGTCATTTAAACCTTTCATTCATTTTTTTTGGTCTTCATATTTTAGAAATTTGACTATGATGTGTCTTGGTGTGGACATGATTGGGTTTATTGTAGTTGAAGTTTGCTTGTCTTCTTGAGTTACTAGGAGGCTTATGCCTTTGCCAAGTTTGGGAAGTTTTCTGCCATTATTTCTTTGATTACTTTTTGCCCTTTACTGTTTCTCTTTTCTTTCTGGTCCTCTGATGACATGAATATTAGATCTCTTGTTATAGTTGTACAAGTGCCTGGAGGTTTATTCCATTTTCCCCTCATTTAAAAAATTGCTACATAATACATTATTATGGTGAGGGTATTCTACCTGCACAGAATATATCTGTTTCCTTTTCTTTTTATTTCTTATTTTTTGTTTTCAAGATTGGGTTAGCTTTATTGTTCTATCTTCTAGTTCAAATATTCCCCCTCTCTTCATCCTTCTGTTGAGCTCATCCATTTGGTTTTAAAGTTTCACTCATTATACTTTTTAGTTTTAAAAATCCACTTAGTTCTTCTTTATGTCCTCTCTTTCTTTTTGGAGACTTTCTGCTTTTTTCATGTGTTCATAACTGCTTATTGAAGCATGCTTACGACAGCTGCTTTAGAAACTTTGTCAATTAGTTCTAACATCTCTTACATCTTGTTGGCATCTATTGCCTTTTTCAGTTTGATATCTTCCTAGTTCTTGATATGATTTTTTAAAAAATGGGAACCAGGACATTTTAGGCATTCTGATATGAGATTCTGGATATTATTTAAACCTAATGTTTTAGCTTGCTTTTTCTGACATTGTTTCAGTAGAGAAAGGGGCACTGGGGTCAAGCTACTGCTAAGTGAGGGTAGAAATCCAGGGTTTCCAGTCAGCTTCTGATGACAGGCAAGGGGGCCTCTATGGATACCTCTGAGAGGGAAGGAAGGGGTGCTTCATGGATGCTCCTCATGTGCTCCACTGTCACCGTGGGGGTGCCATTTATTACAGTGGGGATGAGGGTCTCACCTCCCTATTTGGTCTTTTCTGACACCCTCCCCCCATTGGAGAGGTTTGGGGGTGGTGAAGCTAACCACCCAAGCCTTGGTGGTTTTCTGAAGGAAGAGACCAGTTTCCCACCTCCTGTGGTGTTTGACTGAAGTACAGCAATTATTTTCTGGAAGTTTCTGTTTTTCTAGGCTGCCTATTTGGGGTCCTTTGGTTAGAGAAATCGGGTGTTGGTTGAGCCTTCATTTATTTATGCCTGGGGACATTTCTGGGTTCAGCCTTCTTCAGCTCCAAATCTGGGAATATATAGAAAAAACAAAACCCAGAGACTTTACCACTGCTCTGGTTTGGATTTTGAATGTTTCTCAAAGACCTGTGTTGGAGGCTTGGTCCCCAGGGTGGTGCCATTAGGAGGTGGGGCTAGTGGGATTTCCTAGGTCATTGAAGGTGTACATCAAAGGAATTAGTGGGACTCTAGCCCCTTTCTATTTCTCATCTTTGATTTTTGACCAAAACGTAGATGGATTTTCTCTGCTTTGCACTTCCACCATGATATGTTGCTTAGTAACCAGGTCAATTGATCAGGGACTGTAACCTCCAAAACTGTGACCCAAAATAAACCTTTTGTCTTACTAAGTTAATCATTTCAGGTATTTTGTTACAGATGGAAAGGTGACTAATACCACTATAATGTTATTCCTAGGGTTCTCAGATCCTTACCTGATCCGCCTTTTTCTCTTTATCTTTTGGCATCCCTTATTTGTGAGTATACATATTCATTCTAGTGTTTTCAGTCGTAATCAGTAGGGGGAGTAAAGTGCGTTTGCTCTATTTTTCCAGAAGCAGAAGTGTCTTGCTTTATTTTTACTTTTTTAAAGTGTGCATATATTTTTTTAAAAATTGCCAAAGTGACAATAGCACATACTGAAAAATAGTGCTATTATGGAAGCCCAGGATCCCTGAAGAGCTGGGTGCACAATTTGCCAGATCCAGTGCAAAATGAAAATGTAGGTCCCTTTGCGCAAAATGCAGAAAAACACCTCCTTAAGAAGTTATTACAATAAAATCTTTTTCCTTTCTTCCACAAGCTCTCTGCCACTTTCCATGGTGTTTTTTATTTGATATTAAATGTTATTCTAATTAAAAAAATTTAAAATTTCTAGCATGAATGGCAGCATTCATCTTTATATTGTGTAATGCCTGTTTTAAATGTAAATATAACAATATTTATCCTAAGGAATCACTGAATTTAGTCAATTCATATTTCATAGGTCATGCATTTGGTGGAAATGATGCCCGGACTGCTTCAAATGTTTCATTCCACTTCTTGATATGCATTCTCCCAGCTGTCTCTCCCTTAGGCTGTCTGGTAGGCAAGGAGGACAGAAAGGACAAGGACCATAGGTTTTCCTCTTTCTCACTTTCTTTCTATGCAGTCATTTCTGCTGGGAAATGTTGTTGGCTAATTGATATAAATTGTTGTAATGTAAATTGTTGGCTAATCTATGGAAATAACATGAATAAGAACGAATATAATAAGATTCCTTGGTCCTTTATGTTTCTTAGAACACTTTTGCTCTTTTTCTGAATTCAAAGCAAGTTCTACTTGTATAAAAAGTGTGGCCTCCCAGGACTGTCAGTGCCCTGTGTACCCACTCACAGCTATGGCATGCTTGCCTGCTCTCATTTTGATTCTCTTGCATAATGTGTCCACTGCCTGCTGTGCTCATGGGCATTGCCAGATACTCTATGGGTGTGAGACAGGAAAGACAAATGGACAAGCTTAGTGCACATCTTGTTTGCTCACAGGCATGCTCCATGGGCCCATTGGATTTGACTTACAAAATAGAAGTTCAAAGACAAACTCCTGAAGAATTTCATGATACTAATGGCAGAATATTAAACTAAGCATGGGGCAATTTGAGTTCAGGGCCCCATGCAGCTGCACATACCCATGAAAGCTGACCCTGGGGCCTTGCTTATCTCAAGCCTATTGACCAGATGGAACCTGACCTTTCTGTTTTCAAGTTTTGTTTTCTTGTGATTTTTCTCTTCCATGATATATTCCTGTTTTTTGACGATCAGTGTTAGAGATGATTCAGTCAACTTCTGCTGTGATAGATGAGAATTAACTCACTTGATCACTTTCTTTCACCTCTACTTCCTACATAATTATTTTTAGTCCCTCTTTTGTTTATTTTGGAGCTTAATATAAAAAGCATTTTTATTTCTTGAAAATATGTCTCGAGTCTCTATTTTGTAAAATGAGATATTTGGGCCCTTCACCTGTTTTTTTCTTTTATATTCAAGTTTTTTCACAGGTGCTTTGGCTTCCTATATTTGTTAGAGTAATAGTAGATGCTGAAACATATGTCTTAAAACACAAGTTTATGGATTGCTCCAAAAACAGCCCTGGGGAGTGGATAGATTAGGAGAGCATTCATTGATTTAGTCTCATGGAAGCTTCATGAGTTCAACCACTAATCAATGTTGTCTCTTTAGTTATAAATAAATGTAACTCATCTTGTCTTTTGGCCAGATGGAAAGGGTCTGTTAGACCAGGATGCAAGAAAAGACCACTGACTCCAATTAAAATCAAATTAAAGCAAGCTTATTATTTCAACCGGCTGGGCTGCCTCTCCCTCCCCAAACCACGGGAACAAGACAGCAGCAGCAGCTTTCCTGCAGCCCAGCTTTATAGCCCAGAAAGTTACACAAAGGGGGGTTACAGATAACAGAACTCTGACAGTCATCACACCAATGATAGTTTACATTTTTTGCTGGCCCCAACATCAGAATTTATGAGGACCATTAGAGCCTCAGAGAGGGTCGTTATCTGGCCAGGGAAGGCCAATATTTATGAGGTGTCACTAAAGTTTCAGAGAGGGCTGCTATCTGGTCAGAGAGCCAGGCATGGTTGAGTTCAAGGCATGGGCAGGCATTCCAAGCAGGTTCAGAATTTGCAGTAATTTATAATAAAGCCAAAATTATATTTTCATGGCTTTGTGGCGAGGTGGCTCCCCATTTTAAGAAAAAATCAGGTTGGGTCTATCAGGTCAGGAGTATGGACAAGAGTCCAGGGGAGAATTTGTGAGCAAGGCCTGGAAGTGGCACTTGTCCCATCAATTGTATGCTATTGGCCAGAACTGTGGACACACTTCACTATGAGGAATTCTGGGAAGTGTAGTTTGCTTAGGAGCCCATCATGAAGAAAAAAAAAAATTTAGTTGATAACCACCAGTCTCTGTTACTCTTATATGGTGAAATTTACAGCTTTTTTTTTTAATAGTTTACAGATAGGTTGATTTTAAAGGCTGAAAATATATATCTAGGATTTACCTAAAAATTCATTCTGGTCAGGATTCTGGTACAGAACCTAACCCACTCAACCTGATCTGAGTAAGAAGGTATTATGGTCTAATAATGTTGTGTCACTCCCACAGTTATGTGTGGAAGCCTAATTCCCCCCAATAATGGGATTAGGTGGCACAGACTATAAGGTGGGGTCATGAGGGTGGAGTCTCAGCAATGAGATTAGTGCCCTTATAACTGAGGTCCTGGAGAGCTGCCTTGCCACTTTGCCTTGTCAGGACACAGGAAGAAAGTGCCACCTATGAACCAGAAAGCAAGACCTCACCAGACACCAAATCTGGTATTGTCTTTATCTTTGACTGTCCAGCTTCCAAAACTCTGAGAAATATATTTCTGTTGTGGTATTTTGTTATAGTTCCCAGTGGACTAAGGCAGAGGATTTTTTTTTTTAATCACTGTTGGAGATTGAACCTAGGACCTCATGCATGCTAGGCAAGAGCTCTACCACACAGCTACACCCCAGCCCCAAGACAGAGAAATTTATTAAATGGATTTAAACATTATCTAGAGGACTGAAAAAAATTGAGGGCTAGGGTTGTGGCTCAGCGGTAGATTGCTCGCCTAGCATGTGCCAGGCCCTGGGTTTGATCTTCAGCACCACATAAAAATCAATAAATAAAACAAAGGTATTGGCTCCAACTACAACTAAAAAAAATATTTAAAAAACATAGACCCTAAATTGAGATTTTAGGAACCCCTTCAGAAATAGTGCCCGTGAGATCTGTGACTCCTCCACAGTCAGGAAGCTGCCATCTCTAGAACCATACTGGCCAGCTGTCTTGATGAAGAAATCACCACTGCTGCAGGCTCTGGAACCATGCAGACCAGAAGAGTGAATGCCCCAGGCCCCGTCTCAGCACCCTAAAGTGTTGGCTATACTCTTGGCCCTCTGTTACTGTGGCCACAGGAAAATCAGCACATCCATAGCTGTGCACGTCAGCAGGAAACAGCACAAGCAGTAAAAACCCACCCCTACCCTTGTCTCGCTTCAATCTTCAGAAACCTTAGTGCATTGGATTAATATAACACAGATCAAATCTAAAACTCCAGCTTCAAAGGAATCTGAGAAATTTGGTTCTTAATTTTTTAGCCTCTGCCACTCAGGAAGGCACAGGAAAATGACAGTGCATGAAGTGTCAATCCACAGTACCCATCAGACTCTATCCCTTTGATAATTATGTTCTTTAACTTTTATTCAAATAGACAAAGAATTGAAAGCCATAACAACATTCTCCTTTTCATATAATGCAATCATCTGTATAAAAAATATTCACTTCTTCCCTCAAACTGATGAAACATCAGAAGTCCCATTAGTTATCATAAACATCACTTGGAGATGAGCCCTCCTTCTCTGGCTCCACTGCAATTCCCTTTTGATACATTGTAGCACATGGATTAAATGAAAAATTTAACTACCAAAATACATTCTATAAAAAAATAGGAAGGAGGAAAACAGGAAATTAGTATTTTAATATAATAGAGTAAGAAAGAAAATGCAGTTCACTATTATATTCCTTTCTTACAAATGGTTCTAAGGTTGTATTTATTACTTGGGTATTTACCCAATGAAACAACACAAAACTTTATTGCTGAGGGTTGTGAGTTTTGTCTCTCTTTAGTCACCATAGGTTCTATTCATTTTTCTACCAGATGTGTAATATTTGGGGACACTTTTAAGGATACATTTTCTTTCTTTCTTTCTTTATTTTTTTTAAATGTTGGTTCAGAACATTACATAGTTCTTGATATATCATATTTCACATTTTGATTCATTTTTTTGTTGTTTGTTTGTTTTGTGATGCTGGGGATCAATGCCAGGGCCTTGTGTATGTTAGGCAAGTGTTCTACCATACCACAGAGAGACTTTTTTCATTTTAAAATTTATTTCGAGACAGAGTCTCTAAAGTTGCTTAGGCTGGCCTGTAACCTGTGATCCCCTGCCTCAGCCTCCTGATTAGCTACAATTACCATATACACCACCACACCCCCTAAGGATCCTTTGAGTTCTTTTTTCCTCATATTTTAATTGTTGCATTATAACTATGCATATTGGTAGGGTTCATTGTTACATATTTGTATATGCACTCAATATAACAATATAATTTGGCCAACATGATCCATCAGTATTTTCTCTTTGCCTCTCAACTTCCCTTCGCCTGGTCCCTTTCCTTTAGTATAGTGATCTTCCTTTGATTTTCATGATATTTTCCCTGCTCCTTCTTTTAATTTTTCCTCTCTAGCTTCCAAATATGAGAGAAAACATGTGACCTTTGACTTTCTGAGGTAGGCTTATTTCACTTAACATAATGTTCTCAAGTTCCATCATTTTCTGCAAATGACATAATTTCATTCTTCTTTATGGCTGAATATCTATATATATCACATTTTCTTTATCTATTGGTCTATTAATAGACACCCATAATTTCATTCTTCTTTATGGCTGAATATCTATATATATCACATTTTCTTTATCTGTTGGTCTATTAATAGACACCTGGACTGGTTGGCTATTGTGAATTGTGCTGCTCTAAACATGGGTATGTATGCAGGTATTGATGTAGTGTGCTTACTTTAATTCTTTAGGATAAATACCAAAGAGTGGTAAAGCTGGGTCATGTGGTGGTTTTATTCCTAGTCTTTTGAAGAAATTCCATGATTATTTCCATAGTTGTTATACTAATTTATACAGTAAATTAGTATACATAGTTATACTAATTTATACAGTCCCACCAACAGTGTAAAAAATCTTCCTTTTTATCCTTATGCCCTTCAGTATTTATCATTGTATATATTCTTGTTTAAAAATTTTTAGCTATATATGGATGCAATACCTTCATTTTATTTATTTATGTGGTGCTGAGGCTCATGCCCCACACATGTGAGACAAGTGCTCCACCATTGAGCTATATCCCCAGCCCTCATTGTGTGTATTCTTGATGGCTGTGATTCTAACTGGAGTGACAAAATCTCAGACTATTTTTGATTTTCATTTACCATTTTCATGTATTTGTAGTCCATTTGTAGTTGTTCTTTTGAGAAGTGTCTGTTTAATTTATTTTCTCATTTATTAATAGGGTTATTTAAAAATTTTTGGTGTTAAGTTTTGTGAGTTCTTTATATATTCTGGATAATAATCCTGTCAGAAGAGTAGGTAGCCAACATTTTTCTTTAATTATATAGGTAGTTTCTTCACATTTTAAATTATTTCCTTTGCTGAACAGAAATTTTTAAATTTGATACCATCTGATTTTGTTAACTATTGGCATTATTTCCTGATCTTTAGAGGTTTTATTGAGAAAGTCATTGCCTGTGCCTATACTTTAGAGTGTTCACCCTACGTTTTCTTCTAGGAATTGCATAGTTTCTACTCTAATTACTAGGTTTTTGATTCATTTTTGAGTTGAATTTTATGTAGGGGAATGATAAGGATCTAATCTGATTATTCCATATATGGATAACCAGTTTTTCTAGTACCATTTGTTAAAAAGTCTGTCTTTTCTCAAGTGTAGGTTTTTGGATGAAGAATCAGATGACTGTATCTGTGTGGGTTTGTCTCTATTTCATTGGTATATACATCTACTTTTACATCAATACCCATGCTGTTTTTAGCTCTGTAGTATAATTTGAAATCAGGTATTTTGATGCATTTAATTTTTTCTTACAATTTTATTTTATTTTATTTTTTTATAATTACTTTGCCTAGACTGGGTCTTTTATTTATTATTCCAAACAAATTTTAGAACTATTTTTTTCTCCTAGTTTTGTGAAGAATGTCATTGGTATTTTGATGGGGAGTGCATTGAATCTTTTATAATACTTTCATTGTATGGTCACTTAACAGTATTAAGTCTGCCTATCCATGAACATAGGAGGTCTTTCCATCTTCTAAGGTCTTCTTCAACTTCTTTCTTCAGTGTATTATAATTTTAATAATAAAGGCCTTTCACCTACTTGATTAGACTTATTCCAAGGTATTTTATTTCGTTTTTTAGACTATTGTGAATAGAATTATTTTTCTGATTTCTTTCTCAGCAGATTCATTAATGGTGTATAGGAAAGCTATTGATTTTTATATGTTGATTTTGTAACCTGCTACTTTCCCAAATTTGTTTTATAGCTCTAGCAGTCTTTTGGTAAAGTTTTTGGATTCTCTTAAGTATAGGATGATATCATCTGCAAACAGTGAAAATTTGACTTCTTCCTTTCATATTTTTATCATTTTCCCCCTTCTCTTGCCTAATTGCTCTGGCTAGAATTTCTAGTACTACACTGAATAGATGTGGTGAGAGTGGATATTCTTTTTTTTAATATTTATTTTTTAGTTATAGTTGGACACAATACCTTTATTTCACTTATTTACTTTTATGTGGTGCTGAGGATTGAATCCAGAGTCTCGCATGTGTGAGGTGAGCACTCTACTGCTGTGCCACAACCAGCCCCCCCGAGAGAGGAAATTCTTGATTTGTTCTAGATTTTAAGGAAAATGCTTTCAATTTCTCCCCATTCACTATGATGTTGGCTATACTTGTACTTTTTTTGGAATTGATTTGTTGTTCTTTTTCCAGGACCTTGATATATATCATTAGGTTGTTTATTTGGGATCTTTCTTATTTTCTTATGTAGGCACTTGTAACTATAAACTTTCCTCTTAGAACTGCCTTCATAGTGTCCCAGAAGTTTTGATATGTTTTATCACTATTTTCATTTGAGTCTAAGAAGTTTTCATTTCTTCCTTGATTTCTTCTAGCACCATTCATCATTCAAAAGTGTATTGTTCAGTGTCCATGTGTTTGTATAGTTTTTATTGGGTTTTTTTGTGTTGATTTTGAATTTTATACCATTATGATCTTATGAGATGCAAGCAATTATATCATTTTTTTATATTTGTGATGTTGCTTTGTGACCTAAAATATATCTGCTGTGGAGAAGGTTCCATAAGCTGCTAAGAATAAAATATATTGAGCTGTTTTTGGATGAAATAAGCTATAGATGTTCAGTAGGTCCATTTAATTTATAATATTTTTTAGGTCTAAAGAGTCTTTACCAAGTTTATATCTGGATGACTTATCTAATAGTGAGAAAGGTGTGTTGAAATTGCCTAGTATTATTGTACTGGGGTCTACCTGAGGCTTTAATTTGAGTAGTATCTCTTTTATGTAATTAGTTGCATCTACATTTGGAGCATAAATGTTGGATTGTTCCCTTTATCATAATGAAGTGATTTTCTTGTCTCTTCAGATTAATTTTGGTTTGATCTGCTTTGTCAGATGTGAGAGTAGCTATTCCTGCTTGTTTGGGGGCTCCATTCACATTGTATACCAATTTCCATTTTTTCATTTTTAGCCTGTGACTCTTTACCTATAAGGTACACCTCTTGCAATCAACATATAGTTGGGCCTTGTTTTCTAATACATTCTGCTAACCCACGTATTTTATTTGGAGAATTAAGACTGTTTACATTCAGTGTTATTACAGACAGATGTTTATTAACTCCTGCCATTTTGATTTATTTATAATGTTTAATTTGGTCCTATTTCTCATTTGCTTAGCTACTCTTCAAATGAGATTTATTAATTTGTGAACTCTGGGGTTCAAAAATTTTGATTTTGATTTTTTTCTGGGTGAGTATTTTGTTAAGTAAGTTCTGAAGTGCTAGTTTAGTTGTCATAAATTCTTTTAGTTTCTTCTTATCTTGGAAGGTTTTAATTTCCCCTTTGATTTTTTGAATGGTAGTTTTGCTGGACACAGAAGTCTTGGTTGACACTTGAGGACTTAGTACACACCATTCCCAGCCTTCCTGCCTTTTAGAGTTTGTGCTATGAAATTGAAAGTGATTCTGATAGGCTTACCTCTAAATGTGACCCAATGTTTTTCTCTTTAGGCTTTTAAAATTCTATCCTTGTTCTCTATTAAATTACTTTCACAGATAGAAACAGTTTTGAGAGGGATGGTGTAAGGGTAAATCAAGTGTTTAGAAAGCCCATAGATGCCACTCCTGGCAGAACTACGATAATAAGAGAAGACAAATTAATAAAAATGTTCATTCCAGGAAGGTCAAATTGCTTCCCCCTTGTATTAGTAAGTTTGTATCACTGTGATCAAAATATCCAACAAGAACAACTAAGAGGAATAAAAGTTTATTTGGGGCTCATGGTTTTAGAGTTCAGTCCATGGTTGGTCAAGTCCATTGCTCTGGGCCTGAGTGAGGTAGAACATTATGGTAGAAGGCATAGCAGAGAAAAGCTTCACTGCTCATGGTGTCCTCCATCCAATGGAAGGAGGAAGGGAAGGATGGAGAGAGGGAAGGGAAGAGAGAGAGACAGAAGGGGGAAGAAGCCAGGGAGACAAGACATAATCACCAAGGGCACACCCCCAGTGATCCACTTTCTCCAGCCATGTCCTACCTGCCTTCAGTTACCATCAAGTACAATAGTCCTCTCAAATTATTAATCCATCAAATGGATTAATCAACTAGTTAATGACTCAGCCAGCCATGGATTAAACCTCTAAAACTATGAGCCCAAAATAAACATTTCCTCCTATAAGTTGTTTTTGTTGGGTTTGGTCACAGCAACACAAAGTTGATTAACATAAGAGGGGAAGTAATATATTATTGCTGGAATAATCTTTTAGTTATTCCTCCCTTGAATACCAATACAGAAGCTTTTGGGGGACACCTCATATCCAAACCATGGCATCCTGCCCCTGATGTCCAAAAGCTCCTGTCCATCTCACAATCTTAAATGCATTTAGTTCATCTCCTGCCGCAGTCTGGCTGGGCACAATTCAGGAGCCACTTGTCAAAAGAAACTAACTTTATTTTTAGAACTACAAACGCCAAGCAAAACAGCTCCTCAGGAAAAAACCCTCAGAGCCCAACTGCCACCACCGGCTTCCACAAGCCTCTCACCCACACAACCCTCTCCACCTCCCACAATCCTCCTGCTCTTGAGGCCGATTGGCTGGGTTTCGTGGGCGGAGCCAAAGAAGTCCCCCAATGAGCAGCTCCGTGGAGGAGCCAATGAGCTAGATGTTGCTGGGGCCGCTGTGAGCCAGTCATCAGCTGGCAGTCTGAAGGGCAGGGAAACAGCCCAATGAACATCACCGCAGAGGAGCCAATCAGCTAGATGTTGCTGGGGCTGCTGTGAGCCAATCATCAGCTGGCAGCTGGAAGTTTGCTGGGGCCCCTTTGGCTGTGGCTCTCAACAATCTCCAACAGTCCTTGAAGTTTTAACAGTTCCAACATTGCCTAAAAGTCCAATTCTAGTCTCCTCTGAGAGTGAAGGCAAACTCTTAGCTGTGAATCCCCATAAAAATCAAAAGATATGTATGATATATCTAATGATATATCTAATATATAGTGGTACAGGGTAAATATTCCTATTCCAAATAGGAGGGATGGGGGCATAAAAGAAGGAATGGAACCAAAACAAGACCAGAATTTGGCTGGTCAAACATTAGGTCCTGTTGCTCCATGTCCAGATCTGGGGTGCATGACAGTATAATGTAACTTCCATGAGGCTTGGGAAGCCCCACCCTGTTATCTGTTTTAGCCCACATAGCCTCTCTCTTATTCTGGCTCTATCCCCAGCTCAAAGCTTTCATTGGCAGGAGTTCCCTGTTACTGGCATCTCTTAATCTGGAGGGAGGGCAGTGAGGGGTTCTCCATTCCAGCTTCTGCTTCTGCCTTTGCCTTCACTTCTTCACATACCACCCCATCAGGGAGTGCATTCAGGGATTCTAACCCTGCTATACTTTTCCTGATCTTTCAGGCCTTCCTTTGAAATCTGAGTGGAGACTTCCATGATCCCTTAGCTTCAGCATCCTGAGTTTCTGCAGAACGAGCACCGTTGGATGACAGCAAGATTTACTGCCAGCTTGAGCAGTAGCTGGGCCCTCTTGGACCCTTATCCCTGGCTTCAGTGGCCTCTGAGTGCCTGGGCAGCTGAGCATGGGGAAATGAATCCTTGGGATACTGTTTTCTAGGCACCCCTGGGAGAGCAGTGTACCCCCAAGGTCTCTCAAGTGAGTTTTCACTTCTATACCCCTGAGCCTGCCATGGGCTTGGTCTTGATGATTTCTGATAGGCCCTCAAGTCATCTTTCCTACTGTCTATGAAAAGGATTTAGCTTCTCTTTGTGGTAGTAATCTATTCAATAACCACAACTTCCTGATACTAGTTTTATGAGTGATTTTCTGGCCAAATTGCAAAATTTTCAAATCTTTCTCCTCTGTTTTCAGCTTTCAATTATCAGAGTAAACCTGGCTAATGCTCGACAGCAATATCCATACTACCATCTGAGTGCTGTGCTGCCTTGAAATTTCCTCTGCCAGATTAATTACTCCATCACTTTTAAATTTGGCCTCATTCACTCTCAGGACATGAGGAAAATATAGAAAAGCACTTTGCTGGAATGTAAAATGTGGCCTCTAGTTCAATACCCAATTGAGTCCTTGTTTCCTTCTGAAAACTCATGAGAATAGTCTCTACTGTCCACATTCCTATTAGCATTCTGGTCCTCTGAGCTCTATCAGAATCACCTTGTATTAGTCAGCATTCTCTAGAGGAACAGAATCAACAGGAAGTAAAATTATAAAAAGGGGATTTATTAGGTTTGGTTTACACGACCAGAAGCTGGATAGTCCACAATGGCCATCTGCAGGCTGGAGAGTTGGAAGAACCAGTAGCTGTGCAGTCCAAGAGGCTGAAGCCCGAGAACAAGAAGGATCAAAGGTGCTACCCTAGTCTGAGACCAAAGGCTCTGGGAGAATCACTGACAGAGTCTGCTTTGGAAGACTGAAGAAGCGAGAGTCTGATATCCACAGATGATCACAGTAGCAATCAAAAACCCATTCAAGAAGAATCAAGCCTGCATCTGCTGCTGCTTCCTTATTCTTCCAACTTTTATTCTATCCAAGCCATCATCCTGTTGGTCATTGCTGCCTATGCTTAGGGAAGGTCTCCGTTTCAGTTGGCTATCCCACATGCCAATCATTCCTAGACACACTGACATACCCATAATCCTTGGCATCTCTTAATCCAATCAAGTTGACAATTCAAATTAACCATTACACATCTTTTAAGTGCTGTTTACAACATCTTAAGGCTTCTCCAGCCTGCCTCTCCAAATTTCTCCAAACTTCTCCTGTAAACCAGTTTCAAAATCTTCTGAACCATATAGTCAGGTATGATCACAGCAACAATCCCACTTCTTAGTATCAATTTTTGTGTTAGTCAGCTGCACATCACTGTGACCAAAATATCCAACAAGAACAACTTAGAGGAGTAAAAGTTTATTTTGGGTTCATGGTTTCAGAGGTTCAGTATATAGTTGTTCAGCTCCATTGGTCTGGTGGAAGGCATGGCAGAAGAAATTTGCACTGGTCCAGAGCAGCCAGGAAGGAGAGAAGGAGAGAAGGTCAAAAGGCTGGGGGGGGAAATAGATATTGATTTGAATTAATCAAATGGATTAATTCACTCATTAAATGACGGCTGTCAAAATCTAAAAATTTCACCTCTGAACATTAACACAAGTGCTTTTGGGTGACACCTCATATCCAAACCATTATACCCCCTTCATGATGCACGGCATCTAATAGGGTGGAACAGTTATTCTGTGTGCTCAGTGTTGGCTTCTGCTATTGGCACTCAGCAATGGTGGAAGTAGGATCAAGTTTTTTGATGGGAAATCCAAGTCTCTATGACCTCCATCCCTGCTCTCATGGCCCCATTGTTTATGAGCCCATTGGGAAAATACTGTGGCTGGATAAATAATCCAACTGATATCCATGGAATAGTTCATCTCATTGACCTGATTATCTGTCTCTCCTTCATTTGGTATGTGTGGTAAGCATAATAATGGTCATCCCACAGATGTCCATGACCTAATCTTTGAGACCTGTGATTGGATTTCCTTACATAGAAAAAGTGACTTTGCAGTGTAGTTAAGGATCTTGATATAGGGAGATTGTCCTGGATTCATTAAGGCGAGCCCTGTATAGACACTAGCATCCTCATGCAAGGGAGGGAGGAGAGAGTCAGAGAAGGAATGTGATGTTTGAAGCAGAGGTCAGAGTGATGTGATTGCTGACTTTGAAGATGAAAGGAGACCATGATTCTAAAAGCTGAAAAGGGCAAGAGCATGAATTCTCTGATGGTCTCCAGAAAGGAATGCAGTCTTCGACTGGCACCTTGATTTTAGTTCAGACTTTTGACCTCTAGAATTGAACTTCTTAAATCTGCACATTCATATCTTTTAACAAATTTGGGGGAGGGGTTGGTGTTTCATTTTTATTTCATTTTCCTGTTCCATTTTTAATTTCTTATCCTTTGGGAACCCCAATAGTATATGTCAGACCTTTCAAAAATTGTTCCATGTGTCCTTGAAGCTCTGATAATTTTTTCCTGTCTTTCCCCTTTACTCTTTATCTTGTTCGATTTCCTCAAATTCACTGATACTTTACTCCATCATCTCATTCTACAAATAAGCCATATAGTGAACTTTAAAAAATTTCAGATACTAAACTTTTCAGATATACATTTTTTTCTCTGCTATATTGCTGATCTTTATATTTATTTGGAGCAGATTTTCATTGATCCATTTGAGCATCCTTATAATGAATACCTTTGAGTGCTTGCCTGATAATTCCAACGTCTGGTTCTTCTCTGGATAAACCTCCAGTTAATTTTCTTTTCCTTTGAGAATGGGTCTTTTTTTTCCTGGTTCTTTGTACATCAGTTAATTTTGAATTGTATCCCAGATGTTTTGGACACTATGTTGTGGAGGCTCTGGATTTTGATATATTGTTCCAAATGGTATTGATGTTTCATTTTTATCAAGCAATTAACTTGCAAGAGTCATACTTACACTCTGCCTTGCCTGTGGAGAGTGGCAATTCAGAGATCCATTCAGACTGTCTCCAAGCTGCCCTGCACATATTTCAGGGGAACCAGAGACTTAGGCAGTCTATGCACAGATTTGGGTTTTTTTCTCCCTCTTCCACTTTTTCTTCCTCTTTCTTCTCTCTCTCTCCGTATGTGTGTCCTCTACATTCTTTGGCAGTCCTGGTTTCCCTGATCTCTTGCCTTTGGTTCTTTCAGTGAGAATAATGATATGCTTCTCCATTGGAGCTGCTGCTGCTCAGGACCACCATGACAGTGCTGCCACACCCAGAGCAGTCAGGAGACAGGAAGCTCAACCCGTCTGCCCCTGTCTGCAGCCTTCATTCACTCTTTAGAGCCTCCAGGTAGCGGTTGACTTTTTATTTATTAATTTTGAATTGTATCCCAGATGTTTTGGACACTATTAAAAAATTAAATTTTTTTTCACCATAGTTTTTAACTGTTATTTATAGAAGGATTGGGTTGTTAAATGCTTTACTCTTTCACACTAGAAGCAGAAATGATGATGTTTTATTTTTAATGTGCTCATTCATGATTGCTAATTTTTCAGATTTTGGCATGTATATGCACATTTGGGATTAATATAAAATATTGTGAGCATATTTCTTACCAGGTTTTGATACAATATTAAAATATATGCTTCATAATAACAACTAGAAAAAAATTCCTTCTTTTCCTGAGGCTCTGGTAGTAGGATCACTTGCTCTTTAAAACTTGGTTATAATTTCTCTGTTACACACTCTAGGCTGTCACTATTTTTAAGAGGTAGTGCTATTTTACTACTTTATTTATTTGGAAATAATTTTATTTTGATTTTCTATCACTTGTGAGATAAATTATGGTAACTTAAGAATTCCTCAAAAATTATTCATTTCTCTTAGGCTTAAAATCTACTTGCACAGATTTTTGCAAATAACTTCTTATATTAAAATTGTTTATGAAGCTCTTTCATCTTCATTATTTTCTAGACATTTCTTTTGTAGAAAAGCTTTAAAACTTTTTCATTAGTGCATTATAATTATTCATAATAGTGGGATTCATTGTTTCATATTCATACATGTATACAACATAATCTCGTTGATCTCATTTGTGGGAAGGTTTTAACAATAAGTTCATTTAGTTTACCAAATGTAGTTCTGTCAGTATAAATATTATTTATTACTTCTTGTTGAGATTTGGTAGTTTATATCTTTCAAAGATTGTCCATTATATCTATGTTGCTCAATTTATTGACATTAATATTATTCCCAATATTTCTGTGTTTTCCTTTTAATATCCATAGAAGCCTTAGTAATATGATTTCTCATTACAGATACTGGTAATTTATGTCATCTCTATTTCTTATTTTATCTCAATTTAACTAAAGCTTTATCAAAATTTTACTATCAAAAGAGCCACTTTTCAGCTTCATGATTTTCTTGATTGCTTTTCTGATTTCTATTTCATTATATTCTCCATTATTATCTTTATTCTTATTAAATTTCGTTGACTTTACTTTTCTGGCTTCTTCCTTTTTTTAAAAAAAATCACTTTATTTATTTATTTATTTACTTTTATGTGGTGCTGAAGATCGAACCCAGGGCCTTGCATGTGTGAGGCAAGCGCTCTACTGCTGAGCCATAACCCCATCCTGTACTCTTCTGGCTTCTTAAAGTGGAGTATTAAGTCATTGATTTGAGACCTGTTCCCTTTACCAATGTAGGCATTTCATGCTACAGATTATCCATAAGTTATGCTTTAGTATATCCATAGATTTTGCTATGTTATGTTTTCATTTTCATTTAATGAAAAATGCTTTACAGTTTCTCCTTTAATTTATTCTTTGACCTTGGATTATTAAGCTGTGCAGTATTTAGTTTCCAAATGCTAAGTGATTTTATAGGTATTTTTCTAGTTTTTTGATTTCTAATCTGATTTCACTGTGGTCAAAGAAAAAAAATCTTGTATATTTGAATCCTCTTACATTTATTTTTAGGGCTCAGAATATGGTCTTTCTTGGTAAATTTTCTGTGCACATTTTTTTTTCTTCCTTTTTTTTTTTGTGGTGCTGAGTATTAAACCCAGGGCCTTGTGCATGTGAAGCCACAATTTGTTTTATTAGTGGGATAGATAAAAATCATACCCCACTTCATGTGATACAATTGGTTTTGGTGCTAGCCCAGCCAGTGATGCATAACTGAAATGTATGATGGGAAAAGTTGAGACAAGTATATATCGAGGGACAGGCTATGAAACAGTGATCTATCATCATCAAAAGACTCCAGGTAAGACAGAAATTGTTACTTTCTGAAAGGGAGACTAAAGAGACATGATATCTAATCACACAATATTTTATGTTAATCCCAAGTGTGCATATAAAATCTGAAAAATTAGTTTCTAGACTAAACTATTTTATAATAAGTAACTTGATTGAAACTTAGTACCCATTGACCAGCCTTCCCCTCCCATCCCTGCACCATTCCCTTGGTCCCCACCATTCCATTCTCAACTTCTATGAGGGCAACCTTTTCATATTTTACAAATGAGTGAGGTAACGTAGTACTTGTTTTTCTGGGCCTGGTTTATTTCACTTAAGATAATGATCTCCAGTTCCATTCATGTTGGATGACAGGATTTCATTATTTTTTGTCTGAATACTATTCCATTGTGTATAATCTAGGTTACAAACCCAATTGTAAATTCATATGAAAATAATTTGTTTCATTACCTCTATATTTTATAGTTTTATGGCAATATTTATATGTTTAAAAATTCTGAAAAATTTATTTTATTGAAGAAAGAGGTTACTGAGGTAAGCAATCCTGAAAGTGAGGTGGTAGTAATAAAGTAGTGTTAATTTCCTGACTTTGATGGCTACATTTGTTTATATTGGAGAAAAAGCCTTGTTATAGGCAATACAGACCTACA
This sequence comes from Urocitellus parryii, assembly GCF_045843805.1. Taxonomy (NCBI): domain Eukaryota; kingdom Metazoa; phylum Chordata; class Mammalia; order Rodentia; family Sciuridae; genus Urocitellus; species Urocitellus parryii. The sequence continues at coordinate 264,995,999 of NC_135531.1, read as the reverse complement.
AAAGTGTTCAGTAGTCAAGATACTTATTGTTATCAACTGCCTCTCAAGCAATTGAGAGAAAATATATTTGCTCCATGTGTAACTTTTTTGAAAACTTGAGATTGTTTCTAAAATTAAAAAAAATATTAAGGAAGAAACAGATAAACATAATCTACATAATCTATAGAGAAACAAATCAATAGAAATAAGTCCAGGGATTAGAATTAGCAACAAGAATTTAAAAACAATTTTAATAATACCTCTCCCTATCAGTTTTCCAAAATTGGTCAAAAACAGTAACTCCCAATCATAGAAAATTCAGTGACTCCCAATCAAGATAAATACAGAGAAAATCACACTCAGATATTTGATAAGACAAACTTCTGAAACTAAAACTAGTTTTAGTTTTAGTTTGGCTTCTTTATTTCTTAAAGAAATCAAGTACAAATATTCTTTATATTCAGGAAAACAGTAAGAATTACAGGTGACTTCTCATTATAAAAATGAAAGGGTAGAAAACAATAGAATGGCATCTTTAAGTACCTGAAAGAAATATATTACCCACCTTGGATTAAATATGTAATAAAGACAGCGTTCAGAAAGGAAGGCAGATAAAAGTGTATTTAGTTAAAAGCAGAGAAAAATTCTGAATGCATACCTGTTGTCCAAGAAATGCTAATGGAAGTTTTTCAAGGTGAAGGGAGATGCTACTGGAAAGAATTTGGATCTACAGGAAGGAGCAAAGAACATGCCATGTAGGAAACATGGATAAAAATAACAATATATTTTTATTTTCTTAAATTGTTCAAAAGTTAGCTATACTGGTGGGCACAGTGATGCATGCCTGTAATCCCAGTAGCTTGGCATGCTGAGGCAGGAGGATCAGGAGTTCAAAGCCATCCTCAGTGAGGCCCTGTCTCTAAATAAAATATAAAAAAGGGCTGGGGGTGTGGTTAAGCAACCTGGATTCAATCCCAGGTACCAAAAAAAAAAAAAAAAGAAAAGAAAAGAAAAATAACTTTTCAATGTAAAAATAGTAACATTACATTTTGAAGTTTATAATTTATGTGGAAACATAATATTTAGCAGTAATAACATACAGGAAGGATTGTAGGTAAATGTGATCATGAATCCTCTGGATTTACAATGGGATTATATCCCAACAAGCCCATTATAAATTGAAAATGCAGTAAGTTCAAAGTGCATCTAATATACCCAACCTACCCAACATCATAGCTTAGCTTAGCCCACCTTAATTGTGCTCAGAATACTCATATTAACTTACAGTTGGGTAAAATCATATAATGCAAAGCTGACTTTTAAAAAAGGTGTTGAGTATCTCATGTAATTAGTTGACTACTGTGCTGAAAGTGAAATCACCTATAATTCAGTTGTTGTACAGCTACACTTTGCACAATCAGAAATGACAAACTTTAAACCAAACTATCCTAAGTCATAGACTGTGTGTGTGTTATTGTAAGGATCCCAAATTATGTGTGAATGTTGTATTATTTGAAGATAATGTATGGCAAGTTATGGATGCATGTTATGATCTGTAATTATTAAAACAAAAAGTATTAAAAGGTATAATTAAAAAACTAATAAATAAACTAGTATACTCAAAAAATACTTAATTAACTAGCAACAGGAAAGAGGAACAACAGAAAGGAGAACAGAGGGAAACGGGTAGAAAGCAAGTAGCAGAATTGAAACAAACACAGATTTTATTAAACAAAAAGTCTAAATACACCAGGCATGGTGGTGCACTCCTGTAATCCCAGTGGCTTTGGAGGCTGAGGCAGGAAGATCTTGAGTTCAAAGCCAGCCTCAGTAAAAGTGAGGCATGAAGCAACTCAGTGAGACCCTGTCTCTAAATAAAATACAAAACAGGCCTGGAGATGTCCCTCAGTGGTAGAGTGCCCCTGAGTTCAGTCCCAGTACTGCACCCCCCAATCTAAACACTCCAATTAGAATGCAGGATTCGTCAGACTGAATGACAAAACAAATACAGAGTAACACTGTTTACAAGAGATGCAATTTTTAAAAAAATTTAAAAACTTTTTTAGTTATAGGTGGTATTTTATTTATTTTATATGTTATACTGAGGATGGAACCCAGTGCCTCACATGTGTTAGGCAAGCATTCAACTGCTGAGCCACAACCCCAGCCCCAAGAGATGTACTTTAAATACAAGCACTTGGATAGGCTAAAGATAAAAGAGTAGAAATGGGTATTTACACAAATGCCAAACATAAGAAACCTGATGTGGCTGTACCAATATTTGGCAAAGTAGATTTTTAAGACCAAAAGCTAAAGACAATAATGGGTTGAAATGGTGTAGAAGATGTTATGGACTGAATTGTTTTCCTGAAGAACTCTTATGTTGAAGTCCTAACCACCTCTGTGACTGTATTTGGAGACAGTGATTTTAAGAAGGTTATTAAAGTTAAATGAGGCCATAAGGGTGGGATCCTAATTGGATAGTGCCAATGGTCTCATGAGACAGGGAAGAGATAGCAGAGACCTTGCTCTCCCCACACATGTAGAGGAAAGACCCTGTGAGGACATGGCAAGAAGGTGGTGGCTCCTATGAGAAACCAACTGTGATGCCACTTTGATCTTGGACTTTTAGCCTATGGAATGGTGAGAAATGCGTTTCTGTTGTTGAAGTCCCAAGGCTGTGATATTTTGATATAGAAGCTTGAGCTGACTAAAACAGACAATGAAGAGGTCAACTCATCAAGAAGAGATCTCAGTCCTGTGTATATATACCAAACATTAGCATTTCAAAACACACCAAGCAAAAAATGATAGAACCAAAGGGAAAAATAGATCATCACAGCTCCATGTTTTGACACCTGTCACTAAGGAGTTGACAGTATCTGTTCGGCTCTGGTCTTAGAAGTGGTTATTTCCACACACAGCTCTGGTTTCCTTTATTTTAGAATGGCACTGATGAGTAACCCTAATTCAAAAATCTGAATTCCACCATGCTCCAAAATCTGAAACTTTTTGAGTGCCATCATGATGCCACAAAGGGAGGATGCCACACCTGACCTCCCAGTAGAAATGTAGGCCTACTAAAAATATCCCAGCAAGTTACTGTTAGTCTGTGTATACAGGGCATATATGAGACATAAGTGATTTTCATGTTTAGACTTGGATTCCATCCTCAAGATATCTCATTATGTATATATTCCAAAATCAAATGAACCAATCAATTAATAAATAAATAAAAATCCAGATCTAAGATCCTTCGGGTCCCAAGTATTTTAGATAGGGGATTCTCAACCTGTATTTAGGAACCAAAGTATGTGCTAATTATTATTGGGCATTGCTATTCCCAAGCCTTCTCAGTGGAAGTAGAGAAAATATGTATATTCAAACAAACTCCATGCGCACAGTATTTATAGTCATTGTCTTAGTTTAGTCTTCTATAACCAGACACTGTAGATGAGGTGGCTAAAGCTTTGTTCTTACAATGCTGGAGGCTGGGTAGTCCAAGTTTGGAGTGCAGATTCCACGTGTCCTAAGAGCTCTCTTCCAGGTTTTCAGATTGGACCTTCCTGTCTTATCCTCAGCGGGTAGCGAGAACACACTCTAGTCTTTCCTCTTGTAAGGATACTAATTTCATTGTGGGGCTTTATCCTCATAGCCTCACAAACCTACAAGGCCCCGCCTCCTGATACCATCCCATTAGGGTTAGGGTTTCAAACACTGCTCATTATTAATCTGAAATTCATATTTCCTGGGCCTTTCTGATTTTTATTTGCCAAATCTGATACCTCTGAAGGGCTTTCCCAACTTCAGCCGAGGCTTTCAGGTGTCTGTGCTCAGCTCAGATTCTCTAGCCAGCCCTCCTGAATCCCTTCTCCCAACAGGTGATCTCTAGAAACCTCCCCAATAAATCTCCTGTTGTTTCTCTTCATCTCACTCTGCTTCCCAGGGAACCAACTGGCAACGCCAAGCCTCTGATTTATTCTTTCTGTGGTCCTTAGACTCCAGAGGCCCAGTCCCACAGAGCGCAAGTCTAATTCCCAGCCCAGTCTCCATCCTGGCCCCAACCAGGGTTTCTTTTAGAAGAACCCCTAACAGGAAATAAGACCTCAGGATGCGCGCCACCAGGGGGCAGTCTCTACCCGAGTGTGAGCAGAGTCGGAGGCCCCCGGAGGGGAAGGCGGCCCGAGGAGGCCTGCCTGGGAACAGACTGCGGTGCATACGTGCGCAAGGGCACGTGCGGGCGGTGCAACCTGCTGGGGACTGCGTGCGCGCACACACGCATGTACCCAGCTGTGTACCCGGGTGCTGGACCCTGGGCAAATCGCTCTGTCTTCCGGACCTCAGCTTTCTCATCTGTGTGATGAAGGATTTTCCCAACCTCTGACAGTCTCTTCCTGTCCAAGCTTAGCACGTTGAGTCTATTCTTTAGAAACATCTTTGCTTATTTAAGAGTAGAGGATTCTAGGCCACTGATTTGAGGTAGGGGGAAGGGTGGGAGGGAGACATGAGAAATGGAGCAGGTTTTGCCTTCTGCTCCCCCAAAGCAATGCTTTAATTGATTTCTTTTTTTCTTCTTTTTTTTAATTGGTGCATATTAATTTTACAGAATGGCGGGCTTCATTGTGGTATATTGGTACATGCATATAGCATTATTTGATCAATTTCACTCCCCAATAACTCCCCTTACAGTTCCCTCTTACTTTAATTGAGTTCTAAATATTTTGAGTTTGCATTTTTGTGAAAGTTTTGTTTCAAAATAATCTGAGTTTTTAGTCTTACGCAAAGCTGCTAGCGACCTTGGGTAGAGTTTCTTTGTTCATTGGCAGGGATCTAGGCAGAACGCTGGTTCTCAGAACTGGCGGGACTTTCCAACCAGCTGCCCCTCACTCCAAGGAGAGAAATGAGGCAGCGAGGAGCTCCTGCCTCAGGTCAGGCTGCTTTAGCCACAGGTCATTTAATTGCTGCATCTCAGAGTCTCATCCAGAAATGAGAATAGCAACAGAAACATGAGTTATGCTATTATAATTATTATTAAATAATGGTTGTGTATTTTAATCTCAGCTTTGTCATAAAATGGCCCTATGACCTCGACCCTTCTCCTGTGGGAACTTTGTTTCCTCATCAGTAGCAGGGGATGACAGCAGCACTCATTCATTAATGACTGGGACTGAATTCCCAGCCTTCAGGTAGAGCAGGTAGGCTGTGAGTGAAGCTACTGTGTTGCTAAATGAAGCCCACTTTCTTTCTTGGGTCAGAGCTGCTTCCTAGAGCTGCAGTTACCTGCGAGAACCAGTGGTCAGTGACCATGCATATTCCCTTCCTGTGACACTGGTGAGAGAGGGTGGATTGGCATCCCACCAATGATTGAGACTGAATTTCCTACCTCTTGGTGGGACAGAGACTCTGAGGCAGATTTAAGTTAAAGAAATGTATCTTTAAAAAAAGGCATCTCTCACCCTCACAAAACTCAAGTTCAATTATGGCTGTTACTCCTGAATTTGCCAGAGCATCCACACAGGGTTTTGAACACTGCACGGCTCACTAAGCCCTTCTTCTCACTCTGTTACCTATTAAACTTTTCCTGCTATTTAAGGCATAGAGCAACCAGGTCCTGATGAAGAGACCAGGTATTGACACTGCAGGTGCCTTGATATCAGCGCCTCTTACAGGTCAGCTTCAGAATGTGCTCTGCTTAGCAAAGGCCCAGTGGAATGAATGACAACAGTAAGAGCTCCCTCCCCAGCCCCTCTTCCCCAATCTTGGGTGCTCGCAATGTACTGGGATTCTAAGCCTTTCACATGTTATCTCACAAGTCCTCACAACAGTTCTATGAGGTCAGTACTATATCGTTTCCATTTTGCTGATAGGAAATGGAGTCTTAGAGAGGTGGTAGTTACTAACCCAAGTGGTTGGGCCCCAGAGCTCTATTAATTTAACACAGAGCAAGTGATTGGTTGATGAACTGACTGAATAAATGAGAAAGCACAGAAATAAAAAGAGCTAGTCCAACAGGGGAATGGCAAGGCAGAAGCTACTTTCTTCTTGCTTTGACTCTTCTCCTTGGCGACCCTTCCCCTCTCTGATCCCCTTACACCCCACCCAGAGATGCTGCTTGCTAGCTGTGGGTTTCTGAGAAGAGCCAGCCAGTGTCCTCTGTGTGTCTCTGCTGAACCCTGAGGAGGCTTTTGGACCCATCTGGGATGCAGGAGCCCTTTGCCTTTTCCACCAAGTATGGACAGAGACGTTCTTTTTCTTTTTCTCTCTCCCCAATGCCATTTTGTTAAAGCAGAAAATCTTTGGGGAGTGAAGTCACATTTTCCATGTCCCTGAAAGCTCTGGAGAGTCCATGAGTATTATTGTAACCAGAGGAGGCTGGGGACAAAGGAAGCTTATAATTTTGTAAACAGAGGCTTGGGAGAGTCATGCCTGCAATGCTTTTTAGGGGGAGAGGTGGGATTTGGAAAAGTCTGAAGCCAAGGGAATCGCAGGACTTGTCAGCCTTGAGCCTGACACCAGAGCAAGATCCACCTGGTGCCAGGTAGGGGTTCTGAGTCTCCTGTGCCCCCTAGTCCCATGGCTGTGCCTCAGCACCTCCTGTGATCTTTGCTCAACTCTAAGTTGGCTTATTGAGGTAGTGAGATCACTGTGCTTGGAGTTAGGTGGGGGATCCCAGCTTTTAATCTCAACTTCCTCATCTGCAAAATGGGGTGGTGAAGGATCTGGTCCAGAGAATTTCCCCTCAGTCTGATGATGGGGCGAGGCTTCATTCTGGCCTGCCCCAAAGTTCCACCATCCACCGCTGTCTCTGTGGCAGACCACAGAGCCTAGGGATGTCTGAGGATGGCTACTCTCATTTTTTCGGGGATACTAAAGGCCCCAATCTGAAGGATGATTATAGCTAATACTGATGCCATGTGATTTCTAGCTATGTATGTGCTGTATAGTTATATATGACTTCCCATATTTCTTTTTTTTAAAGAGAGAGAGGAGAGAGAGAAGAGAGAGAGAGAGAATTTTTTAATATTTATTTTTCAGTTTTCAGTGGATACAACATCTTTATTTTATTTTTATGTGGTGCTAAGGATCGAACCCAGTACCCCGCGTATGCCAGGCGAGTGTGCTACCGCTTGAGCCACATCCCCAGCCCTTCCCATATTTCTTATTTAATGTTCACAACACACTTTCAAGGCAGGTCCTATGAATGTCATTTTCATTTTATTAGATTAAGAGTACAAAGGTGCAGAGAGGGAGAGAGAGAAGAGGCCAGTCTGTCCAGCTCTTAGCTGCAGAACCCACGTGTGTGACTGTGTGGCTCTTCTCTTCTCTTGGCCCAGAGTTTCCTAAATGTCCTGTCTGAGCCTGGGATACTTGTCATGAAACACTTTTTACCAATGTCCTGGAACACAGCTTTAGACCCCTGGACAGGAGGAGCTCTACCATTAATTAGATGCTTGTCTCAGCATGAGACAGGCCCCACTGAATTAGAGAGATGGGGGTGGAGAGAGAGGGGGAGAGAGAGATACACACAGACAGAAGGAAATAGAGACAGACAGACACAGAGAGGAAGAGAGACACTGAGAGACACTGAAAGAGACAGAGGCGGGTGGAGAAAGAAAGGGATGGAGAGACAGAGTGACTGAGAGACACACGCAGAAAGGCAAGGGCAGCCACTTAGGAGAATTGGCTCAGTTTTTTATTAGTAAACTGGAGCTTTGGAAAGATAGATGCAGGTGACAGTAAGGGCCACCACCTCAGCGGGGGCCAGCCGCCCCCCTCTCTGCATGAGTGTTTGAGTCACAAGCTGAGGATGGCAGTGTCCTGCCTAAAGGCAGACCTACCTGAGTGGGAGACAAAATCCCTGCCTCCTGCTTGGGGACAAACTTCAGGGCTTTTGGCCTAAGGGAAGTAGGAGGACTCAGGCCAGGTTCTGAGACGGGAGGGGGCCCAGGCTGCCCAGTTGGCAGTCCCAGACTGAGTGTAAACACACTTATCCCTCCAGCTTATTCCCAGACCACTCAGCTGCCTGGCCCCAGCCTAGACAGCCCAGCCCCGGCCCCAGTGCTGCCCCATCTTGTACGGAAGCCCTGTAGCTCAGGAGCAGCACCGTGGAGGGAGGCCTTGCACGTGGAAATTTTCAGTACCCCCACCCCTGACTAGAGCATTTGTCTTCAAAGGTTCTTTTATTTTCTTTTTTTCCCCTGTCCATTCCTGTTGAATCCTAGTGAGAGCCACATGGTGAGCAAGAGGAAGCAACCTTCCCCGGCTTGGACCTAATTTGAGAGGTGCTGAAATGGGCCACCTGTCCCCAGACTTCCCTCCTACGCAGCCTGTCACAAAGCCTGACTGCTAGGAGAAGATCCGAGAGTGTTAGGGATTGAAGAGGCATAACAAGCCCACCTTCCAGCTGCAGCCTCCATCTCTGCTCCTCCTTGGGGCAAAGAGGGCCGACCCAGGGGGCTGACCCAGTGTGATCTGTTGCCAACAAACCTAAGCACTGGAGAGTGGGGTCAGCAGTGATGGCTCTGGAACCAGGGTGCCTGGCTCTGAATCCTGGCTCTGCCACTGAAAATCTGAGAAACCTGCACCTCAGTTTCCTCCTCTCTAATGATAGTGCCATTCCTGGAAGGGAATCCATGCCCAAACACCACTGGTGTAAAAACAGCTGCATGGCTGGGGTTTTGCTCAGTGGTCGAGTACTTGCCTAGCATTTGACCCCCAGCATCATGGAAAACAGAAGAAAACTCCCCAAACAGAATCAGCACCACCACAAACAATATGAAAACAGCACCCAGAGTTAAACTGCTTTTTCCCTCTTCCTCAATGTGGGATGCTCGAAGTCTTTAATATGCTAATGATTAATGATGAGGATAGTGGTGGGGTGGAGGGGTGTGTGTGTGTGTGTGTGTGTGTGTGTGTGTGTGTGTGTGTGTCCCCACAAAGGCTGGTGGAATTGTTTCCCAGGATTATTTATTCATAGAAACCTCTTTCCCTGGAACATCTAATGGAATTCGAAGACTTCAGATCAAATTCTGGGGAAAATGCTAATTCAAGCCCCTCAATTTTGCAGTGTAAAGGGAAGTAGAGGCGCCCCCACCATCCGTGGGTCCTTCTGGGGCACATCATCAGGAGGCTTGTGCTCCAGTTGAGTCGGAATGGGAGCCCTAGGATTGCCGCCAGAAACCTCAGCAGCTGGGTCTTTCCAGGAATGTCAAAGGGCCCTGCCAGGCCTGGGGTGTGCTCCCCTAGTAAAGATGACTCTGCTGTGGACACGGGGGTGGGGGCGCCACGGCAGTCAAAGACGGGTTTCTGGCAGCCAGTTTAAGTGGATATTAAGGGAGAATCAGGTAGTTCAGGGTGGAAGAAGATAACCCTGAAGGTTAGCTAGTCTTCTCTTACTGCCAGAAGCTGGGAAGACTAGCGGAGTGGACATTAAGATGTCAGGGCTGGAAGGTCTATGGGCATCATTGTGTTCAGAGATTTGCATTAGTTGTGTACCTTCTTTAAATGAAAACTAAAATGGAATTCCACCAGATGAATAAGGAAGCAGCAAATGTTCTAGTTGACCTACGCCCAGGGAGGCCAGAACTGGTGTCCCCTCACCCTCACTGCAGACAAGAGAGGGCAGTCTGAGCTGCGCTCAGCTGCTCCCCTTTCCACCCACCTGCTCACTGTGCTGGCTTCTGTGCTTGGGGGTGCAAGTGGGGCTGGGGCTACTGAGGCTCAAGGACTCAGCTCTGGCAGCCAAAGCAGAGGGGCTGGCTGGATCCCTGGTCCTGAGATCATCTTGGTTCCTTCCCAGCATTTATGTAGTAGAAACTTCTGTGCTTGAGGAGAGAATTGACAGCAAGCTCAGCATCATGCACCCATTCCTGGCCCCCATCTGGCATCTGGAAGCTAGACTTTGTCCCTCCCAGGTCTGTGTAGTGACCCCAATCTCTAGGGAAGATGGTGACTCTTTACCAACCAACCTCTCTTATAACCAACCCTCTTCTGCCTTCTTCAGAAAGACCCCCGTCCTCTGGCCACCATCATTCCAATTATACTTCTGAGCACTGCCAACCCCCTCTCCTGGCAACTTTGACCTGGCTAGAGTCTTGCTAAGTTCCTAAGGTCAGTGGGGAGGACCCCTTTCTCCTCCCTGTATAGCTGGCCCTCTAAGGCCACTGTGCCCTCCTTAGCTTATTTCTGGGTCACCCAATGCTATAGCTCTGAACTGGCTTGTGCCAATGCTAACTCATGTTGTTTAATTCAGAACTCTTCTGACCCAGGAAGGTGGAACTGGTGGGGAAGATGCAGTCATCCTATGTCTGTTTCCAGTGGAAATTGCATTCTGTTATTGCGGGGTCAGAGATCACTTAGGCTTCTGTGGTAGCCCTTTCTTGTCTTCATTTAACTTGCTTGTTTGTGTGTTGTTCTCTGTGACTACCCAGGAAAGCCACCCCTTTTTGACCTGGCCTGACCTCTCCATCTACACCAGGTCCCAGGGCCCTGGAGAGGGTGGCTGGGTGTGGTACTGGTCCAAAACTGGGACTAGAAGGGACATAGGAAACATAGGAAACTTGGACTAGAAGGGACACTCTGACCAAGGTGGCAGAAAGGGCAGCTTGGCAGTGGCTAGCCGTTCAGCCAAGAGCTGGTGTCTGGCTAGTTATCTGCCTTATGAGATGGGATGGTTGTGTTTTTTTTTTTTTTTTTTTAATGCCTGTGAGGGGAAAAAAAGGAGGGAGGCATGCTGTCGCTAGTTGTTGCTGCCAGGGCCATGTGACCATACAAGAGGATCTGTGGTCAGGCCATACCCGAGAATATTCCCCGTATGGGAAGGAGGAGCCAATGGAACATGGCACTTGTGGCATGTGGCATTTCGCATTCCCCTCTTGTTGTAACCCAGAGCCCTCAGGAGTTCTTTAGTTGTTCCATGACTCAGGGGTCCCAAAGGCCAATACCTTGGCCCAGGTTGGTTGTGTACCAAGTCTGCATGGAGACCAGAACTATGGAGCACGTGTCAGATCCACTGCTATGGAAGGGACCAAGCCTCTGCCCTGGGGAGCCTGCAGGCTTCAGGGCTCCACAGTCCTGTTTACCATCCCATATGTCCTTTCCAGAGTGCATGCCAGCCACTTGCGGAGGCTGTGGCTCTCACTGGAAAGCCAGGGGCCCGGGCCAGGAAAGTTGATTTTCATCTCCTGAGATGCTTGCATGGGCCCCAGGCCAAGCTCTGCTGAGGGCTGGCGACCAACTGGGAAATGTTCAGTTCCCCTGTCATTGTGGATTCCAGCAGCAGCCTCTGGGGAGGAGACAATCTTCATGGAGGGCAGGACAGGCTAGCCATGCTGATGAGACCAAACAAAAGGGGAGGGGTTACTGGAGAGGGGATGGATGTATGTTTTCAGCAAGTAAAAGTGCTGACTAGTGACTCTGACCTAGGAGGACGAGGAGGCAGCAAAAAGGGGGAGGAAAAGCAGTGGAGATACTGGGGGAGCCCGAGGCACAGCTGTCCCTTTCCTGGATGGAGAACACAGCTGGAAAAGGAGTTGAGTTTGAAAGGTGACAATAATGGGGCTACAAAGGCTGACTCCACTTAGTGAGTGAGAGGCCTTGGGATGGGCAGAGAAAATTCTGCTTGCAATTTGGCTCCATCTTTGGTGGACTTTCCCTAGAATGCAAGCTCCTATGGGCAGAGGGTCCTGTCTGTTTTGGTTCTTGCTTTAATCCCAGTGCATGAAATAGAGGCCAGCACTCATCAGATTCTCAGGAAAAGAAAGAAAGTTTGCCTAATAATATAACAGGTATAAAAGGAATAGATTATATTTTAGGGCAACAGCTCTAAGTCCCTTCCACAGCTACTCTGGGGTTCAAAAAATGCTTGACAAGGGATATTTGGGGGGGGTATTTTGGGTCATTTCATGCAGGGAATAAACTGAGGGAGGCCTGTAGCTGGGAAGAAGACAAGGTGCAGACCGGGGGTAGACAGTGCTGGGGCCGTAAGGCCAGGGACAAGGAATAGAAAGTCAAGTTCATGTTAGTGGATAGAGGACTAGGGTTGGGAATCAGTGGGTCTTCAGGAATACTGATGGTTCAAAGTGTCTGTCCTCTGGTAGCAGGTCCTCAGGCCAAGAGTAAGGAACAAGAATAAGAAAAGGGCTCTGGGCTGTTGGGCTGGGTCTCAAAGTGGGATACCAAGACCGAGGCTCAGGATGGGCCCAAGGCAGGGGAGACAGCCACTGGGCCTGGGCATGGGTTGGAGGCCTGAGTGCTGTGAGGGCCAAGGAAGCTGTGTCCCAAGGAGAGGGGGACCAAATCCTCTCTTTGGCTTCCTGTTAGGTTTTATGCTAGAACTTGGGACAGGGAGAGGTGGAGACTGAGAGACATTAGTGGTGGGAACAGGAGAGCCTCTGACACTGGGAAGCCAACACTGTCCTAATACTGGCACACCAGGAGGAGGCATGGAATGGACAGGCCCAGAATAAAGACATTAGCTGTGTGGACGAGAAAGGCCGAGGAGGGCAATTGTGGAGGTCATGGGCAAAGAGAGGGCCTTTGTGTAATGTCAGAAGCAAACTCTCTTTCCTGCAGGCTGGACTTGGATTTTTGTGCTCAGCTTGGAAACAGGGCACAGTATTTCCGGGGAGGAACAGTCCCTTCTGTGTGGCAGAGTGTCACCAGTGTCAGAGGATGGCTGGGGAAAGAGATGAAAGAAGTAACTTGAAAGAGATTGGAAAGCAGATGTGGAGTTTTGGTGCTTGCAGGAGTCACTGAGCATGGGGAGGAAGAGGCAGGAGTCAGAGCACATTCTCAGAAAGACAGTGACTCCCAAGGCCTCCAGCATGTTGGCAGAACAGCTGGTCAGAAACCTAGGAGGCATGTTCCCCATGCCACCATACACTACTGCCCCTCCCAGGGCCCTGGGAATATTGGGGGAGCTAAAACGTCCCTGAGAGGTGACTTGAGTTGGGTAAAGAAGAAAACTATATGGAGGGTGAATGTGTTGCCTGACCCTAGTTTGGGGGAGGGCAGTTTTAGAGAAGGCCATGGTTTGGGCTGCCAGGGTGCAGTCTTGAGGAAGCCAGGCCAGTGTGTGCATTTCCCAGGCGTCTGAGGAGGCCATGGATGAAGTCCACTGTACCTTTCTCATAGGTGTGGAGAGCCCCAGCCATCCCAGATTAAGGTGGGCCTTCCCTGGTGCTGCCCTCTGAGGAGCCCAGCACCTGCTTATGCTTACACAGGTTTTGGGCAGTGATAGGTGTCCCAGCTGAGGGGTGACTGGGTGAGTCAGCACCTCCAGGAGGTCAAGAAAGAAGGGGTGGATATGGAGGATCGATTTGCAAATCCCAGATCTTGGAACCCTCACTACAAGAACCTGAGAGATAAGAGCGTTTTGTTATTCAATCCAGAAACATTTGCTGGGAACAGAGCTGTGTGGGGACCTCTGGCTTAGGGACTGCGTGAGCAATGGTGAACAAGACTGGGTGTGGTCTCTGCCATCATGGATCCTAGTGTCCTGTGGGAGAGAGAGGGACTAGTGAAGTAATTACAGACTGGGACATGTGTTGAAGGATATTCAGAGGTCAGGAAGGGGTTCCTTGGAAAATGACACTGAGTTGAGTTTGGAAGGATGATTAGACTTTGTGTAGGTAAGAGAAGGTGATATGAGGAAGGACTTTTCCCCCCACTGGGGGAATGGCATGGGCAGAGAGGCATGGTGGCAGACAGGAACTGGTATGTTCAAGGAATCTTCAAGGGGCAGAGAGAGCAGAGCCTTGCCGGAAAGGAACCTGGGGATGCGAATAGAACGTGCAAGGCCTCACAGGCAAGAGGGAGGCTTTCTTCATCTTCAGAGCAACAGGAAACTCCTGAAGGCTTTTAAGCAATGGTAGTGGTATCTGGATGATTAATATGATCAAATGTACACCTTGCAAAGTTCTCCTTGGCTGCTCTGTAGAGATCATATTTGAGAATAAGAGTGGGTTTAAGGAGGCCAAAAAGGAGGCTATTGTAAATCATCTAGGCAAGAGGTGAAGACTGCTTAGACCTCTGCAGGTGGAGAGAGGTAAGAATGTGATAAATGCAGTAGCAAGTGGTTCCTTAGCATTTACCATGTTCCCATCACTGTCCTGTGGGCTTTACATGGGATGTTTAAACTTCACACTATCATGGCACTGTTATCCTCATTTTAATATGGGGAAGCAGGCCCAGGGAGGCCTACAAATTGATAGAGTTGGGGTTCAGATTGGGCATCCACACTCTTCACCCTCACATCCTGCTCCTTAGTGGGTAGAGTGTCTGGAGATGGCAATGAGAGGACTTGGTGTCCCCTTAGATATGAGGGGGTGTTACATTGGCCAGTCTGGTCTTGGAGAATGTAGTGGTGGTAATATAGGTCCTCCAAGTCTTGGATACTCCTCTCCTTAAATGGTGGAGATTGAGACCTCTCCTCTTAGTTAGGGGCTATACTTAGTAACCTACTCCTATTAAGATATGGTGACCGTGATTGTGTGGGATTCCCATGACTGGGTCATAAAAAGCATTGCAGTCAGCTTGGTTACTGCCCTTGGATGACTCATATGGGGAAGCCAGCTGACATATCATGAGAGGTCCATGTGGCCTCACCAAATTTTCGTATATGCTAGTGAGGTGAGCCACACTTGAAGTGGATCTCCCAGCCCCAGTCAAGATGAACCCAGCCCTGGTTGACATCTTGACTCACCTTCATATTAGAACCTGAGCCAGGAAACACCCAGCCAAGCTGCTTCTGGATTCTGGACCCTCAAACACTGTGTGAGATGTTGGTAATGTCTATTATCCTCCAGCTGCTAAACTTTAGGGGACTTTGTCACACGGTTAATAGTTAAGTAATACACACAACCAAGGGTAGAGGTTAGGTAGGCATTTGCTGTGACTTGGAATTACATTCTGAGAGTTGACAGCATTTGGATGGTGATTGAGAGTGAGGACGACATGAGCAAAGAGAAGAGACCACGCCAGGTTTTGAGTTCTGTTCCTCAGTGGCCCTGGGGAATGGATGAAATTTTGTGGTTTTCTAAATATTTTCTGCATTGTCTTTGGTCCTGTGGAAGGTCCTCAGGGGAGGGATGGACATACCATAAGCAGTTCGTGCTGCCAGGCTGCCCCTTAGATTCACTTGGAAGAGCCCTCCTGTTTTTAGGTAAAGGCTTAGTATGATTCTTTTGGGGTAAAGATCTGATGGTAAAGTTTAGAAACTACTGATCTAAGGTAGCCCCTATTTTTCCAGATAAGGAACTGGGCTCAGCCAGACATAGTGACTTGCCCAAGGGCAAGTAGCCTTTGACACAGGTCTCCTGGGCTCTAGCTGCGCGTCCTTGTCACTTGGTCTCTGCCTTCAGCATCTTTGAGTGGTTCCTGGGGGTTGAGAGTTGGGGGACCTAGGCAGAGGTGCATTTTGCTTCTCCCAGGGAGGCATACTTAGGGGATAATGGCACTCCTCCTGGGGCCCATGTGATGTCTTTTCTGGAAAGAGGGTTGGAGGCATGGACTCATTCCTGGCTCTGCCAGGCATGTGGCTTACCATCGTAGTGGACAGTTCTCCAGAGCCTCAGTTTCCTCATGTGTACAGTGGGAATGAGGAGTCATCCTTCCTCCCTGGGCAGCTGAGTGGGTCAAATGAGGTTGTGGAGCCAGAGGACTTGTTGCCAGTAAATTGCTGTGTGCATGGGGCAGGGCGGTCACTGCCGTGGGGGGAGCTCAGACTCTTCAGCTGCCCCGGGGAACAGTGGGGCTCTCGGGCCCTGCAGACCTGGAAACCCCCTCATGGTATGATCTTCTGCTAGAGCAAATCCGAGCCAGCTGCTCTAACTTTGGTGCTGCCAAACTTTCAATAGCCTGGGACCCCTGCCAGTCAGGATGCTCCCCCTGGGTCTGATTTGCAGTGCAAATTGACTCTTAGCTGTTCCAAATTCTCTTGACTCTCAAGTTTCTGTCATTCAGGCCCCTGTTCTGCAAGTGTCCCCCCAGTTTCCATTGTCTCTCTGTCTAATTGAGAATGGTCAGGGAGGGAGGTTGGGAATCACACAGTGCACCTGTTGTGTGCAGGGGAGACTGAGTGAGCCCGGGAAGTAAAGGGATTTGTCCATGATTACGCTGCCCTTTATCCACCCTTTCTCTCTGCTGTGGTTTTTCTGGACTGATACTCTTAGTCTGCAGCTCTCCACTTAATTGTTTTTCCTTGGTTCCCTGGACTCTCCTGACCCTGTTGCGCCCAGCCATCTGGGCGCTGATGGTTGCCTTCATCCTTATTCTGCCTTTACTGCCATTAGTTGGCTAATTCCCACAATACACGTGGCCTCCAACCCAGTCTGAGGCTGTGGGTTGTGGTTTCGTGATTTCTGCTTCTCTAGCTGGAAGGCCCCCTTCCATGTGTGAGATCTGACTCCAAGGATGGGCAAAGAGCTCTCAGAAGAGGGGCCAGTGAGCCCCAGCTGCACCTCACCCTCAGGCCTGCTCCCCTCCCCTCCCCAACCTCCCAACCCTCCCAACCCTCCCGAGCCCCCAGGCTATTTCTGAGGTTTGGAACCAGTTTTCCCCTGACCCTTTATTTTCTTCTCCCACTTCTCTTTACTTGAAGCCATGTGTAAGTGCAAAGCCATTTGGGGTGTTGTGTTTATTTTTTCCTTGTTCCATGGGAAATTACTCAGAATGTATAAGTATGTGTTTTCCTTAGAAAAGAGATTCCTTTACATTTTGGCTTTGCGGTTCCCAAGGCAAGTAGGCCTGCGGAAACTGAGGCTGCCCAGAGAGTCCCCATCCAGGATTCCTCTTGGCTTCAAGATCACACCCTGTGTCCTCTCGGACCAGCCACCCCTCCAGCCCACTTTGGGCCTCTCAGCTTCTCAAGCTCCAGAAGATTTTAGCCTGGATAGGCCAAGCAGCCCTTTGCTGGAGTCCCCCATTCCTCATCTCCAGTTCCTCCTTCTCCCTGATTAGGGTAGAAGCTGAGGCCAATTGTAGCTTGAGAACCCTCTCTTTGGCCAGGGCAGGAGGGTTGGTCTTCCAGAAAGACTTGAAGGTCTAAGTCTGACCTTGGCTCTGCTTTCAGCTCTGCTTGCGGTTCTGGGTGTGTTAGCAGTGTTGTGCAGGAGACCATCTGAAGGTTAAGGGGGCTCATAGGCACGAGTGGTTAGGACAGCATCTGGCAAGAGAAAAGCATCACAGAACGTTTTCTTATGATCCTGAGCATGTTCCTTGCCCCTGACATGTGCTCATTGGAGCCCTTCCTCTTAAGAGACAGAGGAAGAGAGAGGCAAGAGGGGGCCCGATGTGGCTTCTTCTCCCCACCCTTCCTAGGGTGAAAGGATTCTGGGGCTCCCTTTCTTAACTTGGCCCTTTCACCTGGTGCTCCACCCCCTCTTTCTATTTGTGCATGTGTTCCTGGAAGCATTATTCACAAGAACCAGAAGGAGGAAGCAAACCAATATCTGCTAACAGACAAACGTGGTCTTTCCATATAAATGGAACATTGTTCAGCCTTGAAAGGTGTGGAGATTTTGACATATTTTTACAACAGAGATGAACCTTGAAGTAATTTTGTGAAATGAAATAAACCAGACACAGAAGGAGAAATCCTGCCAGTTTCCATGCATACCAAGTGTCTGTAGTACTCAGATCCAGAGACAGAACCCCGAGCAGTGGGTATCGGGGGCTTGGAGGGGGCTGTAGGAGCTTGTGGTTTCAAGGGTAGAGAGTTTCAGTTGGGGATGATGGCAGTTCTGAAGATGAGGATGGTGACAATGTTTACACAATGAGGGAATGGACTTAGGCCACCAAATTGTGCACTTAAAATGGGAATAATGGAAAACTTCACGTTCTATATATTATATATATTTAGCCATAAATATTTATATATTGACTTATGTGTTTGTGTATGTGTATATATAATATATATATTTAACCATAATATAAAAGCAGAAATAAATAAAACTATGTCAACAACAATAATAAAGACAACAATTTGCATTTCGAGTTATGCTGAGGAGGTACTGAGGAGGTACTCATATGGCAGCATTCACTCCTGTGGGGACACAAAAGTGATTCATTTTCCTGGAGGAAAATGAATAGATAGGAATAGATAATATGTAAATAATAGTAGAATTCTGGAAAGTTTGCCGTGAGCAGGATGATGGTGTTGGAGCTGGGCTTTGAAAGATGAGTAGGAGTTTTCAGTTCAGGCTAATGGGACAGAACAAGCCAGGACCTGCAGAGTATGACCTTAAGAGACATCAGTTCTCCCAGCATGGCTGGACTGTGGGAGGCTGGGCAAGGCACAGGGAGGATTCAGGAAAAGGAAATTGGGGAGTGTTGGGGAGGCCTTGGGGCCCATGCTGAGGGCCACGCTGGAGGTCTGTGGCTGTACTGTGTACCTCCCTTCTCTCTCAGATCCAAGGACCCTGCTATTTTGGTCCTAAAGAAATACATTTTTTTTTTAATGGGACAATTCTGGGTGCCAGGCAAGCTTATGGAATGACATATCCAGGACAGCCAAGTGCTCAGTGTCCCTCATGTGGTCATGGGATGTCTGCTTACTGCTTGAACGTCATCTCTGAGGGTCCTGAGCTTGCAATTCTGCTCCTCCCCGGGTTCCTTAGCAGCTGCCTCTGCGTTCTCAGAGCTCCTTAGGGTCTTCCTCCTCCAGGATGCCCTCCTGGGCTGAACCAACAGCAGGCAACTGAATCCATCCAACTCCCATCACGTTTAGCTCTTGTCCTTATAGGGCAGGAGAGCGGGGTAACGAGGGCTCTACACTTGGAGCTAGACCACCCAGGTGGGCCCAAATCCCAGCTCTACTACTTAGCAGCTCTGTGAATCTGGATGTTATGACTGAACTCCTATGCCTCAGTGTTCTCATATATAAAATGGGGAGAATGTATCTGTTAGTCGTTCTGATGACAGTCCCTGCCCGCAGTTGTGCTTCTGTCATTATTTCCTGGGCACTGGATGGGTTGTGTGTGGAATGGACCCGAGTAAGTAAGTAAGTAAGGGAGAACTCACTGTATGAAGTATCTCTGAACTTCCCTGGGTGCAGACTCAGGATGGGGAGCCTTAGTTCGAATCAGAGTGTGGCTGGAGGAGTTGCTGCTGGCCTCTGCTTGGCTTCTGGAACCGAGCTTGCCGGTGAACTCCTGAGTGGCCATTCATTGTTTTCAACTCTTGAGGGAAGCTTTTCCCTGTGCAGCCTTCTTGGGTTATCTCTAAGTTCAGAGAGCAGCCCATATGTCCCCAAGAAGCATTGTCTCTGCCACTTGCCAGAGCAGGACTGGCTGCTGTCGAGGCATGTGTGGTCCTCCTGGGTCCCCTGTACTCTGCTTGCTCTTAAGACATTGCATTCATGGTATTAATCAGGTACCACTGAATTGCGGAGTTGCAGGCTGGGGCTCCATCTGGGTGAAGCTGCAGGCTGGACCAGGCAGGGTCCTGGGCCTCCCTCCGTGGGCCAGCTGTGCGGAAGCTCCTATGCCCTTCTCGTTCCTAATTCCACCCTCTGTTTTCACTTGCTCTGCGTCCTGATGAATTCCCTTACCAGGCTAAAAGTTTCCATCTCTGGGCTTGGCCCCAAAATGAAATTCTTTGGAAACTTTCAGCTGAGTTCACTTAGCTATTGTTGAGGGGGAGAAGATGGGTGGGGGAAGAGACGGTTTGGGTCCTGCTTCTTTGTGATAACTTCAGATGCAAGCTTGGTGAGACCTGGGCCGCTTAGTTGGGGTGAGGAAGGCAAGGGGTGTCACAGAAGCAAAGGAGGGCTTGGGGAGTCGGGACCTCCTTGGACCCCAGTCCTAGCTAGGATGAGTCCTGTGGCCAAGTTGCTTTATCTCTCTGGAAACTATTTGCTAAGTTCTGAGGCTGGATCCTCTAAATAAATTATTTCTCAGATGTTTGATACACAACCCTGGTGCTTGCTGATTGATGCCTTAATCTCAGGATATGGCTTTTTGTTTGAAATAAGCTCTGCTTCCCTCTCTGTGTGTGGGCAGCCACTGGAAGGTTCTAGCTTCTACAGATGCCTGTTCATCTCTGTCAGCCTCCAAATCATAATCAACCACGTGGCCGGACCACAGGAGTCTCAGGCCTGGCCTGATGGAAATTAGGCTGTTGGCCCGGAAGGCATGAGCTTTGCTCAGCCCGCCCTTCCTCTCCCGTCTGTTGGTCTGACTTTGTTCTGCGTCAGGGATGAGCTGGTCAGGAGAGGGTACAGAATTTAGAGCCTAGATCTGCACATGTTGTATGGTTTGGGAAATAAAAACAAATTACTTTGTTGATTTTAGTCCAACAAAGTAAGTTTCTAGAAAGTCAGGTTATTGGTCTGGATTTAGCTGATTCTTTCTTTCTTTTTTTTTTTTTTTTTTTTTTACTCTAATATAAAAAAGTTTAAAAAATATCCAGCAATTAGAAAAAAAAAGGTCTGTGAAATGGTCTGTGAATTAGTTTCTTCTAAGAGTGTCTTCCTGGAGCTCTAAGGTGCAAGTTAGATGGGTTGGATGGCAGGACAGCAAGGGCAGAGGCCAATGCAGGATTTTAGATCACCAGAAAGTTCCATGTCTTTGACATAATTTCTGAGACATACTTGTGAACTGCATAAAGTGTGCAAGGAGAGGGGAAGATTTCTGACCTTTAAGCAAGAAGATCCCCTAGTATCTCTGGGGTTTCTTATCAGTCCTGCCTGGAGGTAGAGGAATGCATGGAATGACCTTGGAAGGGCACATTAATGCCAAGGGGAAAATGACCAACCCACTTGGCCTAGTGTAGGAGACCACAGACCCCCAGCAGCAGGAATGGAGACCTCTGCAGCTTGGCTCTCCCTGGGTGGTGGCCATCTCTTGCTCCTATTCCCTCTTCCTCTCCAGCCCTGGATGAGGAATCTGCTGTCCAGATTATTCCAGAGGCCCTTGCCTGGTGCTTTTTATGCCTCCTGGCTGCTGAGCAGATGGGTGCTTTGAGGCTCTGCCCAATTTCTGCTCTTACGCCACATTCCCTGTGTTCGCTGTCTTATTTGGCCCTTAATGAACAAGTTTGGAGGGAAGATTTGAAGATGTGAGGGACAGATCAGGAAGAGAGATGTTCTGGGATGGGAAGTGCCTATGGGGACCTTCCTTTTGGCTGCTTCTGAAACCTTCCATATTGATGGTCACTGTTAACTGAGCAGCTATTGCTGGTGCAGCCGCTTATAGCCCTCTGAGGGTATTATCCACATTCACCAGGTAGGGAGAGGGAAGTTCTTGCCCCAAATCACACCTTCAGTGATATGTGAAGCAGGGACTGGAATCCAGATTCCTCTGACCTCAAAGACTGTGCTCTTGCCCCGCAGACTAAACTAATCCTTGGTGTCTAGTAGATATGACCAGTCTTTAGTAATTTCCCATAAGTATATAGGCCTACCGTGCACTGAACTGGTAGCACTTAGCAAGTGCTTTAACTGCATCCCTGAGTTTGCTCTGCTGTTGCTTCTCATACTTGGGTGCCCAATGCTGAGGATGCCCTCAGATCTGAGGTCCATCTCCCCATGGGGCTGTGGCCTTCAGGGCCTATGCTGCCAGAGCCACAGGTTGACTTCTGCAGGCCTGAGGCATTTTGCCTTAGTGGATCCTTCATAGAAAAATGATATTTTATGACTATGTTGTTATAAAGACAAATACAGTATTATTAATTTTTATTGTTCATTTTCTTTTGATTTTGAAAGACTAAAATAGAAACAGTTTTGAGGTCATGTGGGCCCTGGACAATGTGTCTTGTGGAGAACTGGCCCTGTCTGCAGTAAGTGATGGGCAGCTCTGAGCCTGGTTCTGAGAACCCCCTGAACAGCTTCTTCAGTTGGCTGACTTAGCGACAAACTCCACTCCTCAGCCTGTAGCTCCAAGGTTTGGGAAAACCAGACATACCCCTTCCCCCTTTTCCAGCCTCTTTACCATCTCTCAAATCCTTTGAAGCCTTGTAGGGAATTGATGTGCCAAAAAAGTACCTTCTGGAGAGGCCCTTCTAAAGTCCCTTTGGTGCCCTCCTCCACCTCTACCCCCAAGCTCTGATCTCATCCTCTTCCCTTCCTCTTTTGGGAATGGCCCACTCCACAGTGCAGTGACCCTGGCTACTCACTTTGCCTCCCAGGAAAGCCTCTTTCTACTCTTAGAAGGAGGGTGGAGGGTGCTCTTGGGCTTGGCTCTCCAACTCCTCCTCCTTCCCCATGGGCTTTGTGGGTCCCTGGGCCCTGATGGGGAGGGATGCCTTGCATCCAAACACAGCTCTGACATTGTAGGGCCCAGGGTGCCTGTAGAAATGCTGATTCCTTTAATGTATGGCTAAGGACTTCAGAGTTACAAACTCTGAGTTACAAATGTGCACATTTTCTTTTTCTGCAGCAAAATAGCCTTTATAACAAGAGGAAGAACACCTTCTAGTTTAGTACTGCAGATTATTACAGAGTTTTGATGCTGGGAGAGCATATGGGGCTGGGAGAGCTTTCCCCGGGCCCTGGCCACCCCGCTGCTCCTCCAATCCCACTCCACTGGGAACCTGGAGCTCTTGTGTGTGTATGGGTGGGTGCCCTGGCTGCAGAAACCCAGCGAGGCTGCCCCTGCAGTCTGGGTGTGCACATGCTCCAGGGGTAGTTTTCTCCAATCTGGTGCAGGGAGGCTGATACTTCTGGGCAGAGGTACGCCCAGGTCCCCGGGGTGTTCAGAAAGAAGCACTGAGCATTGGGCTGGAATATTCTTGTGGTTCAGGAACTCCTCAAGCTGCAGAGAGCCCAGAGTTCAGAGGAAGGCCCGAGTGGGGCCTTTGGAGAATGGCCCAGGGCAGGGGCTTCCGTTGTGTGACTTGGAGGGTGATCCTGTCCTCCACTTCCACAGGGATGCTTGCTGTCTGGCTACAAATTTAGATTTGCTGTCTCAGCTTATGCGGGGTTTGCTTATGTCTTAAAAGAAGTGAGCTATAAGAAATGTAGCAGTGGTAGCCTTGTAGCTCATGATCGACTCTCCTGTTGAAAAGGAATAGAACATGTTATTGAAACCATTTATGAGTAAATTCAAGTTATACAAGCACACTGAAGAAGAGGCAAGTCCCTAAGTGCAATAAGGTAGCTTTCTCCCTAATATTTGACAGCAGTTGGAAAATGTTGGTAATTTCATAACCAAAGCCTCGTTGGGACATTTCTTGTGACATACCCACTTAAGTCAAACCTTACAAGGGTATGAATAACTCAACGGGTTTCGCACCAACTCTTTTAACTCTCTAAATGGAGAAAAATGCTATGAGTGCTGAGTAGTGAAAGCTGTTGCTTTTTAATCCAGAGAGTGAAATTATTTAAATCAGAGAAACCCCTTTGTTGGTCCTTCCAACACTGCCATCCTCAGTTTAAAATTAAAGCCTTTCTGCATCTTCCTTCCAGATGGATGCAGGGAGGACGGGAGCACACCATACGTCAGGCTTAGCTCCTTGCTTCCAGAGGAATTGCTTTCCAGTCTCCTGAACAATTAATCCAGTTGTAATTACTGTGTACCTGCCACATGCCAGACACCTGCTTGGCCCTGAAGTGTGTCAGTCAGTCAAACAAGTGTGGTCCTCACCTTCAGGATGTTTACACAGACTATTTTTTTTAAGGGTAGGAAAATTCTAAGTCTATTGAAAACTACTTTATTGCTTTAAATCTGAATATAATAAAAACTTCTTTTATTAGCCATTTCCCATTAGTAATCCAGGTCTGTAAGTTTCTCAGAATCTGCTTTCAAAAATGGGTCAATGTCCCTAGAATTAAATGCTTTAAGTGGTCAAAGGGCTGAGATTACCTACAACTCACAGGTGTGGGAGCAGACTTGGCCATCAATTCTCTGTGGCCCTTGGAAAGAAGTCCTTTCTGCTTTCTGAGACGCAGTTTCCTAACATGCACAACAGGAGAGCTGACCTAGATGATTCCTGATCTCCCCTCCCACCTGACACTCCATGACAAATGTTTTAAAAATAGAAAACAAACAGTATTTTAAGCACAGACCCTGTGTGACTCCGTTGGGCTCACCTTGAAGTGTCCTGCCCTAGTGGTAGTCTGGTCTCTTTGGTGGCTGTCTTTGACAGATCAAAGTCTCCTCTCATCCTTGAACTGCTTTGGAAACTACAGGCAGGATGGGTCCCATCTGTTGATGGTCTCTGGGACTTTCCAGACCCCTGTGGCTGGAGAACCAAACCTGAGACTCTAGTTCTTACATCTGTTTCAGCACTGGGTGTCCTGGGGGCCAATCCATTCACTAAGGGAATAATATTTCCCGAGAGTTTGGCAGTGCCAGGCATGGTTCTAGTGTCAGCAGGGAAGATAACAGAGTCCCTTATTGCATGGAGTTTACATTCAAATGGGGGGGGGAACATACACACACAGACACACACACACACACATATACACGTGCATTTTGATGTTGGTGAGTAGTGAGTGGTGTGAGGTCTAGTGAGACAGGTTAAGGGGAGGAGCATGAAGCAGAAATACCATTTAAGCTTGCGTGACCAGGGAGGCCTCTCCAAGGATGTTACCCTAATCACAGAACTGAAAGAAACAGGGGCGTGGGCCAAGATGATATCTGGAGGAAGAAAGGATTATATAGAGGGCAAAGAAAGAGCAAAGTCCCTGCGGTAGGAGGTGCTGGCTGGGATCCAGGAACAGCAAAGCAGCCAGTGCTGCTGGGAGGAGAGAATGGTGGGAAGAGGGCCAGGGGCCCAGAAGTGAGGTCAGGTGGGGGCACGATGAGCTTGGGTTTTAATTGCGATGGAAAGTCTTGGAGGATTTTAAAGAAGGAGGCAAGTATGATGTGACATGAGTTTTAAAAGGATCTTCTGGCTGCTGTGCCTAGAAGACACGAAAGGGAAGCAGAGATAGCAAAGCATGGGCCAGTTAGGCATGGTCCCTACAGAGCATTGGAGATGCCCATGGCTTAGTCCAAGTGCAGGAAGTGAGAAGTGCTTGGATTTGGGATACATGGGTGTGGTACAGACCACGTATTGGTTACCTGAAATGGTCCCTGGCACAGGGCAGATATTCAGAAGAGGAGAGACAGGGTGGAGAGCTGTGGGCAAGGGGAGGACATTATCTGGCCCTGTGCCCCCTGCCAGCCCTGCGTCTCCTGCACTGGTTCCGCTTGCCCTGGCTGTGAGCATCAGGTATACATCCTGCCCGGGTCCAACTTTGTGTTGTTCAACTGGGGGGCTTCTGTGCCTAAATCCATGATCCTTTCCTCCTTGGAGCGGTGCTCTTCTTTGGGGACCTGCCTCTCCCACCCTGTCCCCTTAATGTCTGCAAGCTTTTCCTCTCTCTTACAACCTCACACCTGCTCAAGATGCTCCCCAGCCATAGCTGGTGGCCACTCCCCCAGGATGAGTGCTGGGCTCCAGCATCTTCCCCAGGATGAGTTCTGGGCTCCTCTGCTGCTGGCACGGTGGGCCTGGCCTAGCCTGATCCTCCTCCCCTCCCCTTCCCTCCAGGCTGCTCTCTGGAGAAGCTCCATGGGGCATGCCTCGCATTTTTCATGCCTTTGCAGGGGCTGCTTCAAGAGGAAAAGTGATGCAATACCCAGGCATTGTCGGGGCGTGGCCACCTTTGACCTACAAGAGTCAGGAGATGGAGACTCCACAGACAAAATCCTCCCCCTTCCTCTATATGATGGAATGTTCTGAGGCACAGAATTTACAAGTAGGATGTGTGAAGACGTCCTAAGTGAACAGGAACCTGGCTGTGCCCCTGAGAGGCTGTGGACAGCTTGACAGTGCTTCCCTGGGCCACATCCCTTGTTCTGCATGTAGGCACTGCTTTCCTTTCCTGTCCCTCTCTCTCTTTGCCTTGAGATTGCACCTCCCAATAAGCCTTAGCACTTAGAAGCTTTCTTGACCACGTGTTTCCTGTAGGCTGTATCCACCAGGCCCTCGTCTTTTGGCCACAGAGGAGGGCATGTGTTCTAAGCCAGGCTAGTAGAAGCCCTTGCCTGGTGTCTTTTAAATTCAAACTGGAGGGAAAACAGATATTCCCTCTGTCATTGAACCTGAAGATGTGAGTCTGAGAGCTGCTGGGGGCCATTTCCCAAGGAATGTGGAGGAATCCTATTTGGCGGAAGGGATTGGCCCACGGAGATGAGCCACGGAGATGGAGATGAGCAACGCAGGGGGTTCTGCATCCAGCTGCTCTCGACACCCAGCTGCACCCTGGCCTTCCCAGAGTTTCCTTCTGTGAGGCAATAAATTCCTCCTCTTTCCTGGCTGGTTTGAATTTCTGTCATTTGCTGTATGAGTCAGGGCCAGCCAGAAAATAGGAGTCACTTTGGGTATGTTACATGGACAGTTGAGCACAGAGATAGGGGAGCTAAGAAACCAGATGGGAGTGAATGACACAGAAGCTTCTAATGCCCCTACCTAGGAGAGGAGGGGCAAAGGAGGCAGTGGCATTACTGGCATCTAGGAGGGGGCCACCTGGCAGAAGCTGAAACTGTGACTAGCCTATGTGGTGGGAGCCAGAGGCACGGGGCTCTCATTGAGTTACTTTTTAAAGTGGAAAGGGGCAGAAATAGTTGTCCTTTCCCTCTTCCTGCAGCCTCTCCCTTGCTGCCCATTGTGCAAAGCTGCTCCAAGTCCAGCAGACAAGGGAGCCTGGGAAATGTAGTCTTCTGCAAGGCGGAGCAGGCAGCAAGGAGCTAGAGAGTGGGGAGCAAACAGCAAATGACTGGCACACTGGCCATCTAAGAGTGTTCTTGCCACTGTGTCTGTTTTTGACTGTGAAACCAGGGAGCCAAGCCTGTCAGCTGGAACCCCTGTGTGCCCCTCAATCCCTGTGCTGTCGCTCGAAAGTTCTCCACAGTCCTGTTGATCGTTACCGAGAGTCCTGCTTCTTTCTAGCTATGCATTGATTTCCTAGTATGTCTTTTCACGCCTTTGTGCCCACATGGGAAATCCACAGGAAGCTGAGTTCATCAGCTAAGGATTCAGTTGGATCCCAGAGAGAACCAGGTTCAATTTCAGAACCTGAATCTGAATTTCCCCAGCCAATAACCTCCTTCCAGATGACTCTGAGAAGGTGCCCTCTGAATTCCAGCTTGGAGGTTGATTGGAGTTATGTGGCCAGGGCAGAGGTGCTAAGCCATGCTGGGTGAATTGGGATTTCTCTCAAGTATTCAAAGGAAATTCAAGTTCTCAGGCCAGCCTTGGGAGACCGAGGACAGGATTTCCCTGTTACCTAAAAGTTAACGCAACACTTTGAAACAAAGGAAAAGCATATTTTTGAATTTAAACTGAGTATGGGCTTAGTTTTGATGATGTGGCAAAGAAGGGGTGGGGATGGGGGTCATGTGAGGGATTTTTAGACTCCAGAGTGACCGGAATGGCTTATTGGAGGCCATCCAGGCAGTGGGGTTTGAGGTCCAGTAGAGCTCAGCAAAGAAGTTCCTGGGAACCTAGTGGGGACAATTTGGGGTTTTGCAGATCTTCTGAACAGAGGCTGTTTCACATATGTTGGAGGGCAGGCGGCTCTCTATACATCTATATTTTAAAATAAATAAAAGGTTCTCTGAACAAACCACACGGTATTGGACGGACTCACTCTCCCGTTACGAAGCCTGTGCTTTCTGGCTTTGCAGAAGCCTGTGGTGACTGCTCCAGGCTGGGAGTCCAGGTTGCTGGGTCAGCTTCTGGCTCCTGGCTTCAGCTTCACTGAAGCTCCAGCGGACAGGCCGCCTGCAGTGCTGGGCCTCAGTTGTGCCTTTCTGAGGAACCGGCAGAGGGCTGGGGGTATTTATTCTGTGAGAACAGAATAAATTTTCCTTGGGGTTATTTGTTATGTTGTGTCGTCCCCTCTCTCCTTATTTACATGTTGTAGTCCTAAACCCCAGTACTGCAAAATCACATTACAGTGGGGTCATTAGGGATTGGCCCTAATCCAGTATTACTGATGTCCTTATTAAATGAGGAAATTTGGACACAGAGACACACATAGAAGGAAGACCATGGGAAGACTGTATTTATATGCCAAGGAGAGAGACTAGAACAGAGTCTTGCTTTGTGGCTCTTGGAAGGAACCAGCTTGCCAACACCTTGAGTTTTAGACTTCTAGCCTCAAGAATTGTGAGACAATACATCTCCGTTTTGGAGCCTCTCTGCATGTGGTACTTTGATATAGAAGTCTGAGAAGACGAGCACACTTGGTCTCCTGTCATTTTTCTCCCTGCGGAGGTATCAGGAGAATCCCTGTTTACCTTTTCCTCCCGCCCCTTCTTTCCCCACACCCATTCCTGCCTCATCTTAACAAGTTCACGTCAAAGCTCTGTGTTATCTTCATCTAGAACCTTTATCACCACTCTGGAAGCTCCCATTCCCCTTGGGTATAGAGGAAAATGTTCTTGGTGTCAAGATTCAGCAGAGTGGCAAGCTTCACAGGTGGGATGGAGGTGAGCCATTGTGAGATGCCACCCCTCAGTAGGGAGGGGTTGAGAGCACCAACGAGGAGGAAGTCCTTGCTACTCCTTCCTCAGAAATCTTGGAGGAAAATAGGCTTTGCAGGAAGGGCAGTTCTACTTGAAGACAGAGCTGACTCCTGAGATGATTCCCAGGGCCTTGAGGATGGGCTCCCAAATCTGGCTAATCTGATTACCTGGAGAGCTTAATGATTTTTCTACCCCCTTTCATGTTAATGTGCTCTGCAAAATACTCTAGTGAACACCCTTGTATTTATAGGCATTGCTTAAGCAAAATAGGACCAATAAAATTAGAAGCCCCTCAGTACTCCTCTCATTTCATCTTGGGAACTTTAATAATTATATAGATTTCTTAGCCTGGTCACAGAATCTACTAAACTAGAATTTCCAAATGTTGGGCCAGGAAAATGTATTCCCCAAGTTCTCCAGGTGATTCTGAGCAGCCAGAGGGACCGGCGCAACTGTGGATAGGGCCAATGGAGCTGCTGGGATTACAGAGTCCCACCCTCTCCCTCAGGACTCAGATCTACCTATTGGGCTACCTGGCCAGTGGCCTGCCCTTTAGGGGAGTGTTGTGTTGCTGAGGGCCTACTGGTGCTGGCCTTGGAGATGAGGTGGGGCCAGAGGGAAATTTGGACTGAGGAAGAAGCTCAGGAGTCAGGGACTTTTGGTGAATAGGAGTGAGTGGGCATTTGCACCAAAAGAAGCCAAAGCGGGGGAGGTCCGAGGCAGTGACCCACCGTGGGAACGGCATGGAGGACAGCCTTGCCCATACCAATTCTCAGACAAACTCCTGGTAACTAGACAGTAGCTAGCTCTTTACCTCTTTTCCCATCAGTTGGGTTAAGTCCTATGCTTCCTTCATTAGTTACCACCTTGAACCTTTCTACCTCTAGAAAATGCAGCTGATGCCATCTTTTTAATTTTATTTGATAACATGCTTAGTAGAATCAAGTTCATTGATGTGCTTTGAGACCGCAAAGTGTCCAACACTACCAGTCTGGTCTTCAATGTCAAGATTGAATGTCACCTCTTATCACAACACACGGGACCCCACACCCTTCCCTGAAATCATCTTAGCATACTTCTGCCACCTCTCCAGGATCACAGCAATTGGGACCTTTAAGTCATGATTATTTGCTTCTAGGCTGTTAGCCCCATAAGGACAGGATAAATGTTTTACTCAGGGCTGTATCTCCAATGTCTACACTGTGATTCACAAGTGCATTTTGCATTAATGAATGAAGACTTTGGGCAGAGGTGGCATCGTTCAGTCCCCAGTACCCAGGCTGAAGAGTCTTACCTGGAGTGGGTCTGGGCACAGGTCGAGACAGCACAAGAAGGTTCTTTGTGTGGCATCTGGATCTGTAGGAAGCTCTGATTCCGGTTTCTTTCTCCAGACAGCCTGGCTTCCCCCACTTCAGCCAACTCTTTGCCAGTACCTCCTACATCCCAAGGCCTTTGTGACTTGCAGGCAGCAGGCTTGACTTGCGTGTTCATTTCAGGAGGCAAACGTATAATTCAGGTCATGTCTGGTGCCATTGGAAGGAAGCTCAGGTTTCCCTAAGTGGAAACAACATGCTCTGAAAGAAATTATAGGTCGGGAAGCATGTTCTGGAGTGAGACCCAGCATTTATAAACAAAGGTTACCCTTCCTGCCTGGTGACAGGAAAACACAGTGAGGACAGATCAGCCCTATTTGACCTCAATAGTGTCCTAGGCAGGCTTGCATCATCCAGGGGGCAGCAGGCAGCGGGCAGGATTGGCACTGGGATATCTGGCAGCATTCTATATGTTAGTTTGGACCTTGGTTTCCAATGGACTCCCCAGAGTTACTCTTTTTGATGCTAGGACCTCAGAAATAGAACATGATGGGGCCCTGGTTAGAAGTGATTGAAACAGTGGACAATTATTTCCCTTTCCATTTCTGTATCATGGAGAAGTTGAGCTGCATGACCTGTAAATAGTTGTATGCTAGTTTGAACACCAACTCTTGGGGAGGGTCAGGAAGCCTGATTTGTAGTGTCTGCTGATTTCCATGGCACAAGTACTTCCATTACAGCCACCAGTCTACAACATGATGTCCCTGAATGAAGACTTGGGAAGAAATATACATGCTCACCTATTGACAGCTGGTCTGATCGCTGCTAGACTCTGCCAAACTTCTTTCACTGTTATCTTATTGTTAATCCTTACCAATATTCCCCTGCCATGTTTCTGGGATAGCATCTATTTTACATAAATAGACACTCATCTGTACTTGTGTGGATGCATCCATGGCTGGCCAAATGATTAGCTGGTCCCAGTGCAAATTGAAAATGTGGGCCCCTGTTCAGTGGGGAAAAGTGCCATTAAAGGTAATTAAAATAAAGCTCTTTCCTCTCCTCCATGGTTTCTCATGGTGTTTTTACTTTGCCATTTAATGCATTTCCAAGGAAATGAGCATTTAAAAATTAAGTTATTATTATCGGGTTTACTCTTCTTTATATTAGCAATGTCAGTTTTAGTTGCATATAGAAGTGTTTAACTATGAAATCACCAAAATTACACACTCACATTTCATTTGCTATTTCATGAAAATTGCATAGTCATCTTTCATACATGACATAGTAGAGATCCTCACAAAACCAAGTCCACTATTTGTATTTCACTTTTTGAGATGCATGCGTTCTACCAACTGCACCTCTGCTTATTGATGACAGGGGGAGGGAAGAAGGGCAAAGCATCCACCCACTGTCCTCTCTTTCTCTTTTCTTCTGTGTCATCATTTGTTGTGTAAATAAATGGTTGGCTCATGTAGAGAACCCACATAAGGAAGAAAGGATTTGATAGGCCTCCTTGATTGTTCATAATTTTCAGAAGCCATTTCTTTCCTTCTGTGTTCAAAGGCAGTTCCAGTTTGAGTGAAAATGTAGCCTTTTGGGGTTGTTGGTGCCTATGGTATTCAGTCATGGCTGCACCCCACTCTGTGCTTGCTTTGCATCTTGCTAAACTGCCATGCATTGTGTGGGGCTTTGCAAGTGCTCCATGCCAATGGAGAGCAAGGATTGGTGGGAGGCATTTTCTCCTCTCTCACACCCACATGTATGCCCATGTTCCATTGAATTTTGTTGAAAAAAACTCAAGGATAGAATTAAGAATTTCAAGATGGCGACAGAAAATATCCGATGCAGGATAGGGCCTGGTGAACTTGAGGCCTCAAGGTCATGGGACCAGGGAGTTGGATTTGGAAAAAACATTGTTTTTTTCCTGGGCTCCCTTTGGTTGTCCATTGCCTGTGTGCTATTACTCCTTAAATATTTTCCATATACAGCTTGCCTAGGAATTTTTCTTTTTAGGGACCTAGAGTCTGAATGCATTCTCATTCCTTTCTCAGTTTCTATCAGGGAAAATGTGCCCAGTTCAGTATAAATTACTGCTATGGCCTGAATGTTGTGTCCCCCTAAGATTAACAGGTTGAAATCCTAACTGCCAAGGTGATGGTATTAAGATATGGGGCATTTGGGATGTGAAATGGGCTTTTACCAGACACTGAATCTGCTGATTTTTTAATCTTGAATTCCAGTCTCTAGAACCAGGTGCAAAAAAATTTCTGTGGTTTATAACTACCCCGTCTATGGTATTTATCATAGAAGCCTCCAAAAGGATAAAGAGAGTAAACTTGGGGAAGAAGACAAATGAGATCCTGCCCTGCAGAAATAAAAAGTTTAGCTGGATCAATCTGGCTGTGTGAACATGAGAAGCAGCAATACAGGATATGGTGGATAACACTATCCACCATAGTGTTAGAAGAATAGAATGTACATTTTAAAAGGAGGGGGAGCTTGGCAGAGTGGGGGCTCAGCCAATGTCTGTTAAGTAAAGGGCTGAAAGAAAGTTACACAAGGAAAGAAGACCTGGGGATTCTGTCTTTGGGAGAGGTCCCAGGAAGTGGTGTAGTTTGAGTTTCCCATCCAGGGCTGGGGAGCAGAGGGACTCCTTCCTGCTTGTTGAATGACTGAGGAACAAGGGATGCCTCTGCCGCCTCTAAGCCCAAGGACTCAGGTGAGAACAGAGGAGGTGAGTCCTTTGATTCTCAATCCCCCATCATGGGATCTGAACTGTCTTCTGATCACACCTGCAAGGCCTCTGGGAGACTCCTTCTGCATGGAAGTCCAGTCAGGCTGAGCCTGGGAGCTCTCAGGAGTGGGGAGGGCAGAGTGTGGAACCTCA
Source organism: Urocitellus parryii (assembly GCF_045843805.1). Classification (NCBI taxonomy): domain Eukaryota; kingdom Metazoa; phylum Chordata; class Mammalia; order Rodentia; family Sciuridae; genus Urocitellus; species Urocitellus parryii. Next base: position 264,963,360 of record NC_135531.1, on the reverse strand, counting down.
GAGCTGAGGAGGCAGCAGGCTTGAGGGTGAGGACAGCGCACTGTCAGCCCTGGCTTCCCTTCAAGGTCCTCAGGGCACAAGCTCCCAGCAGCCTCCATCACCACCTGTTCCTGCATCTCACCAGGGAAAGGCAGGAGCTAAATCTCCATGGATTTGGCCGTCTGGGGCACAGAAATGCCACCTGGGTCAAATGCCTGCTCCTTTCCTCCAGCTGGAAGGCTCAACTCCCTTCCCGGAACTCCTGGAGCCTTTTCTCTGTGTCCCTGCCTCTACGACACATGAAGCTGCCAACCTTGTGACTGGGTGGCTTGTTTTCTCCTGGTGAGTAGGGCCTGGGTGATTTATCTCCACGGACCTTCCTCCACTCCCAGCCTTGTACTTATTTAGCCTCGGGCTGCTGGTGCAGGTGTTGCAACATCCCACGGCTGGAAGGTCTATGTCTTGAGCTTCTGACTCAGGTGGTGGGTGGGCCACTGGGCTCTGTGGGGCTCTCCCTGCGGCGGGGTTTCTTTCATTCATCAGGGTGCAGGCGCCAGCATATATCCACAGGTGCAGAGAGGGGAAGCCGGGAGTGAGCTGAACAGGTCAGCTATGTGCTGAGCTGGGCTGGAAGGGGGGTGTTGGAAGGCACATCCTGTCCCCAGCAGATCTCCAGATGGGAAGAGATCCAGTCCTGACAAAGGGGTGGAGGAGAGAGTGCAGGAATAGGAGCCATGCAGAAACCAGAACTGCTATGGGATCCTGCCGTGCAGCCCGCTGAGTTCCCTTTTGGTCATCTGTCAAAGGAGAACAATAATTAGAAAAGAGAGGAGGGAAGCAGAGGACTCGGTGGCCTCCTCTGCTTTCAGCATCTACCTGCTCCTTCCCCGTCCTCTGGACCTGGGTCTCCTCGGTACTCATCCTACCCTCTTCCTCCTTAGGACCCCTAGGAAGCCCCTCAAACCCAGGCGCTCTCCTTTCCTTGCTTCTCTCTGCAGTCAGAACTACAATAACAATTCCCATTTAGCAGGCACTTACTGTGCCCTGTGCCTTACTAGGCTCTTTCTATGCATTAGCCTATGGAATTCTCATGCGACCCAAGGAAGGGGCATTTCTATCATCCCCATCCACTCCATGAGGAAATAGAGGCTCAGAGAGATCAAGTCACTTGTCTGGGGTTGCAAATCAGGAGACTGAAGAGCTGGGTCTAAAGGCAGGTTTGCTTATACCAACGTTGTGGGCTGTTGGCCACCACACTCACTAGTTTCCTGAATACCTTGCTCCTCCATCTCGCATTCTGGACCTGTGGATCCCTGTTGGTGTCTGGCTGGTTAATTTCAAAGCTGTTTAGAGAGAAGGGTCTGGCACTGTTCAATGCTAGCTTTTAGCATTTCAACTGACCTCTTGGGCTTGTGGCCTTGTTATAGGGAACTTGTAATGTTGGAATGCTAAACTGGGTGCGAGGCTCCCAGGGCCTGAAGAGATCAGCCCTCTGCAGAACGGCCCTGCCCCTCTTTGCCTGTCATCTGAGCCCATTCCCAAGCAGTGGCTCTGGTGGTGGATGGAGAAGGTGTACAGCTTGCTCTGACCTTGGGGGGCCCAGCACAGATGGAGCTTATTTAACTGGCTCGTTGGATTTGGGGATGGAGCTGAGTGGGACAAAGGGCACCCCTTTGGCTTCCAGACCCATGGGGTCTTGTAGTTCCTTCAGCCATCAGCTTTGGGCCCCCTCTCAGCAAAGTGAGTAAGATTTGGGCTGCTTGTGTCACAGGCTTCCATAGCCAACCTTACAGAATAGACTCCTCCAGCCCCAGAGAGCCAGTGAAGGTCATGACCTCTGTGAGATGCTGGCTGGAGGCAGTGTTTTTCCATTCACTGGCCATGGGGCAGCAAGGCCATCGACCCACAGCTCTGTCGCATGACTGAGGACTTTGTTTTCTCATCTGGGGGACTAGCTCTGTAAGATCAGGAACATCTCTCCTCTCCACCATTCCTGGGTTTTCTCATCTGTGATGAGGAGATAATGTATCTGCTCTTTGACTCCCAGAGGGCTGCTGGGAAAATACTTGTGAGATAAGAAACACATGTTGACAAGTGGAAACTGCTTAAGACATAATGAGCTTCAATGAGGTAGTCCTTGGATATAGAGGCATGAATTAGACTCTGGAATGGCCATTTGAGGGTTTCTACCTAGGCAAGAAAGTTTAATAGAAATGTATAAAAAATTCATAATTGGATTATTATAAACACAGGAAATATCATGACACAGCTGGTAAGAACAATCAGCTCACTCAGATGCCATATTTGATCTACAATACATTTATGTCTCTGTGGTGAAGAATAACCACTATTTTTAAGCCTAAGTAAGGTATTATACCTTGATAAAAGGCAGACTTCTACGTAGATTATAGGAAATAAAGAGTTGGTGCAGCTCCGATCCCGTCGGAAGTTCACAGGTATGTACCACTGTGCCTGGTTAATCCTTTCTTTAAAAAAGTTCCAACAAATATTTCTTGGATGCTTTCTACTGTCTACCAGACACAAATAAATAAAACAGCATTACTAAGGTAAAACTGGCACACAGCAAACTGTACATATTTAATGTTTGATGAATTTTGACACATGTACCTACTTATGAAACCATCATCACGATTACAATAATGAACATATCCATCCTATTAAAAAGGTTTCTTTGTGGCCCTTTGTGATCTTTCTTTCTTGCTTCTCTCCCTCACATAACCACTGATCTATCTGGCTGTCTCTCAAGGTTAGTTTGAATTTTCTAGAATTTTATATAAATGGGATAATGCATCATGTACATTCTTTGGTCTGGCTTCTTCCATTTATATTGTAGAGAGTATCAATAGTTTATTCCTTTTGGTTTCTGAGTATTTTTCCATTAGATGGACCCATCAAAGTTGTTTATTTATTCATCTGCTGAAGGATATTGGGTTATCTCAAGTTTTTGGCTTTTACAATTAAAGCTGTTTTGAAATTTCTTGCACAAGTCTTTGTGTGGCCATGTGATTTAATTTACTTGGGGGAATACTCCAGCGTGGCATGGTTGAATCACATGGCAGATATAGCGTTCACTTTTTAAGAAACTCCAAACTGCTTTGCCAGTTGTCCTGCTCTCTAATCACACTGGGAGTGTTCCCGTACCTCCACGTCTCTCCAGCACTCAGTAGAGTCAGTCCTTGAAACTTTAGCCATTCTGATAGGTGTTCCATGGTATGTCATTGTGGTTTTGATTTGTCCCTCCCTCCCTAATGATGTTGAATATCTTCTTGTGTACTTTTTAGTCATCCATGTATCTTCTATGGAAAAGTGTGTTTTAGTCAGCTTTTCTTGCTGCTATGACTAAAGGACCCTAGTAGAACAGTTGTAGAGGAGGAAAAGTTTATTTGAGGACTCACAGTTTTAGCGGTCTTAGTCTGTAAGTGGCTGGCGGCATTCCTTGGGGCTCAAGGTGAGGCAGGCTCATAGTGGAAGAGTGTGGCAGAGGGAAACAGCTCACATGATGATCAGGAGGGAGGGAGAGAGGGAGAGAGGGAGAGGGAGAGAGAGAGGGAAGGAGAGAGGGAGAGAGGGAGAGGGAGAGGGAGGGAGAGGGGGAGAGGGGAAGGAGAGAGGGGAGAGGAGAGAGGGGAGAGGGGAGAGGGGAGAAGGGAGAGGGGAGAGGGAGAGAGAGGTCTCTACTTATCAGATACAAATATATACCCCCAAGCCATGCCCCAATTCCCACCTCCTCCAGCCACACCCCACCACTTCATGACCACTCAGTTAATCCCTATCAGGGGATTAATTCGAGGATTGGATTAATACTCTCTCAACCCAATCATTTCTCCTCTGAACCTTCTTACATTGTCTCACACATGAGCTTTTTGGGGGACACCTCACATTCAAATCATAACAAAGTATCTGTATAAATCTGCCTGTTCTCTTTATTGGGTTATTTTCTTATTATTGCATTTGAGAATTCTCTTTATAAATCTGAATACAAGTCCTTTGTCATGCACATGATTTGCAAATATTGTCTCTTAGTCTGTGCCATGTCTTTTTATTCAGAGTTTAAAGAGCAGACATTTTTAACTTTAATGAATTGTTTGTTCTGTCATGTACTTTTGGTATTGTATTTGCAAAATCTCAAGACATTACAAAAATTTATTTCTACATTGTCTACATGTATAGTTTTATATTTTACATTTAGGCCTATGATTCATTTCAAATTAATTTTTAATATGATATGAGCTACTATTTCTGGTGTTTTTTATTCCTTGTATACATTGGTATTTACATTTGGTTTTAGTTTTCTTGAAAGAACTTCGACTTTTTTTTTTTTTTTTTTTTTTTAGTATGGGCCTGCCATTGAGAGACTCTCTTAGCTTTTGTGTTTGGAAAGTCTATTTCACTCTTTTGGAGGAAAGATATTTTGCTAGGTATAAAGTCCAAGCTGGCAGTGTATCCATTCCATACTTTGAAGATGTTGCCCCACTGCCTTTTCCTTGAGTGGTTTCTAATGAGACATCGGCTACATCTTCACATTGGCTCCTTTGTGCGAAACATGTCTTCCTCTTGCTGCTTTTAAGAGTCTATGTTGCTGGTTTTGAGCAGTTTGATTATGTGGCACGATTTTCCTCATACTTTATTTGGCTTGGCATTCTCTGGGCTTCCTGGATTTGTGGGTGTACAATAGTTTTCATTACATTTGAAACATTGTAGTCAATATTACTTTAAATGTTTATTTTTTGTCCTAGCCTGCTGGCCCAAAGTTGATGACTCCAATTACATATATTAGGCTGCCTGAAATTGACCCTCAGCTCAGTGATTCTGTTATTTTCCCCCATTTTTTTGAATTCCTTTTTCTCTCTATGTGGCATCAAATCATCCCTGTTGCTGTGTCTTCATGTTTGATTTGAATGTTTAAAATATCAGATTTATTTTCACTTAACTTCTTGGACATATAGAATGCAGTTATATAATAACTTCAATTTTTGTGTCTGTTAAGCTGTATGAGTTCTTAGTTGGTTTTGATTGACTGATTTATCTTCTCCTTGTAGGTCGTATTTTCCTGCTCTTTTAAATGCTTGGTAGGTTTTGATTGAATGCCATCTTGGCTGGACACAAAAGTTGCTTCTACTCATTTCTTCACTGGAATCTTTGGACCAAAGGTTCAAAGGTTGGAATCTAGTAGTCAGAGTACTGTATTCAAGTTGTGGATATGTTTTGCTTGGCCTGTGCAGTGTCTTAAAAGATTTCAGATGTTTTTCACACCTAAAAATCTTGAGATCTCATGCAAAATGGTGGGTTCTCTTAGTGCTTTAAAAAAGTCATGGTTATCTTGCCTGATATGGTTGCCATTCCCAGTGGGAAAAATCAGCTAGAGAGTGGCTACCTCTGTAGATGGTGTGAGGTTCCTTTCCCACCCACATATTTACATCTTCTGACAGATTCGTGTAGGCATTTTAGTTTGAGTATCTTGTTGTCTAAGATCAATTTTCCAGAAGCAGAGCTCTAGAGGGAATTATTAGTATACAAGCGACTTATTAATGAAGTAGTCCTGGGAGGAATTTAAAAGGGGCATGCGGAGAATAGAGGGACAGAAGCAAGTATGGGATTTCAGGTAAAGAGCTGTGGAAGAGAAGGTTACCTGGATCCTGCAAAGCAGTGACAGAACACAAGTTCTATGTCAGAGTTTGTCTCAAATAGTGATAAGGGATCTGGGTTTCATACTCCCACAGCGTCTGTCACATGGTGTCCCCATACCAGGAAGGGCAGTAGCAGTGGCCTTTGGCATTACTGGTTCCCTGCCCTTCCAACTGTACTCAGGTAGGCTGTGCAGGTGCCCGGGGACCCTGTGCAGTCCTGGCTGGGATGAAAGACCATGGAGGTGTGGTACCCATGAGATGACGCCTGAGGACCTGAAACACGCCACTGCTCTTCCCTCCCAGGACTGTGTTAATGGAGGATTATTATGGATACTTATTTTACAGGCAAGAAAACTTGGGTGTGGCAAAGGAAGGGGACTTACCATGTGACTGCCATGTCCTCCTGTTGGAGAGTCCTGCAGATATCCCCCCATGCATGCCTCAGTTTGAGGAGAAATCACCCAGACCTAGTAGCATTTTCATCCCTTCCATTCGCCTCTGTTTCTGCTCGCTCACTCACTCGTCACTCACTCACCCCTCAACAATCCTCTGACAAGCTTCCTGAATGAGGACCTTTAGGCCATTTGTAAAGCAGAGACTTGCCAGGTTCCTGGCCTACTCCTCCCGATTCTCAGGAGGGGATCAGATGGTCTGCTGTAGTTTCTCCAAATGTCTTCAAATGCTGCAGCTGGAGTACTGGAACCTAGGTCCTTCCAAACTGTGCAATCTTCTAATCTCCTCTAGGTAATAGCACTTCTGTGCCTATAGCTCTGGGGCAGTCCTGAGGCTGGGCACCTGCCTATAACTTACTGGGTCTCTCTGAGTCTCCTCTTAGACCTTCTGTTTCTTCCATGTGAACTGAAGTCATCAAGGCAGAAGATAAGGGAATGTGCACTAGTTATCATGAGGCCTAGGAGAGGAAAAACCTAGGGAAATCAAGACACCAAAATGTCCTATGCTAGACCACTCCAGCCTCTCCAGAGCCTTGGAAATAAATGCAAATAGCAGGTCTCACTTTGGGGACCAGCGTTCTAAGGAATGGGCTGGATAGGGAGCAGAGGGAGAGACTGGGCTGGGCTGGGGCCTGGAGCAAAAGGAGAGGTAACTGGCAGTAGCGGGTGGGTGGTGTCTGGTCACTGTCCTGCTTTAAGTCTCCAGAGGGGAACGAAGAGGCTGAAGGAGAAGAGAGAAGAGGGGAAGGAGGTAGAAAGAAGTGGGGGTGGAGGGAAGAGAAGAAAAAGAGAAGAAGGAGAGGGAGAAAAGGTGAACCAAGGAAATCAGCAGGAAGAAAAAGGAGTGGAAAGAGGAAAAAGGAGGCAGAAGAGAAAGAGGAAGCGTGCATTGGTATAAAGGGACTGTGAGGGTCGGGGAGGACTGTCCCCCAGGGGTGCCCTGGTTTGGAAATTCTAGGGGCATTGCAATTCTGGAGTGTGGTAAAATGGCCTCAGGGGCTCAAGAAGCTAAGGACAGGCTTGTGCCAGGCCATAATGACAGTCTCTTGGTGGCTCTATCCCACTTTGGCCTCTCAACTCCCAGGAACACTAAATTCACACAGGCGCAAAATGTAGCCCTGCTCAGGCCTTGCAGCCTAATAGCTACCGTCGTGTTTGCACGGTACCCACAAGCATCATGGGCAATTAAGAAAGTTGTCCATTGCAATCGTGGGCTGCCATTTACTGTTGGAGGCTGGAGCCCCTCCAGGCCAGTCAGCTCTCTGAGGAGACACAAATGAGTAGGGGAGGAGTGTTGTTTCCCGGGAGGGGGACCCCTGCCATTAGCTGGCACATCCCAAAGGGAGGCAGACAAAGGCTGCTTTGGGTTCATGGAAAGGGAGGAAGAGATGGGGGCAGGCCAGGGGCCCTGCTTGCATGGACAGACGCATGCACACCCAGGCACACCTTGTCACAGATTAGTGCGCACACACGGAGTCAAGTTGGAGTAAAGTGTGGAGTGTGCAACACTTGCATGTGTGCACACAATCACAATTTTTTCGTGCACATGTGGGCTGACGTGCACATCTGTGGGTTCCCAAGGCATTTGCACCAGGTTGATGTGCTGTGGATATATTTACTTATGTAAACCCAGGCTCACTGGGGCAGGCACTCCACAGTGTAAATGTTAGTGCATTCACATGGATAAAATCTTGGGTAAATATAGGCTTAGACACATAGGTCCGCATGCAGGGACAATAGCCTCATCTTTCAATCCAAAACCTAAAATCAGGATGGCTGCAGAGAACTCTAAAGCACGTATGCTCCAGACTTCGAGCTTCTTTCATGACCATGAATGAGAATGAATTTGGGGAAAAAAATTGACCAAATTATATTGTTATACTGTGCATATATGAATATGTAACAATGAATCCCACCATTATGTGTAATTATAATGCATCAGTAAAAAAAAAAAATTGAATTTGGGGACTAGGCCTGATGAATTTTTTCAGTAGAAGACAGAAAAGAGTTGGAAGAGAGCTGCCCTTTCTTTGTTCTGCTTTGAACCCTGGCCAAGGCCATTTATGTGGTTGAAAAATAATTGCTGGTGGACGGCGTCATTCCAGGCCTGTGCCACCAGCCACTTGACCCTGTCACTGTCCCATGCCAATGGCTTTTAGGCTCTCAGGGAGGGAATTTCAAAATACCCTTGATCCCATGTCAGCAGAACACACACTCCTTACTTCCCTGAAGTTTCTCCTCTTCGATGGCTGCCCAGCGGTGGGAGACTGGGCTGAGCCAGTAGAGGGTTGTGTACTATGACTTGGTGATTTTAATTTTCTCATTTAAAACATTGAGCTTAGAAGTGTTTTCATCCTTTTCTGAGGTTTGGGGTTTTTCCTGTCTCTCTGCCTCCCTCACCCCTATTTCCTGCACTGTTATTAGGGAAAGAAAATTGGAGACCATATCCATTTTGAGAACATCTTCCAGAATAACTGTGCTGTGACACTTAGGCAGAGCACAGGAAAAACAGGAAGCCAAGCTGCAAGGGCTCGTTGGAAACTGGCAAACTTTGCAGCAAAGTTTTCAGCCAGAAAATCCACAGATGGCAGCCATTTCCCACAACGCCACTTCCCTCCGCGTCGGGTTCCGAAAGGAGGCAGGGGTTGGCATGATCTGTCTCCTGTGGCCAGGTTGGTGAACCTTCCCCATCAGACCCCAAGACCAAGGTCAGTGCCTTTGCTGTTTGCTCCACGTGGCAAAAGCTGGAAGCCAGCAGCCTCTGACCACCCTCCTGCTGCTGTGGCCCGCAGAGCCAGGGCTCCATTTGAAGTCTGCCAACGACATTTGTTTTGGAGACTTTTTTGGCAGTTTAGATTTGGGTCAGAAGTGGCTTCAAGAAGCCAAATTGATTTAAGTATTTTCATTGTGCTTTTAGCGCCCTCCTTACCTCAATCTTTTAATTTCTCTTAATTTTCAATAAAACTTGCTGGAAGGATTGGACTGTTGGAGTGCCCAGGCTGTCACAGTGCCATGGTGAGTGGACAAGATGCTACTGAAGGGTACTGACACTGACTTGAGGCCTTGTGGGCTGCTGTGACAAAGGCTGCCTCGGGTGGGCTTTCCTCTAAGGCAGGGGCTCATCTGCATGGCCTCCTATGAGCTATTCTGGTGCTCAGAGGCAGTGAGACTTATTTCAGTATTGAAAGGGCTGTCCCCAGGGACAAAGAATCAGGATCATTCAGTATATCTCTACAGGGCTATTAAGGAGTACATCAATGTATTTTTTTTTTTTTGCATAAGAAAATACCCCAGAACTTAGTAACTTTAAACTACAATCATTTATTTATCTCGTAATTCTGGGAGCCAGCAATTTGTTCTGGGATGCTCTGCAGATCTGGGATGGGGCTCGTACTTGCACCTATAGTCAGCTGCAGGTGGGCTGTAGCTCTTCTGGTCTCCTCTGGGACAACTCAGCAATTCTTTATGTGTTTGTTCATCCTCCAGCAGGCTGTCCTGACCTTCTTGTGCCAGAGACAGGGTTCAAAGAGAAAGAAACTTGCAAGATCCCTTGAGGCCTAGGCTCAGTAATAGCATAACTTCACATTTGGTCTTAGTAAGTCATAAGATAGGTCCTGCAGATCATGTGCAAAGGACTTAGATACAATGGAGGATGGAGAAGGGTGGCCATTCTTACAGTCTGACACACAGAGGGTAGATTTCCATCTGACATTTGAAGTGCTTCCTAATGAGTTGAGTTGGTTGGCCATGAGACAGACTGACTAGCCTGCCATCGGCCTTCTGAAGAAAGGACCACCTGGCCTCCAGAATTCCGTCTAATTCCAAGTGTTTATTTACTAGGAACTTATTCTCAACAATCCAGAGTTGAAGATTCTCATAATTAGAGAATTGGGAGAACTGGAGTCATTTCCCCAGCCCTAGATTGCCCCAGCCTTGGCTGTGTTCCCTTATTCTGCTTCCCTGAAAAGCTAACCAGGTTCTGCCCCTTCCCTTTCACCTCTAACACCACCAGCACTACCACCCCTGCCCAGTCCTGGCCTTTCCCACTCCTACCCCGATCATATCTACCTGCTCATGCTGTTTGGTTGGGGGTGGAGAACAGAAGAGAAAGGATAAAGCATGTCCTAAAGTCAAAGTTAGCTGGGTGGATTTGTCTTGTGGTCTCTAAAGAATCATGCACATGGGAGAAGAAACAAGAAATAGCACGTGCATATTTTTCAAAGAAATGCATACTGTCAGAGAGTGGAAAATAAAAGAAGCCAACAACCAAAACCAAAGTTGGCTCGAAGGGAGGGAGATGTAAACTTGAGCTCCAGCACTGGGGCCAGGGCAGGAAGTGGGCCTGGCATGCACGAGGTCCGTATGCTGTATGGAAAACCACCCTTTGCCTGGCTCCCTGTCTTCCTCATTCCCCTCAGCTTCCAGCCCCTCCTGACCCTGGGAACAATGCAGCTCTGTGCTCAGACTGTGCCTTTTGTGATGGCCTGGGAGAGGAAGAAAGGGGAAGCTGGTTGGGGCGTCTGTGTGTGTGGTCACATGGCCAGGCTGGCTGCAGCAGCTCCCTGGGCCTGCACAAGGGCACACAGGGAGCATGGCCTGAGCCCACGCCTGGAGGCTGGTCAGCCAGCTGCAGGGTGCCCTGCTCTGAACCACACAGCTACAGAAAGGATGGAGAGTGGGGATGGGATGGGGGAGAGTCTGACTCATTAAAGGCCTGTGAGGACACTCTCCTGGCTTTGGGGAAGGCTCTGGGTCCCAAATGTTGTCTCCCTCCTACTCTCAGGTTAGTTGTGGAGTCGGTACTGATGTTCTTGAAAGTCGCAGAATTTCTGGTTCATCCCTGAGATCTTGGGGACCCTGGTTTATTCCTTGATTCAGGCAAGGCCCATCTCCCTCATGGTGGGGACTTTCTCCAAGGATTGGAACATGTCCCAGAGTTTGGAGAAATCACCTTGTTCTGGAGCAGAGAGCTGTAGCAAGTCAGGCAGGATCCAGGGTGGATCTGTTTTGTGGAATCTTCTAAATCCTGTTTTCTGAGTAAGCAGTGAGTTGCTAAGGCAGGCTCCTCAGAGGGCAGACTTCAGGAAGAAGAATCAGGCCATACACTGAGTGGGGCCTGTGCTGTTTGAAGACAGGACATATGGTGAGGGTGGGGGCAGTCCCTGTTTCAACCTAGAGAGGAGGGCTTGTACTGTGTGGCAGTAGGGAATGGATCCTGGGACCCTGGGCAGTCCACTTAGCCTTCGCCAGGCTCGGTTCCTTCCCCCAGGTTCCCTGCAGAGGGCAGTGTGGTACCACGGCTGGACTTTGCTGTCTCATCAGCTTTTCTTTCCACTCTACTGCCCTCCTAATCTTTTAAAACCAAAGCTGCTTAGACACAGCCCAAGCCCTGCTCGGATGCCGTGGATTTGCCCAGTGCCCTGGGCCCCCTTTGCTGGGAGAAGCCCCCCAGGCTTGGATCTGCTCAGAGAGCTTGTTTGACTCTCTCTGCCGGTTTCCTGGTCCCTAGGCCTCCTCAAAACCTTGGGGACATGGGCTAAAGGTGGTTGCACACAGGCAGAGCTTATCAAGGCCCATCCTCATCTGCTTCTTGAAACAATCCCGAGAGTGGCTGATGTGCTCCCTTTTATAAGAGAAAAGAAGGTGACGTGCCAGTCCACAGTGGCTCTGTGGATTCAGGGCAGAGTCAGGGACTCTGTCTTCTAAACCTGACTCTGGCACTCATTCTGCCCCTTTGTGGTGCCCCTGAAACCAACCACTCCCACCTCCACCTCCACAATTCTCCCTCTACTTTGTGGTTCTGTTTTTCCCAAATGAGAGGTGGGAGTTGCCTGCGCTGCCCTGGATTTCTGTGCTGCTCACAGGCCACCTACAGCATCTTGGAGAAGGACTTCCCCTCTCTGAGATTTGCTTCCCTCATTGGGAAAATGAGGGTGTCAGATCAGATGGTCAGAAGGTGGCTTGGCATCTTGACTGTTCATGTTTTTATGCCTGGGCGGTGTCTAGCTGATTGAATTGAAGAATAAACCCTCGAAGGGTGCTGGCGGGTGGCATTGCAGATGTTTAACCATGGCAGTTTTTAAGCAAATAAATAAAACTATAGAGGAGGAAAAGATATCTGAAGCAGAAAAAAAATCTCTAAAACTCACATTTAAGCTTCAGACTCCAAAAGAGCTCCCTTTACACCATCCAGACGAGGTGGAATGGTTTCTTAGAAATCTATGCGTATGTTGTATGAAATCCTACACAAATGCCACTAAGCTCTCACTCAAGGCTCCAGGCGATGGACCTTGCTGTTTTCAGAATGCCCCTCAGAATAGCAGGGCTGTAGTGATGACTTGGTGGGGAGCTGTGGTTTGCAGCCCAAGACTTTGCCCTCTAGCTGGGCTGAGCCTTGACTCGGTGTGTGGCTGTAATGTAAAACTTCAATGATTTACCTTGACATTAAGACTATCTAGCTCATCTTTGCTACTCTCTCCCTCTGACCTGTTCTTTTTGTTATTTCTGATTTTCTAACCCCATTGTACAACTCTGTAGCAGCACAATACAGGCTGTACTTGCTGGAGTGTGGCTTTTTAACAGCTAAGTTTGACTCTCAATCGGCAGGTTCTTGCCAGATGTGTGAACTTGGGTACTTCTGTGTTCAAAACTTCAGTTCTTTAATTTATTCCTCTGTAAAATGGAGAAAATTAAATCTGACTTAATTAGATGTTATGGGAACCCAATGAGAACTAAAAGTTCTTAGAACAGGAAAGGGTCTCAGAATCTGCTGGAAGGAGGTAGTTGGATTAGTGAGGAAGAGAGAAGTCACTGAATGCTGCTACAGTGAGATTTCTGAGCTTTATTTGTCACAGGGCAGTTGAGTTCCTGGAGTAATGTGTGCAAATCTGTGACTTAGCTTGTGTGACTTCTGACATTTGTGAGCAATGCCTGTTGGAGCATGTGAGTTAGGGTGCACGGTGACTAGGGCTCCCCAGGGTTGGGGATTGGGTGTGAGTGCAGCAGCACCCTAGGCAGCCAGCTGGCCGGCTGGTCTAGGGAGGTGGGATGGTTTGGGAGAGGCTGGCAAACGAAGTTGGGTGGCATTTGTCTCTGTGGGAGTGGAGGTGGCACTTTATGACATTTTAAAACAAATTCATGTGGGTGGGGGGGTGTTCAGGATGGAGAACTTTGAATCCCCATCAGCAGAAGCTTCCACTTTACCTAAAAGACGCTCTGGCTAAAGGCAGAGCATGGGGAAGTGCACAGGAAGAGAATTCTACCAGCTTTGTTTTTGAGGGCTCACCCACCGCCCAGGCCATCTCAAAATGGCTTGTTTGTTTATTTTTCATTGCTTTGATGTTTCAGGCAGCAGCTCTCAAACCAGCATACCAGACTTCAGTCAGCATCACAGACAGCACCAGATGATCTGTGTCTCAATGTCTGTCCCCCAGCCCTGCTGCCCAGGCAGATGGGCCACTGGAAGCACTGGATATGGCACCATGGGGTCATAGGAGAGAGCACTGCGGGGGCGGCAGGGGTGTGGCAGGCCCCTGGTAAAGCCCAGGCACCAGTCTCTTGCCCTCAGCAACATCTGGTGGCCATGATCTTCTGCTCGCCTCCTGGTGGAAAGCTGCTATGCAAAGGAGAAAAAATGATGGGTGTCTTGCATTTGCATCCTGTGTCCCTGCATGATCCTTAGGGTTTCCAAGCAACTTGCCACAACCCTTACAGGCCGGGATGGGTTTCCAGGGAGAAGCTGATTAGGTGTTATTCATTTAGATTTAAGGGTTTGGTTTCTCAGCATTTCTCGGAAGTCTTGTAAGTATTGGAATCTGTTCCCCTATGATGGGAAGAACGTGGAACCTTCTTTTTGTGAGGATGTTGTCTCCTCACTACATTGCCTTTGGAGTTTGGTGCAACAGGAAGAAGGTTGGCCATTTCTGGGGTCTTGTTTGAGCCTTTGCTCAAACTGTGCCAGAAGTGAGTAGCATCTCTGCAAATCCCACCAGGTAGTGACTGCGTGAAGGCCATGAGATTGGAGCTGGAGGATGCAGATTCAAGTGTCATGCTTTGCCTCATTGGTCTGAGCTTTAGCTATTCATCTGTAGGGCTGGAAAAAATAAAAAAATCTACTTCAAAAGTTTGTTGGGAGAATTATAAGACATTCCACATGCGAAACATAAAAGAAAGGAAATCAGAAGCCCAGGAGGAGTACTTCAAACACGTCACCATTTATTTTACCTGGGCCTGAGTGTTTTGGGCTGGGGCTCCAGTGTGATGTTAACTGTGTCACTGATCTACGGAATGACTGGAGATCTCATTAGGTAGTGAGGGCCCAGCACATTTCCATCCTTCTGACCATCTACAATACTTTTCTTGGATGACTTTCTGTAGGAACGCCAAGATAGTTCTGTTCAAACATGCTTCTGTAAGTTGCATCACCTGAACTGCAAATGTCCAGCTTTAAAATGATTAACCAGTGGCACAAGTCCTTACAACCCTTTGAATGGCACTGAAACAGTCCTCTGTCCAAAGGTGCAGGAAATTGTCTGGTTTAAATTCAGCTTCTAATGCCTCCTTCACTTCCCCTGGTGGAAGGTTTGGCTTTTCCATGCTCCTTCTGAGTCTGCTTATTTGCTCCATGGACTCCACTCTGTCTCCCTCCCACTGTCCCTTTTCTGTTAACTGACTGCTATTAAGGTTGATCTTATCACATAGAAGCAATCAAAAGAGAAGGAATTCTCATGAAACTTTTATCAAAGCAAATGCTACCAGTTATCAAGTAAACATAGATCAAGTTAAGAAGCAAAGAAAGACAAGACCCATATTAGTGTGTGTGTAGGGAACAGGTATTCACAGGTTCGTGAAATCTAGATGGACCTAGATTTGGTCCATATAGGAGAAGGCAATTTGAATAGCAGAATTCACTCGGTATCCGGGGACCTGGTTCTTGGATCCCCTATGGATAGCAAAATTCATGGATGCTGAAGTCCCTTATATACCTTATATAAAATGGCATAGTATTTACATATAACTTACATCCTCCCACATACCTTAAATCATCTTAGACTTATAATATCTAATCATCTTATGCTTACATAAGTGTTTTATAGTGTTATATTGTGTTGTTTAGGGATTAGTGACAAGGAAAAAAAAGACGCGCCTGTTTATTACAGATACAACCATTGTAAATCTAACAAAATTTTTGATCTGTGATTGGTTGAGTCCATAGACAGGGACTCCATGGATATGGCAGGTTGACTCTACATAGAAAATTAATGATTATTGCATGCTAGTTTCACATCTATAAATACATCCTAAAGAAATGACCAAATTAACATAGTTATGCATGCAAGATAGAGTGCCGCAGTCTGGCTGGGCACAATTCAGGAGCCACTTGTCAAAAGAAACTAACTTTATTTTTAGAACTACAAACGCCAAGCAAAACAGCTCCTCAGGAAAAACCCTCAGAGCCCAACTGCCACCACCGGCTTCCACAAGCCTCTCACCACACAAACCACACCACCTCCCACAATCCTCCTGCTCTTGAGGCCGATTGGCTGGGTCACGTGGGCGGAGCCAAAGAAGTCCCCCAATGAGCAGTTCCATAGTCTGAAGGGCAGGGAAACAGCCCAATGAACATCACCGCAGAGGAGCCAATCAGCTAGATGTTGCTGGGGCCGCTGTGAGCCAATCATCAGCTGGCAGCTTGAAGGGCAGGGAAACAGCCCAATGAACATCACCGCAGAGGAGCCAATCAGCTAGATGTTGCTGGGGCCACTGTGAGCCAATCATCAGCTGGCAGCTTGAAGTTTGCTGGCAGCTGGAAGTTTGCTAGGGCCCCTTTGGCTGTGGCTCTCAACATCAGAGAGCTTATTTTATAGTGTCATATAACAATAATACTAAGAATTGAAAACATGGCAAATATTTAATAATAGTGCTTTGTTGAATAGATGATGGGGTGTCCACATGACAATACACTATATGACCACTTAAAATAATAACCTAGATTAGGTATTATTGATACAATTCAGAGGAAAAAATTGCAAAATATGTATGATTAAATTTTTTATAAAACAAAGCATTAATAAGTGCATAAAAAACTTATGTATTCCTTATGGGAGGGGGAACTTTTAAAGAGCTTTCCTTGTAAGTGGGTTTTGATCTTTCCTGGCGATAAACAAATATTGCTTTTTTTTCACAAAGAAATTGCACACAGTATTTTTAAAAATATTTATTTATTTTTTTAGTTTTAGGTGGACACAATAACTTTATTATTTTTATGTGGTGCTAAGGATTGAACCCAGTATCTCATACGTACGAGGCAAATGCTCTACTACTGAGCCACAACCCCAGCTCCACACATACAGTATTTTAAATAGAATCAAGACCACTAACTTAGAGTTAAAAATACCCATATGACATTTCCATCGAAATCTCAATGCTTCTGTTTTCCTCTCTTTTTAAATTAGACTTGCTTCCCAGGATTCCAGAAATGTAAAAATCAAAGAAATAATTATTTCTCAAATAATGATATTGATTATCCCTGTGTTGAAATACTATTATTTTCAACAATATTATTTCCTACTGTTTTTTGCTGACTGCATTTCTATTTCACTTGGGCTGAATCAAAGCCCAAGAGGGATTCTCAGTCCTCTCTTCATTTCTGCTTGACCGTCCTTTCCAGCTGCAGCTTTGGAGAGGAAACAAATGTTGAAACCCCATCAGGGAGGCAGCTGTGTGCATCCCATCCCGTCTGGCTGGAAAGAATCTCTCCTGGAAACTAACCCAAGGGCAGAAGCTCATTTCCTGTCTTCTGGCTCCCTCCCAGCCCTGCCACCCCATTGCCACTTCCCCTGGCTCCCTCTGAGCCCTGTTCCTGGAGGGCTTTTGGAATTGGGTTTGGGGCACCTGTAGTTTGGCTCTCTCTCCCAAAGGGGGTTTAATTGTCCATGAGAAATGAGTCAGCACCCAGATCCCAGAGCTATGAGAAACTTTCATTCTGGATCTGGAATCTTCTGGAAAGCCCAGAAAGACTTGTTTTGGTGGGTAAAGGCGCAAGGCCAAGGATGGGGCACTTTGGTTTTGGGTTTGGTTAGGCCTGTTTGCCAGAGCAAGCAGAGCTATCTTGTTAAAAACAGGAAGATGAATCGGTGTGGAATTTCCATGCTGGAATGAGAGTGCAGTCTGCTCTCCGGCTCTCTTGCCCCACAAGAACCCACTACCAGGGCACTCCTTAAAATTCTAGGTTCTATTTGAGCCCAGGCTCCGGGGGAGAAGAGCAGGATGGAGCATCAAGCTGAGAGATTAGCATGAAGGAATTTGAAGGATTAGGGCAAGTGAACAGCATAAGGTAAAGCTGGAGGCAGGGTAGGGTGAACCCGGCTGAGTCAGTCCTCCAAACCACCAAAGAAGGCTGCACAGGACTCAGGAGAAAGGCTCAGTGGTGTTAGTGAGGGAAGTTCCTAACTCTCAGTATACATCCACTGAAGAGAACAGAATCAAACACCAGGAAAAAACCCTGTTTCTAAAACTCAATGGAATTTTCTCTCATATATATATATATATATATATATATATATATATATATATATACACACATACACACACACACACACACATACACGTATGCATATATAAAATACATGTATATGTGTGTATACATATTTAACATTTTAATTTAATTTTATTATTATTATTTTTTAAGAAGGAAAAATTACCTCCTGGCAGGGCTGGCTTGATTATAGCTCTGCAGAGAGGTATATGGTTAATAAAAAGACACAAGGCAGGGGGTAATGGTTGCCATGTTGCTTCTCTGTCATTTCAACCTCTTTGATGCTAGGAAAATTCATCACTTTGTGAGTGGGTGGGCAGCAGGGCTCTGCTCCCCACAGAGAAAGCTCTGAGGTCAGTCCCTGTTCTGGAATCTTGGCAGTTAGGTCATAGCTACATGACTTCATATGTGTCTGTCAGATGTTCCCATTGGAGGGCTTTGAGTCTCAAAAAGTTTGACGGGAAGATCAGAAATGGTGTAGGAATCACCTTGTGTTAGTGACACCCAGAATCCAGGGTCAAATGTGAGGACAAATGATGGCATTGGTCAACTGGCAGTGGGAATGGTATTTGAGCAGATGGTTTCTTGGACGTAAATTTGGCTTTTCTCCCTTAAGTGTGAGATTCTCTCTCCTTCCTGTTGATACTGTCACCTACCTGATGTTCTATTTTATTCCTTTTTTTAAAGCAAGAAATGAGCAGAATGACTATTAGTTCATTTCTATTATTTGCAAATATAACCCTACAACCATAACTGCTGTACCCTGAAGGTATGTTTTTTTTTTTTTTTTTTTGTACCTGGGATTGAACCCAGGGGCACTTAACCACTAAATCACATCCCCGGTCCTTTTAATGTATTTTTTATTTAGAGACAGGGTTTTGCTAAGTTGCTTAGAGCCTTGCTAAGTTGTTGAGGCTGGCTTTGAACTTGCAATCTTTCTATCTCAGCCTTCTGAGCTTTTGGGACTACAGGTGTGTACCACCATGCCTGGGTATTCCTGAAGATCTTCATCTTTTTGGTACACAAACTTGAATTCTTAAGTGAGAATATATCTTTACTCCTTTCTTTCCTTCTTTCCAGGGAGAACTTATCATTGGAGGCTCTGATTTCATCTTATTTCCCAGTCATAGGTGAACATGTTGGGATCCACGAGTTTTACTCCATGGTTTTTCTAGTGGTGGATGGTGTCTTTATGTAATGGAAATGGGCTCACCTGACTATGTCACCATTACTGAACTCTCATCAAACAAGAATTTATAGAAGTCGACTACATGTTATTCAGACTCCACCCGAAGTGCAGCAAAAAGGCGATTCAACCAAAGAAATACCTCAGCTTCTGCATGTCACGTGTGCACACCTTTTTAGACCTCCATTTTTTAGACCTCCATTTTGTCTGCTCCCTCATCGGATCTGGGAGAAGGGAAGCTTGGAGTGGTAGTTGCTATTCCTCTGAACCTCAGTTGTCTTTCTTTGAAGCAGGACTAAATGTGCGAAGCAGGTTTTATATTTAAGTTCTGTCCTTTGTCCTGCAAAACTCACACACATGATATCTGCCAAGTTAGAGTTCTGCAGAAAATTATACTTTGAAGAAATTAAACAGAGGCACTCACCTATGTGGGCACTGCAGGGGAGAGGACAATCCCAAGCCAATGCCACAGAGCATGGCTTTGGCTCCTATTTTCTTCACCTTTCCCCCTCCTTCTTCAATCCAGTCTGTTAACAAACCCACTCCCCACTCAGCTGTGTCTTTGCTAGTTCTTCACCACTGTAGTCCAATACCTGGAACAAAACAATTCTTGGCCCATTTTTTATTGAATAAAGTGTTTAATTTGCTTTCCTCTTACCTCTTATGAAGTTGCTGATGAACTTGTCCTTGGGAAAGAGGGACAGAGAGAGCTACATGGAGAAGGATAAATGCATGCCTTTGGATCAGGTAGGCCTCAACTAACAGCCTAGATATGCTTATCACTTACAGTGTGACCCTGGGAAAATGACTTAGCTTTTTCAGGTGACAGAATCCTGACTCCAAGTCACATAAGCACCAAAAGGAATTTGTTGGATCAACTGTGAGGTAGAGTACCCATTGGCCATGTCTGATTTGGGAGATCAGTGCTCTCATTAACTGGTTTCTTTCAATTATCTTTTTTCTTTTGTTAATGGTTTAGACTAAAAGGTCATTTTCAGTGGTCTGGTAGCTTGTCCGTTATGTGACTGCCATATCTGAGTCTTCTCTCAAGTGTCCTCCTGCACTCTGTCATCTTAGTTCCATCTTGAGGCTATCAGGGTATCTTGGTGGATCTGGGTCTCTGTGAACCTATTCCTGAAACCAGGAGCAAAGAGATGGCATTCCCTGACATCCATCTAAACTCTTCCTATCATCTTCTTTATTCCCTTTTTCTTGCACTAAAGGCATACTATTCTACCTGGGTCAATTCCAAGTAAGCTGAATAATCAAGCTAAGCTTGATTTCTGATGTGATGACTAGAAACAGAGATGGAGTGGAGTGTTAGGGAAGAGGGAGGTGGCTGGCTGGGAAGAAGCAGCCCATGCTGCTGGACCAGCTTGCTGGCTGCGATCATATCTAAGGTTGGGATCTGGAGACAACTCTGTCTTCCATCCAGATTCCCACAGCAGGAACAAAGTGACCTGAGCCTTTTCTCTCCAAGCCCCCCACACAAGTGGTTTCCATCAAGTTTTGTAATGTGAGAGCCTCTCTGGAGGCCAAGGCCTTCATGCTTAGCTGAAAGTTGTTGAGATGTTGTTTCCAATTTTTTGGCAAATGGATTGGCCTCCAGATTGACAGCCTTGGAAATTGTACTCCTCTGTTTGTTCCACAACAGGTATCACCTGTGAACTGTAAGAGGAGGCAGAACATGGTGTTCAAGGCCAACTCCTGATTTTCCATGGTCTCGGTTGGGTGTGGGAGGGTGAGGGAACATTTGGAGAGTCCAAAGAAGTAATGTCTATGACCAAAAATTAACAATGATTATGCTAAACCAACCATCTGCATTAACTTCTGATTTAGTAACAGATTTCTAAAGTTAATTGCTGAAAAGTAATATTCAATTGGTTTCAGTTCTAACTCATCCATAATTTTGAGGCTGTCTTCCAAGAAGGGAGCGGATGAAAAACAGCTATTTTGTGTCCTATTTAGACTGTAAGGAATAGGGTCAGGAGAGTTCATGCTCATGAGCTCAACCAGTCCTTACCTTTACCTAATAGTCATACATCCAAGAAACTGGTGAAATTGGTGATAGGAGTCTAGTGGACTATCTTATAGCAAGAAGGAAGATAAGAATAATAAAGTAGCTATGGTTTATTAAGTACCTAGAATGTACTGGATGTTCTCTTTATATAATTTCTAATTCCCAAAATAGTCTTACAGGTGAGTGTTACTACCTTATTTTATAGAAGATAGACACTGGATTTTATAGAGTTTAGACACTGGATCTTGGAAAAACCATCACTTGCCCATGTTTATATAAGGCCTATATGATGTATCTGGGATCCAAGTTAAGTGTGAGCTCTACATGGTGCTCTGGGCAAACATCACTCTCCCATCCACCCTGAGATCCAGGACAGGTCAGGGCCAAGAAAGAGATGTCCACTGCTCACTCAGCTCTTAGGTTGGAACCCACTGTTATGGTCTACTTTATTTCTGGGAGAAGAAATGAATTAATTTGGCTCCCAAACCTAGGGAAGGTGAGTGGTTGAGAAGAGGGATGAGGTAGAATGGTCTAGCACAGAGAATAGGAGGTAGGAAATTAGGCATGATGGTTTAGGG
Source organism: Urocitellus parryii (assembly GCF_045843805.1). Classification (NCBI taxonomy): domain Eukaryota; kingdom Metazoa; phylum Chordata; class Mammalia; order Rodentia; family Sciuridae; genus Urocitellus; species Urocitellus parryii. Next base: position 264,941,961 of record NC_135531.1, on the reverse strand, counting down.
AATTGTTTATAGACTTTCCTCAAGGTAAAAGCTTACTCACTGTATCATTTCCATGTTCTCAGAGATATTCACTTTATCATTTCCACATTCTCAGAGATGATGAAGTCCTGGTCTAAGAAAATCTTACTTTGAAAACCAAATCCATGGGTATTAAAAGTCACTAATTTCTCTGGTAGAGACCAATCATATTCATCTGCTATCTCTGGTTATAAGAGAAAACCACATCTAAACCACTCATTTGTCCTTCTGCCCAATATCTATAGTCTTGATGGCCCTACAGAATTTTGGGAAAATCTCAATATGGCTGTGAAAAGTCAAGAAGCTCTGGGAGAAGTAGATATGTGAAATCTTTGGCCAGAAAGATGTCTTCAGAAATGACATTGGAAATAGTTCAAAGTCTGGAGTCTGAGGCCAGCTTCACCACAGGGGCAATTTCCTCAGTGATTGCTGCTCTATCACTTCCCCTGGGTCACCATATCCTCCCTGACTTAGATCTTGGTTTCTGCTCCATTATCTAGTGCCACCTCCCAGGACAATCTGAGATGGCTATCATCCCCATAAGTAGTGAATATGAGAGTATATTCAGTGCCAGTAAAAATAAAAATAATATTCCCTAAGTGGTACACTGTGTCCCAGTCACTATGCAAGGAACTTTACCTAAAATAAATCTTCATGGAGAAATCCCACGTTACAGAGTTAACTATCTTGCTGAAAATCACATAGCTAGTAAAAGAGTCAGAATCCAAATTCAGACTTGCCAAACTCTGGAATCCAAGGCAAGGAGGACAGAGTCAAAGTCATCTTTCTAGTTGCTATTACCAGCATCAGTGCTCAGTTATTCCTATTCTTGGGTGCTCTGCAGAATTCCCAGTACTGGGTACTGTTATCCCCAGAAGGGAAGCTCAGGTAGAGAGCAACTGAGTGAAATTGAGTGAAATAGTTATAGCCCTAAAGAGGTCATTAGGTGAACCTAAAACTGAAGGTGGGTGGTCCATTAACTTACTACCTCTTTGTAAAAACTGCTAAGATATCCAATTGATTGCATGAAAAATATAGATTTAGGGAAACACATCAGTCACACTGATAAAGATGTCAAATACTGAGACACATTTGTCTAGTGAGCCGGGTGGTAAGAAATGTGGGAGGGTGGGGTTAGGAATGCTGGACAGGGTGACGTTCATGCTCAGTATCACAGAAACCAGAGCAGGAGGAGATTTGGAAGCCAAGTCATCCACCCCTTTATCATACCCCTGACTAGAAGTGCCCATCCCCACCTCAGATACCATAGAGACAAGAAGCTCACTATTTCCATAACCTTCAAATACCACCTCTGGATATTTCTAACTTTCTGAATGTTGGATCAATAGAAGTAGAACATCAGTATTTTCAGATTGAGCTTCTGTGAGTGCAAATGAGGATATTGCAATTGTCAGACACATGTGGATGTCCAGTGATTCAACCATTTTGGAAAGGTGCTTGGGGGGTTCCTTATAAAGTTAAGCAGATACTTGGCCATATGGTCTAGCCATTCCATGTCTAGATATTTACCCAGTGACAACACATGTCCATGCTAAAACCTGTATGCAACCATCAAAAACTAGAAACAATATAGATGTTCATCAATTGGTGAATGCATAAAAGAAATGTGGTGTATTTATACCATGTAATAATACCAGTAAAGCAAGACAAAGAACAGATTACCACTATAGGGACATCATGGATAAATCTAAAATGCTTTATCTAAGTGAAAGAAACCAGATCAAAAAGTCCAAGGCTATACATATGTTATGATTTCATTTATATGACATTCTGGAAAAGGCAATAAATAGAATACAGGCACACACATACACACATACATACACACACTCACACACACACACACACATACCTGATTGGTGGTTTCCAATAGCTAATGATGAAGAGAGGTGTTTGTTGACTACAAAGAGGTATGAAGGGGTGTTTTGGAGGAAGGAAAAAGTTCTACATTTTGATTATGGAAATGATTTTACAATTATATGCACATATGAGATTTCATTAAACTATATACCTAAGAAGGATAAATTTTGCAGTGTGCAAATTATACCTTGATGCATCTGACTCTGTAAAAATATTAACAATTATGTAGTCACAACGTTTGATACTTTGATGATTTCTGTGTGGCTGCAGAATTTCCATGCTCATGGTAATAATGATAATGACAGGACTGTCTCCCTTCTCCCCTCCTCGGAAACCTGTAAGGATGGCTTCATATGGATGCCTGAGTCTGACCACTGCTGGAGCTTGGGCCATTATTTTCTTCTGAAACAATAATTCTAGTAGCTGGTCCAGGTTATGTCTCTGAATTTGCTCTTGGTCTGTGGCCTTGTGCCCTGGAGCCTGATTGCTTCCTGCTCTTCTGAGCGACTTGATGCTAATTTTTTTTTCTGTCCAGGACAGAAATGATTTCCTTTTCTCAGTTTTTGCTCTTCTGTGGTTCTTTCCGAGAATTGCTTGGGCCCTTTGAGATCATTGTTCATCTATTGTTTGCACAAGGCCTTTTCTTTTTTGGTTCACACCACCAGAGTGCCTGGGACTGGAGAAGACTAAAGCAAGGCCACCTCCTTGCTAGTCCCAGAACCTCTGCTTTCACTGTGGACCTCAAGGACCTGGCTGTTCTATACCCTTTGCAGCATTTCTCCTTGAAATTTAGTTTCTAGTAGCATGTTCTACCCGCACATCCCAAATTCATCATGCTTGTTTCTACATCCCAACCCTAAGTTCGGACATGGTTCGAGCACCTTTCTTAGGGCATTCCTACCTCACGCATATTATCACTATACATTGACTTAGGGGGTGGGGAAGCTGGGAAGAGATCAAATTTCTGATGTTCAGACTACTCAATTTTAGTTTTGGTCTAAACCCGTCTTTTACATAATGAAGGTGCTTTTGTCTTCCAGCATCTTCTGTTGTTTTTCTCACTCTCCTTTGGAACCATGCTGAGTAAATCTAATGTCTCTTTTAGATGACAGGCCTTCAGCTATTTGAGGACAATGACTATATCTTTCTGGATTCTTCTATTCAGGCTGCCTCAGCAAGAATTCTGCGTCTGCTGGGGACACTGCGTTTGGAGTGCTGAATTGAGATCCAGACCCTGCATGTAAGAAAGATGGAAAAAATAGAGGAAGTGCTGGTCCTCAGTGGGGAACAAGCAGAGACTCCCACACTACTCCATAGGGAGAATCCGCCTTGTGCTCCGGGTCTGCCTCCTCTCCTGTGCAGGAACATCTACAGCAATAACCTGGCATTACCATGTCCCTATTGACCAGAAATCTCCTTGCCATCAGGGAATCTCGAGTGAAATGCTACTGCCTATTACAGTTCTCCGTGAAATTATTGGCACTTCTTTGGAGCAAACAAATATTTTTTTCTAGTTTTTTTTTTTTTTTTTTTTTTTTTTGGCGGGGCGGTGGGCAGCACTCAGAATGGACTAAACATCTCCTAGGAGTATCAGCTTGGGCTAGATTCTGTGTGGAGGTCCAGAGGGAGGAAAAGTCCTGGTTATAATGGAGAAAACATCCTAGACACATGGGAGAAAAGACCCAAAAACTAAAATAGGGAAGTGTAATGTACCCAGCTCTGCTCACAGCACACGGGAGTTGGCACTGTGTTCAGCTCTGGTGCTCAATCAAGGTCGAAACATAACCCAAACATTGGCAGGCCCATGGGCCAACTCCCTACATTTCTGAAATGGTCTTACTGAGAATAAGAAATACATTTCATCCCCTAGAATTTTCTTTATTCTTTACCACCCAGGCTGCCTCTCTCTTGTGCTGGACAAGACCCATCTCATTCCAAGCACACTCGGCCATGTTGTCTGAGCACTGGTGGAAACCTCTTGTCACCCCCTCCAGAACTCTTTTTTGAGGAGATTCCCATATTTATTTAGAAGAAATATTTGAGTCACTATGGGTGGAGGGTGACACCTAAGAGAACTGCTTTGTACGGGACAAGAAGGGGAATAAGTGTCACTTCTGAGAGAGGGGAGTGGGGAGAAGAAAAAGAAAAAGAAAGAAAAGAAGGAAGAAAGAAAGAAAAGGAAAAAGAGGTGAGGGGCATTTAGAGATAGAAATGACCTTGGAGATCATCCTGGCTCTGGAGAGGCTTAATATGAATTACTAAAATTACCAAGTGACTGATGGGAATGAGAGTGCTAGGGCAGGGCTGTGTATTGTGCTCCTGAATGGGAGAGGCCAGAGACCATGGCCAGGCTGCAGGAACTGAAAGAAGATTTGAGCCTGAGTAGCAATTGTCTCCTTGTTTGTTTTTCCCGCTGGACCTCCTCCTCTGTGGGCTCTGTCTTACTTGTCTATTTCCAGTGTCCAGTACACTGCCCCAAACATAGAGGGCCCTCATTCAATGTTTTTTAAAGGAAAGAATGATGGAAAACTAGACCTTTGCAGAAAAATCCTCTTATTTTGCAAGTAACAAAGGGTAAAATGTAAATGAGAATGTTGTAGAAACTGCAAAGTCCCTATATTGATTTCTTCTTAAGTTTTCTGATTCATTCGAAGGAAGACAGAGCCAGATAAACCTTATATAAATGTTGTCCCCTTAATCTGGATGAGTCTAACTCAGATGGATTGGTCTATCTCAGATACACCTCTGCTACAAAGACCCTAATTGTGTGGCATCATGGGAATATGATCTGGAATCATAGAAAATTAGAATGGAGAGGGGACATTAGAAATCTCTTAGACATAATCCAAACTCTGCCCCTTATGTCACTCACCACTTTCTGTTTTTGTTTCCTTGCTTTATAAAATGTCTTTTATTTTGAAACAAGGCCTTTCAGCCTGTCAACATAAGTGTGTGTTCCACTCAGGAATAAACTTTAATTAAAAGCATGAAACATGATTGGCATAAAATCAGTGCTGAAAAGTGCTTTGCAAATGTTTTACAAGAAATAAATAGTACTTCAAACTCCAATGGCTTCCTGATAAATCAACAGCTTGATAGGATGTTTAGTTGGGCACTCTGATGGGATGGGCAAAGTGGACTTAGAACTCAGTGGGACTTGGAGAAAGCCGACTAGGGGTTACAGTGGAAGGGGTGAAGGATGATATGGGTGGAGGTAGAAGAGATGAGGTGGGAGGAGATGTTGCAGAAAGGATTGGTGAAATGGCAGGAGGTTAGGTGAGGGGTTATGTGCCCAGGAAAATTGTGCCATGACAGAGTCTAAGAGTCCATATGGAGGTTGTTCATATTCATATGATGTAACCCTGCCCTATTTCCATCTTCTGCAAATCTTGAGCTGAACTTTGGAACAAAGTGGCCAATTTTCCCAGGAATTTGTAAAAATCTCGTGCAGGGAATTGAATCTTCAGTAGAGTGTAGAATGGTCTGATGAATCTTTACTGAGAGTATAAGGAGCAGGGAAAGCCCAGAGTATATCTGAGTTATGCAAATCTTTAATGTCCTGGAAATGTATATACACACAAACACCAGCATCTTGAAATTTGTGTTTTAAAACAGAATGGGGAAAGAGATAAAAGTCATACATAAACTGTCATTTCAACTATAAATGATAAACATCAACTGAGTGCCTTTCATTTAGATTTTGTCTATCTGTGGAATTTTGATGATGTCATTATTGCACAAGAGATCTTGTAGCTGGTATTAGAGGATGCAGATCGTCACCCATGCAAAGTTGGGAAGATTTGAAAAAGAAGATGGCAGTAGCAATATGTTATCCCAACAGCTTTCATGGTAAACTCTGGTGAAAAGTTTTCATATCATTTTGCATCCAAATAAGAGTGGCATGTGACATATCCTGGAACCAATCCCTGGGCCAAGAGTGCAGTGAAATTTAGAGGTGTTGTACTCCTGAGTCCATTAAAGCATGAGACAGTCTCTACCCAGATGGCTTTTTTAAAAAAAAACTCAATGAACTTATTTATTTTAATTAGTTATATATGACAACAGAATGCATTTTGATTCATTGTACACAACTGTAGCACAACTTTTCAATTCTCTAGTTGTACACAATGTAGCATTGCACCATATGTGCAGTCATACATGTACCTAGGGTAGTGATATCCTTCTCATTCCACCATCTTTTCTGCCCCCATACCCCCTCCCCATCCTTCCCTCCCTTTTGCCCAATCACAATTCCTCCATTTTCCCCATGCCTCCCAATTATGGATCAACATCCACTTATCAGAGAGAACATTTGGCCTTTGTCTTTTTGAGATTGGCTTACTTTGCTTAGCATGATATTTTCCAACTCCATCCATTTACCTGCAAATGCCATAATTTTATTCTCTTTTAATGTTGAGTAATATTCTGTTGTGTATAGTACCCACTGTTTCTTTATCCATTCATCTATTGAAGGATACCTAGGTTTGGTTCCACAGTTTAACTATCGTGAATTAAGCTGCTATAAACCCAGATGGCTTTATTTCTGAAGAGATCTCATGAAAAGGTAAAACCTCTTGGATTTCCCAGGTGATGAGCTATGCCATTTGCTGGATTGTACTGTCAACAAAGGTGCTGTGTAGCTTGTGAATCCTAGCCTTCTCTTCTGGCACTTCATTCACCCTTATCATTGCTTTCTCCACAGTCAACAGAGAGATGAATGAGAGTGCTGAGTCTGAACCTTTCTTGTGAAATCAGTGATGATGCAAAAAACAAAAGGCTCCCAGGGCTTGTATGAAGTCTGTGCACAGACAGGGGTACATGGCAAGTTGTTCAGTTTACTAGCCTGTCCATAATGTCACTTTCAGCTTTCTCATTGGGTAAAAAAATGAAGGATTTGTGTCCATACTCAAGTTGATGAACAAGATGCTAGCAGTGTCACTGGCAGGGTGGGTCTACTGTTGATGTAGAAAAAAAAGGACAAATGCAGCAGTGTTCTCCAGCAGAGTATAAGCAATAATCTTTAGATTATCAAAGATCAGGTGGCCTTCCTCCACCTTGTGACTACGGATGCAGAGTTATCACATTGTCAGTAAGTAAGACAATGGCCTACATTTTCAGCCATATCAAAGCCTTCTGTCCCAAGACCTGCCTTCTTTCAAGCACTGATCTCCATCCTCCATCACAGCACAGTTGCATTCTCCTCCCCCTGCCCTCCAGTGATCAGCTTCCATGTTTGAGCAAAGATGATTTCTGAATGGATGTTAAGAACTCATCTAGCTGTTCCTGGGTTATGTCTCTCAGTCCCATGCTAGTCATGTCCCATTTGTTAACTTGCTCCATAGCAAGAGTGAGGCATTTTACAACGTCTTCCACCACCTCACTGTTGGCTAACATGCTACCTATACTCTTGGCAATATCTTTGGCTGTGAAGGGACAGTCAGCAGAAAGTAAAATAACTGTGATGTCAGCACTCTCATGTTTGGTACCTGCATAGTGGCCTTAAGAAGGACCAACCATTGACAAGAGATCACAAAGCAGAAGTTGGAGGTGGGAAAGGTCATGGTATTTGTGTGAAGGTAGAAGATGATACAAATGCAGAACATGCTCCCCTGGCCCACAGACACTGTGGAAGTTCTTTTCCAGTGGCTGCTCCAGGCCACTGGTGATGATGGTATTGTGCTTCCCTAAGATCATTGCCATGATGAAGTGTTTGTAAAAGATAATCTGTCTCATGTATGGGGAGCTGAAATTTGTTGATGGAGTTAAAAGAGATTTCAGCCTGGTTATTTTGCAGTCACATTTGCTTATTTCCATCACATCACCCAAAATGACCTGAGAATTTCCATGGGCAGTTTCTGAGGCATCTCCAACCACAACTTTCTTGATTATGGGAGGACTTTCCTGTCCCAGTTTAAACTTAGCTTAGTGACACAGTGTTATTATCATGAATAAGGATGTCCTTATTTCAGAGATGTGGGCAAAGACTTGATTTCACTGTTGTTCATGTGTGACAGCCACATAGATCTGATTGTCAAACCACAGACGGGTCCCTTTAAGTGTCAGGCTGCAAGGTCTTGTCAGTGCAGATGATGAAGTGGAATGGAGGGTCTGTGCTGCTTCCAGGTTCTTCACCAGGCAGTTCTGTCTGTTTATCTGCTTTCCATCAGTAGGAGTGACAGTGACAATGACCAGAAGATCCTTAGGTACACTGGCCACGTGATATCTGTGAAGAAGATGGAAGAGTCTAGGGCATGATACCCAGAGGACACCGTGAAGATGGAAAGAAGGCCAATGACAATGGCCACTCCTGTCACAGTATAAGAAAAGCACTCGAATGCAATACTAGTGGGCATGTTCTCACTTCTAACACCTGAAGCCAGTGAGGCCATCTGTCCATGACTGTGCCCAAACTGGTGTTTGTGACCATGCCAGTTGCTGTGTCTTTCAGATAGCTTGTGGAAGTAAAGCCAGGTTCTTTGTTTCCAGGGGACTGTCATGAGCAAAGCCACAAAAGCAGGATTGGGGCTTAGGCCTCTTAGTGAGAGATAATATTTTCCCCCTACCTCTCTTGAGAAGCCAGCAACCTGATGTCCATAGGAGCTTAAGCTTCTCCTTTAATTACTCTACCATGCCTGACCTCCAGCTGTCTTGCAAGGTGCATTCTTCTCTGCATTTCAGATGATAAGAGCTTGCTGAGGAATGCTTTTACTGAAGCTGATCTTGATATTGTTGATTTTTTGTTTTTTTGTTTTTTTTTAACCTCATTATATTCAAGGATCCCCATAAACAGAGGAAGCACAGAGTCTACATACACATTGCCTAGAGATGCAGGCTTAGCATCTGAGTACTGAATCACAAATGCTACCCAGCACAGAAAAGCTGGAAAGCCACAGAAAAGAGAAGCACTGCACCATCTGTTAAGGAACTTGATGATCTTTGATGTTTCTCTGAGAGGCCTGAGGGTATTGGGGCTGTCCCAAAAAGGAGCTTTGTAGCTCTAGTGTTACATGGAATATTTGAACCACATTTTTCTCCCAGTTCATTATTGCTGAATTTGTGTTCATCTAGGTTAAGTTCTTCCTGGTAACTCTTTTTGAGAACCAAGCAGTTGTTTTTATGGCCCCTATACTTTTTCTTGCTGTCCCTTTTTTCTTTATATCTGTAGTTCTGCAGAGCTACACAGTGAGTAAATTTTTGTTATTCTTGGCCATGATGTGAATGATATGGGTGCTGGGGGACTGGGGTTGGACAAAGGGATCTGGGTCTCAGGAGGGTACAGCTTCAGTTGTGGGACATATTAATGCCTGGAACTCAGTGGCCCAGCTGCAGGAGCTTGAGGCAGGGCCACTGAGGGGCCATTGTCAGTCTGGACACTGTGCTGGCATCCTGTACCTCATTGGATTCTGTATTTACTCCCTATTTTCTATCTTATTTCTTCTCTACTCTACCAAGTTGAAGGACTCCTGAGGGTAGAAACTGTGTTATTTTCATCATTATATTCTCATTACATGGGAATTCAAAATGGATATTTGTTGAAAGACTAAGTGACCTCAAATTTTAGGGTCTGTGGTCTTGTATCTGCCAGTTGGAAGATAAATATAGCCACTGACTAGAAGACATAAAGCCTGAACGAACCGGCCTCATGAAGTGGGGAACTTAAAGCAGGTCAGCAGTTCTCAGCTGGAGCCCCTGGAAGTCCTTGCAAAGAATAAAGTACATAAGTCAACCTAAGCCTCAGTTCTGCATCTGTGAGGTCAGGTAGAAGTATTGTGGTTGTTATGATTAAGTGAGAGAATGCGTGTAGCACATTTAGAACTATTTCTGGTAACTAGTAAGCACTCACACTTAGTTATTAAAATTAATATTACAATAAGTTATCATAATTAAAAAGCAGTAAGTCCACAGTATCCTCAACACAACCCTGTAGACAAAGTACTTAGTATGGCTTAGGGTGACATTTTTGGTAGGCCTTGATTTTGGAAGGTTCACATAGGCGTATTTCAGCTCTGTTTTCTCAAGAGAAATAAACCTTTGCATCACCCTTCACAGGGCTCTTTCCAGGCAGAGAACATAGCATATTCATCCCATTATCCTTTATATCTAGCATGATACAGTACATGACAGAGTGCTAAATATACATTTTGAATGAATGAATCCAATAAGTATAAGGCACTGACATGGGATGTTGGTCCAGAACTCATCCAGAATCAGTGGTGACTTAATTGTGGTGAAACTGAACCCAAAGCTGCCCTGGAGACCTTTCCATACCCAGAAGATCCCATTAGGTCGCAGTCCATCCTGCCATCAGCAACACTCCCTTCCCTGAAGTCTAATCTTGCTTTGGATCTGGTGGCTGCCTCTGTAGTGAGAGGAGCATTAACCATCAGAACTTCCTTAATGAGCAGTTGATGAGTCTGGGCTTTGGAGGGATGTCTGATGTAACTCTCTTCAGCTCCATCAGCAGTGCCATGGTCAATTTTAAGAGTTGAGTTGATGCAGCTTATCAAGGGACTTTAGCTGCTCTGACTCTGTAGCCTGGCTCAGTGCCTTTGGCTAAAGCCAAGTGTTGGGTGGGTAGCTTGGCTTTCTCCAGAGCCTGCCTGGCCCACTCCCGTGGTTTGTGTTAGGACAGCAGGAATGCATTGCCTAAGCTGGGAATGTGGATGTCTCTGAGGGCAAGCAGAGTGGGGGACGGAGGGAGGGACCTCTGATTCTGATGGCAGAACAAGAGAACAGGTTGTGCAGAAGAAGGTGTAAACAGTCCTGGGCTCCAGCACTCCTCCTGCTATCCACGGTTACTCCCAGTCAGTACATCTTGGGCATTATTCCGGAGCAGAGAAAGGGTGGAGCCAAACGAGGGCAGGGCACTTTCCAGATCCAGTATGCACAGGAGCAAACTTGACCCTGGAATAAGGAGAGCGTGGCTGGGGATACCATGACATTAAGAGAATCCTCTGCCCTTAGTCATGGAAAGAGGATTATTCACCCCAGGGATACCGCTGAAGCCCATCTTCTCAAGAAACAAATCCTGATTCAATAATTGGAAAGACACGAGAAGTCCTTTGTCCTCCCCATCCTAATGTTTCCCCATCCAGGCAACAAAAGGACCACCACCAATCTCATTATTGTTATTTTGCTGGTTGGTAATTAACTTTAGCACATGGAACATTTTTTATTTGAACAGGTTCACCTCACTGAGTTGGAATTTGAGCTTGGAAGGCAGGGCTAGAGGGCTTTGAAATGTTCTGTAGAAAAGGCAATACTGTATGAAGCTCCTCTGTTCCAAGCACCCTTCCTGCTGGAGGGAACAAAACCATCTCACCAGAGTGACTCACTCTAGAGGTGACAAAGTGGCTGTCTATAGGTCTCTGGCACACTGGAATTGCCAGTATGAACAGGAGTGTATTGTTTTCCCTCTTTGTTCAGCCATGCAAAACTTCTGATACTCAGCACATGGTAGCTTTATCCTTGGTCTTAGGTTTTCATTCTTCAGGCTCTTGCTCAGTGTCAGTTTCTCAGGCCCTTCCCTGACCACAGTATGCTGAAGGAGGTGTTCTGACTTCTTCTCCATGTGCTCTTCATCAGCCCTCTGGCTCTTTCGTTTATAGTTCTTCTCACAACTTTAATTACCTTTATGTGTCATGCACTTGTTTATTATCTTTAGAGTGTGACTCTGTGAGGATAGCTCACCTTGTTCCCAGAAAGGTTCTCAGAAAACAAGACAGACCTAGAATACTTGAAATGTTTGTATCTCTTTATGTATACTTCAGTACCATGGTAATTTCTGGGGATATGTGGTAGGCATAACCTTTTAAAACTTAAAGCTAGTTGGGAAGGTAGGAAATGGGCCACCAGCACTTGTGAAAAGGTTTTGAGAGAAGGTCCTGCTGGAGGAACCCTGATTAGGCCTGCAGAATTTGGAGGAGACTATCTCCTGGAAATTCCAAAAACTGAGACCCACAGAAGGTGGAAATTCATAGAGAAAAATGGAAATTGTTCTAGGCAGAGGGGATCACATGTGTAAAGGCTGGGAGGTGGAAAAGAGGAGGGCCCCTCTCAGGATCTGAGGGCTCTGTAGCAGGCTCCAAGAGGACAAGTGGTACTTCATGTGGATGGGAAACTGGGGTACATGTGCAGAACACAGCGTGCAAAGTCACACAAATTTGGATTGTATTCTGTAGGAAATGCAGAGATGCTGTAGTTCTAAACATATACAGGTGTGATCAAAGTCTTAATTTGAAGGATTCTTCTTCTTTGTGGGGAGCAAGGCGTTGGAGGGATTTTATAGTAAAGGCTAGGTAGCCACATGACAGCCACGTCACTGCCTGGTCCAGGAGATAATGATGGCCTGGACTAGAGAGGTGCTGGAGAGCAGGGGGATGCTGAGTATTTAGGGTGGGATCTAAAGACACATGACTGATTTAATGGAAAAGGAGTAGGGTAAGGGAGTGCTGGGTGGGTGGGTGGAGGTGAGGACAAGACTCATTTGCCTTGGGCACCTGATTTTACCCACCAAGGATATCATTGCCTTCAGGGCACTCTCCTGTCCTCTTCCCCTAGGGGAAATACCAGCTGAACTAGAGACCCAGGCGAAGTGCCACCCCCTCCTTGAAATTTCCTCTGAACCTCATCCAAATTAGTCTTGTTTTTTCAAATGAGTTATGTGCTCCTTGATGACAGAATCATTTGTCCCAGTCATCAGTGCAGGGCTGGATACATGGCAGGTGGTCAGTCCTTGGAGACTGTACTAATGTTCTCTGGAGAAACAGAATGGACAGTGTGTGTGTGAGTGTGTGTGTGTGTGTGTGTGTGTGTACACCCAAGTTATAATCATGCTTTTAGGTTAAGTGGGAAAGTCAGGTTGTAAATCGATGACTTTTTGGATTTCATAGGCACATACATTGAAACAGAAAGAGAAAACTCAAGCTCAGAGAGGTGAAGATGTTTTCCTGAAGTCACCTAGTAAGATTGTGTTAGATCCAGGAGTGGAACTTCTATAGGTTTGTTGACTCCAATGTTTGTGTTTTTCCCACTATATCTCACAATGGACAACTTGAATGTGTGTGTTTCCTGGTTAAGAGTCGAAGACACTCTCTTGGGGCTGTGACTTCTAGCTGTGACTCGGTGATCATGCAACACAAAGAAAGGAGATATTTTTTTCATTTGCATATTCTTTGTCAGTGGGCTTCCGAAAATGGCAGCTTGGGTTGGATACAGTTAAGGTATGATGCAGCTAATGTTTTCATCAAATACAGTTGGTTCTGGATTACTGAATGGAGATAACTTTGGGTCCAGAAACCCAGACACCTGCATTTGAATTGACAACATGAGCCTTGAGAGCAAGGTGTAATCCTGTCAAGCTGTAGTAGAGACAGGAAAAATGTAGGGTCTAAACTGGAAGGACAGGGGTCCCTCAAAGTCAAAGGTCCACACCAGCCACCAGGGCTCACAGAGGTCCTATTCAGCATACAAAGCTCTGTCTTAGGATAAGTGGGGATTTAAGCATCAGGAGATTAGGGAGGTCATGGAATTTAGATCAAGATACTTGGAACACATTCTGGATCTAAGAATGGCATGTTAAACTCTGCTCTGGGTAACTGGAGTGTGGAAATTCAGCCCAGTGTCTGAGTGCCTTGGGTTAATCTCTGTAGATCTCTGGTTTTCATCTCTATCTGCTATTGCTAAGTCAATCTGTGTCTGTCTGTCTGTCTGTCTGTCTCTCTCTCTCTCTCTCTCTCTCTCTCTCTTTCACTTTCTTGTGGGTTGCAAAGAGCTGGCTGGTACCTGTTGCTCCTCTGTCAGTATCAGAGTTCTGCACATGAGGGTAAATGGCAGCTGGATCTAGCTTCTCAAGGGATCTTCACTACTATTGCATAAACTCAATAGGTAACAACTAGAATTCTAAGCATTTTCCTAAACATTTAAGGCAGCAAAATTCAGCAAGATTATCTATGGGCAATGCCTTAGAGGACAATGTAATGGGATTTTTGCTGCACGGATTTCCATATTTGTCAAGGCAGTAGAATGAGACCAGTTATATCTACACTCATATGGAAAAGAACAATTCATGTGTTCTTTTGACCTACTGGCACTCTACGGAGCAGAACCTCCTCAACTTTCAGAATTGATGATAGGGTAGTGACTAGGTTCATGGTTCTTTCTTTCCTCTAACACTGCTATATGACTTGATCTCATGTTTTTAGCTTAAGAGACTTTGGATTTATCTTAGTGAAAAAGAAATTGGGACCTCCTGGGTGTCATAAGTGAGGGCCAGGGAGTCAGTTTAGCTGCATCCACCTTTTCCCAGACCCCAAACCCATACGACATAACCTGAGTGCCACATTTCAGAGAGAGAGAGAGAGAGAGAGAGAGAGAGAGAGAGAGAGAGAGAGAGCGAGCCAGTCAAATGGATAAATCATTTTATCCCAAGACCATGCATGTGGCAAGCATGGAAACCTGTAGGTGTCATTAATTTTTGAGTGTGCAAATATTTGGAGCCTGAATCCAAACATGACCTCTTCTCTAGACATGTCAGAGCACCCATGGCAAACAAAACTGGATTACCCTGGGGAAGGGGCAAAAGCCTGAGCAGGGAGCAAGGCAGGGCTGGCCAACTCACCAGTGCTGCAGGCAAACAAAACAGACAGCACTGAACCTTAATGGGTGGGTGGAGGATAGGATGGTCTTCTTTTCCACTGTTCTTTTCCATTCACAGTATTACTCAATAATTGGATGAAAGGAGTTCCATAGATGTTATAGATTTGGAATTTTAGGAAAAAAATGTGATAGGACTTCTTATTAATTTCAACTGGAGATATCCACAGATTATTTTGGGAGGTACTGTGGCTTCTCTGACAGGGAAATGGCAAGTAGGTCCCAGGGAGGGGTGGTAACAGCCCCTAATGTTGGTGGCCAATATTGGAGCATACTCTTGGGTGGGATGACTGGATATTTGCCCTGCCTAATCTTTTCTTTAAGCCATTCACAGATTCTGGAATAGGAGGTACAGCAAAGAATTCAGGGCAGAACTTTCCACACTTAGAGATCCTTTCCTGGTAGGAAGTCACAGGAACTTAACAAAGTCCAGCATAAAGTTGCACAAATACATCTGTGAGATAGGAATTCCAAATACAAATATCTGGGCAGTAGGGAGAAAGCTGGAAAAAATTATCACTTAGAGAGACCTGGGGCAGGAAAGGCAACTGCCAATTTGTTTTGTACTTGCCCTGTGACTCACCACAGACTGATGTGGGGCTAAGGGGTAGAGGGTGGGAAGTGGGGTGGAGAGGAGATTGTTAAAAGGAAAAGTCAGTACTATTTAGGGCTGCAGACAAGTACAGCTGCAGGTCATGGGTAAAGGGGGGTTCAGTGAACATCTCATAGATGCTGATGAGACCATAGCTATAAAGAACTTAGAGACTTATGAACTTAGGTTCCTGGCATGGAAGACTCTGGAGCAAATGTCAAAAAGAGGTTCTGAGAGCCACCGTGAATTTAGATAATCACTACTGATTAAACTAAATTCACAAGCCTTTTCTGCCTTGCAAAGGGGTTAGCCTTTAGGTTTTGGTGGAGGTCTGCTCTGCATTAAAAGGGAAAGCTGCATGAAGAAGCAAGGCAGAGAAAAAGAGACCAAAGTTGCCAGAGTGGAAGATGAAGAGGGGAGAATTCAGATTCTCAGAACCCAGGTCATCTGTGTTCACAAGTAGAGTGATATGGAGTGAGACTGTGAAGACTCTGAAGGGGTGATTTTTGGCTTCTATCATTTTCTTGGGTTTTATTACAAAGAATGAAAGAAAAAAGGAGGTTTATATTAGTTTCAAGGTTGTCCTCATTGCTGATAGCATGAGCTTCACCGACACCTGTTTAGGATATGGAGCAAAGATGCCAAGGGAGAGCCTGAATAGATGTCAAGTTGGAGCAAACCTCGAAGGTGTAATTTTGGAACATTCTTGGGCAGAACTCTGGAGAAATCCTGAGTGATCTTCTCAGATTATACTTTTCCCTACTGTCCATAGGAAGGTTCCCAGTAGAAGAGCAGTTTGGGGAAAGATGGCTAGAAAGAGGTCGATGCTATGGAAAGGAGCAGATAGAATGAATTCCACTGTCAATATCTTTTGAGGTCTTGCATCAAGAAATGCCTTCTTTGAGATCTTTTCCACTCCTTGGCATGTGGGGTCTCCCTTCCTTAGCTCTCCTAGGTCCTGTGGGGAGTGTTAGCTTTGAGAGACTCAGAGGCAGGCAAATGTAGCTCCATCCGGAAGATCCTGATAACAACCCCAGCTTCTAGACTGTGAGTCCTGGATCTAGCTCCTGTGCCAGAGCTGAGCTGACTGCTGATGTGGTCAAAAGCAAAAATTATAAGGACTCCCCACACCTGATATCTTGATTCAGAAATTCATGGGTGAGATCTGAAATTAAAAAAGCTTTCCTGATGAATTTGATGTGCAGTTGGAGTTGGAAAATCTTTGTGGCTGGGAGCACTGCTCAAAGTCAGAGTCTTACCTTCTAGATGTTTTTGATGTAAAAGCATTGACTTAACTAACATCTGTAGTATTCTCAGCCATCATAAATATTGGCAGTAAATGCTGAACAAATATGTAAGATTTATATGCACATGGAATAGAACTCAAATAAAAATATGCTTGTTATTGAACTGTCACATTCTAGATGATGACAAATATATAGTATTTAATTGAAACAAGCCTTCGTTTTTAGGTTACAAAAGGTGACCCCTTTTTCCACCACTGTCTTCTTGGTTTGCTCCATTTTCAATGAAGATTTTTTTCAAAGAAATATCTATAGCAAGGAGACATAAGCTCTGTACAGTGGGTAAGGGCCTCTCAGGGGAATTAGGACTTCAGAAACCTGTGTGAATGAGTTCTTGCAGGGTGTGTGTGTGTGTATGTGTGTGTGTGTGTGTGTGTATACATCTATGCAATGTAGGATGAGTTTCTGGAAGTTAAACTGACATGCCCTTACACCTAGCATGTGAT
Organism: Urocitellus parryii; assembly: GCF_045843805.1. Classification (NCBI taxonomy): domain Eukaryota; kingdom Metazoa; phylum Chordata; class Mammalia; order Rodentia; family Sciuridae; genus Urocitellus; species Urocitellus parryii. The sequence continues at coordinate 264,925,069 of NC_135531.1, read as the reverse complement.
ATAATAAATACAACCATTTGTGGACAAGTGGTTGCCTTTGTAGACAAAGCTTCCAGGACCAACTATGGAATTAAGTTGACAACACAGATGTTATTGGTAGGGAGGCCAACAAAAGAAATGGGAAAGGGGTCTCTTCAGTCTTGTCCTTTATTTGCCATTCAAGATGGCAAGAAGTGGATTCCTACAGGGGAAGTTGATTTTGTCAGCTCCTCCAACAGGTTAGCTGGTCCCAGAGCAGTTTTCTCAAAGCTAGAGACAGTCTTGACAGGTTGTTTGCTTGATAAACAGAACAGGCCCCTGGAGGGTGTTGAAAGAGATGGGTGTGACCAATGCCTCTGGCTAACAACACACTCAGAAGAGCTAACAAAACAAGGGCATAAACTCTCAAAATCTTTTAGTTTCTTTTAGTTTACTCAGGCAAAAAGGAGCCGAGACTACAGGCCTTAACTGAGTCTGATGAGTAGATACAGCTGATCTGGCAAAATCTGGCCTGCAGCACCTCTTTCGGTGACAGTAGGTTACTTGGTCAAGCCATTACCTTCCTTCCTAAGCCCACCCTGCCATCTCTTGCTTTCTCTCTCGTGCTCTACTTCTTCCCTGTGAAGATGTAATTTTACTTTCCTCATCCAATTTGTCATCCAGCTCAGGGAGCAATATATTGGTTCTGTTGTTCCTCTATTATTTCATGCAAGAAAAATCTTAGATTACTGAAGAAGCAGTCCTGTGTGTTACGCTGCTGCTTCTTTTACTCCTTTTTTTTCTTTTCTCTTTTCTCTTCCCTCCCTCCTTCTATTGCTCATTTGCTTCCTTCTTTTCTTCCTCCCTCTCTCCCTCTCTCCCTCTCTCCATCTTCCCTCTTTCTCTCCCAAAGTCTGCCTCACTAAGTGCTGGGTCTCTGGTGGCCTTGTTCATGGTTCATTCATTTGCTAAGCCATCTTCACCAAACACTTAACCATGTGCAAGTTCCCGGGATGAGCTCTGGAGACACACCACGGAGGCCATGCTCTCCCTCCTCAGGTTGTTCATTGTCTAGCAGAAAAGATCTTAGTTCTAGACAACCAAATGGTATATACATAATTGGTGGAATGCCAAGGTATCTCCCATGTTGGGATTGACAACTTTGGAGACAGGTCAATTGGAAAGAGGTTTGAAAGAAGATCTAAAACCGTCAAAAGGAGCCAGTCAAATATGACCAAGAGGGCAGCTCTCTGAAATATTCCTAGAAGGCACCCAGCTCTCAGAGGGACTGGTTTCCAAAGAGGCTGGGAGACATTGTTTGCACTCATCTGATGGCTCAGACAGGGAAACCAGAGCGAAGGCAAGTAAAGCAAGCTTGGCGTCTCAGTTCTAGCCACACAGGAGTCCTACTCTGGTGAAACTTCTCTGTAGCTCTCCTTGGATGCACCTTCCTTATCAAGAGAACTTGTCTAGTTTCCCTGATCTGGAAAATAATTTTCTTCTTCATGGTTTAGAAAAGTGGATTGAAGAGAAAAGATCAAAGAAAACAGGAGAAATAAAAGGTCAGTTTAGCAACCACTTGACAGAAAGAATGAACACAATCATCAGGGGAAATAAATATGAGCAAGAGCAGGGTCTGGGCATGTGGAAAGAGCTTTTCCCATGGAGCAGTCCTTGCTTAGTAAGAGAAGCTCAGCTGAGCCTCGGTATGAGTGAAAGTAGATTGCTGTGGAAGAAATTGTTTAATTTGATCTGGGAATGGAATGTACCTTGTATACCTCCTTTTCAAGGAACTGACATATTTACAGCTTGTAACTCATTTACTTAAGATGAAGACAAAACAGATCTTGGCATTTCCAGAAAGCTAAGGAAGACAAAATTTCCCCACTCACCCTCCCCACTGTTTTTCCTCCTCCTTCTCTCTCTCTTTCTCTCTCTCTCTCTCTCTCTCTCTCTCTCTCTCTCTCTCTCTCTCATTTCTCACCCCACCCCCAACACCATATACCCTATCATCATTGCAAATGTGCTCCATATGAGTGGGTTGAAATGGTTGGATTCTTGTCTGAAAGAATGTCAAAGGTTCAAGTGCACAGTGCTTACACTGGGTGGACAGCGACTTCTGTCCTTCCTGGGTAGGAACACGTATATTGTGGAGCTGCTTTGTAGGTCCCTCTCATGGTAGAGGAAGAGAACTTTACGTCAGTGGGTGAGGTTTTGAGACCTCAGAAACACATTGGACATAGCTGTGAGTATTAAAAGGGACTGGTAGTAGAGGGGACTTATCTCTCAAAATATGGGAAATAAAAGAAGTTTTAAAAGATTGGACCTAAAGAGGTTTTGCAGGTTATGGGCAATATAGTCTAAGTATTCTCTACATCTTTTAAGGCTATGAATTATTTTTATGCCAGAGATTTAAATGTTCTGTATTTACTAGGGAGAGCTCTACTCTCTTGCAAAAGGAGGAAGTGTGCTTAAATGATCCTCCAGAAGAAGGAAAAATGCTCTGGCTCTATCCTTAAAGAAGGGAAAATGCACTAGATGAATGCTAGGAATCTATTCTTGACTTGGTTGCCTTTATATGTGTTTTATGCTGGTTAAATTGCATTTAGGTCTTGATGTCTTCTGAAATGTCATTGCTTTGGTTTTTAATAAATTGATTATCACCTTGAACTTGAAAATCCATTCCACACACATTTGTCTGCCTATATTGTGCTGAGCATGGAAGTAAATATAGATGAAACTTTAGGTCATTTTAGGAGAATTGAATTGATGACCTGCCTCTGGGTCCCAAAGTATGGACCTGCCCTTCCCTGTGTGGTAACCAACATGAGGCAGTGGGCTGGATTTAGAGAAAAAAAAAAACAGGAATGTATTCAAGGGTGATAGTGTGTCTAGAAAGAGTGTTTATTCTGAAACTCTGGATTAAGTTGATCATCTGTATCATATCAATCATGGTCACTATCACTGTGTTTCATTTGAATTTCAACTTCAGCTTTCCAAGATAGTGGCATGCTTTCCTCTGGGAAGGGAAATTCAGGAATCCTCACCATTTATAGGGATTTCACCTGAGCTAGACAGTATTACTACTTTTCATAAGCATGATAGAGGCTATGAAGTCACCCGGGCAGCCTAGATAATATGAGATTCCAAAATGAGCCAGAGAAAACACTCTGAGGAACAGAGCGTGGTAAGCTTCTTCCCCGGCTTCTAGTGGAGCATCTTCTTGGGCTTTGTTATTGTGGTAGGGCATGATGTTGACTGTGTGTGTGTGTGTGTGTGTGTGTGTGTGTGTGTGTGTGTATGGGGGGGGAGGGATTCTAGTGCCATTTTTTTCCTCTCAAAGATAACTGTCCTTCTTGTAAAATTTTTAGAAATTTACAAGGAGTGGGATTGGGGGTTATACCCCAAATATTCTAGGTTTTTTTTTTTTTTTTTGGCATGGGCTTGCCATTCCAAAATCGTCCTGTGCATTTTTAGGTTGTAAGATGAAATACACTTTTTATTACTGGCTTCCTGGATATAGTGTACAGTGCTTTCCTTAGCTTTGCTTAAATTTCTTTCTTCCTAGAGCAGAAGGGACCTTGGTGAACAAGTCTTCACATTTCATTATCCCAGATGAGGAGATGACCGTACGTGGTGGGATTGAAGGTTAGCTGGGACCCCCCAGTGCTTCCAAGGCCTCTGCTAGTTGAGCATAGAGAGGGCTTGCTGCTGGGTAGAATTGAGGCCTGGCTTTCTTCTTTCTTCTTCCCAGCTCCATGCCCCTGAGCCCATTTGAGGATTCTTCCCTACCCCCCAATTCTGAGAAGCACAATTGGATATAGGAAAAGTGGATGAAGCTTTGTCGGCAAAGAATTATTTTAGTGCCTCCAGTGGTCCTCCTGCTCTCTATTTAAAACTTGATGAACAAGAAAACACCCTTGAGCATTCAAGGGAGCTCTTGGATCATGACTATAATATTTTGACAAGTGTAAATCGAGGTCCAAGGAATAAAAATTGTTTATCTAGGCCACTGTCAGGGTCATAGTGGCTTTTCCTTCTGCACCATGAGGCTGTACCCTTTGGAGTGTCCTCTCTGGAGAATTTGGGGTGGGATCATTCTGGTTCCTGGTCTCAGTCCTGACCCAGAGAATTTTCTTCCCTGAGAGTTTGTTCTCAGCAAGATCTTTGGACTCACCCTCGTCAAATGCCCCCGACACCTGCTCATGCACTTTCAACTCAGAAAGGAAAAAAGAAATCTGAGTGACCCATGGACAATTTCACTGAGGACAAAACATGTCCCAACTTCTCCTTGCTTTGTTCCCTCAGCTATCTTGGAACCAGTTTTCTTTGGTCTGTCATTGGTAGGATTTTTGGCAACTTTAGAGGTGCCTTGTTATAGTCTTGCTGGGTCACCATGCTTCAGTCAGGTTTTGAAACTTGCTACTGTTCCTTAAAACATTTTTCCAGGAGTTTGTCATATCAGCTGGCTTTATCTTGTGCTCAGTTAGTTTTTAGTTCTGATTATTTTTCATATTAGAGTTTGAATTGGCTACGAGACCTATTGGTTTAATCTATCACCAACTTGATAAAAACTGGTCTTGCGTCATAAGCAGGGTCCAGGTAAAATTGTGAAATTGTTGAAGTGTGTCTCTGGCATCCATCCACCTCCCCTCCCAGTCCTCTCCTTCTCATGCCTGTTTTTGCCCTGTGTTTGCCCTGTTCTAGCTGTTTCTCTTGGTCAGAATTTTACAAATATGATAACTTTATCTGGTTAATCAAATCACATTTGTATCATAACAGCATTTCTAAGAAAAATTTAGGTCTCTTCCCACCCCATTCCTCTTCAGTTTATGGTGGAAGTTAGTGGTCTCTAAACTTAGCAGATTATATAATATCTGGATATTTTTGCTCCAATATCTAGAATCTTGGGCCTTACTTTAGAACAAAAAACAGAATTCTGGGATGAGGACTGTAAATTGGTATTTTTAAATAAGAGGTCCAGGAAATTCTGATAGTTGGCCACTGATCTGGTGATTATATCACAGCCCTGGAAGGAATCATCATCATTATAATAGTTGCCCATTAAGCACCCTAGATAACAAATTTAGAGTTAAGCACTTTATGTGAATTAACTCAGCAGTGAGGCTATTCTTAATCTTTCTTTGACAAGAAGAAATTTAAGGCTCATATTGATTAAGATCACTTGATATAGAACTGACAAGAATGTCTTAAAATTCTTAGAAGTACAGAGGGGAAAACATTTATCAAATTCTTCACTCTGCATTCCAGGGTTCTTTGTAGGGTTTGGAGTTTGGGTCAGGAAGGTGGTTTCAGATCATTATACTTGCATCCAGCTGTGAATTCCTCAAGTGTAGGGGACGAGTCTTAATCTCTGCCTCCTCTCCTCACTTCACACCCTAGCCTAGTGGCCCACAAAAGAAGGCCCTAAGAGAATCTTCATTGAATTAGAGTAATCTATAACCCAGGTCTTCTGACTTTTAGCCCAGAACATTTCTGTTATATGAGACTAATGTACTCCAGGACCCAAAGGTATAAATTGAGAACAGGGCTTAATTTGTTATGTGGTAGATGGATAGATATTTGGGAATTTAAAGAATAAAATGCAATTATAGGAACAATTATCACTAAAAATGAATATAATTGGTCATTTGTATTTATTCTTTTGGGAAGTTACCAGAGTCCTAGGCCTGGGGCCTGACTCTGGGAATTCAAAAAAATCAGATGCAGTCACTTGGCCAAAAAACCAAACAGAAAAGGTAAGGATGAAAAGCATGAAAGGGACTTTGATCAGTGAAGGCACTGGGAAGGCAAGGGGACCCATGTCCCTAACCCTGTCTTCCAAAAGTTGACAATGGCTTTGATGTTTTATAGAAAGGCAAATAAGGGCAATGGTCGCCGGGGGTGGGGGTGGGGGTCTCTTGACCAGAGGGACTACACAGCTGCCAAAGTAGGTGACCTTGAACACATGTTCATCATTATCTCAGGATTGGCCAGGTAGGGACTTTCCCTCATAAGAAAGTGCCTCTTCACTATAGCATACTGATTTTGGTTATTTTAGATAACACCTAGGAGTGGGATAGCTGGGCATATGGTGGTTCCATTCTTAATCTTCTTAGGAATCTCCATACTGCTTTCCATTCTTAATCTTCTTAGGAATCTCCATACTGCTCTGCTAATTTGCAATCCAACCAACAATGTGTGAGTGTATCTTTTCCCCCACATCTTTGTTAGCATTTATTATTATTTGTATTCTTGATGATTGCCATTCTAATTGGAGATAAAATCTTAATGTAGTTTTGATTGACATTTCCCTGATTGCTAACAGTTCAGATGCTGAACACTTTTTCATATATTTTCATATATTTGTTGATCATTTGTATTTCTTCTTTTTTCCATATTTGTATTTGTGCATTGTAGTTGTACATAGTGGTAGAATTTGTTGTTGCATAATTTTACACATACCCAATATAACAATATAATTGGTCATTTGTATTTATTCTTTTGAGAAGTTCTCTTTAGTTCTTTTGCCCATATATTAATTCTGGGTTGGATGAGTAGCTGGAAAATATTTTCTCCCATTCTGTAGGCTCTCTCTTCATATTGTTTTCTGTTTCTTTTTCTGTGTAGAGCCTTTTAATTTGACGCCATCATACTTATTAATTATTGTTTTTATTTTTTGAGCTGTAGGGATCTTGTTAAGGAAATAACATTAACTTGGGCCAATATGTTAGACTGTTGAGCCAAAGTTTTCTTCAAGGTGTTGAAAAGTTTCTGGTCTAATTCCTAGGTTGTTGAAACATTTTGAGTTGACTTTTGTGCAGGGTGAGAGACAGGGATCTATTTTCATTCTTCTATGTATGGATAACCAGTTTTCCCAGTACCATTTGTTTAAAAAAAAAAAAAAAAGCTATCTTTTCTCCAATATGTGTTTTTGGTGTCTTTGCCAATTATAAGATGATGTTCTCTGAATGTTTTGACGCCAACACCATGCTCTTTTTGTTATTACTATAGCTCTGTAGTACAATTTCAGATTAGATACTGTGATACCTCCAGCATTGCTCTTCTTGCTCAGGACTGCTTTGGTTTTTCTGGGTCTCTTATTCTTCTGTGAATTTTAAGACAGTTTTCCCCCCTAATTTTGTACATAATGTCATTGGTATATTGATGGGGATTGCATTAAATCTGTATAATGCTTTTTGGATGGCTATTTTGATTGTGTTAATTCTGCCTATCCAAGAACATGGGTGGTCTTTCCAACTTCTAAGGTCTTTTTCAATTTTTTTCTTCTATACTATAGTATTACAGGCACATCTATGTTTATAGAAGTACAATTCACAATAAATTATAGAACCAGTCTAGGTGCCCATCAACAGACAAATGGATAAAAAAATATGGTATATATATGTATGTCATGGAGTTTTACTAAGCCATAAAGAAGAGTGAAATTATGGCATGTGCTAGTAAATGATGGATTGATTGTAGAATATCATGCTAAGTGAATAAGTGAGACTTAGAAAGTCAAAGTTCAAATGTTTTCTTTTGAACTTGGAAGCTAGAGAGAAAGAAAGAAATGAAAAATGGAGTATTGAGTATTCCATGAAAATAGAAGGGAGATCAATGGAATAGAAGAGGATAGAGGAGTAGGGAAGAGGGACAGGAAAAGAGAGGAACTGCAGAATAAAATTGGCCAAATTGTGCTATGTACTGCCAAAAGCCAAGTGCCAATGTCTCGGCTTGGCACAGAATCACGAGCCACCACACAGCTTTGTAGGTTCAAACAGCAATTCTTTATTCCCGATCTCACACCAGCCTCCACACACGTTCAGGGGCAATTCCAAAAATGTCCGATCCCAAATCCTACTCCACGAGGCTTTTTCCAAATCCCATTTTAATCTCACGAGAACTCAACAAGCCGCAGGAACACCCTAATCCCAGCAGCAATAATCTTCAACCTCAACTTCCCTAAAACCCATATTCTTAAACCGGGAAACGCCTTAAACCCAAGGACCGGGATACTTCCTCAAACCTGCAGGATACTTCCTCAAACCTGGATCCACCCTCGATCACCTTGAGCAGGGTCATCTTACTAAAGCACACAAGCAAGGTCGCAGCAAATTTCCAAGGCAAGTCCATTTAACATGGGGTACACTGGCAAGGATTACCATGCGTCATACCTACTTGGTAATGGCCCTCAGCAATGTACATAGGAATATTCAACAGCAAATTTCACCATTATATACCTCTATAAAGAACCAGTTTAAAAACAATAAATAAATAGAAGGAAGACCAGTAACAAGGAAGAAGAAGAGAAAGAGAAGAGAGGAGTGGAAGAAAAGTAGAAGTACTGGGGATTGAAATACATGATCATATTCCATGCATGTATGAATATGTCTAAATGAATCCCACTATTATGTTTAACTGTAATGCACTAATAAGAAAGAAAGTTGTTGCCTGGCGGGTAATTTCCACTCATCACAAGATGTTTATTGGATCAGACCTTGTTCCTGGAATCTAAGGTGACTTGGAGCAAAATGGAGGCAGAGATGCCAAGTCTTTAATCCTACTTTTAGCCACCTATTAGGCATTTGCAGGCAGATTTGTTACAAAAATCTTGGATATTTGGACAGCTAGACCAGTTTTGGAAAAGTGTAGAGTACACACCCACATATATATGATCACTTGATTTTCATTAAAGACAATGCTGTAGTTCAAAGCAGGGAAGGAAGTTTTTTCCAGTGACTGATACTGGAGCAAATGTATGTCTGGATGGAAGATGAGAAAGAAACTCAAGGCCCCTACCTCAACCCCATACATGCAAATTAATTTGAAATAGGTTGTAGACTTAATTGTGGAAGTTAAAACAATAACGCTTGTAGTAGAAAATATCAGAATCCCTTGTAACTCAGGGTAGGGAATTATTTTTTAGGCCACAGAATGACTTCCCACATCATGTTCCTCATGAGTTATCATTTAGAAAGTGAAAAGACAAACTATGGTATCAGGGAAAAAATATTTCCAAACAACTTGTATCAAATGCATATAAATAGCTCTACAGTTCCATTAAAGCAGACAGCCCAGTTTTGAAAGTGTGCTCAAGATTGAACAAGAAATTCACAAGGATATCCAAATGGCCAGTAAGATGCTCAATGTTTTTAGTTAAATTAAACTAATATAAATATTACTGGACACACATTATCATGGAGGAAATTAAAATTTTGTACAGTGTGAAATACTGGGAAGGGTGTGGGAGCATCTGGAACTCTCATGTGCTGCTTGTGGGAAAATAAATGCTATTTTCTTGCTTGGAAAATGGGCATTTTCTACTAAATATCAACATATACTTATCCCGTGACCCAACAATTTCAATGAAAATATATGTCTAAGAAAAACTTTCTCAGGAAATCAAGTTTGTTAGTAAAGGACCCAAGCTGGAAACAACCCAAATGCCTATTAGTAGGAGATCAAATAAATAAGATATAGTATATTAACAACATGGAATATTATTCAGCAATAAAAAAATCACTGATACAAACAACATGGATAATTCTCAGGAACAGTATATGAGTAAAAGACATCTGCCACAAAGAGTTAATATTGAATGATTCTGATTATATCAAGTTTGAGAAAAGAAAAAATTAATCTGTGGTAATAAACATCAGAAGTGTGATTATCTCAGAGTGAGAGGCTAATGCTATTGACTTGGAAGGAGCACATGTGAATGGTGTCAGTTATCTATTTATGTGACCCACTACCTCCAAAGTTAGTCTAAAATAACAAATAGATCATTCCATCCCTTAATTTTGTAAGTCAGGAACATAGCTGAGCTTAGACTGTGGCGCTGATGGATGGGCTGGTATTGAGGGTCCAAAAGGCTTTCCTCATGTCTGACATCTTGGTGGAGCTGGTTGGAAGGCTGGTCTCCACTGGGACTCTTGAATGTAGCACTTACATGTGGCCTTTCCAACATGGTGACCTCAGGTGGTCAGACTTGGTGCTCAGGGCACTAAGACTGAGTGTTTTAGAGATAAGGCAACAACTGCATGACCTTTCCTGGTCTAGTGTTGGTGTCACTTTTTCTCTGTTGCTTTGGTCAAGGATCTGATTCATGATCTGATTCATGGAGAGTAGTCCTAGACCCCACCTCTCAATGGAAGGAGTGCCAAGGACTTCTCAGCCGTGTTTTAAAACTACTCTAGAAGTTTTCTGGGGCTGAGGGAAACAGTCTACATTTTGATTTGTGTGGTGGTAACATGAGTATACACAGAATTATTGAGGAATATACTTAATGTATACTTTATATAAATTATATGTAACTAAAAAACTGCAGAGTGCCTTACGTACTTTATTGTCATTATTGCTATAACAACCCTATGAGTCAGCAACTGTGATCTCATTTTATAAACATTTCATTTTTAGTTACTTATCCAATATCAGACAGAACCAGGATTCAAATCCAAGTTCGCCCCATCCCTAAATGTTTTCTCTTTCTACTAGCAACATATGACAGGAAGAAAACAGTTAATTCATTTGTTTATTCCTTGATCAATATCTACTGGAAACCCACTGTATTTTAGGTACAATGCTAAGAACTGGGGAATAAAGGGAAGAAATAATATATGTCTTTGTCTACAAGACCTATAGGAGAGGACAGATACATGTATAAATACCTATTCTACAATGTCATTAGAATTGTATTATGTTGAAGTCCCAAGTGGGGACCCTGTGAAATAACTGATATCCATGAGCACATAGGGACAGAATAATTGAAATTAGAACTTATTCCAGAAAAATATATGTACACGTACAAAACTCTAATGGTCCTTGAAGATGGCGGATGGAAACACTGCTGGAAGAGGATGGGATTGATACTCAGGGCTTCCTTAGTGCCTGGCACTGTGCTGAGAGCTTTTTATTAATTTTCTGTCCTAATCCTGACAACATCACCCCTATTAGTGTCATTTGCCACATCTTGCATTTGAAGAAATTGAAACAAGACAAGATTAAGTATTTTTTCCAGGTCCTGCAGCCAGTGGGTAGCAGAACCAGGATCTGATCCTAGATCTGCTTGTATAACTTGGGGGAGGACTTGGAAGATCTTTGACTTCTTTACTCCTCTTGACCCCCTTGGACATTGTGTGTGTACTGTGCCCTTGCTTCCCTTTATGCTTCTCAAACTCCACTTACTCCTGCTAGTATACCAGCAGGGTTTGAACTCGTTTTGTAAAAGCTAATTGCTAAATTTCTTCTCAATTCTGATAATCATATTGGTAGTTTAAACTGGGATTCTCTCCATGCAAATCAGCAAATGTTGCAAATTGGGATTGTTTTGGGGGTGCTGGGTGGATGGGTGGGAAAAATGAGAAAGACCAACTCCTCTAGGACACTGCTGCTTTGCTCCTGCAGATTGGGACCTTGAAGTTATATGTGTGACCTAGTTATATGTGTGACCATTGACTTTGAATTTCAGAAATGTGCTGTATCCAGTTCAATTCTTTCTGTGTATGTAAGTTTAATTTGCTCACATTTTATTCTCTTGAATTTTGTTTGCTTGGTGGTTTGAATTTGATTTGATATTACTATTTACCTTCATGTTCCTTCTGCTGTTGGTCATTTTAATCACAATTGGGATAAATTTGGTCCAGCTTTGAGCTGCCACAACCTTCAACTTTCACCTCATTACTGGATTACCCCTCCCTGAATGAATTGCTGCCTTTACCCTCCACCTAGTCCTGTGGCCACATGGGCCTGTCTGCTCTGAGACCCCTCAGTCTCTGTTACTGCAATCTTTCATGCCTTTCTTTTTCTTTTTTTTTTTTTCCTTTTTGGCATTCACAAGCAGTTGGGGCTCAGCTAGCTTTGACTAACAGGTGCTGATGTGTTGATCTCTTGCAAACTGTCTATTCTTCTTTGTCAGCTCCCGCATGTATCTCATGTTGTCACTGGCCGGCCTGAGATATGAGGGCCTTCACTGAAGACTATGGCATGTGACTTTCTGGAAAGTGTTTGGGGCTCCATCAATCAGCAGAGGCTTAGAGGGCCTGAGGCACTGTGCTGGCCTGGCAGTGTGGAGATGGCTGCTGGCCTGGTTGCTGGGGTGGAGCAGCATACCCTAGGCCAGTTCTCCCAGGAGGTGGGTGGGGGGCTGATTTTCCAGTTTTTCTGGTCCATGGATGGATTCACCTCATCTATCTTCCACCTTGGTTCTCTCTGTACCTAAGTAAAGATAACTGTGAGACAGTGTTGAATGTGAGCCAACTGACTTAACCATAGACCAACCCAGGATGTTGGCAGTCTGAGCTTGCCCTTCCATGACATTTATTGAGTGTTTGCTGAATTCCAGGTACCCTGCCAAGTGCTTCAACAGCATTGTCTCATTTAATTCTGACATCGTCTCACATGAGGAAGCTAAACCTCAGAGAGATTAGATAACTTTTTCATGGTCACATACCAATTAAGTGTGTGAGTCAGAATTTGAATTCAGGATTGCTTGTTTCCAATCAATGCAATCTCCCAACATCTCTGCTATGTTTTCCTGGCCTTCTAAAGGATATCACAACTTAACCCTCAGTGAAAAACACCTATTTCTGTGCCAGACCCAAGGCTGGAAGAACAGGGATGAATGAGACACAATTCCTGACTTTGAGGAGTTCTCAATCTAATGTAAAAGGTGGGCAGTCTTGAACACAAATAATTCTAATCATGGCATTAATAGGTATTTAGGAAGTTGATGGAATCAAGGACTACTTGGTCTTCTACATTTGGGGATGGAATGAACCTGAGAGGATTCCCCAGGGAGTCTGCCTTGGGATGCTTCCTGAGGGGCGGGGGTGTGTGAGCAGGGTCTGAGGCATGCAGGACCTACCTCCTCACACTGAGAGCAGAGTCCTTGTCTTTATGGAGACAGAGACAGCAGATAGGTCATCCCTCACCTCAAGGTACTTGTGATCTAATAGAAGACAGTCAATTCTGCTGAAATGACTTAGAGACATTTCTACCCAAAGCTTAAAGCCCTGAATGCCTTATATGGAAGTATAATTGGAATGTTTCTAGGGATGGGAGTTGGGGTGGGGGACTCCAGCAGGATGTCAGAGGAGCATCTGTACCAAATGTGGAGATGGGATTGAAGACCCAGGAACACCTGGCCCCACACTGGTTTTGTGGCCTTGGGCTGGTTGTTGTTTTCTTTTTGGAACTCAGTTTCTCAATCAAATGAAAATTTATGCCTGAGTGATCTTCTAGTGGCTTTTAACATCTAGGGTCCCCAAAGACTGTGTTCTTTTGAGTTGAAGTCTAGCTGGAAGTAGATTGGGCCATCTTCTTCTGTGAGTCAAACTGGCTGCTTCCTTGTCCGGTGTTGTTCACCTGGAGATGCAGGTTCTTAAAATGCCCAGCTCCACAGTCAGGAGGTGCAGTGTCCACTCTGATCCTTGGTCTGAGCTGCTGTTCTGGAATGTGGCTTTGCTTTTATTCGTGTTGCCCAGCTTCATTTACCTTAGGTTCAGTGAAGTACAGTTAGAATGTAAATACATTGGTGAGAAAATAGTCACCTGGTAGTTTGGTGTTTTAGTCAGTTTGTTGTTGTTGTTGTTGTTGCTGTGACTAAAAGGTATGACCAGAAAAATTTTAGGGGAGGAAAAGTTGATTAGGGTCTCACAGTTTCAGAGGTCTTAGTTCATAAAAGGCTGGCTCCATTCCTCGGGGCTCGAGGTGAGGCAGAATGTCATGGCGGAAGAGTGTGGCAGAGGGAAACGCTCACATAATGATCAGGAGGCGGAGAGAGAAATCTCCACTTGCCAGACACAGATATATACCCCAAAGACACACCCCAAGTCTTACCTCCTCCAGCCACACCCCATCACTTCAGCCCCCACTCAGTTAATCCCATCAGGGATCAATTCACTGATTGGTTTAAGGAAATATAACCCCATCATTCTCCTCCAAACCTTCTTGTGTTGTCTTGCATGTGAGTTTGGGGGGATATCATATCTAAACCATCACATTTGTTTTTCTTGACATCTTGTCTTCTCATTTTGTGAACTGCATTGAGGCTGTGAGCCTAATTTGAGTCCTCTGTGAAGATACTCTGGGTTTCTGAGACCTACCATTTTTCTCTCTTGTCCCCAGACATCTGTGTTCCTTACTCTCTGTCCAAACACTTACACTGGAATATTAACATTTACTTTAGGTCTTCCCTCCAACCAGCTGTGTCATCTCTGGTGAGTCACATTCTCTCTCTGACTCTCATCTGTAATATAAAGGTGTTGGTTTAGAGCAGTAGCTGGCAAACCATGGTTCTGGGGCCAAATCTGGCTCATTGACTATTTTTATCAATAAAGTTTTATCAGAATTCAGACAAACCATTTATGTGCAATCTTTGGTGATGCCCATGCAACATGGCAGAGTTGAGTTGTTGAGATGGATACTGTACAGCCTTCAAAGCCTGAAATACTTACTATCTGGCCCTTTACAGAAAGGTTTGCCAATTCCTGAACTAGAGTGTTATCAAGTTCCTTTCAGTTTTGACTTTCCTTGGTTTCAAAAGGAGATGAATCATATGCTTTCATTTCTAAGTCTACTAGTTGCCTATATATAAAAGGATTAAGATCCTTCATGACACTTAATTCTGTTTGATCATTGATATTCCTATATGTCATGACACCTGAGCTTTCCTCTGCCTGAGAGCCCTTCCTCTTTCCATGACTAATTCCAACTCACCTTTTAAGATTCTCTGACAATCTTAAGTACCTAATATTGCCTGCACTTCAATAGAATCATATCTTATTGATGATGATACTTATACTTATCTGAAAATAGCTGTTTAGTCTTTCCTCCTTCCTTCATTTATTATAGATGATATGCCAAGCACTTTGTTCAGCTTCAGCACTTTGTTCAGCTTCAGCAATTCATAGTCAACAAATTATGACCCAAGAGGCTTTCTGAGTATAGAACAGAGAATGTAAGATCTTCCTTGTATCAGATATGGCAAGCACCATCATTAAGATTTCATCCAAATCGCTTAAGAGTAGTTGTGTAACCACAAAGGATTTGCCTTTTCCTCCTTGCCTACACTGCCATTGAGCCTGGATTAGCCATAAGTGGTCATTGAGGTGGAGACAATTCTATTCTGAATGTCGGCAAGTGGCACTCCTGCTCCACATCTCACACTTAAGAAGGCCCAACACTGGCCATTCTCCTCTCATGCCCCTTCTTTGATATGACACCAAGGGTTGTGCCTCTCTGGAGTCTGCAGTCTGCACCTGCATCTAGACCATGTTCTTTGTCCCTGACCCCATAAAATTCCCTGTTCAAATGGCCCTGAGCCTTCCCTGGTCTCTCTTCCCAGGGGTGGACTGTATTGCCATTTGGTACATCCTAGGCCTTAGGGTAGCCAAGGAGAGATTATTTATGGTATCTGGAGGCTGTGTACAGAACTTGGATGGGCAGTCTGATGCGATCACAAATGCACGTGTAGGTCTCCAGATTGTACAGGAAGGAACTGGGAAAGCAGAGAGAAGAGAGATGTCATTGGCTAGGGGTAAGAGGCTAGAGACCTGGGTACTGATGTATGCTTTTAAATTCAAATATGGCCTTTGATAACATTATGAAGGATTTTTTCTTTAGAGAATTTTGGAGAACTTGGTAAAATATATTTTTACTAAGCTTCCCCTAATTTTAACATATAATCATGGTACCATTATCAAAATAAATTAACATTGGTATAATGCTGTTAACTAAATGACAGATTGAAAACTACAGACAAATGACTAAGCTAGAAAGATCCTCATCTTGGAGGGAATGAATGGTCCTTCCAAAGCTAGAGCTTGGGATTTCCAGGCATTAAGGGAGTGAGCCCTGTCAGCATATCCACCATCTAGGGAAGCCAGAGATCTTGGGGGACTTGAAGGCCTACCTGGAAGGTGGACATTAGACCAATCCTGATGTCCCTTTCAGCTCTCTGATTCTACCATGTACAACCTGTGAAGGAGCAAACAGTGTCTTCTAGGTCTTAGATACATTTCATGAGAAGCTCCCAGGGTCTAAGAATGAGGAAACTATGAGATTAGATTGTTGGAATTTAGATTCTCTCAGACAACACAGTGTTTGAAGGAGCCCTGCTGTGTGCACAGGGACACACATCCAAGGTATCCTCTTTCTGATCTTCATTCCTCTGCAGTAGCCTGAAGAATGTTGACTGGAATCGGGAGGTCCCTGTCCTCTGCTCTGACCTCAGTGACCTGAGTTCCCTGACTCTGGGCAAATAACTGTGTCCTTTGGCCTCCTGCCTGAAACTCAGAGGAGACTCCCCCTGAAATCTTCGGTATCTGCTTCACCTCTGTCTTTTGTATTCTCTCTTCTATTTGTGATTTTATTATAGCCAGTCTTCCTCATTCTCACGTCCCTCTGTCCTCTCTGATCTTATTTTCTGCTTTTCTTGAATTTCCTCCTCCTCATTTATTCTCTCCACATGTTCCCGTTGCTCCGCTCACCCCATTCCTCTCATCTTCCTCCTTTTACCCTCTCCCTTCTTCTTTTTCTTTTTTCGTTCTTTCTCTTCCTTATCCTTCCCCACATTTTCCTTCACTCCATTTCAGTATGACCTTTGTTCTATGCCGGGCCTTCATGGCCCACCAAATGCTTGTGGCAATTAGTTAAAATGAGAAGGAAAAAGGAGGGAATTAAATCATAGTATTGGCAGCTGGCAATTTGCTTCAATAACAGAAAAATGTCCCCAGCTTCCTTGAATATTGAAACATTGATGAAGAACAGATTTTCTCTGGCAGTGCAAATTCCCCTCTGTCCAAGTTTGGCAGTGGGAATGCCTGCCTTGGTATTATTATAGGCGTTTCGACGTGTTCCCTGTTTAGCAAAGTTGGAACATATTTCAACCAACCCCAGTATTGATGTAAAACTCTTTTTATTTGTAATGAGGGTATATTAAAATATATATATACATTTCCACTGATTTTCTGGCTCTTGGGAGGACGGGATCTGATGATGTCTGGGCAGGAAGGCCTGGGATTTTCCACCCTCTCTCTGTGGGGAGAGTGCCAGAATTTAGATGCTCCCCATATTCCCACTCCCTTGTTAGACTTTGCTGATTTTAATAAACATTTTCCTTTCTTGGATTTCCTCAGTGACACAGAATCAGATAGTTGTCAGTTGGGCAGGTCTTCCAGGGGTCACCTTTTCCATCCCCTGAACACATTGACAAGGACCCAGTGAGGTGCTAGGGACAATATAAAGTAAAGAGAAGTCAGACAGATGAAGAAATACACAGCTCCAGATAGGCAGCTCTGTAATTGTGTCCATGTACAGGAGGATACAGCTGTGATGGGTGTTGAATGGAAGTGACAGAAGCCAACCTGCAGGTTGGTGGGAGAAGCCATGAAGAAGGGTAGAGGCAGTGTGGAAGACGAATGCTGGAATAGTCTAGAAGGTCAATTGCTAATTTCTCCTCTTTGGAAAGACCTTGAATGCCTTATCCTCAGAGTAGATTCATCCTTTTTTTTTTTTTTTTTTTCAGTTTCCATCCCTAAGTCTTCCTACCCTCTCACACCTGGACGCAGGGTCAGAGCAACAGCATTTATGGTCATAGAATACCAAACTAGGTGGGGCCTTAGAAATCACCTAGTCTGGGGTTTTAACCTGAAGTTTCTGAGAGTTCTGAATATGGTTTGAATTGAAAAACAAAATTGCATAAGTGCCTGATTTTCCCAGGGTGAGAAGGGACACTGACCAAAAGCCTTCAGACCGTTGCTTTAGTTCCTTACCCCAATGAATAACCAGGAGAATGGAAGACCCTACAAGGTGATGTGGCTTAACTGAGATAAGAGAGAGCTCACAAGTAGAATTTTAAACATGTGCTACCTAATTAGATTAATTGGAGTATTAATAATGATTAATAATAATAATTGGAGTATTTATCTTAGAAAAAAACACATGACAAACTATCCTTACATAGTCAACATAAACATTAAGACATTTCTTTTAGTTGATCTCAAGTCATTATTGGAAAAATATGCTGGTTAGAATGACCAAGACAGAGGTAGTGCTAACTTATGGGTCCCTGCAGGAGGAGGCTGGAGCTGGATGCTGGGGAGAGGAGAAGCCTGCTCATGGGAAGGAAAAGGTAGAGAGAGGTCAGGATAAGTGGGGTATGTCTGATAGACAGGGAAGACTAGGAAAGACCTAGGCAGGAGAAAGGAGTGGAGTTCCAGGGGAGGACTGGCTCCATGAGAATCGAGATGGGTTTTAACAATAAGGTCATGAATAGTTGAGCCCAAGGCCACAGGAAAATGCCTCATCTCTAAAACCCAGACCCAATAGCTCATCATAATCTCCTGAGCACCTTTTAAAACATGTGGATTCCAAGACCCCAACCCTGAAGCTTCTGACCCTATAGATCTGGAGTGAGTCTCAGGAAACTCTGGTTCATAAATCTTCCTCAGGTCATTCATCCAGATTTGGAAGCTAACGCCCCAGAGTAGAGGAAGGCAAAGAGTTGCTGAGCTGAGGGGTTGTAAGAGCACCCATTGTTTTGTCAAACAACCGAGCAGATTTGGGACTGTGGTCTGTGATGGGAAAGGTGCAAGACACAGAGATTTCTGTTCTTAAGGAGATTGCTGAGTGGTTCAGAATAGGCAGTGAGTTTAAGAATTGACTTAACAATCCATGAGGACCTAGAAAGTGGCAAATGAGTGATTAGTGACTGGGTAGGGCAAGGCAGATGTGAACCCTGTCTCAAAGGATGAGAATGATTTCCATGGGGAGGGAGATTCAGATACAGTCTCCAGGTCCAGAAATGCAGGGAGACAAAGGAGGAGGTCGTGGTGTGAAATATCCAGAGTTTGAATAAGTTTGTGTTTGGTTTTGGGATCAGGAGGTGCTGCAGTCCGGCTGCAGCAAAATAATCAGGGGGTGACCAGCAACTTGTGTACATTGATACAGCAGGAGTGGGAGCCATTTATTGTAGGACAGGAGGGGTATATAGACATTACACACAGCTTATCTTAATTAACATAAACTAGATACAGCAGTCAACCAATAAGGAATCTCCACACTTAATGGCTTGCTGGAGTTACTTCACAAACCACTCCCTCTGCAAAATGCCAGGCGCCATCTTGACTTGTTTACAGACTCTAACAAGGAGGGATAGACATAGCCATCATAGACATAGCTATAGGAATCTTTTGAGAAATTTAGTGATATATTGCTGGGCACTGTCCCTCTCCTCCTTGTCTCAAGGATGCGCCATTATCCTTTTCAAAGAGGCACCTCCTTGATACCAAGGCAGGTGATTGTAACTCCCCAGAGGTCTGTGGCTCATCCAGGAAGAACCTTGGGTGGGAGAGTTTAAGAGCTCCTGAGGACATTGCTGATGTCCAGGTTGTAGTCTTTCCCCACCTGGGGGTGTGTCGCGTCTGTCCTGCTGTCCTTTCAAGTCTTTCCTCTTCTCTGCATAATAAATCCAGTTGGATAATTTTGCTCCTCAAGAACAGTCTCATAAACATAGTTTGCCTAATGTTGAGCACTTACTTTTTATATATATATATATATATATATATATATATATATATATATATATATACATATACACACACACACACACACACACCATATATAAATAGAAAAAGGCTTCAGTTGTATTATTTTATTTAATCCTTTTAAATGTTTTTATTAGTGCATTATAGTTATACATAATATTGGGTTTCATTTTGACATAATCACCAAGCAGGGAATATAATTTTCTCCATTTCAGTCCCTATTACCCTTTTCCTCTTCTCCTCCCTCCTCCATTCCTTTTCCTCTACTCGTCTTCCTTCTATTTATTAATAGTTTTTAAAATTAATACTTTATAGATATTCATAAAGGTGAAACTCACTGTGGTATATTCACATATGTGCATAGCATAATTTGGTCGGTTTCATTCCACAATTCCTCCTGTTTCTCCTCCCTCCTTCTCCCACATCAATCCCCTTTCTCTGCTACACTGATCCCCCTTGCTTTTTTGGTACCAGGGATTGAACCTAGGGCACTCAACCACTGAGTCATATCCCTGGCACTTTTACATTTTATTTTGGGATAGATATTTTCATGAGATCCTCCTGCCTTTATTCCTCCTTATTTTGTCTAGCTTCCGCATACGAGAGAAAATATTCCATCCTTAACTTTCTGAATCTGGCTTATTTTACTCAGGATGATGTTCTCCAGTTCTATCCATTTATCTGCAAATACCATAATCTCATTTTTCTTATGGTTTAGTAAAACTTTATTATGTATATATACTACATTTTATTTTTCACCTGGGCTGGTTCCATAACTTGGCTGCTGTGAATTATACTGGTATAAACTTTGATGTGCCTGTATTGCTATAGGTACTGATTTTAGTTCTTTTGGATAAATACCAAGGAGTATGATAGTTGGGTCATATGGTGGTTCCATTCCTATTTTTTTTTTGTTTTGTTTTAGGAATCTTCATACTGCTTTCCAGAGTGATTGTATTAATTTGCAGTCTCATCAACAATGTATGAGTGTACCCCACATCCTCATCAGCATTTATTATTATTTATATTCTTGATGATTTCCACTCTGACAGGAGGGAGAGGAAATCTCAATGTAGTTTTTGATTTGCATATCTCTGATTGCTAGGGGTGTTGAACATTTTTTTTTTCATTTATTTGTTGGCCATTTGTACTTCTTCTTTTGAGAAATGTCTGTGTAGTTCTTTTACCTATTTGCCAATTACTTTTTTTTTGGTGTAAAGTTTTTTGAGTTCTTTATATATTGTGGATATTAATCCCCTGTTGGAGGAGCAGCTGACGAAGATCTCCTATTCTGTAGATTCTCTCTTCATACTCTTAATTGCTTCTTTTACTGTGCAGAAGCTTTTTATTTTTTATTTTTTGGTACTGGGTATTGAACCCACTGATTAACTACTGAGCTATATCTTCAGCCCTTTTTAAAAATATTTTTGTTTTTAGTTGTAGATGGACACAATACCTTTATTTTATTTATTTATTTTTATGTGGTGCTGAGGATCAAACTAGGCTAGTGCTCTATCACTGAGCCCCAATCCCAGCCTCCCTCCCCCCCAGCTCTTTTTATATTTTATTTAGAAACAGATTCTTGCTGAGTTGCTTAGTGCCTTGCTAAATTGCTGAGGCTCGCTTTGAACTTGAGATACTTCTGCCTCAGCCTCCTGAGCCACTGGGATTACAGGCATGAGCCACCATATTCAGCTGCAGAAGCTTTTTCATTTAATGCTATCCTGCTCATTGATTCTTGGTTTTGTTTCTTATGCTTTAGGCATCTTTGTAAGGAAGTTGCTGCCTGTGCTAATGTGTTGGAGTGTTGAGCCTATGGTTTCTTCTAGAATTTGCAAAGTTTCTGGTTTATCCCTAGATATTTGATCCACTTTGAGTTGACATTTACACAGGAAGAAAGATAGGGATCTAGTTTCATTATTCTTTGTATGCATATCCAGTTTTTCCAGCACCATTTGTTATAAAGGACATCTTTCCTCCAAAATATTTTTAGCACCTTTTCTGAGTATCAGATGACTGTATCCACATAGATTTGTCTCTGTCTCTTCTATTGTATTCTACTGATCTTCATGTCTGTTTTGATGCCAATACCATGTTGTTTATTTTATTTGTTCCTTTTAGCTATACATGACAATAGAGTATCTTTTGACATATTATACATACATGGAATATGACTTATTCTAATTAGGATCCCATTCTTGTGGTTGTACATGACATGGAGTTTCTCTGGTCATGTATTTGCATGTATGAACATAGGAAAGTTATATCCAATTTATTCAAGTGCCTTTCCTATTCCTATACCTGACCCCTTGCCTTCATTCCCCTTCATCTAATCCAATGAACTTAAGTTCTTGCCCTCCACCCCCATTGTGTGTTAGCATTCACATATCAGAGAGAACATTTGATCTCTGGAGACTGGCTTATTTTACTTAGCATGATAGTCTCCAGTTCCATTTACTAGCAAATGCTGTAGTTTCATTCTTCTTTATGGCTGAGTAATATTACTATGCTGTTCTTGTTACTCTACCTCTGCAGTATAGTTTGAGATCCAGTATTGTGATGCCTCCAGCATTACTCTTCTTGCTCAGGATTGTTATTATGGGTTTCTTATTCTTCCAAATAAATTTTAGGACTGATTTTTCTAATTCTGTGAGGAAGGTCTTCGGTATTTTGATGGGGATTGCATTGAATCTGTCTGTACAATGCTTTTGGTTAAATGGCCATTTTAACTATGTTAATTCTGTCTAAGAACATGGGAGGTTTTTCTACCTTCTAAGGTCTTTTTCAGTTTCTTTCTTCAGTGTTCTATAGTTTTATTATAGGGGTCTTCCACCTCCTTGGCTAGCATTATTCCTAAGAGTTTTGTTGTTGTTGTTGTTATTATTACTTGATTATTGTAAATAGGATAGTTTTTCTGATTTCTTTCTCAGCAGATTTGTTATTAGAGTATAGAAGAATTGCCGCAAACTGCCCGGCCCCGGGCCGGCTGAGTCCCGTTCCTGCTGCCGAGCACTGCCTGCGGCACCCCTGCTGAGCGATCCCCTGCTGAGCTGTCAGTGCACAGGGGCTTGCAATCTTGCAACCCGGTTGGGCACAAAAACACAAGCCAGTCAAACTGAGACAAAGTTTTATTTAGAGAGAGGCCGTGCGTCCCCTAACAGGTGGGTCCGCCACGTGTGTGTTCTACCTGAGGGGGGGGGGGGTTCCCCTTCCCCCGGAACACCCTCCTACCATCCTTTCCCAACCAATGGGAACTCTCCCATTACAAGAGTGACATGAGTAACCTGAGTCTTGAAATGGGCCCAGCTGAACAGCATGAGTCCAATTACCATATGAATGTGAATTGCTGGCTGGCAGTCAATAAAATCCAAAGGTGCCTGTATCAATATTTTTGCTGTGGCTCCTAACAAAGAATAATTGATTTATGTATCTTATTCTTGTATCCTGTACTTTGCTGAATTTGTTTATCAGCTCTAGAAGTCTTCTGGTAGAGGTTTTTTTTTGGGGGGGGGTCTTCTAAATATCAGATCATATAATCAACAAACAAAGATAATTTGACTTCTTCTTTTTGTATTTGTTTCTCTTTAATTTGCTTCTCTTGTCTGCATTCTCTGGTTAGAGTTTCAAACCTCTTGAGATAAACGCCATATTAGTTGGGGTTCTCCAGGGAAAAAGAACTAATAAGGATTTAGCTCAGGTTTTTAATGAAGGCTGGCAGGATATGCAGAACTGATGTTCTAGTTTAAACCCAAAGACCATAAGATTGATTTAAAATAAAAAAGAAGACAATGTCCTGGTTTGAAGATTATTAGGTAGGAGAGTTTCCTTTTATTTGGTGGAAAATGAGGCTGTTTTTCTTATCAGGACTTCACTTGATTGGACAAGGCCTACCCACATTGTGTTAATTTCATCCATAACAACCTCAAAGAAATACTTAGGATTAATGTTTGGTCAAATATCTAGGCACTTTACAGACCAGTCAAGTTGACATGTCAAATTAACTATCAACATCCATGGTACTGGGAGGATCAGCATCTTTATTTGGTAGATGAGGAAAGGAGACACAGAAAGGGGATGTCATATGTCCAATGTCACATAGCTGGTGGGCAGCAGGGTTGGGGTCTCAGCTTATGTTGCCACTGATGATCTTTCTAAGTTCCAACCTTTACCATGCCTCTTAGCGGTGGGAGAATAGGCAACTACTCCTGATTTGATTAGGCGGATCATGGTGGACATCTCAAGACTTGAAGTGTCTCAGTCACCACTTCCCTAGATGCTGAAGTCCCCTCTGAGGTCAAGCCTTTTGGGACACCACTAAGAGTTTTGCCTATTGTTCTTTTTTTTCCCCCAGGTACTAGAAGGGATCAGTGTGATTTTTTTCTAGGAAAAAATCTAAGTGATATTTCTAGGAATTGCATCCTTATTGAGTGATGGGATGGAGAGATTGACAAGCAACTGCAGCTGGAGCAAGCGTGGTCCCCTGTCCTAAGCTTGGTGTCCTTTGTCTCCAGGGGTAACTTGAATAGCCCCAAAACAGCAAGAAGACACTGAACTCCTGGACGTGGCAGGCTTCTGAAAGGCCTGTTTCCATAATATTTTCTGTGGTGAAAACCTCATTATTTCACAAATTAAACCATTATACCTGTGTATTTTTGAGATGGGGGTCTTGCTGTTGCCTAGGCTGGTCTTAAACTCTGGGGCTCAAACAATCCTCCTGCCTCAGCCTGGCGAGTAGCTGGGATTGTAGGCAAGTGCCACCTTGTCTAGGTAATCCACTACATTTTTAACAGCCCTAAAGCATTTTTTTTCTCATGTTGAAATTTGGTTGTCCTGATTTTAAAGTTACAGAATAAATCGTCCCTTTCTTGTTTAAAAGCTTTTCATATATTTGAAAATGGAGCTCATTCTCTCATGAGGTTTTCTTCTCCAAGCTAAGCACTTCCAGTTCCTTTTAGCATTCTTTTTGTCATGTGGTTTATATACTTTTTTAATGTTGGGGGGCTTGTCTTTTTCTGGCTATATTCTACACCCCCCTTTTAAAGCCCCAAGAGTTCTAGTTTTGATCCCTGGCACAAGTGCACTGAAGGGAACACCCTCTCAATCACAGCTCTGCTGACTGTTATGCTGGGGAGGAAGGAGAGCAAGAGAGTGGAGCTATACTAGGGATTGGGAAGTATAGGATTTTAAGGGTGGGTTAGGATTCAGGCCAATATGCCAAATGTCAGTCTGCACTGGAAAAAGAACAGTAGGCTTCCTCTTCCATCTTTACTTGTGCCAAGGATCTAAGAACAAGGATGCAACCTGTAGCTAGGGACACTTAGACCTGCATGGATCCAGTTGCTACTCAAAGCTTTTGTGTGTATTCTTTATGTTTCTTTGGGGGCTCAATCTAGTTTCTTTCAGACCCAGAATCAATGGAAGATGTGATCACTACCCTCAGAAAGAAGCCCAGGAATGGTTGGGGAAGAAGACTTGCATGTGTGAAACCACAGCACACTGGCTAGGAATGAAGGCACATCTGTGCTAAGTGCCATGAAGTTGACCACAAGCCACAAGGGGGTCTATTTTGGAGAGGGACAGAGCCACCAGGGTGTATCTCAGAGGAAGTGGGAATGGAGCTGGGTTTGGAAGGATTTGGAAATGGAAGAAAGACGGAAAGGCTTTTCAAGGCAGGGAAGGGCTTGAACAAAGTGGGAGGTAGTAACAATATGGTTCTGCAGAGACCCGGGAATGGGAACCAGACCGGCTCTTCTCTGAGCAGTGGTGAAACCCACTGGTGAGAAATACTTGGCTTGAGGACCTTTCAAAGATTCAGTTCTTGCATCTGATTTAGATTCACCATTTCTCTCATCACCAGCTAAGTCCAGACTCCATTTCTAATTATTTTTATTATTATTAAATTTTATGAGATTCATATGTCTATTTTAACTCACAAATAATTATGTACATTTATGGGTACAATCACCTTACCAACTTAACATTGTGTGTGTGTGTGTGGGTGTGTGTGTAAAGAACATTAAAAGTCTGTCCCTTTTGAGGAAACTCCATACCGATTTCCAAAGTGGTTGTACTTTAGCATTTGCAGTGCCACCAACAGTGTGAAAGTGTTCCTTTTTTCTCCACATCCTCTCCAGCATTTATTATTTTTTGTATTCTTGATGACTGTCATTATAATTGGAGTGAAATAAAATTTCAGTGTAGTTTTATTTGAAAACTGTCACATTACCCATCACACCACCCATCTATAACAATGAGGGGTGTTTACCCAGAAGAATTAAAGTCATCATACTACAGTGATATATGTATACCCATGTTTATAGCAGCACAATTCACAATAGCCAAATTACGGAACCAGGCTAGTTACCTATCAACAGATGAATGGATAAAGAAAATGTGGTATTATATACATGTGGTGCATGTGCACGCGTGCACTTGCGCGCACACGCACACACAAAATAGTTTTATTCAGTCATAATGCAGAATGAAATTATATAATTTGCAGGAAAATGGATGGAACTTGAGATCATTTTGTTAAGTAAAATAAGCCAAAGTCAGAAGGTCAAGGGTCTTGTATTTTCTCTCCTATGTGGATGCTAAAGAGGAAAAAGAAAAAGAAAGGTGGGAGGTTATTGCATGAAAGCAAAGGGAGATAGTAGAATGGAGGAAGGAGATGGGGTTGGGGGGAAGGGACGGAAGCATGGGGAGGGAGAGTGACTACATTATCTTGTTATATTGTGCGCATGTATGAATATGTAATGGCAAATCCCACCAATAGATATAACTATAATGCACCACCAATAAAAAAAGTCTATCACTTTAACATTTTTTGAAATGTACAATATATTATCATTCGTTCCTATGGTCTGGATGTGGTTCGTTCCCCTAGGGTTCATGTGTTGGAGGCTTGGTCCCCAGTGAGGTCATGTTAACAGGTGGTGGGACCTTTAAGAAGTGTGGTCTGTTGAAAGGTTGATACTGGCCCTTCCCCTCTCTGGCTCTGGCTCACCTGGTGATTTCTCCCCCACTCCTGCCACTGTGATGCCATCTACCTTGAGGTGCTGGGTGGAGGAGGGGAGACTGAGGACATGCTGTTTGTATCTCCAAAACACTTAGCTAAATAAACCTCTTTTTCTTATGATTACCCAGCCCAGGAATTTCATTATAGTAACAGTGACAAGAATGACCCAGTATGTTAGTACCATGCAATAGGTCACCAAGTTTGTCCTCCTGTCTCACTGAAGATTTGTACTCTTGGTCAACATTTTCTCTTTTCAAGGTCCATTCCCCAGGTAACCACCTTTTTACTGTTTCCATGAGATTGGTTTTTTATTCTTCAGATTTAGATGAGTGAGATGGCGCAGTACTGTCGATCTGTGCTTGCCTCATTTTGCCTGGCTCAATGTCCTCCACATCCATCCTTGCCCTCCAGACCTTCTCTGCAGGTCTTCTTGCCTCCGTCTCCTACACTCTCACCTGAGATTCATATGAACTGTCTTTTCAGACATTGAGATAAGCAAGAGATGAGCCACATTAACATGGTCCCAATTTAAAAAATTCTGTTCCCTTGTTGCTGTTTACTCAGTTGCTGTGTCTCAGTCTTTTTGCTTGGGATATATAGTAATAATACTATTAATAGTGAATAGTTAATTCAAGTTTATATTAATAGTAGATAATTGTTAATAATAAATAACAGCTGACACTACACAGTGCTAACTAGATAAGCAAGGTGTATAGATGGTAGGGTTTAAACAGGATAGCCCTCCATTGAGGTAGGTACTTGTTACCAATCCCATTCTATAGATGAGAAATTTGAGTAACATAAAGGAAAATTAAATTGCCCAAAGCTGTATAGATAGAAGATGTCTGTGGAAGGACTATCACAGGCAGTCTGACCACAGATTCTGCTCTATTTACTCTACTGCTTCATCATAGAAAATATAGGGCCATGGTCTTTAAGGAGATAGAATAGAAAGAAAAGGAAAGTTTTTATTGACACCAAATATTTGCCACCCTTTGTGCTAAGGCACTGTACATATGTCATCTCAATTAATGCTTACCTCACTCTGAGAGACATTATTACCCTCATTTTGCAACTAAGGGAACAGATGCTAAATGAAGTAGCTGGTTTTGGGTACGCAGTTTCTACAATAGGTTCAGATTTAAAACAAAGTCTGTTTTTCCCCAGAGTCCGAGGATTTCCACTTCAAGTGTGAACTTGTTCCCAAACAGCTGGAATAAGAAGGGTGAGAATGGACCCCATGTGAGCAGAGAGAGCACAGGGAACTTTCCTAACCATTAAAATCACAGCATTTCAGTCCATGTGACCCAGCTGGGCACAGCTGGAAGATAGCAATTAGGCAATATCTGCAGCCAAGGTGCTGTTGATTCATGCATTTGAGGACAAAGGATCTGGACTCAGCTTATGTGTTTATGTGCAAAGAATATGAGAGAGTAGTAGACATGCCATTCACTAGCTACTGACTGCACTCAAAAGCCTCTGACCCTTGATGAAGTATGGCCAATGGCTATATTCTCACAGTGACCTCTTAGCCTAAGCCATCATTCAGATGGTAAACGCTGCCTGCAGGGTCACCTTTGGATGTCCAAAAGAGGCAGGAACTCAATTTCTGTGGTTTTTGGAAAATCATATTTTCCTGTTGCCTAATCTGCCTCCCCATGGGATAGGAGAAGACATAGGGAAAGCAGAGGTACAGAGATGCCGCCTGAAGAGACCCACAGCTCCCAAAGTTCTAGAGCCAAGATGGTTGGACTTCACTCCCAGTTTCCCACTGGTGCAGTGAGTCTGGGCAGGATCCATGAACTTGGATTTTTAACAAGTTCCTATGTGGTGCTGCTACTGTTGTTTTGAGGTTCACACTTTGAGAACCACTATTCTAGAGTCATCTTCAGTAGCTATCTGGGACAGAAGGACAAGCCCAGCTTTATTTTCTTAATCATGGTGTGATCTCTGTGGGGTGCCCTCTCCCTTTTTTTCTTTATTTCTATACTGCACTGAACATGCCAGGTGGCACCAGGTGGAGGCCTGGCAGGAAACCACATTCATTCCAGGTGGTTCAAACAAAAGACTGGTGAGGCTCCTTACAGGTGGATGGGCAGGACATTAAAGAACAGCCAGAGGCTGCTACCACTGCTGGGTGTGCAGAGGCAAGGGGAGGAAACAGTGTTTCCTGAGCTTGGGGGGAGCAGGACTTGTGGAGGATGTGCTACTTGTGTCATGGCACATGGCTGTTGCTAGAAATGCATCCCAACCAGAGGGAGCTCCCTGTTTTGCACTCTCCATCACCTCCTGTAGTGTCCTATTGATGGAGTTCAACTGGGTTCCAGAGGACAATGGGGGAAGTAGTTTCCCCAAGTCAGCCTCCCAAGGGCCCAGAGCAGAGCAGAGAACTGGGGTTGGGGAGCAAATGGAGAATAACCAGTGTCAGCAAGACTGTTCTTTCTTCCTTGCTCTGCCCTTGACATAAACCTTTACTTCCTGCAGAAGCTTTGTAGGGGCCAGCCAGTTCAAGAGAGAAGATAGACTTCATATTGCCTATAATGATGCTCTGTCTCCATATAGTAAGTTAGGATCTTGACCTTGCCTCGGAGGGGTGTTGAGACATGGGAACTTCCAGAGAGGCTGTTGGGAGAGCCCTGCCGCTCCTCCAGCCCTTGTGTTCCTGGAGAATGCTCACCCCTATCTCAAATAGGAAGGTGATAATTCTGCTGGCCTTCTCTGCCTTCCAGATGGTCAAGATGGATTAGAAAAAAGCACAGTTTCTGCCGCAGCTGTGACAGGACTCCAAAAGAACTCCCAGTGGTTGAGGGTACAGCGTGGGATGGTTGGAGGAGGGGACAGAGTGTTTCAAGCGATTTATAAACCCTAAGGAACACATAGTGCTTGGCATTGGCTCAGAGGGGCCTCCCTTCCCATCTATGGAACAGTGAAAATGAAATCTCATAATCCTTAGGAAAGAAAGCTAAGAGAGAAGAGGGGGAAAGCAGGAGGAAGAGGAGAACTGTCCTGCAGCTGCCAGGCAAAGGGCCGTGTTGCTGCTGGTCACGCTGCTGGGAGTTTGGGGTCTTTCTTTACCTTTCTTATACTGTTGGGATATTTTCCTGAGGTACACAGTGAGATCTTGTGTCGGATACCCGTTTCCATGGTAAGATAAAATTCAAGCATGTTTAGGGCAACTGTGGGTTGATCAGCTATTTTATAATCTGAATTTGAAGCCAGTGGGTGGCAGGCAACTAAGCTAATGTGCACTGGAGGAGTGGCCTAGGCCCTCCCCAAGTGGCTTAAAATGTCCCCGTCTCATATAAGCTTCTCATTCCTTTTCTTCTTGAGAGTAAAGACAAACTAAGCTAGAGTCTGTCAAGGGATTCCTGAGTCTTGAGAAGAGTGTACCTCTGAATTCAGATCACAAAGCTCTGGCTAGAGGCAGAGTAATAGACTCTCTGCAGTTAGATGGATTCCTTCTCTCAGGTATTCATTTTCCACAAGTGGTTTAGAAACCTCTGCCTTACGCATCTCATGCCATGGGCCCTAACTCCTCGTCTACCTTGGAACTCATTGTCCTGCCATTTTGAACCCTTTGCCCAAGTCCACAGTCTTCTTTCTGCCCACTTTGATGCAGACAACACAAACAGCAGAAGAGGGTGCAAGCTTGGGCAGTGCATTCATGGTGTTGGAAGTCTGGAAGGGCACAGAGAAGCTATGGCAGTGCAATGGGAGGAGGCCTGGCCACATTCATGGTAGACAGGGACTTCTTTCCTAAAAAGAGGTTGCCGCAGTCCGGCTGCAGCAAAATAACCGGGGGATGACAAGCAACTAATGTAAATTGATACAGTAGGAGTAGGAGCCATTTATTGTAGGACAACAGAGGTATTTATACATTCCACACAGCTTATCTTAATTAACATAAACTAGATACAGTAGTCAACCAATAAAAAATCTCCACACTTAATGGCTCCCTGGAGTTACTTCACAAACCACTCCCTCTGGCAAAATGCCAGGTGCCATCCAGACTTGTTTACAGACTCTAACATTTCCCCCTTTTGTTTAATTTAAATAACGACCATAGTGGTTTTTACACAAACACCATAAATAATCTGCTATGGTCAGAAGGGGAGGATACAAAATGCCACAATTGATGGCTCCATGCAAGAAGCCCTTGGAAAAATTATACCAACAATGACACCGTTAGCAAAGATACCCAGTTACAATTTGTTGTAGATTACAGTTTGTTGTCTCAGTCCAGGTAAAGCAGTGTCTCAATAGATTAACTCACAGTCCAGGTAAATCACAGTCCAGGTAAGTTCACAGTCCAGGTAAGTTCTGCAGGCAGCTAGCTTGATCCGAAGTCTCATCCGGTTCTTAGCCGAAGTTTCGTCTGGTTTTCAGCAACACTGGAAATTCTTCCATCCTCGTTCTCACCGGCACTGGGATGAAGGCAGGAACTCCGGATGGCTAAAGAAAATCCTGTAGTATTCCACTAAGAAAACAACCTTCTGAACAATTTAGTACATTATCTCAAGGTTTTTTTTACATTTGAAATAAGCCTTAATGGTGCTCATTACTCATTAGCTTCCAGGTGTGGGAGAACCATTGTAGTTTGTGGCCTTGGAAATGATCAAACTTCAGGGACGCAGGCCTTCTTCCACCTGCAGCCTCCTGGGCAGCCCCAGATGGCCCCGGGGGAGAGTCCGGGACTCAAACTGCTTCTGGGCACATGGAGCAAGAGCCTGTGAGACTGTGCCTCTGGGTCAGGTCTGGATTTGGGCTCTCGCAGTGGCTCCCTGGACAGGGGGCGGGGAAGAGCCGGCTGCCCCATGATCAGCTCTCCCCGCTCGTGGCAGCTGCACCAATTTACGCACCCTCCGGTAACGAAAAGTATTTAGTAATAGCCTTTTGCTGCAACTTTTTTCCTGATAATCCTTCCTTCTCTGAACTTTCTTCTTTCTGACTGGAGTTCTCGGGCTTCCATCAACACATGCCCTAACAATTCTTGGTTCCACTGGGGTGCCTTCTTCCCTTAGTAATTTACTTTTCACCCCTTCCATATTTTCGTCACAAAGACAATACAATACACCAAGACAAAACAAGACACAAACATACTGCATCAATCTTCTCCATTTTCTCAAAATGGCCATTTTTCCTCTTGCCCTATCTGCCTAGGGACGAGCAGATTTGCTCCCGTCCTGTCTATGGACGGGCAGCTTTTTTTTTCGTCACTTACCCCAGAATGTCCCATGGCTCCCCGTAAAGGGCCACCATCTGCAGCAGCCGGGCTGCAGCAAAATAATTGGGGGGGTGACCAGCAACTTGTGTACATTGATACAGCAGGAGTGGGAGCCATTTATTGTAGGACAGGAGGGATATTTATACTTTCCACACAGCTTATCTTAATTAACATAAACTAGATACAGCAGTCAACCAATAAGAAATCTCCACACTTAATGGCTTGCTGGAGTTACTTCACAAACCACTCCCTCTGGCAAAATGCCAGGTGCCATCCAGACTTGTTTACAGACTCTAACAATAGGTGAGTGCCTGGTTGTCATGGTTTCCTGTGACAGCCACTGCTGTTGCCCCTCAGCACCTTAGAGCTGATCTGGAGCCCTTGGGATTGAATTTGCATTTTGCTGATTTGGGGGAGACTTTTCCTTTCTGGGTTACTAATTCCCAGGGCTGAAATGAGGTCTGGCTGAAATGGACTGTGAGATCCTGCCCTGCCTTGGTGGTCTGTGAGATTGTGGCCTGGTTGTTGTCTTCATAGTGTCTCACATAGTCACACACCTCTCCAAGATTCACCGTCATGCATTAAAGAGGAAAACAGGTTTGGGAATCTGTCTCATTTGAGGAATGCATCTCTCTGACACCACTGTGGTGATTACGGTGACTTCTATTGTGCCATGACCACTACACACAGTGATTTCTAGATGAAAGGGTAAAGTTTCTAAGCTGCAAGGCCTGAGTTAAAATGTAAAGGACCAGGCATTGTAAAGCTGCTTCTAAACTGCAAAGCCTGGGTCAAAAAGTAAAGGACTAGATATTGTAGAGTTTCTGAACTACACACAGAACCTGAAATTCCTGAGGCAGTTAAGACAATGCCCTACTGGCCATTTAGTTGTTTAATATCCTAGGATCCTGTGTAGCCTGGCACGTAGGCATCCAGGGCCCCAAACCAATCAGTTTGAATGTGTACCCCGCTTAGGAGTGTCCAATGACCCCCGCCCGCCCTGTTCCCGCCAATGAATGTGCTAATCATGTCTAAGAGTTGCTGTTCAATTTTCCCACGCCTCATGCTGATTTGCTCTGATGTATGCAAAGCCCCCGCCCTCCCCAAAAAAGTGTACTTAAGCACTGCTCAACCCCTGCCCAGGGCTCTTGGCTGCTCTCCCTTCTTGAGTGGGCCGGGAGCCCCAGCGCGCTGGAACGGATCCCAATAAATAAATCCCTTTCTGCATTTGCATAAGTTAGTCTCTTGGTGGTATCTTTCTCCGACGCTTCGCCGGACCCTTACATAGAGAAGATCTACCATCAGATGAGTTGGGGCTCCTACCTCATCCTTAAGCCTTATAGGCTATGGCCATTCAGCCATCTTATCTTCTGGCATCTTCTTCATAGTCTTATGCATAATAATATAACCTCAGAGCTAGGGGTTATCTTGACCCTTCCCAGTTGTCTATATGAAGCAATTTTCTTCAAGTGAGGTCTTCAGATTAATGAAGACCTATAGCAGACCTGTGGGTACATAAGAGTGGGTCAGGGTTGATAGAGGGTACTCAGCTCCATGGAGGCCCTGTGTTAGTTGTCTGACAGATCTGGGGCTTATTCTGACAACCGTCATTACCAATTCTGTGGCCCAGAGCAACTCATTTTACTTCCTCATTTGGTTTCCTCTTTGAAGAAGTGTTTATCATCCTTTGGTGATAAAATTACATTTGCCTTTGAGCATGGCTGGAAGGATGAACTTCTCTCTCATTTAGTTCAAGTTAGACCTTCAGTTCATGAGTTTCTTTTCTTCTCCTAAACTTCTGGTAGGAAAGTGGAAGGAGAGAGAGCATTTCTGGAGACAAGAAGGCCAACGGATGATGTGAAAGTTACCTTGACATACAGGAAGGGTGACCCACAATATGCAGATTATGCCCTGAAAAAAATTGAGGCCATTGAAGGAAGAAAATAATCCTACATAACCATATGGTGAACTGAAACACAGGGGTGGTCATAGAAGGGATTAGCTTCCCTGTGGACATGTCTGTCAGTCCATAGATTGTCAGTGATGGTATCTAGAAGTTCCTACTTGCCTTTTCTCCTTTTCTCCTACCCATTGATGGGTTTTCTCCCTGACTCTCCCACCTCTCCTAGCTGTTGTGAGTCAGAGGAGCCCCACAGCCCTCTGCAGAAGCAGAGGGCTACTGTGTAGTCCAGGCTTCTCAGTCAAGAGCCCTGATCCCACACACAGCCCCTTTCCTTGATGATATTGGTGGCCTCTCAGTCGTACCTCAAACAGTTAGTATGTTAAAGCAATCTCTTCTCAAGTAGGTAAGGAGCAAGAGTGAAGGGACCATGGATCATTCTGTCACATTAAAGTATGCTCCAATCGTCATGAGGGACCTTGAGGGATTTAGGATAGATCTGAAGGAGATCAATCTATTTATTTACTTTATTAGAGCAAGTGTTATAATTTCATTCTTCCTAATGGCTGAGTAAAACTCCCTTGTGTGTGTGTGTGTGTGTGTGTGTGTGTGTGTATGTATGTTTTTTATATATATATGTAATCACATTTTCTTAATCCTCTTGTATATTGACCGGCATCTGGGCTGATTCCATAGTTTGGCTATTGTGAATTGTGCTGCTATAAACATGAAAGTGGCTGTATCACTATAGTATGCTGATTTTAGTTCTTTAGGATAAACACTGAGGAGTGAGGTAGTTGTGTTCTATGGTGGCTCCAGTCCTACTTTTTTCTCTTTTTTTGAGGAATTTCCATATTGCTTTCCAGAATGGTTGTAGTAATTTTCAGTCCCACCAACAATGTATAAGTGAACCCTTCCCCTCCATCCTCACCAGTATTTATTACTATATGTATTCTTGATAATTGCCCTTCTGACTAAAGTGAGATAAAATCTAAGTGTAGCCTTTGCATTTTCCTGATTGCTAGAGATGGTGAGCACTTTTTCATATATTTGTTGTCTATTATTTGTGTTTCTGAAGATCATTCTAACAGTAA
Source organism: Urocitellus parryii (assembly GCF_045843805.1). Lineage (NCBI taxonomy): Eukaryota > Metazoa > Chordata > Mammalia > Rodentia > Sciuridae > Urocitellus > Urocitellus parryii. The sequence continues at coordinate 264,890,328 of NC_135531.1, read as the reverse complement.
GAGTTAAAGCCCTGGATCAGGTGAGTAAATTTCACACCTCCTCCAACTCAGTGTAATAGAAAAAGAGAGCCTGTTTTTTTTTAGGGGAGGTCTCTCCAGGATCACAAGAGACAGAAGCCCTCTTGGCATTTTTTTTCCCTCTAAGATCCCTTGAATCAGTAAAGATATGTCTGGGTCTGATGGGCACCCAGTTAGGGGCTGCTTTAGCATCTGGATGGCAATTTACTCCTTCTGCCCCATCCTCATGCCTCCCAAGCCTCCATGTCCCCAATCCTTTCCACACATGGGCCCAGATCCAGATTCACAGCGTGGTTCTCCCTTGCCCATGTTCTACAGAAACCCGCCTTTGTTCTGTTGCCCACTCCCAGCTTTCGCTGAGAACAAAGAGGAAGTCCAGCTACAAACTGTCCTCTTGCAAAGTAATTAAGCTCACGGCATGGGGGCCAGTGCTGCTCAGGGTTGGCCAGCGTGGGAGGGTTGAAGTCCACAATAGGTCTGCCAGGAGAGACCTGCTGGTTCTCACGTCCTTCCATCCCCTAGTGGAGGTAGTGTTCCCACACGTGGTTGTCCCGGTGGTGACGTTCTGGGCACAAGGGACTCATGACGTGTCCTGGGTCATGCTGGCACAGTTCACAGAGCCACCACTTCCTAGCTCCATTGGTCACTGGGATACTGCAGACTGACCCACACGTGGCCATGGAGGGTACTTACGGAAGAGCTTTGTTCACTCAGACCCTACAAATCAGCTCATGAAAGAGAAGGCCAGGTGCCAAGGGCATGCATTTGGGGAGGAGGCAAAGAAAGGGTTTGTTTCCTCTTTGCAGAGTGACAGGGGCCAAAATTTCTCTTTTTTCACTAAAAGAAGAGACAGCAGGGGAAAAAAAAAGAAAGAAAGGAAGGAAGAAGGAAGAAAGGAAGGAAGGAAGGAAGGAAGAAAAGAAAGAGAATTTAAGTCAGAACAGAATGTTTCAGCATCAGGATCAAAAATAGAAAGATGGGCTGGATTTCTTTTCTGTGGCTATTTTTCAGAATGGACTGGGATAGATATCTGAGAATCCTAGCTAGATACAAAATAATTAACTCCCTAAAATACTGGTTAGAAGTAAAAGATCTGTAACGGTCCAGGAGGACTGTGGCAACTTCTAGAAGGTCTGTTATGAATTAGGACTATTTTTGTGATGTCTATACCAGAGGGTGCAACTGGAGCCCACAGAGAGGTTAGTAGAAGGAAGGTTTAGGCTGACCAGAAGGAAGACACTTTTTTGTTTATTTGTTTTGTGGTGGTGCTGGGGATTGAACCCAGGGCTTTGTGCATGCAAAGCAAGCACTCTACCAACTGAGGTATATCCCCAGCCCCAGGAAGACACTTTAATGAAAGCTCTCTCATGGTGGAAAGGACTGCTTCATCAAGACAAGAGACATGTATATAGGGAGCATTTAAACCAAAGGTCCAAATCTGGAATCCTCTGGACTTTTTTTTCCTGCATTAAAGGATGGAGCTGAGGCTCTTTCAGGCTCCTTTACAATGCTAAGATGCCATGTTTCTTATTCATTTATTTGTCTCTAAAAGTTCGTGTACTTGTAGAGCTACAATTCCTTTTAGTGGGAAGGTTGTTTCCTTTGGCTTGTTTGTAAGTTAATTTATTTACTTGTCCTTTAAGCCTGGAAAAACAAAAACTCCCCTTTCTTAGTTGCAAATTCTTCAGATATGGAGAAGATAGACAAGGAAACAGATAAATTGCAACTCAGCTTGGCGAGGATGAACTGGACATGCCAAGGGTTGTGGAAGCCCAGAGGACAGAATAAGTCAACTCTCCCTGGGGCTCTGGGGGAAGGCTTCTCAGAAGAAGTAACTTTTTAGCTGGCATTTGTCTTGCAATCTTACTCCATTCCAATCCAGTCCATAGAGTGACTTACTGAATGTCAACTGTAAGGCAGATAATGGATGCAAACATGAATTCTCGAAAAATTGCAACAGGGGGCTGGGATTGTGGCTCAGTGGTAGAGCACTTACCTTGAATGTGTGAGGCACTGGGTTCCATTCTCAGCACCATGTATAAATTAAAAATAGAGGTCCATCAACAACTAAAATAAGTAAAATTAAAAAAAATTAAAAAATAAAGATCGTGACAGATGCAAATTCATATTTGTGCACTCGGAGTTGTGTTCTTTTGTTGGGGAATGCACAAAACCTGCTGTTTAAGGAGTTCCAGTTTCACAGCAGCCCCTCTTTCCAGGGGTGTAGATCTAGATCAGAGAGAGAGGACAAACAGGGTGGACATTTAGAAGCAGAAGATCAAAGAATGGTAGGGAATTTTGTTTCTGTGGCTGCCTGCTCTTGTTCAGACTGGAGGTGGTGTCTTAATGTTACTGCCCAAATGATGCTATTGTGGACACAGGGAAAAAACACACTGCTGGGTCCTGATCTCTCCAGTTTGTGCTCTTGGTCAAATCTGCTAATGACACAGGAGGCAAAGACAAGTTTTCTGGTATTTTGCTTCCTGTCCTGGTATGGCAAAAGGTAGGGAAAGCAAGTGTGCTGAATGGAGGAAGAAAGAGTCATCTCTGACTCCTTCTCCATTAATTGGTACCATTGAGATGGCTAAGGGTCCTTAGGCAGCTCAGGAGCCTGTTAGGTATCCATCAGGGCCCAGCCATTTAGTAATCCAAGTGGTTTCTAACAGAACTAATTTAACTTTAAGAAGGTTAACTAGGGTCTGAGTGTGAAAAGGGATCACTAAGACAGCCCAGAGTCACAACTTCAGGAAGCCATCCCCTCCCCTAAGGCTGGGTGGACAAAGGAGAGGTTGGAATTATTAAGACTTAAAAACTGAAGAGGAGGGGCTGAAATTGGGACCTCAGTGGAAGGTATGCTAGTCAGCTGGTTCTGATGTCCCAGATGGAGATAATGAGACTGGTTTATGGGTGGTGGGAAAAAAAATGGCTGCTACAAAGAAAGAAGTGCTTTGTGGGGTAAAAACAAAGAGTAGTCTGATTCCCCTGTCAGAAACAAGAAGCAGGAAGCAGGAAACCGGAAGAGGACGCAGACAGGAAGGAACAGGCGTCTTTCCCCTCTTCAACCTTACAGTCTCCCTCTAGTGCTCCCTATTGGCAGAACTTATCAGAACCAATGGTCAAAGCAGAAAAGCAGTCTGCAGAGTCCCAGCCCAGGATTCATAAAGCCAAGAACAGAAGGATGTGTTTGCGGCTGAGGTCAGTAGCTTAACAGTTGGCTCAGCTGGGCTACTGAAGAGGTGTCAGACCAAGAGATTTGCCAAAAGAAGTCAGGTTGGCTTCTGAGTTAGTTACACTCGCTACTGAAATGAATACACGTTCAAAAATGGATATGAGCTCAAACAGTATAATTTTTTTTTCTAGTTCTCATAAAGTTTGATATGGGTATTTCTGATCACTATATGACTCTCCTCTAGGCAATGATTCAGGGTCCAAGTTTTTCCCATTTTCTGGCTCTGTAATTTCAACACACAGCTTTCAAATTTGCTTATTGATCTGTTTTGACAGCAAAAGGGGACAGACTCTGGAGTATATGAGGTTTTCATAGGTAAGGCTAGGAGGTGGCACCTGTGCCCTCACTCCATTGGTTAGAACTCTGGCACATGGATGCACTTAATTGCAAAGAGAGGCTGGGAACTGCAGTGTGCCTGTGGGCCCAGGAAGATGACATCAAGAGAGCTGTAAGCCAGTTATGCTGAATGTTCAACAGACCCCAATACATCAGCAATTCTTTCTTGCACACGTGGACTGAACTTAGCTCACTCTACAGGTGTCTGTAAGGAAGAAGAGCCAGAGGATGTAGGAAAGACGGAGTGAGGAAATGCTCCAAGAAATCATTAACTTGTTTTTTACTTAATAAAACACAGCCCTGGGTTCTCACAATGTTTTGGTTTCAGAGAGGTTCCCCTTTATCCTAATCTCATTCAGGGAAGGAAAGAGGATGGTCGAGAAGATTCTTCCCACGTTTTTACCTTTTTTTGTTTTTAACTAGTGAACCAATTAATACTGTCAAGAAGCAAAAAAAGACAAAACAAACAACTTCAAAGAATATATGTATGTTACAAATATGTTTCTCCCAGTTTTTGTTTATCTTTTGATTTTGTTTGTGGTGTGTTTTTAAATGCAAATGCTCTTAATATTGTAAACTTTATTAATATGACTTTCTCCTTCCTGATTTCAAAATCATATGCACATTCTCTCATATTTGCTTCCAATACTTTCATATGTATGTTGTTAAGGTTTTTAATCCATCTGGACTTTTTTTTGGTGAATGACGTGGCATAGAAATCTGATTTTATTTTTTAACCAGATGACTAGCTAATAGTCTTTTTCTTGTTATTTGAAATGCTACTTTTGTCATATTCTAATCCCTTTATATACATGATGTGTTAATTTTCTGTCACTGTTGTAACAAATTACATGAACTCAGTGGCTTAAAACAACACCAATTTGTTATCTTATAGTTCTGGATGGAGGTCAGAGTATGAAATGGTCTTCCTTGGCTAAAGTCAAGGTGCTGCATTCCTTCTGGAAGCTGTAGTGGAGAATCCACTTTGCTTTTTCCAGATGTCCCTGTTCCTTGGCTCATGGAAAGGGACACTTTCATCTGAAAGCCAACGACAGGGTATCTCCTTCTTAAGCTGAATCACTCTAAAGCTGCTCCCCACACCTTTTTTTTTTTTTTTTTTTTTTTTTTAACTTATGAGAACTCTTGTGCTTACACTGGTCATTACTGGATAATCTCAGTCATGGTCTTCTGATTAATTCCATCTGCAGCCTCAATTTTCCTCACTATGTGTTATGGATTGAATTGTTTCCCCCGCCCATTCGTATGTTGAGACCCTGTCAGAAAGTGACAGGATTGGGGGATAGAACCTTTATCGAGATAATAATATTAAATAAGTTCATATGGGTGGAACCTAACCCAATCTGACTGCTGTCCTTATAAGAAGAGGACATTTGCACCTACATAGAGACACTAGGGATGATGCATGCACACACCTGGGGGAAAGACCATGGGAGGGGCCTCTACAAGGCAATCAGAGAGGCCTCAGAAAAAATCAACTCTATTATTGGCACCTTGGTCATGGACTTCCAGCCTCCAGAATTGGGATACTACCTTTCTGTTGTTTAAGATACTCGGCATGTAGCCTTTTCTTATGGCAGCCTTAGAAAATTACTATACCAGGTAACATAACATATTCATATTCCAGGGGTAAGGTCAAGGGGAACTGTCTTTGGGACATTCTTCTGCCTACTATTCTTCTGCCTGCTGTTCTTCTGCCTACTACGCGTTACTTGATTTGTAGGTTTTCAATTCTCTTGTATTGATCTACTCATTTGTTCCTGAGCCAAATATCATATTTTAAAAATTAGTAGGGTGTTACAATTATTTTATCTGGCTGAGAAATCATTTATCCAGTATTTATTATTCTATGTACTTATTCATTTATATCAATTTTAGAGTCATCTTGTCATATTTCTCAAAAATTGTGATCACATTAAACTGACATATTAATCTGGGACCATCATGAAGACAGTACTTCCTCATTTAATCAACTTTTTGTTACACATTTCTTCATAATGTTCTTTCTCGTTTCCTAGTAAGTGTTTTCCTCCAGGTGCTTTTAATTTTATTGACATTGTGAATGGGATGATTTCTCTTCCTTTGCAACAGGAAACTGGAGACCTAGAGAAGGAAAGGGCCTCATCTGAGACCATGCAGAACCAGGGAGAAGGCTCTAAGGGGAGCACGGATGGAGAGTTCCTAACCCCTGAGCTGCATCCCTGGAGCCAGCTTCCATTAGATACACAATGTGACTTTTTTTTTTTTTTTAGGTCAAGGATATGTGTCCGTTAAAGTAGCCCTGGGCCAAGTCAGTGGACAGATTACCTTAGAGCTTGGGATGGTTGAGAGGCCATGTAGGGCCCACTTCTGTTTCACAGATGGAAGCATTGCAGGGTACAAGGTGGATGGGGAGAATTCTGGGGAGTAAGCAAGAGAGAATCTGTAGAATCACTATTCCTCCATTCTGGTCCATTAAACAGCTATCATCAGGGAAGGAGTGTGAACTCATAAAAAATAATAACAAACAGAGCCTTGATCGTGATTCATAATAAATAAAACCCAATTCCCACTCACTGAGGAGTAAGAAATAGTCTCCAGGGCTCTTCATTAGGATGACTAAAAAGATTAAGGATGATTAAAGAGAACTGAGGCTAATTTGACTATGGAAGAGAATGCGACTATGGCCTAGAGATATCCAGGGTTAGGGCATGCAGAGGGAGGAATGGAAGACCATCTCTCAGGTTGCCCCCGTAATACCCTGCCCTGCCATAAACACATGGCCCCTGCTGCAGGAGCAGCGTAGGTAGCAGGGGTGAGTTGCCTTAACTATCTACCCAAACAACCCGGGCCCCTCTCAGTAGCCACCCGGTTTGGACTCCCCAGCCTTCATTTAGCTTTGGGTGGGGCTGATGATTCATTGGTTATACTCAAGGACACTGTATTTACTAATATTTTGGGGATTTTCCAAATCTTCAGCATCTGCATTTTCTAGATGGTATGTGTCTAAAAAATTGAGGACTACTGCTTATTCCCAAAGATGGGGAGGTTTTGAGCTCCCATCTCTGCTGTGGATCTGAAGGTTTCTATTATACAAACCAGGAAGTGGAGGCCTGAGAAGGAAGTACCCTTACTTGAGCAACATGGCTCTTTAATCCTAGAAATTTTAAAGCTGGGGCTTCAGGATTATTCACATTTTAGGATGTGGCCCTTACCCTGGTCCCTCTCAGCTGAAGGATTGGATTCTGAGGCACCGAGCAGTAGAGTCCTACATGTGCCATGTGGAAGAGGACAAGAGGAAGAAGAGAATGTGCAGGAAAAGGCAATGAAGTCCTTCATTTTTCTTAAATGCAGATAGAAAACCGCTGCTCCTCCATGGACACAAAGGAAATGTTTTAATAGGAAACTGAACATTAGATCTGTTTGTTCATCCGTCCTTCCGTCCATCCATCCATCCATATACTCATGCATGTACCACATGAATAATATCTGAATGCTATGGAATTGTGACTTTGCTAAGAAATTTGAAGGTTATCCTTGAGTCAATGAGGAGCCACTGAAGGTCCATCCTTGGATAAGGGAGTGATAAGATGCAGGATATGGGCTGGGGTTGTGGCTCACTGGTAGAGCTCTCATCTAGCATGTGCGAGGCCCTGGGTTTGATCTTCACACCACATAAAAATAAAATAAAAGGTATTGTGTCCAACTACAACTAAAATAAAATATTAAAAAAATGATGCAGGAGGTGATTCTGAGTGAGGCCACATAAAGATAGAGGTAAGGGACAAAGACTAGATGCGGTCTTTCATGGAAGTTTGAATGTTTCTCTTTTCCATTTGTTGTACTGAATCAGCTCTGGCCCTCACTGAAAAGGGGTCAGAAAAAAATTGAGAAGGATGTAAGGGTTGGAGCTGAAAGCCTGAGAGATCAAGATATATGATGTGATGTGTTCAGTGGACTTGTCTGGAGAATAATCCAGACAAATATTTGCTGAGTACGCTGTCCTGAACTTCCCCTAGTACTTTTCATTTGCCTTCCAAAAGAAAGGGCCTCTGCACTCCTGAGTAGGATCCTTAGAAAGGAAAGGAAGGAGTGGGGTGGAGTGTGGGGTGGGAGGTGGAGCTGGGCATGGGGACTGTGTTTTTTCGTGTTTCTAGTGGTCCCAGGAAACTCAGCAATCTGGCCTATCTATTAGGGTTAGGGTTGAGGAATCTACTCTGTGTGTGAAGGACAAGGAACAGAGCAGAGAGTGGTCTGTTGGGAAATAAGCACTGAGAGACATCGCTTGGGATTGTGGGAAAAGAGATGCTCCTCCATCTTTAATTAAACAATTGCCTGTACAAGTCTGTGCTAGGAGCCCTGCAGAGCACGCTGCTGGGGTCTCTCCTTCCAGGGGATTATGACAAGGCACAGGGGAAGGAGCAAGAGATTTAGAGTCACACAGATCTGCTTACCAGCTGTGTGACCTGGGCCCAGCTCTGCTCAAGCTCTCTGAGCCTCAGTTTCTTCAACTGGAAAATAAGGATAATACCATCACCTGACTCTGGGATTATTTTGTGAGAATTACTTTGTAGAATGTCGATCACTGTTTAAAGATTGAATATGGATGAATAAGAAGATCTTTCCAGTGTAATTTCTGTTGAATTTGAATGTAAGCACATTAACTCCCTTCCCCAAATCTTCTTTGGTGTTCCATCTGGAGGGGCTAATGTCCAGGAAAGAAAGGAAAACTTGGGGCCCTCAGTCTTAGTGAGGTCTGTGTTTGTCTATAAACCCACCAGCATATGCACGGAACACCCTGCTTTCCCAGGGAAGTACATCTCTTAGTTTCAGATTTTATGACCCTGACTGGTTTTTAAAATGTGAATTATGCTATCATATCTAGTTGAACTTCTCATTTAAAAAAATTACATTTAGACAAGTAAAATGATAATTGCAAGTGGTTGGGGTTAGAGCTAGTGGGTGAGGAAACATGATGAGATGATGCGTGGACTTTCTAGCTCTGGGAAATGTGGAGGTCACCTCCCACTATACCACGCTCTGGGAAAAAAAAAAAAAAGACTTTAATTCTTGTCAGTTCCTGGTACTGCTGTCCTTTGCCCAGTGGAAGGCTTGCCATTTGCTGACCATTATCCTGGAGCTTCAATGGAGCCACCATGAGGGCCAGGGCTGGGAGCCTGTTCCATTGTCCAGAGTGGAGGGACACCAGAGGGTCAAGGCAGAGCGGAGCAGCGGGAATCATTTTTCCTGGCAAAAGGTCTTGCTTCTGGGGGGAACGAAGGATGTGAAAATTTCTGTTTGGTTTACTTTTTCCTGTTCAGCAACTGATAATCTTCCCCCCTGTGGAAGGCATGGGTTCAGTTAATGCCGGGGCTTTTTGCCTGTTAAATTGTTAAAATGCAGACCGACAGCCCGTTTGCTGGTTAAGGATATTTATTTCAAGTCCTAAATCAATTTCAGCCCTTCTCTCTCCCTCCCCCTCTTTCTCCTCTTACTCCCCCCACCCCCGCCTCCGTTTTGGAACTTGGGAAAATCCAATTTCCTTCCTGCCTTAATCTCTCTCCAGTTTTGCACAGGCTCTGCTCCCGGCACCTGCTCCTTCCAGCTGTGAGACTCCTTTTGGTAAAATACTTTGTGTCCTGCCAAGTTGTCGATGGACAAGACCTCCATGGCCGCTTCCTGGCTCTCTTAATGAACACAGTTGTTCTGTTCCACTGGGTCCCCAGGAGCTCCCCCACTCAATCTATTAGCCAGCAGTGGTTTCCACAGCTAGAGCAAGACCCCTGCCCTGGGCCCCCAAGCGCCTGCTCTTGAAGGAGGAAAGAATTTGAAATCGAGCACTCCCTGTGCTGGTACTAAGTGCTTTGAGCTTTACAGCCCCAACTCCTGTATCACAGGAATGTCAAGCTAAGTGAGAGAGACGCCAGACCTGCCATCTCCCCAGCCTTGGGGCTAAACCATCATTATTAATGACAGCAATCACCACCCAGAACTCAAGTCATAAATAATAAGTGTCTTTCAGCAGTCACAAGAATGGCTGCAAACATTCATCATGTACACACCTCTCAAAATAGCCACAGGAATGAACAGCACGACTGTCATGCCCAGTTCTCTATTTCAATGCTAACACTTAGTTTTATTTAGAAAAGTCCGAAGTGTCATGAACTCCAGATGATAGTGATAGGTACCCCACAATGAAGGATTCTATGGACAAATAAGTTCAGAAAACTTTTTGTTATTAAAAAGAAAGTTAAATCAATTTCTTTCTAGAATGACTTCTCAGAGTCCTGAATGTGTTAATGTGCATTCGGAATCCACAAGACAAGTTATTTGTGTTCCCTAAAGTATTTGACCTTGACTTTTTTCCCTTTTTGGCTTAATATGTTATATCTTGCAGGACAACATTCAGTGGCATGCTGAAAATATTTAACAACTGACTTTCTAAGGTGAAAAAGCCCCACTTAGTAGTAGTTGCTGATTTTCATGGTGTAAATATTCCCACCATGGCTGATTTCAAGCTACCAACACGAAGTCACTGAACACAGGGCTGGGAACACATATGCATAAGCAGATCAAGAGCTGACAGCTAATGAGAGCTTGTGTTTGGTGGAACACTCTTGGGGACATGCTGCTCTTTCTGTGGTTCTCCTCTTTCCATGGAGAATGGTGAAGGGAACAAAAGCCAATGGATATGACTGGTGTTGAACTCCATAGCAAAGTAAGAACAGATATGATAGGAACTTTTCTTGAAAATTTTTCTCATCTCTCTAATCAAGGATCCAAATGGACTTTCTCTCCCTGAGACCAATTTATGATGGATCTTGGATTCCCAGATGAAGTTTCTTGGTCCTCTGAGTGATAAGAGCAATCTAGAGCTTATCTCTCCTGACTTTGCTATGACTTCACGGGCCTCTTGTCCACCTGTGTAGCACTACATAAGTGCCTGTCTACTCTCTGTGACCTATTCAGTTCAGGAAAGAGCAATTTTCTCGACTAACTTCCCTGATGATATTTGGACAACTTTCTTTGACCCTGAATAGTTCATGATGGATAACTTTATTGACATAATGTATCTGAAAACACAAAGATAAAAAGTTAGATTTGTATCTCAGTTTCTTCCCTTTAGTCATTTGTTCTTCCTAGATTCCAAGGTTATACTCTCTCCTGGTTCTCCTCCTGCCTCTTTGGCCACTTCTGCTCTGCCAACTTCTTCACTTGTTATCTAGATTCTTTGAATCCTTTTGACCTAGTTTTTTCTCTTCTCCCCTTCCCTCTCCTCCTTGGCCTTCTGTCTAGATGATCTAATCTATTCTGGTAGCTGTAAATACCACCATTATTCTGACAACTCCCAAATTCATAATTTGAAACTGGGCCTTTTCTCTGTGCTCCAGACTTATATAACCAAGATTCTACTTGGCGTCTCTGTCTGGATGTCTTACAAGCTTCTCAACTTTCACTTGTGTGAAAAGGAACTTGATGTTCCCTGTGCCCTCCACCCTGTTTCTCTCTCAGCCTTCCTTATCTCAATAAATAGCATTTCCTTCAATCCAGTTGCCAGAGCCCGAAGTCTAGGAATCATTCTTGGTTCAACTTTTGTACTCATCTCCTCTTGCAAATCTGTGAAAGTCTTGAATGAATGATTTTTCACTCTACCTTTTACTTTTATCCCCTGAGGGTCATTGTCTTATATTACACTCAAGCTCTTCAAGTCTACTGTGTCCATAATTGACTGTATTTCCTATCCAAAAACAAGTTCTAGGAGAGGGGTTGCAGCTTAATAACTCTTAGTTCAACTTTCTTCTGACCATTCTCTAGACCAACAGGGCTCCAAGAAACTCCAAGTGTCCTTCCTGTCCAACAGACCCCAAATGGGCATCTCTTTGTCCAGTGGACCCAGGTTTGCCCAGACTCCCCTAGCATTTTCCTCACATCTAGCTACTGTCCTGTGGTCTATCTCATGGCAACTTTCACTACCAAACATAGGTGGGCAGTTCAATGGGACGAGGCACCTTGGAAAATACAGAAAAATAATGTGAAATCTTCAGTAAGCGTTGGTTTATTCTTTCTTTTAAGACTGTGTTTCCAGGGTACTTTGGGTGCTTCATGATTTTCTGTGTATTCCAATCTTATCTGTGGGAAGTAGGGAGTTTCAGAGAATTCTTCCCAATTTTCAGATAGGGAAACTGAGGCCAAGGTTGTGACTACATGGATTCAAGACCACTCAGGTAAAGGAACACAGCCACCTGGTTCTTTTGGTTTAATTCCTATTAGGAATAGACCCAGACCAAAGCTCAAATGTCCCCAAGAGCACTGCTGTATTGAGGGAGGATATAACCAGATTCTGGGGGTTCTTATCTGCATATAATTAGGAATAATCTTTAAGAAAAAGAATATGACATTTCATACAACAGTGAACTTAATGTAAGTTAGAATGATTAAAGAAATCACAAAAAAATTACAAATTCAAAAATGCTTACATAATACAACAATCATCAGTGAATCCAGAAAAATACACATATTTTTTGTTAATTCATTAATGGATCACTTTTATAATTCTTTTTTTACACCTTTGGCTGCATCCTCTTTTATTGCTTTTTTATATGTCAATAATTTGGTAATATTTCCTATAGTGAGATCAAAGCTAAATTAATCTTTCCTCTATGTTGATTGAATTTGCTTGATCACTTAGTGTATTTTCTGTGGGTTTTATAACTTGTTACTGTCATTATCATGACTTTTTAGAATTGTCAAATTATAAATTTGGGAATACCTCAATTACTTTTCTCTTCTATGTAAACTGTTAAGATTTAAGGCATTTCTAATTTTTTTTTGAGATTTAAAATTTTAACTGTGGTAACATTCATATAACAAAAAATTTACCATCTTTACTATTTTTGTATACAGCTCAGTGGGACTAAATTCATCCACATTGTGGAATAAGTCTCCAAAACTCTTTTCATCTTGTAAAACTGAAAACTACACCTGACAAAGAACTTTCCAATCTCTCCTCTCCCCAGTCCCTGGTAACCACCATTCTACTTTAGGGCCCTATGAATTTGACTACCCTAGATATCTCATGTAAGTGCAATCATTCAGTATCTGTCTTTTCATGATTGGCTTATTTCACTTAGCATGATGTTCTCGTGGTTTACCAATAGCATGTGTCAGAATTCCCTTCTTTTTATACAGTGAGTGATATTCCATTGTATGCACACACAATATTAAGTTTATCCATTCATTGGTTGGACATTTTGGGTGCTTGCTTCCACCTTTTGGCTATGGTAAATACTACTGCTATGAACACGGGTGTACGGATATCTCTTTGAGACCCTGCTTTCAATTTTGGGGGGTAGGTACCAGAATGGAGTTGCTAGACATTATGGTAATTTCTGTTTTTTTTTTTTTTTGTATTAGATATTGAACTCAGGGGCACTCACCTCCTGAGCCACATCTTCCATCCTATTTTTTTGTATTTTACTTAGAGACAGGGTCTCACTGAGTTGCTTAGTGACTCGCTTTTGATGAGGCTGGCTTTGGACTTGCCATTCTCCTGCCTCAGCCTCCCAAGCTGTAGGATAGTTTCTGTTTTTAATATTTTTGAGGAACCACCATAGTGTTTTTCATAGAGTAGGCATCATTTTACATTCCTAACAGTGCACCAAGATCCCAGTTTCCATGATCCTGCTAACATTTGTTGCTTTCCTTCCTCTCCCCTAGTTCCCACCCTCCTTTCCTTCCTTTCTCTGATAATAGACATCCTAAAAGGTGTGACGTGGTCTTTTCATTGTCATTTTGATTTCTATTTCCCTAATGATTAATGATGTTGAACGTCTTTTCCTTGCTTATTGGTCATTTGTATATCTTCTTTGGAGAAATGTCTATTCAAGTTCTTTGCCCATCTTTTAAACCAAGTTGTTTGTTTTTGTTATCAGTGACTAGTTTTAAAAAACCCTTGAATTGACTGTGCTCATTAACCAAATTGCCTTTCATGGCCTTGTGGTGGCCTACTATGAATTTTGTTATATTTCAGGGCTGGTAAAATCAGCAAGAAATTAAACTTTTTCTCCATATGTTCATAAACTTTCTTCTCCTTTATAATTGAGCTGCCAAACAATCCAAGAATCTATTCATTACTCTTACTAAAAATGAATCTTGAGCCAGGTAAAGTGGTGCATACCTGTAATCCCAGAGGCTTGGGAGGCTGAAGCAGGAGGATAGGGAGTTCAAAGCCAGCCTCAGCAAAAGTGATGCACTAAGCAACTCAGTGAGTCCCTGTCTCTAACTAAAATACAGAATTGGGCTGAGGATGTGACTCAGTGATTGAGTGTCCCTGAGGTCAATTTCTGGTACCTGCCCCACCCCACCTAAAAGAATGTCTTTTAATGGAATAGTGATTCTGAAATAATCATAAAGTTTTGTAACAGTTCTTTTTACTTATTGACATCCGAGTAATCGCTATTGATTTCCCATAGGTGTAAAAACTAATTTCATTGTTTTATAATTGTATATAGCACATTTATAGTTGTATACATTGAGTTATCAAGTATTCCTGATAAGAGAACACTCTCAATTTACCTAGGTATTGATGAGACTGTATCTCCACTTACAATTCTTGTTCTGAGTGAATAATTTTCCATATACTACTATCTGACGTCTTACATTCCAAAATTTTGTTCTTCTGCATAATGCAGATACATGAAGTCTGGAACCACAGGATATATTGATGTTATAATAGCGAGCCCCTCTGACCTGACACCTTTATGCTGTGACACTGGATGTGTCAGTACAGTGGGTAGGAGGACTATTTCTGGAAATCATGCCTACAGTGGGACAGCTAGGGTTATAAATAGAAGAAACTGAACCGTGTAAATATATCTGCTAATACAAAATTAAATGTATTCTGGATTCAATTCTCTTTTTTACTAAATCCCCCAAATACGACCCCATGATTATCGACTACAGAGTATTGAGGGAAGGTCACTGTAGAAGAAGACATTGATCCTTATCCATTAGGGTTGAAATGTATCTTTTACAAGTTTTGCAAAAATAAAATCCACCCATGAAACATTGCTGGGTCTCTTTCCAGGGCCTTGAAACTGGCTGGTATTAGTGAGGAGACCTGAAGCTTATATTTTACTAGTTTCAGGATAAATGGGTTCTGGGCATAGGATGGGTAAGTAGACTCCTCCTATTTCTTAGGACTGCAAAAAAAGGCTGTGATCTTGTTAATTTACGTCTTGAAAAACCCAAGCTTCCGATTCAAGACCCAGCATATTTTCTAGACTTTCTGTGCTGCTTCTGCATCACAATCCACATGCTCAGTATTCCTGGAATGGCCCATCTTGGCTGGAGACTATGGATTTCCTGGTAAGATGACAGCAAGCTGTGATATTTTTATTTTACTCTCTCACCATTCTTCACCTGCAACAAATGTCCCCTAATTGCTTCAGCATGAATCCCAGCTGACATTCTCCATTCCTAAGGGTCTCTCAGCCCCAACCTTACAGTAAACTCAAGACATCCA
The DNA here is from genome assembly GCF_045843805.1 of Urocitellus parryii. Classification (NCBI taxonomy): domain Eukaryota; kingdom Metazoa; phylum Chordata; class Mammalia; order Rodentia; family Sciuridae; genus Urocitellus; species Urocitellus parryii. The sequence goes on along the minus strand of NC_135531.1, from coordinate 264,875,224 downwards.
AATGGTCCTGCCAGACATGGCAGCTGGAAGCCAGACATCACGGCCGATTTGAGCAATTAGCTGAGCTCCCATCCTGAGCTGGCCTCATTAGGGGTGTCCAGATGTCCACTGCTAGGGCTGCCTCCCACCCCTGGGGCAGTCTGTCTCCCCAGGTGAAGCCAAGCTGGTGTTTGTGGGAGGCGTGTCAAAGCTGAGAGAGCTCTTCCTAATTTTCAGGGCTGCTAATTGAAATTGAGTGAGAATCACAGAGGCGCCGGCCATTGCTGTCTGGTCCCCAAGGCTCTCTGGTTTCCCATGCATAATCACTGTCTGCACTGAGCTCTCCCTATCTGGGGGCAAGCCCAGCTGCCACAGCTCAATCGATTGTGAAGGGTGTTCAGGAAAGTCATGTTGTTCATCCGCTGCTCAGCTCCCACCATGACTAAATGGGAACATCTGGAAAAGGGCAGGGCAGGGCTAGGGCGAGGAGGAGGGGGCGGGAGAGGATTAAACCTGCTCTGTCTTTATGGGAAGATTTTCTTTGATAATGTATGCCTTTTCCGGCCATGTGGTGGGAGGTGGGGAATGAGAATTTCATCCTAGAACAAACTGACAGAGGGCCCAGCCAGAGATAGCAGATGCTATTTAGGACCCACTGAAGGCCCCATCAAGGACATTGTTCTCAAAAGAGTTTGTGTGAATGGATCCCTTGGAGTTCCAGGGGGTGCCAGATGTGTGGCCATAGTGACTTAGCCTTGCAAGTTAGGCACACACTGGACCACAGGACTCGTCTTAGTCTGGCTGCTCCCAGAAGCAGACCCTGAGATGAGAATTTGTGCATGAGTAATTTACTTGGGAGCGATCCTCAGTAAATGCACCATATGGAGAGGGCAAATTAGATGGGGAAGGGGAGGAAGAAAGAGATGCCAGTGAGCAGATGATGACCAACCTGTTTGCCAGGGACTGAGAGGTTCTCCGGATCACAGAACTTCCAAATGCTGGCTGGGCAGAGTCTTGGGCAAACTGGAACTAGTTGGTCACCCTAAATGCCTGAGCGACTCAGGTTCCTGCTGCAGGCAATCAGGCTCAGTTGATTCCATGGGGATCATCTGGGTTAGAATTGTCCTACTGGAGGGCAAAGGGGTCTGTTTGTCACTAGTTGAGGGCTGCTTCCAAAGTTATTAATTCTCTGATAGTTCTAGCCTGCCCTGCCCTGAAATAAGCATGCTCCAATGGCCAGAGAAAGGATGGGAAGGCAACTCAGAAATAAATACGGTAGATCCCACCTTTAACAGCTGTAAGCCTGAGTAAGAAGGAGGAAATATTAGGGGTGAAGATGTCCTTCCTACCACGTGCCTTCTCTCATGGACCTTTATTTCCTGAAGATCTCAGTTTGCCATGAAGGTCTCCAGGCCAGCTCTGCCCATACTGCCCTACAGCTCTGGGAAGCCTGCCTTTGGATGTGGCATGAGCTGCAGCAGGCAGAGGCAACTGATAGCTGTATCTTGCTGAGTCAAATGGGCAGAAAACCCAGGTTTGATCCCTGTGTAAGCTGCTTATAAGTGATTATCCATCATAGTCATAATTCCAGTCATTGCATATCCCTGTGCATTGCATATCCCTGGGCCTGGAGTGGCTTAGACCTTGTTGCAGATGCAACAAGAATACCTTAACCTCATGGCAAGGGGACCTTAAAACTGGGAGAGTAGAGAGGCAGAAGAGAGAAGTCAGAGAGAAACACGTATACCTATGGAAGAATGGTCAGAGAGGTGCAATGGTACTGTCTTTGAAGGTAAAGAAAGAGGTGAACCAACGAACGTGGTCAGCCTCAAGAAACTGGAAAAGAAAATGCGTTCTCCCCTAGAGCCTCCAGGAAAGAACATAGCACAGTAAGACCTGGGTTGGTCTTCTACTTCCAGAGCTGTATGAGTATAAATTTATGCTGTTTTAAGCCACCAAGTTTATGGTGTTTTTGTTATAGCAGCAATAGGAAACTGATACAGGTACTGGCCCTTTCAAAACAGCTTTCTTTCATTCTGTTTCAGTCACTTGTGCTTCCAAGTTAGATTTAATGTAGAGTCCAGGGATGAAAATCCAAAATTAATGGACCAGGCCAGTGTGGGTCCCTGTCTTCTTGGAGCTGATAGTTGGGGGTGGGGAGGAATTGAGAATGCAGAAAGTCATGTGCAGGGGGCTCCAGAGGAAGTTCTCTAGAAGCAGTATTCTGAACCCTCATGAAAAGAATCATGGGTTTCTGGAATGAGCCCAGGCTTCAAGGCTTGAGGTTGGTTTGATGGAGGGCTATGATGCCAAAGGGTCACTTTCTGGGGCCCAGGACTTGTTTGTTGATTGCAAATGACTTCGCTTCAACTTGCAAGATAGGTTCTTAAATCCCCACTAGACCCTGAAGAAAGCCCAGCCTGATTTCATCTGAGAAGGCTTTACTGATGGTGCTGTGAGCACCCCAAGATCTTTCTGGAGTGGCAGAGCCTACATTGCTGCTGAGTTTATCTCTAATGAGTTTTGTTCTTTCTGCACATCAGTCATATAATTCCCAAGGCCCTTCTCTGTGGTTGCTGATATTTCTGTAACAGCCCTTGGATCTGAATTAGCTTGTTTTTCCCAGTGCCCTCCCTGCCCCAATGTGGAATTTGCATGTCCATTAGAGCAATCATCATGTTATGCTGTGGTTTATGTTATTTTATCTGACAGTTCTGTTAGGGTGTGGGCAGCTGGAAGGCCCCGCCATGTCTTATTCTATTTTGTGGAGTGATAGTAGTTAGCAAAGTGCTGGGGGCTTGGCATATTCCAGAAGCTCAGTAGATGTTTATGAATAAACTAATACATGAACCTTTGCCCTGACTTGCTCACTAAGTTCATGTTTTCTTTGGTGGTAATACAAAGGTAGGTGTGTTAATCTGACTTGGAGTAGAATGTTTCATGGAGCATGTGGCAGCTGAGCTGGTCCATTAGCAAGAAGCAGAGCAGGTGGGTAGTGGTGGTGATGTAGGAGATGAGGAAGAGCAGGTGGGTAGTGGTGGTGATGTAGGAGATGAGTTCAGGTTTGGGAACTACTGACCAGACTGTTACAGTTATGGCCTGTGCCAATGTGAATAGGTATTCTAGGAACTGAGTTTAGGATTGTAGAGTGAGTATAGATCATGAAGGGCTTATAATGAATTGCCAGGAGTTTGGGATTAATTCTCAGGCAATGGGGCGTGGTCAAGGGGGTGGGGCATATGTGAAAGTGGTTCTTGTAGCAGTGGCTGGGATTTAGGTATTTTGGAGGGTTTCCTAAGGATAATGGATCCCAATTATCAATTTCTTGGGCATTTCAAAACTCCTATAAGCTGGGTTATTGTAAATATCTTTCCTGGGGAAATTTTAAGCTGGGGGCCCTAGCAGAAAATCTATACAGTCCCTGAGCTGTGGCCAGCCCTCAGAAACTCTGCCTGTGTGGATGTTCTGCCTTGAGAGGCTTCAGGCTCAGGAATCTCCACTGGGATCAGCCTGGGGTCACCAGGTCTGCGGGGGACTATTAGCCTCTTGGGCCTAAGGGGTGATAATCGCCCTTGAGGAGGGTGCAGTCCATCAGCACTTGTCTCAGGGGTGCGGGTTTTGTGTTCTTCATCAGGTTCCTCAAGAGTGATTCACAATATATTCTAGACAGCTGCCAGGAAGGATGCATAGAAACTTGTACAGTTTGGGAATTTTCTTTCCCCCAGTCGCTACTGTGCTTCTAAAGAAGAGGCATCTGAATTCTGAGAGTCCGGATCATAACTCCACTTCCAAGTCCTCCTTTTATTAATTTTCTGGCCATGGGTGGGCTGGTGACCCAGACACGAGTCATACAGGTGAGGAAAGGCCCTCATCCTTCTTCCAGCTCTGACCTGCTTCCCTTGTCCATGCAGGAAGTAAGGCCTGAGCTTGCTAAAGGGCTTGTTTGCTAGTTTGTAGCCAGAGTGGAGCCATGGAGAGCTCAGGCAGGCCAAAAGGGACTTGGAGGGCATTAGAGGAGGGCTAAAGTTTGGGGTTCCCTGTCCCTGCTTCACAGAAAACAGGCAGCAGCAGAGTCTGTGCCCCATCTAGATGGATTTCCAGGGTCCCCCAAATTTGTCTGCCTTCACCTTTCCTCTCTCAAAGCTGCTGTGGGCTTGGACAGCCCTGATGATCAAGGACTTGCCAGGGGTTTGAACAGTGATGGGGAGCTTATTCCTATGGCTTTTCTTGGACCCAAGGCATGCCTGGTGGTCCTTCATCATAGAAATTTTTCTGTCAGTTTTGTAGAACTCCTATATGCTGGGTTAAAAAAAAAACTATAAACATACACATATGCAATAGAGGGGCTGTTTGATAGAGTATATCAATTGTGTTGATAGAATATCCTGGGAGATATTAGCCTGCCCTGTCTTGTTTGCCCTCAAATCACTTATAACAGGGTCCCTGAAACGTGGAGGTAGATGGCACCTCTGACCACCTTGACCTCCTTGTTATCTCCGGGCCAAGAGTGTGGATTATGTAAAGTTCTCAACAGTTGTGCTTTCTCAAAGTGGCACTTGTGAGTCTCAGGCTGGGGGCTGTGTATGTGTGGATGCTGGATTGGCAGAAAGCATTTTTGTCTGATTTTTTCCTAAAGCTTGAGATGAGAGGCTCCTCTGATTGCCATCCTGCAGGAGGGAAGGAAACAAGAACTGACATTGGGAAAGGCTCTCTCCTCTGCTTTGCTGTGAGCTATCACTTTCCCTGGTTGGGGAGTTCCCTCCATGCTCGGCTTGTTCTCGGAACACAGTGTGCTGAGTCTGTGTTTGGGCTTGGAAAGCCCTCAGAAGTCAGGGTAGGCTTTCCAGATCTCCCAGATCTGAGGGACTCTTTTGGACCCTGCAGTACCTTCCCATCAGCTGGGATTGGGTTTCATCCAATGTCACAGATGTATCTCATGCCCTGGACAGTGAAATGAGAATCTACATGAAAATATAAAGATCACAAAATAGAGAGACACCCTTTCATCATTTGGGGTTAGGGTCTTAGTTGTCCAGGGAGGGCTCTGGCTTATTTTCCAAAGGAACCCACAGGTCCCTGAGTGTTGAAAGGAGGCGTGATCTGCTTAGTTAGATGACAGAGGAATTGAGTTCAAAGTGCCTCTTATTTCTCTTCCCTTCTTTGTTCTACATTCCAACAGTTATTCCCCCTAATTAAACTGTTAAATCAGGTTGAGTTATCTACTTGTGATGGAGGAATGCAAAATACAAATTGTTTTCCAGATTTCCTTCTAAGGTTGTTAGCTTGCTTTTTCATTTCAGTACTGACTACCCTCTGCCTTTTGAGAGGGGGAAACCGAGGCACAGAAACAAACAATAATTAAATAAACTGCAGTTTTCCCCCACTGCTGGCTTCACTAACTTCTCCAACCCAGGTGACACACGTTAATGCCTGAGAGACCCAGAGAGAAGCTTTGTCCAAAACAGCTTGGTTGAGCTGCCTGGATTTTGTCCCACCTCTAACTCAACTACTAACTCATGGTGCCGTCTTGGGCAAGCATAGTGACTTCTCTGGACATTCATTTCTTCCTGTGCAAAATAAAGGGGGTGCTTTAGGTGTCCCTGAAGACTCCCTCCTTCTGACATGCCCAGCCCCACCCTTCAGCCTCTCCCAGCACCCCACTGCTGCCATTCCTGCAGGTGGGCTTGCTCACAGGTCGATTTATGTGGGGGCACTGGCTTCCCCCAGCAGCTCATTTCCGCTGCTTATTACCAGACAGGCGGGAGTCATTAGCCTGCTTTGCTCACTGAAGCCCTCACTCCCAAGATTTTATGTAGTGATGGCAGCTTTAACCCCCAGGGCTAACAGCAGCGAAATTTCTGGTGGCACTTTATTAATCCTAGAGCTGAAAAGTGAGTCCAGGGCTCACTGGTGGGTGGGGAGAACAGAATGCCTTGACTGCTGATCTCAACTGAGTGGGCAGGAGCGAGGTCAAGTGTGGGAATACATGGTCCAGAAAAGGGAGCCCTGCTTCCTCCTTCTGCTGGCACATTCATAGTTGAGTTCACAGTGATTACTAGTTGACAGTGACCGTGGGGCAGAAGCTGTTGCACCACTTGGGAAGGAGGTGGGAGAACCATGACTACAAACCAGCCTGCACTTGGAGGACAACAGGAGGAAGAGAGCAAGTTAACCTCAGATTTCCCTAGTTCTATAGTTGAGCAGAGAGTAGACTTGTGACCTTTTGTGAAAGGGTCAGAAGAGTAAGTGTGACTGCACAGCTGTGACATTTTCAATAGGGGCCCAAGTCCTCTGTGCCTTGAAGTCTGAAGAGTAGAGAGACTTCTTTCACAGGGCTGGTACTTGGAATTTCTGCCTCATCAGTAACCACAGGAACTAGGAATTTGGTATAACATCATTTCTATGGGATGCCCAAGAAAAATGGTGTGTCCCCAATAAATTCTAAAAATGCTACAAGCTCTTTCTCTTGGAGCATAACCTTACACAATAACACAGTGAGTCTCTGGAATCCTATAGAGTGATTTAATTTTATTTAACTTTGAGGCACCCAAGTACCTTTGATATCAAAATCCTTTAATTTTTGGAACATCTACTAATCCTATACAACTAGTGTTCTATGTACTCGACTTGGGGAAATATTCCTCCTGGGTGAACTCTGCTTGTGGAAATTCTTGGTTTTGGTTTGCTTTGCTCCGCAGTTGTAGTCCTTGCTCAGGTCTGTGTGAAAGGAATTTTCTCTCTTTCTAGATCCTGGGAAAGGCATGTACGTGGATTTATATTTTATTTCTGGTAAATCAACCCAAAGCATCTTAAAAATCCAAACTCAAAAGTATAAACCAAAAACAAATGAAGTAAAAATAAACTGTGATTGGTGTTAACAACTGGAAAGGTCTGCTACCCCACTTCCATTTGGGAAAGATACATAATTCGCAGAAAGACAAAGTATAGTAGCCTCAGTGGGTGGAGGAGGGCAGTCTGCTTAAATGAATTCCTCTAGCTGGAGAGAGAAAAACCATAACGAGTTCTGTCTTAGGCTGAATTCTTCAGAACAGACCGCCTGGGGCAAACATGCTAACATTGTATTGAAAAGTGTAATCCTAGGGCAGCAAGACTGAGGGTTAAATAGGACAAGGCCACGAAGGAAAGAATGAAATCCAAGGTGGTGTATCACTGAGTTGGCCATAGCCTTACAAGAAGACACACAGTGAGTTGTTTGGTAACCTGGGGAATCATTGGAGCAAATATAAGGAATAGTCTTGGAATATTGTGGGACAGTTCGTTGGAAGAGTAGGAAGGAAGAAAGGAGAATATTGCTGCTGAATCTTTCCCATTTTACCTCTTATTCTTCAGTTTAGCCTTTGGGGCAGCTGCCTGGAAACCAGAGTCTCTATGAATCCAGCTGAGTTAGACCGAGGTATTGGATGGAGTTGCAGGGGCTCACCCAGTCACGAGCCAAGCTGAGATCCAGTGTCTGCACTGGGGGAGGCTGAGAAAAGTGAGGTCATGGTGGTGCCAGCATTTAAGGCTCTTCACTGAGCCGGCAATGACAGTCAAGGGGCAAACCTGGAGAGGAAATGAACTGAGTCTAATATAGAAATAGAAATAGATGTAGCCTGTCTGGCAGGGAATGCAGAAAGTTACTTTTCAAATGTCAGCCCTTGGCACCTAGATGTGCTAATATGGGATGGACAAGACTGGTCAGAAAATCAACCTGCCAGTGATCCCACATTGTCTTCTGACATTTTGGCAGTGGCCACATCTGTGTGATGGAGAATGGACCCTGTCTCCATCTGGGAGCCAGCTCCAGTCTGGCCCAGGAGATGAGAGGCCTTATGTACCCAGAGTTGGTTTCGCCTGTCCTAGTATTCACACTATGACAAGTTTATTTTGGTTCAACCTTGGATCATCTACTCTCAGAGACCCATGCATCCTTTGTGTGGAAACCATCCTTCGCTTTGTGGTCTCTAGCCTGACACTTGGCAGGCCTGGCCCAGCTGCAAGGTCATCTAGAATTACATCTTCACAGGGGCTCACAAAGATTGTTTCCCTCAAACTTCTCAAATGTTTTGCAAATGAAAAACAAAAAGAAAAAAAAAAGAGAAAGAAAAACAGTTTCTACCCTTCTACCACATAATTTGGCTAGGACCTGGAGTGGCTTCTGTGTTTCTGGTCTACAGGGACAGAGCATCCTGTCCTTCCAGGAGGTAGAACACTTAGCTTGGTGCTTTAGGACCATGGGACAAAGGAGACTGAGAGGGAATCAGAGGCATGAGCTTTCAGGGTTGGACTGAATTGGACTGGACCCTGAGTTCATCTCAAGTTGCCATTTTTGCATCGTAAGCCGCCAGTGAGGTCAGGGCAATTACATAACTTGCCCCTGGTCACAGGGCAGCATGCGATTGGATTCAGTCTTGGGAATGATGCTGTATCCAGTCTTTTTGGATCACCTCCTTACACCATGGGGTAATGCCTTCCTGCAAGGCCCCCAGGCTTGGTGGGTAATGTTAGGAGGCTCCTTGAAGGCTTTAATTTCCTGATGCCATAATACTTTCCCCAGAGGTGAACATTGCATATATTAGCATAAATTTAGAATCTGGAGAACCTGAACATATGTCAAGGCTTTCCACACTGCTGTCCTCTCCGTGTCCCCTTCAGGGACAGGTACTTCTGTGCTCCTGGAAGTCTTTGTGGAAGTCTTGCCTCTAGGGTAGGGCTGGGTTTCCTTTTGGTATGGCTGAGTTTCTGATCTGTGCCTGGGCACAGCATCTGCTCGTTACTGTGACTGCCCACTACAGAGGTCATATGGCTATCTCCCAGTTCCTCAGCATGGTAGTTTCTAAAGGAAGCCATAGCAAAAGAAAAAAGTCTTCCCATCTTTTGTTTTGAATAGTAATTTTAAAAATTGATCAAAGTGCCATTTATTGGTGCATTTGGATATAAGTAGAATACAGAAAAATTGCTTTAATTTTTATTTTGCTTTGAAGGACCTTCCAGATAACTTATGTCATTGCTTGGCAGAGTGTAGATCATTTTTAGCACAACTATTATTACATTACAGAGAAATAGATTCTAGAATGGAATTCTTAAGCACTTACCCCCTAAATATACAACAATTATGCTGGAATTATGTGTCATTCAGTGCTTCTTAGATGCTGTTTATTTCCAATGTAGAAGAGGTTTATTTCCTTTGTGTAAAGATCAATATGACTTCCCTTTGGAAAATGAGAAAAATATTCAATAATAAAATATTGGAGTTGGGAATGATTTTTGAAAGCATCAAGTGAATTTTAAACATTTCCTGAAAACCTGGGGCCTCATGAAGGAATTTCAGGGATTGCACAAATATATATTTTGTTCACATTTCATTCTAAAAAAGTATGCAACTACTTTAAAAGCTCTGGTAAAAGCACTATGTATTAGATGCCCCAGTTTAATGCATCAGAGAACTCCAACAATTTCACTTGTCAGATTGTTAGGATAATGTTAAGGGCTATAAAAAATAGCGTGTCAAATATAATAGTAGTCTAAAACCCCAAATTGGTGATCCTGAGTGCTGGGAAGCTCTCCTTCAAGTAGAAATATAGAGATCTAGGCTCCTTCCCCCTTGTTCTCCCCCATCTTTATCTCAGTTTCCATGTTTTGTTTTTGTTTTTGTTCCTTTGCACTGAGCTCCAGGGAGGGCAAGGAGGCCCTTTGGGAGCAGTACACATCTGTCCATTCACATGCTAAAGGCTAGAAATCTGTCACGTGGAGGCATCTAACTGTGAAGGACTCCAGGAAGTGTAGCCTTCCTGCCTAGAAAGGAAAAATGAGCTTGTCAAACAATTATCAAGTGTCTTCTTTAGAGGTTATGTCTTTTAGGTGCTTACTTGGAAATCAGACCAACTTGCTCTGAGGAGTAACCATTCTTATACCATTTATCTGTGTGATTTTGAGTTTTGAGACTGTGTGATTAAGTTAACATGAGGCATGAGCTTTTATTCTATCTTGGGTCTGATGTTTTTTGAATTCATGAAAACAGCTTTATGAGTCTCATTGATCATGTAAATATCAAGTCAATATTATATGTTTGAACTTAAGAAATGTTTTATGCTAATAAAATGTTACTTTAAATTTACTCTATAAATTGTAAAGATCTACTGCTCAAAAACCTTGAAAGAAAACACTAATCAGGTGTGATTTCCTTATTTTATAGGAAATAGAGGCCCCAGGAGAATAAGATGCTTGCCTAAGGTCATGCCTTGATAAAAAAAAACAGGAGGTATTTGAACTCAGACTTCCTGGATCTCAGTGCAGTGCCTTTTCTTCTATTTCAACTTGTTCCAGGGCTTCATGGCCCTCATAACTCAGATATTTTTCAGCCCATTTTCATTTTCTTAGTCTTCAAGTGAGAGAACAGCTGAAACTTGAGGGTTGTTAATTCTGATGTAAGATTTAATGTCTCACGTTTTTTGGTCCAGCTGCTTCATGAATCAACACCCAACAGTACTCCCGGGACGTTTAGCACAGGCGACACATTGTGGGAGCCTGGGAGGCACTGGTGGAGGTGCATTGGTGCTGGGAATGCAGTGGTGCAGCAAGCACCTTCCCAGAGGACCTGCAGGCTGGCAGAGGAGTGAGATAATAACCAATGCACAGAAGCAGAAATGCCTATATTTGCAAGTAGATGCCATGAAGGAAACAACCACATGAGTGGAGAAAGCCCAGGTGAGGGGAACTCTTTCAGATGGAGAGTTCAGACACCAGTAGATTCCCTGGACCAATCCTGGACACACTCCAGGTCTGACCACATGAACAAGCCATGATCCTGGAAGCAATGGCTTCTTTCCTCTCTGAACATCACCAGCAAGATTCGTGGCCTAGGAGCGCAGGTCTTCAGTGTTTTGTATGACGTAAGCGACATGTAACTGTTGAAGACTGCAAAATGAGCACAGATGCTCAAATAAGTACAAATAATTAACAGATGAAGGTGAGTCAAGATTCCTCCAAGACATAAATGAGAAGGATTTTCCCTGGTGACTGATGAAGTAGCTAAGTGAGATATTAAAGACAAATGGCTTTCCCATTTCTTGAAGGGTAGGTTGGGGGAGATTTTGTATTCAATATTCATCGGCACACTGGCTGCCTTTCTTTTCTCTGAGTTTTCACATCTGCACTCTGTTCTGAAATTCTCCTGTGCATGTGAAAGTGAAGACCCAGGAGACGCCGTACATGGGGGCAGGGGTGGGGGGACTGGAGCAGACCATGGAGCCCTGGACATAGCAGTGTGGGTGGCACCAGTGTTGGGCTGGGTGTCTGAGAGGGCACAATGGGTGCTGCCAGAAGTTTCTCAGGGAGTGGCATGCAGGGAGGAGGGATGCTTCAGACAGGGCGAGAGCGTGTGGAAGACGGGGAAAGAGCGTGGCTATTTTTTAACTGCTCAGTAGAAATTATGACCTGGTGAGACCCACATATGTTTATGGATACAATGATATTTTTTATGTCTCAGTGAGATTGCCTTTACCCCCTCTATCGTCTCAAAACATTTGAGTAATTTCATACAAGAAACTGAGATAATTTACTTTGAACAAAGATCACAATCCACATAATGTTTTTTTCGAGCATTTGGAAGGTTTATGCCATGTTATCTTTTGCCCCACCTATTTTCCTTGCTTTCGGTGCCATTGACACGTGTGTGGATCCTAAATCTTCATCCCTCTTGTGGGGAACTCTAGTTGGATATCCTTGACCCACAAATTCAACCTCATTTCTGTATCTCAGGCAGAGTTCTCCAGAAAGCTGAACCTGAGACAGACTTGTGTATTGTAGTGGGCATGATTCACCAGAGAAGTGTGTGTGTGTGTGTGTGTGTGTGTGTAAATATACAAAAACGAATGCATTTTAAGGAATCAATTCCTGTGATAATCGGGGAGTAGAAGTCCACTATGTGTTTGGTATGTCAGTTGGCTGGAGGCCCAGAGGAACTGAAGTTGCTGTTCAAGTAGGAATGCCATTTGCTGCAGAATTTCCTTCTGCTTGGGGGAAGGTCAGTCTTTTGTTGTATTTCAACTGATCAAACAAGGCCCACTTTCATTATGGAGGACATCTTCTTTACTGGAGCCCATTGACTTAGATGCTAATTCTATTCAGGAAAACCCTCATAGAAACATCCAGAATCTTTGACCACATATGAGGGTGGCCCAGCCAAGTTGACACATATTAAATAGGTTGTGTACAAAGAACTTATTTGGGAAAATGACCCCAAGGAGAAACAAGGGGAAAAGAGAATAAAATGAAGATGGAGGGAGAAGCAAGATGGAGATGAATTCATGACCAAGTTGATCCCCCTTGTGGGAATTTCTGAGTACCAGGAGCAATTCTCTCCTGGGACTAAGCTTTGGCTGGTCACCCTTCTGGGCATGCACAAATGAGACCAGTGGTTCCCTCAGGCACACACAAGCCACTGTATCCAGAGAAGCCTTGGTGCAAAAAGCCACAGGGAAAGTGCTCAGGCTGCAGGGTTAGCTATGTCACATCTGCTCAAAACTGGTGGATGCTGTGCAGTTGGCAGCTGAAGCCATAGCTAGAGTCAGAGGTGTGACCAAGAGGCTGGAGAAGGTGCCCAAGAGGCAGCAGGTGCCCCATTCTCCGAAAACCTCCCTCCCCTGATATCCAGAATTAGGGAGTGACCCTATATCCTGTCAGTCCCCAAGCTTTGGAGTCACTCGGAATTCTCCCATTTCCCTCACCCTTCATATCCCAGTTATTTCCATTTTTTTTCTCTCTTTAACATATCATATATATATATATATATATTTCTCTTCTCCAATAGTCATGTTGCCACCATCTTCATTCTAGTCATCGCCATAATTTCCTAACTGCTCTCTCTGCCTCTGCTTGGACACCTCTCAGAGTGACCCCTCTACAATGCATGCTGGACAGCTGGACCATCAATGCTCCCTGCCTAAAATCCTTCCGCAGCTCCGAAGTCTGGAGAACACTTTCTTCTAGCTTCTCTGGTCAGCACACGAGGCGTGCCATAATCTGACCCCTCTCCTTTTGTTTCATCTCTTGCGACACTGCTCCTGGATGCTCCACTCCTCTAGGGAAGAGCCCTTGGATGTCACCCAGGGCAACATGCTCTTTCATGCTCTGATGACTTTGGTCATGTCACACCCTCTGCCTGGAATCACCCCCCACCCCTGCACTTTTCCACTCCTAGCGCACGTTACCTCATGAACATCAACTCCTTTTTTTAAGACTCTTTTCATAAATCACCCTTCCTATGGCTTCTCTCTGAGCCTTCCAGAGAGAGAATTGGCCTTACTGTCTTCCTGCATCTTCCATCTTTCCTTGGACCATATCATCTTTAGTTGCACTCACTGTTACTTTATCTGTCTTCCTCAAAAAGACAGTAAGCACCTTGATGGCAAGACTCCTATCCTGGCCATCTTTTCACACACACATGCTGTAAGGCTCAGCATGCCACAAAGTAGGTGCTCAGTAAGGTCACTGGAGAGGAGGTTCAGACTGCTGGTGGGAGGACCTCCTACCTGACACTTGATACAGAGGCCTGGGAAATAGTCACATTATGTTATCTGACAAAATCTTGGTCAAGGTGAGGGTGCTGTGCATCTAGATTGTGTTACAGACACACTTAGGGAATCCATTTGCCCCTGCGGAGTCCCTTTTCTTGCAGGCTGAGTCTTAAGAAACCCAAGTAGGACTTTGCTGAAGTTGAGTTCTTGAGGTCTAATCAGGAAAGGTTAAATGTTGGCCTGTCTTCAAGAGAGAGTGCTTCTAGGGTCCTAATCTCTGCTTTCAGGACTCCTAGCCCTGGAGTCTTGGTGAAAGGGGCCTTTGTCTGATATGGGAATGGCTTGGGGCTAATCTCCCCTAGGATGCATTTTAATTCACTTTAATGACTCTGCCTCCTGTCAGGCTTTTCTTCTGTGAGGTGGGTTTGTTAAAGAGATTAGGAGGACTGAACTTGAGCCCCCAATCTAACCTTCCTCAGAGGGTGCTGTTACAGGAGAGCTGTGTTCTGCAAAATGTATTAGGATGCTCTGGGGGTACACAGGGAGGGAGCAGAGCACAGAGTAGGGAAATTAAATATCTAATAAACACTCACTGAATAATCACTCTGCATGTGACACGGAGTGGTCACCAGCCTCCTGCAACCCCCCCCCACTCCCCCCAGTGGTGGGAATTGAAGCAGACAAGACAGAATGATGTCATCCCTAGGACAAGGTCCTTTCTCTTGTGTCTCTCCCTCTCTTCTAGTTTTGTATAAACACAGCTGTTTGTGAGGAATGCTGGCTTGGAAAACACTGTCTGCGTGAATGACCTTTCCTCCCCGCCACACAACCTTCCTCCTGAACGTGGGCGACTGGAACGCTTTCAGTCCAGTGGTCCCATTGTCCTCGCGTCTGCAGTATCAGGCCTTTCCGCTTTCTGGTTGGGCCAGAGTAGCCAGACTCAGGGACCCTGCAAAGCCCAGCAGGGCAGACAGAAGCTCATCAGCACTCTGATTACAGGCAACACCCCAGACCACCTGTGGAAGATTCTCAGGGCAACAGAGAGGTGGGGAGGGCTTGTCTCTTCCAGGCTGGCAGAGGCAGGATGGAGCTGGAGGGGTAAAAGGGTCTACAGTGGATGCAAATGTTCCCAGAACTGCCAGCTTTGCTCACATAGCTCCAGGCTCTGGAAACCAAGGGGCACAAAATAGCAAAGATGCACTTGGCCCTTCCCCTAAGTGTAGGCTGCTGGAGAGTGGTATTCGGGCCACTCCACCCTTGTCATAGCACGCCCCCTCCTCCACCATTCCAGGGCACACAGTTTTGGTTTGGGACCCAAAGCCTCTGTTCTTTCAAAGAACCTAGGGGCAGTTAAAAGGAGAAATCAAGCCTGAGCTCATGCGGTTCAGCATTTAAAATCCTGTGATACTGCAGTCCACGATGCTTTTCCATTCCAGATGGTGATCTCTGGGCTGTAGAGGTTAAGATGGTTTTTATTCCAGTTACTGAACCTGGCATTTTGACTGAGTGCATTCTTTCTCCCTGGCCCCTTGACCCCCTCTCAGTCTACTGGTCCTCTCTCAGTGCCCACTCTCTTGCATGGGTTTGTGGTCACAGATGCAAAGGGGAAGTAATGAGGGGTCTCTGGGCATCTCTTAGGGCCAGGTGGTTTATTATGGGGCCCAGAAGAGCTATCGTTGTGGAATGAATGGTGTAGAGAAATGGGGGTAGGTGGTGAGTCAGAAGTCTTCTGCAGTTTCCTCCAGGGTTTCCATGGAGATGGAAGGCAAGCTTTCCTTCACTTTTCCAATGGTGAGTAGAAATCACAAGCATAACATGTGGCTACTCTTTGGCCCTCTTGACGACAATTTTTCAAGGAAAGTTTCTATCCTTACACTTACCAGCTCCATGCTATGTGTTGGGCAGGGTGCTATATTGCTTTGCAGCAGATCCAGTTTTATCTTCACAACAACAAAGTGTTATTGAAGTGTTATTTTATAATTAATGATAAAAAAACAACTGAAGCAAAGGTAGTTTAAGAATCATTACCCAATGAGTTAGTCATAGGACCAAGATTCATGCCAGTTCAAATTTTTATATCCATGCATTCCAGGAATTCAGAAGGAGAGAGAGAGTAGGTAAGACTGATGGGAACACAGAGCAAACCCAACAGACAGGGAAGGCAATGGCCTGAGTGGGTGCTTGAGAGAAGAAAATCCCCGCCACCCCCGTCCCACGTATTCCCTGTACAGCCATAGCAGTATGGAGTCATTCCTTTGAATTTAGTGTTGCCCTCCAGTTTTTGTTGTTGTTGTTGTTGTTTTTTTTTAGTTGTAGATGGATACAATACCTTTATTTTATTTGTTTGTTTTTATGTGGTGCTGGGGAAGGAATCCCGTGCCTCATGCATGCTAGGCAAGCGCTACTACTAAGCCTCAACCCCAACCCTGCTCTCCAGTTTTTCTCAGTTTTTGAATGCAAATAATTTTGGAAGAGGAAGTCTTTTATTCCTTAAAATGCTTCATTAACCACCCCCGCTCATTTTCTTTTACAGTGTTTTACTTTAGATTAATTGTGCTCCTTGCAAAGTAATGCTCAACAGAAAGTAGCTTGTATCAGAATAAATGTCTGGGAGGTAAACCTCTTCAGGGAGCTGGGAAGTGTTAATCTTTGACATTTACAAAGTGCATTTTAAGTAATTCTTGAAAATTGATAAAATCTGTTAGGAGAAAAGGATTTCTCTCTCTTTTTTAAGTAGTACAAAATTTCACCCTCTAATCTTGAGAAAAGGAAAGATAGACCTGAGTATTAACTTTCTGAGATAGAACTACTAATTGTAATCTTTTGGGATTCTTCTTCAAAGAAGGAAAAAGATGGAATTTGAAAGATATGTTTGGCTGAAACTTTAAATATTATGAGATAATATTTGTAAAAGAAGTTGGAAAACCCCTAGAGTTAAATGAATAGAAACTATTATTATTCCTCTCAGGAATTATAAGTAATTAAGGAAGAGAATGAGAGGAATAATTTATAAGGCAGTATTTCCCAAGAGTTTCCTGCAGACCATGTTGCCTTGGGTTATTAATAGTGCCAGCTGAATGTAGTTTTCTCATTCAATCTACATGAAAAACATGGGGTTAAACACATTTCTTTATCACAAGACTTATGAAAATTTTAAATATATACCTGTGTGGTAATTCTTGGGAAGGGTGCTAGAGGACAGGGGACTTCTTAAACTTATTTGGCTACTGCAGAATTCTCTTTTAGAGAGTAGGAAGTGAAGGTGGCATCTCAGAAAGCCAGTGTTCCTTGGAACACAGTTTGAAAAATATGGCCTTAGATGTCTTAAAGCTTTAGAAAAGCACAACATTAAATTCCTAAGTAAGAAGGGTAGGCAGTTACAGATTTACAGATGAATATTCAAATCCACACCAATGAATAAGTATGGGGACTTGAATAAGAAGGCAGCTATTGTTTGGATATGGTTTGAATTGGTTCTCCAAAGTTTCCTGTGTAGGAAGCTTGATCCTTAGTGTGGTGCTGTTAAGAGGTGGTGAGACTATCCCAAGGCCTAGTGGGAGGTCATTTGCGGGTACTGTCCTCAGAAAGGGCAAAGTAATTCTCATGGGTCCCTGAGAGAATGTTGCTCTAAAAGGAACAAGGCCTTCTACTCCCTCACTCTGGCTTCCTGTCTCACCTGTGGTCTCTCCCTCTTGCATGCACTCTTGCCACAATAGTGCCATCCCTCATGAGCCCTTCCTCAATACCATGCCCCATGCCCCTGGACCTTCAGAACTGTGAGCTCCATAAATCTCTTTTCTTCATAAAGTACCCAGTCTAAAGAATTTCATTATAATAACATAAAGTGGACTGATACAAAGGCATTTTGAGTTGGCCATTTAAGTTCATTTCATCTCTAATATCTGCCACGGCCCCAATGTGGCACCATGGTGGAATGTTATGGAGGAGATATGCATTGACTACTAAATAGCCTAGTCTTCCCTCCCTTCTAGTTGAAGGCCCTGCTTCAGGTTTCTCTCCCTCCAAGCCACTCTAGTGACTGCTGTTCTCTGGTCATATCCTATCCCAAGGCACATAAAGTGAAGTTTGAGGTCTCCAATCTGGTACGCAGAATCTTCCACCTTTTTTGGTCCTGACATTATGACATGGTAGTTCTAATAGTATAGATTCAAATCCTAGCTTCAGTGCTGAAAAGGGGAATGAGCTTGGGTCAGTTATGTGGCTTCCCTATACTTCAGTTTCTTCCCTGTGTAAAATGGGAGTGGTAATGTGGCCCACTTACTGAGTCATGAGGGTTAGATGAGGAACACCCGCCATGTTGAAGGAGCTCAAAAAATATTAGCTGCTATTGTTATGATTATTGACATCTTGCCTAAGTCTTCTAGGTGCTCTGAACTCCAGCTGGCAGGAAAAGTTCATGCCAAATCCACGTTTCTTCCTTTTGCTCATGTAGTTTCTTTCATTTTGAGTACCTGGCCCTCTGTGTCATCTGCATGAAGAATGGTGAGCTCTATCTCAATGCTACTTGCTCCATGAGAATTTCCTGGATTTCCCCTCCTCTAAGTCCCCAACATTCCTCTGTAAGTTTCTCAGGCTTTTAACATTCAGTTAAAAGTCGTTCAGTGTGATTTTGTCTAATTCATTTTATCCTTGGAAAGATGTCTGATTTATCTGTGATTTCCTGGTAACTTCACCAACTGAATTTTCACCAATGGTTGGCTGAACTGTTAAATTGCAGAACCTTCCACTGAGTGCAGACATCCTCTTAGTGAGATTATTCTTTCAGTTCTTTTTGAATGTGTTTCACCAAACTTCATATAATTTGGCATGGACTGGTGAACATGGGCTCTGGGCTAGACTGGGCACGGAGGTAGAAGAAGCTAGGAATAAAGAAGAGGATTAAGCTTGTGCTGTGATTATATGTCTTACAGGTTTTTTCCCCAGGAACTTCTCAATTAACTATTCTGTCCCATTTCCCCTATTAATGGCTATGATGTACCTAGATTTTTGTTTGCTTAATTTATGGTTTGGGGAAGAAGAAGATATTCAAAGCTAACTCCTGTCTACAGTCATGGTTTTATGAATACTACTCACTGTAGTCTCCTTGGCTGCTGAATCATTTCTTTCACTCATTCAACAAAAGTTTTTTGAGGACCTATGTGCACTGAGCACTGTGCTGAAGTTTTAGAGATAAGAATGAGCAGGTCAGACCTGTTCTCTTGCCCTCATGAAATATGTAGTCTTATGGGGACTACAATTGACTAAATAAAATTGTCATTGCCCAAATCAGCATAGTCATGGCATACAGTAGGCATTTAATTAATATTTAATAATTGATTGGGTGCTGAATAAAAGACTAGAGGCAAATATTGCTCTGAGCTGATCCTGCCTCAGGCAGAACTGCCACGATGGGTCCCACGGCCAGTGTGTCCTGTACAGAATGAGGGAGTCCATTCACAAGACTTGAAGCTTGACTCTAGTCAGGGCAAGGAAAGGGTGACTGTAGAAATCATATTGTAAACATAGCTGGTTCTGCTTCTGGACAGAAGAGAGCATTCCTCCCTGACTGTTCTGTCTTCGTGGCACACAACCTGTAGCACTGCAAAGCTGTCGTCATCTTCCCCAGGGTTTTCAGGCCCTGTGCACAAACCACGCACATAGTCAGTCCTTTGTTATCGTTAGGATGTCTCTTCTTCCACTATGGGCTCTGTAGGGCCCCTACTGACCTCCCCAGGCTAGGATAGAAAGCCTGGCATGTGGTAGGTGCTCAGCAAGCGATTCCAAGCCCCCTTTCCCTGACCCTGACTTGAACTTTAGTTGCTAAACTGAACCGAGGGAAAGACAGGGAAAGGGAAGAGGAGCAGACGTTTCCTTAGCCCTGTGGGCCATCTCCCCCCCCCCCCCCAAGCATTCCAAGACAGACCAGAAGCCAGGTGGAGCTGGCTGCTGCTTGCCGCCACCCCAGACAGGCAGCAGGAAGGCCTCCCTGGGAACCTCCGGGTGTGCGCGGGCCATGCTGTGACCTACAGCTGAACTGGGAGGCTGGCCTTAGTGTCCCTGCCACTGCTCCAGGGGCAGGAGACCTGGAAGGGCTCTGTCAAAGACGCATTGCAGAAAGCCACACAAGGTGGCTGTTTGCAGCTTGGAATACTTTCTTAAAAGTCGAGTTGACTTTTCCAACTGCAGAGAGTTGTAGAAAGAGGTGGTACCCCAAATCCCTAGGAATGCTGAGACCAGAGATACAACACGGAGGGAGAGCAGGGTGGGAAGTGACTCCCTCCTGAGACTGAGAGGGAGAGAGGGAGAAGGGCAAAGAGGAAGTCAGGGAGCAAGAGGGAGAAATTAAAGAGGGAAACCACCTGGAAATATTTCCATATGATTCCAGTATATGAAAATAAGACAAGTGACTATTTCCCCTCATTTACTCCTCTGTTTCTGGGTCAAAACTTCAAGAACAGGGAAGGCTCCAAGGGACAGCTGAAGACACTGAGGCCACAGCAAAGCCACTTGGCTCACACCTTAAGTTTCAGAAACCTCATGAATTCCTTTCTAGGAGGTGTCATGACCAAGAATACATAGTCTGAAGTGACTTTAATGATTCCCTATCCCAATCTCTTTGTTTTTCAGGTAAAGCATCTGAATGCTGTTATAACTTGCCCAAGGTGCTATGGTTTGTCCCCCAGAAAACATGTATTGGAAACTTAATCCCCAGTGCTCCCGTGTTGGGAGGCGAGGCCTAATGAGAGGTGATTAGGCCTTGGGGGTAGGGTGAATGGATGAATGCTGTGACTACCAGAGTGGCTCATTACTGCAGGAGTGGGGTTCTTATACAAGAATGAGTTTGGTCCACTTTTAACCTTTCTATGCCAGCCCTACCCTATGGTCTCTGACGTCCTAGTCTTCAGGATAGGAGGAAATACATTTCTATTCTTTACAAATCACCCAGTCTGTGATATTTTGTCATCACAGTACTAAAGAGATGAAGACAGAAGGTAATGAAAAAAAACACTTTGGTGATTGAATCCTGGTTGTTGAAGAAAAGCGATTGCTTTATTGTACCCTGGGGAAAGAGAAGGAGGCCTGTATGTATCTCTTTGGCTCCATCATAAAATTTTGTTTGATTTCTCATTCCTTATTAAGTTGCCTTCTGCATTTACTGTTAACCAGCGGCTCCTGGCTGAAATGGTGTGGTGTGAAGTGGTGTTGGGGAGGAGGAGGCTATACCATGAGCTTTGATATCCCCAATCCACTCCGAGATGGTCCCATTCTCAGAACCTGTCCAGGGTCGACCTGGCAGAAGTTCTCGGGGAAAGAGCAAAGTGACCTGCCGTGCTCCAGCTCTATCTTGAGCCCTTTTAGCTTCTAAAGGCTAAAACGACTGACAGAGCACTCAGAGTAAGAACTGGAGCCCTCCACCCATTCTGCAAGGTGTCATCAGGCCTGGGCTGGAGGTCGAGGGTGATACAGTCTCTATTAGTGAATTTTCTAGTGTCTCAGAGCCTCTGGCCTGTCCTCAGAGCAAACCATGCCTGTTCTGGTGTGGTGGCTCTAGCATATCCCTTTTCTTGCCTCCAAACTGACCCCTACACTCTTTGAAGGGTGAGTCGTGGACACAGGGGCGGAATGAGTAGAAGAAAAATGGATGAGGTTTGGGAAGTGGCAAATGGACTTATTAGGTGGACTGTGAAAGTCAGCTGGACAAGAATTGTCAGTGCAGTTTTACAGATGGAAACTGAGAACCAGAGAATGTATTGGTCAGATGCTTGAAGGTTAAAAGAGAGGCCCTAGGTCAAGTTTCAGTTCCTGGGGTTCACTTCAGACACACAGAGCAATGTGGTATGTGGTTTCCATAGCAGTGCTTTCAGGGTAGCAGGGTATAGCACTGAGCAAACCCTCTACCTCACTTACTGTTCACCATGATGTCCAGAGACTTGCCTTCTTATTTTTGCATTTTAATTTACTTAATCTGTTAGTTAAGATGTCTCCAACTGCAAAATCCAGAATCTCAAATTTAAGTGAATGAGATTTAAAATCTCACACAGAGAAAGTCTGGTGGTAGGGTGAACTTTAGGCAAGATATTATTACCCTGAATTGGTTTCCTCTCAGAGGTTTAGTCTTGGCTCAGACCTTATCTCATGGTTCCCCTTCCTTACACCTCCTCTCCTCCCTCCCTCTCTCTCTTCCTTCTTTCCTTCCTTCCTGTACTGGGGATTGAACCCAGGGCCTTGTGTGTGTTTGACAGGTGATCTACCACAGAGCTACCTACCCAGCCCTTCCTCATGGATTCAAGATGGCAGCAGTGATTGAGGCAGTATGCTTTTTTATTTTCTAAATAGGCAGACAAGGAAAGCATATCCCTTTCCTTCCCTCCAGACTGACCCCTACACTCTTTGAAGGGTAAGTCATGGACACAGAGAAGGTCTAGTGCTAGGGTGAAATCCTTCCCTGGCCTGGAATGAATGTCTTTTCTTCCTACCTGATTCGCCCGTAGGTCATGTGCCCACTTCTGGACAAACATGCCAGGGGAATACTTTGTGCTCATTGGCCTAAACCTGAGCTAACACTGGTCAGAGAGATGAGATTACCTTGAGTAGGTTAGTATATTCAGAATATACATCTGAAGGCACACAGATAAATAGGGGAGTGTGGACACATCAACAAAATTGAAGTCTTCTGGGAAGGAGAAAGGGGTGAGAGATGCTTGACCCAAGAGATCCTGTCACATGTAGCATGTAAGTGCTGTCAGCACCTGCTCAGGGGCTTCTGGGAAGATCTCATATTATTCCGTCTCTGTAGTGATTGGTCTTTCTCACCCTTGGCTGATATGTTTCCTTTTTCTGCTGCCATTCCTTGGTCCCCTCAATTATGATAAGGTGGCTGAGTAGGTTTTGTTCAACACCTGAGGCACAAGATACAGCAGTTTTTTTTTTTTTTTTTTCAGGGAATGACTACATGAAACCATTGGATGACAAAGGGGGCCATATAACTGGTTTTAGTTCAGAAAGCTTAAGCCCCTTCCCTAAGATCATGCATGGAAGTGTGTCAGAGCCTGCAGTAGAAATAGGTCTTTCCATTACACCAGGGAAATTTCAGTGGTGGAAATGACATCAGCCATTGAATGCTAAGGATTGTGTAAAGAAGGCAAATTCTGACCTTGTGCAAATTTCCCAATTGCTCTAGGCCCTGGTTTATATACTAATATAGTAAAGGGATCTTATTAGAAGATATTGAAAGTAACTTCCAATTCTAAGAATCTATGAATAGCTTTAGATCATGGGTCTTTTCCAAGAACCTGACAACACTTGTTCTATTAGATCATTTAACTACAGGTTATTTGTTTAAATAGTTTCTCTGTAGTGACCCAGAACATCCTACATAATAAACCAGTTGTTAAATCATAAATAATATGGATAGGATTCATCATCATTATGCTTTTCAACTGAACACCCCTGGGGCCTTCTGGTTCCTTGGACACTCTACTTAATGGAGCGTTGTCAGGGATTCACTATGTGGGTGACCACTTTTCCAAGAATTATAAAAAACAGACTCTAACAAATACTAGAGCTCTACCAGAAAAAAAAAAAAAAAGAAAAAGAAAAAAAAAACGTGCTTTGGGGGAATGACATGTAACTGTGAAGAAAAACAACAACAAAAAATGTCTGTTTTTTTCCCCCCTCTCTTCTTATTTTTAGTGTTATTTTTACCAACCCCATACCCTGAATCTTATTGTGTTTTCTGTTGCTACAGCAAAATAACTGGAGACTGGGTGATTTATAAAGAGAAAAGAGTTTTTTGGCTTGCACCTCTGGGAAGTTAAATAGCAGGGCTCCAGAATCTGGTCAGCTTCTGGAAAGAGCCTTGCACTACTTCAACTTATGGTGGAAAGCAGAAGGGAAAGCAGCTATATACCAAAGAGACAAAACATGAGGAGGTTTTGCTTTCTAACAACCCCCTCTTTTTTTTTTCAAAATCTTTATTTATATTTTATTTATCTTTTATGTTTACATCCATCGTGTACATATGGGGGATGCCTTATGTTCTCAGAATTTACCTCAAACAAAATAATGAAATTCTGTGGAATCTAGAGCAACTGGAAATCTTTCTATGTATGTCTCTAACAACCCCCTCTTGAGGCAATTAATCTAATCCTACAAAAGTGAGAACTCACTCACTCACCTGAAAAAGGAATTAATTCATTCTCAAGGGTTCAGTCCCCATGACCCAAATACCTCCCACTAGATTCCATTTCCCCATACTGGAATCAGAGAATTAAAGTTTCAACACATGAACTTTTGGGTGAAACACGCAAACCACAGCACTCTGTTGCTCTCAAGTTCTCAGCTCATGGACTACAGAGTTCCACTTACTGAGTTCAAGTTTAGAGTGTTATGTTTCCTGGTGTTCACAGGAAATTTTAATGCTTCCAAATCCAAAGGAATATATATAAGCACAGGCAACCTAATGTCCTCAGTGCAGAGTCTCTTTGTGAGTCACCCCCAAACTCTTGTCCTGAGTCTCTTTGACCTGTCTTGGGTCAGTGCCCACCACTGTGAGTTTTGCCAGGCCTGAGTCACAGGGTAAGGAGGACAGTGGAGTTGGACAAACTCACTAATAGAACTGAGTGTGTGAAGTGGGCTGATCCCCCAACGCATTCACAGGTGGACGAGGTGACTGTCTTCCACTGTGGCAGACCAGTGGGAAGTGAGGAGAGTGCCTTCTGGAAGGGTCTTTCAGAACTTCCATTGTAATCACAGGAAGGCAGCCAAATGCTCAGGTGGGACCAGCCTGCTGCTCTTTCTTCTAAGACAAGGTCCTCTGAAAAGGTGAGGGTCCCTCAGAGGACAAGGCAAGGTGGGTAGGAGTGGTGAAAGGTTTGGGGAATTGAGCCGCGTTGGCGAAATCTGTGTTGGATTTAGTTTGGGCTGTTTAGATAGAAATATCTGCTGCAGTCTGAGTCATTTTTGCATCCGCAGCTCAGGAAGGCGGAAGAGGGCCCAGCAAGAGCCAGGATCTGCAAATAAAGCCTCCATCAGGTGAACCGCGTCCTAACAGCATCTTAATGAGAGAACGTGGCACTGTGGTCACTATGGGGCTCTGGATTTGCCAATCCCTGCTGGTTGCTTTACCATGGCATATGTTGGCTCACGCAGACTGACAATGTGACCCAGCAGGTCTCCGAGATACCTATAGAGGCTGTCCTCCTTCTGAGCCTTCTTAGTAGCATGGCCGCCTGTCCCCTTTGCTACTCGCTTTGTAACAGGATGTCACCAAGACTCAGCTTTGCTCTGTGGACATGTAGGGACCTTCTCAGGGAGATCTGAGACCACCTCCATGTCCCAGGCCTCATCTAGATGGGCCAGTGGAGAGGGTCCTCGCCTTACTTTCCAGGGGGAGCTCAGTGATTCTGACTTCCTCCAGTTAGAAGGTAAGAGGGTGTGTCACACCATCACCCTGAGTCCAAACCCAGGAATTATTGAGCATCAGTCAGAGTGCCAGAGGGGAGTGTTAACTACATTTTATGGAGGTTGTTTGGTTATTTTGTTAAAATTTTTAGCAGATGGATGGGGCAAGAGCCCAGAGCTTCTAGGTCTCAGCCATTCTTTTCCTCTATTACTTCATCTCCTTGACGACTTTCTCTGATTGAAGTGAGAGGGCAAAACAAGACAAATGTGAAACTATAGGAAGATTATGGGGCTGGAGGATGTTCCCCTTTTTAGGTTAAATAGGTAGATCTTCTTGGGCTTCTTTGTCATTTGTAGAGTTAGAATATCAAATTCACAAGGCACACGAATGTTCTTCTGTTTGTAATTTTTCTTTGTATCTTTTTTCTGAAGAGCTGCTAAAAGGGGTTATGAAAAAGAAGTAGCCTAGGTCTTGAGGTATGTCCTGGTCACATTGCTAAAGGAGGTATAAATGATCCAACATTTTATTCTAGAAAACTCCAGATGGTAATTCTTAGGCTTCTTGGAGGCAATTTTGTTTTATTTATTTATTTATTATTTATTTATTTATTTTTATTGGTTGTTCAAAACATTACAAAGCTCTTGACATATCATATTTCATACATTTGATTCAAGTGGGTTATGAACTCTCATTTTTACCCCGTATACAGATTGCAGAATCACATCGGTTACACATCCATGTTTTTACATACTGCCATACTAGTGACTGTTGTATTCTGCTATCTTTCCTATCCTCTACTATCCCCCTCCCCTCCCCTCCCATCTTCTCTCTCTACCCCAACTACTGTAATTCATTTCTCTCCCTTGATTTTTTCCCCTTTCCCCTCACATCTTCTTATATGTAATTTTTGTATAGCAATGAGGGTCTCCTTCCATTTCCATGCAGTTTCCCTTCTCCCTTTCCCTCCCACCTCTCATCCCTGTTTAATGTTAATCTTTTTCTCATGCTCTTCCTTGGAGGCAATTTTGATCAAATTTTTGGAGCAATGTTTATCATCAGAGATGCCCACCCTGAAATGGACTTTCTTAAAATAAAGTAGTGTGCGCCTTGTTGATGGAAACGGTTAAGCAGAGGTTGAAGGGTGAGCAGTCAGGTAATCATGGAGGAGATTCCCGCATGAGGACAAGTTCTAAGCCCTTGTGCAATTCCATGAGTCTATGACTCAGTATAACGAAACTCCCGCAGGCCCAAGATCCACTGGGCTCCATCATTGTGTTTCTCTGTGGTCCTGCTCTGGCTTAGAAGCTGTGGAGGAGCCTCTGGAAGTGTGGACCCTGGGCCAGGCCAGGCCCTTGTAGGACATGTACACCTGCTGGGACGTCCTCTCAGGTCTCCATCACAACTACTGCATGAACCTCTAGTTTGCCCAGCCTCCTCTTCTCCTCCCACTTCTTTGTGTTACTTTTTCCACCTCCATCTCCAAGTCCACAGAGTTATTTTATTTTTAAACTCAGAAATGTAGGAGGAGAAAGGCTTTGATGTTTTCCTGAGGGTCTGCTGGGAGGATTCTTGTGAATGGTCAAGTTGGAGAAAGGAGATTTCCCTCTGGGTCCTATTATTTGTCCCACCAGAGTGAACATGAATAAGCAGAGAAGGGGAGACTCGGGACTTATGCCTGCATACCTTGCCCCATTCTAGAGCAGAGCCAAGAACAGTCAAAATCAGCTGTCTTGTCCTAAGGCCACAAGATAAGAGATAAGAGAATGTGGAACTGAGCTCTCTGCCACTGCACCCGGTTATTCACCCTCAGGACTGTGTCCATTCCTAACTCCAGGGTGAACTTGTGCATTGAATGCTGGTCTGTTGGGGCTGGCAGTAGATTTGGAGAGTCATGAGCCTAAGGACCTTGTTGGTTAGAGGACAGAAATCAGGCCCAGAGAGTCCCATAGGGATTGGTGGCAGACTGGGTAAGCCTCCAAGTCTCCTGAGAGATCGTGTTTCTTTTTAAAAAATCTTTATTTATTTATTTATTTTTATGTGGTGCTGAGGATCAAACCCAGCACCTCACGCATGCAAGGCAAGCGCTCTACCACTGAGCTACAGCCCCAAACCCCAAGATCATGTTCCTTTTACTACAACAAGCTAGCAAGATATTCCTGCTGTTACCTGGGATGTGTGAACAGATCCCCAAATGTCTGTGCTTACCTGCTTAACCAACTTACCTGCCTCTTACTTCATTATACAGTTAAGGAACATTAGACTCAGAGAAATACAATGTTCCAAATGACGAAGTAACTTGCTTTATATACATACGGGCACTAAAGGTAGCCATGGGTGACCTGACCCCCAACTCCCCCTCATACCAGTTTGGAAGACAGCTTTTCCCAGAGCCCAAATGCAAGATTTATATAATGCTTAATACGCCTATTGCTTTCACAGTACTTTCCATTTTTCAAAGCACTTTTTACAAACTCTCTCATTTTATCCTCACCTATTTCTCCCAGAAGTAAAAGCTCATAACAACAGTGATTAAGAGTTCTCATTCTTGTGGGACACCACGCATGCACAAGCCATTAGGACTGCTCTGTGCCAGCCACCAGGAGTGTTTGCACACCTGGAGAGCAGGAGGGACTCCTCCACAGTGGCCTGGGGCATTGTGGAGCCAGCTTGGGCATTTGTCTATCTTCTATCACTCAGCAGTTGATTGGCAGTTTTCAATCCATCTCCCTAAGAACAGGCTCATGGGTCTTGGACCAGGGAAACCCTGAGGGACATTGCAAATCAGTGGAGACTTCCTGGTAGCCCAAAGAGAGTGCTTTCTGCTGAGTCAGAAGTTTCTGATACCACATGGTTGTAAGCTCCTTTTAGTGTAGGTTGTGACCTTGGACAGGTGTCAGGCTGGGTGGGGTGGAGAGGACAGGTGCAGCACACCCACACAGCATTTCATCATCCTCAGTTATTGAAAAAGCATAATCAGAACACCAGGCCTCCACATTCTCTGGCTTATCCCTGCTGAGGGCCCAAGAGTTAAAGAGGCTTAGTGCCCACTCACGGCCCTGGCATGCTGTGTACATTTAGGACTCCATCAGTGCTGTGTGTCGGTACCCAGCCTCCTCCTGCAGACAACATGAAGCCCCTTGTCTCCTTCCAGGATTCATTTACTCTCTGCTGCCCACATCAGCCTATGCATCCTGTGTCCAGGTGTCCACTCAGCGCCTTGTATAAATCCCCCTGGACACACAGACGGCCACCCCAACTGCAGGACGGCAGCTCCCAGCCTTTCCCTGGCACCTGGCCCATCACTTCTCCTACACACACAGCCTGGAAATTCTTTGTTGCTGCCCAAATCCCACTGGCTGATTAAAAGTGTTTCTCTGTCCTCCAGGTCCCCTTTCTAACACACTCGGGTGGGTGGCCGCCTCTGGGAGTGAAGTCGAGTGGAAGAGATCCATCCTGGTGGTGGTCCTCACTGCCATCTTTGCTTGCCCTGCCTTCAAGATGTTCACCTTTGTCTCCACCTACAAAGCTCTTTCCCACCCACCAGCTCATTTGGTTTTATTGAAGAGTGTTGAGCTGGAATTCTTAAGGTGAAGATGGCAATTCAGTGAGGGCACTGTGTTTGCAAAGGTTAAGGTCACAGAGCCAGTCAGGAGCAGGTTGGGCGGGTCACGCTCTCTCCCTGGCAGCATCTACTCCTGGAGGCCTTCTGTAGTCCTGCACCTTCACGGATGCCTTTAGTTTCCATCCATGTCCCCTTTCTCTTTCTGAGTGGGACACCCCAGAGCAATATTGACACATCAGTGTCAATGACTACAGTGTAGCAGGATGCTCAGGCCCTCACACACAGGCTGAGCATGAGAGGTAAACACTGTTATGAGGAAAAGAGTGGCCAAGAGAAAGATATGAGTACGGACTCACAGAGGATGAACAGAAGAGAGAGATGAGTAGCAGAAAAGAGCACAGGTGACCACGAGGGAGGAGAAGGGTTAGAGCTGTGGAGTAGGGAGACTGGGTCCTAAACCCAGATCCACTCAACATCTGAGCCCCTTGAGGGAGTCATAACCTCTCCAAACCCCATTTTCCCATCTGTAAGCTGGGCATTGTTTATTGAATGAATATTCATTCCAGTGTTACTTATTAGGTGCCTGGATACATTGATGAATGAAATAGTTTTTGATAATCCTGCTTTCTTGTGGGTAGAGATGGAAAATAAAAATAAATATAATAAGTAAAGGATGTCGTCTATTAGAGGATAGAAACCACAGGGAGTCAGTCTTGGAGAGAGTCAGATCAGGACTGAATGTGAAAAGGTCATTATAGAAAGTGCCTGTGTGAGGGGAAGTAGGGGAGCTGCCAGAGAAGGCTTTGGGGAGCCCTGGGCCACCATGTAAGTGTGAACCTGCGTGAAGAAAGAGGGAGATAAGTTTGGGTGGAGGCATCCTGGTTTGGCAAAGCCATCAGGAAGTCCATCCTCAAGCTAAGCCGGACCCCGGGAGTCCCACGTGTTCTTGACATACCCAGTCATTGCCTGGGAGTGGTAAGTAGAGGTGTGGTGTCAGCTCAGACCCAGGGATGGATTTTGAAGTAGAGCAGCTTGGTCAACTTTGCTGCCAGGAGTTGGAGGGCTGCAGGGGGCATTCTCATGGCTGCTACCTATGAGCAAAGAAAAACCTAAAAAATGGAGCAGGTAGGGTAGGGAGTATTGAGATGTGAGCAGATTGCAACTTTAGTAGGGTGGTCTGGGAGGTCTCATTGAGAGGGTGATATGTGAGCCAAGATTTAGAGGGATGAGGGAGACAGTGGGCAGGTCATAGTACTGTTGTTGCCGTTGACATCATCGTGCTGCCAGGCTTGCAGGAGGTGGTGACCCTGGTGTGAATTCATGCAGGGGAAGCACTTTGTAATGATATAGAATTAGCTGCCCGAGAACAAACAAGCCCATTTGTCCTGGCATCTTGGGATGACATATTCCCAAGGGAGGAGATGCTGGCCTCTATCCCACACCATGTGAGACCCCTCTGCAGGGAGAAGCAACCTGGAGACAGCATTGGGACAACAAGGCATTCTGTTCCAGACAGGCTGCCCCTGGGAGTCCATAGCTCTGAAGGGCCAAGACAAATATCCCCTAAGGTCCCCAGAGGATGGGGTCTTATTTTCATCTCAACAATAGGATATAAAACAAAATCTTTTCTCAGACAACTAGATGAATATGTTATTCTCCCTGACAACTGGAGTTAATAATAGCTCCTGATAAGAGACGGTTTTTGTCTCTGTGGCATCTTGGCCGACAGAGTTTCATCAGGAAAGCCCAAGGGCAAGAAGGAAGGGGTTGGCAGTTTCCAAGTATTCACTGCATGCCAGGCTCTGTGCCAGGTGAGGTAGCTGAGTTGATTTTCATGAGTTTCTGAGTGTTCAATCCTCTTTGCAAAAATAGGAGACTGATGTGAAGCCCACAGCTTCACAAGGGGGAGTGAGGGGTCTCTATGTTCCCAAAGCCCACGTTCCTCCTCTTGCTCCTTATTATATCATGTTCTTCTTCCTCATTTCACACACTTATCATTACACCTCTAACGTACAATTTCATTTTAGTTACCTGTCTGAGGATCTGTCTCCTCCTCCTTGTCTCCCATCTCCAGATCCCCTGTCCCTGGAGGAGTAGGGCAACCATTTTGTATCTGCTTGACCCATGCATGTGTCAGGAGTTTTCTTCAAGGAGGCTCTCAGGCTGGGGAAAATATGGCCAAGTCACCCTCAGCCAGCTGCCTGCACCTTCTAGGCAGGAGGGTGGCCATACACCTTGGCATTCTTTGGAACTAGGGTTCTTAAATAAGACTTAATCAGTCATACCTAAGAAAGGTTGGTAAAATAGATTCCCAGGTCCTGCCACTGGGAATTCTGATTTTGTAGGCTCAAAATAGGCCCAAGAATCTGCATTTTAGTAAGTGCCATCAGTCTGTGAAAATGGAGCTAGGTGTTATGCTTTGAATCTTGATTGTCTCCAAAGGCTCATGTGCTAAGGTTTTGGTGTCCAGCTGATACCACTTTGGAACTGGTGGACCTTTTCTTTGGTGCTTGAGATTGAACTCAGGGGCACTCAACCACTGAGCCACATCCTCAGCTGTATTTTGTATTTTGTTTAGAGACAGGGTCTTACTAAGTTGCTTAGCTCCTCACCATTGCTGAGGCTGGCTTTGAACTCGTGATCCTCCTGCCTCAGCCTCCCAAGCTGCTGGGATTACAGGCATGTGCCACTGCACCCAGCCTGGTGGACCCTTTAAGAAGTGGCGCTTGGTGGAAGGAAGTAGGTCACAAGGAGCGGGGTGTAAACTTGAAGGAAAAATATTGGGACCCTGGCACTCCCTGGCCCCTCCGCCCAAAACACCATTTCCCAGATTCTATGGGGTTTGCCACTTTGGTCTGTCATATATTCTCTGCCATTATGCTGTGTCTTGGTGTCTTGCCATAGGCCCAAAGCAAACATGTACTGGAACCTCTGAAACCATGGGCCAAAATAAATCTTTTCTCTTTATCAGTTGTTTATCTCAGGTATTTTATTATAGTAATGGAAAGCTGACTAATACATCTGGAGACCCTCAGGCTAGGTAACAATCAATTTGGTGCCATTTCTAAGGGAGATGGTACTCTTGTTCTCTGGGAAAGGGTGAAGAAGTGGTCCTGTGAAATGCCAGATGATCCCTCCCCAGCTCTAATCATAGAATGAGGACTAGATCAAAGCAGAGGGGAACCTGGAGATCTGGGGTTCCCATGCATGTTTTTTATGGGGTTAAGCTTGCTCTACTTGCTCAGGAGTGCCCCTATAATCTCTCTAAAATTTTTTTGTAGTTATAGATGGACAGCATGCTTCTATTTTATTTACTTTTATATGATATGCTAAGGATTGAACCCAGTGCCTTACACAAGCTAGGCAGGTGCTCTGCTACTGAGCCACAGTCCCAGCTTCCTATAATCTCTTAGAAAAAGTGGGTGAACTTGTTTTGGAGCTGTACTGTGTTAAACCTCAGGGCTCTTTCCATTTCCTTCCCTTGGTTGGTGTGTGAACTCGAGAGTGGTTGGTGGTCAGATGCCTAATGACCCCCAAGTCAGACGAGGAGTCTGCCTCCCTATTTTCTCCACTCTTGCTCTCTTCTCTTTGAACTCATAGAATGGGCTGCTCTCATACTCAGCATCGAGCATCCAGCACGGGCCAGCAGACCTGCTAACTCTGAAGACATGAGGGGATGTCTTGGGCCTGGCGAGGAAGACCTTTGGGAGTGTACATGCCCAGTTGCCAAATCCTCAATGTGCAGCAGGGCCTAAAGTAATGCTGGTTCCACTCGCTGTCTCCATACTCAATTCTGATGTCTTCCTCCATTTCCTGTTAATGGATTAGAGCCCACCCTGGGTTTATGTGTTTTGAAGTTAGATGGTTATAGGATATGGCATGACTTTAGGTGCCAACAGGCAAACACTTTAATAGTAACATGTATTGCTTATTATATGCCAGGCTCTAAGGACTCCAGATGTATTAACTCACAGAAATTCTCACCATTATCTCATGGAGTGGATGCCATTATCAACTCCATTTCATAATGAGGAAACTGAGGCACAGGGCAGTTCAGTGACTTGCCTCAGGCCATGGAGTAGTGCATGGTAGAGGCGGGTTTGGAGGCCAAGCTCCCTGAGCCTGTGCACCATCTATGTTCTAGTAAGACTTGGATTTCAGTGTTTGTTAGAAAATAATAAAAAGTTCAAAAGGCTACCTGGGAGAATCAGACTCCAGCTTCACCTGCTATTGGATCTTGATTAAGAGACACTTTTTTTTTAAAGAAGAGCTTGAAAAAATTATAAAATTATAAAACCTGCATACTCTAGGTGAGGAAACCACGGCTTCAGAGTTGAAATGCCTCCCCCAGTTCTGTGCTGTGACCAGGCTGGAGTTGTCACCCAGTACTCCTGTCACCCAGTATCCCCTGAATGTTCATTCTCATGTTTTGACTGAAGTCACATCTTTCACAATTTAAATCACTGGATCTTCACACAAATTGTTTGGAATCAAGAATACACCATGGTTTGTGTTCCATAAGAACATTTAAAATTATGTGGGTTTGTCTCTGTGTCTTCTATTCTGTACCATTGGTCTACATGTCTATTTTGGTGCCAATTCCATGCCATTTTTGTTACTTCTCAAAATCATGTGGCCAACAACATAGTTCAGAATCTGTTGTTTAAAACACCATCTAAATGCCTCAGTCGAGACAGAGTTGAGTTATAAAGCACTCTGACAAGTACTTATCTTTAAGCATTGCCACCATTTTCTTCTCATGCCCATCACCTCTCCTTCTTCCCCTGCCCAGCATACTCACGCTCTGGAGCACGGGCTGCCAGTCCCACTTACAGTCCCCTTTGTCCTGAGCTTACCTTCCCTTTCCTGAGACTTCCATCTCAGGTTCACATGAACCTCCTTCTTTTTACCTACAGCCTCATCTTATGCCCTGAATAGCAAAGAGCTGGGATTGATACCTCAGTTCTTGTATTTGTTTGGTTTTGGTGCTTTCTACTCTGGAATTGCTTTCTGAGCCACAATGTTTCTTCTCTTTGTAGTGGCTGAGTTTCCACATCTATAAAATATCGATTGGATTTGATGGTCACTAATAACCTATCATTAACCCCAGAGTGTTAGCACTGCTGAAATATTGTTTACTTGCTTTACCCCTCAATTGATTTCCTCTCCTCCCCTGACTCAGCTGTGATAAGCAAGCAGTGCAATTTCCCATTCCCCAGGAAGTCTTCAAATAAAGCTTGTTTTTCAGTGGGGGTAGGGGGAACTGTACATTATTCTTTTTCAAAATAGTGACAGGAGAAGAAAAAGAGTCCCAAACACACACAAAAAAACTAGAAAAACAAACAAACAAAAAAATCTGAAGCAAATCAAAACAGGAAAACTGACTCCTTGCAGGAGGAGGTGAGGAGGAAGGTCAGTACCCATCGAATTTCCAGGAGCTGCGGTCCTTGCCTTGCCTATTTGTATGTCATTGGAGGACTCACCACAAATAAGCGAAGAGGAGAAGCTGGAGTGCTGACAATTCTAGTGGAAAGTCACTTCTGCCCAACAAAGGCCCCGTCTAAAAATATCTGGCCAGGACCTCACCATTTCCATAAACAGATGGACACCGCAGGTCTGGCGGAGGGGCCGAGGCAGTGGGAGGAAATTGTATCTGACAATGATAAAAATCTGGCATCTCCCAGAACTTCACATTCTGGAGAGTCCAGCGGGCTGTCCAGATCCCCACTTGTATAAGTGAGGCAGCCGTAAATAGAATGCTCCCAGGTTCCCAGCATGTGCACCTGCTCGAGGGCCCACAGAGCCTCTCTCCTACCTCTCTCCCCATCCACCAAGAGGAGGCAGATGAGATGTGAAAGCTGTGGAGGGGTGGAGGAAATGAGGGGTCCCCAGAGACACATGGCTTCCTTCAGTCCAAGCCTTTGGGATGAAGTTGTCATCTGTTTGGGTGCTTCTACACATGACTTTCAGAAAGTCTTGCTTAACCTCTTTGCAGATCTACAACAGGGAGGGACACAATATTCGAAGCAGTATGCTCAGTTCTCAGAGACAGTTGAAATAAAACAACAACCAAGTAGCGAGGTCAAGTGGGTCCAGATATGGGGATATTCTGGGAAATGGATCAATGTTGATGGACTTTCCCATGATTTGCTCTATGTGGTTGCAGACAGCAGAAAGAGAATCAGGAGGGAAAAGCCCAGAAGTAAATGGTGTCATCCTACAGGAGAATGCTTTCCTCATCAGAGTTTCCCAGGTCCAGAGGAGAGACCAGGGTAGGGGTTCCTTCTATGTAGGTGTAGCAGTAGAGGTTGGGAAACGGGGTCCCGTTGGGAACTTGTTTTTCTCCTTCATGAAATTTGCCACCAGGATGGCTGAAGAAATATGAGGAAGTTCAGCATCATTTAGAGGGAATTCACATGGGTGAGAAGTCACTGAATACTTGCTTGATGTAGAGGAGAGACAGACCCACATGACTTGGGAATATTTACAGGAAAAAGAATGTATTGAGGGGAATTGGTTAGCAGATAAGGGAATTTAGAAATGGAACAGAGCTAGGAAGACAGATTAGCAAGAAGAAGGAGCTTGGTTGCCTTAAGCTGCAGAACAAAGGGAGAAAGGCTGAGGGCAGCCATAGACCCGTCTGGTCTGAATCGAGGGAGCTGGAGCCTTCGAAGAGAATCAGTAGCTGTTGGAGATGCTGCCTTAGGAATCAGAGAGATGGGAAGTAAGACTTGGCTTCTCTCCTTCATGCCTCACTCTCTAACAAGGTCTCACCTGGCATAAGCTGGAGAACTGTGCTGTTTCCAAGCAGAGACAGAAATGAAGTCCTTTGACGATCAGGACAAGAACCAGGGTCTGAACACCAGAGTTTTTGGAGCTTCAAGACACCTGTCCTCCTGGGCATGGGGAGTTTCAGCTTTCTGACTTTGGGTGAAGTGATTGGGCTTAGACATTGAGCATCTAAGAGACCATGTCCTTCACTGTGTCCTGAGCACCATTTAGGCAGCGTCTCCAAACATGACTGAGACTGAATAAAGCGATGAGGACTGTAGCACTATATTACACTTGTAATTGACTTGTACAAGAAAAGCAATCCCTTCTATAAGAGTTACCAACGTTTTCACACCCTGTCTTCACAGCCCAATTTTCTTGTCTGATTGAACCCAGATTCCAGATCTCCACCCCAATACCAATGAGAGTGCAGCTCCAGGATCACCTTAGCAGCTCCAACATCTCTCTGGCTCCAGACTCCACTGTACATGTGCACTTGGATAATTCAGACATTGTACTCCACCTGGGAAGTTTGTAATTTCTGTTCTGCTGTGCAGAGTAATGCAGAGAAGAAAGTGGGAGAAGAAAGGTGGGCTTCTGCAGTCCCTATCCCAACGCTTAAGAAGGTCTTCTTTTCTGCCTCCCTAAGAAGGAGACTTTGGTGGACAGCACCCCTGAGGCTTGTCTCTGTTGGAAGTTCATATCCACCTCTTCCTACAGAGATGGGGCCCTCATGTGATCAGACAAGTTCAATCCAATGTAACTAAACAAGGATTGATGAACATTTATTTTGCATCAGGCTTTATGCTAGGCTTCGTGGTAGCATGAGATGAACCACGGAATGTTCCTGCTCCCTGAGTGGACGTTGTTGAATTAGAAATCCAACCAACTCCTAAGAAAGTGCTCAGCTCTTCCCTGGCAGAGGAGGCAACTTCTGCACCCAGAGCTGATGCCTCTTTGCCTTTCTGCAGTGAGTTCAGAGACCTCTCCCCACCACGGAGTTTCACAGACATTGTCAAGCTTTATCTCTTCTATGTTCTGCAGGGAAAATCTTGCTTAGATATGGAGTGGCTCACCATCACACACCCAGAAGGACTTTTGCTGGAGACTGTGGAGCTCCCCTAAATAAGAGGGAAGCGATTTCCCTTCAGAGTCTTAGATGCAGGGGGGTGCACAAGATGACCTCCTAGCTTTTAGAACACCTGGCCCTTTGAGGTGACACTCTCTTCCTGGTCTGGTTCAGTGGAGGCTGTTTCTAGACTGTTGCTTCTTGCCCTGATTTATCCAGTGGTGAAATGGAGCAGAGAAAAAGGCCACTCTTCCTTCCTGTTCTCACATGACTCTGCTCCATGCAGACCCATCTGGAGAGCAAAGACTGTCCGAGTCCCCATCACCAGCAGTGTTTCCAGCAGGAGGTCAGTCAGTCTGTGGTCTCAGGAGCCCGATGCAGCAGTGACCGCAGCAAGAGCACATGCTAAGGAAGGCAAAAGCAGCCCAGTGAAACGGACGTCCCTTTCATCCTCCTGACCCCCTCCTTCCCCTCCACACAGCCTGGCTGGAGGCCTTTGCCAGTGAGACTAGAAGTGTAGACCTTCCCGTGGGGGAGCAGGTGGAGTAGATAGTGGTGGCAACAGTCTCCAGGTGCTGAGTTGTGCATGGACCTGGTGGAACAGACCCTTGACTGTTGAGGGCAGCAGTGTGAGTCAGGGTCAGGGCTTTGCCGGGGCTGTTGGGACTTTGCATCTCGTCCTATAAACCTCTCTGACCAAGCTGGCTTCCGGAGCTCCTGCAGATTTGAGTTCAGTCTTTCGTTTACCTGCCCATTTAAACATCACTTAAGTGCACCATCACTTAAGGCTAATTAATTCTCCCTTCCTCTGCCACCTACTTACCAGTTGAGAATCTTTGGGCAAATGAACCTCTTTGAGCTGTATTCTTATCACCTGCATGAAGTCGTTACCATTAGTGCCTACCTGAATAGAAAAATACGAATGCTTATGGACAGTGCCTAGCGCTGCCTTATCACATTGTAGGTATTTTTTGGGGGGCTGGTGGTGGTGCTGGGGATTAAATGCAAGGCCTTGTGCATGAGAAGCAAGCACTCTACCAACTTAGCTATATCCCCAGCCCCACATTGTAGGTATTTAATAAACATTAGATCCTATACCAATCAGACTTCCTGCAGGAAACATATATCCTGTCTCATGTAGGGCTCCTCTAGAAGCCGATCCTGAGACCAGGTTTTTAGTGCAAGAACTTAATTTGGGAGTGATCTCAAGGAGCACTAGTAGAGGAGCAGGGATGTGAGGCAGAGGAGAGAGAGAAGGTATATTAATGAGCAAGGTACCACTGTGGGAAAATATGGCTCAACCCTGCCAGGGACCTCTGGGTGATGGCAGAGAGAACACTTCAGAGTTGTCCTGAAGGACCAGGAAGCTGCTCACTTAACCAGCTTGGGAGTGAGGACCCTCAGAACCCTCATGCTGTCCAAGACATCCCAGGCTCCAGAGAGAGCAAGAGATGGTCACAGATGTTGCTGCCAGAGGACACCAGTGAGAATGGGATGTGCCCAGGGTGTGCTTACTGGGCATCACCTGCCTTTGGAACAGAGGGAGGACTCAGAGCAACAGAAGGCAGTTGGATGAAGGGGTTATTTACTTTGGTGTGGGCGGGTTAAGGGAAACCAGTGAGGGATGCTGCAGCACCTGGGCCTGCAGGTTAAGAAGCAGCTGTCACCCCTCGTCCCCTGGTACCAGGCAGCATCTGATGGCTGGGCCTCACTGAGATGGGGGCTATAGGAGAAGGGCCCCCAAGGAGCAGCCACATCCTCAGGTAGCAAAATGCAGCCACTGCACAGGAAAAACAGGAACTGGGGAATGTCTTTTTAGACCTTTGGCTCTTCTTGCCTTTGAATTTCTTACTGTCAACTCCAAATTATTGATCCCAATAAGGAAGCCAGAAGGAGGCAAGCTGGGTCGTGAGTCCCTGAGACATCACCCTCTAGGGGCACAGAGCAAAAGGTGGAGAGGAGCCCTGGGAGAGCAAGAAGAGAAGATCAGCATAGATCCCCTTCTTCCCTCCTGCCGGATTTCACCAATCCAGTCTCCACAAAGGCATTGTAGGATCCCGAAAGGCTGGAACTGTGTCTCATTTCGTATTCTTCCTTTGCAAGGACAGCGTCTTGCACATGTTGGAGATCCAAATACTGACTGATCGATTGGGAATTGTGGGGGCTCATGGCTGTGAAAGAGAAGTGGGCAACTCTGGGAGGGAGTGGTCTCCCATGCCTGAGCTAAGGAATGTGGTTGGAATTGGTCTCCAGGAACCTCTGTCCGTCTGTCTGGGCTCTGGAAGTTACCCAAGGAGTCAAGAATGTCATGTGGGCATGGTTCTGTCTAGGACATCTTGCACCTGCATCACTGTTGAGGAAATTCCTTGCTCTTCTCAACCCATGGCTGGAGAGACACTAGGCTTCTAGAACTCTCCTTCATGGAGCCAGGACTTTCTCCCCCATGCTGTTCCACCTCTGCTCATTCCATTGATGGCTGCACTTCTCCCTTGTTAAATTTCAGCACACTTATCCCAGCTATTATTGTCACGGAGGTTATTATTTATGGGGTGCTGACAGAGGGCTTGGCAGCATTGCAGAGAGAGATGCTGTGGTACGTGCCTTCCAGCTGTTGTGACTGCCACCACCTCCTCCTTTTGTCCTAGGGGTTTTGAAAGACTTCTTGCCCTGTTGGACCTGGATGAGAGATAACATGGCGGTATTTCTCAAACAGAAGAGCAGGCACCACTTGCAATAGAGGCAGTTGAGGAGCTGAAGAAAGGCAGATTCTGGATGTCCTCTACTGAGTCACGATCCAACAAGGTTCTTAGGTCCAACAGGTTTTCAGAAATCCTGCTCTGGGAAGGCTTTGAGGTGAAAGAAAAAATGAGGAAACAGGCAGGATATAAACACAGTGTTTGCTGGAAGTTCACAAACAAATTCACAGACAGATACTAGTAAGAAAGTTTAGTGAAGTATACTGTCCATCTTTGTCTGAAGCCACTGGTCCATGAGGTCTGATCTAGAAAGCTGTGCTCGGAGTTGTCTTGTTCTAGAGTCCAAACCATTATTTAAAAAGGTGTGTATGTGAAAGAGGTCTTGGAAATTAAAATCTTGTAAATAACCTTTATGAAGTTGACAGTAGCACCTACTGTTTCGTAAGTGTATACTGTTGGCTGGTCATTCTTCTAAGTGACTCACGTGCATAAAGCTCATTTAATGCACACCATGCTCCCTGGAAACCTGTATTAAGATGCTTCTATTTGTAGTTGAGGAACTGAAGTAGGAAGAGATGAAATCAATTGCTCAAAATGAGAAAGCTGGTAGTGGAGTCAGGATTCAAAGCCAGGGATTCTGCCCCTCTGAAGGCATACTGTGGTGACTTCTTATGTGATAAAATGAGGATGTGTTTATGAAATTGTTTTCACACTGTTGCATCCAGTATTCATTCAAGGAATTCCAAGTTGCCTCTTGTGTTCTTCTATGGAATCTTTTTACCCTGTCCTTTTACAGCCTCAGGTATTTTGCTACAATAACAGAAAGTAGACTAATATAGGTAGAGAATATAGGATTGGGGATAGGTTTAGGGAAGAAAAAAATATTTAGATTGAATCATGTTACATTTAAATGACCAAGAAATTAGAGTAGAGGACATATGAGAGAGACCTTTCCATGAAAGTAAACCTTATCTAAATAAGGTTACTTTCATGGAAAAATACGGTTTTCATGACAGTTCTTCTTGAAATTTTTGTGGACCCCTCTGACCCTCTACATTCAACTGGAGAAATGTTTTGTTCTATTTTTAAAGGGACACATTTGTACTTCAGTATCTGATAAAGAATATATGCACCAGGTAAAAACATTATTCAAGTCAGTTGTTTAGAAATGCATTTTTTTAAAATTAAACTCAGTTGCCATTTTTGCTGCTGGTTTAAACTGTATTCCTGTTCCTCAAAGTGACTTGAGCCACTTCTACTTTAAAACTTGGTCAAACTCATGTTACTCTTTTTTGAAACAGAACTTTGCATTTTTTAAAATCTTTTTTTATCCTTTTCTTCTCCCCTAGTGGCATCTGAGCCAAAGTAAGCCCATATAGCATCGTGGGGGTAGGGACCCTATTTAACACGGCGTAGGAAGTTTATTCACTTCTCTCCTAGTATGGGAAAACATTTTGTGTTGTCACCTTCCATGTGTTTTAATCTGTATTTGTTCTCCTGCAGTTTCAAGGCGGTGGTTTATAAATGACCAGAAGTAGGGCATTCCTCATGGATCCCAGACTCTGAAGACAGAGTCTGCCTGGCTGTGTGGCTTAGGATAAGGTCTTTAGCGTGACTTTCCTTGCCTGTGAAATGGGATTGCAACAGGATCTACCTTATAAAGTTTTGTGAGAATTAAACGAGCTGATATAGGTAGAGTACTTAAAATGGTGGCTGACACCTAAAGGGGCAACCTAAGTTTTAAATTTTATTAATTCCTTGCCTTGCACAAGGATGGGATATAGAAGCTGCATTGAAATCCAACGCTGTCTTTTGTAAAAGCTTAAAGCTACCAGGAGACTTAGGTGTCCTAAGAATGAAGGAGAGGAGAGGGAGGCAAATGCCTTACACCAAGGCAGAGGGATGACAGTCCTGATGGTGCTTGGGAAAGGAGGCTGGTCTTGGAGGACATGGTGGTGTGGGGACAAAGGGAGGCTGGACTCAGAGCAAAGTGATCACTGACCCTGAAGGGACTGTGCAGGTTGGCATAAGGGGCAGCCTAATAGGTACTGGGTGGACTCTTGACAGGTGATCAGGGGAGCATCCTCAGTGAACCTGCGCAGTTCTCAGGGAGAAGGCTTCCACGACAATGGGAGCTTGATCTCCTGGTTCAGTTAGGGACTTGAAGTGAGCTACATATCGGGACAAAAAGTGAGCTACTTTAGAGAAAATGCAAAGTTAAGCCACTGCTTGCACAGGTGAGTTAACAGGGGCACAGTCGGTTTCAGGTAGGAGCAGGGGACGGGAGGAGGAGCACACACATGTTGCCTGTATACTCTTTGTTTTTAATTAAAGAAAAATGCTCTTCCCCTTCCTCCCCTAGGAGAAATAGAAGCAGAGTCCTCAGGCTCTGAGTTTAACCAGGACCTCCCTAGAGCAGCAGCCAGGCAGGAAGATTTAGCCCCCTTCCCCCACTTTCCTCATACCTCTCCCAGAGACTGGCTGCCCTTTTGTGTTCCACTTCCTGTCCTTCTCTTAAGGGCTCCCCTGTGCAGCTGCTCCACAGCTGGTGGCCCTCCAGTCACCTCCTGCCCCCATCACTTCCCTGTTGAAGGGGGCCTGGGGAGAGTGGAAGGTGCTACATCAATATGAGACATTTCCTCCCCTGCCCCTCAGCTGTGCAGTTCAGCTGTGTGTCCTCTGGCACCCACAAAATCAAACACCTGCCTTCCAGATGTTTGCACCTAAAGACCAGCAAAGCTGACGGCAACCAGTCCCTGAGAACAGAGACAGGTATTTAGTTGAAAGCAACATTAAATGCAATTCTTGACCTGAAAAAAGACCTGGAGAAGGGCCATTCTTCCCTTCCCATTCCTCTACCTTCTGGAAGCATGAAGCTGAACAATTAAATTCTTTATGCATTAAAGATATCTAATGGAAGAGTCAACTACTTCCTTTGGGTTCATTGTCAGAGGTTTCTTTTTATGACCAACAATATTTCTTTCTTGTTTTAAGGGAGACAGACTTATGCTCTACAGAGCTTATGCATAATTATCACTCCTTCTTTTCCCCCAGGGCAAATTTTTTAGGTGGAAAGGAAGTGTGGTGGTGTGCAGTGAGTACTGCCTTTGGGGTCACACCAGCCTGTGTTCCAATCTAGGCCTCGCCCCATCCTAGCTATGACCTGCTTTAACCTGAATGTGGCAACTTTGTCCCCTTTAAAATCTGGATAGTAGCCCTGTTTGAAAGAGTTTGGGGGACTAAGTGGACAATGCCTGTGCATACCCAGCACTGTTGCTGCCTCAGAGTTTGACCCCAGCAAATCATAGTTGTAGTTCCTGTTGTCCTGGGTAGCCTGCTTCTTAATTCATGAAAAAAAAGGAAAAGAAAAATGTCCAGCCTGAATACCATCAGTTCACTTATGGGTGTCAGATGATGAAAGTGTTGAAGAAAACATGAAAACTCAATAGTTCAGAATTGTTTTATTATTATTATCATTATTATTATTATTATCATTGATTAAAAAATAAATGTCAGCAGAAGGCATTACAAGTCTTATTACACATATACAGCACAATTTTTCATATCTCTGGTTGTATATAAACTATGTTGACACCAATTCGTGTCTTCATACATGTACTTTGGATAATGATGTCCATCACATCCCACCATCCTTGCTAATCTCCTGCCCCTTCTCTTCCCTTTCCACTCCTCTGCCCTAACTAGAGTTCATCTATTCTTCCCACTATGAGTCAGACTCCTTATATCAGAGAAAACATTCAGCATTTGTTTTTTGGGATTGGCTAACTTCACTTAGCATTGGCTTCTCCAACACCATCCATTTACCTGCAAATGTCATGATTTTATTCTCTTTTATTGCTGAGTACTCTTCTATTGTGTAATATATGCCACATTTTTTTTATCCATTTATCCACTGAAGGACATCTAGGTTGGCTCCACAGTTTAGCTATTGTGAATT
This sequence comes from Urocitellus parryii, assembly GCF_045843805.1. Taxonomy (NCBI): domain Eukaryota; kingdom Metazoa; phylum Chordata; class Mammalia; order Rodentia; family Sciuridae; genus Urocitellus; species Urocitellus parryii. Next base: position 264,832,268 of record NC_135531.1, on the reverse strand, counting down.
GTACTGCTATAAACATTGATGTGGCTGTGTCCCTGTAGCAGAATTGTTAAAGGTGCGCTTGGGGGCACTTGTTGAAACTGCAGAATCTTGTGTCCTATCATGTCTATTTTCAGAATCTGGTGGCTGGGCCAGAGAACCAGCATTTGACAAAACAACCCAAATAATTCTGATCACCTTAAAGTTTGAGAACTAATCTGTAGGGCATGTTTTTAAGGTCGGGTAGCTCTTAGGTCAAAGCAGGGATGCCACTGGATACTCCCTGGTGCTCAGGGCAGGAACTTTGCTGTTTCTTTGTCCTTCCCAAGACCTGATATTTAGCTGGTGCTCACCTTCCTGGGATCTACCTATCTCAGGATATTAGCATTTTCGGCAACCTGTGGGGTTCCCTAGGGACTGGTGGAGTTGGCTAAGAGAAAAAGAGCAACAGGAAGGGAAAGGTTTGGCCTTGGTCTGGAGCAGCTGGCAGTGTTCATGGGATGCTGGTGGCAAGGAGAACCCAGCACTGGCTGTGGTGGGGAGAGACAGAGAAAGGAGCAGGTAGGACTTTGCAGTGTCCCCAGTATCTGGAGGGAAACTGAGAAATCTAGTTAGTCATTCCAGTGTTTCCACAGGAGCGGATATTGGATGCCAGATTTTTGAGAGGTTCGGGATCCCTTTTGAGAATAAAGTGAGGATCAAGGGAAACCAGTGGAAATAGATAGGAAGCAAAGAGGAAAAATAAAACCCAACAAGACATAGGCCAGTATGGATCATTAAATTCATGAATGAATGTATAAGGCCCTTCTGGGTGAAAAGCCCTGGAGATACAAAGAGCCATCAAACCTGGGCACGGCTGCCAAGCCCAGCAGAGCAAGAGGAAGAAGAGGCTGGAGCAAGACTCAAGTGTGACTCACGTGGGAGCCCTTACTGAGCCTCAGATTTCCCATCCTACTTATGGGGTAAATAAAAACTCCTTTAATGGTTGTGGTGAGAAACTAAATTATATAACATGTGAAAAGTCCCTAGCACAGTGCCTGCACGTGAAAGTACTCAGCAAGTATCACAGTTCCCTTAGGGATAAGAAAAGGTAACTCCTACCTAACACCAGATGCAAGTGGCACCATTAGTACCCAGTTAAAGCTGGTTTTGATGTTCCAAGGACAGAGTGGACTTAGCTCCTGAATTTTGGAGCCCAGGTGCAGTTCACTATAATTTATTCAACTAATAAACACTCATGCATCCAAGAATAGCATTGTTTTTTAGATTTTTGAAATTTTCCTTAGTGTTTATCTGGAGCCCAAATAATCCTGGGTCATACCACTGGAGACAGAAATGGAGAAATTACCCATCCCTCTGAAGGACAAAGCTAGGTAAGTCAACTGTTTTGGCTATTTTATTTTATTATTAGTATTTTTTAAATTAGAAAATATGGTTATATATATACTTAAAAACATGACTGAGGAAGTTTCTGGTTCAGAGTAAGATGGAGTAAGAACACTCCACCTTGTCTTTCCCTCTAAAGGCAAAGCCAGGAAATAATGCACAGGGCAGCTATTTGAGGGCTTTTGAAAGTAAATGGTAGATTGGGATATGAAAAAAAAAATGTTCCAAGAGTCCCAAAGAAGTCAGTAGGAGGGAACTAGAGAAACAAAAAAAGAGAAGAAACAAAGAGAAAATAAAGAGTGACATGGCAAACCTCAATCCAAGCATATCAATAATTGCATTACAAGAAACACACTTAGAATGATGAATAGTCCTATGCTGCATAACAACATATGGTCAATAGCCACTTGTATGATGGTGGTCCCATAAGATTATAATGGACTGTTCAGTTCCTTAGCCCATATTTTGATTGGGTTGTTTGTTTGTTTGTTTTGGTAGCAAATTTTTTTGTTTCTTTATATATCCTGGAGATTAGTGCTCTGAGGTGTGTGTGGTAAAGATTTCCTCCCATTCTGTAGGCTCTCTTTTCATGTTCTTGCTTGTTTCCTTTGCTAGAAGATGTTTTTTAGTTTGAATCCACCCATTTATTGATTCTTGATTTTACTGCTTGTGCTTTCAGAGTCTTGTTAAGGAAGTCAGTTCCTAAGCTTGCATTTTGAAGATTTGGGCCTACTTTTTCTTCTATTAAGTGCAGGGTCTCTGTTCAAGTGCCTAAGTCTTTGATCCACTCTGATTGAGTTTTGTGCAGGGTGAGATTTAGAGGTTTAATTTCATTTTGCTTCATATGGATTTCCAGTTTTCCCAACACCATTTGTTGAATGGGCTAAGGAACTGAACAGACACTTCACAGAAGAAGAAACACCATCATTCAACAAATATATACAAAAATGTTCAACACCTCTAGAAATTAGAGAAATGCAAGTCAAAACTACTCCAAGATTCCATGTTACTCCAGGCAGAATGGCAATTATCAAGAATACAACAACAACAAGTGTTGGCGAGGATATGGGGGAAAAGGTACACTCATACATTACTGGCAGGACTGCAAATTGGGGTGACCATTATGAAAAACAGTATGGAGATTCCTCAGAAAACTTGGGAATGGAACCACCATTTGACCCACCTATCCCACTCCTCGATTTATACCCAAAGGACTTAAAATCAGCATACTACAGTGATGCAGCCACATAAATGTTTATAGCAGCTCAATTTACAATAGCTAAACTATGGAACCAACCTAGATGCTCTTCAACAGATGAATGGATAAAGAAACTATGGTACATATACACAGTGAAATATTACTTAGCCTTAAAGAAGAATAAAATTATGGCATTTGCAGGTAAATGGATGGAAGTGGAGACTATCAGGCTAAGCCAAATAAGCCAATCCCCCAAAACCAAAAGCTGACTGTTTTCTCTGATAAGTGGATGACAATCCATAATGTTGGGAGGCATGCTGGGAAGAATGAAGGAACTTTGGATTGGTCAGAGGGGAGTGAGGGGAGTGGAGGGGATGTGGGGGTGGGAAGGATGGTGGAATGAGATGGACATTATTACTCTAGGTACACGTATGACTGCATGACCAGTGTGATTGCATCATGAAATAAGCTAGAGGATTGAGAAGTTGTGCTCCCTTTGTGTACAATGTGTCAACATGCATTCTGCTGACACGTATAACCAATTAGAACAAATTTTTAAAAGATTATAAAAGACTGAAAAATTCTCGCTACCTAGTGACTTTGCATCCACCATACTCTGGTGCACCTTGCATTCCTCGTATGTGCAACGATGCTGGTATGAAAAAACCTACTGTTCTGCCAGTTGTGGAAATGCACAGTACATGACACTTGATAATGGCAACAAATGACTCTGCTTTTTAATCATTTTTCCACAGTGTACTCCTTCTACTTCTAAAAAAAAGTTTACTGTGGTACAGTGTGCCATGTCATGCTGGCAGCGACCTCATACATCTGTGTTTAGTGTCTCTGGATCCCATCATTTCCTCCTGTGCTTCCTTTAATCTCAAGTTGTTGATGCCGAATGGCCTAAGTATGTAATAAGTATGCCATCATGACTTGAGTGACCCTGAGCTTTGCACAACAAATTATGTAGCCACTTGTTTGTCAGAACACTTCCATGTTCTTAAGCAAAGCATGACTATGCAAATCAAAGGATGGAAGATGACTTATTAAGCAAACACTCACCACAGGAAAGCTGTAGCAGTTATATTAACGTAAGACAAAGGAGACTTCACAGCCAAAAAAAAAAAAAAGATAGTAAATTCACAAAGAAAACATGCCTGCCCTAAATGGTTTACTTCTAATGTCAGAGCTACAAAATTTATAAAGGAAAAACTAATATATCTGAAAGGAGAAATAGACAAATTCACAATTATAGTTGGAGATTTCAAATGTCCTTTCTCACTATTTGATGGAATGAGAGAAAATCAGCAAAGATGTAGAAGAACTGAACAGCATTCTCCACAGAACTTACCTATTTCTTAAAGAGTACTCTCCTCTCAGTTCCAGTGAAGTGCACAGTCTTTTCCTGAACAAGGCAGACCATATCTTGGATCCTAAAACAAATAGACTTGAAAGAATTGAAATCATACAAAGCATGTTCTCTGACCATAATGGAATTAAACTAGATACTAGAGCAATTTCTTGAGAAAAACCAAAACCATTGTGACTTTGGAATCTGGGAAGTTTTCTTAGAAACAAAACCAAAGCACGATCCATAAAAAAACAAACTGATGAATATGACGTCCTCAGAATTGAAAACTTCTGCTCTTTGAGAGGTTTTAGTAAGTGAATGAAATATTAAGCCATAGGCTAGAAGAAAATATTTGCAAATAACCTATCTGATAAAGGACTTGAATATATAATATAAATAACTTTTTAACTCAATAATAATAAAACTAAAAATGTGCAAAGAATTTGAACAGATACTTTATTAAAGAAGATAAACAAATGGAACATAAAGGGATATTCAACATCAGTAGTCACCAGGGGAATGCAAGTTAAGCCACAATGTCACTCCACTCATACAGGAATGGATAATGTTAGTAAGGGCTGAGAACAGCTGGGGTTCAGCACAGGGGCCATGATGCTGGTGCGATCAGATCATGATGGGCCCAAGATTCTATTCTCCCAACTTCTGAGTTTCCAGATTTGGTAGAGGAGGGCCAGATTCAGAGCTGTGAAATCTTATGTTTCATTTTCAGACCCTCACCTTCTTCTCTTAGATATTTCCTACCCTTGAGGACAAGGAGGTAAAAGACTCTGACACTCTTGCTTCAGAGACCACAGCACATGGGCCCTTCTTTTAAGGACTTGCTATCTTCTCCTTCTTTGATTTTTAGTTCAGTCCCACACATCCTTGATCTGCCCTTTAAAATAATTCACTCCTACTTTGGATGCACAGATTTCCTCCACTACCTTATTCCCAATTCTGGAAGCTTATGAATAGATCCCCAATCCTGGTGGTGGTTAGACTTTGTGAATTATTATCCCTTCTTGCTTTGATTTCTGCACCGGATGTCTCTGAGTGAAATTCCTAGAACCTTTGAATACTCAATAATTACTACATAAGAGGGTGGACAGAGAGTAAAGAGAAAAGGCAGCATGCGGAGTTCATACAGAAGGTATGAGGAAAGAGTCAAATAGTGTCTTCACGGTACATTTATTCAGTCAGTCAATGTCTGTTGAGTACCTACCACATTCCCAGCAGGTTGAAGTTTAGTCATAAACTTCATATAACCTCCATTTCAGAAAAGACACAGAACTACTGTCACCTAGGTGGAATCTCCTTGCTAGCTAGGAGGTTGCTCATCTTTACCCCCTGGAAACCACTGATCTGTTCTATATCTCTGAAATCTTAATTTTTAAAAATGTTATATAATCCAAATCATAAAATAGGCAACTTTTTGATCTCTCTATATTTATAATTACTTTTTAAGAGTTTTTAGTCATGTGTGAAAATGTGGAAATGACTCTTAGAACATGAAACGCCTACATATCTATTTTAAGCAGATGAATGTCCATTCATCCAACACTTACATTTTGAGGATCGAAGCTATTCTTGTAGCTCAATGGTAGATAAAAACTAATTGCTTTCTTGTGACAATGTCTGTGTCACGTGTTTTGCTTGGTAAGGTTGTCAGAGTAGTGTCCACGGTCATAAACCATGAGCTCTACAGGAAGCGGATGTTAGGTTTGGCCTGGGTTTTCATCTTTTCTCCCATCTCCTCCCATGTCTGGGATCTCCCGACTCCACCCATAGGATTAGCCTGTCTTAGTTCATTTAAGCTCCTCCAACAAAATACCATAAACTGGGTGGCTTATATACAGAAATTTATTTCTCACAGCTCTGGAGACTCTGGGGGCACTGGTGTCTGTGAGAGCCTGCTGTGGATCCATCATTGATGTCTTCCCACTGGGTCTTCATGTGGTGGAAGAGACCAGGCCTCAGGGGCTTTTATAAGGACACCAGTCTCACCCCTGAGGGCTCTGCTCTCTGGACTTAAACATCCCTAGCAGCCAGTCTCCCAGTAGAAGGAATTAGGAGTTCAACAAGTGATTTTAGGGGGATCTAAGCATTGAGCTCATTGCAGGCCTGTCCCAGGCTTTGGAACTAATCTTCATTAGAGGCAGAAATGACTCTGGCCTAGACTCCCAGTATTTAGAAGACTGTCCTATGTCTGCCACCTTACTTGGACTTTGTGCCCTGGTTCTGATCACAGAGTGACTTGAGTGTGGGCCACCACTCACCCTGAACTTCATTCTATCGAGTAGGTTTCTAGGGTCTGGTCACAGTTTAGCTATTTTCTATCTGTCCAAGTACCTCTGGGGTTATGCTTATGCTTTTCTTTACCAGCAAGGGTCCTGATGCTCACCCCAGGCTGAGGTCACCTTGGTTCCTTCAAGCCCACCTGCCAGTCAGGATGACTTTTTCTTGTTCCTGCATTTACGGTTCCCATGCTCCAGGCTGCCAATTGCCTCTCAACCCTCCATCCCTGAACAGGTTGTCTTCCTGAACTACCACTAGTACCTGCTGCTGTTTCCTCTGCACTCCAAATTCTTCCTGCCAGATTGAACTTAAATCATATATAGTATTGTCATCAGATCAATATTGGCACTAGATTTGCCATGGTAGGTTAGGAGCCATTTTATCTAGAGGTACCAATTCTGAGACAATGCTTCTTAACTTCCCCTAAGAACAGGTGCCTGCTAAAGGATCCACCCCACCCCACCCTAGGACCCACCCCACCACAGTTTAGGAGGCAACTCCTAAGCAGCTTATTGAAATTCCTCTTGCAGGCTATAAAGCTGCTCTGTGAGTGCCCACAGGCTGCTGCTCTCCTTGGAGGGATAGCTAGTTGATTTGCCTCACGCTACTGACAATAAATCTCTTGCGTGAGAGTGGTTTGGTCTTTGGACTTGACGTGGACTCTGCGAATGTCCTTTCATATAGTTTGTAAGGTTAGGCAGCAGCGACCAAAAGGAGGCAGATTTTAAAAGGCTGTTGGACGAGGCTTTATTGAGATTTCGCTCCTGGGCGAGACCCTGAGACTGAAAGGATGAGTCTGAGAAGCACAGAGGGCTGACCAGACTGGAATTTTTATTGGGCTTAGAGCAGAAAGGGAGGACTTGAGACTGGAAAAGGGGTTTTTAGAGTCCCTTGTCCCACTGGGGTTGGTTGGGGGAGCTGGCTAAGATCCAGGATTGGCCAGGAGATCCCACTGATTGACAGGCCATTGTGTCAGCACCTGATTGGTGGTTCTGTCCTGCTTGGGCACGTGCACGGGTTGCATGGTGCTTTGCTCCTCCACCACCTCCATCACCTAACATAGTTCTAGCTGGCTTTCTCCCTGTCCTTCATAGAGTCCAGTTTCTAGTTTTTGGTCCTGTGGCTTGACCTGACACAACAGGGTCATGGTCTGCTATGTCCAAAAGTATTGTTACCAAAAGCTCCGTCTGAAATATCACTCGCAGAGTCCAGGCAAAGTCTGAGGACCACACCACACCCGGAATCCTGCGCGGGAGATTTATTGTCAGTAGCATGAAGCAAATCAGTAAGGCTGTCCCTCCGAGGAGAGCAGCAGCCTGTTGGCACTCACTGAGCAGCTCTATAGCCCACAAGAAGAATCTCACAAGCTACTTAGGGGTTACACCATGGCTGGGGTGGGGTCGACCCTTTAGCAGGAACTTGTTCTTATGGGAGGGTAAGCAGCCTTGCCTCAGGATCTCTGGATAAAATGGCTCCGACCTAAAATGGCTCCAACCTAAAATGGCAGATCTGGTGCCAATGTTGACCTGATGCTGATACCATCCTGGTCCCCAATGCCAATCCAATAACGAGGACATGGTTTTGAGAAAAGGGACAAAGTTTTATTTCTTTGCTAACAAAGGAGAAACACAGGGGATTCCTGTCCCAGAGGCTATGGGGCTTTTCAAGAGGTGGGTTCTAGGTGGGTGTTGTAATTCACTTGTTAATTTGGGAGATAGTAATTTCTGAGATCTTCTGGTGCCATCCCAAAAATCTGGATTACTGGTTCCTATGGTGGGTGTGTGCTCAAGGACTGATAAATCTGCCTAAGATAGGGAAGGTAACTCTGTTTCTCCTGAGATTAGGGAGGAGTGAGGAGAGAGGAAGAGAAAGAAACATGTGCATTTTTAAAATAAGTTGCAGTGGCCTAGCAGCAAGGGCTGTATTCAAAGCATAAAGTGGACACTGTTACAGTAAGGCGTGGTTGTTTTGATCTTTGTAAATATCTGTTTGTGAGCTGAAGAATAGCAGGAGGAAACCAGGTTATATCAACTCCTTCCTGAGTAGAAGTGATAGGATACAGAAAAAGTGGCAAGAGACTGGCCTTGTGGGATGACAACTATTTGAGGAGATCACAAAACCCAGGATGTAGTCTTAACTCTGTCACCAACTAGCTGGTGACTCTGGAAGAACACATCCTCTTGAGACCTTCAAGTCTCTAGAACAAGGCATCTGTTCTCAAGGTGATCCCTATGTGTTTGTATAAATGTCTCACAATAGAGTCTACTGTCATGTATAACTGAAAAGAACAAATTAAAAAAAAAAAGATGATCCCTAAGTTTTCCTCTGTTTCTGGTTCCAGGAGGGTATTATAACCTAAACTTTAATCTCCTGGGTAACTCTGGACCCCTCTCGATTACCCTAGGTTGACCTACCATTTTCTTTTACTGCACTACTGAGAGCTTATATTCTCCCCACCCCAGCAGAATTGCTGACACTGTAGATCCCTAGCACTCCTCCTGCCATTGACCTCAGAGTGAAATCTAAATTTCTAAAAGGATCTCCCATGCTCTGCCTTATTTGGTGCCTGCCTATGTTCTTTGACATTAGCCCCTCCTCAATGTCACAATCTGCACCTCAGCTACCCCAGGTTATTTCAATTCCCACTGGGCTCTGCCCATTTGGTTGCAATTTGTTATTTTAACTTCCTGTCTTCCCTATAAGAGCAGGATGCCCCATGTTCCCTGCTTTATTTTCTACGCTGGCCACAGTGCATGGAGCAACTAGTATTTATGTAAGAAATGGATGGGTTATATTAATTGGGGCTACTCATTCATTCATTCATTTACCTTTTATTAATCCATTCATCCTCCAACAAATAAATGGTGGTTTTATTTGAAAGACACATAAGCCCAATTCTAAGAGCTTAAATACTAAAAAGTGTGTGGGGGCCATATTTGGAGGTGTAATAGAAAGTCCTTGGATTCATGGATCTCATGGAGGGATACAGTCACACCTAGAAGCAGGTGAGATGGGACAAAGGGACAGTCAGTGTAGATAATAAATGACTGGATCAGGAATATGGGGGCTGATTCAAAGGAAAGAAAATGCGAATACCTCCAGAGCACCTCCCCCTCCTCCAACAAGTTGCCAAGGTCACCTGTCTCCAGGGAACTGTTCCTCCCAGCAAGGAGTTATTAATTAATACCCCTGGATGGCTCTCTTCTTGCCCTTTTGGTCTTCAGGTAAGGAGGGCAGGAGGAGGGAGCCTGAGAAAAAAAGAGACCTAACATCTATATAAGAGGCAGGACACCCCTCTCCCTGGGGCACCAGTTCTGGACCCCCTCCTTTCTGAAGGAGTCTCTCTCTGCCTGTTCTATCCTTTAAATAAACTTTTTGCTCTTGCCTTGGAGTGTTCAATCTTCAGTACCAGGGGAACAGGACCAGATCCTGGTTTTCAAGACTGGTTTCACAGGGATGCAAGCAATCGCCTCATTCCAAACTTCCCTCACCTCCTGCTCCCTTGCCTTGTGTTGGTCTGAATTGTCTCCTACAAGGGTTAGGCCTCCCCTCCCCTCCTTCGGTTCTTCCAGAATCCACATGCCTCCTGGTCCATCCCTCTAAAGGCAAAGAACTTCTCTTCCAACTTCCAGTGTCAAAACCCTGGGGATGGTTCCTTTCCCACCATCTTGTCATGTGTCCACAATGCAAAGGTCACTTTAACCAGGGAGATGTTGTCCTACAAGTGACAGTGTCAAAACCAGTGCCCAACCCGTGGCCAGAATAGGGTGGACTTAACACAGAGGCAACCTTAGGTAGGATCAGGAGCCAAACTCTGACTCTGAACTCTGGGGTTCAAATTCCAACTCTGCCTCTTATTGAGAGAACTTTAGCCAGTTACTTAATTTTTCCATGCCTCAGTTTCCTCATCTTTAAAGTGGAAGTAACAATATTTGCTTAACAGGATTATTGTGAGGATTAAATGAGTTAATGTATGTAAAGGGCATAGAATAGTGCTAAGGTACATGATAAGCATCATGTGACTGTTTGTGGATAAAAAATAACCAAACAATGCAATTGAGTCACATCTTCCAAAGAAATAACTACTTTACTCATATTTATTAAGCATCTACTAGGTTCAAGGTATGGTTCCTAGTCACTAAGATATGCCAGGGAAAAAGACAAAATATCTTCCTTTATTATATCCCTAAGTATTATACCCAGAAGGTAGAAGGAACCCACTGTGTCCTTGGAGACTTCACCTTTTAAAGAAATTATCTAGATGTTATAGGATTGGAGACCTCAGTGGTATCTTCAGTTTCTTTTCTATGAATGTAGCCTGATGACAAAGAGCCGATGCCTAGCCAGGTGATAAACTGTTGCTTGCTGGAGTGGAGCATGCTCGCAGGGTGCCTCATGGTGATCTGTGCTCTCTGAAGTGACTGGTTACTCTTTGAACCAGTCACTTGCTTTGTTTTTCTTTTTGGTGTCCCCACTTTCTTTCCAGGGGAGCCAGTGTGGGTGGCAATGGGTGGGAGTTGAGAACAGGAGATTGTAGATCTGGAAATCTGAGGTCGGTCTTTCTGTAATTTGTGGGCCAAATTAAAAGATATTCTTATCTTCCAAAAGGCAGCATTTTGTTCAATAATGCTATATCATATTATAATAAAACTACATACTATAGTCATAATCTTCACTATAGAAGGTAGAAATGTATGTTGAATTTTTAAAAAAATAAGATTGGCTTTTATTATTGTATCCTGAATACCTCTATCTTATCAAGAGAGTGCAGAAATCATACTGTTTTGTTAAATGTAGCTCTATGAATGCTATACATAAGTGTTATATTGAAAAGATTTCACAACAATCATTTATTGTCTAACATGCCTTGATTTTTATTTTGGTGAGAGATGATGGCACAGCATAAGCTGTGTAATGACATATAGCTTGACATACGATCAAACTGACATGGTGAGTGATGTTTTCCATAGTTGGATCATATTTCTCTCTTAGTCTCTTCCCATTGTCTGTAGGATTAGGGGAATAATTAGTGGCCACTGGATGGAATCCACTAGATTTCATTCTCAACAATGTTTGCTTCGTTCACTTCTGTACTTTCAATACTTTCTGTATTGAAAATATATTTTCAATACTGAGGATATTTTTGGATGTGACAGTTTTACAGACTTTGTTTGATTGTGATGACCCTGGCAATGTTGAAGAATACTGCTCATATAATTTGTAGAAAGGCCCCGAATTTGAGTTTTGCTCCTGTTTTTATCATGGTTAGACTGGAACTGTGGTTTTTTGAGATGAACAGAGAGGAGACACCATCCCCAATAAGATTATGTGCCATCAACCCCACTTGATGCTGCTGACCCACTCTAGTTGCTCTCTGGCTCACATAAGATACCTAATATGCGACTTCTTTATTTCACCCTTTTTATAAGCTTTGTATGCAAGACAGTAAGTATAGCCCACATTTAAGGGGTTGGGGACTATACTTCTCTCTTAGAGAGAGGAGACTATTTAGTATTCTTCTGTTTGAGAGATTTTTTTCTACTCTCTCTCATTATTTATTTATTCAATCCTTCAATCCTTCATTTGAGTCAGTATGATTTTATGGATATTTATTTCATATTTTGGGTTACTTAATACAATACTACATTATACTTTTTATTTTTGTTTTTCAAATTATTTGTTTGGACCATTGGTAGTTCTTTAAGTTGGCATCCATGTTTTTTGACATACCTCTATTTTTTTAATTTAAAAACAATTTGTATGTATGTATACCATGCATATGTACATGTATATAGCATAACTAATTATTTTCACATATAGCCATCAGTATTTATATCAAGCTGAACAAATTCCCAATGATATTTCTATTAAAGTTTAATACCACATGGTTCATTCCAGCCTTACCCCCATCTTTATTTGTAACAGTGAAAAATCTGGCTTCACCACCTATCACCCAGTTACTGATTTGTACACGTGGTTTTAGAGTTGTTAACCTGCACTGCCATGAGAAGCAACTTCCTCAGCTAGAGGACAGTATTCTGCTTATGTATAGTTCTACTATATGAATTTTAAGATCAACAGTTTTTTTTTCTCCAAGAATGATTCCACTCAATTCTAGACACAGAATGACTCTTTGTTAACAATTTGTTTTGATGTGAATATACTTAGTGCCTGTGACCTGTACACTTAAAATACTTAATATGTTAGATTTTATATTATGTATATTTCACTACAATAAAAATATTGTCTCCCCTTCTTTTAGATATCCCAATAAATATATTTCCAATACTGAATGATTATCAAAATCAATGTCTTTGTTGTATAAACCCAGAATCTGTATTTTTCTTTTTTTTTTTTAAATATTTATTTATTTTTTTTAAGTTATTGGCGGACACAACATCTTTGTTTGTATGTGGTGCTGAGGATCGAACCCGGGCCGCACGCATGCCAGGCGAGCGCGCTACCGCTTGAGCCACATCCCCAGCCCCAGAATCTGTATTTTTCAACAAATTTCCCAGCAGTCCCCGACTAGAATGGACCTTTTCTAAAAGAAAATAAAAAATACACCTGGATGATCTTGGGATCTGGATCTCCAGCTGCAATTGCAGCATCATGGAAAACTCGAGGGTGCTCTGGGACCTGTCAGCAGTGCTGGGTGTCCCATCTGGGTGAGCAGCAGAGGTGTGGCCTTCTCTCTAGGCTGGCCTGAGGACATTTTGCTAAGCCTTGCTCCTGGTCCCTGTCCAGCCCTTCTGTGGGTCTGACTTTGCAGCTCCTGGGCATCACCCACAAAGGCTATGCTGAATTGCCAAAAATTCAGAGCTCTGCCTCCTCCACCTTCGGCAGGATCTAAGCATGTCAGAGTGGCCACATGAAAGAAAGCTGCTTGTTTCTCAGAGCAGGTTGCCAATTGGATAACCAAGTATCATCTTCCCGGCCCATAATAAAACCTCCATTAAAATCTTTATTGCATTTCCCAGTCTGTGGAGCAGGCTTGCCTTGGACTATGGGCAGTTGAAGGAGGTGCCATCATGATCCTCAGCCTGTTCCCTGAGGCTGTCTTCTCTGACACGCTGAGGGCAGTCGACTGCCTGACAGTGAGCGAGGCTTTCATTTGCCTGTGTAGTTAGATGCTCTGGCCAGACCCTAGCTAATGACTGAGTCACCAGAGCAGGGTGCAGTTACTAGGTTCTGGGAAACCTGGAAACTATGTGCCAATCCATTTCCTAGGGGTGCGAACTTATGTCTACAAGGAAAACCATAGCAACTGTCTGGATCATTTCAGGTCCTCTCCAAATTGCTTTTGCTGATAAAATACAAATGGAAAGTAAGGGGACTTTATTTTTGCCTGTATGAATGGGTGAAATATGTCTGCTTTATATGTTGTTTAGTGCTTATGAATGTAGGGTAAGTGAAGGAAAGACTATAATCTAGACAACTGACACATCACAGAGGTAAGAATGTATGCACAACATCATGGACAAATCTATGTGCTCTTACCTTCCAAAGGTCAAGATAGCCACTGTCAGATGTTTGGGAGAGAAGTTGGGGTCAGAAGACAGTGTAGCCTTTTATATGGCTCAAGTATATTGAGAAAGACAGGTATACTCTGGTTTTTGCTTTATTTGAAAAAAAAGTAAAAGGTGTATAAGCATAGAGTGATAAAAGCGTTTTATAAACTGTGGTCAGTTTGGCCAAAGTGCTATTAGACTGGAAGTAAGATCGTAGATCATATCTTCTCTAAATGCTCCAGGCTTGCCCTGATCCTGCCCTCCCCTGGGAAACTGCTCTTAGTGGTCTTCCTTATTCACTGCCTAGGGTACAAGTCATTCCCAGACCCTTCCTCTACCATGACCTTGAGAATTATCTGTCTTTAAAGGTACACTGTTGGCTTTACTTAATTGTACCTCAGTAACTAATTCTCTCAGGAACTCATTCATACTCTCTACTCTGGTGAAGCTTTCTTCTTACCCACTCCATTAGCTGCTCCTGTGTGTGCCCCTTCCCCCAGAGCACTCTGTCCCCTTGGGTTCCCCTTGGAAAACCTCACTCTTGTTTCAGAACCCTCTTGACCATAACCAAGATCATTCCTGCCCTCGCTGAATTCTTCTCCTTTAAGTGTGGCTTTTGGGCCACACTATTGTCTTCTGTTAATGAATGTTGATTTGTGAATCGTTGACATAAGCAATCACTACATAAAATTCTGCATAGATGCTCCTGGGAATGAATGGGGCAGACTGTAGGAAAGTTCTGAACCAAGTCCAATGCTCTCCCTTTCTCTGGAGTGGAACATCTGGAATCCACTCTCCCATGGTCATGTTGATCATTTTCCCCTATTGTTTTTGCCCCTCTGCAACTCTGGGATTTGAGTTAATTGTTTAATCTAAGTCTCTGTTTCTCCTGGAGGGTAATGGAGGCTAATTTCTCTCCAGAGTTTACGTAATATTAACCATATACCATACACAGTAAATGCTCAATAAATGCTAGCTATTACTACTATTACCTAATAAGGTTTTTTTTTTTTTTTTTTTTTTTTTTTTTTTTTCACTTTACAAACTACCAAATGCCCTTAAAGATACTGCCTTAGCTCTGTTTCTCTCTTGGACCATCCCTCAATTTTCCTTCTTCCCTCCTTGACAAACTTTTGGAAGATACCATAGTGTCTTCATTTCATTGTCCCCTAATCCTCACCTTTATAGATTGGCTTCTATTTTCATCATTCATAGAGGCTGAAAATTTTAGCACATTTGGTAACACTGAAGCTCAAGTTCACCAGAGGCCTTTTCTCAGACTTCTTTCTTCTCATAAAATCTAGTGTGGTTAAAGGCCCTCCCTCCTCCCCTCCCTGACTTACATGACCCTTAATATGCCCCAGTTCTCACTCTTGGATTCTTCTTTGACTCCTTCTCCTTTGACAACATTTCTTCAGTCGGCTCTTGGCTCTCGTCCGTCCTCTGCCCTTCTTAGTCCCTCTCTCTCCCTGGGCATCCCACACCACAGCTTGCAGAAGGTACTGCTCACTGCACAGGCAGGCTCATGTTGTGTAGCTCTCTACAGGGTCAAGTGCATGTTGAACAGGTGAGTGTGTATGTGTGTGTGTGTGTGTGTGTGTGTGAGAGAGAGAGAGAGAGAGAGAGAGAGAGAGAATGAATGAATGAATTTAGACTCCTAAGTGGTGGTGGTCTGACCACCCTTCCCCTCAGTGAACAGGTCATGCTCTTCTGGTGTTTTTCTTCAACAGGCCCCAAACACAACTCTGCTGCTGCTTGTGTTGCTGAGATGGTGCCTCAATTTCTGCAGGCAACACAGGCCTGCCTGCTTGAGGCATTGTGACTGGATCTTATTGTTGAGTGTAACCTCTTGAAGGGACTTTCTTGAAAGGCCTCTGCTCGACATTGACCTTGAACTAACTAACCTGTGCACTGACCTCCAGTCCAGATCCCTGACTTACTTTTGGAGAGTCTTTTTTCCCGGGCTCAAAACCTTTATATTCTGCCATGGCAGGCTCAACTTGTTTAGAAATAATTTTATTTATATTTCACTCTCCTAACACTGTGCCTTCTGTGTTTTTTATTGACACATTATGGAAAACCTTGAAACCATCTTTTTAAAAAATATATTGATTCACACATAATGGTTATACATGTTTGTAGGGTATAATGACTTTTTGGTACGTATATATATTGTGTAATAATGAAATCAGATTAGCACATCAGTCACCTTAAACATTTATCATTTCTTGGAGGTAAAACATTCAAAATCTTCTCTCCTAGCTATTTTGATACGTACAATACATTATTGTCGGCTGGTGCAAGAGAACACCAGAGCTTATTCTTTCTATATAATATTGTACTCATAGAAAAACCTCTCCCCGCCTCTCCCTGCCTTCTCAGGCTTTCCCCAGCCTCCTCAGCCTCTGCTGCACCCCACCCCTCCCAGCCACTTCCTAGCCTCCTCAGCCTCCTTAGCCTCTCTAGCCTCTGTTGAACACTAAGCCGTATTATACTTCTAGGAGATCAATTTTTTTAGATTCCACATGTAAGTGAGATCATGTGGTGTTTGCCTTTTATTTTTTGATCTTTGCAATATCAACACTTCTTCCCTTAGAAATATGGTGATTTCTCTTCTGAATTGATAGTAGTTTTTCAAGAGTTCTCCTCCCTTGGTAACTCTACCCCCTAGTCTACTCTCCATCCTGGCTAGAAAACTCTATCTAAATATCAGAACCAATCCGACCACCCCTATGCTTAAACAAGTTTCTTGACTCTGCATTGAATAAAGAATGAAGTCCCAAACCATCAACTTATTCCTTGAATAGAATGCTACTTTCCTGTTGCCAGAGTTTTGCTCTACACTGAGCTCAGAATACATTTTCTCTTCTGAAAGTTGAAATCTTAATCATTAGTCCCCTTTCAGATGGTGTCTTCCTTGTAAAGGCTTCTCTGATCCCTGAAGAATTGCTGACTTCTGCTTGGGCTCTGAGTGTGTTTTGTTTGTATATTTGTAGCAACAGCAGAGCCTGGCTGCTAGTCAACATAGAAGAGTCTGTTGTCCCTCCAAGGTGGAGGGCAGGGACCCAGATTTTGTGCCTTCTTTCAACTCTCCCCAGGTTCTGTCCAGTGGTCTGCATTCAGAGAGTTTTCCACTAATTCTGGCTATTGGGATGGGTTTGTTTTGGGTGCTGTTGGACTGAAAGATTTTTAAATGGCAAGTGGGATTCTTTTGAAGAGGACTACTAGATCCGTGTCTAGAAGCTTGGGCTTTGGGAGAGATGCAGACTCCAGCTGACTGTGAGGTGTGACACATTCCTCTCTGGAGTCAGTTGCTCAATACTAACTGGATCCTCAGTTCATCCCCTCTGAACCCAGGCCACTCAGGACTTGGATAAATGTTGGCTCACATCTAGCAAAGAGAAGTTGTGTAAGATGCCCAGGGCCACACAGCAAACCACCAGGTGGAATGGATGAGCCCTGTGCTTCTCAGCAGGCTTACAATAGATGCCAAAAATTAAAAAAAAAAAAATGATTTTGCAAGCCACATGTATTCTTTCCTCTAAGTGGCCATTTTCTCTGCTCTGATTGACCTCCGCTGTCAATACAGAGGAGGTAAAAAGAACAAAAGTCTCATTTCTTCAGAAGTCTGTTTAGCTTAAATGATCATTCTCTCACTTCCCTCCCGTCAGCCCTTGGTGGCTCTCGTTCCTTCCTTCTCGGTCTCCACTTCTGGTGCTTTGTCCTCTGCCCATCTTGGAGCCATTGGTGTCCCTGGGGTTTGCTCTTCTTGCTCCTTTATGCACGTCCCTGGCTCCAGTTTGCATGTCCACGCTGAGGACTCCCTGCGTCTGACTCTGGTTCCGATGCTCTAATGCCTGCCTTCCCAGATCCACCCGCTCCTTCCATTCTATCGTCTAGTGTTTCTTGCCTCCTATGGCCATTAAGGTGAGTTGAACCAAGGATTTCTTGTCTCCATTTTACAAATGCAAACACTTAATCTTAGTGTCAAAGGGCAGACTCCGAGTCCCATACCAGGGCAGCCACACTGGCAGGGCTCCTTCTCCATGTGCAGGGCTGTCATCCCTTAGCCGTGACCAAGGGTGTTGACCTCCTCAGGGTCAGGAGCTCCACTTCTGACCAGAACACCATGTGCTGAGTGGCTGGCTGGACCTTCAGATAAGATGGAGAGCTCTGCACCTGTACTCCCTTCTCTTCTACCTTCATAAAATTATTTCTCCTCAACCTTTTTTTTTTTAACCATATAAAATCTATTTATGCATGGGAAACTCAGCTTGAAGGCACACTGGTTTTTTTTTCTTTCTGCTCCAGCACACACCCCCTCCCCACCCCCACATACATACACACACACACACACACACACACACACACACCTATCTATCTAGAGAGGGCAGACCTTGAACCTGTGTCCCTTGTCCCCAGCTCCTATTGGTTCACACCCTTGTGCCAGACCTAAGTGGGGACTCTCTGTCTTCTCAGTGCCTCTTCCCCATTGTTCAGAGCCCTCAGGAGGGGGCAGGGCACAAACCCTGTCCCAGCACCGCCTCATCCTGAATGTGTTCCACCCTCAGCGGGGGTGAACAGCAGCCTCTTCCTTCTGGAAACTCAGCTGAACACCTCCCTTGCTCCTTTGGCTTCTCCTTGACCATCCCCCAAGGACCCTGATGGCAGCGTTCCCATAGGCTGTGCTGATTGATGGGCACATGGTCGAGGATCTCAGAAGGTCACAGGAGAGTTAGGTGATGTGTAGATAGCTCAGGTCCAGCTTCTTCAGCTCACAGGTGAGGGGACTCTGACTCGATCCTGAAGGGGCCACATATCCAGTTATTTGACAGAGGGGGAACTCAACTCGGTATTGTGACCCTGACATGACGGTGTTATCCTCAGGGGTATGACCAGACAAGGAAGCAGCGATAGGAATTAAGTGCAAGAGGAACATACACAGGATTAAGCTCTTGGCTCTTGAGCCCTTTGGTAATACTAGTCCTTGGCCAAATGTGCGGGAGCCCCATCAGAGGTTCACTTGGGACACAGCCTTGGGTGAAGGCACAGCTTCATGTTTTCCTGCAACTGGTCATTCTCTTGTCCTCCCAGGTGTATGGGTCCCATCCTTTCTTCCCAGTACCTGTGCTATGGCTGTCTTCCTCCTGGACAGCAGCTCCCATCCCATCCTCTTCTCATGGACAAGTGGTTTGGAAACCTTTGAGCTTACCCAGACCTCTGAAAGTAGAGCTTCTATCTTCCTCCTCCTCCTTCTTCTCCGGCCTCCCCTTTTCTCCTGAATTCCCCTCCCCATCTTCTCTATCGACTCTCCTTGTTTTCTCCAGCTCTTTCCTCTGTCTTCTGCCTTCTTTTTCCTCTCCCACTTCACCTTGGAATATACAAAAGGGGTTTTAACCCTACCCTGAACCTACACACACAAAGACCTAGGGCCCTTTCTAGAAGATGAAAGGAGAAAGTTAAGATTATTATTATATTTTTTGGTGAACTCAGCCAGCAAAAAGATGCAAGACCAGATGTGAACTGGCATCTCTACATCCCTCTAGATCATTTGAAGTTTTCCATGAATACAGAATAGGACAGGAGTCATAGATCTGGACCTTCAGTTACTGTAGAGTGAGGCTAAATGCAGTAGGGTGGCAAAGGGGAGGGCACAGGAAGGGGGCCACTGCTGGTTTTATTAATTTATATCGCTAACCATAGATACTATAGCAAAACAAACAAACCAACACACAAAAGCCCTGCAGGTTAGGTGAATTATACAATAGAAATCCATTTTCTCATGGTTCTGGACAAGGAGTCTGTGGTCAAGGTGTTGGTAGGGCTGGTTTCTTCTGAGGTTGTTCTCTTTGGGCCACAGATGGCTGCCTGTTGTCCTCATGTGGTCTTTCCTCTACGGATGTGCATCCCTTGTGGCTCTCTGTGTGTCCAAATTTCTTGTAAAGACAGCAGTCAGACTGGACAAAAACCCATCCTAAAGACTTCAGTTTATCCTGGTCACCTCTTGGAAAATCTTATCTCCAAATACGTTCACATTCTGAGGTACTGGGGATTAGGACTGCAACACAATGAGTTTTGGTGAGAGCAGGGGACACAATTCAGCCCATAATACTAACTAACCTAAATTCCCAAGTCAGAGAATTGCTCAAGGGCCTAGAAAGTATTGGCTTGAAGGGTCCTTGGCAGTTCTTTCAAGAAGTTAAGGTGTCTGCCACAGAGGCACCACACAAAATCACCAAACTCCAGGTATTCAAAATTTTTAATTTATCAAATGAATTTCATTGTTCCCACAGATGGACAGGATACTGAGTCAATGTTAAAAGCCAGAACGTATTATGGAATTGGTCTGCTGTTTTAACTGTTGGGATTACTCATAAATCTGCATGTTTAGAAGCCATTGGAGAAAGTGGTCGGATAACTCCCAAACTGGGCAATTTAGGATCCTTCCTGGGCTGACTCTACAACTCAAAGAGCCTCAGCCCTTCCTATAGCGGGTCTACCCTCCCTGAGCCTCCTGGCCTCATGGCGAGGTAGTAAGAAAGTGAGATGAAGCCCGCTCCTCTCCCAGGGACTCAGGGTCAGTAACAGTGACCAGGAAGGGCCTCTGGTGGGAAGCCTGAGCAGAACAGAGCCACTCCTGTCATTCCCCGGGCTCCTGAGCAGCCCAGGGAAGCTGCCCTTTCATCTTCATGGGCAGTCGATGTGTGCATGACTTCTTTCTCGCAGAGTTAGGGCTTTTCTTTAAAAAAATAATTAGCAGGTACTTTTAAACCTCTCCAGTGACACATCCTTCTTTGAAATATTAACCTGGGGTTGTCTCCTTCAGAGAATAAGATAATGATGATGGCAATTTATTTCATAGCCAGAGCCAGGCCAATTAGCACATGCCCTATTCCCAGAACTTAAAAAAAGACCTCTAAGGTCTCTTTCCACTCTAACATGTTCTGAGATCCCATTACCAGGACTTTCCCTTCAAATGCGTTCTTTTTTTTATTAATTATTATTATTTTAATTATACGTATCTATGGGGTACTGTGAGATAATTTGAGGTCTGTATACCATACATAATGATCAAATCAGCATAGTTAGCATTTCTCTTTAGACTTTTTTTTTTTTAATGTATATGCAATAGTTGTACCTATTTACGAGTACACTGTGTTAGGGTTTCCCTAGCGGAGGGTTCCAGCGGGAGGGATCAGAGGTGGACGCCCCGTAGGCGGAAGCTCAAAGGACTTGTGTGTTCTGAACTCTTTTCTATACGGCAGACAGGAACAGACAGGGCTTGTGAATGGAGGAGCCGACTTCAAAGAGGGCGGAGAGGTTTCCTTATCACGGAATGTGTGTTTCATCTGTCTTCAGGACATTTCAAGGATCTAGGAAGGTTGTGTGGCTTTTGAGGACACACAGTCCCTTGTACTTGTGCAACATAAATTCCCATTGATTTTCCTTAGAGTTCATTTCAGGGCCCACACTTTCCCCCGCTCTCTTTGCTTTTTGGTGATCTGTTTCCCTCCGCAGCTACTCTGAAGTATGCAAGATTCAGATGGGAGGAATGGAGGAATCTGGAAGATCAGCTGTACCCAACCCTCTCATTTGACAGATGAGAAAATGGAGGTCCAGAGGGTGAGTTTGGGAGGAATTAAGGGCTTGGGAGATGACCCAGGCAGGTTGGGAGGAATTAAGAATACACCCAGTGTCTCCTGATTTCTCTGCCTTTTCCAAAGTCACAGCTTCAGCTGTCAAGATGTTGATGTGACACAGGTTTGGATGAAATGTATTTGTAAATCATCAAAAAAAGATGTTGACATGTTTATAGGAATGCAGGACAGATTTGATAAAGCTCGTGATCTTAACAATATACTTTAAAGCTGAGCTCAATTCTACAGTAACTTGGGTCCAAATCCCTCATTTCTGTCTTCTTTAGAAGTGAAGGTGAACAACTTCTCAGTTCGAATACCACTGAGGTACCTTGTTCCTGGGACATACTTACCACTGTGGTTCCTTTTCTTGGCATCCTTTTTCTCTTCAAATGCAGGGTAACACAGGACCCAGGAGTCTACAGAAAGCTGATTCTTAAGTCTTTGGTCTAAAAGAAGATGCTGAGCTATTGGTGAGTGGATTATCAGACCATATTGTTTAGTTGTTCATGACAAAGGACAGGTGATATGGGAGTGAAGCTTTACTTCCTGAGGCTTGCCACCAGAGGTGAACTCCTCAAGCCACCTCAGCATTGACCTTCTAACAATTTTATCTATCTAGGTTCTGGTCTGTGATATGCTAAACTTGAAAGATTTGCCTAAACTTACTCGTGCAAAAATGAGCTTCAATTTTGTGGATGCAGAATGGGAATTAAAATAACACCCACCACTTAGTGTTGTTCAAAGGAATAAATGAAGTATTGCATATGTAGCATCAGACACAAAGTAAATAATCCATAAGAATAATCTTTATTGCTATTATTCATTGACAAGAAGTTGGAGTAAACTCTCCTTCATTCTTTTAAAGATTAACCCATGACCCATGTGGGGGGCTTGATGGTATGTGAGCTGGAATGGAGTACGGAGGCCGAGAGTCTGTGCTCCATACCTTTCTTTCTAATGTCTACTAACCGGGGTTCTAGAGCTTTCCCCTGGGTCGTTTGTCTGCACTTTCTGTGTGAAGGACAGCCAGATTTGACTTCTCTCAGATAGACAAGGACACCAGGCCAATCTTTCTTCATGGCTGAGCCAGAAGAAATCCAGCAGGAGGGATTTACTACTTCAGCTTGTAAATGAGTAGCTCTCTTCCTTCACCCCTCACCCCAGGCTAAGTTATTCTGAGGCTATAAAAAGATCCCTGTCCACTTCAAAGGGCTTTTTATCAGCTTATCCATGCAGATCCTATTCAACTCTTCTCATTTTCAAAGGCAGAACAAAACCTCTTGGCTGAACCCCCAGCTAGGCTCTTACCTTCCTTAAAATATCTTTAACTTCAATTAAACTGATCCCTCTTGGCTCCTCTTAACAAATAGGTTGTCTTCACAAAGAGTTCCCTGACATTATCTCCCCATCCACCCCAACCTCCTTATTGACATGCCATTTTGATCTACAGGGAAATTTGTACAGAGTTAAGCAATGTGGCTTGGGCCAGGCCCTGGTACTGCGGCACCTTTTTAAAGTACTCTTGTTTCAGAACATAGTAAGCTCTAAACCACTTCTGTGCCTGTAGAGAGGGGCAGTAAATTAAGCATTGACTTGGAAATTAACATCTTGGGTTTTCTATGTGTTTTTTTGCCACAGACCCTCTGAGCAAATTTGTTAAGTCTAATTTTCATTTTCCTATAAATAAAGTGAGGAAGGTTAAGTATAATCATTCACGATGATCTTTGCAACAATTACTTATAATAGCCTGTCTTAAGTCTGTCTCCCCAGTAGAGTATGTTCCTTGAAAGCAGGGAAATTTGTCTCATCTCTGTATCCAGTGTCTTGGGGAACATTTATTGAATAAAGGTGCCTGAGCTTTTCTCTGGTATACCTTTCCCTCTTACCCCCTCATAGCCAGATAGGGTTTTTGTACTTCCTTGGCTTTATTCAGCTTTACTCTGTCCCAGACACTTAGTTGCCTATCTCTACCAGGGTGACAAGTTCAAGGTGAGCTGACACAATCTTACCGTAGAAAGCAGAGCAACTGAATTCTGCACTTCTACTCTTCCCACTTCTTCCAGGTTGGAGGCAGTGTCACCTTTCTGGCTGGAGGTCTGGCTTCCTCAGTGACTTTTGAAGGGCACAGATGGTGGAACGCAGGAGAGGAGGACTGAGAACTCCTCCAGGGTGAACTTTAGCCAGTGGAAACTAGGAAATGGGAGGGAGAAAATGGGAGGGTGTCTGCAGATAAATCCTGTTTTCTTTTTCTATGGGTCTATTATTTTTTTTTCTGTACATCACGTGTGGAGATGTCCAGTATGATAGAGTGACTCTTTGAGCATCTTTGCAGTATATTAAAGTATTGCCACTTGGGTAAGGTGTTCCTTTTGTTTTTCATTCTTCCTTGTCTCATGTCCTATTCCCCTTACCCTTACCCTTAATTAATAAGTATGGACTTGTGAATTCCTTCTTCACAGTGTAGGAATGGGAGCATGGACAGGAAAGAAGAAGCAGTGGTGGTGGCTTTTCAGCTAGGGAGGGTTCTGCAGAGTGGTGGCAGCGTCTGAATGGAACCTGTTCTCATCTGGTCCTTGGGTTGATGATTCAGTAATAGAGGTCCAGGTAGGCAAATCAGGACAAAAGGTATTTTGCCTGAAGAGAATCCAGTCTGCTTTTGATCAGGAAAACAGAGATTCCACCCCAGATGCAAGTGAGAGTCCAGGTATTTGCTCTATCCAGGGACTTTGGGAGCAATGCAAACTGAACTGGTATCTTTGCTTTCTTATTTGGACTCAGCAGCCACCCTGCTTTTAATCAGGGCTGCACAAGCTCCTAGAAGAGCCCTTCAGAGCTAACAAGTGAGTCTTTGTGCACAGCACCAGCTGAGCTCCTTCCTCTTTTTCCCAGGGATGAGGGTTTATCCACATGGCTGTTGTCTGTTTTTAGGATTAGAAGAGCTGAGAGAACAAGTTGCTCATAGAAACTCCTTGGATGCATGTAGTTAACCCATCTTACTTTATGCAGATGAAGAAACCAAAGACCCCAAGGTCATGTGACCAGCCCACAGGCAGCTGATTAAGATGGATCTGGATTCTAAAAATAGCTTAATTTCTTAATTGAGAGAGGGAATTTGGGGGAAAAAATTGTTTCCAGAGGCTGGCTTGGGAAAGAATCAGAAAATATCTCTCAATCCTTTTTTCCCCCCATCCTAGGATGGAAATTAAAGACACAGTCCTGTGTGGCTGCTCCACGTACCACCTTCCCCTTCACATGGAGTTGTAAAATACTCTGTGTCTCAAACTCCATGACTCTGCCTCTTCCTCTCCTCCCTGAGCTGTGATAGAGAGGAAGAATAATCTGAAGGGAATGTTAAAATGTTATAGTGAGGTAAACATGGGGCCCAGCCAACTGACCAGGGCCATCTTTGCTAACCAAGAATGAGGGTGAGTCACGTGACATTTCTGAACCTCTGTTTCCTTATATCTAAAGTGGGCATAAGAACATCTGATTCCCATGGTGGTAGAAGGGAAAAGAGGGAGGCTGGGGATAGGGGTCAGTTGGTCGAGTGCTTGTCTCACATGCACAGGGCCCTGGGTTCCAGCACCATTAAAAAAAAAAAAAAAGGAAATAAAATGTCCAAAAGTATGTATTTGGATCCTAGAGGAAACCAAATTAGGATAATTTAAGGAAGTATACTAAAATTAGGATAATTCAAAGAGGGCTACCTAGAGAACTCTTTACAAAGGTGTGGCAGAGTTTAGAGATGGCTCACAGATCAACAGGATCCTGGCATTAGTAATAGGGAGGGGAGACTGACCTGCGTAGATCCTAATTAGAAGAGTAATAAGAGGGAGTAGTTGGCAGAACATGGAAGAAAACAATCAGTGGTCTGTGCAGAGGGCTTTGGATAGGAGCTGTGACCTTCAAATGGAGGAAGATCCAACCCAAGGTGACCTTGCACAGACAGAACCAAGAGAATAAGCACTCTGACCTCACTCTCCTCCCTTCTGTGATCTCCTGCCAGGGCTCGATTGGCCAAACCCCAGTGGGAGTTGGAGGGCATGGGAGCCTGCTGATGTCATTTTACAGGTCAGCCTCTCAGAGCAGAAGGCCCAGTGGAGAAAGGTAGAGAGTGGATCTGGAAGGGCCAAAGGGAGATATCTGCACAGAACACGTTTGCTAAATGATGGGCTCATTAACATAGTGGATTCTATACTGGGCCATCCAGAACCACCAACTGAAGTGTGATTCCCCCAGATGCAACCAGGGTATAAAATGATTTTCACAGGACACTGTTTATCCTGGAGAATGGCCTGATGCTCAGGTGTTCAAACTGTGACCAGGTATCCCTCTCACAGGAAACCTGTTTATGCTGGAGGACACCATTTTGGCTTTCGTCTGATCTGTGTCCAGTTTATTCCTACCAACATAGCCACTGTCTAGGAGAGTGCTGACCAGGGGGCTTGGGAGTTTCATTCAGGTGAGACACAGAGGAGGTGGCACAACAAGACACATGAAATAACAGAAGCGGTTTTATTGCAGGTTCTAGAGAGAAGAGGGTGGTGCGTCTTGCAGGGCCAAGGGGAAGGTGGGAGCTGTCTGGGACACATGAACTCAACCAGCGAAGGGGAGCTAGAGAGAGGAGGAGAGAGAAAGACTACCTGTGGGCCAATACCTTTACTGGGGGTGTCCAGGGCATTATCCAAACAGGCTTCTCTTGAGGAATTTTAACAGTGGATTTATAGCAAGTGGACATGTGTTCCATGGAGTGGCAGTTTGATTGAGAGGTGGTTCCTGTGTCATATGCACAGTCCACACAGGTGTAGGGATCTGTGGGTTGAATCAGTTTGTATATAGCTGTCCCATAGGGAGGTGGTCTCTAGGGGGCACTTGTATAGCACAGCTAGCTGCCTTGATTACTTTAGGAATTGGGAGAAGGTGGAGAACAGGTCACTGGGTCTAAGGCTGATTGATCCCTGCTTCTGGTATGAGGAAGTTCAACCTATATTCAAAATAAACACTGAGGCATCATGAAATCATAAGAATTCACTATGGTATTTCAGTGATTAGGGTGTTTGCCTCACACGTATCAGAAGTACTGAGTTTGATCCTCAGCACCACATAAAAACAAATAAATAAAATAAAGGCATTGTGTCCACCTACAACTAAAAATATTTTTTTAAAAAAAGAATTCACTATAACCCATCTCAATGATTGGTCTATACAGGGTGTATAGGAATCTGGCTTTTCCAAATTCTAGACAGATCAGAAGCAACGTCCCAGCCACAGGATGGGTGGAGGGGTTTGTTGCAACTGCTCTGTGGTCCAATTTCTCCTTCTGTCCAGATTTCCTTTCTTCCCTCCCTAATAGGTATTGATCTTGGGAATGTTTCCCTCAATTCAGGTCTTTAGCTCTGAGTCAGCTTCCTGGGGAACCTGGCCTGTGACACCTAGTGTCGTACCATTACTACTGACATGTAGATTTTGAGCAACTCCTGCAAGCTCAACTTTACATTTTGAGTACAGTTGTGCAGTTTGTATAGGTGGTATGGGCGCATCCAGGTAAGTAGTTAAATGAGGTTGAAACTTGCTCTTCCTGGAGAAGGACTGCCTTTTTCTAATTTACACAGTTTCTGTGTGGGCTCCTGCGGTCCTTGTCTCAGGTCCTTTATTTTCAATGAGGCATCCCCATGGATGAGACAGAAAGGGCGAAAAATCTTGGATGAAGCTGCAACATGCTCTGGAAAATTAGGAACAGGTTGTTTCTTCTTATAGACTCTTGGAGATGGTCTTGAGGATGAGACAAACTTCCCCAATCAGACTCAAAGGCTTGTGTTTCTTCTTTCAGCTAGGCTGGTCTAATTCACAGGAGTGTGGCCAGCTAGAAGGTCATGTACAGCAGGGTGGGATTTCCATTTAATTCCAAATATAATTCTCTTGCTTAAGAGACTTTGGTTTTCCTCTTGAAATTGAAAAACGTATTCTGCTATTTTCTGTGGTCACTATGGTTCTTAAGAACACTGTTCATTCATTTCTTACTCTTTTCATTTTTTTGAGGAAAAGAATATGGGGGAGAGAAGTGTCCTTCTCCACGCCCCATAGCTCTCTAGTTATAGACGGTAGGTCAGTTGCCTGAACCCCCTGTCCAGTGCTTGTATGTGAGACTCTTCCCGGTTTCAGCTGCACTGAAGTACCTGGATCTTATCTGGATGGTGAAGAAGCTCCAGGAAGGGAAGGTGGGAAGACTGTGGCAGATCCCCAGCCGGCCCAGCTCGCTTCCTGACAGGAGAACCACTAGCAGTGGTTTCCTTCTTTCTCTCCTTGGCTCCTAGCAAACTGCTGTGCCCCCAGGGCAGGCTCTGCAGAGGACCCAGGGAGCAGACAGAGCTGTGTCTTTGATGTAGCTCCAGAGAGAGGCCACTCTCCTTGACCAGGGGCTGGGGTTCTGTTTCATGAAGACATTTCCCATCTTTCCTTTTCTTAAAACATTGCTGCGGGAGATAAAGTATTGCACGTTTACAGTTTTGGCTTGCCAAGAACATCCCACCAGCTCATCTCATAAATCACGCCAGGCCTCCCTCCAGCAGCAAGTCAAGGCCAGGCCTGCCAGGCCTGGGCCAGGCAGGAGTCACTGATGGGCCAGCCCATGGCCATTGGGAGACCTCTGCATCCTCAGGAGTGTGTCTCCCTGTGCTTCCTGGTCTCTGAGCTTTGAGTCACAGCATTCCCACAGACAGTCAACTATTACCTCCAGAGATAATTTATACTCATTCTCTCCCTCCCTCTCCCCACCCCACCTACCATTCCACTCTGCTTTGTCATTCTAAATTTACATTAAATACAAGCTCTTTCTAGTCACTGGTTCAGAAGTCTCAGGCCTGGCTCATGCCTCACCCAAATCACAGAACTTAACATCTGTAGTTGAAAGCTTGTCTTCTTGGTGAACCATGAGCCTTGGATAGATATTTCATTTCCTCCATAGCTACCTGGCTATCCCAGTCTGCCTTGCAGAAAGATGGGTGACCTGGGACCCGGGGCAGGTGTGAGGACAGGAAGGGAGTTCCATCTTCTCTCTTTTGCTGGCCCTGGACTTCCTATAAAGTTGTCTCTGGTTTTCTGTAGATGCAAGTTCAACCAACACAATCTATTTCTTTGATTCCAAAATATATTCTTTGGATGCTCCTTTGTTCCTGTCTTCCAGGTGCTCTTCTTTATGCTGTCTGTTGAATGTTTTTCTCATTAGTCTGAAGCCTCATCTCCCTCCCTGTGTGCTCCCTCCTTCCGCCCTTCTCTGCACGTCCTTCCAATCTCCCCAGCTCACAGGACAGCAGGGAGTTACTCTAAAGTTCAAGCCAAATACTCTCAGGTCACAGGGGAAGGATCTGAGGCTAGCTGGTGAGGTGTTTGGGCTACTGTTGTCCAGGTCCTAGACGCCAAAGCTACAAATAAAATCTGCAGCTTCTCCCTAACCAGGGCTCTTTCTGTGATAACTCATCGCTTCAATTTTCCCTTTGTTTTCAGGAATTTCTGCTTCATCCTGCTTTTTGCTTAAAGTTCTTTCTTGGCTCTTTTCAGCTGCTGCTTCTATTCCAATCCTGGTGACCCTGATGGGAGAGGGAATGGAGAAATCCAAGGACACAAGCCTTGATGGCTAAGTTGGTCAAGTTGGGCGCTTAGTTCCAAAGCCAGGTTACATTTCTGATGTGAGATACCGCGGATGTGGGTCCCAGGCTGTATCAGACATCTGGGAAGGTAATTGGTGATGAAACAGCCTTATCTGCCTGATACTTGAATGGAATGAGTGTGAGACATGTTCTCAGGATCAAGGAGAAAACAGACATTCTGTTCTTTTCTGAGCAAACCAAGGAGCAGTTACCTGGAAAATTTTCTCTTAGAAAAGGTAGAGAGATAGGACGGGTAGCAAATCAGAGACTTCCAAGTAACCAAAGGATTCATTTTTTTTTCCTCTGAGAATGAAGCATGCCTGGTACCTCCCCCTTTCTTCTCAAGAAACAATGTGTGAATTCTGGGAACTGCCATGCAGCATGCTCTCCTTTTAGGGAAGCTAGAGTTGAGAGAGGGAAGACTCAGAGAGAGAGACAAAGAGAAGACTGTTATTGCCTAAGGACACAGGAGGTCAGCTGAGAGGATTCATGTTTAATGACCCAGTGGGCAGGACTGGGATAACTCCCAGCAGGTCAAATGCTCCCATGAGAGAAGAACTGGTTGGTTGGTTTGGGGATGTCCTATGTCCTTTTCATGTCACTCTTTGGGCCTTACCCATGCAGGCCATTTCACTCCAGGTGCTGAATATCACATTCTCTAGGGTTGAGGGACCAACAAGCCTTTGGAGATCAATATCTGGGAATATTGCCAACTTTTGAGGTTCCTGCATTTTAGAGCAATCTCAGCGAGCAGGCCCATTCTTTGAAAAGTAAAGTTATTTCAGTAGTGTATAAGGATATGTTTTAGTCAACTTTTTCCATGCTGTGACCATATGACATGACAAGAACAATTAGAGGAGAAAAGGTTGATTTTGGCTCATGATTTTAGAGGTTCAGTCCATGGTTGGCCAACTTTATAACTCTAGGCCTTAAGTGGGGCAGATCATCATGGCAGATGGAAATGGTGGAAGAAAGCAGCTCAGGATGTGGCAACCAAGAAGGAGGGGCAGGGAATGAGCTCAATTCACTAAGGGAAAAATATAAACCCCAAATGCACATCTCCAGTGACCAACTTTCTCCAGCCATACCCTACCTATTTATAGTTACAGCCCAGTTAATCCATATTGGTATGATTAACCTATTGATTAGGTTATACCTCTCATAATCTAATCACTTCACCTCTGAAAATTCTTACATTGTCTCCCACATGAGCTTTTGGGAGACATCTCATATCTAAACCATAATAGGACACAACGCAGTCAGCCTTGGAGTCTGCACAAGATAGCAGGAAAATGATGACTTTGGAGTCACACTGACCTTCATCATCAGAATCCCAGATTTCTTTCCTATAATCACATATTGTCTCTGTGGTTTGGAGCAAGTTATGACCAGGCATGGTCTCCTCCTCCTGATAGGAGGCTATCAGGAGCCACAATAGGGCTGTGAGTGCCTCTTGTTCTGCTTTTACACTTAGTGGTCAGATAATTTCAGTTTCTACTTTCTTAATGCTCCTCCTTTTTTTTTTTTTTTTTCCAATTCCACTTTAGCTCTTCTTCTGCCCAAAACATCTAAAAAAAAATAACTCAGTGTACCTGGAACCCCACAAACTCAAACCCTTTAGCAACTTTGGTTATTGCCTATGACTTTTAGGAGATTGAGAAATAAAGGAATCAAAACTAGATCATAACCTTTAAGGACCACCTTAGGCATATAGGATTTGGTAAGGATTTAAGATCCTCTCTTCTCCTCTGTTGCTCTGTGACTCCCTCATTTCTAGATAATTTGTGATAATTGAGTTCCCCAGAGAATCACTTAATTCCCCCCCCCCCAAAAAAAAAGTTTGATGGAGTTTGAGCTACTGTCCTGAAGAAAATTGCCAAGTAGAATCATACTTTTAAGAAAAGATTTATAAATAGTTAGATCCAGGTAAATATCCGAAAAGACCCCAAGCAACATTTCAGAGTATTTCTTCTTGGTGAAATTGGGTGACTCGTCTATTTTGTGTTAATTTGATGAATCTTTATGGATCTAGTGAACAAACAATGCAATAAAGTTGGCAAAATACAATCATTCCAATGACTCTCTTCCCTCCCCCAATCCTTTCTGAGGCCCTGTTATCTGATTTCTGCCTTCCCCCACCTGCTGCTCTCTCTGCTCTTGATCCCATCCACTGCCTCTTCCTTAAAAAAAATAAATTGTTCTAATTAGTTAGACATGACAATAGAATGTATTTTGACACATTATACATAAATGGAGTAGAACTTCTCATTCTTCTGGTTGTACATGATATAGAATCACAGGGGTTGTATAGTCATATATGCACATAGTGTAATAATGCCCAATTCTTTCTACTGTCTTTCCTATCTCCATTACCCTTCCCTTCCCTTCACTCCCCTCTGCCTAATCCAAAGTACCTCTATTTTCCTTATTGTGAAATAGCATTCATATGTCAGAGAAAACATTCAACCTTTGGTATTTTGGAATTGGCTTATTTTGCTTATTAGCATGATATTTTCCTGTTCCATTCATTTACCAACAAAATAATTTCATTCTTCTTTATGGAGAAGTAATATTCCATTGTGTATATATATTACATTTTCTTTATCCATTCATCTGTTGAAGGGTATCTGGATTGGTTTCATAGTTTGGCTATTGTGAATTGAGCTGCTAAAAATATTGATGTGGTTGCATCATTATAGTATGCTGATTTTAAGTCCATTGTGTATAAACTGAGGAGTGGGATAGCTGGGCCAAATGGTGGTTCCATTCCAAGTTTCCTGAGGAATCTCCATACTGCTTTCCATAATAGTTGCCCCAATTTACAGTCCCACCAGCAATGTATGAGTGTGCCTTTTCCCCACATCCTCGCCCTCAGTTATTGTTGCTTGTATTCTTGATAATTGCCATTCTGACTGGAGTGAGATGAAATCTCAGAGTAGTTTTAATTTGCATTTCTCTAATTGCTAGAGATATTGAACATTTTTTTCATATATTTGTTGATGGATTGTATTTCTTCTTCTGTGAAGTGTCTGTTCAGTTCCTTAGCCCATTACAGGAAATATAAAGAACTCAAAAAAGTCAACATCAAAAAAGCAAATAACCCAATCAATAAATGGGCTAAGAAACTGAACAGGCCCTCTTCCTTTTAATTCTTTGATTAGTGCTCCTCTCTTTTCCCCCAGAGCATAGAATTCCCTCCTCTGACTTCCCCCGGTAACTTTTATTCATTCTTAAGAATTCACTTTTGCTATCTCCAGAAAGTTCTCCCCAATCTTTCAGACCCTTCAGGGTCATCTGTTTCACACTCTCATTGCCAAGTGTACGCCACAACGATGTTCAGCTTGCTCATGTGCTCAGTTATTGAATGTCCATCTTCCTTTCTTGAGATTTACCTCCACGACAGTACTCCTTGTCTTAGCTATCCTGGACACCCCAGCATTCACCTAAGTGCTTTGCTGTCTCAGGTAATTAATGGCACTTATTATATGAATCAATGAATATGAAAGGTTGAATTTTACTGCAAAAAGCCAAATTACGGCATTAGACCATACCAGGTACGAGGTAGTGTCTGACCAGCTGGACCCATCATGATGCAGAGGGTTTGGGGATGTCACTGATTGTAAACCAGGAAGGCTCCTGGCTACAGATCAGAAGTGGGTGTGGCCCTTTCATTCCTCTCACATTCTAATTCTTCAGAGTTTAGATCTGCAGATGACCCTGCCCACATTCTTAGGATGTTTCCATGGGCCAGACTACCAATAGGAGCAAGTGAGGCCACTATCACACTCTTCACTCAGATTTAGTGGTGAATTGGCCAGAATTTATTTGTTCCTCTCTAATCATGGCAAGGTTGCAGTACATGCCCCTGCGACTGTTTTCCAGTACATTCTTAGGGTCATACTTTGGATGGTGTTAATCCTTTTTTACTAATTTATAATGGGCAGCTAGTAGTTGTTGCCATCTTAGCAACATCATACTTCTGGAATAATCCAAAATGCACAGGGATCACCCTCTTCAGTGTTTTGGTATCAGAAGATGAGCTTTGAGCACTGCTACCTCCAGTGGGCAGGACTGGGACCTGTAAGGGCCAGGGTCATATGAATGGAAGGGCAGATAGGACCCCTGTCTGCAAAAAGAACAACCTAAAATAGGAGACACAACATCTGAGAAATTCTAGAAGATCACTTTGCCATCACTATATGTTTCCAGTGTTCCTAGTGCTATTCAGTGAATGATGAACAACAAATATTTTTGTTGCTAATTACTCTCTTAACTTTATGAAAACTAACATGGTGACTACTCTGTGCATTCTTTTCTTTTTAAAATTGAAGTGTAATTGACATAATGAATTACACAAGTTTAAAGTTACAAATGGACGTATCACCTTTGGCAAGTATCTGAACCCACAATGGCTGAATCATATGCTTAATTTCTTAAGAAACTGCTCAACTGCTTTCCAAGGTGATTGTACCATTTTGCATTTCCAGTGTATGAAAATTCCAGTTGTTCCCTGTCTTCACCTTCACTTCAAATGCTCACTCTAATGTTAACCACTCTGGGCTGGCTCTGTTGCTTGCTGGTCAACATACCTGTGACTGAATCCACTCCTGTATGTGTGTAGTAGAACCTCTCTGTGGTCTGAATTTGCACCCCCAATGACTATTGATGCTAAGCCTCTTTTCATGTACCTGTTTGCCATCTGTTTATCATCTTTGGTGAAATGTGTATCATATTTTTTGCCTATTTAGAATTTCTGGCCTATTTAGATTTTTTTTTGATTTTTTGAAGTCTGAGAGTACTTTCTATAGACTGTATACAATTCCTTTACCAGTTACATGAATTGAAAGTCACCACCCCGACCTGCTGCATACCGCAGCTTGTCTCTGTATTCTCTCTGCAGTATCTTTCAAAGAGGAGGAGGAGTTTTGAATTTCAATGTAGTCTAATTTGTAAATTTTCTTCTTTATGGGTCATGCTTTTAATGATATATTTAAGAAATGTTTATTTAACCCAAGTTCACAAAGACTTTTTTTGTATAATTTCTTCTAAAAGCTTTGTCATTTTACATTTATGTCTGTAGTCCACTTTAAGCTAATTTTTGTATATGGTGTAAGTTTAAACCAAAGTGTTTTCTCCTCTCCCCACCTTCCCTGTGGTACTAGGGATTAAACTCAGAGATACTCTATTGCTAAACTATATCTTGAGAATTTTTTATTTTTTTTTTAAATTTTTAGGTTTTTGGGCATTGGAGATTGAGCCCAGGGGAACTTTACCACTGAGCTACACCCCCAGATCTTTTATTTATTTATTTAGAGACAGGGTCTCTCTGAGTTGCTGAGGCTGACCTTAAACTTGTGATCCTCCTGCCTCAGCCCCCTGAATTGCTGGTTTTACAGGTGTGTACCACCATACCCCATTAGTTCTTTCATTTTTGAGACAGGGTTTCATTAAGTTGCTCAGGCTGGCCTCAAACATGTGATCCTCCTGCTTTAACCACTTGTGTATCTGGAATTATATGTGTGTGCCACCTTGTCCAGCTAAAATTTCCTTCCTTTCTTCTTCTCTTCCCACATGGATACCCAATGAGTTCAGCGCTATTTATTGAAAGATATTTTTCTGATCAAATTGGTTTTGAACCTTGTTAGAAATCAGTAGTGTGTGTGTGTGTGTGTGTGTGTGTGTGTGTCTACTTTTAGACTGTCTTCTGTTTTATTGATCTGTGTATATTTTTATTTCAATACCATACCATATTGATTAGCTTAACTTTATAATCCTTATAGTCAGGTAGTGTTAGATTGCCAACTTAGTTTTTCTTTTTATTTTCTAAAAGAGCCAAAACATTTATTTTTGTATTTTTCATATGAATGTTAGAATAATCTTGCCAATTTTAATCAAAAAATTCTTCCAAAACTTTGGTTAGCAACATAATGAATCTGACTGTACATTTTGAATATACAGGAATGGTAATTTTATATATTGATATTGTCTCCTGAATCTTTGCTGAACTAATTAGTGTACCACCTTTTTTGGAGGGGAGATTTTAGGGGAACTTTCTACACAAATGATCATATTTCTGTCAATAAAGACAGATTTTTATTTCTTCTTTTATAATACAGATGCAATCTATATGCTTTTAACTTCTTTTTCTTACTTTATTGTAGTGGCTATTACTTCTAATAACATTTTGAGACCTAAGGGGCAAAGATTTAGTTATTACCATTAAGTAATAGGATCTTAGTTTGGTTTTGATATTTGGGTAGTACTAGGCCCATTAAATAAATTGCAAAGTATTCCCTCCTCTGTAATTTTCTGCAAGAGTTTGAGTAGGATTGATACTGTTTCATACTTAAATGTTTGGTAGATTTCACAAGTGAAGCCATTTATGTCTAGAGTTGTATAGTTGTGTGTGTGTGTGTGTGTGTGTGTGTGTGTGTGTGTGAGAGAGAGAGAGAGAGAGAGAGAGAGAAAGAGAGAAAATTTTAACCACAAATATGTTTCCTTTTGTATATAGAGCTATTATGTGGGTCAGCTATTTCTTCTTTGTTCTTCAATGAGTTTTGATAGTTTTTATCTTTCAAAGAATTTGTCTTTATTTGCTTAATTTGTCAAAGTCATAGGACTATAATTGTTATATTTTTTTCTTTCAATATCCTTAGAATCTAAATTAATGTCACTTTCCTTACCTTTATTCCTGATATAGGTAATTGTTTACATCTTTAGCTAGAAGTACATATATTTTATTAACTTTCTCAAAAGACCAGCTTTGATTTCATTATTTTTCCTCTTTTTTTTAATTATCAAATACTGTTATGTTTTTATTTTTTTCTTCTGATTATTTTGAGCTTAATTTGCTCTTTTTATTTCTTAAGGTAAAATCTGGAGTTCTGTCAATAAAAATTTTGCTTGTAGTTCTGTCAATAAAAATTTTAGGGGCAAAACTTATAAGATTGTATAAGTCCTAGTTTAATTGACCCATTTATTATTATGAAATGAGATTCTTTGTCCCTGGTCACATTCTTTGGTCTGAAATGTATTATGCCTTAATATATCAATATTTGATTAATATCACATTTATATTTCATATTAAAAGAATTATTCCAGCTTTCTTATCACTAATGTTAGCATGACATAACTCTTCCCTCTTTCATTTTCACAAATCAGTGTTTGTCTTTATAGTTAACATGTTGATTGTTGGCAGCAAATAGTTGAATTGTGCTTTACTCGTCAATCTGAAAATATTTGGCTTTAATTGGAGTGGTTCAATTTTTTACATTAAATGTGATATTTGTGATTGTTGGTTAAGTCTGCGGTGTTAGTTTTTGGTCCCATTTTTTCATTTTTTTGGTGACTAAATAATATTCATGATTCTATTTTACTTCTTTTGTTTTCTTATAGATATAGTTGTTGTTTTATTTTAGTTACTTCATTTTCGTGGAGATACACACACACACACACACACACACAATTTAACCTTACCATAGTTTACTTTCCAGTGAAATAATTCCTATTCATTTACAGTGGTGGTTGCCAAGTATGGACACTTTGGCCTTCCAGAGGACATTTGATAATGCCTGGAGAAATTTTATTTGTCACAACTTGAGTGGTATCATCTTTTAAGGATTGAGATCAGGAAAGAATGTTTCCAATCTACTGATTACAAAAAAGTCCCCACAGGACAAAGAACCATCTATCCCAAAATTCAGTAATTTTGAGGACTTCTGATTCAGTATAACATCTTTACAATATCATGTTCCAATTTCTCCTAATTTTTTTGCTATTGTTATACGTTTTCTTTTCACACATAGCATAAGGCTCATGTTTTAAAATTCAATTATTTTAAAAGTGGAGTTAAGTAGCAAAAAAAAACTTACATAATTACTATGTAGTTCCCATTTTTGTGTTTTTTATTACCTTGTGTAGATCCTTATTTCCCTACATAGATCGAGTTTTATACAACCACAGTCACATTGGTTGTAACTGCCATTTTGCCCACCAGATAATCCTGGCATGCATTTTAAACCCTGTAGGATAAATAAAGTCATCCGATGGTCAGTGAAGAAATTTATGCTGGTAATTGATGCATGGACTGTTTCTTAACTGATATCTGACATATTAATAGGTCATTTTTGGAAAGCTCAGCTATACTCCAGTTTACTTATGACCATCTTTGTTAGTTTAGCTTGTAAGCACATGCATACTGCCTTGGAATATGGGGATGCTACTATCTTGCTGCCGCTTAAGATACACTTTTGTCCATGAGCCCCTAATAAATTGTACTATGTACAATTTTGGAGTTGTCTGCCTTTTTCTTTGTCTTAGAAGTGGTACGTTCCACTTTTGGCAGCTGGTCCCTATATGCTGTTTTTTTTTTTTTTTTTAACATACCATGTGCTATATTTTTTCTTTTGCTTAAAGAAATTCCTTTTAGATTTTGTGTAGTGTATATCTGCTTGTGATGAATTCTTTTAGCTTTTGTATTTTTGAAAAATAATCTTTCAATTTACAATGGGTTTTTCAGGAGGAAATCCCACTATAAGGACAGAGCATCTGTACCATAAAGATGTTATTCCACTGTCTTATTATTGGCATTGTTCTAATAAGACATCTGTTGTTATTCTTCATTCTCCTGAGTGATGAGATTTCTGGTATGTTTGGAGGGAAAAGACTGTTCCAAGTACTGTAAATTTCAGACACTGTTCTTTCTAGTCCTTTTAGGTGACTCTTTCACTGGCTGTCCTTAATTTCCTTGTACTTTTACTGATAATTACTCTGTAGGATGCTTGAGGAAAATCTCTGTCCAACTCTTGGCTTTTCTCTCTGTGTAGGCATCTCCTCTGAATTCTGACCTATGAACTCTAGCTACTTCAGTCTCTGTGGACTATCAGTGCTATTGCCTCAACTCAGAAAATCTGAACTCTACGTTAGCTCCTCTTGCCTGGTGTACAGTGTCTTTTTTTTTTTTTGGTACCAGGGATTGAACCCAGGAGCACTTAACCACTGAGTCACATCCTCAGCTCTTTTTAATATTTTATTTAGAGACAGGGTCTTGCTAAGTTGTTTAGGATCTTGCTAAGTTATTGAGGCTGGCTGTGAACTCCTATCCTTCTGCCTCAGCCTCCTCAGCTGCTGAGATTACAGGCCTATAGCACTACTGCACCCAGTTGGTGTACAGAGTCTTGAAAACTATTGTTTCACATATTTTATCCTGTAGTTTAAAAAAATTTTGGATCAGATAATAAACATGTTACTTATTACATATGTGTTAGTCATATTCCCATTATTATAACAAGTACCTGAGAAAATAAACTTGTAAGAAAAAAAGGTTTATTTTGGCTCATGGTGTCAAAGGTTTTAGTCCATGTTTGCTTGGCCCCATTGCCTTTGGGTAAATGGTGAGGCAGCAAGCGCATTATCCTGGGAACGTGTGGTAGAGCAAGCTGCTTACCTCATGGCACCTGGGAAGCAAAGAGAGAGGAAATGGAGGGGCTTGTCTCAATATCCCCTTCAAGGGCACACCTCTAGTGGCCAGAAACCTCCTGGTAGGTCCCATCTCATCAAGATTTCACTGTCTCCCTACAGTGCCATAGGTTGGGGACCAAGCCTTTGAAAAACACATGGGCCTTTGGGAGGTATTCATTCCAATCATAGCAGATTCTTCTTGGCCAGAAGCACAAGCCTGACTTTTCTGTATATTGAGTATGGTTGTTCTTCATGATGGTACCTGTTTTTCAAAACTACTAAAACTTTGAACTTAGAAAGGATATATTTTACTCTATGAATTTATAACACAACTTAAAAGAAGATTTAAAAACGTTTTAAGTTATAGTTAAGTTGAAAGATTATACACTTATTAGTCTGAAGTCCTAGAGGGTCACTCATCTACAAATAAGCTGTGTGAATTCTAGCAAATCACTTGATCCTTACTAGGTTGGTGTTTTCATCTTTTAACTGAGGTTTCTGGTGCTTTGCTACTCTGTAGGAGTATGGAGGGATTGATGTTAGGTAATGTATGCACAGGTCTTTGTGAAATTGCTTTGAGATTCTCTTGCATTGCCTATCTGACTTTGCTTTCATGATTTTGTGGTTCCATCTGTCTTTGGTAGATTACGATCCATCAGGGCAGAGATCATATTGATTGTTTACCTCTGTAATTTTCACATATCTGTGTGTGTGTGTTTGTAAGATACTCATGGATATATATTTGAATTATGGATTAAATGGATATTTGAATATTGAAAGTTAAGTGCTATGAGTTAAAATATATATATATATTCACATATATATGTATATGTATATGTATACATGTATATGTATATGTGTATATATATACACACACACACACACACACATACACACACATATATATATTTATATAAAAAATCAAAGTTCCTCTTCAAAAAACTGGGCAACTCATGAAACTCACTGGATTATGGTTTACCTTTTTCATTTTCCTTTTGCTTCATTCAGGTTAACCAATTTCTCTGCATGGGGGAGCAAAGCTTTAGGATTCTCTACAGTGGAAGGGGATTGTGTTTCTACATGTGGACTTATCATCTTATGATTTTTTTAAAATTTGAAATAATTTTCGATTCATAAAAGAAGAGGCATAATATAGCAGAGTTCCAGGGCTGGGGTTGTGGCTCAGTGGTACAGAGCTTGACTAGCATGTGTAAGGCATTGCATATAAATGAATAAAATAAAGATAGCAGAATTCCTGTGTACTCTTTGATTAGCTGTCTTCACTGTTAAGATTTACATAGTCATGGAACAATCATCAGAACTAAAGATTTAACACTGCTATAACAATCCTAACTGAACTGCAGCCTTTATTTGAATGCTGTTGGTGATTTTCATGAGTGCCTTTGTCTGCTCCACACTTCAGTCCAGGACACCACTGAAGATGTCTCTTCAGTCTCTTCTAATCTGTAACAGTATCTCTGAATCTTTCCTTGGTTTTCAGGACTTTGAAGAGTACTGGTCAGGTGTCTTGGTTGAATAGTCTTCAATTTGGGTTTGTCTGGTGTTTTCTCAGGGTGAAGGGCTAGGAATTTGGGAATGCCACAGAAGAATGTCTCTTCATCACATCATGTGAGTGTCTATGTGGTATCACATAACTAATTACCAGTGATATTAACCTTGATCTCTTGGTTAAAGCATTATCTTCCAGATGACCATTTTCTCCTGTATCTTAACCTATTTCCTAGAAAGCAATCACTAAGTACCATGGATACTCCAGAAGAATGGAATTAAACTCCAGTTCCTAGAGATAGGAGTGTCAAAGAATTTGTGAGCATTAAAACCACCATACTAATCAAAAATATATGGAGGGCATATACCTTGAGACTGCATAAACACATTGGCTTATAAAGTTTCTCATCTCTTTGCCATGGATATTGCCTGTAACAGCTATTACTCTGATGTTCTGATGGTGATTTTCTATTTCTCTGATTCCTTCTACATTTAATATTTGGAATTTTTCTGTTAGATTTTCTTCCTCACTTATTTATTCAGTAAATTGTTTGTAGCAATGTGAACTCATGGATATAATCCCATGTTAGATTAATCTACGTCATCAGTTTTGGCCACTAAGACCTTTTCCATGTTGACTCTCTCTCTCTCTCTCTCTCTCTCTCTCTTTGTGTGTGTGTGTGTGTGTGTGTGTGTGTGTGTGTGTGTATATATATT
This sequence comes from Urocitellus parryii, assembly GCF_045843805.1. Classification (NCBI taxonomy): domain Eukaryota; kingdom Metazoa; phylum Chordata; class Mammalia; order Rodentia; family Sciuridae; genus Urocitellus; species Urocitellus parryii. The sequence continues at coordinate 264,791,577 of NC_135531.1, read as the reverse complement.
TGATATGCCCACCACTGGTTGATTCCTGAATTCATCATATATCATTCTGGGAACAGCCCACAGTGAATATAAAATCCATTTTTCTCTTTTTACTTCTACTTTTACTTTATATGCCAAAAGTCAAGTTTCCTGTTTCTATCTCAATGACTTCAGCAGGATAGATATCTGGTCTCTGTGGCATGTTGACACAAACCTCTGAAGTCAACCAATCTTCATTGTGCTTTTAGGGCAGTGCAGGTGGTAGTAGAATTTGAAGGCAGGGAAATAGAGAAAGAGTGTTTTCACCTGACCAGCAAAATGAACTAACTCCTTTATCATTTGTGCACTTATGATTGAAAATAGTGTATATATTGTTTTTTGGTTAGATGAGACTTATTAGTTGTTTTTCAAAGAAAAAATAAGGTAGAGAGAAAAAATTAAAAAAAGATTCAACTCAGTCTCTATATAAAGCCGATTTCTATTTGACACCTCTCTCTGTCAAATGTGACACCTCTCAAGTGTCAACTTTGATGGCTGGGCTTTCTCTTACCTGTTCAATGGGCGAGTGCTTGATAATCAGTTCCTGAGCACCTCTCTCCAGGTAGGCCCTCTAGATCCTGAGAACACTATGAGAAAATGAAAACCATGGCCCATTGTCTAGTGGCATTACCTGCTTGAATTCATAACTGCTTGGACTGAGATTCTTTATCAAGTTGTCTGAATTATTCACTAGCTCCTTTGAGCTAACAGTACTTTTAGCACCTACTAGGTCCCGTTGATATCCTTAATGGTTGTACATTATGCAGCAGGAGGGGAGCAAGCAGGGCAATCTGGACTTCTGAATGGTCCCATTCATTCTACAAAAGCTCTGCCTCCTGCCTCACTGCCTTCCAAATCCCTTTCTGTTTCCTCCCTGATTCTCCACGGCTGTGTGAGTTTAGCCTTCCATTCCCCTGCCATGTGGCTTATTTCCAGTGCGAGTTTATTTAGGCACAGCCTCCACACGTATATGTTGGATTTTTCAATGTATCCAGCATCCTCTCCTCACCAGCTGCCTTTTTCTACAAATGATAGCTTTTGGACTCAAACAGAAAAGAAATAAGGCCTCTTCCGCTCCTGGGGAAGCCACCTGCATTCCACCTCCAGATCAATTCTGCTCCATTCTGTTGATCTTGGGTAAACTGTGGAGCTGGAAATGGTAGAAGAGAATTTTAGAATTTCATTTACCTGAACTGTTTATATTTTTTGGACCTCAACCAGGCAGCTCGTTGTATCTCAAGTAAGTTTCAAGTAATTTTTTTTCTGACCTCTGGTGGCTCATAAATTTCAACTTCTGTGTGAAGCTTAATGTGTCCATATTTCTTGGTTTGCCTTGACTCACACCAGGAGGGTAGTTTTAGGCTGATAAAAGTGACCCATTAAAGCAACTGTTTAGAGTATTTAAAAATATATGTACGCATTTACATATGCACACACATACTATGAAACTTTTCTTTTAGTATTGATAAAACAGAGAAGCACATATCATGAGCAGATACTTCTAAAGCATCATTTGTTCATCCAAAAGCCGTTGCCAGGGAAACATGTTTAGATATCTAATATTATGTCTATAAAGCCAGTGCCGTACATAATTTATGAAATCAATCATTCAACAAACATCAACTGATCATCAATTATGTGCCTGACTCTATTCTAAAATATGAGGATGAACAAGAAAGTACAAAGTCCTTCCCTTGAAAACTCACATTCTAGTATGTTCATGAAAGTCAAAAGCATTGAAGGGAAGCGGCCTAACACTTTTGTTGGGTGCTTTGTATATGGTGCTCAACTCATTAAATTCTCACGATCATCCTAGAAAATATTACTGATACTATATGTCCCCATCTCAAGACCCTCTGGTTCCTCCACAGGGTCTCTTTCTCATACATACCTTTATCCACAACAAAGTTCACATGGATAAGACAGACATGCAGTAGATTATTATGTAGTGAAATACGTGATAGATGTCAAGATGCTAAGGGTGGCAGAAGAGGCAGGCTTCATTATCCAGACAGGTAAGGTCTTGAAACTTTAATGTTCTCAAGAATGACCTTGGAAGCTTGTTTAAAGTGTTGATGTCTGGGCTCCAGCCTGAGAGATTCTGATTCAGTTGGTGCTGGTCCAGAGAACCAGGAATCTACATTTTGACAAATGCTCCAAGTTATTCGAATGGAGTTGGTCTTCAAACTATTTGACAAACAGAGGTCTAGGAGAAGGTAGACTCCTAGATCATGTAGGTAGTTCCTTCCGGAGTCCAATGTGGCTAAATTTATTTCTTGATAATATTCTAATCTATAAAAAAATCTATAAAAAATTTATTTATCCATTTATTGGTTTAAAAATCACCATTGTTTAACATCTTAGTGTGAATTACATCATTAGCTGCACTGATCCCTGACAGGAAGGGCAGAGGTAACCTAAAGCACAAAGTGCAAAAGCTGAAGAGCAGGAGAGAGCAAAGACTGTATTTCAAGGGCAAGTTGGGAGCCAGGGGCCAGGCTTTGCTTGAGATTCTCATGAGTCACTGCTTCATGGATACATCCAAAGAGGTGATGTCCATGGTGACGAGCTCAATGCCTCCTGACTTTATTTTGCTGGGATGAATCTCATGTATATCCTATTCCCTTCTGACCTGTTCTCTCCTACGTTGTTTCTTTCCCCTCCTGTCAGATGCCTCTCAGAGTTCTCTTTGGAGCCTTCCCAGATTTCCAGGCATAACCTTACCTCTTTGGATAATCCTGGGAAATTTTCAGGCCTTTTGTGTGTAGGGCTGACCATGTACTCCTGGGTATGCTATTGATGATAGGCACGACTCTTAGCCCATGCACTAGAGTATGCAGGAAATGTTTTTTTTTTTTTTTTTTTTTTGGTCAGTATAAACACAACTTTTGATTCCTAATTGCTCCTGGTTGCTGGGAAATTATTCAAGCTCCAGAATTCAGGGTCCCAGGATCTTATGAACACCAGAGCTTTGGAGAGGGGCCCCTTCTGGTCATAGGAAATGATCGGCTCTGGTTAGGGCTGCCCATCTTTCCTTCACGGTGTTACTTGATAGTGTTACAGAGCCCAGTGACTCTTTTAATAAGACATATTTTGTATCACTGAGGATATGGGGATTTCTGAGGAGGCTGGATACCCATGGTATACCCAGGGTCTAAATCTCCCTGGTGTGTCCACACAGGGATCCCTCTTGAGTTGTTTTCACAGAACTGCACACAGTGCAAAGGCACTGACCTTCCTCATAGTGAAAGCTAGAATAATCCATTTAACCCGGTTAGGCTTTGTTCTGAGATAAGTTGAAACTGAAAGTCAGTGTTTCCTTGTCTTTCACATAAGTCACTGAGAGAAGAAATATTAAGACTTGGGTATTTGTTTGCAATTAGAGATGAGGGAAATAATTCATTTTTTGACCTCTTGGGAAAAAATACTGATATTGAAAACTTACTATATATCAGGACTTGGATTATGTTATTGTATTTAATCCTCATGCATTTAATGAAATAATAACTTTCAAATTTTATAATCACAGGGGAAGAAGCAGAATAAAAGAAGGCAAGGAATTTGTATAATAAAAAAATAATTTAGGTATAGAAAAGTGAAGTGACTTGCCAACGGAGGAGTCAACTGGGTCTCTTGATTCCAAGAACAAGGTTAAATTAGCACATCATTATGGGCCTGTCTGCCATTGCTACATATTTGACTAAAAGGATTATTCCCCTAAAACCTCTTTTCTTTAGGGAACAGTACACATTTATATTGTTAAACTATTTGTCCATTTAAAATGAGAGCTATAAAAACACTTTAATATTAGGAAACTCAAATTTTAACAGAGGTCTGTTTTTTCATTGAAAGGTTTCCTTCATTATTGCTTATAGATGAAAGAGACATCAAATAAGATACAAGAGAGATGAACTTCTGAATCCTAGATTTCGACAACTATTGATTTCAATTCCTGCCATTCCTTGACTCCTCTTCCTGAAACAGAATGTATAACTAATTATAGAAGAGACAAAGCTTACTGTCATATACAAAACAACACTTAGGTTTTGATGGAAATCCTGTGATGTCCAAAGTGACTCTGGGAGAGCCGGGTCATGTTCTAGTGTTCCTTCTGTCCTCAAAGTGACCTATGGCCACATCAACCCAAACTGATGTTGGCCTTATTCAACTTCAGATTCTCCAGGGGGAAGACATACTCAATCTTTCCTTCTTCCATAACTTCCCTACCCTTTGTCTTAATCTTGCTTTTCTACCTATGCGACTTGTATCTTGCCCGCTGTGAATCCAGCAGTTTTTCCTCTTGTTAAATCTTCAGAAAGGATAGAGAACAGCTGGTTTCCTCTCTGCATATAATAATCCCTCTGAGATTTGAATACTGCTATTCATTTCCTTACCTTTAGTTGGAGAAATTTTTGTTGAACATTTTGGAAAGGCCTACCGGATGCAGCTTTTAATAAAATATACATAATAAAGCCACCAGATAGGAGGTGACTGCTGTTCAAATCAAAGCATTATCAAGACCATACAATTTGAAGGCAGACCCAATGTGGAGGGGTGCATGCTGGTGGGGTGCATATTAGAGGGACGTCCACTTTTTAAAAAGTTTTTTTTTAAACAAATCAGAGTTTTATTCTAATATACATGGTTAGAACTACTAGCCAATGACAAAATATTGGCATTATTTGCATTTGTTTTCAAATAATTAACTTAAACTCCAAGGGAAATAGTTTAGTTATGAAGAAATCCTAACAAGGAGAATAACAAAAGATGTAGGAGGCATTATGATTTGTATTCTTATTCTTATAACTTTCATATTCAATCATCTTATAATAATTTACTGAGAGTCACCCTATCCCAGGCACTATTCTAGATACCAAGGCCACATTAATGACAGGAAAGAAGTCATTGGAATTATCAATATCAACTTGCCTCAAACAAATCTTGGTAGCCACAGTTCCTGTACCTTAAGAACTTTTAGACTGGCCTTTGGAAACACTGATATAAATTCATTCAAAGAAGGTAGAAGAAAAAGCAAACATGAAAAAATGTTAGCTGCGTAGTCTTTGAAGATTGGAATAATAGACTTTTGCAATCAGAGAGCACTCAAGGCAACTTCAAGAGTGAAAACCCTGAGGTCTTGGTGTATTCAAGGAGAGCAAGGAGGGGACATGCAACGAACATGGTCAGGAAGGAGAATGGTAGAAGACCGGCCAGCAAGGGTCAGAGACTGGGACATGGAGGGTCTTGCAGACCAAGGCACAAATTTGGTAGGCTGCACCTGAGAAGAGTCCTGGATGCTGTCAAGGCAGGGATTTGGAGAAAGTGCAGACCACAAAGGCTGTGCTTACTCTGAGCTTTGACTTCTTCATTAGTAAATTTGGAGCAATAAACTTCAGAGAGTTGTTTTGACCATTGAAAATACAAAGATGAAAAGTGGATAGTGTTTAGAGCACAGCAGACTCTGAATAAATGGAGTTGTTGTTACTCTCTGTTGTTAAGCCAGTGTTGATAGCTTGTCGCACTCAGAGCATCTGGCACACTAGACAGTCTTCCTTCCATTTCCTGGAAACTGCATAGTTAAGGATAAGTGGCAAGTATCACTAATAAGTAGTGAAAGCAAGATTCAAATCTGGACTTGTCTGACTCCTGAACCCTCCATTTTCTTCTGTCTCCTTTGATAATTCTAAGGCTGACATTCTCGTGGGCTGGCAGACTTTAAGCCCTAAAAATAATTTGGAGTCAGAATGGAAGCAAAAATTGAAAACTTGAATCTTGCACTGGCATTGGGCATGTCAGGGGACAAAACATCAGGATAGAGTAGGACAGAAAAGATGGGATCTCAGGGGATACCTGTAGCGAGAACATAAGGGCATATATCTTGGTTGCTTTAGACACATAAATGTTGAAAGCAGGAGATCAAGCAAGATGGCATCTCGGCCTCAACATGCTATTTTCTGGGTTTAGGAAAATGAGCACAAAGCTTATAGAAAGATTAGACGTGCTAGCATTTACTTGCTAGTGCTTGCTCAAAATCCATGGACCTTCAACTTGCACGTTCTCAGCCTCACAAGAATCCTTAGCTGACTATCAGACACATCCCTCTACTAGTGTGATATAGAAAGAGGAAGACTACAGGATAACTTTAGGATAGCCACTGGAAATTAGCAGATGTAGGAGAGGGTAAGCAATGGTGTATGGATTTTGTGATAACAGATTTGGTATTCAGGCCAGGCTCCTTCAAGGACATCCTCTACCCAGTAGGAGAAACCTTGAGGCTAAGTCAAGCACAGTTTCATGGGAGGGTCCGCAGGATGGGTAACTTGACTGGAGCTCTTTATTACCCAGAAGTCTATGGTGTGGATTTCTGTGAGGCTCCAAAATGGCAAGCCTAGTGTCTGCCCAGGGCTAAGAGGTTCTGTGATCTATTTTTGTTTTTGTTTTTGGTACTGGGGATTGAACTCTGGGGCACTCAACTACTGAGCCACATCCCCAGCCCTATTTTGTATTTTATTTAGAGGCAGGGTCTCAATGAGTTACTTAGTGCCTGGCCATCGCTGAGGCTGGTTTGAACTCATGATCCTCCTTCCTCAGGCTCCTGATCTGCAAGGGATACAGGTGTGTACCACCACACCCAGCCTGTCATCTGTTTTGAGACTAGAAATGTTATGGAGGTTTTTACATCAGAATAGTGACCAAATCTCAGGGGATAGACTGCAAACAATATGGCAGTCAGGGTCCCAGTAAACAGCAGAGTTGTGATTCTTACAACACAAAACTTGTACAGAGCAATGCTTAGCACAGGGATGATCATATATATGAATTCAAATGCACGAAAGAGGGGAAATTCTTTGTAAGGCAGGGCCTTAGTTTGAGCCTGTAGTGACCTCAGGCTATCATAATCCTTCTTGTCCTATTCACATCTCTTTGGAAAGTTTAATTATTCTAGTTTACCTCTTAGGTTATTTAGAAAGGGCTAAGGTCCCTTGGGGATAAATTGGCTCTGTTCAAGGGATCTGAAGAGGGAATTGGAGATGATATGAATAATGACAACATGATTTCATGATGCTCTTCTTTCATGTTTTATTAACTGATTATCTAGAATGTGTTAGGGACATTACATACTACTGCATTTAACCCCCAATATTTAATAGTCTTCTTGCATCAAATGAACAAGAAAAAGAGTCTTAGGCAGTTATATAAGCTGTCTATAGTTGGGGAAGACCTGGAACTCTGACCTAGCCTTTCTGATTTGGAAGCCCAGGTGAGGATGGTACAGGGAGGCTGTGGGGTGGGACATGGGAGGTGTTTGGTCACTGATATAAACTTTGGAATGCAAAGATCTTTTGCAAAACAGCACTAGCTATCACCTAGGTGGAGCCATATGTAAGGTCTTGTGGATGTCTGGGCTTTGGGTGTCACCTTAGGTCCTTTTCCAATCAACAATCTCAAGCTATCTTGGGTGGATTGCTCATAACCTCATTCAGATTAGACTGTTTGGACAGGACAGGAGAGGAAAGTATAAAAAGGCTGGATAGAAAATTAATGATTTGGGTTCTCCCCCCACCCCACCCCCAGGGAGAAGAGGTAGGAGAGAAACTGTTTTAGACAAACTAACACCTTATTTTTTTGAAATATCTGTTGGGGCTTGAGTTTTATTTTAACCCTAACACATCCCAGGGCTCTCACAGCTGATGTAGTAGCAGGGAATAACTTAGCAGCCCTTGAACAAAGTTATGCAGTGTGATGGGGGAAGTGTCTCCGTTTCCTTGTTTTCAGTTCCAGAAGAATCAAGCCTTCTGTGTAGGCTGCCTGACATAGGCCATGGCCTTGTCGGTGGCTCCTTAATTAACAAAGAGGTTTTTATTTATCCAGCGCAAAGCTTTTCTTACCTCCTTCCCCTGTCCGCTAAACCAGCCATGCAAATCAGCACGTACTGAGACCTCAAAGAAATCCAACAGTGGACTTGAAAGAATCCGTGCAGCCGGCTGAAGGGGAGTTTAATAAGCTTGGTCTCTCCTTTTCTTCTGTTTGGATTCAATTTTTACAAGACTCTTGATGTGTTTGCTGCAGTAAAATTCTAGGTCTCTGGGAGGCCAAATAGATGGAAGGCAGTCAGGGAGCTGGGGATGGTAAGGGGTGCATTGGGAAGGTAACGGAAGTGTGGCTTGGGCCACAGCCAAGGGGCTGGGCCATTCAGGATTGCCAGAGCTTCACGCTCATGGAGAAAACTTGGCCAAGTCACAGCCTGAAATATAGGCCTACCTTTTTATTCCCTAGGGCTTTAAATTGCATGTTTCTTCCCCCTAGATGCCTCAAGCTAGCTTTATTTTCTCTCTTTCAGAAAATTAGAAGCTGGTCACAAGGAACTGGACTTTCACCTGCAGGCCGTGGCCTCTCTGAACAGTGATAAAGGTCTCTGAGGTTGTCAAACTGATGGGAGTTGTCCCCAGTCTTGACAGACAGGGCTGAAGCTAAAAGGAGAATTTAGGTTGTAACTGGCTGTCTCTATACTTTCCAGAAACTAAGGGGGCCTGAGTTTTCCAGAGAAACTGAGATGAGAGGGGCGCTGGGTTTCCTGTGGTCTTTGACTCTCAGCTGAGTTAGTGGGAAGAGAACCAGCCACAGAGATACCAGAAAGATTGTATCAGCAACCACTCTGAAAGTCATTCTCCATCTGAAAAAAGGAGAAAATGTGAATAATCAGCAAAGGAGAAAATGGTTCCCAGGGATCCCTAGGCCCCTGTGTTTGTGAATCTTATCTAAAAGCTTGCCTTAGCACCCTCCAGTGAAAGCATTAAAGGAGAGAGAGGAGGGACACAATCTCTGGCACTCAGTGTGGTGAGACGCAGAATCCCCATCTGCTGAGTTTCCTGGAGTGGGGGAGACAGTGCTCATGGGATGTTCCCATGCTCCTTTTGCAGTTGAACTGGAGCCATATGATCACTTCTATCCAATGGCTTGATCATAAATGGTGTGTGCACTTTAGTGTCCAGGTAGTGAAGAGCCACTGTGCTATAGCCATCTCTCTTTACCTTGCTGGGCCAACCACGACAGGCAATGCTGAGGTGGAAAAGACAGCTGGACGCTAGTCACTAGTTGGAGAACTCCTTCCAGGTCACATTGGATTTTGAGTGAGTGAGAATTAAGCTTTCACTGTGCTAAAACATGGAGATTAAGAGCTTTCCCATGCCAACCACTATCAATAATCATCATGACTAATAGGATAGTGTTGGGCTGGTGGTTTCTGGAGACACCCTCCAAGCACATGAGCACTTCTCCAGAATAAGCTGATGGAGTTCTATCTCCATCCAGTCTTGTCAACCCTCCACAATGTTTTGTGAGGTTATTCTGTGGAAGTCTGAGTACTAATCAATCCTAAAAGGTCATCTGTGGATTGTTGAGATCTCTGCAACTTGCCAATGGGAAAGCACTTCCTATATATCCAGATGGCTCTTACCAATGTCAATCTACCAACATTCTAAATACTCCAGCCAAAAAAAAAAAAAAAAAAAGATGTGATCGCATTGATTTATTCAATGAATATGTATAGAGTGTCTACAAAAGTCCAGACAGTTTTCTGGGTACGAGGATGTAATGGAATTTGACTTGTTTCATGGCTCTTTCTCCATCCTTACAAGATGGTGATTATATAATATGGCAGAAGGCACCATGCCCAGAAGCTGAGCTAGGTGCAGACACATATCAATGATCTCCTCCCAACTTCCCAAGAACCCCATTAGGTAAGAATTCTTTCTCTGCTTTTTCTTATAGATAAGGAGACTAATATCTAGAGAGATTTCAGGTCACAAGGCCAGAGAGTGCAGAGTCTTCTCAGCTCCCTGATTCCACAGCCTCTGTACTGTTTGCTAGATGCAGGCATTCCAAAATTCCTTCTCAGATTGACCACGATGAGATTCTGAGATGTTCTCTCTGTGGTCAGCTTTACTCAGTGAACAGAGACCTTTCCTGGTCCCAAGTCTACTGATTAGGATATACAGGACAAGAAAAGATATTGCCAAAGAATCATGAAGTAAAATTTTCTAAAGACATGGGGGTGTATCTCTTAGACAAAGTTTGGAGGGATTTTCAGATGGGTTTTCTGGTCTGGACTTCTGATTTCTTCAGGAACCCTAACCCATTTCCTTGGTTGACCTCTCCTCCCCACTGGTAGGTTTGTTGAGGAGGAGATAGATTATGTCTTTGGTGGTCTGCTTTCTACAATCTTCTCCATGTGAGCTAGCAGGAGATTTTGTTCTTTATTCTAAGTGCATTTCTTTTGATTTAGACTTAAGTAAAATAGGAGAGTAACCATAAATGAATCCATCAAAGCATGCTGTGAAATAGGTCTGTGGCCCTGGTGTGAAGTTTTAATAATAATGATTACTGGATCAGGTATGGGGAGAAAGGTGGGAATTAAAAGAAGTTGTCCAAAGTCAAGATGCATTCCTTAAGCCAGAATAGGAGAGAAAGGAGCAGACACAAGATGCAGGACAAGGAGTCATCTTGTTGCACAGCCAAAGAAATTGTCAACTCAGTAAAATATTGCCTTTGATGCTTTTGCTCCAGGGACTTTCTTTTTAATGGTGCGTAATTAATTATCATCATCCACTCTTACTTACTAATAATCTTTTACAAGCGCTTGGGCATTCCAAATGCATGCCGTTGTCTAATAGCCAGGCTGCAGGGAAGTGGTTCTTGGGTGGATGAAAACTGCATCCCTGGAGAGCTTCTGCCTTGGGGCACATTCTCCCCGAGACTGTGTGACTCACTAGCTGTGTGGAGCTCTGGGAGCTAGACCTTCTCAGTAAGCCTTTGGAATCCTGCACACATGCATGCAGGACGATGGCCTCAGCAAGTGATACAAAGTGAATACAGCCCACTTCTTCCTTGGGGGACAGAAGAACCTTTGAAAATTCTGGTTGTCCCTGAAGAATAACCCATGATTACCTCACTTCGGTCGCTGCTCAACATGAACAGCTGTGGGCAAATCATTTACCTTAGTTTGCAGCTCTCCAAATTGAGCTGGGCATAAAAGGTGCTTTTGCTTTTGACCTCACTCAACTGCTCCTGAAGTGAGTGAAGTCATCCAGCTGAAAGGAGTCGAGCTCTTCAAGACAGGTGCAAAATAAAAATCGCCTATTAAGGTTGACTTCATGGTGATTATGTGCCTTGAACTAGTGTTGCAGCAACTTGTCCTCTGCCTGTGGCTTTTCTCTGGCTGTTTTGGAGCTGAGAGGACGTGAAGGAAGGTGGTGAGAAGGGAAAGGGAAGAGAGAGTTAACAGAGAATGTCTTTTGCTCAGGTGCTCTGCTGAGGCATCTAGACCCTATTATCTTATTTAATCTTCACCATGACTTTTTAAAGTGGCATAGCTAGTTTTTCAGAGAAAGTGGGGCTTAAAGAAGTTGTGAGCAGTCAAGAGAAGTTAAGCCAAATTCCAGTGCCAGAGGGGTCCTGAGGCTCTGTCCACTCTGAGAAACCCCTTCTTAGGTTGAAAGGTAAGGTGAGAGCCTGGTAAAGCCAGGGGGAAATATCAGAGCGTTCATTCCTGTACTGCCCTCTTGTTCTCTTCATTCCACTTCTCTCTCAGGCCACCCCAAATTGAGCCCATCCTGAGAAATCAGAAATGACAAAAACATAAGGCTGACGCCTCCAACCCCCTCCCCCTGCATTCTTGAATACAACACCCTCCCTTCACCCCCTCCCCCCAACTGCTGCTAGCAGAGATGCCTGCTCAGCTCCCTCCTCCAGGTCTCCAGGGCGGGGACACACTCCTCCCAACTCACTCTGCTGCCCCACCCAGAGCCTCTCTTGGGTTCCTAGAGTTACCAAACTCCTAGTGACAGGGAAATCAGAGGAGGAACATAGGTTGCCAGGCCGTGTCAGGTACCCAAGACTTGTCTGGGAAGATAAATGGAGTAGTGCCCTGCCCTTTCTGAGTTTCCTGGACCACAGAGAAGAAGGAATTCCAGAGATAGAGTTCCTTCTCTCCACACCACTGGTTCTTCCTTACTGATGAAGCCTGCTGATTTCAGTCTTTGGAAGAGAGAGGGGCCCTTCGGGATGGTAGTGCTGTGGATGTGGTGACTCTGTGCTCTGCAGGGCAGCCTAGCAGCCACTCCCTTGGTGCTTATTCTGAGAGCCACCTCTTCTCCCTGCCCCCTCCTCTCTCTGCCGTTCATGACATTTCCCCACACGAAATGCAAGAAGAGAAATGGTAACTAAGGCACAGTACTGAATAGAAAGAGAATAGTTTAATTCTAAGAGGTTGATTATCCCTATTTCAGCATCTGTAAAGATTAAACTGGAATGAGAAATGTGGGAGAGTGTGTGTGTGTGAGAGGGAGAGGGAGAGAACGAGACAGTGAGAGAGCAGAGATCCTGCTGCAGTTGGGCATGTAGAACTTCCCACCTGGGAGCTGTGATAGATACTGGGGTTAGAGAGAGGAGACAAGCAAAGGGTCATTTCTAATAGATGTCAAAGATCAGGAGACAGCTCCAAAGACAAGAAGGTACTCAGAAGGTGTCTTCTGGACCAAATGGCCTAATGTGAGATGCAGTGAGAGGTACAGGGCCACAGCTGGGACTCCAGATCTTGAAGTCATCATCTGGAGCAGAGTGCATTCTGGATTTTGCATCCATATTTTTAATTACAATACCACTGCCATCATCTAAACAGGTGAGCTGTTTCAATTTCCAGAGCATGGAGACAAATTCATATACAATATGGCTATTTTCTGACATAAGGCTAAAATGCCACTTTAACCCTTTACATTCACATCATTAAACACTAATCCAGAAGACTTAGCAGTTTTTTCACACACAAAAAAAAAACCCAACCAACCAACCAACAAATAAAAAAACACATTACAAGCCCTGTGTCCACGGGCATATACCACGAAGAACAATGCTGGTGGCATATATAGTAACTGCTTTTGATTTCAATCCATTCCCTAAAGGGCCTTCCACAGCTAAGGGCTGCTCAAGCATATTTCCATCACCACAACAAGAATCCCATTTGCAGAAGAAGCTAAAGAGTTTAAGCAGCTGCCCAAGTGCAGAGGAACTCTGTGAAGCATTCCAGGACACAAACCTGAGCATCCCAGGTGAAGACTCAAGAGGGAGTGTCCCAGTGAACAGAGTAGTTGCATGGCTTTGTAAAACCCATCTTTAGCCATTATCAAGCCTTGTTCTTCTGATGTTATAAAGCTACTCACATTTAAAGGGAGGAGATATAGACCTGTCAACTCAATAGAAACTATCAATGAATTGTGGCCATGTTTTAAACCCATAATATGTGTTAAAATTCTGTATCAGTTAAACACAAAAAAATCCTGATAAATGCAAAGGGCAAATATTTGTTTCTTTATTTTTTTTAAAAAATAGCTAAATTGAAAACATCAAGATGGACACAGTTTGGATCTTTATTTGGTAGAAACCATCAAAGGTAGGTAGCAGCCCAGGACAGAAGAGCTGGCAGACACTACCCAGCAATGGACTATTGCCTGCAAGGGAACCAAAGAGCCCTGTTCCCTTGGATGTCATTCAGAGTTGGAATCTGCCCACCTAGTCCATCACTTTCATTTTACAGTTGAGCAATCTGAGTTCCAAAGAGGAGAAAAGATTTGCCCAGAGCTGTGTTGTCCAATATGATAGCCAATAGCCCCATGTGGCTATTTAAATTGAAACAAGCTAACATGAAAAGTTCAGGTCCCATACTTCAGCACTAGCCACGTTTAAATGCTGAATAGCCACATGTGGCTACTGTATCGGACAGTGCAGGTGGAGAGCATATCTAGAACTGCTCTCAGTCCGCAGAAGATGTACTGTTCTAGGGCTGGGGATATAACTCAGTTGGTAGAGAGTGTTTGCCTCACATGCACAAGGCCCTGGGTTCAATCCCCAGCAACACACACACACACGCACGCACGCGCGCGCACACACACACACACACACACACACACACACACGAGATACTATTCTAGAGTCACACAACCAACACAGCTAGTTTAGGAAAGAACCCTAATTCTAGAGTACTTTATCCTCTATTGACCAGGCCCAAAATTTGCCCCAAAGAGGCTGCAGGAAGCTGGGGCTGTTGGCAGAGTCTTAAAGCCTCTCACACCCAGAACCTGTCTATTTTTAGCAAGTTAGTCTTGCTAGCTCTGATCAACTAGGTGACCATTTCTGCTAAATGAATCTAAGAGCTTAAATGGGTGACCCAAGACTCCTGCCTGGGGATAGGGAGGACCCAAAAGAGAGAAGTCTTTGGTAGTACCATGATGGGCAGCTCCCAAGTGGAGATGATCCTCCACTAGGAGAGGGAGCTCCCCAAGCTCTCACATGGCACAGAGGCGGATCCATCATCGCTCTGTGGGCAGCAGTCCTGGCCTCTCAGGAGAACACTTCTTGCTTCAGCCTGGAGATTCTCTGTTGTGGCTTCTTGTTCCACAGGTATCCAAAGCCAGCTTCCCTCCCTTCGCAGGCCTCTGGATCTGCCTGACCCCAACATGACCCCTTCTCCTTGGGTTGTCACTGTCATCTGCTTATCTGCAGTGTCAGGGAGGCAGCCATCAGCACCCTCCTCCTTCCACTGCCAGGCGCCACCATGGCCTCTCTGGCCTGGTGCCTACTCACAAGCAGAATGGCCGAGGCTTGAGTCCTGGCTTCTGGCCCCAGCTCCACCTATATGTGGTTTTAGCCAAGTTGGTTTGTATTTTTGGATTTCAGTTTCTCATCTGCAAAATGAAGAGTGTGTTGGGGGGTAAAGTCAGTGCTTCTCAAACTTCACTGTGCACACGTATTTCCCAGGGGTCTTGTCAAAATGCAGACTGTCATTCCATAAGTCTGAGTGTGACCTGGTAGTCTGCATTTCTGATAAGCTCCTAGGGCATCCTCTGCTGCTGTTCTGAAGTAGTAAGGATTTGACACTGTCCTATGGAACTTTATGCAGTGGTAGAAATGTCCTATGTTTGTGCTCTGGAGTATGGTGGTCACAAGTGGCTATTGAGCACTTGAAATGTGGCTGGTGAGTCCATGAAACTGATTTTTTTTTTAAATGACAGAATTTTTATTTGAAAGATGAAAAGTGTGAACAAACGATAATACAAATCTGTTACTGTGTACCATATGATAAATGAGAGAATGAACAATTGCAACAAAGCTTGTTAACAATCTTCCCTCTGAGCCTGACAGCAGGACTAGTCAACCTGTTTTCCAGAAATATTCTATCATCAAACCTATCATTTACCCAATTTTCCAATGACCTTGATGTCAGGTGTTCTTCTTTTTTCAACAGTATTAACAATTAACTTAAATATATGATTGTAAGTTTTATTTAATTTTAATTAATTTGTGTGGCAAGTGGCCACCATATTGGATGACACAGGCTAAGCCTTCACTAAGATCTGCCACTGACAAGCTGTGAGACTTTCTTTTCTTTAGTTTTATTATCTTCTGAAGGAAGATTCAGACAGGTTATTTAATTTCTCAGAACCTCATCTTTACCATTCGTAAATTAAACAAAAACATGAGATATCTCTTCCTGTCTAAAAGATATGTGTTACATAGTAATGATGTTATCATTAATATATAGTGGAATGACAGGAAGTCAAACAAACTGGGTTCAAATTCCTTTTCCATCACTTCTCTCTGTTTTTGGCTTCTGATCTTCCATTTTATCATCTCTAAATTGTGAGTGAAAATAATAGTCTTACAGAACTGTTGGGAAAATTATATGGGTCCTAGTAGTGTGCCTAGGATTCAGTAGGTGCTCAGCAAATATTCATATGGCACAGTGGAACCATCTGAGAGGCTGGGTTTCAAACCCTTACTAACTGTATATCCTTGAGTTGATTATTTAATCTCTTTTCCTTAGTTTTATTTATGATCTTCTGAAGAAAGATCATGATACTTACCAAAATAGTTCAATTAGTCATTAGTTGCATCATTGAACAAACACTGTATTTTGGCTCTATATAATCTGTGAGAGGTGCTTGACATATAGTGACTAGTAAAACCAGAAACCTACCCTGGTCCTCTGATTCCATATGTGTTAGGATCTGTAAACAAGTCTGGATGGCGCCTGGCATTTTGCCAGAGGGAGTGGTTTGTGAAGTAAGCCCAGTGAGCCATTAAGTGTGGAGATTTCTTATTGGTTGACTGATGTATCTAGTTTATGCTAATTAAGATAAGCTGTATGGAGTATATAAATACCTCTGTTGTCCTACAATAAACGGCTCCCTCTCCTGCTGTATCAATCTACACAAGTTGTTCGTCACCACCACCACCCCCCCCCCGCCCCTGCTAGTTTGGGGCAGCCGGGCTGCGGCACATATGATTTATTATGTGCTAAGTCAAGCATCCTGACACAGCGTATACATGATGCTGCCAGGGCTGTTATTGGAGGCCAGGGAAGGCCACATGGGGAACAAACATTGCAAGGCAATGAACACAGCATTGCCAATGGGATATTGGAAAGGAGACATGGAAGAGTCTGCACTGGGGATATAATCTGTGAGTTGTTTACTCATAGAGTTGCTAAGGAGCAAAGGAGAGGACATGTGAAAGGAGTCAAGCACAGTATCCCTGGGAGGGCTCAGGACCTGGCTGTCCCCTTCCCCTCTGCAGCTGTGGAGTGGCACCTCGTGTTGGCTGAGCGGAGGCAAGTCCAGCCTCTGGACTGGATCCCTTAGTCCTTGTTACAACATGGATCCACTGAATTGGGAAAATTCCCTTTCCTGGTTGAACTGATACATCATGTAATCTGGAGGTGCCATACTTAGTCCTCTGATGAACCAAATACCAATACATTCAACCGAGGAGGGGAATAAGATCTAGGTGCATTCTCTTCCCTGGTGATGCAATGGCTGTTACTGGTCTGTCTGTAGCTCCTTTGAACTTCTTTGGTAATTGTAATCTGTATTCATCATTTGCCACCACCACATACACTCGGTAGCTTGCATTGGTGAAGCTTGGTAGTTTTGATGTATCCTTCACAAGGAGGGGGCTTGGAGTCAGGAACTTACCCTGTACCTCTGCCTCTGCACAATCACCCAGCATGCTGTTCATGTATGATGTGAAACTTCAAAAATGCTGGTTATCCAAGTGACTCTGTTCCCCAAGATCTGCCACCAAGGTTTAAGCCCTGGTCCTGAAATTTCCTCTCTTTCCAGATTTCAAATATTCTTAAGACTGAATCAATTTCCTGAAAAGCATTTATTAGAAAGCCAATTTGCAAAATAATCAATTTACCTATTGACTAATATGCCAAGTTATACCAAAATTGGATGTTTTGTAACATTTAGCCACTTTACCAAGAAATCTTTTAACAAATAACATGAATGTCTCATTTTCTGACTAATAATATGACATGAAGAAACATTTTATTGCTGGTCACAGTGGTGCACACCCATAATCCCAGTAGCTCAGGAGGCTGAGGCAGGAGGATAATGAGTTCAAAGCCAGCCTAGCAAAAGCCAGGCACTAAGTGACTCAATGAGATCCTGTCTCTAAATAAAATACAAAATAGGGCTGTGGATATGGCTCAGTGGTTGAGTGCCCCTGAGTTCAATCCCTGGAATCCCCCACCCTCAGCAGAAACATTTTATAATTAGTACCAAACTTCTGGCATTTCACTTGATAACTTTTCAATCGATGCTAATATGTATATGGAACTTTTGGGGCTGATGGCTACCTCCGAATTTCTTTGTGTGTTCTGGAATATAAATCCTAATTTATTCTAATCAAAAACTGATTGAGTTTGTTTTCTAATTTAAATATAAATGACTGATTTTTCTATGTGTTCAAGATTTACTTTAAATTGAAATTTAATTTGAAATTCTGATATATTTTCAATGTTTTTGTATATAAAAGTAAAATTAAGTTTAAATATTGAATTGCCAGGAATGCATAATTGAGGCGGATATGCTGTTTGAGGAATTGGCAAACACAACTAAAAAAGGTTTAATGTTTTAAAAGATGGCAAGTGGTATTTCAATGTGATAAGAAACAGAAGTGGCTAAAAATTCTCATTACTTAAAAATGTTGAGGCATTGTATTTGTAAGAGTGACTAGAATCTACTGACTTGGGAGACGGTAATATAAAAATCCACATTTTGCAGTAAAGGTGAAATTGTCCCTTTTTGATAAATCAGCTCAGCAACTAGAAATCTTTTCTTAATGTCACCTTTGTTTTTTTGCTGATCTTTTTGCATTTTTAGCTTTCTGTTTGGATAGTCAATCTACTTTGGCTCATTATTTCCAGCCATTAGTAGCCACGCTTTCAAATGTGATGTTGTCCGTGTAGTTTCTAAATTGATCCTTTCCTGACCTGTGTGGGGAATCTCTTCTGAGCATCTTCAACTCCCTTTCATTTGGACCTTTCTGCAAGCTTCTGAGAAGTTGATGTAAATTTCCAATTAACTTTAATTCAAAACTAAAATAAGTTAACTTAAAAAAATCAATTGAAATAAAGCAGAATTGTAAAATGACATTATTTTAAAGTGTAATTTAAATTTTAATTCCAGTTCAAAACCATCCAAAAGAAATCAGAATTAGTTAGAAGAAAATTCTGTTAAAAAGTAGACTGTGCCAAAGAGCTTTCCATTACATGCACAAATCAAGTGGATAAATGTTTCCATTAAACATCCCAACACATTAACTTAGTGAATTTAGTGAATTGGGCACTTAGCAAATTGATCTAAGCACTGGTTTCCTGGGTATTAGCTTTTAGAAAATTGGCCTTTCAGGGAATTCACTTTTACCAATTGAACATTCATTGCAGTGATTTTTCATTAAACTGGCCAGATTGCACCCATTTTCACCCTCTTCTTTTGAGTTCTGTAGAGTCCATTGTGCACAGTTCCCCAGGACTCTGTGACTCGGTAGCTAGCTGCGAAGGTGTAGGTTCATACTGAGAGCATGAGATTGGCAGGTATTCAGGAAGAAGAGGCAACATACAGGTAATTTCTTTGGGGTTTTTTGCATGACAGACAAAGGGTTTTTAAAGGGGTTATCTCGACGTGGGTATGACATCCTCGTCCCCTCCCTGCCTCTCCTTGAGAAACACTGGGTAATGGAATTGAACTCCATCTATGCAGCAAGAGGGAAAATTTAAGGCCTTTCATTTCATTCTGAAAAGATCTTACAATCAGTCTTGCAATTTCTCAATCTCAAGACTGTTGACCTATTGGGTCACATGATTCTTTATTGTGGGGGACTGTCCTTCACCTGGTAAAATGTTTAGCAGTATCTTTGCTCTGTCCACTAGATACCAACATCACTCCCTCATTCATGACCATTCATGGCCATCAGAAGTGTGTCCAGACATTGTCCTATGGGGGAACCATCCTTGGTTGAGAACCACTTTCCCATCCCATCTAGAACTTTCCTTTACACTGTATACCCTCTATCCTCTGAATGCTCCAGGACATGAGAACTTACCATTTCACTCAGGGTTCCCTGGGAGGCAGACTGTTTGGTATCATACTGCCTTGAGTTTGGGTCCTGATTCTGTTTCTCATCAGATGTGTCCTTGGGCAGATCTTAGAACCCATTTCAGCCTGTTTCCTACTCTGTCTTGGTCCCTTCTTTATACCTTTACTGAAAGGACTAACCAGGCACACATATGCGGTGTTTAGCCCTTTGGTGTGCTTGATAACTGTATTCATTATATTTAGCCCAATTATCTACTTTCAGCTGCCCTCCTTGGTTGTACACCCCCACACCATCCAGACTGTCTCGTCTTTGGGTCTCATGACAGCTCTGTTCTCAGCTCTTGAAGGTTATCATCCCATTCTCAATCCTTATCAACGGACAAAGCCCTCAAACGTTGACTCCTTCTCAGACAGTTCAGAGAGGGCAACACATCACAGTTTAAGGGCACCTTAGTTGTTAAGCCAATGTGAAGTGGGGCAGAAATGAGACTCAGGGCTGGCACTGTGATGGGATAGGGGACTCTTAACAGGCCTTGAAGCTCTGCTCCTTCAGAGGCTGTGACAGCTACTGCAGAAAGCCTTGGTTTTCCTCAGCCTGTGTCTAGAAGAAGTGGCAAATGAACAACCTAAAAAGAAACCAAAGCTCAGGAGCATTATTTTCTGCATGAAACCTAGTGCTGGGCAGCCCGGGAGGGCTAGGCTAGAAGACTGAGATGTGCTGCCCTTGGCGTCCTTCCACACCTGTTGCCCACTTGGAGTTAGCTCCGGACACTTTCCAGGAAATATACATGAGACACCAAGCCTCGAGCCTGGAGATCTGAGTTGCCACCTGACCCCTCAGAGCAGCCAGCATCTGCTGGTCAGTTTAAAAAAGAGCCTTGGTATAGGGACCCAGGAGATGTCCCTATGAGGGGACTTTCTAAACTCCTCCTCCTCATAGTGGTCAAGGGCTGAGCTTATCTCATTTGCCCCATATGTAATTGGACTTGATACAGCTTAACGGCTCTTGTTAATTTTATGCCTAGAAAGTACAGGCCCCAAGGACTGCCACCTTGTGTTGGGGGAGGAATTATGAGTCAGAGTGCTGGAGATCCACCTAGCCACTGCCAGAAGAGTCCCCCAGTCAGAGATGGCAGGCCCTGAAGGATAGCAAGGGACCCAGGGTTTTTTCTTGCATTGATTTTGATATATTTGAGAACATTTTCATGAGTGCCCAAGCTGGCTCTTGATTCTCCTTGAGATGTAGAGAGGAAATTAGACTGAAATGGCTCTAATTTGAGAGAGTGGTCTCCCAATGTCCAACTAGAAATGGACTGAAGTCATGAGTAATGTTGGGACTTGCTCATGGGGCAGCCCTGCGGACCATTCCTGGGGCAGGAGGGCCTGTTAGCCAAGGGGATCAGTGGGATTGTTTAAACACGGGGCTTCTGTTGTGCAATTTAATTTACACAATCTCTTGATTGAGGGCTCTAAATCATACTGAGCACTACTATTATGATCTGGATGTGAAGAGTCTCCCAAAAGTTCATGTGTGAGAGAATGAAAAAAGGTTTGGAGGAGAAAGGATTGGGTTATAGCCTTAACCTAACCAGTGAATTAATCCCTGGTGGGATTAATTGAGTGGTAACTGGAGGTAGGTGGGCTGTGGCTGGAGGAAGTGGCTCATTGGGGGCATGGGCATGGGGTATACAGAAAGAGTGGAGTCTCTTTCTGCTTCCTAATCATCATGTGAGCTGCTTCCCGCTGCCACACTCTTCCGACATGTTATTCCTTCTTCACCTGAGCCCTGAGGAATGGAGCCGGCCTTCTGTGGACTGAGACTTCTGAAACTATGAGCCCTCAAATAAACTTTTCCTCCTCTACAGTTGTTTTGGTGGGTGTTTTAGTCACAGCAGCAAAAAACTTGAGTGAAACAACCACTGTGTATCACCAGTGCCTGCCCCTTGCTGGGTTTTGAAGATATCAACTCCAAAATGGGAGGCTTCCTTGAGTCTGGGGAAGAAGAGCAGGACTATATTTCCCAAATCTGTGACCAAACTTTTTGGACATCTCTGGGGAAGGGTGGACCTTGGAATATAGGAGGAGGAGGAGAGAGGTATTTCTAAGGTCTTTCCTTCTCTCGGAGGTGATTCGCAATCCTGTTGCAATTTGGAGCTACCACATCTCGATAGCTTCTACTTTCTATAGAAGGTCATTGCTGTACTGGCCCCTCTTAAAACAAATGTGACTTCCATCCTTCCAGAAGTATTGAGTCTTGGCTGGAAAGGTGTTTATCTGGGTTCTTTGGTTGAGTGTTCTGCCCAGACTGCAGGAACATAATCAAACTTTTAATCTAGAGCCATTGGGGTTGGAGGATCTTTAGACATTGTCAACTTCTATATTGTGACATCAGAGAAAGCCCAAGAGCTAAAGAAACTCCAAGGCCAGCCATTCAGGTGAGGCTATCCTAAAGTTAAAATACACCTCGGCTTGGAGGAGTGATGTGTTGCCTACACATTAATTAACGTCAGAGTCTGGACTAGTCGGATGTCTTGCCTCCTAGTCTTGAGCCACTTCAAAGAATCTCACCATTGTCTCTGGTTCCACTGGGCCTTTGTTTGCTTGGGATGTTTAATTGCTTTTGCAGGTTTTCCCTTCTTCTAAACAGTTATCTCTACCCTTGACAAGATCAAGAGCCATGAAGAATGGTATCATCTATATGTTATTTTTCCTTAATAGTGCTTATTGAATTATTCATCATCAGTAACTTTTATTAGACTATATATATTGAATTTTTCACTCAACAAGAGTCATTGAATATTCATTGAGCCCTGTCTATGAGCAGGGATGGTCCTCAGAGCTCTATGTGTGTTATCACATTTAATCCTCAGAATCACTCTAAGGAGTAGCTACTCCTAATAATTGATATTATATTAGTAGCTACTCCTAATATTGATAGTTAATAAATAAGGACATGGAGTCTTAAAGAAGTGATCTAAGTTCCCAGGTTTGCAGTTAGGCTTGGATTTGAATCTTATTTCTGCCACTTTCTTCCTGGCACTGGAGTTGATGATATTAAAGATGACGTCGTACTACATATGCTTTTCTACTTTAGTTCAAACTAGCTCAAGCTCTAGTTCAAATTAGTCATCAATGAGCATAAGTACTTCTACAGGCTGACCATTTGCAGGCTGACTTTCATGGTTTTTCATTGCCTCTTTCTGTAGGGAACTTCCTTCTCTTTCTACCCTACATGGAGAGGAACATTCCAATCTTCAACTGAGCCTGTCAGTATTTCTTTAAGACTGGAAAACATTTTGGACCTCACTGAAGCTATCAGAATAATCCACTCAGAGGTTAGATGAGGCCTAGTAAGCATACTGTATCCAAAGAGGAAATATTTGTGTCGTTTTTATCTTCTAATTCAAAGAAACACTTCTAAAAGCTATAAATTTGAATGTATCAAATATTACCAGGCTGGTGGTAACTGATGAGTGCTCTAGATACCAAACCTGGTGACCTCAGAGAATAGCAGAGGCCAGAAAGGTAGCTCATTGTCACAAGTTTGACATTCCAAATATTCCTCAATATGGCTCCCCACTTACCCCTCTCATGGCTGTATGTCCTACCCCCCCCCCCCCACTCTCATGCTCTATTACAGTGCAGCCTGGCCACTTAACTATTCCTAAAAGATTGTCCCTGGACATATTTGTATTTCTATGGCTCCTTCAGGGCTCTGAAACCCACCTTCCCTGTGGAACCCTGCCTGGGTCTCTCTGGCTGGCAGGAATCTCCCCTTCCACTTCCTTAGGAGGGGGTCCCTCCTCTAACTTCTTATCACATTTAACACCCATTTGGCATCAAAATGTCTTAGCTTAGCAGGCCTTAGAAATGAGAAGATGAAAAATGATCGTAAGCAGGAGAATAGAGGCTCAGATTCACATTTGTGTGTTCTTCTGTTTTCCCAGGCACTCAGGACCCCCAGGGACAGCTGGGAAGATTCAGAAGGACCCTCTTGGACTTGTGGTGAGTCTGGCTTGGTAGATGAGGAGTTTCTGCAGTGCTCTGGGGTGCTCAGAAAGTAGTACCAGTCTGTTCTTTCCAGCCTCTGGCATCCAGGTCCTTTCTCCAAGGATATCTTCGAGCTCAGCACAACTTCCTCTTTCCTCTGACATCCCACCTTCTATGTGTGTGTGTGTGTGTGTGTGTGTGTGTGTGTGTGTATGTATTTATGGATTTGTGCTGATCTGCCATTATTGTCACCATTGCAGACAGTATTCCTGATGCAGATGCAGAGAGATAGAAAGCCTATGAGTGACAGTTAGAGAGAGTTTTCAATGAATAGTGTTGGAGATTGGATACTGATAAAGGAAGTCTATCTCTGCTTAGCTTCCTGAATGTCAGAGTGGTGGGAGCCCAGGAGCAGGTGACTGAGGGGGCAGACTCATCTTCTGACCTTGGGAAAATCTCCCTACCCACTCAATACTTGTGTCTGTTTATAGTAGGCAAGAGTCATTTTGATGTAAAGTGAGGGCACTGCCAAGATGACCTCTGCAAGACCCTTCTGGAATGCATCATCTGTGACATTGTCTCTTCAGCCCTTATGGGTAGAGTATGTATTATTATTTTAGCCACATGAAAACTGAGAACACTGCCTAGATGCACATGATTGAACAAGAGCTGTTACTGTGACCTTGCGTGTTTTTATATTTCCCCTTGCAATTACCCTGCTCTTTCCCCATTTTGGCTTATTTAAAACTACGCTGTCTGCCAGGAGGGAGATATTTCATAGAGTGGGAGTTAATCTGGAGGCAGGACTCTGAGCTGGGAAGGAGGTGGGAGCAGTGGGCTTCTCCCTGAGCTTGGTGAGTACTGCGAGTTTGAGAGGGAACATTCTGACCTTATAAAAGAAACCCCACACGGTCGCACAGCAGCTCCCAGCTGAGCCCCTGTCCCTTAGAGGGATGCAACTCAAATTAACAGAGACCTCAGTTCTCTTTAAAACAGCTTGGGAAGCAAGTTTATATTTACATTTTGCCAAGACTCAGTTAACACGGGGCTTGTTTTCTTTGGGATTCTGAGGCCTGAGTTAAAAGAATATGAAATGGAACAACAAAGATGGAAAGAAAGGGAAGAGTCTAAATGCATTGAAATATCCATGGAAAAACAGATATTCTTTCACTGAAAGAAAATTGGCATCCAGAGAAGTTACATGACTTGTCCAAGTCCACATGTGGCATTAGTGGCAACAGTGACCAGAAAGCCAAAAGATCTAACTCTAATAAGATTTTCTTAGTAATTCTAAAAATTGTTTTTTTGGTTTTTTTACAATCAAACCAGTCAAGAATTCCCTGAATCAATAAAGACTTCAGATTCTCTGTCTCTCGCTCGCTTATGTATATGTGTATTTCTAGATAAACATACACACATACATGCACAAACAGGCTTACCTACAATATAACTTAATACTCTGAACTTCAAATGACATCATTCCCCATTCAACAACTTCAAAATTGTAGCTGCAGCAAAGAATCAGGTAGAAGACTGTGGAAAGCAGGAAAGGGGTATGAAAGCCTCACAGTGGTAAAAACCACAGATAAAAAGACCCCCCAGAAAAAGAAGTTCACACCTGAATTAAAAATAACCACACTCTGGGGCCAGGTAGCTTGAGAGCCTTGTTCTGATGAATTGGATGGACAGGCTCATGGTGCATGGGGCTGGGCTGGCAGCCTGGGGAAGGCACCATGTCTGCAAAAGTGGATGCCATTTTGCAGAGGCAGTTGGAGGTTTGTTAGCAAAGGGAGATAACCAAGTAAGGGTGTCCTGCCAAACAAAAACGAATCAAAAATCAGATGCTGCACCAACCCCTATCTCCGGGGGCCATCGACTGAAGAAACTACAGTTTCCTATGCCAACAGAAGAGGGCGCTCTTGAATCGAGAAATGCTGTCAGTCACCCAAACAACCAGAATGGGACCTATGGACAAGTAAATAATGTAAACCTTAAAAAATGAACAGAAAATGGCAGACGGCATCCATCCGAGGCCACAAAGAAAATAAAACAGGCGAATTAAAACATTTCAGTAGATGAAAATGCTTCTTCCTAAGTCAAACACGAAGCAGAAAAGCACAATACTCCAACTGAATTAAATAACCCCAAACAAGCATTTTAAAATGTGAAACAAAAACCTTAAATCAGAAGTTCTAAGGTTTAGAACAAAAATAGTTCCTCTCCAACATTAATCCCCAGAAAATGTGAAATAAGAATTGAGTGAACTCAGAAAAGCAAAAATCACCTTAAAAATCCAGGCTAACTTACAAAGCACTCAAATCAAGAGATTTGACTGAAAATATTGACCACATTCAGGAAAGTCATGAAAGTCAAGCAAATGAAGATAAAAAAGACAACACAACAGAGAAGATTAGAAAATAATTGATGGAAGGAAGCCTTAGAAAAGCCTAGAAAAGAAAACATTATAATGGCCAATAACTAGTATTTAAAATAGTAGACTAAGACAGAGTTTCTAAAATTATAAGATTATTTGAATCTGCATCTTTAAAAGACACACAGTATAGCAGGGAAGAGAAGCCTAGAATAGTAAAGTCCAAGACATAGACTGGAAACATATTGGGTTTTAATGAGAATGAAAAACATTCTCTAGATCTCCAGACAAAAAGACCAGGTAGCTTACAGTGGAGAGAAACTCAGACTTCTGTAAATCAGGATAACAGTGCAGTTACATTTTCAGGAAAACAAAGGAAGTGTGATACAAATATTTCTTATCCAGATGATACTGTGAGAAGACCCCAGAGGACGCAGGTCTCGCTACCTGTCCCTGAGGGAGGATGTCAGGATGAGCATATTGAATACAGACAGGACCAAGACCTGGAATGTGAACACTGCATGTATTTCAATGTAAATCTGTAAATAAACAAGGCTGGGGACAAGGGCAGAAGGACAGCATGTATACTGTTATATGTTCTGAGAAAACAAATAATGTATTGCTGCATAGGTTATGGCTGGGAGTGAAGGATATTGTTTAAAACAAACAAAACAGTAAGTAGAAGAATAAATAAGGAAGAACAGACTAAGGGTATTATAAGAAGTGTTAGTTAAAAAAAGTAAGAACTAGAGTAACATTTTAGCTTTCCTAAATACAAAAAGAAGTATAAAATGGAGCAGAGGAGACAAAGCACATTGAAAAAGAAATGACACAGAGTCAATTTTATACAAAATATGAGTTAAAATTAAGCACATAGATCATTTATAAATTATATCTATTATATTATTCTAACAGTAATTCTTATTAATATGTTATGTAATTCTCCTACTTAAATGTTTTCAAATTGTCTCAAATGGCAAAACTCAATTCTATGAGATACATGAGACAAACCTATAATGAAGAAAAGCTAAGAATAAAGAGACAACAAATTAAAAAATAATAAAGTTGTTAAAAAAAGAAAGAAAAAAGAGACAATTAACAAAGGCATTCTGGACAAATGGAAACAATGAAACAATTAAGGACATAAAGATCTAATAAATATAATCAATAAGGTAGGAATTATGGATATATATCAAAACTTAGACCTTGATAATATACCCTCTTCTTAAGCACAAATAGAATGCTCACCAAAGTTGACTTCTTTGTTGACCCAAAGTTGGGTCTCTATCTCAGTCTGCTTGGGCTCTATACCAACGAAGTCAACAAAGACCAGACTGGATGGATTACAAAAACCCAACATTAATTTCTCATAGTTCTGGAGGCTGGGAAGTTCAAGATCAAGATGCCAGAGACTCAGTGTCTGGTCAGAACCCTCTTTCTGGTTCACAGATGGTTCCTTCCTGCTGTTTACTTACCTGTTGACAGGTACTGGCTGTCCCTCTAGGGGTCTCATAAAGGCAGAGCACTCATAACCTAATCATCTCCTAAAGCTCCACCCCTAGGACCATGGCCTGGGGGTTAGGAGAGTGACCTGTGAACTTCATGGAACTTGAGGATACAGAAGGTGCCGCGCATTAGCACTCGGGAGGAAACCTTGGAATGTCCTTGCATCTGGAACTGAACACTAATACCATCTAATACTCTCTCTCCACTGACAACCGTTGGGTGAAAGGGGTGTATAAACTGAAATGGCAGAGTTTCTAAGAGTATGGACACCACAATTTATGTTATGCAATTAAAGCAGTGACCTGAGGAAAATTCATGGCCTTAAATGATTAAACCAATAAAAAATAATTAAACTAATTTTCAACTCAAATATCTAGAAAAATTACCAAAAAATACAAAGAAAATAATGAAGATAAATAAGAGATTAATGTAGTAGAACTAATAAAGAATCACCGTGCTGAATTTTTAGAGGGAAAAAACAAAACAAAAACAAAACACCAGGAAATAACCTAATCACCAAAAAAAAGGGGGGGGGGAGGGGGATTACAAATATGCAAAATGAGTAAAAACTAGAAGGAAATAGTCACTGTGAAAAGGAAAATAAGGCATAAATAGGCTACTTTGCAAAACTCTATGCAAGTATAGTTGGAAACTATGGAATTGATTACACTGTACGAAAATAAAATTTATCAACACAGACTCCATTTAAAATAAAAACTTAATCAGACCCTTCTCAAGAGTGGAAATAAGATGGAGAAAGTTACTAACAAGTGATTCCACACTGAAGTGCCGGACCTCCAAGGTTCACAGGGAAATTCTACAAACTTACAAAGATCTGATAATCCCAAAGCTCCATAAATTGTTGCATAAGTTATTCAAAGTATAAAAAATGGAGGAAAACTTTGAAATTATTTCTAAGAAGTAAATATAACTATACCTAAACCTAATAAGGATTAATTATGATAAGCATTATTATTATTATTTTAAGAATATACTCTAAAAATATAGATGCAAAAATTAAATAAAACACAAGCAGAACGATACCAGCACTACATAGTAAAAGAAAACATCAATAGCAAATTCTAGGAATGCCAGGAGTTAATTAAGTTAATTAATTAATTATTTTTTTGATGTAGAAGATTGAACCCAGGGCCTTGTGCAAGTACTGTCCACTGAGCTACATACCCAGCTCCTATAAGGAGTTTAAATAAAAAATTCATTAACATAATTTATCTTATTATTAAATAAGGAGAAAAGCCATATGATTATGTCCAGGAAAAGACCTCCAAGATTAGTCAATATCCATTCTTGAAAAAATGTACTTAGTAAGAATTGAGAGATTTCTTTATACAATTTGTGTATATGTACATATACACAATATATAGTTAACTATATACACATATATATAGTTAAGGTATATTTCTGACCTAAATTTAGGATTTTATTTAATTGAAAAACATGGAAGCATTTCTGTTAATGCCAAAAATGACAGAAGGATGCCATCTTCATTGTATCATCAATACAATTAGCTAAAAGTGTAAGGACTTGCAAAAAAAAGTAGCTCTATATACAGATGAAATAACAGTTAAGTTTGACAATTCACAAGAACTAGTGATCAAACTAATTTAAATTAGATAAAGAATTCAGTAAGATAGTAGGATATAAATTAACTTATAAAAATCAATAACCTTCATATATTCAAGGAAATAACCAATGTCAAGATATAATGGAAGATAAAATGACTCATTTATAATCGCAGCAAATAAAAGTTGAAACTTAGAATAAGTACATAAAATGTAAATGAGGAAAAAATTATGCAAAGAATAACACTATACTTTTATCATTGATAAAATTGGAAAAAAAAGTTTACAAACTATCCTTAAAAACATTAGGTAAAAAGACATGAGTTGTTCTTGGATAGGAAATACTCAACATGGTACGGGTATCGATTCTTCTCTAATTAGCATTAAATTTAACTCAATTACAAGAAAAATGTCAATAAGTTTTTGTTTTATTTTCTGGAGATGAGGAAATTAATTTTAAAGTCATGTAGAGAAATAAATATCCAAGAAGAGCTTGGATAACCCTGAGCAGGGGGAAATGGAAAAGAAATGAAGGGAAGGGTCTCACCAGATACAAAGTGTGCGCTAACTATTGATGATGAAGGCAGTTGCTACTGGCACACAACGAGAGACCAGAGGGACAGAAGAGAGAGTGTAGAAATAGATTCTAGTAACATGAAAATTTATTACTTGATAAATGTTGGCATTTCAAATTGCCAGGAAGAAGATGGACTTTTTAGTCTGTAATGTTGGGACAGTTGGATACCCATATGGAAAAAGGGAAAACTGGATCCACACCTCATACCATATGCTATGAATTACAAGAATGAAAAACCTAAAATGTAAAAATACAAAAGAAATCAACTATATAAAGTGTTGGAAGAAAACTTGGAAACATGGATGAGCTTCTTGTAAATTATATTTAGGAAAGCTTTTCTAGATCTGACCCAAAATTCATGTGCAATAAAGAAAAAGATCAATAGATTCTACTACATGAAATTAAGAAAGAATTGCGCAACAAAGAATAAAATCAAATGAATAATGAGTGATTCACTGAGAGAAAATATTTGTAACATGTGTGAGAGATCAGTGGTTATCTCTCTAAAATAGAACACATTTTTAAAAATTGAGAAAAGGACCAAACTCATGAATCCCACACAAGTACAGGCAAAATAATCCTCAAATGTGGAAATATGCTCAGTTATATTAAAAAAACTTACAAAGAATAATACAGTACTTTTATCATTGATAAACTTGGAAAAATTCACAATAGGTTATGTTATTTTTCTAGGGCTACTGTAACAAAATCACCCATATTGAGGAGTTAAATAACCTATCGTTATTCTCACTGTTCTGGATTCTAGAAGTTCAAGATCAACTTAATCGTTTCTCTTAAAGATCCTATCTCCAAACATAGTCATATCCTGAAGTCCTGGAAAGTACCTGAGGTTATGGCTTCAACACAGGGTTTCGTTCTTTTTTCCTGGGGGTGGGCATGTATTAGGAATTAAACCCAGGGATACTTTACCATGTATCTACATCCCCAGCTTTTTCATTTTTTATTTTAAGACAATCTCACTAAGTTGCTGAGGCTGACCTTGAACTTGTGATCTTCTTGCCTCAGTCTTTTGAGTGTCTGGGTTTATGGGCATGTTCTATCTATGCTCAGCAGAACACATGAATTTTGAGGGAGCATAATTCTTCTCATAACACAGACACATATATTGCTTTTGGAAATTTAAATGGTGTTTTAAACATTTGGAGGGAAATATTGCAATCTCTAAAAATTATATATACAACATTTATCCTCTGACTCAGCAATCTGACTCCTATAACCTTTTCCTGAAGCTAAAACTTTAAACATTCAAACCAGCATAAAGCAAACAAAAACATATGCACAGAAATAATCATCAAATCATGACCTGTAGTAGTAAAATAACAGAAACCACCCTAATACCAGCATATAAAATATTGGATGTATCAATTATGGTACCTATGGTACCTCCACACATCAAAGTAACTATTCAACAATCAAAACAAGGGAAAAACTTGGGCCAGGGTTGTGGCTCAGCGTTAGAGCGCTTGCCTTGCACATGGGAGGCCCTGGGTTAGATCAGCACCACATAAAAATAAATAAGTGAACTAAAGGTATTGTGTCCAACTGCAACTAAAAAATAAATATTTAAAAAACACTAGGGAAGAACTCTATTAATTAGCGTTATTTCTAGGATATGTTTTAAGTAAAAAAAATCCCAATGCAAAGGGGTACATATATTAAGTTACTTTTTCATGTAAGAAAAGAAGAGAAATAAAAAAGAAGAACACAGACACACACAATTTTTGCAAAAACTGAACATGGGAAGAATAGACCAGATGCTGATGAAATGGTTGCCTGCGTGATGGGTGTAGGGTAGGAATGAGAACAGGAAAGAGGAAATGAGGAAGGGGTGGATTTCTGCCTTTTTATATAGCTTTGACTTTTGAATAATGATAAAGTTATTCATATTTCAAAAGCAAAGTGAAGCAACATAAAGGATGATAGGACAAAAGGCCCTAATTTGAACACAGAGAAATAGACAAACCCTATTACACAGCAAATCAATAATAGAAGCCAATTGACCAACACACTGAAAGCAAAAATGAACTCACTTTGACACAGTGCTCTCCCTGTGCATGCTTAGTGGGCTAAATACTATTGCAAAGAAATTTAAACTTTACCCTGTTTGTTGTCCATTGTGGTATTGGTATAGTAATTCACACAGTATTTTGTGCAAATTGTAGGCTAGAGAAATGAGTCAATATTGGATGTTTGTAGCCACCATGAGAGAAGCTGAAGAGTCCTTTGTCTTGCACTTGGAGGTATCAGAGCGAACTATGGTCTCAACACATGAATTTCTTAGCTCTGTTCATGGAAAAAAAAAATCCCAGGTAGGAGGAAAGAAAAGCAATATTTGAAGGGAATATGGTATTGTTCCAGAAAACTAGAAAGTGTTCAAGAACTACCAGCCAAATTAGGGACAAATTGAGCATCAAAAAGAACAATGATCATAATGCCTTTCAGCACTTTGAATTAAAAAATCATGTTATTTAAAAACCAAATGAGTGAGCAAATCCAACTCAGGTGGAAGGGTGAGAGTTCTTTCTTCTAGAAAAGTATTTTACTAGCAGGATGCAGGCAAAGGAAGGATGGAATCAGAAACAACCATTGTGTCATCCTTGACGTGGTGATGATTAGGTAAGCTACACAGAGGATGCTGAAGTGATGAGGTGAAAGCTGTCGGATGTCAAGGTACTCATAGTTCACCCTCACACATTATTTGCTAATTGCAAATGAAAAGGCAATCCACATTGGAAGCACCTACTGGACCCCATTTTAAGCAGTAATCTACAGCTTTATCTGAAATGAGATTATTTGATCTGCCTCCTGATGTGATGCACTGAGGGAGACACAGAAAAACTTATATTGTATACTTGCTGAATGTATTCAATAATAATGCAGATATGAGAAAGCTATACCATTATGAAAAACAGTATGGAATTTCCTAAAAAAAATTAAAATCAGAAATGTGTCATATGACCTAGCAATCATTTCCACAGGAAATGATATTAACACGTCAAAGAGACATCTGCATCCTCATGTTTGCTGCAGTATTGGTTCACAATATTCAAGAAATGGAAGCAACCTCAGTGTCCATCAACAGATGAATGGGTAAAGAAAATGTGATATAGACATGGAAGGAAATATTATTCACCCTTAAAAACAAGGCAATCCTATCACTTGTAACAACACAGTTGAACCTGGCATGCATTCTTTCAAGTGAAACGGCCCGGGCACAGAAAAGACATGCTGAATGAGAACCTTTATATGTGGACTCAGAGCTGGGCACAGTGGCGCATTCCTGTAATCCCAGTGGCTTGGGAGGCTGAGACAGGAGGATCACAAGTTCAAAATCAGCCTCAACAACTTAGCTAGGCTCTCAGCAACTTAGTGAGACCGTGTCTCGAAATAAAATATAAAACAAAGGGCTGGGGATATGCACTGGTTAAGCACCTCTGAGTTCAATCCCTGATATGAAAAAAAAAGAAAAAGCTGGTCTCAGAAAAGTAGAAAGTAGGATGTCAGCCAAGGCCATGCAGGTTTGGGGATATTGGTCAAAGCATACCTAATGTTGATTAGATAGGAGGAATAAGTTCAAGAGCTTTATTATACAATAGGGTGAACGTAGTAAATAGCAATGTAATGTTGTCTTGAAAATTGCCTTGAGTAGATTTGAAGTGTTATCACTACATTTGAGGTAAAGCATTTGCTAATTCAATTTAGCCATTCCAAAATGGATACATATTTCAAAAAAACACATTATACATGATAAATATGGACAATATTTATCTGTCAACAAAAATAAAGAAATTTGAGAGGATAATGAGAAAAATCAAAATTTGTGGGAGTGGCCTGGATATTATGAAATTCTCACACTACTTTAAGACAAAAAAGTGAGGAAAGTGTTAATTAACCCACTTGAATCAAATGTATGAAATACAATATGTCAAGAACTATGTAATGTTTTGAACAACCAGTAATAAAAATTTAAAAAAAAGAATGAAGAGACATGACAAATAACTATAATTCATGATATTAGATTTGATATTTAATTTTTAGAAATACATAAAAACACTTTCATGATAATTGAGAAAAGTTTAATATTTTTGGCTATTAGATAATATTTTTGTCAATTTTTCTGAGTGGTAATGATATTGTGGATATATAGGAAAATGTCCTTGTTCATAGAAGATAAATTATGAAATGTTTAGAAATGCAGTGTCATGATGTCTATAACTTTGATCCCAATGGTTCAGCAGAAAAATTAATCCAAACATACAAAGGGAAAAAAGATTCTAAAAATAGGTGAGAAAGATAGGCCTAAGGAATTAATCCAGAGACCACATGTGGAGTGATCCATAGAGAAGTATCCCACAGTTGTTCACAATAGCCTTCCCAGAATTACGGTTGGCTATCCTTCATTGTATATATTTCACTCCAGATGAAAATGGAAACACTATGAGGGGTTTTCATGGGGAAATGGCATAATAATGAGTCAATGAACAACAAATCCACTAACATAATTTCTTGCTACATATATTTCCTTGGAAAACTATGAAGATTTGTATCCTAGTGAAGAAACTTTGGATTCAGTGAAAACTCTTAGGATCTTGCTGTCATTATTTTCAGGGTCATTTTTTTTTTGTCTAGAACTATTTATTTATCTATTTTTATTTGTTTATCCATTTAGTCATCCCTTATGCATACACTATTTACCTATATCAGGTAAAAAAATGTTATCTGAATCTGAACATTCAAATATGACCCAGAGTGTCTGCTTCAACATCTACAGGGACAGACATGATAGAATATTAATTAAATACAGTGCTGTGGGAGTCCAGAGGAGAAGACTAGCCTTATCCTGGGGGATTTCAGCGGGCTTCAGAGAAAACCTGATATAGCACCCTATAATTTTCCTTCCTGGTACTTATTCACAATTATGGCTATGGAATGATTGAAGAGATTATTGAGTTAACATATTATTTCCCCACTGGACATCACGCATGGTAGGAGCAGACACCAGGTCTGTTTGGTTCACCATTTTACACCCAACACACTGCTTGGGCCATTCTGTATTTTCAATAATGATTTGTTGCCAGGCCCAGTGGAGCATACCTATAATCCCAGTGGCTCACGGGAGGCAGAGACAGGAGGATTGTGAGTTCAAAGCCAGCCTTAGCAATGGTGAGGCACTAAGCAACTCAGTGAGACCCTGTCTCTAACTAAAATACAAATATGGCTGGGGATGTGGCTCAGTGGTCAAGTTCCCTGAGTTCAATCCCTGATACCTCCATGACTCAGAAAATAATGATGGTTGAATGAGTAAGTGGAATTGTTTCAGATCCCCAGGGTGAACTATTCATCAGATTAATAAGCAATATTGAAGCTTTTATACTCAGAAGCAATGGTAAATACAAAATGAAGGAATGAAAGAGAAGAAAGTGTTCATGAATGGAGAATTGCAATCTGTGAAGGTGAGTGAATGGCAGGGCAGTTCAGGCTTATTAAAAAGGGAGGGTCAGGAAGAGATTCATGCAGAGGAGCAACGTGACCAGATTGGCTTCTCTCAAAGATGGCAGAAACGTGGAGAAGGTCTCAGGCAAAGAGGATACCGGTCGAAAAGAGGACTTCTAGAAGTCTGAACGTAATGATAAGAGCAGGGGAATTGAAAGACCTATTTCTCACAAGTATCCCTGAAGTTTAAGGAGAATTTGAAGTACATTTGGACAATGAGTCCATGAACTTGAAGACACTGTTGAGGTGTCTAATTTGAGTAAATGAAGAAACACTGGTGCCATTCACTAAAATAGAGAAGAGTGTTCCTACTTATTTACTAGACATTCCTGGGGAAACCTTAATCACATCATTAGAAAGCTTTGTATAGAACTTAGGAATCCATTTAGTGACAAAATCCTGAGGTGAGTAGCCATAGGTACGAAGGTGATAGCTGAAGCCATTGTGGGAGATGATGTTTCCCAAGGGTAGAGAGTGAGATGACAGCGGGGTTGAGAACGTGCTGTTAGAAAGAACCAATAACCTTGAGAATCCTGTTGTCATGATCTGGAGCTCATTCTATGTCATCAGAGTTCAAAACACATGGCTTCACTCTCAACTGGGAAAATTGGGAGTGCCCACGCATCAGTCAGGATTCCAGCAGGAAGCAGTACTCATGGAGGTGGTTTGTGACCTTAACGAAGGGACTCCTTCGTTCAGTGGTGTCAACAAGAGTAAGAACAACTGAGGGCACCCAGAGAATAGCACCAGTGGGAAACCCACTTCTAGACCAACAGACAAGGAGACCAAGTAATGTTACTGGAGCCTGGGAGAACTCGGCTATGGAGAAGAGATTGCCAAGTAGGAAATGAAGAGAAAGAAGAATAAGCTTGTGGCCAGAGAGGCCTCAATGAAAAGTGAGTTGGGGGAGAAGGAGCCCTTCCACCTCTATCGCCTCCACACTTAAAAGCATATGAGATATGAAATCTATCATTTTCAAGTTTACAACTCGGTGGCTTTTTGTCTGCTCCCAGGGATGTGCAGCCATCATGATTATCCAATTCCAGAACATTTTCATCATCCCCAGAGTCAGCCTGGGACAGCTTTGGAAGCTTTCCTAAAGGGTTTGGAATGTGTTTTGTGGGCAAGGAGGAGTTAGGGGAAGGGTTGTGCAGGAGCAAATGTGATCAAATAGGTTTCTTAAAAAGAAGGGAGAAAGGTGGAGAATATCTTGTACAAAGAAGAACCCCCCTACCTTTTAGCAGGTTTTTCATTGTCCTCTTTCCCTAGCTTTTGTAAACTACAAATCTACTTTCTGTCTCTCTAGACAAAAATAATGCATTATTCTTGATATTTCATAGGAATAGATCACACACTATGTATCTTTCTCCTTTCAATTAGCATGACATTTTCAAGTTCATCCATTCATGTTGTAGTGCCTATCAGTAGTTTGTTCCTTTCGAGGAAAAAAAAAAATTCCATTGTGTTGACATACCACATTTATTTATCCCTTCATTCATTGAAGAATCTATAAATTTCTTCTTGGATTGTTTCCACTTATTTCTTGCCTGCACAGAGCCTCAAGTTCAGCCAGGGCCTTCTCAGGTCTTTCCTGAGCATGCACACAGCCCTATGTACAGGTGTGGACTTACAGACTTCCAGGAATGCTAGAGCTTTTCCAAGGCCCTGTAGACAGCTCATTGTCCAAATTATTCTTTAAAATTTTTTCTCTTTCACTAATTGATATACTTTGCTTAAGGCAGCATCTATGTTGAAACTCTTGCAGGTAAGTATTTTTGACAAATGCCTCCACTCCCAGAGGATATTGGCACTGTGCAAGTTCTGAGACGGGTTGAACTTTAATGTGGACTGCAAACTTATCAGGCACAGAAACACAATCCTTAACATACCACTTATCCAGGCCCTTTAATAGACCAGTGCTCTAGAAGAATTCCCGTTGCCTCTTCTCTTCATCCTGAATAGGCAGACGTAAAGGACAATACTCCTTTTTTAGGTAGTGAGATTCAACCAGCCACTTTGTGACTGATCTAAGGTTTCTGAATGGGAACTCTAGTTCTCTGTATTTTACACAAAAGAGTAGTAAAAAAAAACTTCTTGATGAGGACTGGGAATGTTGTTTAGAGTGTGGAGGCCTAGAACTTGGGTGAGGTGCCTGGACCATCCAACCACCACCATTCACCACCATCCACCCATTTATTCTTCTCCTGCCTTGTACAGTGCTGTGAGGAGCCTCACGAAGTAACTAAGCTCCAGGCAGAGTAGCAGAACATGCAGTTTCAACATTCTGAGAGGTAATACTGAGTGACTCAAACATAAATAAGTGGTGGCAGGCTTTGATTACTTCCTGGGATCCCAGAAGAAACTGAAAAATTTCTTCTTACGCAGAAATTCTCATCTTCTCTGCCATTTTCCTCTCCTTTGGCTCCCTACTCTCATTTAGTACCCTGCCCTCATGGAGTCTCAACAATTAGTGCCCACTTGAGTTTATTTTCTAACCTACCATATTCCAATTTTCCCCTTTCCTTGTAGTTATACAAGAGAGGGATACCTCTCTTGTATCCCTATCATGTGAGAAAGCTATGCTCCACACTGTTGTACACTGAGATGGTAACCACTGAAAGAGGGTACTGTTATTTCTTCCAGGTAATAAATTTTGAAGGAGCAATGAATAAAAATTGTAGGAAAAACAGAAAGGTTTGTGAAGTAGATATTTAATAGCTATCAATTTTTAATTTTCTACTCTGTCACTTTTACACTTTCAATATTTATGATGATGCTCTGAAGAAGTATTTATTTTCCTATTTTGTAGATGACACATCTTGTTGATTTGACAAATCTTGTCGATCAGAAAGATGAGGAGATATAGGTAGTAAAAGGTAGAGCTATCTCTGGAACCCAGGACCAAGGCTTTTATTTCAAAGCCTTA
This sequence comes from Urocitellus parryii, assembly GCF_045843805.1. Lineage (NCBI taxonomy): Eukaryota > Metazoa > Chordata > Mammalia > Rodentia > Sciuridae > Urocitellus > Urocitellus parryii. The sequence continues at coordinate 264,753,656 of NC_135531.1, read as the reverse complement.
AATAGCCCTCCTAAGAGAGCCCTCCTGGAAGGAAGCAATTCAGGATGCCGTGGGAGGAATTCACATTCTTGAGTTCACCACATCCCTTTTTTTTTGGTGGGGGGTACCAGGGATTGAACTCAGGGGCACTTGACCACTGAGCCACATCCCCAGTCCTATTTTGTATTTTATTTAGAGACAGGGTCTCACTGACAACGCTTCACTTTTGCTGAGGCTGGCTTTGAACTCATGATCCTCCTGCCTCAGCCCCCCCAGCCTCTATGAGTATAGGCACCATTGCACCCGGCCTATCCCTTTTAATTCTGATCAGATAGGATAGAATTTTCTTCCAAGCCAGCAATTTTCTTCTTTAATTTTCATTTTGCCTTTTGGATTTCAATGATCATTTTTTTTTCTTCCAGTTTTTGGAAATCAAGAAGAGAAACCTCTGACCTTTCTCTTTGGTGGCCCAAATTGCACAGAGAACAGGCAGAATTAATAAAAGGCACTGTTCCACTGGCAATAGTACTTTTGTGAGTTTCTAAATAATGAATGCTTAATAGCCAGGTAGCCCAGAGGAGGGTCCTGGATGAAGAGGCATAAATAACAGAGCGTCTCAATGCCGAGCACCCTCTTGCCCTTCTTTTCTCCTTCATCTGTTGTTGTGGGATTCAGGAGGAAAGACAGCTTGTGCCTTCAGGGCAGGGGGAATGTGAGTGAAGCGACCTTTATGAGTGCTCTGATTTTAATGAAGCTCCAGGTTGGAACTGTGGTAGGCACCAGTCAGAAATTCTCAGCTCTGGCTCGTGCTGCAGGGAAAGCAGCTGGCTCCTGATTACTTGTGGGTGGTTAGTTACCCGACTGCTTTTCTACCATTTATCCAGTTGGGCAAGAAACCAGGGGAGAGTGGACTATAAGTAAATTGTCCTCTGCCTCTGTCTCCCATATATTGGTAAGATTCAAGCCCAGGAGAGAAAGATTGATGTTTGAATTTGCCCAGGATTGTTAAAGAGAAATAAAAAAGCAAATTGTGTGTATTAATTTCTGGCATGTTAGTTGTGACGGTTTCATCTTCTGCTGACTGGTGTAGACAATTGAGGTGGCCAAGTGTGATATCCATTTTCATATGAGGTTTGAGGTAGTCTGAAGATACACCTTGGCGTGTGCCTATGGACTGTGCAAACTTGGGTCATGTTCTGCATATTCACATCATCCATGGCATTGATGTCTAAGTTATAATGCTCTCTGCCTTTACAGGATTCTTTTTCCTGATCTTTTTCTCTTTTCATTCCTTCTTTGCTACCCTTTACAAATGAACAGTGTCTCCTCTACATTTAGACTGTCACGGGGGGAAGGGGAGGGAGGGGCTCACCACTGAGGAGGACAAGCCCGTATTTGGAGCAGTTCATATTTGTTGACTTTTCACAAAACAGTGGTCCCTGAACTTCACGTTATTGGCCAGAACTAAACACGAGTCATGATAAATGTGTCTGAGCAAAGTTAGAATTTGTTGTCTGTGGTGAAATATGAGGGCAAAATCAAACTCTCATCTTGTTCCCCTTACCAAAGCCACTAAAAATAGTTCCTCATTGTGGTCTCTGAGATTAAAAGAAAAGACAGCTCTCAGTGGTTTATTACACTAGGTTCTGAAGGCTCACAGACATCCAACAGTTAACACCCAGTTGAATTGTGATGGGTTAAGTTTAAGTGAATCAGGCCCAGAAGGATTGAATTTCCTTTCCAATACACATACGTTTTAAATGAAGGGGGAAAGGTGCATGGGGCACAATACATTTATTTGCCAAACCCCAAACATTCAAAAAATAATTCAAGATGTCTCAGTAAATCCAGCCAGCCGCCCCATCTTCCCTCTCTCTGAAAATGATTGTCTTCATATGCATTCTGATAGGTGCATGGAGAGTGGTGGCTGATCCTCTGGTATCCAAGTTTTAGATCTTCTAGTCTCTGGTACAGATTACTCTGAATTCCCAGATGGTCTGTTGATAGGATTTTAGTAGCTTTTCCCCAAAGTATGATGCAAAGATTTCTCAATCCACCCAGCCTCGCCCAGTGTCTGCTGAAATACACACGAGGTGAAGATTTTTATTTACCGAGAATGTATTTCTCAAATATTTAGGTCAAAAGCATTTATATTGTCTCCAGTTTCCATGTGGCAACATATTAATGACTATTTGTTGAATTTGGGTGAGACAAAAAAATGGTGGAAACATGGATTAATTTTTTTTCTGGAATCTAAGTAAGTTAGAATATGGAGGCTAAAAACAGAGGAAGAGAGGAGAACAAGAATGTTAAATCAGGAAGTTGCAGGAGGGGGCAGGAAGAAATGGGAGCAATGGGCTATAGAGTTAGAGGGAAGATATAATCCTAAGAAAATTTGACTAAGTCCACACATCTTGTGGACCACCAAATGTGAGCAAATGGTTCCACTAACCTCATTTATTTTGGCCAATTTAGGTGGTGAAAAGTAAGGGTGGGAATGTATTGTTCCGTTTTGTCTTAGGGTATACATGGTGTATTACAAAACCATGCTGATCACATATGAATCTGCTGTGGTCATTCTCTCCCCCCCCCACCCACAGTGTGGACAGGTTTTAGGTATGGAGAGAAGATGGAGTGAAGATTAGAGAAGATATAGTTCTGATATACTATATAGTTCTGACATCTTTCAAGATATAGTTCTGCTACTGAGTAGATTGAGGAGTCATTGCTGGAATTAGAGAAGGAGATAAGGGGAGACTGGCATAAATGGTGTCTTAAAGAACAACAAAACCACAGATGTAGTTTGGAGTTGTATGCATATTGGTGCTCATTTAAAAACTGCTGTTGACCAAATTATAGTGTTATATTGTGTGCTTTTACATAAATGAAACAACAGATCCCATCATTGTGTACAACCACAATGTATCAATAAAAAATGCGGGGGAAAAAAAACCTGCTATCATTTTAATATTATAAATAGGTGAAGCTGTCCTATATCCCTAGTTCACTTTCTAAGAAAAAGAGTGTCCATAGATGCCCTTTCTATGATTTGTGTAGTGCTGATAAAACCACAGAAAGTGAATTTTTTTTTGACATAGTATTTGTACATATTTATGGGGTACAGTAAAATAATTTGATACATGCATATAATAGTCAATGATCAAACTAGAATAATTAACATTTTTGTCTTCTCATTTATCATTTCTATGTGTTGGGAAACTTCAGACTCTTATTTTATAGTTATTTTGAAGTATATCATAAATTATGATGGACTACAGCTACCCTATTGAGTCTCTAAACACAAAACAGTTCCCCCTGTCTGTATTTTCAGGAATCATTTTTCTATGCTCTTTCTCACCTTCTCCTCCTCTTTATAATCCTAATGACCACTCCTCTACCCTGTCCTTCTATGAGGTCAACTTGATTAACTTTCACAGTGATTGAGAACATGTGACATTCGTCTTTGTGTGCCTGGCTTATTTCATGTAACATGATGTCTTCCATCCATGTTGCTGCAGATAACAGGATTTCATCTCTTTTTATGACTTTGTGTATGTATGCACCACATTTATTCATTCATCTGCTTATGGACACCTTAGGTAATATCATATCAGGTATTACAATAACTAAGAGAGTGCAGGCCTCTCTTGGATACAACAATTTCATTTCCCTTGGATATGCACCCAGGGATGGCATTGCTAGATCATGTGATAGCTCTAATTTTAATTTTTTGAGAGAGTTCCATACTATTTTCCATAATAATTCTATTCATTTACACCAACAATGTATCAGAATTTTTCTTTTTCCACATCCTTCCCAGCATTGTTATTTTTTATCTTTTGTATATTAATCTCCTAATTGTTGTGAAATGATATCTAACTGTGGTTTAGATTTGCATTTTCCTTATGATTAGTGATAGTGAGCTTTTTTAACATATTTATTGGCCATTTGTGTGTGTGTGTATATGTGTGTGTGTGTACATATATATTTTAAAAAAATGTCTATCTAGACCAATTCCTCGATTTTTAATGAGATTACTTTCTTATTTGTTTATTTTTGCTGTTGAGTTGTACCTGGGTATTAATCCTATGTTGAACAAATAGATTGCAAATAGCATCTCCTACCCATAGGTTGTCTCCTAACTCTGTTGATTGTATCCTTTGCTGTGCAGAAGCTTATTAATTTTATATAATCCCATTTGTCTATTTTTGCTTTTGTTGCCAGTGCTTTTGGGGGCTTTGCCTATACTAATGTCTTGAAGTGTTTATCCTATGCTTTCGTCTAGAAGTTTCACAGTATCAGGCCTTACATTTAGGTTTTTGATCCATTTTGAGTTTGATTCTTGAATATGGTAGGAGGTAGAGGTCTAATTTCATTCTTCTGCACGTGGATATCCAGTTTCCCCAGCACCATTTATCAAAGACAGTGTCCTTTCTTGAATGTATGTTCTTGGAGCCTTTGTTGAAAATCAGTTGGCTATAATAAGTATGGGGATTAATTTCTGGAATCTCCATTCTATCCAATTGCTCTATGTGTGGAGTTGGTTTTTATAAGGGTACCATGTTGTTTTGGTTATTGCAGTTTTATATGATGTTTTAAAATCAGATAATGTTCCTTTTACTCAGGAAACAAGTTGTACTTTTAAGATCTCCTCCGCCTCTGACTTCCTGCCTCTGTTAGTTCTTATTTCTGTTTCTTGGGATTTCCTCTGCTGTGTAGAAGCTTTTTATTTTATATAATCCCAATTTATGTAATCCCTAGTCACAATTTTCCTTTATTATCTACACTGCTTTATTTAATTTTAATAATAATGATCAAATATTTATGTTAGTCATCTTCTACCCTGAATTTCCATAAGTTTTCTAACATATAAAGAATGAGGCTATTTCTGTGTTCTCAACATTCAGATCTAAGCTTTACTTTACAAGCCAAAGACTCAGGCACAGTTTTAAACTCTAATCAAATTTACTTAAATAGGACTCATTGTCCCTAAAGTTTGGTAACGTGAGTTTAAAATGTCTCCTTTTCCCTGGAGCATTTATTCTTTAATAGCTGACTTTTGTAAGTGGAGGTTAAAGATTAAAAAACAGATAAAATCAATGGACTTTTAAAATTTCAGTTTCACTACTGTGTGGAATTCACTACAATGGAGTTGAGGAGATGGTTTCAGGAGAAGATGAAATAATTGGAGTAAGACCAACTGGATCAAGCCTAAGTCTGGATAAGAAGCTCATGGGGGAGCCCAGGAGTCTGCTGAGAGCACCTGCAAACCAACATTTGGGTGGAATCTGCTTCACTGTACCACTGGCTGCTCCTCATGAATCTCCGCCTGGTAACTCCTCATCTGCTTGGGCCTCCACACCCAGCTCTCATTTCAACTAAAAGGAGCTGGTACCTTCAGGTAGACCAGCTCTAGTTGCTGATGGGGCCACTTACTGTTTGTTTATTCTCTGCAAGTTACTTTGACTCTCTCAGCTTTAGTTTTCTTGTCAAATGGGACTTGTTTTGAAGTTCAGTCAAGTGATTTTTGAAAAGCAACCAGTCCTGTCACCTGCAAGGGAGTGACTAAAAGAACAACTCTGAGGACAGCCTGATGATTGGCGAAGTGAGCAGGTTACTTCACCTTCCTGGGCCTCAGTTTCCTCATCAGCGACTTGTGACTAATAAAGATGCTATCCCTTGGAGTAGTCGTCAAGATTAAATGTGTCAAAATGTGTGAAGTGCTGGGGACATAGCTCAGTTGGTAGAGTGCTTGCCTTGCATGCACAAGGCCCTGGGTTCTAATACCCAGCACCACCACACACACACACACACACACACAAAGTCAATATGTGTGAAGTGGCAAAAAATCTACTTGGTAAGTGGTATAAAAGTGCCCTTTCTCATTGCTAAGCTGATAGGGTTTGCTCTGGTCAGTTTTCACTCAGCTTAGCCTTCACTGAACCTGCTAAGGGCAAAGTCCATTTTGTTCAATTCGGACAACACAAAGATAAGCAATGACCTAGCAATTTGGGGTCTCCTGGGGTCTCCACATATGGACAGAAGCCAAGGGAAAAGGTTCTTTCCCTCCATGAGACTGCCTTGTCCTCCTTGTACCGGAGGCACAGGGAGGGAAGCTCTGGGGTACCCTTCCCACTGGTTTGCTGTTTGCTTCTTGAATGCGCATGTTAATTGAAATTACAGCTCTGAGGGGGGCTCACAGCCCCAGGGGCATCCCTAAATCTCTGGCTAGCAAGTGGGAGGCCTGAGCCTGGAGGACCTGCATCTAGTCTGCTAGTCAGTGGCTTGGAGATACCAACTCCTGAAGCACATAGACCCCCAGGAGCTAAATACCCCAGGGGTGAGTGGCTCATAGTATGAGTAGGGGTGAGAGGCAGAAGAAACCGCAGTGACACATGGAAAGATTCCTTGCTGACTTCAGGTTGTCACACAAGATGAAGCAGCGCTGTAGGCTTTCCACCAGGTGTGGTGGCAGTGTGTGCTGGTGTATGCACACGCATGCGTACAGTCGTGCTATAATGACCTCCACGGAAACCTCCTCTGCCATCCTTCCCATCCACACAGTTGGAGCAATTAGGTAGGACTTGGGTGGAATGATTCATGCTTCAATAAATTCAATTTCAACAAAACATAATTATGGTGAGTCACCTAATCGCAGCTGTAATCATGGCCCACCCCTCCAGAAGTCAAAACAGTTGAGGGCATTCAGCAAGGACAGCTGAGCCCTCAGGATGACTGAAGCCTCCACCTTTTGCCAAGCAGCCATTTTTGGGACTCCAATTTCTTTCTAATTTTTCAAATTACAGAATATTTCAGGCATACATAAGGGTGCAATGAATAGTCTGGCGAGTGCTGTGTATACACTAACCACCGTAGAAATAAACATTGCAAATATGGTTCCCATTTCCCAGTTTCTCAAGAGACACAGCAGTATTTGATTTTGGTATTTATCATTCTCACAACTGCCTTTATAGGGCTACTCTCTCTTCTGCATCCTTAAATGTAGATAGCAATGTTTTCAGACATTTAGTATTAAATGGTATTATTTGTGTATCCTTCTGCAACATGATTTCTTAATTTTTAAAGATTATTTCTACTGAACACATTTCTTTAGTTTTATTGCATGAACTTGCTTTTGGAATTCCATGTATAAATAAGTCACAACTTTCTCATTCTCCCCTCGATGGATGAGTGTTTAGTTTGTTTCCAACATTGTCCATTACAAACAGTGCCACCATGAATAGCCTTAGAAATGTTCCCTGTGCAGTTTGAGTTCCCCAGGCACACGCCTGGGAGTTGGTTGGCTGGGTTGCTGAATATCTCCCTTTTACTACTTAGGCCATTAGTACTGGAATTAGTAACACAGATGAATTTAGGCCTACTATTTGATTAAATTACTGTTTTTTATTCCTTTGTTCTTCTTCTGCCTTATATTGAAACACTTGAATAGTTCTATATTTTGTTTTAATTTATATTGGATTAAAGCAACACATTATTATCTTTATCTTAGTGGTTGATCTCTATATATGTATATATGTATGTATGTATGTATGTATCTATTTATTTTACTTTCATAGTCTACTAAGACCTAATGGTACCACTCACAACTCTAAACATTTGTTCACTCCATATTTACCATCTTTCATGTTACAGTTGTCATATATATAACATTTACATATACTGAAAATGTCACTAATAATAACATTTTTAATGTAAGCAATTATAGATATTTTAAAGAGTTTAAGAGGAAAGACAGAATTGTTTCGTATTGTCCCAGATGTGATGGTCATTTGGATGTGTCAACTTGGCTAACCATTCTTTGACCGAACATTGACTTAGGTGCTTCTGTGCAGAAATTTAATAGAGTAATACTCTGTTATTGCTATTTACTTTAACTTAATCTAAGGGGAGTGTATCCTGTGTTGGACTTTGAAGAGAGTGGTAAAACTTTCCCTGAGCTCAGAGACTCCCAACCTGTGGGGTTCTAGCCTACTCATTTTCTTCCCTTATTGGTCATCTGCCCTAACCATATTTATATAAGCAAAATCATTGGTAACAACCCATTTTTTCTCTCAAATAAGATATATACAGAGAAATAAATAAATATGTAATATACATAAATATACATAATTATAGAGTCATAACTGTGATTTAAACATCAGATGTTTACTGGTTTTGATAATTTATTTTTTCTTGGAGAAACTCTAGTATCTTGTTCTTTTAGTCTGAAGAAATTCTTTTGGCAATTTTATACTGCAGGGTTGCTAGCAGTAAGGTCTTACTAGACTTTCTTTATCTGAAATAATTTTTTTGCCTACATTCCTGAAGAATATTTTGCTGGTATAAAATTCTGGATTAAAATTTTTCTCTTCATAGAACTTTAAAGCTATTGTTCTACTATCCCTCCACCTCCATGAATCCTGATGAGATTTCATCGTCATTTGCATATATTTTCTCTCCAAGTAATATGTCATTTTCTTTACTGTTCTCAAGATTTATTCTTTGTTCATAATTTTAAGCAGTTTGATTACAATTTTGCTAGTCAGGGCTTTCTTTGAATTTATCAAATTTTTGCATTTTCTAAATCTGTAATAATAAATAAGTAAATATGTAATATTTACAAAAACAATTTAAAAGCAATGACTGTAATTTGAATTTGTTTGAATTTGTTTTTCACCAAATTAGGAAAGCTTTTTGTTGTTATTTCTACAAAAAAATATTTTGGCCTTCTATCTTTCTCCTTTTTTCTGGAACTTTGATTGTATACATTTAGACCTTTGATGGTCATTTTCTCTTCTTAATTTTTAGAGACACACACACACACACACACACACACACATTCTGGATAATAATCTTTTGGTAGTTACATGTTTATAAATTTATTCTCCTGATCTTTTGCTTATTTTTTTCACTTTTTATAGTATCTTTTGTTTTATGTATTTTGTGTTTATTTTAATGTAAGTAATTTTAATTAATCTTTATTGTTGCTTTGAAATTTTCTTTTCCATATAGATTTTAAAATTATTTCCTACTCCAATGATTTAGAGATAGGGTATGATTTCTTCTAAAAGATTTTAGGTTTTTTTTCATATCTATGCATTCAGTCAACATGAAATACAGTTTCTACTAAACTTAAATATCTCTAGCTCAAATCCTGTCTCTACTTTTTTTTTGAATATTTTTAGTATTAGATGGACACAATATCTTTATTTTATTTATTTATTTTTATGTGGTGCTGATGATCAAACCCAGAGCCTCACACGTGCTAGGCAAGGGCTCTACCATTGAGCCCCAGCCCCAGCCCCAGATGACTCTGCTCTGAAGAAGAAAGTTCCTTCTCCAGTCTTCCCTGTCTGAATAGAGAACTGCAGGAAAGAAACTGCAGGAAAGTAGCCTCTGTTAGCTACTTCCCCTCTGTTGAGCCTCATTCACAGCCAGAAGCTGTTTCAAAGGCTCAGTCTACACTTAGAAACAAGTGGTGGTTGCAGATGATGCACTTTGTTCTCCAGCTGTCTTGACCACATAATAGCCAGCCTAGTCGGAGTCTGAACTGACTTCAGCCGTCAGGTACTCTGGGCCTGTGAATGTTGTCTTTGTATTTAACCTACTTTTGTTTCTTTCTTATTGCCAGAAAGGGCTAACACAGAATTCTCACTCTACCCACTGACCACTGCCTCTTCAGGGACTCAAAGAACATTTTAGATTCTGTCAACACAGTACCAAAGAACTAGTTTTAGCAACTTTTTGAAGAATATTCTTGAGGGAAGAACAGTAGAATGAATCTGACCTAACTTTCCTATGTACATATATGGATGTGCTACAATGAATCTCACCATCATGTATATCTATAAGAGACTAATTAAAAAAATACTATATGTAAATAGAAAAATCAGTAGAGGGAAGGAAATGGGGCTGGGGAGAGGAGAGAGAAAGAGGAAATTCTGGTGACTGAACAAGAGCAAATTATATTGCATACTTTAATAATTACGTCAAATTGAACCTAACATTATATATAACTAAAAAGAACCAATAAAATAAAAATAAAGAATATTCTATTTAACTTTTCTGTTTACCAAATTGACCTTTGATCTTAGTAGCCTCTTATAAATGTACAACACCATTGAAATCTTGGTTTTTAATTTTCTTGATAGGAAAAATTTCCCCTTATTCCCTTCTTGTTTTCTGAAAGTTCCCTCTTTGCCTTCTCTACAGACTATATTCCAGAGTCAAAAATTCTATCAGAGGCACCAAGAACCACATATCAAAAATCTCTCTCTCTCTCTCTCTCTCTCTCTCTCTCACACACACACACACACACACACACACACACACACACACACACCTGAACACAAAGATGCGCCTGGGTCTTGGAAACCTCCCATGGAAATCTTGCTTTGCTGTTACTGTGTCAGCCAATTGCTTCCTTTGTATTCTAGAGGGAATAGCTCCAGCAGCACCCTGCAGAGTTGGCTCAGGACTACATAAAGCCATAGGACCGATGGACATTATAGGCTTTGATTTTGATGCCACCTCTCCACCTTATATCATTTCCTTCTTTGGCAGCCCCAGGTCTCCAAAGCCAGAGGCTGAAGACCACAGGACCAGGAGGCATGAGCCTAGGGCCAGCTGGGCATCTCAGTCAAATAGATTTTTCCATCAGGAAGGATGGGGGATCACAAACTTAGAAGCCAAAGGAACTAGTCATTTAGGGTAAATAAGCTAAATGGCTCTGGCAGATCCTGAGATACACTTGGGAATTTATTGTTCCCCTACAGTGCCAACCCTAAAAGAAGCATTTAGTTAAGATCGTTGCCAAGGGAACGAGGACCCCGGTTTCTAGGTCTTCTGAGTTTTCTAGAGACACCAACTACATGCATTTTTTTTAAAGGAGCTATCTCAATATCTTGGTATTGGCAACTAATTCAAACTCAGAAATTAAACTTTCTGTGTTCCTAGTAAAATGTGTCTCAATCCCTGGGTCACCAGTTGTAACCTCTAGACTAAATGGTATTTAAAGCCTCTTCCAGCACTGAAATGCTATACTTTAACTATCCAAATGTTCTAAATTGAAGAAAGAATTGGTGTTTGAATATGAGGAAAGTTTTCCTGGCACCCAGTTCTTGTATTTTCAAACAGGTGACCAACATGAATTGTGAAATGCCCTTCAAGCGATCTTGAAGAATAAAAGACACCTCCTCCTGTCTGCAATTAGTTATAAGTAGTGTTAGCGGGTGAGGGGGGAGATGTTCCCTTGTAATTCTTCTCAGTTGTGATATTGTGAAAATGGTATTTTATGAGTTTTGTTTCAAATATCCTCAGTTTCTTTCAAGAGCAAAAAGAGGTGGTAGTAGGTTTCTAATTCCCAGGACCTCTCCCCACTCAATTCCTGGAACCATCCTAGGGGACTCTGTAAACTGAAATTTAAAGTTTCAGTTTGTAGCTTCCCCTCTAAGGTTTAGATTAGGTTTCATAACTTGGAACTGAATTCAGGCAGTAGTTGGAGTGCAGCTGAAAATGTCCATAGCTCTGGTTGTCAGCATGCTAATGAAAACCAGAGAGGGCAGTAAATAAAGGTAGAGATGAGTGATAGCAAAGATAGGAGACTTTTAACCTCGATTCGTTTTCGCTATAATTCTTTCCTTAAGAAAATTGATCACAATGACCCTGATCCATTTTCTTATGGATTAAAAACACCTAGAAAACCCACAAACATCTTTTATACATGATGTGTGCTCAAGCCCCGAGTCAGCAGTTCAACAAGCAGAGAAAATTTAGTGTAGTTACTGATTGTATCAGGATAAATACAAAGTCTCTTATTCCAAAGTAACCGCAGTAAAGTAAACACACCACCACCCTTACAAAGAGACAGAAGATAGAGGCAAGAAAACAAAATAGAACACAGATGTATTGGGTTATTAATGAAACCCATTGCAACAGCACTGTGAATATTCATGGAGGAAAAGGGGGTGGACTGAAGCTCAGAGAAGCCAAGCTGGGCAAGTTATCCACTTTCATGTTTAAATGAATAATGTGGGTCATTGATAGTGAACCCAAATGGTTTTGATGGCCAAATAGGAAGACAGGGCTGTCTGAGATTGTATTTTCTCCAGTACCTTTATTATCACTCAAACTTTAAGTGCTAATCCATATACCTGTTAAAAGGGATAAGGCATAGAAAGGTCTAATTGAATACTGTACATGTCATGGTTTAGATATTATGAAGTGTCCCCCAAAAGCTCATGTGTGAGACAATGCAAGAATGTTCAGAGGGGAAATAATTGGGTTATGAGAACCTTAACCTAATCAGTGCATTAATCCACTTATGGACTAACTGAGTGGTAACTATAGGCAGGTAGGTTGTGGCTGGAGAAAGTCGGTCACTGGGGTTCTGTCTTTGGGTTTGTATTTTGTCCTTGGTGAGCAGACCTCTCTCTCCGCTGGCTAGTGGTCATGTTCTAAGCTGCTTTCCTCCTCCACACCCTTTGGTTATGATGTTCTGCCTCATCTTGGGCACAAAGCAATGGAGCTGGCTGGCTGTGGACTGAGACCTCTGAAACTGTGAGCCCCAAATAAACTTTTCCTCCTCTAGAACTATTCTTGTCAAGTCTTTTAGGTTGCAGCAACAAAAAAACTGATGAAAACACCATGTGTTGTCTTGCCTTTCCAGCATCCAATTCTTGTTTCTTATAATACTGCCTTGAGTTTTCTTTGGGGCACAGCCCCTCCAACACTGTGTGCAGTGCGCCTCTCCATCAACTGGCGACATGACCAAAGCCTGGACCTAAAGAGAGACAAGACCTGCTCTCTGAAGAATTTGAATCTTGAGAGAAGTGAGGAGGAGTCCACAGATCATCCCAAAAGTGACAGTGGGTACGTCCCCTAATGCTCTTCTGGGCCCTGCCCTTTTCTGAGGTCTGCTAGTTCATCTTCTGTGACTTATAGAACTGTCCCAAAGCCTTCAAATAGACATCACTTTACACAGAGTTAACCAGAGTCACCTCTGTTGCTTGCAATCCAAGAAACTTAAAGAAGTATTCCAGACATCTTCCTTATGATTTTACCAGCTGAAAACTGATGGTGAAAGACAGACCAAGAAGCCATAAAAAAATTATCAGAATTAACTAGTTAATTTGGTGAGGTTGCTGTATACAAATTCAATATACAAAAATCAATTGTATTTCTATATATCAGCGATAAATAATTGAAAATAAAATTTAAAAATATACCATTTATCAGAGCATCAAAGATGTCAAATACTTGGGATGAATCCACTAGTAAATCTATGTGTATATAATCTACGTAGATATCTATAAAATATTATGGAAACAACTTAAAGAAGACCCAAATAAGAAGATTATTGTTTTATGTCATTAAATTTGAGGGCAGCAATAGGTTTCTGAATAGAATCTCAGGGCTGATGATCATGTAGTACCAGCTCATTTGCAAATATGGAAGTGAGACTAGTAGGATAAAACAGGCTATTCGGGTTAGTAGAGGAAGACCTCGGGAAGCCTTTTACTACCAGTCTAAGCATCCTTGTGGTTGGGGTAGACCTACACTTCTTATGTCCCAGGGCCAATGTCTGTACAATACTTGCCTTTAACTGACACTTCCATTTTCTCAGAGTATTTTACTACCTATGGAAGATCAACTATCTTCTGTGAGATTCTCTGCCTGAATTAAACAGGTAACTCCATGTTGATTTCTGAGGTTGGTAATCTGCTCTATCTCTGACTTTGAAAGCAGCAGTCTTTGCTGGGAGACTCCTTCATTACCCCCAACTCAAGGGACCACATGCAAACAAAGAGCATCATTTTGTTGCACTTTCCCAGTGTCTGGTCATAGACATGTGTAAACTCTACTTCTTTTTCTTCTAGAATAACCAGACTTTAGTAACCAAGCTCAGACAGAGAACTGCAGAATTCTACCCTACCCCCACACTTGATTTTCTCTCTGCTCTTTTTTCCTCTCTTCCTGGGCTATTCTTTCCAACTTGGGAGACAAGGAGAATGTGTATCCCAGGTAAAGTGAGGCGGGGAATGGGGAGGAGCTATGGCACAGACACATCAAAAGATCCCTTTGTGCTCAGGGCACATTATTCCTGGATTCCAATCAAGTGCCCCAAAACCCAACCAAGCTTTTCAGACAGCACAGAAACCAGTCATGCAGGCCTCTTGGGCTCTGCTTTTTTAAAGCTTTATAGGGTACACTGAATTATTTGGTTGGGTCTTTTCAACCGTGTGACATTTGGGTTTTCAATGGCACAAATGGAGTTGATCATTAATTATTTGGATGCTTTAATTAAAAAAAAAACCTCACTGTGGATTTATGAGGGTCTGCTGGGGGGCAAGGACAAGGAGGCCTTCAGTGATTCTCTCATTTGAATGAGAGTGAGGGTTGTGAGGGTCTAGAAAGGGAGGGAATCATCTTCCAGGAAGGTCTTAAACCCAAGTTAGGTTTTATTTGATGGAGGAGGGGCTTACAATGGAGAAAATGGAAAGGGACACAAGAGAACAGAATTCTGGGACTGCCAAATGCACTAGGGGGCAGGGCATTAAATAAAAATCAATGGTGTAGCAGGGAGCCATCAGGAGTTCTGGAATCAATACCTTTCACGTCAAACTAGTAAGTCCTCTAGGTTGGGATGGGGGAAGGATTGGCTTCAGGAACATTGGATTATTTGAAACCAGAGAGGATCCCTGGGGAGAGGAGTCTGTGAGTGGAATGTCGAAAGCCCAGCGGGAAGGATGGATGTCTTCCTATTGCAGAAGAGTGAGCTCGGGAAGGTATAGCATCCATGTTCTTCCTTTCTGGGGGCATTTTGCAGGCTCAGCCTTCTTCTGTAACTTGGATGTATATCCCTCTTGATTCACACACTCTCTACTTCCTGACATCCTGAAAAACTCTCATACTCCCAGAGTTCACCTCTCCACAAAGGTCAATCTCAAAGACAAGTGATCTTGGGTTGGGTGGGAAAGCCTGGGAAAGGAAGGGAGCTCTTCTCTGGAGACATGGGGCATTACCATCTAGGTAGCTTCTGGAACCCAGGAATCTTAGGAAAAAGTCTCAGCACATTTAAATAATAGGGATGAAAATCACTTAACCTTGATATCAAAATGCACAGTCCTGCCATGTGCCAAGAAAACATAGCAAAGCAAAACAAAAACAAACATAGTGATTTGTATGCACATTTTTTCTGATTTGCCCACTTGGGTTTAAACAACAACAACCTTGCTTCTAGTTAGAATAATTCAATATGGAAAATAAAAATAACATAGCCGGGCGCAGTGGCTCACGCCTGTGATCCCAGGCTTGGGAGGCTGAGGCTGGAGGATTGCGAGTTCAAAGCCAGCCTCAGCAACGGCCAGACACTAAGCACCTCTGTGAGGCCAGACACTAAGCATGTTCCTAGGGCTGGGGAACGGGCTCAGTGGTCAAGCGCCCCTAAATTTAATCCTTGGTATATGCTCCCCCACTCCATAAATAAAAGGAAAAATAACACAAAAATTTGGATGTCCCTATTGTCTCTCCTAAAATAGCACAAAACTATTTTAGGATTGTTTCTATGGTGCCAATTGACAAGCCACTACTATTCACAAGGGAAAGAAACTGAGTCTGAAGGAACTGAGACAGCATGCTCAGAAATTCAGCCACCTGGAAAATAAAACAAAACCAAACATTTCCCATAAAAGATCTCACAAACTTATCCATGGGGTCATAGCATGAGCCTCCTTAGATGCTGCTCCAGGAGAAGAGCACTCACAAGAGAGTGATTGTTCTTCCTTAGAGCCACTTTCCTTCAAAGACCAGCCTGTCTGCCTCCAATTTAGAGATGAGAAAAATGACATTCACCCCAGCATTTGTAGCAAGTCCCTCTGGGATATTTGGTAGTGTTTGCTTTGTCCAAAGTTAAGGGCTGGAGAGGTCAAGGAAAACTCTGGGGGTGAACCTGGCTCCAATGATCGGACACAGGAATCATGGAATTAGAGACTGGGAATTGTGATGTGGTGGATTTGATGAACATGAAAGCATCAGCAAGCTTGTGGGTCCCCTCCCAGCCTCAGGATAGGAGGTTTTGAAGGTAGGAGTTCAAAGCCCAATGGGAAGAGATGGATCACAGCTTTAGCAGAGAGGCCAGTGAGTCATTATCTCCGGAAGTCCTGCTCCTCAGGACTGCTGTCTCCCTCCATCAGTCAGAGAAGACACAGGGGACCCCACCAGGGGGTTTAGCAGTAAAAGTACACCATTGTATGTAGGCTCACCCTGATTTTCTCTATAATAAGAATCGAGGGCCCTATTTTGGTGTGAAGTTGTAGGGAAAGAAGGTGGGTGCCAGTTTTCATTCCAACATATATGGATAATAATTAGTCATGTGCTTATATTTGGACCTAAACTCAAGATGCTGCAGTATGATAAAGTTTTATCATCTTACTTTTAATTTAGGACTTACAGATTTCAACAGATTTTAGGGCTGTCCGCTAATAAAAGAAAATATGCAATTTAAGAGGCATTTAGGGGAACCAAACACTGAACCAAAGCAGATTCATATACGTTCCTTTACCTGGGACCTATTTCCCCTCATATTTACCTAACAGTCTTGTGTTCTTCATTCCTATCTTTGCTCAGTTCTTTAGAGATGCCTTCCTGTACTCCCCTGTCTAAACTAGGTCTTTATGTAAGATGGGGCAAAACATTCTCTATTTTTCCTTTACAACACTTATTACATGAAAAAATAATTCTAAATGGTGATCAGCTATTTAATCCTTCTTTCTTTCACTGGATAGTGAGGCCTTGAAGATAAGGACCATGCTCACATCTGATTTCCAGTGACAGACAATAGCTATTGAATGCATAGCCTTGACAGGAAGGCCCTGTCTCAGATTGGGTTCTTTGGCTAACTGCCTAGTGCCCTAGCTCAGTTCCATCATCTGTTAAACAATGAGGTTGGAATGGATGATCTCTAAGGCCCTTTTCAACAACATCATTCTACAGCACATTGTGACCCACTTGTAGTTCAAACTCCTTTGGCAGCTCCCTCAACTCCTGATTTCACCCCTCAAATAATCATGACCCTCCAGCACATTAATGATAAGAAGATGTTTTACTATTGATTCCTTTGGACAAAATTGTAGCTGGCAACCCTGAAAACTTCACTTCTCAAATTCCCATTTGTCATTTCTTCCCTTCTATCCTTTTTTTTGGCTCTCTGCTGCTTCCTCTTTCCCCTGGGACGCTCTCCTCTTTGCAGCTTCCAAATGTTCTCTATTTTAGTGAGAACAATTTAGGGTTTTCACAAATATCCTTCCCTATTCAGCTGCCTCAGGGCATAGGTTTATTGCCGGGTAGACATCCAGTGAGCTGACCGTATCAGCTCAAATTCATTGTGAATCTCTTTCCGAGGCCACTATCCGTAACATCATGTTGGTAGCTTGAAACTAGCTGTGGCAAAAATATTTACACTGTGGAAATTGGCAAATGCTACATATCAGAATATTTGTCTCTTAGAGAAATAATTGTTGACATTTACCAACACATCACAGTCTAAGCTCCTCCCTCAGCCAGGATTTGACCTAGATTAGGAAGCGGTTGAACCCAATGACCTGTCTTCATAAAACATCATCAGGCAGACTGGTCAGAGCCACAAAAGGTACATAAAAAAAATGACAGTTGTATTGGTCACTTTTCAACCAGTAGAACAGAACCAATTCCAGGTAAGTGAGGAAAGTTCACAAGAAACTTGTAGGTATCAAAAGAGCTAGGGGGGCACTTGGGTGAGGTGAGTCATAGGTCATCAGGAAGCCTCTATTCCCTCTAAGGCTGGAGTGGCCAACAGAGGAGGTGGTGTCACCAGAGTTTAAAAACTGGGACTGCAGAGGGACAAACTTCCTAGTGGGAGTGGAACCCTAGAAGAGTAAGCTGCTGCCGCCATGTCTCCAGCAACATATGGAATGAGAGGAATACAGGGATTTTTTATTCCTTCCTCCAGTGTTATGCTGAAGACTTCCATTGGCCAGACTTACATCAGAAGCCAAACGGAACAGGCATTTAGGAAATGTAAGCTGGCAGGGGTCAGCCCTTCTGATGCAGAGCAGCGCAGAACAAGGGCTGCCACCAAGTCTGACAACAGACAGTAAGTCACCATCTTAAAACTGGACATCCAATACCTTCAAGGCTATCACCAATCATGTTGATTTCCTAAGTCCCAGAGTCAGGCTTTACTCTGTGCACCTAAATAATTCCTCTGAGTCTGACTCCCACTCTACAGTCAAGAGTGATTGAGTTTAAAAAATTAAGAAATTGACAATTTTGCTATAGTTTCATAAAGTTGCTCCCAAGAACAGGGGACAATCTTGTTTTGTAGACATATAGACAATTTTCCATCTTTTATTCATAAATAGGAATGGTTAGATATATTCTTTCTTTTTGCTTGTCTTTGTCTTCTCTTTATTCATGTGTTTATTATTTTCTGAGAATCTCTGTAGATTGCCAAAGATGTTTTAGGATTTGCTATCAGAGAGCTTACCAGTAGAATGGGAAGCAGCTGATCATAATGCAGTCAGGCAGGCAGCAATGCAGGATTCACAGACTAACCTTAGAGGAATAAAAATGCTCCTTCTTGGCTTGCTTCTATCTAGGCTTGCTGCGGAGGCAGATAAGAGCAACCAGGAGTCTCTAGCAGCTTCTGCGGTCCCCCGGCACTTGGACACTTTCAGGGTTAATCATGTCCTTACTCACAAAAGCTCCATATTCCCCTGGGGATATCCCCACAAGTGACTTTCACTAAATACAGATGTCCCTTAGGTCTGCAGGGGTTTGGTTCCAGGAATTCCCATGGATACCCAAATCTGTAGATGCTCAATATATTTGCATACAATCTGTGCATATTCTCCCGAATACTTTAAATCATCGCTGGATTACTTATAATACCTAATACAAATGCCCTGTAAATAGTTATTATATGTATTGTTTAGGGAATCATGATAAAGAAAACCAGTCTATACGTGTACAGTACAGAGGCAATTAAACAGAAATTCCCAACCACTGTCGCTTGAACTCCTGGATATGGAGCCCGTGGTTGTGGAAGGCTGGCTGCACCTGCCTATTTTGCTCATCTTCCCATAGGGGGTTAGTTTTAGCATCTTGTAATGAAACTTCAGTGTCTTATAAACTCAGCAGATATCAGAAGATTTCTTCCTTGTCTGGAATGCGAATCTCTATTTCAGGCCTAGTGGACCTAGCAATAGACCGTGGTGTGTTTACACCAACACTCAATAGGACACGGGGGCCCTCTGTGTGTTGTTACAGCTTCTCAAGGGTGCCAGAATTACTCAGCACTTTCCCTTCACCTCAAGTCTTCAGTCTATACCCTTCTAGAGAATCCAACATGGAGAGCAATGTAATAATGAGCGTATGGACGGTATGTGACAAGGATCTGCAGGAGGCACGGAGAGAGAATCAGGGAGAGACAGTGTAGAGAGGGAGGAAGGGGAAGACTGGGGTGGAGGAAGGAGAGAGAAAGACCGATAAAGAGGCTCAGTCTTGCTGCCATAAGCAGCAGTGGCGCATATCACCAAGGAGATAGCTAAGAAGGGTTCTGAGTCAGCCCCTCTGCGTGCTGCTCTGGGACCACCCTTGTGCTGGGTAATAGCTGTGCTGTTGTTCAACCTTGAACAACCTGTGAAGTCAGCTTTGTGATTTGGGAATGCTTTGACTTGTAGAGATGGGATTCCAAAAGACCCAACCGAGGTCACAGAGATCCTGTGTTCCAACAGAATTGAATTATTTGAAGTTCAATTTATGAGTAGTCATGGGTCCTTACAGAAGTAGCATGCATGCAAGTATAGACAGAAAGAAGCCTGTAGGTAGGACAGGGACCTGGGACTGCTCCTGGCTTGGTGGCTTTTTTTCCATGTTCATTTGAGTAGTGGAGACTCATTGTCTGATAGCCACAGTTTCCTCATCTTCGTGCAGTAATGATGATGATCCTGGCCAGCTACAGGGGTTTATTGTGAGACTCACTTGAGCTCTGTCTGGTGAAAGCATTTTATAAATTAGAATGTGTTACAACCATGCAAGGAAATATTATTTAAATGACATTTCTTGGTAGGATTCAGCTGCTTCCCACAAAGTGAGGGTCAGCTTACTAGTGCTACCCTGATTGACGAAATGGTCCCAACTTGCATGTTTTAGTTATTCTTTTACTAAATTGAAACTAAACCCTCTTTGCTTACAAGTGAACATTGTTAAAAGGTCTATCTAACTTAGAAATGCCTAAAGTATTCCTTTCAACTTAGTTTAAATTGTCCACTTGTAGAGGGGGAAGCCATAAAGGGCTTCTCCAGAAGGAAGTGTGTGCCCCAGGCCTTGAGTGCCAGACTTTCCAAAGAACAGTAGGAAAAGGGCTCTTTAGGTTTCCAAGGGTGTGTTCTGCAGCCCTTTGGTTGAGCATTTGTGCATATGTGTGTCTCCGTGTGCTGGTGCGTTTATTAGAGGATGTGGTGGTGGCTGAGAGCAGGTGGTTTCCGATGCCAACACACTGCTTGCTTTTTAGAAAGAGTGGAGTTTTGCTTGGCTCCACAGCCAGCTGCTTTATCTGTTTTCATTTTAAAGACGTGTTTCCAAAGCAACATTTCCTGAAATCTCTTGGCTGCATCCAGGTATGATATTCATAGTTGCAAGTCCAGGGAGAAGGTGAGCTGCCAGGGAGAAGTTTACAGTTGGGTGGGCCATCCAAAGGAATGCCGGTTGAGGTCTTGCCAGGAAGTGGAGAAGAAGCCAGAAGCAAGGACCCTCCATAGGAAAAGTTCTTGCTCCAGCTCTGACTGTAAATTCATGTTCTAAGAATTTAGTTTGAACAATCAGACTGGATTCTTCTAATGGAAGTTCAAGTTTAACAGACCAATAATAGTTGAAAACAGTCCTTTCACAGAGGAGCTTTTTCTTAACTGTTTGTAATACCCCCCCCCCCCATTTGTTTAGTGGCACCGTGTCTCCTCTCAATCTTTTCGTATTGTACTTCTGTTCACTTGAGTAAATATCTTGCATACCTAGCCAGAATTTGAGCTCTGAGCTCATGTCAAATTTATCCCTAAACTCTCCAGTGTCTTACAGTGCTAGCCCACAGCTGGCACTTAATAATTGTTGGTTGCATAAATAATCAAATGGTGAAAACAGAGAGAGTAACCCCAAAGATAACTTTTCCTTCCCTCACTTTATAGATCTTCAGCTGTTGAGAACTTCTTGGCTCTGCCTAGCTCCTAGTCTTATAATTCTCACATTTATAATTACATTTCCCCGCTCAAGGTCTGTCCTAGGTTTTGGGACTTACCTTACTGAACTCCAGTCATTTCTCTCTAGGGCTCTCCCATTGGACAGTTCTCCCATTGGTCAGTTCTCTATTTGTTTCCCCTTGTGTGGCCTCAGAAGACTTAACTAGGCTTTGTGTTACAGAGAGACAATTCTTCTAACAGAGCTGCCTAACAATGAATCAGATTCAACCATAATGAATTCCCTGCTACTGGAGATTCTCAAGGACTGATGGGACCAACTTGGTGGGTTGTGGAAGGGGCTTCTAACAGAGAGAGTACCACACTGCTATGATCCTTCAGAATTTGATGTGAACCATGGTCCGTGACAGGGGTCCTAGGAATCCGGCATCTGGTTAGCTATTTATGTCATCTCCCCCCAAATATCAGAGGAGCTCCGTATCTCTTTTCTAGCAGGTCTGAATTTGCAAAATATAACCTAATGGATAGCAGAAAGGCTCAACCTTCTTGCTCACAGATCAATGATGGAGGCTCAAGGGGCTGTGTTGACAGGGCTGGTAGCCAGTTTCTTCCATACTCACTGTCCACGATCATCTTAGTTCTTTTTCTTCCTGCATATCCTAAACAGAAGACATTTTGCTTCAGTTTTTCCTCTTACTGTGATTCCCACCAATCTTTCTTCTCTTCTTTGTTCTTTCCTAATGGTTCTAGAATATGGCTTCCTTCTCTTCTATGAAATAGACTTTTCTAGGGCCATGGTTTTTTTTTTTTTTTTTTTGTAATATGGAACATTGGGACTTAAGTAGTGAGGCAGAAGTCTCTGGGGAAAGTCTCCCCATCCCCAACCAGGAGACAGTGACCCAAAATAAATAACAATTCTCTCCTTCAAAAGGATACTTTTGAATCTTTACCTCTGGAGGGCAAATCATGTATTACACACATTCTCTGACCCTTATCTTCAACATTTTTACTTGTGCAATATCCAGCAGCTACATTCTGATTGTCAGATATCTATGCTAAGATATGCCTGGGTATGGAAGCCAGGTAGAAAAAGGGAGGAGTCAGGGTCTCACCACAGGGCAGAGAAGGGAGCTGTGTGTGGTAGGGCAGGAGGCACAGGTTGCTCTAATTGAAAGGGGCCTTGTAGGTCTAGTCTCAAAGGCCCCAAGAGAGGAATAGTCATGACCAAAACCCTAGGTGTGAAAATACACTTCCATCCTTCCTCAATTTTCCTCTAGGAGTCTCTAAGTGTTTTTGTATAGGGCTTTTCTGGGATGGAATGGGAAAATTAGTCCTTAGCCAAGTCAGGACTAATTAGTGCCCCTTTGTGGTTTGTATATTTTGGGAAAAATGAATAGCAATTTCCTCCTTCAAAAGGATACTTTTGGATCTCTACCTCTGGAGGGCAAATCAATATATTACACACATTCTCCGACCCTTATCTTCAACATTTTTACCCATGGGATATCCAACATAAGGTAGGTATCCCCAGATGCTTGCATCCAAGGAGGGTGAAATTTCACCTATTCCATTTGTGGGGTGTTTGTATACATCTCATAATAGGATTTCACAGACAAATGAGAAATGATGGGATCATTTACTATCTTTTCCAAGGGTTTGGTAAAACAGTAGCTAGGTGTCTTTCTCTGGGGTTAAGGTCCTGAGCAGCCATGTTACTATTGAGTAGCACAGAGGCACAAAATGATGCTATAATCCCCTTCTCCTATGAGGGAGATTGTCAATGTATTTTTTTTTCAACACTTTCAAATCCCAATTGTTTATAGTAAATGGAGATGGCAGAACCTGGCTGAAGTGGGAAGGCTGAGTTTTATCTAACCTTTAATTTACTTCTCCTCTCAAGTTTGTCCAAGTTCCTGAGACGCCTTTCCCATGTAAGTTAAACCAGTTTGTCAAGGGAAATATAAATTAAGAGCTCTGTTTCTGAGTTAAATGGAAACTTGGGCTAGGGAAGCAGATTTTTGCTGTGCTCCTCAGATCTCCAATATAATATAGGAATTGGAGTCAGCTGGGGACTTAGACGTGATGGATTCTGGAGGAATACAAAACTCTAAGAATGTGGGAGTAGTGTAAAGCCAGAAGCCCAGACTGACTGATCAGTGCTCTTAATAATCAGGTTGGAAATTCCATGGCATTATTGAAAGAGGAAAGTTTCTTCTCTTTTAGACAAAATGGGTTGTGAAACCATCCATATTCTCTAATTGGATTCCCAGATGGACGAGCCAAAGACCATGCCCAAACTAACAACAGTGACGCCATGGTCATCCCCATGTTTATTGTAGAAAGGCAGCTAAGCTTCTAGTGCTGCATGAGCTGTCCAATTATGGATCTCTGGATTGTATGACTTGGAAGACATACAATTAAGGAATAACTCTGGCAAAACTGGGTTTGTAAAACTGGTGTGGAGCCAGTAAGAAGTAACACAAATCTCCTTCTATTTCTCTTTGCTGGCCTAGAAATAATGATTGCAGGCTTAAAGCCTTTAGTGTGAAAGACAAAGGCAATTGGAAATCCTGTTCTTTAACAGATACTCACAAGGTACTAAATTCTGCCTTTGGTATCTCACAAGTCTGAAGACCATTAAACCAGTATTTTTCACAGACATTCATAATGGTTACCTCATATACCTCACAAAACATTGAAAATTTTGATAAGAAAAGATAAAACAATGTGTTAACAGCCTGAAAACTGGAACCCTATTTAGTTAAATTATGAAGAGCCCCTACAGTAAATAGGCAGATAATTCAAGGAAGAACCAATGAGAGAATGTTTCTCAAGAATAGCTAAGACTATTTTAAATAGATGATTACTATTTAAAAGCACACTGGAGATTAAAATGCAGATTCTAGGATTGTGCTTTCCAAATCCACTGGATCAGAGTTGCTGTGGGTGGGTCCCTGTGGTCTGCATTTTAAGCAAACTCTTATTGTAGATTGGATGGTGTTATTTGTACATGTATATATTATGATTTTTAAATATGCTAGGTACTGTTTGGAATTGATAATTATAAATCTTGTTCAAGAGGGTTCTGAATTGTCGAACTTTGAGTTCTGATATAGTCTTTCAATCACAAGATAGTTTATGAAATTTCTTGGTTTTAAGAAATGGTATTCACATTTCTTAGAAACTAAGTTGGGAAGCCATAATCTAAAACAAATAACTGTTCAAGGTGTAAATTGCTGATAGAGTCTTTCTGAAATCATAGATGGATTCAGCTTTAACAGACATTTATTGGGGCCTCCCCTGCATGGAATATTGAGCTTCTCAGAATTGTCCAGCTATTGACAGGGCCTGGTCTGAAGACTCCAAGTCCAACTTCTTCTCACCTACATATTTTCTGGAAGAGATGAGACCAGAAGTATTCTGACCTTGTGGGGAGGAGGGATGCCAGGAAAGGACCAGGGAAAGGACTCCCGAAGTAGGAGACTTGAGCTGGAGACATTTAGATTGAAAGTGTATGAATGTTTTATAAAGACTTGCTCTGCCTGTGGGTATATTCTGCATATTATGAGAGGAGTCCTGTGTTGCACTGGAACTAATGGGGATGGAGGAAGCCTGGGGCTGGCAGAAGCAGTTAGCTTGAGTGATCTGGGGCCTGGAGGATTGTGACTTAGGGATGAGGTAGAAGTTGGCCCCTTGTTGTTTTGTGAGGCCACTCTGACTCGTGTCTTTCCCTGTCTGGGTGCCAAGTTGTGAGATTAGCCATTCTGGGGTGGAACTTGCTCTTTGGAAACTGGCAACTCTCTGGTGTCACAATGCCACCACACCCTGCTCCTTTTGCTCTTGATGTTGACCACCCAGCCTGAGCATGCTACCTTCTACTCCTGGGACAGTGACGTGGCTTGACCCCCACAGTGGAAGGCTGGGAATTCCTTGTGAGCAGTCCTCCTGAGATCACTTGCAGGGTAAGTCTCTTCAGTCCTGGGCTCAAGGGCCTCATGAGCGAATCTGGGCCCTCTAGCTCTACTACTATTCCAGTTTAGGGAATGCATAGATGTGTCATAGATTCAGCAGGAACAAGTTTGGAGAAACAAAGCTTTTATATTAAGATTAATTTTCTCATTATTCTCTAGGAGCTGAAAAATTACAGTTCTCTATAGTTGTCTTCTCAATACTAGGAATGTCAGAAGCATCTCAGCTTCTTTTTGTATATTTATAAACCTAGTAGAAGAGATTGAAGATATTAACTGATTTTTTCCTCTAATAGTTTCTCTACCTCTAGCACAATGTGTGTGTGAGTGGGTGTGTACCCCCCACCCCATCAGTGTTCTCAGGACAGAGTAGGGCTCAGGTCGTGCCAGAGAATAGAAATGAAAGGCTGTTTGTAGCTTTGGTCTTTAAAGCCCACAACATGTGAGAGCTAGAAAGGACTCAAAACAAGGGGGGAAAAGAAAGCTCAGCCAAAAAGAAGCTGGAAGACCACCCTAGAAAATAACCCTCAGATAGAAGTGGAGGAGGAAACGAACAGGAAAAGGACGAGACTTTACCCTTGGTGGGTAATAGAAAGAGGGTCCCTGCTCTCAATGTCATCTACTGAGGCTCCCACGCCTTCAGCAAGGTGCAGACATCAAAATGGAATGGAAACCCTGAGCCTAGACAGGCAGGTGGTAGGAGCTAAAGATGACGAGTAGCAACTTGCTTGGATTGATGGCCGCTAATGACCAGTTGCTCCAAGGGAGCTCAGTGGACTGGCTTCCTAGCCTGAGGTCCAGATGGGTTTTGGTCCTCTGAGTTGGGTAAGATGAAGGATTCTTGAAAGAATTGAGTTCTGATTCCATCAGCAATAGCATCTTAAACTATGAATTTAGTCGGCACTACTTTCCTCTTCCCCTTCTACCACCTGCCCCCAAAGTTATTTCCTGCACATTCTGGTAATCATTTGCAGGCTGGCACATGCAACAATAGGAAAATTCCCTGTGTTGTAGTGACCTGGTGGCCACAGTCACTCCATCCATCTGTAATAGGCACCTTGGATGGCAAAGGAGCCCCCTCTAGACATGGACTGACCTGCATGGTCACTTGGGGGGCCTTTGGTCCCTCATTATTCTGCAACTTTTAGAGCTAGGGTCAAGGAAAGGGTAGGCTAATGCTCTCTGAGCCACAGTATTTCCTCTTGAATCTGTGTGATTTGGGAAAATGTGAGTCAGGACAGATGAGAAAGAGAGAAATATAATATCTGAATATTTCTAGGCTCACTCATTCTGGAGTAAAATACTCAGACCCAAATGAACATTTACTTTAATCCCTTTGTCTTTAATTTGATTCCTCCACTATGTTCCCTCTGAAACTCTTTCAAAGGTGGGGAAGGGGAATAAATTTATGCTTCATAGGGCGGACATCCTCCTCAGAAGTCTAGGAAATCTCTTGCAGATTTCAAAGGCATCTTAGCCTTTTCTGACATTTAAAAGCAAACAGCATCTCTGCCAGATAAAAGCGAGCTGAAAACAACGGTCAAGTTGATGTCCAGCTGGATGGAGCCCGGTTCCTCCAAATTCCTTCCCGTTCGCACACTGCATTATGAAATGGCACCACAAAAACTGATGCCACACACACACACTCACACTCTCACACACACACTCACATGTACACTCACACACACTCATACACACTCTCACACTCACATACAAACACACACTCACACACTGACACACACACACACACACACTGACACACACATTCACACTCACACACATAGTTGCTGGATCGTTATGTATAAAATGAGCTCAGGGCAAATTATCAACAGAACATGGTTCAGATAATATCCTATGCCTTTCTCTATCATTAAGGTTTTAAGGGTGGGTTTCAAAACTGGGAGGATTAGAGCTGAGCTGTTAGGAAATACACAGCTGAGCACAGACACTCTCCCTCTTGCTCTCATTGACTCTCTCTCTCTCTCTCTCTCTCTCTCTCTCTCTCTCTCTCTCTCTCTCTCTCTCTGTCTCTCTCCCCCCTCCCTCTCCTTCTCTTTAACAAGTTAGCAGCATGTGCCTGGCCCTCGTTCCAGCAGTGATTATTAAAATAAAAAACACCTTTGGCCATAAACACAAGTGAAAATTGAAACACGCTCATGAAATTTTATTATTTTTCGCTTCAATAACTTCACCCTACGTGGAGAACTTTATTGGCCTCAGGAGGTCTTTGGGTTAGGTAATGAAAAAGCGTAGGGGTGGGCGATCCCAAGTGATCGGGGTTGGGAGGCAGCTGGGGTTGCTCTGCGTGCATCTTGGCCTGGGGCCTGCGAGCTGCTCTAGTGTGCAGGTTTGCACACATGCACTGCTGGAGGACAGCTCCCACCCCCACCTCTTGATGCGGCTCTGCCTTTAGGTTGTAATAAGGGAGTTGGGTGTTGAGCTGGTTTAAAGCCAGCCCCCCTCTGCTGGCTTGTTGGACCCATGTTCAGGTCATTTGGCTGATTCTATGGACTTCCTGGAGCTTCGTTTCAACTTAAGGCACTTTTTGCCCCCACCTGGAATCTCCTGCATCCCCCAACTCAGATGGAGGAGGGGCTGCAGGGCAGATCTTAAGGAGCCAAAGAGAAGATAGTGGGGAGAGGAGGTCTACAGTCACAGAGGGCTGGCCCAACTGAAGTCATTTACTTCTGAAAAGAGAGAATCGACAGTGTCATCTGAGGGTGGTCATTATTCATAGACAAAGAAAAAAAAAAAAAGACTTGAAAGACAAAACTTGGAGCTTTGTGTAAGAGAAATAAATTTCTGTCCCATTTAAATGACAGTTATATTAGCTTTTTAATTTTTTGTCTTTTTGGTCATTTGTAACTGAGGATGGTCCCAAATATATAGTCACCCATTCCAGAGCGTTTGCTGTCTTTCTCAGAATTGAAACACAAGGTTTGGGGACAAGCCTTCCTAGACTGCTGTGATAATTCTGCTCTGGGGCGTTCTTGGTGACCTAGGCTCTGTAGAGATGATTACTGTAGCGTCCCTGGAATGTGACTCCCTAAATGATGCTATCTAAATTTAAGGGAGCAGGTGGAGTAAAGGATGATAAAGAATGGGGAAGGGAGCATGCCATCTGTCTCCAAAGGGAGGGTCCAAGGGGCTGCTGATCTGTATATCCCACCAGCAGGAAGTTAGTCCCTTGGCCATACTTATTGCAAAGGAGGCTGGAAATTTCAGTCTTTATTATGAATAGAATTCCAGTCAGCTAAAAATGTTATTGTTAAGGAAGAAAGAGAGAGGAGATCTCAAAGGACAATGAGCAGCCTCTGTCACAGCAATTACAGTAGCCCAAACCTTGCCTGTCTTACTGGTCTGTGTTGGTTTAATCACTGTTCTTTTCATTGTTTCATAAACCCCTGTCTTCTCAGGAAATCTGTGCTCAGCATTTCCTGGTTCATTTTATCTCTTTTGGTCAACAGCCTTCCTCAATGCTTTCCCATGGATTCTTGTTGTCTGTCCCATCAAAATTGTCCTTGAATCAACTTTATGCAAAACCTGCCAGCTTCATACTGTAGAGTCAGAACATGGTTGGAACTAATAGTGAAAGAGACCAAGTCTATTAACCCCTGTTGAAACTTTATCAGAATTTTTTTAAAAAATTAAGGATCTGGGCACGCAGGCCTGTGCCATAAGGCTTATCATGTACTTACCAGTGTAGCATGAACTCAACTTACTTCCCAAAGCCTTCCTAGGAATGGGTTGGGACCAGAATATACTTGGATGCTATTGGCTCAGTAACTGTGGGTCTCTTTCTCCCTGCAGCCCTGTGTGGTTTTAGCCCCTCATCCTGAATAGAGTGACTCATATCACATCAGATCTCCCTTTGACTTTCTCTGAGCTGTGTCTCTCCTGAGCCATGTGAGATGTTTCTGGCTGCTCCCTTTCCAGCATAATTAAATCCAGTAGGCCTCCTTGGTGACCTCATGAGTCTGAGTTAAGCCCATTTATGAAATATGAAATGATCCCAAATGCTCATGATACAGCTTTCCCAGGGGGCTGTGGAGGCGGATCATAAGCTAAGAGCTTCCTGCTGGAGATGCTGAAGGGAAGGCAGATGTGGCATCCCTGGAGATCAGCAGCACCTCCCCTGGGTTGGGCTCTAGCCTCAAGGGGTGGTCATGATCCTCAGCCTTCCCTGAGAGGCTTATTTCTATCATCCCCCTGCCTCACTTCTCTCTCCACTTAAGGGTACTGGCTCTTTTTTGGAGCAAGCGACAAAAACAAAGAGTGCCATTTTTCAATGGGTTGATGCTTTGTATTGACTCTTCATGGTGATTGGAGGCCTGGAGCAGAACTGAATTAACTGATCCTTATGTTCACAAAGGCATGATTGAATTCCTAAGTTATAGGACTGGGTTTCTTCTATCCATCATTTATACAAGAGTGGAATGAAGAAGAGCATGAATGAATGAAGGCAAATCAGCTCCACTGGAGAAACATAGAGCTCGCTGCATTTATTGGGTAGTTAGTAGGGACAGTCATGGAGCATATCAGAGTCAATACTCACAATCCCTCCTTTCATGTTTCTGTATAGGAGAAAAGACTTCTATCCCTTCTATCCCTCATCAGGGTATAGGATCAGAGGTCTACTTCTGGTTTCTCTGTCCTCCTCTCATCTATTTAGCCTCCCATCCCTCCAGCCCACCAAGCAAAGAGAAGAAAATAGCACATTTTATTGATGAGACCATGTCCAAGGTCACCACTTTGGTGGGCCTTCTCTTGTAGTAAGTAGCTCAGAACTTGCTGTGCCTTTCCCAAGATGGGCACTTAAATCCAAAATATAGGAGCGGGAGGAGGCGGGGAGGATGGTAAAGAGGAGCTTTCCTATAGTCTTTCTGAAACAAGAAGCCTTAAATCACATCCTCACATAGTAAAACCAGAGCCCCTGTATTTGGGGGCCGGGGAATGTAGCCAGTGCTTACTTTGATCCTCATCTAAGTCCTGTTTTCAATTTTGTAAGATCTGGGTATGGTTTGGTTTTCAGTGGCTTCCACGTGGGATGACCACATGAGATAAACCTTGGTGCTCATTATAAAATCAGATTTCTTGTCTCCTCCCAACACCTCCCAGATATTTGGTAGGCCTGAGATGGTTCAGGAGCATGTGTTGATTCAAGTTTAAGCTTTGTTTTTCAGTGCTTCCTTTCCTGGGAGACAGCCAGAACTTGGACATCAGGACCCTAGGTCATCTTTGAGACCCTAAAATACCCTGCTTGTATAGCAATGGTGTGGGAAGAGATGGGAGGAGGAAAAGATCTGAATCACAAAAATCAGAATAAGGGCTGGTTGGCAGAAACTTCCTGAAGGTTCACCTTTTGCCATTTTTCTTATTAAAAAAAGAAAACCAAGCATTTTATACCAAATGTATAACAGGCTTCAACTCTCAGTTGATGAGAGAGCTTTCTGATGAGCGAGCATGGCCCCTTCTGCTCTATCATGAGACACAGAGTCAGGCTCTGGGAAAAGAACTGTCCCAGATAAACTGGAGGGATCTTCCTCCCAGAGCCGGTTCCCAATACCTCCATTTCCTTTGGAACAAATGCTCTCTTGATTAACCAGAATTTTTGGCAGCCAAGAGCAGAAAGGAGAATCCATCTTGTTGCTCTAACGTGGGGTGTGGCCGTTCTCAAACCTTCCCATCTGAGTCTCTTTCCTTGGCAAACAGGATGGCTTTGTTGTGATCCCACAGCATTTCTCTCTTTAATCCAAAGAATGAAACAGACAAACAAAAACAACAACAAAAAAAATGGTTCCCTCCACCAATAAACTGGAAGTCCTTTCATCCATTGAATGACATGGTTTCTCGCTTCTTCCCTTCACCATGGGGACAGGGTGGAGTCCACATTCCCTCAAGGAACCCAAGGTCATGACATTCATGGTGAACAAACTGCAGCCTCTAGAAAGCATTTCCAATTAACACACACAAAGCGTTTCCTACTGTCTCTTAAATTATGCTTCTATACTTATCGCTGCCAGCCAGCCCCTCCCTCTCTCCCCAGCTCCCCCTATGCATGATCCCTGCTCCCCATTTAATCATTGACAGAACTGTTGCCATTCTTCTTTCTTCAATCTTCCATTTTCAGAACCACTTTGTTTATAAGAAGAATGTAATTGTTGCTTCCATTTTGATAACCCTGCCCACTAACATATATATGACTCTGAGGTTTTGTGATAAAATTCATCATTTATGTCCAAGATTTCTGATGATGGGCATTTAATCTGTGCAGAATTTCATTACCCTCTGATTTACTGTGGCTTCAACACCAGCAAAGACTTTTCAAAAAGTGTCAGCTTTTTCCTCTTTCCCTTCCTCTCTCCTCTTTCTCTGTTGTCCTTCTAAACACACATACACAGATGTGCCTCTGCTAGCTTTCTCTCTCTCCCCCTCTCTTGTCTTTCCTCCTCTCTCCTCTGCTTCTCTATCTCTGTCTGTCTCTCCTCATCTTCCGTCTTCCCCTAGTTTTGAGTTCAGTGTTCACATCCAATGGATTGGCATTCTGATTTTTCCCTCCTAGGACACAGTTCTCTTAAGAGCAGCTGGGAGAGCACTGACCCCTGGGAGGTGAGGGGGCTCCTTGTGTTGAAGGAGTTGTATTGAAAACCTGCAGAATGGCCTCAAAGACCTCTTGAACAACTCACAGGGGCTGAGCCTGAGCCTTCTGAAAGATGGAATCCTACTTCAGCTTCCTAAGGGGCCAGTCTGTGCAATCTAAAGGATGTGATTTTTGCAGAACACTTGGATAATAAGATACCTAAGTTGTGTGTGAGAGAGAGGGGCGGGGGAGGGAGGGAGAGAGAGAGAGAGAGAGAGAGAGAGAGAGAGAGAGAGAGAGAAAGAGAGAGAGATGGAGAGATATTCATGTGATCAGTGGTGAGACTCTTCTTCCTTTGTGCTACTTGTTCTCATCTCTTTGTTGACACATCAGTCCCTTGGAAGGTGAATGCCCACAAAAGGTAGGTATCAGTTGATCTTCAAAGAGAATGCAGCACCTTAATCCCACCCAAAAGAACTGTGGTCACCCATGTGCATTATCAGGGCTCTTCCCCTTTCATCTATTCTACTTATATGCATCCCTCACCTTTTTAGTGATCCTTTCGCTTTCCTCCATCTCCCCACCCATACGCTCCACGTCTGTCTTCCTCTCCTCTTCCCCTCATGCAGACAATGCTTATCCTATAGCCTTGCCCTACCTCCACACTTAAAAAACCCCATCCCTTCTGTGTTGCCTAAGCATCCTGTATCTCCAGAGTCAGTCCAGTGTTTTGTTAGTGTGACTCGAGGGCTAAGAGGCTAATGTGATGCCTTTTGCACACAAGGCAGACAGGAGATGTTTTACTTTTTCCAAAAGAAGAATGCTCTGTGGCAGGAAATTTAGGTACTTAAGAGAATTCATCAGGAAAATATGAACAATTAGAAATCAAGCCCCCCTTGGGTTACAACTTGCATGCAAAATTCAGAGAGCACCTCACTTTGCTTTGTTAAAAGTGGGAGGGAAAGGTCATTTTTGTGTTCATAGATTTCCAATAAGTAGTCAGAGAAGGTGGGACCCATCCATCATCCCCTGGTAGATTATTAGGAAACCATCTTGCCATAGAACCTTCAGATTCTTACTCCATTTGTGAGTATCTGTGCTAGTTTTCCCTCATCAAAAGGGTCACTAGTGAGCTGTTTGACTTCTTATTCTGATGGACTTAATAGAATTCTCAGCTTTAGGAAGCTGAAACATTAGCAGACTCTTTTTTTGTTTTCAATTCTTGAGTCACCCCAGTCTTACAGGATCTGGGGTGAGTTGGGTGACTAAGGAATTCCAAAAACCAAGAGAATTACAAGTGATTTTCCTCTATTGGAAGCTCCAACATCTCGACTCAAGAAGTGCTCAGGATTTAGTTGGGAGAACCCCTGAAATCAGCTTTGAAAATTTACCTACTATGGTGTTTTTATAATCTGTCTTCAAATTCTTGGCAGTCCTCCATCAAAATTTGGATTCCCCTGCCCTTTCAGATGGCTCAGGCTTTATGACTGCTCGACAGCTTTCAGTACTAACAGTGTCAGGAGCATGGCCTTCTGTGGACGTGGCATATACTATGCTCCGTGCATCAAGAGCTTGATCAGACAGACTATTTGGCTGGTTCCTGGTTCTCTCTTACGAAAACCAAGACACCATGTTCTTAGTGGGAACATGGAGAGGACACAAAGTCCTGTGGCTCTGGTCACAGGTCCATCTGAAAGCCTAGCTGCTGGCCGGCATCAAGTGTCAGCAAAGCTTTAGATGAGCCCCTTTTCCAGTTCCCCCCGCTGAAGCTGATTAGACCAAAGATGAGCTGTTTCCACTGGGACCTGTTCACATTTCAGATTCATGGGGAAAAGAAGTGTTGTGATTTCAAGCTGTCCAATTTTGGGGTGGTGTCACACACCAGTAACTGAAACACATGTCTCTTTTGTGTCATTCTTCCCATTAGGTAAAAGTATTGTCACAATTTTTGAAATGCCTGATATTGATCTAAGACCCTCATTCCTAAGAACTCCAGTTCTAAAATGTCATGCCTCTATGAATAGACTCTCTGGACTAGGACCCCATATGCAAGGGAGTTTACCTGTTTCTATCAGTAAGTAACTTTGCAATAGCACTGATAACCCTGGGACTCATTTTTCCTTAAATGTGAAATGAAGGGGTGGAGCTACGTAAACCCCAAGGTGTTTTCCCAGCTCAACTTATATCTCCTTTTCTATGGGTCTGCTCTGACTTTGAGAGTGAGTTTACTTTCTAGAGTTCAGCTTCAAATGACTGAGCTGGCTTTGTATCATAGGACCTCTCTTTGTAAGTATTATTGGTTATTTAGCAGTGGCTTTCAGTGTCTTCCTCCAATGGAACCAGTGATGGGGGTGGTCAGAGACTGCAGCAGTCTCAGGGAAAGTCTGGATTTGTAGATGGAAGAGGTGAACCCTCACCTGACAGCTGCCAGGTATGTGGGAGTAAGCTAGTCACTGACTCCCCACTTCCTTACGTGTGGCCTGAGATAAGTGAATTAAAGTGATTCCTGCCTGAACACAGAAGGCCATGCTCCTAACACTGTTGGTACTGAAAGCTGTCTGATGGTTCTCCATTCAGTGATAGCATGGATCTCTGAAATCCCCCCCAGAATTCTGGACCTCTTTCTAGTCCCATTCAAAATGAAGGCCTGAGTGATATTTCTCCTCTTACTGCAGAAGCCTGAGAGAACTTGTTACTGAGTATGGAAACCCCACGAGAAGAACTCATGTCCAGAGAGGATTTCTTCTTAGTTTCTCCTGAGAAACAATGAATTGGCTCAAAGAGAGGGGGAACGGGCCAAAATATGTTGGGAAACCAAAAGCAAAAGGAGAATAAAATAGGATGGGAAAAAATAATAAAAAGGGTTGGAACTCTTATAAAAGCCCAAACCAACAGTGGTAATTCTCAAAGTGCAGGATTTGATGACATAAATTTGTAAAAAGTTCAGTCCTAAGCATGGCCTGCTAACAACACATCTCCTCCCTCCTCAGTTCAGCCAGGTGGAGGATTATCCATAGAGGCTACTGGGCACTTCTGGTGCTGTGCTGCTTTCAATCTAGAGTCTTTCCCTCACAGTAATGACAGAGAAGGTCATTACTGTGGCTGCTCTTCATTTTCTAATCCTGAAGTGCCAGATTCTGACGCTCATTTTATGGGATTCCTTTATTGGGTTCCTTCATCTGCTGCTCTTTCTTGACATGAATACCCTTGACAACTCCAGGTGTACCTTGTCTCTTCTCTGGGGACTTTGATTCTTCAACCCACAGAAGTGTCTGAGTTCCTCAAGTTCTTCCAACCTGTCTTTATTCTCTGCATAGAGAAAATAGGATGGCCATCCAAGTCTTTGGTGGCTGATTATGCTTTGTTCCAGGTGACAGAACTACACCAACCTTGCTGAGTGTCATTGTGGGGTCTCATGGTACACCCCCAAGATCTGTTCTAAGACTGGAGGCTTCTGTGACCACTCTATTTTCTTCTTGCTTTGGCCACTGCTGTGAGCCCTCTGTGTCTGAGGACATTTTCCCTATCTCATTGCCAACACCTACTTCCTGTCTCCTGTGAAGCACTCTTTGATCTTTGGGATCCACATCATCTACCACCTTTCAATGAGGGCTTTCTTGTGTGGGAAGAAATATATGTAGAGAAATGTTCAAAGAAAAAGTAAGTGGGGTTCTTCCCAACTAGCCCCACTCTTCAGATGTAAACATTCAGAGTTACTTCTATTTTTAAAACTTCTGCTGGTTATCTCCATATGTGTAAAAAAAACATGTTTTTAACCTCCATTTCATTTTTTTAAAAAATAGCACTATTTTATACTTTTTTTGGTACTGGGAATTGAACCCAGGAACGCTTAACCACTGAGCCCCATCCCCAGCCCATTTTATTTTTTGAGACAGGCTCTAGTTAAATTGCTTAGGGCCTTGCTAAATTGCTGAGGCTGTCTTTGAATTTGAGATCCTCCTGCCTCAGCCTTCCAAGTCACTGGATTACAGACATGCATCACGGTACCAGCCTATTTTATGCTATTACAGATGAGAAATTTAGATTATTACTAGCATCCCTTCCATTGGTTTATTTATTATTTTAAATAATATATTAAAAACTCTATTTATTGAAAAAAAAATTGAAAGTCTTCATTTTTCCAGTATTTAAGAATGGATTCAGTATCCAATACCTTCTGTCTACCTTTTCTCTGACCCACCCTCCTTTCAAGTAATGAGTATTCTTTTGAAATTTGCATGTGTATAGCATTTACATGTAATTTTGTATTCTTAAAGTCTTTTTTAAACTTTTAAATGGCAATATAAATATTGAAAATCAATAAATGGTATTTGAAAAATATTACTTCCTCCAAACATGTTAGCATATTTGGACATGAAAAGGAAGGGTAGAGGTTGCATGTTGTCACTTAAAAGAAAATACTTAAAGGTCACAATCAAATAAATGCTCCTTGTAAATTTCACTGATTATTTAAAATTATAGCACAGATGATAATAAGAAAGGGGATAACATAAGGAATCCTGTCTTATCTCTGAGTTGATTAACAAGGATAGGAGGAGTATATAATATAGAGAATCAACTAGCACAAAGGCCTCCCATGTTCACACTTCAGGGGATCATGGGGAAAATAAAGAAGACAGAGGAAGAGGGATGGTGTGTAGGATCAAGCATGTAAGAAGCATCAGAAATAACTACTTAAAATGGAGTTTGAAGGCTGGGAAACATCTCATTTACCTTCTGGAGGGGCTCAACCGAAAATAACCAGTTTACTATTGGCCACATCAAAGTAAAATTGATGGGCCCCCTAGTTTGGGGAATGGAAGGCATTAATTTTGTTTTCTCTTGAGCTGCCTGGGTTCCTGTGCAATTTGGGCAGGATGTAGACCTAGTGATGAGAAGTTGGCTAAGAGGCTGAGGGGCAGTAGGAGAGGATTTCTGGGCAGGAGTAAAGAGCATTATATTCTGGAATGGATCACCTAGGCTAGAGCCTCCGGATGACTCAGTCCTGAGCATCATCAACAATGATGGTGGCAAGACTGGGTCAGACACTGGTGGTTACTGGGCTACAGCAAACCAAAAGAGAGATTAGACCTTGAATTGTGTCACCCAAGCACCTCAATAGCCAATGTCAGGTTAGCCCAGAGAGAATCAGTTTCCTAAAGGGTCCTACCCCACAGCATTGATCAGAGGGTGCCATGAGGCCCCTCCCCTGGGCTTTGAGGACACTTTAAGCTGTCTTCATATTCTTACAAACCATAATGGAAAAGGAGACAATGGGAGAGTAGTAAAGTCTGAGAATGTGAGCATTTTACCTAAAAGCACTGTTGAAATTATTGTACTTGACTGAAATGATCCATTGGTTTGAATTTATCTTTTGCTTCCCTTATCACATGTGAGCATCTGGGGAGGATCACTTACAGAAGTGTGAAGAAATCACACTTTCTCTGCACATCTGGGTATAGGGAGCATCCAAACCTAAGAGGCCTGGGCTGTTATTGGATACCATCTTTTGTAACCACCCAGAGTAGAAATATCTGGCAAACATCCTCTGGCCTAAGAAAGCTTGCACTGTCCTATAAAAAATTTGGGATTATTCACAGTCATGGGGGACAGGGAGAGGCTGGATCTTTGAAACTTCTCACAATAATTCAAAAATCTCATTTTTGTTGAGAATTGATCATTGACCAAAATATGCTGAGAGGTTGCCAAATGGACTGATTTGAACTGTATCTTATTGTCCCTATCAGAGGAGTGAGGAAACTGAAATAATTAAACATGGTTTTAGCTCCCTTTGGTTGCTGGTGCTGGGCAAGGGGTGGAAGTTGAGAATGGAGGTTGGGGATGAAGCTGGGGTGAGTCTTGAAGTTACCCTAGTTTTTCCCTAGAGGTGTATCTCAGGGTATCCATGACTTTCCGCTGAGCTTTTCAATGCCTTACTTCCAAGAGGACCTAGAATAAAATCAAAGTCCCTCTCTAGGTGGCCAGGCTTGACCACACTGGCTTCTGCCTTTCTTTCTAACATCTTTGTGTCATTATTTTCTTCCCCACTCAGTAAGAATCAGAAGCTTTATTTTATGTCAATGCTAGTTAAAATTTTTAAAAAAGTTTCTGCTTGCATATTTTTCATTATTGGAAAGCTTTTGTCCTTATAAAAAATCAGTGCAAAATTTTTTAGAAATATTTTATTTTAGACTCACTTTTTTTTTTCAATTTGTTCTTTTTAGAATGGTATACATGTATTTTGACATATTATACATACGTGGAGTTATTACTTATTCTAATTAGGGTCCATTCTTGTGATTGTATATAATGTGAAGTTTCGCTTGTCATCTATGAACATAGGAAAGATATGTTGTTGCACAATTTTTAGAAAACACTAAACTCTTTTTTTGTTCCTTCGAGACATGATCCACTTTTCTTCTCCAAGTCCTCTTTCCCCCTTTCTTTCCATAGCTTGCCAACCTCAGTGTCCCATTTTAATTGTCTTCTCTATGGAAGGGACTATCCTGATCTTCCATGACCCCCTGTGACTCTTACCCATTTTTATCTTTCATGACACCCTAGTTCTCGACTTCTTAGACATTTATCACAAGTTGTGACAATTTCATTTATTAACTTGCTCATTTGTTGTCTTTGCCCCTGGAACATAAGCTCGAAAAGGATTGTACATGTCTTTTTGATCATTGTGTCTCCATTAAGTAGCACAGTGCCTGCTATGTACTTTCTCTTAATAGATGGTTGGGAGATGAATCAAGTAGGCAGATATCATTTCATACTTTGAACTCAGTTCAGACACATTGTAGCCAAGGGATAAAAGGAAGGACAAGTCACCTCACCTACTCTATAAACTGGATAATGTCCATTATGTAGACTGTGCCTTGGTTGTCTCCGGGGAGATGAATTAAATTAGGTGGATGTAGCAAGCTATCTCAAGGCAGAAAGAGGGTTAAAACTGAACAGAGAAAGAAAAGACAAATGAAGTTGGTTCACAGCAAAACAGATGTTTCACCTCAAATCCACTTTGTTTCCATCAGGAAAGGGGGAAGTGGGAGCGCTGGGGAGAGATGATAATGATTATCTGCCTGGACTTTGATTCCTCTGAGTTGCCCAGACACTGGCGACCTGGGGCTCTGAGCTCCCTCCTCCCCTTGACCCCTTTCTGCCTCACCAAATGAGTCATGGCCAAGCTTTGTGGAAAGTGCTAGCAAGTGGCAAAGGGGAGGGGGCTGGAGAAAACCTGAGAGAGCCGGCTCCTGAGAGGTTCTGGAGTGATTTCAAGCCCCAGAAGACAAGTGTGGTGTCTTCTGGGCCCCAAAGTAAACATCATGCTTGCAGGCTGATGTGCTGGGCCCCAGACAGTGGGACCCTGAGGGAACCAAGACCAGTTCTCTGAGTGGTAAGGTTTCCAGGAAACTGGGGCCGTGAAGAGGGAGGGAGTGAGCTCTCCTCCTCCACTCAGGTGGACAGCAACTCCACCTGGCCTTTGGCAGCATGATTGATTTGGGGCAGTGCAGGATGTTACGGGGTGTCATGCTGGAGTGCCATTCAAACACCCTGACACTGCTGCTCACATGCAGTACTCAAGAAATAGTTGTTAGGCACCTACATATTTTTATTATTGGAAAATCAACATAGTGGACAAACAGTGGAGTTTGGGCTCACTAGAGCACACAGTTGAGTGGGCTAATGATTTGTATGGGTTCACGTCATATGTCCTTACATGTTAGGGACATCCCAGTGTGAAGAGTAAAGCTGCCCTGTTTGGAGGCTCTTTCAAAAACATGAGATTGGTAGCATTTAATAACTAGAGTGACTGGGGCCATCAGACTTAAGATCCCAAGAGAGCAAAGCAAAAAAGATTTTCACAGGGCAAATAGACACTCAAATCCATCATGATAGGCAGGTGCTTCAAAGTTCCCGAGGCCAGAATGAGAAAGGTCCTTGGGGCTTAGAGAGCCCCTCAGCAGGGAGGAAGCAGTTCCTGGTTCTCACTCTTACTTCCAGGCCATTTACAGTTCTGTCACATTTCCTCCTCACATCTCCTCCTTGGAGGTGCAGACATTCAATCCTTCTAGCTCCTTTCCCTCCAGTCTCCTCCATCTGGGCAGGCTGTCCCTGCTGGCTGTGCTCCTTTGTTCTCTGCACATCTGCCACTTCTTTATTAATGTTCTAGATGGGATTTGTTGGGTAAGGCAGAAAGGTGGCCTCTAGGGGATGCTAAGAAATTACCCAAGTCCATATAAGTTATCATCTCATTACTTTCTTCTTTTTCCTAGCTGCTGGTTAGCAATCCTTTGTCAAGGCTACACACAGGTGTTCTCATCTCCCCAAACTGCCCAAACCCTTCCTCTGATATTGGAACCTCCTGGTCCCCTTGTTGACCACTCTTACCTCCCATGACTGTCCCTCCTTTGCTTGAGCAATACCTCTGAAGTCATCACTTTCCTTTTATCCCCCAAGGACATTTGCATTTAACCAATCACCCTCAATCCAGCTTTGCTTCTCTCATACTCAGCATAGATCTTGAGTTAAAGCAATTTGGTTTGTTGTTATAAGAGGAGAATAACCTTCACTTAGCTTAAGCTAGTGTTTGATATATTTTCTATTACATGAAGCCAAATGCTTGACTAACCAATGCACCAGAATTCCCTGGTCCATTTGATTTCATTATTTATTATTCATTTTTTAATTTATTATTTTGTTGAGACACAACATTTGTATATCTTTATGGGTTACCTTATGGTAATTCAATTACATGTACAACAATCAAATAAGGTAATAAGCATTTCCATCTCCTTAAACATTAATCATTTTTATGTGTTGAAAATTTCCTACTCTTCTTTTCCAGTCATTATGAAAAATGTCATAGATTATTGTAGCATATAGTTACCCTTCTGTGTTAAAGAAGAACCAAAAGTAATTATTCCACTCTGTGTTTTGGTGTCCTTTATTAAATTTTTTTCCAATCTTTCTCTTTCCTGCCCTTCCTAGTCTCTAGTGACTACCATTCTATTGTTCCAAGATTGACTTGTTAGCTTCCACAGATGAGTAGGAATATGTGATATTTATCTTTCTGTGCCTGGCTTATTTCACTTAACATAATGACCTCCAGTTCCATCCATGTTGTAGAAAAAGACAGGATTTCATTATTTTTTTTATGATGGAATAAAATTG
This sequence comes from Urocitellus parryii, assembly GCF_045843805.1. Classification (NCBI taxonomy): domain Eukaryota; kingdom Metazoa; phylum Chordata; class Mammalia; order Rodentia; family Sciuridae; genus Urocitellus; species Urocitellus parryii. The sequence continues at coordinate 264,712,728 of NC_135531.1, read as the reverse complement.
CAGAATAAGAAAATCAACATACAAAAAATAGTATTTTATGCACAAATATTAAACTTGCTGGAAAAGAAATTAAAAAAGCAATCCTATTCAAAATAGATACAAAAGTAAAAATGTTTAGGATTAAATTTAACCAAAGAAATGAAATATCTCTCAAATGAAAATTATAAAATAGCAGTGAAAGAAATTATAGAGAACATGGTTAAATGGAAATACAGCCCATGTTCATGGACTGGAAAAAAATAATATTGTGCAAATAGTCATACTACCCAAAGTCATCTATAGAGTAAATGCAATTCTCATTTAATTTTTAAAAAAATATTTATTTTTTTAGTTGTAGTTGGATACAATATCTTTATTTATTTATTTTTATGTGGTGCTGAGGATCGAAGGGCCTCACACGTTCTCTACCACTGAGCCACAACCCAGCCCCCTCATTTGATTTTTGATGTTGTCATGGTGTACTTGTTAATGTTTTCTATGTCTCTTTTGATTATACACCCTCCATAATTTTAAGACTGGTAGTGCTGGAAGAGCCCTTAGATACTAATATCCAGTTCCTTAATTTTGTATATGGGGAAAGTAAAACCCACAGGGGAAAGTAACAGGGAAGTTATTGGTCAGGATTGGAGCTCAGGAATCTTTAAAGTTAGTCCAGCATTCAGTGCCAACCATCTTCCAATCTTCTTGACTAATAATAACAAAGGTTAAGAGTGTGGAATCTCTGCTCTTGCTTTATAGGGCCACTGTGGACACACGCTGAGCATAGCCATATACCTTTTTTTTTTATTTTTTTTTTATTTTTATTTTTTTAGCCATATACCTTTGAGGCTATGACAATCATGTGGAAAAGCAGATTCTGAAGACATGGGCAGTCATCACTACCTGGGAGACTGGGGAGACCCAGGGCACTTGCTCACTGAGCTTTTCTGTCTAGTTCTCTAACTCACTTTCCTGGAGACAGATTATCAGCCTCTGTCAGTGTCCCAGAGCAGTGTTCAGATGTGAGCTCTGTGGTCACACACTTATAGGCTTTGTGTGCACACACAATCATCTACGAGAGGCATGCACAGGAAACATGCTGCTGGCCAGCTGTATATTTCTGGTTGTCTTTCTTTCTTAATTTTTACCTCTGTTACGTCCCATTCAAATGTCCAACATGTTACTTTTCTTATCTCCCTTTCTGTCTGTGCATACCGCATCTTAGTCCATCCCTCACTTTGAGTACTGAACATCTTATTTGTTTCCTTTTTATAAATCTCAGCTCCAGAGATCAGATCGCTGAGTGTACTTCTCCCTCTGTATAGGGAGCTCTCCCTCTGGCTGCCTTTTTTGCCTTTTCTGTCTGAGCACAAACATCAACTCCTCAGAGAGTCCTCTCTCACCAGCTTGTGCTGCGTGTCACCCTCTCGCATGCCACTTCCATCCGTGCTTGGCTTGGATGTCTTATTTTCTTCACAGTGTTGAGCACCAACTCAGCGATTGCAGTTGTGTATTTGTTTGTTTCGTTTGCATTCTTTGCATTGGGATGCAAGCATGTCTCCTAGAACAGAAGCATCTATTCTTACACATCCCAGTGTCAAAATTGTGCTTGGTTTGAAATAGATATTCAAAAATCATTTGTTGAACTAAAGTGAAGTGAAGATGAACTTTTGAAATTAGCTGGTTCTATGTCATGGGTTGTCAGTGATGGGGGTGTAGGGCAGCTACAAGACCCGAGACAAGCCCTCCTGTTGGCTGTCAGTCATAGGTGTCTGGTAAGTGAAGGACACTCATGCAGTGACTCCTTTCTCCTGACCTCCTTGCCAGCATTTCTGCTCTCTTGATGTAACTGAGTAATCCTCGGATGTTAAATTAAGCTCATTTATATCCATACCAAGCCAAAGAGTGGTTTTCTTTTTCTAGGATGGGGGAGTTTCCTCTAAAAGGTTTTATCAAAAATGCATGCTTTCACTCACTGGCTGCTAATCCCCCCTCTGCTTAGCTTCTCAGCTTTTCTGGGAAAGCTTCTCTCCTTCCCCTGATCTGCCTGTACTGGAAACCCACAATTATCAGAAAATCTCCTGTGATTCTCCTTGAGAGACTAGAGAGATCACAACTTCTTACATGTCTCCACAGATGCTTGGATGGGTTTCCAACTTGTCTCCCTGGGTCCCTTGTGCTAGATTCAATCTAGTTTTCTTATCTTCTTATCCCCGACTCCACACTGCTTCATTCCCCAGCCCAATTTTACCATGTACTCACTTCCTATTATTTGCAGGCACTCCTAAAATGTTTCCTGATCCTTGTTTGCATGCCCAAGCCCCCGTTCATTCAATCCTTGGCCCGTCACCACCCCTAGAGGATGTACCTACCTCTCCTTATTCCAAATTTCTTCCTCATCCACAAATCTTTACTCGAAACAACTTCTTGTGAGAGGGCTTTCCTGACTCACTCTCTCTGGTTCTTAGTACCTAATTCCAGACATCCCTTTGATGAATCTGTCTGTCTGCACACAGCTGTATCTATAGGATCCAAATGTGTCCAGATGTGAGTAGGTATCAGATTTTGGGTTCCCATTTAAACTTCATGCTTGGTGGAATTTCTTCCAGGTAAGAAACTCATTTTTCTGGGCCTAGGAGTGGGCAGGCAATTTGTCTACATTTTATTTAAATAACTTCCTTTTTCTTTTGTGGGCATCAGAGTGGAGTATGAATTGGAAGACCATAAATGAGTAACCATCATGATGCCAGGGCTATTTCTCCTTGTCATTCTTGCTGCCCTGGCTCTTGCTTTTCCTCTCCCTAGCCCTTGCCACTTGTCAGGTCAAGAAATGATCCAAGTCAATCAGAAACTCTTCTTTTTGAGGCAGCCCAACCTAGCTTGGAGGAGGAGGCAGAAGAAGGTGGCAGGAGAAAGTAGCTCTGTCCTCAGGGTCTTAGAGCTTATTGGAGAAGGAGAATCAGTAAGCAGACAGAAAGGAAAACACTTAAAAAATGTGGAAGGAAATGGCTTGGAAGCCCAATATTTGGCTTCTGGATCTTTGTTTCATCCACCATTGACTCTCCTGGCAACTGTCTAGGAATATTTCAGAGTCACTTGGGTAGGGCCCGAGAATGAATCAAACGTCTCTTTTCATAGACCCACCGGGCTGGCCGAGCGCTGCGACGGTCATTCTTCCCATTCCCTTGCCCCTAGGCCAGACCACATCAATTCAGCCTGCCCAGCCAGGGGTATCTCCTGTTTCCAAACCTCACCGGAGACGGATCCTACCCAGCTCTCTGTCTGCTTTTCCTGCCCCAGTGGTTTTGAGCCTCCGTAATGAATGGCTGAGACCGCTGCATTCCTTGGACACCTCTTAGCCCTGCATATTTGTCAAGCACTCCTGGGGAGGGAACTCAAGGAGACTTAGAGGCAAAGGCCTCTGTGTGGCAGCCCAGCCATACTCAGCTTTTTCCACTGGGCTTCTCAAATGCATTCTGTCTGGGCTCCAAGGAGGGTAAGTGGTTCCCATTTGCAAGAAGATGAATGCCGGTATTTGACTTACTGCTGTATCAGGGCCCAGAAACCCTGGCAGAGAAGACATCTCTTTAATTTGGAAAAAAAGACTGAATCCCACCTGCCTGTTCAGTCTTGAGCACCTCTTTCTCTTCCACCTCCTTTTCTCTTCTCACCTCTCCATGTGGGATTGCAGCCTGTCAGGACAGGCCTTACGGACAGTCCTGTCTCTGCTTGGGGTCCCACAGTTCTGCTCTCCTGATGGATGGAGTGCTGTCAACTGATATTGTTCTGAGCTGCAAACTGGTGCTCTAAAGTGAAGAGGAAGTGGTTTTGGGTGAAGGGGTCATACTAAATGAAAAGAGAGTTGATCAAAGGCTGAGATTTATGTGCTTTTAAAAGCAGATACCTCTGACAAGTTTTCTGTGTGTCTTTGCTATGGAAAATTCCATTCCTTCCAGATCTCTTACCTGCTGCTCTAAATGCAGTAAAAAAGAGGGTGTGATGATTAGTTTTATGAATCACTTTGAATGGGGTCATGAGGTGCCCAGATATTTGGTCAAATATTATTCTGGGAGTTCCTGTGTCAGTGTCTCTGGATAAGATTTTGATTGGTAGAGTAAACCTACTGACCCGTGGGCCCTAGGTTGAAAAAGCACCAGAGGCTGCTACACATTCAATTCTACTAGTCTACAATTGGGTATAGAAGACCCCATCACAGTCCTTTCTGTAAAGCCATGAAGAGGCTTCAGAGAAGTTCTGCTTGGGTCTGCGGCTTATTTAGAACCACACATCTTGGGAGATGGAAGATGGCAGAAAGCCCCAGAGCAAAGGCCAAGGTCAAGATTATTGCTGGCTTGGAGATTATTCCTAATATCACATGCAGACGGAAATCCCAAGTGGCCTCTGTGTATGTTTAAGTGGCCTCACACAAGATGAACCTGGAAGCCCAAATCCAGAAACACGTGAAGAATAAAGTGAGCACTAATCAAATTAAAAAAAATATATATGGGAAAATGAACTTAACTTTGGGGACATTACAATAATAGAGGAACCTGAAAATTGAAAAATAAGTCTATTTAGGATTGTCAAAGACAAACTATAATAAAAGTAAAAAGAAAAATGATGAAATAAAAAATTGTATGCACATAAGAGAATATTTAAAGTAACAATAGTAAATTGTGATACTACAAAATAAAGTCATCAAGAAGAACTGCTAACAGATGAAATAAACTCTTATCTACAGTTTAGAACTAACACATTAAAAAAAGAAAGAAAAGAAAGAAAATAATGGGTGTGATAATTAACTTTATGTGTTACCTGGGCCACGAGATGCCCAAATATTTGCTCAGATGTTATGCTGGTGATTCTGCGTGGGTATGTTTGGATGAAACTTACATTTTCATTGGTACAGAAAAGCAGATTGCTCTCTACAATGTGAGTGAGCCAATCAGGGTGGATGAAGGCCTGATTGCAACAAGAAGGCCATGCTCTCTCAACTAAGAGGGAATTTTTGGGAAGACTGCCTTCAGACTGCATCTGCATCATTGGCTGTCCTACACATGCTCAGCCAGACTGCAGACTTGGATTGGACAGTCTCCATCATTGTATGAGACAATGCCTTATAATAAATTTCTTTCGGTCTCCCTGTCTCTCAAGAAGACATATATATCTTATTGGTCCTATTTCTTTGGAGAATTCTATTACTATAGGATAACAGAACCTAGGCCCATAACAAAATATGAACACAATAGAAATTATACATACATACATACTTGTAAACATGTGATGGGTAGTTAAGAGTCATGGGGAATGGATTGAGAAGCTTCAGAATGCATCTGATTTAGTTCCAAGAGAAAAAGATAGAGAATGACATACATTTCCAGTAATGAAGTCATGAGTTCTTAGGTTGAAAGTTCACATCGAGTGCAAATAGAATAAATAAAAAGTAAACCCACATTTATTTATGCTATTGTGATGTATAGAAAATGAATAATAAAAATGAATCTATCAGGAGAAAAAAGTTACTGAAAGAAGAATTACATGAGTTAATATATTGATAGTGCTGAGAAAAAGTCAACCTAGAATTTTATACCCAGCTAAATTATTGTTCAGTTGTGAAAGCAAAGTGAGAACACGTTCAGTTACATAAAGACTAAAAAAATGTACTACTTATGGAGTCTTGTATTTAGTTCTAAAGGAACAAAAGTGAAATTAGAGAAAACAATTGGAAGCAGGGCAGAAATAGTTGTAAAGTTATTTCAGTGAAGAGCACTGATAACTGACTAAAAAATTTTTTTTTTGTGTTAAAAAGAATCAAGCTAAAAGCCTAAGCAGCATCAAAGAACATTGGTGGCAGGGGATGCTCAGTTTGGTAATTAGAACCAATTCCACAATCCTTCTGTTGTTTAGGAGGAGGCTCAAGATAATGAATACATTAGGAACTTAGCAGAAATTTTCATATGTGTACATATAATTAAAACTTTGTGAGTAACCATTAAAATAGAAGAAATAATGATTTAGCTTCTAAACCAGAAGCCAAGAGGGAAAAAATTGGTGACAGTGGGGAGAATATTTGGACCTGTATTGATCAAAAAGAAGTCAGGGGAAAGAGGAAAACTAGGATTGAAAAAAGAAGTGGGGCTGGGTTGTGGCTCAGTGGTAGAGCACTTGCCTAGCATATGTAAGGCCTGAGTTCAAACCTTAGTACCACATAAAACAAAAGAATAAAAATAAACCAGAGTAGCTGTTATAAAGGTATAAACAAAAAGAAGTGTGAAAGAGAAAGCACAAAATAAGTAAAATAAACATTGGTTTAAAACAGCAAGTAGCAGAACCTTACATGCAATCAATCCTACTTACCTTCAAGTTTACCAAACACACAAAACAATGATGTGTCCCTCTATGTAAAAAATGTTACTAAAAATACAAATATTTGTATAGAGGGGGAAACAATTTTAGAGGAGATGCTACCAAAAATAGGGAAGGTTGGTAAGGACCTTAAATTGCATCTTTAATCCTTTATTTTGTAAAAGGTCTGAAACATATAGGATAATATTGACATTTTCAAAGTGCCTATGGTGGTACATTATTTTTTTCATTTTCTCTATAATTTTCCATGTATTAGAAATATGTCATGATGTTTTTAAGAGAAGAAAAAGAAAATTGAAAACTAAACTGTATAGCTGCAGAAACAGGGATTAAAGCAGGTATAGGTTTATTTCAGTGGGGGATTTCCTCAGGCCTGAGAGCCTTAGAAGGATTTCTAGGTCACAGGCAGGTGGAGACAGATGGAGTCTTGTAGATCACACAACATGGTATCCATGGAGATCTTTCCTTGGTCTATGAACAGCTAAGAAAGCAAAGGAACAAACCATAAGGAAACCCAGGGCTGAGTTCTAGAACAAGATGTGGCACAAAGAGAGAGAGGTTTGGTCTCTGAATCAGTAAAGGGCGGTTTAATTTTTTGTTATCAGATGGACTGCAGAATCTTTACCTGGTATTTACTGAATACTTGTGATTCAGAAGTCTTTCTGCTAAATGTTTGACCTGTGTTATCTGACATAGTTACTTCTAGACCATGAGCACTAGACTTATTGACTATTTCATTAAGAAGCAGTAAAATGCAATGATTGGGGTCATGGACCTTGGAGTTACATCACAGCTTTGCTCTTCACCATCTGTGTGATAATGGAAGCTCACTTCATTTCTCTGTGCCTCAGTTTCCTCATTTTTAAAATAGGATGATAATATTGACCTCACTGCATTGTTGTGCAGATTAAATGTGTTGATAGATGTAAAGGCTTAGAAGTCTGGTTGGCATATAACCATCACAATGTAAGAGGTTGCCATTATTTATTTCTATTTGGAATGAGGAAAGGTCTGGAGAGAAAAAGGAAGTTGCAAAAGTTCACAGCTAGTAGATGTTAGAGCAGGACCTCAAATCCAGGGCTAACTCTAAAGTCAGGTATCTAATTGCTATACTATTCTTCCTCCCCAGGAAATGTAAGAGATATAGAGACATAGGAATAAAAAACATTGAGTTACTGGAGACAAGTAGGGTGAGTTAGCAAGACAGAGATAAAGACTTCATGGCAGAAGTCTTTCTTGGTATTCTTTTACATAGTAGCAGATGGAAGTGGTTCCCCCGGCTCTTTAAATGGAGGAGCTCCCATAAGGACCAAACAAACAGGAATTCAGGGGAGAAGATGATGGTGATCTTGGAGCCCACCCGTCCACCTGTTCCCCCTTCCCTCCTTTATGATAGCTTGCTGGGTTTGTTTTGGCATCTGCCTTCCTCTGTGGAGATGCAGGCTTTGGGGAGGATGGAACCACATCTTCAGCCACAGAGGCTACTTCATGACTGATTTGAGCCAGTAAGGGTGGCTTTGCTCTTGCTAGAAATTGATTTGGACACATATTCTAGCTAAAAAAAAAAAAAAGTGAAAAAGTGAGGAAGTGTCTTATGAGGAGCCTTCTGTGGGAGGCATGTTAATGGGGGGTAGGTGAGGTCACTTTCCTGCTGGACACTGTGGTGTCTGGGTGTCATAGTTCATTGACTGCAATAACAAAGTACCACAAACAAGCTTATAAACATCAGAGATTCAAGTACAAGATCAACGCACCTACATTTCAGTGGCTGATGAGGACCTACTTTCTGGTTTATGGATGGCTTCATACCGCTTCCTCACATGGTGGAAGGGGCAAGGCTGTTCTTTGGGGCTTCTTTTATAAGGGCTTGGCTTTCATAACCCAATCACTTCCCAAAGAGTCTGCTTCTTAATATCATCAGATTGGGGGTTAAATTTCAATATATGAACTTTGGGGGGACTTAAGCATTCATTCTATTATCAACAAGATTGGGTAGCCATCTTACACCAGTGGTCAGCTAGCCTAAGGATGAGCTCTCACAGGGAGGGTGGTGAAGCAAACAAATGGAAGGAACACGGGCCTTGGTGATGTCAGTGAACTACAAATTGCTCTACCCGTGAACTTTTGTCATGGGAGATAATATGCTTTCTAAATTAATCCAGTCAGTTGAGAGGTACAGATTCTGTTACTTGCAGTCCATAGTATCCAAGGCAGTTCAACTACCAAATCAAACTCAGCATCAGGGGAGAGAAAGCAGTAGTGCCTGGGATCTTTAGCTTTCTCCATTGAAGGGCAGCCCCAGATCTATGGTTTTGTTCCTGAGAGTCGGGAGCAGGTTGTGGCAGCTGGGCTTGGTTTCTTGTACTGGAAAAGGCAGACTGTGAACTAGGTCATGAGCAGCTGGAGGACAGAGTTTCCCCAGCCCTTTAAACTGAGGAGCTCTAGTAACAACCAAACAAGCAGGAATCCAGAGGGGGGAGATGACAATGGTCTTGGAGCTTCTCCCTACTCAGATCAGATGCATGAAGGTAATAAAAACCACCCAAAAGAAACTGTTAAAAAGAGGCCTCAGGAAGCACATCCAAGAGAATGAAAAGAAAGGAGAACAGAAACAAAATCTTCCAGACCAAATGACTCTCCAAAAATAATGAGACCAAAGTTCAAAGAAGTAATTTAAACCAAATAAGGTAGGGAAGGCCCAGCCAGTGAGAGGCAGGCTCACCCTGCAGGGAGCAGGGAGCAGCAGGATGGAGCTGAGCGGAGTTCAGTTTAGGACAGCCCACAGGTCACTGGGAACCCAGAAACGCTGCTCCTGCACAGGTCAGTGAAGGGGGCAGGGCTAGAGGGTGCATCCTGTTCTCCTCCCCTGCCCCAGTGTGCCTGGGATGCTATTTCCCCCTGACCATTAGCCAGACTACTTGAATTTGCAAACTACAAATCCCATCTGGGTGGGCCTTTGGCTGCTGCAAAAGAGAGCCCCCTAGACCAAGGGAATGAAGGAAACCTTACTCGCTTTTAGCCACACTTCTTTTTAGGCCCTAATTTATATCTCATTGCAGCAAAGAATCACAGGACCATCCAATAAGCCGGGATGATGGATGTTAAATTCATTAGCTGCCTGCTTAATTTGTAGACTCAGGCCCTTGATGATCTATAGAGCAGGTAATTGTCCTGTGGTTAAGAGTAAGAACATACATCTGGCTCATCTGTGTCTTCTGCATGTGAATATGTGTATGCATTTACTCATTTTCAAGAACTACTTACCTTTCTACTCTCCATATGCCCTATTTTAAATGCAAACTCTCTACCATTTACCACAGCACTTTAAATCATAATTGTGTGTATGTACACGTGTGTATGTGTTTGAATATATATATCTATGTAAATATGTGTATATATTTATATGTACATATAATATATGTATATATTATATATGTATATATATATTTGCATGCTTTCGTAGAAATTGAACATTTAAAGAGGCACTGCAATGAACATGGAGATTTAAATCCCCAGATAGAAAGCCTTAGAAGGCTCTCTATTCCATGTTCTTTGCTTGACTATGATCTTTGGTAATTATTCCTATGATAGAGGATGAAACTGAACTGTGTATCATGGTCACTGATTCACTCTGCATTCAGATTCACAAAGAAAATGTGACTTATATGGAGTTTAAATTTTTTCTATGTCTGATCTATTTAGAGCCCCAATAGCACTAGCTAATGGGATAACAACCTTGTCAGTCAATGATATCTCAAGTTTTTCCAGATAAATATTTATATCAAAGGTACTTACTGAGTTATTTGAAAGTCTCTTCCTTCCCCTGCTGTTTCCAAGATGGCACCTGGTGGGGCTAAAAACAATACATGATGAAAGAAAAGAAGGAGGGGCTCTAGCCAATATGTTATTCCATGGATTTCCATTGGTTTCCACTGGGGTGGACGTTGGTCCAGTCCCAGGATTATTGACCTCTGGTCCCCAGTGCACTGGAGGCAATGTGATATCTGGGGTCTTCTCAATAACCCCCTTGGCTTCCCTCAGGAGTACTTTGAATTTCTGGGTCCACTGTTCACTAGCAGGTCATGGATGTAAGACATGATGACCCAGACTTGCCTTTCCAGCCTCTTTCTTGCTCTGCTGCTAAGCTGTCACTCAACCAGGTTGACTATGGCTTTGTGTGTGACCCTTCCAAGAGGCTCATAGTTCCTCCAATATGTGGCCAGGGAAGAATGCGCCTGGCCACCTCCCATAAATGTTTTCAGGCTCCTTCCACTTCTATGCAGAACTTTCTACTAGTTTCTTTCCTTCTCTCTCTCTCTCTCTCTCTCTCTCTCTCTCTCTCTCTCTCTCTCTTTATTCTGTTCTTGGGTTTATCTCAGGGATGAGAAAATAAGGATACATAAATCTAAGCTCCTGCTCTTCTGTCTCCTCCTCACCATCCACTTTGGGACACACAGTCTCCCTCCCCCTCTGGTCTGCAGGGCAGAGTGTGTGTGCAACATTCCTCTAGCCTCCTCCACCTGAGATGTGACTTGCCCTTCGCTATTTCTTGAAGCAGAAAGACAGTGTGTGAGGAGTGATAACTTGTTTTCACAAGTAAATGGACATGACTTTTGAAATATTTTTAAAAATACAGCAATTGCATTACCATATGTAGACCCTCTGGGCTGACTGGGAGTCCTGTACAGAGAGGGAACTTAATAAAAGCTGCTTCCTGGCTGAGAGCGGGAGGAGGAGGCTCAACTGCCTAGGAGTAACTTCTCCAAGGTTTCTGCAAATTTCTTTCTTTTCTGAAATGCAAGACTCTTGATTGTTTCTGCTTTCTTTTAATTTAAATAGTACACACCTCTCCATCTGTCCCTCAGCCTCCTGCAGGGTATTCCTGGGAGAAACCACAGTAGGTGTCCATCACATAAGCAGGGTGGCTAATGAACAAGATGCCCTCAGGAAATATCCTTCCATGCTCTTTTAATTCAGAAAATAACAATATGATAGACATGTTAACATATCCTACTCATATTTAAAATTTTGCTTTGTGTCATTGAGGCTTTAGATAGTGTGTATACATAGGCTCTTACAGTTAGAGTTGAAAACTATTTTGTTACTCTTCAGAGTCCCAGTATTTTCTCTTTCTCCCCAGAGAAAAATAACTATCAACAATCTGATTATTCATTCTTGGTCATGATCTTATTAGCTTAATGCAAGTTTGTTAAATATTATGATTGTATTATATATCAGATAATATATATTATTAGTCTGCATATTTAAAAAATTTTCCTAAAGGATATGTACTATGGTTTGGTTATGAGGTGTTCTCTGGAAAGTACATGTGTTAAGAAATGCAGGAATGCTCAGAGGTGAAATTAATTAGAGTATGAGAGCTGTCGCCTCCTCAGTGGATTAATCCACTTGATAGGTTAATAATTTGAATGGACTATTGTGTGGTAACTAGAGGCAAGAGGCATGTGACTGGAAGAAGTAGGTCACTGGGGGTGTGACCTTGGACTAGGTCTTGTCCCTGCCTTCTCCCACTCTGTCTCTACTTCCTGGGTTAGTATCCCTCCTTTATGCCCTTCCACCGTGATTTCTGCCTCACCTCCAAACCAGAGCAATGAAGTCGACTTCCCATGGAATGAACCTCTGAAACTGTGAGGCCAGAGTGACCTTTTCTTCCTCTAAGTTGTTTCTTTTTTTTTTTTTTTTTCAGGTATTTTGGTCACAGTGATAAAAAACTGACTAACCTAAAACCATAGTACATGAATTGTTTTGCTACTATTATTTTTAGTCAACAATATGTTTTTGAGATTTCTTTTTGTGTGGGTACATATAGGCCCAGTCCATTCATTTTAAGCTCTTTTCAAATACTGTATTCAATTGTGAACATATTACACCTCTTAATTCCCCACTGAAAAAAATTCAGATTTTTTTCCCCAATATTTTCAGCTGGTATTTTATTTTTAAGGTTAGTAACTACTGGCTCAACCTAATACTTTAATTTCAGGCCAAATTTTACTGAAAAACTGTGTTGCTTGTAAAGCAGCTTAATTTTCCAGCTGACTCGGAACTATGTCTAGAGACAACTGAGCATCTCATGTGCCCCACAGAGTTAGAGATTACCTCCCCCTTGTCCTCTCTTTGACTCAGTTCCTGTGTCTGGGAAAGTAGGATCATAATTGTTTCTTTCTCCTTGGGCTGTTGTGAAGAAAATAAAGGATTATAGATTCTTATAGTGTCCAGCAGCTAGTAAGCCCTCTGTTAGCTATAGATATATACAGAAATTAATATAGAAATGAATGTCCAGTATAGAAATAGAACCCAGAATCCTGACTCCCTGACCAATTTTCTTTCAGAGAGTCTTTTGAACTGGGTTATCTCTGTTGGTATGATTTTTGTCTTCAAGAGTTTATGGTCTGTGAAGACACAATTCCAATGCCACAAGCAGAGGCAGTAGCTGTACTGCTGTCAGAAGTCGCAGGTACTGCTAGCCAATGCTGTCCTCTGGGTTTTCAGAGCGTGCCTTTGCAAGGCCTGTGTGGGCCTGCCAGGATTGAGTGCATTTTGAGAACTGAGAAAGGCAGCTCAGACCTCTTGTGATAGGCCTATTCTTTGCATAGTTCTGGCCAATCAGAGCTCTGTTGCTATGCGGCTCTCTCTCCAGCTCTGCTCACAGCCAGCATGTTGTCCACAGACATCCCTTTGCTATTTCTGTTTGGAGTGATTTTTTATAAACACCTGATGCACACCTTTTCTCTTCGTGTTCCTCTCCTCTCACCCTCCATTTAGCCCCCACCCAAGGCCCTACCCAGATACACAAATACACAGGAATCAGACTCAAACTATTAACAAAGAAAACTTGGTCCAAGACAGAAAACAATCTTTGAAGAGAGCCTTATTTCATGCTCAGCAATGCTGAGAAAATCTGCTCTGAAACACTTGGGGACACTAATTAAAATACCCATTCTTTCTTCTCTGCTTCCAAGAGTGGAGAAACCAACAGAAGAGAAGTAATAAGTTTCCAGATATTCTGCTCTAGTATGACTCTTCACAAGCCATCAGCACAGGGGGCGGGGGGGGGGGGGCTCTCTGGCTTTCTCTTCTTTTGGCAGAACATCTGGATTCTGTCTGTTCATCTCCCCTCCTGTACTCTCTGATAAGAGACAGGACAAAAGCAAGGCAAGCACATTCTTGAGAGAAAGGGAGCTGTGTGCAGCCAAAGCTCAAGACAGCGCCAGAACACAGGGAGGGGAGACATGCAAGAGAGTGATGATTGGCTGACCAAGGGGGTGCGACACAATGGGATGGATTGGAGGGAAAGTTCTACTGGGGCAGGAAAATCATGGCAGGTCAGGGATTTGGGGACGCTAAAGAACAGAAAATTAGAATTCTAGTTAGTGACCTTGACCTGACTTATTGGAATGTTAAAACTTTAAGAAAGATATGTGTACTAGTTGGAACAATTGTGGAGCCATGGTGCTTTGAATGCGGTATTGCTACTGGTTTATTATTCCAATTTTAAAGTAGTTTATCAGGACATACATAAGTAAATTGATGACCCTTCAAATAAGGGTCACGATGGTATAGAGCCGGTTGTGCTACAGAGACCGATTTCCTGGAAGCCTACCTAAAGCTAGTTAATACACTGTGGCTACTGAAAGAAAGGGAGAATTAAATAGAAAGCTGGACTACCTTGCTTCAAATGAGTTTGTTCCAGAGATCTGATTTTCCTAGTTTCTGCATTAACTTCTCCATCTCTTCCTCCTTACTAGAGGTTGTTCCAGGGGAGCAGGGATTTGTAGGGCTCCAATATACATAGCAAATATGAAGCAAAAGCTTTGAAACAAGAGTGTAAAGAATCACGAAAACATCTGGGGAGCTCTGATTTTATTTTTGAAGAACATAGCTTAAAAATACATGTGAAATACAAGCTGTGGCCTTAAAAACCAGGGCCTAAAATAAATAAGAGTTAGAAAAATAGTAATCTTAATATAGTATCTTAAGGTTTTAAACAAAAAGATTTCTTTTAAGAACTAATAAATATCTCATGTGATATTAAAACCTTTTTCTAGTATCAAGAATTCCTTAAGTTCATAATGATCTTTACTTAAATTCAAGAAGACAGCCCTTTGGATTTTAAAAAAAGTAAAAAAGAATAAGATCCCATTTTGAAAAATTCTACCTTCCCATATTGAGACATGAGAGGAATGATTCTAATAACTCTTTCCTAAGAGTGATGGAATATTGGGATGTATTTTAAATGTCTTTTGTACTTTTCAGTTTTGTTTATTTTTATTTTTAATTTTTAAAACAAACACTATTGCTTCCTACTGATATAGCATAATTTTCTCTAAAGGAAAAAGCAATTAAACTGTCTTGAGAATTGAGTGCCACATACCTTTCCCCGTGAATCTCAGGAGGCTTCCTGTGTGTATGTGTGTGATTTTGTGTGCGTGTGTACATGAGTGTGTGTGTTGACAGTGGCAGTGTCTCAGTGCATCTGTTCCTACGGGATACTTTATGGTACAGAAGTAGTGAGTGAGGAGAGGGACAGGAACTGGGAGAACTGGACATGACTAAGCAAAAACACACTGTGAAATTTTCAGGCAGCTCAAAATCCCCTCTGCTCCTGAATAGAATGGCCCTGACCCTCTCAAAATGAGGTGGATGCTCTAACCTTGCCTGGGTAAGCTTTAAGAGAGGGTGGGGAAGGAGGATACCGGCAGTGCACCACCTGGCTCTTCCCTCCAGAGGGGAGGTCAGGAGGTGAGTTCTCTGTCCTGTGCAAGCAGGGAACAAGGTTCTTCTGTAGTTGGACTGAACATGGGGCAGACCAGCAGCCTGGAGGAAATTCTCAATAGCAGCATTTCTCAGAAATACTGCGGAAGTCTCCCAGACAAAGCAGACAGATTGGCATCTCTTTCTTGATCTCTTTCTTGAGAGTCAGAGAGGGGGAAGGAGTGGGATAGACCTAGCCAACATACCAGGGACAGTGGTGAAATCTCGGGAATCTGGGGGGGTCTGCCAGCCATGTTTCCACAGCAGCTTGGGCAAGAGCACTTAATGCCTGCGCCTGCATGAACTTGGCTGCCAGACTACAAAGGTCGCCCCCAGGCTGAAGGGCCATCTGCCCCTGTATTCACCTCCTGGTACTAGCTCCTAACTGTAGGGATCAGTATGGATTTGGACCCTCAGCTTGGGTCCTGGGACACTTAGAGGTCCACTCTTCTGCTTGTCATTCTGTCACCTTCTCTGCCTCTTCCTCCTGCATTGCCAGACCCCATTCTTCACCTAGATACTCATATTTGGTGTAACCAACACTCAGATGCAGAACTGAAATCTAGTTCCCATAGTCTCTGGGTTAGTAGTACTCCCAACCCGCCCCCATTACCTCAACTCCTCATAACCCACAAAGAAGAAGACAAACAACACACAAACAAAAGTTAAGAATAGAAGGGAGGGGCTGGGGATGTGGCTCAAGCGGTAGCACGCTCGCCTGGCATGCGTGTGGCCCGGGTTCGATCCTCAGCACCACATACAAAGATGCTGTGCCCACTGAAAATTAAAAAATAAATATTAAAAAATTCTCTCTCTCTCTCTCTCTCTCTCTCTCTCTCTCTCTCTCTTAAAAAAAAAAAAAGATAGAAGGGAGATTTCTGGCCTTGGCACAGCAGGAAGTTGTAGCCATACAAATGACGCTCGAAGACCAAAGAATCATGTCATGACCTTAGGCAGAGCAGCCATATGGCTGATAACATTGCTGTATCATATGGCTATATCATTGGAGTGCTGAAATTAACCCTTTTGTTGTTCAGTTCTGGCTGTAATATAATTTTACAGATGGAAATATTACAGAGAGAAATGACTTGCTCCGTTTTACACAGCAGGTAGAAGTAAAACGAACAGAAGCGATAGAAGCCCAGACCCAATTATTTGACATCCTAAGACCTTTCCTATGTCTAAATGGCTTGACTAAAATGGCTTGACTAGAGGAGTGTCTGGCAAATTTTTATGATGGGAAGCCCAACGGGCAGACCTCAAAGTCTTCATCTGTCTCAGTGACACTAACTTTCTCATCTTATTACATGAGTTTGGGATATAACATAGTAAAAGCATATTTGCTTGAAATTTTTTTCTAAGACAAAGTAGAAGTCCATGTTCCATTTCTGTCTGACCTGTTTTATTCTAGGGGCATCTTTTCAGGACCATCTTCTCTTTATTTTACATCAAACACCAACTTAACCCACACATACATCTCATTAGTAATTTAGTTGACACTCTAGCTGCCTAATTTTATTCCATCACAAAGTGAGTTTCCTGGTAACATGGAGGATGAGATTAACAGATATAAATTTACAAAACTGAAAAGAATGCATAAGGATGGAATGGTGACCTCTTCATGATGGCAGGACCACGGCAGCTTCCATCCATACTCCAGACAGAGGTTAGCCACTCCAGGTGCACTTGTTTAGGACAGAAATCTCCAAAGGTTTGCCCGAATTCCTCATTGGTATTACCATATTTTACTCTGTGGTATTACATACAACGGTTTAGCTAGAGTCTTGCTTCACGTATTCTAAGCCCCTGCCCAAGGACTCAAAATTGGATTAGATGACACCTCTATCAGTTCAAATTGTGATAGTTATGTAATGAAATATACTGTATCCTATAAAAGTGGAAAAGGAGAGAAAAAGAGATGTAGAAGGAATTGTGCTGAACATGTTGGATCAAATTAGTGCAAGAGTCATTTGGATGAATCTCAGTGTCTTAAACTAGATGAACAAATAAACCTATAAAACTCAGTCAAGTGCCTGTTTACAGAAAACTTTATTATTCAGAATTTCCACATCAGTGCTGCTCAAACTTTACTACACCTCTCTTGTTTTGACCTCAGTAAATTGAGCTGAGATATGTGATTCCTACCTCCAATTTGCCAACATGGAAAGAGACCGTAGAGGTTGGACTGCACACAAGTCCCCATGTAGCTGAAGGGCAAAGCAGAGGAAGCATTCTACTTTCCCAATATCTCCCCTTGACCCCACTTCTCCACAACAAGGTGTCCACAGAAACCACAGCCATCTCTTATAAGGCAAACATGAATCTATCTTGGCCTAGTACTCTGGAGGAAATCAGGATATGAAAAGACATTTCCTCTGTCTTGCCAGATGGCTTCAGGATAAAATTCTTACCCAAACCAAGTGTCAGAGTCCAGTCAACTATTTCAGGGAGGACAAGAAGTAACATGAAGTATTTGAACCTCCTTCTTCTCTGAGACCCCACTATGTCCAAGCTTGGTGTGAGCATGTCTTGCTAAGACAGGCAAGATCACTGAGCTGAACTCAAGAAGATGGGTCCCTGGGAGAGTGGACCCTTTTAAGGGTGAGAATTGAATGCTGGAGAAATCCTAGCAGCCTTGTCAGTCACAGGTTTGAGGTTCCAGACTGTACTCTCTCATTTTCCATACCTCCCCAAGAGCTGGCTGGGCAAGACATGGAATAAGCTGAAGAAAACTGAACGCTATCCAACCCATCTGGGAACCCACAATGGAAAATATGGAGGTAATATGTTAGGACAGCTCTGACTTCTTGTAATCAATGCATACTTCGGTGTTATTCTGCATTCTTTTGCACAGCTTTTCATTTTTAAAAAAATGAACAGGTAGCATTTAGAATGGCTACTCATTTTTAAAATGTTTGGAGAAGCCAGAACTTGGAGAAGCCAATGCCAAGGAGGGTGGTGACACTCAGGAAAAATCACCTCCCAAGAGAAGAAGGAGGAGCTGGATGTTTGGTCTCAAATTCTATTACAGCAAACACTTGAAAACTTTATGCTTGGTTTTTGTGATAAGAGTTAGCTTTAGGGCTGTCAAATGCATTCATGGGCCCTCCTCCTGCTGGACACCAAACCTGAAAGTTAAAAAAATGAATGAGACATGACTTGGGCACTTAAGAAAGATGAAAATGTTAAGTTAGTCTCAGATTAAGTGAGACTGGATTGCTGAAAATCTTGAAACACACTCAGTTACTTTAAAAAATAACACACACACATAGACACACATAGAAAATCAGTGCCAAGTTCTCCCAGTTGTCCTTTATCACCTTTGTCCAATGTGCTATCTCTTGAGAATTGCCTCGTTGTTCTCCATTGGCCTACATCTGGTTAACCTTAGGAAAAATGTTAGAATGGGCGGGAGTCCTATGATATCAGCTCACCTCAATCCTTCTTAGGTAGGTGAAGGAAAGGAGCTCACAGGAGACAAGTGGTAGATGCAACTTCCTGAGTGGCTTTTTCGATCCTGTGTCTCCCCTTCAGGGGCTCAGCATGCCTACCGAGAAGGCAAACTTCAATTGTAATCCCATAAATAATAGGGCCTCCAATGGCTCCCCATCCCTAACCTGATACAGAGGGTTTGCTTAGCTGCTTTCCACATCTCCAGCCTAATCTGCCACTTTTCTCCTATGTGTTCCTTTCGTAGAGTGAAGATAAGGTCTTCAAAGTTCCCTAACGCATTTTGATCCTTCCTCTGACTGTGTTTCTGCATCTGAGATTTATTATTATCTATCTATTACATTAACTACTATTATTTAAACATCATATTCATCATCAGGCTGGGGCTGGGGCTCAGTGGTAGAGCACTCACCTTCCATGTGCGAGGCCCTGGGTTCAATCCTCAGCACCACATAAAAATAAATAAATAAATAAAATAAAGGTATTGTGTCCAATGACAACAAAAAACTAAATATTAAAAAAATTATATTCATCTTTCAAAATTGATTCCTCCATCCTTCTACACTAACTTTTTCTCCCTTTATTGATTTCTGCTAGCTCTGTTCTTGTTTTATTGCCAATGAGCTTCACTTCAATAGAGGTGATACCTTACTTGTCGTGTGGTCTCATAGAGCCTTGACCGTGTATTTGCTTGGAGTACATTTCCTTTCTCTTTTGTGGTGTACCTGCAGGGCAAGCACTCTAACACTGAGCTACAGCTCAGCTCCAGACAGCATTTCTTAAGTGGGGATACCCCATGGACCCACAACTCATTGTGACACCACTAAATTTAGAACTCAGAGCTCTTTCCTTTTACTCTGCTCGTTCTTACCCCCTTCTCCCTGACTCCTCGTTCATCAATTTTCAGGACTCATTTGAATTCTGACCTGTTTGTCCCATGTTCCTGTTCTGCCTTCTCTTGGTTTCAGGAGTCTTCTGGTTAAACTTGTCTTTGGACAGATGTTGTTTTAATATGTTGTTAATTGAGTTGAGGGCTCATACTAGATGCTCATTGCCTATTTACTAGTGATGACTTGCTGAATTCAGAAAGAAACCAAGGCTTTGAAGACATACAGATTTCTATTTAGATGTCTCACTGTTTTTTCTTAGACCTTCCCTTTTCTTTCTCAACTTTTCCTCTCATTGTTTTTTGCAAAGCTCTAAGTCTGCTAAACAGAAGATGGTCCAGGTGGTTGTGATTTAATAGATACTGACAGAACATCCACCCAGGCTGAATGGACACATCTGCACAGCAGACCTTCAGGGTAGAAAACCAAATGATAGAGCATTCGGGAAACCTCGGAGTGGAGGCTGACTCTAGAGGCATCCACCCTGGGTTGCGTTGGAAACTCTGGCTTTGCATTTGGAGTCTCAGAACTTCACACTGGGACATGTAGAGAGTAAAGCAGGGCAAATGGGCTGCAGGTTTCCTGCCTCATTCTGAATGGGAGACAGGGAAATGCCCCAATGCCTGGCTAAGAACACCTGGGCTTCTCAGTCCCCGGAGGTTGGAGTGGGCTGCTCCTGGCTCTCATGCTCCCTGCTCCAGGTCCTCTGCCACCCTCTGATCATTCTTTAGTTATCCAGTTCTTTTTACTCCCCACTTTTCAAGTACCCATGTTCTTTAGGTGCCATGTTCTTTATTCTCTTTCATAAAATGTTTCTCTATTACCTTATCCAATTCCAGGGCTTTGTCACCTACATGGTGTTGTCTCAGAAATCTGAACCTCTCTCTTGAGTGCCAAGCCTATTAGAATTCACAACTGAATTTCCCTCTCAAATAAGACATAGTCTCAAACTCTTTGACCTGTTCTCTCTCTAGTATCTCCCACCTTAATAAGTGACACCAAAATTGTACCCAGTTTTCCAAGTCAGAAATCTAGGAATAGTCTGGACTCTGTCTTTATTGTAACTCACCTTAGTAGTCACTAAGTACTGTCAGTCAATCACAGTTTCCAGAAATCAGCTGAAGCCAGCACCTTGACTTTGTTCTCACCTCTTTCTTCCATTCCTTAGTCCCATTCATTCCTGTCTGCCACTATAAACATGGCTCCTAACCAGTGTGATACTCCCACCATAGGCCTGTGAATACATCCTTTAACCTCTCTGTGCTATTTCTTCATCTAAAACTAGAGGACCTTGAACTACATCTCTGAGACTTTTCCCAGTTCTGACCGTCTGCCATTGGCCACCTTGTGTATCTCACAGGTCCCACAGTGAAAACCCAAGCATTGTCCTTTCACTCATTCTCCACTTCTTAATAGTTGTTTTCATTCTTTTTCCTCCTCCACTTTGCTAAAAGAGCTGTTGATTGACATATGGCATCCCTAGGCATCAAGCCTGAGGCCAGGATGTGCATTCCCAGACATTCCTGAGGGAGACGTCCTATGCCCTTTCCTCCTGCTATCACAGTAGGGAAAGAAGTTTCCTGGAGCCAAGGCTTAAACAGAGTGACCATTGTTGTCCTCTTTGTCCCCACAGTTATTGTTTTGAGGGTGCTGCTCCATGGTTCTGCAGAGTAGACACACTAATGGAAAGTCTTAAGACATTTGCTCCTCCTTCAAATTAATTAAAGGGCAAATAACTCCTTTTCCCTGCTCTGCCTCTGCCTCTGTCCTTCCAGTCAGCCAGGACACCAGGTTTATTGACTTTTGAGCCTTCAGCTTTCTCTGAAGGCCATAGCTCCTTTGTTCTTGATTTGGAAATTTCACTGAAGGTCATCAAGATGGTACTCCTGCTATGGCCTGGCACACTCACTGTGGTTTTTAGAGTAACACTACCCTCTCTAAGTTTGAGGAGTCATCCATTTTTATTCCTCACTGGCTAGAAGAAAGGGAAAGACTGAGGCTTTCATTCTCCAAGACCCCAGAATTACATTTGCTTCATCTTATCTGTGAAATGGGTGTTTGTTTTTGATACCTCCAAGTGCTTTTCTGAGTTCTATGCAGATTACATAGAAATGTCCTTTTTCCTCCCATATAGTCCCCTAACCTCATCTTCCTAGAAGTCTAGAAAAGGAAGAGAGAAATACAAGTATGTCTGTTCCCCATTGAGGCTTATTGAAATTTCTGATAAAAACCTGGCAAAGACTATGCAAGAGATATTAAGACATCTAGACTTTATTAAATAGCAGGACTTGAATAGGAATTTGAAGTTATCTAACTTCAAATTCCTATTCAAGTCCTGCTATTTAATATAGATTATCTTCCTCAGTCTCACCCTGCCATTTCTCAGGTATGGAAAATTAGGCTTTCAGCAAGTTGGTGGTGTGCTCTGGACTCCCAATCCAGTGTACTTTCCATTACTATCTGTTTCCTAATTGCAT
Organism: Urocitellus parryii; assembly: GCF_045843805.1. Taxonomy (NCBI): domain Eukaryota; kingdom Metazoa; phylum Chordata; class Mammalia; order Rodentia; family Sciuridae; genus Urocitellus; species Urocitellus parryii. Next base: position 264,690,797 of record NC_135531.1, on the reverse strand, counting down.
GCGGATTTCCTTATTTTCAGAGCCAAGGAGTATCAACATTTGGCTTCAGAAATGCTGCTAAATCCTGGATAAATAAGAGTGATCAAGCAAGGCAGCATTCAAGGTGTCTCATTATTAAATCAAGATGAAATGCTTGTATTAAACCCTGAGCTCCAGGCTGCTTCAGAACTTTCAACTTTTTCTTTATAAGTATCCAAGGAAATGCAGGTCTATGAGACATATCCCCACCTCACGAGGCCCCATATTGCTCTTAAAAGATGGGAGGTTTTTGTTTGCATGTATGAAGCAGAGAAAGACTTTCCTAAAGTTTGGTGAGCAGGGTTTATTTTGGATCTGGGAAGAGTGGAAGAGGCCTCAATTGGAGTGACTTCATGGAGGATCAGGAAGATTCCCCTTTCTCACACAGAATCACTGTTGACTTATATTCAACCATTAGAATTTCTCTAAAGTAAAATATTGAGAAATGTATTAGGTTGGAACTCTAAATAACTGTTTTCCATGCTTGGTTCTGCTCCTGTAATTTCATCCATATATCAGTCATTGAGCTACTTTATGTCTGGTACCATTTTAGGTGCTGAGTATTCACTGTGCAATAATGCAACAATCCTTCTTTTCATTATAGTGAGAAAAGCAATAATTGACATATAAATAAATGTATAATAATATAAATGTTATAAGGAAAACAATAATTGGAAAAAAATAGTAGAAAGTCCCAGACAAGAGGATATGTTTGTGGGGGGTACATTATGGGGCTTTAAAATTGTTTTCCCAAGAATTTTCTTTTATCCTTTTTTATAAGAGAGAGAGAGAGAGAGAGAGAGAGAGAGAGAGAGAGAGAGAGAGAAAATTTTTTAAATATTTATTTTTTAGTTTTCGGTGGACACAACATCTTTATTTTATCTTTATGTGGTGCTGAGGATCGAATCCAGCACCCCATGCATGCCAAGTGAGCAAGTGAGCGTGCTACCGCTTGAGCCACATCCCCAGCCCTCTTTTATCCTTCTTTTGAAAGGTGGAGGCTAATTCCTCACCCCTGGAGCATGGGCTGGATTTCGTGACTTATAAACAGAATGAAATGGAAGTGATGGTATGCGATTTTGGAGGCTGGATAATAAAATCACTGTCTTCTCTTTTCTTAGTTTGTTTGCTCTGGGGGAAAGTGAGCTGTCATATTGTGAGGCTCATCAAGCAATTTATAAAGAGATTCACGTGGCAACCAACAGAGAACTCCTGCCAACCTCTCAGCAAGGAGTCATCCAGGAAATGGACTCCCAGCTCCAGTCAAGCCTTCAGATGAGCTGCAGCCCCAACCAACACTCTGATTGCAATGGAAGTAGAAAACCTGAACCAGACCACCCAGGTAAGCTGAACCTGGATTCCTGAGGTGGAGAAACTCTGAGACAACTAATATTTGTTGTTTAAGGCCAGAGGTTTAGAGGATAACATGTCAAGTTGCAATAGGTAATAGATCCTCTCCCCTTCCAGGAACTACTAAATATGTGTTTAGGGAAGCTCTCTTGGGGAGGATAATTCTTGAATAGAAACTGAAAAGAGGACATGAGCCAGATTCAAGCAGAGAGAACAGAACTGGCAAAGTAATGTAGTCAAGAACACGCAGGGAGTTTCATGGAGAATCATCTATGACCTGGTGAAGGCTAAGACCAGGCCTCCTTTCAGTGGAAAGCTGGGCTTTCCATCCTCTGAGGATCACCTTATTATATTCAGACATTACCCTTTGACTGAGTTTCTATTATCTACGTTATAAATAGTTGTAGAGAGGTAGAATTCAACTCATAGAAAACTAATGGTAATGTAAATGATTATTCCCAAAGAAATACAATGAATGTGACTGAATTCTACTCCTCCAATAGTGTGTATGTGTGTGTGTGTGTGTGTGTGTGTGTGTGTGTGTGTGTTTTGGTACCAGAGATTGAATCCAGGAGTGCTTAACCCCTGAACCACATCCCCAGTCCTTTTTATATTTTATTTAGAGAAAGGATCTCACTAAGTTGCTGAGGTTGGCTTTGAACTTTCGATCCTCCTGCCTCAGCCTCCCTAGCTGCCGGGATTACAGGCATGAACCACCATGCCTAGCCCCAATATTGTATTTTAAGCAGCATTGTTGGAAATAATTCTTATGCCATATAACTCACCCATTTAAAGTTTAGAACCCAGTGCTTCTCAGAATTTTTGTAGGATTATGCAAATGGCACCATAATCTAATTTCAGACCATTTTTATTTCCTCTCCAGCAAAGACACCATAACTCTTTATCCCTTGTCATCTTCTCCCCTTCCAATAAGCCACAGACACCCACTAATCTGCTTCCTATCTCTATAGATTTTCCTATTCTGAGAATTTCATACAAATGTGATTATAAAATATGGGCTCTTTTGAGATTGTCTTCTTTCACTTAGAATAATGCTTTCTAGTTTTATCTGCTGTGGAGCATATAGTAATATTTTACTCTTTATTTTAAAATAACATTAAATTGTATGGACAGGCAATTGGTTAGCTATCCATCAATTGATGGATATTTGGATTATTTCTATTGTTCTGAAAATTATGAAGGATGTTTCTATGAACATTTATGTACAAGTGTTTCTGTGGATATATTTTAACTTTGGTATTTGCCTAGAAGTATAATTTCTGGAATTTATAGAAGGCTCATGTCAAATGGATTTCTAAAGTGGCTGCACCATTTCACATTCCTTCTGGCAAAGTATGAGGCTTCTAATTTATCCACATCTTGACTAGCACTTGTTATTATCTATCATTGGGTATAGCCATGTAAGTGGGTATGGAGTGACATCCCAGTGTGATTTTGATTTGCATATTCTTAGTGACTAGTGATGTTGAGCACCCTTATATGTACTTGTTGATTATTTTTGTATTTTCTTTGAGCAATTTCTGTTTAAATCTTTTTCCAATTTTAGTTTTTTCTTTTATTATTGAGTTATTGTTTAGATACTAGGTGTCACCCAAAAGACATTGGAAACAACTACAGAAAATTTAGAGGTGAAATGATTGCGTTATGAGAGCCTTAACCCAATCCCTGATGGGGATTAACTGAGTGGTAACTGTAGGCAGGTAGGGAGTGGTTAGGAGGTGGGTTTCTGGGGGTATCTTTGGGGTTTATAGTTTGCCCTTGGTGAGCAGAGCTCTCTCTGCTTCCTGATCATCATGTCCTGAGCCACTTTCCCCTACCATACCCTTCGCCCATGACATCATGCCTCACCTCCATCCTTGGGGAATGAAGTTGGCCATCTATGGACTGAGACTTCTGAAACCATTAGCACCAAATAAACATTTCATGTTTTAATTCTTCTTGTCAAATCTTTTGGTCATAGCAGTGAAAAATCTGACTAAAACATTGAGTCTATGTATTTCGAATAGAAATTCCTTATCCAATATATGTTTGGCAAATATTTTCTTCCATTATGAAAATTGTCTTTTCTGTTTCTTGAGGGTATTACATGAGAACAAAAGTTCTCAATATTAAGTTCAATTTATATATATTTTTTCTTTTGTTGTTTATGCTTTTTAGTGGTTTCAGAGAAAACCATTTCTCCAAAGGCATGAAGATTTACTCCTATGTTTTCTTCTAAGATTTTCAGTATTTTTAACTTATATGTAGTTCTAGGATCTTTTTTAAGTTAATGCTTGTGAGTATTGTGGTGAAGATTCAAATTCATTATTTTGCTTGTGATTATCCAGTAGTCCCTTCCACCAAAAAGGGTTTTGTTTCCCTGTTGAATTATCCGAATACCCCTGTTGAACATGAATTGTCATAAATGTGCGGTTTTATTTGTGGATTCTCAATTCTATTTCATTGATTGACACATCCTTGTGTCAGAACCATACTGTCTTTGTTACTGTAGTTTTGTGGTAAGTTTTGAAATTGGGAAGTATAAATTCTTCAATTTTATTCTTATTTTTTGAAAATTTTTTAGTTTTCCAAGTCTCTTGTATTACTATATAAATTTGAGGGTTAGTCTGTCCATTTCTGCAACAAAGCAACTGGTATCTATCTTTTGTTTGTTTGTTTTTTGTTTTTTGTTTTTTGGTATCTATCTTGATAGATACCAGATCTTGTCAATCGGGCTGGGAAGCATAATCACCTTAGCAATGTTAAGTCATCTTATCCATGGGTGTGGACTGTTTTTCTATTTGTTTAGATTTTTTTATTTCTTTAATGATATATTATAATTTTTGGTGTATGTCTTATACTTCTTTTATCACATATGTTCCTAAATATTTTTAATACTATTATAAGCAAAATTGGTTTCTTAATTTTATTTTCAAAAATTTCACCGCAAGTATACAGAAATATAGGTGATTTTTGCATATTGATCTTTTATCCTCCAACTTTGCTGAATTCATTTAATAGTTTTAAAAGTTTTTTAGTGGATTACTTAGAAGTTTTAATAATACAAAATCATGTCATCTGCGCATAGAGATAGTTTCATTTTTTCCTTTCCAATCTGGGTGACATTTATTTCTTTTTCTTGCCTAATTGCCCTGGCTAGACCTTCTATTACAATGTTGAATAGAAGTTGTAAGAATTGGCATTTTTGCCTTGATCCTGATCTTTTAGGGAAAGTATTCAGTCTTAACCATTAAATATTATGTTAGCATGTGGATTTTCCATAAATGGTCTTTACCAGTTTGAGAAAATTCTTTTCTGTCCCACTTTGTTGTGCAGGTTTTCCCAAAAAGGCATTTAGGTTTTGTCATTTTTCCCCCTATATTCATTGCAAGGATCATATGACGTTTTACCATTGTAATATGGTATATTACATGAATGATGTTTCAGACTTTTGAAATCACCCTGCATTTTTGGCGTAAGTTCCAATTGGTTTTGGTACATACTACTTTATGAATGTTGCTTGATTTAGCCTGCTAATGTTTTGTTGAGTATTTTCATGTCTGTATTCATGGAGAATATTGGGCTGCCATTTTATTTCCTTCTGATGTCTTGGTGTATGAGGAACCAGTAATTCTGACCTCATATAATGAGATGAGAAAATGTTCTCTGTTCTTATAGTTTGGGGGAAGAGTTTTTGAAGGATTGATGTTAATTCTTCTTTAGGGCATATTGGTAAGTTTTAAACCTAACAATTTAGTTGTTTTACTTGTTATTAATCTATTTTTTTCTATATTTATTGGGTAAATTTCTGTAACTTGTGTCTTTCTAGGGATTTCTATTCTATGTGAGTCACTTAATTTGTTCTTATACAGTTTTTCATAATATTCCCTTATAAATGTTTTTATTTACTTAAGATTGGTAGTGACATCTCTTTTTTTATTCCTGATTTTATTAATTTTAGTCTTTTTTTTTCTTTCTTGGTAAGTCTAGCTAAAGTTTTTTTTTTCTTTGTACCAGGGATTGAGCCCCAGGGTGCTTAACCAGTGAACATCACATCCCCAGCCCTTTTTATATTTTATTTAGATACAGAGTCTTGCTAAGTTGCTTAGAACCTTGGTAAGTTGCTGAGGCTTATTTTGAACTTATGATCCTCCTGCCTCAGCCTCCTGAGCCACTGGGATTACAGGCATGTGGCACCATGCCAAGCTCCATTTTGATTGTCTCAAACATATTTTTAATCATCTTATAGAGTATTAATCATTTTTTAACCTATTAGCAAATATATATCAGCATTTATATTGGCCTTTATGAACATATATTTCTGCTCTTTGAATATTCTTGTGAACCAATCTTAACAAGTTGCTGACTTATTAATTAATAAGTTGAATTTCTATTTTTATGAAAATTATACTTTAACAAAAAGTATGACAATCAGTGAATAGTCAGAGAGTGGCAGAAAATGAGATGAGAGAGAAGGACAGAGGACAGGGTAGGGTTAGGGTTAGGGTTAGGGTTAATAAGATGAAAGATGTTGGCAACATCACAGAAAGGCCCTTTCCTTCGTTGGAATTGACTCAGCTACCTGTACTATGTCTTTGTGCTACCTCACTGGGTGCCTGTGAGCAGGAAATGAGACTATAAAATAGAAACTTGCATTGCTATTGTTGGCACTCAGGCAGGTCACCGATGAGATCAGTTTTTAGACACTAATGATTTGGCCTGAATTATTGCTTTAAAATTCTTACCTGTTGGCAGATTTTTGAGGGAAGAAGATATAGAGAATTCTAGAGGACCAGGCCTTGTATCCTGGGAAAGGCAGTTTTGTGGAAGAAAATTCTGGGAATTTGTTTCTGAACAGGATGGTCATTAGAGCCCTAAAGGAAGAGGAGGTGAGGCTAGAGAAAGGCTGGCTCAAAAGGCAGGTGTGGCCTGCTTCTTCCTAGCTAGCTCCATAGGGGGCTGGCTCTGGGGCAGGGATGAAACCTAAGAGGGTCGACAGGTAAGACTGAGCATGGGTGGACAGGTCAAGAGAGAAGGTGACAGAAGTCTCAGATCTCAAGTTTCCTATCAAGAGGAAAGGAGAATCTGGACATGAATGTCTATAAACAGGTTTAGGACAGGAGTGCATCTGATGATTGGGACTAAGAGAGACAAAGACCAAAAAAGAAGGATGACCCAGCCAACTAGAGAAAAATCTACCCTTCAGAGAATTGTGTATGAACAAATTCACAAGCATGTCTTCTTAGCCTGCACCTCAGGGTGTTCACGGATGGCAAACTTAATCCAATCAGGATCTCTGTCATTCAATTTTCTTTATTTTTATTTTAGTTTTCCCCTGGCTTTGCCTAATTATTAAACTATTCATGGATATCTAGAAATATATTCCAGCACTCACAATCCTCTCTGGCAAACTTCTGCCAGCAGTCTAACTTAAATTCCTATTTTTCTGCTTGTTCCTGTTATCGCTTGTCTTTTGCTCAATAGACTTTTAACCTACTTTTCCCAGAGTTCAACTAAAGTCCTGACAAGTAATGTAAACCCCAGACAGTCACCCAGGGAAGTCTAATGGCTGGAACAGGTGGGTCCTCCAAGGAAGGAGAACCCTCCCAGGCAATGGTCTAACCACACAGCCCTGGTTGCTTGAGGTAATGGGAACTCTGTTCTAAAGCTTTTTAAGGGGACTCAGTTTATGATCCATGTGTTATTCAAATACCTTTTTCTTCTTTCTCTTTTCAATTAAGAGAAGAAGTCCCCAGGAGAAACACTGTTTAAACATAAGGGTAGAATTAAGATAAATGCATTCCTTTTCCTTAGGAAATTTTCTTTGATGAACGAAAGCTCTCTACCCCTTAGTCAGCAAGGTCAAGTGCTGGCCCTTCAAGGAAGATCCACTTTTCCAGAGCTGGGGCTGAAGGTTGGGGCTGGTGGCCTGATAAGACCCTAGGGCTTGAGAGAAAATCGTTTTTTAGAAAAAGAGAACCAACGATCAGTGTTAGCTCTTCCCAAGAGGTTTGCTGCTTCTTGGTGATTTCAAAGCTGATGGTGGTTTTTGTGTGATTTCTTGGTGTCTTCCCAAGGAGACCTCTGTAACTGTCCTCTGCTTCAGGGCTGAGGAAACTTTCAATAGAGGGTACCATGTTCATTCCAGATGGACACAAGTCTTGTGTTTCTCCATTTACACTAAGAAGTGAGCAGGCAGCAAGGTAGTGAAATTGGAAAGGCTTCATGTATCAGTACACCTGGGCCCTGGACCTGACTCTCCCTGATTGAAGCTTAGGGGTGTGCAAAGGTGTGTGCAGGCTCCCTGGCTAACGTTGCACTGATGGAATTGGACCACATTTTCCAAGGTCCTTTCAAATTCTAACACCTATATCCGAGTGTCACAGGGGTCCCTGAATGCCCTTTTATGTTCACTTGCTTTCTTCCTATTGTACCTTGTTTCTACAGTGGCTTTTTAAAAGGGCTCGTTCTCTGAAAGTTAGAAAGCCACTGATTAGCAGAATAAGAAGACATTGCCTTTGGAATCTTGCTCAGGTTTAATTATAGCATGCTATTGGTTTTAGAATCAAATAAGGATGAAAAGATCCAGAATATAGGACGTCTAGGAATGTCCGGTCCAATGCACATGACAGCACGAATCTTACACAATAGGAATAATTATGTGCCCGGAGACAAAGGAATTAGAGGAAAGGGGACGACGTCCATTTTTAGAACTGTGCTCACTTCATGCTAAGGCAGGGGTTCTGCCTCTCTGTCAAGGGAAGAGAGATGCAAGTTGAAGCGTAGATGGGCAAGGGAAAAGTGAGGGAGAAGAAGTGGTGAGTTGCTTTGGTAACTTTGTGTAGGTCCACAGGACCTTTGGACATCACTCTTAGATGAGCCTCTATTTGAGCTTCTGTCAACAAGTGGTAAATGAAATCTTGGACCCATGATTGAGACTGCTACACCACTGCTGTCTGAAAGGTTAATGGGAGTGGATTACCATGGCATGAACATAATCAAAATTAATATAATCATTATTTCAATATAGGATAATATTTAAAAGAGGAGGAAAAATGAAAAAGAGAAGACTTCTATCAAAACAGACTAGTCTTCTATTAACATGTCAGGAGCTTAATCTCTGTTTCATCTTTAAAATAAATACTTTTCTACCCCTTGGTATCTTTCTCACTAATTCTTAAATGCTGTTCATCACTTTTAAATACAGCTGCAATCTTAGTATCAGATTTGTTTAAAATATTCCTTTCCACTCACACTGAGCCCTTTCTTTGGTTCCAGCTTCTTAGAAACTTGTATAATTCCCTGAAACTTTTGGCTGTATTTCCACAAAAAAATAATCTCTCAAAAATTTTCAAATATTTGGCAGTGGTAGCCCAGAAGGCATCCAGCGATGGGCACAGCTGGGGAGGCATGACTAAACTTTCTCAAAACTGTTGGTCTGCAACTCAACAGTCCAGGATGGCAGGAGAGGAGAAGCTGGCTTCCTGGCTTCCTCAGCCATTTTCCTTGTTCTTTTTTTAAAATATTTTTTTAGTTGTCAATGTACCTTTATTTTATTTATATGTGGTGCTGAGAATTGAACCCAGTGCCTCACACATTCAAGGCAAGCGCTCTACCACTGAGCCACAACCCCAGCCCATCTCCCTTGTTCCTTTTTTGCATGTGTTTTTATTTATTTATTTATTATAATTTATTATATATGACAGCGAATGTACTTCAAATTATAGTACACATGTAGAGCACAATTTTTCATGTCTGGTTGTACACAAAGTAAAGTCACACCATTTGTACTTAGGGTAATAATGTTCATCTCATTCCACCATCTTTGCTACACCCATGCCCCCTCCCTTCCTCTCCCTCCCCTTTTCCCTATCTAAAGTTCATCTATTTCTTGGACCATCCTCTGCCCCCATCCCCATTATGGAACAGCATCCTCATATCAGAGAAAACATTCGGAATTTGAGTTTTTAGGATTGGCTTATTTCATTTAGCCTAATATTCTATAACTCCATCCATTTATCTGCAAATTCCATGATTTTATTCTCTTTTAATGCTGAATGATATTCTATTGTGTATATATACCACATTCTCTGTATCCATTCATCTACTGAAGGGCATCTAGGTTAGTTCCGCAATTTTGCTATTGTAAATTATGTTGTTTAAACATTGATGAGGCTGCATTACTATTGTATGCTGTTTTTAAGTCCTTTGGGTATAAACCAAGATGTGGGATAGCTGGGCCAAATGGTGGTTCCATGCCCAGTTTTCCAAGGAATCTCCAAACTGCTTTCCAAATGTCTTTGTGCCTCTCCAGTCACCACTTTCTTCATGAAGAGGATGGCTGCAATAAAAATTGCCAAGTTGGCGCCATTGACATGTCATAAGATTGTCTAGAATCTGTTTCTTCAGGGGTGTCTCTGAGGGGCTCACCGGCTGCTGTATTCAAGTTGATGGATCTCCACCAAGAATTCCAATCCTACTTTCCCACTCACAGTTTGAGGCAGGAGTTGAGGGCAGGAAGGAAGTGATGGAGACTGGAGACTCCTGGGAGAGGATCTAGGAGACAGATCCCGACCAGTAATGACCACTTCAGGAATATGTAACCTAATAGCAGTTGCCTGGGCTGGAGAGGTGAAAAGAACACCTGTCAGGAAGCTGGTTCTGGGAAACATCACAGTACCAGTGGGTTTGCAGCCCTTGCAACTCAGGAACACCGGAGAAGATGTGACAGCGCAGAAGACACAGGAGTGCTGCTAGCTGGCTGCACTGACCCCCCCCCAATAGGGATGGAACCCTTGGGATAGGACATGATGATAAGGGAAGACCACAGAAAGATATTCCCTAGGGATGATATTCCCAAAGTTGGGGGTTTTAAATAGAGAAGCTGCCATAAAATTATTGGATTAAGGACAAGAATAAACATATAATTAGAAATCAAAGCTGGTCTTAGAGGTTATGAAGAATACAGCCCACAGGTTCCATTAGAGGGTGAGGCAGAAGCATACACTACTATATGTGAAGTAGGTGGACAAATGCTTCCCTTTTTACATCTCTCATTTCTTTTTTCTACACTCTGGACTTGAGCAGCTCTTGATGTTTCAAATTCTTGGGAAAGAGTAAGGGAATAAGGGACACTTGAAATAGTCAGGATGTAGGACTAGGCCATGTTTCTGTGGATTCTAGGGATTTCTAGCCACACTATTCCAAGTAGAAGTTGGGAATTTTACCTACTTTGTTGGGTCACCTTTAGATGACCAAGATTTCCCCTCTTCCAGCTAGAGGCATCAGAGTTACAACCCCGGGGTTGTTTGAGGAATGACTGAGCTGCCCAGGCACATATCTAACAGTGAGTTCTAAGTCCACTCTCAAGGTTGCTTTGTAGTGGTTGATGGGGAGGGCGAGATGTCCAAAGAAATGGCAGTGACCCTAGAGATGGCAAATAAAAAAGCGCATGACCACAAAATGCATACCAGAGAATAAACTGGTGTCTGAAAGCATAATCCAGTGGTACTGATTATGATCAATTGTTTCTTATTTTAGGTATAACTTACTCCTAAAAAAAAAATCATTTCTAAGTTCCTTTGGCTGGTAAGGGCAGAGCACTGGATATTCTGTCTAGGTTTTACTTTTTTTTTTTTTTTTGGCAGGATCTGGTTTGTATAATTTAACATAATTATTTTGAGATTCATCTGCATTTTGGATTCTTTTAATACAAAAATAAATTACCCCTTTTCATTACAGAGTAGAATATGATTGTGTGTATAAGATATGCCACATCTTGTTTAATGATTCACCTGTTGAAAGACATCTGGATAGTTTGCGGTTTTGGACAATTATGTCAAGCTGCTCTAAATATTCATTTTCCTGATTCTTTGTGTTCCCAATTCTAAGTTGTTATTTTACCTGGGCATGGAATTGCTGGATTGTGTGATAAGTACACATTTAATTTTTTAAAGAAATTTGCCAAATTGTTTTTTAAAGTCAAACCCATCAGCAATATATGAGAATTCCAATTGCTCCATATCCTTGGCAACAAATTGGTATGGGTGGTGCATTTAATGTTAGCCATTTCAATAAATCTGTAGTGGGTTCTCATTGTAGTTGAATCTTTCCATGTGCTTATTTACCAATCATATATTTTCTTTAGTGAATACCTGTTCAAATATTTTGCCCATTTTTATTGGGTTTGCTTTTCCTTCTTATTTAATTTTGAGAGTTCTTTATTAATTCTGGATAAAACTCCTTTTATGAGTATATTCTTTTTTTTAATATTTATTTTTTTTTTAGTTTTCGGTGGACACAACATCTTTGTTTGTATGTGGTGCTGAGGATCGAATCCGGGCCGCACGCATGCCAGGCGAGCGCGCCACCGCTTGAGCCACATCCCCAGCCCCTTATCAGTATATTCTTGCAAAACTATCTCCCAGGCTACATTTTGTCTTTTAATTCTCTTTACAGTGACATTTGAAGAGGAGAAGTTTCTAATGTTGATAAAGTTCAATGTGTAAACTTTTCCTTTTAGAGATTATGCTTTAGGTGTTGCCTAATCCAAGTTCCTATGTTGTCTCCTCAAGTTTTATAGCTTACATTTTACATTATATATTTTGAGTTAATTTTTGATTATGGTATAAGATATTGATTGAAGATCATCCTTTGGCAAGGATATCTATTTTTTGAAAACCTATCCTTTCTACATTGAATCACTTTTGCATCTTGGTTAACAAAACAAAACCACAAGATTTTCATATATGCATGGGTCTGATTTTGTAGTCTTCATTCCACTGATTTGTTTGTTGTCTTGATTTCTGTAGTTTTTTTAAAAATAACTTTATTTATTTTAATTAGGTATATATGACAGCAGAATGCATTTTGATTCATTGTATACAATTGCAGCAAATTTTTCATTTCTCTGATTGTATATGATATAGCATCACACCATATATACAGTCATACATGTACCTAGGATAATAATGTCCATCACATTCCACCATCTTTCCTGCCCCCATACCTCCTCCCCTTTCCTCCCTCCCCTTTGCTCAATGAAAGTTCCTCCATTTTTCCCATCCCCTCCCCCCCAATTATGGATCAGCATCTACTTATCAGAGAGAACATTCAGCCTTTAGTATTTTGGGATTAGCTTACTTTACTTAGCAGGATATTCTCCAGCTCCATCCATTTACCTGCAAATGCCATAATTTATTCTCTTTTAATGCTGAGTAATATTCCATTGTGTATATGTACCACAGTTTCTTTATCCATTCATCTGTTGAAGGGCATCTAGATTGCTTCCACAGTTTAGCTATTGTGAATTGAGCTGCTATAAACATTGATGTGGCTGCATTACTATAGTATGCTGATTTTAAGTCCTTTGTGTATGGACCGAGGAGTGGGATAGCTGGATCAAATGGTGGTTCCATTCCAACTTTTCTAAGGAATTTCCATACTGCTTTCCAGAGTGATTGCACCAATTTGCAATCCCACCAGCAATGTGTAAGTATACCTTTCCTGCTACATCCTCACCAGATTTTTGTAACTTTTATAATGTTTTGAACTCAGTGTTAGGCATTGACATTTTTTTTTCAAATATGTTGATTGCTCTTAGTCTTTTGAATTTTCTCATGAATTTTAGAACCAGCTTGTCAAATGACACCAAAAATATGCTGGAATTTTTATTTAGATTGCAATTAATGTATAGCTCAATCAGGAGAAAATTGATATCTTAATAGCACAAATATACTATGTCATGAACATGTTATATGTTTCCATTTATTTAGGTATTTTCAAATTTCTCTTAGTAATGTTTTCTAGTTTTTAAGTCATAGACCTTTCACATCTTTTGTCAAATTTCCACACACATTTCATATTTTATATTTTTATAAATAATATTTAAAATATCACTTTCCAATTGTTTTGCTAAAATACAGAAATCCAATGGGTTTTACAGATTTTATCTGATTTTCTATCTGGACAATCATGTTGTCTGTAAAGAAAGATTTCACTTTTCTAAAAAATTATGAATTTTTTTTTTTAAAAATGTATTTTCTGCCTAATTTTCCTGCACTTCAATGTAGAACAGAATCTGTTAAAGCAGATGCCATCTTCTGAACTCAGGGGGAAGAACATTTTCTCTCATCACTAAGTACTATCAAGATAGTTCTTTTCTATTCCCAGTTTGCTGAAGGTATGTGGCTTTTAGATTTAAATTAATTTTTTTTTAGTCAGTAATGGATAATGGATTTTTTTTTCAAAATTTTTGAAAATGATCACATGGTTTTTGTTTTTTAAAGTATGCCACTAGAGTCAATTACATTAACTTATGGCCAAATATCAAGCCAAACTTGCCTTCCTGGGGTAAACCTTACTTGTGTCATATTCTTTATGTATATTATGGAACTTGGTTTGCAAAGTTTTGTCTAGAAGTTTTACATCTATGTTCATGATAGTTGCTAATATGTGACTTTCTTATCCTATAATGTCTTTGTATGCTTTTTGTATTAGGGTAATACTGTATTCACAGAGGGAAAAATATTCCCTCCTTTCCAACTTTCTGTAGTTCTTTGCCTAGAATTGGTATTATGTTTTTTTTTTTTAATTCTCCAATGAAGCCAAGTAATTCTAGAGTTTTGTTTGAAGGAAGAGTTTTAGCTTTATTAGATGCAGAGCTGTTCATGTTATTGGTGCCTATTTCATCTAGAGTGGGCTTTTACTCTTTGTGTCTTTTAAGGAATTAGGTTGTCCAGTTATTATCCTACAGTTGACCCAATGTTTCCCTACTGTCCTTTTCACATGTTGGATTTATAGTGTTGCCCCTCTCATTCTAAATATTGATTATTTGTGTCCTTTATTTCTCTCTCTGTTTTTTTTCATCATTCTAATTAGAGGTTAACTTTATCGATGTTTTTAAAGAACTCCTGTCATTTCATTGCTATTTTTCTATTGTTTTACCCTTTTTCATTTCACTGATTTCTACTTTGCTCTCTATCATGTCCTTTTAAATTTTGCTTTGGTTTTTATTTGCTTCTCTCTCTCTCTCTCTCTCTCTCTCTCTCTCCATTTTCTTAAGGCAGATGGTGAAATAATTGACTTAAGGTATTCATTTTATTTCCTAGTATAAATATTTGGAGCTATATATTTAGTACCATGCCACAAATTTTGATTTTCATTTAGTTCAAAACCCTTTCCAATTTTCCTTTTAGAATTCTTCTCTGATAATCTGATACCATCAAAATTTGATACCCTGATCATTATTATTTTGTAAATAAATAGAGAAATGGAATAGAACACGATAGGAGATTGTCTTTGCTTGAGATGAGGCTGTGAGGGAGGAAGTGGCATTCTACTCCACACCAGAGGAGTAAGAAGGAATCCGACAGGTGAATAGCTGGTGCCAGAGCGTTTTAGGCCTAAGGACAGCCAACACTAAATCCTGAAGCAGGAAAGAAAAGAAAGGCATCTGAGGAGCAGAAAGGTGGAATAAAATTTCCCCAAAGGTCCATCCTCGGAGCATGCTGCTCCCAAATACTGCAAAGTACAGGAGCAAGTCATATAATGAGGACAGGGAACTTCCATGTTTGGCCTGGCCACAGTCCTTAGAGGCAGGCTAATGGGTCCAAGGACCTGTGAGGAAAGCTTCCCGTCCTAGGGATCCAATCACTTTTGAGTTGCTGAGATAGAGTTCCATCCTTAGGATGTACTGCTCTATATTCTTAGTAAATTAAGTTATTTTTTTCTTTTCTTTCATCTGTGTGTGTGTGTGTGTGTGTGTGTGCACGTGTACACACACTCACTCACATGCAGGTGATGTGGTGCTGGGGATTGAACCCAGGGCCTTGCACAATGCTAAACCTGAACTCTACCACCGAGCTATATCCCCAACCCAAATGAAGTTCTTGAAAGTTTACTACAAGTGATCACTGAAGTATTATTTTCTTCCTTTTAGATTCTAAAGAAACTTCCCAGATGGACCCCAAATAGCTGATTCATATCAAATATATTTCTTTGCTTTTTCCTTTGCCCTAGCCTCCCTGAATGGGGTTCTTTGATTCTGGTGACAAGATTCAACGAATAAATCATGGACCCAATCTGGTGCCATCCATTTTCAGTTTTATTCTTTTTCACCACAAAGGATCTGTGATGGAAAATGTTCCTCAGTCAGCGGCAGCTGGCTCCAGCCCGACAGCGAGTTAGTCAACATCTGTTAAAGACAGACTGAAGACGTGCCTCCCTGAGAGTGTTTTCTCCAAGCTGCCTCACTAAGGAATTGTTCTCTTTATCTCTGGAAATCTTTTCCTGGACTTTTTCTCCCACTTGGCTCCTCTGAGCTTTCATCACCTCTTCCAATGCTGCCTTGGAGCGAATGATTCACAGCTTTTAGCTTCTCTCATGTCAGACTCAGGAAGGTCTAAGAGAAAGTCCTATCTTTACATCAGTGATGAGAACCCTGCTTGTAGGCTTTGGACCATTGCTTCACCTTCCAGTAGATGATCTGGGAGGACCTGGCTTCCTGTAGCCAGAGGTGTTCTCTTTGGAACCATCTCTTGGGACCAACTGAGAAGGCTGTTGAATGGGATCCATCAGATATCTCACCAGGAAGATGGTTTTATTCCATTTCCAGGATGGAAACACCCTAAGAGAGAACATTAAGGATCCTGTCCCACTTGGGATCTCTCTTTCCCTAAGTGCAGAACGATGTGGTTCTCTGCGGTCTTCAAACTTCCAAGGAAAGATCTTGCCAAAATTTCTAATCCTGGTTATGTTTCCCTTTCCTCAGCTCCCCAGTCAGGAAACCCTTCCCGATAATGGAGATGAGGAACAACTGCACTCTTAGAGGGAAGGGAACATGAGACTTCCACCCTTTCTCAACCTGCTTGGTAGATCCCCCCTGAAGCAGGGGAATCACTAAGCTGACTGCTGGGGCTTTCACTGAATCACATTTAATAGAGGGTGGGGTGACATGTTAAATGCTGTCCACCGTTCACACATGGTATTGTTTTCTAGTTCCTTGGCTCCGTGTTCTCTTGGGGGAATTGCCTGCTCATTGTCTTGTGCCTTCTTCTCCCTCATAGTAAACTCCCTGTGGCTAACTCCCCAGCTCATCTTTGGAGACGATCGGGGAGCACAGCCACCTTTCCTCTGTTGTCCAGCTGTGCCAGGGTGTGGGGCAAGGCAGGTGCTTCCTTGCAGCTAAAACACAGGTAGCTAGGCAGATAGCTCACAGATCAGTTGTCCAAAAAGGTGAATTAAGACCAAGATTTTAGTAGGTGAAATAAAATGCCTATTAAGATTGAAGTTTATTTTCTATTCTCCAAAAATTTTCTAGAAGCCCTACTTTTAAAAAATAAATTTATTTATTTATTAGAAGCCCTACTTTTAAGGAATGATGAAGTATATACTTCACCAATAAATTGACTGGTCCTTTGATCCTATTTCGGTCTTGTGTCCTTTCATTTGATGGGATAGGGACTAAAGGGAAGAAATTATAGCCTCTCCTTTAAACCACCATCTAAAATTTTGTATGTTAAATGTAGCCTAAAAAATGAAAATGAGTTGTAAATTGGTGCCAATTGATGACCTCAGGAGATACTGTTGTAGGGCTATGTGTCTCTTTCCGCTCTTTGTATTCGCGTCTGAAAAACTCAGATGTATCAGGTCCAAGCAACCAAAGAAATGGAGACCAAGAGAGATCCCACTGCATTGCCTTAAATCACAGACACATTGTCCAGCTCCGTCCCTCCACATCTCTCCCATGGAATTGGAGGTGGTATGTATTGATAGCTTGTCTCCTCAATGCTGGAGAATGAAAGTACCACCATAAGGACATTAGAATTGTCTCTACTTCTACATGCCTATAAACCACCCTCTTGATGTTCTTAGGAGCTCCCCCAAATCTCAGTGAATATCCAGGGGAATTCATTAAGCCCTGTAAATCCTGGAGAGAATGGACTAAGCCACCAGTGCCGATGATCTGATTCCTTTTCTCTGCCTACGTTGTGACCACTGATGTAAATTCTGCAGATGGAATGGTGATTCTAGTCCCATGGAGAAAGCATTGGATGTGTTTAATTTCCTGCCACGCTCTGTGACAAAGAGCTAATTTTTCACCTTTGATCAAATAACTCTAACTTTGCAAGAGTGGAGGGGGTTGGAATAGGGATACTCAGGGTCCTTGTGTCATTTGGGACATAGCCAGGGCAGCTATGGGGTCGGAATGTTTTTTCTTTTATTCCTGTTTTATTGCCCTGCTTAATTCTCCCATTTCAAAATGTCGTGGAGTAGGCTGGTGTCATTTGTTTTCATAAATTAATGTCCATTGCAATTTATGGCCACATGGGCCCTGGAAAATAAAAGCCTTGTGAGTCTCTTGGAAGGTCTCAAGCAAAGGAGTGGGCAAGGCTCAGGGTGAACTTTTGCACTTCTGTGCTTCATTCTGGGGAGAGAGTCAACACTTATGAAAAATCTTGTTTTAAAACAGTTGGACACAAAGGACCCCTTCTTAGGATTATTTTTGCCACTGCCTCTAATTCCTGTAGCAACTAGAAAAAATGTAAATACAGTGGACTCTTCTTCCTGGGAAACTGTGTGTATTGGGAACAACTTGGCTCTGCTAGGGAATCAGAAATTTAGCGTCTGGTCCCCCAGATAACTTCGCCACCGGCTGACCTTGGTGGGGGAGGTTGCACACTGAAATCACAGCACAGGGAAGCTTGAGCGGGGATGTGCGCTTCTCTCTTTGCTACTTCTTCATGGGTCAGTGAAAAGAACTGGGTCAGGGAGAGGCATGGAGGGGAAAAAAAAGGGAAAAACACAAGAGAATTTGATGATTCTATGATTCTAAGAAATAATGGCTTGTGGGAAGCTGGACTCAAAGGTCGGCGCGGCAGGGGCCAAAGAGGAGGCTGCTTCTGGGCTGCATCCTCCCACCAGAGCACATGCCTCGGGTGTGTGAAGGGTAGGACCACAGCCCTGTTGCTAGATGGCTCTGTGACTTTGGGGCTAGTCATATAAAAATTGATTCCCAGTCAATTCCCTTTCCAGGCAAAACAAAATATCTAGACTGGACACACTCCAGGCTCCCTTCCATATCTAGCATCCTGCTGATGACAATCTTTGATTTATGAAATTATATTAGGATGAGAGCATTATTTTATCCTCCTATTCAAGCAGTTAGCATTTACATTCCTCTAAATAGGAGCAGAGCTACCTAATGATCTTTACCCAGCCAATAATCTTGCCATATTTTTGTACATCCTTACATCTGAATTTTTTTCACATGTAAAAACCATAAGGTAGATCAGGAATGATGGTTTCCTCCTAGAACTCATAACTGGACTGGGATTTAAACTCAGCCTCCTGGACACATTGCCTCTCCATTATTCAACAAAATTACTCAAATGTTTTTTGAGCACGTACTAGATGCAAAGTGCTTGGCTGGACAACGGAAACACAGCAGTGGATGGGATAAGCACAATCACATCCTTAGGTTGCTCATATTTTGTAGCAAAATAACATTTAAGTATAACACAGTGTGTGATGATAGGGAATGGGAACATCTGGCAGGAGAATTTACCCAGAATAGATATCAGAAAAGATCTTCCTGGAGAAGTGAAATTTGGTGGGAGAAGAATGAGTTTGCTTTTTGTTCAGGACAAAAAGGAGTTGGGGAGAATGTTCTAGGCAGGGAAATAACACATCCTTTGCATTAGGACAGGGTTTGCTCGATAGCATGCTTATGGGCTGGAGGAAATAATGCAAGAAGGAAGAGAGAGAGACCTATTATTATTTAGATCTGAAATGCTTCCTAAGGCTCAGTCCCCAGCTGGTGGCACTATTGGGTGATGCTAGAAACTTTCAGAGGTGTGACCTAGTTAGAGGAAGGAGGGCTCTGGAGGTGCGTCCTTGACAGGTAAGGCCCTTTGCTCTCTCTCCTCCCAGCTTTGATGAGGTGAGTAGCTCTGTTGGGCCATGTGCTCCCCACCATGATGTTTTGCTTCATCATAGGCCCAAAGTGATGGGACCAAGTGACCATAGACAGACCCCTCAGAAACCATGAGCCAACAAAACCTTTCCTTCTTTATGATGATTTTTCTCAGGTATTTTATCCACAGCGATCACAGTCCTAAGACAGGACCTATGGGGACAACTAAAAGATTCCCAGTGTGTTTACATATAAAATAATGTTTGAGATTGGTACTCTTCTTGCATAATTGCAGCTACCTCACATCAAAATTGGTCAATTTGGTGAATTTAATAAAATATGAAACCAATGTGCATACCAGGTAGTCCACATAAATGAATGCCTGTCATATGCATGGCCCCCTTTATGGTAAAAGCTCATTGCAGATATTCCTTAACCCAAGGAGCCAATAGGTTTAATTCCATATGACCCTTAGCATCCTGGAGACATCTGGGGGAACCAGAAATAGAGGTCTGAGCCAACAACTGTCCTAAGAGGTGGTCCAAGAGGAAAATCTACATCCCAGAATTGTGCCAAACTGGATAATCCAAGGGACCCAATCATAGTGCTTGAAGGTAAAACAGAAAGATAAGGGGCTAATTAATGCTCTGGTATAGAAGCAAAAGAAACCATGACTAGGGCGAACCCCTGGGGAAGGTTTCTGGAGAGGAAGATTAGAGAAAAGGTAAGGACAGGGAGACGCAGAGCAGGTGGGGCAGTTAAAGCAGAAAACAGCATGGAAAGAAGCAGAAAATAGAAGAAAATAGAGATATGTAACAAAATAGCTTTAAAACTGTGAAAGTAGAATAATAGAGAAGAAATGTCTTTGAAGTCTGAAAGCCACAGCAGGCTGCGGCAGGTGGAATTGGGACTTACACACTGCTGCTGGGAGTGTCACGGGAAGCCAGCTTTCTGGTGAACAACCTGATGAAACTTAGTCAAATTAAAATGGACCCTGCATGCACTTCCAAAGAGCACCTCACTCGGGTCCATAAGGGCTGGTCTGAAAATATTCCTGATAGTGCCATTTGGTGGTGACAGGAACTTGGAGGCGTTCTGGAAATCCCTCCATGGAGCATATGGTGAGTATACATCATGGAGAGCTGTGCACAAGAGAGAATGAACAGCTTGGGTGGAGACCTAATGATATGGACACATTTATCACAGCATTGATTGAAAAAAGTAAGAAACAGAGATATATAACAAAATAGCATACTTTAAAATTTAAAAAATGCATGCATTATCAAATACATGTTTCTCGGAACAATGCAACCCAAAAGATATAAATCAGACACAAACCAGAGTCATTGCCTGAGGGGTAGGGGGACAAAAGAATAGGAAGCAGGAATGGGGATAGAGGTAAATAAATAAGCAAACAAAATAGGCAATAAGCTATGGCCCAGGAGAGCAATTTACTAACCTTCTGCTACCTACAAAAGGAAGAAAAGTGGGAAAATGAGAAGAGAGTAAGGCTGACAGACACTCAGACATCTGTATGGCCACAGGGCAGAGCGATGGTACCATAGCCTCAAAGATGAAGGATGAGTTCCAGATATGTGAGGCCCAGAAACACAGCTAGAGAGTTCCTGGCCTTCTACTACCACTTATCTTTGTCCCTGTCATCTGAGGTCACCTGAACACCTTAATGTATCTAACAACAAGTTAGATACATGCCTCAGCCTCCCCAGCTGCTGGGATTACAGGCATGTGCCACCATGTCCCACAAGCAGTTTGATGCTCAGCCTGTACTTGTAAGCACAAAGCTGTATCAAAAGATGCTATTGAGTAAATTCCATTTAATGAGTGGCAAGTTTCTTCCAATGTTAGACATTTCTCGGATGTCTTAGATTATTATTTTTTTAACTCAATAACCCCAGTAGAGGCTTTTAATACCAACAGATTTGAAGAAAGGAAGAGTTATTCTGTGTAACGACATTCATTTCTTTTTCTTTTCTTTTTTTTTTTAAGAGAGAGAGAGGAGAGAAAGAGAGAGAGAGAGAGAGAGAGAGAGAGAGAGAGAGAGAGAGAGAGAATTTTTTAATATTTATTTTTTAGTTTTCGGCAGACACAACATCTTTGTTTGTATGTGGTGCTGAGGATCGAACCCGGGCCGCACGCATGACAGGCAAGAGCGCTACCGCTTGAGCCACATCCCCAGCCCAACATTCATTTCTAAAGGCCTGAATTTCCTTCCATGAAGAACGGAACACCAAGGGACTGAAA
Source organism: Urocitellus parryii (assembly GCF_045843805.1). Classification (NCBI taxonomy): domain Eukaryota; kingdom Metazoa; phylum Chordata; class Mammalia; order Rodentia; family Sciuridae; genus Urocitellus; species Urocitellus parryii. The sequence goes on along the minus strand of NC_135531.1, from coordinate 264,669,253 downwards.
ACCAAATTTGGAGTCACAAATTCTGCCTCTCCCATATAATGACCCTGGGTGAGTCACTGAGCTCTCCTAGCTTCAGTCTCCTTGTCTGAAACACGGGAAGGAATAACAGCTCTTGGATCTGCTGTCAGAGGGGTCAGATGATATCCCATAGGAAAGAACTGTGAGCACGCACAGCCTGCATTTGGGTGATTGGAACACACACACAGTTCCAGGTGGTCCTACATCTTTTCTGGTCCTACATTGTGCCTTGTCCCATTGCAGCATGACCTTGGAAAGCCACGACATCCATGTCTTGGACATCTTGTGTGAGCTTCAACCTGAAGAGAGTTCGGACATAATCACCTCCGTGGTGCTTCTGGGCTCAGTAATAAACATACATGTTGAGTGAGTTTGGCCTCCGAGTTGTCTGTTCTCTTACCCTGCCTGGGGCATCTCGGCCCTCCTGGCCTGCACTATGGTTTGGAAATGGCTTCCAAAGGCTCATGTGTTGGAGGCTTGGTGGCCAGCCTTGTGGTACTATCGGGAGGCTGTGGGACCTTTAAGATATGGGACCTAGTGAAGGGAAGTTGGGTCATTGAGGGTGTCCCCTTGAAGGGGACAGTGGGATCCCACCTCCTTCCTGTTTCTGTCTCCTTGCTTTCCAGCTGCCATGAGGACAACAGTCTTCCTCTTCCATGTGCTCCTGTCACCAGGCTGTCCTGCATTGCCACAGGCCCAAAGCAACCAGGTTAACTGACTGTGGACGGAGCCTCTGAAACTCTGAGCCAGAATAACCATTGCTCCTCATGACTTGTTTATCTCAGGTATTTTGTCCCACGATGAAAAGATGACTAACAGGGTCTGTTCCCAATTTTCTCAACAATTGGAGCAACTTGGACCTGTGTTTTCCCACACTCGAGCATGCAGTCCCTGCCAAATTTCTGTTGTTGAAATTGTACCCACCCCAAAGAACAAAATTTCTCCACCAGGCCATCCCTAAACTTCCTTTCCACACCAGAATTTGATTTCCCCTTCCTTAGAAATCCTTAAAATCTAGGATTTGTCTCTTTCTTATGAAGTCTGCTGTCATAGCTTTGGTCCTGGTTTTGCGGGTGCTCACCTTGTGCCCTGGGTAGATACAGGCTCCACAAGGGTGGCCCTTGCACATTTTACCTCTGTATCTCCCGCAACCCTTAGCCTGGTGTCCATCACGTTCAGGGCACATGAAAGATGCCTGGTGGACCCAAGGGGACAAATGTGTGCTGCAGCCTGGGCTGACGAGAACACTGGGATCCCAGGATACCCACCTTTTCCCTTAGTTTACCCAGACTGCATGGGGGTGGGGGAGGGGGGAGACTGGTCGTGCCTTCTGCTGGTGTAAAGAAAGCAGCAGCAATATCTGACATCATTTTTCAAGTTCCTCACTGACTTTTCTAGAATGGCCATGAATGTAGCACTGCTTTACCCCATTCTAAAACACGAAGCTATCAGTTACACTCAGTTACTACTGTTCATTGCTTAGGAATCCATTCAGGCTACATTTATAAAATGCTTTCTTGTGTCTGATTAAGGGCTCAGGACTAAGAAGACTAAAACATGCCTCTTGATCTTGAAAGACCATTATATGTTCAGAAACGTAAGTGGAGGCAAAAAATTAAAGTAAAATAGCAGAAAGAAATGCTCTAGTAGGGATGTGAGCCATTGGGGACAGTGTAGCAGCAGAGTCAGGCTTCTTGATTCAAGTCCAAATTCTAGTGATTGTTCTAATGATTATTATGTTGTGAACCTTTGCCTTTAAGCCTCAGTTTGCTCACATGGAACACTATCCGCCCTACAGAATTGCTGTGAGGGATGGAATGGGGTAATACATGCAAAGCACTTGCACATGCAGGCCCCACAAAAACACGAAATGAGTGCTCTCTGCAGCCATCTCTTCTATGCTGCCAGTCTTCTTTGTAGAGTGAGAGTGGGGGCTGCACTCACCTCATTGGATTCCCATGAAAATCAAATCATGCTTGGCACATTGCTTGACTGTGAGCACTTAGAGAATTCTTAAGTATGATTCTAATTTTGTATGAATTAAAACACATGTTTAGAGGTGTTATGTACTAATGTTTATAACTTCCTTTGAAATATGTCCAAAACAAGATGGATTGCAAAGATGAAAAAGGGTACAGAGAAATTGATAGATACGATGAAACAAATACAGCAAACTCTGAATTACGGGCTCTTGGTGGTGACTACCTGGGTGTTCACTGCACCAATCTCTCAACTTTTCTGTATGTTTCAAATTTTTCATAAACTATTGAGAAATAAAGGGGAGATGAATACTAGTGTAATGGAAAATGAGAGTCAGGATGCCATGATCTGGAAGCAACATTTTATTTGTGGCACTACAACCCTGAGGGACAACTCCCAAAGTCTGAGCCCCGAACACTGTGGCGCTTTTACTTTTAGACATAAGCAAGTTTTGGGTACATCAAGGAAAGGGAGTAGGTGCAATTCCATTGGAGGGTCCATTCTACATTCCTTATGTAGGTACGAACTTGTCAACAACTTAGGGACTCAGTTCATAAAGCTTTAGGGACTTTAAATGCACTAAGCCTAAAGAGGGATTGTTCTGTCTCCACTGCTTTGTTTCCTTCTTCTGCTACTGTGTCTATCTTTAACAGGTACCCATTAGCCACTGCAAGCCTCTATGGTTACATGTCAGTGTGCAGAGCTGCTGGGTGTCAGTGTGCAAAACCACAGCCTTTCAGCTCTTAAACTGCTAAAGTCCCATTTTGCTCTATTACACTGGGATGGTTTTGAGGCAGGATTCAAGGAAGGAAATGGCATGGAAGGAGACCCAGAATGATCTGCCCTCTACTGTCCTTCCTTTCCTTAGTAGAGAAGAGCAAGTGCAAAGTCTCAGAAAAGAGAAGGAGCAGGTGTCTCCTGAACTGTAGTAAGGAGATGATACTTGACAGGGTTATAGAGCTTCCAGTGGTTAGGGACACAGGGATCGTACTTCAATTCCCAGCTCTGCCTTTACGGACAGGGAGAAGTTTCTTAAGTTTTCGAACTTCATTTTCCTTATCTATCAAAGTAGACCTAGCATTTACCACCTTCCAAGGTTGCTTTCAATATTACCTGGGTAATGTCACCATCATCTTCTTAGGAAAGCTTGCCCTCTCGGCACAGATGTCTTCTCCATGTCTCCACCTAATCCCTTGTCGGATGGGAGGCATCTGGACAGCCTCTGCTGGAGGAGGGAAGACAAGGTGGGAGGAAGGGTCATAGAGGGGTGAAGTTAAGGGGAGAGTTGAGTGGGAATCTGAGTCCCAGAGAAACAACTCTCCTCAGGCACCAGTCTGGTGAATGCAAGAGGCCCAAACAGATTGCTTGCTCAGTGTCAGGCATGTGGCTTCTAATATTATATTTAAAATGCTACTGAAATTATAATCCTGTTGTAGTTCCTTTGCAAACTCTCCATCAACCTGGGCAGAATGCATTGCTGACAGGGAGTCAGCAGCATCCCATGACCCCTCCTCCATATGACTCAGCATACACCAGACACTTTAATAGCTTCTGAATTCAAGTTTGAACTTGCCCCCAAATGAAAGCCTCCCTCCTCTTCTGTGCTTCCCCCTCCCCCGTCTTTACAACCCACTCTCCATTTCTAATTTATCAGCTAGTAAATTCTGAGTTGAACTTGGAGTCAGAGTTTCACTTATTTTTGGCAGAGCATCAATTTCTTTCAAGAAAAGAGAAGAAAAGAAAAAAAGTGTGTGTGTAGGGGGGATTCAGGGAGGCAGGTTTAAAAAAAGCCCAGCTAAACAAATAGGACTCATGGAAACAGCCCCACAACCTTAAGTAGCTCAGTTCAGAGACAACAGTGATTTTTGATGCATTAAGTGTGAGTGGATTTGAAACAGAGTTTGAAATGATCTGAACGTGCAGCTGGTGTTACCAACTAAGTGCAGATGGTCTCTTGGTTTGGAGAGGTCATGGGGTCGCTGAGATGCTGGTGAGTTCAGAACTGGAGAGAGAATTTAAAGGTAACCATGGTACCGACACTCATTTTCATTCTGGGTTGTGTGACTACTGTCATGTGACATCCCATGTGCTTTTGGATAGCAGAAGACCTGTTGATATAAGAGCGCCCTGAAGAGCAAATGATGTTTTTAGCCATGCAAAGTCTCCTGAGTTACAGAAAAAGACTTACAATTAGCTCAACTCCACTCCTAATGGGGAAATGCAAACCAAATCATCAGACTGGAAAAAATTTTAGTCTGATAATAGCCATCAACTTTGGAAAATTCTTTGCAAGTTTATAATATTCACTGCTGGAAATATTATGGAAAAATGACTATTTTCTCATGTTTTTGATAATAATGTAAAGGCATTACCTTTCTAGAAGGAAATTTGACATTCTCTTTCTCTGTCTTCACCCCTTGCCTTGATCCTTTTGTTCATTCCTTTTTAACCCCTTATATGAATTTTCCATAGAGAACCACTCCTGATAGGCTTAATGTCTATCATTTTGCATAAATTCTTAAAAAATGTGAGATATTGTTTTGTGTGGGTGTATTTTTGATTTACAACAGACTTATGATATACTTCTTACTTTTTTCCACTATATTTGCAATATTATTATGGAAACATTTAACTATTGCTTCAAACTGCTCCACAGAATTCCTTGGTGTTCATCCACTATTTCTTACCTAACACTTTCCTCAGGGATGGATTCCCACTTACCACCAACTTCTCACCTCTGCCCCAAACAAAAACAGTTCACACAAAATAACAAAAAAATACCTCCAAACGCTGCAATGAACATTCTTATACGTGTCCCTTGTGGATATGTGTGGTCATTTCTTTGATCTATCTGTGTCTGTATCTGTACATCTAAATCTATATCTCTTTAGAGTAGAGTTACTAGGTTAGAGTGTATGAGTATATTTATTTAGATTAACTGAGGCAAAAATTTGAAAATACTTCCTCATATTAAAAATTATGTGCATTTTTTGACTTGGCACTGGTAAGAATATTTCTGTAAAATTCCATATATTTATCAACGTAGACACACAAGGATATTCCTGGAAATACTTTGTATTGGCAAAGCCCTGTGTGTTAACAAAGGCTCACATGAACGTATGTATAGGTGTGCCTCAGAAATGGGTTACTCTGGAAAGAGGAAGCAAACAGAGGTGAGAGCATCTCTGGGAGTGGATTTGTACATCAGGCCTAGGCCCCACGATGGGCAGTGCCCCTTGTACAGCTAAGTGACTTTTTGTTTCCATTTTGTCAGTGGTATCATGGGGATCATGGCACATATTTGTATGCATCAGAGTCCTCAAAGAAGACAAGTTTCACACTCAAATTGAGTAACTTAAAGAACGTGTAAGGAAAAGGACTATTTATAAGGGTATGGACAGGTACAGTAGACAGTGCTCTGTTCCTGGGCTAGCAAAAGGAAGCCATTGCTGGGAATGAGTCAGAGGAGAAGAGATAGCTTTTTTTTTTCAAGAGAGAGAGAGAGAATCTTTTTTTTTTTTTTTTAAATAGATGGAAACAACACAATGTCTTTATTTTTATGTGGTGCTGAGAATTGAACACGGGTCCCGCCTACTGCTGAGCCACGATCCCGGCCCAAGAGACAGCTTTGTAGAAAGAACTGTCTGATAGAACCAGCTGGGAGACCCAAGGGACCAAGTGCCTCCCAACCTTCACCCTTCTTCCTGTCTCTTTGGCTGTCACCCATGGGCTGGCCCCAGCTGAGATCCAGAAGCGAGAGCAGTGTACTGCTGCTGCTCTTCCTGCAGATCAAGGTGCAGCGTGGATTGGGGAGTGGAGTGGGAAAATGAAGATAGCCAGCAAAACACCTCATGTGATCTTTGTGAGAATTAAATGAACGAATGTATTAAGTGTTTAGACAAGCAAGTGGCACATAATAAATGCTTAAAAAGTGCTATTATCAATCTTTGATTGATGTTGGTATTGATTGCCCATTATACCATGAGTCAGAACCAGATGTACTGCAGTGGGGTCGATCAGGCCACCATGATATATACCAGTGACACGGAAGATAGAAGCCACTTACTATGAGGAGTGTGAGCCCTGGGCAGACAATGGGGGAAATGTGTGAATGGTGGTAGCATTCGTGAAGAGGGTTGAAAATGAGGTGAGGCTAAGAAGATGCCCTTACTTTTTGCTCTTACTTTTTGCCTTTCTGTTCTCATTGCTCATGTGTGATTTTTTAAACCAGGTACGTGTGTTATTATATTTTTATTGATGAAAATGTCAAGGGCTAGCTGGCAGGTAGGTTCCTCAGATATGGATTTCCTCTTTATTAATCACTAAAATTTTAAAATTTAAGAATAAAGTATGTTATTGGGAAGCACAGAGGTATTCTCAGTATCAAAATTGACCTTAAATAGTATTTTTGAGAATATGAAATTGTCTTGTTTGCTTAAGACTTCTCACTTAGATGCTAACTTTGGGCTCGTGTATTTCTTCTCCTTCTTGACTGCAGCCTGGAATGAATGGCTTCCAACGGTCTTAAGCAATAAGGAGGTACTTTTATCCACAAAGCAAGTTCTTGCCAATGAGTTATATATTGATATAGACATAGCTATGAATTGGTATGAATACTGATATAAAAACAGATTAGATACAGAGATAGTCAAGAGACAAGTATAGATACATATGTGTAATTATTTCACTGTGGTTTTATGAATGTACATATGCAGACTCTATGGATATGTGCAGTACACATACCTGTATTTTTCAACATGGCACTAGTATACAACAGCACAGATGAAGAGACTAGACTTTGACATTGCTCTGCTTAGATTGTAGTTCTAACTGCATTCTCATCAGCTAGTAAGTATGGGCAAGTTACTTGACTTCTCTTACCCTTGGCTTTCTCATTTCTAGAATGGAGACTTCTACCTACTTCCCAGGAAAGTTGAAGGACTGAATGAAATGAGTATCCCCGGCATTACAGTAATCACTCAGTATATGGTAGCAGTTATTTATTCTTAAATGTAATACTTCAAGCCAGCTTTGCCCAGTGAAGGATTCTGTTTCATTTCAATTCAGTCTTTCTGACTTAACTATCAGGAAGGTGACTTGGAAAAGGACGAAATGGGTGGTAGTGGTATCTCCAGGCATGCAGACCTGTAGGGAATGGTGCTCTTGGAGTTCAAGTTTTCTTCTATTTTCATCCTCCTTGTTTAGACCAATGGGAATATGATGCCATAGGACATTCAGTGACCTGTGCAAGCTTACAAAGTTGGGAATATAAAACCAAATTCCTGACCTCTATCAAACTCCCCTTACAATAGCTGTGCATGGATATGGAGGGCTATTTATTAAGGAGGGGGACAGTTGTATCCAAAAGGAATCCTCTGCGTGAAAGAGTGCCATCTGACCCATTGTCTTGTCTTTTGCCTCTTTCTTGCTATGGTGTGTGATAGGGAACATCTTCTAGCATGTGAGATGGAGCAGACCTGAGCAGGCCACAGCTGTGACTCAGCCACCATCTTACTTGCTCCTTAAAAAGAAATGAATGTTCCTTCTTGTGGGCAGGTAACTTGACTTCTCTTAACCTTGGCTTTCTCATTTCTAGAAGCCTAGCTCCTCGACTCAGATGCCCTGTGGACTCTCTGAAATTAGAGTCACGACTTTTGATATTCTGTTCAAGTCCTACTGCCCATAGCAGTGGGCATTTTTAGTGTCCTTGGAGCTGGGCATGAAGCCCTACTATCCATAAAGAAGTTCTTCTGCACTGGTGTGATCTCCAGTTGAAAAGAGGTGTCATCTGAACCAATGTCACCATTGTAATCATCACAGAGACTTGGAGGACTAAAGGTTCTGGGCATTGGCTCAAACTGAGTGACTTAAAAGATTAAAAAAGTCTTTGCCTCAGTAGTCTGGCATGTTTTAGGGTTGGTGTCAGAGAACTTCTAATCATGGGAAGTGTCTGAAATGAAGTGGTAAGTGTCCTGTCCCTGTAGACGCTGGCAAACCATTTGGCATAAATATCCCTGAAAAATCAGAAGATCTCAGGAGTCTCCATTCTGTGACAAGGCCCTATCTCTTTCCTTGCCCATCAAAGAGGAGAGAAGGGAGAGAACCCTATGTAGAGTGAGGAGAGCATCATCAGCCTTTCTCTTATTAAAAAAAAATGTTTCTGTGAAGGAAAATCAAAGTGGTATATAGGACCAAAGCTTGATTTGGAATCAGGACATTGGCTGGGTGTGATCAGACATTGGGTGGCTTTTCATGCCAATCACTTCTGCTCTCCAAGTCCATCTTCCCTCACTCATCCTGAGAGGATAAATTCAGAACATCCCTAAATTTCCTTATGCTGTGAACTTTGGTTGAAAGCTCATAGTTGGTTAGAAAATAATTTCAGTCATCTTTGTGCAGATGAGCATCTGGCAGATTCACAGTGAAAGAATAAAACCCATAGCACTTCCTGGGGCCATGCCTTTTTCACCATGTTCTTGACCAAGAAAAGACATGTTGGGGGGATTAATTAGGTGGAGGAGTCTCGATACCTTCTCTGTCACTGCTGCTCAACTCAGTTGTGGAGGCCCGGAGCAGTCATACCAAATGCTGCTCAGTGGTTGCTGCTTGTACTTTAGGCCAGAACAGAAAGAAGACATGTTTGAAATTGAAAGGAGCCTGACTCCTGCAGGCTAGAAAGTTGTTGCTACTTCCATCCATGCTGTTGCTATAACAAAGACCTCAGCCAGGCAGCTTGAATGCTTAAATTAAAAAATGCATTGAAATACAAGTTACTGTATCAAGATTCAGGTTGGAAATGCAATCAGGATTTATTTAATGAATGAACAAAAGCACATTATCATTACAGTTGTTAGTAGAAAATACTTTGCTAATAACCTCATTCTCATCTCATTTATGCTCTGTATCACAACTTTGCTTTTAAGAGATTTCAATATGAAGGGAAAAGAATCCATGAGCCATTTAAGATATAAGCAAATTAAGTAACTATTGTCCAGGAAAAGGCTCTTACATGTAGGTCTGATGAAACTGTCCTGAAAATGTCACCATGAAAGTAATCATTTATCTTGAATCTCGTCAAATCTTGCTTAGCAAGTTCTTACTATAATACCCCTTTTCAGTGAACAACAGACTTTAAAAATATGTTGAATAAAATTCCACTGATAAATATATGGGGCGTTACTAAGTAATGTTAAATAAAAATTATAAGACCATATTATTGCAGACTGAGCTGTAGCCCTCGGTCCCAAGAGACCCAAAGAACCAAAATGGAGACACTCATGCTTCATGCCACACAGTGAAACAGAAATGTAAAAGAAGCATATGGATCCTAAAACATACCGGTTCTTCCTCAAAACAGCAGATTCCAGTATACATGAGTCAGTGTGATGAAGAAGTCCCTTCTCTTTTATATGTAAAATATTAATAACAATGACCATCGGCTGTAACTAGATGCTAACCAATTAGTTTTTAGTCTCTTCATGTTTCTTTCATCCCAATTTACAAACAAACAAACAAACAACAACAAAAAAGCACTGCCTCTCATCGTACAGGGAGCTCCCATTTAATTTTGTGAAATGAAAGCTGGACTGATTCACCAATTGTAAGTAAAAAGGCAATTCTCTCTGTAACTACCATTTTCTTTCCATCTCTCGTCACATTGTTTTCCCTCTGAGTATGTCTTGTGTACAAATTTCCCCTTTTTGTGAGGATACCAGTCATGGTGGATTATGGATCACCCTGACGACCTCCTTTTAAAGCTGATTATCTTTGTAAACACCCTGTTTCAAAATAAGGTCATATTCCAAAGTAATATGGGTTAGAATGTGAAATTAGGGGAACACAACCCAAACCTACCCCATCTGTCACAATTGGTGGGTAATTGGCATTGAGTCATGAAAACAACCATATACTCACTCCTTTCAGTTCATCTACCCCATTGGTATCTATTTTCCCTCACATCCTTAAACTAGCATTTGTTCCTTATGTAAATATCCCTTGGATTTGGTGGGTGACATGTATGTTGGGGAGAGAGGCAGAGACAAATGCATGGAGAGAAAACTGTTTGCACAGACTTCCTCCTCCCAGAGGTTCTGCTCATATACACCTGCAGACTGTATATGTGTGTCCAGTTTCCATATTAAATAACTAACTTTGAGCTCTGGTCTCAGGGTTTCCCTGAGGATGATCTTACTACATGAATAGAAAGCTGTGGCTTACCAGGGTGAAGCTGCAGCCTCCCAGTCACACCAACAGGAAAATGGCTCAGTGTAAATCAAGTCTCATCTCAGTAATTACCCCAGCAGACATTTATGTTGGGCTGGGTCCCAATGCCCTTCCATGACTGCCGTCATCTCCATTCTGGGCTCAAATGACCCACTTTGCTGTTGAGTTCATCCTGGAGCCCTGTGGAGGGTGGGAGGCGGGAGGGCCCTGAGAAAACATCTTTTGCTTTGCTTGGAGTCCCCAAAGGCTGGGACCACTGGACTCGGTCATCTTAGGATGGAGATAGTGCCTGGGCAATGCCAGCCCTCGAGATGATCATGAGGGAATGACTTCCAAGCTCCTGCTCCCAGGATATTTTTTACTTTCTTTGGGGTTTAACTGCCAAGGTTAATCCATGATGTTGTTTATTGTATGACTGGCCAAATATTTAAACTGACTGGAAATAAATTTCCCAAGTCTACCTCTCAACAGTTCCTACAACTTCATGTAGCAAAGCCTTACAGCACACATGAGGGAAGCAGATGCAGTCCATTTTGGAGAAGCAAGAACTCATGCAGGGAGAGCAAGAGCCCTTCTCCCATCTTCAGTGGCTCAGTGGGCAAAGATGGAAGACTTTAACTTCCGTCTCCTGGCTCCCAATAAGAGCTCCTTCCAGCATATCACCCCCCTGTCTGATTTGACTCTACTCTCTGAAGCTTCAGGTGAGCGTTCCAAAGGCAGTCAGGAACATCAAGGCAATCTCCAATGTCAATTTCTCTGTCATCCATGGAAACATTGGACCTTCCCCTCGTTTTCATGGTTGGAGAGAGTTATCATCCAATTGTAATGCAAGTCTAACTAGGTAATGCTAGTGCAAAAAAAAAAAAGCATTAGTTTTACCTATAGCCTGGAAAGAAGCAAACAAAATAAACAAATACAAAATGAATAAGTGGAATGAAAGAGATGACCAAGGAAACCTAGGATTCTCCATTCTCTGTAAATCCTTGAGTGTGTGTTACAACGTGGACCACATTGCCTACCAATTTCAGGAGTTAACAGTTACAATAAGCATTTCTTGGGCATATTTTATGCACAGGCATTGTGCTAAGTGCTTATCCATTTTCTTACAAAACTCTTCAAGTTAGAAACAATTTTAAAAGGGGTAAGAGTGAAATGAACAAATACACATAATCATGCTTAGAAAGAATGAAGTGTTATAAGGATTGAAGGATTTAATGCATGCTATCATTTTATTACATGACCCCTGAAATTCCTTTGACCTTAGAATGATGTAGTGAAATAATAGATGTCGAAAGGATATGTGATCTACCCTATCACATACCAGAGAACATCACCCAGAGAAGTGACATCAGCTTTGTTAGGGTTAAAAATGCTGTTCAACCTGCTTAGAGAACCGCAATAATGTGGAACCTTCAATAACCATGAGGGTGTTCGGGTCACAGAGGTTGGCATCTGCTCAAGATAAACATTCTGTCAGCTCCTAGCTGGTGGAAAAGAAGCCAAAACCTTCATTGCCTTTTATCCCCGATCAGGGACATAGACTTTTCAAGTGTTGATATCTGCTAGTCTCAGTGTCCATATCAGCAGGATGGGGACAGTATTTCACGTTTGTACTAATGCATTAAATGAGCTGATGTCTTTAAAAACATCTATCTATTGAAGTGATGGCATACAGGAAGTAATAATAATTAAACACCCACTGTTTCAGTATGGTTGGGAAATGAAGACTCAGAGCTGGTGGGGCTTACTCAGGGTGACACATTCTATAAAATGGGTGGTGTTTAAAAGGAAGTGAGTCTAGAGACACAGGAGCTGATGGAGTAGAAAAGCCCTTTGGGCAGGATCCTTGCTTGTTCTTACTCATCCATTGCCACCCACCTGGCCATTAATCACCCATTGGCAATGAGTTTTCCTGGAGGGTGGACATAGAAAGGAGTCTATGTGGGAACACCATAGAGTTTTTGATTTTTGATTAAGGCATATCAGAGAGGCCAGAACAAAAGGGCATTAGATCAGATATCAGGGTGAATACCCCAAGTAAAGAGCTTGGTTATGTTTAGCTGCACTGTCAAAGAGGAACTTCTGAATCAGACACATCTCTGTGAGCAAATTCCTGAACTTTCTGAGGTCAGCTTCAAGGATTTGATATGTTACTTCATGGAAAACACTAGACCAGTACATACTAGAAATTCCACTTTAGATCTATTATTGTTTTCCATAGCATGTCAATTATGTTCTAAATCATTATTTGTGAACCTCTTTTCATATATCATCCTAAATTATCTTATTGGTAGTGAAGTTAACAGAGTAGGAACTAGAAATAGGGATTCTCAGATGAATGCATTAAATGAGCTAATATATTCTAGCTCTGTGTTCTAGGTCTGACTCTGACACTACCCCCCATTGACCATGGAGTGGCCTCCTCTCTGATGGAATTGGACGGAGTCACCTTCAGGTGGATAGTTTAAAGATGACTATATAATCACATGAGTGAAATAAACTCTGCCCATATTTGGAAGTTGTGGGGGCATGCGGGAAGAGGAGTTGAGGGTTCAGATTCAATCACACAGCAGCCTTGAGTCACAAATTCACAGGTTCATAGGTTGACTGCCCTGCATGAGGTCTGTGGGCTGGTGAACAGAGCAAGATGAAGAGAATAAATTAAGATGTGGAGTTTGTAGCAACTAGTGCCTGGGTTCTTGTTGCTACAGCTCATTATATCTGAGATTGCAGATTGGACACTCACCAGCTGGTTGTGGTCTGAGATTCCTAGAAGGCTCCTTATAGATACCTAGGTGGGGAATAAGGTAGTGGCTGTTCTGGTCTACAATGCTATTGCACTTTGAGTGCTACTGGTTCCAGCCGCAAAGCAAAAAGCATAGGCTAGTTAGGAACTGCAGACAGTAACATTAGCAGAAGTACCTGGGCCAGTCTTGCTGTCGATTTGATAAGCCTTTGCATTTCCTTGTCTTAGAAAGTACTGACTTCTGCACCTGCTCATTGTGAAAACTCCGAAGGTTTGGAGACGTTGGGTCACACGCAGCCAGGGTAGGAAAGTCAACATGGCCTAAAGCCCAGTGTCTTGTCTTCTGAAGCAAGTGGCAGCAAAATATTTTGTTGTTTTCCTCCTGTTTTTCATGCTCAGACCCATGTATTGACCATTGTCAGTTACATGATTTCTTGTTGGTTGGGTTCCCCAGAACTCATTTTGTGTTTTCTTGTGTTTAAACTGCTTTGTGTCTCTGTTGTTGAAAAGACAGTGTTGTGCCTCAAATGACATTCTGCTAGTGCAAAGGGCCCATCCTTCGGGGCTGCTTTCTCTAACTCCGAGTTGCTGCCTTGATAAGCAACCTGCTCTGCCTATTTGGTGGTGGTAATCACATGAATTTTTCTTTTTTCTTTTTTACGTGGACGGAAGAACAGAATAATAAAGTCTTATTTCAGGACTTCTGAAAAGCCTTTCTGTTTTACTATAAAATGATTTGTGATTTCTCTCCCAGAAATCCCAACCTTTCAAAATTCTTTTCTTAAGCTGAAGGCTTTATTCCCTGGCAACGTGTTAGAAAAACTCTGTAGGAAAGGGCATGCAGTAATGAGTATCTCTTGGTTAGACTTTAATAGGGATGAGTATCAGCGTTTACAGAAAATGAATTTGTCCAGGGAAGAGATGAAAGTTGTTTGGCAGGAGGGGAACTGAAGGAGAGATGAGAGGGCTGGGAAATGGGGCTTCCTTTAAGAGGCCAGGAGTACAGAAAATCATCACAGAGAGGCTGAAGAAAAAGAGGTTTGGTTTTATTGTAATCCTAAGGAAAATCTGTCCTTCTGGTGAGGTTCTAGAACACTGAGATGCAGTCTGTTTTCTCCATCAATAAAGAACACATGTGGAAGACTTTATATTGCTTCATAATTGAGGGAAGCAGCATGAAGTTACAACTGGTTTGAAGGGGAATTCAAGGAACTTCACATGTACCATGTGTGCAGATGCAGAAATTGGATTCCACTTAGATGAGGTATCTGAAATAGTCAAGATCATGCAATCAGAGTGGAATAGTGGAAGCCTGGAGCTGAGGAGAGGGGAGATTGAGGAGTTACTGGTGGGGGAGCATAGAGTTTCAGCTAAGTGAGATGGACATGTTACAGAGATCTGTTCTGCTGCACAACACTGTACCTATAATCAATAGAACTGTATTGCACACTTAGAAATTTATTAAGGTCTCATGTCAAATGTTTTTACCAAAATTTAAAAAAAAAAAAGTCATCACTGCCTCCAGGGTTTTCCTTGGAGATTGCCAGTGGTTTCCGCTCTCTCCAGCCCATTCTGCTACCCATAGCAAAACACACCTGTCTTCGTCATTTCCTGTACCATATTTTATTGACATATTTCATTCCTATGTTCACATTCACTGCTAACATGTAACTAAAGGCTGCATCTTATTTGCTATTTCACAACTAGGATTCTGCAGAGCTTTTGTTGACTAGCTGGTGACTCTTGGTACCAATTATAAAAGCACCAAGGGTGCCTGGATGGACAAGGTACCAAGGATGCCGCATTCTAATCTATAGCATTGTGTTGGGATAAAACTTTAAAAGAGTAACAGCCTATTTTGCCTTTGGAACTTTTAAAGCAAATTATTTCCATGCCTGTACAATTATGTCAAAATGAACCTCACAATTATGTAGAACTATAATGCACTAATAAAAACATTTAAAAATCCTGTGTCAGTGGGTACTAAGTCACAGTTAGATAGAAGAAGCTCTAGTGTGTTATTGTGCAGTAGATGCAAGTAAATACATAGATATATCTAAATATATAGATATAGATGTCCAAAATTGCATACTATATATTCCAAAAAACTAGAAGAATGTTGAATGTTTCTACCATGAAGAAGTGATAAATGTTTATAGTGATGGATATATTTAACCTGATTATGCAATGTATCCATGTATTGAAACAACACGTTACCTCCATTAGTATGTTTTTCTATACCAGTTAAAAATTACTTCAATTTTCAAAAGAAAACAGTAATTAATCATCCAGTCAAAAAAAGAAAGCCATATGTAAATATGATAGAAAACAATGTAAATGTGTAAAAATGAGAGCAAATGTATGGGGCTACGGATACAGCACAGTGCCTGGGATGAGTGAGGCCCTGGATTTGATCTCTAGCACACAACACACACATAGACACACACACACACACACACACACACACACACCACATACAAATGTGTTTATAGATTTTAAAAAAAGAATGTCAAAATTAAAAAATAAATGGTGCCATTTTCTGAATTTGTCCCCAAACTTGAATGAAGCATCTTATAACAAGAGTCTCAAACCTCCCTGTTGATTGAATTGGGGGTTTGGTATTATCTTTACCACTACAATGTTTAGTGTTCTTTAAAGAACTGATGAAAACCTGATTTTGTTGTATAATCGTGGGGGATTGCTGAGAGAGTTTGGCAGTGCCGACCTATGAGCTGCTATGCTGGTTTCTGGAGAGGGCAAGGAGGACAGACTCGGAGATAAGCAATGGCGCTCAGTGATTTCTTCTTCTGCATTCATATCCTGTGTGTTCTCAGGAGAGTCACACTTTAGTTTCCCATCCTTCCCAATAGAGATGATATTTTGACTTATTTTTCCGAAAGGCTTTGCAAAACAGCCAGAAAAGTGATTGTCAAGTGAATGTAAATGACTCCTAGGCCCAGAATCCCAGGACACAGCAGTTGGTTAGTTGAGGCTCTGGCTCACACATCAGAAATCCAAGTAAGGAAGAGGAAGATCTTCAATGGCCCTACCAATCTGACTGGTAGAGGCCTCCTCAACTTGCAAATACCCTTGTCATTTCTCCTGGCAGCCTTCCCCATGTTATTTGTTTGCAGTGACATGACCCGCTGGCGCCTGGAGACAGGGCAGGGCGGAGAAGGCTTTGGAATCCACACAACTCATTGCCCTCCCCACCCCCACAAAGCTTTGTCCTCCAGCGCAGTCTCTGGGGCCCTGGGATCAGATTGCTGGCTTCCAGGTGCCAGAGAGACACTTTTCTGTTTGCTCTCCCACCCAGACTGCCCTCAGTTTGTCCTTCCCCCAGGTGGGGGTGGCAGATGACAGAGGCTGTTTTGAAATGAATCTTTCTCCTTCCTCCCCTCCATTTCTTCCCTCTACCCCCTCAAACCACAAGAACATTTTGGCTTCTTTCCATCATTTGGGGTTTGTGTTGGAGATCTGAGTCTGTTCTTGTTCACTGTAAATAGCCCAGAAGTTAATGTGGGGGTACAATCTTTAAATGTGAGTTGCCCTTGGGGGACATGAAGGAACACGTCGAGCTGGTTGCACTGGTAATGGTGACTCTACTTTGACCCTAGCCCATGCAGCCTGTGGTCCCCCAGTGTTTCCATCCTAGTCCAAGTGGCCTTCTTCCTAGTTTGTTGCCCTCTGTAAGTACCTTTTATGCCCCAATCAGCTGGTCATGGTTCCTTGTCTTGCTGTCTGCTCCTCTGGCCTAAACATTTTTGAAAGGATATTTTCTTTATGAGGAGAGAAGCTGTTGCTCTTGAAGATAGCAGTACATTTACATGACTGGGGAACTGCAAGTTGACAGAAAGGCAGTCCAAACTGATTTAGGTAAAAACAGAAAGCCAATGTCGCACATAACTGAGAATTCCAAGGTTGTAGAAGAACACAAGGTTTCCAAAGCAATAAACAAGATTCAGGTTACCTACTGTTCCAATGTCCAGACTTAGCAAGGAAAACACACAGAACACTCAGTAAAATTGAATTTCAGTAGAACAACGAATATATACGTATGTGTAATAGTATTAATAGATCCCATAATGCTTCCCGTATTTATCTGGCCAACTCCACCTGCCACCAAACTTGGACACCCCATTCAACATACCAAAGACCTGTAATCAAATGGACTCTTCTTCCCCAGTTGTCAAATATCCAGACTTACTTGAACCTAATGATTAAAGGAAGGAAGATCTCATCTCCTTGTCCCTAGGTGACTTCATAGTTCTAAGCTCTTCCTGAGCGTGGTTCTGATAATTTTTATATTTTCTCCATCTCACATGGCCAGGATATAATTTTTGCTGATGCATTTAGTGTGATGGTCTACCTCTTCCTCTGTCTCAAGGGTTGGAAAAATTCTTGGCTCCTACTGTTCATGGTTCCTTAAGTGTGTTTTTAAGAGGAGGTTTCGGTGTTTGTCGCTGGAGTATTTAGTCAAAGTCCACATAGTGTGAAGTTTTCTCCTGGAGTCACTGTCAAAAACTGCAATGAAGGCTAGAGCACAAGTGGTGGCACCATTCATGTGAGATTCCTGGATCCTCTATTTACCTACACCTGGGCGACCCTGGCTATTCAGATACACAATTGAGAGCCATTGTTCACCTGAGGATGGTCCTCTGAGTGTACAGGTATTGGAAATGGGCTAAGTATCCAGTCTCTGAGCTCATAGCAATTCCTATTCAAAGTCTGCACTGGCCTTCAGCCTACGCACTCCTTCACCATGTGCCTCCAGTTGTCTGGTTAAGACAGTGGAGTAGACAAAGGGGACTGGAGGGAAGGAGGGGGATGAGAAAGACAGTGGAATGAATCGGTCATCACTTTCCCATGTTCAAATACGAATACGCAACCAGTGAAACTCCTCATCACGTACGACCACAAAATGGGGAGTTATATTCCATGTATGTATAATATGTCAAAATACACTCCACTGTCATGTATACCTAAAAAGAACAAATAAAAAAATTAAAATTAAAAAAATTCCTATCATAAGAAACACATGAGTTAAATTCTGTTCAAGATAGAGTTATTCTTTCAAGTTCAATTCTTTGGGGGTCTTTTTTTTTTTTTAAGGACAAATGTCCCTGTAGTCCAGTGAGGATTCCCTATGAAATGAACTGGAATATGAGGCTGTAAATAAAAGATGGCAGTGGAGAAAGAAACAATGTTGAAAAATAAATGACCAGTTTGACCAAATGAAGGAATAAATCATACTTTTGAGTCAACGTTTAGACATTGAATTAAACCAGACAAGAAAAGAACAACAAGATAGATCTAAATGGTATTGTGTCACATTCCTGTCCCAGGAGAAATTATGCCTTCCCTCCTCTAGAAAATTAGGTTATAATATTATATGTTAATATATAATTTTTTTAAAGAGAGAGAGAAGAGAGAGAATTTTTTAATATTTATTTTTCAGTTTTCGGTGGATACAACATCTTTGTTTTATTTTTATGTGGTACTGAGGATCGAACCCAGCGCCCTGCACATGCCAGGTGAGCGCATTACCGCTTGAGCCACATCCCCAGCCCAATATATAATATTAATGTTATTATATATTAATATAAATATTAATGTTACATTTCCTAGGAATGAAATAGACACAAGTTCACTATATTTTGTGATTCAGCCATCGTTAAGTCTTTATGGACAACTTCAAGGTTGTCCCACTGACCACCACCAGTTCTACTTTCCCGCAGGGTGGTGCGTCTGTATGTGCCCGTGTTCTTCCACCTCACTTGGGCCTCGTTCCTCTTGTCCTGGGATCTCTTCAGCCAGACTGAGTTTGTTCTTTATTTCTCTCAGATAGTTCAAGGTCAAAAACAGTAGCCCAACCCATATTTATTCTCATTTTTAGTGAAAGACATTGCTTTCTTGATGTTCTAAAAAAGAATATTTATAAAGGAGGCTAGCATACATATTAAGTCAACCTGAAGAGAGTCACATTAAGTCAATTATAAACATACTTTATAATTCCAACCATATAATATTCCAGATAAAACAAAACCATTGAGACACTTAAAAACAAAACAAAACAATGATTACCAGGAGCAGGTGCAGAGGGAGGGATGAGTGGTCAGAACCCAGAGAATTTTTAGGGCAGTGAAACTACTCTGCATGCTATTATAATGGTAGATACATTATGTGCAATTGCCCAAACCCATAGAACTATACAATGCAAAGAATGAACCCTAATGTGACTATGGACATTCACTAATAATGCATAGATACTGGCATATCAACTCTAACAAATGTATTACTCTAATTAAAAGGTGTTAAAATAAAGAAATTAATTTTTTAAAAAAAGAAAAAAAATAGGGGAAACTGCATGTGTAGGTACTGAAGAAGTATATGGATACTCTCTGGACTTTCTATTCAATTTTTCTGTAAACTTCTAACTACTTTAAATATTAGTCTGTTAATTAAAAATGAAACTAACCCTTTTATTGTAGGTATTATTTTTTCTATTTTTCCTATCTTATTTCTTCCTTAATGGAAATTTGAGTTGAAAGTGACTTAAATTTGCTGAGGGTCTAATTGAGATCTCCAAAGATTCCAACATCCTCAGCCTCTCAAAATATTTCATTAAAGCAAAACACAGATTTATTGTTTCTGTGCTATTTGGAAATCATTGGCACATGTTCATTTCAACCATCAAGTTGAGTCTCAGGCACATTTCAAGTTAACGAGATGTCCTTAGTCCTCTCAACTCTGTCTTTTTATATCATCACATCTTGCTTGTTTTCTTCCCCGTGCTTTGTCACTGGCCTAAATTAGGTCTATAAGAAATCTAGGCGGTGTGCAGGGGACCAGGAATCTTACACCTTACTTTAAAATGGTCCCATCCCTAGGCCTGTTTGGAGAGTTTTACTGCATTCCTCACCAGCCCCTTGATCACCCGTCAATGCCCTATAATAGCCAACTTGAGAATACACTGAGTTTAACTCCCAAGTGTGGGTCATTATCTTAAAAACCTTGGTCACACGTATCTGGGATGATCCATGAAGACTCTCCAGATATTTATTTAATGAGAGCAGAAAACCCAAACAGAGAACTGTGTGGTTACAAAAGGAATTTAAACAAAGTCCTTGAGCAGTGTTCGACCTCTGTCTTCTGTAAACAGTAACCCCCTGCCCCCATCAGCCTGCAAGTTATTCCACAGGGGCCAGAATAATCTGTCTTGAGAAACTGAAATCCCAGAGTACTGTACTTCCTCAAGGCAGAGAAACAGCCCTAGACCTCAGGGAACGGAGGCTGATCTCATAGCAGGACTCATGTAGGAACAGGAATATTTTTCCTCTTTCAGCTTCCAAATTTGCCTTCTGGTCAGAGAAGTAGAGAAAGAAGGTGCTGTTAGGCATTTTACACAGGCCAGACCATTTAACCCCTGGAGATGGGCATTAGGGTCTTTCACTTCATAGACGAGGAGACAGACAGCTGCCCATCCAGGATGAAATGCCCAGATGGTTCTTGGGGGTTGGTGTTAGCCTATGGCAATATACCACAGGACACAACTGCAAACCATGGATGTGATCTTAACTTTCCTAGTCGTCACATCAAAAACACAGTCAAACAATCAAGTTGCATGAATTTTAATAATATATTCCATCTAGCTCATTACATGTAACATTATTATGTCAATACAAACCTGACATAAAAATTAACATTCCCCCCTTTTTTTTGTTATTGTGCGAAGACTTCAGCATTGAGTGTATTTTTCTGCTTATAGTCCATCTCAATTCAGACTACGCACATTTCAAGTCACATGTGGCTTGTAGTCTGGATATTAAATGGTGCATTCTAGATGTTCTGCTTATCCTTGGATCCCAGCTGCAATACTCAAGGTTTGTTTTGCCCTGGCCATTTGCTGAATTGTGTTCTAATATGATGCCCTTGACTTTTGGTGAAGAAAACCCCATAGGAAATGTCACAGCCCCTGCTGTGTGTGAGTCAGTGACTGTTCCCAGATCATTCTCTGATCTCCACAGCCGCACGCTATTTAAGAGACATTTTATTGTTGTATTTTCAAAATGCTATAACTCCTTTTTTGTCGGAATTTGTGTTTCATAGCTGATTCTGTTTTGTTTTGCATTGGCTACTAGGAGGCTCAGGACCAAATTGTACTCAATTTCAACTATGGATTTATTCATGATTTAATGAGAGACTATAAGGTCATGTTTTGTGAAATGTTCTGGACTTCATAAATATACACCATGTGTTTACAGTAAAGTTTTCTTCCTTGAGTTTAAAGTCACTTAGACTTGTTCTGGTAATGGATACATGTTATCTATTTCTTGCCCAGGCAAAAGGTACTAGATAATGTTTAATATGTGAACAACCTTGGAAAATCTGAAAATGTAGTGTGGATGGTTTTTAAGTGTTTAATTTACTTTTAAGGCTTTCCACAGATCTTTCTTTCTTGAAATTTTTAAACAGTGCTTCCAAAATTAAGCAAACCACAGCTAGTATCTCTTTCCTTTGTGTAATATGAAGAAAAAGGGACAAATAATTTTTTTCTGTATAACAGCAAGAAGAGTTGTCCTCCCTTTGTAGAATGTAGATAGACAATGAACACAAATAAGTTAAGTGGTTCTTTGATACAGATCTTTGTACATTTCCCCCAGCTTCCATTAAATCTGCCGAGATCTGGTGCTATTCCACTTGTTTCGTGAGGGCCTACCAGAGAGGTTGCCAGAGCTGGTACAGATGTATTGTTGGCCCTCTGAAAGGCATTTCTGTGTGATTATAGAAGATGAGAAACATTCAAAAGGAGGTTTTCAAGTCTTTGTGATTCCCTCATTTTGCAGATGAGGAAAACATACCTACATTTACCCACGGTGTGATGGTTAACTGGGTGTGCAGAGATGACAATATTTGCAATGGTGTCCCCTATCTGAGGTGGAATCCCAAGTGGAATGAAAGTCCATTCAAGCACCTCAGAGACACGGGAATGCATAGAATCTGGGCTCCACACTTCCTCTACTTGAGTTTTTTGACTTTTAATTTCTTATCAATATCATGCTACCACATCGAACCCTAGCTCTCAGGGCTTAAAGAACCCTTATTTCTGTCCAAAAAGTGTTATGCTGTCCGTTTAGCTTATCTTGATGATTTGGGTCACCATCTGGAATTGAAATGCTTCTCTCTTTCAAAGAGGTGAAACACTGAGAATGTAATAGCAGACCTATTCTTTTCAGTTTCTTAGGCATGTAGTAAGCACCAGCTAAGGCCACGCAGGTGGGTCTAGTTAAATAAGACAACTTGTACCCTTTGCTTTTGTATCACAAAATTAAAACCAACTAAGTAGAATCTTCCTTTCAACCTCCCTTTTTCTACCTCATCCAATTCTGCTTCCATCTGAACAGAATATACATGGCCAGGTACATCAGCTGCAAGGAATCCTCCATCCTCCATACCATTTCCCCTTTACCACTGTTCCAGAGCATCATTTCAAGTTTCGAGCACCAGCATCCTGCTTGCTTCTCTCCATTTCCCTCTATCTGTACGGCTCTTATGCCGGGTTGATGCCATCGCCTCCCTGAACTCCTGGGATGACCTGTTCCATGCTCCCACTCGATCATCCATTCTTCACAAATCAATCAACATGAGCTCTTAACATCCAAATCAGATCCCGTCACCTCTCTGTTAAAAGCCCTTTGATGCGGTTCCAATCAGATGGAAACTCTCTCATGGCCTCCCAGGTCTACCTCTCCAACTAATTCAGCCTCTTCTCCACCTCTCTCCTCTCTGCCAGCAGAGCTCTAGTGGCAATGGAACCTGCCGTCCCCTCTGTTGCACTGTCGGAAATTAATTTCGCTCTGTATGAACAGCGTGATGCATAGGTTAACTGAGTGTGTGCAGGTTAGTTTCTATCTACACTGGAGGGATGGTTAGGTGATATGTAAATTTCCCTAAAAATCCACACTCCAGAAAGGGCCTCAGCAAGTGCTTTAACTATCAATTTCTAAATCTGTACTAGAAGGTAAATTAATTAGTGTAAGCAAGGTTCAATATGATTGTACTGATGAAATTAAAGACATGTGATACCATGGAAAGTTTTAGACAACCCTTCCCTGCCTTTGAACATATAAAATAGAAGAACCAGGCAGGAACCCCAAATTTTCTGAGTGGCCACGTTGGTGGAGAACTATCTGAACTGTGTGTCTCCACTCAGGGGAGAGTGCTGACGACCAGTCCTTGAGTCAGTTTACTGTTGCCTTGACATCAGGGTTCACATTTCAGGCAAGGTACTGATAGGGCCCTAAAGGACAGAGCAGGTTGTATTCTTGCCTTCCTGTGTGATGTTTGGGCATCCAGTAGAATGTGGACCTGAGGCTGGCTCCCACTGCAATGCGCCACTTGGCACATAATTGTGGAAGAGGAGCCATATGGCTAACCTCTTACAGACTGTGATAGAGTAGAACCCAAATTATTAACAGCCAGATTGGCCTTAGGTGCGGCCTTGTCACCCTCCAAAGACACAAAGCCTTTTAATACTTCCAGAATACCGTCTCCCAATTGCCTTTGCCTCAGATTCTCTCCCCCTTCTCCCCTTCATATCCATCTTCTGATTTAGCTTAGTGTCAACTTAAATTTCAGTTTCTCAGGGTGTCCCTGGTTGGCCACTCTTTCCAAGTAGGTCCCTTTATGTGTCACTTTCTTGCTTGATGGCTGTCTGATTCATCTCTGCTCCTGCTCTGCTCTGAATCATAGGGAACAGCTCTGGCCAGATGTTGCTGATGAGGGGCACTAACAGAGGACTGGAGAGTGGGAGAAGGGGAGCTCCTCGTGCTCTCTCAGCTGGCATCTCCAGCGACAAGCCCTCACATCTACTCCTGACTCATGCGAACAAGCCCTCTTCTTTGAGTTTAGCTCCCAGATAGTTCCAGGTTCTGAGCTGTTGCCTCTGCAACACTGGGAGTGGTGGCAGGCTTCCTGTGTTGCTAATCTCTTTTTCTTATTTTTAGGGCAAAACAAACAAACAAACAAAAAATCCACACCTTATTCCATGGGCTAAAACAGGAGGGAGGAGGATTTGTTTTTCTTTCCAGGCGCCTTTGTTTCCTTAGATACAACTCGAGCTTCTTGCCTTCCAGCACATGGCCATCTGCTCGGCCACCTGTCCTGGTCTTGATGCAATGCAATGTATGTGGCCTTTAGCAAATGGCAAAGAGGCCCCACTTAACCTTTGTATTTTCTTAAAAGACCATGCTGGTTCTGGGATCCTGGAGACAGGTATGAAGTTCACCGTCTCCTTGGACATGTGGCTGATCTCTGACTGGTCTCATTGCCCTGTATTCTTTCTGTCATAGGTACAACAAATTCCTAGTATTCAATCCCTTCTGTTTGTAAGATCCAGATGGATTTTGTTCCCTGATCAGCTTCTGTTATACTGCACACTCTTATAGTAGATTATGTCCTCCTACTTTGTGTTTCTCCATAGCTTTTTTAGAGGTTATGATTAGTTCTTGGTTTCTCTATTTCCTAGGATCATGCATATGTCCTATATGAGACAGAAATCTCCATGAGCAGAAAGTCTAGTATCTTTGATCAGTATTGCATCCTCAATGTCTTCAGAGAACTGGGTGCTCAATAATAGTGTGTTAAAATAACAGAAAAATGCAGTGCTTGGGTCTTTTAATCTTGAATCCATGAACTACTCAACTATCCCACTGATGAACTTGAGAATAGGAATAAAGGTTTTGAAATTAAATGCTTTAATATGTATGCAAATGCTTTATGGAGTTTTTCTCCTCATTGGCATGAAAGAGCCTACTACATTCATTAGAGTCTCGGAAAAGTAAGACCCTTGAAATTTAAGAGAGAGAGTGCCTCTAGTGGGAGAGATATCCACACACGTAATTGAGACTGAGGTTTTCCAATATCACTACTAATAAAGCACTTGGAAGGAGAGAAGAAGGATTGAGTCTCTCATCCCAGTTGTTCAAGTCCAAATGCTTAGGAGTCATCCTTGACATCTCATTTTTGGTTACTTTTTACAAGCAGTGTTCATGATCATTCATATTTGTTGATTCTACCTTAAGATACATCCAGAATTTTACCTCTACCATCTTCCTTTACCTCTACCATTCTTCCTTTGTGCTTAGTCCATGAGTACTGGTGAGGAAGTTCAACTGCTTAAAGGAATGTGCACCAGAGGCTTGAGTTAGCTATTGCTGTTCTGGGATGAGTTTTGGACATAACTAATGAATAAACCAAGAGACGATTGGATTTGGGTGGTGGGGGGCTTGGTGGTAGAAGGGAGAATAAGGTTTAAAAGGAAAACAACAAGAATATGTGTGTGTGTGTGTGCGCACGTGTGTGTGTGGAGAGAGAGAGAGAGAGAGAGAGAGAGAGAGAGAGAGAGAGAGAGAGAATATGCCAACCATAACAAATGCTTACCACGGAGTTCCAGGTCATTCCATAACTCTTTTTCAGCCTCTCCCATCTGTCATCCTGAAATGCTTGTGAGATTGACTTGAAGGAACACAGTCAACTTTTGTTTTTGGAGACTGCAGGATAAATATTACAGATTTGGAACTGTTTGGCTCAAGACTTCAAAGTCCTGAATAAAGCTGCTGGATGATTTGGAAGCCACCTGGCAGGAAATTTAGCTTTTTTCAGTTTGGGGTAATTTTTTTCCTTCCCATCCTTTAATTCCTGCTTGCTCCCCTCCATCCACCCCAGCACCAAATTAGCAATTTGGATGCCATAGATGCAGTTTAGATGTGGGTACCAGCCAAGGTCACGAGGCTTGGTGCATCAGTGAATGCCAGCTGTATTCCACACAGGATTTCCAAGGCCAGAAAGGCAGAGGGAGGAGGAATCTGGATTTCCTGATCCTGGTTTTTCTTCTTTTCTACACACACACACACACACACACACACACACATTTCTACTTTTAATTTCCTGCTTCTATAAAGAATGATGTGACAATTTTCTGGCTCTTTCTTATTGGGATTCAGGCTTCTTCCCTCGGTCCCCTTCCTCATGAATGCATAAACCCTGTAAAGGTAAAAATAAAAATAAGAACATACAGGATGCAGTATGGAGTCCAATAAGAATAATAACTAGGGCAGAGCCAGCTCCAAAAATTGAAAGATCTTTTGAAACTTAAATTCAGACTCTTCAGGGGGAGGCGGATATTGGTAGTTGCAATACACTGTGAGAACTCAATATGAATGGCCATGTGATAATTATACTTATCAGAAATTACATAAACTTGACTCTGATTCATGAGCTTGCTAATTATTGTCCTTGTTTTAAATGTTTACGTTCTAGATCTCCTGAATTATTATGTGTAGCAAGAAACCATCTCTGTTTTTATCTAGCTAGCTACCCACTTAACCACATCTAGATGTAGATGTATGTGGTCGATTTCTGTAATGACTCAGTGTTTGCGCTGATAAATGTCTGGGCATCCAACAGAGTCAACGCAGTCCACACTCATGCACCTTGGTGTGGTCCACAGTCAGTCCCAATTTCTGCCTTATAAACGCTTAAAATCAATTCTGCTTTTTATGGTACCAACCATTGTGCCACATTACTCTAAAACATCATCCCATAAAAATCTGTCTAACCTGAAAAACTAAGGAGATCAGTGGAACCCAAAGCAGGAGACGGAGGGGAAGGCAGGAGGGACAGGAAAAGGGAGGAATGATGGAATGAAATTGACCAAATTATGCTGTGGACATATAAGAATATTCTACAGAAAATTTCACCCTTATGTATATCTGTAAGAAACAATTTTAAAACAATAAATGAAAAGAAGGAAAGCCAGTAGAGGAAGAAAGGAAACAGGGAGAGATGAGAAGGGAAAAGTTATGTACTGGGAACTGAAGTGGGACAAATTCTGTTCCATGCGTACATGATGATATCAAAATGAACCCCAATATTATGATGACCCTAATGCAATAATAAAAACATAAAAGAGCAAAGAACAGTTTTTAACTAATTAGTTTACTGGATCACCTCCTTGTGTATCATTGTGGCAATTGTATTGGCCTAGGGTGCTTTGCACAGGGAGTCTGTGTACCTTGGCCCCTTTAAAGCCCTAAAATAGTCTCTATTAAATCAGTAGATTTATAGACATAAATCCTCCTCTCACCAAGCAGTGTTTAGAATCTGCTGTGTGCCAGGAATGGAATCCAACTCTGAGGCCAGAGTGCAAGGAGAATCTCAAAGAAGTCACAGAACCAGGAGGACACGGGCAGGAGGCAGAGGCCAGAGCCGCTGTGTACAGGAGGGGAACAAGACAGGGCAGGAGCCTCCAGAAGAGACCTCTCCTCCAGCCACTCTCCAGGAAAGGCATCTCTTCTGGAGGAGGTGATGGTGTTTAGAAATATTAGTAGGAGGTAGCCAGGCAAAGAGGATGGGGTGTTAGGTCCTGGAGAATGGTCCAGAAATTTATACCCCTGGGATTTTATTCCTGGAATCTTCAAGATGAAGGCACAGGGAGCAGCTAGGCTGGCAGGATAGTGATCAAGAATAAAGATCTTTTTTTTTCAAAATTTATTTATTTATTCTAATTTGTTATATATGACAGTAGAATGCATTTAAACTGTTAGTACACATATAGAGCACATTTTTTTGTGTCTCTTGTTATACACAAAGTAGAGTCACACCATTCGTGTCTTCATCTATGTACTTGGGGGTAATGATGCCCATCTCATTTCACCATCTTTCCTTTCCTACTCCCCTACCCATTCCCTTCCCTTCCCTCCCCTTTGGCCTCCCTCTATCGGACTACAGAGCAATAGTAATAATGTAGTATTGGCACCAAAATAGACTGGTAGACCAATGGTACAGAATAGAGGACACAGAGACAAACCCACATAAATACAGTTATATTAGACAAAGGCACAAAAACATATTGAAGAAAGGATAGCCTCTTCAACAAATGGTGCTGGGAAAACTGGAAATTCATATCCAACAAAATGAAATTAAGCCCCTATCTCTTATCATGCACAAAACTCAACTCAAAGTAGATCAAGGACCTAGGAATTAAACCAGAGACCCTGCACCTAAGAGAAGAAAAAGTAGGCCCAAATCTCCATCATGGCAGACTAGGCCCCAACTTCCTTAATAAGACTCCAAAGCACAAGAAACAAAATCAGAATCAATAAATGGAATGGGTTCAAGCTATATAAAGTTCTTTTTCTTTTCAGCAAAAGAAACAATCAACAAGGTGAATAGAGAGCCTACAGAATGGGAGCAAATTTTTACCACATGCACATCAGATAGAGCACTAATCTCTAGAACATAAAAAGAACACCAAAGAATCAAGGTCTTAAAGGGTTAAAAAAGGCTCAGAAACATTACAAGCTAGAGGTTACTATGATCAGGTTTACATTTCGGAAAGACATTTTCCTCTTTAACTCCAGTCCAGCATCATTCTTTGAGAGTGGGGTCCACTTTTTACCAGTTGACAGTCCTGGCTCCCAAAGAAAGGAAATAATAAAATTAGATTATGTAGAATATTAAACACCAATTAAAGGCAGAACTCAGATCAAACACAAGTGTTGAGAACAATGTATCCTAATATTCAGAGATGTGATACTGTGTGGTTCCTATGATGCATTACATGAAGCACCTGGCACATAATTAAATACCATAAATATTCATTCCCTTTCTCAATCAATAGTTAGAAAATAGGGTCATGATGAAAGAATGAGATATAGGAGACAGGCCTTTGGCCCAGGTGACCTATCAGTCGCCCACCTTGGGCTGACTCTTGCTCTCTAATGGAGACAGGGGTTTCTCTGTGATGTGTGAGTCTTTGGCTATTCCTCTGCTGAACTCTCTGCCTCGCCTCTGGGAGACACACAAAGCAAACCTTTGCCTCTTGGAAAATTGCATCCTTACCCAGATTGGAAAACTGTTCTGTGCCACCCTGTTTTCCATTGGCCCAGGTTTTCTTCTTTGGTCCAAATACATTTGCACTGTGCTCCAAGCTTGACTGAGGCTAGAGGGTGTTTCATGGAATTCTGGGGCTGATTTCTCCAAATTTAAAACACACACTCACAACACACACACACACACACACACACTCACAGAGAGTTCTTCCTAGGGTCCCAGAAGGTGAAAGGTCCACTTTGGTAGGTGCCAAGGAGCCCTGAGATTTCTCTGCTAGTGCAATGGTCTGCGTGCGCTGTCTCACTGTGATCCAGTGACAGGTTGGCAGAGAAGCTGGAGGCTCATCTTAAACAATGACCTCAAACTTTCAACCCAAACACTGCAGCTGCACGCCTGGAACCAGGTCTGTTTTCCTAGAATATCTGGTTACAGCATTTTAAAAATGAGCAACCTCATTATCAATAGTGTTTCTGAGAACCAAGCATTCTTTTAGAAAATGCCAGCTCTCCAGGGATGGCCAGAGCTACAAAGCAGACACATTCTCCTGCCTGCCACCCCTCCCTTTGGCACCACCCAGCCAAGCCCAACAGCTCAGCTTAGCCAAAAGGAACACCAGGACTCAACTCCTGCTAAGGAGCTGGGGTCCTGGGCGACTGAGGGATGGAGGGGGGTCTCCTTCCCCAGAGGTCTTAAAGAATAGGAAAGATTTCTGAGCCTGTGCCAAGTCAGCATTACATTTCAAGAGAGTATATTGGATTAGAACCTGAGTTTTATTTCCCCTTTGACATGAACTAGTTGCATAATCCTCAACAAATATTGAAAATTTTCCATCCTCAGATTCTTCATCTCTGATGTAGGGATAATTATTATATGGAATAGTTCATTGAAAACACCTTGCATACTAGAAAGACTTCAATATTTAAAAATAATTACCTTGTTCCTCTTCCTATGATATTTCCTTGTTTCATAGGCACATGTTTGTGTTTTAGCCTGCTGAGACTGCTCTAATGAGATGTCATAGACAGAGTGCCTTACTTCCCACAGTTCCGGAAGCTGCAGGCTGGTATCATGGTGCCAGCGTGGTCGGGTTCTGGGGGGTGCTGACTTCCTGGTAATGTCCTCATATGGCTGAGGGCAGCGAGAAGCAGCAAGCTGTCTTCTTTCTTTTCTTGGAAGGGCACTGACTCTCTCATGTCTACCCTCTTGACCTTAATAGCCTCTCAAAGGCCTCACCTCCAAATATCATCACTTTGGGGACTAGGGTTTCCACTTACGAATATTTGGAGGTCACGCATATGTGTGTTATCCATCTTCAGGAAGGATAATGTAGTGCTGCCTCAGTACTACAAAGTCAGGTTCAAGTCTCTCCTGTTGTTTATAACCTCCCTTTGTCACTCCAGACTGCAGTTTCTTAACAGGTCATGCATCCTGGAGTTCATTTTTTCTAGACCTGCACTATGGGGCTTGGTTGGATAATGCCTAAGGCAGGGGGTGGCCGTCGGGAGAACTTGTCAGCTTTGCAGCATGACATCCCCTGGGGAGCTGGCAACTCTGAAGATGACGGACCTGTGAGAGTTTAGGGGCACAAAATTCATTTGAAGTAAATTCAAAACACTGTTCTTGACACAATGCTAGGCAGAGAGGACATAAAATAAATGCATAAAGAATGATTATATTTTATTGTCATTCATCTCCTACTTAAGAATACAAGCAATGATGCAATGTGCTTTCTTTCAATTCTAAATAGATCTATGTCTAAACGTACAGATATACAGTGTGTGCTCTGCTCATGTGTGCTCGTGCGCCTGTGGTTTCTTTATCTGCAAAGTGTGGGCATCTCTTTCCAGAAGAGAGCTGTCAAGGTTCCTTATGTTGAGGTGACTCTGTGGCTTATAGGGAGTCTTCACTGAGAGATAATCTACATTCAAAAATCCTGCTTCCTACTAACTGTGACTGTCAGCACACTGCCTAACTTCTTTGAGCTTCAGATATGACATCTGTAAATTGGATCCATGCCTACCCCACTGAGCTGTGGTGTAGAGGGAATGAGTAACACATACAAAGCGTATGATCTCATGCCTGGTTCTTATCACTCCTTCAATGTAAGTTTAACATTCTACAAACGTGACAAATGGAGGTGGGGAGTGATGGGCATGGGCTATGGATGACACACTCAGCCAGAGTCCAAGGGTAGAAGGGGAGCCCTTTGAAGGTCCCCTAAGAGTACAACACAGCTCTGTGCAGCAGTACGCCCCAGACAACAAGGAAGATCAAACCAGAGCTTTGAGGCTGAGTACATACTCTCATTCCAATGGACACCTGTGACCACCCAAGGGTGACTCTCAGAGGACCCATTTAAGATCTATCACTGAGTTTGTCCAAGAAAACAATTGAAGTTCTGATTTGCAGTCTTTAAGCACATAAGAAACCAAGAAATGGGAAACAGAAGGGACATTTCTTTCTCCATTGCCTCACCAAATGTCAGATTATTAAATACCTTTTGTGTTCTGATGAATACCAAAGTTTTATTTCCATCCTGGACATGTCTTCAAAACTGTAGGCTTACAAATGCAGTTGCCTGCTTTGTATTTCTCCCTGCATATCTATTATATGTCTACCTATATATACATACAACTTTAAAGTTTTGGTCTTTCTCCTTCTATTCCTGTATAGTTGTCTCCTCTGATCCCTTGGATCTCACACATTATTACATAATCTTTTTTTAAAAAGCAAGCATTTGGGGCCGGGGATGTGGCTCAAGTGGTAGCGCGCTCGCCTGGCATGCATAAGGCACTGGGTTCGATCCTCAGCACCACATAGAAGTAAAATAAGGATATTGTGTCCACCTAAAACAGAAAAATATTTAAAAAAAAACAAGCATTTGCAGAACAATATTCCAGGCTACAGAGACTGTGCTACGTACTGGGAAACCAGAATAAAACAAGAGAAAATCTGTGCCCTCAAAGGGCTCACATTGTCCTCCAAGTATTTACTGTGTCTGAATGTTGTAATGATATAGAACAGAAAGGGTAGAGAACTAAGAGTGGTTCTGAGGAGGTGACATTTTGAGCTTCTCCCTGAAGAACGACAAGGAGGTGCTGTCTGGGGAGTATGGTGGCCTTATCACTCCCAGATAGTTCATCTCGTGGGCCAGCTATGGTCTTGAGGCTTGCATCTGCTGATGGAATGTGAGCCGAAACGATACAGGCTACGTTGGAGAAGCTTTCAAAGGCATCACCAGGTTACTTTCTTTTCCTTCTTTTGCAAGAATATTATGAACCAGAAACGGGGTTTTCCCTTCAGCCTGGATCTCAGACAGAAGACAACCATGGAAAAGAGCAGCAGCCAACATAAAGGTCAGTGAGGAATAAAACTTTGTTGTCATAAGCCACCAGGATTTTGGGGTGGTTTATTGCTGCATTTAAGTGAGTAAAGCTGACTAATACAAATATTGGTACCAAAGGGGAGTGCAATAGGAAACCCACAATGCATGACATTGGCATTCAGATTAAGTGGTAGATAGCAAGGAGACTTATTGGTGATTCATGTTATTTAGTGGAAAAACAGTTGGTTAAACTTTTGCTTGTGATAATTTGGGAGACAGTTTATGTACATATATAAAGCTATACATATAAAAATTCTGTGTAAAAATTAGCCCCAGACTCAATAGTATACAAATGTAAGCATTTACTTCTTACTCATGTGTCCACAAGTTGGCTTGTCTTCCTCTGAGCTAAAGTAGTCTTGTCTGGGCTTAGTGCCAGCTCTATGCTGAGTTGGGTGTACCCCATGTATTTCTTGAACTTCTTGGACTACTAGCTTATTATATTAGCCTATTTGTTATTGCTATAACAAAATACCTGAGGGTAAGGAAGGAACATAAAGAAGATTCTTTAGCTCACAATTTTGGAGGCTAAAAAGTCCAAGGTCAGGTGGCTTCAATTGTTTTCTCTCTTGTGAGAACCTCATGGCAGATGGCATCATGGTGCAACATACACAAGAGGGACTACATGGTGAAACAGCAAGACAGAAGAGGAAGGGGCCAGTCTTGCTCTCTTATAACAATCCATTCTTGCAGGAACTAACTTGGATCCTGTGAGAACTACACCAGTTTCTCCTCAGAGTGGGACCCCAACGGCCTAATTGCCTTGAACTCTGTCACACTTCTCAAGGTTCCACCATCTCCCAGCATCACCACCCTGAGGACCAAACTTCCTACACATAAACCTTTGGGAGACACACATAAACTGTATCCAAAACATCACACTCACGGAGGCATGTTCTCCTTGAGATGAAATGTAGCAACAAGGAAATACACTCCAGGAAGGAAGGCAGTAGATATTTGCTAAACCATAACATAATCTGCCCAATTGCTAATGAACTTGTGGCTGCGGGTGAATCAGTGGGAAGGCACACATACCCTGTGGCCATGTGGCTAGGTGTTAGCTGTGGACCAGTGCTTAGTAGATTCTGACCTTGGGCAAGCCACAGTTTCTCTAAATACCAGTTTCCCAATTGGAAAAACAGTGAAAAACTTTCAGTATTTTTGCAAGGAATGGAAATTTTAGCTAACCCAAATAAAAGTAGTGATTGGGTGATGGTGTAGGTATAATTCAGGGAATAGAACTCCTGCTGGAGTCCAAGGGAAACTCAGCAAGGAGGTGCCCTCAGGACAGAGGACTAGGCAGCCCAGGGGGACTTGGTCTATTGTTCTGCCGTTAGTCTGCCTCAGCTGAACCCGGGGATGTTTCTCTTCTGTGCAAGTTCATTTGTAGGTGTGTTTGTGTTACCACGATGTGTATTGCAGTCATATAGGTATAAAGCTGAGGAGAACATTTTTCTCAACAGAATCATTCTTAGGCTTTGATAAATCGTTATTTGGACAGTGGAATCCCAAGAAAAAAATTCAGGTCTCCAATTTTTTTTTTTTCTGTGATAATAATAGGATTTGTTTCACTCCTCAGATGGAGGAGGAAGCAGAGATTAAAAAAAAAAAAAGCTGTTTAGCACCCTTCAGTTTGGAGTAAAGTAAAAAGAAAATGCCAGGGGTGAGAATATTTTTTCCTTAAAAATTTGTGAAGCGTTAGCATTTCAAGTTTGGGTCGTGTGGAGTGGGGTTGAAGCTGTACACAGTTGATATTGAGACAGAGGAAAGAACTGTGATACCCAGGACCTGAGAAAATGACAGATATATAAAGAGTTTGCATAACAAGCAATGGGCTTTGGGGAAGTTTGAATCAAATTTTACCTAAATGCGATTAGCGCTACACCAGATCTGGGCCTGCAGGACCCTTCCCCAGGGTCCAGCTCCTCAGAGGGTCCCTTTCAGGATTTGTCCAGTAGAATCCATCCCCTTTGGATAAGGAGTTTATGGAGTCAGGGGTACCCTGACTGTGTCCATGGGACCCAGAAACCCTGTTCGAATGGTTCCAAGCTGGCACGGTGGCCTGCATAGACATCTTGCCCACTGTCCCTTCTCTGCAAGGTATTTCACTCCACCAGTGCATACTTTGGAGCCAAAGGAGTGGCTTAAAGTCTTTATTTGCAAATGTGTCAATAGAAGTTGGGTGTCTGGATCCAAGGATGTCCAAACATTCATACAAGTGAGCCAGAGGAGAGAAGAGAATGATGTGGCCAGGAACCTTCAAGGGCTAGTGCCTACCCCAGCCCCTGACATCTTAGAGGAAGGTCACCTCTGAAAGGCAGCAGGGTCCCAGCTTGCATCCATGCAGCATTATCTGAGGGGGACCCACACAGTCCTGCCTGTGATACTGGGTATGCTTGGAGCCATCCTGCCCTGAGAAATAGCCGTGGTAGAGCAATGAGGCAGAAGAAAATCCAGATGTTCAAAAGCTCACCATCTCCATTTGTCCCTGTAAGAAAAACATGTCATGCGCTGCCACCTGTAACGTGAACCAGGCAAGACTGGGTTTCCACACAAGGCCATCACTTCTCCATTCCGAATGCCAGAATGTTCTCTTCGGAAAGTTTATGGACAGCTCATATCCTGCCTGTTTGCCTTTAATAAAGAAATGTTAAATATTTTTTCTTTAATGGGCCAGGAATATGTATCCTCAGGACTTTTGCTTCTTTAAACATCCTGAGGGCTATAAAATCCCTGGGACTGGATGGGCTGCCATTGCAGGGGTGTGCCTGACTCGCTTGGTTTGTGGGGTTCTCCCTGGTTTATGGGGCTACAGCTGGACAGGGAGAAGAGTCCAGCCTTCCATCATTGCTCATTTAATTGTGCCTGTCCTTTATCTGCATTCTTCCTGCCGCTTGACTGAGCAAACTCAAAGCTTTCTTTCTCCCAGGGCCACTTTTCTTTGCCTGAAGAGACTTCAATGCTTTGCCACACCTCCACCAGCCCCACAGGACTGTGTGTGTCTCCTCTGTCCCTCGTCCTTCTTCTCCAGGCATCTACCATGGGCGGGGAGAGGAAGGAGCTTTGAACTTGGGATTGGATGATTAGGTTACAAATCCAAGGCTCTTCACTTACTGACTGTGTAACGTTGGGCAAATCAACTAAAAATGCCACTTTGGGAAAGAAGCTAGGCTTTCATTTATTTCTTAAAACAAAAAACAAAAAACTTCACCAGGCTTACTACGTGTTGGGCAGCATGAGAGAGGTATAGGAAACAATAAGATAAATAGTGAGCAACTGCCTTGTGACTTAAGGGCTTGACCAGCTTAGCAACACGCTGTTCTCTTTCCAGGCAAGTTGTGAGGGTCAAACGCATGAATTTTCTAACAGTGCATCATCCCTAAGAGCCACTGAGGAATCGGAGGGTGCTGACCAAAGAAGGTGTCTTCCTGCCTTACTTCAGAGGTTTTTACATGTAGTTAATATGTAGTAACTACCTGAGCTGAGGGAGTCTACCCATTTGGTGTTTATAACTGTCATTTATTGTAACCTCATCCACAATCTCCTTTAAAAATAAAAGTGGGAGCATGCTAAAGTCCAAGTGATTTTCAATAGAATTTATTCTGATGATTTGAAAATCAGGTTCCCCTGGGGTATTGCAAAACCGGGCTTGGGGCCTTAGTGGAAGATCTTTCGCGTTCAGAGAAGGGGAAGGCCACAGGAGAACTCCAGTCTGACAACGAAGATCATTGTATACTGGTGGAGCCGAAGGGTCAGGAGTTACAATCAGAATAATCTGAATACAAATCATAACAGAGAGAAAGGAAAATTTCCATCCCTGCAAGCTCCTGGAGCCATTGATTGGAGTTACAGATACTGCTGTTCTCTCAGCAGAAATATATTAGGACCATATGCAAAGATAAATATTCTAGTCTGAACAAGATATGAAAACAAGAAGCAAAGAGCCAGCCAGTGGGGGACCCGGTGGACTGCTGGGTTTCCACCCACACTAAAGAATACTCAGACCCGCAGGAGGTGGGGATCCTGTTCACCCTTTCATTTGCTCATTTATTCAACAAATATTTATTGAGCACCTGCTGTGTGGTGAGAATTCAGAAGGAAGCAAAACCTGGCATAGTCCCTGCCTTCGAGTGTGCTAGCAAAGGACACAGACACTAACTGAACGATCACACAAGCTCATCTGCCATTGTGGTGGCGATGATGGCTATGAAGGGAGGTGTGTGGAACCAGGGGAGATTGTGACGAAGAGAGTTGATCCTTCAAGGGAACACAAAGCAGACTTTCAAGCCACAAGTCCTTCTCTGTCACTTCTGTTTTCTTTTCCATCATCATTTAAGAACCTCTGTGATTACATTATGCCCACTTGGATTGTCTAGGATCACCCCCACCCCCATCTCAAGATGTCACCTTCATCACATCTACAAAGTCCATGTTGGTGTGTAAGGTAACAGAGTCACAGGTCCTAGAGATTAAGCTGTGAGCGTCTCTGGGGAGTCATAACTCTGCTCACACCACTGACATCTATATTCAAACCTGAGGAGGAATTAAAGAGGGAGTGACAGAGGAAGACAGTGTCAGCTATAAGCAACTGAAGATCATATTATAAATGCACTTGAGATCTCCTCAAGAAAGTGGACAGCAGGTTGGCTGCCTGGGCAGGAGTAGGGCTAGGCAAATGAGAGGCAGAGCCCAGAACTTAAAGGCCCAGTGACATGTTTATGATGTATAGGGCTGGTCCTCCCTCACTGCTTGATAATCCAAGGGTTGTGTGTATTGACTTGAAAATACACAGATCCTGGCCCTGTGTCCTGCTGTCTGTGGAGCAGGGCCGCCCGTGACAATCAGGGGTGTTATTTCTCTAAAAGCATCACCCCTGCCCTTGGAAGGAGCCTGGTTTCCTGCTCTTCTGGAGATTCCAAGTATGCACTGTTTATTAACACCACCATCCACCCCCTCTCACACACCTCTTCCCAGAAAAATCAAAATTGGTCTAATCATATTTTGTGTTTCCCTAGTAGAATGTTTTCCAGTCCTAATTTTTCCAGTTCACTTTTATGGTAATATTTTTTTCTTCCCTTCTCATCTTCCTGGGGCATGAAATTTCACCACCACCACTCGGGTATGGGATACTAAGTACAAAATCTCAAGGGCCTTCCGTGGCACAACTCACAGGGTAGTGAAGAGCAGAAAATTAAGGCTGAGTGGACAGTTGCTCTTGGCAAGGTTTTTCAGACACTGACCCAAGGCCTTGCCTATGATGCCACCTTCCCTTCTGTCCGACCACGCACAGAGTTCAAGTTCTCTCCAGTCCGGTTCAAGAGAACACCTTCCTAAGAGATCAGGGCTACATGAAGGTGGGGTAAAGGTAGAAGATTTGATGACTAGGCTGGGGCTTTCCCAGAAGTCTTTGCAAGCTAAACAAAGACATAGCAGTAAAGGAACAGTGAGGGATTCCCAGCATTGCAGTCAGGAGATTCCCCAATTCACTGTGAAACAGAGGCCTAATTTTCTAAAAGCCACTTTCTTCTATCTCCCTTGGAAGCTTCCAGAAATTAGCATTAACTCATTTATTCTTTGTGAGGAAAGAAAACTTGGGACCCGACTGAGAACCATCATGACTAGAGGTTGGGAAGGGTGGACTACGGAAGGCTGGATTTGATCAGTGCACGTTGAAGGCATATATTGGAATCTGGCAATGAACCCCATGAGTCTCTACAGTTGATAAATGTTCATCAAAGTGTCATTTAAAAAGTGGGAAATCTTGAGTAATAGCTAAAATCCACCGAGGCTTTGCTTTCTAGCTTGTAAAGGCCAGGATCAGAACTTGGAAGAAGTTGAGGTTTCTTCTTTCTACACCTCTATGCAGAGCCCGGGAGACACTCCTCCTATGCTTCTCACCTACAAGAGGCAGGTAATAATAGTCTTATGTCATGAGAGAATATGTGACAGCTGAGATAATGTGTGAAAAGCACTTAAAAGACGCCCAGCACCCAATAAGCTTTTACTAACTATTCACTAAGAGCGAAGATAATGATCATGATGATAATGAATTCCTGTTTTTCTAACCTTCCATTCTGGTTAGGTTCTCGGGCTTTAAAAACATAAGGATACTTAGAAAAATGTCTAGTATTTTTTTTCCAACTTTGCTGAAAAAGAAAATTCTAGCAACTTACACCGCCCCTTGCTCAACTAGCCTACCAGTCATACTCTGATCAAATTTACCTTAAAGAATTGCATATTTGGTGGAGTAGTGGGGGGGGGGGTCCTGTCAGTTACTGTTTCTAAGCAACTGTCCGACTGCTATGGAGATGTTGGAATGTTCTAGGAGAGCTTGAGAGTGAGGGAATTCTTTTTTAATTTATTAATTTATTTACACATGACAGCAGAATGCATTACCATTCTTATTAAACATATAGAACACAATTTTTCATATCTTTGATTGTATACAAAGTATATCACACCAATTCATGTTCATACATGTACTTTAGATAATCATGATCATCACATTCCACCATCATTTCTAACCCTCTGCCTCCTCCTTTTCCCTCCGACCCCTCTGCCCTATCTAGAGTTCGTCTATTCCTCCTATGCTCCTTCTCCCTATCCATTATGAATCAGCCTCCTTGTATCAGAGAAACATTTCTATGGCATCACCAGGTCACACATTCCCTCTAACCTCACAGGCACTGAAGTTCAGAGTGGACTGTGATGATGATCTGCTGGAATTTTCTCTCGCTTCCAAAAAACCAAGTTGATTAGGGATTGACAAGTGTCTCAGGTTTCCTAAAGGTCTCCACACAGTGCCTGTGCTCTTTCATGACTTGCCCCCCAGAAGCCCTTTCCCATCTCCCCCAGGGGGTCTAAATGCCCATTTACAAGACTCACATGGGGAAGGAAAAAAAAGAATACCAAAAAGATGGTTCATTGCTCAGTGCAGCCCATGACAACAGATCCCTCAGCTTCTCCTCTTCGCAGCCCATAAACTGCTCTGTAAAATTTAAAAAGCGTGAATTTACAGAGCCCAGGAGGAGCCAGGAGGTGAAGTCCCATCTCCAACCGATGGGCCAGGCATACTGATGAAGCAGGAATATGAGGTTGTGCCAATTTCTGACCAATAAAACATCTTTCCCGCCTTTCCAAATTCGTGACCTTCTCTTTCCCACAGAACACGAAGTGGGAACACAATGAGGGGTGAAAGGTCAGCAAAAAGTAACAAAACAAAACGCAGTACCCAGAATGCCTTGGGATTATTGGGCACAATTGGGTCACAGTGACATCTCTTCTGGAACTTTTACTGCTCTGTGGATCCCTTGGCCAACATGCCTACCTCTGTGTCCTCTGGTTTTCTATTCCAGGGAAATATGGTTTCATCACTAGCAAAAATTGTTGGCTAAAATTGTTCCAGCTGCAGATAGAAGCCTAAAGATCCTGTGGAAATTGGGGTGACTCCGTAAATCCTGAGGAGTGGTTGAAGAAGCACCGGGCAGATTTGGGAGACATGGCTGGGCTATTCTGGCTTCGTGACTTTGGCAGGCTACTGTAAACTTTCTGAGGTTCAGCTTCCCACCCCGAAAGGACATGACTTGCCCCAGAACCCCTGGAGAGGATCTTGAGATTTCTTGGTCTGATGTTCTCTAGTTCTTAAGCAAGTTTGAAGCAAGACAGAGACTGTCAGGGAGTGCATTATGGGAAATAGGAACTGAAGCTGTCTAGGTTCTGAGCCCTTAGCTCGAGCTTCTAAGTGACCATGTCACCTCATCCTGTCCATTGGCTACCTCTAGCAAAGATTGAATTGACTTGTATTCACATGGTTGGAAATCCAATTCTAAGAAGAAAAAGAGATAGATAGATAATGAATTAACATTGATTAGATAAGAAAAATATCATGAAGACATCAAAATATCAAATAATGGAGCTATCAGAATTATGATAATATGCCTTGACCATCTGTTCAAAGATTTTTAAAAAGTGCCTTTTTCTATGGTGAAAGAATGCAGCCACATAATATTCCCAATAAACTTCCCAAGGGGATAATAAATTTGGTTTACCATCAACCACTTTGTGACATGTTGTATCTGTGGCACCGTCTTAGTCCAGTTTGAGCTGCCATAACAAAATACCTGTGATTGGGAAATTTAAAAAGATTAGAAATTTATTTCTAATAGATCTGGAGACTGGGAAATCCAAATCAAGGAGCCAGGGGTTTGGTGTCTGGTGAGGGTTACTCTCTGCTCCAGGATGGTATCTTGCTGTTGTATCCTCTGGAGAAGAGTTACACTGTGTCCTTGAGTGGCAGAAATCTAGCAGGAAGAACACTGTATGGAAATTTTTTTCTACAAGGGCCTTAATCTCATTCACAAATGAGGAGTCCTCATGGCCTAATTACCTCTGAAAATTCCCATCTCCTAATACTATCACTTTGGCCATTAAGTTTTAACACGTGCATTTTGAAGAGGACACACTCAGACCACAGAGGCGGTGGAGGAAAGAGGGAGTACAGATGAGTTTCTGTTTGAGTAATGACTTCCTGTATGCTTATCTGCCAATAACCTGAGCAGGACAAAAATTAGATATGGCCCCCCTTGATTCAAACCACTGGAGCTCAGAGAAAGTTTTGGTTAAGCAGTTAGTGGGGTTCAGGCTGGAGCAATAAGCAGAATATTTAAGGGTCCATCCAGTCCAAGATGTAGATATAGAATAGGGATTTTTCCAAAATGAAATTGTCGGGGATAGGGAAGCTCATGACAGTCCCCAGGCATGTAGACATTCCAGGCTGTTGGGACAGAAAGATTAATATCTAAACTAGAAGGTAGGCTAGTTCCTCTGTTGGGTTGGATCATCTCTGTTGTCCAGAATCTAGAAGTGGTTTATCTAAGGGGATGGGAACTTGTAACCAAATTCACTCATTCACTTGCCAGTGGCCCCTGAAGGCACCATGTGGCAAACTGAAAGCTTCTTCAGGCTCCTCACACTCTGCCTGGTGACTTCCAAGATGGATCATGACCACTGGTTCCTATTGAACGCACAGTCAGCAAAGTTTGACCCCTTCTTCCTTGCCAAACCTGTCTTTCTTTTGTTAAGGTAATAGGATGAGGGAGAGAGCATGCATGTAGATGTTTTCAATTTGGAATGAGAGAGTATCACGGGTTTTGGATGATGGCTCTATAAATATTCTGTAAATACTCCCCAAACTGCCTGAGCTGCTTCCTCCAGGCCTGCTTTGTCAACAAAGCTGTCTGAGGGGCTTGCCAGGGAGCAGGGAGCCTCAGGGCCAGGAAGATAGTCTAGAGGTGATGTGCAAATCTGAGCTTTGGAGAAAAAACTCAGAAAGAATAAACCTTTGCACTGATGCCTGGCAAGTAAAACTTGCTCTGTAAATAATATTTATTTCCTTTTTAGTACAATCTGGAGTTTGGTGGTTTTATATTTTTTTTCTTACTCAGTTTCTCTCTTGATTGTATATGGATTCTCCACCCAAAATGGCCTTTTGAGGTTCCAATACATACATCTGGAGTGTGTTTGAGTCTGTCAAGGGGAGACGTCCTGGCCTTGTGATTTAGGTAGATAGGGCTGGACGAGGTCAGCCGCATTTTTGAGAGTTCAGTTCAAGGGCCTCCAACTGGCAGGGAGCAGTCACCTCCTCCAGGACTACCAGCCAAGTGCATGCTCTCCTCAAAGTCACTGAGCTGAAGATAAACATGGAGCCCATAATAGCTTTTTCATTTGATCTCCTTTATTACATGTTCCACACTTTAAATTCCTTTGCTCCACTCCTGTATTCTTCTGGATCTTTCAGAACAAACATTGAAGTAGGGAAAAGAAGCCAACTGCCCTCTTCCCTCCACCCTTCCCATCCTTTTTGAGTGACTCACTTGAACTGGGACAATTAATCTTAATCAGGACAGTATGACAGCAGAAGAAGACATTCACAGTGAGGCACTTTGGTGCCAAAAACTGGTGAGGCAACCAGCTCCTTCCTGTGGGCTGCAGTGGGGGCGATGTGGGATGATTTGGTTGTTTTAAAAATAGCATTTTGCAAAATGAGAGCTGCCTGCCTGTATCTGCAGGATGGACCGCAGGACAGGGGTTGTGTAACGCCTGTGCTAACCACTGAGTGAGCGGGCACTTTTAATAGTGTTGGCCGGGAGGTGATACAGGCCACCAGGCCCCAAGAATCAGCTCCACCTTAATCTCCGGGGGAGATTAAGGACAAATAATTCCTCATGTTTGTACTGGTTATTTTCTCCGCAGAACTCAGAGCTTCCGCGCATGTATCCTTAACCATTATCCTCATTTTCTGACAGGTGCAATTACTCATCTCCTCTCTTTTGCCCATCTCCTGTTTTGTTTTCTCCATATGGGTCACACTTTCCAATAAGCCATGGCTACACCTGGTACCCTCGAAAGGCCTTGGTGAACAGAGTGTACTTGTTGCAGAGAGGCTCAGCAAGTCCTGAAATGACCAGGAGAAATCACCTCATCCCCTCCTGAGTGTGGTCTCATCTTTTCATTTGCAATTAGCTGATTGAGTCTTCATTAGCAGGATGTCTAGTATTACTTTCTGGAGGTTCAAGAACTCCAGGGATATAGTCCAAAGTGCACAGTCCTTCTTCCAAAAA
The DNA here is from genome assembly GCF_045843805.1 of Urocitellus parryii. NCBI lineage: Eukaryota > Metazoa > Chordata > Mammalia > Rodentia > Sciuridae > Urocitellus > Urocitellus parryii. The sequence continues at coordinate 264,626,388 of NC_135531.1, read as the reverse complement.
CAGAATAGAGACGGAACTGGAGCATCTAATCTGCCCAATTATGAGTCAGTATTGGTTCTGTTCCTGCCTCAGGTGCCACAGCTGCCCCTATGTAGATGGATGGGTGCCACTTCTGTGGTTATGCCGGAGTATAAACACAGGCATCAAAGCTACACATGGATACCAAAGTCCTGGCACAATGAATCATGATGCAAGAGAAGCTGAGTTGGAGGTGCTGGGCTGTTGATAGGGGCTTCCAGTTCATTAAGGGTGAATGTCCTCCTATAGACTCCACTGGGACCATTCTATCCCAACTCCTAATGTTCTAATAAGGTCTCTCTCCCAGCCTGTTCTTCAGCCCCATTGTGAATTTACCTTTCTCCTCTGAATATATTGTACAAAGTTTCTTCACAAAAAGGGAAGTCATTCCTGCTGTCTGCTTCCAGGGCCTGGCTGCCTGATCCCAGATAAAAGAGTCCGACATATTTATTTTCTGTATCCTGCATCATCATGCACACTACTACTGTACTGGGACAATATGCATTGGTCAAATTGTGCTCCAGTGCATCTGACAGCACTCGGATGTATTACACTGTCACTGTCCCAAGAATGGGTCATAGTTTAAGAACAAACTCCCCTCCCATTCCTCCATTTTGAGTGTATCATTTGGGGTTAACAGGTTCATATTGACACTGCATTTTCCAAAGTCTGCTGTCATTCCTTCATCCCATAGACCTTTACTGAGCACGACACTATGTCAGGCATTCATCTGGGATATCGTAGGGCCAAGATACAAAATAGAGAATCTATGCACAGTAACTATGTATTCTCATCAGGAAAAGCAAGATACATGCATTAGCAACTGTGATATAAAATAAAAAACAAGATTTGGGTGTCCTAGAAAACAGCCAGATGCAAAAACCATCATGCTACATTATTTTTTTGGGGGGGGGAATAGAAATGCAAGAAAGGAGGAATGAGCAAAAACAGATATGAGAAAAGAAAGAAGAACAATTACAAGGGGTGTTGACCAAGCAGGATACAACTTAGTAGTAAGGACAGTTAATTGCTCAGTCTCAAGGAGAATTTCCTGCCTTAGGAAATTTCATGGTGGATAGGAGAAGGAGAATGGAGAAGAAATTGTATACTGGCTCCTGTCTCCCACCAGGAAAAGTTTCCATCTAGGAAGCATTAACTCCCCTGGAGCCTGTGCTCTGGCACATATGTACTGAGAAGCATGTTGAGCCTACTGGGTCCAATGTCTCAGAAGATGGGCCAAGACAGGAGGTAAGAGGCTCAGATCACAGGCATGAAGCAAGGCCCTGCCAGTCTACTCTTCCATGCAGTTGGCCAGAACCCACACAGAGAGGCTGAGCTCAGCAGCAGCTGTGGCAGAACAAGTGCCAAGGGCTCCCTGAAGCACCTAAGTCCAAGAGGATCTGAAGTGACATAAGGAGAACTTGATCCAGAAAACATAAATAAGCTCCAGATAAAGGGTTTTAAGGATTCAGAGAGTGGAACTTGCTCTTAGAAGTGTAGTTGGGACCAGGAGTTGAGGGGCGACTTTTGGAAGAGGCAAATCTTTAAGTATGTCTTTGCAGAATGGGGCTGAATAGCTGTGTTATGTGTGTGTGGCGGGGGGGGGGGGGGGGCTAGAAAGGGCTTCCCATGAAAAGGAGCCAAGATTACTGCAGGGACATGGAGGACAAGTGGATCATAGTGCAGGGCTTAGTTTGGCCAGGGGATGGGAATATGAAGAAATATTGAGGGATAAGACTGAAAATGTAGGGAGCCAATCAAAACCACTCTAAGATTTCATCTCACTCCAGTCAGAATGGTAGCTATTATGAAGACAAACAACAATAAGTGTATACGAGGATATGGGGAAAAAGGTACACTCATACATTGCTGGTGGGACTGCAAATTGTTGCAGCCAATGTGGAAAGCAGTATGGAGATTCCTTGGAAATCTGGGAATGGAACCACCATTTGACCCAGCTATCCCTCTCCTTGGTATATACCCAAGACTTAAAAACAGCATACTACAGGGACACAGCCACATCAATGTTTATTGCAGCACAATTCACAATAGCTAAACTGTGGAGCCAACCTAGATGTCCTTCAGTGGATGAATGGATAAAAAATGTGGCATATATACACAATGGAATTTTACTCAGCAATAAAAGAGAATAAAATCATGGCATCTGCAGGTAAATGGATGGCGTTGGAGAAGATAATGCTAAGTGAAGTTAGCCAATCCCTCCAAAAAACAAATGCTGAATGTTTTCTCTGATATAAGGAGACTCATAGTGGGGTAGGGAGGGGGAACATGGGAGAAATAGATGAATTCTAGATAGGGCAGAGGGGTGGGAGGGAAAGGGAAGGGGCAGGGGTTTAGCAAGGATGGTGGAGTGTGATGGACATCATTATCCAAAGCACATGTATGAAGACAAGAATTGGTGTCAACATACTTTATATGCAACCAGAGATATGAAAAAATTGTGCTGTATACGTGTGATAAGAATTGTAATGCATTCCACTGTCATTTAAAAAATCAATAAAAAAATGTAGGGAGCCACATGGAAGATCCAGGGTGAGGGGTTTTGGTTAGAGTCTTCAGTCAGTGGAGGACCAACTGCTGCTGTTGTGGTGAATGTCTTAATTTGGGAATTTCAGTCCCCCTTGTTCATGAATCCTGTTCTGTGTATTCAGACTCTTGGGTATATTCAGACTCTTGGGTATATATTTTGAATGAGAATATTATGAACTAGAATTTTGGAATTTCAGAGATCTATGGGACAAATTTTAAAGCTCTGTGTATTGTTCTTTCCAATTCTCAGATGAATAAATTTAGACCTGGAAAGCTAAGTGGTTACAATTCTTGCTTTTCTTGTTTTTATTATTTGTAGAGCCCAGGGATAGATCTGGCTGAGGCGTGGGCTGAAGTAGGTGCTCAAATGTTATGCCCAGGACTCTGCCTTCTCCACCTCTCTACCCTTCATCTCCCTGTCCTGGCTCAGTCTCAGACAAATGCCACTTCAGCGGTGACAAGACTCAGCCGCAGCTCTAGCTTTCCATCATACCAGCTGAGCAGGCTTGAAAATGGGCAGCAGGTGGGAGATAGAATGTCCCATCAAATGCAAAACAAAACAAGGGATTCTGGCTAGAAACTGGGGAAATGGAAAAACAACAGTGTTCACTCCTGGAATCTGAAATGGATTGGCCCCCTTGGAATTGGAGCCTGGCCCTGACTAAACTGTCTCCTAGATTTGGTGATAGAGGACACATGGATGGAAAATAGACATGGCTACATTTTTTTCTTAAATCCCCTAGGAAAAGATGGTCCTGATGAAGGCCTGAATTCCCAGGAAGAAATCCTGTTTGATCCTTTTCAATGAAGGAGATCATATCTTTATCCTGTGTGCAGTAATGGGTTTTCAGGCCTGCTCCGCCTTTCCTCTGCTGGAGAACCTAAGAAAGGTTTCCCCCTGCATATTCCATGAGGGGTGGCTGGTGCTGGATGGTGGCTTTTAGGGCCTGACCGAGAGCTTTGGCCTCTTATCAAAAGATTAGATTTTTTAAAAAATTCTCCTTGAGAATGAAAGATGGAACTTCAGCATTTCTTTTCTTTTTCTTTATTTGAATTAACATGAAGTCAAACTAGATCTTAGAGTGAAATTGACTGCCACATCATTTAGACATGTTGGCACAACATTCCAAAAATAACTCAATAAGAATGGGTTTTTCTTGGAATTTATCACTGCTGGTGAGTGAGAGCCCAAGCACAACTTTGTGCTAAAAAGGAATGAGACCCAGGGAATGGAAATGACAGTGGAAGAGAGAAAGGAAATCCAGGCAGGCAGTTGGCTTTCATTATCTGTGATGTCTGGAGCAGAAACAGAAAACACGAGGCAGAGAGGGACCACCATCCTGTGTGTCAGACTCCCTGTTCTCCCCAGGTCTCAGCAGCAACTGACGGTCAAAGGGAAAAGAGGAAGGTGTCTCAGGTTCAGAGGATGTCGCTCCTGCCGTATTTTCTCATTTTTTGAACTGAAGCACTTTTTAAAAAACATATTGGTTTTAATGAAGAGGTCCACAGGTTCAGAATATAATGAAATAACATAAATATGTAGGAGCAGTGAACAGTAACAGGAGGTCAAGGACAGAGCAGTGTACCAACCTGATGACCAGGCATGAGGACAGGCCCTGCCATGGTCACTGCATCACCCGAGACAAGCCTTGTCACTGCTGTGAACTTCTCTTAACATTTAAAATGGGGAAGAAGCGTAGTTAAGACGGCAGTGAGGGTTAGGCGAGCGCATCTTCATCTTTACAGAGCTTCTCACATCCAGGCAGTGCAGACAGAGGACTCAGGCCCTTTCATGGACAATTCCTCTTTGAGGTGCCACTGCTGTTGGGCTAGAAATGAAATTTCTTGCCAGGGCCAGAATTATGCACTTGGATTCCCCACCTGTGACTTGGTATATAATGTTTGAACTCTTTCCCACTTTGGGTCACAATGACCATGGACATCTGTGGTCAATGGCAAGTCTCTGCTGCCTTCAGCATTGGTGCCCCAAGGCCTTTTCTCCTCTCACTTTGCCCATCTCCCTGGTCATCTTATGCATGCCTGTGGCTGTCCATTTCTCCTGCAGGTGATGGCCCTAAATCTATATCTTTAGCTTCAACTTCTCTTCTGAGCACTGCTATCTGCTCAACCACCTGCACTCCTATCTGAGACTGAATTGTTCCATCTCCTTTTCTCTGTCAGTGTCTTCGTCAGTTCAGGCGCTATAACAAAATACCATAGACCGAGTGGCTTAAATAGCAGATATTTGCTTCTCACAGTTCTGGAGGCTTGAAGGCCTAGATAAGGTGTTGGTGGATTCAGTATCCAGAGAGGAATCACTTTCTGTTGTATAAATGTTCTTGCTGTATCCTCCCATGGAGACAGCATATGCTGATCACTTGGTCAGTTCCTTATTAGAAGGGCACTAATCCTATGAAAGGTACAGTGCTTTTATGACATCACATAACTAATCTCTTCCCAAAGGCTCTACGTCCTAATACCATCACACTGGGAGTTAAGACTTTGACCTAGAACTTCATTCAGTCCACAGTGCACCATGCGCAGTGCATGATTCCATTACCACTGTGGGTGCTCAAGTCATGTACCCAGAGGTCATTCCTGACCACTCCCCTTCTCGCCTACCATCTGCTGCAGGGCTATCATAATCATCTGGCTTCTCTTGAGTGTGTCTTTCACATTTATTCAATGTGTCTACTTTTCTGTATCCTCTCTCCCAGTACCTTATGCTCTTTTCTTCATTCATGCTTGACATCCAAATGGTCTCTCTAACACCATTTTCCCCCTTTCCCATTCCTTATCTATGCTGTAGCCAGAATAGTTCTTAAAAAAAATCCAGATATTTTTCTCCAGTGATTCATACACTTTATTGGTTTCCCATTGACCTCTGGATAAACTCCAAATTCTTTCATTGTAGCTTAGAAGCTTCACCTTTTCAGTCTGTCCCCTTTCTACCCTCACTCCTGTCCAGGACCTTACTGGACACATGTCTTGTAGTCTGTGCTTAAGAGAGCTGAGTATTCATAAAATATTGTCATTCTCAGAAAAATCCTTTTCGTACCTTCACTAGATTCTTCCCCATCCTCAGATCCCAGTTAACTTTTGCTTCCCACAGGAAGCCTGCCTGAATTCCTACTCTCAAACCCCAATAAAAAGTCATTGCCTAGTTCCAGAATTGGAACCAATAGTGTTTTTATTTTCTTTCATCTGAGCATCTTTTACTTAAATGGGACAGTCTCACCAGTACGGAAGAAAACACAATTAAGCTCATCAGCATCACATTTTACCTTGGTGGGCCCATTGAAAAGGAAGTAGGGGATTCCTAATCCATAGGAAAAGAAAAGGAAGACCTGTGAGGGTTCATGTAGGTGCTTAGAGGGGAGGATACCTGTCATCTCAGCACTTGTAGGTCCCCATAGGGTCTTGTGTCCACTGTGCTTCTTGTAGATAGTTCAGAAGTTTGCTGGAAGGTTCTGTCAGCTTGAGGGGCAATAACATGAAAGAGTGCATGTCCTCTGCTCAGATGAGCTGAGGGCACTCTTGGATGCAGAACTTTTAAGATTCACAAGTTAAGTTACTACTTTCAGATAATCACAAATATCTCAAATATTATATCACTGAAAGCCAGTCACACTTGAACAAAGTCAGTATTTTGACCATAAGTTAAAGCTACTGTACTTTTGAGATATATCATCTTGTTAATAACTGAAGGTTACAGCTTCATTTGATTTAGAGATGGTTCTGTTGTCTAGAGAAAGTCTCATCACATGGTGACCATTTCCTGGGACAGAGGTCTTTAAAAATAGGAAGAGAATTTCCTGGGGACTTCTTTGAAGTTACCCTCCTGGGCTGAATTAGATGTACCTTCCAGTTCTGGGATCCCATTTACTCCCTTGTTCTCCTATCATGTCTTCAAGTTTACCTCATGGGGGTTTATTTAACACCTCTCATGTCCATCAGACCATAATCTCTATGAGGGGAGGGACCCATGTGACTTTTACAATGCTATGTTTCCATTCATGAGACCAAATGTGTTTCAGTAAATACCAGTTGGAGAAATACTTGTCCGTTTGCTGCTGCTCAGTCACTGGTGTGAAAGATGAAAAAGGCCTTTGGCTTCATTTTCAGCTGGGTTTGTCTGCTGCATTCATAAGATAGCAGAGTATCTGCAGGGTAGCCACCAGCTCCTTGGGCTAAGAAAGATCGTAGGAAGAAGCCTGTCATTTGACCAAACTGCAGAATATGGGGAGGGGGGTCACAAGAAGAAAGGCAAGGAGCCCCTAAAGCTAGGAGGAGCTCAGGGGCCAGAGGTGCTAGAAGCACGCTCAGAGCCACATGGTCCGTTTCTCCCCTGTAACCTCAGGTTTCACCAACTATTAGACTGATGGAATATGTTCTAAATCCAAGCCCTTCATGTCTCGGGCTCCAGTGGTCCTGATGAATAACTTCCATTGTTAAGGGCCCTTAACGGCACTGCCCTGTCTGAACATAAATCTTGCCTTCTCTCCCCCTGTCCATTCTACCCATCTCACCCCCAACCCAACCCTTATACTCCATTTTGCTCCACAAACTACTAGGAAGACATTTAATAAATCATCTGAGCAGGAGTATAATGGCAGGAGAAACACCTAGTCCATTACCACCTTATCCACTCCCTTTGCCAACAGCAAGGTGAAACAAAGACTCCAATATCTTTGAAACATTCAGCGTCTGGGGAACATGTGCTGGGCAAGGGTATTCCTTCATTCACCCTCCTCAGCAGGATGCAGGAGCTTTGCCTTTAAGGGGTTTAGAAGCATCATGGAGGCAGTATTGGTAGATTCTACCCACCTTCCTTATCCAAGCTCAGAAATTCTGCATTCTATCCAGGGAAAAAAGCAACAGAAAGGCAGAGATCATTGACATTCTGTCCACTGGTATGTCCCAAACGTCTAGAACAATGCCTGGCACCCAACAGGTGATCCGTAGATATTCACTGAACAATGCTGAATGGAGAAAACAAATGGATATTAAAAACAGCAACAAACCAATCGAAATGTTTCTTTAATTTTAAAAACTGTATTGGCATTTTCATTAGTCATTTGTCTCCATGATCATATTGTATAAGTCATGGTCTCCTCTTTAAAAGTAACATTTTATATTTTAGTATTTATAGAAGTAACAAAATTTGATAGAATCCAAAAGGTAAAAAAATAATTGCACTCATCCCATACCTCAGAGACTAATTCTTCCTTGGACTTCTATCATATAGGCATTCATATGATGCTGAAATGAAAATCATCCCCAAATCTCTGGCCTCTCTCTCTCTCTCTCTCTCTCTCTCTCTCTCTCTCTCTCTCTCTCTCTCTTTCTGAAGATTCATTCACTGTTGCACTTTTCACCGTGTCCTATGTGTGTTCTATGTGGGGAGACCCTCAATCTCCAGTTTTAGTACAGCCCTTTCTCCTCAGCTCTGGCTCACGGTTTGGTTTCAAGAGTGCACTTGACAGTTTTTGCTGGATAACTTTCTTGGTGGTCAGAGCTGGAGAAACCTCTCTTCTTCTCCAGGGAATGCTTGTTTCCTTGAAACTCCTTGGTGTCTTCCTAGGCATGTAGTCCAGGAACTTCTGGCACCTGGGCCTTCTATGTCATTGACTTGGCACAATCCGGCATGCGATGCTGGGAATCACACCTTTCCATGTCAGCCCCCCTCTGTCTCTTTCTGAGACCACTGTCATCACCTCAATCTCTACACTGTCATCAGGTCAGCCTGATGGAAATACAGTCAAGCTGACACACCCACCCCTTCACTTAGGTACATTTCATGTGTGTGTGGCAAGAACTCTTAAGATATACAAGTGTATGGCACAGTATTATTAATATCGTTACCATGCTGAACATGAACTCCATCTCCAGAACTTTCATCTCCTTCAGCTTTCACCTTGAAGCTCAGCTCCATACTGCTGTCCATGGCTTCCTATAGTTGGAGCACCTTAGCCTGACATTCAAGACCCCCATAATCTGACCCAGAAGTAACTTTTTACAAATCTCCTCCAACTGGCCTTGGGATCATGTTCCCAATATTTCTGAACCTATCCCAACTATGAAGGCACACCAGCTCTTCCCTGTGTCTGTGTTTTGCTCATGTTGTTCTGTCTGATGGAGTGTTCCTTCCTCTTGCAATTCTGAGCTGACATAAGGAAGGTGGGTAGAATCTACAAACACTGCCTCCATGATGTCCCTACACACTCACAGTGGGAGTTATCTTTTACCCTCTAAGTGCTATAAAACTTCACATTTGTCATACATCTCGTGTCACATCCAAAGGTGTATCACGATTGTAGATGAATGTACAATGTACAATTAGCTGTGAGCCCCTTAAGATTTGCTCCTGATAGAAGTTGTAGAGGAGCCAAGGGCCAGAGGCCACACTTTGCACTTGGGTGGGATATTAGTTTTACTCTAGTCGGCTCTTTTTTCCCTACTTTCTCCTTCCTGAAGGTGGTATTTGGCAAGACTTAGCAAATATTAGCATAATAATATATCAGAATTATCATATGAGGGGTAAGATAGAGGAGCCTAAGGAATGGGCCTAATAGTTTATAGCACTTCTGGGAACAGGCTAGAGAGGAAGTAGAAATGGGAGCTCAAAGAAAATAGGAGGTAAAAGTTTTCGGGGAAATAAGCACACTTCAAGTGAGGTCTGGTGGCTAGGATGTCATTCATCTCTAACATGTGGGCATTTCCACCAAGGATAGGGGCAATGATCTGCCTATGGGAGCTATCTCCTAACCCTTGTGGGTTATAGACTTTGGGTAACTCCCATAGACTGACCTGAATGCTGGTAAAGCTAAAACTCTTTTCTTTGAATTTTTAACCTACAAATTTACAAAAATCCTGTTTCTTGAAGCTATAAAGACTGATTTTTCTCACATAATGTGATACCCATAAGTAAGCACATGAGGTCTAATGCAGTCACCCTGAGGTTCCTCAGGAACCCAGACTTCTCTTTTTCAGCTAGTCACAAGATATCGTTGCACCTCCAACATCCTCACATCTGTGTTCTAGGCTTAAAGAAGGCTGGAGTCCAAAAGTTTTTACTTGAGGCTTTGACTATGTATTCACACTTACACTTTATATGGTGCTGGACAGATTTGTGTCACATGAGTGAGCCAAGCTGGAGAATCAAGTGCTTAGCATTGAGGAATGCATACAAGAAGTTAGTTACAAGTGATTTTTAAGTGAGCCAAACTGTTCTGCCTTTTATACTCTCTAACCCTCCCCTACCACATACATTTGTCTTTGAAAATAGTAACATGTTATCTAGATTTCAGTAAGAACTGGGTTATGGGAAATATGTGTATTTACTAATGTATTTGTGTACATACGTATTTGTGTATCTGCTTTGAGAGTCCATTGGTATAGGTTGTGATAATTCCATTCCTATTCTTTTTAAATTTTAAAATTTGGGATACTTAAGAACATTGCTTTTAAAAATTAATTTAAGTTTTATTTATTATTATAAAAATTATATCTACTTAAGGTATACAATGGGAGTTTGGATATGCATGTGTAAACCCAGTGAACTGGAAATACAGTCAAGCTAACACATCAGCCTCTTCACTTATATTTCATGTGTATGTGGCAAGAACTCTTAAGATCTACTTTCTTAGCAAATTTCAAGTGTAAGGCATAGTATTGTTAACTATCATTATCACGATGAATATGAATTAGATCTCTAGAACTTTCATCCTATTAACTGAAATGGTACCCTTTGGCCAGCGTGTCTGATAACCACATTTCTACTCTCTGTTTCTATGAATCTGACTTTTCTCATTCCACATATATGTGAGATCACATAGTGTTTTTCTTTCTTTGGCTTATTTCACTTAGAATAATGTCTTCTAGTTTCATTCCTGTTGCTGTAAATGGCAGGATTATCTTCTTGCTTAAGCGCTAAATAATATCCCTCCCCCACGTGTATGTGTGTGTGTGTGTGTGTGTGTGTGTGTGTGTGTATCACACTTTCTTTATCTATACTTTATTGAAAGACACTGCGGTGATTTTCATATCTTGGTTATTGTGATTAAAGCTGCAGTTTGATTAATCCAACTCCAGGAGACTACATCAACCACCCCTACTCCACTGAGAGCCTGTTGATGTTCTCTTGAGGAATCTGAGAACCCTGGTGTGTGAGACGAAGCAGTGCTTCAGCAAATGGAGAAGATATCACCGGCTCTAATTTTTGTAGTTTTTAAGTACGTTGGCATTAACTGCTTTGAGTTATGGTCTAAAGGAGGATTTGGATCTTGGACTTTATAATTCCTCTCTGGGAGGTTAATATTGGGAGGCAGTTCCAATTCAAGTTTGAGTCATTGTTATTAGGATGCCATTGGATTTGGGGTCATATTGCTGTTATTTGGACTTGTACATGACTTCTGATGAATTACGTTGTGCATCTTGGCTGTGACAATTTGAGATGGGGTGTGGAATAGAGAAAGAATTTCAAGTCTAGGGTGTTTAATTAATGTACCATTTTCACCCATTTTGGATCCTCAAGCCAAGGTTACATGATCCACATGATTCAGAGAGTGCCCAGAATGGAGTGGGGGTTGGTATGAGGAGAGAGGAGAGACAGGCACACCAGGAGGCGAATTGCAACCTAGTGGTTAAGAAAACAAAATCTTGAGAGTTATAGAGGAGGCATTCTCCACTCTTGATTTTAAGAAAGAGAGAATATTTCCACTACACCATCCAGAAAAGGCACACTTTGTGCCTTGAGTAGACTTTTTAATTTGTTCTAATTGGTTATACATGACAGTAGAATGCACTTTGACATATCATACATGAATGGAGTATGACTTCTCCTTCTGGTTGTACATGTTGGAGACTGAGTCCACTTGTTCTTTTATCTCCTTTGGTCTTTCTTCCCTACTGAGCTCATGCAGGTCGGAATCCAGTTCTGCCCACTTGCTAAAATCTGTCCATAGGACTGACTTCCTCTTTTCTGATTATAGGGGCCTGGTGGGTATGAAGGAGTGACTCTGGGTAAGGAACTATTTTCTGCAGATCCTCACACTCCATTGAGAGCAGATTCCAGGTCCTGATCTGAGAACTGAGAAGTCTTGAGAGGCTTGGTGCAGCCATGCCTGCAGTACACTTTCCTAAACAGCCTTATCTGTCATCAGAATGATCTCTTGATTGTCTGACTCCTGCATCAAAGTTTCAAAGATGAGGTGGTGGTGTTGGGAGAGATGACACTATCACCTCTATATTTCCAACAAATCTTAGCAAGAGAAATGTTGGTTGAATGGACATCTCCTCTGAAGGATCTGACAAGCCACTCTTCTAAGACAAAATCAGGATGGTAGGGGAGGACTGAGGCAACCTTCAGAGGGAGAAAGAAAGAGGGAAGCCCAAGGCAGATGGAATTTTATGATGTGAAATGTGGTGGGTGACTCACGGAGAAAAGCAGTCTGGAGCAAACAGTTCTCTGTGCATCTCTCATAATGAATTTTCTTTCTGGTAATGTATGGGACCCTCCCAGCTTAAAAATGTCATAGGAATTACCAAGGGATGCATACCATGAGACACTGAAGAAGCACCTACTGAATAGACTAAATGAAGGGTGAGGATTTCTATCTCATACATTTAATAAGAGATCAAGCCACTAAAGGGAAATATTAAGGGAAAAAAGTCAAGAACAAAATCCTGTCTCTCCAGTCTAAAGGTTGCAGGTAGGACTCCCATTAAGCACTTAATAAAATGCAGGTAGGGCTCACATAAGTGCTTAATATTCAGAGGTGGTATTGGGGATTGAACTCAGGGGCACTTAACCCCTGAGCCACGTCCCCAGCCCTATTTTGCATTTTATTTAGAGACAGGGTCTCACTGAGTTGCTCAGTGCCTCACCATTGCTGAGGCTGGCTTTGAACTTGGGATCTTTCTGCCTCAGCTTCCTGAGCCGCTGGGATTACAGGCATGTATCACTGTGCCCTGCTATATGTATATATTAAATGTCTTTTCTAAATAGTGTGCGCACACGCGCACACACACACGCACACACACACACACACACACACACATGATATCAGGCTGACCTGATGTCTTCTTATTAAACATTCAGATTAAAGTCTTATAAAAGTTATTTCATCAACATTTTAGTCTAAGTCTAAGGACAATATCCTTGAATGACCCCTAGGTGAGATTGCAAATAAAGGAAAATTTGAAGTATTTCTTTTGTGTTAAATGGAAAATTGTTAGGGTCATAGGTGCCAGGTTGAAAGACGAAAAAAAATCTAATCAGGAAATGCAAACGCTAAGATTTTAGCAAATTAACTCCTCCTGATGACTCATCCCACATGTATTAAGTTTTCACATTTAACAGACTCTTCATTGAAAATACTAAATACCATCTGTCTCCTGTGGATGAGTTAATGTTAGTCTTAAAGCCTTAAAGTTCACATTTCCTAATTCTTTTGTTTGGAAATAAATTACCTTTTATGTTGCAGTGGCATGGACTTGGAATGTAATTTCTTTGCCCAGTTGGGAAAAATAAATAAAAAAAATTCCGAAATGAAGCTCTCAGGTGTGAAATATTCTGTGGGTCAAAAAAGGCTGGTTCTGCACTGAATCCATCCCTGGGGCTCTTTTTAGGATTATGTTACTTGCCTCCTTAGCCAAATCTCAATTCTTCATTATAGCTGAGCCCACATGCAAAGCTGAAGTGGGAAATACCTGTCGAGCTCAATCATGATTCTCGGAAAGTGTCTCCAAAGGCCAAACTGAAGCCCTCCCACTGATTCCTGCCCCCTTTCCTCAACAAGGCTTCTTTTTTAAGTAGAAAAATGCTATTTGGCTTGTGCAAAAAATATTTGGCCTTGCACACTTTGGGTGCTTCAACTATGAATGGGGAAAATAAAGACTTACCAACAACCTTGACACGAATTAAAGAAGGATCATGAAGGATAAATGGGAAGGAGATGAGATTGGCTGTTCTTCTGGGACCTCAGGGACCAAACTCTACATACCATGAGTTTAGTGGAGATGAGCAATGGATCTAATCCCAAGATTTGATTACAGTCCTAGCCCAGTCACTAACTGGCCAGAGACCATGGGCACATGACTTCAACCCCAGTTTTCCCTCCTTCAAGTGATGGGATAGGGCTAAAACGGGCTAAAGCCCATGCAGAAGTTACATTGATGCAAAATGTGTGAATAACAAAATCAGTGATTTGGGGACAAGTGTTCATGTCACGTGGTGAGCTGGGCTGGCAGCCCCAAGACATGCTCTGGAATCCTGTAGTGTTTGGTTTTATCCCAGGTTCTCTGCACTCAAATTCTCAGCATTCCAGGCCTCCCATGAACCTTTCTAATGCCTATGGCCACTTGTGCCCTGCACCTGAGCTTCTACCCTTCTGTAAACACCCATTGTATTGCTGTCCCTTTCTTTGTTCACATTGCTCTCTCTCCTCGGCCTTCTGCCACATTTACCCAAATCCTAATCATGAAAGAACTTTTCAGCCTGTCCTTCCTGACCTCCCCTGATTATCTTGTCCCAATACTGTGGCTTATTTCCCTCTAACCCATGGTTTCTTAAATTCAGCATAACTGACATTTTGGACCCAATACTTTTCTGTTGGGGGGTGGGAGGGTTATCCATCCTATCCACTGTAGGATGGTCAGTGGCATTTCTGCTCTCTACCTGAGAGATGCCAATAGTAAGTAGTGACACCTGAAAATGTCTCCAGAGATTGCCAGATGTCCCCTGGTGGAACAAAATCACCTGTGGTTGAGAATCACTGTTCTCCGCACTACTCATGGTATAAATGGATCAAAACCAGATCTGGCTCTCTCATTTCTAACTCTGTGACCTTGAGGAATTTACTTAATCTCTCTGAGCTTTAGTTTCCTACATACAGTGGAAGAATAAGGTTTCTGACTAGCAGAATTGTTGTAGCGATCCTATGGAGAGACTCAGACACGTTTGGGATTTTTCAGTGATCTTTAGGAAGTGCCTGCCAGAAGTTGGTTGCAGTGGACTGAAGGAGCTTCAGAGAGAGAACTGCTTCTCATTCTCAAGCAATGAGCTGGACATTAAGTAACAACAACAATGACATAGCACTTCTGCAGAAACTACTGGGCGTCCATCAATGTCCTGAGCACGTTGTGCACGTCACATAAAGGAACAACACACAGTGGCAGCAGAGTCAGGAGGGATTCTGAGGGCATCTCGGTGACTCACATTCAGTGGATACCTGGCCCAGTCTCCTGTCATCCATTCCAGAGTTGTTGGGAGCAAGAGGACGGTGACTAAGGCCTCATAGAACAGTTTAACTGGACACTCCTAGTTGTTCCTAAGTGTCACTGCTGTGGGGTCCCTCCTTTCTCCCCTCACACAGAGATGGAGTTATCCTTCTCTATCTCACCAAACTTCTCAGGAGATTCTGGCAGCTGAGGGCTCTAGTAGAAAAGGGTGGTGAGCACTGGCAGAGGAGAAGGAGGGCTGAGGGTGCTGAGATCCTCCGAAACTCAGGGAGCAGCAGCCCAGGCCAGGCCAATGTGTGCAAATGGAGGACAGCGATGGGGGGGTCTGGTAGAAATGGCATGGACGGCCAGCATTTCAGAAGCAGGAAGGTTCCTGCACCTGCTGCAACAGAGATGCAGTCTCGAGCAATCTGTAGATGAAGGCTTGTGGCAGACACCTTGGGGACCATTCAGGGCACTGGAGTGCTCCAAGAGGCCCTGCCTCCCCTGAAGGGCACAGGTGCTGTGAGGTAGGCATCACCACGGGTGCTACATCCACAGATGGTAAGTGCTTAGTCATCACTTTTTCAATTCTAGAAAATTGATAAAACACCGAGTATAGTTAGACGTCTTCCCTTTGCCCCCGTGATAGATTGGGGCTTTTTTTTTTTTTTGAGCATTTCAAATCACCTCCCATAGTTACCTGTTCACAGGGTCAAGCTTCTTGGGAGAATTTCATTCATGATTTCCACTGAACTGATGTAACCCTAGCAATCAGTCTACCAAACAGAAGACAAAAACCATATTTACAGAAATTTGCATGCAGTCATGCTAAGCAGAGTGGCAAGGAATGTACTCCAAGTACCACTTCATTTTGAGCTTTTGTGTTTCCATGCAAAGATGATGTCAATGCTGACATTGTAACTCACATATACACCTGTACTAAATAGTCCCCTTGTGGTCTCGGTGTCCTTGGAAAAAGTTAATGTAGACTCAGTCTTGGTTTTCTGGCCATTAGCATATTTTCCACCATGATAGACTGGTTTAATTTTATTCAACTAAAATGACATGTCATGTGGTTGTCATTAGTGTTATTTACCAGATACTTCTGGCTTTATGCTTTCTGGCCATACGGTGAAACTTCATTTTTTGCTGCCTTTCCAACTGGGGTGGTCATTAGTACTGGCCAGTGGTTGTGAGTATAAGGGATGAGTGACACTCCCATGGTGAAGTATTTAAGTACTAGCATGAAACCATTCAGAGCTCTCCTTCCCTATCATAGTGATGGGCCATGCTTTAGATGGTGACTGCTGCTCTGGGCACTCTGCTGTAATGTAGCAATACAGGACAGAACCTACAGACTCGGTACAAAGAATGTGTAGAATAAGTGAGAAATCAATCCTTGTTGTTTGAAGGCACTGATACACAAAAGGACAGAATTGTTACTGCAGCATAACCTCACCTATACTGAGTAATACATGTCAGGACTTACCACCCAGCTCTGTCTTCAGTCCAGTGAAAGCACCAGAACAACTCCCAAACCTTTAAAACATAATTCAAAACCTTTTATGTTTACTTTCCCATCTACTTCTAATTTCTACTGAACTACACTGTAGTTCCTTCAATATTCGAGGGCTGGAAGGTCTTCTATTCTCAGCATGTATGTATCCTAACATATTCACGTGTAAGAGAGCATGTGTTTAAAGATGACAAAGGCCCTAGCGTACATCCAGACCACTGTATCAGGAACCTTGCATCATGCCTTGATTTGCATAATGATATCTTACTAGGACGCAGTGAATTTTATTTACTTCAAGGCACTGTCACAGAAATGATCTCATGCAATGGGCTGGTAATTTTAATCTGACTGGTTTGGTTTTCATTACAAAGTGAAGGGTCACATGGACAGCTAGGGATGAAGAGGTGGATTCCTTCCAGATACTCTTTTCGCTTGACATGATTCCAAACCCATGATCCAATGAGGTTTGTGGGCAAAGACACCAAATCTTGCACCTGCATTTACAGAAATTTGCATTTAGTCATGCTAAGCAGAGTGGCAAGAATCCTGCAGTGAGGGACCACAATGTAGAATTCAGATCACTGGAGATATACATTTTTTGGGGGGGGTGGGGAGGTACTGGGGATTGAACCCAGGGCCACTCAAACCGCTGAGCCACATCTGCAGTCCTATTCTGAATTTTATTTAAAGACAGGGTCTCACTGAATTGCTTAGCACCTCACTTTTGCTGAGGCTGGCTTTGAACTTAACAATACTCCTGCCTCAGCCTCCTGAACTGCTGGAATTACAGGCGTGTGCCACCGTGCTTGGCTGGAGATCACATTTATTTGTTTTAAATCTGACCCCAACCTCCTCCTTCTACTTAAGTTGGTAGTCCAACCTGATCTTTCACAGCATTCGTGACCAAAATGTCCATATCCACTAAATCAAAGACTTTACTAAGATATTCATAGTCCTAGAATTTAGAATTCATATGGACCAATATTTTGCGAGTACTTTCCAGAACGTTCCAACAGCAGTTCGTTATTCCATTACGCGCCATCCTTCCTCAACGGCCCCCGTCGCTGCTCACTCCTCCTTTCACGTCTCGGCTCCTCTTCATTCCTGTCACCCAAATTGCAGCATAAGTGTTTTCTGGGCCCCACAGAACTTGGAACGTGGGAGGCTGTTCCAATTGCCCACACGCACAGGGGCCCTTTCATGGAGTTTCTAACGAGCAATTATTTGGCCTCTGAAGTGTTCTCTGCTCTTTGACTTCCAAGAGAACCCATTCAAATAGAGTTTTAGTCACTTCATACTTTGCCAGCTTTGAATATTAGCAAGATAGGAAAAACCAGAGGGACCTCTTTGTGATGCTCTCCCCCGTCCAGGAACTCCAGTATGGAAATTTCCAGAAGAAAATAGCTCAAGCACTGCCCACTGGCCAGCGATGCTGCTTAGATTTTTAGAAACCACATGGGCTCCCTGTCAGACACCATTCTATGAGCTTTAGTACGGCTTGGAGTGTCAAGCCCATGGGAAGAGGACCCCCAACTGACCGTGGTATCCAAGATAAGCCAAGTCCTGAAACCCTGAGAGAGGGACAATCAGAGCCTTTCCCTGAAGTTCTCTGCGTGCCCCACGAGAGTGCTTTGGGGTGGCCTGTGGGTTGGTCAGCTTTTCATTGCTGTGACGAAATTCCTGGGAAAAACAAAGAAGGAAAGATTTATTTTGGTTTATGTTTCAGTCCATGGTCACTTGGCTCTGATGGTTCTGGGCCTGGGTGAGGCAGAACTTCATGGTGGGAAGGGCACAGAGAAGCACAGCTGACCACCCCAGGAGGCTGGGAGGCAAAAAGAGACAGAGAGGAGGGTCCAGGGACACAGCATAGCCTCTGGGACCCACCTCTTCCAGCCAGCCCCCACCAACTCCCTATTGCACCACCAGCTGGACACTGGGCCTTGGACACAAGAGCCTTTGGGGACATTCCAGATGCAGTCTATGACAGCCTGTGACCTTCTTACATCTCCACTAGACTCAACTGCTCACGGCAAACACCCCAGGCCTCTCTCGCCTCATTTTCACTCCTGGGATCCCTTTTACCTACAACTTCCCAAACCTCTCTTGTAGTATCCACCCCAGTTCTGCCTTATGGTAAAATTATTCATATTCTTGCCTTTGCCTCTCACCCAACCTCACTCCAACACTAAATTTATACCCAGGAAGCCCAGAACTATATGAGACTCATTTAAAACCCATCCTCCTTTAGATCCCTGCATGGGGGTTCAACATGAGTTCACAGTACCAGAAAGAAAGATTCAGTGCCATCAATGACCCAATTCATTCAAAGGTGGGATCACTAGAGATAAAGAAGGAAGTCTGGCCCGATCCTTGTGACTGAACACCAGAGCTCAAGAATCAGCCCCAAACCCAATATTATGTATAGTGCATTAATAGAAACATTTAAAAAAGAATCAGCCCCAACAGGCTGTCCTTCTGCAGAGGAAATGTTTAGGCAAAGGATAGCCAAGGTGTGATGGAGGCGGAATCTGTTACAGGAATGTCCCCGAAGCTCCCATGTCACTGACTGGCCAATAAATTGGTTAGAACCCAAATAAAACAAGAGGAACATACCTGGCCTCCATCAGATCCTTCCCCCATATGGGGGCTCTCTGGTGTGCCCTTAACAACAAAATCTTAGTAAGGACACAAAGACCTGTGTAGAAACAGTTTGCCTCGCTCTCAAGTGACATTATTCCGCATAGTTTAAGAATGATATTCCCCTCCCGCTGGCTCTGGAGACAGCCAGGGAAAACAGCAGGTCAGGAAGCCAAGGAGGGAGTTGGCATTTTACTGTTCTGCAGAAGGACTTCAGTGTGGGTTTGCAGGTGGTGCAACTGTGGGGACAATCAGGGCAGCTCTCAGACCTGGCTGTCCCCACTGGGGCGCCTGCCATGGCTGAGCCATGCAGGGAGGAAGTGATAAGAAATCATCGGATCCCTGTGGAGCATTGGTTTGCCACTGAAGCAGTTTCCTTTTCCTGGTTGTCTGGTTATATAATTCTTTGGCAATGAGGGACATGCAAGGATATGGGATGTGGGACATTTCACCTGGAGGAGGGAGGATAGGGTTGAGGATGTGCATATTCGCCCTCCCAACACATAGATCCCTTTGTCTGGCTCCGTTGCCTCTCACCTCCTTTTCGTAAAGTTCTAAACCCACAAGCAGCACATTATGGTGTGTTGCCTTATTGCATCTCTGTCCATGATGCTATCATTCACCAGAGAGCAGAATGTTTTAGCAGCTCAAAGTAAACCTTTTCCTTCCCTGTGCTAGTCAGTTTTCCATTACTGTGACAAAACAACAGAGATAAACTATTTGAGAAGAAAGAAAGACTTATTTTGGCTCATAGTGGTTTCAGTGGTTTCCGTCCATGGTCACTTGGCCCCATTGTCTGTGGGGAGACAGAACATCATGGAGGGACGTGTGCATGGTGAAGAAGTTGCTCGTCTCATGGTCGCCAGGAAGCAGCGAGAGAAAGCAAGGATGTACTCTTCAGAGTACATCCCCATTTCCTTCCTTCAACTAGGCTCCACTTCCTAAATGTTGTACCACTTCCTAATAGCCTATTAGGCTATGAATCCATCAGTGGATTAATCCATTGAAGTCAAAGCCCTCACAACCCAATGACTTCCCAAAGGCCCACCTCGGAACACTGTTGCAATGGGGACCTGGCCTTCAACACGTGAGCTTCGGGGGACACTTAAGAAGCAAACCACAACACTGCCATAGCAACAGTGGTCAATGTCAGGAAGGCTTTATTTACAGTGTTCTCTGGTTCTTTTGTGCCTCTTCATGTGTGGTATTTGTGAATGGGCTGTTGAAACAACTTTATTACCTGATGGTGGCAAAATTCTATAATTCCACACACCATTACTACATAGAAATGAACACTAGGGGCTTGTAGCCAAATTGGAAGAGACCATGGTCAGCAGTCCCTATCCACATCATTCCATCTGTGCTTATAAATGGACAGAGCCTGCTGTAAGTAGGTGCACGTGAGTGGCCAGTAGCCTGCCTGATGATGTTTCTCCTAAGCACCCAATTCATTCATTTATTCCCTTAGTGGGTGGCAAATGTCTCCTGTAAGCACGATCTTAATAAGAACTAACATTTCTGGAGCACTTACTCTTTACCAGACATGTCCCCAATCCTCTACCTGTGGGGACTCGTTGAATCCTCAGAACGAACCCTGTAACCCTCCCCGTGTGAGAGATAAGGAAGGCAGCTGCTTTCTCGTGGCGGGCCTGTCCTTGAATCCAGACAGCCCAGACACGGCCCAGGCTTTACATTGCCTCACATGTATGTCTGTCTCTTGATCTGTTCCCAATAGATATGAAAAATTGTCTTTATGTCCCGGTGATGTGGGAGGGGTTCTTACATTTTGCTGTCTGAACTGTAGTGTCAGGAAGGCACGGATGGTGGACATTGGTGTGGCAGGTACAGCTCTTGTTTGGCAGCTGGGAAAGAAATATGCCGATCAAAGATGCAACGAGGGTAAGGGATGCTCCTGGGAAAAGAGCTGGCATGCTCACAGTGGAGGAGCAGGCACGCCCGGAGTTGATGAAGCTCCAGCCAGACCTAGTTCTTGATTGTAAGCGCTACCATTTGCACGGGCTGGCCGACCCTCCGCCCGTGGTGAATATCTGTAATTCCGTTTCACTCTGACGTGGCAGCTGTGGCCCATCATTTGATCTGTCATTTCCAAGGAACTCCTGAGGTTTCTTCTCTTCCTTCTTCCCGTCTGTGTGCTTGCAATTGATTTTAATCAGAGGCAAAGACGCTGAATCAGCTTCTAGCCTGAATTTTTTCAGCTGGTGCAAAGATTCCGTGACAGGGCTGCTTTGACATTTTTATCACTCTCTCTTAGACCTGAATAATTTATCATGTCCTCCCAGCCCTCTCCTCTCTTCCCCCTATCATTTTACATAACCAGAGTGAAGCTCTTGCCTTAAAAACCAAACGCACTTGGGATGTGCCTGCCTTTTCTCATGGACTTCTACACCCTCTTTTTTTCTGTCAGTGTGAATTTCGGATAACCACCCCCCTTCTCTCCCCCTACTAATTCAGCTTAGATTTGTGGGTGGATTCTATGTATGAACTCCTCGTTGAAAGGTATAGATTCTGCAGCAAATGAAATGATTCTTGATTAAAGATTCTTGGTTAGGAATCTGATCTATTCCTTAGAAATGAATTTTTTTTCCTACTAAAGAGATTAAAATAAAATTACAGGGAGACTATTTGATAGACCCCTCCTGGGAGCTTCTTCCCTGGGCAGTTTCAATGTTCAAACATAGAAATAAGAGTTCTAGCAATACCAACCCATTATGTTCGTGGAGTTCTTCCCTCCATGCCAATAACTGCCGTGTTGTGCTTGAATGTCCGTGTGCCTGCTCAGGAACCGCTTTATCAGACCTGAATGGAGTTATTTCCTCCCTTTATAAGCTAAGAAAATTAACACAGAGATGAACAAAGAAGAAGCACGTCCATGCCCCAGCACAGCTAAAGGCCACGGCACTTTGGGGTTTGATATTAGACACACAGGAAGGTTTCCTCCAACTGGACAAAGAAAACTACTGAATTTATTATTTCGTGAAAAGATTCATCTTGGGGTCCATCAGAAAGCAAGGTCCTTTTGTAGACATAAAATAGATTTTTAATTACCAGCCCTTAAGAACTACTCAGTCTCTTTCAGCGATCTGCTTTGGAGCTAGGTTATGTCGGGATTTATGACTATCCATGGTATTAAAATATTCAACTAAATATGAGCTAATGTGTTTCCTTCCCCACCCCAAGCCACAACTTCCTTCGAGGGTCTGGAGCCCATAGCACATCAGGCTGTAGAGACTCTGCCTTCCCAAATCCAGTAGGTTTCCAGATGGAAAATTATAATCCTTTCTGGGAGAGATTAATACATGACCAACCGTGATAAAATGATTGTTAAATTTTTGGAGATTTTGCTGGGGATGGAACCCAGGGGTTCCTGTGCATCACTGAGCTACATCCCCAGGCAGGTCTTTTAAGAATTTATTTTGAGACAGGGTCTCACTGAATTGCTGAGAGTCTCACTAAGTAACTGAGGCTGGCCTCAAACTTGCTCTCCTCCTGTCTCTGTCTTTTGAACCACTGAGATGACAGGCGTGTGCCAACACACCCAGCTGATGATTGTTAATTGTATGTGTCAGCTTGGCTAGGATGTGATACGGGTGGCCTCATTCAATCCACTGATGGTCCTAAGAACAAAGACTGAGTTCAGGGATGCAGCTCAGTGATAGGGCGCTTGCTTAGCACACGGGAGGTTCCTGGGTGAAATCCACCAAAAACAAACAAACAAACAAAAATCAGGACAGACTGTCTTGGGGAGAAGATATTTGACCTTGAGACAGCATTTCAGAAGCTTGGCCTGAGTCTTTGCTGCTGACCTGCTTGTGGGCTCAGGGCAGCAATATCAACTCTCCAGAATCTCCCCCATTGGCCTACGCTACGGCCACACTACAGCCACACTACAGCTATTCCTTAAAACCTCCCCCTCCCACCCCACCCCACCCCACCCCACCTCTCCTGTCACGTCTGTTTCTCTGGAGAATCTTGACTAATCCAAATGGCAGCAGGTCCTCCTGCTCAATCTTCCCTGACAGGTGACACCCTTGGGCCAGCCAATTGGGCTGGGCTCTCTCCACCCATGATACTTTTTTTGTTTCTTTTAATGAAAAAAATCAGTACATTTTGCTTGTTAGATTAAAACTGCAATTTGTAGCAGTTGATTCTTAGTGGTAAATGCTGAAGTCCCAGCCATTTCCTTGGCCAAACCTCAGTGACATCCTTGGACTCTGCTCACAGGCCACCTCTTCCAGGAAGCTTGCCCTGAGGATCCTCCCAGCCTTCCCCAGGCTCCCCTCAGCTCCACTCTATGCTCCCAAGGCACCATCTGCACAGATATAGCTATGACTGGGTGTGGCCTGTTGGATTGGAAGGTGTTTTGTGTGTAGCTTTTTTCCTGCCATAATCTGGAATCTTTAAGGCTGGGAATAGGTTTATTTATGTTTGTATCCTTGGTGGATAACATGGTGTCTGCCCACGGTAGGGGTGATGTATTTGACCAAGTTGGTAAAAGGAGAGTTTTATATCAGTGTTTCCATGTCATTTCTAGAAGGTTCCGCTATGCCCCTAGAGTGGGCTGGAAAGGATATGCCCTTCTGTGCCTGCACCCTGCTCTTAGTCCAGCTCCCTCCTTTTCTAACCTCAGCAGGTCTTTCAACCTCCTCTGCATTCCTTTCCTTTCTGTGCAGTGGAAATAATGTGCACCTGCCCCACGGGGTCACCATGAGGCACCACTGGGTCATCATGAGGATTAAGTGATCTGGGAGTGGGATGTTCTAGGAATGGGAGTGGCAGCCCCATATCACTGAGCATTTGTTCAACACACACGTTCTCAAGTTCCCTGAAGCTGAATCTGCAGGACAAGCCAGTCCTCTCTGGCTGCACCCTCAGTTCCCACGTTTTCCTTCTCTTGCTAAGATGAGGGCATTGCCGGCGCCCTGCCTCAGTCCTAGTTCAGGAGAGCCTCTCCCTCCAACCTAAGAAGCCTCCTGGGGTCTCTCAGGCAGGCAGGTTTGATTTCAGAGGCAGAGTGATGATTTTCTTTGCTTTCAGAGAAAATCAGATATGTGATTTTCAGAGAAAATTAGATATGTGATCTCAACTCGGGGTGGTTTTGCCCCCCCCACCCGCACTCCAGGGACATTTGGTAATGTCTGGGGACACTTTTTATGCCACAACTGGGGAATGGAAAATGCAATTAGGATCTAGTGCATAGAGATCAGAGAAGATGCTCCATGTCCTGCAACGCACAGGACATCCCTAGATAACAAAGCATTGTCTGATCCAAGAAATCATTAATGCTGGGGTTAAGAAGCCCTGTTCTATGCAATAGTCACGACCTTATGCAAAAGATGCGTCCTTCTTCAACACTCAAAGGCAGGCAAAACAGGCCACAAGTGTATGTCAAAAAGGTTCTCCAGTGACACAACACTGGTAAATATCTCCATTCATCGTTCCTCTGGGTTTCCAAACTAGATCACTACTTAATTATTCCTCCTCTATACTAACATTATCACAAAGGATATGTTTACTTAATATTGATATGGGATTTGATTGGGGAGGTAGGTAGTGACAGAAATTGATTGGCATTAGATGACTATATTGGATAATAAAGGAAACGAGATGCATTAACAGACATTAAGATGTCTACTTGTTTTATCAGTGGGTAGAGACATTCAGCAACATAGCTTGTGGTTCAAAGTGTCTTTTCTCCACTTAGGCCTGGTTCTGCCCTGGCTCTGACACAAGCTGTGTGGTATTTCCCAAGTTACCTAACTGCTCTGTTCTTTGGCTTCCTCACTGTACAATAGGAATAACACACACCTCACAGAGTTATTGTGAAGGTAAGGGACATAAAACAAGGAAGCATCCAATTTCAAAAACCCTGGCTCTACAATTTTCTAGTTATGTAACCCTGGGCAAAAAACGTTAACCCTTTGGAGCCTCAAGTGCTGCGTCCATAAGATGGAAATACTAATATTATCTATTCCACAGCACTGTTGTAAACATAAAATAAAATATGGGAAGTGCTTCTTTTTCAGTAAGCTGTGTCTCAAAAAAACTGTACAAGTATTTTTTTATTTTCAAACAGCTGTTTTTGGGGATTCAGAAAGAAGGACTAAGTATGGAATTCTTTACTGACTGAAAGCAAAGCTTGTGTAGTGGCTAATTTTATTGGTGTTGATTTAGCTAAATGAAGAAATACCTAGATAAAGTATTATTGGGGGTGTGTCTGGGAGTACTTTCCGGAAAAGGTTAGCCCATGAGTCAGGTGGACTGGGTGAGCATCACCTGGATGACCAGGACCTGGAGACCACCAAGTGGGGCACCTTCACCTCCTATGTGACATCAGGCATCCAGGGGTCTTGAGACTGCAAGACTCTTCCAGCAGCCTCTCCCCCAAGGTTCCCAGGCTTTCAGCCTCAAACCAAGAGCTACACTGTTGGTGACCCTGGTTCTGGGGACTTCAGATGTGCCATGAGAGTCTGCCAGTGTCCCAGGGCTGCACAAGCAGGCATCCTGACCTGGGATCTCTCTGCTGCCTCAGTCACGTGAGTCAATTTCCCTTCTCTCCCATGTCTCTGTGCATGTCTTGTTGGTTCTCTCTGAACAACGCTGATGAATACTGCTTAGCAAGGAGCATTCAAGATCACCTATGAACTTGCTGTCCTTCCTTCTGGTCCAAGAGACATGGAAGTCATTTGCAGCTAGGTGAGAGGAACCTCAGCACTGCCCTGTCTTAAGAGGCCAAGGAAAAATGTAGGCTGTGCGGAAATACTCCCTTCTCTCATCCCTATTTCCAGCAAAACACCCACAGGCCCTTGTTCTAATGACATTCTGAAATTCCAGGGTGGTAAATTTGCTTAGTAACAGAGTCAACATGGTGATGTTTGGGGAGAAGAAAAAAAAAAAAAACCTTTTTCAATCCACAATAATCACTCCTCAGTTGAAGCCTGAAGTCACGATCTGTCATGGAAGGAGCTGAGGAACGTGTCCCTTGGGCTTCTGGGAAAGATCAGAGACACAGCGTGGGACGGTCATGTGAACCCTGCCTAATGGGTTGGGGCAAAGAGCAGTGGGCCATCAATCTGTCCTTGAGTTCAGCCTTGCCCACGGACAATTATAGGCAAATTTGAGCATAATTTTGTAGATAATTGAGATCAGGAGTTCGTGCCACTTGCATGGTGACCACTAACATGACACATTCTGCATCAAGGCAGAAGACGGATGGAAGGAGCTCTGGAATCTTATTTTCATAAGGGGTTATTATTAGTGCTCATCATAACTCACAGGGAGACATGCCTTACTTTATGTTTGGGATATGTAAAAACAATGGGGTGGAGAAAATTAATCAGAAGACATCTAAAGTTCTTAAAGGAAAAGGAGATACTAAAACAGGCTCCAAAGCAGAATCAAACCGTATCATCCGAAGCCCATGCCAATCCAGTTCACTACTGGGATTCCCTCAAACAAACAAGTGGAAGTAATCAGGCACACAAAGACTGCGAATAACCAGGCAGATAGAAAGAGATCAGAATAGGGGGCTGGGGCTCAGGTAGTGCCCTTTCCTGGCATGAGTAACGCACTGGGTTTGATTCTCAGCACCACATGTAAATAAATAAAATAAATGTTTAACAACAACTAAAAAATTATTTAAGAAAAGATTAGAATAGAACATAAAAATGGAAAATGAAGTTGTTATAATGAAATGTTCCATGTATTTTAGATTTAAATTGGGTGAACAGGAAGATGTGTGGAATAAATCACCCTAATGCAACAGGAAGAGACAGGAAAGCATGTTAAGAGATGTGCAGATGTAATGAGGGTCGAACATCCAGAAATTATAAGAAGGGGGAGATGGAGACACTGAGGGAGAGCCAGTCTTTGAAGAGAAAATGACTAAGGATTTTCTAGAGCTGATTAGCGAATAACAGTGAACACTAAGGAAATACAATGTATACCACCATTTGACCCAGTTATCCCAAGCCTTGGCTTATACCCAAAGGACTTAATATCAGCATACTACAGTGACCCAGCCACATCAGTGTTTATAGCAGCTCAATTCACAATAGCTAAACTATGGAACCAACCTAGGTGCCCTCTAACATGAATGGATAAAGAAAATGTGGTATATATACACAATGGAATACTACTCAGTCCCAAAGAATGACATTTGCTCGTAAATGGATGGATCTGGAGACTATCATACTAAGTGAAATAAGCCAATCCCAATAAGCCAAAGGTTGGATGTTTCTCTGATATGTGGATGCTAACATACAATAAGGTGGAGGGAAGGGAAGAATAGAAATATAGTAATTAGATGGAGGGGAGTGAAAGGAGGGGAGAGGATATGGAGTAGAAAGGACAATGGAATGAATCAGGACATTGCTATCCTATTTGCATATATGATTACATGATAATATAATGAAGGATCACATTATAATCCTACATCATGTACAACCAGAAGAATAAGAAGTTATACTCCATTTATGGATGATATGACAAAATGCATTCTACTGTCCTGTATAACTAATTAGAACAAATTAAAAAAAACAGAGAATTAGAAAAAAAAAGAAAAACTAATGTAAAATATGTAAATAGAGACACAATGTATTGAAAATCCAGAACTCTAAAGATAAACAGTGAGCCAGAGAAAAGATTAATTCAAAGAGTTGGAAAATCGGACTGTTAAAAACTCCATGCAGGAACAATGGAACTGATACTCAAAATAATAACATCTTCAAAGATCTAAGAAAGAAAAACATTGTCAACCTAAAAAACATATCCTTAACAATATGACCTTTCTAGACTAGGACACAACAAAAGTATGTAGGCACAGAAAGAGTTTGCCACAACAGACCCTTGATAAAACATTTATAAAGAAAGTATTTCAGATAGAGCACTGCTCTCCAGGATATATAAAGAACTCAAAAAACTTAACACCAAAAATAAATAAATAAATAGTCCAATCAATAAACGGGCTAAGAAAATGAGCAGACACTTCACAGAAGATATACAATTGATCAATAAATTTATGAAAAAATGTTCAACATCTTCAGTAATTAGAGAAATGCAAATCAAAACTACTCTAAGATTTCATCTCATTCCAGTCAGAATGGCAGTTATTGAGAATTCAAGCAACAATTAGTGCTGGTGAGGATGTGGGGGAAAAGGTACACTGATTCAGTGCTGGTGGGATGGCAAAATGGTGCAACCACTTTGGAAAGCAGTATGGAGATTCCTTAGAAAACTTGGAATGGAACCACCATTTGACCCAGCTATACCACTCCTTGGTCTGTACACAAAGAACTTAAAATCAGCATGCTACAATGATGCAGCCACATCATTGTTACCATAACTCTGTAGTATAGTTTAAGTTCTGGCATTGGGGAAAAATTAAAAGCATCCCCGCTAATTCAGAATAGCTAAACTGTGGAAACATCCTAGATGCCCTTCAATAGATGAATGGATGAAGAAACTCTGGCATATACACAATGGAATATTACTCAGCATTAAAGAAGAATGCAGTTATGGCAATTATGGAAAAATGGATGGAGTTGGGGAATATCATGCTAAACAAAGTAAGCAAGCCCCCCCCCAAAAAAAGGCCAAATGTTTTCTCTGATAAGTGGATGCTGATTCATAATGGGTGGGGGGAGGCAGGTAAGGGAAGAATGAAGGAACTTTGGATTGAGCAGAGGGGAGGGAGGGGAAGTTAGGGTATGTGTGTGGGACGGGAAGATGGTGGAATGAGTTGGGCATTATTACCCCTATATATATTGAGTGGAAATAATTGATCTGCAGCTACAGGAAAAAGTAGAGCTCAATCTCAAAAATACGATTTGCATGGAAGAAGCTAATTGTAGAAAACTTTGTAATGTATCCTGCTATTTTTATACAGTTCAGAAATCAGCAAAAATACACAATTATTTTAGCTTTTTAGTTAAATATATGTGGGACAAAATTATCATAAAAAGCAAGAAATTATTGTAACTAAAAGGGGTTACCTCTGGGAGACAGGAAATGGGAAAGGAGGCAGGCAGTACACAGGGAGAGAGAACAGGACTCATAATGGTCTGGTGCAAACTGGAACGTAGTGCAGGAATGCATCTTGTTACTGTGCTTCAAAACTTTTTGGGATGCATCAGAGATATGTGTTTTAGTTAGCATTTTTGCCTCTGTGAACGATAGACCTCTGACTACAAGAACCTCAAGGAGGAAAAGTTTCCTTGTTCCAGAGGTCTCAGTCCACAGCTGGCTGGCTTCACCCTTGGGGGTCAAGGTGAGGCAGAGCATCCCTATGGAAGGGTGAGGCAGAGAAAAGCAAGTCAGGACATGGCACCAGGAAGCAGAAAGAGAGAGCTCCACTCTCCAGGGACAACATATATACCCCAAAGTCTCTCCGCCAGGAGCCCACCTCCTCCAGCTACACCCTGCCTGCCTACAGTTACACCCAGTTAATTCCTATAGAGGATTAATGCAATGATCAGATTGAACCTCTTATAATCCAATCATTTACCTATGAACTTTTGGGGGACATCTTATCTGTGTGTGTGTGTGTGTGTGTGTGTGTATTTATATACATAGATCCATATATATTACACAGACCTACCTCTCTCTATATATATAGATTGATCTCTATATAATATAGATCTTATATATTATATAGATACATATATGGAGAGTAATATCAATTATTTAAGTGGCAGTTCTCTTTGATTAGGCAGACTAAATTTTAATATAATATAGCCAGAAGAATTTTCTAAATATTTAGAGTGAGAGTGGGTTCCAGTAATCTGAAACCAAACACTAAAATGAGAGCTCCATAAAGTTTCAAATAAATAATGGGAAACACACTCTATCACCCCAAGCCCACCCTTTGGAGT
Source organism: Urocitellus parryii (assembly GCF_045843805.1). NCBI lineage: Eukaryota > Metazoa > Chordata > Mammalia > Rodentia > Sciuridae > Urocitellus > Urocitellus parryii. The sequence goes on along the minus strand of NC_135531.1, from coordinate 264,596,553 downwards.
ATAAGCAGGACCTGTGACTTTCTTGCTTTTAACCAACACAGTATAGCAAAGGTGTTGGGATGACACCCTGATGAGGTTTGTTATCTGGTAAAGGTGCTCCATGACATCACTCTTGTGACAAAGTTTCATTGCATAAGAAGGTCCTAGCAAACCGGAGGGAGAAGTTCTCCCACTGGCCTTGCAGATGGAAGCAACCACCTTGTCAACTGCCTATGGAACGTGCGGAGAGGCAGGGCACTGAGGAGCAGAAACCCCTTAGAAGCCGGCCTCACTCCTAGGCACAAGGAAATGAATTCTGCCAATGCTTGTGTGAGCTTGGATGTGGATTCCTCCCTAGAAGGGTCTTCAGATGAGAAAGCAGCCTGCTCAGCCCCTTGTTTGAGATAATACATACATGTTTTTTCAAAACTGCTAGAATTGGGGTGATTTGTTACAAAGCCATAGAAAACTGATGCTTGCTGTATTCGTTATCTTTGTATCATTCCTGTGACACAGTGCAGTGTTTAACTCAGCGTGCTGTGTAAATATTTTTTCTTTTCTTTATTTGTCTGCTTATTTATTTATTTAGTGAATAAATGGAAGAATTAAAACAAACCCTCACCCATCCAAGCCTGTCCCATCAGGATGCTAATGGAATGATGGAATGTTCTGGCAACAGAGGAAGCTTCCTGTTCTGGGAGGTGTATAGATAAGACGCCAGATTCACACAATGCCATGGGCCCATGGGCTGGTGGGCAGAGGAAGAGAAAGGACCTGAACCTGGGCTGTTTTCTCAAGTCCCTGAGGCCTACAGGAACACGTTCTAAACAGCAGCAACAGATACACCAAGAAGCAAATGAACTTTAGCTTTAGAGCCCCTAATTTCCACCTGCTTCTTCCAAAGCAGTTTTGCATATATTACTTTGAGAGGGTCTCAAAGACTCCATACACTCGAGGTGCCATAAAACCTGTATCCACCTACCTCTGATAAATTATAGAGAACAGGGACACTAAGTATTCTCCTCTGCAACTGAGGTACACCAAATAAGGTGATCACAAAAAGACATACTAAATAAATACTTAAACTGAATTGCTATTTTTCTAGAGGTATCACAAAAAAACAGCTCTAAAGATTTCATTCATTTATTCATTCATTCATTCATAAATCTAGAGTTACTGGTTGTAGACAATTGTATATAAACTGTTACCATGTATAACTTTTATCCCTTGGTGTGTGCACTTTTGTCTGTGTGGTTAACCCCTCTGTAGCAGATAGACTATTGCAAATACTCATGTTTCCTGTTTGCTTCTTTCTGTCTGGTGGTGGCCTTGAGCCTGGTCATCCCTCTAAGGATACAGTCAGGAGGCAGGGACTAAGATTCTATAATCTACTGAGGTCCTTTCCAGGTTCAGGTCCTTCTTAAGATTACTGTCTCCAATATTTCTCAGTGAATAAATTATTTTATGGAGGGACAATATCTCTTTTATATCATATTGGTATGGTTTGAATAAGTTCAAGTAGAAGGCAGAGCAGAAACCTTAGTGGTGATAACTAAATAGAAGTATTAATAAAATTGTACCTGGTGAGTACTATCATTGGTGGATTTCTTTTCTTTCTTTCTTTGATTTTTTTAGTTATTGGGTGCCTACTAGTTTCCTGGGCTCTGGGTCCTAGTACATGGAGATTCTTTTAATACTCTTTATAACTACTTCCTCTCTTTAGTAAAGAAATAAATTAAATTAACTCCTTGATCATGTAGTAAAAACATTTGAATAATGTTGATTGCATGAAAACTATCCAGATGTCATTTCTTCCACCACCTTCTTCAACCTGCCAGGAGAAAAGACAGCTTTTTGTAGAAACTCTAATGTTCTGACTACCCTTGTTCTACATCTTGCTTCTCCTTCTGTCTGGGGAGTGAGTCCATGTAAATGCTCCATTTTCCTCAGCTCCTGGAACTAACCCCTTGCCCTCATCACCCTTTTGCATTTAAGACTATGTAAGATCTTACCAGTTTCACTTTAGCCTATGAGGCTCAAGCTCAAGTTCAACCTCCATCCAAGCTAAAACTACCCAGGGCCAAGAGTCTTACATTTTGTAGGCACTTGTACTTCTGTTCCTAGGGCCTCAGGCCATACTTATCTTACAGGGACTCTTCTGCTACTACTTGCATTTCTGTAATGCACATTGATGTCTCCCCTTGACATATGAGAGAGTGACGTTGGCGTAACATGGAGCAGTGGGAGGAAAGAAGACAAGCTCTCAGTGTAGCCATGGTGCAGGCACAGGGATGTTTTCACTGCATTTTAAGAAAATTAAGAATTTTTATTGCAGCTAGGAATTCTTCCCCAGGAAGGTCACCCCAGGTGTGTGTTGGCAACTTGCAGCTATTCTTTGGCAGCCTTAAGAGCTGACCCAACAGCTCAAGGCTCCAGGGTCATCAGCACTGCCCAGTACCCACTGGACTTGCTCTAAATGAAGGGCTGCTGACACACTCACTTGGTTACCATTATGCATGTTTGATGTCTGGCCACACTGAGGTTCCAGCTGTTTTTGCTCATGCTCTGACACCGAGGCAGGATTTAGGTGGAATGTCCTACCCTACTTTTCCAATGTCCCTGTCATTTGTAGGGGGCAGGGTTTTCAAGGGTCTGTGTCATGTGGCTGCCAAGTGTACTTACCTGGGGGCAGCGCTGAGCCTTCAGCAGCAGGTCCTGATGCTCATAGGATCTTGGGAGCTTTGCCCATCAGCCTTTAGTCTGCCTGTATCAGAAACCATGGCGATGACTCCTGTCCAGCATCTGTAACTTAGTGTCCCCAGCTCTCCTGTTCTTCCTCTGAGTCTGGCAATCAGAGAACTACTGCACTGTCCTGAATTCTTCAGCTTCTCACCTGCTGTGGGCATTCTCTCAACCCTGAGGCCAATGGTGTCATTGGCGTCTTTGTGAAATGCCACAGTGCCTGAGCATCTGGAATGGCTACTGCATTTGCTTTGAGGGGAGAGGCTCAACACAAGGATAGAGCTCAACACTGCCAACTTACCCCCTCCCAATCTGCTCATGTGTCCCAGAGCTGAAAGCCATAGGCCATAATTGCTGCACACTGAATGGATAAACAAACCGTAAATAACTCTGTGAACACATCATAAACATGGGGCCAACCTGTCTCTCCTAGCCTGTCTGTCTCTAAAGGCTGAAGGAGTAACATGAACAAGGGTGCCTCTTTCCCAGGACTTGAGGCAGCAGGAAGGGATCAAAACTTCAAGCAGAAGTTTCTCTTATGGGTGGGGTGGGGCAGCTGGACTTCATCTTGCTAAAGCTGAAGCAAGAGGAAGGGGGTGGTCTAATGGACAGAGGGAAAAATTGCAAAGCCAAGGAAAAGAGAAAGAGCCAAGGCTAGATTCTAAGAGGGATGAAGGGCCTCAGTTTCTGAAAACACTAAAAATACATCTTCTTGCCACTGCACACATATGAGCACAAATGTGTGTGTGTGTGTGTGTGTGTGTGTGTGTGTGTGCATATACACACACCTCTGCACCACTAGAGACTCACCCTTTCTTTTCTATAAAAAGAAAATTATGGGTAACCAGGTCTGGTAAAGGCCACAAGCAGGCTGACACTGGCCTGTCGATATGTTCTGTCTTTTGTTCACATAAGTTTATAAATTATTTTTACATGAAATGCCTTTAGTTAGCGGGTGTACACTGTTGTTTGCTGTCGTCCCCACCATGCCCTAACATCACAGTGTTTCTTATCTCCCAGGTCTCTCTAGCAGGTTTTTCTCTAAAATCCAGTACTCATAAATTTTTGTAGAGGAGACTTTCCTGTGGGTTGTAGGACAATTAGCAGCCTCCATGCTTTCCACCCACTAGATTCCATTGGTACCCCATGCACCACCCATAGCTAAAATGTTTTGAGCTTCAGAGACACAAAGCAATTTCCTTAAAGTCTCATGGCTAGTTAGTGCCTGTACCAGGAGTAGTTCTATGATCTTACACACCTAGCTTAGTGTTCTTTCTCCCATGGTGTGATAGTACACCCACAAATTAGCAGTTTTCCCTTTATATAAAGAATTTCCTGAGTCTCTCTGAAGACACCTCTTAAGGTAGATTACTTGACACTCTTAATGTACAGTTCATGGTAAAATGGCTGGATGTATTATTTAGAGGTGATGACCCCCATATTTCTGAGCCCACTTCCTTTGCCTATTCAATGGGAGCAATAATGGTACCCAGTATCAAGCTGATCTGCACTAGTTGGCCAGAAGTTGGTTGGGGCTCATATTATCTGATTGTTTGGCGTCTGTGACTTACTGGATCTTAAATACTTTGACTCACCCGACCCATCTTCCTAAGTTGTGATGATGATAAAGTGAGAGAGTCCAGATATGATTGGCACATTGTAAATTCCCAGTAGACATGAGCTGCTGTTTTCACTACCCACAGCCATAACTGGGTAAAGGAAGCTCACCTGCCACTCTTACGTTATCTCCTCTCTCCTTCCCATGCCTGCCCCACTCACAGGGTGCCTTCTTGTTTCTCTCCTTTGGCTGACTGTGCTCATTCTTGCCTTGGAATCTTTGCATGTCTTGTGCCTCCTGCCTAGGGTACTCAGACCAGGCCTTTATTCTGCGTCTTGGTTTGTAGGGTTCTGTTCAGGTGCCCCATCTTCAGGGAGTCCTTCCCTGACCTTCCTCTATGAATATTAGGTGTCCCCTTAAAACTCATGGGTGAGACAGGCAAGAAAATTTAGAGGTAAAATGACGGTTGTGAGACCCTCGATCTAATCAGTGCATTGATTCCCTGCTAGGGATTAACTAGGTGATGACTGTAGGCGGGTAGGTGTGGCTGCAGGAGCTGGGTCATTGAGGTGGTGCCTTTGGAGTTTATATTTGTGAGCAGAGCTTAGTCTCTTCCTCTGCTTCCTGGTGTGATGGCCTGAGCTGCTTTCTTCTGCCTTGTCCTTCCTAATGTCATGATGCTCTTTCTCACCTCTGGCCCAGAACAATGGAGTCAGCTGTCTCGGAACTGAGACCTCTGAACCCAAGAGCACCAAACAAATTTTTCCTCTCTAAAATTGTTCTTGTCAAGTCTTTTAGTCACTGCAGGAAAAGGCTGACTGAAATAAGTACCCTCCACCCAATTCTGAATACCACTGTGCTAGCTGGACTACTATTGACTTTTGTCATTTTGTGTCTTCCTCCTGTCTGTAAAAAGGAACTTGGTATGTGTGTGCCATAGCTCCACATTCTGTCATGTCATGGAAGAGTCAGAGAGCCCAGCAAACAGCCTCGGTGCTCAAGACATACTTGTGGAAGGAATAAATTAAATAAGAACTCTGACTCTGATTCCAAGGCTAGTATTATTTCCTTTTCATAAGATGTAAGATGAACATGATCCATTCACAAACAATTTGTTCACTGATTCATTTGTCCCTTGGTTTGTTTGTTCATTCATTCATTCAGCAAACATGTGCTGTGTACCTTATCGGTAATCTACCTTCTCTGTGCAGAAAATTTCAATGAGCAAATTTCACTTTTTCTTATTCTTCATTATCAGCTGCAAGTGAGTAGAAAAAAAATAGAGGCTTCCAAGACAGATGCAGACATGTTTTTTCATATCAGCATTCCCCAGGTCTTGCTAGCCCACTGTCACCCAGTGCCTCTTCTGTGTGCCAGGTGCCACCCAGGCACTGACTCTGCAATGGAGAGGTCTGGTTCCAGGCCCAGGCTGATTTTTCATATCACAGTCTTCTCTGCTCTGTTCTCCTGACACGCCTGTGCTCATCACCCTGGCCTGGATGCCTGCATGGCTTTCTCAGGCGCACACAGACTGGCCTCTTATTGATCAAGACAGTTCAGCTGCTGGCAGGCCTCAGGGAGACAGCTTGCTGCATTCTTTTCTATTTAACCACCACCAGTTCATCTGAATTCCTAGGATTACCCTCTGGTTTCAAGACCATCTGTGAACCAGCGCACAGCTTGCTCAGATCTTCCCTATTGTGCTTTGCTTTTCCTTAAAGCATATACACTCTATTCTTCATAAGGATTTTAAACCTAAACATTATGTATCAAAAGGCAGGAGTAAGGCAAGTCATGGACACAGGGAACCTGTGATGTCTGGATCCTATCTCTCTTTCTTAGGTGGTGATTTTAAGGTCTTTCATTTTGGAAATCCATCTGGTTGGCTTTCTGGAGCCGGTGAAGAGGGCAGTTTTAATTTTAGTTTGGCACGTGACTGTTTTCATAGGACTCATAGCCATTCCTACGGCGTGTATTTCAGTCCGCTCTCCACACAATGCTCCTGGAGCTGAGCTTTGACTTTGCTCAGAGGCATCATCTCCCTTGGGCCCCTAGAAATTCATCCTCCACAGTTTTGTGCTGCTTTTGTGTGCCCTTACAGATCACTCGTCAGCTTTAACCCCTGAAAATATACGGTGTCTCTCCATGGGTCTTCCTGCCTGCTCAGCTGACTCAGAATCTGGAGGACAATTTTGACCCAAGACCCAATGAATGTGTTGGAAAAGGAAGCTCCAGGGAACATCCAGGCTTTGCATCCAGGAATTATCACCATCTGAGTTCTAAACACCAGGATGGCTGGTGGTCCGAGAACAGACTCAACATTAGAGTCCACCTCATTGCAAAGTCCCCATGTGCTAGGAGGACCACTCTTCTCTTTACAGATTTTAGAGCAAATTCTTGTGGTTTCACCCAGACAGCTGTAACTCTTCACAGAGCTTAGCAAATCATAAGGTACTGGGAGTGGATAACTCTGGCTCTCCATAGTCAGCCAGCATCAATCAGTATATGACATTAACATCCCTAAACTTTGAATCCAGTGAGATTCAGAAGGTTCTTTTTTTTTTTTTTTTTTTTTTTTTTTAGGAATTGGTTGGGGTTCCCTGAAAGTGCTGGAAGTCTTTAGTTTTTAGTTTTTTCTGAGGCGGTGAAGGGGACATATGATCAGTAATAACCTGGGTTTTCTGCTTTTGCTGCTGCCTGCTCATGTGCATCCCGCAGCTCTCAGGCGCTTATTGGGTTCTCACTGGGTTCACTCACCAGCTCATTATTTAGCTTTGCTCATATTTTCTGTCTCCTGCTCTGGTTCCCTAGAGTAGTTTCTTCCATTTCCAAAGCCCTGCAGGGCCATCAGTCCTACCCCCACCAAGGTTAATCTCCAGTTTAACACCACTGTTTATGCCAAGGGGACTGTCATCTTAAGTTTTTGGTTAAGGGCTCTGCTAAGGTCTAGGCTAAGGAAGGACAATGATATACTCCCCACTTTCTGTCACACATTTCCATAAAAATAGCACTCACAGAGTCCTTTATGGATGTGGTGTCCCCAGAAGTGGCCTCTGACCCTGAAGGCCAAGGGTCCGTGAGGCCAGGTAGTTTTCTTCATTACCATGTAGTGTTGCAATAGACCTCAAATGAAAGCAAAAGCCCCCGTGCATGTCTGCTTTGGCCACATACACATAGGCCTTCATTTCATTTCAGAACACCCAGGACCATCTGGACTATTCCAGGAGAAGGGACACTTTATCTTTATGGGATGACAGAATAGAACTGCCTAATAAGAGTCATCCCCATTGGCCCAGGTGAGATGACTTGTCTAACCCCCACCCCCAATGTCTATGCTCCTGTGCTCTTTAGTCCCTGGCCTCAGCTCCTTATTTCCCTAGATTTGACATTAATTCACAGCCCAAACCCTGAATTAAATCTAGGCTTTGTGTGACCTGGACCTTGTGTGAGAGACTGGGAAGGCAGGTATCTGCAGAACCTTCTCCCTGGGATTTGGTTCTATTCCATCCTTCATCCACCCTAGCATTGAGGTACATGTGAAGGGAACTGAACTGCCTTGTTACCCAGTGAAAGGTTTATAAAAAAGAGGGGACTGTATGGGACTCTCAGAAAACCTCTCTTCAAGAGAGAGTACATCATAAGCCCAAATGTACAAGATGTTCTCTATTTAAATTCTACTCACTCTTTCGGGGCCCAGTTGGACGTCATCTTTTCCATGTGTCCTTTATCCTGACTCTAACACTCATTCAACATTGTGGATTTGCACTCCATCTTCAGCATGATCTCAGTGCTCTCTGGGATGTAGCTGAGGCCATCAAAGCATTGTGTGCCATCCATGTATATCTAACCGGAAACACTTGTCTTGAGATGGTGGAGCCCTGTAACTATTGACCTCATGCCTAGTTCTGGGATTCATCTTGATCGATGCCCATAATGCTGCTCTGGACTTCCATTTCACAATTTTGTTAGAGAATGTGATTCTTTGAAGTGGGTATGATAAATTCATCTTATAAGAGCCTTTTGCAACATTTTTATTAAACTTTACCATGCCCGGGTTCATAAGAAGAATCACAAAAAGATGGATCTCTAAACAGATCACCAACTTTTTCCTTTACATCACAAAAACTATTTTGGAAGAATGATCCTTATTCTTCCACTACTCCTGGTAGTCAGGAGTCTGAAGTGATCCTGATTTGTGCTTTTCCTAGATATCCTCTTATGGCTACAATTAAGATTTTCCAAAAATATGAAAGCTTCAAAGTTCTTAGGGATGAAGAGCCTGGCAGTGACAATGTGAAGGCTTGTGGAACATGGCATTATGATACTAATGATTTGGCCATATAAAGTGTCCTTCTTGAAGCACACAGCCTGGATCAGACTGAGGCTGAAATTATTGAGCACACTTAGGAAATTATTCTTATTCATTTCTGGTTGTATTTCTTAATTGTTCACCTTGTTCCAAAAGTGATTTGTGGCAAGAGATCTAATTTGGATTTAATTCATGATATAAAGACTTATGAATTTTCTTAGCCCACAAATTCAACATGATCCAAAAGTAGTAACCTTATGGTGCTTTCCCTAGGCAGATTCATCCCAGGTAAAGCACCTGGGTCGGGTGGACAGGAATGGGACACAGAGGAAGAATGTAGGACAGTGAGGAAAGCTTGAAGGGCCCAAGAATATGATGTTAGTCTTGAGAAACAAAGAATAGCTCTGAGAAATGCTCACTAACTGTCAGAAATGCCGAACTATTAAAAGAGATTTCAAATGGAGTAGGATGCACTTTTTTCCCAAAGCTGAATCAGGTCAGATGCACAAAAGTTACAAGACATCAAATTCTCATGTAGTAAAAGGAGTGATTTCTAAACAAAGGTTTCTAATGGAGCACACAACTTTCTTGTGAGACAGCCTGCTCCCCTTTATCAGCAAGGCTCAGAAAGAGACTCTGGCCACCTGCAGGGATATTGTGCCAGTTTCTTCTCTCTGGTCCTCTGGGGCCTGGGCCAGGGAGTGGGTGCAGTCTGGGGCTGAGCCAGCCTGAGCGGTGCCTGGTACTAGGATTGCAGCCCTTGGGTACTGTGCCAAGAGAAGGGAAGCAGATATTAAAACAAGGACTGACGCAAAAGGACCAAAGTACTGGGGGCCAGGTATGTCACAAATGGGTTACCAAACGGGGAAGGGCAGAACAGACGGGAAGCAGGATGAATCCAGTCAGGGTAGGCGGAGACCAGCGGGATCTGATTTCATGAACTTGGTCCCTCTGTAGTGGCATTGCATTAGCAAGAAACTAACTTGTCTCACTGAGTCAAGTGTGTAGTTTTTTTTATTTTATTTATTTTTTAGTTGCAGGTGGACACAATACCTTTATTTTATTTTTATATGGTGCTGACGATCCAACCCAGTGCCACATGCATACTAGGCAGTGCTGTACCTCTGAGCCACAACTCCAGCCTCAAGCGTGTTCTTTTTATAATTGGGAATCTCGACCTGACAGATTCCATTCCAGGAGATTAGTCTTCTAATGTTACTTATGTCAGTAATTGTCCTCAGTGAAGACACTGAGAATAAATCTCTGGCTAAATCCATACATTTCAGCCTCTTGTATCTTCTCAAAGACTGAGCACAAGGTTAGGAAGACAGATTCCTTTGTTCTTTATGTATCTGCCATGCTCAATCAGGAAAATTAGCCAACTTTCTTGGTTTTCAGATTCCTTATCTGAAAAAAAGAGGAACTTGCAAGTAGCTCTTCCTCCAAGTCTAAATCACCAGGGAGGGATTAATTTGTTAATTTTCCTTTGTCCATTGCATTCATTTTCCTTTACCCTAGGCAACATATTCCATGACACATATTAGCATGTTTTTTTTTTCCCCCTTGGCCTCCAAGTGTATTCCTGTTTTCCAATTGATATTATATGTTTGTGGACCAGTTAAAACACAGGAGAAATGACTAGGGATGTAGTTAAGTGGCAGAGCATTTGCCTAGCATGCACAAGGCCCTGGGTTCCATGCACAAGGCCCTGGGTTCCATCCCCAGAGCTGCTGCAAAGAGCAACAGCAAACCTCTTGCTGTACTGGCTATAGATGTCATAGTGCCCAGAAGCGGGGAGGTCAAATCACCAAGGAGATGGCAGAAAAGAAGAACTCCAAAAATTTCTACTTATAGAAATCTGGATTCGAAGCTCAGTTTTAAAGAACACTGAGAATGAGAACAATGCTTACCTCAAAATGACCAATTCTTACTGTGATTCTGTCACAAGCAGAATTTGAGATAAGCCAGATGTATGAGTGACTTATCCAGGAATGTGGCCTCAGCGTGCAGGAGCAGGGACATGAAGAGTGGACTGAGAAGGAGGGAGAGTGGCTCCAAAGATGCATCCCTGAGCTGGTCATCACTAGGGACAACTAGTGGCGTGGCCTGTGGGAATAGCATAAATTTTTAGAAAGTACCTTTTAGAACTATTCACTTGGGGTGGGGGGGACAAAAAGATATCTGTCCATTAGTTCCCATTTCCCACTGGTCAAAGGTTACTCTGTAAATGTTAATTCTCTAGCTTTTTGAGCTAGTGCATTAAATAAATGGCCACAGGTTTCCCAGTTTCCCATGCTGTGACATCAGAAAGCTTCAGATAGTGAAGCAAGAAGATGAGGCTTTCTCAGGTGATTGGTGGAGGAGATTTGATGCAGTCTTCAGGAACTGATCTCCATAGTCATGGGGGAATAAGAAGCGAAACAGCAGGATTTACAGTATGCAAATATGGTGACCCAAATTCACTACCTCTCACTGCCACTCCAAAGCTTTGTGGCTGATAATTTTGCACATACACTTGAACAGACGATCCTCTGGGCACACTCACCGCTTCTGCTGGAGACTGCTTCTCCCCTTGAGCACAGTCACCTCTGCGGGGTGCCACTTGTGCTAAGAATTGCCAGCTCTACCCTAGACACCATGCGACACTTAAAATTCTTCCTGTCCTACAACTTCAGGGCTTGGTTATTTGGCTAGAATTCTTACTCCCAACTCATCCATTTTAATGAAACCTTTTTTCAGGAGGCTTTTCAGTCATGGAAATGTACTCTTAGAGGTAGTCTCCAGGCAGTCCATTGGTGAACAGAGCTTAATTTGATGTTGGGACTAAAGCTACATAAATATTAGCTTGAACAAGTACAAATGTGTTTATGTGCTCTACTAAGCAGAAGTTCTAAAACATTCACAGATAGGAGTGGAACATAAAGAGAGAATAATGCAGAGTCAGAGAGAAACAGGAGAGAGAGAGAAAGAGGGGAGAGAAGGAGAGAGAGGGAGGGAGGGAGGGAGGGAGAGAGAGAGAGAGAATGAATCTTGAAGCTCAGTAAGAAAGCAGAAGAAATGAACACTGTCTCCTAAGTCTTCCCTGTGTGTACAACTATGACCACATATTACTAGATACACGAAGTAATCATCCTAGGAAAAAAAATGGTTTCCTTGTACTGGTTTAGATCTAACAGTCATCCCCACTCTGCCTCCACCTCTAAGCCACTTAACTTGAATTTCTAACATTTTCCAGAGAAGGTATTTAAGTGACTTTCATTATTTATCTAATGCTATTAAACTGTGGTCACTATCTAGAATTCCTTGCAAATGAATACTCTAAAGGCCCTGTGCTGTATCCTAAGCCCAATTCCTAGTCAAACCCAACAGAGAGAGAGAACAGCTGTTATGTGCTGGGCACCCCACGGACTTTATAAATATGTTTTTGACTGATTAACTAGGTGATTCCTATTCTCTGCATCTCGGTTTCTCATAGTTTTGAAAGCTGGGGATCAGTTGCTACCAAAGTCATCTCTTCCCAAGTGTAGTTAATCCCTGTTCTGATAGAAAGTGGGAGGGAAATCCAATTTACCACTATTTGAACCTACAAATCCTTCTCGGTCCCCTCCAGTCCCAGATTTGGAGTGTCCTGAGAGTGCTGAGGTTTGAATAGTGTCTCTTTTCAGAGAAATCCAAATACTTTTCTCTGAAAAGAGACACTATTCAAACCTCAGCATTCTTCTTGCACTCCTCCTTGGGCGATGCTAGTGAGATAAAGACAAAGACAGAGGTAGACAGCCATGACATCTTCAAGGTCAGGAAGAGAGTGTCATAGAAGGGTGACAGGTTGCAGAAGTCGGAGGATGAGATAAAATTCCTAAGTAAACTCATTTCCTGTTTCTTTATAAAAACACTGACTCCGTCTTAGCCATTTTTGTGTACTGACCATGATGATTGAGCTTGTAGGCACTGACAGAAAGGAGGCCTCTGAGGCCATTTTATATGGTTTGATGTCTCTGGAAAGAACTCTCCTTAATATATTTACATAGAACAGAGAAGAGAGGGGGTATAAATGGAACAGCCTGGAATGGAAATCTATATAACACTGATCGATGATGTCACGTACGGTCTGACAGGCTCATGCTTACTTGATCTTCTGTTAATCCTATTGTATTCGTTAAGACCCCTTCAAGTGCAAGTGAAAGAATCTTCAACTAGCTAAAACTAGTTCTGGGCTTTGGGTTCTGTTCTGCCTGGGCTTTACAAGATACCCATTGGACAAACAGTATCCCAGGCCACCACCAAGTGCTCAGTTGTGGATCCACCGATGCAGTGGTTTCCAGGGGCCCTCCCCAGGCTTCCCCTTGGTCCCCTTCTGCTGCTGTGTGTCCTTGCTCCTCAGCTTCTCTGGCAAGCTCTGATGTGTCCAGCCTCACCACTGACGCAGGTAGGCAGCTAAGTGACCACTTCTGCAATCCTCTAATACCTCCTGTATGTCTCCACTCTTCTGCACCGTGAAGGTCTGATTCTGAATAAATTCTCTTATTCCCACAGTTCTCGCAGTGGCTGTTGTCCTGACTGAAGCCTGAACAACACACTGGACATGTAAAAGTGGCATGTGTGCAGGATGCCTATCACCCACCTTTTATATATAAGAACACAAAACAAACCTTCAGGAGAGTTAACAATTCTTCTCAGATCACAGAAATTTCAAGTGAGAGGGTCGGAATTTTAACCCAAGCCTGTCTGACCCTAAAGCGCAAGCTCTAAGCTGCCAGCTAAACTGACTTGTCACATTTTTCTTACTTCTTAGTCACAGATTCCAGTCTTGTCTCTTAAGGATTAGGTACATAGTAACAAGAAAATAAAGCAGATCACTTCAAGGGAGAGACACAGGTTTAGATGAGCCGCTATTAAAATAGAACAAATGGACAACCAAATGCCACTGCCTGAGAACTGGAAAAAGAAAGCTGGGTGCCTCTCTAGTTCTCATTGGCCTCAGTGACCCTCCTCTTATGCCCTTTGGGCTGCGTACCTTCCCTGGCCGTGCGATACATCTGTGGACCATGCCCTGGTGTTTCCACGACTAGCTGGCTGGATGTGGGAATGCTTAGAAACCTGTTATGGCCACTCACCCTACTTTCTGTCCAGGTTGTTCATGGCACTTCTCGTGTGTTTCACTGATATTTGCTTCTCACACAGCTAAGTCAAAATGTACCCCCATGCTCATTTGAACTGGAAAAGTGGGAAAATGCGGTATGCCCCAAACCTCAACCGTGCCTGGGAGACCTGGGACCATTGCAAGGTTTTCACTAAAGAATTCCGGGTCTTTATGAGAAAAATAGAATTGCTCTTTCAAATAACACTTAAATCATTTCATATTGGGATATTTGAGTGGAAGGGTAAGGACATTAAAGCATACAGATTAAAATTAAAAATTTAAATTGAAAAACATGGTTTTCATAAAATATTCATCAGGTGAGTGAGTGTTTAAGTGGAGTTTATTAGGAGATGTGGAAAAGCTCCTCTGACGTGTTGGCTACATGAGGATGGAAAATCTCCTTCTAGAAGGCTTCCCTAGGTGGGCATGGACTTTGTCCACTGTGTACCTGTTCCATAAAAGTGCTCAATAACGATGCTTGTTGGATATAGAACTAAACCGAGTGAGGCTTGGATCTCATGAACCAAGAAAAACTAAGGAAAAATAGAGAGGGTGGGATGGACAGTGAGTAAGAAGGAGCCGAGTGTTCAGAGCAAGAGAAGTCAACTTTGTCAGAATAACACGGCAAAAGTATTGGTTCATGGAAGGAAGGATTAGAGTCTCACGATCCCCATTCCCAGGTGTTGGCTGATTCAATATGGCCCTGGAATTCTACTTCTTTGCTCTGAGTCTCAGTTTTCCTCTTCAATAAAATGAGGTTGACTTAAGTGGTCCTTGAGGGCCCTTGAGCTGTGTGATTACAGTTGGGAAAAACCAGAAAGGGCTGGTCTCTGTCCTCTGTCTGGGAATAGGTAGTGGTTTGGGAGGTGTAGAGAGGAGCATGAGCTCCCATCTATTCTCTTCATCTTGCCCACTCTCTTCCTTGCTCTCTGCCCTTAAGAGCACGGATTCTTTCTCTGGCTCAGCTTTCCAAGTCTCTTTGAACCTGCTCTGCCTACTGCCTACATTTCCTGGCAGCTCAGTTGGCTCGTGTCCTTAGGAGCAGAACAGAAGGGGCATCTCTGGACGGAGCAGATGAGGACAGAGGGGCATGGACCTTGACATGGTGTAATGCGGTGCCAGGCCAGAGTCAGGGCAATTTGTGCCCCAGCCAGAGCAAGAAGGTGGCAGAGGCAAGCTGAATGCACACCCTGGGTCCTTCTGGAATCCAACCAGCACTGGAAATTTTCACAAATACTAACTTCACTTGCCACTTTACAGGAAAAGCTGAGCTCTGAGCCATCTTTCCTTTAGCGGTTCCAGTTTGTTTTTCCAGTTGCCTTCTGCCTTAACCATCAGGACCATCTGCCCTTGAGCATGTGGGTCTAAGCTGATGGTCTTGTGAAATACCCAGAGACTCATACTCACACATATACACAAGCTAAATCACCTGTTCATAAACCCTCACATGCTCCATAGGCCCAAACACATTTTTATAATTCCTGCCCTTGTCCCCAAAATAAGTTTCTGGCCATTGAACTTTAAAAAGAACCAAGAAAATTTCAAAGCAGAGTTCCTTACAGTATAAATGCTTAAATTCAATTCCCATCTTTATCCTATCTCATCATTATCATTATTATTTTGTTTAGTAAACTTATTACAGTGATGATGATTTGCTTTTCAGAGTTTAAATGATTTGGCAGTTTAGATTTCTTTTTTTTTTTTCAAGAATTTCCAAAGAATCCCTTCATGAAATGGAATCACCTGGCAGAGATTAGAAAGATGTGTAAAGTACCATTTTCTAAATTACTGTTGCTATTGTGTGTGGTTATCAGAAAGTGGCAAATACAAGGACTACAGACAAAGCAGGAGAATAGTAAAAAGAACACTGTGTTTAGTCCTAATTCAAATCCTTATTACTAAGAGATGTGGCTTTAATCAGATAGTGGAACCCTTTGGACCTTTGGTTATCTCCTTGGTGAAACCGGAATAACAAAATCTATCCAAAGGGCTCAGAGGAGTAAAGAAAAGTACCTGGTACATGTGGATATTCAATGACATTGGAATCTATCATGATGTTGGGGGGATATGAGGTATCCCCCCAAAGCTCATCTGTTTAAAAAATGCAAGAAAGTTTAGAGATGCAATGATTGGGTTATGAAGGCACTAATGCAATCAGTGTATTTATTGATCCACTTGAATGGGTTAGCTGGATGGTAAGAGTGGGCAGGTAGGGTGTGGCTGGAGAAGGTAGGTCTTTGGGGTTTGTATTTTGTCCTCTCTGCTTCCTGGTGGCCATGTCCTCAGCTGCTTTTGTCCACCACATGCTTCTGCCATGATGTTCTGCCTCATCTTGGGCCCAGAGCCATGGAATTGATCATCCATGGACTGAGACCTCTGAAACCATGAGCCAAAAATAAACTTTTTCTCCCCTGTGTTGTTCTTGTCAGGTTTTTTGGTCATAGTGGTGAAAAGTTTGGCTAAAACACATGATGAATACACACTTATGCAGAATTAGTTAATCTGAAGATTTTGAAAGTAGCTAACTATAATTTTTCCTTAGATCCTGTAAATAATTATTATTCAGGATGACATCTTGCATGATTTTGGTGTGTTTCCAGAATAACCAAGTGAAGTTGAAGATATACATGTATATATATTCCTATACTATATATATATATATATATATATATATATATATATATATATATATATATATAAATAAATGGTATAGGAATTCCTGATTTTCAAGAAATCAGCATACAATAAAATAGTTTATGTGTGAAGCAATGCTCAGATTTCAGATAAAATTGCAGACAATTAGCCAGAAGAATCCAGCCTTACTGACACAATCATTTCCATGTAAGGAGCCACACCTGCCAAACTCAGAAAAACAGGTCCTTTGTGATTTTTCCTGGAGCACTAGCATCAAGGAGCTGCCAGGGTGAGAGGAAATGAATGGCCTTTTCAGTTCTCTTAATTCCTTGGACCCATATTCATCAAGATACTGAACATTCTCAGGAGGGGTGGGCTTCTTCCCCTCATTCTCGACCCTAGTCTCTACGCTAGAGGCTATTTAATGAGACATGACAAAGTTCAATTTCCTCTGGAACACCACCTGGGCTTATCTTGGAGTCCAATGCCCAACCGTGTTTGCAGCCTTAGTTCTCCAGTCTCTTGTTCAAAGTCATAATAAAAAGAACGTCTTGAAAGGATCTGTCCTGGCTGTGGAGGGTTCCAGGCAGCCAGCCAGCAGGGCACGTCTTGAGCTCATCCTTGCTCTCTCTGCAACATGGCTTCATTGTGGGACTAAGCTCAGACGGGGACAAATGCGAGTTGGCAGGACATGTGTGTCTGCTTCATCGTGGCACGGACAGTTACAGATTAAAAACAAGGGTTTCTAGTCCATTTAAAATCAGCAAGAAGTGTTCAGCCCCCTTTCTGATTCCCTTTCCGTGTCTTCCCGTTGGCTTCCCTCAGAAAACATGAAGTTCTCATCTCTTGACAGGGCTGAGTATGACTGAGACATCGTTTTGAGACTCACAGATAAAGTACTTTCCTCCAAGGAAAGACTCAACCCTTCCTCGCTCTTGAGGCAGACAGGAAAGGCTTTTTTCAAGGACAGGTTTTCAGTGTTTTTCAGATTGATATAGATGATCCATATTTTATGAACAGATTTCCAGAAAACTGCATGCCTGATTCATAATTGATTTCTCTTTTTATAAAACATTAAACTTCTATATTAGGTTAAGTCTTAAAGAAATACGAACAACTAGACATGACACAGTCAGGCCTCTCCAAACATTTATTAAGCCTCATTCAGATCCAGACCATTTCCTTAGGCTTGTATAATGGGATTTCACCCTGGAACTTTGTAATCCTGGATCAACCACGTCAAATATGACAGAGCCTAGACTTTCTGAGACAGGACCCAATAAAATATTTTCTCGTAGTTCTCATAGTCAAAAGTAAAGACTTTCAAATCCATATTGTATTACCTATATTGTATCATCTAGAATATTAATCTTTCCCTGGAGAATATTGCCAACATTTATAGTAATTCACTGATATTCTTGAATTTTTATGTGCCCAAATATAATTTGTTCTTTTTAAAAAAAATTATTTATTTATTTATTTATTTATGACAGCAGAATGCATTACAATTCTTATTACACATATAGAGCACAATTTTTCATATCTCTAGTTGTATATACAGTATATTCACACCAATTCGTGTCTTCACACCTGTACTTTGGATAATAATGATCATCACATTCCACCATCATTTATAACCCCATGCCCCCTCCCTTCCCCTCTAACCCCTCTGCCATATCTAGAGTTTGTCTATTCTTTGTCTATTCTTCTATTTCCTTTCTTGCCTCACATTGGTAAGAAAATTTTTTTATAATTTCATTATTTTTTCCTTTATGATCATATTTTTATATTGTTTAATGATTATCCTGGATATTGAAACATGTTCACAACAGACTAGAACTTTCACCACTTCCATGACATAGTTCCAACCTCTTTCCTTTCCCTTTTCAGCAATTACTTTTTTCAAGAATTTTAGTTTTACATATATTTTAAACTCCACAAAATTTGCCATTTTTTTTTAAGAATCAATGTTAATTTATATTTTCTCACATATATATATTTCCAGTGCTCTTTATTCTTTTCTGAATTTCCACGTTTTCATCTGGAAAAATTTTTCTTTTGCCTGGGAAAACATCTTGTTATTCATGTGATACACATCTAGAAACAACAAATTCTACTCTTTTGTTCTGAAAAACAATTTTTTTTCAGTTTTCTGGGTATAGAATTCTGTTTGGTATTTCATTTTCTCGATGCTCTTTGTCTTCTCTTTACCCATTCCATTACCTCTTGGTGTCCATCATTTCTATTACTATGTCAGATATCATTCTTATGTTGCTTTACTGAAGGTACATGTCTCTTCCCCTTCTACCCTTCTGGATTTTCTCTCTGCCTTTGGTTTTCAGCAGTTTGGTCATTATGTCTTTGGATATGATTTGCTTTGTATTTGTCTTACTTGGGTTTCACTGAGATTTTTTTAATCATTATGACCTTCATCAGTTTTTGAAAATTTTTAGCCATTATTTCTTCCAATATTACTTTTGGGTCATTTTGCTCATTCTTCGATGCCAATCATACATATGTTATACCTTTTAACATGTTCCACACCCCTTCTCCATCCTCTATACCTACCTTTGAACAAACATAATACTTGAGTCAAAAATACCATAATTATTTCTACTTTTATTTATTTATATTAACTTTGGACATTGTACTTTTATTTCTAGAGTGTCTATTTGATGCTTTTAAAAAGCATGTAAAATCAAAATGCCTTGAATTTATTCATATTTTATATTTCTTGAAAATATCAGTTGTACACATTTTAAAGTCCTTATCTAATAACTCCAATGTATGCATTATTTATGGGCCTACTGCTATGGTAGGATATACGTTGTATGTAAAATAACCACAGACACTCCAGATGAGATTGACTTCTACCAAGAGGGGCCCTCTTTCCTCTGTTAAGCGAAAAGGGTGAGTCATGGATCTCTTCCATAAAATCAGAAATTGGGCTTAGTGTGGGTTGCACTACAGTTGTAAACTCCGGTTTACTTCTTAATTTTCTTCCCTTTGTTCTGTGTGGTTCTTAGGCTTTTGATTGAAAACTATGTGAGAGTGAGTTCTGAACTTGACATATTTTCAGCACAGCTTTTTAACCTTCTTCCCCATGTAAAGTCAAAGTTTGGTGAGTGTCTTGAGGTAGGCAATCTCCCCTGGTGGGTCTTTGTTTCCTTAGCACCATGAATATCTTCCCTTTTCAAGCTTTCTGCCTAACTCTCACCTTCTGGGAAGGATGCAGTAGATTCATCAGGTCACGGAGGACTGGAACCACTAAAGCTGCAGAGACTGAAAACCATTTCCAGGTGATGTGATCAATATCAGCTATTTCTTTTCCACTGGAGACATTTAACAAATCTAAGGTATTCCTTATTTCTGCAGATCTCCAGTCCTTCACAAATGTGATAATGCTGTGGGCGTAATGACCTGCCTAGCAGTCAAACCATAATTTTTGAATTATGTTCTAATTGGTTGACTTAGTTATTGTCAATTTTTTGTGATTATTAAACATGAAGACAATAATGTGTAAACAAACTCAAAACCACATCTGCTCATTTTTTGCCAGTCTTCTACTCTCTCAAAATTATATATCTCCTGATCTTTGTAGACAATCAATATTTATCCAGTTTCTTTCGAACAAGTAAACATTTATTTAATAACTAGCATCTATTACTAGATAAGTTTTGACTGAGTTTTTAATACTTCAGAAGTGAGTATTTTACTTCTAAGATCTTCCAAGAAAATCCCTCAAATATAATGTGTCTACTTGCAACTTTTTTGAACTTTTAGTCTTTATTTGACCTGTAAAAGCCACCATAAAAGTAAGGGTCAACCTAGATAATATAAACTTTTGTAGAGTGTTTCTCATATTGAATCTGCATCCCTGCACCTTATTCCTATTGTAAAAAATATGTGTTGAAGAAACTCTCTGATAGAGTGGTCTAAAGTAGATTGTGTTCTGGTCCCTCTTATTTTAGCTTATAGTTTTACTAAATAAGTAACTTTAAATAAATGCTGTTGCAATTAAGAATAGAAGGTAATTTCTGATGCTATACTGTAGGCTGACAATATGATTTCATTGTCACATCAGAGGTGATTAATAGATAGTCCCTAGTCAATACAAAAAGTCACATTTAAAACCAAAATTATCATAATTGGCCAAATAACCACTTTTCAATTGGTTTCTATCAATTTGCTGCAAATTGGAAAGCAAAATATTTAATTTGAAGATTTAGGAGAGTATATTTTGCAATTACTTTAGTCTGGTAGATTTCCTAGAGTCAGGATACCCCAAATCAGTCATTTCGTAGAGCATTATTAAAGCTTTCATTATGTATTTTAACAGACAACTTGAGGAACTGGTTGGAATATTTTCAACGCTAAAAATCTTGGCAAAAGTTCCACAATGGCGCACTCTGAGAAATCAGTTGAGCTCTTTTGTGTCCTGGAATTGGTCCCAAAGTGCCTATTGTGGAGACCTCTGGTTTGCAGGTGGCAGCAAAAGACCTGGGGGAAGCTACTCAACTTTATTTTTCTATCAAGATTTGGGGCTTAGGGAGCTGTTCTCAGAAACTTCTACAAATACCCAACTATTCAGTATTCATCAATGAATGCGACTTTGAACCCTCTGCTGTCAACATCTAACAAAAGCTTGGCTGACAAGGGAGATTCTGAATTCTATGTTTGGTTTAAGTTTGCTTATCTAAAAGAATGGACTAAAAGGCTTTTTCTATTGCTTGTTTAGTTGATAATAATTATGTCACTTTTGCTTTGTGAGGCCTACAAACTCAGGAGCAATTTGGAACTCTTGTTATATTTGTGCTGGTCTTTCTGATCTCTGTATTTGTTTTCTTGCTTGTCGTGGTCTAGATTTTCTACTTCTCATTCTGTTTCTTCTTATTACATTGCTTTTATTTGTTTTATAACTACGTTAAATCCTTTTGCGTGTGAGGCAACATATAAATGCATACATAAATTAAATATAAATGTCCCTCAATCTCTTTATGGTGTCTCCCCATCTCCGTGATCCTAGTCCATTTAGGACTGATGTTCAGCTATCTGTTTATTTAATCCTGGCTTTCATAGGGGTTATCTGCAATTTTCCCCTTTTGAACGTCAGGAAGAGATTCTCCAGGTTTTGTGATTTTTCTGGTTCTCCCACTTCTTCTTTCTGTTTTTCTGCAAAACTTTCCTGTCGTGGGCACTGTGATTTGGGGGTTGTGTGTAACTACAGCATAATTTACCCCAATCATATTTAATACAGTCACCAAATTCATACAAATCAAATCTGTAGCCAGGAGAGGCCTGGTGAACCAAAGCCTGATTTGAGGCAGATGGTGCTTCCAGAGTTCTGTTTGCATTAGGGACTCTGTTAGTGGCCACAGCCGGCTGGGGGACAGGGATGATAGGAGAGGGTCAGCACAAAGAGGGCACAGAAGAAAGACATGAATTCAGTCGTCTTTTCAGAGCAGTGACCTCATCCAGAGACAATATAGAGTCAGTAGGGATTTTGAGGCAGCCTCAACAGGGCCAGGTCTGTCTGTGCAAGGCAGATTCAGACCGAAGGCAGAGGACGCAATAGAGATCTAAGTGAAATGTGCTAGGAATTTTAATGACAAAAACATACATTCTATACTACTTATTTCTTGTAAATTATGTACTAATATTGTATAGACTCTTGAGAAAATATCAATCATTTGTTAAAATGGAAATAATAATGATCAATAATTGTTTTGTCTATTAGAACCTCCAAAATAAACCTGGCTGATGTTGCCACAGGACAGGACAGGTATTTATTTGGTTGTTGCTGTCCTGGATTGGTTAAAAAAAATACACATATGTATATAATTAATATATATTAAAATATTATTACTAATGTATATTATTAATATATATTAAACTATATTATTGATGCATATTATTAATATGTAATATATATATATATATATATATATTTATATTTATATTTATTTATATTTTCTCACTTGGTTTCTGTTAGTTTGACTTGATCCGATGCAGGTGTCCCAGTCCACACAGCCCATTTCTCTGCTGTCACCCTCTCTCCACATGGAATCCATCCTGCTGAGGCCTGTCTGAGCTGCCAGGGCTGGCCCCAGATCCCTATCTCTGTGCCTCACAGAATCTGTCTTCTTTTCAGGAGAGCTAAGTGTTAACATTGTCCTGAATGCATCTGCCTTTCAGGAAGATTAATGGAGTTCAGCATGCAACAGATAAGCCTGCCTGGGAGGAGCAGGAGAGAGCTAAGCTGTGTCAACAAGGCCTAAAGGCAGGAGAGAACCAAATTGATGACTCCGGTGATCTCTGCTCCCCTCTCCTCCCCCTCCCATTTTCAATTCTAATACGATTTGATGTCTGTATATAAATCCAAAGATAAATGAAGAAGCTCATCCGTATGAGATTCTAAAATGTACCTAGAAATGCAGCAAAATGGATACAATTATATTGCCCAAGGAAAGCACCCATGGAGAGTTATCAAAGACTATGACATTCCCACACGGTGGGGGAGGGGATGCAGGTGCAAACAGACAATGTGAGACCCTCAAAGGGCCCCCTTGAGTAGTGATGATTGCTAAAATTCCTTGTCAAGGATGATGAATCTGTTGATGATATAATTCATTATCCTAAGAGAGGTTGCAGGAAATTTTACAAAGTGAGAGAGGAGCATCTACCAAGGATCACCTTCCTCCACTGTCTCCCCATACAGTTAAAATAAACATTTAAAGGAGTTTACTAAAGTATTATGCTGCCAGGAGCGTCCACATCAAACTGCAGCTCCATTGTCTTTTCAACCTGGAGTTCCTCTTCTTGTTTCTGAAGTGAGTAGAGACTGCTTTCTGACAGATCTGTTTTGCCTTTCATATATTAAAGGTCTCTGTAAAGTTTTCGTGGATTCAAAATCCTCCTTCCCTGGGATGCCTCCAATTGCTGACATTGGAAAATTTCTTCTCAACATTTCCCCTGGGGTTTTCTACTTTCTCTCAAGGGTTTCTGTTTAAATAACTCAGAGATCAAGGAGTCCAGAGAGGTTCCTGGCTCTCAATGATTCAGTAAAGATGGGAATAGCTCTGTTTGGTAAGGATTCACTTCCTGCTTTGCAAGTACCATCTTCTCATAGTAGCTTCACAGGGCCAAGAACAGAGAAAGGAAACATGCTTCTTCTTAGGTGTGCCCTTAAATGAGTCATTAAACCTCTTGAGGCTTCATGTTCTCTTCTATGAATGCATTATTAAACCAAGTTATCAAATGTAATTCACTCAGCTACTCACTCTTACAGGATTGTTGAAGACTATTGATAATGTCAAGATTTTAAACACACGTTAGCTATTCTTATTACTACTGCCACTGCTAATAATGAGAACAATGAGGGTTAGTTGGCCAGCATTATGGGAATTATCCAAATATCACAGGACCATAGTAAGTCCATGGTATACAGTGTATGTTTCCATTAGCAAATAGTTTCAACCGGTTCAGTTTATGGTGTCTGGGCAGAAAAGAATAAGCAAGAAGAGAGAATCTGATGATGTTATAGAAGAGAAACTTTGTATAGGACACACTTGCAGCTAAATAAAGCATGCATCCCTACACTGTCCCACATGGTCAGAATGGTTGCTATGGACTGAATGTCTATGTCCTTCCCCAAATTCACCTTTACCACAAGTGTGATGGTATTTGGAGATGGGGGTCTTTGGAGGGTAATTAGGTCATGAAGGTAGAATCACTGTGATGGCATTTGTTCTCCTATATGAAGAGATATGAGAGATCTTACTTCTTTTCTCTGCAAGGATGTGTTGAGAATGTGGACATTGGCTGAGCTGGAAGTAGGCCCCCCTCATGAGACATTGCATGTACTAACACCTCGATCTCGGACTTCCCCAGAACTGGGAGAAATATGTTAGTTTCAATGCTATTCACTCAATGGCCATTTTTGATAATAGCCAAGACTGATGATATTTGTATGTAATAAAATGCCTGGCAACATGATATTTTGGCTGGTCTTAAGGCCTGCAGCGCAGGTTCTATGGCAGAGGCCACCTCAACTCCTTCCCCATTCTCTGTGATAAAAACTCCAGGTGTTTCTGGCAGATGGCTAGGACCTTCTGCTTTCCCTTTGTATCACTCACCCACAGATGTATAAAGATATGGGGGCAAGGATATTGTCAACCCCATGTCTAATGGTGCCCTAGACTGAAGATAAATCACAAAACAGCAGAATGAGGCTTCTGAGACGGAACTCACTCCAAGGGAAGGAACAATCTGGCCTTGTAAACTAAGCTTACAGCAGGGTTGAATTATAAGAAAAAAATACAAAAGCAAACACAACGTGGCACCTGAGTGGGACCTTGCCCAGATCCAAATAGGCACATGTGTCCTGTGAGTGAAGGGATACAGTTATTTCAATATAAATACTGTCATGCTTTGGCATTCAAGCAGTGATGTGAAACAGAAGCATTTTTCAGCCCATTGCACAAGAGCTGTGAGAGGGACCTCTGACTCTGTCATCTCAGTTCACCATCGTTTGACATAGCAGATCTGGAAAACCCTGGCAGATTGCCTGACTACCTGACGCGAGGTCTGTTTCAATCTTGTCTCCAAGGGAGCATCTGGCTCCTTCCCTGCTTAGAGGAGATGGGGCCGGATGAATCCACAGCCTTAGCACGTTCTCAGTAATAGAAAGTCAACAGAACACTGGAGAAAGCCTGAAATTCCAACTGGTAAGGAAGATGTGGTTTCAGAGCAATTTAGTGTGGGACATAAGTATATGTGTGATCTAATTAGTATTTGTTATTTGAAGAAGTTGGCAACGCAGGGTGACTTCGCCAATTTGCTTAGGACTGAGGTTTTCCTGGGTTGCAAACTTTCCATCTTAAAACTGAGAATACAACAAAGCTGCTCTTTCTATAATACATGTGTGTGTGTGCATGGTGTGCACGCAAGCACATGCACACATACACACAGGTATATAGGTAGAGATACAACAATGAAAGTCACCAACATATAATACTCATGTGAGTCAGGGAAGGTTCATCTTGTTCTTTCATTTGTAGTGTGTTGGACTTACATGTGCCAGGAAAGTATCCACGTAAATTTTTAGGTAGCCTAGTCTGGAGGGCTAACCTGCACTAGGAGATGGAGTTTTTGTGAGCCAACCTTAAGAACCTTAAGAAAGATGGTTTGTAAACAGCAGAGAATAGAACTCATTGTGCAAAGCTTCTAGCACCTGGAGTTGCCCACCCCCCCGACCCGACCCCACACTTCATACCTTCTCTCCCTCTAGTCAGGATATGGCAAAGTGGATTCTGTCCAGAAAGGAGAAAGCAGAGCCCCCAGGAGAAACAGGTCTCTATTGAGGGAAATAAAAGGTCTGAAAATTTTTCTGCATTGCCCCATTCAGAAGCTTCCAAGAGGAGCACTGATTCTTGCCCCATGGAAACGATCAAGTATGAAGGATGAACACAGGACCTTGAAAAGAAACTCCCGTTTCCAAATTGAACAGTTTGTCTTGTAGGAGGGATTTTGTTTTCTTTTCATACTGAACCTAAATTTGGCTCCTATGGAAGGTTTATGGCCCGGCATTACCTGAGCTCAGCCCGTGTCCCCACTAGGAGTGGCAGCTGAGAGAAGTTGAATGAATGGGCTATTTTTTTCCTCTTTCTTTCCTCCCCTCAACTGCATATGTTTCTCAATTTCTAGCTCATAAATTTAATTAGGAAAATATTTTTAAATGTGGAAGATGGAGAATGTGAGAACTTGATAAATATAAAACGAGCTTCTATGGCCCCTGCACTTGTGGACACACGCTCTGTGTTTAGAGAGAAGGGTGTTGGGAAACCTTCATAAAGAAGATGGATTGGAGTTTCTCTGGAAGAGAGGAAAGTGGTTGGTATTATTTAAACATGAGGTAGGGAGGCCAAGGGAGCATGGATAGCCCTGGGAGATGACACTCTTGCCATAAGCATGTAAGTGTGTTTGTGGAAATGGAGATATTTGTACAATCTACTTGTTGGATTAGCTTCAGGAAAAGGGGGAGTCAACAAACATACATTGAATGTTTTCTTGGAATCCCATGGTGACATGTTCTGTCTCCAATGGCAGTCGCAGAGCACGAAGAATGAGACTTCAGATGACTAAGGCAAGGTTTCAGGCAAATGTCTCAAGGTGACCCCCAAGAGAGGAAATGAGGCTCATGCTCTAAATGGTGCTACAGAAAGCACCATTGCCTACGTGACCTCGAGCTAAAGAATGAAAGGCTAAAAATTTATTGCACTGTAGAATAAAGCTTGCTTTTCAAAGAAGCATGGGTGTGTTTGACATTCTGAAACTACCCTGTGTGTGTATGAAGCAAATAAATAATATATTATAGATAATGTTCTCATTTTCAGAAAAGGCAGTTGTGAAAATATTTTGGTAAAGAGAAAAAATAGAATGAATCCAATGGTGTTATGAAACTGGAGACTTCAGTGTGAACTCATGGCAATTATTACATAGAAAGAGATCGATGAACATGGCTATAAATATAGAAATGTCTGCAGGTATAGAGATGTGTGTGTGTGTGTGTGTGTGGTGTGTGTGTTTGTGTGTGTACATACATCTATTTCCTAGCTCTGTTCTCTTAGAAGACTTAAAACCAATGGAAGCCATGGCAATGAGCACATGAGCACATCTGGCATCCAGATCTTAGATTCAAAATGCCATTTTCTATTAAAAGGAATTGGGGCTCTTTGAAGAAATGGCTGGATCCATAGTGGAGGAGGGAAAGTGAAAGATGAGCCTGGAATTCTGTTTTGTTTTTGAAAGGAAGAAGGTGCCCAAAGAATGATGGGGACATGTCAAAAGAAGAGAGAAGCCAGCCGAAAGGAGCTTCCACCTGCAACTCTGAGGCAGTTTGGACAGCAGAATAAATTATGATTGTAAATGATTCTGGCCTATTGAATAATACAACAGCCTATTGACTTGACAAACTGAGGAGAAGGGACAGCTCTTCCTTCCATTACAAAGTCAACTCATAAATACAGAGGGGAGGATGAAATTAGGAAATCACCATTTGACAGAATGGGGAGCATGCCTCCAGAGTGTAAGTGCTTTTAAACTCCTTTATAGACCTCACTGAACTTGCTGATTGACCTTTGAGAGGCAAAGCATCTGAATTTTGCAGCACTAATTACATAAACCTAGACAGAGTCACGTCTCAATACTTAATAGGACTGTGTCAAAAACCTACCATTTAGGATGATGCGTTGGGTGTGGAATAGGGTCCCTCCCCTGCCACAAACACTGGTGATTTCACCCCATGTTCAGACTGATCTTAGAAGCTGAAGACAAGCAAAAAAAGTCTCTCTCTAACTTAGCCAAATCCACTGGCTTGGAGGGATACTGCTCCACTCAGAGGCAGCAAGCACGTCATCGTATCTCCTTGGGGACTTGGAACAGGGCAATGTACATGGAGAAACTTAATAAGCATTTGTTGAATGAATGGAAGAACAAATAAATGGAAAAGTCAGTGAAAAGTCTTAAACTAGTCATTAAGGACACTTAGAAAGGAAAAAGGTACCTGTTTCAAGAAGATTACAATGAATTTTACTCCAATGGTAAAAAAAGAGTAATTTACTTGTTTTGGAATCCAAAGACATCCATAATTCTCTGCACACCTCTTTTTCAACTCTATCTTCTCTCGGGTTTATGAATGACAGAGAGCATGCTCTATGAAATACAACCTTTGTAAACGCTTCCTGAATTAGAACATCCAGTTGCTTTGTGATCTGCCTCCACTTGGGATTCTAAATGAGTCCAGGTGGATTTGCTGGGGGCCTTGGGTAGCTGGAGAACCAAGGAGACAAGGCATGCACACAGGACATAAGCACACATACGCCAACATCATAAACAGACACCTAACTCGAAACAGCTGTGAGGAGCTATTTAGTGAACGCTTGAGTAGCTGGAGCCATTAGGATTGGGTGGGAGTGAGTTCAAACTCCCCCCATGAGGCCTTCCTAAGGCTTTGCAGGAGGGCAAGAATAAGGTCTGTGAAGTGGGGAAATGGAACGGCTCATCCTGTCCTCAGTGTCTGGGTCCCTGCTGGCTCTCCACTTCCGCTCACCCTTGCAAGATTACACACTTTTATTTATGCTACATTCAGGCAGAAAGCAGACTGCAGCACTGTGGGGGTATTAACCAAGAAGAAATACAGATCAGATTTGACCAAAGGAAGCCTCAGACATCTGCATGGGAATAAGAAGGTCTAATATGCTCCTTTATCTGGTCTCTTTCCTGCTCAGGAAAGTCAACGCATAAATGATAAAAATTTATGAAGCATGGAGGTTGAGAGGCAAGATGCACAGTATTCAAGCCTGAGTTCCTGGCCAGATTATGATATTTATTCTTCCCTGAAATTACTTATTTCCCAAGGAATCAGGTCTGTTGCTACACAGTAACCTCTGTCCCCATGTCCTGAGTAGGAAGTTGTGGCAAAGGCCTGCCTTTATTTTGAAGATGTGAAATTACACTACTTTAAGTGAAAATTATCTCTTATAAGGAACAGTGTGTTGCAGAGTCATTTATTCCTAGACCTGGAAGAAACTTGGAATTCATGTAATCTAAGCCCCTTGTTATGCAGAGGAGAAATGGAAACATGGAAGGAGGAAGGAATCAGCCCCATGTCTCAGAGAGACTAAGCAGAATTGGCAGTTGAACTAGAGTTAAAAATCCAAATTCCGTCCATAAAATGATCAGGAGCCAGACATCACATTGTCATCTAGACAACTGAATCATTTTTTTCTATTGTCACACATTGGTTGTCATCCATCTAATCCAGCTGGATCACTCACCTCAGTCATCTGATATATCTGGGCCAAATTTGATCTCTGTGCAGCAACCACAGGAAGCAATGCCTATTCTGACCAATTCCCTCAGTAGTGCCCAAACTCTGTGGACTTAAAAAGCAGAATTCTAGTAAAGTTTTGAACCATGGAGGTATTGTTGGCATAGGCATGGAATTCCCAGAGTGCATGAGTGACGACTGTCCATTATGGTGGTTCAAGTTTGGATTTTGAATACTGATTCTGACATTTTCTGGCTGGAGGAGTTTGGAGCAGTTGCTTATTGCCTGTTTCATGGGGTTCAGTGAGCTAATGTGTGTAAAGCACTCAGTACAGTTTCTGCATTAAAATCACCACCATTCATTTAAAATGTATTAATGCTGTTTTATCATTTCTGTTTCTAGAATAAATCTAATACAATCATGGGATTATTGGAATAATCCAAAATATTCCAATAATATAAGCCAGCATAAATGGGAGTTTTCCCTCTCTTCCTTTTCCTTGTGATCTCATCTATTAGAGTCACTGGCAGAAGTCTAGTCTGCTGAAGAAGAAGAGGCAGGAGTCCTGTGTCCTCCATTAACCTGCCCACCAGCATGGCGACCACCAGACCATGGAAATCAACCACCCTCTATCTGACTGCTCGGTCAATCGCTAATTCATAAGCAAGCTCAGGTATGATCAGCTAAGCTGGTCTAGACCATAATTGCTCAGCTGATCCAAAGAATCATGCATTGTTGATTTCAACTATCAATTTTTTGAGGTGATTTGTTATGCAGCCAAAACTAACTGGTGCAGTGTTCCTCTGTGTTCATGTCCCAAATGAACAAGAGATGAGATGTGCGGAGAAAATGCCAATAACCCCCCAATGGCATAAGTCTTTTTTCAGCAGAGAGGATGCTTTTGCATGGAATTATCCCCACCCTCTTCCTTGGTCCCTCCTTTTCCGGTGAAGACTGTAATTTGTGACCTCAGAAAGGAGACTGCTGGTTGGGTGTGGTAGGGGACCAGGAAATGACCTGGCCTCATTAACACCATGCTCTGATTAGCTGAGCCAATCAGCCTGTCTCTGTCCTCCTGGAAACTCTTACCACCCTCTGTCTCCCAGATGAGAGCACCCCACCCATTAGTCTTCCCTTCGGAACAAAGATGCATGTGAGCACGTAGCAGAAAGGGCAGGCAGTGAAACTTGGCAGAAACTTGCTGTTGGGGTTCCATAAGGGCAGACATGCCACACTGGAGTGACAGGTACCAGGAAGTCCCAGACTGGGGCACAGCAGTCTTCCGCCTGACAGCCCTAGGATGAGAACTGCACTTGTTCCATCAGGAACTCACTCTCTTGCCTTTCCATTTCTTTCTGGGAAAGAGGCTTTTGTGCATGTTGCCCCTGTAACCTCTTTTCTGCATCTCAGTCCTGGGCCATATACTGCTCGTTTCACTAGTGTTTAATATTTCAAAGAAAATATATCTTGATGTGAAGACATTGGTCAAACCTTCCATCATCTTCTTTTTACCAGCAGGTAAGGGTAGGAGATGAAATAAAAATTATGCCCTCAGCTGGGTCAGTGTTTCGTGGTTTTCATTCATTGTTGTACATTCTATCAACTTCTGTCCAGTTCCTGTAGGATCCTGGCTCCGGGCCTCTTGAAGGAAATGGTACATACCAGGGGATGAGTTTGTCACCTCTTCCAGGACCACCTTTTGTGCCCTAGCATGCTCGGGCCTTTCAATTCTGCACCCTCTGACTACCAGCTACCCTCTTGGCTTTCTAGGCTTTAGAAATCAGTGCCCCTAATCTGTTATTAATGCTCTGGTGTTTTATTTTATTTTATTAAATAAATTTTAAATAAATTTTGTTTTAAATCAGGGTATAGAAAACCTTTTCCATAAAGAGCTAAAAAAAAACATAAATTTTACTCTTTATGAAGAGGCTCCATCACATACTTGATTTTCCTTTTTCAGCATTTAAAATATCAATGATATTTTTCATTAAAGCTGTACATACACAGGTGTGGGCTGAATCTGGCCTGTGGGCCATGGTTTGCCAACCCTTCCTTTAAATTAGAGTCTATTCTTAAAACACAAATAATCCTGGAGGCGGTACGTGCATAATTAACAACTGGATGTGAATTAGCTCATTCTCCTGCTTTCTGGTTTCATTGAAGGAATGGGAGAGCTGAGGATCCTTTGGGTCAATTCAGTAGTATGGTGGATAGGAACAAGGAGGGTCCCCAGAGCCATGGGTGGCAAGGACAAGGAAAGAAAAGGCCCTGATGGTTGTGCCAGGGGCAATATTCCCAGTATTTAACAACTGGTAAGGCAGGGGTACGGTATGGGCAAATCAAAAGCATGCCAAGTGGCTTTTGTGCAAGGTTAAAGACCCAAAGTCCAGTTGCACAGGCATAATGTGCTCCTTGCTGGATCAGGAGGAAGTCCAGGCTCAAGTTGATGTGGAGCTGTGAAGCCAGAGGGAGTGTTCCTTGGAAGTCCTATTATGTCCTGTGCTTCTTTTGAACCTCAGAGGGCTCCCAAAGCCCACCTATGGGTTTTGGGAACATAATTCACTCTTTAGCATAAGACAAAACTGAAATTATTTGAGCAATACAATAAAGTACTATTGGATTATGCCAAAGAATGAATTATGTTTCCCAAAATCCATAGGTTAAATCTTTAATCCCCAATGTGACTCTAGGGGTATTGGGTTTTAGGAAGTAATTAAGATTAAATGAGGGCAAAGGGTAGGGCCCCTATTAGAAGAAACAGAAGAGGTCTCCTTCTCTCTCTACCATACCAGGGCCCCATGAGAAGGGGCTGTCCATTCAACAGGAAAAATGTCCTAACCTGAAATCAAATTTGATCTTGGATTTCCCAGGCTCCAAAACCAAGAGGAAATATTTTTCTGTATGTAACATTTTTTGAATGGATGGCCAAGTAAACTAATATAGATTATAACACAAAATAAAAAATAAATATGTGTGGGTGTATTCTGATGCAAATAAATAATTGAATAAATAAATAAGAGACAAATCTTATGTGCAAAAGAGTCAAAATAATTTTTTTGTAAATATCTTCAAGGAGGCAGAGCATAAATCGCATCCAGTGTGGGCTACACATAGTGACTTCCTTCCAAAGAACTCAGATGTAAAGAGGGAAGCAAAAATTACAGTAGGGAAACCTGCCAAGGCCTTCAAAGTCCAGTGATCAAGGTAATTTTCAAGACCCGTAAGTCACAATACCTGCGTGGTCTTCCACCCCAAACCATAAATGCAGTCTAACTTGAGAAACTCGTCAGAGAAATCCCACCTGCGGAACATTCTACAAAATGATCATAATTCTTCATAATCATCAAGAAAAAAGCAAGGAAAATTTGAGAAATCACTACAGCCAATAGGAGCCTAAGAAGACACACTCAATTTTAGGTGTTATCCAGGTTGGGACCCTGCAACAGGATAGGATATTGGGTAAATATCAGAGCAAATACTTTTGAAATACATGTAAACAAACATTAACAATAATATATCAATATTGGTTCATTAATTCAGAGTAAATACTTTTGAAATAAATGTAAACAATCATTAACAATAATATATCAATATTGGTTCATTAATTGTGACAAAATGTATTTTACTAATGTTATTTGTTGGGAATCTATGAGGGGTGACAGGAATTCTCTTGTGCGGTTTCCAACTTTTTGAGAAATCTAAAACTATTCTTGAATAAAAAGCTTATTTAAAAACAAGTGTAGATAATGAACCAGTAAAACATATGGAAAAAATAAAAAGGCTTTAAATAACTGAGAACAAAACCAAAGGTGGTTATCAATACAGAATTTATTATTTCCACATAAAAACAGTGCAGAGATGTTTTGTATATTCCCTTTGGCATTGTTTGAACAGTAAAACAGGAGACACAAAGAAAGAAGAAAAATCCTAAAAAGAAAACCCCCAAACTTCTTTGGAAGACAATACACAAAACTGAAGAGAAACTGAGAGATAAAAAGTTTTTGTGGTATTCTCTCATAACCTTCTAAAGATCATTCCATGGAAATATGTTATTACTTTTAAACTAACTATTAAAAATAATAAAGATCCCCAATAAGACCATTCCCCATAGTGGTACAGGAAGAGAAGAAATGACCCTGGAGCTCCCTGCAAACTCAGGATTATGAACCTGACCCTGGAGACTGCAATCTACATGATGGCGGCACTTCCTGCAGATGGCAACCGACACAGAGGGAGCTGCTTCCAGGAGAGGCCAAGGAGCTTCAGAGACTCCATGAGGTAGAGGAGCACAAAGAGCAGCATCCGGACAAGGAAGCTGAGGGTCCAAGCGGGATGGAGCAAAATGAGATCTAAAACATCCCGTCAAAGGTCAGAATAGCTCGCCAGATGGTCACACCTGCTTTCAAGCTTCCTCATGCTTCTGCCCCCAGGAAGGGATGTGACCAGAGTGTTAATTGGAAGGGAGGACTTGGACACAGGAGAAGAAAATTTCTCATACTTTTGCTAGGACTTAACCTGGGGCTATGAGAGACACTAACTAAATTTCACAAGCTTCTTTTATTTTTCTTTTTATATTATTTATTGAATGTATATAGGTATATATACATATATTTTTTATTCCTATTATATTCCTTTTATTTTTATTATATTTTATTCTTTTTATTCCTATTTACTTTGTTGAACTCATTTTATAACATTTTCTAAGCCCCAGACTAGAAGCTTCAGTTTGGGAATTCTGTGGACAAAGTCGTATTTCTTCTGTCATCCACATCACGTATATGGGTTCTGATTAATTACCTACTGAACTACATCTGCGTACCTTCCTGTATTGTTCTCCAGAGACAGCGATGCACAAGACTTGTGTCCTCTATGTAATCAGCACACTCCTCTGGGAGGAAGTATGTCTGTACATCTTGTACATCCCACAACCCTCGAAGGGCAGACAAACAATTATTTCATTGTTCTGGATCAACCTCATCTGTCTGTCCCCAAACTTCTATGTGAGTGTTGCACTTCTTGACTGAGGAGAGCATACAATTTACTGTCCCAATGTTGAACATTTTCAAGAGTGCAAATGTGATGGAATTAATACTGTGGAACATCAGGTATAAGTGGGAACTGCCCCAGGGAAAACCAGAGTATAAGATGGGGTCCATCTGTGATATTGGCAATTGCAGTAAGGAGAAAAGAGAAGGAGGTAAACAGTCTACATATCGAAACTATACCTGAAGCTAAGAAAACATTCAGTAAATATGTACTCTCCTTCTAATACAATATGGTGGCTCTTGGTGACCTGACCTCCAGATTTCAGTCTCTGGCCCCTGGAACACCTCCTTTGTTCTCTCCCTTAGAACCTGCTCATGGGCATGTGTTGATAAATCAGCTCACATTCCAAGCTCATGCTCCTCTTGGTCACTGGCTCCCTGATGTAGGAGACATTACCCTTCCTTAGGGAAAGAATTCTAGGGCCCTATGTACCCAGAATGTGCTCTAGAAGGTGGAACACCAGCCAGGAGTGGGTATGATCCTATGGTCTTACAGATTTCTCATGCTCTTAGAGAGAGATGACAAAAGAGAGCCAGAGAAATGCCCCCTACTGCCAGCCTTCTTGACTGGTGTTAGGAACTCAGTTGATTTCCCTCCATAGTCACGGTTGAAGCTTTAACCCCCAACGTGACTGTGTTTGACTAGGTCCACAGACTGATGTCCTTATAAAAGAAAGGACAATACATTTCTCTGTCTTTCCCCATGCATGTATCAAAAAAATAAGATAAAAAAATGCATGTATGGATACAGTCAAAAGGCCAGGAGGTGTCCCCTCTGTGAGCCAAGGAGAGAGGTCTCGCCAGAACTGAACTGTGCTTGGGCTTCCAGTCTGCAGTACTGGGAAGAGTCACCTTTCTGCTGTGAAGCCAGCAGTTCGTGGTGCTTTGTCATGGCAGCTCATGGCTTAATGCACCTAGGAAAGAGTGCAAGCCTGTGCAGTCACCCCTTGTTAGACTCACTGTCTGCCTTCCGTGTGGTATGAACAGGAGAGGTGCTTGAAGCAGGAGGCCTAGCTGAAGAGGAAGGGAGTGGGAAGTAGGAGCAAGGTGATGAATCCAAAGCTTGGAGTGCTGTCAGGAGGGCCAGGCCCTGTGGGCATTGCTCCTTCATTCCAGCACTTATTTCAAATGTGTTAAATAAGTGCTAAATGCTAGACCCTAAGACTCTCCAGGAACATGTAAGAGGAAGACATTCTGGGCCCCATGGAGCAGGCATACCCCAGGGCAGCAGTGATGGCACAGGTGTGCGAAAATCTCCTGGATAAAAGTAGAAAAGATCTTTTCAGTTCAGTCCATTGAGATTTTTAACTCCCTCTACTCCCTTCCTCCATTTTACAAGTAGAATTATTCTATCTTCACAGTCTTTTGCACTAACATTTTTAGAACTGAAAGGCAGCTAGGATTTCACCCAAAGGATTGAGGAAAGAAGATAGACACAGACAGAATAAAACCAAGCTCAAGGGCTGACCACACCATTCAAGTGACTACCCACCTCTCCAGTGAGAGCTGGCTGTGAAAATATGAGATTTGACCTTTCCTTTAGTCTTTTGGAGGGTTCCCTCTCCCCCAAAGCATTTTAATTTGGAGATTTGCTTGCTTAAAATCTCAGAGATGAGAAATTCAAAGCAATATGCAGCACCTTTGGAAAGTCAGTGTCACGGTCAAGGTACAAATATGTACCAAAAAATAAGATAAAAAATGCCAGGCGTGATGCTAGGCAGTGGAAATGCAGTTTGAAAAAGAAAAGTCCCCTGCATTTGGTGGAACTATTTTCTAGAAGAATCTCAAGGTGGTAGCCTTGGAATGGTCCCTTAAATCCTAAAGAGATGGATGAACAACACCCTTTTGGAAAAGCTTGCTGGCCCACAATTCCTCAACCTCATTTTCCATATGTTCTTCATCTTTGAGTTTGACCCAAGAGGGAGGGGAGTCCCTTTGTTGCCTTGGTGATCACATTTCCCCTGACACCTCCAGCAATTGTCAGAACAGAGGTGTGATAAGCCTCTGCAGCCTCTAAGCTCAGCTGGGCCCCAGATGTGGCTCTGGGGAGCCCGTAGGATTGGGAGGTCGCAGAGAGGTGAGCTAACACAGTTCTCTAATTCCCAGGTCCCTGTGTGAAGAGGTGGGGGTCAATGCAGAGACTTCAGGATGGAAGTTGTTAGCTTCCTGAAGGTCCTGAAGTGCCTGTTGTGTCCAGTCTCCTACCTGTCAGTCACTGGACTAGAAATTTCCCAAGATTACCTTTGATTTTCACCATCCCAGAAAGGGATTCTCAGCACTTTCCTGCTTTATTTTAAAAGGGAACAAAGGAAAATCTGGACTTCCTTCCTTCTCTTAAATCTTTCCACCCTCTTCCCAAGTGTGACTTCTCAAATTCAACTCTGTGTCCCTAAAATGGCATTATTCTGTGTCAGGATTTCAGGCAACATGTGATTCTTGGGGTCTCAACATAACATTAACCTGATTAACATCGATCATCTACATAATGTTTTAGAAGGTATTTGTTTATTTTCTTTGGGGAGAAATTTTATTTTCTCCAGCCCACATCTTATTACTATCGGCTTGTTTCAAAGTTATAAATGTACCAATTGGCCCCACACCAGAACATGCCTTTGGGTTTTCATGGTGTCAAAATCAGAGGGAAAACTCCCAAATTCTGAGCACACTTTCAAGTAAGGAAATGAAAACCATAATATGTTCAACTCATACCTTGACCGTGACACTGGCTTTCCATAGGTGCTGCGTATTGCTTTGAATTTCTCATCTCTGAGATTTTAAGCAAGCAAATCTCCAAATTAAAATGCTTTGGGGGAGAGGGAACCCTCCAAAAGACTAAAGGAAAGGTCAAATCTCATATTTTCACAGCCAGCTCTCACTGGAGAGGTGGGTAGTCACTTGAATGGTGGGTGGTCAGTCCTTGAGCTTGGTTTTATTCTGTCTGTGTCTATCTTCTTTCCTTAATCCTTTGGGTGAAATCCTAGCTGCCTTTCAGTTCTAAAAATGTTAGTGCAAAAGACTGTGAAGATAGAATGATTCTACTTGTAAAATGGAGGAAGGGAGTAGAGGGAGTTAAAAATCTCAATGGACTGGACTGAAAAGATCTTTTCTACTTTTATCCAGGAGATTTTCGCACACCTGTGCCATCACTGCTGCCTTGGGGTATGCCTGCTCCATGGGGCCCAGAATGTCTTCCTCTTACATGTTCCTGGAGAGTCTTAGGGCCTAGCATGTAGCATGAATCTGATTCCCTCCCAGTGCCTAGATCTAAAATCAGCCCATTTCCCTGTGTTCCTCATCCTGATCTCCCTGGCTTCACTCACTCACTGGGTGTGGTTCTTGGCTGGTGGAGCTGGAAGCCAGCAGGGCAGGAGAAGTGATGGCGCCACATACCCTTGGCAGTTCCAGGGAAGACAGGCAGGGCATGAACATGCAGTGGATAGAGCTACTGCTTCCAAGAAACTGCCTTATCCTCATGTAGCTGGGGGAGCCTGGCCTCGTGTCCCTTTGCAGGCCCCAGAGAACTTCTGAAAGTTCTCCTTCTTCACAGAGCCCTCACAGAAGAACCAAAGGGAAAAAGAGAGTGTGAGACTCTGATCGTTTCATGTGCTTACTCTCAGAATACGTGGCCTATATCATTGTTGGGTATCTTCCCAACCAGCAAGACTGAGCATGTGCTCCAAGACAGAAGGCTAAGCAGGAAATCAATAGAAAAGAGAAAAAGCTAATCTCTAATGAAGTTTTGCATAATTTTACAATAAAAATATCTACAGAGGATAAAACCAACTGATTTTTACTTTAGTAAAACTTATAACTCTTATCTAAATGTGAATGTCACACCAATTTCCCCCCATGTCTGAGGCCTGTTAGTATCTTACCCTACCCCTGCACATCATGGAATAGCATAGGGTTAGAGGTCCTTGCAGAGGAGGGACCAGCACTTCTGTGTCCCAGCTGTTCATGTTATATAATTCTAAATCTTAAGTTTCTTTTCATGTCAAGTAAAACTGGGCTTCAGTGTTTAAAATCCCTTTCAGCTCTTTGAGTCCATGATTTGAGAACTTTATAGCAATATATTATTATTCATGAGCCAGATAATATTTAAAAATTCTAATCAACTGGTGGTTTCCATCATGACTGGGAGCCTTGGAAGCCACAGTCATGGGAGGGCAGGCCTGAAGCTCTGGCATTGCTTTGAATGGCTGCTCCTGGAACATGGTGTGTGATTGTGGCTTGAAGAGTGAGATTCACCTTCCCTGAGACAAATGACTCTGTAGGTCCTGAATATTTACTGTAAGCTGTAAACCTGTAACAGACTACCCTGTTTTAAGGAAGCAGGCTGGTGGAAAACAGAAGTTGGACCCACATTTGTACAGTTTGAATGTGCAACTTCTTAGCTCTGTCTGCCGTTGGGAAAATCAGAGACCTGCCTTGACCTCCTTTAAAGACCCAATCTGCCTTCCCCCAAGGAAATCCTGGTTGGAGCCTGTTGTAAGAGGGCCCACCCAGCAGATAGCCCCTAAGGAGCCTTGTGGTGCTGCCTGTGACTCTATGAAACCAGCGTCTGTCTCAGGTTCAGAGATAGATTTCCAGGGAATCGGCCACTGCCTTATCACCCTATTTGCAACCAACATCCCTCAGCTTTCAGCGCTGCCTGGTGTGGAAGGCAGGCAGTTCGCAGCAGATGCAGCCACAGGAAAGAGCAGAGAAACCACAGCTCCGCCATTTTGTGTGCATCTGGGGAGGAGGTGCATGCAGCCTCCACCTGGATCATCCTGGGAAGCTTCTTAGGGGAAGTGCGAGGCTGGAAGTATTGTCAAGAAGCGAGAGGAAGACAACTTGGTAGATTTTGAAATAAAAAAGGAGGCTCTCCACAGGCAAAACCAAACTGATTAGGAGTCGAAATGCTAGAGGGGGTGAACTCTGCGCACTGCCTCAGCGGGTGGTCCCACCCTTGTGCAAGTTTCCCATTGACCCCCAGAAGAAAGCTCCTGTCAGCCTGGACCAGGAGGCAGCCACAGGCCTCAGTCTGAGGAGACCTGGCAAAAGCCAGGGGGAAAATGTGGCTGGAATCTTAGGACGGGGTGTCAGGCCTGTGAGGGGGGTTGGTTGTCCCAGATGTCCCACCATCTGCCTTTCCTTCCTTCATCTCACCCTTTTCTCCAAGGCCCTGCAGAACAAGCACTTCTCCTGCCAGATGCGTTGAATCCCCTTTCCCTTCCTAATTGAAGACAGCTTTTCTGTCTTCTAGAGAAGAGGAGGAACATGCCCTACAGCTTTCTTTCCTCTCCCCCCTCTTTCGTTTGGAAAAGCTCTCCATTTCCAAGCAAAAGGTGGAGTTAGATGGTTCACCCAGCCCCTTCCCAGCAGAAAGCAGTTCTCGGAAGGAAGCCAGCCCTTTCTTCCCGGTAAGAGGAATGTGGTCCCCACTGATTGTCCCCCATGGCTCACCCTTGCAGGAACCCATCTCAGTAAGACAAACCCCCTTCCTGCAGAGCTTTGCCTTGCAACAGTGCTCAGGAGAACAATACCTCTTTACCCCAGACCAGACACCTCTCCCTGGAAAGCCCTGAGGCCACTTAGAGACAACATTCATTTTTCTTTCTGAGTAGTACTAGGACCACTGGGTTAGAGATTACTATAATTGAAAATCAGTTAGTCTCCAGGGCAACAAATTAGCATCAGAAATCCTGGCATTTCCCCCAGTGGATCTGCATTTGCCAGCTCTTGGGCTTCTGTCCATTGAGTTTGATGTTCTATGATTCTGGGGATCATGAGGCAAAGTGAAAGAACCTTACAGAGCAGAGGAGTAGCACCCTGTCATTTCATCAGTAGCTTCGACTTTCCGGACCTCCCAAGTCTGGGGACACAAATAATATCTTGAGAGCAAACACAGAATTTTTCCAGGAAAATGCATTTCTAGTCTGTAGAAATTTAAGCCATCTCCAACATTTCTTCCAAGTTTTCCTGGGTTTCTGAATTCCTTGGTGTTCCATCGGTACTCTCCAAGGGTGTCTCACATATGCTCTGCAAAATGGTGTGACATCTAGTGCTCCTCTTCTCTCCCATCCTGGCTCATTTAGGGCCATAACTGGTCACTGCTGAAGCTCTGTCACTGACATCTACCTAAGGAATTCAGTTCCCGTGTCTGATGCCGAGGTGGATGATGTCCATGGTGGGCCTCCCCGGCAATTACTACAGAAAATGCTGGCAGACAGCATTCTGCAGACAGCCTACATACGAATCCTGGCCCTTTTAAAAATTTTACCTTGTTTGATTGCAGGCTCTATAAAGTCACAGTGTCCAGTAGCAAGGGTAGATAGAATCTTCCTTTTCCTCTAGAACTAGTGTCTCTGTAACCTGTTAGCAAATACACCTTCCCCCATGCTAACTTCACTCTGTACCTGGCAGAATAACTTCATCCATTCTCTACACACGCCATACCTCTTCTAAACCCGAGCATCCAGGTAATCTCAATTAAAGCTGAAATGATGCAGAATCACCACTACAGTGGTATAGCTAAGTGTTTGGGTCTAAATCCTAGATTTGTCTCATGCCGACTCTCAGCCTTCATTTCCTGACTTGTAAAAATGGATAAATAGTCCCTATGTCATAGGGTTGTATTAAAGGCAATGAATGTAACAACCCACTATTTAGAATGTGGTCAATAGAAAGATGTTGGCTATGATAATTATTATTTATTTTTTAAAAGATTCAGAAATTGATGAAATTGAAAGGGGCGAAGCGAGATATCCAAGATCACCCAGGCAGTAATCGGCAAAGCTGAGAAAGACAACCTGTCCCCAGGCATCCAACTCACACTTCAGTCCCCTGGAATAACATTGCCTTCCCTAGCTCCCCTGGTGAGCTTCTGCCTGAGCTGTCCCCGATGAATCCCCAGATGAGAAGGCTTAATGGACAGAGCCAAGGAAGGGCAAGGAAGGAGATGGAGAAAGGCCAGACTGCAAATTCCATCAAAGTAAAAGGAATGATCCATTAGTCCTTTGATGTCGGTCAATGTTCTCAGCTCCTTGTTTTATGCAGGAAGTAAGAAGACAAAGCAGTGGGGATTGTTCCCTTATTTCATAAAGCTACACCTAATACCTACAAAGTGAAAGGGATTTTGACAATATGAAACATCTAAGTCTGAACGGACCTGGAATTAGAACCCAGGCCTCACTCCTGGTTTAATATGGTCTTGGTCTAGAATGTTTCCTTAAGCCTCCAGAGTCAGACCTTGAGAAGGGATGAATTTCTTTCCATAACTGTCTCTTTTGGGGTGGGCTAATGGAGGAGCCCAGGCCCCTCAGGCTATAGACCAGACACAGGCAACCAGACACAGG
Source organism: Urocitellus parryii (assembly GCF_045843805.1). NCBI lineage: Eukaryota > Metazoa > Chordata > Mammalia > Rodentia > Sciuridae > Urocitellus > Urocitellus parryii. Next base: position 264,554,977 of record NC_135531.1, on the reverse strand, counting down.
CAAGCAGAGGGTGGCCAGGAAGCCCTCGTTCTTCTATTCTGCTATTGAATCTTAGTGCCGATGTCTTGATAGAAACAATGTTCTCCCACAGGCTACCCTTTTCATGAAATAAGGGAGGACTGGCTAGTTCTCTATTATTGCATTACAAGTTACTGCAAAACTTAATGACTTAAAACAATGAACTTTTTATCTTTGTTTCTGTGAATCAGGAATGTGAGAGTGGCTCAGGTGGGTGGTTCTGGCTCAGGGCCTTTCATGAAATTACGGTCCAGATGTCAGCTGGGGCTCTAGTTAATCAATCACCTGAAGGCTTGACTATGGCTGGGAGATCTGCTCCCAAGATGGCACACTCCGATGGCTATAGGCAGAAAGCTCATTCTTCACAATGCCAAAGAGACAGACAGGTGCTGAGAGCCATAGCTAAGTAGGAATGTCGCATGGCAATTTCCTTGTCAGCCTACCCAATGTTGCTTAGAGGGAGGACTCTCCATTGTGGAAATGGGCTTGCCTTGGACCCAGGTCATTTGCAGTGACATTGCATGAATGTTTGAGAGTTTTGGTTTGAAAGGTGACCTTGCTCAGGGATTAGGGCGGCTCCAGGTTTAGGGTGGATCCTGCTGGGAATAGGGCGTATCCTGCTGCCTCAGGCGCCCACTCCTTGAGTTCCTGTGGAGTTCTCGAGGGGTTCTGAGAGATTTGGTACGAGATTTGGTACGCAGAGCCCGGTGGAGGGAGTGTATTTTTCCCAGAATGTGCGTGTAGAGTGCCGGTGAGAGTTCGGGAATAAAGAGTTGCTGTTGGAATCTACAAGTTTTTGTGGTGGCTCGGTTATTTTGTGCCCAGCCAGACTGCGGTAGACAGGAAGCTATTGTCCCACAGCTGGAGTTATTCAAAGAGTCACCAAGGAGGAAATGTCAATGCCTTTTATAACCTAACTCTGAAGTTACCTAATATTTCTACCATTTTTTAATCTTTAGGAACAAGTTACTAAGTTCAGTTTATACCTAATAGAGAATTAAGCCTCACCTCTGGAGGGAAGAATATCAAAGAATCTGTGGAATTATTTTTAAATCCTCTGTTCTCTGTTAGCATGAGCATTATACATTTGTTTAAATCATACCATTAGTGAATCCAAGAGATATAAGAAAATAACTTTTTCATTTTCTGAACAATTTAAATTTATGTTGATTGTAAGTGTACAGAATAGCACTAACCAGCAGTCAGAGGCTCAGCTTCTGTTTTTACATCCTGCTTCTGACATGCCAGAAACCTCGGATGCCATTTCTTCTTGTGGGCCTCAAAAATCGTTTGTAAAATGAAATTTATGCCTTTTAATCAAATGATGCTGGGAAAGCTGGATATCTACATACAAAAGAATGAAGGTGGATTTTTATCTATAATCATATACAAAAAAATAATTTCAAAATGATTAAAAACCTACAAAATCTAAAACTACAAAACTCAGAAGAAACCTAGGAAACTTAGGAAAGTTTTGTAACACTGACTTCGGCAATGATTCTTGGATATGACATCAAAAAAAGCAGGCAAAAAACAGAAAAGCAAAAATACACAAATGGAACTTCACGGAAATTTTTAAGAATTGTGTATCAAAAGATAATATCAGTGGAGTAAAATGTCAGCCCACAGAAAAGGACAAAATATGTGTAAATCATATACCTGATACAGACTTAATATCCAGAAACTGTAGAGAACTCCTAAAACTCAACAACAGAAAAATAATCAGCCCAATTAAAAAATAATTTGTACATGCTGTTGAGAAATGCAAAATGGTATGGACGTCATGGAAAATATTTTGATGGTTCCTTCAAAAATTAAAAATAACATTACCATTTTTTTAAAGAGAGAGTGAGGGAGGAGAGTGAGAGAGAGAGAGAGAGAGAATTTTTAATATTTATTTTTTAGTTCTCAGCGGACACAACATCTTTGTTGGTATGTGGTGCTGAGGATCAAACCTGGGCCGCATGCATGCCAGGCGAGCGGGCTACTGCTTGAGCCACATCCCCAGCCCCAACATTACCATTTGATCTGGAAATTTTACTTCTGGATATGTACCCCAAAGAATTGAAAGTGGAGTCTTTTTTTGGGTCCTGAGAATGAAACTCAGGGATGTCTTACATACTCATCTCTTTTTATTTTAGTTTGAGACAGGGTCTTGCTAAGTTGCCCAGGCTGGCCTCGGTTCCTCCTGCCTCAGTTCTGAGTAACTGGGTTTATAGATGAGCATTCTGCTCCTGTTGAAAGCAGAGTCTTCAGGGATATTTGTATACAATGTTCACAGCAGTTTATTCACAATAGTAGTGCAAGTGGATTAGTAAAATACAGTGTATACATACAATGGGATTCAGTCCTAAAAAGAAATTCTTATATGGATCAATATATTGATGATATTATGCTAAATGAAATAAGCCAGTCACAAAAAGAGAAATGCTATAAGAGTCCACTTACGGAATGCACTTAAGATAGTTAAAATCATAGAAATAGAAAGTTAAATGGCGGTTTCTAGAAGCTGGGGTTGATGGGCAATAGGGAGTTCCTGCTTAACAGGCCTAGAGCTTATGCCTCACAAGATTAAAAAAAAAAAAAAAAGTCTAGAGATGGATGATTGTGATAGCTGTACAACATTACTGAATATGTGTGACACCGCTGACCTGGATACTTCGAGATAGGAAATTTCATGTCACATATGTTTTATAACAGTGACAACAATTTGGAAAAAAGCAATAAATAAGGTGCCTGAACTAAATGATTTTTAATGTCCCCCGTGGCTCTGATATTCTCTTCTCCAACGTTATCTATTAGACTTCAGGGTTCAAATATCATTTACGACAATCTCTCTTAGGTGATCTATCTATATTCCTGTGTACATATATTTAACATGTTTTTACACATGTCTTTGTATTCCAAAAGCCTCCTTCAATAAATCTTTCATGACCCTCTAGTCTTCAGAGGGGAGGTGAAGCTGTTTATGTTACAGGAGCACATTTCCTTTGCCCACAGCAGCCAGAGCACAGCATGCTATTACTATAAATGGGGCATGATGGTGTTTTGTTATGAAACACCATTTGATATAGGACAGCCACAGTGCAATGACTTCCAAATATATTTCAGCCTACTATAAAAAATAAAATGACAGATCTTCTCATGGCCACAGGATCTCTGCATACACTTCCAGGAACTTGAGACCATTTACTATATCCAAACAGAGAAACAATGTTTTAAAGAATACACATGTGTCCATTCAGCTTTGAACAAAACTTGTCTCTTCCTCCTCCTCCTAGCCCCTCATGTACAAAGACAAGCATGTCAGCCTGTATGGAAGGGAGGAAGAAAAGTTGGTTTGGATTACTTGTCTTCTATTCACATTTTGTTCCAACATTCTGTTTCTAATGAGTCAAATACCCAAGCATCTTTTCAAGATAAAACACAAACTCCATAGACCACCCTTACTATTCCTTAATCTACTACCACCTCATATCTAGAATATCCATTAGTCAGATGGTCTTTATTTCCTCTTAAGGACTTCCCAATCTTAGAGAAAAATGCTTCCATGAAAAATATATTCTTTTAAAAGTAGAAATACTTTGTTTCTCTAATTCCGAAATTCCAAGTGCTTCCTTAGTTTCTGGGTATCCCATTGTGCATACATATCCCAGAGAAATGTTAGCACAGGTTCAAAGGTGCTCTTGCTCAAGGCATTCACAGTATGGTGTTTGCAGCAGTATAGAGAGAGTTGGAATCTTTATCTAGAAGGAAGCAGACAAATGAAACCTGGTAGATTCGTGCTATGGATACTCTGTAATGACTAGAAGCATAGCATTTATCTATTGCTGGGCAACAAATTATATCAGATTCAACATCTTAAATCAACAAACATTTATTATATCACAGTCTCTATGCGTCAGGAGCCAGCATAGCTTAGCTGGGTCCTTTGGCTCAGGGTCTCTCACAATGCTGCAATCAAGTTTTGGCAAGGGCTATAGTCATCTCGTATCTCATCTGGGTTAGGGGAAGATTGGCTTCAAGCTCACCCACCAGGCTGTTGGCAGGATTCAGTTCCTCTCTGTTATTGGACTGAAGACCTCAATTCCTTGTTGGCTGTTGGCTGTTGGCTGGAGGTCTCTCTCCGATTCTTGTTATTAGATTTTCTATAGGGCACCTTACAAATTCTCAGCTGGCTTCTACCAAAGGAGAAAGTGAGAAAACAGGGGAAAAAAAAACAGAGGGTTTTCTTGTGATGTAATTTTAAAAGTGACATCTCATCAGTTTTCCCACATTCCATTCATCAGGAGAAGTCACTAGGTCTAACCCATGATCCAGGACAGGTGATGGCAGAGGAGCATGAATACCAAGGGGCTGTCATCATCAGGAGTCACCTTAGGAGCTGCCCATCATCACAAGCAGCAACAAAACGAAGAGTCACACAGCATTAAGTATGATATTTCACAGAAAAAGGCAAAAGTTAAATGAAGTCTACAGAATGATACCATTTGTTTAAATTAAAATACATAGGAAACAATGCCATTCGCCTTACATGGATTTAGACCAATTCAAGGGTGTAGAGCAATCCCTCTAATGTTCCTCTTATGGTGCAGAGAATTTGGGAAATGAAAACAAATAAGTACATAAACTTTCATGTGGCCTGATAGATGCAGAATAAAATTATGGACTATGAACCCAGGACCAAGTACAACCTATGAATTTGAAGTTCAACATAAAGGGAAAGTGGGGTCAGGACCAGCAACCAGCCAAGTGACAGCAGCTACACGCGCCGGCGGGGAACGCAGACCGGACCCACAAGGACAGGTCCGGCGGACGGCTGAGGGCTAGGCCCTTCCCCTCCCCCAGTGTCTGCAGGTAGGAAGGGGACTGTGAACACCAGCAGAGCGGGCCCAAAGCCTGCTGAGGGGCGGAACCGGCCCCTCCCCCAGTGCCTGCAAGCTAGGCCAACCTGCAACCCATCGGGAGGTTAGGCCCAGCAACCTATGGAGTGACACAGGTGCCCCTGGCGCCTGCTGGGTAGGTGGACCTTTGACCGACCAGCAAAGCAGACCTAGGGCCTGCCAGCATGGTAGACGGATCACACTAATTGGAGGAGGATCACAGCCACTACCTGCCCTGCAAGGGTGATTTTTCAACTATACAAGAGCAATATAAATAAATAGAGGGGGAAAATATCAAAGACACAACAATTTCACCAAGCAGAAAGAAACGCCAGCAGTATGAAACGACAAGGAAAGAAAGGACCACAGGCAATGCAGGTCAACTCAACTTTAGAAGAGGTAATAGCTGCAACAGATGGAATGTCAGATAGAGAGCTCAGGACATACATGCTTCAGATGATCTGGAGTCTCAAGGAAGACATGAGACAGCAAAATCAGACAATGAAAGATCACATTGACAGACAAATCCAGGAAGTAAAAGATCAATTTCACAGGGAGATAGAGGTAATAAAAAACAAACAAATAGAAATACTAGAAATGCAGGAAACAATAAACCAACTTAAAAACTCAATTGAGAATACTACCAGCAGAGTGGATCACTTAGAAGATAGAACATCAGACAATGAAGACAGAGTATTTCAACTTGAAAAGAACATAGATAGCTCAACAAGTCTACTAAGAAACCATGAGCAGAACATTCAAGAGCTATGGGATAATATCAAAAGACCAAACTTAAGAGTCATTGGGATACAGGAAGGCACAAAGCTCCAAACCAAAGGATTAAGCAATCTATTCAGTGAAATAATACAAGAAAACTTCCCAGACTTGAAGAATGAGACAGAATCCCAAATCCTAGAAGCCTACAGGACCCCGAATGTGCAAAATCATAAGAGATCCACACCTAGACACATTATAATGAAGATGTCCAACATACAGAATAAGGAGAGAATTTTAAAAGCTACAAGGGAAAGGAAGCAGATTACATTTAGGGGTAAACCAATCAGAATAACAGCTGATCTCTCAACACAGACTCTAAAAGCTAGAAGATCCTGGAATAACATATTTCAAACGCTTAAAGAAAATGGATTCCAACCAAGAATCTTGTATCCGGCGAAATTAAGCTTCAGGTTAGAAGATGAAATTAAAACCTTCCACAATAAACAAAAGTTAAAAGAATTCGCAGCTAGAAAACCATCTCTTCAAAAAATCCTTGGCAAAACATTACAGGAAGAAGAAATGGAAAATAACATTGAAAACCAACAATGGGAGGTAGGACAGTAAAGGGGGGAAAGTAGTCAAAGAGGATAACAAATCAGGTTTAGTAACATCAATAAACAAACATGGATAGAAGAACAAACCATATATCAATAATAACCCTAAATGTTAATGGCTTAAACTCACCAATTAAGAGACACAGGCTAGTAGAATGGATCAAAAAACAAGACCCAACAATATGCTGTCTAGAGGAGACGCATTTGATAGGAAAAGATATACATAGACTGAAGGTGAAAGGTTGGGAAAAATCATATCACTCATATGGACCGCGGAAACAAGCAGGAGTGTCCATACTCATATCTAATAAAATAGATTTCAAGCCAAAGCTAATCAAAAGGGACAAAGAAGGACACTTCATACTGCTCAAGGGAACCATACACCAACAAGACATAACAATCATAAATATATATGCCCCAAATAATGGTGCAGCTGTGTTCATCAAGCAAACTCTTCTCAAGTTCAAGAGTCTAATAGACCACCATACAATAATCATGGGAGACTTCAACACACCTCTCTCACCACTGGACAGATCTTCCAAACAAAAGTTAAATAAGGAAACTATAGAACTCAATAACACAATTAACAACCTAGACTTAATTGACATATATAGACTATACCACCCAACATCAAGTAGCTACACTTTTTTCTCAGCAGCACATGGAACCTTCTCAAAAATAGACCATATACTATGTCACAGGGCAACTCTTAGACAATACAAAGAGGTAGAGATAATACCATGCATCTTGTCTGATCATAATGGAATGAAACTGAAAAATCAATGATAAAAGAAGAAAGGAAAAATCAAACATCACCTGGAGAATGAACAATAGGTTGCTGAGTGATCAATGGGTTTTAGAAGACATCAAGGAGGAAATTAAAAAATTCCTAGAGTTAAATGAAAACACAGACACAACATATCGGAATCTATGGGACACATTGAAAGCAGTTCTAAGAGGAAAATTCATTGCTTGGAGTTCATTCCTCAAAAAAAGAAAAAACCAACAAATAAATGATCTCATACTTCATCTCAAAATCCTAGAAAAAGAAGAGCAAAACAACAGCAAAAGAAGTAGAAGGCAAGAAATAATTAAAATCAGAGCTGAAATTAATGAAATTGAAACAAAAGAAACAATTGAAAAAATTGACAAAACTAAAAGCTGGTTCTTTGAAAAAATAAATAAAATTGACAGACCCTTAGCCATGCTAACGAAGAGAAGAAGAGAGAGAACCCAAATTACTAGCATACGAGATGAAAAAGGCAATATCACAACAGACACTTCAGAAATACAGAAGATAATCAGAAATTACTTTGAATCCTTATACTCCAATAAAATAGAAGATAGTGAAGGCATAGATAAATTCCTTGAGACTTATGATCTGCCTAGATTGAGCCAGGAGGATATAGACAACCTAAACAGACCAATAACAATAGAGGAAATAGAAGAAACTATCAAAAGACTACCAACTAAGAAAAGCCCAGGACCGGATGGGTATACAGCAGAGTTTTACAAAACCTTTAAAGAGGAACTAACACCAATACTTTTCAAGCTATTTCAGGAAATAGAAAAAGAGGGAGAACTTCCAAATTCGTTCTACGAGGCCAACATCACCCTGATTCCGAAACCAGACAAAGACACTTCAAAGAAAGAAAACTACAGACCAATATCTCTAATGAACCTTGATGCAAAAATCCTCAATAAAATTCTGGCGAATCGGATTCAAATACATATCAAAAAAATTATACACCATGATCAAGTAGGATTCATCCCTGGTATGCAAGGTTGGTTCAATATACGGAAATCAATAAATGTTATCCACCACATCAATAGACTTAAAAATAAGAACCATATGATCATCTCGATAGATGCAGAAAAAGCTTTCGACAAAGTACAGCATCCCTTTATGTTCAAAACTCTAGAAAAATTAGGGATAACTGGATCATACCTCAACATTGTAAAAGCAATCTATGATAAGCCACAGGCCAGCATCATTCTGAATGGAGAAAAATTGAAGGCATTCCCTCTAAGATCTGGTACAAGACAGGGATGCCCTCTCTCACCACTTCTGTTCAACATAGTCCTCGAAACACTGGCCAGAGCAATTAGGCAGACGAAAGAAATTAAAGGCATAAAAATAGGAAAAGAAGAACTTAAATTATCACTATTTGCAGATGATATGATTCTATACCTAGCAGACCCAAAAGGGTCTACAAAGAAGCTATTAGAGCTAATAAATGAATTCAGCAAAGTGGCAGGATATAAGATCAACACGCATAAATCAAAGGCATTCCTGTATATCAGCGACAAATCCTCTGAAACGGAAATGAGGACAACTACTCCATTCACAATATCCCCCCAAAAAATAAAATACTTGGGAATCAACCTAACAAAAGAGGTGAAAGATTTATACAATGAAAATTACAGAACCCTAAAGAAAGACATAGAAGAAGACTTTAGAAGATGGAAAAATATACCCTGCTCATGGATAGGCAGAACTAACATCATCAAAATGGCGATATTACCAAAAGTTCTCTATAAGTTCAATGCAATGCCAATCAAAATCCCAACAGCATATCTTGTAGAAATTGATAAAAGAATCATGAAATTCATATGGAATAATAAAAGACCCAGAATAGCAAAAACAATACTAAGCAGGAAGTGTGAATCAGGTGGTATAGCGATACCAGACTTCAAACTATACTACAGAGCAATAGTAACAAAAACAGCATGGTACTGGTACCAAAACAGGCGGGTGGACCAATGGTACAGAATAGAGGACACAGTAACCAATCCACAAAACTACAACTATCTTATTTTTGATAAAGGGGCTAAAAGCATGCAATGGAGGAAGGATAGCATCTTCAACAAATGGTGCTGGGAAAACTGGAAATCCATTTGCACCAAAATGAATCTGAATCCCTATCTCTCGCCATGCACAAAAGTTAACTCAAAATGGATCAAGGAGCTTGATATTAAATCAGAGACATGGCATCTGATAGAAGAAAAAGTTGGTTATGATCTACACGCTGTGGGATCGGGCTCCAAATTCCTCAATAGGACACCCATAGCGCTAGAGTTAACAAATAGAATCAACAAATGGGACTTACTCAAACTAAAATTTTTTTCTCAGCAAAAGAAACAATAAGAGAGATAAACAGGGAGCCTACATCCTGGGAACAAATCTTTACTCCACACACTTCAGATAGAGCCCTAATAACCAGAATATACAAAGAACTCAAAAAATTAGACAATAAGATAACAAATAACCCAATCAATAAATGGGCCAAGGACCTGAACAGACACTTCTCAGAGGAGGACATACAATCAATCAACAAGTACATGAAAAAATGCTCACCATCGCTAGCAGTCAGAGAAATGCAAATCAAAACTACCCTAAGATACCATCTCACTCCAGTAAGACTGGCAGCTGTTAGGAAGTCAAACAACAATAAGTGCTGGAGAGGATGCGGGGAAAAGGGCACTCTTGTTCATTGCTGGTGGGACTGCAAATTGGTGCAGCCAATTTGGAAAGCAGTATGGAGATTTCTTGGAAAGCTGGGAATGGAACCACCATTTGACCCAGCTATTCCCCTTCTCGGTCTATTCCCTAAAGCCCTAACAAGAGCATGCTACAGGGACACTGCTACATCGATGTTCATAGCAGCTCAATTCACGATAGCAAGACTGTGGAACCAGCCTAGATGCCCTTCAATAGATGAATGGATAAAAAAAATGTGGCATTTATATACTATGGAGTATTACTCTGCATTAAAAAATGACAAAATCATAGAATTTGGAGGGAAATGGATGGCATTAGAGCAGATTATGCTAAGTGAATCTTTAAAAAACAAATACCAAATGACTCCTTTGATATAAGGGGAGTAAACAAGGACAGGGTAGGGACGAAGAGCTTGAGAAGAAGATTTACATTAAACAGGGATGAGAGGTGGGAGGGAAAGGGAGTGAGAAGGGAAATTGCATGGAAATGGAAGGCGATCCTCAGGGTTATACAAAATGTCATATAAGAGGAAAGGAGGGGCAAGACAAGATAATACAAATGGAAGTAATGATTTACAGTAGAAGGGGTAGAGAGAGAAAAGGGGAGGGGAGGGGAGGGGAGGGGAGGGGGGATAGTAGAGAATAGGACAGACAGCAGAATACATCAGACACTAGAAAGGCAATATGTCAATCAATGGAAGGGAAACTGATGTGATACAGCAATTTGTATTCGGGGTAAAAGCAGGAGTTCATAATCCACGTGAATCAACCGTGTAATATGATGTATTAAGAACTATGTAATGTTATGAACGACCAATAAAAAAAAAATAAAGGGAAAGTAAAATAATAACGCAAATATTCTGGACCACCCAAATACTCAGGCCCCCATGGAAGTCTCATTAAGATCCAGTCTGTGGGAGCTCCCCATCCCACTCTCACACTGAATTAAAGTTACCTCAAATGCTCACAGACTTTTTTCAAATAAAAGTAGCATCTCTGTCAGTGGGGATGATAACTTGGAGTCTATTACACAGTTCAAGTGTACAAACCATAAATGTTAGGCAGCCACCTCATGCAGTATCACCTTTACCTGTCGATAATCCTAGGACTTTAGTTCTCAGTTCACTGATTCTAGAATTATCTTCCTCATAAGACAGACTGCAAGATCCAGGAGGCAAAGTTCAAGCAGAGGTCAGGACAGGCATTTGGGGAGGAAGATTTTCCTGACTGGCTGTTGTAAGAAACCACACCCATGACTGGATTAGCCATCTACAGAAAAGTGTCTCAGAAGTCACCCCCCCCACACACACTGCGATCTGAAGAATGTGCTAATAAGATTAAGGTGAGAACCCCCAGGTCTGCAGGAAGCGGACTGCCCCAAATGTAATCTCTGTAAAATAGTTGCCGTATTTGGAAAATATAAATGGCTGCCCAAGTATGTTGTCAGGAGAAAATAGTGATGAGGGTCATGGTAAATCCTATCAGGATGCAGGGAAGGCAAGTGGGAGTCCTCACTTTAAGGAGAGTGGACCTCAGTGGGCTGCAGAAGTACAAGGAAGATGGGTCCCCATGAGGACAAGGGTGCTAGACCTGAAAATTTTGTCAAATATTCTTAGCCACCAATCAATAGTCTTTCCTCTCTTTTTATGTCCAAGTAAACTTTTCATCTCTGTTTATTTTTTGTTTTGCAGATACAGATTTAATAACTTCTAAATGAGAGATGCTATGCTAGGCAACGTTTTAGGGTTATTTGTTTACTTGTTTACTTGTTTACTTGTTCTGTCAGATTCTAGGTGCCATGAAAGTAGAGTCCAGCTAACATAAGAGTAGTTCATACAAACAAAGCATTTGGGTGGGTTCAGAGAAAGGCATGTCTTAATAATAAGAACTGTCACAGTTTTAGATTTCATCCTGAAGCTGACCCTGAGATGAGAATCTAGGCACAAGTAGTTTATTTGGGAGATGATCCCAGGACACACGTTTAGGAGCGAGGAGAGCAGATGGAGGAAGGCCTGGAAGCGTATCACAGGGGCCTAGCGAGCCAGTCACCAGGCTGGTATTGGAGCCTGCTGGGGAGCCCTGGGAGACAATAGAGATTCTACACAAATTTCATTATACACTATGAAACATGTTTCAGAGTTATTGCAGACAAGGGGTATTCATCCACAATTCTCCATCTCTCATTGGTTGAGCGTTGCTTCTTGGGAAATTATGTCTCAGACAATTCTGGTATGTCCTATAGGAAAGTTAAGCATGTTCTTTTGACTACGTAGAGTTACAAATATTTTCTATAAAGAGCTTTGAGAATGTAGATGAATTCCAAGGGGATGTGGGTGGGCCACCAACAGCAGCTGCTGCTACAATAGTTCAAATTTCTGAATGCTTACAAAGTTCCAGGCACCAGACTAAATGTATATCATCTAATTTAATATCAAATTAATGATCTCCATTTTCCAGACCAGGATACAGATAGAGAGTGAAAAGCGACTTCCTCCCAGTTAGCAATGGTGGAGCTGGGATTTGAACTTAGAACGTGGTTTTTATAAACGAAGCTTTGGACCACTATATTATACTAGAAAAGTTTATAATTAGTAGAGGGAGTAGAAATAGACCGTAAGATGTAGGTGTAAGATCCACCTGCTATACAAAGTGTGGACCAGATTTCAGCTTGGATTCAGCACTATAGAAGTACAGATCCATGATGGGATTCAGGAAGGATCAAGGGCTGGAGTATAAATCACAAATAACTGAAGATAAGCAGTATTGGAGAGGATGTCGAATGCCAGATTAAGGAGTCCATACACAGTGGACAGTGCAATAACCAACTATTGAGGATTGTTGTATAAGGGCTGAAGGGGGTAGCATGATAGAAAGTGAGCTTGAATAACATTAAAGGGTATTGTTAATATAAAACTGTCAACTGAATAACATTAAACAAGACAGTGGAGTAGCTGATTGATCAAAGGACAGGGAAAGATGAGGTACAGGATAGGAGGTATGGCAAGAGTTTGGGAGTGTGAGGATAGTTCTCTAAGACAAAAGGTTCCTTGTGAGAGTGGGTGGAGTAGATGGGAAGAGCTGCTCTGACTACAGCCTTCTAGAGGAAGTCATGGGTGTGGAATATAGAGGATCAAGGAGTCTAGACACAGGTATTAGGATCATTAATGGAGTAGGATAGAGAAAAGGACACAGCCTGTCTAACTTGGACTTGGGCATGGGTAGACTTTCCAGTTCCACTTTAGTGTCTAGTCCTATCTCAGAGACAATTTGATCTGTTCACCCAGGGTTGTCAGACTCCAAGTGAACCGGTACAATGTTTTTTACCAAAGAAATAATCAATGACCAATGGCTTGAGAAATCCGTCTACAGTGACATTCATATTGCTGACAAGCCTGAAATACTTCAATTGATCAGCTAGTTGGTGCATTGCCTTCCAAGAAAGAAATAAGTCTCCCTTTCCTTTTGCCAGCTGTTGTTTCTACTATGGAACTCACATACACACCTAATCCAAGATTATATATATATATATATACCTAATCCAAGATTATATATATATATACACCTAATCCAAGATTATATGTATATATGTGTATATATATATATATATATATATATATATATATATATATATATATATATCTTCCCTCTGGCCATGTTATCCAAACTCTCAACTATATGTTTTGCTGATGAATTTCAAATTTTAGTATCTCAAGAACTCATCTTTTCCCTTGAACATAATTTCCAACTTCCAGCTAGACATCACTACCAGGATATTCCACTAGCAGCACCTAAAACCCCACATGGCCAAAATCAAGACTTAAACATCCTTATTTTTTTTCTTACTTTCCAATTTGTCCATGATGCCATCATTCCTCAACTTGGCAAGACTCAACCCTTGGAATTATCTCTGATTTCTTCTCAACTGCACATTCCATCTAGTGGTTATGCCAAAACCACATTAATTCTATACTACTACAATGCCTTTTAAAGATGGTGGAATCTCTCTCTTCGCACTGGTATGTAGAATACTGTAAGCATAGTGTAGTGTAGTGCAGCAGAGGGTCAAAAGACAAAATTACAGCTAATTTACTTTAAAGATTGAATTGGATTTATTTGTAATTCTACAATCAGGCAGCTTCTCATTCTATAAACTAGAATGAGTGTTGTGATGAGCTGAGGAGAGGCTTGGCCTTACAGGCAGAAAAGAACTAGAGAAAGCAGAAACGGAACACAACATGTACTGGTCATTTCAAAGTTACTTTCCTGTTGGATTACAAGAGAGGGGACTTCCTTGTCAGGATGGCTCTGATAAAATGGGCCCCTATTGATTGGTTGGTGTGAATCTTCTGATTTCCTAGAAAACTGGCCCATTTCAGAGTTCAGTTTGATTTTCTGTCACTTAGCATGATGGGGTGGGGGTCTGGTCTGCTAGAACCTAGGGAAAGAAGCTAGTTGAAAGTAATGTCCCCCAAATTTGCTTAGCAATGCTAATGTATGGTAAGCTATGGTACAGTTGATATAATAAGCTATAGGAATTCACGTCCTCATCCACTGTTGCTTGCTTAGCCTTTTATCTGGAATGTATCCATACTCTTTAAATTATCCTCCCTAAAATAAATAAGACCCAATTCTCCTTTGAATGTGATAGTATTTTTCTGTGTCATTATCTATTTATAGCTCTCTTATGATAATAATAGCTAAAGGCAATACTGTGTGTCCATATTATGTCATCTCCTTGAGTGTTCTGTGAGTCCTGGGAGTGATCTGCAGACCATGTGATTATCGCCCAGTGCTTGACCACTAGGAACTAGAATGAATAAGAATTCTGCTTGATAGTAGAATTCAGAGGAATGTGAAACTGGAAGTCATGTTGCTGTAGAAGGGAGGCAATATCTAATCCAGTATGGATGATAAGCTTGAACCAGATCAGATCACTTAGGGAGAGCCAAGTTAAGGAAGAAATGACCTGGGAGAAATAAGGTTATATCCCACCTAAAATACGACACTGGATTGAAAAACACGTGCTAAGCGCTGGGACTGTTCAGGCCTATTTTGGATGGACTTTCTTTGTTGCCTACCTGTAAATACACACTCTTCTAAACCCAACAAAAGAAGATCAGATTTAGAGTCTTAAGAGATGCAGGGTACATAGTAAGGGAGTGTTTGCAAATGTGGGTGGGGCAGAGGCCTTCTGGGAGGCTGGATAACATTACTTTTTGGCTGCATGAGTTTGCAAAGCTCTTCTTGAGTCTGAGCTGTGCTATTTCATGCCTCTGCTACAGACATTTTCTCTCTGAAAAATCAATGACCCAAGAAAGCAGTTGATGTTGGGAGGCGGGGGAGTCCCTGAGTTAATCCTTGAGGTTGAGGCAGGAACACGGCCGCTCTGGAGTCAGCCTGGGGAGATGAAGGAAGGCATGACTGCTCTGTTTGGAGAGGCCTGTCTTTAGTTGGCACCAATCTGAGCACTCAAGTTCTCTGTCAATAAGCACTTTACAGGGGAGATAAATGGATTTGGAACTGAGGGTGGGAGGAGGGCGTTTGGGAAAGAATATACACATTATCAGAGCCCTTCTACCAAACCCCTTCCCTGAAGTGTTCAAGAATGCAGACCTGTTTTAGTAGAGGATGGGTGGGAAGGAGGGAGATTCGCCACCCCTTTGGAAGAACCAAGCTGAGAGGTCTGGTCTCAAAAATAATAGATGGCAATAAAGGACCAGATCTCTGCAGCTTGATTTACCCATAGGGATGGCAGGTACTGGGCTGAAAAATTATCAAATGACAGTTTAGTCACCAACACTAGAAAATACTAGCCTCTGGCGAAGAAAGAACATGAAAATTCATTCTGAATGAAGGTAGATGGGAATGTAAATTAGTACAGCCATTATGGAAAATAGCATGGAGATTCCTCAAAAGATTAGAAATGGAATTACCATATGATTCAGCAATATCACTTAGGGTTGTGTCTCCAAAGAAAATGAAATCATCTTGTAGAAAAAGATACCTATCAGCACCTTCATGTTCATTCCAGCATTATTCAAAGAAGCCAATAGAAGCAATCAACCTAAGTGTCCATCCACTTAGATGAATGGATAAAATAAATGTGGTGTCTAAATAAATGTGGAAACTACTCACCCTCAGAAAAGAAGGAATCCCAGCATCCATGACAACATAAATGTGTCTGAGCTGGGCATAGAGATAAATACTGCATGATCTCATTTATACGTGGATTTTTTTTTAAAAGATGAACTTATAGAACCAGAGAGTAGGATGAGGATTACCAGGAGGGTGGGGTGGCACACTGGGACCAAAGAGGTCACGGTGAAATGACACAAAATTTCAGTTAGATAGGAGGAGTAAGTTCAAAAGAGCTACTATACAACATGATGACTGTAGTTAATAACAGCATATTTTTTCATGAAAACTTCCAAGAGAGTAAATTTTAAATGTTTTCTCTGCACAAAAGGGAACATCAGGTAATATAAATGTTAAGTGGCTTGGTTTGGTCAGTCCATGATGTATATATACATACAAACATCATGTTGTATACCATGAACATATATAATCTTTGTCAATTAAAATCAATAAATATTTACAAATTAAAAGATACATTCAAAAATAAAGAATAGGTGGTAATATTCTACAGGAGATCAAAGCCAATATGTGAGCAAATTCAGGAAAAATTTTACCATGTTTTTAAAAATAATGACATCTACTCCCCTAAACATTTGCAAATCCAAAGAGAGTCTTTCCCAAGAAAGTACAGGTTTGGGGAAAGGCGGATCCAGGCACATGCTAGTCCTGAGATACTAAATCATATATTACTGGCTTTATGCTATCAAACATGGCCTCAGGGAAAGCAGGCCAGGGAATCAGGCATGCATGTTCAGTTTCAGAGATCATGATTCTGAAAGATGATATTTAGATCCTCTTTCAATGCAACCAGACATTCTCAAATCCTCTTAAAGGGCCTTGCATGTTTAGTAATGTCATTATTTGGTTGATTATTTCATCTGAAAATAAATAAAAGAACATCTCCTATTTATACTGACTGGAGAGATATTTTCCTGGCTACAGTACAGGCCCTTTCCCAACATACTTGCTGATTCAGTGCATGGACACACTATGTTATTGTTCCTGTCCTAGGCACATAGGTACTCTCTATGTACTTCATGATCAGGCCATTACACCTAGCTCTAGTTTACATATTTGTCATCCTCTTGGCCACACGCCCTTCCTATATCATCTCAGAGTCAAGAAGTTTGTCCGTCACATTATTTAGAGTTCTTTTACTCTAGAATGATTTGCATTGCCATGAAAGATGAGGATGTCCTCTAAGATAGACAACTATTTTCCATTCTTATATTTCTGTTCTCAGGCTTCTGTATTTTTGATCATATAGCTCTTTCTGCCTGAAATTAATCTCATGCACTTCTGTTATTACATGCTTCATTCTGAACTCTCTTCTCTCCCAGTCCCCCAGCTCTTCTCCACTTGGTCCCATTACCCCCAGCTTCAGATTCCTCAGCTCACTGAATAAACAATAATATAAAATCTGTTGCTAAAATGAGAACTGAGAAATTTTTAGCTATCCCTCTTTCCCTTACTCTGCTAAATCCATCAATCATTTTCATTCAGATCTGCTTCCTTTTCTTTCCTTCCTAGCCTGTTTCTATCGTCTCTCAGCTCTGCTATCTCTGAAGTGGGTACTCAGCAATGGAATGCTGAATGGAATTTTCTCCTGGTTTCACCATGAACCTTTCGCTGTCAATACTCCAACATCAGTCCTTCTTTCCTGCCTGACCCCAGATCCATATAAGTAGAAGACAGCAGAGAAATAGATGGGGGAATCATTTGATGACCTGTAGGATGAACGGAGAGTACAGTATATTCATCTCGTTGAAGGGCCAACCAAGATAAGAGCTGAGAGACACTGAGGGTGCTCTGACAGAACACAGGAATCCCTGTGCCTTCCTACAGGTTTGCATGGTTAGCACAATTGATGAATTTCCTTGTCTACATTTCTTCCCCCCTCCAACATTCCCCACCTCCCATTACTACCCCCAAGCAGAAAATAAAGAGAACTAGGCAGAAAATGGAAATATCTGAATACCCTACTTTTATTTTGGTGAAAAGACGTGAGCTATCTTAGGGCCAAGTGGATACCACAGAATGGAGATAGGTTCATGCTGTTCAGCTGTCTTTCCTGCTCTCAAGAGGGTTAGCCAGTATACCCAGCACCCAGCAGCAGTAGGTCCTGACACCATGGGTCAGGGAAAAGCACTGAGGGAGAAAATCAAGCTGGAAATTGGTCTTTCCAAGGGAGACAAGTGTTCCCCACAAAGAGGTGAAGAGGTAGCATTTGGAGAAGACATCTATCATCAGCCACCTGAGCAAGCAAGGCAGAAACAGTCATTGGGGGAAAAATGGATACAACAGAAGCTACTTAAAAAACACACTATCTCCTGGATTTTGTTTGTTTTTTCCTTTCTAATACCTTGCATTGGCTGGAGTCTTGGAAAGTGAAGGGGAATATTTGGGGAAGACCATTTCCTCAAACCTACTTACAAAACAGGAAGGAGAAGATCAGTAAAACAGCAGAGCCCTCCACACACATACTGAACTGCAAAGAGGAAAGAGGAAAGTCTTGAGCGGAACATGAGGTCACAGCTTTAACTTGGATTACTTCTTATAACTGGACAGAGCTCCAGACTGACCACCAGAATGTTCCATCTGAGAGGCCATCACAAGGCCAGAACAGTGTAGCCAAAGAAAATGCTGGGGAGAGGGACTCCCCCAATTGACTTGATGTTTCTAATCACTGACTAGAGAGTGCTCAATAAATGAATGGCATAATGAAAGTAAGACCTGTCACGCCAGCCTCCTGATGAAAAGCTCCCAGTGACTCCTCATTCTCCACTGTAACATAAATACTCACTCTTTTGTGACTCACAAGGCATTTGTAATCAGGTACCTTTTGCCCTTATTGTGTTATTTACTTCTTAATTCCATGGTGATGCTTGCAATTATCCTCCACAAATCAGATTCTCCAACCCCTCTGTGTCTACCAGGAAAATACTTATCCAACCCAATCTATAGGTTGGGTAATTTTATTTTGGGGTAATCTTTAAGGAAAAATCTATCAATTCTTGGTTTAAGCAAGACGTCTTCTGAAGCGCTTTCCTAATGCTTACAGAGAGAATTATTTATTTCTTCTGTTGTGTTCTTTTTATACATATGACTTCACTGGGTTTTTTTGTTGTTGTCGTCATCGTCGTTGTTGTTGCTTTGGTACCGGGGATTGAACTCAGGGGCACTTGACGACTGAGTCACGTCCCCAGCCTTATGTTGTATTTTATTTAGAGACAGGGTCTCACTGAGTTGCTAGCGTCTCACTCTTGCTGAGGCTGGCTTTGAACTCACAATCCTCCTATCTCAGCCTCCCAAGCCGCTGGGATTATAGGCATGTGCCACCATACCTGGCCCTTAACTGTCTTTATGAATTATTAAAGGCAATAATTGTGTGTCCATCTTCTCTATAGATAAGAAGTTCCTTGAAGATATCAGCTGTGCTCTCCTGGTAACCCCATGTCTGGGAGTGGAGGGAGGGGTGGATGGTGAACAAATCCAGAGCCAGAACAGAGATAATAACCAGACACTTGCTTCTAAGGGACTTCCTTAAGTCTGTGTTGATGTAGACTTTGGAATGAAGTGCCAAAATCTGTTTTGATCTACTGGGGTTCTTTGTATCTTTCTCTGAAGGCCTATGTTATGGTATGGATATGGAACATTCCCCAAAGGCTCATGTATTGAGGGCTTGATCCTTAGTGTGGCTTTTGGGAAATGACTGGATGATGAAGGTTTTAATCTCAACAATGGACTAATCCATTGATGAAGTCATGATTGAATGGACTATTGGAAGATGGTAGAAATTATAGGAGGTGAAAGGAGGTAGGGAAGGGAGGCATGTCATGGAAAAGCACATCATGTCCTAGGCTCCTTCTCTTTACTTTCCAGCCATCAGAGGGTGAACAGCTGGGCTCTGCCAGGCATTTCTTGCTATGAAGTTCTGCCTTGGCCACAAGATGCAGGGAAGCATATACAGACTACACCTCTGAAACTGAACCAAAGTAAATGTTTCCTCCTTATGTTGATTTTCTCAGGTATTTTTGTCACCAGGATGGGTATCTAAATAATACCATCTAGATGCTCCTAACCCCCAATTTCAGTTGATTCTAAAAGACTGTACCCACCCTATCCTACCATGGCAAAATCTTGATTCCCTATAGAAAGCCACTTTCTCCATGTCTCTGACAAGGGTTGGTATGTGATATTAAGATAAAATGTACAGAACTTATGGGTTACATGCTCTTTCTAGTTCTCTCTCTTTCTCTCTGGGCATAGACCTAATTTCATTTAGATTATAAATTTCTAAAAGGCAGACCTTATCTTGCTCTGCATTCTACATGGTGGAAGCACATTTATTTCTATAAAATGGCTTCTTGAAATCTTACCTGAGCCAGACCTTGTTGAGTGGCAGACATCCATTGGAGCAGGAATTTTCTCAGCTCTTAAGGACTCACACTCTGGGTGTTTTCCATCTGGAAAGGTGTTCCCTTTGATTTTGAGGGAAGCTCCAGAGAGGGTCTATAGAGCAGGAAGGGGGAACAGGAGGAGGGAAAGTTGCTAGTAGCCAGGATGTCAGAAGAATCAACTGTGCAAAGCACGGGTTCCATCCCAATTGTCCTCACTAACCTTTTGATTCACAAGCCTGCAAAACCTTTGTCATGTATATACATGCACACGTATGTCATCTATATCACACTTACACCCTTTGAGACTGCATAGTAACTCCACAAAGAGATGCATCTTAGAAGGATTGAATCCAAATTTCATATGGCTTAAATAGAGCTGGTCAAGTTTGTCTCGGTGACTCGCCTCCTATGTTCCTAATATAGACCAAGAAGGCAAGTAGGGACCTAATAATAAAGTCTTAGAGCCTTTCCTTGTTTTTTTTTTTTTCCATTCCCTAATTAGCAGCCCCATCAGATTCACCCAACACACACACACACACACACACACACACACACACACCCCTTTCTTTTTCTCACTTCTCAATGAAATCCTCTCACTTTGCCTGAAATTATTCCTCTGCCATTGTCACCTCTCTAAAATCGTGTTAAGTTGCAACAGTTCTCTTTTTTTCAGTATTGGGAATTGAACCCTGGGCTTCCTATATGCAAGGCCAGCACTCTCCCACTGAGCCAAATCCTCAGCCCTTTTCATTTTATTCTGAGACAGGGTGGTGCAAATGCCCAGATTGGCCTTAAATGTTTGAGCCTACTACCTCAGCCTCCCAGGTATCTGTGATAACAGGCATGTGCCACTACACCCAGCTGCAACAGTAGTTTTGATTTTGTTCCCATGAATAGCCTCTGAAATGGTTCATCTGGATAATTAATATACATATCTGGAATTCTAAACCTCTGCCTTTAAATTTCTTTAGTTCTGGAAATAGACAAGGATGTGTTGGTTAGCTTTTCATCTCTGTGACAAATACCAGAGAAAAACAACTTATAACAAGAAAGATTTATTTTGGCTCATGGTTTTGATCCATGGTCAGCTTGCTCCAAGGCAGAAACATCATGGAAGAAAGGTACATGGAGGAACAAAACTGCTCACCTCACGGTGGTGAGGAAATAAGGAGAGAGAAAGAGGGACAAGATATAGTCCCTGAGGTCACTCCCCTAAGGGCTCTCCTGTTTTAAGAAGGTCCCTCCCCCCAGCAGCCTCCACCACCTCCTGTAGTCCATTCAGCTATCAATGGATTAATCTGCTGATGGGGCCAGAGTCCTCATGATCTCATTGCCTCCCCAAGGCCGCCCCTCTGCACACCTCTGCACTGGAAACCAAGCCCTCAACACATGAGCCTCTGGGGATGATCCCGATCCAAACCATACAACAAGTATCTATACAGTTTATCGACAGAGAGACCCTTATGTGTCCATACACACATGTAGGCTTACATGTATATAGATGGAGACCCATTATTCATACAAAAATATAAAGCAGAACTATATTTTCTTCTACCCCCTTCACTTCTCTAAAAAGCTCTGCTGCCCTCCTCTCTTGCTCACATCCACCCCTCCCTTTCCCCCCCCCCCTCTCCTCATTCTTTAAACTTAGTTTTATCTGGATCCTTTCAAGGAATTGTGTGTGATACTCTAGAGTGCAGGGAACCAGCCTTCGGGCTAAACTCTGGTACACCTTTTAGTTACTAAGGACATAAATCTTCCCCTTAGTTCTCTCCCGGGGATTATTTAAATTGGTCAGATTGAGAATCCATCTATTTCTTTAAAGCCCAACCCATGAGTAGTTGTTAACACAATGCAAGAGTTGAAGGCATTAAGCATGTACCTGCAAGTACTTTGCAGTTCTTCATTTCCTTCCCTCTGGGAGTGCTTTCTAGTGGGCGGGAGAGAGAGAGAGAGAGAGAGAGAGAGAGAGAGAGAGAGAGAGGGAGAGAGAGAGAGAGAGAGAGCCGAGAAGGAGTAAGTGGATTTATCTGGAAAAGCACTCTCCATATTTGCCATTTTAATAAAGCTTAGCTGGGAAGAGATTTGGAGTCCTTCAGGAGCAGGCCCGTGAAAACAATTGAGGAGTGTGTCACTTACACTCAGGCCCTGCATGCCCGTCTTCAAACTGATGTCACCTCATAAATCCACAAGAACAGCCTGGACCCATCAGCAGGCTGCTTTTTCTGGAGATTAATTATTTGTTCAGACAGGGGTCAGGGGAAGGGTCTTTGAGAGATTCCTTCAATGTTTGCCCATCCTCTGTCATCGGGGTGGGAACCGACTCCCTGCCCAGCCACGCTGTAGCAAGGAGCGCTTTGTCCGGAGACACCGGCCATCTGAATCAGAAGGGGTGCAGGCATCATGGGACCACACTGCCCAAACAAGAGAGGGGACTGCAGCCCAGGAAGAAAAGGGGCAGTCACTTTGGCCTCTTACCTTATCGCCTTAAGGTTATAGGCATCCTATCTCTCCCAAGGGACGTCTGTAGTCAGGTTGCCCAATGTGGTAAGTTGAGAAAGGCACAGGTTAGGGGAAGCTGCTGACCGAGGGGCAGTCAGGAAATGTCTGCCACCAAAGAGGGCTGCGGAGGCTGTTGGAGGCCTCACGGTGGGCCCCAGAGCAGGAGTTTCTTTCCAGGAAGCGCTGGGGTTTGCACATCTGCCACCTGGATGTCCCTCTGGAGAATCACTTAAACATACTTGCAGAACAGCAATTACTTAACAGAAAGCAGAGAAGAGGAGAAAAGCTCAGCAGTTGTCAAATGTGTGAGGGTTTCCAGAGGAAGACTGCAAAGGCCATGTACTTGGAAATGCTAGTTTTTCTGAGAAAGAAGGCAGGAGTTGATTAAGCCTGAGTTAGTCATAAACTTATTTAGATTTTATCCTCAAATTTGAGGATTTGAAATGCAGTGCTTTGTCAGTAAATATTTCAAAACTGTCTCTTCAAGGGAGTGGGAAAATATCCTTACGTATTCTATTCATCATCTACCGATTTCTATGGTGCGAACAGTCCCATGGACCCTGATCTCAAGCACTTATACGAAGTCAGTGGACGTGGGACTGCAAAGGGAGGTGAACAATGGGCTCCTCAGAGTGCCGGAAGCCAGCTCCAACTTACTGCTGGCTGTAATAAATACACTAAAAAGCTTATTAAAGATTTCTACCAGTTCTTGTTCCTCAAGATGTTGCATGGTGCAGCTAAAAGAGGTGGGATCCACTTCTAGGGAAATTCTTCCCTGCCAACCATCCCCACCTCTCCAATTATAATTTGTACATTTTTTTCTGTATACATATTCTATTTTAATAAAAATTGAAACATTTAAGCAATATAAAACCAATAAATCTTTCTATTCCTTGCAACCACAAATATATAAGATTTCGTGTCCCTGATTCTCATCATCGTTTCTCAAATAGTTCTTGTTCCTTATAAGGCATAGGGTTGCCACACTGTCAGTGGGTGAAAAGAAGAGCTTCAGATTGCAGCTAATGTGTGGTCCCCTTTTTGAGACGTTGGAAAGAGAAAGCCCTGCTCTCCTTCCAGGTAAAGGTCCTGATTGACAGAGCCTGATGGCGATCATGGAGAGTTCTGGAAGGCGGCTCCTCTCCTAGCCCTTGGCTCCTCTGCATGCCCCAAATAAACACAGATTGTTGCTGCTGGTTTCAGATGAATCCTGCTGCAAGTGCTGGCAGAGCAAGCTGGGGCCGCCATCAGGCCTTCCCTCCCTGGGAGGGAGCGGGGCAGGAGGGCCATGCAGATTCTGGAGGGGTAGGGGAGGAGGTCTCTGAAAGCCAACTGCAGCGCCCTCCTGGTTTGGCAGTTGGCCTGGGAGCCCTGGGGTGTTCTGGGGAAAAGCCAAGTAGAGAGGACAGAGTGAGGGAGGGCCGGAGGAGGAGGGGAGCTGTTTTTACAGGCTGGGCGGCTGCGTGTGCCTGTCAGGGCCAGAATTGTTGACTCTTCCCTGGAGGGACTTTCTCCTGATGGAGAACAGGAAAATGACTCGGGTGCACCGGGATGGGCACACTCACCATTGCCTGTCCACCTCGTGACAGTTACCCCAGGAGGCAGATTTTCATCACTGTTTCTCAGAGAGTAAAACTGAGGCCAAAGGTGGAAAGATAGGCCCTGGGGCACAAAGGGAGTCCATGCTAGATGTGATTCTGCCCCGCCCGCCTCGCCTGCTGCCGGTGCTCTCAGTCTGGTTTTGAGCTCTGTTCAGTCACCTCGGAATCCACCCTTTCAGCTGCACCAGCCAATCTAGTCCAGCATTTATGTGTCTGATTCTCGTCTGCTTCACTCTCTCGCTAGTAAACTGGCCCCTTGGTTGTTGGAGTGGCTGATAACGCTGCCTGGTGGCCTCTCGTGGGCTTCTAATGTACAGCGTGTCTGTAGGGACAGATTCAATGTGCCCCTGGAAGCCACACCCAAGAATCTTTGCTGTCTTGGCACAGACAGGGAACCAGGGCTGCCTTCCTGCCAGGAGATTGTTAATGGCACCAATGATTTCTTCGACTTCTGGCTTTGGGTATGTGTGGAAGTAACTGTGTGTCCTCAACAGAGCATCGGAGCTGGTCATCAGCTGCTCATCATAAATCTAGATGCTTCTATCTATCTGTCTGTCTGTCTCCCGGCTGCTGTGCCCTTCAGGCTGTCCCTGCACAGACACAGAACTCAACAGACTCCCTGCAAGG
Source organism: Urocitellus parryii (assembly GCF_045843805.1). Classification (NCBI taxonomy): domain Eukaryota; kingdom Metazoa; phylum Chordata; class Mammalia; order Rodentia; family Sciuridae; genus Urocitellus; species Urocitellus parryii. Next base: position 264,529,979 of record NC_135531.1, on the reverse strand, counting down.
GCACTTAGCCCTTGGCCCCGGTTCAGAGTACACAGGCAAGTCTGTAGCTGCTAAAACCGGCCCCGTGAAGCAGCCAGCAGGGCACCTGCCTCCTGTCTTCCTGCCCCCTGTGCCTGGCTCCCTTCCCACTTCCATTTTGTTCTTCTCTATTAAAAATTCAAACACTAGGCTGCTTTTAAAAAATAACTTTTGTTGAATTTTTATGATTCAGATGAACTCTTGTGTTTGTTGATATGGGGTCAAATAAGAAAATTTTTCTCATTTAAACAGGTATATTTTACTGTTTTGTAAATAGAAATACTTATGCACAGACCTCAGGAGACAGTGATAGTACCTCCCAATAGCAATGGTAACATTTATTGAGTACTTACTCTGTGTGGGACATTATGTCAAATTCCTAATAAAGATGAGGTCTTTGCTTCTCACTATGACTCCACTGAAACTATTATCATCTCCATTTTCATATGAGGAAAATGAGGCTTAGGTAGTTAAAAGTCACTTAAGTGAAAACTAAGCAAGGCATGGTGGTGCACGCTAGGAGTGGTAGCTATTTGGGAGGCTGGGGCAAGAGGATCACTTGAGATCACAAGTTTGAGACCAGCCTGGTATCATAGAAAGATTCCATCTAAATTAAAAAAGAGAAAAGTTTGCAAAACTAGTAAATAATAAGTCTGGATCCAGAAGTGGTATTCTTAACAACTATTCCATATAGTTATGAATCCCAAAATATTTATGTCTGCATAAATGACATTAAGTTGAACCATATGGAATGACCATTTTGTCTAATACCAGCAATTACATAGGGTTTATCCTCAAATACCCACCCAGAATTCTCTGAATGTGGTCACCAGACTTGAATAGACTATGGTATGAGTAGCCTTCTGTCTTTTATTACAGTGTCAACATACTACCTTTGAAAGACATGATTGAACAGGCATTCTGTTGAAGAAAGTGTGACAGCCTTTCTAACATTACTGATCTTGGTTGAGACCATGTTGGTTTTGATTCAATGGGAATTGACTTGAGAGTGAATCATCCCATGGTCAGAGTCCCTGGGATCAAACTATCTTTTCATCTCAATTGGTCTTTCTCCTTTGTTAATTCCACTCTCCAAGTGGGACCCCAAGGGGAGGAGAAGGAGGAGGTGCTGGAGGAGACTCTGATGGGAAAAGATGTGTCCTGGAGTGGGAACGAGTCTCTCCAAGAGGAAGTGATGCAGGAAAGGTCAGTGGCAGTCTGACCTTCTGAGAGAGAATGGCCAGGTCATCTCTGGAGCCCTGAAGGACATTGTCTTAGGTTGTTATCTCTTGCTATAACATAATGCCTGAGATAGGATACTTTAAAAGGAATAGAAACTAATTTAGTTCATAGTTCTGGAGACAGGGAAGTCCAAGTGCATGGCCACAGTTTCTGGCAAGGGCCTTGTGTTGAATAATGACACAGAAGAGGGGGAAGGGGACATATGTGAAAGGGACAAAGCGTGAGGATGGCCTCATTTGATAACAACCTGTTCTTACTGTAATTAATTCAGTCCCAGATTAGATCCCAGAGTGAGAACCCACTACTGTAATTAATTCCTCCTGAGGATCTGATCACCTCTTAAAGCCTCCACCACCTTTAAATAAGGCTACACCAGGAATCAAATTTCAACATGAGTTTTGGCGGGACAAGTCATATCCAAACCATAGCAGACATCAAACCCAAAGATCCAGAAACCAGGAAACCAATGGTGTATAGCTCCCTTTCTCCTCCTTGGGAAGTCTTTGGATATGACACAGGAGAGAAAATGAATAAAGATAGCGCAGAGGAGTGAAAGGGTGTTCACCTCCCCAGGGAGACACTACAAAAAGGAGAAATGCAAGGGAGACCAGGAAAGATCCTCAGCTCACCCTCACCAAGTGGAGCCAAGACTGCCTGTTTTAACTTCTTATTGTGTATTCTTGTCAGTAAGCGTTTGATACATCCCCAAATAAATGCATGTTTATTGATGCTGGGCTATCCACACTTGCCCCCATGCTGATATATGCACTATGAAACGTTCACAAAAATACGACTTAAAATGGGTAAGATAAAAGACACAAGAATGGAAGTTACATTTCTCTTCCCATACCCTTTATGCACCCCGCAGGGTTCACTGATGTCATTTAGTATTGATTGCATTTTATTTTTTTATTTATTTATTTTTTAGAGAGAGAGAGAGAGTATCCCAAATACTGTCATTACAATGAGTACTCAATATAAAAATTATTTATGAGATATTTTAAATTCTTTATTTCACAACAAAATTTTTATACCCGGTGTGTACTGTACCCTCACAGCTCATCTCCATTTGGAAAAAGTCACATTTTGAGTTCTCAATATGTTAGTGACAACTGTTTTGGCCGTTATGGGCTTGGAGGATTATGACTCCAGGAGAAATAAGAGTAGCAGGGGACGTTGGACATGTGTCTACAGTTGAGGCACAGAATGATAGAACAAGGATGCTAATCCCAGCATCGCCCTCAGGGTGAACTCCAATCTGCCAGCTCCTCTAGCCTGAGGCCACATCAGATTTCAGAGTAGCACAATTCCAATAAAGGGAATTATACGTGTGTACACAATGCACTGCTTAGCAAAGACATGCATTTGTACACACCCAGTGACTATTGGCCACTTTGAAGCTGTGGGATTGGAGGTCAGTGAATAGTAGTAAGTGATAAGAAATTTCTTTGCATAGAGTGTGAATTGTCCAAGCATACATTTGTTTAAAAACACTTTAAATGATTAATCTTTTTAAGCTCATGCATTTCTTTCAGAGAGTTTACAGGTTAATCCTTATTGATAAAATAATGTTATTTTAGTTATAAAAACCTGGATTTATCTGTATTGCATAAAAAAGCCCTCACCTTTTCTTTTTTTCTTTCTTTTTATCTTTTTTTTCTTGACGAAAAGGCTGGAGGAGGGGTATTGGGATTAGGGTTGCCAGATAAAATATAAGACAGAGTTAAATTTGAATTTTGGATAAACTGAGGCTAAATTTTAGTAGGACCATGTTCCATTCAATATTTCCTTTAAACGTTGTATGGGGGTGGGTAACCTCATTATTTGCATGAGACTTACATATTTATACTAAAAAGTTATTCATTGCTTATCTGAAATTTAAATTTCACTGGTATCCTGTATTTTTATTCATCAGACTCCATTTGGGCTGCCATTATCACAAAGGAGCAGCTGTGGTCTTGAATGGCTGCTTTCTGGGTACCTGGGGGAGTGCTGCTTCCAAGGGAATTACTCCTATTAACAGTTCCCCACTGGGAAGTGATGGGAAGCATTTCCAATTCCTCCTGCCATGATACAGTAATTATGAAAGATTCGTCTCTGTGTCTCTCATTCTCTCAACTCATTTATTCTTCAAATTGTGTCGTAGTTTCTCAAATTTGAATTCCTTCTCTATTGGTGTTTTCAGAAACCTGACTGGAGAAGAGATACTAAAATTCTTAAATGTTCCCCAAAATGCACATCACTAACCATAGCAGACAAAAGTATGTATTTTAGACTCAGAATTCAAAAGAATTTATAGTACTTAAGCATGGTGTTGGGATGGTGCAAATAGTGTAGATGTGGTGCAAATACTGTAGATGTGGTGTGTTTGTGTATGTATGTGTGTGTGTGTGTGTGTACGTGCACATGCACACATACATGTAGTTGGAAGCCGTCACTCTAAGCCCAGCACATTCCACTCTGTGTCACTAATTACTGGTGATTAGATTGACATTGACTTACATTAAGCTTTCAGAAAACCAAACAGCATAAAGTCTTATGCAGCTCTATTCATCAGTCAAGTTTTTAGATTTACCAGGCAAGGTTTTGTTCTTTTCTTTGAATGATTTAGGGAAAACTCAACTTTGAATGGCTAATTTGTTAATCCATTCCAAAATGAAAATCCTTAAGAAAGTAACCGGGGCACCTGCTTCAAGAAACTACAATACTCTTTCCCTCGTATTTAATGATACAAGAATTCTTTGATCCAGAGCTTTCTAGTCTAATCCATTAGCAGAATTGCTTTTTCCATCACAGCCCACTTTACAAGATTCCATCAGCTCTGTTTGTAGAGCTGTACCACAGATTGAATGACACCTGCTTGCCTCTGTCTCCAAACATCTGTAAGTACAGAATTCAAACAAAAGAGGTATGCATATAATTTGAAGGTGATAGAATTAAATAGTGCTATTAAACATAATAAATTCAAACTTTACCAGTATGCAAAAAATGAGTTAAATTGAAATAATCTATTGTAAGGGTGCATAAAGTTGACTTGAACCTTGATATTCTTCACCAGATCAGCAACTCGGCTTCAATTTCTTCCTTCTTCAACATCAATTCTGCATCCCTGAACTGTAGTAGATCTGAAAATCAGCAGAGCACTGGTAATAGGAACAATGTGTATTCACGTGCAAAACAGGTGAACGTTGTAGGTCTGACCTTCAATGATGATTTTTTGTGTGCTTTTTATGTTGTAACTGTACTTTGTTCAAAGTAGACAAATAAATGATAAATTGAAAGAATAAAATATTGTAGTGATTATAGTGATTGTGAAAGCTGTTGATTTTATGAACACAAAACAATTACGCAGAACATCCAATGAGCTAAATAAATAGGAAAATATATTTCCAGTTAATATTAATAAAGATAGTCCCCTGATTTATATATATATATATATATATATATATATATATATATATATATATATATATTGAGTTTACAGTGGTGCAAAAGTGAAAAACATTTAGTATAGTTGCTATTTTGAGCTTTGACTTTAGATCTTTTCCTGGGCTAATGATTTGCAGCATAATGTACTCTAATGTTGGGCCTCTGCTGTGAGCCAGAGCTCCCGGTCAGCCTTGTGATCTTGAAGGAAAGCAATCAATGTGATACCCCAGTGTGCTGTGCGGCTAAGCTGTGATGTTTAGTAGGTTAGTTATTTCAAATTCCTTTCAACTTACAATATTTTCAACTTACAATGGATTTATCAGAACACAACATTATCACAAGTCGAGGAACATCTGTATTGAAATCACATCTTAGCCAGATAAATGTAGAAAGAGCATTGTATATTTTTGAGGCCACACACTTAAAAAGTCTCAATAATAAAGAATCACTATAATATGTATGTTTCTGAATAGGTATATAACAGAAAATAATTTAATCTTTTTGGAATTTTTGGTATAGTTTCATTAAAAAATAAATTAATATGAAGCCAAATCAAATAACCTTTACAAACTATATTGATTTTAGTTTTAAATTTCATTTAGGTCACAAATCATATGATTTATTTATTTCTTATACATTATGAGACTGGATTAAAAGCAGAATGCTTACGTTGTCATCTTAAAATATATTAAGGAGAAAAGAACAACATCTTTGGCTCTATATTGGTATAATAAAGAATTTAAATTTGAATAAAAAGGAAAATGTTAGAGAAAAATTACATACACCAAGAGTACATTACTTCCCAACAATCATGAATGAGAGGTTTTACTTAGTTTAACAAATGTCCAGCTAATGAGTTCAAGAGCTATATAATAGCTGACTAAATTACCATTCTTGTACTCAAACTTTAACTGCTATATTTCAATAATAAAATTTATTATGATAATTAAATTTATAAGAAAAATTTTATAACACTTTTGTTCCCAAATTTTAATTTCTGATGATAATAACATTTGACTTTTATTTCAGACAAATATGATTTGGGGAAATAATATTTTTCTATTTGTTATTTGATCAAAACCTTTATTCACCACATGTCTAACTTTACTATTTTGGAAGATTAAAATTGAATCCTTCTTCTTGATAGGATATAATGAGATGGGCACTCTCATACACTTCTATGAGTATACAGAATAATTTTGTTAGATTAATTTGCCAACATCTATGAAAAAAGGACCTTAAAATATTTAGTAAGTGGATAGTTTAGGTAATGGCTAACTCATAAATCTGGAATTCCCAATGTATACTAAAAATACCAAAGAAGAAAAAAAAAGGAATGAAAAACCTATATATCAACATAACTAAAAGACAAGGAGATTCAAACTTAGAATGGCTTGTACACAGAAATGTTAGCACCACATCCCAGTAAAATATCAACTAAATTCCCATCTCAATTCTTGAGAGAAATCAAATAAAATTCAGGGAAAAGTTGTATGAATGAGAGAAACGAGCTACTGTTCACACTAAAACTGATAAAAAGAAAAGAAAAAACACCATAAAAAAAGTCTACCCTGAATGTAAACCAAGGGTGTGTGGAGGAGATGGGGGACCTGGTGCTAGAACCCCGACTACAGACAGAGCACAGAGAAGAGATTTAAATAAGTACGTTACAAGAAAGGGCCACCCAGTCTTGGGAAGGCAGTTTCACAGTAAAAAGAAAAGGGAAAAATTAAGATGACTAAAGTCAAAAGAAAAAATAATATAAAGATAAATTTTAAAAGGGAAGGATACACAACCCCTCTTTCCACCACTAGGCCCCCCAACATCAACTGGTATAGAAGCCTTGTGTTATGACACTGACAGATGAGAGCATTCCTGAATGTATCTCATAAACCACTCCAAGTCACCAGCCTCATCCACAGAAATGTAGAGGCACAAACAATTTCTGTGTATACAAAATTCTTATCAAAAGAAAACAGAAAACAAGTGTCAAAATATTGCAGCTGATGAAAATTCCTCCATGACAAAACAATGGTAAAGCCGAAGAAAAAAGCTCTCTGAGCTGAACCAAATATCCTCAAACATTTGTCAAAGCCCACCTGGAATCAGAAACATAAAATACACATACAAAGAGCAACTAGGAATTGAAAAGAAAAGAAACCAGACAGAAATGAGTTATTGCCTTCAGGAAAGAAATAGAAGACAAAGAGAAAATTCATATACAAAAGAGACTAAATTACAAGATACCAAAGGAAGACTAAATTTGAATGATAACAGAATAAGGGGTATTAAACTAAATCAGGAATATAATCAAGGAACTAAAATTATCCAATCAAAATGATCATATTTCAAAGATAAGCAAAAAAGCTTTTAAATATCAAAGTTATAAAAAAAATTTAATCATAGAAGTGCTCAGAAAGTTTTATATCCATGAGCTCTTCATGAAAAATATACTTGAAAATGGAATTTATCAAAATAGGAGATTAATAGGGAAACTTTGCCAATAGTAAACTTTAAGTATTATTTAATTGTCAATATAAGATAAAAAGAACATGAGGAAAAAAATAGGATATTGTATAGTATTTTCCATAGATTATGAATTGGAAGTTCTGACAAAATATCAATAATGCAAAGTTTAAACCAAACATATCATTCTTATCAAAAGATGGGATCTGTTTAATTCACCTATTAAAATATTTTTTTATTCTGTCTAAAAACCAAGAACCGACTATGTATTGTTGTTCAAAAAACAACTCAAAAACAAATGATTTACAGAAAATAAATGTGGATGGACAAAGTATTCCAATAAATGGAAACCACCAGAAACCAAGTATATTGAAATTGGTGCTGTACAAAGTAGAGTTTAACTACAACAGCAGCAACTTATATGTGGTGACTACATCACTTTTTCATTCTAAAAGATGCAATTGACAATAAAAATAGAGTAGTTACAAATAACATAGCAATATGTTTTGAAGCAAAATTTGTAAGTGATCCAAGGAGACAAAAATAGAAATATGAAAATAATAAAAGACTTCAACAAGGCATTCTGAGCATAAGGCAAATCCAGCAGGCAAAGGAAGTATATTAGTTAGAGTTCTCCAGAGGAACAAAACATGTCTACACACACATATATATCAGTTAATATATAACAATTAACCTATATATATATTAATGGGGATTGATTAAATTGACTTACACAATTAGAAGTGATTATATTTCCCCATATCTCCCACCTGCAGATGGCCACAGTAGGACAATCTTTGAGCTGGAGGCATAAAAGCCAGTAAAATTAACAAGAGAAATAAATTAGAGTTCCCTTAAAAGAAAAAGAAAATATAAATCTATTTCTTCTTTCAGATTATATAATAATATACCTGTAAAACCCTAGAGAATCAGTGACAAAATGAATTAAAATTGTAAAGTTAATCACAATATGATATTAGCATACAGAAATCAATAACTTTTGTACACACAGAGAAAGGCAGTCATAAGATAATAATGGTAGAAAGCACTTAAATAACAGCAAAGAAAATTAAGTTAGCATAAAACATAAAAAAATGCAAAGCATTTCTGAGAAAAATATGAAAACCTACCTAAAGAAACAAAAGTAGACTTCTATGATCTTGGATAGGATGATGCTGTATCAGAAAAAGAGTCCATTCCATGAAAGTTAGTTTTGATTAACTGAATTTATAACAATTCCCATGAGAACACCATTAAAATCTCTTATAGAGCTACATTTCATATGGAAATATTGCATACTAATGCAATCAGGGAAATGCAAACCAAAATACTTTGAAATTTCATCTCACCCCAGTTAGAATGGCAGCCATCAAAAATACAAATAATGATAAATACTGCAGACGGTATGGAGAAAAGGAACAGTTATGCACTAATCGTGGGATTGTAAATTAGTACAACCACTATGGAAATCAGTATTGAATTTCCTCAAAAGACTAGAAATAGAACCATGGCCCAGCTATTCCATTCCTTAGTATTTATCCTACAGAATTAAAATCAGCATCCCACAGTGATACATGCATACCCAAGTTTGGAGTAGCACAATTCACAGTAGCAAAATTATGGAACCAGCCTTGGTGTCTGTCAATGGATGAATGGATAAAGAAAATGGGCTATATACTACATAGAGGAATTTTATCCAGCCATAAAGAAGAATGAAATTACGCCTGGAACTAGAGAGCATTATAATAACAAGCCAAATTTAGAAAGTCAAGGGTCATATGTTTTCTCTCATGTAGAAGCTAGGCAGAAAAAAGGAAAAAAACATGGGCTTGAGGGTGGCATCTCATGAAAAGAGAAGAGAGATGAATAGAGTAGAGGAAGGGGACTCAGGGAAGGAAGGAGGGAAGAGGAAGGGGAGGTTCTGGAGAATGAAATTATATTGAGACCAAATTATATTGTTTTATCATATACATGTATGAATATGGAACAATGAGTCCCACTATTCTGTATAATTATAACACACCAATAAAAATGAAAATATCTTTAAAAAATAGTCTCATAAGCAAGAAGAAAAAGTACGTTTTTGCCTTAGGACCTGATCTAGCCTAGATCACGCGGCCTGTGGAGTGAGAGTAGCAGGGAGAGATTTGGGCAGAGCCTTTAGCATCAACAGTCATCCCACCCACAGGGAGAGCATGCCCCCTAAAATGACAGGCTGGCCCACTCTTTTAGTCTTGCCATTGCTCTCACCAAGGCCCCCAAGGGGTGATCTCAAAAAGCTTGAGTGAGCATTAAAAGAGAATAAAATTATGGCATTTGCAGGTAAATGGACGGAGTTGGAGAATATCCTGCTATGTGAAATAAGCCAATCTCCCAAACCAAAGGACGAATGTATTCTTTGATAAGTGGATGCTGATCCATGGGGAAAGGGGGAATATGGGAAAAATGGAGGAACTGGGATTGGGCAAAGGGGGGAAGTGGAGGGGGCATGGGGGCAGGAAAGATAATGGAATGAGATGGACATCATTACCCAAGGCACACGTGTGACTGCACATATGATGCGTGCTTCATCATATACAACCAGAGAAATGAAAAGTCGTGCTACAATTGTGTACAAAGAATCAAAATGCATTCTGCTGTCATATATACCTAATTAGAATTAATTAATTAATTAATTAATTAAAATAAAGAGGAAAAATGCTAGAGTGAGGAACTGGGGAGTGAGGTGGACAAAGTACGCAGAAGGGTGTCTAATTAGACTGTTACCACCGTGGGTAAGGGAGGCTCAGGATGAATGGGGGCCTATAAGGAACAGTGCAGAATGTGCTTCAGAGCATCTCCTCCAAAAGACAAGTGAAATCTGAGGGCAGAAGGATTGTGGCACAGAGCACCTGTATCACTTACTACCTCCTAACCACTCAGGTTGACAGCTATTCTCTCCTTGGTGAGTGTACAGGGTAGGATGGGAGAGCAGAGAAGGGCATGGATACAAGTTATCACCCCAATTATTCAGACCAAGAAACAAGCCCTGATCACATTTTACTACATAAAATAGAAACAGGACATCAATACAAGTTAAATATCTCAGTGTCTTATCCCTAACACGACTCTCTGAGTAGAAGTTCCTGCTCCATTTTGAGGTCTTCTGAGATGGCCAGCACAATTAGGGAAAATCATGGATATATTTGTGGTTTTTGGTTTATACCAAGATTATATTCCCATAGTCCTACTTGAAAATAGTGGTGTGTTAGTCATCTATTGTTGCATAGTCAGTTATCCCCCAAGGTTAGGGGCTTAAAACAACAAACAGTTATTATCTCAGAATTTCTGAGTCAGGAATTCAAGAGCCGCTGGGAGGTGTCCTGCAGGGTCACTCATGGAGTTGCAGTTCCAGTTTCACCAAGTTGCAGTCACCTAAAGGGTTTGCCTAGGGCTGCAGGATCTCTGGGCAAAGTGGTCCATTCCCATGGCTGTTGGTCTCCAGCAGGAAGCCTCAGTTCTCTGCCTGCACAGCTCTCTTTGGGGGCTGTTGGATGTTCAGGTCATGACATGGCAATAGAGACCCCCAAGAGCAAGCGATCCAAGAGAAAAGAGACAGAGATGAAGTCTTTCATAAGCCAATCTCCATCATTTTTGCCCCATTACATTGGTGAGAAGTAAGTCACTAAATGTTCATACTTAGGAAGAAGAGAATTAAGCTCATTCCTTATTTTTTGTTTGTTTGTTTGTTTTGGTTTTTGGTTCCAGAGATCAAATCCAGAAGGTTCTAGGCAAGTGCTCTACCACTGAGTGAACCTCCAGACTCTAAGCTCCATCTCTTAAAAGAACACATATTAAATAATTTATGGACATATTTAAAAACTACTCACCACAGGTGTGATGGGAAGACTGGAGACTGGAGGATCCAAAGTTATAATTTCTTGAATTCAGCCGGAGTCAACAGAGCATAGTGGAGTAGTTAGGGTGAGATTTGGGGGTAAAATGGACTCAATTGTGAGTCCTGGTCCAGGTCGGCTTCACAGGGTAGTAACCAGTCCTGCCTCAAGGACCCCCAGACTTAAGAGTGTGGACCCATCAAACCTTTTAGGTTCAATGCCATAACAATATTGAAATTTTAGTAATTATTAGTAATTTTATCTTTGTACTTGTGTTTTATAGGTAAAGTCCAAGGAGAGCAGAGGAGATAGTTCTAGGACCTCCCAACAGATACCCAAGTCTGCACACAAGCATTCACTGCCATTTCTTTATTTTTTATTTTTTTTTTAGTTATCAATGGATCTTTTATTTATTTATATGTGGTGCTGAGGATCGAACCCAGGGCCTCACACATGCTAGGCAAGCGCTCTTCCATTGAGCCATGACTCCAGTCCCCCACTGTACTTCTTAACATCCTACTCATTGGCAATGTTTGTGATGTCCAACAAGTAGAAGACTCTGGTGGACCCACAAAGCTTGGGAGTTGGTAAGTATTCAAAGCAAGTGCAAGGCAGGTGTATAATGTCTTGAGAACAAGCAAGTAGGACCACTCAAAGTCCCTAGAGGTCACGTTTTCCATTCACATCAGAACTTGCTTTGAATGCACAAAGAGGCAATGGCATACCAAGAAACAAGAATTAGCAAGGAACCTCAGCAACCTCAACCTTCATTATTCAATCTCCTTTCTGGCATTAGCCAATCACTTGCATTGAATATGAAGACTTGGAAGGAAAGAGAAAGATCAGGCAACACACAAATCCTTTTTATCCCTTTCTTTCTCAACAGGAAGTCAAGAGTGTTGATAGAATGTGCATATGTGTTAAGAAGTGAAGTGTATTATATTAGTTCCCCTCAGGGTTTACTGTCCAGGTGAGGATGGAGTACCCAGGGTGTACAATTTAGGAAGTAGGAATTGTGTGGTTTCAGAGTTGGAGGAGAGCAATGCTCTTATAGCTACATTTACAAGTGTCATTGTCTAATATAGTTGTTTCTTGGTGTCCAACAGATACCCAAGTCTGTAGATGCTGAAGCCCTTATATAAAATGATGTGGTGTTTGCATATAACCTACACACTCTTCTGCATACTTTGAATCATCCTTGGATTACTTATAATACTTACTATAATATAAATGGTTGCTAAAATGTATTGTTTAGGGAGTTATGACAGGGAAACAAATCTGTACATGTTTAGTAATTTTTTTCCAGAATATTTTCTATCTGTAGTCAGTTGGATCCACAGACGTGAAACCCACAGATATGAAAGGCTGATGATATTAGAATGAATGACAAAATCTATGCTAATAAACTATCATTTTGATGTTTCTTCATTCATAACAACTTTAAATAGCAAATAAAAAGATCCTCTGTGACAAGTCAAGAGAGATCTGGAAGAAAAATTTTAAAAGCCTTGTATTTTTACTGTCTTTAATGACAAGTTTTCTGTTTTTTTTTTAATATTTTCTTAGTTGTAGATAGACACAATATCTTTTTTTTTTAAAGAGAGAGTGAGAGAGGAGAGAGAGAGAGAGAAAGAATTTTTAATATTTATTTTTTAGTTCTCGGCGGACACAACATCTTTGTTGGTATGTGGTGCTGAGGATCGAACCTGGGTCGCACGCATGCCAGGCGAGCGCGCTACCGCTTGAGCCACATCCCCAGCCTGACACAATATCTTTATTAATTTATTTTTATGTGGTGCTGGGGACCAAATGCAGTGCCACCTGAGTGCAAGACAAGTGCTCTATCACTGAGCTATAGCCTCAGTCCTTCTCTGGTTTTTTTGAACAAAGGATTCCACGTTTCCATTTTTCACAGAGACTGAAAATTATGTAGCTGCCTTGGTCCTGGCTCCCTCTGTCACGCGTGTTCTCCACAATGACTGACTGCTCCAAACTTTCATTTTCTCCTCTGTAAAATGGGAATCCCTGCAGCATGTAACAGAGAAGGTTGTTAGAAGGATAAAATGACAAGATGCTTAAAAATAGTGTAGTGTCTGTCTGTATTATGCTCAACAAATAAATGACTCTATTGTCACTGGGGACAGAGAGGAGGGACATAAAAGAGGGAGTAAAAGGAAAAGATAAAAGACAAGAAAGATCCCAAGTCAAAAATGGCCTCTAAGAGGGAGGTGCCCTTTGAGAAACGGTCCCTGATTTGGTTTGAATTTCCTCAAGGGATAGAATTTTCCTTGTTTGTCTTGAGATTTTCCTTTACTCTCTTGTCTCATTGACTACATCTCAGATGAATTGCAACTGGGATTCATCTTTGATGTGTCTGATCTTTGATCTCTGCTACCTTTGCTGTGTAAAGGTGTATCACATCCACTTAACCTGAGTTCTCAACTGAAAAGGAGACACTACCTGCGTGCTAAGTCCTTCGACTCTTCACATCCACTCCCAGCTTCTCAGCCATCAGTGCTGAGGAGTCATGGATTTAGCTGGGGGAGAGGGGAGGGCCACCCTGGTTGAACCTCAGGAATGCAACTCCAGGTCCTCTGAGAGAATCTTGCCTGTCCTGTCTTCCCAGAGAACACCGCCTCTCACCCCTCCTGGAAATTATGGCAAGAGAAAAAACTGCCAAGCTGACTAATAAGGAAAACCTAATTATACTTTCTTTTGCTGAAACGTGTTGGTTGCATTCTTAAGGAATCTGGCGTTATCAATATCAAAACTACTGTTACTATGGGGAAGTTCAAGTTATGAGAAGAGAGTTTTAGATTAAAAAGAGTTATTTTTTTCCCTGAAAAAAATGTGAAAAATTAAGTTGGCTTGACAGCTCTTAAGTTATTTTGTTAGGGCTAAAGTAAAATCAATGTAACAACTTCATTACCAAATGCCCCAAACAGAGAATATTGCTGAGAAAATTTTCAAAGGAGCAACAAAGGCCCCAAATTTGCAAATGTCTAAGTGGATTTTTGACCAGTTCTCAGCTGTGCCACTCAAACAAAGCAATAATGTCTTTGAAAGAATTTTTCCTCCAATATATGCCTGTCTCATAATAATCATCAGTTGCATTGTAACCAACAGTCCTGGGCCTGATGCCAACCCATGATCACAGTCTGTTTGGGCTGCTGTAGCAAAATATCATAAACTGGCTGGCACACCTCAACACAAATTCTGAAGCCTGAGAAGTTCATGATCAAAGTACGGGTAGATTTGATATCTGATGTGTTACCTTTTTGCCATGTCCTCACGTGGTGGAAAAGAGGGATGAAGCTCTCTGAGGTTACTATTATAAAGGCACTAACCCTCCTAAGCTAATCAACTGCCAAAGCCCCATCTCCATTGGTCTTTAGGATCCAACATATGAATTTTAGGGGCATATAAGTATACTTATGAGATTATATAACATTGACAGTACTTAAAATGACTGAACTACAAAGAGATACTAACTTTTCTCAAAGAAGTGAGAAGCTAAGCATAAAATGTAAAAATTGGCTTTCTTCTCTTTTACAGAGGTCCATGGAAATGGCTTGTGAAAAGGATACCATAAAGCTTTAAAGGAGATATCTTCACAGGAGCCAAGTATGGTTTAAGCTGAGGACAGATGCTGATGATCATCAGCTAAGTCAGGAAGAGTCCATGAGAGACTGATTCCAATTTCAAGAAAAGAGCTGAACCAGAAGAAGGAACTGAGAAACAAAGCAAAAGTGCATATGGCAGCCCAAGGTGGTGGATCTAGAGCACAGGGGTTAGGCGGGTGTATATTAAAGAGAGAAAAGAAAAAGAAAGGAGGAAATCAAGTGTCTTAAGGTACACATACACTCTCAGCTGGACCCCAGCAGTGTGGTTCAGTGGTGTGGCATGATCTTCAACTCAAAGAATGTGAGAGTGGGAGGGACCCCAGAAAACCTAAGTCAAGCCACTCATGATCAAGACTGTAAGCTGAGGCACAAAGATGGGCATACCTACCCAAAGCTACGAACTTGATACTAATGATAGAGAATATCCTTATTTGGAGTCTGCAGCTTTTTGTGTTTCATCAAAATGTCAGTCATAGGTCAAATGAATAGATCTTTCTCCTCTACAAGTGGAAAGTAGAGAGTTGAACAGTTTCATTTGGAAAGAGCAATTGTGAAAAGAGACCTGACTCCAAATCCCATGTCCAAAGTAACTTTTGAACTTCCAGCTCTTCTGAAATTTAAGGCATGTGTTGAGGTTCAAAGATTACTTCCCTGAAGACTATAAGTCCTGGAAGGTTAGGGACCAGGTCTTATTTACATTTCTATCTCAAACACCTGGACAACAATCCCCTTTAAATAAATAATTATACATTTCAAAATATAATTTATTCCCAGGGTCCCCTTTATTCTTATTCCCCTTATATTCTGTATACATTCACTGATCTCAGGCAAGTAAAGAGACGTCTATTGTCACAGAGGGCATTAAAAATAGAACTCCATTCAACTTTTGGGCTCCTTTCCCTCACCATTGCTATTGCAATTCTACTAGGAGACCTAGGACAAGGTAATAACTGAAGCAAGAATGCATACAAATTTTAACAAAAATGTGTCTGTTAAATAATCTAAAAGGCAAGGTAGAGAAGAAAAATCTACAAACCAGAATATTGATGTTTAGTAAGAGATTCTTTAAAGTTCAAGGCTGGATTGTTCACGGGCATGTTGTTTATCTGCAGTATCTAAACCAGGCTTGGTGTCCAGCCCTACATTGCTGCTAGAGTAAAATCAGTAAATCTTAGAGTTACATTCTTTAGGGTTCTCAAGCTTTTGAATAACCTCTAAGGGGGGACTCCACAGCTTCCTTAGTACCATCATTTCAATTTATTTGTTATACCAGAGCTCTAACAGCATAAAAAGTGACATTTCATCAGAATTGACAGAAATTCCTATGGTTATATTTTTAGATTTTGTTTGTTTGTTTGTTTAATTATCATGGAAAGTCCCAGCTTCGTTCTTGACCTGGCAAAACAGTCTTTACAGAAAAGAGGATAAAGCAATCTTGATAAGCAGCAAGTAAACTGATTTGGCTGAAGAAACACCAGAGCAGAATGTTCCTGTTTTTCCTAGAAAGCATTTCCATTCTGTGTGGCTTTGGGAACAAAGCCAAAGTCGGCTTGAGAGGACAGAGACTTCCAGTACGTCAGGTGGGCATGAGTGGCTGAGAGAGAGTTCAGACACCCAGGTGCAAACCTGGGAAGGGCAATGTGCTTGGTTTCTCTTGTGTTTTCAGACTGACAAGGCCTCTGAGAGAATGTTAAGGGCCAGGGAGGGATGAGATTATCCAGAAGACGGGAGCCTGGACACCTCCCATTCCCTTGCCTCAAATTCACAAACCACAAAAGCAGGGTGGGACTGGAGGGAGAAAAGGAAACAGATGTGCAGATAGGCGCTCCTTCCCCACTCTGCTAGTGAGACCTAACAAGGCCATTCCTGATGCTGGGTTTCACAATAGCATCCATCTTGGCTTCAGAAGCACCTCTAGGAATAGTCCCTGGAGATCAAGCATCATGTTCTTCTTCCCATCCTTCCCTCCAAATCACTCCCTTGCATCTATTTTTGCAGCACAGTGAACAGAAAAAAAAGCACAGGTGCAGGATTCAGGAAGGAAATGAGGAAAGCCACTGACTTTCTGAACAAATGCATGCACCAGACATTCTGCTAGGTGTTTTATCTACCTGCCTCATTTATATGATCATCATCATTCCCCAGACCTGGGCTGTAGGCCTGGTTCTTACATCAAAGGGTAAGATGGTGGATGAGTTGCCGAACCTCTAGGCATCCGATGAGTTTAAAGTGTGTGTCTAAAGTGGGGTGATGGCACTTTCCCAGTTGCCTTGGAGTATTGTCAGAATCAAAAGGTAATGAACACCTTGTGAAATGCTGAGTACATGTAAGGGATTATTATTTACCCAATAATCGTTCTGCAAGACAAAAGTCTCTGAGATTCTCCCACTTGAGAGATGGCTCTTCTCCATTTACCCCAAACATGCATGTTGACTCCCATGCAAAGTCATGGTTTCAAAGATCTGAGCTGATCTTTGGCACCACCCAGCAAATCAAACATCTCTTCCTGTCCCTGCCTTTATTTGCAATGTAACTTCCAAGGCAAAAGAACAAATCTCAAGCTCCACAGTAATGAAATAAGGAGGTTCAAAAGCTTCACCTCCTACCTTTGAATTTGATAGAGAGAGGTGATGTATCAAGTGATGATAAAGGAAGATAGGGGTACAGTGTGGAGATGAGACATGGCATCAGAGGCGATGTTATTGTCCTGGTCATGATAAAGGGTAAGGTCTTGCAGAGGGTGGGGGTGGGGGAGGGGGGCATTCTGTGGACAGTCAGAAATGCCAAATCATTCCTGAACCAAATAAGAAGTGCTAGAGGAGGAAATTAGAGAAAGCTTGCAAGAAGAAATTTCTAAAGGAAGGAAAAATTATTTGATGACCTGCTATGTGCCAGAGGCTGTATTATACATTCATACCTGTATCTATGATCTCATTTCCTCCAGCCTGCCTCCTTGCTGCTGATGTGATGTGTTATGTCATTGGAGAGAAGTCAGCTCTGGGTGGTAATTCTCTAGTAGCACAAACCTTTTAGGAATCCAGACAGTACCCACCCATTGACTGCTGGAAGAAACAAATCTGGGTCAGGATGAGAATTGACATAAAGGAGGGAGGGGAGATGGAGCTTGTGTGGTGGCGAGGGTGGAAGTGCATCTCTTAGGGAAAATTCCCAAAGAGCAACTCAGACTCTGCCACTTACATGTGACCATCTGCTCACCTCTCCTCCCCAGCCCTTGTCTCTACTGAGCATCTGCCAACACTGAGCTCAACCGCTATCATCCTGATTAAAAATTGAGATAGGCTTGGATTCAAGTCCCAGTTCCTCTACCTACTGGATGTGGGGCCTTGTTTTGCCAATTATGCCCTAAGACTTAGTTCCTCTTCTATAAACAGAGTCATGGTGTCTTCTAGGTGTTTAGTAAAATTGAGATGTGTTTGCAAAGTGTTGAACCCAATGCCCGGTTCCGTAGTTGGAGTTTTTAATTATTACTCTCCTAGGTGTCATCTCTGATCTGTCATCTCAGATAAACATCAATTAACTGCTGACTGCTTACTATTGAATTAGTCACTGATAAAACAGTCACAATCCTTGACCTTAAAGACCCCGCAATCTTAGGCAAATAATGAGCACTGTTCAGACCTCCAGGGACATTCTGGCTGTGGTCCTCTCTATGAAGGTATGGCTATGGACAGAGGGTGGGCTTTCTGAGGGGCTCCAGAAGACCATGGGGTATAAGTCAGTGACAGCTGGGGTGCTCAAAAGCTCTGTGAATTCCCAGGAGTGGTGCTGAGTCGGGGATCTTGCAGAGGTGACCCCTGTCAGGGGTCTGCTGAACTCCGGGTGGTCTTCCCATGCTGATGGGACTAGGGCTTTGAGGAGGTGTCTCAGAGGTCTTTCTGTGGAGGGAAGCTGGTGGAGGTAATGCTTTCTTTGTATCATCCAGAGCAGCAGTTTATCTGTTTAATATATTTAAAAGCTGAATTGGATTCAAAGAAAAGATCAAGCTGTTAACAATATTTGTAAACAACGAGGGTAAATGATTTCTAAAATCTTTCTGAAGATAGAACCTCAGTATTCTCTCTAGCCTCGGTGCAGAGCTGCCTGGAACCGACCCACCTGGGCCTGGGGTTCAACCACATTCAAGGCCTGCAGGCCCCTGGATGTCTGAGACTCTCCATCCTGAGTTCTTTAATTCCACCCTGCTTTTCACAGAGCACTTCCCATTACCTCTTTATCTTCCTGGTCCTTGACCATTTTTCCCTTCACAATTGCTCTTTCCCACCGATGCAGAAATCAGAAAAGAGGCCAATTGATCCAAAGAAAGGCTTAGTCTGTTGAGAATTGCTAGAGAAGTTAAGTTCTCTGTTTGCAGAGGAACCAAATGCAAACATAACAACAGGCCCAACAACTGGTGACTTTATTTAACTTGAACCCCATTTCATCAGCCAAAGTCTTGACCTACAGGTCAGAGGTCAGGCCATCAGAAATATGCAAAAACAAGCCCTCGGGGCAGTGAGAGCCTGAGTGCTCCACTAAGGAGGCCCTTCTGGACTGTGAAGTTCCCAGGGGCTGGAAGGGGGGACTCTGGCTAAAAAATAGGGCCTGGTGTGAATTTTCTCATTATGTGAGAGCTACACCTAGATTGGGCTGAGCTCTGTTTCCCAGGACAGTTTGAATGTGAAGATGGATTCAAGATCCTCGTTGCCTTCGTTATCACTTTATGACAAGAAGCAACCTCCTTTCTTTCAAAAAGAAGTAGAAGAGAAAACAGAAAATGAAAATAATAAGGGAAGGAAGGGAGGGAGGGAGGGAAGAAGAGGAGGAGTCCTGAGAAAACAAGAATCACACACAATAAATGAAAACCAACATGTTTCCTCAAAATAGCAGCCTGTGATACAATCATGGCTCTCAAGTTTTAAAATGTGGAATATTTTTAGTGGGTCATAAACTTGAAGTAGAGCATAAAGTTGTCAAGACCTATTCTCATCCCTGGTGTTAGAAGCAGCTGACCAGGCAATTTAACCGTTTACACAATGGTTCCTAGTGTTTCCATCCAAAATAGATCTGTTGTTTCATATGTCATGGTCACATGTTAAGGGAAACACCCATCCTTCTGTGAAAGCAGCCAGGAGAAGCCATGTGAAATAATGACACTGTAAACTTTTCTCATTTCAATGATCTGTTTCTTATTATGTGAATGTCAAAACCCAATTCATACGTTGGTTGATTTACCTATCTGCTTGAGGAAAATTGTCTGAAATTATGATTTTGTGAAGCTCCCTTTGTTTATAAGCAAGGATCATAGTGCAAATTTTAAAGTCTCATTCCCATGTAAGGGAATTTGTCTCATTCCCAACCTGGATATTTTGTCCATAATTCCAGGAACTCTGCCCAACTGGAAAGATATTTGGAGCACATCTTCCCCAAAGGGAGGAGAAAGTTATGTGGCACACTTCAAATAAAATGGTTCAGCCTTATGTACTTAGGAATAAGTCAAAGAAAAGATCTGTGGAGACTTCCTCTTTTACTCAAGCTCTATCTTCTTTTTGGTTCTACTGAGAAACCCTCTAGAATGTAGCTCTCTTGAACTTTAATAAAGCAGTGCTTTAGCTGGTTAGTTCCCCACCATTTATTAAGGTATGTGTTCTTAGCATTGCAAAAGGTCATGTAAGTGGATCAAGATTTGAGTTTTTTATAGCCAAGAGTGGGCCAGAATCCACTGCAGGGCATGGAGATGGCTGAGTTTCGGGCTGACCTTGCATCCTCTTTGTGCAGAGTCTTGAGTTAATTGAGACCTAGGCCCAAGAACTCACAGCATACCATAGGCTTAATTGCTTGTGAAATTGACAGAGAGAGCACACTGGTTCAGAGGCCAAGGAGGCTGGCCACTTATACTTCCTCTCAAGTCGAAACTTCGGGACCCAAGGCTGAGTCTGGGTGACAAGATTTGACGCTTACTCACCAAGCTGCAAGGGAAACAGCACCTTTCCAAAACTACCCAGAGGCAGAGAATCCTGGGGCTGGGATGAGTAGAGAGCAAGGCCTTGTGTGGTCTGAACTTTAACTTTGCTGACTGCAATCTCCTCTATCTCTATCTCTCAGCAATCAAAGCAAAAATTTTTTATAAAAGTCCTCTGTCCGTGTAAAGGAGCCAGTGGAAGATGGAAGGAAGGTCAAAAGAGTTCTCAGTATTGATTGTGCTGGAACAGAAGTTGTTTCTCTGAGCCACAAGGAATGTAGAGAGGGAGAAACTCTATAACTTCTGCCGTCACCATTGCAGGATAGTAGAACAGGGCTAATAGTGTGGTGGCGGTGGGCACTGTCTGCCTGTGTTTAAATTCTCCTAAGGTCACTGTGTGGGGGACTTTGTATAAGCCTCAGTTTCTTCAAAAGTAAAACAGGGCAAGTTATAGTTCTTTTGCATACTGTGGTTGTTAAGGCTTAAAGAAGATGCAATCTTCAGCCTGGGCAGCAACGAAACATGAACTATAGATACACCGTTGTTAGCTGTTTGAATCTGTTGGAGGGAGGGTTGAGTTTTATTGTTTTGTTCTGTTTTTTTAGGCTCATGATCATCTTTAATCAGTGCTCATTTCTGAACTACCCCCGTGTCATACTCTGAGTCTTTCAGCTTTGTTGAGGTATAATTGATAAGCAAAGAGCTGGACCTATTTCACATGAGCAATTTGATGAGTTTGGGACGTGCAGAGGACTGGGGTCTGGAGGGAACCTGTTGGTACCTTCTGCTTTTGTACAATTGCATTTCCAGGCTTCTGTGCTTTAGTGATGGACCAGGATTAAAAGAGCCACATCTGTTGGAGCAGTATGGTAGGCTGAAGATGAAACGTTCTGTTACATCCTTGACCTTTCAAAACTCAAGTGCTCATTTTGTGCAGAGGGAATTGGGAGAGTGATCTAATGTTAAGTGCCTACTGAATGCCCCTTACCTGTAACTAGGCCCCTCTCTCCTTGATGATGGAGGACAACAATGGTCCGAAGGGAGGGCTTGTTGGTGGAATCTGGAAACTATCCCTGGGGGCCTCTGGTCATCAGCTTGAAGTACTCTCATGAATCATGTAAAAGGGGGGAAGAGCAGAGGTCATGGCTGATAATGGAAGAGAGATAATGAGAACTTAAATGGGAGTAGGAGAATAATAAGTATGATAGTGCCCACCAGCATTTTAATATATTTTTCAAATCCTGTATGTCCAGGTTTTGTTCAAAAGATTTACTCCTTGATTTAGTCATTGATTTTATTAGATCTATGTTTTTGTTTTACAGTTCATGGATTTTTCTATTTACTATGTTAAAATTTCCTTCCTGTGTTTTTTTTTTCTACTTATTTTTCAAAAGAATTAAGATGAATGCTTGGTCTACTTTATTTTTATTTTTTCTCACCAATAAAGGAAAGATTTAAGAATATGAATTTTCAATCTGAGTAGGGCTTTGGCTGCATTCCATACATTTACTACTGTGACATTTTATAGTAGTTTAGTAATGCAGTATTTTTTAACAAATGCTCATTGCAATTTTTACCTCCTCTTGCATCCAATATTTGCATATGAGAAAATTTATTTTTTATTACTAATAGTTTTTTATTTCATACATTTTAATTTTAATTTTATTATTAATCAATGAATCAACTGTATGTTAGTGAAAAAAAATGTCACCTGAGTGAAATCAGCTGTTTTCCTATCTTTTTAAATTGGTGCATATTATAATTTTTTTCCTTATTATGGGCACATTATTTTTTAATGGGTGAAAATAGCTTTTATAAATTTAATACAATTTTCATATTGGGCCTAGGGGTGTAACTCTGGGGTAGAGCACTTGCCCAGCATGCATAAGGCCCTGTCTTCAATCATCAGCACCACACACAAAGAAAAAGTAATCAAAAAAATAAAATAAAATAAAATAAAAAAGAATAAGGAAAAAAGGAAAAAAAAAAAAAGGATTTTCATCTGGTGCAGTAGATTACCAGTGTTTGAGAGCACAGTGTGGATCATTGGAAAGAACAGATAGGATCTCTTTTTCAGATACTAACCACAAATATATACATAAATTACATGTATTTCCATAATTTAGATATATATGCATATGTACTAATATTTTATTAATTTTGTTTTTACATTATCACTCTTTTGATTTATCTCATCTGTCAAAACCAATTAGGTGTGATGGAGTGTCTCATAACAGCTGGGTTAATTTCTTCTTATATTTGTTTTCTTATAGTGTATTGCAAATCATTTTGGTTATTTGAGGATTTTATAGTTTTCTCTGAACTTTTTGGTGTATAAGAATAACTTTGGTATGCCTATATCATTGATGAGTATGAAAATTTTCAAGTCATGTTACTGACTTTTGTCTTTAATCCATCATTTTATTTGAAATATATATTGGTCTTGCTGCTTTTGGCTTCTGTTCTACTTATATAGGTAGATGATTGATAGATGGAAAGATAGACAGATAGAGATGTAGATATAGTGTGTACTTATGTATTTCTCATGCTATTTTAAGGCATTATTTTTTAAAGCAACATGTACTATTTTGCATTATGACCCACTAAGTCTTCAACTTTAAATTGTGGAATTCACCATGGACACATGTGACTGCCCTCCTCTCATTGTGCTGTATGGGGACAGGACAGTTCAGCCAAACTGGGAGGACCTCTGTGGACACAAAGTCCAGGTTTAGACCTTGAATCTGCCTCCTATATCTGTATGACCTCAGGGAAGTGATTTATTCTCTGCAAGTCTCTGTCAATTCATCTGTAATACTGAAACAATATTATTAAAGTGACTATAAAGAGTCAATTAAAAATTAGTAGATACAAGGCACAGAACAGAAATTGATGCATTGCAGGCACAGTGGTATATGCAATGACTGTTGGCCAGAATTCTGAATGAAATAATAAATGTAAACATAATTCTATACATAATTATATTATTTTGAATTTGGTGCTTTGGATCCTTATGTTGCTTCCTTATTTTTTATCTTTTGATATTTAGATTTTTATTTGCTTCTCTCTGCACTAATAATTTGAAGGGCTAATAAATTGTCTTCATTAGTGGTCATCTGTATGTTTTCCTAAGACATCATTTGAATTATTATTTTGTAATTGTAGTTTTGTAATACTTATCCAATGTATTTCATTTATAATTTTTTTAATGGCTCCTCAATCTTTGTTAATATAATCTGGGGTTTTCCACTGATAATTTTTTAAAATTTTTTTCTTTTAAATTATATGTGACAGCAGAATGTATTCCAATTCTTATTACACATATAGAGCACAATTTTTCATACTTCTGGTTGTATACAAAGTATATTCACATCAATTCGTGTCTTCATACCTGTACTTTGGATAATAGTAATCATCACATTCCACCATAATTTATACCTCAATGCCCCTTCCCTTCCCCCTCTGACCCCTCTGCCCTATCTAGAGTTCATCTATTCCTCCCATGCCCCCATCTCCCTATCCCACTATGAATCAACCTCCTTATGTCAAAGAAAACATTTGGCATTTGGTTTTGGGGGACTGGCTAACTTCACTTAACATTATCTTCTCTAACTCCATCCATTTACCTGCAAATGCCATGATTATATTCTCTTTTATTGCTGAGTAATATTCCATTGTGTATATAAGCCACATTTTTTTTATCCATTAGGTTGGTTCCACAGTTTAGCTATTGTGAATTGTGCTCCTATAAACATTGATATGGCTGTGTCCCTATAGTATGCTCTTTTTAAGTCCTTTGGGTATAGACCCAAGAGAGGGATAGCTGGATCAAATTCCCAATTTTCCAAGAAATCTCCATACTGCTTTCCATATTGGCTGCACCAATTTGCAGTCCCACCAGCAGTGTATGAGTGTACCTTTTCCCCCACATCCTCGTCAACACTTATTGTTGTTTGTCTTCATAATAGCTGCCATTCTGACTGGAGTGAGATGAAATCTTATGGTGGTTTTGATTTGCATTTCTCTGATTGATAGGGATGATGAACATTTTTTCATGTATTTGTTGATTGATTGTATATCATCTTCTGAGAAGTGTCTGTTCAGGTCCTTGGCCCATTTATTGATTGGTTTATTTGTTTTTTGGTGCTTAGCTTTTTGAGTTCTTTACATACCCTAGAGATTAGTGCTCTACCTGAGTGTGAGGGGTACAGATTTTCTCCCAAGATGTAGGCTCTTTATTCACCTCACAGATTGTTTCTTTTGCTGAGAAGAAACTTTTTAGTTTGAGTCCATCCCATTTATTGATTCTTGATTTTAATTCTTGCACCATAGGAGTCTTATTAAGGAAGTCAGGCCTAATCCCACATGATGGAGATTTGGGCCTATTTTTTCTTCTATTAGACGCAGGGTCTCTGGTTTTATTCCTAAATCCTTGATCCATTTTGTGTTGAGTTTTATGCATGGTGAGAGATAGGGGCTTGATTTTATTTTGTTGCATATGGATTTCCAGTTTTCCCAGCACTATTTGTTGAAGAGGCTATCTTTTCTCCAGTGCATGTTTTTGACAACTTTGTCTAATATAAGATAACTGTAATTTTGTGGGCTAGTATCTGTGTCCTCTATTCTGTACCATTGGTCTACCAGCCTGTTTGGTGCCAGTACTATGCTGTTTTTGTTACTATTGCTCTGTAGTATAGTTTAAGGTCTGGTATAGTGATGCTACCTGCTTCACTCTTCTTGGTAAGGATTGCTTTAGCTATTCTGAGTCTCTTATTTTTCCAGATGAATTTCGTGATTGCTTTTTCTATTTCTATGAGGAATGTTATTGGGATTTTGATTGGAATTGCATTAAATCTATATAGTGCTTTTGAAAGTATGGTCATTTTGATAATATTAATTCTGCCTATCCAAGAGCAAGGTAGATCTTTCCATCTTCTAAGGTCTTCTTTGACTTCTTTTTTAGGGTTCTGTAATTTGATAATTTCATAATAAATTAAAATATACATAAAGTATATTTTCTACATAAAAGGTAACATTTGCTTGTTTTTAACCATACTTGTAAGAGATAAATCTACATTTAACAGACTGAATACAAATACCCATCCTAATATTCCATTATTTCTTAACCTGTATATTTTCTCTTTTCATTCTTTTCTGAATTTAAGAAGTGTGTCATCAAAAATTTTTTGAAGATGAAAATGTGCGGCTTCCTTTCAAAATTCTAATACATAGAGAAATAGCTGACTGGGTATGACATCCACACAGAACAACCCTTTGGCACAGAGCAATGTGAATTTTGCTCTAGCATGATCTGGTTTGTAGTATTAAAGGTACTTCTGCAGCGTGCAACAATATAGGCTTGTATATTGTCTTCTTTGCCTGTGTGGATCGGATGCCTCTTCCGCTGACCCACCCTGCTTCTGTTCTATGTATATAGGTAGATGATTGATGGATGGAAAGATAGATATAGATTAGATACAGTGTGTATTTATGTGTATAAATACACACTGTATATACATCTATACCAATGTGGCAGTGGGGACAGAGACCCACAGAGGGACTGGAGTTCCATTGTTGTTATTGTTGTCCCTTTTATCTCAGTAGGTCCTTGATACAGACATTGAGCTATAAATGTAACTTTTACATTCACCGTATTTCTGCTGGGTTTTGTAGTGGTCTGTGTAACCCATCAATGTTACACAGACCACATAGATGACACTATGTGTTAATGGGGAATCTTGTCCTTAACTGGTGGAAGGATCACAGGGAAACTGTAAGAATCAGCAGCTCAGAGGAAACTATGTGGCCCAAGAAAAAGTTCAGGTTTAACTCCTTCCTGTGCCTGACCTCCATGCCTTCAAATAGGAAGGTCTATGATGCATTAGTTTTTCTTTTCTCGAATTAATTTAGTAATTCAACCTTTCTGTCAACAAAAGTAAATAAAACAGAATACCTGCTATCAGATTGCTTAAATTGTACAGAAAGCATTGTATTAAAAGTTATAGGGCCAGGCATGGTGGTACAAGCCTTTAATCCAAGCAGCTTGGGAGGCTGAGGCAGTAGGATCACAAGTTCAAAGCCAGCCTTGGCAACAGTGAATCACTAAGCAACTCAGTGAGACTCTGTCTCTAAATTAAATAAAATACAAAATAGGACTGGGGATGTGACTCAGTGGTTGAGTGCCCCCGAGTTCAATCCCGTGTATTCCCACCCAAAAAGAGTTATACAACATTAAACATAAAAAGCATTTTAAAGAATTCAGGCTCCTGTTGACAGGGAGAATAGGCGGAGCGGGGCCAAGTGGGGCTATTGGTAAATAAGTTCTGAACAGTTCTCTGGACCTAAAAGCAACAACGAGAGGCTGGTAACCACGGGTGTGAATATATCTATGAAGGCTGGACCACTCACATCTAAAGCCTTTTCCGTTCTGAACTTCTGTGAGAAAGAAGAAATTTAAATAATAGCATCTTGGAACACCACTACCCTGAGTTGCCCTTCTCCCCCAAACATTCATCTCTTATGCCGTCCTCAGGGTGCTCCCCACCTCCAGCAATCTCTCAGCCCTATTTGCAGTGGCCCTGTGGTCTCAGCTTTTACCTACACCATCGTTATGTCTCTGCATGCACTTTCTGACCTCTTAAGAGAGTCAGCTCCAGGAAGCAAGGGCTGGTCTTTGAGTTCTAGATGCGTAAGGCAACCTGTCTCAGAACTGCCTTCTTCCAGAGAGTGGAATGATGGGACTGCCCCTTTTTTTATTTTTATGCCTCCATATAATCTGACTTATTGCCTCCAGTATTTAATGTTCTACCTTCATTATTAAGCAAGTCAGTGAAGGAAGAGAAAAGGAAAAAAGTAAAAAAAAAAAAAAAAAAAAAAAACAGAAAAAGAAAAGAGAGGGAAATAATTTTAAAAGGACAAAAAAGGTTGTTCTCAGTTCTCTCCTCAGCACTCTGCCCAGAGAGACACTGTAACTACTGTTGAACATGTCAGGTCTCCAAATTCCCGATCCTGGCTTCCACCCTCTGGGGTCACCTCTGTCATTTTGCCCAGAGACAGAACCATCAGCATGTCTACTACTGAGTTTTACTCTGCTT
Source organism: Urocitellus parryii (assembly GCF_045843805.1). Classification (NCBI taxonomy): domain Eukaryota; kingdom Metazoa; phylum Chordata; class Mammalia; order Rodentia; family Sciuridae; genus Urocitellus; species Urocitellus parryii. The sequence continues at coordinate 264,502,273 of NC_135531.1, read as the reverse complement.
ATTCTGGCCCCACCACACCAAGGACACTCCCAAACCCACAGAAGCTTATTATTTTTTCCCTCGACTTCCAAAGGGGGAAAGAACTGAAACCCACAGATAACAGAGGAGGGCTTCCTCTCAGGCTGAGGGCCCCGAGCCCAGGGACAACAGGGCCTCCTGTCCTTCCCGCCAGCTCCTGGCCTACAGCAGAACGGACACTCTTGGTGGTTTGAGGCTGAGGGCTGAGATCTTTTTGCAACTTGGGATCTTCAAGTGCTTCCCCAATACCCAAAGCCGCAATTTCCTCGGCCACAGTGGAAGCAGCTGAGTCAGGATGCTGATGAAGGGGTTGAGTTTGTCTTTGGTTCCAGCCCCGTCTCCCTCTTGAGCCCTCTGGCTCCCTCCTGGACCCATTTCCCCCTCTCTGCCCAGCTACCAGCCGTCGCTCTTGCTACAATCCCATTAAGACTTGCGGAGAGGCCAGGCCCTAGAGGCAGACAGGCCCAAGGGTCCTGCGAATTTGCACAAGGGCCTGAGTTTCCCTGAAGGCTGAGAGGTTGGGAGGCACAAGGGGCCCCTGGATAAGTTGCCGGAGCATACTGGATGCACCATGGCTTCTTGCCCACTTGTAAGTGAGCCCAGGAATTACTGCCCGCAGGGGAGAGGGGACGTTAATGAATCGGCCTGGGGCACGAGCTGATGCCCCATATCAGCTCTTCAGGGCATTTCGGTTCCCCTGGGGCTTGCTCCCTGATCATTCCTTCTCAGGCCTCCAACTAAACCAGAGGTATGGCTTCATAGGAGAGTCAGGTAACAGCCGTGCTCTCTCCTGACCACCTCCGAGCCACGACCCTGGCCTTTGTTATCTCACCTCTTGGAGGCAGTGATGGGGAGGGGGAAGCGAACACTCCAGGATTTGTGGAGACCGCCAGGCACGAGATACCCGATACGCAGGAGTCTCCAGCTCGGCTTAGAGGAGTCTCTCATCACCTCCACACAATCTGGCCTTTGTCTCCTCTTCAAAAAGGAACGGTATCTTGCCTAGTGTTTTCACCAAGTCCATTAGCGGGCAGATGGATCTTAAAATCTGTGCCACCAGAGCACGGGCATTCTGCAGTCACACGTCACCAAGCCCACGTCTGGCAGGTTACACCAGTCTTATGAAAAAAGGAACTAAATGAGAGAGAAAGAAACTAACAACTCAAAGAAAACCCTCCACCAGCAAAAGACAAGATGAGGAATAAGGCGAGGTGCTCCATGAGCGCTCAATGCATAGATTGATTTGTTGCTCTTTTCTTCCAGTCTCAGGTCCCCAGCCTGAATCTTGAGTCTACTCCTTCTCCCTGGACAAGTGTCTAATACTTTGAAAAACATTAAACACTTGGAAGGATGAGAATAAAGGGGAGAAAGAGTAGAACAGGGTCAGCCACATGCATTCCCTGGCTTTCTCCTGGCCTGGGCTCCACACGAGCTGTTTGTTGAGTGTGTACTACTTCTCAGGCACTTGGCTCCTTCCAGGAACTCACTCATCTCATCTTCACAGCAAGCCCGTGAGAAGGGGACTCTGGTGGCTCCTGTAAAGTGAGGAGTGCAGGGCTCGGTAGGGTGGCTGAGCTTACCTGCAGTCCCCAGATGCTGCTGGGTCCCAACTCAGGCTCCTGATCTGACCCCTCCACGCAGCCTCCTCAGCTGTCAGCTCTCAGTGTGGTCTTGAAGATCTCACACCCGATTCCGAGTCCCCCTTTCCTCCTCTACAGCACCAGGCGGCTGAACAAAATATTCTCTGCATTCCCTTCCACCCTCATCCCTTTACGGATCTTTCATCTCTTATCCTCTCTGTTGCAAAGGGAGAGGATTCAGTAAAGCCCGATTTTCAATTCCCAGAAAAGTTAGTGAGATTCCATGCTCAACTTTAAATATATAAACATTGGCTGGCATCTCCAGACAGCCACAAAACCAGAGATTTTCCTATAAGTTGTCACCCTGCCCCACCCATCAGTTCCCCACTGCCCCTGCTTTGGTGTAAACCAAAGCTGGATAATGTTACAAACAGAAAGTGCTTCTTCTTGCTGTCCTCAGGGTATAGTCAGATCCACACACTCTTAAATAACTTCCTGGGAGTCTCCTTTTCCACACACACACACACACACACCACATTTATTTTTTACCTACAATGTACTGCTTCCCTGATGCTCACAGACAGCCTTGGACACGCCACTCCAAGACATCTTTATAAAAAAATAATATTTGTTTCTCACTTCACAGCCAAAGTGATAGAGAAAGGCACCTATTTCATTTTAGCACATTTCATTTCTGAACACAACATATGCAGATTCCAAAGCCCCAAACCAGCCCCTCACATTCTGTTGTGGTTGCATGGAGTTGACCAGGAAGGGTGGGAGGTGATGCTATTTTAAGTTTTTGTAAAGCACCAAGAAAAAGTGCAGAAATACATCCAGACCCTTAGGCTTGTGCCGAAGTAACCCAAAGACTTTATTCAGAGAAACAGCAAGCTGACGTTAGAACTGCTGCCTTGATAAGCAGCTACTTAAAAGATAGAGAAAAAAAATTCAGCCTACTTTATTATAGAAGGGATTCTCATGTCATGGGCAGGCAACTCCCAGGAGTAATTTAGGAAGGACTCTGCAGCAGCAGCATGCCCAGCCTTGAATGTGACTTCAAATTCAGTTTCCAAAAGGGGGATTCAGCAGGCGTGATTGAAGTGTCTCTGAATCTACACATGCAGAAATATGCTGCCGAGGAATATGGACATTTATCTTGGTCTTCAGATAGCAGCTAACCTTGTGGCTGCCTTTGGATGCTTTAAAAATGGACATGTCTGCTTTCTTCTCCCCAAATATGTCGTGCTGGATTTAAGAAGCAGAAGATGAACATTGATAGGCGTTGGGAGGGATGGAGGGAAATGAGTCAAAAATAAAATTCTTAGGGATCCTTGTTTTTTATTCTTTGACTTGATTCAGATTATAGGTAGAACTCTAATTCTAAAAGGCATAAATGATAAAGACAATAGGTTTCCTTCTCATTGGACAAGAAGTGTAAAACGGGCATGGCTTCAAAATTGGTTCATTCAGTGGCTCAGATATATTGTCAAAGATTCAAGTTTTTTTCCTCCCTCTTTCTAATTTTCATCTTCAGTTCATCAATGTTGTCCTCAATCTCACCTTTTCATCGTCACAAGGTGGCTGCTGAAGTCCCGGACATCGCCTACAGATGTTACAGCTTTATTTTCCTGAGTATCTTTTTTAAAGATAAGAAATCTTTCCTAACAGTAAAGAAGAAAGAGGTGGCAAAAATTACCTGTAGTCACACAGGGAGGCTGCTGGGATTCAGATTCAGGATCATGTCCTTCATTATTTAGAGGCCAGAGTTCTATCATATTTCTATGACATAGCGAGGGTCATGAAATCACCAAGACCAACTCAGACCAATCAGAACTATTCTCCTGAAGCACATGACCCTGTAGTGCAGGGTGGATGCCCAAATCACCCAGTTCTCCAGGCAGTTGGAGGTTAGACAGGGAGGAGTGGACAAGACAACACGTGGCACCTGCTGTACTCCATAACGCAGGGTGACTTTCTGTACTGTGATTAGCCCGCACATTCACAAAGACACAGAAGGAAAGGATTGGCAAGTATGGGGGCATTTGTGTTCTCCCACCTACCACAACTCTGTTTCCCAAGTTGCATATGTTCATGGGAAACAAGGGCAGGAAAGTCATGTAACCACTGATACTGTTGGATCTAAAAAAATCCAACTGCAGACACTCTGCATTTTGGAATTGGAATAGTATGAAGGCTGGATGAGCAGAGTATAGACTCTGAAGCCACAGTGCTGAGGGTCACATCCTGGATCTACTATGGACTGGGGGCAAATGTGCCCTCATCATGGGAATAACAGCACTTACTTTGTTCAGAAGACAAAAGGAGTCCACACAAGTGCAGGATTTAGGACAGAACCAGCCACAAAAACGTTGTCGGAGATGTATCAGCTGTGATCATTTCATCTGGCAAATGCCTTACATTTTCACACAGAAAGCCTTTGGAATCTCTATCCTCAGGTTCACTATGTATTCAAGGTTATTTGCCGAGTAAAAGAAATAAATAAAAATTGATCCCTTTCTCCACTGTATTTACTTTGACCAAAAGATAATTAAAATCTTTCTCTGGTTAGTTTTTCAAAACCATAATCCAATCAAAACTTTAGCAGACAGATGGGCTGTGGATGTTTACTAAGTTGAAGACTCATGCGGGCAGGGGCTGCATTTATCTCCCACAGTACCTACAGCTACGGATACAGACCTGAGCTGGGGGTATGTTGTGTTTTGTTTTGTTTTTGAACAAGTGAGTGAGTGAACACCCCACCTCTGATCACTCTGTTAAGTCAACTGCAGTAGGTACTGTCCACAGCAAAGGCCCATTTCCCTCTGGAGAATCTCAATCTTCTTCAGCTCTTTCATCAACCCGAATTTCACCAGCCTCTTTCTCCATTCCCCCTCCCTCTGTCCCACTGAACTTGAATGAATTCACAGCAAAGTGACACAAGCAAAAAAAAGACACTGCTTCTGCCACATGGAGTAAGTTGCTCCAGACTCACCCTTTGCCGTGGCTGAATCGTTTCCTCTAAAAAGAAGCTAGGGTTCCAACCTCCCTCATCTGCGAACGAGACCTAAGTGTAAACGGGCAGATGACCAAGTTCAGAGGAGGTCATTAGGTGGCCCTAGTTCAGGAGGCTTGTGTCCTCAGGAAAAGGGGAGACGAGGATACAGAGACACTGACAGAAGCTGATGTGAAAACACCGGGAGGTTTCCATGTGTCAGTGAGGGACCCCCTGAGCTAGTGGAGACCAGGAAAGAAGCCAGGGGCAGGCTCAGTCCTAAAAGGCACCAAACCTGCCGATCCCCTGCTTTCAGACTTCCGGTCTCCAGAGCTGTGAGACACTCATCTGTTGCTTAAGCCCCTCGGTTTGTGGTATTCGATTATGGCAGCCTTAGCCAATGATTCACCATCCTACTAAAAACGATCATAAGACTGGACAAAATATCTGAGGGAACTGGTTTTCGGTATCTGGAGAACACGCCGTGATTCATGAGAGGAAAGGGGACATCTGAGACAGATGAAAGCTGCGAGAAGAAATCCCCAGCGGATCTGGTGTACGAGATCTGCAACGTGGGGCGTTTCAAGCAAGTGCCTCTGGATTAAAAGAAGTGACTGATGGAAAACTGAACCCCAAAGATGGGTGAGTACCAGAAATGCATAGGTACATGTAAAAACGACTTTCATCCCCTTTTCTTAATGTCTTTTGAAATGCAACAAATATTTGAATGAAAATTATATCAGTTAATTAGAGGGTTTATATTAGGAGATGTAAACTATACATCAAGAGTAAAAGGAAGAAAGTACATAGGATACGGGGGTTTTGCAATTGTAAGATTTTTATATCTTGTGCAAAGTGACACAATATTAACTCTAGTCCTTCAGTTACGAATTAAAGTTTTATATTATAATCCCTGGGGATTGTAGTTCTTTCAAAATCATCTTTAATTCCTAAAAAGAAGTACACAGCTGAAAAACCAACAGAGGACACAAAACACTGAGAAAAATTGAATCAACTCACTAGAAGGAAGGAAAAGAGAAATGGAAGAACAAAAAAAAAATGGTGGGATATAAAAAGATATAGCAAGATAGTCAAATAAAGCCAAGTATGCTAATAGTTACATTAAAGTCTACAAAAACTAAACATTGACTAAAAGGTGAGATTATCAGACTGGATAAGAGAGCAAAGAGATGCACTTTGCCTACACAGGCACAGTGAAAGTAAAATGGTGGTGAGCAGGTTTATCATGTAAAGAATAAGCAAAAAAACCCAAAAATATAGCTAAAATTTATACTAGAAAAGTGATGCACTTTAATCCATGAGAATTGCCAAAGATAAGGCAATTTATCAATTTCAATATAATAAAAAAGTCAGGTCTCCAGAAGAGAAAACAATCCTAAATGGGTATGTACCTAATAATGCTTTAAAATACAAGAACCCAAAGTGACAGAATTAAAGGGAAAAACAGACAAATCCATTATTGGGGTTTGGGATTTTTAATACTTCTCTCTCTTAATCAACTAGATATATCATCATCATGGATAGAGATGATCTGAGCTGCACTAACAACCAGATGACTTTAATTGAAATATATAGAACATTCCCCCAACAACAGTAGAACAGAATATTTTCAAGCACAGATGGAACCAAGATGGACCAAATGCTAGACAATAAGTCTTGATACATTTCAAAAGATACAAATATTACAGTGTATGATCTCTGGGCACAGAGTAAAAAGAAATCATATATCTATAAACCCCCAAGGAATGTAGAAATTAAGACATATTTCTAAGTCATCTATAAATAAAAGATAACTAAAATATTTTGAATTAATATTATAATACACAAGTTTATAAGATGTAGCTAAAGCAGTGCTTAGCAGGAATATTTACCACTGAAAGCTCATATTAGAAAAGAAGAAAAATTTTAAATTAATGATTTAACCTTCTACCTTAAGAAGCTGGAACAAACCATCCTCCATTAAGTAGAAGACATAAATTTCTCCAATGGATCAGTTAAATTGGTCTAACTCTCTGAAGTGAAAATAACTAGGAAGTCAGAGGAGGTTACAAATTATTATTATCAAGAATGAAATGAAGCTATAACTAAATATGCTACAAGCATTAAAAGGCTAATAAGGGGCTATTATAAAAACCATTAAACAATTAGAAAAATAGATAAATGCATTGAAAAGTCAATTTATCAAAACTAATATAAAATGAATTAGAAAAATCTGAATGACCCTATTTCTACTGAAGAAATTTTACTCATCATCAAAATCCCTCCCCAAAAGACAACTGTAGGTCCAAATCGTTTGGCTGGTGAATTCAATCACACACTCCACAAAATTCCATCAAAAACAAAACAAAAAAAGAAGATGCAGGAATAGTGAATAAGCCCAAGAAAAAGATGTTAATATAAGCATTCTTCAGGAAAATGCAAATCGAACTCTGGTGATGTGAGTATTACTTCACATACATTAGACAGGTTGAAAACTAAAAGTGCTGACAAATATGCAGAGAAACTGGAACTTTTAAACATTACTTGTGTGATAGTCTTTTATAAAACTTTCTGGCACTTTCTTGTAAAGTTAAACATCAACTCCTATGACCCACCCATTCCACTCGTAGGTTTTAATCTAGGAGAAAAAAAAAAAAAACAACAACACAGGATCCTGAAGATACTTATGTAGAATGTCTGTAGTACCTTAAAAAATAATAGTTCATTAAAAAAATAATAATATTGGGCTGGGGATGTGGCTCAAGCGGTAGCGTGCTCGCCTGGCATGCGTGCGGCCCGGGTTTGATCCTCAGCACCACATACAAAGATGTTGTGTCCGCCAATAACTAAAAAATAAATATTAAAAAAATCTTTCTCTCTCTCTCTCTCTCTCTCTCTCTCTCTTTAAAAATAAAAATAATAATATTTGGAAAAATCAAATATTCTTAAACAAATAAATTAGATAAAATATAGTATATTCATACAATGGAATACTCCTGAGCAATAAAAATGGAACAAGCCACTGATAAGTTAACCTATCTCACAAACATCAAGTTGATGGAAAGAGGCAAGATATAAAATGTAATTTCATTTTCATGAAGTTCATGAACAGGCATAACTAAGTCCATGGGGGCCAAGGTAGTCACAGAAAGGCATGAACAGGCATGGGTGGTAAACCAGCTCTCTGGGGGAAATGCTGGATTTATGATAGTGCCATTGATTTCCCACCAGGTGTTTTTTAAGATGCCAAGGTGATATCACTGAAGAAAGATTTGAGAACAGATGTGCAGAATTACCTGTAGGATTTGGCTGTAAAACACCACTGGCCTTGGGGTGATAGAAATGCTTTGTCCCTTGGCTGGGTTGGTTGTGGTGACATTGGAGTACACATTTTCCAAAACTCATTGCACTGGATAATTAATATCTGCATATTCCATTATGTATAAACTTTACCTCATTAAAAAAAGAAAAACTCAGAGGTTATCCCTGGCTATGGGCAATAAGAAGACAAAAAATGTCCTTGAACCATGGGTCTTCCTTCTCTACAAAATGACAGGCACAAGAGAGGTGACCAAGAGAGGTGACCAAGAGAGGTGTCACAGTTGAAAATGTGGGTAGTGCATGTAGCACTCTCCTTGCTGTCTGCTCTGTTCATAACTCCCTGCTGCTGTCCCTGGAGTTGGCTTGATTATGTACATAAAATGATTCATCCTAAAAATGAAATATGCCTCATCTCCCATGCTGATAGGAAACTCCAAATAGAAGCTTGCCCTTCTCCGATCAGGTGGGGAGTTGGGCTCATAATTCTGTGAAGTTCTTACTTCTAGTATTATTTCATCTTATTCCCATGCTCTCTCTTTTTAAACATATGTATATATATGACATAAATTCATATATATGAAATGGGTATATGTATGTAAAGGCACACATATATATATGCATTTTATCTTTGTCTCTGACTTCCAGAAATGACAAGTTATGTTTAGCTAAATGTGTTCATTCATTCTTAAAATTTTCGTTCAGTGTCAACTTTGTTTTTGGACTGCTCTGTGAGGCCATGTGTAGCTAGTTAATGCAAACCCTTTGAAAATAGTGTTAATGACCAAGCAACTAAGAACCTCGGCAGCAAATCATGAAATACTCATCCTTCACCAAGGGATTCTGGAACAGAATCTAAATCCTGCTTCCATATTGTGAGGATAAGACTCCTCCCGTACAAACCTCCCTATAGACTCCACCAGCCCTAGGGTGGATAAAAGCTCTCCCTTATTAAGGGATTTGTTGCTGAGCATTATATGGTATTTCATTTTATTTTGGGTCAGAGACTTCAAAGACTCATCTCTCTATTTTTTCCATCTGTAAAACCCCCATTATCTCTCCATATAGATCTGTCATTGATATGGGTCTATAAATACACACGGCTTTGTTTATATAGACATACAATATGTGCACCGGATTGCTGTCTCTGTTGTACGCACACCAGGATGATCGTCGGAGAAAAGTTTTGAAAGCCAAATTTGATACAGAGCAGAAGCAGCTGGCAGTGGGGAGAAAGAGTCACCCATCATTCAGTATAAAAAGGCTGGGTGAGGCCTGGATACTTCAAATGCCATGTTCCCTGGGGACAGGAAGGCTGAAGCTTCAGGAAAGAAAAAAAGAGATAGACAGACAGACAGACACACCCGTGCACACATACATTCAGTCCCTCTTTTGTTTAGTTGTTTTCTACCAGTAGAAACATGCTCAAAGTAAAAATGTCTCAGCAGAGGGACCTCACAGGCTAGCTCTGTCTCCTGCCTAAGAGAGCCACTTGCTCCTAAGCAAAGCCTTGGGACTGAGAAAAGACAAAAAAGAGAATCATTAAAATAAATTAGAGGGTGATGGGGGATGGGAGGTCATGCCTGGCCCTGTTGCTCAGCCTGAGGCTCCCAGGCTTGAAAAGACAGGGCTGGGCAGGATTATTCCAAGTAGACTGTCTTCTTCAAGCCTTGTCCCCCAACAACGGTGATGCACACGCTGTACCCAGAGCCACAGCCATGTCCCTGTGCCTCGAGGCCCTCTGGTATGATAGTTTTGTGAGCAATAAATGCTGGAGTGCATGTATTTTCAACAATTCCATATACTTTTCTCAGTTCTTTATAGTTGACAAGAGTTTGTATTCAGTTATTTTACTAAGTAGATCAGTAGTTCTCCACAAGAGTGATTTTTCCTGCTGAGGGACATCTGGCCTTGTGTAGAGATTTTTTTTTTTTTTTTTTTTGCCAAAGTCAGGGATGAGTGTATGCCCCTGGCATTCCATGTAGGATTGACAATTGTAATGCAGGACACCAAGATACATATAAATTTTAGGTAAACAAAGGCTAATTTTGTTTTAAATATAAAAAGTTCCCAAATACTGTACAGGCCATATTTACCCTAGAAAATTATACATTGCGTCTCTGGAGTTCAACTCTCTCTAGATTTCCTATGTTTTTATTTGCTGAGTGCTGCAAAACATCCTACAAGGTATGGAACAAACAGCCTCTTCCTATCCACAAAGAAGTTTCCACCCCCAAAATGTGAAGAATCCTGAGTGAGATCCTGGAACCTGTTGTAGATGGTGGTAGATGATTAATAAATGCAGGTCAGATGCTTTGGAAAAGCTGACTTTAAATTCTGAGCAGACATTCAGAATATAGCACAAGTCAAAAGAACACATGTCACAGAGTTGCCAATGCACACGTGTGCTAAAGGCTTTCAACCTAACCTGAGACCTCTCAGAACTGGCGGCCCCCTTTAGTTCGCCGCAGAATGGGCTGGGAAGTGTCTGTTATAGGTTGCATCATGGTCCTCAAAAATGTCAGGTCCTTATCCTTCCATCCTGTGAGTGTCATCTTATTTGGGAAAGGGATCTTTGTAGGTGTGGCTGAGTGAAGGATATTGAGATGAGATTATTTTAAGTTTTCTAGTAAGCTTTGAATGCCATCACAAGTGCCATTGTAAGGAAGAGGCAGAGGGAGACGGAACCCACACAGAGGAGAAGCCAGTGTGGTGGAAGGCTGAGGGACACACGGAGGTGATGGGGGACGCCAGCAGCTGCTAGCATCCAGCAGAGGCAGGAATGGATCCTCTCCTAGAGCCTGTGGAAGGAGCACACCCCACAGAACCTGACTCCAGCTCCGGCTTCCAGAACTGTAACAGAACACATTTATGTAAATGCAGTGTTCTCCAGAGGAGTGAAGTCTGAGACAACTCTTTCTAGTGGGCTGTGTCCCAGAGATGGAATAAACATGGCCCCCTGGGTCCAAGAGAGGGAACCAAAAGCAAATGGGTTTTGTTGATCTCCACTTTTGTTTCCTCATGTGGGATATTTCTAGTGATAGATTGTGAGCTTGGTTATGGTGGGTCACTGGAAAACATGCTTCTCTTCAGGTCCCCCTTTTAGTAAGAAACACATGTGCGTGTCCAGGCATGGTGAAGACCATGTCTAGAACTTTGGAAGGAAGTCACTTCAGTGGAGGGTTAGGCATGCCTGCTCCCCAGCAACTGTGACTCAGCTCAGCTAGGCCTGACCTGCTGTCTCTTGGGGGACATAAGACTTTGTGTCACACGGTCCCCTCTAGGGCTTAGGCCATGGGATTGAGGAAAGTGAATTTCTGGTTCAGAGGGGAAATACCTTATTTTGTGTGCTGTGCATGACTTCTGGAAGGTCAGTCCTTTGGGTTCCTTGAGAATATCTTGCAAAGAGACGAGTCCCAGGGGACTGCTGCACATCTCTTTGCAAGCCTAAAGACACTTGGCTGTACTCTCAGGATGAGTGGCCAACGGCAGAGAAAGTCCACACTTGTATTTAAAAAAATAAAATAGGAAGTCATGAGGAAGTTCCAAGAGTGATAAGAAGTCCTTATCTGTTCAATAGCTAAAAAACATCCTGTGGTTATTACAGGGCAACAAATGGAGTCCTGGGATCCGCTCTGGTCTGCACCTCGGGACATAATCCCAACTCTTCTCTAGCTGAACCTGGGGCTTGGGTGTTTTTCCAAACCACCTGTGGGCTTGACCAATCCACAGTCATCCCTCTGCTGAAGATGACTCCCAGTCGCCCACTCTACTAGAACACCATTGGGGGAATAGTGGGGACTGGGGTATGGGGGAAGCAGGGTGTGTAGTTGTCGGGTGGCCAAGGCTTAGCAGCTGGATCCTGCTGGGCCTGAATATTCCTCGAACAACATGAAGACAGCCAGAGTTCATGGAGTGCTTAACCTCACCTCCAAGAGGCAGGATGTCACCACACAGGCCTCCTCCAGATGGCCTCTTGAATGACTCACTGCTGTTTACCAGAAAGCCAGGTCCTGGGGTCAGGCTTGGGAGTGGGGAGAAGAGCTTCCATTCTTGGGTTACACGGAGACTCTACCATAAACTAACTTTGCAACATTAAACAAATTGCCATTGACCTCTAGGAGCTTCGGTTTTCTAAAATTGGAAGAAAAATGTCTGATTTACAAAATGATGAGGATAATGTAAGAAAATGTACTTAAAATGCTGGAGTATAGAGCCTCATCTATGGATAAATACTCAGTAAGTAAGATTATTATTAGATGTTCACTCAGGGCATGGGGGAGTGAGCCAGAAGAGGTGGGTAGGGAATCGCTGTGTTAATCCACCCTGTACTAAAGTCCAATATAAAAAATCCACACATACACACACACACACACACACAAATATTGTTCTTAATAATGTATATTATCAGTTTGTCCAATTTGGCCTGACATTGTGGACATAATTTTTTTTATTTCCTAGAATAATAATATATTGGCTTACTACCTCAAAACAGGTCATTATACAGCCATTACCTTCCATTATAAGAGGGAAACGAGAAAACACATCTCTATGCAATCAAAAGAACATTTCCAACAAATAAAATTGCTTATTGGCCCATCTCAGTTGGGTTAGACTGAATCCTTATTTTTTTTTTTAGTTTTATTGATTTTATTTTTTTAAATACACGACAGCAGAGTGCATTACAATTCTTATTATTATGCTAAGCAGCTGTCCCTTGCTTCATTTATAGAACCCCACCTGTCATAAGGAATGCAAAACATGCTCTACAAATACATAGGATCGTGTGTGTGTGTGTGTGTGTGTGTGTGTGTGTTAAAATATCTGGACCCCACCATCCCTACCATTTTGTGTTAAAGTCAGCTAATCCAAAATCTTTTACTTTGCAAAACTTCAGCTTGAACACAGAAGATGGCAAGCTACGCACTGTGTGCAGATGGAAGCCGGTATTTTATCTCCCATTCTTCTCACCTTCCCAACCCACACCAGTCAGAGGAGTGCCTGAAGGTGCCGTGGGGGCCCTTTCATTCCGACATCCTAAAGCAAGTGGCTTTGCTTCTTTTGCAGGGCCACTGGCTGGGGGTCTTGGGGGAGGTTTCTAGCTCACCTCTTCCCTGTACAATGGCAATAATAAATGATTTCTCCTAGCTTGTGCTCTTTCTAATATGCTCTGCTCCCCATCTCTGGGTCCAGAGTGCAAGTTAAAAATATATCTGACCTGGCTGCTCGCCTCCATTAGTGACTCCCACGTGCTAGGGCAGGGCTTCCCAACCTCAGCACCTACGGCATCCTGGGCAGGAGGACTCTTTGGGGGCTATCTTGTATTTTGTAGGAAGGTGGACAGCACTCTTAGCCTTAGACTTGATGCTAATAGCATCAAAATGTCCCCAGGCATTGCCAAATGCCCTCTGGAGGATAAAATCACCCCTACTTAAGAGGATTGCCCCCACTATCCTGTAAACACTCTGAGGACCAGGATCCGGTCTCTCCTGGCCACTGTTCACCTACAAGTAGCTGCACAATGCCCAGCATAGCACTCGTACCCAATAAATATTTATTTAATGTACCGTTTAAAAAATAATTCTCCTCTGGAAGAAAGGAAGTTTCTCCTTTGGAGCCCTTTAATTTGTAGAGACCAGAAGTAGGCCTTGCTGACCTCTTTTGTCCAGACATTAGTGGGCCTTAATTATAGGATGGACGGACTAGATTTTGAGGTTAATTTCATCAATCTCCTGCCTGGATGCAAGTTTATGCTTGAGCATTCTGGGCAGACAATTGTCATTAGCTCTCAACACATGATCATCAAAATAGTTTTAAAGGAAAGAAAAGCGGGCCTGGAGCCAGCAAGTCCCAGGGCTGGTCTCCGGGCTTCCAGAAGAAGCCCAGCCAGGGCATGTAGGGAGTAATGGCACAGACACGCAGCCCAGTGCTGAAGGAGTTAACAGGAGTGCCCTGGAGTATGAAAAGCTGCTGACAAAATCAGGACTATTTAGTCTACAGGGGAAGACTGAGCAGCAATCTGATCTTGGGGCTTTAAACTACCTGTAGCCTGGGGCCACTGCAAAGAGTGCAGATGGATGGCCTGCTGGAGGAGAGGGGACAGGCCCCAACTTGTGTCAACTGAGAGGGGGTTGCTTGTTAAAGGAATTTAAGTAGGCACTTTCTAGGCTATAATTTCAACTCAGCTTTTGGAGCGAGGCTGAAAGTAAAAAGTAAAACAAACTTTGCTTAGGGACGGTCCCTAAATTTCTCACTAATAGGCTATTTACCATGGATTTTAGTTGAGGATTCAAGTGAGACATTGCAGACAATCTGGTTTATTCTCTAGGCTCCAGACAAGATAGTATTTGGACTACTGTGAATATTTGCTTCTGCTTAACACACACACACACACACACACACACACACACCTTCCTGATGTTCCCCATCGTACATAATGTTAGATGGCCCTTTACTTCTAAGTTCTACTTCAGAATTGCTTCTCTTACTGGTGTTTGTACATCTGGTCAACTCTGCCTTTGTTTAGATGGATTACCGAATGTTGCAAGAGAACTGAGAAGTCCTAGTCCAATCTCTTTGTTGTGTAGAAGATGAGGCTGCGACTGAGTTTCAGAGAGATTTAGAATTCCGGGGTCCTAATCCCAGTTCAACCTCCAACAATTTTCCTTGGATAGAATAATAAAAAGCTGTTGTGCAGAATCAGAGAGTCCCAGGAAGTTAGATCAGAGCACCAGAGGGGAAGCATTTGGGATTCCTCGGGGGCAAGAAGCCTTTCTCAATCAAAACATGAAAAAATGAAGCCCCAGACAGTGATGTGATTATTTTCTCCAGTCTCCCAAGGGCATCAACTGTGTAGTACCATTCTAGGTGCACAGAAATTAGTCATTCACATACAGTAGACATTTTAGGTATCGGGACTCACTCTCTAGAACAGGGGTTGTTAAACATTTCCCATGAATATTTCCAGCTTCGTGGTCACCTGGTCTCTGTTGCAACTACCTCTCCACTTGTGTAGCGGGGAAGCAGCCACAGACACCACTTAAGTGAATGAGTGTGGATGGATGTTCTTCAATAAAACGCTGTGTATTAAAATAAGCAGACTCTGCATTTGGTCTGTGGGTTACAGTTTGTCCACTCCTGCTCCAGTGGAATCTGGATGGACGAGGGCTGGGTCCTTACAAGGGGAATACACTCACCAAGAAAGAGATCACTTAAGGACTCATACAAGGACTCAGCAGGGAAAGGCCTTGGGAAGTTCCAGGTCCATCTACAGTCTCTCCATGGAGCCCAACGAGGACAGACCAGCAGGCCCATTGGTGTCATTGGGCCACATACCCACCACTTGAAGGACAGTTCCACCTTGAGGATGTCACCTGAAGACGAGGTAACTCCCTGCATGAAAACTGAGGAACTCCAGCAAGAAGGGCAATGAATACTCGCCCACCACAGCCTCGGTCTCAATGTAAAAGGACTCGTTCTTTCTGAACCCTGGCATCTGAACACTGGAAAAAATGTCTGAAAACAAAGCAACCTGGGTTCAGTTGTGATTGAAAATGCCTCAGATCCTGAAATCGCCACCCCCAGAAGGACGATGAGGGGGTCAGGGGAGAGTCTGTCCACATTGCAAATAGCCACGTCTGACTTTTCAATCTTCATGTTTAACCAGAACTACGCCAGCAGCTCCGCAAAGGTAGGAACTGTGTCCTGGTTTGCTCCCCCTTGTCATGCCCAAGCCCCTGGAGAGTGTTAGGCATGTGTCCGTCCATTCATTCAGACACTGATTCTCTCATTCATTTGCCTAACAAATATTGGAGAGCCTTCCCTGGACAGACGTTTTGCTGGGCGTTGGGAATCCACTGGTTGGTTAAAAAGCTGACAAAGGCCCTGCCCTTGTGGAACTGAATATATGGAAGGTAAGAGAAGAGATTTTAAGAATTAAAGAAATGTGAAAGTATAATGTGGTAGATGCTGCTAAGTAGCAGGAGAGGGAGCCATCATGGACACAAGGAACAGGAGTTGTAAATTTGTTAAAAAAGATCTCAGGGAAGATTCACTAAGGAAATGATGATTCTATGGAGCCCAGAAAGAGAAGAGAGAAGGGGTAATGGGAAACAGCGTTCCCAGCAAAGGGGACAGCATGTGCAAAGGTCATGTGGCATAAGGGAACATGAAATAAGTCAGTGTAGCTAAAGCATTGAGAGGACTCGAAATAAAGAACCAGATGAAGTTGGAAAAATGGGATGGGGACAAAATGGTTAAAACCTTGTAGAACTAGGTTAATATTTTGCGTTGATCCTAAGAGTCTGGGGAATCAGAATAGGGAGATATAATTCAGACTGACATCAAAGTTAGATCTCCAATTGGAGAGGAGAAGATGGAATGAGGGTTAGCCAGGGTATATGGCACAGGAAGAGACAGGACAGGACAGGACAGCCGGAAGGGGCCAGAAAGGTTTGGTAAATTGTACTCATGGCCTGCTTCTTTCCTCTCAGAGTTTCCAGTTGGTTGGATAAATAGGACAAAAAAGCACTTAAAAATAATAACAATACAACTGAAACTTAGGAGCTGAGCATGACCACTGACTGAAGGGCCCAGAGGACATGAGCCCCCCCTGGGGTCCCAGGTTGCCCGAGAGCACTTTGCAAGCACCACGCTGATACCCCACTTGGGCAGCTGCAGGTGAGCAGGTACCCGGGTACCTGACCTCGTGGTGGAACGCATCTTCAGGACCCCACACAGCTCCAGAGTGCATGAGAGCGTTGCACATGCCCTGTGCACACCTGGGCCTGGGCCTGACGACCTCTCAGTGTTGGTGTTATGGAGAAAAGTGGGATAGGCTGAGGCAGGAGCTCAGCCTAGGCAGGGAGAAAGGGAGACGCATGTGCAAGAGGCTGTGTGGCACGGTGGAGAGACAATCAGGAGGCCTTGGAGATCTTTCATCTTGTCTTTGTCTCTTATTTTGCTGAGTGATCTAAGATGTGTTGCTAGACTTCTCTCAGCTTCAGTTTCCCCATTTATTAAATTGGGGGGGGGGATAATAACAACGTGTGTGTGTGTGTGCAAGAGACAGAGGGAGAGAATCAAATGAGAAATGCACTTGAAAGTATGTGTATTTTGGACACTAAAGCAGTAATATATATTGAATTTTCCGGGGGCCCTCCCACAGAGCACTACTGAATAGCACTCAGTGGCGTTCTAAAGCTATATATGTTTTTGAAAGTCCTGGGGTGATTCTGATATGTTGCCAGTCTTGGAAATTATACATCTAAGTCTCCAGAAAAGAAATGAATTTGAAAGTTTTGGCAAGAAGCTGGAGAAAGGTGGTTGGGGACTGTCCCAAGGGTTTAGAGATGAAAGTGATGAGGGGCAGGTTTCCCATCACCTCTATCCTTTCCCTCCTGCAACTCCAGGGACAACTCCAGGCTAAAGTTCCCACCATTTAATGCTTATTAACTGGAATCTTGGTTTCTGATCTCTCTACCCCCACATATCCCTCTGCTGCAGATCTCGCTCCCTGGGAAACAGACTTCAGTGGCAAGAGCAAGTTTCCCTTGGAGGGAGCTCAAGAGCAACATCTGGGGGGATGGAGGGATGCAGTGCAGGGCAGGAGAAGGTGAGCCGAGGAGCAGTCACCACCAAAGCCTCAGCCAACCCCAGCTGGAACTCTGGAGCTGTGTGGGGTCCTGGGGATGCGCTCCATCTCGAGGCCAGGGGACCAGGCACTGGGGACCGTGATGGGACCTCAGGTGAAGAATTCTGGAAATCAGCTGGGTCCTCTCAGGAAGCAGCACTCAGCAGCTGGGGAGACTGGTCCTGAAAGTGGTGATCAGACTCCAGGCATTTCAGCACAGGCTGCCCTCCAGCCCTGATCTACCCAGCTCAGTTCTGAGCGTTCCTTCCCATCGTTCAAAACCTTCTGCAGTTACGCCACTGTCCACCCAAAACCTCAGCATCCCAAACCCGCACAGTCTACACCTGAACTGTCTCTGCTCCAGCCACGCTGACTGCTGTCCTTTTCCAACTGACTAAGTCACCTGCACTTCCCCCTCCAACCTGGATCAGCAAAGCCTTCAGGCCTCTCTCAGTAGTTTCTCTCCATCCTTCGAGGTGCATGTCATGGGCAATCTAAAATGTTTTGCTGTCTACTTCTTCCTCTTTTCTTCTGCTGATAATATACGTTTCCTCATCAGTTATCCCGTCTGTGTAAGTTCCCCTGGAGCAGGCTGGAGCCCTTCGGCGGACAGATGTACAGGCATTTTCTGTTCTGCTGGTTTGGTCTGGATGCTGCTGCTTCCCTAACTTGGGGGGTCTGCCTTGGGCACTTGTGGGCTCACCATACATGCCTGGATCGTGTGGTGTTGGAAGCCACTCTGGCTTCTCCAGGAAGCTGCTATTTACCACACTCTTCCTTCTTGGGTCACATATTCACTTGTTCCCCAGAGCACTCTGGAAGGTTCTGAACTTTGAATGGTTATAAATGACTTCCTTAGAAAGAAATATGAGGGCGGGGGGGGGGGGCGGATAAAAGTGAGATCTGACCAACGGATTGGGGATAGGGTGGTTGCCATATCCCCTCTTTCTGGTCTTAAATGTGTTTCTTCCAGTACAAATGAGGCTCAAGAGTGGACGATTGCCATTGGCTTTTGAAAAGGAGAAGAACAGAAAGACGAAAAGACGAGCAGCAAGTGAGTGCCCTTGAGGAAGTGTGTCTGTTCCCTATTATTTCAGAGAAGCCCTCAAGGGAGCAATATGAAAATGAATTCCACTAGGTCTTTACCAGGGAGGCTATAAAGTCCATCATCTAGTAAGATGCTTTTTAAAGAAAAATGGACACTATTAATAATCATGCTGGATGACAGACATAAACTGATCATCCCTGTCCCATATAAATAGGAGTTCTCTCACCTCTGATCCACGTCTAGCACTCATCTGAGGATTTCGAGGGGTGTCTCTCATGGTCACCATAAAGAATTAACACCAGGAATTCACCCTTTGCTACCAAAAGTTCAAAGCTTGGATCTGGGTATTCAACATTTACATTCCTCCAGTGTGAGGTAAAGGTGGGATCCTTCTTGGTTCTGGCACAGAATCCTAAGTACTCATGTAAGGAAAGCTGGTGTAAGTATCTGGAGGAGAGATAGCAAACTCACTTTGCCTTTGGTGGTCAGGCCTCCTTACCCGTGTCCATCAACACAGTCTTTATTAGTAAGTGGAGGCAGGAGGAGAAGATCAGTTCACGGGCTGCATTTGGTTGGGTTCTGCCCGTGCTCAGCAGACCCAAGTCTTACTGAAGGATGTGTCCAATTCCTGCTCCAAGGTCATGCCTGAAGAAGAGAAGTTGAGCGTGGCTAGCATCTCATGACTTCTCCCTAATTTGCTTCATCCTAATCTGTTCTCAGAATATTAAAAAATAATAATCAGGGAGTACCCAGAGGCCAAGAATCTCACATCCTGCTTCCACCAGCCTCCCTAATCCCTGCTTTTCTGCTAGAACTGGCTCAGAAACCGCTGGACTCAACAACCCCCAGTAACCAGGGCCAGGGATGACCCAAACAATCTGGGACAGGCTTTTGGAAGCAAGAGAGAGGCTGATCTTCGAAAACAGAATGTACTTAGAGCAATTCTTGGAAAGTCAAAGGAGGTTGAAGCTGCAGTCAGCATCATTTTATCCCTGGTGGAATTAATGACCTTTCTCACTGATGATTCTCTCGTGATGGATGTGAACATCTGTCTCATAGTGGGGAAAAAGATTGAAAAAACATCTAAAGTAAAAATTTGAACTAGAAGCAAACGATCGTCAGTAGTACACTATTTTGTGTGTGTGTGTGTGGTTAATGCCATGTGTTCATCAATTAATTAATTATCCAAGTGTCAATTTTTAAGTCCCAACATGTATTCCTGCTCCCCTAGAGTTTCTAGTTGGGTGAGGTGGGGTATAAAAGGGGTATGCAGATAATTAAATGAAAAAATACATAAAGTAAGATGTATGCTTTATGGAAGTACAAAATATTATGGGGGTCACCTAATCGTGGACTCCCAACCTTAGTCAAGAAGTCAAGGGAAGTTTCTCAGAGAAAGTGATATACAAACTGATACTGATAGGATCAGTCCATGAGAAACTGAACTTGGAAAAGGAGAATGTTCAAGGCTTGGGGGCAAGAACATGGCTCATTTGATGAACCATAAACTGTGAAATAAAGCAGTGTCCCATCACAGGGGCGGGAGAAAGGGAAGAGGTGGCTGGGGATGGGGACGCTTCCATGTCCTCTTTCCTTTCTTAGAACATAGACTATTGGACTGAAAAGGGCATTTTTAGTCATCTTTCCTCCTAGAAATGAGGAAACCCAAGGACAGAGGAGGAAGTTGACCCGTTAAAACTTACACTTTTTCAAATGGGGAGAATGTGCCAAGTTGAATTCTGTTACCTGCTCTATGACCAGTTTTCTTGTCATGGTCTGGCTATTTTGTTGTGGTTGTTAGAACACCTGAAATTATAAAATCATTAGAAGTAGCATTCTTTGACTAGAGGTTTGTTAAAAACGAGGGACATGAGCTGACTGGAAATGAGGCTGAAAGATCTAATGTCTTTTATCTGCCACCTTTTGATTGTTTCCATAGGATTTTTGGCTCAGCGAGTAATTTGAAGGCGTTTAGGTTCTAAGTAAATACATCTTTTGCTGTTTTCATGACTATTAGAACCTTGGCATGGGCTAGCACTGTGGCCAAGCTACTCCATGCTCAAAACAGAGGAAGTGTGTGTGTGTGTGTGTGTGTGTGTGAGAGAGAGAGAGAGAGAGAGAGAGAGAGAGAGAGAGAGAGAGGGGAGAGGACAGGAGAAGAGGACTGTGTTTCTACTATTTGAATAAAGCCCAGGAAAGACCTTGTTGAGGAAGGTAGAGCTCAACCACTATTGCGACCTATTAGACTGTAGGGCTAGGTAAAGGAAATTGTGGTGTTTTAAACTTTCATTGATTAGTTTCGAACACTGTGCTTTATAAATAAACTCTGATAAATAAACTTTATAAATAAACTCTCCCTTTGTCACATGCACAAAAACTTCCATCAGGGAATGGTGCCTTCCCTTCTCATGATCTGAGTTCAGTTCCACATGCCTCCTAATCTGGGTCAGTGACTGCAGTCTTCAGTCTCTTTTTCTGCGAACCACTCTATCCAAAATCAGGTTGGCACACCTGTGAGCATTTGGCCTCGAACCATATCCAGACCAGTGCCCTACAGGTGACATTCAGAGTGCCCGGCCCATCCTAAGTCCCTCTTCCTCTGTAAGGTGGGGTTGATCTTCCTGGCCGCTCATCTGCTTCCTCAAATGTGCAAAAGTCACCAGAGCCAACTGCTGCCCAAGATGGGAAGTGTTAATATTAATAATGATAAAACCTACCGAAACGTCTGGAAAGAGAAGCCCCTGCTCATGATGTGATGTTTTCTAAGCAAATGGGAAGGGAAAAAAGGGAGGAGGAAGAGAGGAGACACCAAGAACAATATCCGACTCAGTGCTGCCAGCCCATTCCAGGTCTTGGGAAACAGGACGCTGTATCCAGGCTGGCTTCTGGGAGAGAAAGCGGATCCATGTGTTTGCCTGGAGATACAGTAAGGAAGCATGTGCTTGCCAGTGCAGCGCTGAGCCCCACGCTGGATCAACAGGGCTTCCTGAGCAGCTGTGTTCTCCGGTGAATGGGGAGCTAATTAAGGTGGAAGTTCTCTCATTGAGAATCCGGTGACTTCATGTGGAAACCATAACTTAAGGTCAATGAACCAAGGACTCTTGGAGATGAGATTCACAAGCTGAATTGGAGGCTCCTTCCACAGGTCTGCAGGTTGAACCTCTGCTGTGTAAAAGTGGCTTCAGATTGCACACATGGCCAGGGAATGATCAGACCAGAGAAGAAAAAAAAAGAAAACACCCACTGTAATGTGTACCATGCAAAGCTCCCAAATGCCTGTGGTCTCACAGGAAGTGCCAGAAACTGCCCGACAAAGACCCTCCCTTAAAAGATGCATTCATCTTACTCAGATGGTAATCTTAATTTCAGTTGGGTCAGCTGATCTGGTAAAGGTTATCTTTTCCCTCCAAATGGGAGTGAAGTTACCTTCTCTTTGTTAGGTGACTATTTTCAATATTCAGACCTAAAATAGGAAAGATAATTTCTACACCTTCAATAATCCACCGTGGGCTTTCCTAATCCCTACTACCATGTAATTGGTTCATTAAATTGTTTGGAAAAAATAAACAAAAGGAGAGAACACATTAACAAGTTGCTACTTGTAATTCAAGGGTGTGAAGTTAAAGAATGACATCTGTTTCCTCACCATCAGGACACACTTGGCCACTCACCTGCTCTGTGGGCAAGTCAGATAACATCTTAGTTTCCCTGTATATAAGGACAAAACGGACTCTACCACTTTAAGAACCAAAGGTAAATAATGTAAAAATGATTTGAAAAGTATAAAATGTGCTTGCAAATGGTAAGCTAGAGTTATGATTTAAGGAGGGCAAAGATTGGCTCAGTGTTGATCGAAAATTAAATTAAAAGATCTACTTTTTAGACATTTAAAAAATAATAAAGGAATCTCCTGCAATTATTTCTTGACTAGGAAAAAAAATGTACTGCAGGGCATTTTGTTGAACTCACATTCCATTTTGCAGACTCTTTGAAAATTGCAAAAAGAAGTTAAATTTCAGTTGTGGGATAAACATCTTGACTCTGTCTGGAAGGGGAAATGTCTGTTTCCATTAAGCGATCCCAATTTCAAGGGCTTCATCTGAGCCATAAACCATCATTCTCTACTTGGAAGGCAGAGGAGCAAATTCTGACACAGGATGGAAATTCAAGAGGTTGGCAACTCACAAAGATTCTTTATTTTCAAAAACTATGGCGAGAGTTGGATTGGCAAATGACAATCGTGTGCGTATGTGTGTGTATTTGTGTGTTTTTCCATTTCAGTATAAAGTAAATAATATGGATATGAAAGCAGTAAGTGATTTTTAGTTTCCTAACATAGTTCAAGAAAAGCATGGCTGATTTTGGAGGAGGAAACACCACAGAAAATTTAAAGGAAAATAAAATGAGAATTTATGTATATATATATATATGTATGTGTATAGTGTTGGTTTAGTTACTGGCATTTAAAGACTGTAGATTTTGTTGGCTGTCTTTCCAGAATTTCCCCCCTTTCCTTCTTCCTAAGAGAACTCCACTGTGGATGGGGAATTATACCATTCTCCACAAAGCCATCTGTTTCACATCACAAGCATGGTGATCCCAGGGTCTTGCCAGCAACTGCTTTGGGGTGGGCTAGTGCCCCTACTTTTGGCCAGATGCAGATATATAAAGGAAGTTTTCTGGGAGGTTTGTGGGAATAATTCCTTCATTTGCTTCAAGATGCAGCCTCTCTTTCTGTGGGGAGGTGTCATGGCTGAAATGAGGCAGCCTTCTTGTGACCTTGAGAGGTGTCACCCTAAGGATGGCAGATCAGAAAACTGAAAAGACTCTTCTGGATAAAAGTAAAGAGGGCCTCATGTTATTACGGAGTGGCTGAAGAGCCAATTCTGGAATTGCCATCCTTCTCGGTTCCTTTTTGGGTGATACATCAATGTCCCAGAAGCTGACTTGATTTGTGTTGGGGACTTCCCTAGATGGCAGCCAGTGCCATCCTTCCTGATTCGTTATCCATTTATGGTTGACACTGGTGCTGACAATCACAGCATTGAAAGGACATGAGTGAATGTGAGACAGATGGGCTGAATTGGTGTCACTTAAAGAAACAATGACAAATCAGATGAACGAATTGTCAAAGACCTTAAAGGCATCGTCTGCCCTGGGCATCATGCTAGGTGCTTTGAGTTAAAGACCCAATTTCTGTTGCCAAGGAGCCCAAGATCTAGTATGTTCACAATTTCAAGTATATGACATTGCATTCTCACAAGCAATAAAGTCTACGGATACTTCTCTAAGTCAGAACTTTTCCCACAGAAGAATCTCTGCCTCTTTGTGTGACAAATTGCTTATTTGCAATGATATACTTGCTTGCATATCTATATTTTCCTTAACCCATTTAAGGTAAAAAAAAAATGGGTGTGTTAGAGTTCTACTTCTGGGCTCAATTAAGACCTGCTAAATAGATTTTTGTTTTCCATAAAACACCTAATGTTAGGCATCCTACCAGCAAATGTAGTGGATATAAAACTTAAAAAGACAATTCCTGTCTTCAAATGGCCTACAACTGAGGAGGAAAGAAAGTTACCATCTAAGTGAATTCGTACCATATCAACATCATGACTGAGAAACCTGTAGGGAGCCCATGGGGAGCCAATCACGGATGTTCTCAGACAAGGATCTTGGAGTGACATGGAATTTGAGCTGCACCTTGAAAAGCATCTAGGCCATCAATGAGCAGGAAGGTGAACGAGGCGAAAGTACCTCCCAAGGGGAGAAGAGTATCACCTCCGGGTGACAGAAGGTCCCTGAAAGCTTGTTCACACTGATGGGCCGATCACGTGTCGAACACCTCAGAACAGGGAGGGGACGGCTGAAGTATCTGGATGACTGTACCGTTTTGCATTTGATTATTAAAGGGAAAAACATTCAAAATTGCAGCTGCTTAAGAGAAAAGAAAACAGCAATGTGTGTTGAATGTGAGTTTGTATGAATTAATAGTATTGTTGCCAGAAATGCAAAGACATGCCTACGTCACATTTCTCTCCAAAAGTACAGGATAGCTTTCTGCTCAAAAGTGATCCTAACATTCCGTATTGGTTTTCTATTGCTACCATAACAAATGACCACAAATTTTTTTGGTTTGAAACAACAGAAAATTATTTTTCTTGCAGTTTGGAGTTCAGAAGTCCAGCACAGGTCTCTCTGGACTCATTGTTTTCTGGAAACTCTATGGATGGGGAATCTATTTCCTGCTCTTTCTGGTTTCTGTTGGAATTCTCTTCTTTGGGTTTAAAGAACCAGGGTCCTTGTTTTCTCATTGGCTATAAACGGAGACCCCTTCTCAGCTTTTAGAGACCATCACGCCCCTGAGGTCACAGCCCCCTTCCTCCATCCCCAAGCCAGCAGGACAAACTGGGTCCTCTTCAAAGCACATTTCTCTCTCTCTGTCACCAGGAAAGGGCTTTTGCTTTTAAGGACCCATGTGATTATATTGTGCCTATCTATAATCTGGAATAATCACCCCCTCTCAAGGTCTTAAGGCAACGTTTCTACAGGTTCCATGGTTTGGGAGATGGACATCTTTGGGGGGTGATATTCTGCCTCCTGCCCACTTTCTTCTCATCTGAATTGTTCTGCTCAGTGCTGAGTGTCACTGTCTTAGCTGGACATTGATAAATCGGGGCAGATCCCTGTCAAAGTGACCACAGTGGTTCAAAAATTCAAAACTGCATCACTCCTTTAGTAAGAGCTAAGTAGAAACTGAGAGTATTTCTCCTGGATATTTGGGAATAAGGAGAAGCATAAGACCTGTTTCAAATCATCTGAAAGCCTGTCATACAAAATGGATTTATTCTGTGCAGCACAGATTGCCAGAGCAGAATGAATAAAAAATAAGGGGAGTGGGGTGGGTTTTAGCTTCATATAGAAATGTAATCCTTGGTCCCAAAAGTGGCCCCAATGGACCGTGTCTCTTGATATGCATGTCCTCATGCAGCCCCCTCCCACACTGAACTTGGATTGGCTTATGACTTGCTTTATCCAGTGAGACGCAACTGAGGTAATGACATAAGACTTCTGAGTCCAGCCACCGAGAAGCCCCAACAGCTTCCATATTGACACTGTGTTAGAAGTCCATCACTGCTGCTGTGGAAAGACGCAGAACAAGGCCAGCAGGGCCATCCAGCTGAGCCCACTGCAAATCACCAGCTCCCAGCATCAAGAGCTAAATGAATGGTTCTTATTGGGGAGATTTGTGATGTAGCAAAAGCTAACTGGTGTGCCTGCTCAGCTGATTTGTGTATTTGAATACATATCCAGGCACATTCTGAGTTTCTCATCATACAAACTGGAGTTTGTTTTCCCTTACTTTTGACTAAAAAAAAATTGGCTTTTGCATATCATTTCAACTTCCTGCCAGCATTGTGCTTGATTTAAATGTGTTATTCATAGTCACATGTGTACGGATATTTCCTTTTCCTAACCTGATGATTTCCTTGATAACTCATATGTGTAGAACACTCTTAGTCATTTTGCTGTCATAATCTGTCTACCTTTAAAAAAAATTAAAGTGTATTTATACTGAACTATAGGTTAGTAATTAAAAACAGATGGGTTACAGAGCAGGCCTGAAACAAGTGAAAATACAGAAGATAATGAAGGAGAAGAAAAACGTCCCAAGGTTTTGATGGACATCATGTAGTGGTGAAGGACACAGCACTGAACTTGACAGCAGATATAGGAACACTACCCCAGTGAGAACAGAAAGTCGGAATGAACACTGGCTATCAGACTAAGCAAACACAGAATTACTCATATTTGTATTTTCTGTGGCAATTCACTGAGCCTAGCCTGGCCTTTCTCTAAATAAACTGCATGAAACTATAAGCAACGACACTTTTTAAAAAAGTGCAATTTTGCATTAAAGATTTAAAAGTTTTTGACGTCTAAAAAGGGAAAAGACATACAGACAAAATAATGTCAATGATGATTTTTGACATAGTACTTATACACTAGGCCTCATGTGGAGTGCTTTACACATGTCATATCTTTTAAAGCTGATAACAATACTGTATGTTAGATACTATGTTTTCCTTATTTTATAGATGGGGAAATCATCACTGAAGCAACTTTTTATTGTTATTTTTAATCGGCAAAGAAGATTGTATGTAATCATGGTATGTATATACAACATGATGTTTTGACACATGTGTACACTGTAGTATGATAAACTAATTTTTATACCCATCACCTCACATCTTTATTTTTTTTGTGGTGAGACTCCTTGTCTAATTAACCTTTTTGAGGGGCTTTCTAAAGACGAATCTCAGAATCAACTTGCTCAGAAAAGATTAAAACAATAAGAAAAATATGGCATTTGGCACTGTGGATTGTCAAAAACTATGTGAGAGGGGGATAACCATCTAAGTTTTTCAAAAGTTTTTAAAACACATGTTGAAAGAACAGTGCGAGAGAACAGGTCTTAGCCTGCATGTTTGATGAATGCATGGATTTTAGTTATTTCACTATTCCATAGAGTTTTCCTATCTTGGTTTATTTACAATGAACATATGTGTTAACAAGTGAAAAGAAATATGTGTGGGAAAGTGTGGAGAAAACTATAACAAGAAAGACTCAATTCTTAGCTCTTTAAGCACACTGTCATTTAGTCTTCACAAACATTCCCTAAGATCTCAGATGGGTGCTGTGCCAGGTATACTTTGTGTAGTCAAGGATTGTTCCAGATGCAGTCAAACCCTCTATTTCAGTTTTTCATTACAGGCATCCTGCACAATATGTGCTATAATTTTTATTAAGACATGAAATTAGCTCTGAGAGGTAAGTGCCATGTGAAGTTCTTGCAGGTAGAAGGAGATGGAATAGGCCTAATTCACATCTAGTTCACATCTTCTTGACTTTGCAAATGTCACTGTGTTTTTCTACCTGAAAGCTAATAGGAGGTTCCAGTGGTCATGAAAGGAAAACAAAAGTGGGTATCATGTTACTCTCAGAACTCCATAACCTTGATGGACCTTGAACCATGGACAGTTGATGCTCTGTAGCTTCTAAGAACAAGTATAGGTTCAGGCAGCGTCAGGTTGCTGCTCTGTACCAGTTTCATGAGGGTCAGAATGAGGCATTGCAGAAACAACTAGGACTTTATATATAAAGGAGTAGGTGTGATGAGACAGAAAACCTTTTCCAAATAGCTTAAGCAATTTATATTGCCACCAGTAAAAGACAACCATATGGAAAGATCCATGTAAAATATCCTCACTCAAAGACAGTCAAAATTATATTTCGATGTGCTTCAACAATTCTTTTTTCTTCTGCTTTTCAATAAGTCACCTGAGATCACTGGATCTCATCAGCTTATGAGACACAGCTCTCATCTTTGACTAAGATTTTAGTCAAGAGTCCTGCAATATCTCATGGGTGTCCACAATCTTTTCTGTCAGGTACTGTGAACAAAAGGAGCTCAATATATTCTCTGCTTCCAGCCCCTTATAGATGTCTGATGTCCATGAAGACGATGGTAATCATGGTTGCTACTGCTGCTTGCCAGTGGAGATGAGGTGATCAAGCCAAGTGTATTTTCACTGACATTCCCCAAACCATCATCTTTAAAAATGTCTGATCAAGGTTCAGTTCCCTAAAGTAGAAAGGCGATCTTTCTTCAGTTTTGGCTGACTGATCTCTCTGTAGGATGCAGGCCCAATGACTTGGAGGTCAGTCAAAGGGAGAAAAAGACAATATGGCGCCTTACCCATGGCCCTGTGTAGTGACAAAACAAATCGTGTGGGTTAGGCCCACTGCCCCAGAATGATTTGTTCTGCAGTGATTATGAACTATCTCATCTTCTGTCTCTTTCTTCCTCCTCCTTTTTTCTTTGCTTCCTTCCTTTCTTTTTCCTTTTTAAAACACAGGGTCTTCTTATGTTGCCCAGGCTATCTCTGAACTGCTGCCTTCAAGCAATGCACCTGTCTCAGCCCCAAAAGTAGCTGGGACCACAGGTGTGTACCACTGTGCCTGCTGAGTTTCTGTCTCTCCTGCTCTTAGCTTCACCTTAGATACTAAGATCCTAACCTCATAGAGTGTACAGCATAGGCTAGCAGCTCCAACATAATTCTGGAGCATGTTGGAAATTCCGACCTCACAGGAGACCTTTGAATCAGAATCTATAGGCGCTTCCTATGCACCTTAACATTTGACAAATGCTATCTTGGATCCTGTTTTTCCAAGTCTTTTCCCTGCAACTTTGGGGGAAAGGATGTATTTAAAAATTGGATTCCAGACAAACTCTTTTTTCATTTATCTCCACCTATAAACTATCTATTCATCCTAGTTCAATTAATGCACCTATATTTAAGTTGATTGATGTATCATTTTCTTTGCAAGCAGTAGGGGAAAACAACTCTGAATGAGCCATGTGGCCTTAGACAAAGGTATTTATTTAATCTCTTCAAGCTTCATTTTTAGAAGGGCAGAAACAGAGATAATATGAAAAATTGGGCACTGGAATTTTCTCATTCTTCTGATCCAAAACTCCAATAATGGGCTTTAATTATTTCATAAATGAAAGTACCACTTGAGCGAGGGCCCAGCTAGCAATCAAGGAATACTGGATGGACACCAGATCCCCGCTACCCTTTGGATGTTTAATCCTCTGCCGACTGTATCAACAGCTAAATGTCCTCAGCCATTGGTAAGCCCCTACAGAAGACCCCAAATAAGAAAACTAGAGGTGCCACCTCAAAGGGCTGGACATGATGTCTCTCTCTGTCTCTTTTACTTACTATTTTGATTGTCTCATCACTGGGACATGGAACAGAAAGTGCTGCCTCCTTGAGAAGACATTGGCTTTATAACTGGAGATTCTGGATCCTCAAAGCTTGCTTCAGGATCTCATTTTGCCCTTCTGGGTACCTCACACTCCTGGTGGAAGCAGGAGTGAGGAGGAGGTGAGGAGGTGGGGTTCCGGGGGATCACGAGCCAAAGCTTAGGACACCAGGACAGCCAGTCCTGCTTCCCACAGGATGAACTTCGGTGCCATGTTGTTTTCCATCCTTTATCTTCGTAGGTTTTTAATAGACCGAGCATCTAAAACTTAACATTTATATTTAATCAGCTAATACTCCCAACTCTTCCTGGAGGCTGAGAATGGCCATTAACCTTGACTTAGTGGATGCTAAACATATTGCAATGAAAGGGGAAAATGGTTTGACAGTAAGTTTAAGCAAAGCAGGAGAGAAGCACATATGCACGCAGGTACTTCTGCTCACGTGTGTGCATGTCACACAGCAAGCACACACGCACACACACACAGACCTGTCTGCCAAGAGATAGCCCTGACTTTGGGAGGTAGTATTTACTGCTACTCCCATGGTTCTCCTCTCTCTGCCTCCAGAGGCTCTCTCCCTCTTTCACTAACTTTCTTGCAGGTGTTACTGTAGGAACTCAGAACGAGTGCAAATAACTCCAGAGATAATGAATTTTCTAGGACAATTCATGGGAGTTCAGGCCTCCTTCTGTGATGGTTCATTTGAGTCTCTATAATAAAGAAAAATGTTTAATAAAGCCACAATTAGGATTAGATGACTCTCAAATGCAGAAAGGGATGCTAGATAGCCTATTTTGAGCAGTTATTCTGACTGTGTCTTCATGTTCTAGCTCCTTTAATCACAACCACCTTCAGAGGAGGATGCTGTTATCCTTATTTTATGATTAAAGCGGGGCTCAGTCTTTTATATACAGCAAAATAAATTCAAATGAAAGGTTTGACATGAAGAGCCTCAGGCCATCTCCTCATTATAGATATACTTCATGAGCACATCCAAACACAGAGTCTCGGATTCCAAAGAAGCATTTATAGATTAGTCTTTACGGACCCCATTTGAAAGGGAACTTGGGGGGATTCTCTTTGGTATCCAAGAGAAGATCCTATCAATGAAGGCTGTGCCTCTTTCCCTTCTCAAAGGGATTTTAGTATGCCTTTTGGAATGACACAATCTTCTTTCATACACGTAAATACCAGAAAGGAGTCAAATGCATATCACCCAACTTGGCAGTTTGTTCTTTCTGCTATGAATTAACAGATGTGTCTTTTTTATGTCATGTAATGAAGAATCTGGGGACAGGACCCGGATCTCTACTACCTATGTTAGGATTCGTCCTCTATTCTAGTCTCATAATGATGAACCAAGTTGATGACAACAAAGGAAAAAAATACTTAGGCCATCAATACAGGTTTTGTTGTTGAGGGATAGTAAGGAAATCGCACTCCTTTACCCATTGACTGTGGAAGCTGTGTGATAAGTTAGGGAAGGGAACAGCAGCAAATGTGCTGTAATGGAAGGAAGGAAGGGAGTGAGAAAGAGAGAAAGAGGAAGGGAGGGAGAGAGAGGGGAGGGGAGGGAGGTAAAGAAAGAGAGAGTGATGGAAGGAAGGAAGGAAGGATTGTGAATATATGAGGAGAGAACTAGGAATGAAAACCTTGGATGTGAGTGGTCACTTTCCCTCTTAAGGACCCAGGGTTCACATGCAAGAAAAGGCCACCATGGGGCGGGGGTGAGCGCTAAGATCTTCTCCTGCTCTAAAATCTTGTGTTCTGTAGCTGTGCAACAAGAGGCAGTTAAAAACTGGACTCTTTTCCCAGAAGAGCCTTTGGGTATTTGGCTCATTAAAGAGATTAGCTGTCCATTTGTAGGGATGTCTCTCCAATGAGGTAGGGACAGAATGACCCAAGAATTTTAGTTTTGATTCACTTTATGAAGCGCATATCCAATTTCCTGGCAAGTTCAGTCAAACACATCTCCTATGTTTCAGCAATCCAGGCATTAGACCGGGACAGAAAAAAATGCCTCTTACTAATGTGTGACAAATCCGTATGGAGAAAAACACTGTTTCTTCTCTCCCATATGGCACAGCTGAGGATGGTTGGCTGTTCTGGCCTTGAAATGGTTCCACGGACCAGGTGGGTGGTTTATTTCACAGGCTGGTGAAAATTCAGTGTGTCTCTTTTGTGAAGATGGGAAAGGGTGAGAATTCTTCTGTTATAGCCTGGGGCTGTCAGCAAAGTCTAAGACACAGTTCATTGGTTTTTCTGCCAGGATGAAAGGGAAGGGAACCAACTACCTTCAGGAGGAAGGAAGGGCAATTTCAAACCCACTTAGGTCCTGCTTCAGAACTTCCCTTGAAGCCCAAGATCTTTGAAGTTTTGGTCTTATAAGGATAGATCAGATTTTTCCATGGAAAACCCTTGAACCACTTCACATTCCCATCTCAGTGCAGAGAAGGACAAGGCCTTTGGTGGACAGGCAAGGCAAGGGGAAGTAGTTTCCTAAACCCTCTTCAAACTATAGTTCCAAAGGATCAAGACTCAGTGGCTTCTAATTTGAAACGAGTCTTAGCCCTTTTTAAGACATAGTGGATTAGCTGTGTCCCCCTCTAAGGGTTAATGGTACAGATTGACAAGCACAGAGACTATTGCACTGATTAAATACAAAAAAAAAAAAATCCCAAATGAATAGAAGCAACAAAATCCCAACTCATCTACACCTCTGAAATCATCCCACCTCTTTAAGAAGTAGGGAATTATAAAGAAAGAAAGATAATCCATCTCCTCTGCTCTCAGTTTAAGTTGATGTAAACTATAGAAGGATAATGATTTTCATTGTTCTGAAACTTGGAGCGTCAAAATGAAACTCTTATTTTTTAGTCATCATCTTCTCAAATTGTTTCCAACTCTTCTTTCTTTTTTTTTTTGCAGTGCTATGAGTGAGATACACTTTTAATACATATGTACTTTATTGATCTACTCATCACAAGGTCTAAGACCACAATTAAGCAAATAGGCATAAAATTTTCCAGTGTGAAATTTGATGTCATATGCAATTAGGCACAAATGTAAGAGGTTTGTTACAATCAAAAAGTAGCTAAGTGATGGAATTTCAGGTTTGAAAGAAAATGCCAAAGGTCTTATTGCAATTTAGAAAATCAGAAACTGGTAAGTTATAAAGATGGGCTTGGATAAACACATACATATACACACACACATTTCGTTCCCTAGAAATGGCAGCGGTAGACATAAAGTTGTGCATGCATTGGAAAGGCTCCGTGTTGGACATTAGAGAGGATTTCCTAACTATGGGTAACTATTTAATAGACCAAATGAATAGAAGCAACATAATCCTTTGACTAAAGGTAGCTATATTCTTTCTTGGATGTATTTGTGGACTCAGATAAAAAAGAAATTTGCATTTTTAGAATTTATAAAGATCATTTAGTCCAATGAAAGAATCCCTTCTAACGTTTCTACATCAAAAATTAACACATCCTTGCTTGACCATCAAAGAACTGGAAGTTCATCTCCAGACATGTTCCAATGTCAAATAATTACAATGATTATTCAAAATTCCCTTATCATACTAAACTAACATCTATAACATTAATTTGTGCTTCATTGGAGCAGTGTCAGATACCTAATTTGTTCACGTGATCAACTTTTGAAATTTTGAGTTCGCTTGTTATATCATCATATTTCTTTTGCTTTAAAATTAAATATATCAAATTATTTGAAACCATGTCATGGTAGAAATCGTAGAAGGAATGGGTAAGTCTAAGAGTGAGTGGACAAACTGGAAACTCCACCAAATTGGTGAAGAGGTTTCAATCAACATTTATTTGTGACATACCATGTATTCACAGTTTGCTAAGTTCTGAAGTTCCCTATGAAACTACAACCTTGAACTAAACTCCACATTCCAAAGAATTATCCTCTGCTCAGAGAAGAAGGGATCTACCATCAGTTATTGTGCTTTGTGGGGCAGGATAGTATTACTAATGGAAAGAAAGAAGAAGATATGAGTAAACTCATAATAGCCTTCATAAGAAGGCTGATGATTCCACAAATAGCCCCAATTCTATAAAGGAGATCAAGATTCTTAGTTTGGAGGCCACAAGAGGGCACTAGACTACTATATGGACCTAGCTCAACTTGGCACAAAGCAGGGGTCAGTACTGGCAATAATACACTGATTGCGATAATAGTAGATGGCCACATCTTGTGTGCTCTAAATCTGTGTCTGAGACACGGTGTGCAATCGTAGGTGACATGCAAAGTTATTGACTATGAAACATATTTAGACTCCAGCCTCGGGTTATGCTAAATTCCCCCAAGGCATGTGCAATTTGAGAAAGAATAAAAAGAAAGGAAGAAGGAGGGAATGAAGGAGGAAGGGAAGACAAAAGAAAAAGGATAAAGGAAAGGAGTAAAGTTCTAAGAAAAAGTAAGGTGGATCTTTAGGCTGTGAGTTCTGAAAGCAACATGGACACCCCGGTAATAGCCAGGGGTAAACAGCAGGAGTTAGACAGATGGTCTTTCGCATCTGCTTTTGGAAAGGTTGACATTTGATAAAACAGGATACTCTCTAGTTTATGACATTCCCATGGGCATCACCCAAGTCATTCGTTCTATTTCTGAAGTGTTCCGTACTTTACAAGATTTCCAGAAGCGTAGTCTCAGCCTAATGAAAGCACACTTAAACCCCTTTCACAAATACACTCTAGTCTATGCACTCACTGCTCCATCTGAAAAAGGCAAGAACAGTCAATTACATTCTAGGTTAGTCTGGATAAAATCAACAGGTTATTTATGTCAATTAAGAAGTGTCTCTACAATCCTAAAGTAGCCAATCAAGTTAATTCAGCCAAATGTGAATCAATACGTGCAGGGTGGGTGGGGGTGCAGATCAAAACAACTGCTTGGGATCATAGAGATCACATTCAACTCTGAAGTCCTAGGTTTCTCCCTTCTCAACAGTTATCTTAGTACTGTATAGGAAATGGCTCCTCAGGCATCCTAACTGTGTGCATGGGACATAGTTTTCTCTAAAGATAGATGATAGATAAATAGGTTCCAATTGTTGCAGAAATGAGTTATTTGATTGGTCAAACTAGATGTTTTTACAGTAGCAAGAAAGATGGGAGCGGGTCATTTCTCGAGGCAGAGTTCAGCTCTTTGGAAGTAATAAAACACTTGAGGGGCATTCCCAAGCACTACAAAGAAGGTGACCCTCTGCATTTCCCCCATGGCATGACTTTTGAAGCTGCCTTTCTGGCCTATCTTCTCAATAAGATCAAACACACATTTTTAAAATTAGGAAATGAAAATAATAGTTCTAGTCCTAGCCAGGATACGCTCCAGGAGAAGTATGATTAATTCCTGAGACAGGAGACGGCAGCTTGTGAGGAATCACTGAGACACACCTCACAGGTCCAGCCTCAAATCAGGTGAACTGAGCATGCTGTTGGGCCCGTAAAGTTAGCCAGGGGACTTGAGAGAAAAATGTCTCCAGTAAGTGCCTAGTGGGTACACATGACCAAAGGACATGGCAGTTTTCAACTCTTTGGTTTGTATGGAGGACCAACCTGGACACACTTGGCCTATGGGAAGTTGTTAGAATTCCAGACGGGTTGTCCAGACCACTTGCATTACATGGATAATGGCAAATGCTTCCCTTCACTAAGTGCCATGTAGACTTGCTTCAAAGTCCTTCAACGACTTGAGGCCCTTCATGTCGTATGCCTTCATCAAGGGAGGAAAAGGAAAGAGAAAAATATGGAGAATTTGAGCTCTGCTTTGTCAAAGGCTCAGAACTGAGAGTAGAAAAATGTCACCTGATCTTGACTGAATGGTAGTTTTCTACTTCTGTCAACATGGAAACGAAACCACTTGTGGGAAATATTAAAAGTTGCAATCATACAATTTTATTTCATCTGAGGTTTGGAGGGCCAAAGACTTGTCATACAAGTCCCCAGACATTCTGGCTTCATGCCAGGTGGTACTTGGGGTTCATGGTCATGGCCCATCACCATCATCATCGTTAATCTACCTCTGCCAACCAAATTTTCATGCCCTACACACGACCCAACTGCTATTTCTTCCAAGAGAACTCATCTAGATCCTCTCTCATTCCTCATGGTCCTCTAGTACTTGGTCTGGCTTCCTGGGCTCAACTTATCAATTATGGTCACTTATTTTCTTCCTTAAAAAAATGATTTACCAATGATGCCTGCAGAAATAAACATATGAAATAAAAAAGAATTTGCAAAAAATAAAACCTACCTTTGATGCACTCCTCTCAGAAGAGAGAAGAGCTCCTAATTATCCCAAGGACAGTGGGAACACTAAAGAAATGATGTTCACGTTTGTAAAGCACTCCCCAAACAGATCACTTTAAAATACGTGACCGCATGTGATCCCTAGATGAGGTTCTTTTCTCTTTAATAAAATGGAGATGGGAGTGATTAAACCAGAGGAGTAAAATCACTCGGCCCAGAAGTGGGGCGATTAGAATCAGACCTGGATTCCGCCTGTCCTTTTCTCCCCACTGCGCTGCCTCCCAGTACGCCCAGCATCCTTCCAGACAAAGGTCTGGAGGAAGCACAAAGGGACTTCTATTTTCATCTTTTGGTCCCAGCAAGATGAGGATCAGCAGGCAGGCAGACAAACTTGGGAATAATGGCCCTGCTCTCTCAACCGGGACCCCCGCCCCTGTGCCTTTATCCCCACTCGGGGTGACCTCGGCAGAACAAGCTGGCTCTGTAATGACCACTTCGTCAGCAGGGGCTGTGTATTTAGTAGCAGGAAATATAAGCTTTTGTGATTGCCGTGACGTCATCCCACCCACTAAACAGGCCTTTATAATTTGACCACAAAAAGGCTTGAAAAGGAGAGACACATCCACACAGGGAAAGAGGCGACCGGCCGGTTGTCCTTCTGCATGGTGAAAGGGGCATTGTGTCTTCCAAATGCTTCTCCAAAGCCTGATGTTTGGTCTGCTGTAGACAAAACATCTGGATGATATATGGCGCTGTCTCTGTAGCCCAGCGCCCAGCTCATCCTCTTCTCCGCCCCTTCCTTCTCACCCTCTCTCCGTTTCTCCTCTCTTCACTCTCTTCATCCCTGGGCAGTGGGAAACTTCCATTTTTCTCTTCCCTTTTTAACTCTCCATTTGTCTAAAATTTCCAAATATATTTCTTAAAATCCTTTGGTTGTTTTTAAATATGTGGCTATATGACGTGCAGGCACACGCCCACACAAACACAAAGTTGATTACTTTTCTCCTGATGTTTCACTGTTAGAAAGAGAAAAAGGATGAGAGAGAGAGAGAGAGCGAGAGAGAGAGAGAGAGAGAGAGAGAGAGAGAGAGAGAGAGAGCGCACAGGAGCACACAGACATTTAGAAGATGGCTGCTAATATATTAATGCAATATTAACATTTTCTTTCCTTGGAGATCTTAGGGGTTTTTGTTGTTGTTGATGATGTTGGTGGTGGTGGTTTTTTAATTTTGTAGAGGGGTCGAGCTCAATGATCCAGGACCTTTTAAGGTTACTTTGTGCAAGCTCAAGATGATATTCTACTTACACACTCCATTTTGCTTTTTATTTTAATTTTAGGTGAAGAAAGGGCAAACATTAGGCATGAATACCCACAGTCTCACTGGTACAAAAGAGAAAGAAAACAAAGATCGGTTGATAGGCAAACTTTTTTTTTAAAGAAGATAAACTGAGGGGAAAAAAAGGATGTAAAACTGAAAGAAAATGTTTATACGATACGTGTGTTTAAAATTTTCACTAGTTTTTTAGATCTTTGAAGCTAGGGAGCCTGTGTGTGTGTGTGTGTGTGTGTGTGTGTGTGTGTGTGTGAGAGAGTGAGAGAGAGAGAGAGAGAGAGAGAGAGAGAGAGAGAGAGAGAGAGAGAGCCTGAGCTCCAGCACCAGAGAAGGGAACAATGAGGGAGAGAGGAAGCTGGGAACCGGAGGCTGACATGTCACCTCTGAATGAAGCTGATGGAAAAGTATGGCTCCCCCCAATTTGCACCGCTGTGGAAACCTCCCTCCCAGAGCTCTGCGCCTTCCTCCAAGGCACAGGAAGCAGGAAACACCTGCTCTCCTTCTCCCCTGACTTTTTTCCCTGTAGGGAATCTGGGTCTTCTCCCCCTCCCTTTCTGCGGTACACAAATGGACAAGCAGATTTTCCACATGTCCCCATCTTTCTTAAGAGAGGAAGTCTGGAATCATCTATTAGCAACTGATGCACTTTGATAGCTTCCCCGACCCCACTCTATTCTCTTTTTCCCCTTCCAATTGACCTTATGTATTGCTTCCTCAAACCAGCTCCACCCAACCTTGTGCTAAGAATATTTTCCTCTCACAATAAATGAGGAATAAGAAGTCTCCACCAAACTGTTGGGAGACAAGTGTACATTCTGTTCATCTTGATTCTTAATTTTGAATTTTGCCATTTCCCTCCCTGCTATCCAGGAGAAGTAAATGCAGTTCCACTTGGGAAAGGCAGGAAACACAGATGCAAGTGTGCGTCCGATCAAGATAGCCGCTTTCAGATATCCTCCCAGTGGAGGGGCACTGAGGTATTAGGACACCTTAGAGTAGCCCTCATGCACCACTGAAAAGCAGCCAAGGAGCCTCTGCAAAACCATATACAGCAGGTGAAAAAAAAATTTACTATACAAAAAAATTCTGAAGTCCAAGAAATTTTCACCAGGCTTGCAAAGCCCACCAGAGGTTGCCATGTCTACTAGTCTCCTGTGTCGACACCGAACACCTGTGGCAATGTTTGTCAGGCTACTTCTGCACAGTACTTCCTTCTGCTGTTCTTTAGTAAAAAGAATCCTCGGGTAGAAAATGAAAAGAGGCAGAGAAAATTAGCCAACTAAAAAGCAAACTGAAGTCTGCTTTTCATTATTTTTCACAGGAACTGATTTTAGTTCCTGGCCAAGTAGAAATGTATTTTGCCTTATGAGAAGAGGCAGGGTGGTATACCAGAAATAAAAGTGGTCTGGGAGCCAATAAATCTTAATGAGTCACTGGAAAAATCGGGGCTATAACTATGACACAATGACAAGTTACCTCCTTTCCCTAGACAGTCTAATAACCTTTAAAGTGGGAGAGCTAAATGATCTCCGAGATTACATCTATCCCCGTTTGCAACATATATGACAGGACAGAACTTCCCATCTTTTTCAATTTACTCCTAGAAACCAAGAATAAAATCAGAGACACCCAACTCAGAAAATAAATAAAGGAATAAAAATTCATGAAATAAATATTGCGTAAGGTCAGTGAACTTATGAACGAATGTTCAACCTTTTAAATGATCAAAGAAATGCAAATTAAAACAGAGACTCTCATGGTTACCTTTTAACCTGACCAAAATGGAAAAGATAAATTTCTATAACTTTTTTTATCTTAGTATTGCTCATCATAGTAACCCATGGGAAACAACATATATACCTCTTTATTTCAGTAATCTCCCATTGTCTGTAGTTTCATTTTCTTCTGTCTCTGTTGCCCACAGCCAACCATGGTCTGAAAATGTTAGATAGAAAATTCTAGAAAGAAACAGTTTAAAAAGTTTAAATTGTGCACTATTTGAGAAGTGTGGTAAATTCTCATACCTCCCCTCTCCATTCTACCCAGGATATGAATCGTCCTTTGTCCAGCGTATCCACATTGTATATGTTACCTTCCCTCCACCATTAATCATTTAGTGGCCTCTCAATTATCAAATCCACTGTGAAGATATCACAGTGTTTGTGTTCCAGTAGCCCTTGTTTTACTTAATAATGACCCCAAAGTGCAAGAGAGGTGATTCTGGCAATTTGAATATGCCAAAAAGAGGCAATAAAGTGCTTCCTTTTGGTGAAATGTGAAAGTTCTTAATAGGAACGAAAAACATTGTATGCTGAGATTTTTAATATCTATGGTAAGAAAAAAATGTTCAGTCCATGAGATATGGAGGAAAAAAATCTGTGCTAGTTCTTTTGTTGTAATTAAACTGTAAATGTTATGGCCACGGTGTGTAATAAACACATAATTAATATAAAAAAGCACTTAGTTATAGGGTTTATTGTTATTCAGTGTCAGGAATCCAATGAAGGTCTTAGAATACATCCCATATGGATAAAGGGAGGGCTACTATATATCCATTTATTGAAATACTTCCACTCATTAAAAATGATATGGGTTTGTATACCTTAACAGTGGAATTATGGCTACCATAAACTAAGACCAAAAAAAAGAGTACAAAACACATGTACTGTTATTCCACTTAAGGAAAATGTGATATATGTGTGCATAATACTCACAGAAAAGCACCCAATTAGGCTCACCACATTATTAGCAGTAATTATCTCAAGGTGTAGAAATCATTGTATAATAGTCTTCTTTATATTTTTCGTATCATTTGAATGTTTTACAGCAAATATATGCTACTTTTATATCAATTTCATCTTCATTCGGGAATAATATTAATTAAGTAAAATTCTATGAGCATGCTGTGCCCAGAAGAACATTGCATTGAAAGCAAAATCAGCCTTACTTGGATAGCAGATGGTAATGGGAGCTGTTAACCCTGATCTGCTCACTCTGAGCCCTGGAATCTAGATATAGTTATCAGGTGGCTCTTTGTTGTTCAGCTACTTCTCTTTTATAGGTGGCCTACATTTGCTGAGCCTCAATTTCTTCATCTAATGAATGAATGAATTATAATTTTCACCTTGCAAGGCAGTTATAAGTATTCAATGAATAATACCCATAAATGTCTTAGCGTGAGCCTAATAAATATTTATTATTGTTGTTGAACAATATAATATATTTATATTATAATAAATAAGCATTATTACATGAAATTCATTAGTTGATAGAAATCACACTAGAGTGACATGCTATGTGACATTTGTAGTTGTTGTGTATTAGCTACTAAGATTAGTAGCTGATAGGGTACCGTTAGGAGGATTGTGGAGAAGGCTTTGGCCATGGTGCCTTTACTCCCTTCAGGGAATGGTGTCCTGAATTCTCTGATGTGCAGCTTCCATGCTCTCCCCAGACGGCTGGTCATATAGCATCACATATGGAAGTCTCAACATTAAGCACAACCTTGACCTTGATAGTAGTGAACTTTAAAGGAAGAAAACAAAAGATGCAAATCTGCCTTCAATCTGATGAGGAAAACAGATCAAGGCTCTCCAATCTGCACAACCACACACACACACACACACACACACACACACACACACACTAAAAAAGTTAGAGAAGTTCATCTGACTCACTTGGGTGGAGGCTTCAGAGAAGCTGTAATGACAGACTAATTTTTAAGACAGGAATTTTCTGTGGGGAAGGACATTTCAAGCAGAGGAAGAAACATGGACAGAGGCATTGGAATTTCCTTAGCAAGATACAGAATGCATCTTCTAAAAGAGGGTGCCATGGAAGGGATATAAGGTATGCACCGGGAAACGGGATGAGCAAAGCTGGAAATGAGGGTTCTCTACAAGCTCATAGGCAGGAATCCCTCAATGCACCTAAGTCTTTGTTACCTCAGCTGTTACCAGGAGGTGAGTGGGAGAGATGCACTGAAGCAGCCTACGAAGCTCATCTGGTTACAGAGTGGGGTCCCCAGGTTTGGTGAAATTTGGTGATATCTAATGCAGTGTCGGAGTCCTCGGTAAACCCCCTTCTGTTGACCTGAGAAAGGATTAGAGAGTTCTGGGAAGGTCAGTAAAATGAATTTAAGAACAAATTGAGAAAATATGACACCACATGAGAGTGCTGAGAAAGAGCAGTCACCAGCAGCAAACTCTGGCACCTCACTCCCGCCAATAAATGGCCAACTTGGAAGCAAGAGGGGACCTTCTAAGTGCTGAGCTCAAAGCCAGCCAGCCAGCTGGGACAAAGAGGTCCTGAGCAGGGAGCAGAGGGAGGAAGAGTCCTGCCTCGAAGGCAGCACGCCCAACTGCAGGGCCTACCATGTCCCTTCCTGGCCTCCCTCCACCTCAGTCTGACCTGCCCTTCTCTTCCACCTGCCTGAGGACCTGGGCTGCAGCTAAAGGCAGAGGTTCTACCAGGGCTCGGCAGCGGCTTCCCAGTCTAGACTACAGGATATTCATCTCTAGAATGGAGATAATCCATGTCTTAACTAACTCACATAGTTTTGGGAAAGAGCAAACAAAGCAGAGTCAAAAAAGTACTGTAAGTGTTTTGAAGAATGAGTACTGTCATCTCAGAACCTAACTAACCTCTGCTTTCAATTTCTCTTTCAGGCCAATTCACATTGGAATTTAAAACCAAAAAGATCAGAGTTTTTGGTTTTATGCAGCTTCCTTACCAATATTCCTTGGACATCTTAACTGGTATTATTTTATAAACTATTATGAAAATATTTGGGAAATTTTTGAAAATTTTATAAAATGAAAAGTTCTATTAGTTTAGAGCAAGAAACCATCCAACATCCTAAACTACTAGCATCCTGTTCACCTTGGCTTTTGTTGGAAAACTGGTTTTGGGGAGTTCTCTTTGTTTTTTTTTTTTTTTTTTGAGATGGGGAGCTAGAAAACTGCAGAAAAACATGATTGTCCATAGAGTCCTTTACAATGAAATAACAAACAAGGACTCAACTCTCTGTCTTGGGCCCCACTAAGCATTGAGCTTAGAGGTGTGAGACCTCAGCATCCCACTAATTTTTTTTTGTCTTTTTTGGTACCAGGGATTGAACACAGGGGCACTTTACAATGGAGCCATATCCCCAGCCCATATATATATATTTAGAGACAGGGTCTCTCTGAGTTACTTTTGGCCTTGCTAAATTATTAAGGCTGGCCTTGAACTTCTGATCCTCCTGCCTCAGCCTCCCAACCTGCTGGGCCCACTGGATTCTGAGCATGTTACACCCTCAGTATTTCTTGAGCACCTTCTGGATTCTTCAAGCTGTACAGTCAGGGAAGGTTATGGGAAATGCATACATTGTGGCCACCGCCTCGAACATCTTAGGGTAGTTAAAGGAGCGAGATATAAGTGTGCAGATACATAAATAGAAAATAAACAATCATTTTCTCTCATCCCATTGGGTGTTCGATTCATTGCATATAATTGCACACATTTTCCCAAAAGTAACCTGAGAAGCAGGTTCACTGGGGTGATTAGCATATATGTATTTTGAAGAGGAATAACTGAGCATTTCCAAGCTGAGTGGTGTACTGAGCTTGAATGAGAACCCAAGCCGCCTAGTGTGAGGTCTTAGCACACAGTGTGGCACAGTAGAGAGGCTCATGGTCAGTAGAAATGGACTGACCTGTTAGAATCATCTTTCTTTACTGGGTGACTTTGGGTGGTATGTTACCTAATATTCCCACTTTGTAGATGAACAGATAGGATCAGGTAGGCTTCTGGTGAGGATTTCAGAAAGAGATGGTGTGCGTGAAGTGTCTCTTGTGACGCCTAGTAGGTGATGGCTGGAGGGAAGGGAGGTAACTGACTCAGGACACAGGATTAAGCCTGCTGAGGAGGGGAAACTCTGGCGTGCTCTGTCATGTTCTCCTTTTGGTCAGATGTAGGTCTTGGACTCCTTTCTTGTAGCCCTACTATGTTACTGGCACCTCTAGCAAGCCCAGACTGCCTGGGCAATGCTCAACTGAGCTGGTCATGCCAGCCTACCTGGTTGCTGGGAATGTCAACCAGGGAGGGACAAGTACAGGTGCTGGCTCTTTGAAAGGAAAAATCTGAGTCAGAGAACATGTTTCCTCTTTGATATCTGAGTCAGCCTTGACCGCGTTGTTCTGCACACGTTTTTCTATTGTACAGAAGAAATGTAGAGGTGACAGGAGGGAAAAGATTCACTCCCCTCCTTATCACTCTTGCCAAGTGAGACTTGAGGGAGGGCATATTCGAAGGAAGCTGTGTCCTCCTTGCTGTTCAGCCAGTCATCCAGGATCTACTGAGTATCTACTGAATGTACATCCTGTGCTAAATCTCTGGAGGTTTACCTTGTTTACCAACAGGGAAAAGAAACATATCCCACTCAGGCACATGGGAACTGAATCCTGCCTCAAATAATATTTACTAACAATATTATTTGAGACACTAACTTCAATGAGGATAATAATTCCTACCTTGCAAATTTAATATGAGCACTAAAATAAAAACATATCTGTCTAGAACATAATAGGAGATGAATAAATGATGGTAGTAGTTGCAATTCTTACTGTTATTATGTGATACAATTAGAGACTAGCTACAGGCTAAACTGTGTAGGTAACTTCAGGTGGAGAAGTGATTAAGAGATACAAGATACAGGCATGGCATGTAGTAACTGGTGGGCAAACTCTTGGAACAATGCATGATTTGCCCAGAGCCTTGAGAGCTAGAGTGGATTTTTGGATTGGCAAAAGGGAGAGGGAAGCATTTTGCAAGAGTTAGAGGAACATGGAAGCAGAGATTCACAGAGCATGTGCAGAAAGCAGGAAGGGTCCTGGAGCAGGGCCAGGGCAGAGACACTCTGGAGCTGACTCTGAATAGGGAAGAGGGACAAGGAGACAGGGAAAGGTTTGTGATCATGGCACTCTGGGTCAAAGCCACAAGCAACATCTGATGGCAGCATGTGGGGTGGATTGGGGCAAGGAAACACGGTGTATGGAGACCCGTGAAGAGTCTGGTAAAACACTAGGCCAATGATGATACAGTCATAGGCTACAGGAAGTCATAGTGTGGGTCTGTGTGACACCTGTAGCACAGCTTCTTCTCCCCATCACCTCTGCCAGACCGGGAGTCCATGCCACCTTCTCTCTCTTCAGCTGCTAGTACTTGGACTAAGAAGGAATCACTATTACAAGTTACATTTGAGGAAATGGACTCAGAAGTTGTACAACACAGCTAGGGAGCAATACAGAGGGATAGCAGGTAAGGGACAAAAGGAAGGTCTGATTCTAAAGCCTGTGCCCTGACCCT
Source organism: Urocitellus parryii (assembly GCF_045843805.1). NCBI lineage: Eukaryota > Metazoa > Chordata > Mammalia > Rodentia > Sciuridae > Urocitellus > Urocitellus parryii. Next base: position 264,457,887 of record NC_135531.1, on the reverse strand, counting down.
TATCCTACACAACCTCTGGTTTTGCTTTGCCATCTGAGTATGAAATCACCTGAAGTCTTAGAAACCAACACTTGAATGGTCCCTGAAGAGTTCTCTGATAGAAGGTGTTTAATCATTAGCTAGGATTTTATTCAAAATGCTTTGAGGTGTTTGTCAGTGAGTCGGCAAAGAGGTGCTGACTCGGGTAAACTGTAGATCTGAGTCATCCAGGGGGTTGACGATTGAAGCCTGGCCTGGAGGCTAGATCTCTGCATCCTTCAGCCATCCTGTCCTGGAAAGAGCGGTAGAGCATTTGCCTGTGGGTGCAGGCTGCCTGTGTGACTCCTGGCACCCAGAAATGGGTCTGTGTTCTTCCTTGGGCAGAGGGATAGTTATTATCATTAGACAAATCAGAAAAACAGTCAACATCAAGGTGGAAGCCCTTTTACCTGGAAAACGAGAAGTTCTTTAGGTTGAAGTAATTTTGTTTTAATTATTTACTGGAACAGATTGGTGTTGGACATGTGGCCACCAGTCCCATGGCAGAAACTAGTTATTAGAGTAGAATTATGTCTTTCAAGGCATTTAATAGGTTTAGTTGTGGACTTTTGGCAGAAAGAAAGAAGGAAAGGAAGGAAGGAAGGAAGGAAGGAAGGAAGGAAGGAAGGAAGGAAGGAAGGAAGGAAGGAAGGAAGGGAGGGAGGGAGGGAGGGAGGGAGGGAGGGGGAGAGAGAGAGACAGAAAGAAAGGGAAGAAGAAGAGAAAGGGAGAGAGAGAGAAGGTGAAGGAGTACAGAGAATCCTTTGAAAAGTTTCTCCTTTGGAGGCCAGTGTGCTCTACCCAATAAATCCAGCACAGTTCCTTTAATCTCCAGTTTGGGAGTCAAACGTGTAGATGATGCAACTGAACTATTTAAATACCTACAAGTTTGTAAACGTGCGCATTTCCCAAAGAAACAGAGCTACCTGGGCATGTATGGGCTGAGGCGATGCTTTCGAGTTTAAGAGGTACATGATTTCATTGCTTCTATTTCTCCTTCTCCATTTCTCTTGCATCCTGGATGGGAAACCTGGGTTCCCAGTTTTGGCAGGCCGCTGCCCGTCACTGGAACCATTCTCTGTTTTAAAACTTAAGGGCAGCATTTTGCCCTCTCTTCGTAGGAGTTCAAGACTTCACAAGTCTTCCTGTTCTGCTTCAATACTGTTTCCTCCTCTCCTGCCCGACTCTGGTGACCCTCAGCTCATTCCTCCTCTTCGTGACTTGTCTTCATCCACCAGATGATGTTCAAGATCCTTCCAAGTCCTTCCAGTCCTTCAACCCATTTTCTTAGGTTACCATTAAAATGTGTCAAGAGAAACATCAAAACTCCCCATGTCACACACATTTTATGAGAGGGGATGAAAGCCACGGCTGCTGTTCCTTTCCAATGTAAATGTTTACGTGTTTAAATCCACGGAGTTTACATGAATCACTGGAGTAGGAGCCACATGCCCCTTTCTGTAAAGAAATGACACTTTCTTCCCTGAGAAGCTTTTCCTGTCTTCTTTCCTTCCCGTGAGAATTCAGTGAAAAGAGAAAGACTGCTTCAGAATCAGGGTGGGATATCTTCTCGACCCCCTCCTCAAGACAGGAATGAGGTTTAAAATAAATATTACCAGACTGGAATGCAGGACTCCAACCATCAATTTGTCCATTCTTCTCCCTCCGGCTAGCACCACATTTATATTCCCTCGGACAGATGTGTCTGATGGCCCCCAGAGAAGGGCATGTCACCCCACTCACAGAGCACTTGGTCAATGGTTCCAGTGTCCTAGGAACTTGTCAGTTGTGAAATTCATTGTGTGCCTTGAGCCCCTCTGCCATGTTATTAACCGACATCCCCTCGCGCGTTCCCCAGTGGACCTGAAGAACAGATGGCTATTATCTTCTCTAGGGTGGAGTTCTCAGAAGCACATGAATCTTAGGCAAAGCCGTCAGTTATTTCCTTCCATCCGTCACCACTCCTCGTAATGCCCTCCCCCATCCCATCCCGCATCCACACCACATAAATTCCCACGGAAATACTCGATAAAATACAGAATGGAAATGAAAAAGAGCCTGTTAAATCTCTTTAAAGCCTGCTGCTGCCTCACATTTTGCCTGGGGTAAATGGTCCTTGGTGATCGTTGTTCCTAATCTAATAAATCTGATTGTCCTCAGAGGCAACAGGTAACGTGGAGTAGGAACCAGCAACGTTCCAGATAAATAGCAGCAGCAATTATGTGTGAGAAATCATAATTCAACTTGACATGGGAACCAACAGTGACCCTGTGGAATAAGGCAGCTTCCCAACCCATGCACAGTGGATTCACCAACAGTTTCCTCTTGAGGTCACGTGATCCTAAGAGCCTTGAGTCCTGCAATTTCAGAACACAAAAGACACACAGTGACATCACTCAGGGTCATCATTATGGTTGGAATATGAGGTGTCCTCCCAAAGCTCCACTACACTTTTAATCACTACAGGTGAAATGACTAGATGGGAGAGCTGTGACCTAATCTGTAGGTTGGGTAGGTTACATCCCTTGGGGGCCAGTTTCTCCTCCAGCTCACATCTCTCATCTCTTGAAGTCTAATCAGAATGCAAGAATCTGGAGGTGCAGGAGTCTACAAAGATTTTTTTCTACTCTCCTGAAATATATTTCCATCACCTCGACAGCATCCCTGCCACAAGGCTGCCCGATTCCACTTAAACATCACTACTTTCAGAAGCTTAAACTACCCATCCATTCAAAGATGGCCCTAGCCATTCAAAAGAGTTCCTTTGCTTCTTGGAAACCTTTCCAAATTTGGACTTCATTTGTATGGCTACTCACAGTTTCAGGACCAATGACAGGGAGAGAGATCCTCTCATTTTCTTAGTGCTCAGGAATCCATGGTCACAGATGCCTAACTTTTGCCCTACCCTGCTCAGGTCAATGAGGTGACAGCAGAAAGACTCTCCAGGGGTATTCATCACTGACTGAGACGGGTGTGTATCATTGTTACGTCTCGTCTCCACCGCTTTTGAAAGATATTGATTAATGTAGCATTCAGGGTTGACCATTCTTTTCTTTTAGCACTGAAACACTATTCTATCTTCTTTTAAATATTTCCCAATGCCCACGGTGTAGTAAGATGAAAAAGATATGATTGGACACCTAGCAAATTTTTGAAAAGCATTTATTTCTGAATAGGAGATAAGTTGAACACTTAGCTATTTCCCAAAAGCAGTGGCTTCATGGATGTCGTAGGACAACCTTTTTGACCCTCTCATGAGTAGGGGGAGAGAGAGAGAGAGAGAGAGAGAGAGAGAGAGAAGACCACTTTTAAAACCTTGAAGTCCTATCCCACCTTGGTCTGGCTCTCAAAGCACTTCCTCAGCTCCTGCTGTGGTTCACACCTCTTGCCCAGGACTGGAACATCCTGGGATCTCACTGGGCAGGCAGGCTGAGGATTTCTGAGGACATCAGCTACTACACAGTTGGTGTGATGGTGGGACGAGGACCCTGAAGTTTCTGTGTCTGGAAAATACAGGAAGAGCCACTCTAGGACCATCTCAGAGTCCAGGAAAGGTTGGAAGCAGTGGTTGGTGAGCAGAACAGTCGGTGAAGGGGAGAGCTGCCCGGAATGAGGAACCAGTCCCAGCATATGCAATTCAAAGTTCTGAGCAGAGCTACCTTCTTGATCCAAAGACCCTTTTCCAAACCCAATCTAGACAGATGGCTGGGATTCCAGACCTTAGAACCACCCAGAGAGAGAAACACCTCCAACTATCCAGAATGACGTATTTCAATACTTAGAACTGTTTATTTTATTTTTTTTTACTGAAAGATCATCTTTACCATCTAATCTAATTCCTTCTTGTAACACCCATACCAATTACATTGTGGTTACAGCTTTTAATCAGTAATACGTTAGAGAAATATTCTAGAGTCTGATTATACTCAGTATCCCCTTATACATTTAACACAGTATCCTGTATTCAGGTCAATGTCCCTCATTCCCCCACCCCTTCACACAAGTGTACCTTGCGTCTCCTCTGAAAGTTGATTTATTTTTCCTATTATACACGTAAGGGAATTAGGAGCTAAAGAGTGGGGACCCTAGGCTGCCTCAGAAAGTCTTTGAATAAGAAGGCCAGTTCTGTTCAAAGTAAGAAACTGTCTTCAATAGTTCTCTAGGTTTCCAGCTGACATGAGACCAAGGGAGAGCAGTCAGAGGGCTAACACTCGGTCAGGACTCATGTCCCCACAAAGCAACACTAAAGGACGTGGTCACTGCATTCCCCATTCCCTGCACCCCTGACCAACCCAAGCTAGTCTGAATCTCTGAAAGACACATTGACCCCGAAGAGTGGGATAAATCACCCCCCGGAATGACTTGAACCATTAAGGATAAGAATTAAATTATAGACAATCCAATAATGTGACAAATAATTGTGTATTTTAAACACTCCCCACCCTGATTTTTCTCAGTGAAGATGGTAGATTAATTGCTTTGATGTTTCTGGCTTTTATTAGAACCATATTGGGCATGATGCTCTGACTCTTTCTCTGGGTTCAATCAAATGATTTGCTGTGACCACTGAGTTAATAAGTAAGTCACAAGCAGAATCTTGAAAAACAAACCAAAACAAAACCTTGTAAATTGCTGTTCCCTCCTTGACGCTCTTGTTCCTTTGCCACAGATATGACCATATCCCTCGCTATCCTGCTTTGGGAATGTGAAGACACTTGAGGAAGTTCAAGTTTTCCCAGCCAAGGCCACCCTCAGCTAGTCAGCCCTTTTCTGACCTGCAGCTGATACTAAATCTATGAATGAGCTCGAGCAACCCATGAACTGCGGCTGGCTCAGGTCACAGAACTGCACATGCAGCCCAAAGACTCCTGATCTGTAGTAAAAGTTTTTTGTTCTAACTGCAGGGTTTAGGAGGGGTTTGTTACACAGCAATCACCAATTGCAGAGCTTCTTCTAATATAATGATATCTCAGAGAAATATTGGAAGAGTAGGGACAAAACTAACAAGAGAAACACCACAGTGTCAGAGATACTGGGCGCTGGAGGTAGAGTTTCTGTTTTCCCTCCTTGCCCTTCCTCCACCCGGTACAGCGTATTTCTCAAAGTCACTCTCTGTGTGTCTGGGCTCATGGTGTTTGGAGGTGATCATGAGCAGAGACATGGTGTGCATTCAGGCAGGAGCATTTCCTCGTGTGCTATAGGCTGGATGTAAAAGAGTCTGAAGTTGAATTTGGGGATTTAGCCTGGCCTGTCAGATCTCTTTGATCTTAGTCTGGGGCTTATGCCTTATGCCCTATTTCAGATAAATCAACAGGTATTTAGTAGTTCTCCTAATCATTCCCAGGGATGAAAGCTAGGATAGTCAGTGACAGGCTTTTGTTAAAAAAACATCAAATGGGTTGAGAAACAGGTTGGTGGGAGGAAAGAGAAAGAACAGGGAGATATAATAGAAAAGTTTATATTCTTGCTGTCAGAAGAATCAAGCACATTTCTAGAAGTTTCTAAGTAGTTTTTATTTGCCAGGAAAACTATCATAAATTAAAGCATTAGTGGAATGATGATATAGTGCTTGTTCCAGTTATCCTTCTGATATCAGACACACTTTTGTTAACATCCTGGAGATATTAATGAGTGGCCCTTTATAGCCTTATGTTATTCCTACTATATCCAGAGCCCAGAGCCAAAGTGGAAGACAGTGGGGGGAGGCCAGTATTCTTTCCAGCTGACCCCCAGCAAATGACTTATCCTCTTCTGTAAATCAGGATGGGCCAAATCACTTGTTTTCACCAACGGTATACTAGCAAATGTGATACTAATGCAAAGTTAGAAAGAACCTCCTAATTGGAGTTTGCTCCCTTACCACTCCTAGACTCTGGTGCCACCATGGAAAGAGAGAGACATGTAGCATGATCTTGTTCAATAGCCTAATCACTGTCCTGTTAAACCCAGAGGCAGATCTACTTTGCTCAACATTAACCAACTGAAAACTGAGAGTGAATTCAGCTGAGAGTCAAAGAACACTTATCTTTAAAATAAATGGACACATTCCTTTAAAAATCCAGCTCCCTGAAATTGAGAAAAGGCAGAAAATTTCAATAGCTCTTTGTCTATTAAAGAAATTAAATTCACCACAAAAATATCTTCCCCCCTCAAAACCCCAGGCCCAGATGGTTTTACTGGTGAATTCCAGTAAACCCATAAGGACAAATTATTAACAATCATATGGAAAATGCTTCAGAAAAGCAAGAAGGAATGAATAGGCTCAATTTTTTTTATGAGGACAGTATGATCCTAATATCTCTACTATCGGAAATCCTAATATCTTTAATATCAGAAATGGCAAATCCTGTTAGAAAAAAAATACTGATATCTCCCTGAAAACACATGAACAAAAATTCTTTAAAATAAATTAGCAAATCAAACTGAGTGACATTATTAAAAAAGCATGTGAGGTTTATCACAGGAATGAAAAATTGGTTTAATATTTTAATAATATTTGTGGATGTAATTCACTACATCCACAAAAAATATTAAATACAAAAATCAATTACGTGAGTTTCTTAATAGATACAATGAAAAGACCAATAGAGCCGAGGCAGAGGATTGAGAGGAGTGGAGGAGGGGAGGCCACAGGAAGTGCTGAGGATTGAAATCTACCAAATTATGCTATGACTGTAAACAAACATACCACAATGAATCACACATTAATTAAAATAACAATAGCAAACACAGAAGGGAGCTCTGTAGAGGAGAGCAAATGGATTGAGGGAGGGAGGAGTGGAAGGAAAGAGAAGGTACTGGTAATGGGATAGATCAGATTATGTTACATGGATATACAAATAGAGCCTAATGAATCCCAATATTATGTATAATCATAATGTACCAATAAATGAATAAAAGGTTATTTGGAAGCCAGGATGTAACTCAGTGGAAAAACACTTGCCTAACAAATGTGAGGTTCTGGGTTCTGTCCTCCACACCAAATACGTAAATGGTTAAATGTAATAATTGTATATATTTATGTGGAACAATGTGATGTTTTGGTAGATGTGTATGTTGTGAAATGACCAAATTATGGTAATTAACATATTTGTTACCTCACAAACTCATCATTTATTTGTGGTGAGAACATTTAGAATCTACTCTTTAGCAATTTTTCAAAGCACAATGTATCATTATTAACCATGGTCACCATGCTGCCCCGTGGGGAAGTGTTGGTCAAATGGTAAAATGTTTCAATTATACCAGTTTTTGAGAAATTCATATTTAATTCTAAAATGTGTATAACAACCAAACAAACTAACAAACTTAGCCAAAAGAGAAACAGACAAAAAACCCAAAAAAATCATTTAAAAAAAAAAACTTATAAAAACAGAACAAGGTCAAGTAGTTCTGTTTTGCAGGGGGATGGAAGATGGCAGGCCAGAGCAAGGCAGCATTCTGTGTCGCTCAGGGATCAGGTCTTACTATTGGGAATACTGCTTTGCTGAGAGTGATAGAGGACCCCTCCACAGCTGCTCTGGAGCAGGAATCACGGCCACCCTGTGGAGCAGGGCCCCAGGCCTCAGCTAGAGCAGGACTTCCCAATCCAGGGCTCACAAGTGCCTTGGAGGGACCACTTGCATCAGCACCGGTGCAGAGTTCCCAGGCACTGCTCCCAGGAAGGACACTCAGCCACTACCCACGTGCAGGAACTCTGGCCTCCACTCCCGTGTGGACTCCCATCTACCAACATGGCAGCTACTGCCATAGTCCCCTACTTCTGGTAGCCAGCCTGCACCTGGGGACGTCACAGGCTCTGAAGACAGCTGACAACCACACACTGCATGCAACAGAGCTTACCTCTGAACGCATCGCACAACACCATTGCCCCACTCCCCCAACCTGACCCGGCACTCCAAAGCAGCTGCCGCCATCTTGGATCACCTCCATCACCATCTTTAATTGGGGCAACTACCAGTTTGGAACCCCAGATAGTCATAGTTTTCTAATTCCCCCAAATTCCCAGCAACTAGTAACTCAGCAGAATGACTATCCAATTCAAAATGCCCTCTGTAACAGGTGTGCAGCCATCAGAGTTCAACACACAAGACCTCCCCCCCACACACACACACACACCGAGAGAAAGGTTCCTGATTAGGAGGTAGAAAGGGAGAGGGTGAAGGAGATACACTTTAGAGATAATTTAGAGGGCAGGAACTGTGAGGTCTACAGACAAGATGAGGAGATAAGACTTGGTGCCCACATCACAGGAGCAGACCCTAAGGGAGAACTTGAGGTGCAGTCTCCCAGTAAGACCAGTAGGTGCCATACCCCACTTCCAGGTGCCCTACACCCAAGACCAACATTCACACCCTGGTAACCCCCACCATACTGAGGGCAATGATACCAACTAAGAACAGACAACCCCACCAATAGGTAAGAAGGGAAGCAGGAAAGATACTGATCTCCAACCAAAACAATCTTGTTTCTTCCTTTGAGATTTTTATTTCTTTCTTTTCCCTCTTTATTCTCTCACCCTCACATCCCCAACATATGTGAAACCAAATACTTTGAATCAATTAGGATATTGAAGACTGAAATGAAATTACAGTTGTGTATTCTTTTTTTTTCTTGTTTTTTTCTTTTTTCTCTCTAATTTTTACTATTTTAACATTTTTAATTTTTCTTAATATATATGTGTATTTGTTTAATATACTCTACTGTCTTCCCTCTTACTTGTCTACCCAAAATTACTACCTCTCTATTCTTCTGCTACTAGCCTTCTTCTTTACATTTCTCTTTCACACTTCCTAAGATATAATAGCTCTATATCCTTATCTCATACCTCCTCAGCATATCTTCCTACACCTCACCCCCAGTTCTTTGTCCACCATCAGAAACTGTAAACCTTTTTACAAACCTAATGATTATATTGTAGATAATAATTGAATTCACCATTTCTGTATATTATGACCTAACTGTAAACGTCTTAATAACAACTATTTGTTTTTAGGTGTATATTGTTTATATTGGGATCTGTCAACATTGTTCTTCCGCTCATAGGAGAGGTATTGGAAACCTACAGGGGCACTACAAACCTATAGGGTAAAAATGGTAACACCTTGGATTTACAGAGCTAGAAAGAAAGACACATGAGCAACATGAAAACACAAGGGAAGAAAGTTCCCCAAACAAATCAAGATACCACATTATTAGAATCCACGGCCAGCACAGCAGTTTAAATGACAGAGAAGGAGTTCAGGATGTACATAATTAAAATGTTCTGTGAATTAGGATGATATAAGAGAGCAAATACAGGTAGCAAAAGATCATTTTGACAAAGAGCTACATAAGAAAATACAGGAAGCAAAGATTACTTCAATAAGGAGATAGAGGTTCTAAAGAAAATCCAAACAGAAATCCTTGAAACAAAAGAAACAACAAAACAAATTAAAAGTTCAATTGAAAACATCACCAACAGATTAGACCACTTGGAAGACAGGACCTCAGACAATGAAGACAAAATATATAATCTTGAAAAGAATGTAGACCACACAGAGAAAATGGTAAGAAACCATTGAGCAGAATATTGAAGAAATATAGGATAGCATAAAAGAACAAATTTAAGTTATTGGAATAGAGGAAGGCATAGAGTTCCAAACCAAAGGAATGAACAATCTATTCAACAAAATAATATCAGAAAATTTTCCAAACATGAAGAACAAATTGGAAAACCAAATTTAAGAGGTTTAGAGAACACCAAATGTACAAAATCAAAACAGATCCATACCAAGCCACATTAAAATGAAAATGCCTAACATACAGAATAAGAAGAGAATATTAAAAGCCATAAGAGAAAGGAATCAGATTACATATAGTGGGAAACCAATTAGGTTATGTGCAGATTTTTAAACCCAGACCCTGCAAGCTAGAAGATCCTGGGACAACATTTATTAAGCTCTGAAAGAAAGTGGATGCCAACCAAGAATTTTGTATCCAGCAAAATTAAGCTTTAGAGTTGACGATGAAATAAAAACCTTCCACGATAAACAAAAGTTAAAAGAATTTACAGCTAGAAAACCTGCACTACAGAACATCCTTGGCAAAATATTCTATGAAGAGGAAATGAAAAACAACAATGAAAATTAGTAGAAGGAGGTATTACACTAAAGGAAAAGCTAATCAAAGGAGAAACCAAGTTAAGTTATATAACAAAAAATAACAAAAATGGGGTTGGGGATATAGCTCATTTGGTAGAGAGCTTGCCTCACATGCACAAGGCCCTGGGTTCAATCTCTAGCACCACACACACACAAATAAATAAATAAAATAAAATAAACACAAATGGCTGTGAATACAAATCATGTCTTAATAATAACCCTGAAGGTTAATGGCCTAAACTCACCAATCAAAAGACATAGGCTAGCTGATTGGGTAAAAAAATAAAGAGAAAGAAAGAAAGAAAAGAAAAACAAAAGACCCAACAATATGCTGCCTCCAAAAGACTCATCTCACAGAAAAAGACACACAGAGACTGAAGGTAAAAGGTTGGGAAAAATCGTACCACTCACATGGACTCCGGAAGCAAGGAGGGGATTCCATCCTCATATCAAATAAAGTAGACTTTAAGCAAAAGTTAATCAAAAGGGGCAAAGAAAGACATTTCATACTGCTCAAGGGAACCATACACCAACAAGACATAACAATTATAAATATATATGCCCCAAACAATGGAGCATCTGTGTTTATTAAACAAACTCTTCTCAAGTTCAAGAGTCAAATTTACCACAACACAATAGTTCTGGGTGACTTTAACATACCTCTTTCACCGCTGGATAGATCTTCCAAACAAAAACCGAACAAAGAAACTATAGAACTCAATAATACAATCAATAGCTTGGACTTAACTGACATATATAGAATATTTCATCCTTCAACAAGCAAAAACACTTTCTTCTCAGCAGCACATGGATAATGCTCTAAAATAGAGCTTATATTATGTTATAAAGAAAGTCTTAGCAAATACAAAAAAGTAGAGATACTACCTTGCATTCTATCAGATCACAATGGAATGAAATTAGAAATTAATACAAAAGAAAAAAGAAAAAATACTCCAATACCTGCAGACACAATAATATGCTACTGAATGAACAATGGGTTACAAAAGATATCAAGGAGGAGACCAAAAATTCTTAGAGGTAAGTGAGAACACTGACACAACATAATAAAATCTCTGGGATACTAAGAAGGCAGTACTAAGAGGAAAGTTCATTGCATGGAGTTCATTCCTTAAAAGAAGAAAAAGTCAACAAATAAATGACCTAACATTACATCCAAAAGCCCCCCCCCCAAAAAAAAAGAGGAACAAACCAACATCAAAAGCAGTAGAAGACAGGAAATAGTTAAAATCAGAGCCAAAATCAATGAAATTGAAACAAAAGAAACAAGTGAAAAAATTGAAAAAACAAAAAGTTGGTTCTTAAAAAAAAATAAATAAAATTGACAGACCCTTAACCATGCTAACAAAGAGAAGGAGAGAGAAAACACAAATCACTAACATATTTGGTTAAAAAGGAAATATCACAACAGATACTTCAGAAATACAGAAGATAATTAGAAATTATTTTGAAAACTTGTATCCAATAAAATAGAGAATACTTAAGACATCAACAAATTTTTAGTGGCCTATGAGTTGCCCAAATTGAATCAGAATGATATACACAATTTAAACAGATCAATTTCAAGCAATGAAATAGAAGATGCCATCAGAAGCCTACCAACTAAGAAAAGCCTGGGACCAGATGGATACACAGCTGAGTTCTACAAGACCTATCAAGAAGAACTAATACCTATACTCTACAAATTATTTTGTGAAATAGAAAAAGAAGGAGCACTTCCAAACTCATTCTACAAGGCTAATATCACCCTGACTCCAAAACCAGGCAAAGACACATCAAAGAAAGAAAACTTCAGACCAATATCTCTAATGAACATGGATGCAAAAATTCTCAAAAAGAGTTCTGGCAAATTGAATACAAAAAGATCCCCAAAAGATAGTGCACCACAATCAATTGGGGTTCATCTCAGGAATGCAAGGCTGGTTCAACATATGGAAATCAATATATATAATTAATCACATCACTAGACTTAAAGATAAGAATCATATGATCATCTCAATAGATGCAGAAAAGCATTCAACAAAATACAGCACCCATACATGTTCATAACACTACAAAAGCTAGAAATAACAGGAACATGTCTCAACATCATAAAAGCCATCTATGCTAAGCCCCAGGCCAACATGGTTCTAAATGGAGAAAAATTGAAAGCATTCCCTCTAAAAACTGGAACAAGATAGGGATACCCTCTTTTACCACTTCTGTGCAACATAGTTCTTGAAACACTGGCAATTAGACAAATGAAAGAAATTAAAGATATATGGATAGGAAAAGAAGAAATTGAATTAGCACTATTTGCCGATCATGATTCTGTACCTAGAAGACCAAAAAAATTCCACCAGAAAACTTCTAGAACTAGTAAATAATTTCAGCAAAGTAGTAGGATACAAAATCAACACCCATAAATCAAAGGCATTTCTGTATATAAGTGACAAATCCTCTGAAAGAGAAACAAGAAAAACTACCCCATCTACAATAGCCTCAAAATAAATAAATAAATAAAATATTTGGAAATCAACCTAATGAAAGAGGTGAAAGACCTCTACAATGAAAACTACAGAATGCTAAAGAAAGAAATTAAAGAAAACCTTAGACGATGGAAAGATCTCCTTTATTCTTGGATATGCAGAATTAATATTTTCAAAATTACCATACTTCCAAAAGTACTATATAGATTTAATGCAATTCCAATCAAAATCCCAATGACATTCCTCATAGAAATAGAAAAAGCCATCATGAAATTCATCTGTAAAAATGAGAGACCCAGATTAGCTAAAGCAATCCTTAGCAAGAATAGTGAAGCAGGTGGTATCACTATACCTGACCTTAAACTATACTATAGAGCAATAGTAACAAAAACAGCATCGTGCTGGCACCAAAATAGACTGGTAGACCTATGGTACAGAATAAAGAATACAGAGACTAACCCACATATTTACAGTTATTTATATTAGACAAAAGTGCCAAAAACATACATTGGAGAAAAGATAATCTCTTCAACAAATGGTGCTGGGAAAACTGGAAATCCATTTCCAACAAAATAAAATTAAGCCCCTATCTCTCATCATGCACAAAACTCAACTCAAAGTGGATCAAGGACCTAGGAATTAAACCAGAGACACTGTGCCTATTAGAAAAAAAAAAGTAGTCCCAAATCTCCATCATTTCAGATTAGCCCTCAACTTCCTTAATAATATAGCACAAGAATTAAAATGGATTCAAACTAAAGAACTTCTTCTCAGCAAAAGAAACAATCAGTGAGCAAATTTTACCACTCACACATCAGATACGGCACTAATCTCTAGGTATATAAAGAACTCAAAAAGCTAAACACCAAAACAAAACAAAATAAAACAAAACAGAAAAACAAAACAAAACAAAAAAACCAAATAGCCCAATCAATAAATGGGCCAAGGAACTGAACAGACACCATTCAGAAGATGATATACAATCAATCAACAAATATATGAAAAAATGTTTGTCATCACTTGCAATCAGAAAAATGCAATGAAAACTACGATTTCATCTCATTCCAGTCAGAATGGAAGCTATTAAGAACACAAACAATAATAAGTGTTGGCAAGGATGTGGGGGGAAAGGCATACTCATACATTGATGGTGGGACTGCAAATTGGTGCAGCCAATATGGAAAGCAGTATGGAGATTCCTTGGAAAGCTGGGAATGGAACCACCATTTGACCCAGATATCTCACTCTTTGGTCTATACCCAAAGGACTTAAAAACAGCATACTACAGGGACACAGTCACATCAATGTTTAAAGAGCACAATTCACAATAGATAAACTATGGAACCAACCTAGATGCCCCTCAACAGATGAATAGATAAAGAAAATGTGGTATATATACACAATGGAATATTATTCAGCAATAAAAGAGAATAAAATCATGGCATTTACAGGTAAATGGATGGAGCTGGGGAATATAATGCAATTCCATAAAATCAAATGCTGCATGCTTTCTGTGATATAAGGAGGCTGATTCATAGTGGGGTTGGGAGGGGTAGCATGGGAGGATTAAATGAACTCTAGATAGGGGAAAGGGGTGGAAAAGGAATGGACAGGGCAAGGGGGTGGAAAAGATGGTTGAGTGAGAAGGATATTATTACTCTAAATACATGTATGAGGTCACAAATGGTGTGAATATACTTTATACACAACCAGAGATATGAAAAATTGTGCTCTCTGTGAAACATGAATTGTAATGCAGTCTGCTGTCATATATAACAAATTAGAATTTTTTAAAAAGTCAAGTAGCTCATATAACCTCATTTCAAGACTTGCTACATAGCTTTGGTAGTTAATATTATATAGAAATAATATGAGGATAGACAGATTAATGAAACTGATTACAGATTCCAGAATTAGATTAATATATAATGTCAATTGATAATGACACAGAAGGCCAAGCAAATTCAAGTAGAAAGATTAGTGGATTTGCTTAAATAAATTAATTGCAAAACCTATATTCTGATCCAAAAATTTTTAAAGAATGCTGAAACAAATAAAACATATGGAAAACCAACAAGCTCTCTCTGCTTCCTAGCCCGTGAACAGAGAAGCGGTCTTCCACAGTACCCTCTGCCACCATGTTCTGCCTCACCTTGGACCTAGCAAGATGCAGTTAACCCACCACAGACCAAACCTCTGAAATCATGAACTAAAATAATACCCCCAAAACTCTACACATACCTCACAATGCATGTAAAGTGATTTGAGCTGATCAATAGATCTAAATGCAAAATCTCAAATTTTAAATCTTCTAGAAGAAGTCTCTTCCCTTTTCCCCTCTAGTCATGTTTGTTGAAAACAGTTATAAGACTTTTTTTTTTTTAAATCTTTGTGGTTGCTTGAAGCAGTGGATAACAGAGGGGGCAAGTAATAGACTGGTCAAAAATATGAATTGGAGCATCTGCAGAATAAGTTTGCGTAGGGTTTTGAAAATCAGTGACATATTTTTGAGACTCTAGAAGGCCAAATGCATTCATTGGGTTGTGCACATGCCCAGGAGTGTGCGTGCGCGCTCAGAAATGACCTAAGAATGCCTGAGCTCTCATTTTTGGCTGGCTGCTGCTGGGCCAACAGGAAGTGAAGCTGAGGCAGTTGTAAACTGCCTCAACTATTTTAAACACATTTTTGAAAACTAAAGGAAACCGTGTCTATGATTCCAGAGGCTCTCTCACTAAACAGAGAATATCAATAAAAAGATAGAAATTATGTCATTAAAAATATCAATTTCTAGGTTGAAAAATATTGTGATAGAAGTAAAATATTTACTGGAGGGTCTCAGTAGATTTGAGCAGGCAGAAAAAAGAATCAGTAAAATTGAAAATTATCCAGTCTGAGAAACAGAAGAAAGAAGAACAAAGAAAAATAATCAGAGCTTAGGAGATCTGTACCCTAGTAACAATATGCACAAATGAAAATCTCAGGACAGGAGAAAGAAAATGAGAGAGAAAGAATATTTGAGCAATAACGATTCCAAATTTAGAAATTTTATGAAAATATTACTCTAAATATCCAATGAACTTAACAAACTAAGCCAGAAAAACTGAAAGGGATCCATATCTACATATATTATCAAACTGCCAAAAGTTAAAATAAAAGAAACATTTTAATAGGAAGAAGCAACTCTAGACAGGCATTCTGATTTCTCATCAGAAACAATGGAAACCAAAGACCAATGGGATGACATTTTTAAAGTACTGAAAGAAAAAATGTCACCAAAGAATCCTGTATTCAGTAAAACTATTCATCAAAATTTCAGAAGAAAGTAAGAGGAAAAAAGATAAACCAACATTGATATAATTCATTGCCTTACAATATATATTAACATGAGTCCTTCAGGAAATGAAAATTCACTAGGGCAACTTGAATCCACATGAAGAAATGAAAAGCACAAGGAAAGAGAACTGTGCAGGTAAATATGAAAATCTCTATTAATGTATTTTTGTGTGTAACTCTTTTGTCTAAAAAAATTTTACAAATCAGCTATGGTATATCAAGATATAATTTGCATGATGGTAATGACCCAAAGGAAGGTGGATGGAACAAAGCTGTATAGAAACACAGGATTTTTTTTTTTTTGCCTGTGGTTGAATTAAATTAAAAGTAGACTAAGAGTAAAAAATCGTTCCTGGTGACAAATAAAAATATTTTATAATAATAAAAGATTCTATTCATCAAGAAAATATAACAAAAATAAATACAGAGCCCCCCAAACACATGAAACAAAAATGGAATTGAAGGGAGAAAAAGGCAATTCAACAGTAATATTTGGAGATACCAATGCTCCAACTTCATTAATAGATAGAAAAATGAAGAGGTAGAATATCAACAAGGGAACTAAAGACTCAAGCAACTAACAGACACACATAGAACACTCCACCCAACAGCAGCAGGATATACACCTTCTCAAGTACACATGGAATACTGTCCAGGATATATTATATATTAGGCCATAAAGAAATCTCAATTTAAGTGTTAAACTTACTAGAATTGAAACAAGTCTGCATGTTGTTCAACCACAATGGCATAAAAGTAGAAATCAATTACAAAAAGAAATTTAGAAAATTCACATACATGAAAATCAAGAAAACATGATCTATATAATCAATGAGTCAAAAAATAAATCACCTGGAATATTAAATAATACTTTGAGATAATGAAACAATGCAATACATCAAAACTCATGGGATGCAGGCAAAGCAATATTCAAAGGGAAATTTATAGCTGTATATACATCTAATTGAAAAGAAATGTAAATCAGTAGTTGAATTTTCCACTTTATGAAAGCAGAAGAAAAAGAGAGAATCAAACCCAAATCAAATGGAAGGAAGGAAATAATATGTTTAGAAATAAATGAAATAAATAATAGGAAACAGTATAGAGAATCGACAAAACCAAAAGTTCTTTAAAAAGATCAACAAGATGACAAACCCACAGCTACACTGACATGAAAAAAAAATGATTCAAATCACTAAACTCTGGAATGAAAGAGATTACATTCCTACTAAACTTGCAAAAAAAAAAAAAAACTATAAGGGACGACTATGAAAAGTTAGGCCAACAAAACAGGCTAGATGATGTGGACACTCTAGGTATGTACAATCTACCCAAACCACCTCACTGACAAAGAAAACTTGAATGGACTTATAACAAGCAAAGAGATAGGATTAGTAATCAAAAAACTTCCCACAGAGAAAAAAGGACTGGATTACTTCACTGGTGAATTCTGCCAAATATTTAAATAATTAGCATAAACATTTAACAAATTCTTCCAAAAACAGAAGAGGTAAGACTTTGTAATACATTCTTTGAGGCTGGTGTTACCTTGGCACAAAGACATATCAAGGAAAGGAACATGCAGGACAATATCCCTTATGGATATAAGCTTTAAAATTCTCAAAATACACTGAGAAACTCAATCCAGAAACGTACAAAAAGGATTATGCACATTGACAAAAATAGGGTTTTCCCAAGCATTCAAGTTTCATTCAACATATGACGATTAATCAATGTAATTCACAATAGGAACAGAAAAAAGGACAAAAATCACACATCAACTTCATAGATGTAAAAAATCATGTGACAAAATCCGACACCCTTTCATAATAAAAACCAACTAAGATTAAAAGGGCATCTATAAGAACCCAAAGCCAATGTCACCTAATGAAAACCCCAAAGCTTGCCTACTCAGATTAGAAAAAAGACAAGGATGTCTCCTCTGGCTACCTCTACTCAATATTGTACTGGAAATTTTAGCCAAGCAAAGTAGGCAGAAAAAGAAATAAAAGGCACCAATGTTGGATCAAAGTTAAAGACTATGTGTGTTTGCATATGATGTGATCTTATATCTAGAAAATTCTAAGCAGTCTGCATACACCACAAATGGTTAATGAAAGATAGATACACATAAATCAATTAAAATAGACATTGAAAAGAAAAATCGAGTGTAATTTTTACTTTATGATAGCATTAATAAATAAAATTATTAATACTATATTTAGCAAACAGCTTTCACACTAAAAAGAAATTAAAGAAGACCCAAATAAATGGAAAAATGTCTGTGTTATGGAATATAAGATGTAATATTAACATAAAATCATTTGCCAAATGGACCTATAGATTTATGTAATTCCTATCAAAATTTCAGCTGCTTCTTTTACAAAAATTGACAAGATGATACTAAAATTCACATGGCAACACAAGAGGCCTAGAAACCAAACCAAGCTTGAGAAAGAACAAAGTTAGAAGATTCATGCCTCCCAAATTCAAATTTTAGTTCAAAAAAGTTACTGTATTCAAAACTGTATGTTACTGGCAGAAGACACATCTTATATTGACCTTGATATAAAACTGAGAGTTCAAAAGTAAATCTGTAAATTTCTGCTCACTTGATTTTCAACAAATGTGCCAGGACAATTTGATGGGGAGAAGAAGAACGTTTTCAACAAATAATCCTGGGACAACCAGATATGCATATGCAAAAGACTGAAGTTGAATATCTTCCTCACAACAGATGTAAAAATTAACTCAAAATGATCAAAAGTTAAATGTAAGAGCTAAAGCTAGAGCATTCTTGAAAGAAAACATAAGAGTAAATTGCCATAACATCGGTTTAAACAATATCATATACCAGACTCCAAAAGTATAAGCAACAATAACAAAAATACATAAATATGACTCATTTATTAAAATTTAAAACTTTTGCACTTCAAAGAATACTATTGAGAAAGTTCAAGTGCAACCCACAGGTTGGTAGAAAATTTTGAAAATCACATATCTGATCAGGGTATCTACATACACACACCCTACACAAATCAATGAAAACAAACAATATGTATATCTACACACATAAACATAGATTCATATATATTCACATGTATATAAAGAATATATAAAGAACTCAGAATAACTCAATAATGAAGAAACAAGAAACCTACTTACAAAATGGATATCAAGTATTTGAAGACATTTCTTCAAAGAAGATATATAATTGATAGATATATAACATCACAGGTGTCCATCATTAGGGAAATGCACTTGGCTCTTATTAAAATACAGACAACAGCAAGTGCTAGGAGGAACTGGTGCCCACATACTTTACTGGTGGAAGTGCAAAATGATGTGGCTGCTTTAGAAAAGACTTTGTCAGTTGCTGAATTATTGTATAATACAGCAATTCCACTCCTAGTTACATACCCCAGATAATTGAAAACTTATGTTCAAACACTTGTCCATAAGTGTTCATTGCAACATTCTTCAAAATACATTAAAAAGTGGAAATATGTCCAATGATTGGTTAATGGATTAACAATATCTGATGCATCCATTCGATGAAATATTATTAAGCAATTAAAATAAATGAAGTTGCATGCTGTAACCCAGGAGAGTTTTGAAAACTTTATCTTTCATAAAAGGATCCACACAACATAAGAACACATATTGTATGATTCAAGTTATAAAAAATGTCCAGAAAAGGAAAATATAAAGACACAAAATAAATTACTAGTATCCAAGGAAGGGGGTAGACAGGAATAAGGAATGACTGATAATGGTATGGGGTTTCTATTTTAGGTGATGAAAGTATTCTGGAATCCGATGGTCATGATCATTGGACAGCCTTATAAATATACAAAAAACTACTAAATTGTTCAATCTGGAGCTGCCAAACTGTTCTCTAAAGCAGCTGTACCAGTTTGCATATCTACCAGCAAGGTATAAGGGATTCAATTTCTCCCAACACTTGCTATTGTCCATGTTTTGGAGAACATGGACATGGAGTCAACCTATTGGATGTGAAGCGGTATTTCATTGTGGCTTGGATCTGCATTTCCCTGATGACCAGAAGAGTATGTTTCATTACATGTGTGAAATAATAAGAAGTATGTGCACATTCGTCTCTACCCCCATTCCTGGCACATTGGCTCTTAGAAACCTTGCAACCCCCTGGATCCCAGTCTTTTTAGGAATATCTCTTATTCTAATGAGGTGGCTCTTAATGGACTCTTGGAGAGTTCTAGGATGGGGGCTGCCTGTAAGAAAGCAATGATTAAAAACTTGGAATTTTTCACCTCACCTCTATTCTCCAGGGAGGGGAGAGAGGCTAGAGATTGAGTTAATAACCCATCAGGCTGACGCAATGAAATCTTCCAAAAAATCCCTAAAGTGCAGTTTGTAGAGCTTGTAAGTGAACACATCTATGTGTCAGACGGTGGCATACCTGGTGAGATACAAGCTTCTGTGCTTTGAACCTTCCAAGTTTCATACTATGTGCCTCTCCACTTGGCTGTTCATCTGTATCCTTTATCATCTACTTAATAACAAACCAGTAAACATAAATGTTTCTCTGAGTACTGTACATTGTCATAGAAAATTAGAGAACCAAAGGACAAAGCCACAGGATCCCCCATTTAAGTCAGAATGTGTGTATCTGGAAACCTACTGCTTGCGATTGGCATCTAAAATAGGGAACAGTTTTGTGAGACTGAGTCCTCATCTAGTGGGGTTTGCAAAATGACAGGGAGCTAGTGTCATAATTGAATTGCAGGATGCCTACCTAGTTTTGGAGAATTGTTTGATGTGTGGGGGGGAGCCCACATGTCTAGTGAGAAATGAAGTACAAGAAAAGGTCTTCTTTTAATTAAGTATGTGAATTACATTTCAAAAAATTAAACATCATCCACCTTTCCTATAATACTGCAATACAACCCTCATATATTTACCCAATAGAAAATAAAACATACATCTACAAAAAGACTTATCTGAGAAGGTTCAGGTCAGCTTTGAATTAGAAGTGGTTCAAATGTTTTTGAACAGAAAAGTAAATACACAGATTGTAGATTATTCACACAATGATATACTATGCAGTCATATAAAGGAATTAACTGTCACAACATGCCCGGGACCAGTAACTTGAATGAAAGAGAGCACACGCAAAAGTTCTTATTGTGTACTTCCATTTTTATGAAGTTGAAGAACAGGCAAAAATAGTATATGTAGTGATTATAAATCAGAAGTGTTGCTCTACAAGATGTGGAGTTTCATTGGAAGGTACACATCAGCAAAAACATATTTAAGGTGATTGAGCATGTTGGGTTTGGCAGCCCTATGAACATAAACATTTATCAAAACTCATCAATTTTATAGTGGAGAGAACTGTGCATCTTATTGTATGTAAATGTGTATTTTTTTTAAGTCTCAAGGAAGATTATGACTCAACATAAGATTAGACTAGAAAGTTCAAGTTTTTAAAAAGAAACAGAATTATTGAGCTATAACTGACATACCACAAAGTGATGTTTTTAATATCCATTGTCTGATGAGTTTAATGGTGGAAGGGAACTCTTGAGCAAGGGCATCAAGGGAGATTCCTGAGAGGCAAAGATATTCTGGAGGTAGTGGGGACAGTTTGCATATAATAATCACTGGACACATAACAATCAAATTATGTAAGCATGCTAGGTGAGATAAACCCACTCCAAAAAATAAAATTAAAAAACCCAGAAAGGTCAAATGTTTTCTCTGATATGTGGAAGCTAACCCACAAGAGGGGGTGAGGAGGGGAAGAATAGAAGTTCAGCATATTAGATAAAAGGGAATGGAGGAAAGAAAGGGGGACAGGAAAAGGAAAGACGTGGAGTGAATCTGAGATCATTTTCCTGCCTACTTACATGAATACACCAGAGTGAATCCCACCATCGTGTACATCCATAAGAATGGGGTACTAATTAGAATATGATATAATTCATGCTTATATCGTTATATCAAAATGGATTCTCTTGTCATAGATAACTAAAAGGATCAAGGCAGAAACTAGGTCAGCATAAAGACCCAAAGTTTATAATAGAGACTTCCAGAAGGAACGAGGAAATGTGAATTGTATGGCCATTTCACTTTAACTCTACACATCTATTTCAGTCTCAAGACAGCCCAGGCCTCACTGTTTCAACTCATCTGTTTTCTTCAATACAGATGCTCAGAACAGCTTAAATTCCTTGCCCACCATTTTCAAGGATTTCCCATTGGTTACATTGGGTGCAGAATTGAGGATGGGGAGGGAGAGGGAGAGCTCTTTTCCAAAATCAGAACTTTCAACCAATTCCCCCCAAATCACAGCTGTTTCATGAAAAGAGGGTCAATAAGTTCTTTCTACATTTCTTTCAGGATTTCTTCCCCACATCTCCCTCACTGCCCAACTCTGAGTCCAGTATGTTTACTATATACTACAAAAAAATGATATGTAATAACTACTTATGGCTTGAAAAGAGTCCAGCGGTCCAGTTGTTTGGATTTAAGGCATACCCACAGGGTATCTGGGTCACTGGCGTTTAGCTTGGACACTATGGTCCTGGGAAGAGGAAAGCAGATCCAGAGGTCAGCCTCAACGTAGTCCATTGAGCGGGCCACATGACCCTCACCCAACGTGAAATATTCTTCCGATAGCAACTTTGAGTTCTGAAACTGTCACCTGCCAATTGACCAACTAGATTTTTCAATACTCTGTTTCCCACCTCCTCAGCTCTAGTCACCAACTCCAACCTAAAACCCTTGCTTTGTATTTACCAAAAGACACTGCAAAATGAAAACCACTAAGAAGAATAAAATGAAGAGGGAAGTATTGCTGTTCTGGGGCTTCGAATTCCATCTCCCAACAGCTCCACCCATCACCCCATTCCCAAACCAACACATTTATGACAGTTCTAGCCAAATAGGCTGCAAGGAGGGTTCTCCCTCTGGAGCTGCCTGGGTTTTGCTGAGGGACGGCTCCTACCCCAGGGGAGTATCTCCCCTGCTCCAGAAGAAGCCATCACAAAATTAACTGGCGATAAAACCGACCGCAGGGGAATTGCGGGGCATTTATCTTTTTCAAACGCCTTGTTGTTTTTGCCCATCTGGTTGCAGTTAGTGCAGAGGTATAATTTTCAGTGCTGCCCTTTTCTGGTAGACCATACAATTAAGGTATTTGAAAAACAAACAGCTCTTAACCACTGCACGGCGAGAAGCTAGTTTAGCAATCTGTGACCCATTTTCCCTGAGCAAACACAGTTCTATATCCAAGGCGGTCATATAGCAAGAACTGAAAGTCAGGAATCATTATCTAATGTAATACTCTAACCTCTTCTGGCACTCCTCAGAGAAAAGAAAATGGGATGAGAAGAAGGCAAAGGGAAGAAGCTCTTGAAGAATTCGTACTTACTGTGCTTCTCTTCATGAATCCTTCATATTTTCTCTAGAACTTTTACAAAAAAAAATTTATATATATTTGGAACTTGGAGGGAAAGGCTCAGAGATGGTAGGCTCACATTGGCAGACATGGTGGAGTCAGGGACAGAAGAGCAAGTCAGGCACACTCAAGAGAAGAATGGCTATCAGTTTCTGAAACCTGCTAGATATCCATGGGTGAGCATGTGAGTGCATATGTCTCCATAACCTGTGCAAAATCCCTGATACTGTGGTCACCCTTGTGTCCCTGTAGTGGTCCTGAGACTAATCTTGCTCTTGATAATGCACTCATCCAAGAAAATGTCATGCTTCAACCTCCCAAGGGAAGCTCTACACATATCATTTCCATGGGTCTATGGCTCAACCCATGTTAAGAATCTGTCTTCATCTTTCCTTAGAGGTGGAATGGGTATGCACACACAGAGACACACACAGACATGCTTGGTTTTTCTTCAAAGTGTCACTCACAGATCAGTCATTAACATCATTCACCAATTTCGATTCTCAATATCTTCTCACCCCAAAATCAAATCTTACCCAAACAAAATGAAGGTATTCCAACCATTCAAAAATGCAAGGGGATTTGTTTCAGATTTTGAAGGCCCTTTGTAAAATAAGAGTTCCTGGAGATGTTTTATGCTTATGTTCTCTGGGGAAAGGGCTCCAAGAATTAAACCAGAAGTGCAAGAAGTCACAACCACCTGTGGTGTTACCTTTGACTGTGCAGGGGTCCCTTTTGTGATTCTGTCACTCCTATGCTGACCGGCCCTGGGAGGAACTTATTGTTCTGATTCACTCTCAAGTCAAAGGGGGCAAACTGGTCTCCTGACCTCTCCTTGGTGAGGAATTGAAGGTCCCTCTTGACAGTAGCCTGTCCTCTATACCAGGAAAGCATGAGGCAAACCTGAGATAGATGTTCCTCTTTTAAAGTCAGAAGTGCCTGTGCAATGGTGCAAATGTGTGGGTTCCTCCTCTTGGCCTGGGTGTTCAGAGGTGGGACTGTATTACACTGTGGCTGCTGTTTTCTTCCATTATGTGGATTGCATTTGGAGACTCCAGATGAGAGGTGATGCAAGAAACAATGCCCAGAAAGTGGTAACTTGTGGAAAGAAAAGCATTATGAGCTTAGGTATATAACTCTATTTTCTTATCCCCGGTTGACTTTCATTCATTTTCTATGTAACACAGAGTCATTAAACACAAATGTGCTGGTACCAGACTGTGCTAGAAATTCCAAGGTGAGCACATAAGATCCCAGCCCTCAAAGGCCTCAGATTCTAGTCTTCCTTTTTGACCTTGGCCTTCCTCTCTAGCTCCTAGTCATATCACAAATGCTTCAATGAAGTAGATATGAATGTCTACCCAGAAAAGGGGTTTGGGAGAACATAATAATTCAGCTTCTGTTTCCTAAAGGATTTTATCTTGAAGAGGAAATCAAAGTAGAATGATAACCGCAGGCGAAAAAAGGTCTGGCTGCAGAAAATAAAACACTGTGAATTGTTAAGCATCAGAACTGCTCATGGAGGCAGAATCAGCATTTTCCCCAAAGGAACCTCAAGATCCACAGGGCCTTCCCCTCCCCTCCCATCGCAGCTGGATATGGCTTAAGGAGACACACCAAAGGAGCAGAGCAAGTTTGACTTTCCATCCAACCGTCTCAGGGCTTCACTCATCTTCCTGCTCACTCTCCAGAGATAGCTGCCCCTCCTCCCTCAGAATACAGGCACTTTAGGGTCTGCTCCCCACCATCCCAGCCACCTGTGCAGCTGAGCTCCTCACACCCTTCTGCCTGCTGCAAAGTGAAGTCATGAGGTATTTTGGTCCCGATGACAGAAGCACAAACAGCAGCTTCCACCCAACTCAGATGAGATCATGCATGTGAAATCTCTTTGCCATTTATAAAACTCTGATTAGGCAAATGCAAAAGGTACTTATTTTACAACTCTGAAGCTCAGTGTCCCCCCATGCACAGCAGCCATGGGGGAGGGATCCTGCAGTGCCCTTCCTGAACCTCCAGTGTGGGTTATCTCCTTGCCCCATTTGGACAAGACTCCCATTTTCTAGATCCATCTCTATTGGAATGAATTGAGTGTAAGAGTTCAAGACACAAAGACTGATATGATATTGCATAGCACCCTTTGTCACCTGCTTCCACAGGGGTATTAAGTATCACTAAACATGAGACTAGCAAGCCTTCCATGAGCCCTCTCTGATGATTGAGTTTATATATAATCCTGTGCCCATAACAATGTTTCAGTTAACAGTGGACTAGATCGTGGGCACAGTGGTGGTCCCATCAGACTACAATGGATCTGAGACATTCCTGATGCCATCACAATGTCTTAACATAATGTACTCCTCATGTGTCTGTTCCTTGTATTGACCCTTGTGTGAACAAACCTACAGCACTGCCAGTCATATAAAAGCAAAGCACATGTTATATACAATAATAATGACAATAAGCAACTCTATTACCAGTTTGCATATTTACGATACTATATATCTATAA
The DNA here is from genome assembly GCF_045843805.1 of Urocitellus parryii. Classification (NCBI taxonomy): domain Eukaryota; kingdom Metazoa; phylum Chordata; class Mammalia; order Rodentia; family Sciuridae; genus Urocitellus; species Urocitellus parryii. The sequence goes on along the minus strand of NC_135531.1, from coordinate 264,431,956 downwards.
TTATTTCAGTGATTTCATAAAAAACAATTTTACTGTGAAATGGTGTGCCATGGTTCACTGGCAGCAGCTTCATACAGGTCAGGTTGATCTTGTCTCTTGATAGCCTCAGAGGTCACGTCAGGTGGTGCATCTATACCATTTAGGTTGATGTAAGCACACTCTGGGATGTTGGCACAGTGAAGAAAACACCTCAGAGTGAAATTCTCAGAATGTTCCTCCATTGTCAAGCAGCATAGGAGTATTATTTTGAAATTTCTGCAGATGAGATCATGCATGTGAAATCTCTTTGCTATTTATAAAACCCCGATTAGACAAATGCCAAAGGTACTTATGTTATAACACTGAAGTTCAGGGTCTCCGTGCACAGCAGCCTGCCCTGGGGGAGGGATCATACCGTGACTGCAGGTCACCACACAAGCTGTTTCTACAATGACTATGTGAAGGAAACATTTAAGACACAAAACTGTTTAATTCAGGAAAAACGAGAAAATGAAGTCAGCATGTTATTTTGGTCCCCAAATTCACTAGAGATCTGCTTGCCCTAGCCCACAAAGACACATACTCAGAACACAGGCTACCAAATACCCTCCTTGTCTTGGGTGTTTTTCTCAACTATTCATTTCTCTAATTTATCAAGCAAATAATACATTTTAAAGGAAAATCTGATTGTTCACTTCTCTACTTGAAATCTATGTCAGGATCCCATTGTCTAAGCCCAAGTCCCAGACACTTATTCAGAGCAGAGACATCCCACCCGCCACCTCTGCCCCTTTCCCAGCCCTCAGCTCCTGCTCTCTTTCAAAGGCCATGTGTCACTCCTGCCCCTTCTATGGGTCTTCCATAGCTTCTTCAACACACTCTCTGTGGGTTGTCTAATTTGCCATTAGGCACCCAGCATCTTCCTTTTCTTCCTATAAAGCTTCTCTTCATTCTTCAAAACACAGTTGAGATGCCATCTATTCTGTCGCCCCCTCTCTCACTGGGTTATTACCCTTTTGCACCTGTTTTATCTGTTCCTTGTATTGACCTCTGTTAATAGCTCCTGGATTTGACCTATTAATCAAGCATAGGTCATGAGCTCTGGCTCAGTCTGCCTGGGTTTCAATCCTGCCTCAGCTATGAGATTTTGGGAGAATAACCCACTTCTCTGTTTTTTTTTTTTTTTTTTTTTGCTTTATTGATCTGTAAAATAGGGATTGAAAAAAATTCCTATCTGCCTCAGGAATTATTGTGATAATGAAGTGAGTAAGTGCTCAGAACACTGTCTGGCATACAGTAAGTGCTCACTAAATTTCAGTCACTCTTCCTGCCATTGCTTCTTTGTTCATCCACCTCAGGACCAGACCAGTTCCTCTTGTGGACAGGGACTGGACTATTGGATTTGCAACACAAGTTTCTACCTAAAACCTTGGAATGGGTTAGGTTTCTTCTATTTAACTCAACAACTTTCATCCAACAGCTTGGAATGTAGCCACCTTTTATCCGAGTTCCTCATTTCAATCCAATGGTCCAGATCAACTGATTTTTTTCCAAAGGCCCATGCCCCCCATCCCTCACCCCTGCCACCTTCTCCACGCCATTTTCTCCCTGAGCTTCCTACTTCTTCAGTTCCTCCCCAGCACTCTGCGTTTTTCTCATGGCTGTTTGAATATTTAGAGATGGGAAAGCTGGGAGTGGGGAAGGGATCAGTAGGTAGAAGGGGACACACAGCAAGGCTCCTCCTGAGTGAATGTAAAGGGCGGAGACCACAGAGGACAGATGGCCACCCTCACTTTGTCTCAGGAGCTCTTAGAGCAACAGACACAATTCCCAGGTCAAGAACCCTTTAATCCTTGTTGCCAGAACCGGCTCTGCAGGTGGAGCCCAGGATCTTGAAGCTTCAATAAAAACTCCAGGGGATTCTGTGTGCATTGCATTCCAGAGCCACTGACCTCTGGTATTGACCTTGGCCACTGCCTCCAACGTAATATGGAGCTAGCTGGGGTTGATAGGGATGTCTTCTATTCTGACCCACACCTCTCCTCTCTCACTACGATCCCACTTCTATTCCAGATGCTGAGCCTGAATCAGGAAAACATGAGTCTTTCCCCAGAGAAAGGGTCACAAACTACCTTGGATCCACTAGGTTTTATTACCCCTACCCCTCACCTCCCTGCACTTTGGTCATGGACTCCATCAAGAAGGGTGAGTATGACTCAGAAAGCCACAGGCATAGATCACTTCATCTGTCCCCACTCTCCAGTCTCATGTATTAGCTCAAGTTATTTCATATAACTTAATTCTAATCCACACTGATAACATGAGAATTTCCCTCCGAGAAATGAAAAGTCAACTGGTAAAACTAAAGTTCTCCATCGCCCATCTCCTTCTATCACTCTTTCTAGACATAGCGACTGGTATATTTCTTCTAGAGACATTTTTGTATATTACATTTATGGAAACGTATACTGAGAACATGTAAGGGAGCTGGATTTGTATTTTTAAATTAATTATGCCATAACATATGTATTTCTCTGAAAGTTGTTTGGTTTCTATTTAATTTGTCTTTGAGGTTGCTCTATGTTTATATAAAACTCGGTCTCATTAAAAAAAAAAGCTACATTGTACTCTATCACATGGATATTACTTTATTTCACATTGACTTTATTGATGCATTTTAGTTAATTTCTAATTTTGACTCTTGTAAAAGGGGGTGTAATAAATACATTGACAGGTGCTTCCTCTGTACTCGTATGAATATATCTCACAACAGAGATGGACACGTAAAATAAAGGATAAAAGACTATCCAGACTTTACATTTTCGTAGATATTGCTAACGTTATTGCAGATGCTATAGCAGCGGTGAGAACTCGCTCTCCTATGAAGAAGGTATCCAATCCCCATGCCTATCAGTTGTTTTCCGATGCTCCATTTTCCCCACATTCTGATCTAGCAAGGACCACTCACCATGACTGTCCTCTCACGTGGTTGTCAAGTGTCTGATATGGTCATCTGGATAGCAGGAGCGAGGGGGCGTGGGTGTGTGTTCTTAGGAAGGACCCACTCCTTCTATCAATTTCAGAAAGCCATCGTTGAGACAGGAAAAATTCATGGCCTCCCACCTGTGTTTCAACTTAGTTGGTCTAAACTGACTTCAACCTCCATGAGCCGGTTGAGCCATCTTCTGAGCAAGAAAATCTTAAGCTACTTAAAGTGGATTAATTGCTCATTTTCAAGGGCTTGGGGTGACACTAGGTGCTGTTTATTTAGATGTGCATACAAGCTTTATCCCTTCCCTCCAGAGAGCTCAAGAGTAGGTTTTATGCTAATTATAAGCATAAAACAGGTGGTAAGAAGAGGCTGTGGGTTCTTAAATGCTGAGCAACTGCATGTCATGGAACAAGAAGAAAAGGATGTTCTTTCAAGACCAGTTTGGAAACTTTTCAGGAGCAAAGGAGAATTGAGTTGGATCTAAAATGTTGTGAGGGCTTTTAGTGAAGAAAGTAAAAAAGGATTGAAAACAAGAATAGCCCTGACTTGGGGCATAGGGAGGGTCTAGCTGCAGTTTAGAGTTGAAGCAGGAGAGCTGGAGAGGTAAAGTTGGATGGGCTGGTGTCTAGATGGAGAGATGGAGGGAGATAACCCGTGATGTCTGGACCCTTTGTTTATCATTTATTTATTAAGAAATGCAGATGACATTGATATCTGCCCACCGGTACTCCCTGACTTCTGGTGTCATGATGGATGAATACTGTCCAGAGAGTGGAGGTGGGAGGAGGGGGCAGTAAGAAGGGACTAGTTAAACTGGGCTTCCTAGTGGTACTGAAAACTTGGTTAGAAGCAGCCATGGGAAGTGCAATAGTGAAAGTAAAGTTACCTCCAGGAATGAGAAAATGAGACGACTTTTAAGTGGGGTTCCTAAGAGATGCCCTAAAATGACATCAGTGAATGACCCAGACCTGCTAGGGAAACATGCTCTGGAGTGATTTCTAAGTGCTTTCCCAGGCCATCTTAACAGTTCTCTCTCTCTCTCTCTCTCTCTCTCTCTCTCTCTCTCTCTCTCTCTCTCTCCTTCATTTACCCTCTCTTACTCAAAGGCAGAGGAAGGATAGAATGACTTCTCCTAATTTCATGGGAGAGACAACACATAAATCTCTCCAGCAGAACATGGCATATGCCTACATTGAGACGGGTATGCTTATCTCAAATAAAATTTAAGTATGTTACTTGCTTGGGCAGGGATAACCAAATCTTTACAGAAGAAAGGCACTGAGTAGAACAAGTCTCTTTTTCCCTTCAAAAAATATCCTTCATGCCATTGGAGTTACTTTTGAACACAAGAAGAGTACCCATAAGAGTTATTCTGTCATGGTTTTATGCTGTTTGGATTCCTGCTTGGTATATGGAATACTATAGAAATAAGCTTTAGTCTGCTTTTGACACAAGCTTGAAAACTTTTGTGTTAGGCACATTTTCGCCAGAAGAGCCAACCCTCAGTATATAATTTATTTTATTATGTATTTATTTATTTTTTATTTGTTTGTTTGTTTATTTGTAGTGGGAATGACAGAAATGGTCTTCAGCTCATGAATAACTTGCCAAATGATCATGGCTTAGCCTGTGCTCACTGTGGTTACCTTGATCCTAGTTCCTGGATCCTGAACTTCCGTTGAAGAACTCTAATTTCCCTAAATGGGTAAAGGAAGTGTTTTCCCCAGGAATTAGCAGTACAAGTAATGCAAAAATGATAAGTCATTCTGTAGGAATATTGATTTCTTCAAATGAAACTCCATGGCACCCTACAACCATTCTTCTTTCCCACTCCGAGACTTGGGTCTGAGCACAGTAATGGTCCACGGGATACTTGTCAAAGTCTGGCTTATTCTAGTCAGAAGAACTCCATCCCTGGGCCAAGTTGAGGGCCTCCTTCGCCACCTCCCTTGGTGGTCTTTCCTCCAACATGAGATGGAGTGAGAAGACATCTCCATCCCTCCTGTAATAGCTTAATCTTTGTGAAAAACTACTGAGACATTTTCCCAACAATGGAAAGCAATTTTCTATAGATATTGGGCAAATAAATATTTGAAGAAAGCCACATTTGGCAATATATCCAAATTATATTACTGATAAGATTTATTTTTTTACATCAGTTGGGAGTATCAGCATTGTGATGTTTCACTGGCTTAGGAGGTAGGCACTCTGCAATTACATAGTGTCTGACAAATTAAGGGTTACAAAAGGTGCTCCTGCTCAGACAAATGAGGGAAGGCATCATGGATCCACAATCAATTACTTTTTCCACTCTAGAAATCAAAATCTGCTTATAACATCCCAAACTGTAGCTTTCTAACTTTAAGATTTTTTCATATATGGATTCCTTTAAGCTCCCTTATTTTGTGATTTTACCAGACACACACTTCACAGAAGAAGAAAAACGTTTGGTCAACAAATATATGAAAAGAAGTTCCATATCTCTAGCAATTAGAGAAATATAAATTAAAACTAAGACTTCATCCCACTCCAATCAGAATGGCAATTATCAAGAATACAAGTAACAATAAATGGTGGTGAGGATGTGGGGGAAAAGATACACTCATACATTGCTGGAGGGACTGCAAATTGGTGCAACCACTATGGAAAGCAATATGGAGATTCCTCAGAAAACTCAGAATAGAATCATTATTTGATCCAGTTATCCCACTCCTCAGCATATACCCAAAGAACTTAAAATCAGTATACTACAGTGACATGGCCACATTAATGTTGATAGTGGTTCAAATCTCAGTAACTAAGCTATGGAACCAACCTACAGGCCCTTCAACAGAGAAATGAATAAAGAAAATGTGGTACATATACATAATGGAACATTACTCATCCATAAAGAAAAATAAAAGTATGGTATTTGCTGGTAAATGAATGGACCTGGAGACTATCATGCTAAGTGAAATAAGCCAATCCCCCAAAATACAAAGGCTAAATGTCCTCTCTGATATGCAGATGCTAACACACAATAAGGGGGTGGGGAGACTAGAAGTTCATTGGATTAGACCAAAGGGAATGAAGGGAAGGGAGGAGAGATGGGAATGGGAAAGACAGTAGAATGAATCAGACATAACTTTCCTGTGTTCGTATGACCAGTGTGACTCCACATGTAACAACCACAAAAACGGGAGGTTATACTCCATATATTTTTTTTTAAAGAGAGAGTGAGAGAGGAGAGAGAGAGAGAGAGAGAGAGAGAGAGAGAGAGAGAGAGAGAGAGAGAATTTTTTTTTAATATTTATTTTTTAGTTTTCGGCGGACACAACATCTTTGTTGGTATTTGGTGCTGAGGATCGAACCCGGGCCGCATGCATGCCAGGCGAGCACGCTACCGCTTGAGCCACATCCCCAGCCCCTCCATATATTTTTTATATGTCAAAATACATTCTACTGTCATGTATAACTAAAAAGAATCATACATTTTTTTAAAAAAATGACAATCATACAAAATAATTAAGAGTATAGATACATGGGCAGGGGATGACTCAATGGGAGAGAGCCCTTGCCTAACATGCATGGGGCCCTGGGTTCCATTACTGAAAACAAAAAGTAGAGATACAGAGCTTTTGATCATTAGGAAGAGCCATGCAACCTGTAGCTGGACAGTTAGGAGGACTGGGGATCACTCAGAATGTGGGTGAAGCAGATCACTTTTGAAAAAATAAACATTATGAAGAGGAAAGTCAGGTTAAGGAAAACAAAAATCAGAAGAAATCAAGCAGAAGATTCTGGTGGACCGGGGCTCCTGCTTAACACCCCATAAGTGAAAGAGTTAGAAAATTGAGTCTTGGGCTAGGAAAAAAACAGTGACTTTTCTAGAATGAATTCAGCATTTTTTTCCCCACCACTCTCCTCGACCCTAGAGCTGACATCCATTGGTTGACCAGCCTTTCTACATTCTGTTGGTGGAGAGCTGTCCATCAGAATGGAATGGAAACCTCCAGGTGAATCAGAGCCTTTCTTACCTTGCCGGTTGGACAATGCTAGTTAGGTCACATTCGTTCACTGAGCTAACACTGTGCCCAGGGAATACCACACCCCTGTATATTATAAAGAGCCTACTACGTAGCCTCAACCCTGGTACCTGCCACAGAGGGTTGGCATTAGATGAATACACAAATGGGGGAGGGAAGGAAGAGAGAACATGGAGATACAAAAAGAGGGAGTCACCAGCACAATCTCAAGTACTTGGGAATGTCGTGCAGTTAACAAAGGAGTGAATCTGACTGAAAAGGAAGTTGGGAGAATCTACTACGCCTGGTAACAAGGCAGCTGTCCCCAAAGCTGGAGGTCAGCTGTGCAGCCATCCTGATTCTGCTGTCAGTTCTATAGAAAGCAAACCCTACAATTTAATTTTTTTCATCCCCTTTCTATTGGCCAAGTGCACAACCATCACTGGGATAACATGCAACATTATCCTAATCTCAACAATCCTTCAAGATCCAAATTTTCATTTCTGTTCCTGGGCTGCCAAGTTTTGTCAATGACTATCAGAAGTTAGAAAGAAGCAAGGAAGAAGCCATCCCTAGATCATCCAGAGAACCTGCCCATGACACTTTAATTTGGAATTTCTAGGCTTCAGAATGTGAGAGAATACATTTCTACTGTTTTAAAGACACCCAGTGTGTGATAACTGGTCATGGCAAACCTAGGAAACCAATACAACCCCCTCTTTCCCTGCTTCCTATGGAAATCTTCCCCCAGAAAAGGCTTGGTGGTAGCTCACCCCTCCCTGGGAGAAGCACCCCAGAAGTTCGAGGGAGCAAGATCCAGGGAGGACCAGGCCCAGGGCTGGGAAGAAAACTTTATTGGAACATCCATCTCCAGGAAGACACTCAGGTCATTCTGTTTTATGAACCCTGAAATCACTCCATAAACCTAAACTATTGATGAGTCCGTCTCTGCTCAACAAATTAGGAAGTAAAAGACAAGGGCAGACATAAATAACCTTCCCTGAGAGCTTATTATATGCCAGCACCAGGCTATATCCCATCTAACCCTCGAAGATAGGCATGACTGGTATCCCTGCTTTATGGATGGTCTCCCTTGCTCAATGTCATTCAGCTAGTAAGTGGGAGGACAGGATTGGACCCCAGGCAGTCACTGAATGACTATTCCAGGTTCAAAGACTGGCAGAGAGGAGATTCTCTATCCAATTTGGTGCCCAATTTAGGAAGAGCTTCCATTAAATCCTAGGCACAGGGTGTTCCAAAAGCTGGGAACTCACTGTCTCCTCCGACAGAACTTCCCTCCGTGGAAAGACCTGAGTTAAAGGTCTCAATTCTAATACTTTTCCAAAGTCAGGCAAAGAATGTGAGCAGTGGAGGTAAACTGTGGTTTGTGGCTTGGGAAGAACAGGCCATCTGGAGGCATCCATGATCCAACAAACAAAGAAACAAGTCCTGGGGAGATAAGATTTCAGCCACTGGACTAACCTGGGGGATTCTGGGCGAATTCCATCTGATGAAGTCCAGAGCACAGAACCCACAGTGATCAAACCCTGAACAGGCTGTGCTACTGGAACCAGAGAGATGGGGGTAGAGAAGACATGGTGTCCTGTTCTCCACGGCCCTGGAGAATTCAGGATAACACAAAGAGGAAAGAAGGGAGGGAGGGAGGGAGGCAGGAGAATGGTAGGGATCATGTTGAGTTCTCATCTGATTATGCTGGGTAACGGCTCTGGGCAGTTTGGCTTTAATTTCTTTGTTCCCCACATGATTTCTGATTTATCCTCCACACACTGGGTGGTGGGAGGTATTATTGTGTATAGCTGTTTTAGGAGAATTACTTGGCAGAATTTCCATGCTGTTGTCTTCAGATGGTTGACCCAGTGAAGAGACCAGGGTTAGAGGAAAGAGGAAAGCAGGTCATGGGGGAAAAAGTGAAGAGAGAGAGAAAGGAATCGACTTGCTAACAGTGGGGGTCTCTGGGCCAAGAGAGTGGGGCAAGAGTGAGGTCAGGGACCCAAGAGCAGAAGGGCGGGGCTTCAGCATCCTGTGTGGGACCCTGAAGACTCCGCCTGGAAACAGCTTTGCAAAATTTCTTTACACTTGAGCCCACAGGTTGAGTTTGAAATCCATAAGAGACAGCAATGAAACCAGACCCGCAGCCAGCGAAAACCTCCGAGGTCTGCGTTTGACCTCCAGGAGCGGAGTTTATCTAAGTGGCCATCATGGAAAGACCTGACCATGTCATGTAGGAAGGGAGGTTAGACACCATGATATCTGTTAGCTTTTCATGATCAAAATACCTTACAAGAACAACAGAGAGGAAGAAAGAGTTACTTTGGCCCCTGGTTTCAGAAGAGTCAGTCCAGGGTTGGCTGCTTCCAAGGCAGGACTATCCTGGGGGAAGGGCAGGGCAGAGGAAGGCGGCTCAGCAGACGGCAGATGAAAAGCAGAGAGAGAAACATGGTCCCTGAAGTTCGGCCACGAGTGGCCTGCAACCTCCGCCACATCCCACTTGCCTATTGTTTTCACAACCTCCTAGCAAATCCATTAAAATTACTAAGCCATCAAATGGATTAATCCACTGATGAGGCCAGCGCTCTTGTGATCCAATATTTTTTACCTCTGAACATTACTGTGTCACCTAGCACAAGGACTCTTTGGGGAACATTCCGGAACCAAACCACAACAACCGCAGACGCTATTTGGCACTATCCCTGTGCCTCTCGCAGCCGGCTCCACTGTCCAGGGCACCTGAGGCCTCTCATACCCTCAGCTGTCCCTCAGAACCATGGCCACTGCCTGACTTCCTCTTCTAGGTTCAAGCCCAGGGCTCTCTTTTATCGAGCCTATGTTTTAGAAGAAATACGGTCAGTGAGAAACTCCTTCTTGTCAAATTTGGAAACTCCTGATCAGGGTGAGGAGAATCCTTATAAGGTGAATTAGGAAGGATGTTCAGAAGTGAGCTATCTGCCTCTGGCGGTACAGGCGGGACACATGTCATGGAGAACTTCACTGAGTACCCAGGTGCAAAAGGAACTTTACAGTCATAAACTCAGCCCGAACCTTTGTTTTTTGTAGCTAAATTAAGAGAAATGAGTCTCTGTTCTCCTCTAGGAAGGAGAGGGAATTTGGAGTTCTGACTTGCTGGCAGCCTCCGACTTTATTAGTCTATAAATTCATCCACTTCCCTGAAATCATGTAATCGGTACATGGAGGAATTAAATAAGGGACTTATTTTTATGAAGGGAAGAGTGACAGCAATAAACATTCCTGAATAGAAACCCCAAATATTTCCCAGAGATTCAGAGACGATAGCCTTTGTAGGGGATCATTTGGGTGTTTGACTCACTCTGTTTCTGCCTGAAACCACCCTGGGCCCTGAAGGAAGTTCTGAAGAATGAAGCCCATCCCAAACCCCCTCCACAGAGGGTGATGAGGTGGCTGGTGGTGACTTCACAAATAGGCAGTCTGCACCCAGCCTTCAGAAACCGATCTCTAGCAGGAACACATTCGTCACCACGAAAGCTCTTTTATAGGAAAGTTGTTTATTAAATTGTCCATCAAAATTATCCATCACTTATTCCCCCTCCAAATCTTATGGTCTCTTTTGCTCAAGCAGAATTACTGTTTTCTTCCCCTTTAATCCTTTCAAGGTCAATCCTGATCTGGGTCCAAATTAGAACAAAGTAGGTCTCACCTGTGGTCTGTGGCTGAATAGATGGAATGCTGGAGTAAAGAAACCAAAAGCCTGCAGTTTGGAATTTGATCTCTGCCATTAAGCTAAATCTCTGCATCAGTAAACTGAGGGTTCAGAATCAGGTGACCCCTGTGTCCATTTCTGATATTCAGGGATCCCACATTTGCTGATAAAGTGCCACTCTCTGTGTGCCCAAGGCTGGCATCTTGGTTTAGGGATCTCATGTTCTTCTCAGAGTCCCATTTGTACCAAGAGATACCAGAAGGAACCCAACAAAGAGGACCCATAGCCAGATGGTGCCCAATGAGATGTATTGAGAGCAACACTTTTTACATAGGACATGGTCAATCACACTTGTGGAATACAATTTTCTAGACCCACATTTTCAGTGAGAAGGCTTTAATTTTCCTAGTGGGATGAAGAAACAATCCCTAATTCCCAGAGCAAACCTTTAATGAAACACGATCTGGGCCCAGCAGCAAGCCATCATGAGGCTCAGACCAAGAGAAACCTAGCAAAGAAAATGAGAAGAAATTATATGAACAAAAATATATGTCTTTTACTACTATTTATGTCTGCCATAAAGTCAGTTGATTGTCATAACTTATCATATGTGTTCACCACAAGAACCAAAATCCATGATTTCTCTTAACCACCAAGCGCCAGCTGCACACCAAGACACCCTTGTTCAGCATTATTGCTCCTCAGAGTGGGCAGCCATTCCCAGGGTTGTATTTGGGTTTGGACCAAAAGTCTGAGTGTGGTAAGGGTGCAGCTGGTGGGTTTGTTTGGCTCCTCTTCAGATTCAATGCCAAGGACTTCTCCCAAAATTAGGCACCTTATCATGATTGGACTTAGCAAGTCTAAGGTTCAGATTTCTGTTATAGTGAGAAAGATTCTGATTTAGACCCTGAACTTCATGAGTCATAGGTTGTATATATTCTTTTCGCTCCAACAAGTAGCCTGGTAGCTACCACCGGATAGTACCTGATATCCTGTTAAGTGAATGAATAGATGAGGACTGTTGATTATACCTGTTTCCTCTCCCCCTCAACACAGTGCTCTCTCACTAGCTGGGGCCTGGCTCCGATATGTCTTCGAAGCAAAAGACAAAATGGCAGCATCTCACCCGAATAATTAGGCTATTGTAGGATGGTGTCTGGCCTCTTATCTTCCCCTAGAAAGGCAGCGCTGTCCTTTGGTGAAGAGAGAAAAACTTTGTCAAACTCTTCTCCTTTTCCCCCTCTTCTTTCTCTTTGCTCATACTGGAGATGTTTTTGTTAAGAGGCTTCCCAAATCCTGACATGCTAAGTGAGGCCCAGGAGAAAGGGACAAAGACTCAGAAGTTTGAGACCTGCTGAAGAACTTGTCCCGAGGGAGAAAGACCAAAGAGAAGTAAGAAACCTTCAAAATCTTCGTGCAGCTCAGCTTGGCTCACCTGGTGTGGCACGGAATTCTGGGCATCGATAGGTGGGACTTTTCAGGAGTCCAACATGATGGGAGGTAAGTAGACAGGCAGGTGATGGATTATTGAGACACTCGTCTAAGTGTGGGATCCTCACACAGGGCTTTACAGCCTCTGAAGGAGAGAGATGCTTTGAGTCTCACCCAAACCTTAGAATCCACAAAAGCTGACTCACGGAGGGACAGGAGACTTTTTGAAGAAGATGGCCAAATGCCCCAATGTGCTGGACTGTTCCAGTTTATGCTTCTTATCCTAGTATCTTATCTTGCTTAGCATTGTCATGAATTTTCCATTTTCAACAAAGTAACATCATTGACAGCTGCATCAACGATGGACTTCTCCCAAAATTATGCACCATATCGTGATTGGACTTAGCAAGTCTAGAGTTCAGATTTCTGTTATCACGAGAAAGATTCTGATTTAGACCCTGAACTTCAAGGGTCCAAGGGTCCTTTACTTCCAGCTTCCTTCACGGTCATGGAGAGTGTATGAAACACATTTTAATATGTGATTACATTGGAAAGTGACCAGCTGTAGCTCATCTCTACTTTCCATAGGTCACATAACCACCATTTGCCTTTAAATGGGTGCACGTGAGGAGATCTCTGATAAAATATATTGTCTGGATGTGAGCAGCTTGGGGCAGGTGGCCTCCTTAAATCTCTGGTAGTACCATAAAAGTTAGTGCTTGTACCAGTTTCTTGGATACCTGCCAGTATGGTCTGTGCCATGTGCACAGAAGCTGCCAGGCAATCGGTTGGTGGAGGTCAATAGGAAATGTGGGAATATTTAGGCTATGTCTACAAGAGACATTAGAAAGAAACAAAATTGGAGCAGTCCTACTAGAAAGTACATGGCGAGTAGCCTGAAGGCTCATATGTAGGTAGTTTATTCCAATTATTATATACACTTACAACTATTTTTATTTTTATAATGCTTTTAATTTTGCAACAATAAAGTAAAGAATAAATGCCAGTTAGTGAAAACTCAGGTCTTTGATTTCCGTTTCTCAAGAAAGTTGCTCATACACACGTTATTCTTGCACAAATTGTCTATCAGCATGAGTCATCCATCGCGGGTGCAGGAGTGATATCACTACTGTATGAAAAGCAGAAAACACAAATCTGCTGAAGAATCACTGGCGTCTCTCAAAAGCTAGCGGTTATTTTTAGGAAGCAGGTGTCCGAAGATGATAATTTAGCACTCACAGCTGCAGGGTATTTATATATCATGGGGTATAACATGACTTTTCATTTAGGTTACATGACTGTTCTAAATTAATTTTATTCATTTTTTATTTCAGTTTTCCTTGCACATGTATGAAAAAGGAAAACTGTTTTGCATTAGCTGTCTTCTTAAAGGGGGAACTTAGTGAACAGTTAAATAAGGATGATTTTGTATGAATGTCATAGGTGATTCCAACAGAAAGTTTCTTCAATGTTAGTTCAATCATTGTTCTTTCTTTCTTTTTTCTTCTGTTTCAAGGGGAGCATTTAACATGATTATAAATATTGCTGTAAATTCAGTTTAAAAAGTTTATTGAAAATAAAATTGATTTTGCAGTGATTTTATGACTATAGATTATATGTGGAGAGTGATAGGGTGAAAACAAGGTTGTTACTAAAGTAAAAAGCCTGTAGATTAGAAATATATTTGAAAATGGTTGGACCCACAGATAATTTATAATTTTGTCAAATAAATTTCAACCTCCCAGCATTTAAAGTAATAGCTGTAGACTAGAATGTCTTGTAGTGCCAGAAAGTAAGGAACTGCTAGTAAACCACACTGATGGGACAATTCCAAAGGGACCCAAGGCCCAACAGCAGGAGCTCCCACTGTCAGACAGTGAAACAAACATCAAAATAAATAATGCAGTCCTGGGTTGGGACCTAGAGTGTAAAGTAAACACCCCAGAGCCCATACTGATATAAACAAATGACTTGATAAATAAATAAGTGGGAAAGAGGAGACAAACACACTTTACAGTATTCCAAGGAAGGTGCTTACATATTCTGTTCTCCAGGAAGAAATCAACACCCTCTACTCCCACACTCAAGTGAGGGCTGCACTCAGTGACTCCAAAGAATAGAGGATGGGAAGGCGAACCTTAGCATAGAGAACCCGGGCAAATGCTGAATTCATCAAAGGATCAAAGGGGACAGGCCAACATTAATAGCCTACGCCCCCACTATTATACATTGAGAAGGGACCTTGCCTCAGCGATGTTCTTCCCCCAAATCCTTCATGCCAATCCAACCATTGGGAAATACAACAGATAAACTCAAACTGTGGAACATTCTACTAAATATCCAAACACCACTCTCCAAAACTTCCAATGTCACCAAAAAAAAAAAAAAAAAAAAAAAAAGACTGAGAAATTATCATGTATCAGAAAACACTAAGTCAGCTCAACCAACCACTAAATGAAATGTAACATAGTATCTTAGATTAAAGGACATTTGTAGAGCTACTAGAAAAATCTGAAAAAAGTATAGAATTTAGTTAATAGCAATGTTGACTCCTTAGTTGAGATAAATAACCATGATAATGTAAGATGTTAAAAACAGGGTAAACTGAGGGAAACAGAGGAATACCTTCTTACTGTCTTTGCAATGATTCTTCAAATATGAAATTTTTGTAAGATAAAAAGGCTTTTAGACATAGTATCAGTAGTGGAAATTTTTAAGAAATATTTACACAAGCATTTAATAAACAAAAAAAATTCAATTACAAATTATTGTGATAAAGTTATATTTAATGCAAAACAATAAAACACAATGGCAGAATGAGTTTACTCTGCCCTTCCATGTGAGGAAAATTTTAGAAATACATGATCTTTTGAAGAATTAGTGTGTTGATCAACCCAAGGACCTTTAAGTTAAGGACATTTAACTTCTCTATAAGCAGATTCTCTAAATATTATTTGTATTGGAAATTTTCATTAAAGTATTCAATGAGTAGAAAGCCAAAATACACTATCATTTGGAGCTTTTATTGAATTTTAGTTGTTGACAACCAAACTGTGAAGAGAAAAACATTGAAATGTATCCACTTAAAATAAATATGGGTGGGGAACTGAACAAATTAAGAAAGAGAGAGAGAGAGATGAGAGAGACAGAGACAGAGAGGAATTATTATCTTATGAAACATTTGGGACATACTTATACTAAAAAAAATGATTCAAATACAAATTCAACTGGTTTTCTATATTTTCATTTACTAAGTTTGTCAACCTAGTAGAGGAGAAGTCTGGGTTCCATCCAGCTCGATTATTTGATGATCTTTCATTAGCCTTTCTCTTATTTTCTGGGGATACAAACATTAAAAAAATAAACTGATCCTGGAGGAACTCCGGGCCCTGCTGCCTTACTGTGTAGATCTAGAGACATTCTTCAACCTCTCTGAAATCTGTGTCCCCATCTGTAACATGGTGAAAATTCCCTTCTTAGGCTGGTTTGGTGTACAAATAAAGATCTGAGTGTGGAGAAAGTCTAAGTTGTTAGGATTTATTTTAATAACTCTACTAAGCATCTCTGGCAACACCCTGAAACCAGGGCAGATTTGTGGGTTGAGGCCCTCATCCTAATGGACCCCAAATTTTTGTTCAGTTTCCCTTCCCCAGGGATCAGCCTCCTTCTCCATCTCTTCCTTATCCTGTCAAACTTTCTCCCCAGTGAACCCCATCCCTGAAAAGAAGGATAAGGGATTCCATGTTGACAGTACCAGCAGGTAAACAGGCCCACAGAGATGAGTAAGCTCTCCTCCTGCTTCAGCAAGTGGCCCCAGCCCGAAATGACTCCCACAAAATCATTCTATCTCAACTTCAGATGGGACTATGACACAGAGGTGGAAAGACCCACTTGTACATTCCTCATCACCTCCTTCACTTCCACCTGATTCACAAAGCTGATAAGGTTTGCTCTGATGGAGCGTCACTGGTGAGATACTGGTAGTTTCCTAGCCCCAAACACACCCAGTCTGGCTGCAGAGTTGGATCCTTGCTGCGAGGCCTTGTGTTGACTTTTATTGTCATGTATTAGTAGTGAGTCGATCATCTAGAATGATGATTATAAAAAGAGGAAAAAGAATCAAAATTTTCTTAAGAGGCTATGCAGAGTAAAGGGTGTGGGTTGCCTGGATTTTTCTTTTTCTGGATACAAAATATCGATTTTTAAATGAATACTCAAATTGAACAAAGTTGGGGAGATTATTCTACTCAAACTCTGAGTTGACAAAAGTATTCATTATGTATTCGCAGTGCACATGAAATAAAAATGAATGAAATTAGGCACAAAATACACGGTAATGTGACTTCCAGTTGCTGGAGAACCAGGAGTTATTCTCTAGCTCCTCCTTATCAAGGAGCAGATGAGAGTCCTGAGTGGGGTGTCACTCCTACGGCCAGGAGGGATTTCTCTTCACATTCACAGCCCTCCTGTCCCCTGATGTGACCCAGGACACGGTTTTCTTTCCTGCAGACCCTTAAATACTACTTAATGATAACTGGAGAATCAAGATTTTTTTTTTAGTTGATTTTGAAAGATTTCCTTCACCTGATATGCTTGTGCCATTAGACTGTTAGCTGATGTCTGGGCCCCCAGGGCCCCCAGCTCCAAATCTGTGTGCTGTGTCTGTTCTCTTGGCACAAGAAGAAGGGCAAGGCAGGTGGGTTCTCCTCTTCCCCAGGTATTTTCATCTTCCATCTGTATAGATGAAACTCATTCTCTCTCTCTCTCTCTCTCTCTCTCTCTCTCTCTCTCTCTCTCTCCCTCTCTCTGTAGATATATCTAATAGGTATGTAGATATTGATATATATCTGTCTGTACACACACATTATACATATAATGGGGCAGTCTGCTAAAAGACAAGCTATGTCGATAAACATGAAATTTGCTTTTGGAGGCCTCAGGGGAACTGGGAGGTATTGGACCGTCACCTTTAGAATGGGTTCCAATGGCTGTGGATCATAGAAGAATTAGGGGGATCTTAACAGAGAAAATGTTTTAAAATGTGAGTTTCCAAATAAAAGCCACAGCACTGATGCTGTTCTATCCATCTGAACACTTTCTCACAGCCCAGGGAGATGTGTGCATATGTGTGTGAGAGTGTAAAACATTTATTGGTAGCGTGTGGTGGGCACTATTTAATCATATCACATGAATTACATAAATGGATATCTAAGGTAGTTATATTATCATCCAGTCTATTTTACAGATGGGAAAGAAAAGTTCAGAGAAGGAAATGGCTGTGACCTCAGAGCAAGTCACTCAAGTGGGAGGCTAAAATGTAAAACTCAATCAGACTCTTTTCGAATGGATCTTGAGGTTTGGTATGGAGCTTGCTGCAGCAGGCAGCTCACCTGTCACCCCACAGAATGCTGCTGTGGGGGCAGTGAGGCTGGGGGGTGGGCAAAAGGATAGTCTGTGTAGGTAATAAATAATTGGGTCTGATCAGAAAGATGGAGGCTGATTCAAGAGGAAAGAAAATAAAATGCTAACAACTCCAAAAGCCCTTCCCTCTTCTCCTCCAACCTGTTGCCAGGGCTACCAGCCTCCTGGGAGTTGTTCCTCCCCACAGGGAGTTGGAAGAGTTGTTAATGGAGCCCCTCCTGGGTAGCTCCTTTCCTGCCCCTTTGGGCAGACACAGAGAAGCACCCCTGGAATTTTCTTTCCCACCTTTTGGCCCACCTTTGGTCACTAGTCACACAGGCAAGATAAGGGGAGAAGGAGGTCATGAAATCTGAAACCTATAAAAGGGCAGGACACCCCACTTCTTTGGACACTCAGCTCTGGGGCCCCTTCTCTTCCGAGAAGTCTATCTCTGTTCTCCCCTTTAAATAAAACTTGCTTTCTACACTTGCCTCTGCATTTCTTGGGTATTCAATCTTCAACCTCTGGGGAAACAGGACTCGGCCCTGATTGATCTCATCACCGTATCGGCAGTACCAGGCATCGTAGTCTGTTAATGGCATACAGACATCCACTCTTCTTGCCTGTACAGTTGGCTAAGCCAGAAAGAGCAGGTAGACGTTGCGTAATGGCTTGTGCCAGAAGCTTCTTCTCTCCTCTGTGATCTGACCTGTCAGGAGAGACATTCCAACACGAGGTAGAAGCTATGTTAGCAGGATGTGAAGGGAAACTATCCTCCCTGGAGGTTTGAGTGACATCAGAATGGATAAGTAAGGGGGATCATATCATCTACCTTCCAGGGGAACTTTAAAAATAGCAGCAGCCTCTTTTTGTTGGAACAATAGTAACAGTATATCTGGGCCACTTCTGTATGCAAGGCAGCTATCTCCACTTGTTAATTCAGGAAGTAAATGCCATTTACATCGATACTCACAAAGTCAAAGCAAATACCATGACAACGTGGCAATTGTCAGCTCACTTGGTAAACTGTGATGGGAGCAAACCCTCATCCTAATCTGAATTGTAGGCTCTAATTGTTGTGTTTAGTTGTCTGGAGTGATCATGCCCAATGCAGCACCATACAGTTGCTGTCCTATCTTGAGCTGGCAGTGGAAAGAACAGGGTGCCTGTGTCCTCATTCATCCATTCATTAGGCACCTGCTACCTTCCAGACACGTCAGGGACCCTGGAGTCAATAGGATCAAGAGCATATGCTCCTTGTCCTTGAAAAGCTTGCAGCCAGATGGTCTGGGTTCTAGTCCAGCTGTAACCTGAACAGCTTCCTGCCCTGCACAAATGACGTTTTTTTTTTTTTCTGGTTCTGACTCTTAATATAATACATGAGGTAAGACTAAGTTCTTCTCCGGGGATGGGCACCAGTTCCCCCGCTGTACATGGCTGATGCCATCCATTCTGCTACTATTGCTAGCATCTTTCAGGTACCCTCTCTTTCTCCATGAAGGTTATAGTCCTGGGAGAGGTAAGAACATTGAACTAGAGAGTTCCCACACTGAGTCACAGGAGAAAGAAACATCGGGTAATAGGACCGTCAGGGATAGGCTCCTTGGAGGAAAGCGAGGTTGAATCCTGAAGGTTAAAGAGGAAACTAGTTGACAGATTGAGGGACTAGAGGACTGGATTCCAGGCAAAGGGGAGATCGTGAGCAGAGATCAGGTGGCAAGAGGAAGAAGATTTATTTTAGAGAGTGGCAAGCAGGCTAATGGGACTGAAGAAGAGGAGGAAGGGTCAGAAAACTGCAGGAGAGGACAGGAGGGGCAGGGAAGAGGGAAGGGGAGAAACAGAAGGAGGGAGGGAAAATATCAATATGGAAAGTGTTGGGAAGCAAAACCGAAAGGAAATGAGGGAAGCAGATCATAGAGAGTTTTGTCCCCAGGCCTAGGGGTTTGGATGGGAACTTGGGGCAATCAGAAAACATGGAGGGTCTTCAGCAGCAGAATGCCAAGGTTGGAAGTGCGCTGTAGAGTGTGCATACTGGTGGGCTGTCAGATGGCGCATTCAGAGCTTGGCTGACTTGAGGTGTCGGGAAAGCCTTCCTTCTTTCCTCCCCTGTCCCTTCCTCCCCCTTGGGCTCCCTCTCTCTCCTCCTCCCCTCTTCATTGGGGGTGTCCAGGAAGCCTTGGGAGCTTCGCAGGCAGGAAGGAATGTGGAGCGGGTGCCCATGACTCTGCACCCAGCAGAGGTGGTTTTGTGACTGTATAAGGAGTTGGTGACATCCATTCCTGCTGAAATTCCTCCTAGTTGAGACCACACTCCAGCCCATAAGGAGGTAGGGACTGCCTGGAAGTCAGTGATTCATCGAGGGTGGCACAGATGAAAGCAGATCCTAAGAATCTAAACTATGTGGCTCGACTGAGCACCCTCCACCACCACTATGCGGCTTGCTCTCTTCTCTCCTTGTGTGGCTCTGGCCAAGCAGAGGGTCCCAGGTTTGGTCAGATCCATTTCCAGACTGTACAACAGTTGTCCAGGGTCTAGGCCCCCACATCCCTGTGACTCTGCAAAGACCAGGGCTACAGGATCATGGGGGCCTCTTCACCATAAGGCAAATTGAATCAAATGTGTAGTAAAGCACCAAGGCTATGCCAGAATAAACGAGAGGACATTGTCCTGTGATCCCCCAAATGAGGAGATAATTTAGGACCTGAAAAATTAAAGGACAAAAACAAGAAATGCACACCAACAAGACTGAGCTGCAGTGAAGAACTCTGGAACCAGACCACCCAGGGCGGAGATCTGATTTCATCTCTGATGAGCTGCATGCTAGGGCCACTGATGTCACCTCTGCAGGTTTCAGTTTTCTCATCTGTAAAGTGGGGATAATAATAATAATACCTTCTTCATTATTGGTTGGCTGAGAGAATTGAATGAGTTAATTCTATTAAAGTGCTTGAAGACTCCAGGCATCTAACCAATGTTATGGGAGTGTTTGTTCAGTAAAAATGAAGAGAGTCACCATTCCCTTTCCAAATAAGTTGTGCGGAGATACCTGGATGTGGGGCTGAGGGGTTCAGTGACATCTCCTCAGTGCTGAGTGGAGGAGGCCTGAGAGTGCTACTTGTGCCTGGGGCTAAGTGCTGCTGGTGACCAGCATACAGGTTGGGCTATGCCCCTCTATTATGTCTTCACATGAATCTACCCAGTGCCGATGTGAATCAAAATGTATGTGCAAATATTATGTTTCAATAAAAAAGAAGTTTTTAAATAATCTAAACAAAGAATCTAAAGACAAAGGGATTTTTCTTTTAAATCCTTAGCTCTCGGGTTTAAACTAATCTCTTTGACAAACAGGAATGACATTACTAAAAGTAAACTTGAGGGGGGGAAATAATTAAGAGACCCAGAGTCCAGTAGTTAAGAGAAGAAAAGTTGGAATAGGAATAACTCTGCACCTTCATGCAAACCTCACATGGTCACATAGCTTGATCTAGACCTGGGTGTCTCTCTGAAGCTTGGCCCACACAGTCCTGTGTCTCTCTGGCTTAGCCCTCCATGCTGAATCCATGAGGAAGGACAGGTCCAAACTCACTTTCATGTTCCAGCCTATTGTTCTTCTTATGCAAGATTGAATTCCTCCAGAGAGCTCTGGAGCTCTGGACCAGGCCTAGTCTAGCAGGAAACATCAGTCTTGTTCCAAGTGTCCTGGCTTCTGGCAGGGCATATGTCATCTATACTCTCTTCCCACTAAATAACTCCCTTTTCTCTATCTTCTTTTAACTTCATGATTCTTGGATATTCCTTTGAATTACTTTTGGTCTTTTCTGGAAGAACCAGAGACAGTTACAAATTTGAAAACTCATTAGATCTTTTTAAGATAATGGTCTATGTTATTAAGTAGCATGTTTCAGGGGACCTTCACATTATCACCCAAAAGTCATTTACATGACTAAAATGGATAGATGGGCATCAGGGTGAGGAGTGGATGGAGGAGAGAAAAAAATCAGGCCCCAAGCCCAATCCCTTCCCATATGCACAATTGGATACTCACAAAAACACTTTCTCCCTCTCTCTCTCTCTCTCTCTCTCTCTCTCTCTCTCTCTCTCTCTCACACACACACACACACACACACACACACACACACACACGACACATGTCCCTCATTTTCTGTGTATTTAACCTTAGGCAAGTGGAGAAAAGTAGTTTCTGCCCTAGATGTTTTTTTTATGAGTAAAATGAGAAACTAATTGCTAATACTTGTATTAACACTTCATATTTTATGACTGCTGTTTCACATGTAGCCTGCCAGTCACAGAGATGAGGATGTGAAGACAGATGATTTAGTAAGGAGCTGTGTGAGGACAGGAAGCTTTAGAACATGACAAGCCAAGTTTTGGATTCAGTCCACGGGAAAAGAACTGCTGGCATTCTTCCCCCAATCGTTTAGTTCTCGGTTGATAGAAAATAAATGATCATTGCAGATAAATAGGATTCTGACCCCAGTTCTGCATGACAGGATTAGCTTAAAAGAAGGATAGGTAGACATTTTATTTTGCTTTTGTTTTGATTTCTCTCTGAACTACACATATTCATACACACACACACACACACACACACACACACACACATGCAATTCCCATCTCAAATGATACTCTGGAAAGTTTGAGAGAGGTAGGAGAAATAAGCAAATGGTCCATTTTAAAATCTCAGTTGGAAAAAATGAAATTCCAGATAAAACCCTGTGATTTGTGGGCAACACATCAAATAAAAGAATCTACAGATAGCATGGTATTGGTACAAAAACAGACACAAAAACCAAGGGAGCAGAATAGAAAACCTAGAAACAAACCCACACATTCTCAGCCAACTGATTTTTGACAAAGGTGCCAAGAACACAAGGGAGAAACAATAGTGTTTTCAATAAATGGTGCTGGAAAAACTAGGTGACGACAGTGAAAGAATGAACTAGACCCTGTCCCTTACCTGTAACAAAAATGGATTAAAGACTTAAATGTAAGACAGGAAACTACTAGAAGAAAGCATGGGGAAACACTTTGGGACATTGAATTGGGCCACATTTTTTCTTTCTTTTTTGGGGGGGTGGGGTGGGGGAGAGACAAAAGCATAAGAAACAAAAGTAAAAATAGATCATATTGCATTGAATGAAAAAGTTTCTGCCAGCAAAGAATAGAGAGACAGAATAGTGAAGAATAGAGAGACAAACTACAGAATGGGAGAAGATAACTACAAATTACACATCTGGAAAGAGGCTAATATCAAGAATATAGGAGGAACTAAAAATACTCAAAAGCAAAAACAACAAAGAACACAATCTAAAAATGGGCAATAGTCAGACATTTCTCAAAATAACGCCCCCCCCACACACAAATGGTCAATAGGTATATGAAACATTTTCAGCATCACTAATCATCAAGAAGTGCAAATAAAAATCACAGTGAAATACCATCACACCCCCAGTAAGAATGACTATTATCAAGAAGATAAAAGATGACAGGTGTTGTCGAGGATGTGACAAAAAAAGCCCACCTTTGGTGAGAACGTAAATTAGCACCGCCATTATGGAAAACAGTATGGAGGTTTCTTGAATAATTAAAAATAGAACTTCCATACGATGCAGCAATTTCAGTACTGGGTATATGTTCAAAGGAAATGAAATCTGTAGGTTGAAGAGACATCTATACCACCATGATTTATTGCAGCACTACTCACAATAGCCAAGATACAGAAATAACCTAAGTGCTCATCACCTGGTAAATAGATAAGGAAAATGTGGTACATAAATATACAGCCATAAAAAGAATAAAAACCCATCATTGTGACAACATGGATGGAACTGGAGATCATTATATTAAATGAAATAAGCCAGGCACAGAAAGATAATACTACATGATGTCACGCACAAGTGGCATCTGGAGAGGCTGATCTCACAGAAGTTGAGAGTAGAAAGGTGGGGAGAGTTGGGGAGAGTACAGGGGAGGGAAGGAGAGGGAACACTGATGGATAGATACTGGGTTACAGTTTGACAGGAGCAAGAAGTTCTGGTGTGCTTTGCACAGTAGGGACTATAGATAACAATTATGTACCCTGTATATCAAAAAGATAAAAGAAAGGATTTTGAAGGTTTTTCCCATAAATAAATGATAAAAATTTCAGGAGACAGATATGTTTGATATAATATAAACATTATTCAGTGCTTGTGTGCACTAGAAATCATATAGTACCCAGTTTATGTGTATAATTTTTATGTATCAGCTAAATTTTTAAAAAAATTTAATAAAAATAAAGGTAGAAACAGCAACAACAAAAAGAATCGCTGGTTGTCATGATTATTGTGAACTAAAGCAAGTAGCTGAAGAGGCTGAAGTGTCTTCACTAAGAATCTTGTCAATGATTTTTAAACAGGTATGTTTTTCCTTTCATAGTTCTGTAATGTGTAATTCCATCCTGCCCAGGAGCTGGAGGGTGGATAATGTCAACTAATGTCAATCTCTAAGGTCTGTTAAACTTTAATTAAGTTTTTTTTTTGTAAGCATCAAACTGAAAGCAGGGGGCCTGGGGATGTAGCTCAAGCGGTAGCGTGCTCACCTGGCATGCGCAGGGCGCTGGGTTCGATCCTCAAAACCACATAAAAATAAAATAAAGATGTTGTGTCCACCTAAAACTACAAAATAAATATTTTAAAAAAACACTGAAAGCAGGGATATCATAGACTGAATGTATGTGTTCCCCTCCAAAGTCATATGTTGAAATCCTAACTTTCAGGGCGATGGCATTTGGAAGTGAGGACTTTGAAAGGTGATTAGATCGTGAGTGTGGAGCCCTTTGGAGTGGGACAAGTTCCCTTAAATCTGGGACCCTGGCATGCTCTACCCCCACCCCCAGCTACACGTGAGGATATGGCAGCCAGGAAGCCACCTGTGCCCCCAGAGTACCCTCCACTGAATCCCACTAACCTCAGAACTGCAGCTTCAACAGCAGTGAGAACCAAATCCTGCTATTTATATATTATAAATAGTTCCTGTTGTCTGTAAGTCCATTTGTTATAGCAGCCCAAATGGACTAAGACAAGGATATGGCTGTTATTATTTTAAATAGAACTAATAATGGAGTCTATGCGCCATCATTTATGTGAAGAACACACAATTTCACTTTCCTGAACCTTCATTAAAAACCTAGAGAAAAATCAAGAGTCCAAATTTTCTTTGCAGCAGAGTTGGTTGTCATCAGTTTATAAAATTAAACTGATTTAAGACACTGAGATTTTAGATGTTTTCAGAGGTTTATTGGTAGGTCTGTAAGTTAATTCATTAGATTTTCTTTTTCCGTGCTGGGGACATGATTTTTGTTACTGGATATAAGAAAACAAAATCCAAAAGACCAGAGTAATAAATTAGGTCAACACCAAACGCATGGTCCATAAAAGAAATAATTACGAACTGAACTCCATTAGAATTAAAAACTTGTGCTCTGAAAAAGATACTGTCAGGAGAAAGGAAAAGGTAGGCCGTAGACAGGGAGAAAATATTTTGAAAAGAGGTATCAGATATGAGTGTTATCCAAAAGACACAAAATATTCTTAGATTTGACAATAAGAACTCAAAGTATCCAAATAAAAATGGGCAAAATATGTGACCAAACAGCTCATCCAAAAAGATACCCAGTATGGCCATTTTGACAATATTAATTCTGCCCATCCAGGAGCACGGGAGGTCTTTCCATATTCTAAGGTCTCCTTCAGTTTCTTTCTTCAGTGCTCTGTAGTTTTCATTGTTGAGGTCTTTCCTCTCTTTTGTTAGATTGATTTCCAAGTATTTTCTTTCTTTCTTTCTTTCATTTTTCTTTGAGGCTTTTGTGAATTGGAGTAGTTTTTCTAATTTCTCTTTCGTAGATTCATCACTGATGTATAGGAACATGTTTGATTTATGACTGTTGATTTTATATCCTGCTACTGTGTTAAATTTGTTAGTTTTAGAAGTTTTCTGGTGGAATTTTTTGGAGCTTCTAAAATAGATTCATGTCATTGGCAAATAGTGATAGTTTGAGTTCTTTTTTTTTTTTAACCTATTTGTATCCTTTTAATTTCTTTCTTCTGTCTAATGGCTCTGGGTAGAGTTTCCAGGATGATGTTGAATAGAAATAGTGAAATAGGGCATCCTTGTCCTGTTCCAGTTTTTAGAGGTAATACTTTCATTTTTTCTCCAGTTAGAAAGATGTTGGCCTTGGTTTTAGCACATATAGCTTTTCCAATGTTGAAATATGTTCCTATTATCCCAGTTTTTCAACATTAAGGGGTGCTGTATTTTGTCAAATACTTTTTCTGCATCTATTGAGGTGATCCCCTGATTCTTTTTTTAAGTCTATTGATATGATGGATTATGATTATTGATTTCAAATGACTATACTACCAGAAGTATTATATAGATTTAATGAAATTCTTATTAAAATACCAATGACATTCTTCATAGAACTAGAAAATGCAATCATGAAATTTATTTGGAAAAATAAAAGATCCAGAATATCCAAAGCAATTCTTAGCAAGAAGACTGAAGCAGGAGGCATCACAATATCAGAACTTAAACTATACTACAGAGCTACAGTAACAAAAATAGCATGGTACTGGCACCAAAACATACGTGTAGAGCAATAGTACAGAATAGAAAACACAGAAACAAACCCACACACAGTTATCTCATTCTAGACAAAGGTGCCAAAAACATTCACTGGAGAAAAGATAGTTTATTCAACAAATGGTCCTGAAAAAACTGGAAATCCGTATGTGACAAAATGAAATTAAACCCTTATCTCTCACCATGCATGAAACTCAACTCAAAGTAGATCAAAGACTTAGGCATTATTACAGAGACCCTGTGCCACATAGAAGAAAAAGTAGGCCCAAATCTTCATCATGTCAGCTTAGGATCTGACTTCCTTAATGAGACTCCTAAAGCACAAGAAGTAAAATCAAGAATCAGTGAGTTGGATGGATTCCAACTAAAAAGTCTCTTCTCAGCAAAGGAAATCATAATGTGAAGAGAGAGCCTACAGAATGGGAGAAAATCTTTATCTCACACCTTAGATAGAGTATTACTCTCTAGGATATATAAGGAACTCAAAAAATGTAACACCAAAAAAAATCAAATAACCCAACCAATAAATGGACTAAGAAACTGAAGAGACACTTCACAGAAAAGAAACACAATCAATCAGCAAATATATGAAAAAATGCTCAACATCTCTACCAATTAAAGGAATGTAAATCAAAAGTACTCTAAGACTTCATCTCACTCAAGTCAGAATGGCGAGAATATAAGCAATGATAAATGTTGGCAAGAATATGGGGAGAAACATGCACTCATATATTGATGGTGAGACTAAAAATTGGTAAACCGCTCTGGAAAGAAGTATGGAGATTCCTTAGAACACTTGGAATGGAACCATCATTTGATCCAGCTATCCCACTCCTCGGTTTATACCCAAAGGACTTAAAATCAACATACTACAGTGACACAGCCACATCAATGTTTATAGCAACTCAACTCAAAATAACTAAACTATGGAACCAACTTAGATGTCCTTCAATGATGAATAAAGAAAATGTGGTATATATCCAATTGAATACTATTCAGCCTTAAAGAAGAATGAAATGGTGGCATTTGATGGTAAATGGATGGAAATAGAGAATATTATGCTAAGTGAAATAAGCCAGTCCCCAAAAAACAAAGGCTGAATGTTTTCTCTGATATGTGGATGCAAATTTGCAATAAGAGGGGTGGGGCTAGGAAAGAATAGAGGTACTTTGGACTAGGCAGAGGGGAATGAAGGGAGGGAATGGGATTCGGGGATAGGAAGGACAATAGAATAAATTGGACATTATTACCCTATATGCATATATGACTACCTGACCTATGTGATTCTACATCATGTACAACCAGAAGAATGAGAAGTTACACTCCATTTATGTATGCTGGGTCAAAATGCATTCTACTGTCATGTATAACTAATTAGAATAAATAAAAAACAGAAAAAGAAGATACACAGAAAAAAATATGAAAAGGTGTTCAATATCATATGCAATTAGGTAATTATAAAATAAAAACAACAAAGAAATGATATAATGTACCAATTTGATGGCCAAAATCCAAAACATCAGCAATACAAAATGCAGGTCAGGATATTTAAAGACACAAAGGTTCATTCATTGATGGTGAGAATGTGAAATGGTACAGCCACTGTGGAAGACAGTTTTGCCAGTTTTTCACATAATTAAATAGATTCTTATCATATGATCATATGATCCATATGATCGCAGTTGATATTTCCTCAGTAAGTTGACAACTGCTGATCACCCAAACATCTGCACACAGATGCATGTAACAGGGTTGTATTGATAGTTCACATCATGGAAGCAACCAAGATGTGTTTCAGGAAATGAAGGGATAAATAAACTGGGTAAATCCAGACAATGGACTTAGCACTTAGCACTAAAAAGAAATATAGTCTCAAGTCACGAAAAGACATTGAGAAATCATACATGAGCATTTCAAAGGGAAAGAAGCAAATTTGAAAAGAGTATGCACTGCATGATTTCATCTGTAGGATATTCTTAAAAAGACAACAGTATGTGGCACTATTATGAAGACAAACAACAATAAGTGTTGGCAAGGATGTGGGGGAAAAGGTACATGCATACACTGCTGGTGAGACTGCAAATTGGTGCAGCCAATAGGAAAGCAGTATGGAGATTTCTTGGAAAATTGGGAATGGAACTACCATTTGATCCAACTATCCCTCTCCTCGGTCTATACCCAAAGGACTTAAAAATAGCATACTACAGGGACACAGCCACATCAATGTTTATAGCAGCACAATTCACAATAGCTAAACTGTGGAACTAACCTAGATGCCCTTCAGTAGATGAATGGATAAAAAAAAATGTGACACACACACACACACACACACACACACAATGGAATAGTACTCAGCAATAAAGGAGAATAAAATCATGGCATTAGCAGGTAAATGAATGGAGTTGGAGAAGATAATGCTAAATGAAGTTAGCCATTCCCTAAAAGCAAATGCCAAATGTTTTCTCTGATATAAGGAGGGTGATTCATAGTGGGGTAGGGAGGGGGAGCATGGGAGGAATAGATGAATTCTAGATAGGGCAGAGGGATGAAAAGGGAAGGGAGGGGGAATGGGGTTAGAAATGATGGTGGAGCGTGATGGACATTATTATCCAAAATATGCATATGAAGATACAAATTGATGTGAATATGCTTTATACACAACCAGAGATAAGAAAAATTGTGCTCCATATGTGTAATAAGAATTGCAATGCATTCCACTATCATATATAAATTAAAATAATAATTTTTAAAAAGAATTAGATAATTTAATGAGCATGAAACAAGCTCATCTGTCACATTAAAATCTGATGCATTTATTCAAAGTGTACTTACAGGCAATTTAACATGAAGTCTATTTAATTCATTACTTTTGTTTAATAACAACTATAGAACATGGTAAGATCACAACTACAATAGCAATTATTAATCATCCTTTGTTTTCCTATGTCATGTTTATTCTGATTATATTTATTGAAATATTTCTGTTTAGCCTAATAGTAAAAAGTTTGAATGTTAAAAAAAAAAGACAACAACATTATGAAAACATTAAGAAAAAAATCTATGGTTGCCTCAGGTTCCCTGAAGATGAACTGAAGCAGCACAGAATAATTTTAAGGCATGAAACTATTTGCTGTTGTACTCTAATGTTGTATCCATATCATTATAAGTTTTTCACACCCCTGAAAATATATAGCACCAAGAATGAGCCCTGATGTCAAGTGTGAAGCTTGGGTGAGAACGACGTGTCTGTGTCGGCCTCCTGATGGAGAAGGGCTGTGGATGGTGGCGGATGCTTGGCCTCTGTGAGAGAAGGAGCTAAGTCCAAGTGCTTCTCATTCAGTTTTGTGTGAACCTAAACTTACTCTAAGAAATAAATTCTGTTGTTTTAAAAATGCACAGAGACCCAAACTAGCTTGGATGTAATGATGGATAGGGAAAAAATGGGAGAAAGCCAAGGCTCTTCTTCCTGACCTCAGTGCATTTGTAATGTCATTGCTAAGATCAGACAAAATGCCCACAAAAGAAGATAATATATTAAAAAAATGTGTAATTAACTATGATAATTTTACTGAAGTTATCTTCTATATTAGTTCCTTACGGGTAGAATTTTCAACTCATAGCACATAGCAAATCCTTAGTTAAAGTTTCCAAATCTGAACAAAATGGCTATTATTAACTGTTTGGACTGACATTGTCTTTTATAATGTAGAAGTCCAGTGACCTGGTTTGGAATCCCAGTCGTGCTGCTGAGAGCTCTTTCCTGAAGCCTGTTTCTTCCCTACTCTGTGCAGGATAAAGCTCTCTGCACAGGGCCTGGCATTGAGCCGCACCCCATGAAAGTGATTCTGTTTGTTCTGATTGGATAAAAATCGTAAGTTATGATAAAAACATCATAAAAGGGAAGTTTCTCCTGTGTATTTGTGGGTTTTTTTAAGAGAGAGAGAGAGAATTTTTTAATATTTATTTTTAGTTCTCAGCGGACACAACATCTTTGTTTGTATGTGATGCTGAGGATCGAACCCAGGCCACACGCATACCAGGCGAGCACACTACCACTTGAGCCACATCCCCAGCCCTCCTGTGTATTTGTTATTAGGTACCAGAGGTGTTCAGTACAATGTAAACACCAAACTGTATTATTTTCCAGATTATGAAAGTAATACAGAGCCATCTATACAAGGTATGGGCCACAGCCGGGCAGAATCGGCATCCCTCAACAGAAATGCAAAGCTTCGGGCCCTACCCTGACCACACAATCAAAGTCCCTAAAGAATCTCCAGGAATGCTTTAATGAGGTCTCCAGGTAATTCTCATGCACATTAGGATTTGAAAAGCACTGGTAAGAGCAGAGTCCAATCTCATGAACACACACACACACACACACACACACACACACACACACACACACACGCACTTACCCTGTTTCCTCTTTCAGCGTATGTACTTGTGACTCTAAGTGCTAGACAACAAAAATTAGAACAAATTATGATTTCCTCTTCTGTCTTCAAACTAGACTCCAGCCTTAATTTCCTTGAAGAAAGAGGTGACAGAATGGCTCTACAAAAGGCAACGAAAAATGAAAGAACTTAATTTGGGGCTCTTAAGCATCTGTGAGTCCAGGTTTGGGTAATTTAAAAGTGATTCGGGGAATCCATTAACAAATGAATGCGTGTTCAAAATGTGGTATATCCATCAACATAATATGAACCAGTTCTGAACTTTGGTTCATTTTGCAACACGAATGAACCTCAAAGTATTATGCTAAGAAAAAGAAGCCATACACAAAGGACCACATATTGTGTAAGTGTATCTCTAGGAAATGATCAGAGTAGGTTAATCTAAAGAGAAGGAAGCAGGTTAGTGGTGGCCTAGAGCAGGGCTACAGGTAAGTGAAATTGGGAACAGCCTGATAATGGGTACAGGGTTTTATTAGGGGAGATGAAAACATTGTGAAATCAATTTTAATGATTATTCCACCACTCTGGGGATATACCAAAAGACACTGAATTTTGCATTTTAAATGGTTAAGTAGTGTAATGTGTGAATTATATCTTGATAATAGTATAACTGAAGAAATGGCAGCTAAAGAGAATTTCAAGGCTTACTTCTGATTATATTCAGTTTTTGCTTTATAAATTGCCTTTAAAACCTAGCCCCAAGTAAGAACACCTGACTCTACCATATAAGCTCATTGTAAAAGATCTCAATACAGATGCTATCTGAAAAATTCTCCCTTGCGATAATAATTATAGCACTTTAAAAAATATCAGGTCACCAATTACAAGGGCTGGAAGAAGTTTCAAAGATGATCTGAACTAGTTGTTTTCAAGCATTTTTTCCCCTTAAAGATGAAACTCTTCTTTAATGAAAATCTGTGGAAACCCCAACAAAGAGTAAGTAAAAACAAAGCTGCTGTGATAGAGAAGGACGTGTGGTCTTAGCACCTCACTCCTCCAGAAGCCTCTGGGGAAAGATGGAAGGAACAAGATCCCAAAGCAGTAGATCCTGGCCACCCCATTCTGTGTGAAGATGAGGATGAAGGGCTGGAGGGGGCACGTCTCCAAGGCACACAGGAGAGCATCCTGGTTCTGGTCGCTAACTTGTTCCCCATCCATATGGCCACTGTGACCATGCCGCCTACAGCTCACAACCAAGTCCTGTGTGAACTAGGCACAGGTGGCCTCAGCCTGTTGAAGACAGGAAAGTTGGTTCAATTAACTCCACCAAACCACTGGTTGATTCAGTAAAGGAATGCGAGGGAGAGAGGTAAGAAGTCTTTCAAGCCCCAGGTTTGTTGGCATTAGGTAGGCAAAACAGATCCATCACCTGGATGATTGCGTCTCTGCAATGTGAGATGCATTCACAAACTTCTTGAGGCTGCCAGAGGTAGCAAACGAACTTGGTTCAGGGCTGTTATGAAAGTCTGGGCATAGGATGGCATGTAACTCCATAGATTCTGTATTGTTCAGAAGGAAAACTATGGTAACAGAATGAGGAAGATCAGGTCAGGGCAGAGGCAACAATTAAATCCTGGCATCCTGATTCCTGGTGTTTGCAGACTGAACCTTGAAATGACTGATAGCCTGGAGTCCTGTCAGCCCTGTGTGCTTCCAGATGTCACTTGCTTACAACAGTTACAACTAGATGCCCATAGCCACATGCTTCTAACTGCTGACCACTGATCATCACATACTTCCAACCACTCAGACCAGCTCTATCTGGTTTGAATGCCATGTAGACACTCCAGGTGAGCTTAAAATTATTATAATCTCACTATAATGATGAACACACACCACAGGTGCCATGCCCAAACTAGGAAAGAGATGGTCGCCTGACTCCTGGAAACCTCTTCCCCTTTCCATGAAAAGCTCCAGTCACAGCACGTATGTTACAGGTCTTCATGTTCCTGGCCTATCAAAAATCCAGGCCCTAGACCTGCTTGGGAACATGGTCCCTTTAGAGTGTAAGCTCCCCTTCTCCATTCACCGACCACTGGATCAAATTTCTGCCTGTTCCCAAACTCTTTGGTTATTTGCAAACAATAGTGAATAGGAAAAAGATGCTACAGGTTCGTTAACAGTGGTTCAGGTGTCTGTCCTTCCACACCTGCTATATCAGGGGAAACCAAATCTTGGCCAAGGCCCACAAACCACAGATGCATTCTAATTTTTAATTTTAATTGATTTTCAATTAATTGAAATTTAGATTGCCACTTATGCCTGGCTATTGGATACTATGTCACATAGTGAAGTTCTGAGATAAGGGACAAGTATATCTAAGTTAGAACTGTAGAAGTTTAGTCTTTACTCATTTCATGTTGTTAAGAAGGAAAGCAGGGGCTGGGGATGTGGCTCAAGCGGTAGCGCGCTCGCCTGGCATGCGTGTGGCCCGGGTTCAATCCTCAGCACCACATACAAAGATGTTGTGTCCACTGAAAACTGAAAAATAAATATTAAAAAATCTCTCTCTCTCTCTCTTTAAAAAAAAATTTAAAAAAAAGAAGGAAAGCAGAAGGGAGCTCAGTAGGTAGAATGCTTTCCTTGCCTTGCATGCACAAGGCCCTGGGATCAATCCCCAGTATCACCACCTCCAAAAAAAAAAAAAAAAAGAGGAGGAAGAGAATCAGGTTAACAAAAAGTGTTTGTTCTCATTTTTTCCCACATTCTTTATTGGGGCAGTATAGTTGTACATACTGATGGAATCTGTTGTTACATATTTGTACCTGCTCACAATATAACAATTTAATTTGGCCAACATCACTCCCCAGCACTTTCCCCTGGCCCTTTCTTATATTATTTTATAATGTGTGTATGGGCAGGATACATTTGAAAGCATCTACTCAAAATATTAATGCTATGTATTTCTGGAAGAGAATTGTAGTTTGTTTTGTTTTTAATTTGCTTTTCTGTATTTTCTACTTTCTGTAAAATAGACAGTTTCCCATAAAATTTTTAAAGCGATCATTTCTTTATTTGACCACAAATTGCACCATTTACCCCCAAGCACAGTATTTGCAAAAAAAAAAAAAAAAAGAATACATTTTGCATTTAATTGAAACACTACCATGTGATTTAGTTATTTTTCTCATGGCTAAAAATATACACATATTTGCACAAAAATAGGAAGACAGAGAGACACAAAGTGATCTGGATATGACACAAGCTGACATGGAGAAAGGTGGAGGCAGAGTCCACACCCATGCAGGCTTTGGGGGCACCCTGGAGAAGCATGGGGGCCCTACGGGCCTGGGCATCCAACCATTGCCCACGACTGCAAGACGACCTCCAACTCAGAAATGAGTCATGGTCTTGGTGGAGTAGGTCCTGATGCTGGGAGGCAGCCAGTGGGGACGACAGACAGCCCACTCTCTAATGACAGACACAGACCCAAGTAGAGGCCAAAACAAATGCATTGCATCATCTCGGGCTATTATCTTCTATCAAAGCCTCTATCCCTTGGGAATAAAAATTGGGTGTGGATGGGGAGGGGGAGGAGAGAGGAAGCCGCCTGTAAACATGATCTGCTTGCAGCCACATCAGTCAGCAGGGTTCATTACAGTTACTGAATACTAACGCTGAAAGGGACCTAGAGGGCTCATTGCATCCATTCTCCTGTCTGCTGCCACAATCCGTGTTATCTCTAGGAGTTGCCAAGCTATTATCTGTGTCAATGCTACAGCGGGAGTGATGGGGACAGGAAATGATTTCTGTGTTTAGTCTAAGTGTCCTCCGGGAGAGTGGATGGTACCCGCCTATTGTTTTGCTAGAAACCCATGAAGCCGTATCTGTCCATGTCCAATCTCACTTAGCCCCATGGACAGTGAATCCCTATTCACTTTATGTATGAACCATGAAGATACCTTCCTAGCAATTATTTCTTTCATTGTTTTTCAGGTGGATAAACCAAGATGAGGAAGGAAGAGAGAAGTTCAAGCTATCAGTTGTGTAGATTATATTGTAGGTGGCCATTTAACAAGTATGTCTTGTTAATGAGGTTAATAATAGAATCCAGCTTCCTTATTACTAAATTATTTACAAATCTATAACCCAAATCATATATGACAAAGAAGGAAGATTGGGGTGTATCTTCCTAGGCTTCAACATTTCCTTCCCTCACAGGTAGTTGACTCTGAGTTGTGGAACCTATGAGATGTTCCCTCACTAAGAGTGGAGGAAATTTCTCATGGGTTTATAGGTCTCTCCTATGTTTGTTTTTCCTCATGATCAAACCAAGAAATCTTCATAGGAAGAAAAAGACACAAAATTTTCCACTGCACATTTCTCTTTTGAAATCTGGTGGATTTTTCCTGTACTAAATGGACCAAAACGAGAGGTCTGGAATTTCACTAATGCAGATATCAGAGTAGAGGCAAAGATGAAGTTGAATCAGGGTGAGCTAATTGGTCTCCACTAACAAAATATGGAGCACACTCCGTCCCTTTCCATCCCACCTACTACATTGATAGAATCTCATTGTCCTGGTCAGGGCAGTGCCCTGGTCCATCTGGACTGTAGCACCTCCATTGTTTGTCCTGGGATGGCAAAAAGAGTTGAGGTTCTGGGGCTGCAGTAGGGAAGGGTAAAATGGATTTTACCTGGAAGAAAGGAGGAGGTGGTGCACATTGCAGTAGTAACAAAGACTGGGAGAAGAGGGGCATGTAAGCTACATCAAAGTTGCTGAAGTTGAAGTTCCATGCTGGTTTAGAGAATCAGGAAAGGAGAACTTGGGCTACATGTCTGCAGGATCTCAACTCAGTACAAGGGCATTTGGGGTTCATCAGAAACTGTCCATCAAAAGGATAATATGGCAAAAATTGTATTTGAGGAAATTTAATATGTCAGGGGGTCACAGGCTTACTTTGCCCGGGAAAGGAGTGACTGCAGCCAGAAATCAGTAGAAACTATTGCAGCAATCCCCCACTGAGGTGGTGACAGCTTGGAGAGGGGCTGGCAATGGGGGTGAAGACAGAGTGCACATTTGACTGAGTGCTTAGTGGGCTGCTGACCACGTGCTAGGAGTTTTATTCACTTTTTCACATTTCATCATCACAACTCTATGAAGTAGGTCAACTATTCTTATTTTCAAGTGGAGAAACTGAGGCTTATCACTGCTAAGTAAGAGCATGAGTACGAGATGCATTTCAGAGGTGAATCCAAGGAGTTTGGTGAGCAAAGCAGGGTTTAGGGAGAAAACAGAAAATGTTTTTAGAGGCTGGATAAATGGAGGGATGCTGGTGTCAGTGACAGGAAGAAAAGTTTTGCAGGAGTCAAGTTTTGTTAAACAGAAAGTAATGAGTCTACTTTTGTCCCATATAAACTATGCTTTCCTCTGAAATTTCAAATAGTTTTATTCTGAGTTTCCAGAACACTTTTCCAATAGCATCTTGTTTCTCCCAACCTTCCTACAGGGTGGTAAACAGAGCTACCTTGTATAGGAAACAGGTCCAGTAACAATGAATCTACAATGGATCTGGTAATAAATGACAATTCCAAGATGAGGGCCTTTGACCTTCCCCATGGCATGGGGTTCCCTGGGCCCTGCTGGCTGGCCTTGGCTGGCTAAAGGCTCTGCTCCGCCCCCACCTCTTTGCCATATCTACTCTTTTAACCATCATGAGTCACCGTGCAAAACTGCCTTCATTTCTCCTTACATTCCTAGAACGTTGGTTTCCTAGAGCCTGGGAGAGGGGTGCGTTGTGGGAGGAGAAGAGCAGTAAAAACGTCCCTGTGAAGGATGGGACTCCAACAGGGTGGGTCTGGGAGCAGGAATCTGCGAGAGGCCAGTAGAAGGTGGAGCAAGCACCTCTGACGTCAAAGAGCCTGGGGTCTTGACACAGAATGAGATAATGTCTTTCTTCCTGAGGGAGCAAAGCCTCCTTTCTCCCCAGGGTCTTGTGTAACTTGGAGCAACCGGAGGTCAATTGTAGATGAAAGTTCTGTGCTAACACTGAGGATCTTCACCCTGAGAGGTCACACACAGGGGTTCCTAAATGGATGTACTCTTTGGACAGGACTCAGATGTGACTAGCCTTTATTCCCTTCTCCCCTTCTGCTCTTATCTTCAACAGCTGTCTTTTCGTCTTTTCTGTACTCCTTCCCTGTATTCTCTTCCTCCCTGCAAGTTAGAGAAACCTTAGATTTTAGGACTTCTACTAGCGGAATGAGCACATATCTGTTCTCCACTAAACCCAACCAGTTAAACCACTGCATAATCAAGTGGAAAAGCTATCTGGGAAGATGCAGGACTCTGTCTAACGGTTTATTGGATGAAATTCAAGATTAATCAGATGCTGCCAGGTGTGGTGGTGCATGCTTATAATCCCAGTGTCTCGGGATGCTGAGGCAGGATAATTGCAAGTTGGAGACCAGCCTCAGCAACTGTAAAAATAAAAAATAAAAAGGGCTGGGGAGATGCCTCAGTGGTTAAACAGCCCAATGCTGAATTATGGCGTCCTTACCAGACCTAATACCTGCTCAGTAAGACCTCCTCACCCACCCATCATCTCTGGGTCTCCAGTGAGATCTCCAAAAATCTCTCTTCTCTTGATGGATCTTGAAGGAAAGAATCAAATCTAGATTTTTCTAGACTGGATGCTTTCAGAGCAGCCCAAGCTCTCTTTTTTAATATCAGAGGGCAGAACGTCAAGATCTCCATATAATTGCCTTAATTTGTAATCTCACTTTGCTCACAATGTCTCCTTGCAAAACAAGGCCCTTTCATTTGCCTATGAGCAAAGCATCTCACGACTGACAGTTTTGACTTCAGCCTAAATTTTTTGTATAGTATATGTCAAGAAACCAGTCAATCAATCAACAAATCAGTATCCTCCCTGACTAGATACAGTCTCCAGAAATCAGGGATTGCATACGCTATGTTTTTGCCCCATCCCTTGAATGCAGAAGTGCATGGACATATTCCTAATGTTCACAGGGACCTAGTCTCTCTCGTCACCAGGACCTCTTGGCATGTCAGTGTTGAAAGACTTGACACCCAAACTGAAAGGTGATATGTGGACTGAAGTCAATTTTTCTCCTCCTTATTTTGCCTAGCTAAGCAAACAGCTTTGTGGTGCTAACCCTTTTTCCCAGATTTATAGTCCTTTCTTCGTAAGTCCTGCCACCATGAGGATCTGGTGGCTGAAGGGCCCAACAGTAATGTTCAGGGTCCTGTGGCTGCTATAACAAACTACCACAGACTGGGTGGCTTAAGACAACAGAACTGTATTGTCTCACACCTTTGAAGAGTTGAAATCCAGGTGCCAGCAGAGCCAAGTTCCCTCTGGGAGGCGTTGCTTCCTTCCCAGCATCTGGTGGAGGCTGTCAATCCTCGGGTCTCTCTGGCATGCACCGTGTCACTGCAGTCTCTGCCTGTCATGGCCTTCTCCCCAGGGTATCTCTGACTTTTCCTTTCCTTTTTAAAATCAAATTGTATGCATTTGGGGTATGCCACATGATATTTTAAATATACATGGTGAACTGAATTACGACAGTCAAACTAATTAACACATCTCTTCACATGGTTACTTTTTTTATTGCTGGTGGTGGGAACACATAAGGTCTACTCACTTAGCAGATTTCAAGTATGTGACATTGTTGATTAACTGCAGTCCCCACGCTGTACATTAACTCTCTAGAATGTATTCATCCTGCATAACTGAGGCTGGGTACCCTTTTATCCACTCTCTGCTTCTACATACGCGTCTGACTTTTTCAGATTCCACCTACGAGACAGATCATGCTGCAGTTTCTTTCCTGGGTCTGGCTTGTTTGACTTGCCATGATGTCCTCCAATTTGTCCACATTGTCACCCGTGGCAGGATTTCCTTCTTTTTAAAAGCGAATCTAGACCTTGACTATTGTGCACAGAGCTGCAATAAACATGGGAGTGCAGATGTCTCTTCAAGATACTGACTTCGTTTCCTTTGGGTCTATATCAAGGAGAGAAATTGCTGGACCATAGAATAGTTCTGTTTTTGATTTTTTGAGGAACCTCCGTGCTGCCTCCCACAGTGGCTGTACCAATGGACATTCCCACCGTCTTGTACAGGGTTTCCTTTCTGCACATTCTCACCGACACTTGTTATCCTTTGTCTTTTTGACAACAGACATCCTAACAGGTGTGAAGTGATCTCTTGTGGTGGTTCTAATTTGCATTTCCCTCATCATTAGTGATACAGAGCACCTATTCATAGACCTATTGACTAACTGTATATTGTCTTTGGGAGAACATTGATTCAAGTCCTTGTCTGTTTTTAGTAGGGTAATTTTTTGTTGGTTGGTTTTGCCGTTGAATTGTATGAGTTTCTAATATAGTTGAGTTATTAATCCCTTAAAGGGGGTTTCTGTCTTTTTAAAAGGACACCAGTCATATTGAATTAGGGCCCACTCTAATAACTTCATCTTGCCTTGATTTTATTTGCAAGGACCCTATTTCCAGATAGTGTCACACTCACAGGTACGGGGGATTAGGACTTGGATATAGTTCATGGGAAGGACCCAATTCAACCCATAACAGTCAGCAATACTCAGAGGGTGGGCTTCACCTGGAGGCGCTAGAGTGGCTTCTAACTCTGGGTCCATTAGCCATCTGACCATGAGCAGGTCCCATGTTATTCCTGCTCCCAAATAAACAAGGTCACTGGGGCTTTGAGAGTTTTTCTAGCTGACCAAACTCACAAGAAGCTGCAGGGATGGAATGAAGTGCACTTGAGAAAACAAACTGTAGAACCTGAGAGCAGGTGCAGATGGGAGGAGGTCCTCGTGCCCCTGGCTGCTTTGGTCTCCAGGAGGGGAGGAGTCCTCCTGTCCAGGAAGGTGGAGCCAGCGATGCTGAAAGACCATTTCTTCCCTTTCCAGTTTCCTCTAGAATCTAGAGCTCTTCCACAGAACTCCAGATACCCTTTTCCTGAAACCCTTATTTCCTTAATCATCATTTCTTACTGGATTTCTGAGAAGACCCCAACTTCATTCCTCATATGTTTGTACAAGAAACTTAGAAGAGTCCTTGGTCCCATGTCTGTGTGATCCAAGTTAGAATGAGGTTAGATCTCAAAAATCCAAGCCCCAACCCTCGAAGCCTAGGACAGTTCAGTGTTCCCATGCTATGGATTGTAGATAAATCCCTATTTATCTTCCCTACCATTCTCTCTGGTACTTGGTCCACTGTAACCAGAGGGAGTTTTCTAAAAGAAGGTGCTCATGTGTCTCTCCTGCTCAAAAATCACCAGTGAGTCCCTATAACATCTTTCTGTTATATATCTGTAACATATTTTACCCCCAGGAATGGACCATGGTCTCAGTTAGGCTGAAGAGTTTGTGGATCTAAAGGCTATTTTTTTGGGGGGGGTCATTTCCCACCGCTCCCACTTTCTGCCTGCACACAGAGGAGATGTTAGACCCTGGGAGCTCCGGGGTCCTTCTGCCTCTGTGTAGCTGTTGGGGTGGCTGCTCTTGTTGTCCGATCATCAAGCAGATTACAGCCCAGATGACTTCGGCTGGGAGAATGCAGGGCATGTGCGCCCCGATGCGAATACCCACACTACGACAATAAATCACAGCCACAGCCCGGTCTAAATTTTCCATTCTGTGGAGGAGGCTGGAACCCTGTATCTCCTCCCTTCCACTCGCCCTCTTTCGCATCTCCCCCACTTCCTCCCCACCCTTGCCTCACTGAAGCCCCTTGCCCCATCTCAGCTGGAACTTGGACAGAGCTTCCCGCAGGTCCTCCTGGCTGCTCCCGCTGGCCTCTTCTCCCAGGGCAGTGCTCTTCTCCTTTCTCTATTTTCCCCATCTCTAAGTTCTCCGATTCTTTGGAAACTTTTTATTTCTTTGGTAACCTTCCCACCTTCTACATGCAAATTAGAAAACAAATAAAAATCACTGTGAACACTGCAGAGAGGGAAAGGAGGCAAAAACACTAGCTATCCTGCCCCGTAGTCAGTAGCCCCCAGATCCCGACTAGTTCCTGACACCCACACACCCAGGCCCCGGGCCCCAGGAATTACCTGTTTTCTGGCTACAACTCTAGGCCTTTGCTTTTTCTCAAACACAAACAAAAGCAAACAAACTGTTCCACTATAGTCAGGGCCTGAGTCCCTGGACCCAGTTCTATAGTCTTAGAAACAGGGATAGCTGTGACTTGCCTGAAGCACAAACACAGGTAGGGACATTTCTACAACTGTCCCCTAGTCCGTCTGAAGTAATACAGTGAGAGCAAACAAGAGAACCTCCCCAGGACCTCAGGGAGGACCAGGCAGGGAAGGACCAGCATGAGTCTCATCCCAGAGCTTTGACTAGTGAATTGCCTTCTGGATCCTCATTTTCTTGCACTTTGATGTGCAGCCTAAAGCTGTGACTGGGCCTGGGAAGGGGTGGGGGTGCCTAGAAAGAGAGGGACACCAAGCTAGGGTGCCACTCTCTTGATGCCACCAAGCAGCACAAACTTAGCTTCCCAGTGATTTGCACCTTGAGAAATTCAATTATCACTTCTGAGACACACAGCCCAGAGGGACTCACAGGTGCCAGAAATAAGGAAAAGGAAAAGGAAATAAAGAGATTTAAAGAAAAAGTCCTGATCCTGCAAAGTACTTGCTTGTAAATGCAAAATGAAAACTTGACAATTTTTCATGAATTAAGCAGAGCACAAAAGTGTACTCCCTGCCCGCCCCCACACACAATTGACACAAAAACACAGAAAACAAGTAAGAACACAAAAAAGTATATACTTGTTTTTTTGGTTCTTTTAGGTTATTTGTGATAGTAGGATCCATTTTGATAAAATTATACTAGCATAGATTAGATCTTATTTGAATTAGGACCCCATTATTGTGGATGAACAATGGTGGGATTCATTAGGTATTTTCATATATATACATAGGAAAAATTATGTCGGATTAATTCCATGTTTTTTCCTATTCCTATCCCTTCCCTTCATTCCCCTTTGTCTAATCTACTGAACTTCTATTCTTCACCCCCCGCCTTATTGTGGCTTAGCTTCCATATATCAGAGAAAACATTTGACCTTTGGTTTTTTGAGGATTGACTTATTTCATTTAGCATGATAGTCTCCAGATCCATCCATTTACTGGTAAAGGTCATAAAGTCATTCTCCTTTATGGCTAAGTAGTACTCTGTTGTGTATACATAACACAATTTCTTTATCCATTTATTTGTTGAAGAGTACCTAGGTTGGCTCCATAGTTTAGCTATTGTGAATTATGCCACTATAAGCAATGATGTGGCTGCATCACTGTAGAAAGCTGATTTTAAAAACCTTTGGGTATATGCCGAGGAGTGGGATCACTGGGTCAAAAAGTACATGCTTTCATTTCATAGGGTAAAGTGCAAGAACAAAGCTTGGAATCTGGATTTAGGTGGTGGTTAGGATCTACCAAGTAGATAACTGATAAGCTACATCTCAGCCTCTCTGAGACTTTGTTTCAGCATCTATGTGTAACCCTAATAAACTCAGAGACCGGAGTTATTCAATCTGAAAGCAATTTCAGATTTAAGAAGCAATATTCCCAAACTAAAAGTAATAAGGGTGAAATTCCATTTATTATCCATGTCTCTCTGAAGACACTAACAGGGATGGAAAGACGTGGTTTCTCAGAAATGCTGATTCAAATCCTCTGTCATTTCCAATCTGCTTTCTTATCCTAGCTACTCTGGCTCCAAGAGGGAAAATAAAGGCTTCCTCTTTCTTTCCCACTCACACAGCTGTCTGTCATTTCCATCCTCCTTCCTCCCCTCCAATACTATAAGATATAAATGAACTTATCTCTTCATCCAGCAAGAAGCCCCTTCCCTCTTGTAGGAGCCCAGGAGGTGGAAATTGAACTAGCATTCACAGACTCCTTGTCAGAGAAGACAGGAGAAGGAACGAATCAGTAAACAATCCTAAATTATTGACTTTTATTCCATAATGCTTATAGGAGACTTCTAATTTCTCCTTGTTTCTCACCAGCTTGTTGTGTAGATCAAATAAAATATTGTACATTCCTTTGGAAAACCATAAATCACTACAATTACGTAAGATACTTTTATATGAATTATAACAGAATGATTTCTTTTCCTTGGTGCCAAGATAAACATATAGGGAGAAAAAGGGAATAATTCTTCCTTAAAATAATCATAAATAAATAATTATACCTCTGAATCTAAGTGGATCCCCCAGTTTTTTGACATGTGTTTATTTTTTCCATCTTTAGTTCTTCTAAGACCCAGGTTTTATTATTTGTAATATTGTGTCTCTGCAAATGGAGTCCTCCATTAATTAATTTTTCAATTTATTCAACTAATAAATATTTATCGATAAATTATCAAATTTCCTCCCACCTTTTAAAAATATCTCCCATGAATCAGCATCTCAGAGTTTGTATAAAGCTTTACCCTTTTCTCAAGAAACTCACAACCTACTGGGTAAAGCAAGAACATAGCAGATATTTTAAGTCACTTATCCCTGATGGAACAAAGTCCAACAAGGATAGAAATTAAGAATCCAGACCACTTCAGAACCAGCTGCTAACCCTGATTCTGTGGGCTAACCCAACAGAGCCCAGCAGCTGTGGCAGACAGGGCTGTTTGTCCTTAGCCATTTGCATCTCACCCTGCCTTGCCAACAGGTGAGGCTGAAACCCACGGGTCCCCCTGTTCTCACTTCCCTGGCAACTGAGGCATCCACGGAACCCATTCTGGTCAGTCAGGGAGGCTCAGGTGAGGAGCATTGAGATTTTTTTTCTTTTCGGATAAAAGGAAACAGAAGCAGAAGAAGGAGAATTTCCTGCTTT
This sequence comes from Urocitellus parryii, assembly GCF_045843805.1. Taxonomy (NCBI): domain Eukaryota; kingdom Metazoa; phylum Chordata; class Mammalia; order Rodentia; family Sciuridae; genus Urocitellus; species Urocitellus parryii. The sequence continues at coordinate 264,388,523 of NC_135531.1, read as the reverse complement.
GTATCTCTTTCTTTTATTTCTGACCTTTGAGAATATGATGTTCAATTATTCCACATATATATTGCAAATATAAAATGGCAAGTTGGAGAACTTAAATCAAAAGACATAATTAAACCAACAAGTTAACCAGGAGACCATCTATCTCAAAGGTGAACAAGAAAGTCCATCCTGCTTTTAGTACTATTTGCTATTGTTACTTGTAGCTGAATATTTCTCAACTCATTAAGAGTGGCTGTCTATCAGAACTGGAAGGGACAGTAGTTTTTGTCTGTTTATTTGTTTGTTTTTGTTCACTACTTCTCCAAATTCAGTCAATAGTATGTCGAAACAAATATTGATTTTTTTTTCCTCCCTGATACTCTGCAGCAGGGGACACAGTTCTGAAACTCATTTCTCCCTCTTATTTGTTGGGTTCATAATAGACTATTTAGAAAGTGTCCCAAGTTAGCCACATAGGTTGGGTTTGAAAAACACTGAAAATCCTACTGAAATTATTTACCCTAGTTCAAAGAGTATGATGCTTTAAATTGGGGGGGGGGGTGTCCATATTCAAGATTGTAGGCAACTATAAGGAAACTTCTTAGGGAATTAAGCAAGAACCACATTTCTCCATAATTTACAGTCCATCAGCAACACTTGTGACCAGAGACTTTAAGGTACCAGGGGAGAAACCTGCAAGAAGATAGGCTTATAAGGGCAGTCAGTGCACAGAAAAAAAAAAGCCATGGATATACTAAAAATCCATAGGCACTTAATAGCTGCTTTGTTTGTTTTGTGTGTCTTGGGAGGATCCCAGTACTGACAGGGAGAAATCACTCTGAGCATCTCATATAGAATACTGGCCAAACCCCAAACATGATAAAGTCTGCACCTGTAATTATCTGCAAAACTAATGTGGAAAAGAGCCACTCCCTCTAGTAGCTAATGCAGGTGCTGGTGCCCAGCAGGTTGGCATGATCTCTCAGAGACAAGAGACTGATGTCATCTATTCTCCACTGAGATGTCCCCTACCAGACAACAGCTGTCAGTTTCACTCTGCTTGGAACCCCAAAATAAGGTACCAGATTGACAATATTCTGAGCAGGACTAAATCACAGAGAATATTCTGCTATTTGTAAAACTTATTCCTGGAGAGGTCACATAAATGCCAAATCATGCTGAACTTGTAGCAACTCAAGAAACCAGACTTGTGATCAAAGGAGTAAGAGGAAAATAATAGTTGGGAGGAATATTTTCAGTTTCTAATGTAGATGTGAAATGTTAAACTCATAACTAGAAGGTGTTATTGAAATATGAAAATGGGCTTTCAGGTTAAGTCTTTTTTGGAAAAAATACTCACCAATATGTACAATTCATGTAGGTTATTAAAGGTTAGTTTGCAAAGTTATAATCACAATATGTTTATGACAATATTTAATCTCTGTTCAAATCTATTTCTGGTTAGTAAAAATGCATTACATTGAAAATTTAAGTCATTGCACCTTGCAGTTTCCCTATCACTGCATTCAACCAACTCAAAACATCTATTTTCAACATCTGGAAGCCTCCCTGACTAGTAGCTCATCGAGGGCAAGAAACTGTGTTTGTTTACTGATTTATCCTCAGCGTTCAGCCCAGCATCTAGTATATGAATCGTGCTTTATAAGCATGTCATGAGCGAATAAATGAGAAGTTCTCCTCACTCCTCCCCCCTCTCCCCCAGAACTCCGCTGCTAGCTAAACTTACTCTCCTAGGAAGGTAGATTCCTTGGGATTGAAAGAGGCTATTTCTCCCATGAGCCTCAACCATTCAGTATTTGAATTCTCTTGGAAAGCTGTGAATCCAGACTCGCCCACAGTATTTTGACCTGTACTATGTTTTGAATATGTCCACCAAAGTTCATGTTCTGGAAAGTTGATCCCCAATAAAACAGTGGTGAGAGGTGGGATCCTCTAGAGGCGATTGGATGATGAAGGTTCAGCTGTCATGGATAGCCTGATGCTGTTATTGAGAAGCAGCTTCATTATCACTAGAGTAGGTTCGTTTTGAAACCAGGTTTTGCCTTCTCTCTCTTTCCCTGTGATGTCTTCTGTTGTGTATGATGCAAGAAGACCCTCGCCACATGCTGCCTCTTGATCCTGAACTTCCCAGCTTCCCAGAACGATGAGTCAAATAAATTTCTGTCCTTTATAAGGTGCCCAGTATTGTGTAATAGAAGCATAAAAGAGACTAAGACATTTGCCATACAAATCCAGGAAGAGGGACTTAAGAGTCCTTCTCCATTCATGCAGACCTGTCCTTGGCTAAATCGCCAACTGGGATCTCTGACTGTGTACTATGCTTATTGATGGCCTAGGAAGTGCAAGGAGAGTCAATCTTTGTTTCATTATCAAAATTAATGTTAAGGGTTCAGTGAACTTGTTTCTCAGCCCCAAAGTGACTGCCATATATGTGAATGCAGAATGAATACTTATTACTCTACGGGTTTAGTTCTTGGCAACAAGCCTATTCAGAAAGTCCTGCTTCACAGCCTTGCTGCTGCTTGCCAAGTTGAGTCTTTTTCCTGATTGAAACCAGTGAGAATGGAGGTGGGTCAGAAGCCATTCACATAAGATGTGGCTCTTTTAGAAAAAAAAAGACAGGACCCCCCCCCCATCACTAATGCTGAGATGAGGAAGACAGGGGTCCTCTACATCTCAAGGTCTTCTCTCCAACATGATGACATGGTCTAACCAGTATAACCACAAAGTTACAGGACTTCTGGTTCCTAACCCTTTTCCCTGACTCCATTGTCCAAGGCCATGGGGATTCTGGGTTGCCTGAGATAAGTGGACAGTGGACTTAGATAAGTGGACAAGAGGAATCTTGGTCTCTGCAGCAGAAATGGATGGTTTCATGTAGTGAGGGTCCACAGACAGAAGGATTCTGGGAATCTAATGGCCAAGTGCACTTTACCAGTAAATTCCCTCCGCAGGTGATACCCGCCCTGGGCCACCCACAGCGCTGCTTCAGGGTACTTTCAAACCATCCTAATTATGAGACGGAGAGATTACTCATTTTAGTGGTTACATGGAGCATGTGTCAGAGTCCTCAAAGCAGAACCACACGTCTTCTGGAAATTCCCACTTTCATTCAGCTTGACTGCTCTTCCATCAGAAATCTTCAAAAAATACAGTGTTGATCCATGTCAGCCCAGGATAAGGGATTCCTGGAGCCCCACCCCCCCCAGCCCCATGCTGTCCTGAAGTACTAGTTGGTGTGAGCAATCAGTCTTGTCTCCCATTTTCTCAGCAAGAGTGACAGGTCAAGGAAAATGAGAAGAGGAAGAGACCAGCCCTGACAGGGAGTTCCTCTGTCTAGACAGGCTAATGAGTAAAAAGTGTCCCTCCCAGAGCTCCATGAACCAGCAAAAAACTTTAAAGAGCCGTTCTTTGCCCACCCCCATGGGCCCATGTCTTCCCTCAGCTTCCTCTCCTGGGTTCCTCTTAGCACTCTGATCTCTGCTCTGACTCAGGCCAAACCCCGGCTCCTCCCATGGGAAGTCAGTGAGTGTCAATGAAAGCTCCCCTACTGAGGGGTCTCCTAACCAAGGCAGCCTTTCAAAATGTTCTCCGTTTAGGTCAAGAGCTAAGAAGGATAAGGTGCTCCATTCCTCAAGTTTATCATTGTGGATTTTAAATTTGTGTGTGTGTGTGTGTGTGTGTGTGTAGTTGTAGATGGACAGCATGTCTTTATTTTACTTGTTTACTTTTATGTGGTGCTGAGGATCAAACCCAGTGCCTCACATGTGCAAGGCCAGTGCTCTGCCACTGAGCCCCAGCCCCAGCCCCCTCATTGGTTTTTGAGTGGTCTCAAGCTCATGAAATCACAGAATCCCTTAATCTCCAAGTTGGCAGATACATTAACATAGAGCACCATTTTTCTTTTTTTTTATTTTTCTTCAGGATTCTAGATACAGGATTCCAGAGAGAGGGAACTCACAAATTCTCATTCCATCTTTGGTCAACTCTACTAAATTGCTCTTATTTTTAATGGAGATGAAATACATGTATTTTGTAGTAATTGGACTGGAGTTTTATGGTCATGCCATACACCGAAGACCTGGAATACAATTTAGAGAGAATCTAATTTAGTGTTCTTATTTTCTAGATGCACAGCTAGAAGAAATATCGTGCTAGATTTCAACCCAGGAAGCCTGAAGCATGGTAATGTACTGCCTTGCTGTAGGTGGCCCTTGGCAGTGATACCACAACGAGAAGTCAGTGATCTGGACAGGACTCATGTTCACATTTCTGACCAGATCTAGGTGACCAGATCACCACATCAGAATTTCCTTTCTTTCCCAGGCACCTGTAATCCCAGAGGCTTGAGAGGAGAATCAGGAGTTCAAAGCCAGCCTCAGCAAAAGCTAAGCAACTCAGTGAGACCCTATCTCTAAATAAAATACAAAATAGGGCTGGGGATATGGCTCAGTAGTCGAGTGCCCCTGAGTTCAATCTCCCCCCCACCAAAAAAAAAAGAATTTCCTTTTTATCCAGGAACCAAATTCCACCATAAAAGCTATAGTCCTTTAAAACTGAAAGTTCCAATGTGTAGAATATGCAACTTGAAGGTGGTTCCTATTTCTCTGGTTGAGTATGAGATATTTGTGAAAAGAGAGCAAAAAGCTTTAATATAAGATCTGAACGAGTACCAGAAGGTTGAATGGACACAGGAGATGGAGGTTTTGAAAGATATAGTCATCATTTTTACTTCCATTTTATAGGTAAGGAAACTTAGATATAGAGACGTTCAAGATGCACAGCTAGAAAAAATATCATGTCAGATTTCAACCCAGGAAGCATGGAGCATGGTAATGTACTGTCTCTCTGTAGGTGGCCCAAACCACCATCCATGGGTATCAAGGACCGCATACCCCAAATCTCACAGCCTAAGGCCAGATTTGGGCCATGAAATCACTTCTAACAATGCGCCTTTGTTTTTAATCTCCTGATAAAATAAGTTCTAGCTACAGATAAAAATGGCAATGAGCCAGTTTAGAAGGTACTTTGGTTTCAGTTATATCTACAGCTGAAAAATCATGAATTTGAAAGGTTAAAAAAATATTTTTTCCTCTCCTTTCTCGTTTTTCCCCTTCTTCATTTCCTCCCCCCTCCCATCAGAATGGAAGGTGTCAGGCTGCTGCCAAGCCAAACTGAGGGACGATCCATGAAGGGAGCAGCCTGAATGGTTTGGTCATCTTCTACCCAAGGCCCTCTGCATTTATCCAGATCCATAATTGGGGCTTCAAGGTTAAGCTGGGGGTCCCTGGAAAGGTCTAGAGATTAGGTAACTCCATGGTTCCTGCTTTAATTTGTCATTCTTGGGGCCAATACCCTATGGCTTCATATAAACCAACCTCCACTGGATGCAAAGCAGGTTTCAGTAATACACCAGAGAAAGAGAGTCTGTGACTCATGTTTGTGCCCAAGCTCATCACCTTCTGTCCTTTCTTCATCTTGAGCTCCACACTTCTGTTAAGGCCTATGGTGTTTGAGCCAATCCTGTCTTTTCAGATGCCAAGCCTTGGCCAGGCACAGAGGTGCACACCTATAATCCCAGCAGCTCTGGAGGCTGAGGCAGGGGGATCACAAGTTCAAAGCCAGGCTTAGCAAAAGCGAGGTGCTAAGCAACTCAGTGAGACCCTGTCTCTAAATAAAACACAAAATAGGGCTGGGGATGTGGCTCAGTGGTCGAGTGCCCCTAAGTTCAATTCCTGGTACCATCCCCCCCAAAAAAATGATGCCAAGCTCTGGAAACCTCATACTTCTGATGAGATGGAGGAGAGGTCAAAGGCCCTCCCCAGCCTTCCTCGCCTCTGTCCTTCCCTTTGCTTTTGACCTCCTTCAGAAACGCTCACCTCTGCTCCTTCCTTGACTTTCTGTCTTAACTTGATCTACCCCCAGCACGCTCTCTTCTTTCCTCCATCCTGACAACCACTGTCAAACCAATCACCTTAAAGTTCAGTTCTAGGCAAGACAATCTGCTACTCGGAAATCTTCAGTGGCTCACCATCGCCGACCATCTCAACTCTCCAAAAGGCCTTTATGTGGATTTCAAAGCTCTTCATAAACTGGCTCCGACTTGCCTTTCCAGAGAGTGAATGAACAGATTGTCGATTTTCCCACCAGGAGGGATGGAACACTCGGGGGAGCTATGTGGGGGTGGGGGTGGGTGGGAGGGTCAGGCTCTGCAAATCAATCCAAGAGGAAAACGGGTGAGACCATTGACCCTGACCCTGTACCTCTTTACCTGGCCTTTCTCTACTGTGCATTGAGAGCCCCCGAGGGAGCATCATTTAGACTCTGATGTCCCTTTAGTTGTAAAATTCAGAAAGAGTGGAAGAAGTAAAGACCCTGATATAAGAGGATTGGAAAACTGATCAGGGGGTAAATGACTTAGAATCCCAGAGAATGAGGACTTAGCCTCGAGGCTCAATTTAACTGGGGAAGAAGGAAAATATCTTGGGGAATTTCAGAGTTGGAGGTCCCGAATCAGTGTCCCATGCCTTGGGAACACATTGGAATCACCTGGGGGAATGTTCTAAAACACTGACGGGCTGGGCCCCACCCCCAGAGAGTCTAATTTAATTAGTCTGGAACACAAGTTAGTCACTGGGATTTTTAATAGCTCCTTGGATGATTCTAATGTCTGACAGAGTTTGAGAACACCACCCTGAGTAAAAGGGGAAATGACACGGGTTTTCTAAAAAGAAGGTTGTCCACAGCAGAGTTCAGGGAGGCTGGCCAGGGGAGGCAGTCTGTGCCGACGGCCACCATGGACCCGCCACTCTCCCAGCCAGTGGTGAATATTTTCCTAGGACACCCACCTCCCAGGGCTGACTCCACTGGGTTTACTCAGAGAGCTTCCATAAGAGAAGACTCGCTTCCCATGTGTACTAATTCATGAAAACCTCATCCCTCCAAGCCCTCTGTGCAGGCCTGAGTGGAGCTGATAGCATCAACCCTGATGTGGGCTCAAGTCTCAGCAAGTTGTGTCCCAGCTCACCTTGAACGTGTGTTTATTTTTAGCCTTGCTGGCACTTCCTGGGGGTGAGGAGGTGGAGGTGTCTATCAGGCTGGGCAGTTGTCCCCTACTTGAATGATCTCTCTCTCAGTAGTAGAGAGGCCATGTGACTGGCCTCCGAGATATCCATCAAGGCCTCTCCTCCAGACACACTCAGCTGTGCCCTTGCTCCTCCGAGGATAAGGAGGGCTTGTCCTACTCTCAGTTTGGAAGTGAGTGTGGTGCCAGCCAGCTGTCACTGGTCAGAGGGTGGGTCAAACCAAAGAGTGAGGTCACTTAGAGTGGAAGTCAGCTAAAATTTGGTCAGCCAGGGAGTGGGGTCAACTCAGAGGATAGGGGGTTAACCTAGAGAGTGGGTGTCAACCCAAACCATAGAGGGTCAACCCAAAGCCATACCTTCCTGTGAACATTTCACATTAAGGCTTTGGGATAGAGGCTACCAAACAATTGAGGTTGTGCTTTTATAAGAATAAAGTGGCGATAACAGCAAACTGGAATAAACTCTTGTTCTTGGCTTTTTTTGTACCTTCTGGGTATACCCTCTCGTCTGCCATTGTCCCTCCATTATACACTGGCCGCTCTTTTTTGCCCTGCTTTGTACATCCTCAGATCTATGGAGTGCACCCATGGTCTCAACACTTGCTGACTCCCTGTTGGACTTAGCCAATGCATCAACAGATAAGAGGGAGAAAGGAAAGTGACACTGGAGTACTTGATGATGCAGGCTGCTGCATTTCTGCATTAAAGATCACTGCTGCTGAATGACCGCCTTTCTCTGTTTTCCAGTGATCACATCCCTCCTCGCTCCTTCATGACTCAAGGGAGTAACCCTGGAGTATAATGTGCCATCCTTGTTATTTTTTCTTAAATTGTGCCCTTATCTACTATAGTCTCCTACTTGGACCATGAGGTCTCTCTGTGTGTGTGTGTGTGTGTGTGTGTGTGTGTATGTTGCTTAGATCACATTATAAATGAGCCACCTACATTTCACAGAAGAAATACAATTAATCAACAAATATATGAAAAAAGTGATCAACATCCCTAGCAATTAGAGAAATACAAATCAAAAAAACTACTCTAAGATTTCATCTCACTCCAGTCAGAATGGCAATTATCAAGAATACAAACAACAATGAATGTTGGCAAGGATGTGGGGAAGAAGGTACCCTCATACATTGCCAGCAGGACTGCAAATTGATGCAACAACTTTGGAAAGAAGTATGGAGACTTCTCAGAAAATTTGGAATGGAACTACCATTTGACTCAGCTATTCCACTCCCAGGTTTATACCTAAAGGATTTAAAGTCATCATACTACCATGATACAGCCATATCAATGTTTATAGCAGTTCAATTCACAATAGCTAAACTATGGAATCAACCTAGGTGCCTTTCAACAGATGAATGGATAAAGAAAAATATATATACACACACACACACACACACACAAACACACAATAGAATATTATTCATCCTTAAAGAAGAATGAAATGATGGCATTTTCTGGTAAATGAATGGAACTAGAGAATATCATGCTAAGTGAAATAAGCCTATCCCCCAAAACCAAAGGCTGAATGTTTTCTCTGATACGCAAATGCTAATTTACAATGGTGGTGGGGGGCGGGCTAGGGAAGAATAGAGGTACTTTGGATTAGACAAAGGGGAGTGAAGGGAGGGGAGGGAGTACAAGTGTAGGAAGTATAGTAGGATGAATTGGACATGATTATCCTATGTGCATATATAATTACATGATCTGTGTAACTTTACATCATGTGCAACCAGAAGAATGAGAAGTTATACTCCTTTTATGTATGATGTGTCAAAATGCTTTCTACTATAATGTATAACTAATTAGAACAAATAAAAAATAAATGAGCCATTTAAGAAAACGCTCTGGGCAAGAGGAAGCAGCCAGTGCCCACACTATTCTCTGGGTTCCTTCCATCTAAAGTCCTCTTCAATGACTCATATCGTCACTCTCATGCTATTCTCAAGTTCTCCCTCTTTTCAGGGTTCTGTTTCTAATAATAACAAAAATCCCTTTCTTTATTTCTCCTCCACATAGGTAAGCCAAAATAAAATAACCGCTCATTGCTAAACACTGAGGACAAACAACAATGTCCGTGCAGTATACTGCTTCTTGTTCTGGATCTTCCAAGGATCAAATTCCTCTGTGAATGTAAACTAGGGGGAGCTGGAGAATCCTGGGAGAATCTTCAGATCAAAATCAGATGTTACCCTGAGTGCAGGTGAGAGGGCGGGCGTGTGAGGTGGAAGCCGCCTAGACCTCCTCGTGGCCTAAGCAGGGCCTCCTAAAGCCATCTTGGAGCTTTGAGCCAATGTGAGCTGTGGGAGTAGGACCGTGACTCCTAGAAATGAGTCTGTCTGCACCTCTCTAACACACTTGGTCATTAGTGGGGAGCAGGCTATGGGAGGGGTGGTCTTGCAGCAAACAGAGAAGGACCTTAGAGTGCAGCATCCAGGGCCTCAGTTATAGGAGCCACCCGAAGCAGATCCATGAGGCACATCCTCATGACCACCACAGCTGCATTCTGTTAGGTAAGAAAGCTGTTGTCACACATCAAGGCTGCCGTGTTGTCATGCCAAACTCTGCCACCTGATTCTAGAAGATTCAGTACACTGCCGAAGTCCGTCTTCCTACCAGCCTGATTTCCCCTGCAGTCCTTAGGGTAGCTCTAGATTGTAGGTAACATCACCAAAACTGAAGTTCTAAGAATCGAAGCTTCCGTTCACATATTCCCTTTCTTTATTAAGAAGCATGAATCGCCCATTGTAAGTCAACACTGCCAGACACTGTGGCTACCAGCACAAATAAAAAATTGTTCCTTCCTCCAAGGGCCTCAATGTCTAGGACAAAGATGAAAAACACGGAAAGACTGTGTGCAGTGAAGAACTAGAGGACCGCCTGGCCACACAGGCTGCGAGGGACTGGCCCGAACCTTCAAGTCCACCCACAAGAGAGTAAGGCCTCAGCAAGAGCACCCTGAAGGCTTTGCCATGTCTTCGATGCTCCACCAGATGGACACTGTGGGACAGAAACACCAAGAAGGGAGAGTCATGAGAAACGGTCCTGAAGTGGGATGTGGTCTGGCCCCTTTGGGGCGTTGTGACATTTGGGATAATGGAGTATGACAAGTGACAAACGGATGGGGAATCGGGACTCCAGGAGAAGTGGATGAGGGGGGTGGTTGGAGATGAGGCAGGGCTAGATTGGGAAAAACCTGCAAGTGATCACACTGTGGGGTGAAGGGGCGGGAGGCGAGGTGGTGAGGCCGAGGTAGGAACCTGATGGCGGAAGTGAGGGACTCGGGGTCCATGTTTAAGAAAAGACAAAGACGCTGCTACTCGAGGTGTCAGGAAGGATCCCAAGCCTACCCTGACCTTCCCACCCTACCTTGTACACACTCTGTACAGAACTTTCTTTTGAATGTGGATGGAACCTGTAAATATGTTGGGTTGCCCTACCTGTGGTCAGGTAGCGTGTATGAAAGATGAAAGAATTTTCACAGATGTTATTGAGGCCCTTTAGTATCTACCTCTGAGTGAATTCACAGGGGTATTATCTTGAGGAGCCAGACCTAATCAGGTGAACTTTTTAAGAGGGTCTGAAGGCTCCTGCTGACCTGGGAGAAGCAAGACTCCTGTGAACTTGAACTTGAAAGAAGAGCCTCACGTGAGATCTCAGATCTGACCAAAATGTTCTGGTAGCCTTGTTAAGAAACACACACACACACACACACACACCCACACACACACACACCCTGAATTGAGGACCCAGATAAGCTTTGCCTGGACTCCTGACTCGTGAAAATTGTGAGATAAGAAACAATGGATATTCATAATGGATATTCAGGGGCATTCAAATTAAGATCCTCAATTTGTGATGAATTTTATTACAGGAATAGAAAGCAATACATTCACAATTATTATAATCAAAAGAATTTTCAATCCAGTGTGACTTGTGTTTTCCAGGAGAATTTTTTTGAGCAAAAAACATTATCAGAGGTTACATTAAAATCAATTTTAAATGAATATTTTATGAATAAAGGGTCCTCAGGCAAAAATCTAGTTCTCCTTTAGTCTATTATTTTCAACTTGAAAATCATAAAATTCTGATTATGGACATAGAAGGTTTAGCTATCACTTTTTAGGGATGTTTGATGAACATTTGATTCCCATTACGAACTTATTAAATTATACTGAACTGGCAATTTTGATAAATTTAATATATTTGATTTCACTAAAAAACCCTTTGCTTGGAGAAATTTTCTCCAAGTCCTAAAGTACTTCCTATAAATCTAATAAATGAACAATTAAAAATGGTGACTCAAGTTTCCATACTTATTTAAAGATAATATAAGCTGATTTCAACATAAATTAATAAGTGAACTCATCACTTGACTACTCAGTATGAAGTGAAGTTATAAGGTTGATCTGCAATTCTAATGAAGTAAATACTCTGAAACATTGGAACATTAAGTATCCAAAATACACAGATTTTTAAAAATAAAAATATTAATAACAAAATTCGTCATCTCAATTTTCTTCTCCTAATTCTAAACCTTATGGATTCCCAGGATGCTCATAAGTGAAAGAAAGAAATCCATCAGCCCTTCTCACATGGTTGGTTTGCTCTGTAGCAGTGATGTCAGTCAGGCAGGGAGGTTTGGAGCACTGATGTTCAGAGAGATTTCTCATGACCCCGACTTCCAATGTCTTTGGCCCCATAAATTAGGAAAAAAATATGTATTTTTATACCCCGTATGTTCGTTTTGAGTCATTCATTATCTAGTTCTTCCATCTACCCCACTGACAGCGTCTGCAACCCCAGCCCTGGAGTTGTCTCCATGGCAGGGGAGGAAGCTTGGACCATTGGACCAGGGCTGAGACCCTCAGGCCACCCTGCTCCTTCTCACCCTTGGCAAGAAACTTCCTTCCCAGCATGCACCAGCACCCAGCCCTAAGGACCCAGGTGTCAGAAAGGGCTAAGGAGCGACCCAGGAGGTGCGGCTCCTCTGAGAGACTGAGTCTGGAAGAGCAGGTAGAGCAGGGGCTCTGGTTTTCAACACCAGGGAGCTGCAGGAGCCACCCGCAGCCGCCCTCAGAGGTCAGGACCATGACTCAGCTCCCAGCCACCACTCAGCCTTTTCTTTTTTCCATGTGATCCTGTCCAAGTTGGTACAGACACCTTGGGTGCAGAATCCATCTGCTCTGTGACACTGTCCCTTCCGCCTCTCCCACTGGTAAATACTGCAGTTATGCCAGGAGCCAAGTGAGCTTTGGGTCACCCCAAGGATGGGACTCAGACTCGGAAAATCATCTGTGCTCTTAAAGTGCGGGTGGCCTCGACCTTGCCCTCTTCCTCCTCCTCTTCCTCTGTGTCTCCTGTTTCTCTCCCCTCCTTTGTTTCAGGCTCTTCCATCTCCTCTTCTCCCCTTCCCTCACTTTGCTCTTCCAATTTTTTCCTGCTCTGGGCACTGGTGAATTTAGTCATTCGACTTCTTTACATTTCATTCTATGCAAATTTCATTTATTTTTTAGGAGACTAGTGGAGATATGAGAGACATCCATGTTAGCCAATCAGTATAGTTTAACTTGGGAGACTTTGCTACCTGATAAGCACTCGGTGTCCTTACCATTTCATCTTGCAAACAATCCTGATTGATTAATGGACGGATACAGTATTGCCCCCCCCCCGCCCTTTTCCATGAGGGATCTTAGAGAGTTACTTCCTGGGAGTTGAGCAAGTGTGGATTGACCACATGTCCCAGGAGAACCTCTTTCGAGTCCACACTCTGAACTAAGTCACTGAGTGACCCCGAGGCTAATTACCCACTCCATTTGGACAGAAGCCTTCAATACATTTTTATATGAGATCCTTGCCCCATAAAACCAGAACCCAGCCTTGTGCTCATACTTCAACTTCACCTTGAACTTCTGGAAAATCCAACCCCCCAGTGGGCCTTGAACAGTGGCTGCACCTGTCAAAATCTCTGCCCTCAGGCAGGTGGTTCCACCTTTTGTCTCTGTCTCCTTAACTGGGGGATAGGGAGCTGGACAAGTTACCCAGAGCACCTTGGGATGGCCATTCTCTTGGTCATCCACAGAGAAGGGTAAGGCCTGCTGTTCTGTTTCATTCTTTCTGGTCAAGGCCTGGTTTCTCTCCCAGCACATGAAGGATTCGCTGGAAGGAAGTCGGAGGGAAAGCCACAGAGTGGCCCTTTCTTCCTGGAGGTGTCCCAGGATCAGGGCCCACAGAGGAAGAGACAGGACTCTCGCTGACACCGAGTGCTGCAGCTTCAGCCTGCTGAGCCTTGGCCGGGATCTGTCACCAGCAGGATAAAGTGTGGGCTCCCATCAGCGTGGGAGAGGAAAAGGGGGCAGGTGGAGCCAGGACTGGGGCAGGGAAGTCACACAAATAGCCCCAGCAGCTGAGATAACAAGAACCTATTGAGGAGAAGAGGCTGGTCAGAGGAAATGGGGCCAGCCAGCCCCATACGTGGAAAGGCTGGGGAGGGTCTGCCAAGTTCATAGGTGAAGCCTTTCTGAGCAGGGAGAGGGGGCAGGAACAAGAAGGCTAAATGGCTGGGAACCCTCAAAGCCAATGGAAATACAAACACATGGCAAGGACCGTGCAGAGAAATAAATAATCTCACCCCGTGGTGGCAGGTCCTGAGCCTGTGTCAGCAACAGCAGGGAGAGAACAGAAGAGCAGGTGTGGGTGGGCAGGTCCAGGGGCAAAAGAAACGGGGCGTCAGAACAGGGGCTCAGACTTCTTCCGCGGCAAGATCCTGCCAGATGAAGTCATGACATTCTAGGCGAATCGATTTAAAATCATCCTTGTGATTTATATTCTGTCTGGTGCTTTATGCTTTAGAGCCCATTTCATTTTATTTTTATAGTTGCTTAGGGAAATCAGCAGGGCGGTGTCTTCGACCTCATTTACTGATGAGGGAATGAGGTCCTAAATAAGGGACTCACCCAGGACACCCAGCAGCCAGGGGCACTGCAGAGAAGTGTGTGTCACTGGCCACCAGGGCACCTCCAGCACCTACTCTACCCACCAATTTACCACCTTTAAAAAAAGATCACATTTTCCATATCCTGAAGTAAATATATTCACACAGCCCACCTTCCCTTAGTGCCATAATGTCTTGCATAATTCAAACATGTATACAATATTTACGAGTCACAGGAGAAAGGCTGCAAACCACCGTGGGAGGGATCACAAAAGAAAGGTGATTATAAGAAGGAGAAGAAGGGTTTGGAAAATGTCTTGTGCAATTGAAAAACTACCGTTGAAATGAAAAGGTAGTTCTTTGCTCCCTTACCTACTTCCTTGAAGAGAATCAACACATAATTGTGGAAATTATTTTAATTCCAACCTTAACCTTGTAGGAACCGTGCTGTCCTGGAATCACGGGGACACCTCGTTTGTTCTTCATTGAGGCTGAGGTGGCATTTGTGCACTCAATCTGGCTGCTTGGCTGCATTCTCATCAGGAAATGAGTGACGGACAGTATTTGGGGCTGTGGTCTCTGTCTCAACACAACCAAGGCAGTGAGCTCTTGTGGCTTTCAGTGTGCAAAAGATAGCAGGGCACGGGGGCCCTCCCCCCCACCCTCCAGCCAGGGAAGGGGAGAAAAGGGCAGGTTGCTGAGCCCTTTGGGTTGCAAGAAGGAGGCTGCCAACAGGAGGTGAAGGTCAATATTTGTGTCCAATGTGAGACCGAGCCCCCACAAAGCTCTTGACAACAGGCACCAGGTGACATTTACCATACAAAGATGACTCACACTACAAGGTCAAATACTGGTGGTTTCCAGAGCACAGACAATAAGGAACAAGGGGATTCAGAAGGGGCCGGGCATCAGAGGGGTCTGGGAAGTGTCCACAGAGGAAGGCTGGCCTGGACATGTTCCCTGAACAGGGTAGAGAAAGGCAGGAAGGAAACCCAGGGTAGATGAGGAGGCAGAAGGCTGGGTGTGTCCAGGAAACCCTGGGAAGGCCAGTCCTGCCTTCAGCACTTAGTGCTGAGAGGGAGACATGTGCAGCTACAAAGAGCATTTGGAGCAAGTTGTGGGAAGCCCAGGGAGGTGGCATGACCCTCAAGGCCAGCACTGACTCAAGACAACGAAGCCTTCATTCCGCTCTGCCACCGCTGGCCATGGGCTCACGGTCAAGCACAAGAGGTGAAGATCAACACAAAAGCTCTCATTGTGAGACAGGCCTTGCTTTTTCATGCATTAACTCACTCACTATTTAAAACAACCCTGTGAAGCTAGGACCCATTTCGTAGGTGAGAAAACTCAGGCACAGAGAATAATGTAACTTTTCCAAGGATGCACAGCTCATCAAGTGGAGAATCTGGGGCAGAAACTTCTACATTCTAGCTCTAGGACCTTGTGTTCTTCGTGACCACTAACTACTCTGTGCTGCCTCTTCAAATCCCTCCAAGTCAGCTGCACTCTAATTTTAAACGCTGTCATCCCCTCCTGAGAAAAAAGGACATATGACCCTTTTCCCCAAAATGACAAGTCATGCCTCTTTCCTCCTGTAGTCTGGGATCCCCCTAGATTCCTATGGACGCAGGAGGAAAAGTCACCTGGCTGAGCCCTAGGCGGGGCCTGCCTGGGGACAGGGAGTGAAGACATTTAGTGACAGTTGTTCCAGTCCCGGTAAGACTTTTGTTTCAACAATGTCTGCGTATAACAGGCCTGGCTGCTGTCCTCATCAAAACTGTGTGCCCCAACCAGACCTACCTGAGAAACCATAATAAAAAGCTATTATTAATATGAACCAAGTAATAAAACAGCCAGAGCAATAAAAATAATGATTGAGGAGCTTTCCAAGGAAGACAGGGGTCACAGAACACAGAATGGAAAATACTGTGGTCAGAAGGTGGCTTAGAGATCATCCATCCCAGCCCCCTTATATGACTGATGAAATTGGGCTCAAAGGGGCCATGTCCCTTGCCTGGGGTCATGCAGCTGATAGTACCAAGGCTCCGACCTGAACCCTATACTTCCTGAGTCTATTAACTTGAAGCCCTGCTGGAAAAGGCAGATTTCTTTTCCAGTTCTGCAGACTAACTCTTGCATTCCAGGATGCCTGCTGTATTCTCAGGGCACACAGGGTTACGGGGCTGGAGACTGGGAAACTCTAGAACGTTGGCTCCACACATGGAGAGGGTCTTCACACCTTCCTCACACCCATACTTCAGCTTCCTTCCTGCAAAAACGTTAAAACTTAACCTAATCTTGAATGCCAGACTACATGGTCTTCCTACCCACAGTCCAGAGCCGTTTCAAGTTCTTTTCTTTGTCCCTTGCAAGAGGGGCTTCTGCACCTGGGGTCCTGAGGCCTTTTCAGCTCTTGACCTCCAGGGACCCCAAACTTCAGAAGGATAGTTTTCAGTGCAGTTCACAAGGCTGAAGATCCATTGTACCGTGTTAGGCTCAGAGAGGGCCTTTCCACAAATCCAAAGGCTGCCTTTTCTCTGGGCCCTTTCACAGTCATATCCAATCAAATGCCTGGTCTCTGTTCTAAGCAAAAGCAAAATAAACTGACTTGAAGACTCCCTCAGCAGCAGTCAAGACTTCCTGCTTTAGTTGGCCACACAGTTCCAAGTTCAACTGCCCCTTCTTGCTGAGTCCCATCCCTTGTCCCTGCCATCTGAGAGACCACCTGCCCCAGATGAGTATCTAGAAAGTCCTCAAACCCTGAGAAGCATAAAGAATGTGTTGGAATCCAACCCCTCCTCTCCAGGTTCCCTCTGTTGGTCTCTCTTTGTACTCTGTGGCCGAGCTTTGCCTTCGGTACCCTTGCCTAGCGTTCACTCTGCTTATTGGTTCATCCACGTCACTCTGAATACATTTGTTTAAGCTAAAATGGAAAAAAAAAAAAAGGAATCACCAGAAAAACATGTATAGACCAAAGTGTCTTTTTGCATCCATGGGAGCCACTTGCAAATATCTCAGGCAGGCAAGCGTGTGGAGGCAGCTGGCCTGGGACAAATGTGCCTATTCCAGTCCTGCCCTCCCACACACACATTCTTGTCCTCTGCTTCCTCCTTTTCTTTGTTGTCTTTTTGTCCTTATTTAGCAAGCTTTCCCCAACCATCAGTCCTGCATCCATGGATCTAGCCAACTGTGGATCAAAAATATATTTTTTTAAAAAAATTGCATCTATACTGAACATGTACGGAATTTTGGGGGGGTGGGAGAGGGTACCAGGGATTGAACTCAGGGGATTGATCGCATCAGACAGCTGGCCACTGAGCTACATCCCCAGCCCCATTTTGTATTTTATTGAGAGACAGGGTCTCACTGAGTTGCTTAGCACCTTGCTATTGCCGAGGCTTCCTGCTGGGATTACAGGCGTGCGCCAGCGCACCCGGCATTGGACAGAATTTTTTGTTTCATTATTCTCTAAACAACACAGCCTAACAGTGACTCACATAGCGTGCGCACTGTATTCGGTATTATAAGTCATCTAGAGATGGTTTCAAGTATGGGGAAGATGTGTACAGATGCTATGCAAATACAATAGTATATTCTCTGAGGGACTTGAGCATCCTAGAATTTTGGTATCCAAGAGGGTCCTGGAACCAGACCCCAGAGATACTGAAGGAGGACTGTAGAGATTGAAGACCCTGCACTGTCATTGGGTCTCCATTTCCTGTCTTGAAAAACTGTTCTGAGGATATGTCTCAGCTTATTGGTCATGAAGCTTCTTGCAGCCGTAGGGAACCCTCAGACACCCTTATCTACCCAGTGCCTCCCCGTCTCCCCAGCACTCCCTCCTCTGTCCAGATGCTGACCAGTTCTGACATAAAATATTCATCAGTACTATCTTGGACGACCTGGCTGCCAGGTAATATTACAGCCCCTAATGCTTTGCTAAATTAACTAAATCACATTTTTTTTTCAATGAACCCAGAGTCTGCTGGCACTGTACAAAACACAACCTGCTTTGTCCCCATCTGCAGAGGCCTGCTTCTCCTGCTGTGAGAGCAATCACTCCCTGAACCTGCAGTTCACACAGCCCTGCACCCTGACCCATCTGTGTCCTGTAGTCCCCTCTTCCCGATTGCAGCAAAACATTGACTGAACTTTATAGGGAAAAAAAAAAATCAAGTCATTTTCTTAACTGGGAACAAAGGAGAAGAACGTGCAGGGAGACAGGGAGCGGGAGAGTTATTTAGCAATACAGTTTGGAAGCAATTGGCACACTCATCTGCATGGCTCAACATTTCTCATGGAAAAAGGATATTCTGGCTGGAAGGAACTAGAAGAAAAGACGATTGCCTCAGGGTGAGGCCTCCCTGGGATCGCATCAGACAGCTGGACCCCTTTTCCTGAAGATTCTTTAGGAAGCAGACTTCAGTAATTTTCCTTTGGTCCTACGTCATAGGCTTTCACAATTCTGGCTGCAGGAAATGGCTTTCTTAATGCCTAACTTTGATTGCTCTGACACTAGGATCTGACCTGTCTGTGAGTTTTACATCATTCCATGGCTTTCACATTCTGGGTGAAGGTTTTCATCAGCTGCATCTTGCAGTTCCGAGGAACTCTTCCCAAGGGGTCAGGCAAGTCCTGAAGAAGAGAGGGCTGGCCAGTCAGAGACAGCAGGGTGGGGACAGGGGCAGACATCTGCTCAGCTAATGGGACCACCATACTCAGGGGTGTGAAGGAAAGTAGTGGCCCCAGTGGGGTCACATCTCCAGGGCTCTTTAAAAGAAGCCATAATTTTGTAAGAAATCTCCACGCCTAAGTTTGGGGTTGAAGGCAGCCTGTGGACCTCTATGTTCCACCTCTTCTCACCAGACCACGAGCTCCATGTCTGGGTCCATGTCTAGTATGGCACCTGATGTGTCATTCTCCCAGCAAGTGTGTAAATAAATCCATGAGCAGTGGAGCCTCTAGTTTTTGACAGATCCAGGGTAGCCCCCTGGACTTCTTGCCATTTCAGCTGACAATCGCCCAGGGCACATCCCTGAGTGTACATCAATGGTCACAAAGCAATCACTCCCTGAACCTGAAGTTCACAAAGGTTATAATGAAGATCTTTGTTACTTTCGGCATCTGCATACAGAGATTTTTTTTTTTTTCTTTTGGCTTCAACTTTCCCAAGTTGAAGTCCAAGAATTGAGATACTGATTTCTGCTAAGGTGCATGTTCTAAACACACACAATCACCTTTAAAGTGATTGCTCCTAAGTGAACGTGGCCAATGACAGGGAAAACATTGGAAAAGTCCTCATGTTTTGAATTCACAGTTCAATGGACATTGTGTGGGGAAAACTGTGCAGTTAAAGAATAAGTGCAGGGTGTTTTAGAAGTGTAAAAACAACAACGCAAAGTCATGGAGCTCAGAAAGACATAAATGATCAAACCAGGAACAGTTGGAAAAGTTGGGGAGGCAACCTGAGGTTGGCCAGCATCCCTGGGGGTCGGTGGAGTGATCCTTAATCCTGAATAAGAGCCTGACCAATTGCTCTCTGACCTTACCAGGGTGGGTGGCCTCCAGGGAAAGGGTCCTGTGTGGGGTTCACCTGCTAACAGGAGTTAGCCACTCTGAGGAAAGCAGCTCACCTCCCAGGTCTCCAGGGAACAGAGATCAAAGTGGACTCCTCACAAGCTTCCCGGGGCTGTGGCCGCAGCAAGGAGGAAGGCAGACTCAAAGGCAGGTGGACTGCTACAGACTCCAAGGCCCAGGATGGTGGATCTTGGGTTTGGGGCCAAAACCAGAAATCAGAGGGGCTGAGGAGGACGGGGAAGGGTCCAAGGGATGCCAGAGGCAGCAGCCCCTGTGACAGCAGAAGCCGTGTTGTCCTGGGTTGCACCTGAGCATCATTGTTGGAGGAGGCGGCGTTCAGGCCCCTGGGCTGGGTGTGATTCTCACTCTTACGGCCGAGGATGATGGAGGTTGTTGTACTCTCAGGGCTGCAGCCACAGGGATAAAATGACCAGAGGAAGGCACTGACTTACAGAAAGGCTCAAGTCAGAGGTGGATTCTGATTGGAAACTTGCTGCTAACCAGCTTTAGGCCTGTGGGTCTTTTCCCACATCCACAAAAAGAGGGGCCTAAAGACAGGGGAATGAGTGGGACATGACTTCCCTGTTCATACGTGAACACACAACCTGTAGAACTCCACATGGTGCACAGCCACCAGAAGGGGAAGTTAGACCCCATGTATGTACAACATGCCAAAATACACTCTACTGTCATGCACACACACCCACAAAGAACACATTTAAAGTGAAAAAAAAAAAACCCAAAACCCAAGAAGGCCCTACTTAGATTCATTTTTCAACTCCCAGTTTTCAAATCTTCCCTGGCTCCTTTTTCTGCCCTGCTTTGCTTATGATCAGCACCCCCACCCTCAAGACACCATTCACACCGCATAGCGCACACGCACACACACACACACACACACACACACACACTCACACCATATACACCCACCTCTACATGTGTACAGACGTGTACATACTACATACTACATACACCACACGCCACACACTTGTACAAACCACAAACACATCACACACATCACGGACCATACAAACATAACACACACTCCATACGCCCCATGTGCTGCTCACACCCTCACCCCCGACACACAGCTCGCAAACCCCCAGATGATGGGGACAGGGTACGCACGAGGGAGCAGGCACAGACAGCAGGGACTGTGGGGACTGTGAAGAGGAGGGCATGTCCCCTAGACTACAGGTGTTCCCCTGTGGAGACTTTAAATCATATCTGCAGGTAAAGAGTCACCGAGGGTCAGAGGTAGAATCTGGCTCACAATCTCTGCTCTAGACCTCTGCCCGCCTGTCAGACCCAGTTCCAAAAATGTTTTCTCCACTGCAAGGATCTCCTTGCTCTCCTCGA
The DNA here is from genome assembly GCF_045843805.1 of Urocitellus parryii. Classification (NCBI taxonomy): domain Eukaryota; kingdom Metazoa; phylum Chordata; class Mammalia; order Rodentia; family Sciuridae; genus Urocitellus; species Urocitellus parryii. The sequence continues at coordinate 264,367,563 of NC_135531.1, read as the reverse complement.
GGAATACCCAGAGCTCAGGAGCGATCAGGTCCACGAGTAGCTGATAAGGGCTGTGTGAGTACTGGCCCCTCTCAACCACCTGGAGATGGGCGCCACATTCTACAGTTGAGAAAGCCGAGGAACTTCCCAAGCCTGCAGTCCGTGGCTTTGGGTCCTTCTTACCTCATTACACAGTCCCAGATACGTGTTTGGAGTACAGAAAGCCCCATCTGTGCTCGTTATTTTTTGGGAAAAGTGTTGGGTAGATAATAAAAGGCAGTGCAGGAATGTGTCTAAAAGCTAGAGATCCAACTGCTCTGACAGGACACCCGTCTTTCCGTGGAGACGAATCCTCCCCCAGCTACCCTCCACCCTGCAAACGAGGGCCACATCAGCCAGGTCTGGTCTCCCACAGGGTGGTGCTTCAAATACCAGGAGCCAGGAGAGAGCCATGGAAGTCCCTCTTCTTTCCACACTCCACCCCCCAGCTCCCTGGGTAGTCTGAGTACATCAGAGACCCAAACCCGAGCCTCACCCTCCGGCCTCCTCTGTCTAGGCCTCACGTTTAGGTCGGGGTGGACTCCCTCTCCTCTCACTTTCAGGTTTGAATAGTGGGAATGGAGGTGATCCCTGCCATCTTAGCATCTGGGTTATGGTGAAGTTCAAGGAGCTCAGAGTCAAGATCCACTGCCCTTTGGCACTGCCAGCAGAGGCACGAGCTTGTGGAAAATAGCAGAGAAGAATTTTAGGGAGAAGGTTGGGGTCTAAGTCACACGGGAGGCATTGAGTCTAGGCAGTGTTCATCAAAAGCCACATCCTGGGGGTGGCACGCCATAAACAGACTTTTAAAGCAAAGGAGGGATGTATGGGGGCGGGCAGCAGGAAAGGGTCAGGTCAATGCAGGTGCCTGAAGGGAAAGGCAGAGCCAGAAATGCAAGAGCAGCAGCTGGAGCCAGGAGAGGAGAAGCCTGGCCTCGAGGCCTGGACAGGAGAGGTAGTGGTTCTGTTGGATGGAGAATCACTTACAGGGCTTTTGTGACACAAACACTCAGGTGGCCCCTGACCCACTGATTCAGAACATCTGGATGGGCAGCGGTGTGCTTTTTAAAACTCCCTTGGTAATTTAATGTGCAGCCCTAGTTGACAGCAGGCAGTTATAGAATGTCACATGGCGAATACACAAGGAGAGCTAGAGAACTCAATGGATGAGATGGACTCCTGCCTTCACGCGACCTTACAGCCTGGGAGAGGAGACAAGCATTAGACACAAAATAAACACACAATTACACACTGTGATTTGTTTGGACTACAAAGGAAAAGAGTGGGGTGGGAGTTGTGTGTGTGTGTCCTATCAAACGGTGCATCTCTCCAAGAAAGACAATGGTTATGGACACCACGGAATTCAGTTACATAAAATCAGCTACGTAAATCGTGACTAATGCTCCCGAATGTTGTGCACCAGTATAAACATTGCAAAATATCATCAAGATAAAAAAAATTTTTTAAAAATTAGATGCTGAGTGTTACCTCTGTTTGTTCTCTCTGTGTTTAAAACACATAGGGAAGAGAAGGCCTCTCTCAAAACAAGAAAGGGCATTTTGGTCCTAAACATCAGAGAAGCATAAAGGGCAGGATCAGAAACCAAAAAGAGGATGCTGAAATTGTTTGGAGAGAGTCACCGAGAAAGAGGAAGGGAGGTGGCTACCGCAGCCCGGGGAAGAGGGGCTGGGAAGGAAGGAGAGGAGGGGAATCCAAACTGTTTCAGAGTTTTCTCACGCTGAGTGTCAGCTTCTTGGAGAAGTTTGCAGCAGCTAGAAGAAGAGGTCCTTATCACTTAGAGTCATCATTTAAACTGTACAATTTGGGGATTTGGAAAAAGTGTTTGGGGAAAGAAATCAGAGGGACAGAATGGGGACTAAACTAAAAATAGAACTATCCTATGATCCAGCTATCCCACTCCTGGGTATATAGCCACAGGACATGAAATCAGCATTCAAAAGCAACATTTGCATACTTGTGTTTATTATGGCACTATTCACAACTGCTAATACAGGAATCAGCCTGGTACCTGCCAACAACATAGATAGAGAAAATGTGGTATCTATACACAGCGGAGCATTACACAGCCATAAGTAAGAATGAAATCATATCATTTGCAGGAAAATGAACAAAGTGGAGGGCATGATGCTAAGCAAAATAAGCAGACACAGAAAGATAAGGACAAGTATTACATGTTTTCTCTCACATGTAAGGATTAAACTAAACTAAAATAAAATGTCCAGAGAGTAGAAGAGGGGCTATTATGGACTATAAGAGGGCCAGGGGAAGGTCTGGGAGAGGACAGGATAAGGGAGGGTGGGCGTGGGCAAAGCAGGACAAATGCATGTACAACATGTCACAGTGAAACCCACTGATTTATACAACTAATCATAAAGAAAAAGAGATCTCAATGAGCCTCCTTAGCTGGTGCTATCACAGTCAAATTTATTTATTTAAAATATAAACTTATAAAAAAAATCACCTGTTCAAGGTACTTCACTTCTCTGAGCTGCAGTTTTCTCTTTCATAAAATGGAGATAACACCCCACGCTCCCTTGGGGATTTGGGGGAGGCTCCATTGCGCTCTCTCTGGGCACTGAGCCTGTGCTAAGCCTTCCCCAAATCTCCTTAGGAAAAGATGCTGTCGCCAAGCAAGCAGCTCTCCTGGGCCAGGCACCGTGTTCCAAATGTTGTGTTATCAGTTTGCATCCTCCAACAAGCTGAATGCATTGAGCTAGGTATTATTATTATTATTATTATTATTATTATTATTATTACTATTATTACCACCAAGAATTGAACTCAGGGCACTTAACTACTGAGCCACATGCCCAGCCCTTTCTTATGTTTTATTTTGAGTCAGAGTCTCACTGATTTGCCTAGGGCCTTACTAAGCTGCTGAGGCTGGCTTTGAATTCTAGATCCTCCTGCCTCAGCCTCCCAAGCCGCTGGGATTATAGGTGTGCACCATCATGCCTGGTGAGCTAGGTATTATTTTCTTCATCTTCAGAAGAGGAAAACTGAAGCTCTGGGATCTTTTCAGAAACCAAGAGCTGAGACTGTGGTGGAGCTGAAATCTTTTTTTGTAAACTCCTAGTTTGTCAGTTCCCACCCAAACAGAGAGAGAAGCAGGTAGAGGTGATGGGGGGATATGAAGGTGAGGGAGATGGGGAGAGTGAAGATGGAAGAGAAACAGAAAGAGGGACTGGGAGAGTGAGCGAGGCAGTGGGGAAGAGAAAGACAAAGGAGGGAGAGGCAGCTGCCGGAGGGCGGGCTGGCCCTGATCAGGCGATAGGAAGTCTCTACACCCACCTTCAGTGAAATGAGCCCCTGGTCGGCTGATGCCTCTTCTTTCCCAGCGCAGGGTGTTCCGCTTAGTTTCCTGAAACCACGGGCCCCCTGCAGCCCCTCCTTGTTCTTTTCCCAGCCTCTCCCAGGTCCCAAGGTTGGAGCAAAGCCTGCACTCCGGATGCCTCTGCTCTGCTCAGATAATAGCTGAATCGCCATCTAAGAGCACTGATGCCACTGACCTTTCACCCGTGTTGGTTACATGACATCCGAAAGGAGAAAATAGAGACTTCCTTTCCTGAACTGGGAATTCTCACGGCAGGGACTCCCAGGAGCTGCGTGGGCAGGTGGGCCTCTGTCACCAGCCACAGGAACAGGACCAACCCTGTGGCTTTTCTTCCAACGGGGACTGATCAGAGTTGACCGAGACTCTCTAAGGCTCACTTTGAGGGAGTCTTCCCTTCCAGATCAGGAAGGAGCCTGGTGTTCCTACCTGGTTTGCTCTTTTGGAAGCTTTCGCTCAGCAGCCAGGTACTAGCTGCTCCCTGGATCTGCCTTGGTAAGCAAGAGGCGCCTTCTCCAGTCCTCAGTTGGGGGCATCGTGGGCATGGTCAGTCCTGCAGGGACGAGTCCTTTATCCTTGACACCCTTAGATCTGACTATTGTTTCTAAATTCTTTACAGACATTGTCCTCCCATGGCCCACACCCAGGGAGGATCTATCACCATCCCCCACTTTTGTAAACCACAATCCAAGACAATCAGCCCCAAAATAGAGTCAGGCTACATTGCTGTTCCATTTCCCAGAAGATTCTCTGTGCACGACATCCCACGTCCCCGTTATTCTAGTGACTCTGGTCTCAGTTCAAAGGTCACTTCCCCAGGAAGCCCCCTCCCCTCACCCTTGGGAAGGTGATCCCCTTCATTCCCTTCCCCAGCTCTCCCCCTCATTTTTTTTTCCTTCGCAGGGCTCACCCTGACTTGAGGACCAGCTACTCCTGTGACCCAGCCTGTGGTAACCATGAAGTCTGCACCAGGCTCTCAGTCTTGACTGTGACACAGGACTGCAGCCGCCTGATGTGCAGTGGACTTTCAGAAAAATGTGGCACAATAGACAAAGGAGCACTGGGGGTGTCGACGGGGGGTAGAGCGCTTGCCTCGCACGCAGGAGGCCCTGGGTTCAATCCCCCAACACACACCATGAAAAGGAGATGGCTGAAGGCATGACATGGGGGTGGGCATCAGTAGCCCGATTCCCCGAGGCCATCTTTCTCTCTCCCCAGCCATCTCCACGCCTCATGCCTCTCACCAAGGTTCTACTCCTTTTCTTTCTCCTCTTTGTTCAAGTGGAAACTATCAGGCCCTCGAAGTCTCACTCCTGGGTATAATTGTTTCCCGGCCACTTTCTGGCTGTGTGCTTTTCTTAAATTGTACAACTGTAAATTTGAGGATGGCAATAGGATTGTTTTCAAAACAATTAAACAAAATCCTCCATTTATTAAGCCTTCAATGAATAAATCGCCCTGACGTAGATTAAGTATGGAATTAATTGCTTTGCATTCTTCTCATTTTCTCTCCTCTCCTTTTCTTCCTTCCTTGGAACATCCTTCCCTGCCTTTGTCTCAGTCTTTCCTCCCCGTTCATAAAGCTTCTGCCAGAGTCATCAGCAGGCTTTAGGTACTGGACCTGGACTGAGTTAGGTAGGCACAGATGCAAGAGGAGGAAAAGCCACAGGGGTCTGCAGGGTGGGGACCACAATGAGACTCAGGGGAGGCTAAGGAGAGGGACTGGGTCCACACAGCAGCTGGGATATTTGGGGTGAAGAACTGCAGTCCTTAAGATCCACCCTGCTTATTCTGGAAACGCCACTTTTCTTAGCCCAGATGTTCAGATAGGTTTGGAAATATCGATCGCATCAGGTGTGGGTCGGAAGAAACTCTGGGAATGGAGAGACCTGTTCCCTCTCCTGTGAGCTCTGCCGGTAGCCCACAACAGACCCAGGAAAAGTCTGCTCACCTGCTGGGGCCTCATCTCACCCTCTGACAAGAGAAGGGAGACCAGACATCTGGAGGGAATTTTCCAGTTGACCTGCCGTGGCTAAACTAGACCTGCTTTCTGCAGCCATTTTCAGACAAGAAGGAGAGCAGAGAACAGGAGAGGCTTCGAGAAGCAGCATCTGCACAGTTTTTGTTTCATGCCCAGTGCCCTTCCTTGTCTCTGCGGATTCTGCGGGCCTAGGTGTGAGTTTGGCTGATGGGGTTGGTAGTCTTGCGTTCGCTGGCATGGCTGTCTGGATGGTCACCCTCTGGCTTTGCTGAGTCTCGCCTTTTCTCAAGAGGACGCTCTTGTCCGGCTGACAAAGCCTGAGGTTTCTCAAAGATGCCTAGAGATGGCTGGCCTCTCTTCTGTTATACCCATCTGAAGCCACGACAACCTTCTCTGGGCCAAAACCACTGGCTAATTAATACATTTCACAGAGTGAATGGAGCATTGGCAACACCCCCAGCTTGGGGCAGCTCCCAAAGCCACGGGCCTTGCCCGGTGTCCAGAAAGTCCTGCCTGGAAACGGCCAGTGCCAGCTTCCTCCAGGGCAGCATCTCACCCTTCTTGTTTGAACCCGGAAAGGTGGCATCTGCCGGAGCCCCATTCCACTCCCAGCTGTGCCTCCACTCCGTCACCTGCTGGCACTTGCAGGGAAGCACCGTTCCAGTCCCGGGGCATCTGGCCTGATTTTCCTCTTCCCCTTCTCTGGGCAGAAGGATGGATCGAATCTGGAAAATCTATTAAAGAAAGGCCTGGGCCATCCTGCATTTCCTTCCATCAGGCCTGACTAGGTGACTTTGATGCAAGCCACTGAGAGGCTGAAAGCCATTTGGCCGTGGGACCATCTCTGTTTGGGGCACCACGTTTATTGGGGCTGCTAACTATGGCCTTATAGGAAAAGATGAGGCGCTGGTGATACTCAGTGCTTGACCCTATACAACTACCTGTCCCCATCAGGGAATTTTTGGAGCCTCTTTATTGGAGGCTCTTTAATGTACAGCCCTGCCCATGACTGACCACACTACCCTGCACTCCAGGAGGACACTGATTCACCTACCTGTGCCTGGTACTGTGTTTTTATTAAAGATTTTATTAAAGATTCCTTCTTATACTTGTTCATCTTCCCTAAACCTCTGGCGAGATCTGGGAAAGGAAGGGTTGGGTGAGTATTTCCTTGGAGTCAAGGTTGATGTTACAGGGGAGAGAACAAGAAGAGATGAAATGTCATAGGCACTAACAAATATGGGGGAGGTACAGAAGGGAAGGTAGAAATCAGGGTTAAAATTAGGTTCTGTGCTTAGCAGAATGGTGAAATAGGCAAAATTACTGAGCACCCTGCCCTCACAATGCCAATTCCCTTCCTGCTGAGATTCATTTTCCTTCATATTGGAATAGCCTGATTCCTGGGGAAGGAGAACCAGGGTGGAGGAAGGGAGGAGAGTGGAGAGGGTTGAGGAAATGGTCCCACACTTCCCTGTACCTGCAGGCACCTGAGGTTCTCTCAACACCTGGGCATGCACAAGGGTGCACATGAGTGGGAGAGCCCCTGGTTGAGAGCTGCTAGCCAAGAGTCAGCAGTGTTTCTGGAGCAACTTGGTGCCTCCTGACCCTCCTTGTGCTTTGGGAGCAGACGTCATGACACAGAGGCTGTGTAGTCCTGTAGAACTTTGTACCTGAGCTGGACCTGAACTATCAGCCAGGCTCTGCCATATTCACTTACTCTCCATCTCCAAGCCTCAGAGTCACATGAGTGTAATGAGACTCAAGCTTCAAGATTCTCCCACGTTGAGTATTTGGCTTTACCAGAGGCACTATTGTCCATTCAGCACAGAGCTGCAAGGCAGAAACAGGCAATGCACACTGCGGTCACCTCACTGCTTACGCAGACAGACCTTCAGACTTATTTCCCAGCAGTCTTCCCCTTACTTTAGCAGTTACAGTAGAAGAGTAGGGACAATAGGATTCCTTCCTTGGGTGGTACCATTCATAAAGACCCCTAGGATTTGTGACCACCTTTTCCCGTAGAGTTCCTGGAGAAGGAAATCAGCAGGCAAGGGGCTCTTGAAGGAAGTAAATGCTGTCCACACGGGTCATTGCAGGGGCAGAGGGATCACCTGGGAGTATTACCAAGAGGGAATAGGTCCCACCAGAATCCCATAGAGGCTGTAGCTAAATAAGTTGTCTTTCGTAGGTTTGAGTTTTCTAGAAAAGAACTTTCCATGCATTACTCAGATCCTTGTCATGAAGTTCCTAAGACATGTAAAGAACAGCGTGAGGAAAGACAGACTCTGTTGAGAACAACTGGCCCCCTACCTGGATGTGTGAGTGTAATCTCTGGCTTCGAAACCAGAGCACACCATGGTTCAGCCTTGAGCCGCTTTCTGTGGAACATAATGAATGATCCCTGCTCCTTAGGAGAGATCAGAAAAGGAAGCTGTGACCTGCATCAACAGCAAAACAGGGGTCTGAGCTTCTATTCCTGCTTTTAGAAGTTGAGAGCTATGCTGTTATTCTTGGGCTCAGACCGTGGAACAAGACAACTTTCTATGCCACTGTTACTTACAGGAGAGAATTGCTAATGAGAAATGTTTTGTTGAGCCCTGTGACCCATGAAGACTTCCTTCAGCAACCGAGAATGGGAGAAGGGCCCTTTCCCAGTGCAGACAATTGAGGGGTATTTTAAGCTACAGTCTTAAGACAGTGATAATGGCTGCTTCAGTTCAGCTAATATCAGTCCAAAAGAAAAGGAAAATGGAGATCACTTTACACAAGTGAAAAAGGAACCTTGTTAAACTACAGTCACAGTAGCCTCTGAGTGAAAAGGACAGATTGGCCTTTCTAAAGTGTCAGGTTTTCTCCTCAATGCCCTGGCTCCAACTCCTCTCAAACAGCCTCCCGCCTAAGATCTCACTAATGGCCCAAATGGGGTCAACTGCATAAAATGAAAGCAGGTAAGTACATTTTCTTCAGAGTGAATCTAAAAGCAGGGATATTTAGGCTGGAATATCCTGAAGTCTTCCTACAGTGTGGATAACAGAATGGTTTGCATCTTATTTATACTCTCAAGGTAGAGGAAATAAAGAGAGAGAGTGAGGTCTGACGAGTTACTCAGATGTAAATGAGGAGCTGAACAGAGAGCTCTCCTGCACCACCCAAGTCTTCTGATAACCCCTCTTTACTAAAAGAGGTCACCACCGTGACAATACAACTCTACCTCCTTTTGCAAGGATGGAGTTAGTTCTGAGTGCGTCTTGTAGGTCTTAGAGTTGGGGAGTGGGTTTAGAGATCTGCAGGCCAATGCCCCTTAATTTTTCATTTGAAGATTTGGAAAGTTAGCCAATATTCTCCTGGGATCACAGGGACTGTATATGACACAGGCTGACCTCCAACTCAGGTATTTTGCTTCCTGGTTCAGACCACAATGGCCAGCCACAAACAAATTAACTTTGATATTGCCTTTTGTCTCTCTGCCTTCTCTTCTGGGAAATCTCTTACTTATCTCCAATTCTCAAAGTGCTATGCCTTATTCCTTCTCACCCTACCCCCAAATATAACTAATGGCACCAGAATGGACCCCTGAACTAAGCGTAGTCCATCCATGAGCTGCAGAGGGAGTTGTAGCCTGCCTCAGAATAATAGGTAAACCAATCAGATCTCTGGGTCAGGGGTTGGTGCCTGGGACCACAGAGGAAAGGTGGTACTGAGCTCCAAGCCTAAGCCAAGCCGTCCTGGAAGACTTGGGCAGGAACCTCCTGTGAGATGAGACTGGTGAGCAGCCTTCAGGAGACAAAGGACAATGAAGCCACCGAACTGCCAGAGAGGATGACTCTCTTCCCTCTTCTACCTGAGACATGGCTGTATTTCTGATTCAAGAATTAGAGGAGAGGTTTCTACTTTTTCACTTATCTGACTTCCTGTCTAGGTCTGGGGTAGGTTCTCCATCTGATGGGTTCTCACTTGCTTTCCCAGCCTGCTTAGCTTCTAGGATGTTGGAACTTTTGATTGTTACAATGGTAGGCACAGTTTGCAATAGAAGGTGGTATTCTATAAGTAAATAATGTTGGAGAGGATGTGGGGGGACAGGTTCACTCATACATTGCTGGTGGGACTGCAAATTGGTGCAACCACTCTGGAAAGCAGAATGGAGAATCCTCAGAAAACTTGGAATGGAACCACCATTTGACCCAGTTATCCTACTCCTCTGTATATACCCAAAAGACTTAAAATCAGCATACTACAGTGATACAGCCACATCAATATTGATGGAAGCTCGATTCACAACAGCTAAGCCATAGAACCAACCTGCGTGCCCTTCTACAGATAAATGGATAAAGAAATGTTACTCAGCCTTAAAGAAGAATAAAATTATGGCATTTGCCAGTAAAAGGATGGAACTGGAGACTATCATGCCAAATGAAATAAGCTAATCCCCCCAAACCAAAAGCAGATGTTCTCCCTGGTATGCTAATAAGTGAGGAAAGAATAGAAGCTCGTGGGATTAGACAAAGGAGAATGAAGGGAAGGGAGGGAGTATTAGAATAGGAAAGATAGCAGAATGAGTCATATATGCATAAATAACTAGGGTGTGTGTCGGGGGGCTGGGGGTGCTTTCTTATCACACACGAAAGAAAGCAATAAAAAATAGTACACATCGACTGCAGTGACATGAAATATTGTGGGCACTTGTTATGTACCATTCCAAAATCCTCTGCTTGGCCCTGCCTCTTTCTTCATTCACTGCCCTGTCAATCTCCAGCATGAGGACTTTGGTTGCCTTTGTACAGGCACATAGAACCACATCTCATTTTACCCCTCTGCTCCATCCTTCTCACATCTGTCCTGGTGCCATGGGGTAAGTCAAAGGCAAGAGCTCTGTCGCCATGGAGCTTGTGCCCACTGGAAGGGTGAGGAAGTTAATGATGGCAGGAACACTTCTGATCAAAAGGGAATGGGAAATAATGGATGAATTCTTCCCATTTTATCTCCTAGTTAAATACTCATAAGACACAGTGTCCCGGTGGCATCAAGCACTGGTTCCCTGCAGTGGTGGCCAGTTCTTTAACACATTTCTGAATCACTTTCCATCCTTCCTCATTTCACTCCCCTGTTGTTGTTTTTTTTTTTTGTCCTAGGATTCCCAAGAAAAGAACCTGTCTTATACTTGCCACCCAGGAGGCCAGGCTAACGCACTGAGCAAAATCATGTTTTTGACACTGGGAGCTGTGACGCTCCTGATGAAAACGATGACGTGCTCTCAAGGACGGACCTCCAGACTCAAGATGGATCCAATCTTGTGTTTCCATTTACACACAGATCCTAATTCAAATGGTTTTCTCCAGAATACAGTAGACTCAAGCTGAATTCAAGAAGTCCTAATGGACCAACATGCCATGACCTCTTCGGAATGAACAATTCTCCTCCCTAATTCCAGTGCATAGTGGAATTTGGGGGTACGCAGAGAAAATCATCTCAAAAGAAGCTACATTTCCTCTGTTTTTAATTTCCCACTGCCTATTCCTCCTTTGTTGGATTTTTGTGGAAATCTGTGGTTAGTTGTTCATCTGTTGTCCTGTGGCTGCAAGTAAATCACCACCAATCAGGTGACTTAAAACATGGAAATTTATTTACTGCAGTTCTAGAGCTTAAAAGTTCAAAATCAAGGTCTTAGGAGGCCAGGCTCTCTCTGAAAACTTTAGTGTAGTATCTGTTCTTACCTTTTCTTAGTTTCTGCCAATCCTTGATGCTCCTTGACTTGCAGAGGTATAACTTCAACCCCTGCCTTCATTTTCACAGAGGGATTTCCTTCCCACTGAATGCCTCTGTATCTAAATCAGTCTCTTCTTATAAGGACTGCAGTCATTGGATGAACGTCCACCTTATGACCTCATCCTAACTTGATTATATCTGCCAAGGCCCTATTTCCAAACAAGGTTCTGGGTAGACATGCATTTGGAAAAACACTGTTTAACCAACTATAGTTGGTAGCTAGGCTTAGGAAACAATTGGGTATTCTCTGATCCTGGTGAGATGAGGGTAACATTGAGGTAAAAGAAGGACAGAGGCTCAGAAAAATGCAAATGGAATCATGGCCCATTTGGCATTGGTGGTGGTCATGATTTAGCACTAGAGGAGTTTTAAGCTGTCCGAAGACCAGTTTTATATTTGGCTTAGGTGAGGATGCCTTTAAAGAAACAGCTCATGTATATCCAGGATGCAGAGCTGCCGAGGTCCTGACTGGCGTGACCTGATTTCCCCCTGAAGAATGCTCACAGTTTTAGCTACTTAGGGGGGCAAGAATAACAGTGACTTTCTGTTTGGAACGCTGAGGAGGAAATAATCCCAAATTAATGAGAAAATAAGTAAGCAAGAAAAACAGGTCGCTTTTAAGACCAATCCCTGGATCAGGCCTAGTGAAGTCTCCAAAGAATTTTTGGAGAACCTTTCAGGGGAGGAAGAATCTTGGCTGAGAGTCAATAATGATATTATGGGAAACTCCGAGGTGCATCAGAAGAGCGGTCCCCTCTCATTGTGAAGGACTTGGGCAAATCTCTAACTCGGGGTCTGTAGGATGGAGTTGAACAGAACGTAGCCATTCCACGACCTCTTGTACACTGTTCTGTGATTAGAAACTCAGCCTCCTTGAAAGCAAGGGCCACCTTTCTCTTGTTTGGTTTTGAGTCTCCCAGTCCTAGAATAATATATGAAACTTAGGAAAATGCCCCGTGATCATTCATTGAATTAATTCTGGGCATGAACTACTTAGATAGAAGAGGGGTTATCATTTTCAAACCAGAAAGCTGAAACCCAGAAGCCAGGTTTTCTACAGACAAGAACATTGTTTAGGTGGCAGAACTAAATGTATTCATTAGAAAAACATTTACGAAGCACCTAATATGTGGGACACACTGTAGACAACACCGGGAAACAGAACAATACGCGTACTGTAGCTTCCGTTTGTTAACATGCAATGACAGAAACACATCTATTGCTCCCACCTAGTATAATTACTTACGTAGAAGATCGATCATTTAAAAAAATAAAAACTTATATACTATGGTTTAGATCTAAAATATCCCCCTAAGTTCCATATAGTAAAGGCTTAGTCCTCTCCCGGGCAATGTGGGGAGGTGGTTGAACCTTTAAGAGATAGACCGAGTGAAAGGAAGTGATATGTCCTTGAACCCCCTTCCCCCCCCCCTCTCTCTCTCTCAGATGCCACGAGGTGAGTGGGTCCCCTCTGCCCTATGCTCTCACCATGACGCACTGGGCCACCACAGGCCCCAAACCACAGGGCCAACAACCATGGACTCAAACCTCGGAAACAGTGAGCCAAAATAAACTTTCCTTCTTATTGTGTCGGGTGTTTTCCCACACTGAAGCAAAGCTGACCTGAACATGGTATAACGTTTGTATAAATATAAGAGGAAAAGAAACGTTACATTTGATTAGGGTGATCCGAGAGAATTTTGTTGAGATTTAAAGCATGATATTAGGAAACCAAAAATCATTTACAATATCGGCCCTCATAATCCCTTGGAATCCATTGTCTTATAGAAAGATCCAAATTAAAGTGACATTTGGAACAGAGTCAGTCCTTTATGTTGGGGGACCGGCTACACTTGTCTTATACAGAGCTCAAGGTAATGTCTCTTAGGAAAGAAACATTTCAGCAGATGAATTTAAAATCATGCTGTAAACTTGAAATGTGTAGCATTTCAAGATCACAACCAAAGTCATCCATTCTTCCCAACCCAGAGATCCTTGGTCATGGTGCAAACTTAGCTTCTGAAAGATTATAATAAAAAATGCTTGGGTGTGTATTACTTGAATTATGTGTCTTCAGTAGCACTCAGAGCAAACTGTTGGACCTCTCTAATCCAATTGCTTGTTTGGCTGGACATTCTGAAACTAATCCTCAAAGGGAATTCCCACATAGAGCTTCCAGGGACCACCCATCCTACCCTAAGCCCACTGGAGATCATTTAAGATCCGGAACTCTCCCTTCAGAGCCACAATTAAATTGGCGTTTAGAAAGATCTGGACTCCACTTCCTAGACGGTAGCCAGAATAAAATGTGTGAAACCAAGAAAATTATAGTCCCACCATGAACCACCACATCTTCCACCGTTTGGTAAGTTGCTCTTTGTTCATTTATCCACACGAAGCACTTCCTCTACGCTCAATCCCACCTGGGAAGCAGGAGCACAAGACTCAAAGAGGAACTCGGCCATCTCAGTGACCTGCATTTATATGTCCCTCTGTCAGCTACAAGGGATAGACACTCAAACTAATTTAAATGAATAAGTAGATTCACTGGGCAAAGTAATTGAAAAGTTCAGACAGGGATAACCCGGGTACATTAAGAGTCTTTATTCTCCCCATCATCAAAACTCTGAGGCAAAATATGAATGGACATATTTGAATACTTTACCTGTCCCTAAATGAGTGAGCGTGCCCAGCACCATGAGGTGGACTGATTGGTCAGATATGAATCATGTGACCTCAAAAATACTGAGAACTAGAGAGAAATGGTTTCTCAAAGGCAAGTCGCGGTGCCATGTTCCAGTAAAAGCAGGGAGATCCTTGTAGGAGACAAGAACAACAGATGTCCTCTATGGAATGTAACCAAGCACTTTAGTCATGGAAAGTCCTGAAGCTCTGAACAGGGCCACTGGCCTGGCTGCCCTTGAGAATTTCATCATTGCTATGGTTGGAGATCCCTCTATAGCACCCTCTTGAACTCCTTCTGCATCATCCTGCTTAATGCCATTGTGACTGGGAATATATATCAATGCTCAACTCTTGAGTTTGTACTCAGTAGGGTCAGTTGCATCAACAAAGCTAGTTTCCCAAAGTTCTGTCTTGCCTCCAGGATAGTAGGATGGGGCATGTTCCAGGAGTAGCCACTACCACCTCTGGGACCCAGAGCCCAGGAAGAGAACCTTAGTCAGTCCAGGCCTTCCCTAAGGAAGTCCAGGCCTTCCTTCTATACTAAAGGTCTTCTCTGGCCTGTCCAATGGATGCACTGAACTGCTCTCTCATATCCCCTGCATGAGATGCTAAAGTAATTTGCCTAATCTCACTCCCTTATTCCAACTTCTTTCTCCAAATATGAGCAGTTTTTCCTTATCTCTCTTGGTGCAATTGCGTATTTCCGCACAGAGGAGAGAAGTGGTTTATTCTTGCTCTTACTTTTCCCTAGGCAGTTACTTCAAACTGCAATTTGATGTCTTCAAGCCTTAGGGATGAGACATATGTAATTAGAAAAGTAAGTAATGATACAAAGGCCTTATTACTGAGGTTTTCTGGATGATTGTTCAAGTCAGAAAAACAATAGTGCTCAGAGGACAGAAATGAGCCCACACATCGGAGAGCAGAGACTGAGGAGCTGAAATCTTGGAGCAGGGCACAGCCTACACAAACAGCAGGACTTTGTATCTTGCTCACATGAGACAGAAAGTCACTCAGGTAAAATAGGGCCAGAGATGATTTTGCTGTCATGCTTGGTTCTATCTCTGCAGCCTCTATGTCTCTAATACAATCTGTTCAGCAAACAAAGGTGGCCTGTGAGCTGAGTGAGAGGTGCACCTTCAGAGGCAGCAAGACCTCCTGGGCACATCCTCCTTCATCAGATCAACATCTTGGGGAAGACTAAGACGACTTACCTTCTGCCTCCCTTGAAGCATCCCTGGGCCTTTCCCTGGTTGTGTTGGGCATTATTTCAACTTGTCATAGAAAACGTCAGTTAATTTGCAAGAGGCAAATTCATAAATTCAACTTTGTACATAGCCAGGAAAGTGATCTGAAGATACTGTCCCCAGAATCTTCCCTGGGAAGAACAGAGCAAAATGCAGGATGTAAGCAAGAGTCTGCTCACGGACTAGTGACCAAGCACTAGGCTTTAGAGATGGATTTTTAAAAGGTCATTATGTTCTAAATATTTGCTTTGACATGACCCCAACATAGCCAGTTAAATAATGGGAGATTCAGCCAAATCTCCTGATTGTTTTATCATGAAAGTTCAGTTCTAAAGATAGGCACAAGACATTCACTTCAGGAAAATTCCATTTGGTCCAGTGAGGTTTCCTTTAGCATCTTGGAGGCGCTATACTATGCTACTTTGTATGAGCAATGTGTTCTGACCCCTACCCTGAAGCTGCTCCTCATTTGTTCCTTTGATAAAGCACAAATGTTGGGTGGAGTAGGAGTGCTAAGTGCTGCAAATCTGCAGAAACTCAAATTTGTTACAAATCAAGCAGATCAAAGGGACCCTGAAAGGCACTTGGATTTGTTTTCTAGAATGTCCACTGAACTGTCTTATTGGGGAAGGCACCGTGGGCTAGGGGCAGCATTCCATCCCATGGTAGCCGGGGACTGGGTAGGCAAAGAGATTGTGAAAATACCCAAGGAATCCAGTTGGCCTCCATATTAGAAGTACGGTCAGCATGAGCAGTACGCTGTGTGGCAGCAGGGCACAGGGCTGCGGCGGTATGGAGGAGACAAGGGGACATAGAGAGGAGACTTGGGAAGATTCCTGGAAAAGCCAAAAGTAGAGTTAAATGTTTGAGTCCTGTGGAGAATGTGGCTTGGCAGAAAAGGGAGAGGAAACTTCCCAGACTGGGAAAGTGTCTTGTAAAGAGGTAGAGAAGGGCCCTGTGGCTCGCACACATGGCCCCAGCGGACACCCCTCTCTCATCTTCCCAAGGCTGTGGAAGCAGAGGGCTGCTCTGTCCCGTGTGTCCTTTTCCTCACCCTGCCCTTCACAAGGGGGAGGGAAAACAGAGCTCTGGAAGCCAAGTCCCCAATTTCATGCTGATGTCTGGATGGGGGAAGGAAATCTTGAAACCTAATTGCCTCTCAGAAGAGCATTTGTCTGATTTTCCCAGGAGGTTTTATCAGAGAGTATTGAGTGCAGTTGGTCACAGGGTCCCAGGGTTGAACGTCCAGCCTGGCTCCGGGTTCCTGCATTACTCTGCCCCTGGCAAGTGAAACAGCCTGATGTCAACCAGAAGTCTCACCCAGCCCCATGCCAAACCCGGAGCCCAAACCTGGTTTCTGGCAGTGGTGAACTTCTGTCTGCTCTTGCTCTCTTGCTGCTGGTCCAGCTTGACCTGGAATCCCTTGCTCCCTAATAACCAGGTTCTTGCCCATTTCTGGACCCAGCCTGTCTTAAACCCCCGGTTTCCTGCTGGGCTGTGTCTCGGTCCTCAGTAATTAAGATTCAGGCTTGTTTCACCATCTCTCCAGGGAGACTTCTTTGGAGTGCAGTCTCCTCAGTTGATGGGGTGTCCTGTCCCTGACCTCCAATACACGTCCTGCCAGACCATCCCTGATGCCAGCTTCCTGTCTATGGGGGTCTACTAACTGTCTTTCCCTTAGACCTCCAGGAGTTAAGGTATCCTTCCTGCCTGCAGGAGATGCAGTTAAGAGGTACCTTCCCCAATAAGACAATTCAGTGGACATTCTAGAAAACAAATCCAAGTGCCTTTCAGGGTCCCTTTGATCTGCTTGATTTGTAACAAATTTGAGTTTCTGCAGATTTGCAGCACTTTCTGGTATCCATGTCGACCTCAACCAGTGGTGCATCTGGCCTCTTGTTTCTGCCACAACCTCAGATTCATAAATTTACATCTCTGGATGCTCACTTCTGGCCTTACTCCCTATTCAGATCTATTTGATTTATCCAAAGAAAATTTTGCCCAAGGTTCAAAACTTAATTTGGTTTTGCGCATTCCACTAGCCAACGCCTGCATCATAACTGAAGTCCCATTACACCAACACTGTGTTATCCTGTGTCAGAGGCTGGTCACTGTAGGACCAAGCTCACCTGATCTGGGAACAGGTAGAAAAACTTTCATGTTTGATTGACTCACAATCTACTGTACCTTTAGGAACATAATCCTTTTCATGTATCCCCCCCAAACTACCTGAATTTCAGCTCTGAAGTTTATTTATTCATTCTGGTGTTTTCTTCATATTGAAATGAATTAAAAGGAAGAACAAATGCCTTCAATTTCTGTCATTTCTTGGAAAGGGATGGGATAAGAAGTCAGAAGTCTTAGGGGTCATGGCTCTTCTAGATCAGAAAGGAAATTTGAAAAATATTCAGGAAGGAAGGTTCAAAACACCATCTCCAAAGGTCCTACCACTGTGACAGTCCTAGGGCTTATGGAATTCCCTTCCCCTGAGTGTGGGATGCACCCCATGAGTCTCCCTTAGTGAAGAGAATATGGGAACAGCAATGGCGTCATTTCTGAGATAACCCAGCCAGAAGACAGCAAGACAGCTGCTCCTCTCTTGCGCTCCTTTGCTCTGTCCCTTGCTTGTCTGTTCTTGGGAAAGCCACATCTCAAAGCCACATCTCATCTTAGCAGCAACGTGATGGAGAGGTCCACGTGGCAAAGGACTGAAGCAGATCTCTGACCCTCACTCAGTGAAGAAGGTGGCCCTTCCTCCAGCCACCCGCAGGGAACTGAACCCAGCCAGCACCATGTGAGTGAGTTTGGGGTCTAGTCTGAAGAGGAGACTGCAGTCCTAACTGGTACCTCCCACGCAGTCTCATGGCAGATCTTAGGAGATGCCCAGTTAAGAGGTCCCTGGATTCCTGACCTGCCCAAGTGTGAGATAATAAATGGTTGGTTTTTTAAAGGGGATCATTTGGGGATAATTTGCTATACAACTGTAGGGGTCTAATACAAGTCTCTAAGAACTGAAGACAAACAGGCAGAAAAATTTGACTCCTACGTGCCCCAAATCTTTCCGTTACCCATGCAGCAAGACTTAGAGGAAGGCAACACATACCTAATGTGTGCCCTCTCAGTGCCCAGCACTGCCACAGAAGGTACGGAGGATGCAGGAGAAATGAGGAACTTGGGTTAAAGTGAAAGAGCAACCCCACGCAGGTGTAAAAATAAATCTGAAATAAACTAATTAATAAATGGGCTGAGGATCTGAACAGACACTTCACCAAAGAAGAAATACAATGGATATACAAATATAAATTTTTAAAAAAGTTCAACATCCCTAGCAATTGGAGAAATGCAAATCAAAACCAAAATGCATTCTGCTGTTATGTTTAACTCATTAAATCAAATTAAGATTTCATCTCACTCTATAGTCAGAATGGTAATTACCAAGAATACAAGCAACAATAAATGTTGGTGAGGATGTGGGAGAAAAGGTACACTCATACATTGCTGGGGACTGAAAATTGGTGCAACCATATGGAAGGCAGTATGGAGGTTCCTCAGAGAACTTGGAATGAAACCATCATTTGACCCAGCTATACCCAAAGGACTTAAAATCAGTATACTACAGTGACGCAGTCACATCAATGTCTATAGAAGCTCAATTCACAATAGCCAAACTATGGAATCAACCTAGATGCCCTTCAACAGATAAATGGATAAGGAAAATGTGGTATATATACACAGTGGAATACTACTCAGCCTTAAGGAAGAACGAAATTATGGCATTTGCAGGTAAATGGATGGAAGTAGAGAATATCATGCTAAGTGAAATAAACCAAACTCAAAAAACCAAAGGCCAAATGTTTTCTCTGATATGCAAATGCTAATTCAAAATAAGGGGAGGGAGCTAGGGAAAATAGATATATTTTGGATTAGGAAGAAGGGAATGAAGGGAGGAGAGCAGGTATGTGGGTAGGAAGGATAGTAGAATGAATTAGACATTATTACTCTATATGCATATATGATTACATAACCGGTGGAATTCTACAACATGTACAGCCAGAAGAATGGGAAGTTACACTCCATTTATGTATGATGTGCTAAAATGCATTCTGCTGTTATGTATAGCTAATTAAAACAAATTAAAAGAAAGAAAGAAAACAAGATCTCAGCACCACCAGGGCATTACTGGTTTTCCTGCCCCTGAAGTTCATAGAAACCTCTCTTACATTCCATGATAAAAAAAAATATAAAAGAGAGGGAGTAAAGAAGTTCTACTTGGGGTGGATTATAATGGGACAGCCTGAATTCCACTGGGGCAGAGGCCAATAATCAGCAAGAAGAATATAGTTCCTAAGCATTTTGTGTGTGTGTGTGTGTGTGTGTGTGTGTGTGTGTGTGTGTGAACTGTATTATTTTTTAAGTGAGTCACCAATATGTAAAATTGGGGTATTTCAAGTACACATAAACTTTTTTGGTTTGCCCTGAAGTATGGAAAGATGTGGCTACACAGTATCCATACCTTGACCTTGACCATGGCTTAACACACAGTAGGCCCTCTCTTTCTCTCACGTTCAGACATGTGCTGCTCATTCTGCCACAGGCCCCACATAGGCCACTTCACTGATTTAAACTGGCTGGCATTTCAATTTTCAAATGGTGCTGTAAGCTTCTCTTTGATTATTTTTGAACTGTAGAACTTTTCACATCTTTAGTGGTTGTTGTGGCCCCAAAGAGAAAGGAATCCCTGATTCTGTGCCTCTGGTTGAGTCCCACAGACAGAAATCCAAGAGATGGTTCACCGTAGGCATTCCATATTCTCTTGCTTGGCCTCCATTCCCTAAAAGAGGACCACCAATTGTTTTTCAGGCTTTGTGCCTCTCTTGCAAATAAATGCTTTTCTATATTTGCTCATTGTATTCAGGAATCCTGGGATGACTCCAAACCTCCCCTCTATTCTCAAGCACTAGACTCAGCTAGAGATACAACTGTGAACAAAAGAAACTGAGGCCAGCTCTCACAGATTCACAGCCACCTGGTTAGTAAATTCAAGAAGGTGAATACTATTTAAGAAAACGCAGTGCACTGGTCAATATGAACTTTCTCGTCCCTTCTTGTCATAGGAGTCTATAATGGAACCCCACCAAGAGATCCCCGTTTCTTCTCTTTCGTATCCCTTCCTTTCCTTACACTTTTGTTGCATGGATCCAATATAAGAGGCCTTGGCCCTTTTAGGAAGTTTAGCAACGTCCTGGGTTCTACATAAATCCTGAGTCTACCAGAGCTTTGGAAGAGCACAAGGAGGGCTTCATCTCTGTTTCTCTGAAAAGGTTCCTCGCCAATTGCCCCCAGAGACATGGACCACCCAAGCGCTCAGAGGCCATAGAAGACGGAAGATGGAAAAGAGACTTTTAACTTCCCCAAGAAGAAAGACGCTGTCTGGATGGGCAGGGGCCACTAGCCTCTAAAGATAATCCATGCTGTCCTCATGCACGATTCACTGACTCATGGTCTGGCTCTGGCCTCTGAACCAGGGCTCTCCATCAACACACTCTAGAGGAAACAGAGGCTGCAGCCTGGGAGGCTCTTGGCCAGGGTCTCAGCCATGACCTCAGACCCTTCAGCTGCACCTGAGTACACATTTCCAGGGGAAATAGACTCTCCATGGAGGAGCAGCACACTGGCCCCTGGGGTCCCTGTGAGATCACCCCAGCTGGCCTAAATTAGTCACACACACGCACATGAGCGCGCGTGCGCGTGCGCGCACACACACACACACACACACACACACTTAAAAGCCCAGAATATAGACACTTCATTTATCCTTCTTAATTCCATACTCTGACCTTCTACTAAATCAACTTTTCTTATGTAATCTTCTCTTCTGCTTACCTAAAATGTTTCCAGCCTGAATTTGCTGAGCAACCAACACATTTGTGAGAGCACACTGGGCAACTCAACTCACTTCCTAAACCAGCCTCACAGCGGAGCATCAACGCAGCACCCAGGCCTCAGAACCAAGGGCTTTCCTAACAAAGAAAGAGCTTCCTGTTGCAAGGGAGAGAGAGCTGGGGCTCCCACTCCCCTCTCCTTTTACCCTCTCCTTTCCCAGTTCTTTTCTCCCCTGGAATTTCAGCTTCCAGTGAAGCCACATCTCAAAACTCAAATGAGGGGAGGAGATTTCATGTCTGCCCAGCTGCATAATCCAGCTCACCCAAGGGCTGTATTACATTAACATTTGCAAGGCATGTTTGCTGCCTCCTGGGCTGACACCTCTCCCTGCTACCACTGTCCCCACCCCCCACAAACAAACCAAGGGGTAAAAGAGAAAGTTTGAGTCACCCCCAAATCAGAGTGAAATAAACTGATTTCAAAGGGAATAGACGAAAACAAGAACATGCCTAGCCATTTTGACTTCTTATTTTTTCTTCTCAATTTTTTTATTTAAAAAATATAATATGCTTTTAAAAGAACTTTTGCCATCTTGATTCATCAGGCTCTGGTGTGAAAATAAAAAACACACACATTTATACAACCGCATAAACTTATGCAGATGAGCTCATGTCTGTTTTGCCATGTCTTCTAATGATTAAGGGAAAACAAAAAACTTACCCAGAGAAAATGCTCATCCAGCTTTATTTCTAAACACACACACAAAAAATCTTTCTGTATCAGTCAATGTCCAACTGAAGAGAGTGAAAACCATGCTTGAATATCTAAAACAGAAGGATTGGAGAACAGGGAATTAGTTACCCAGGCGATAGAGCAGCCGAGCTGAGAAGCCAGACAGGGGACAATGAGGCAAATCAGAGGGTAGTGACAGCAGGTTGCAGCTGCAAGGACAAAGGAGGAGATAGAGTCATCAGAGCCCGGGGCTGGGGGCATCAGACAGGAACTGGAACCACAGCACACCTGTCTCAGAGGATCTGGAATTCCGAAAGAGAGACAGATGCTACTGCAGATACAAGTAGCTGGGAGGGTGAAGAAGAAATAAAATGTCACCGGCTGGACCCTATTGGATATCTACTGACCCAGGAGCCTCAGAAATGTAGTCTGAAAATGGTCAGCCCTAGAGGCTCGTGGCAGAGCTGGGGAGCACCGGAAATGCTGCTGAGGACCAGCAGGCTCCCATCCACACAGGCTCCTCTCGCCTCCTCCCGCCTCTCTGTCTACCAGGTCCCCACAGTCATTGCTACCGTCATTGCTACCATCTACAGCAGGACATGAAATCCGGAGGGGATGAAATTTGGGACTGCAGGAAAGGTACCTTGGGCTTGAAGGTCAAAGTCACACCCAAAGTCAGCTCTACCCTAAGCTCTGATCCTGGGCATCTCCCTCTTCAATCTCTAGGATGTTGGAGATGCAGTGAGTCCCAGGAAGAGCATTGGATATTAATGGGACCCCTCAGGGGACTTTTCAACCAAAGCTGGGTCAGAAGTGAATGCTTACGTGGAGGGTGCCGAGTCTCCAACTGTACAAGAGCAAGGACGCTCCACAAAAGAGGACACAGAAGCAGAGAGGAGATATTGGGTGATCTTCCTGGATCACCCCAAGATTGAAGATGTTTCAGCAATAGGCCTTGCTAAACCTGTGCTCCTGGTGTCCACCTTGACCTACAAGGCTGGCACCAAGACCGTAGAGAGAGAGGCCACTGAGAACTATTCAAGAAGGCTCAGGAAGGAACCACGAATTTGCTCATAAATAATCCAGGCAGCATGGAATTCAACAAATCACAGCAAAATCCCACTTTTGGCAAAATGTTTTCATCTTAATTATAACTGTGCTATTGCTGGTGTTACCGAACAGTCTTTCTCTGCCATTAAAAATCAGAAAGGGTGGGGTAGGGTGCATGGAGGGAGAAGCAAAATATAATATAAACAAGGAATGGAAAATTACCCCTGCAAAGTATAATGGCTAAACAATGACTAAGGAGGCCGTGATATGCATCAACACAAATCCATGAGTGTAAACAGTGTGGTAGGAAAGGAGATGATCGGGATGAACTAGATGGAAGAGGGAATTAGCAGAGGCAGAGTTCTTCTTTTGCCGGAGGTGGGGTTGGTGCACAGCCCCATGGGGAGGATGGCCAAGAGAGCCAGCCCCTTTCACCTTGGTCTGGGAGCCCTGACTGAGCAGGCAGTGGATAAGGGCAGAGCCTCCAGCAGCCTGGGCATCCCATAATTCACTCAACAAAGCCAAGAGAGAACAGTCAGGCAGGATTGAAGGCTGCCTCCATTCAGGACTCTGTTACACCTCTTGCTTGCTTTGTCACTCGAAATCAATGATTTGTTTCCTTGGGACTTCAGATCCTCATCTGTAAAATGAGATAAGGCATGTAGCAAATTTTTGTTGAATATCTATTATATGCCAGACATTGCTCTGGGTGCTGGGTATGCAGCAGGGGGAAAGTGCTCTAAAGAGTTTTCTGGCAGGAGTAGGGGAAGATACTACAGAGGAGCAGATACAGAATTAGGGACGAGCACCATGAAGAAAAATAAAGCTGGGTAAGAGGGAAAGAGTGTGAGTATACTCGGTGTGAGCTATGTCATCAGAGGGGATGGGAAAGGACTCACTGAAAATGTGACATTTCAGCGGGGATGGAAAAGTCACAGAGATATGTCTAGGGAGGTGCTCCAGGCAAAGGGCACAGCCAGGGCAAACGGCCTGAGCCTTCTGAAACTCATTTTATGGGCATAAATAAAGCATTAGCCCAGTTCCTGGCATACGGAGAGCCCTTCATAAACACAAGCTCTTGTTTTAAATCATAAAGGGAATAGTTACAAAGCGTTTTTGCTTAAGGACTAGCGGAGAGTGTGGTGAAAGGATTGGCAAATGCCCTCAGCTCTGGGTCCTGGTTCTTGGCCTCCTGGGCCTCCCCTTCTCTCCCTGTGCAGACAGAGCTCTGAGCATTCAGTTAACCCCAAAATCAAAAAGGAGCATAGCAGCAGACAGCCCAAACCAGCAGATCCCCTGGAGGACTTGCCCAGTTGTATTTTATTCCCTCTCCCATCAACAGGAGTATGGAAGTTGGCATCGGAGACCATGTGCTTCAGTTGCTGGGTATGTGACATGGGACAAGTCCCATAGCCTCTCTGAGCTCACAGGGTTGTCAGGAGGATCGGATGGAATGATGACTGTGAGGGCCCTTTGTGAACCGTAAAACTGCCTTTGATGAACTGTTGCATGACGGAAATGGAGTGGATCCTCTGAGCTCACAGCCACGGTTGTGGTGGGACATGGCCCACCCACAGTTTGGATGACTAGGAGACACAAGCCTGGGACCAGCACTTGCCCGAAGGAAGTCACAAAGCCAATCAGAGTCACAAAGGGACTCTTCTGTTTTTAATACTCCCCGAGATGAGAGCTGATGGCATTTGTTTAGATTGGCACCGAAAGAGAATCATTCTGTGGTGCATCCAAGCTGCTTGGAAAAGAGTTGGTGACCCTGCCAACAATCTGATCAGCACACACCACGGCAGGGGAAGGGCGTGGGGGCAGTTCTAGCGCTCTTCCACAGAGGACACGATGAAACTGTAGGCATGGCGCGATTTCAGACGAGGATCAGTGCTGTGCTAAGACCCACGGGGCTTTCAGGTCCTGCCAACCAGATCCCGAAGGTAGAGATGCATGAAGAGTTTCATTATCTCTTATTATTTCAGGATCACCGAAGTTTAGAGCCAAAAGAAATGAAGAAGTCTCTGCCAGTGAATCTTTTGAAGTGCTGGAGCTTAAACAACCTCTTAGAAGTTATAGAACGCATCGCCGTGACTCTTCCCTTTAAGGACAATAACCGCCTAGCCCTAGCCACATTCCAGGCTGTTACGAGCATGAAGTCAGAGAGGGACTTCTCCCGAAATTCAACTTAGTAATAATTACTGGCTGAAAGGGAGGACAGAGAGGGACAAAGAGGACCCATTTTTAAACTCCTCAGACCTTCCCCACATTTCTTTCCCAACAACAGACATCTGATTGGGTTGAGTCAGGGCAGGTTGGATGCGGTTGGCCACCCACAGGCTCATTCTTAGTCAGAAGTTCAAAGAGTGGCTTAGTTGGTATCTGACAGGGTTGCAAGGGCGCTCTCCACCCAAGCTTGATGTCATGCCGTGGGGTTGGGAGAGGACACCGCGGAATGAAGAAGATTCTTTCAAGTCTTCCAAGAACAGTGCTTTCAGGAATTCTGAAATGTTCCTTCTGCTCTAAAAATGCACGTTCTCACATTAAATGCCCTGTCCCATAATTCTCAGGCAAGTATATCTCACCCTCTTTTCATTGATCAGTTGAGGGAAATGTTCATGATACAAAGCCCAGACTTTAACCCAACTTGGGGTAAGCACCTTCTGCCACTCAGGAGAGGAGAAGAAAAATATAATGCCCATAAACATGCCACCTCGTTCTGCAGAGATCATGGATAATCAAGGCTGTCAAACCTGACAGGCAGCTGGCCAATGTGTGCACACCATGATCATGCTCCTTTGAAGAGGGCCAATGTCTTCTAGATCTTTCCTTCTACCTAAACTTCCCACTATCTCGGAAGCATACCTGGTGGCTAATGGTTGGCCATTAATAACTTTGGCTTAATGTGAGGGCTCTGGATTATCTACTAGTGGAGGAGAAAGAACAGGAAAGAGAAACAAGAAGATTCAAGAGACATAAAGGAGGAAAGGAGAAAGGGGAGAAAATAAATAGATAGGATAAAAGGGGGAGAAATTGACAAGGAGGTTGCATGATTTACATTAAAAAAATGTGAGCCTAGAAATCTAAACTCGGTTCAAATTGTACCTTAGTCACTACTTTTTCTACCCCAGTTATAAATGAAAAGTAGGAGTTTTGCAAGTGGCAGGATGGTAGCCAATGAGGTTTTTCCATGGCATGATTATTGCTAATTGAAAAAATAGAAAGGAAGGAAAGAATAAAGGAGGAAGGAAGAGGGAAGTGAGGTAGAGAAGAGACCCCCGTAGTTAAGGAAGCAGGTAGAAATCAGACTTGCATCCTTACCACCAGCTCCCAGGGCCTGTCACTTTCTTCCCTCCGTCGCCACACACTCATCTCTTTCTAGTCCTGTCTCAGGCCTCAGAGAGACCCAGCATCTATTCCGAGCCAGGCTTCCAACAACTCAGACATTTCTTGAAGCTTCAGCTCTAGGAGCTTTGGGGTCCTGAAGACTAGGATCCCAGGAGATTTTGACTCCTAAGTAGAATGCCTAGACCCCAGGATCAGATTTCATCTGACTACTGTGAAGTACTTAACCACACTAGAAAAAAGAATCGAACAAGAACACATTTGCCAACCCGAAACTTGTGCCCCTGATCTCGGTGCCTCCAACTACCCACATTTGGCAGCCAGCTGGGGAGTCTTAACTCGAAAGTGAAGAACAAGCCCACGAGCCTGGGGCAGATTTGAGTTCTGAGTCCCACAGAAGGACCTTCATTAGCAGCCAATGTTTTAAAATATGTTTGACAAGCAAATAGAAAAAAAAAATGTCTATAAATGCATCTACTATAACATACCTGTTTGTTTTGCGGATTGGGTTGGGTTTTTGTTTTGAGAAAAAAAAAAGGTGAAACTTTGGAAGAGGATGGCTGACTTATTCAAAGTACTCTGTCTCATGGTTTCTATCTTTGGGACTAAAAGGACTTCCTTCTGTGGATAAGTCCTCAGAACAGCATTATTCAGCATGATTCAAAGGCCTTACCTAGGGGTCCCAACATCTTGCCCAGAGCAGAGGCACTGTTCCAAGACACACAGTACAGGGCAGGGTCCTTAGGTACCTAAGGCAGACATGCAGATAGTAAAGAATATCTGGACATTACAGGGAACAAAAAGAACTCAATTAATTGAATATTGGAGCGCCTCCTAGACAAAATGCATGAAAGACCCAGTGCCCTTTGTTTATCTGTAAACAGAATTACGCTTGTTTTACAGTCAACGTTGTTGTTTTAAAATAGTCAATCACCTTGAAAACTAGAAAATAATCATGAACAAAATAATCATATGCTTTGAGATTCATCTTCAGTCTATGGATTTTCAAAAAACAAAACAAAAAATAAACTTTGGTGTTGTTGGGTGCAATGAGGGCTCATGTGTGTGTGTTCACCTGTGCATGGGTGTGTGTGTGTACACGAATGTTCCTGGATACACACATGTACCCACCCTGAAGACCCCCAATTGTTCCATTCAAATCACACTGGTCACATGTCCATTTGCTGAGGGGCAGAAAAGACTTTCTTGTAGGAAGCATTCTGATCTCTCCTACAAACAATGGTGTGTGTAGCTATTGATTAAAAATACAGTTGTTCTCTGCACCATCCCATAGGGAGATCTTCCAACAGGATAAAGGAAGATTCAGTTCCACAAGGAAGTCCTGGGTTTCTCTGATCTCTGCTTCCCTTTCTGGTCTGGTTCAGTCACCACTAATGAATTCATCACAACAGAACAGGGAGCTGCACCTATTTCCCATTCACAGCTTATAGACAAGCGAGCCAAAGCTCAGAGATTGAGAAATGAACCTGTTATAAGGTGTCCCCCAAAGCTCATGTGTGACAATTCAAGAAGGTTCAGGGTGAAATGATTAGAGTTCTCATCCAATCAGTTATTGCTCCAGGGACAGAGATGACCTGGGTGGTGACTGTAGGCAGGTAGGGTGTGGCTGCAGGAGGTGGGTCACTGGGGGTGTGCCTTTGGGTTTCTATTTTGTCCGTGTTGAGGGGAGTTCTCTCTCTGCTTCCTGGTGTCAGGTCCTCAGCGGTTGTCCTCTGCCACACCCTTCTGCCATAAAGTTCTGCATCACCTCGGGCCCAGAGCTATGAAGCTGGCTGATGATGGACTGAGACCTCTGAAATCATGAACCAAATAAACTTTCCCTCTGCTAATCGTTCTTGTCAGGTCTTTTGGTCACAGCAATGAAAAAGCTGATGAAAACAGAACCCAAAACTCAAAGCTGGTGAGCGTAAGAGCTGGGACTGGAGCCGGGGTCTTCAGAGGTCACGTCCTCAATGTCAGGGAAGGTGTGGGAGTGGCCTGGCCTTCCCCCCCTGTGCCTTTCCCCTCATTCCCGAAACTGTTCCAAGGGGAGTTGAAATAACAAAATTATGGGCAGGGGCTGCCTGGCCATGTCTTAATTCTGTAAATTAGGGTTTTATCTGAAGCATTGTATTTAAAAAAAGAAAAACCTAAGGCTGCTATAAAGCAACTTAGCCCCCATGTTTTTGTTTTTCTTAGAAGCTTGTAATGAGCTCATAATGCTAATGAGGAATGCTCTGTAATGCTCTGTGGCTCCCCAGCAGTGCTGAGTCAAATCAGCCACGTTAGGGGACGGAATTACACAAGACTTGGAATATGTGCACCCACCCATCACCACCAGGCTGGCCGCTTGCATCGGGAGCAGAGCTCGCTGCTTCGTCAGCTCTGTCTTGCCGGCTTGCACCCTTCCCACAGCAGCCTCTTTGACCTAGATTATTTCCCCTGGGATGATGGTTTTAAAGTCCTCTTTTAAAGATCAGCCCTAGGGGTTTTCAGCTCTCCATAGGTTTGGCCACTTGGTATGTGCTGAGTCCTCATTACTGTGCTCAGAACCTAACGAGGAGCTGTGAGCCATGACTCGCCACACGCTGCTTCCAGTCCCATCACCTTGTCATTTGCAACCTCCCCGATGTGACCCTAAAGCATCTGCATCAACCATAGTCCCAGTTGAAACAATGGGGACATGGCAAAAGTTGAAGGAGGGGGTTGTTGACAAGGCAGGGCAGAACTGGGGGAAGACTGAGTCACCTGCTCTGATGATTTCCAGTGCAAGGAGCCATCACCTCTCCTGGGCCCAAAGGGCTAGGAAGGGGGACAGCAACAAGAACACTGGGTGTAAGAGACAGTCACTGCCAGCAGATGAGGGAGACCATTGGTGCAGTCCAGAGGTAGCCTCCAGAACACAGAGAAGGTATGAGAGGCAGAGAGCCAGGCTCAGGGTAGGGGCAGAGCAGACCATCCAGCAAAACACCTCTGCACCCTTGTCCTCCGTGGCTTGCTGCAGGAACCTGGAGATTTAGTGAGCATGCAGCCCAGCTCCTGCACCAGCCGTTTCCTCTTTCTGCTTCATGCTCACCTGTCTACAGCTGTCTCAACAGGTTATTCACTTTCCAAACTTTCCAACAAATTCCAAGTTCTCCTTGAAATGTTCTCCAAGGTGGCTCTGACTGCAGATGTCTTCTGCAATTCTCTAATGCTGGCATTCACCTCTGCAAGCCAGATGAGAAGAAGGACTGCATCCTGAACCTCCTGTGTCTCACACAGAGCAGAGCTCTCTTCCGTGCATGAGAAAGGTCAGGGCTGGGTGGGTGGAGGAGAGGTCTTCTGCCTTGGTGTCCTTAGACCATGTAGTTAAATAGACTGGATTGTAGATGACTCAAATCAGGACAAAGAGGAACCATGACAAATTAATGGCTGAGGTGAGTGAGAAATAGTTCCCATTCTCTGCCTGGTGGCTGGAGGAATGGAGGGAATATGGAAGCTGGGAACACAGAAGTTGATCTAAGTCCCGTGGGATCTTGAAAGTCACACTTTGCAAATTGATCAATGCAATTTTTCTGCTTTGCACAGTATGTAAAAATAACAAGGTTTTCCTCATAGACTATTGTTCAGAAATCACTATTCGAAGGGGTAAGGGCAAGGTAAGATGTAGAAATTCATATAAAAGCAACTAGCATGGTGCTGGCCCCATAGTATGGGCTACAAAAAAAAAAAAATACCTTGTTTCAATTTAATCTTCACAATCCTGTGGGGTAGCTTCCCAGAGCAGACATTATGAAGAAATTGAGATGCAAGAAAAGTAACTTCTCAAGGTCACCCACTAAACCAGAATGAACAATAGTCGGATATCTTGGGTTCCCAACACACTTTGAGAGTCAGCCCAGCTCCTCTGGAGACAAAGCTTCTGCTCTCCAAATCTAAAATGTACATCTTCGGCACTCCCGATTGTCCCCTTGGTGGGCCCTGGGCCCTGGGATGAGAACCTCTTCTATTGCTATGTATGCGAGCCCTGCACAGGAGGGCCCTGCTGGGTATCTAGGGTTTCCAGGATGTGTGCCATCAGCCGCATCATGGTCCCTTCCCCACGGAGAGGTGTCCTGAGCTTCTGGACACTAGGACTCCTGGAAATGTCCTGAGCAGCAGGAACGGAACATTAGACGTTTGTAGCTGTGTTTTCTGGGAAGGGCCAGAAATTGCCCATGAGCTTCTGGGAAATTCTCACATTTTCATTCCTTTCCTCCACTTTTCTAAACATATCCTACTTCTGGCAAAAAGCCTCTCTCCTGTGATGGAGTCTGGCAAAGTGAGACTGGCAGGGCCAAGAGAAGATTAACAAGAGGGGGTGGCAGAGAACAGAGTGATCTGCATATAATCAAGTACTGATGGGCAGATCTGGGCAGAGCATTATGCAAAAGATCTCCCTGTAGAGACCGGCTGCCTCTGCTACCCTCCCGCACCCTGGAAATGGGACTCAGGCATGAATTTCCCACATAAAAAACAGCATGGTCTATCCAGAGTGAAAGTCCAGGCCCAAAATTTCACAGAAATGAAGGAGTTAAAAGTAGTGGACACCATCATGTCAGAATGAATTAATGAGTTTGTTTTTTTAAAAAAAAAAAAAAAAACAGTCAAGAAGATAAAGAAGAATGTTGGTCTTTCTAGAAAGAGAGAAATCCATATGGGACAGTGGCTGAGGTGCATGCCTCTCATTGGGGTGGGAGTGTATGTGTGCACACGTGTGCTTAGGGCTGCACACACACACACACACACACACGTGTGTGCACATGCGTGTTTGCACATGTCTGCAGAGGGGTTGCTAGGGGAGAAATCCATGGGCGCAGCAGGAAGAGCTGACAAATGGAATCACAAAACTGCTGATGTCAAGGAAAGGGGCATCCTCAAACCCCTCTGGCCTGCTTCCACCCAGCTCTCTCCTAAGTCGTCTTCATTTCAGTCTTAGGTTTCCATAAACACTGCAGTTATTTATTTTATTTTTGTTTGAAATGTTAAACAAGCCCTGAAAGGAAAAGCTGTGGGGCCAACTTGTGGTGTCTCCAGAGAGGAGTAACACCGCAAGCATTTTCGGCAAGGGCCTGGGGAGCCTGCCTCTTCCCGCGCCCGGCCCCCGGGTCTCTGTAGCAGCCCCCTGTGCTCCTGCCCTGGCTTCAGGGCCCTGAGAAAGCTGCCTAATCCAATCCCTCACTGTTTGCAGAGTGTGGCTCTTCCCCGCTCCACCCTTGACGGGAGAACTCCTCATCTGGAAGAGATTCTGTCCTAGGCAGAGACCATTAATAATACACAAACAACGTCCACAACACCAAGGACAATGGCCACCAGCAACTGAGCACTTACTAGGACTAGTGATGGTTGGAGATGAAGATGAGGCACCTGGAGCCACACATTTCCCTCTCAGCACAAGCCGAGGTGATAGGAGCTATTGTTTTTCCCATTTTATAGACGAGGAGCCTGAGGCACAGAGAACGAAGAGGCTTGGCTTTAAGAGACAAGGCCCAAGGTGCTGAACCTATGGTAACATTGGTGATGTGCCTTGGGCAGGAAATTTAAGAGGTCACTGACAAACTCAGTAATCCAAAACAATTTAATACAGCATTTATTAAAAAATCAGAATCAAGGCAAAACAGTCCATGATGAACGAATATCAGGATTTTAAAGGTTGAAGGATCCAGTAGATCTGAGCCCACAGCTCTTGAGCACAGGCCGTGCCACCTCCTCCTGCATGTATTTAGGCCTAAAATGTGCCCTGCATGGTCCTTGCCTTTGCCCAAGCTGTCTCGATTAGGCTTGGAGCCTGTGTTATAGGTGCTGTAATAATCCTCATTAAAGAGATGGGGAAACTGACAGAGGTCAAGATTTCTTGGTCTATTCGTTATTTGTTTGCTTCCATCTTCAAAGAATAAGCTCAGATCAGGATCCCAAGTGGGACCTGATCCCACGTTCCCTCTGAGTCCAGTGCTCTCTCTGTGAGCTCCCAGCAGGGAAAGGAGTCTAACCAGCTGAGAGACAATCCCTCAGAGGCCTGGGCTGTGCCCTAGGGTGGTGTGGGTGCTAACAACTCAGTTCCTGACCAGTATCCTTCCACTGCCTGGACCAGACCTGCCCCTGGGACCTCCCATGTCTCCACTAAGCCAGTCCTCCTTTGCTGCCTGCAGCTTCTGGTGCAGAATTAGGGCAAATGCACAACAGACCCTCTCCTTTCAAGTTCATCACCAGCCTGCCCAAGATGACCTCCTCCTGCTGCTCAATCCTGAGTCCATGCACACCAGACATGAGCAGGCACACACACGACCCTCCATGCCAATCTCTACCCCGGCTCTTCGGAGGAGGGAGCTGGCCATGGAGGTGGAAGAAAACAAGGAGGGAGGTGGAGACCCCAAAGTCAGAGTCCAGCTCTTGAGGATGAGCAATGGAACTGCTGCTGTGGTCACCCAACCTTTATGTCTGTAGTGCAGTTGTGGGGTGGCTCTCTCAGTTTATCATGAGTAGCATTTTGGCTGACTTGGAGAGGATCCTAAAGAAGTCAAAGAGATGGGGCAGCTGGAAATTGCCTCTATCCACCCCGAGTCCCTAGAAAGCTCAGCCACACAGACCCAGACAGAATGGCCACTTTCCCACTCTTTATTTTTTTTTGGGGGGGACCAGGGATTGAACCCAGGGGTATTTTACCACAAAGCCACATCCCCAGCCCTTCTTTTATTTTTTTATTTCAAGACAGAGCCTCACTAAGATGCTTAGAGCCTTGGTAAGTTGCTGAGACTGGCTTTGAATCTTCCTACTCTTTGGACCCAATCCCATGGGTATCATTCTACCCTCAACTTCTAACTGTCCCTCTGACTCACCCATCTGGGGTGAGAGAAGGAGCAGGGGCTTTGGAACCAGGCAGTTGGTGGGTTCAAATCCAGACTCTCCTGCCTTCTTACTGTGTATACAGCACCAGTCACTCCCCGGCTCCTACCTCCGTTGCTAATGTGTAAAATATAATGGTGTGTGAGCTAAAGATCCGGTATGGCTTCCATGAATTGGAGATGCCCAGCCCTCTTCCCCAGCTTCTTCAAGACCCTTTCCATATGATCGCATCTTTCTTGCCTTTTGAATTGTGGAGGCCCTTTCACAAACCTCTCAAGTTTGTCTTGAGTATTCAACCTTGGCTGTTATTTCCTAGATTTTCTGAGCCTTGATCCAACATCCAGGACAGAACATCCCTTTTGAGCTTCTCATAGGGTGGGGACAAGGCGAAGCGTGGATCTGCATCTTGAATCTTCTGTCTGCACGGCTTCAGCTTTTCTCCCTGTCACCCTCTCATGGTGGTCTGCAGGGGTGGATGGGGGTGTGCACTCTCACAGTCCTGAAGAGAAAAGAACCACAATCCTGACACAGAAGGGTGTTTCCATGACGACGGGTGGGGGGTCTTACCACACATGCATACTGCCCCACCCCCAAGTCACAAGTGATGAACCTACTAGGATCAATCTGGAGGTCTAGGTACCCCATTAGTAGCACCCCTTTTCTCACAGTATTCTGAGCTAAGGGGGCAATGAGGAAAAGAAAATAATGCAGATGAAACAAAATATCACCTTTGCTACTGTTAAAGCCTGTGAATATGGCTGAATTATGGGGCATACGGGATTACTACCTGGGAACCCCAGAGTCTTATAGAATTATTCACCCTGTGACAGGGCTTCCTAGAATGGAGCAGGGTCTCTCGCAGGGCAGTTTCTGTCTCTGAAAACCTCAGGACCTCTAGGAGCAGGACAGCATGTGTGTTTCCCATCCATGGGCTTCACTGCAAGAGGAAGGGGACTAAGAGGGACTGAGCTACAGTTTTTCCTCCAAATTCATCAACTCAGATTACTTCTCCCTGCAGGGGAGGAGTGTGCAGACGAAAAGAAGCCAAGAGCAGTATTTTAGTAAAGGCCCCTTCATTTGGTTGGAGATATAAAGAATGAAGAAGACACACTCAGCACCCCCCCCCACCCTGATGCAAGTTTTCATTCAATCTGCTACAACAGCAAAAATTATATATATATATATATATATATATATATATATATATATGTGTGTGTGTGTGTGTGTGTGTGTTCTAAATGATTAGAAAATAATCAAAACTAATTTTTAATATTGTTATGAATAGTTAGTGAAACAGCATCACTAAGCCAACACTACCCTCTTCATAAAAGCTAATCATAATAATAACAACCAGAATAGCAACTGAATACTGTCCTGGGCAGCATGCAAGAGGAGGGATTTATTCCGTCACACGAACTCAGAACATTTACTAGGCAACGGGGATTAAAACAAATACACAGATGAAGTTAATTTGAGGCAGAGTAAGAGGAAGACCAGAAAAGAAGAGTCCAGTGGGGACAGAGGATATTGAGTCAAGGTCACATAGAAAGTCCCCATGGCTAAGGTGACAGTGAGCTGAGCCGTGAAAGATGTGTTTAGGCAAAGAAGTGGGAATAAGGAGAGTGGTCTGGCTTGAATGAGGTGTCTTACTCTCAAGGACAGTAACAGGAAGACAGGTTTGTATCTTATCCACATGCCAATAGCTCTCTGTGGGTTTGGGCCACCCTTACCCACAGGAAAAGCAGAGGTGGGATGGATGTGGGAATGGGGTGGCAACACCTTCCTGGTCAGATGTCCTCACATTGGTGTTCCTTCCCCTGTGTGGATGCTCTTCAGAGCTGACAGTCCATCTCTCGCTAGCTCGAGCACCTCCCTGCTCCTGTCCATCCCTCAGGGACAACCCTGTCGCCGACCTGCTTTATCCAATGGGCCCAAGCCCTGGAGCTGACCCTTTCTCCCACTCCTCTCGGCCAGCCCCTGTGCTACAACAACAGTCTATCTCTCCCCAGAGCCCACACCAGCCTCTGTCTGGTACCCTTTTATCGGGCCACATCTCTGGGTGTTGGCAGTGCAGAATAAGCTGACCTCGGCACCTCACCTGTCCTCCTGAGCCAGTTCCCCAGCCCCTTAACCACAGGCCATGCCTTCTTCTGACCTTCTTCTTCCCATCCCAAGCACATTTCCAGTCTGAATCCAAGTCCTGCCACATTCCTGTTGTGAGACACAATGGCATCTTCCTGCCTGCATGCATATATATTCTCCAGGTCCAACAGAAATTGTGGCAATGGAATTGTAGAAGGTTGGAATTCTACCACTTTCTGAGACACCCAAACAGCACGCTGGACTACCTGCAGAAGTGAGGAGTTCCAGCATCTGCTGGGCCTCTGGAGCCCTTGGAGGAAGGACATCCAACTAGTTCAAATTAGTTGCAGGTTGTCTGCCCAAATCCAGTTCCTTTTTCATTTCAGTTGTGGCCTGGCAGAAATGTTAGAGCTGCCTTTGAATGTGTTGTAAAAGCCTGGTACCAACACTCTCATCTGAGTTCCTTTTTTCAAGTAAAACATAGAATTTTTTCATCAAGAACCAGGATATTGGGCTAGTGGGGAGTCAGTCTGAATGATTCTCATTCTCCTTCCCAAGCAGGAGAGGCTCTGACTGTTACTACATCTCATAGTGACCTGGACATTGCCCGGTCCGGGAAGTTTGAGGACACGTCTTCAGACGTAGGCGTGTCGCCCCATGAATTGAGCTACGCTCACCTGTTCCTTTGTGATATTACCCCTTTGCCTTGTTTGGTATAAAGTGTTCCATGGAAATGCCCTTTGTGTGTCCCCTTCTCTTGCTCTGCCTTTGGGTGTGGTCTTCCTAGCTGTCAGTCACCCTGCTGACAGCAGACATCATGAAGCTAGACTCAGCCCCCTGAAACCTGACCCCTTGCTTCATTTGAATGGCTTCTCCTCAATAAAAGGGGTCAGCACATGCTCACTCTCTCTCTTTCTGTGGACCCTTAAGGTCAGAGGAGCCATCAAAGGACCCCCAAAGAAAAAGGTATCTCTGTCTCTTGTGTGGTTATTTCGTGAAGCCCAGTTCCCCTGGAGTGACCCTGAGTGTTTTAGTCGTGAGAAACGCAACAATCAATATTTTTCCAATACTAGGAGAGAGCTAGAAGAAACCTTAATTTTGTGTCTGTTCTAGGTCAGACAAGAAGGTGAATACAGAAAGCCATTTGATTGAGAAAACTCTACATAGTCAGCCAGTTGTGTCCATACCACTCCTGCTAAGGGACACACTCACACACACCAAAAAAAAAAAAAAAAAAAGAAAAGAAAAAGAGTTTTTTGCATCTAGGGAGAACTTGACCAGAGCAAAAGCATCAGAAACTCAGTCCTTAGAAATAAAGAGTGTTCTATATAAACAATGTAGTCTGGATCTTGAATATCTGCAACACAACAGTTCATGTGTTGAAGGCTTAGTCCCTAGCCCCCAGTGCTATTAGGAATTGGTAGAAAGTTAGGAGGTAGAATCTAATGGAAGGCAGATAGTTTGAGGTGTTCCCTTGAAGGCGGTATTGTGACCCTGGACCTCTCCTCTCTTCTCTTCTCTTCCTTTTCCTTTCTTTCCTTTCCCTCCCTCCCCACCTCTCCCCTCCCCTACTCTACTCTCTTCTCTTCTCCTCTTCTCCCCCCTCCTCCTCCTCCTCTTCCTTCTTCTTGTTTTTTTCTCTCTCTCTCTTTCTCTCCCCCCACCACACTCCTCTTTCTGTCCACAGTGTGGTTAATAGTTTGCCTCTACCCCACACTGCAGCCACCTCATACTGTCTTCCACAGGCACAAAGCAACAGGTCCAAGCAACCATGAACTGAAACCATGAGCCAAAATAAACCTTTCTTCCTTATACATTGATTGTCTCAGGTGTGTTGTTATAATAAGAGAAGGCTGACTAACACAATAGCTTTAAGTGGAAATGTCTTTTGCTGGACACATCCATGAGAGATGCCAGAAGTAATGATCTAGTCATCACTCACTGCCAATCTCCCAGGTGAGAAACATCAACACCATTCGACCCCTTTCCATTCCTCAGTCTTTTGTTAGACACAGTTTGGCCATAATGTGTCTGTTCCTTCCAGTTCTGCTGCCATCACCCAGTTCAAACCCTTTCCTGTTGCCCTTCAGCTGGATCACTGGAACATTCCTCCATCAGGCACCTCTTCAATTCTTCCATTCAACTCACCCAAGAGGTCCAAGCAACCATGAAGGGGATTTGTGACCCTGGGCCTCTCCTCTCTTCTGGTTCAGATCTGGTGATGAAGCCCTACCAGAGCGATCCGGGTCTTCTCAAAGATCTGCTGGACGGAAGCGGAGAGAAGGAGGTCTGCAGGGTGAGGACCAGCCCCTGAAGGGAGTCCATCTCTCAGCTCCTTGCTCTGCTCTGCTCGTTGGCTTCATTCTCGGGTAGAGTCCAGACAACATCACAAATCTCTGGATAATTCTGTATCTGAAGCCAGCTCTGCCTTTGGGCTTAGTGGTGGTATTAAGCCATCATCAATTCCCTGTTTACTTTCAGTAACTAATTTATTTTGTTTTTAATAAATGATTCCCTCTTTGCATAAGTTAGAGTTGGTTTCCTGCCACTGATAAAGTAAAAAGATCCCTAACCTGAGCAGTGACCACACTTGGCGATGAGTGCAGACACACAGGATCCGCCTCGCACTGTTTATGCGAGTGTAAGCATCTTCCCTCCCTAGTATGCTGTCGACTGCCTGAGGGCAGTTTATCTTATGCACAGCTGTGTCCTCTGTTATACCTCACACATAATATGGTTTCAAACACATTGTTTGTTTGGCTGAGTGAATAGAAAGATAAATACTAGACAAAATAATCTACCCCCCAACAATATGAATGTCACCAACCATCCTCACTCAGCCGTAAACCCTAGGAATGTAGGCAAATAGACATTATGTTGCTAAGGACATTTTAAATCTGTAAAACTAAAATAAAATAACATCATCTATGTTTCCAGACTTTATAGACACTCTGTAGAAGTTTAGGTGGGGAAACATGACTCGTGGGCTGGTGAGACCATACCTTCTGCATGGGATCCAGCCTTTCCAACACCTGTGGGTCTGAGTGGAGCTGGTTGAGGGCTGTTGTCTCCTGTCCTCATAAGGCTCAGACTCCACTGGACCCTGAAACCTGAGGACCTTCTGCAGAAGCTTTAGAAATGGAAGGCAGAGATCCGACTTCCTGAGCACCCGCTGCAATAAAACCCTGCAAAAAGGGGGCTGGGGCATAATGTCCACTCAGACAATTCTAGCACAGAGAGCCTGCCTGGCATGCTTCTCAACAGCCAGGGCAAGATCAGACTAGGATTCCATCTCCTTCTACAGATGATGAGCTGTTTATCTAAGAGGTAGCTAAGGAGTGCTCCGATTTATTTAGTGCTTGTGTCTTTTATATGTCCATTTTCTTCTTCCCTTAAAGTTGAGTTGTCCTATGCTTTGAGACAGGGGCTTCTTCAGTACTGGAACCATTGGGCCCTAGAACCTACATTTGCTTCTGATTTTCTTGCCCAACCAGCCCCCACCCCCACCTACCCCAAACCGCTGTTCATTATTGTTCTTCGGAAAGAACTCAGTGGCCCAGTGACTAGCTGTTTCCAGCAGGCTGGCCAAGTGGAAATTGGGTCAGAAACCTCGCCCGCTGTGCTTCGGCGGTACCTGCTAAGACCACTGCACTCCGACTGTCACTCCCTCCTCAGCACCCCTGGCCAGGGAGCCCTGGATCTTCTCCATCGAACAGTGTCTGCTGCCCCCTACCCCATCCATTGTATTCCCTTGGGACAGCAGGAAGCCCACGTCACACCTAACCAAATGTATCCTCTTATTTCATGGCAGGGAGGAGGCAGTATCTATCCCCTGCTCTTAGCAGACATCATGGGTCAAGAGGTGGGAGTCTTTTCTTCTGAGCTCAGAATGCTTCCTACAAGAATGTCCTTCCTACCCCTCCTTAAAGCTTCCAATCTGGAAATGGGACCAATATGATCTGAAGGAAACAATTTGAAGATCTTCAGGATGGGTACATATGAGCTTCTATGAACAATTATGTACCCACGTGCCCATGCAGAGGTGAACACACACACACACGCACCAGCCCTTATTTGCACCCTGTCTTGTGCAGAAATGTGGTAGAAGAAACAAAGTGGAAGAAAAGAATAGGAGAATCAAGTTTGAAGAGAGAAAGGTAGATAGGAGTAATGAGCAGAGAGCCATCCCGGCCCCCACATTACCCTGGGCCTTCTCCTCCTAGGGAATCTCACACGAGAGCATTTTTCTTCCCTTTCCGCTCTCTCTGTCTTTTTAAATAATGTTTAGTTGTCAGTGGACACAATACCTTTATCTTATTTATCTATTTTTACGTGGTGCTGAGGATCGAACCCTGGGCCTCACACGTACGAGGCAAGTGCTCTGCCACTGAGCCCCAGCCCCAGGCCCCCTTTCCTCCATCGAGCTGTTATTTTCTACTTTCTTCCCTCTGAATATAAATATTCTTAAGTTTCATTCTCAAAAGAAAGCAGAAAAAGGAAACAGAGAAGAAAACAATTAAGGGAAAAAGAGGAGAAAGGAAGGGAAGTGAGGAAGGAGGAAGGACCATCTACTTCTCCCACCCAGACCCCACTCCGCCTGGCACAGAGGTCTCCTGAAGGTCAACCTGCAACGAAGTGAGGCCACACTTATGCCAAATATCAGACTTATTGTGCCTCCCTACCACCTCCAAATCCCTCTCCCTCCTATTGTTATAACCAAGAGATTTCTTATTGTCCAAAAGGAAAATCTAGTATTAATTCTCAATTCTTAATTCCCCATATACAACCAGTAACCAAATCTCATCTCATCTACCTCTTAAATGCTTCTCCAATTGTTTCTTCATCTCCACCATTTTTATTTTCCTGCCCGCTTTAGACTTTTCATATCTTTTTATTGGAATTCAATAGTCTCTAAACTCACCCCATGCAAGTTCACTACACCTGCTTTATGCCATTCCCAAAGAGAGGACTTTTCAAAGCATAAGGCTAATCCTAAAGATAAGCTGCTTAAAACCCTTCAGTGTCTCTACAGACTTACTGGGGTCAAAGCCACCAGGACGGTAGACAAGCCTGTTGCAGGACAGCCCCCGTATGTGCCCCAGGCTCTGCATTTCTCCCAATGACTCAACCCCTCTAAGGGTTTGAACTTGCTCTATCTCATGCTGTCTGACACCCTGGGCATCACACATGCTCCTTCTCTCACTGGAATACTCCAAATCTAGACAACCTCAAGTCCTCCATTAGACCTTAGCCCAGTACCACCTCCCCAGTGAAGACTTGCTTGGCATCTTTGGGACCAACTTAAGGGATGCTCTTCTGTGGCACATGACACTTGGCACATTTCCTCATTAACACTTTTTATTCTATTTTACATTTTTTGTATTATTTTATTATAAATTTTTGCATGTTAGTCTCCAAATAAGACTATATTCTTCTTAGAAGAAGAGACGTCTTTCTCTCTTTTTATGCCCATTACCAGCCCTGAGTTTGCAATGCAGTGGGCTTACAATTCATAACAACTGTTAAGTGAGCGAAGAGACAACCAGACAAGTGGAGATGGGCACCAAAGAGAAAAGGGCCACAAACCCAAAGGCATTTATTGTAGTGTGGGTAAATGAGTCTAAAAACAGAAATTACCAGATTGCTGAGTACTATTACTCAGCATAGTATCTCAGTGTTGTGTGGGGGTGGGGGGTGAGTGATCAGGAAGAAAGAGCAGTGAGCTAGAGAGAAAATTCAGTGGGTAGCAGCCTAAACTGTAATTGCAACAAGGAACTGCTCACTCCTAAACTTGATGCAAATTTAACTCATTATTTAGTTCTTTTAGCAATGACAGACTTGGTCTTTGTGGCTTGGGAGAGTGGAATTAGCACTAAATGGGAAGTAGGGAGATACACATTTCAGTGCACCATCAAGATCATTCTAGCAATAAACCTGTTTGTATGTGGACTGGGTCAAAATGCAGGAGATTTATTAGACTTTGAGCAAATTCCTTCACCTCTCTGAACCCCAATTTCCTTGTTATAAAATGGTACAATAATGATATACACCTGAATGGAAATATAATGAAATGTGTTTGGTATATAGTAAGCACTCAATATATAATGACTTTCATTAGTAGTGAAGTTCCCTATAACTGAATATTTTTTGATAAAGTTGGAATTGTTAGTGTAATATTTCCCTTTCTTTTTCATTTTCCCTCTAGTATTATAGTTACTAAGTTTACTAGATTGTAAACTTATGAGGGTGTGGACCAAATCTGTTTCATCTTGATAACCTCTAGAGCCACTGCACCTAAAAAGCATTTCATCACTCTGTGTTGGATTGGCAGATGGAGATTAATGACTTCACTATGTTATTTCCAAAGTTAATTTAGTCAATAAAAGTCTCCAATTCATCTCCCTGTGCATTTATCTGCTCAAAAACATGGCATTGGGTAGAAACCATGTGTTATGCAATGGCTAACTGTTGGGAGGAATTATAGAAGCAGACATGGTCTTTGACTGCATGGAACTTATATTCTAGTGATCCTATGATCTTGTTGAGCCAAGGAGTTGTATGCTACCTAAACCCTTGAGATATTTTAATGCTAGTGATATAGTTCTTGGTTTGATTCTTCCAAATGGCTGGCTTATTTTGTCCTACCCTGAAAAATCACTCAGTAGAAGAGAGTCCAGGGAAGATCAAAAAGAGGTGGCTACTGTTCAAAACAGCCATACTAGATATGCAAATACAAACATCTTTGATAATAAAGGATAAAACTCTTATTTGTAGGAAAAGGTCTAACAAGATCTCTAATTAGTTCTCTTCTCCTGTCTCTTTCATTTTACTCTATAGCTCACCCTCAAAGTCCCAATCTAAAGAGTTTGGGAGTGAACACATGACTTTAGAAAAGGTACCTTTCTGATATCTGGAGTCCAAAATCAAGGTAGGAAAGCTCAAATGGAAGGAAGCAACCTTGAGCCACATGCTCAGACTCAGGAGAACTGTGCTATGTAAAACTAGTATACAAATAAGAGGCATTATCAAAGGATGCCAGACTTTCAAAATCTGGAGATGCCTACTCTTAAAAGGCTGTGGATATTTTCTGTATTTATAACACAAGTCTTTAACCCTGGTGGATCATACATGGCCTTTGAGGATATGTGAAGTCTTAAAATTATATTAGAATTGCATATGTCAGTTTTTCCTTAGGAAGAGGCTTTATAGCTTACATAAAACTCCCAAAGAGATTCTTGTCCAAAATGTCATGTTAACAGGAGACATGTTGCTAACTAAACAGTTCATCTGAGTTGGGGGTAAATGGAATGTTCATAAAAGCATTCTTACTGAATTATAACTGCCAGGTCAATCAAACTATTGCCTGCTTCTAAGTACATCTCCCATTATTCTTCTTCCAGGAAGTTGCCCTCACAGAACTCTGAATATTCTATAGCATTCCATGTCTACTCATATGAGGAGTAATGTGTGTAAGAGGGTGTCAGTGTGTGTGTGTGTGTCCCACATGTAGGAGAGTAAATAGTCTAAATCAAGATCCATAGCACTTTAAGCTTAAGGGGATAGGATCAACAGGGGCTCTCTAGCTCACCTCCCTGTGCTAGGATCACCTCCTGTGTTCTCCCACCTAAGATTGTCCATAACCCTAACAAGTAATAAAGCATAAAGCCAGAATGGAACTCCGATGCCTCCAAACTCAATGAGTTTTTCATCATACCTTGCAACCCCAAAATGGAAGAGAGAAGTTTGGATGCTTAGAGAGCTTGTGCAGAAGCTGTTCTTGGAGCTGGATTCTTCTGGGTTGGGGTAAGTTAGGGAGGTAAATAACAGGGAGCATGACTTCAGGAAGAGGCTAATATGGAGCATGCTATTTGAGTACACACTTTTCATCTCCACTAGTTATTCATATCCACATACTCAGACAAAACACAACCACAGAGGGCCTACTGCACGGAATTAACTGAAAATGGGTAGGGCCAAAAAGAAAAGTGAAATGAGCAAGTGGAACAATTGTGAAGGAAACTCCAATAGTGAAAATAAATGACACTAATATTCACCAAACAGGAATGAAAGAATAATTGAACCCTAAATCATCACCTAAACACAGAGTAATTCAAGCTCTGCAAATATGCAGACCAACATGGACAACATCTTCTATGGTAGTGAACTCTTAAAAACAGCACAGTAATTGTGTTTTGATGTTAAGATGTATATAATGGTGATCTGATTTTTTTGTTTTTGTTTTTTTCCCTAGGTTGGTTTCTTTCAGTCCATGCCAAAATAACAACCTGGCAGTAAATTGCATCTATAAAGGTTTGGCATCTGCAACAGCAACTCATAAGTTTTCCAATTTCTGTCTCTTGTATTGCAATTTTTCCTCAATTCTTGGTGGTAAAAATGGGGACAGTGCACTGAAAAGACAAGCCTCACAATCCAAGCAGATGTTTCTCTTTGCTGCGCCACAAACTATGTCACCTGAGGCCAGGCCAGTCTCTGTGGGCTGTTTCCTCATCTATTAATGAAAGGGTTGCACCACAGCCCTCTGGTTCTATGCTTAGCCACTTTACTTCTTATACCCCTCCCAACATTTTGGATCCACAATACCTATAATAGTGGGCACTCTATAAACCATGGGGAGCTATAGGGCTCTTCTCAAGTTCAACAAATATCTCTGAAGTCTAATTTTTCACTGAGTACATAAGTCTTTCATTGATCAATTCAATGGTTTATCCCACCAGAGCTCATTTCCAGTAACAATTGGAGATATTATTATTATTACCATAACAGAGTTAAAGTTATCTAGTTCTTTCTAATACTTCTAGCCTCTTGATGACTGCATGCATTTTACATCCCTCCTACCTTCCAGACTAAGCCTGAGTCTATATAACTCCTTGCACAGTGATTTAATTATTTCCAACTCATTATTTGTTCTGGCTCTGTGATGCTTAATTTTATATGTCAACTTGAGTGGAGTAAGAGATGCCTAGAAAGCAGGGTGTGTCTCTCTGGGGATGTTTCTGGAAGAGATTAGCATTTGAATCAGTAGATTGAATAAAGCACATTGCCTTCTCCTATGCAGGTGGGTATCAGTTAATAATAGCTCAAGGGCCTTCAGAGAACAGCATGGTGGAGAAAGGGTGGTCTTGCTCTCTGCTTAAGTTGTGACATGTGTCTTCTCATGCCCTCAGACGTGCATTCCTCGTTCTTGGGCTTTTCGACTTAAGCTAGGATTTATGCTCTTAGAAGTTTATTTCCTAAATCTTTTCTTTGACTTTTATGACTTTGTCTTTTTGAAGAGCATAAGCCAATTACTTAGGTAACTTTTCTTCAATTGGTTTTGTCTTTTACTTTCTCCTGATTAGATCATTTACAAACTTGGGGCAGGGATATGACAGAAGAGGAGATTCTAATTAGCAACAAGAGCATCTATTCTCTCACAGCTTTGTCAATAGACTGTGTTAAGCATTTTAAATAATTTTTCCCATTCTGATAGGTGAAAATTGTATCTCGTTTTAGATTTAATTTTCATTTTTCTTATGTGAGAAACTTCTTGGAACATATGTTTATCTACTTTAGGATATTTGAAAGTTGAACATATTTTTATGTATTAAGGGTCATTTAAAATTTATTTGGACTTGGGAATTAATCTAATCAAGAAGATGAAAGACTTCTACAATAAAAACTATAGGACACTGAAGAAAGAAATTAGAGAAACCCTTAGAAGAAGGAAAGACCTCCCATGGTCTTGGATAGGCAGAATAAATATTATCAGTATGGTCATGTTACTAAAAGCACTTTACAGATTCAATGCAAACCCCATTCAAATACCAGTGGCATTAAAATGTCTTTAAAAGTCCTAAAATTTATTTGG
Source organism: Urocitellus parryii (assembly GCF_045843805.1). Lineage (NCBI taxonomy): Eukaryota > Metazoa > Chordata > Mammalia > Rodentia > Sciuridae > Urocitellus > Urocitellus parryii. Next base: position 264,322,693 of record NC_135531.1, on the reverse strand, counting down.
AAGAATAAGAAACACAGAATAGCCAAAGCAATCTGGAAAAGGCATCATGATACATGATCTCAAATTATACAACAGACCTATAGTAACAAAACCAGCATGGTATTGGCATTATAATAGACATAAAAACCAGTGAAGTAGAACAGAAGGCCCAGAAATAAGCCCACATATTTACAGTCATCTGATACTTGACAAAGGTGCCAAAAACCTATGTTGGAGAAAGAGGATTTTTAACAAATGGTGCTGGGAAAACTGGATATCTATATGTAAAAGAATGAAACTAGATTCTTGTCTCTCACCCTATACAAATATCAAATCAAAGTGGATCAGACTTAGGAAATAGACTAGAAACTTTGCAACTGCTAGAAGAAAACTTAGGCTTAAACCTCCATCATATTGGTTACAGGCACCAACTTCCTTAACAAGACCCCTAAAGCTAAAGAAATAAAACTAAGAATAAATAAATGGGATGCCATCAAATTAAAAAGTTTCTGCACAGCAAAGGAAATGATTAAGAATCTGCAGTATTGGAGAAAATCTTTGCCAGCTATTCCTCTGACAGAGGATTAATATCTGAAATACATAAAGAACTCAAAAAGCTTAACACCAAAAATAAATAAATAACGGAGTCAAAAAAATGGACAAAAGAACTAAACAAACATTGCTCAAAAAAAAAAACCACACAAATGGCTAGCAAATATATGAAAAACTGTTCAACATCTCTAGCAATTAGGAAAATGCAAATCAAAACTATACTAAGACTTAACTCCAGTCAGAATGGCAATTATCAAGAATACAAATAATAGAGGCCCAGCAACCAGCCAAGTGACAGCAGCTACACGCGCCGGCGGGGAACGAGGACCGGACCCACTAGGACAGGTCAGGTGGACGGCTGAGGGCTAGGCCAGTCCCCTCCCCCAGTGTCTGCAGGTAGGCGGGACTGTGAACACCAGCAGAGCGGGCCCAAAGCCTGCTGAGGGGTGGAACCGGCCCCTCCCCCAGTGCCTGCAAGCTAGGCCAACCTGCAACCCATCGGGAGGTTAGGCCCAGCAACCTATGGAGTGACACAGGTGCCCCTGGCGCCTGCTGGGTAGGTGGACCTTTGACGGACCAGCAAAGCAGACCTAGGGCCTGCCAGCATGGTAGATGGATCACACTAATTGGAGGAGGATCACAGCCACTACCTGCCCTGCAAGGGTGATTTTTCAACTATACAAGAGCAATATAAATAAATAGAGGGGGAAAATATCAAAGACACAACAATTTCACCAAGCAGAAAGAAACGCCAGCAGTATGAAACGACAAGGAAAGAAAGGACCACAGGCAATGCAGGTCAACTCAACTTTAGAAGAGGTAATAGCTGCAACAGATGGAATGTCAGATAGAGAGCTCAGGACATACATGCTTCAGATGATCTGGAGTCTCAAGGAAGACATGAGACAGCAAAATCAGACAATGAAAGATCACATTGACAAACAAATCCAGGAAGTAAAAGATCAATTTCACAGGGAGATAGAGGTAATAAAAAACAAACAAATAGAAATACTAGAAATGCAGGAAACAATAAACCAACTTAAAAACTCAATTGAGAATACTACCAGCAGAGTGGATCACTTAGAAGATAGAACATCAGACAATGAAGACAGAGTATTTCAACTTGAAAAGAACATAGATAGCTCAGCAAGTCTACTAAGAAACCATGAGCAGAACATTCAAGAGCTATGGGATAATATCAAAAGACCAAACTTAAGAGTCATTGGGATACAGGAAGGCACAGAGCTCCAAACCAAAGGATTAAGCAATCTATTCAGTGAAATAATACAAGAAAACTTCCCAGACTTGAAGAATGAGACAGAATCCCAAATCCTAGAAGCCTACAGGACGCCGATTGTGCAAAATCATAAGAGATCCACACCTAGACACATTATAATGAAGATGTCCAACATACAGAATAAGGAGAGAATTTTAAAAGCTACAAGGGAAAGGAAGCAGATTACATTTAGGGGTAAACCAATCAGAATAACAGCTGATCTCTCAACACAGACTCTAAAAGCTAGAAGATCCTGGAATAACATATTTCAAACGCTTAAAGAAAATGGATTCCAACCAAGAATCCTGTATCCGGCGAAATTAAGCTTCAGGTTAGAAGATGAAATTAAAACCTTCCACGATAAACAAAAGTTAAAAGAATTCGCAGCTAGAAAACCATCTCTTCAAAAAATCCTTGGCAAAACATTACAGGAAGAGGAAATGGAAAATAACATTGATAACCAACAATGGGAGGTAGGACAGTAAAGGGGGGAAAGTAGTCAAAGAGGATAACAAATCAGGTTTAGTAACATCAATAAACAAATATGGATAGAAGAACAAACCATATCTCAATAATAACCCTAAATGTTAATGGCTTAAACTCACCAATTAAGAGACACAGGCTAGTAGAATGGATCACAAAACAAGACCCAACAATATGCTGTCTACAGGAGACGCATTTGATAGGAAAAGATGTACATAGACTGAAGGTGAAAGGTTGGGAAAAATCATATCACTCATATGGACCACGGAAACAAGCAGGAGTGTCCATACTCATATCTAATAAAATAGATTTCAAGCCAAAGCTAATCAAAAGGGATAAAGAAGGACACTTCATACTGCTCAAGGGAACCATACACCAACAAGACATAACAATCATAAATATATATGCCCCAAATAATGGTGCAGCCGTGTTCATCAAGCAAACTCTTCTCAAGTTCAAGAGTCTAATAGACCACCATACAGTAATCATGGGAGACTTCAACACACCTCTCTCACCACTGGACAGATCTTCCAAACAAAAGTTAAATAAGGAAACTATAGAACTCAATAACACAATTAACAACCTAGACTTAATTGACATATATAGACTATACCACCCAACATCAAGTAGCTACACTTTTTTCTCAGCAGCACATGGAACCTTCTCAAAAATAGACCATATACTATGTCACAGGGCAACTCTTAGACAATACAAAGAGGTAGAGATAATACCATGCATCTTGTCTGATCATAATGGAATGAAACTGAAAATCAATGATAAAAGAAGAAAGGAAAAATCAAACATCACCTGGAGAATGAACAATAGGTTGCTGAGTGATCAATGGGTTTTAGAAGACATCAAGGAGGAAATTAAAAAATTTCTAGAGTTAAATGAAAACACAGACACAACATATCGGAATCTATGGGACACATTGAAAGCAGTTCTAAGAGGAAAATTCATTGCTTGGAGTTCATTCCTCAAAAAAAAGAAAAAACCAACAAATAAATGATCTCATACTTCATCTCAAAATCCTAGAAAAAGAAGAGCAAAACAACAGCAAAAGAAGTAGAAGGCAAGAAATAATTAAAATCAGAGCTGAAATTAATGAAATTGAAACAAAAGAAACAATTGAAAAAATTGACAAAACTAAAAGCTGGTTCTTTGAAAAAATAAATAAAATTGACAGGCCCTTAGCCATGCTAACGAAGAGAAGAAGAGAGAGAACCCAAATTACTAGCATACGGGATGAAAAAGGCAATATCACAACAGACACTTCAGAAATACAGAAGATAATCAGAAATTACTTTGAATCCTTATACTCCAATAAAATAGAATATAGTGAAGGCATAGATAAATTCCTTGAGTCTTATGATCTGCCCAGATTGAGCCAGGAGGATATAGACAACCTAAACAGACCAATAACAATAGAGGAAATAGAAGAAACCATCAAAAGACTACCAACTAAGAAAAGCCCAGGACCGGATGGGTATACAGCAGAGTTTTACAAAACCTTTAAAGAGGAACTAACACCAATACTTTTCAAGCTATTTCAGGAAATAGAAAAAGAGGGAGAACTTCCAAATTCGTTCTACGAGGCCAACATCACCCTGATTCCGAAACCAGACAAAGACACTTCAAAGAAAGAAAACTACAGACCAATATCTCTAATGAACCTCGATGCAAAAATCCTCAATAAAATTCTGGCGAATCGGATTCAAATACATATCAAAAAAATTATACACCATGATCAAGTAGGATTCATCCCTGGTATGCAAGGTTGGTTCAATATACGGAAATCAATAAATGTTATCCACCACATCAATAGACTTAAAAATAAGAACCATATGATCATCTCGATAGATGCAGAAAAAGCTTTCGACAAAGTACAGCATCCCTTTATGTTCAAAACTCTAGAAAAATTAGGGATAACTGGATCATACCTCAACATTGTAAAAGCAATCTATGATAAGCCACAGGCCAGCATCATTCTGAATGGAGAAAAATTGAAGGCATTCCCTCTAAGATCTGGTACAAGACAGGGATGCCCTCTCTCACCACTTCTGTTCAACATAGTCCTCGAAACACTGGCCAGAGCAATTAGGCAGACGAAAGAAATTAAAGGCATAAAAATAGGAAAAGAAGAACTTAAATTATCACTATTTGCAGATGATATGATTCTATATCTAGCAGACCCAAAAGGGTCTACAAAGAAGCTATTAGAGCTAATAAATGGATTCAGCAAAGTGGCAGGATATAAGATCAACACGCATAAATCAAAGGCATTCCTGTATATCAGCGACAAATCCTCTGAAACGGAAATGAGGACAACTACTCCATTCACAATATCCCCCCAAAAAATAAAATACTTGGGAATCAACCTAACAAAAGAGGTGAAAGATTTATACAATGAAAATTACAAAACCCTAAAGAAAGACATAGAAGAAGACCTTAGAAGATGGAAAAATATACCCTGCTCATGGATAGGCAGAACTAACATCATCAAAATGGCGATATTACCAAAAGTCCTATATAAGTTCAATGCAATGCCAATCAAAATCCCAACAGCATATCTTGTAGAAATCGATAAAAGAATCATGAAATTCATATGGAATAATAAAAGACCCAGAATAGCAAAAACAATACTAAGCAGGAAGTGTGAATCAGGCGGTATAGCAATACCAGACTTCAAACTATACTACAGAGCAATAGTAACAAAAACAGCATGGTACTGGTACCAAAACAGGCGGGTGGACCAATGGTACAGAATAGAGGACACAGTAACCAATCCACAAAACTACAACTATCTTATTTTTGATAAAGGGGCTAAAAGCATGCAATGGAGGAAGGATAGTATCTTCAACAAATGGTGCTGGGAAAACTGGAAATCCATTTGCACCAAAATGAATCTGAATCCCTATCTCTCGCCGTGCACAAAAGTTAACTCAAAATGGATCAAGGAGCTTGATATTAAATCAGAGACATGGCATCTGATAGAAGAAAAAGTTGGTTATGATCTACACGCTGTGGGATCGGGCTCCAAATTCCTCAATAGGACACCCATAGCGCTAGAGTTAACAAATAGAATCAACAAATGGGACTTACTCAAACTAAAAAGTTTTTTCTCAGCAAAAGAAACAATAAGAGAGATAAACAGGGAGCCTACATCCTGGGAACAAATCTTTACTCCACACACTTCAGATAGAGCCCTAATAACCAGAATATACAAAGAACTCAAAAAATTAGACAATAAGATAACAAATAACCCAATCAATAAATGGGCCAAGGACCTGAACAGACACTTCTCAGAGGAGGACATACAATCAATCAACAAGTACATGAAAAAATGCTCACCATCGCTAGCAGTCAGAGAAATGCAAATCAAAACTACCCTAAGATACCATCTCACTCCAGTAAGACTGGCAGCCGTTAGGAAGTCAAACAACAATAAGTGCTGGAGAGGATGCGGGGAAAAGGGCACTCTTGTTCATTGCTGGTGGGACTGCAAATTGGTGCAGCCAATTTGGAAAGCAGTATGGAGATTTCTTGGAAAGCTGGGAATGGAACCACCATTTGACCCAGCTATTCCCCTTCTCGGTCTATTCCCTAAAGCCCTAACAAGAGCATGCTACAGGGACACTGCTACATCGATGTTCATAGCAGCACAATTCACGATAGCAAGACTGTGGAACCAGCCTAGATGCCCTTCAATAGATGAATGGATAAAAAAAATGTGGCATTTATATACTATGGAGTATTACTCTGCATTAAAAAATGACAAAATCATAGAATTTGGAGGGAAATGGATGGCATTAGAGCAGATTATGCTAAGTGAAGCTAGTCAATCTTTAAAAAACAAATACCAAATGACTCCTTTGATACAAGGGGAGTAAACAAGGACAGGGTAGGGACGAAGAGCTTGAGAAGAAGATTTACATTAAACAGGGATGAGAGGTGGGAGGGAAAGGGAGTGAGAAGGGAAATTGCATGGAAATGGAAGGCGATCCTCAGGGTTATACAAAATGTCATATAAGAGGAAAGGAGGGGCAAGACAAGATAATACAAATGGAAGAAATGATTTACAGTAGAAGGGATAGAGAGAGAAAAGGGGAGGGGAGGGGAGGGGAGGGGGGATAGTAGAGAATAGGACAGACAGCAGAATACATCAGACACCAGAAAGGCAATATGTCAATCAATGGAAGGGTAACTGATGTGATACAGCAATTTGTATACCGGGTAAAAGTGGGAGTTCATAATCCACGTGAATCAACCGTGTAATATGATGTATTAAGAACTATGTAATGTTATGAACGACCAATAAAAAAAAAAGAATACAAATAATAGTAAATGCTAGTGAGAATGTGGGGAAAATAATACACTAGAACATTGTGGGTGGGGCTACAGACTAGTACAATCACGCTGAAAAGCAGTATGGAGATTCCTTTAAAAAACTAGGAATAAAACCACCATGTGACCCACTATGAGCCCCTTTCAGGCACTCCCCTGCAACCCTAACAGAGGTTGATTTTTCTCAAGTCCAGTGAGTTCACAACAAGTTTCTGAGTTCCCAGACTTGAAGCTCTGAACAGAGAAATTTTAAGTTCAATGCAAATTAATAGCTGCTCTGCTACTTTTCTTTTACTCTTTTATTTATTTATTTATTTTTTAAAAAGAAGTCATTTTAATTTACAAAGCAAACAAGAATGTAGCCAAAATGGCAAGACTCAAGATCCTGGATTTAATTTCCAGGGATAAAAAGAAAAACTTTGGGCAACACAAATATCAAGCCCTTTGCTTATGTGTATGTGTGTGTACATACAACTGTGTGTGTGTGTGTGTGTGTGTGTGTGTGTGCTGTATCCTTATGTGCATGCTGCCCACACCTCAAATCTCCCTGACAACGACTTTTAATGAATGCATGCAAACCCAATCAAAGATGCTTCAGACCATTTTCTTAGGCTCAGATAATTGGGGAGATTCCTTTTTGCAGGAACATCTGAAGCCCTGGATGTTGGCCCATTAATCAGTCTCTCTCACTCATTCTCTTGCCCTCATGTTTTCACACTCTCTCATCCTCATCTTCCTTTGAAGAGACTGTTC